>NW_023605083.1:124346993-126746993 GCF_014898055.3 Talpa occidentalis | reverse complement strand
AATAATTTCTAGCCCCCTCTGCCACCGCCTGTATACGTAGGAAGGTGCCTGGAATAGTTTCTACCCATGCTATCACTTCTGCATATTGGCATTTGTGTTGATTTTTGCATCCCTCTTTCTCCTAAGCATTGCATAAATTCTCTAAAAAGATGAAAATATGCTGTGATGTTAAAAGTAGATGATTTGCAGTATTTGGAATATGAGTAATTACTTTTCTGTTTGTACTTTTTAATTTCTAAAGTTAGAGTATTGTTTCCCATACTGGCCATCAGTTATACATGCAGATTTGGGTTAAGTAACAGAATATACATAGGGGCTGTTGTGTTTTTGGACTCCAGTTCTTCTCTACCAGCCTTAACCGAACACTCTTACTCCACCTTACCCATCTGAGAGCTGTGTTCAGCTTTCATGCTTCCATTCTCCCATTCTGTCATTCACAGAATGGTGTAGCCGCCTTTCAAGGGAAGGGTCTCCAAACAAGGAAAAAGATTTCTCTTCCTCTTTGTTTGTTTTCATAGACAGCTTTTGAAGTTCGTGTTGGATGGTGGAAAGATGGTTCTGATATAGTCAGTTTTAGAAGTATCCAGCCTGCTGTGCAGAGACCAGGTGCAGAGACAGACTGCACTGAATGGGAGTAGCCCATTTGGGACACTAGAACATTCCAGCAAAGGGTGATGGTGACTTGGACAGAGGAGGTGGAAATCCAAGGCTATACTTGAAGAAATGAACAAGACTTGGAAGATGAGATGTGGAGGGGAGTGAAGGAAAAGGGACTGCCCAGGATGACTCCCCAGCTCTGTCTGAGCTTGCGCCACCAGCTGGTGATGGGACCTCCCCTGAGATAAGGCCGAGTAGGACAGGGGCTGTGATGCTTATGCATCTGATTCATGAGGTTGGACCAGGTGACCTTAGGCTTCATTTCAAAATCGTCAGCATCATAATGGGTAGCATGGTGGTGGTGTTGGCTGGGCTTCTTGGGACCCAGCCTTCTCTAACTTAAAAAATTCCAGCATTTTCTGGAGTGAGATTCCGTTAATACCTTTTATTAGACTCTCAAGGAGGGCCATGACTCAAGAAAGGTTGAAAACCCCTGACTAAGTATGTTTCATCACAGTCACCACTCAATGATTACTTGTCTTGGACTCGTGAAGCATAAGAACCATATCGATGAGTGGAAATTTCCTGTTCAGCTTTGTAAAGGGAATTTGAACTGCTCCTAAGGCCGTTTTTGCAGACACTTCTTCCCTGACCATCTGAGACTAGATTTCTTTAGAAGTTATTGTATGTTACTTACTGCCTCATTTTTAAAATTTTGAGTGGGCTGCTTAGCCTTTGGACTCGAAACAGCTAGCAATCATTAGCATATCCCTGTGCTAGGCCATTTACATGTTCACCCCTGTGAGATGAACACTGGCATCTCCATATTACAGATGATGAAATGGAAGCTTTAGAAAATATCAGTGGTAATGAGTCGCCGAACTGGGATTTGAGTCCAATCTATTGGATTCCAGAGACACACCGCTTGTCACTCATTTGACAAGTCCTGTGGATGACAGAAGGGAAGCCTGTTCTCCATCTTACCTACTCCTTGGTGCTCAGATTTTTAATGAAAGAATGAATAAGCATATTAGCTACATCAATGCCCCTTCTAATTTGTTTACCATCTTTCATAAACTCAAGGCTCTTTTAAATCCTCTAGAGCTGGATTTTCTTAGGAACTTTTATACGCTGGACTGCTTTAGAAATTAACCAAATCACAGAATTATCATACCTAAGCTCACAGGCATCACATTTATTTCTGTATGACCATTTTCTCTCCCACACCAGTTTTCCAGCCAGTTTTTATGTCCTTGGGGCTGTTGGGTTTTTTAAAAAGTTGCGATTGAATTTAAAAACCTTGTTAGGAAGTTGAATCTCTGAAGCAGGCATTTGTGTTCAGCCTGTGTAACTAATGGACAATTATTTTTCAGTTTTCTTTGGAATCTTGCTCTAATGACTTTTTGAGTAGTGTTTACATGTGCCATCACTTGCCCACTTAGTTTTATCAGGAATTCCATGCAGTCTCTGGTCATCCTGCTAACAGGCAGCCTTCACCCCTCCAGCCTTGGGAGGTGGTCCCTAGGTCCCCCTCAGTTGAAGACTGACTTTCCCAGAGCTCTGGGGTCTGTCTTTACAATGGCAAAGAGGAGAAAACTGTGTCAGAGGGGTGACCGAGTGTACTGTGATCTTTCTAATTGTTGACCAGTCTTAAATCACACAACTGTGAATGGGGAAACTGTAGTGGTAGCTTTCAGAATTAGTAAAGAAATCTCTCAACTCAATTCCAAAGAAATTTGGAAATGAGCAAACAGTGTGAACATTTGAAAAACGAATGCATAGCCCTGATGAAAAGTACAGTTTGGTATAGGGGCATCTTGTCTTTGATAAGGCAGCCAGCATAGTGCCTGGCACGTAACAGGTAATTTTGATGCGTCAGTGCAAATGGCGCCTGATGGGTGATTGCCACTGGAGTCCATGCTGCCTGAGGGCAAACGTGGTGTGTGTATGGCACCGTCAGAAAAGGTGCTCGGAAAACGTAACATAACTAAATGTTAGTAGAAGATAAACTACTGGTTCGGCTTTAGTGCAAAAACTAAAGACCCCAAGCAATAATAACAAGATCTGTTTCAAAGGCCTACTTTGTTAGAAATATGTCATGGCCTACAGTATCAGAAACCCAATTTTATCTGGAAATATTGAGTAAATGGAGCTGAATTTTTGAATTCTTTTACTGTAAATCAGAGTAAGACCATGGTTCTCAAGCCTTTGTCTTAGGTTCCAATTTGTTCCAAAGAGCTTTCATTCTTCCATGGGTTTTACTTACCAATAGTTACTTTCAACTTCTCTTATTTTTATTCTTAAATATGGTAACAACAAGCCATTTACATATTAACATGAATTATGTAATTTTATGAAAAGATTATTTTCTAAAACAAAAAAATAGAGCAGTGGTGTGTTATATATTGGAAATCTCTCTGCTGCCCAAATTAGCAAAAACAATTGGATTCTCAGCTGCTTTCAATCCACTGTTTGGTTGAAATGTCTAATGTAGGTATGTAAACAGAAAAAGGAAGAGTATTTTAATTGCCTTTTTAGAGAATTGGAAAACTTCTTTGAAGTGAGGACAATCAAGTGAGTTTTTCACAGGTAAGTTGTAATGTCGAATACGACAACATAATATCTGTGTCCATTAGTCTGTCTGGAGTGTTGAGTAGTTTTTTTTTCTTTTCTTTTTTAAAGATTTATCTATCCATGCACACAAGAATTGGGGTACAGGCCAGAGATGTGTGTGTGTGGGGGGGGGGGAGGAAGAGGGGTGAGAGGATTCACCTGAGACAGAGAGGGGAACAGAACAGGCAGACTGAGCGAAATACACTGCTGAGGGGAGCAGCAAGTGAGACAGGAGAGTTCTGCTGTGCCATGTGGGTAGCTCCCTGGCTGGGGATCGAACCCGTGCTGCAGTGGCTGCAGACAGCCTCATAGGCTGCGTCTTAACCCCTTGCACCACCAGGGAGGCCCTGAGCAACTTTTTTTACATGCTTACATAACCTTTCCTTTGTGGTTGTTTGGAAAACACTATTTAGTCCTACAGTCTTTTAAAGTTGGACACTTTCATTATATAACATCAGAAGATCACAGTTGTTAATATCATCAATCTCATCCGAAAAAGGAAAAAAAAAAACCCTTTAAGTATCAGGAAGCTTTCAAGCTCATGTCAATTACAAGTTTCCCCAAATCTATTTTCATGTGACACTTGAATTTGATGTTTGGAAATAAGTGCTGTCAGTTATGTTCCCTTCCTTCCTTTTCAAGAAAGGATCTGCCTCGTGTCCATGTCATGGTCACTGCAATTTGTGGAGGGAATAGGACTTTCAAGTTCAAGTGATCCACACAAAGTGGACGGGACACTTTGGCTCACTCTTGGGGTGCAGCCGAGTGCTTTATGCGTCATGCAGAATGTTAACTTAGAGTCAATGCTTTTGAAATGCTTCATCAAGACATTCATAAACAGGAAAGTGGCATTAAGAATCCCTACAAAGCCTGGGCCCGTGGTCTTGAAAACATCCCTCTCAGCGCATCAGGGCAGATGCCAATCACAGAACAAGGTGCCTGACCTGCCGTCACAGGAGAACTGTTTTAAGGTGCTGACTTCCAGGTCTGTGCCTCCTCCTTTGAAGCACACTTTGAATTTGAAAGGACCACATTCAAATGCATACTTACTGGAAATTGTGGTGCCAATTGTCCAAAACAGTGTCTGACCCCAAACTCCTGTTTATCTGGGAGAAGCGTGCAACATCACTGCCTTGTCCCAGCGCATGTTAAGATGAACTTGCACACCTTTAGCTGTGATGGTGCAGTTGGCACACTCCCCAGGCACAAGTTGGTCACCGAGGGGGTGGGCAGCCTGAAGTCAGGGTAATAGAACAAGTGAATCATCCACATGTGGATAATGGAGTTGTAAAATTACTCCAGCTTTAGTCAGCAGCTTAGCTGGAGAGCAACAAAGCTATATAGTTAAAAATTACAGGTCTTTAAAATAGATACTTTGAACTTTTAATGTTGCCTTTAAGTGAGAATGTCTCTAGGGTTGTGCTGAGAATTTTCGAAGCCTTTCTCTTTTGGAAGGTTGTTATTAAGAGCTCCAGAAATTCCCCTATGAAGTGTTCCAAACGCTAGCGCCTGAGCTTGCTTCTCTAAGGAGCATCCATCACGTGGAAGACAACGTACCCCCTTCCTGTGCATAATTGGAGAGTCCCTCTTGACTTGTGGGGACAGTCACCTTATGAAAAGTTTCCCAACTATAGTGGCAGCTAGAGAGCAAATAGTTTATATTTTGCCTTCCATTTAAAGTTTGACAACACTGCTTTTCTCGTGACCTTTATTTTCAAAAGGAGAAAAGTTAGATTCCTGTAGACACTGGGTCCCTGTTGCTCTGAGGCTGACCTGCCTCTGCACTGGGCCTCTGCATGCCCTGCGGGGTGGCAGACCCAGCTCACCCCAAACCCTGCCCTGTGAGCTGCTCATTGGGTCCAGGGCTGTCCCAGGTCTGCAGATAATGTTGTTACAGCCCTTGTTTCCGCCCTGCTTCTGGCTTTTCATTTTTCTACTGGCCTGATGGATGGAAGAAATAAATCATCGTCTCCTAACAGTTTGGCTCTGAAAGGTTTGCCCCTGTCGTGGACGTTGTCAGGACAGAGAGGGTTTTCCGGGGCCTCCTGGTTGTCCAGCTCCTGTGTCTTCGCCCCTTCTCCATGCTGCTGCTGAGTGCGCACAGACTCTAAATTCATTCCTCCGGCAGAAAAACATTTGGCCGGGCTCCCAAAAACTGCTCATGCTCGCCTCTCCTGCACCGCTTTGATTGGGTGTTAGGTATCTCTTTGGCTGTCTCCACTGCCTCTTATTTTTAGGGCCTTGGTTAATGTCTTGTGTGTGTGAAACATGAAAAGTGAGCCTTCGTTGCTGGAATTGGAAACTTACAGTTTTCAGGCCACGGTTTCTCATCACACGGCCTGATCAGGTTCTTCAGTTACGGAGGTTAAAAAAAAAAAAAACCCACCCTTGGAACCCGGAGAGGGGCGGGGGGAGGCGGGGAGGCTGAGCACCCATGGGCGGTGAAAGCAGATATTGTAACTAAAGCTCGGGCCAGTGTCCTCAAAGCTATGGCCTTTCAGGGGCTGGCGAGAGTCTGCTTACCGCTCGGCCCCGTTACAAGTGAGGACCTGCTGGTCGCCATGGTGCCTTCTCCCTCTTTAGGAACTGGCCTTTCGCATGTCGAGGGGGTCCTGGGGGAGAACCTCCAACGCCAGGAGCCCATGTGCAGTTCTGACTTGAGAGGCGTGGCCCGGGGGTGGTCAGGCCGGCCCAGGGCATACCCGGCTGTGAGTGGGAGAGTGGTCTCCTGCAGGTGGGTGTCAGGGCACCTGTGCCAGGGCAGTGTTGATGACAAGGGTGACAAGCTCTTCCCCGCCTCCCTGAAATAGAAAAATTTAATGAAAATGTTTGTAACTCTGTTGTTTCCCCCGATTGGGATCTGAGCATTTGTGTCGGGGCAAGTTCCTTGACAGTCACTACGGTTAAGCAATTGCAAGCAGGTTCATAGTCTAGTCCTGAGGTGTGTGTTCTGGTTCTCTCCCTCCCAACAGTACGCAGCTGAGAGCTTTCTCTGCAGCCCTACATTATACTCTGTGTTCTTCTCACCCCCTCAGAATGCAGCAGTGCACTGTAATTGTGTATCAGTTTTCTCTCTCTTACTAAAGTGTAAATGTTTGATGGAGGAAACCCAGTGGACAGAGTCTGTCCTAACCACCTGGTACTCCCTCTGCAGGGTACTGAGCCTGGTATATGGTGGGGCTAGATGTGCAGTAATTATCTGTTGAATGGGAAGGTGTCTGAATGAGTACAGCCAAATGTACTGGCCACGACAGCCATGGCCTGTCTGTACTACTTTGTTTTCATTTACCCCCCAGGCTGTGTGCCAGCTTACAGGGCAGGGCATGTGTGGCCAGCGGCACTGTACCACCTAAACTCCAGCACAGTCTACGTGTCCCCTGCTTCTCACCCTTGAATGAGCTTTCTGTCAATTGTAGCACTTCCTCTGGCTTAAGCCTGTGAGTGTTTTAAGCTCATGAGACACTTTCTGAATCTGAAGATTAGTCAGTAAGACCTTTCACCCCAGGACTTTAGATGTTAACAGGTCATCACTGAGGGCAGGGAGAGGGACTCTGTTAATACTTACTTAAACTTCCCCTATACACTTGGCTGTGTTTTAGGTAGGGCTAGGGGGAGCTATAAAATAGATTTAGAAATTGAAGCAAATGTTTTAGTACATGCTGGTAAAGAAATGTCTTCTAAGCTATTCTACTGGGGTTATAAATCATCAGATGCTAGCTCTTAAATGATTAAATGTGATTGAATATGTCTTATCGGTTACAAATAACAAATGCCTGCTCAAGCTAGCTTAAGTTATAAAAGTCAACTTTATATAAGGACACACAGAGCCAGCCTGGGGCAAGAACAGAAAACACTGCCAGGCTAGGAGAGGGGTCTTGGAATCATTGCTCTGGCAGCCTGGGGGCCCTGCGGCTGACTTCACTTTCATCTTTGTCTTGGCTGCTTTGTTCTTTAGGGGACACTTACACTGACTACAGTGACCACATCCAGCCTGGCCAGGTGCCCACCCGATCCAGTGAATTCTCCCCTTGGGGAAAGAGTTGGGGCATAAATGTAGCCCACAGGGCTGACACGAGCTCTGGAAGCTACCTCAAGATTCTGGAAATAGTCTTCTGGGGCTATAAAACTCAGAGCAAGCCACAGGGATCTGACACCACCTTAATTCCTTGATTCCCCAATTACTGTCCACTGTGCCTTCTGGGGGATTCCTCAGTGTCTTCCTGAGGCCTTGAGGCCCATCCGTGTGCATGAGATGGGATATTCCGAGCAGGGCGTGAGTCATGCAAACTGCCCAGATGGTCCCTGCTCCAGGGTGATTTAAATAGTAATTCTATCAACGTGGTAGAATTTCCACGGAAAACTCCAGGGCAGATGAAAGGGAAAGAATGTCAGTGAAGAAAAGAACATTTTGAATTAATGTTGTGTTTCTTGAGCGGTGTTTTAAGGGGTTTGGAGAGGAGGGAAGTGGTCAAGAACGGTATGAAGAATGTTCTTGAATCTTCTCTCTTGAGATGAAATAGCTTCATCCAGCCACTTTGTATTTCAGAAATATATATGGCCCTTGAGCAATCTGCTTTTAATATCGTGTTAGACATCTTAGTCTGTCAAAGGTTATTTCATAGCCAGCCAATTTTGCCTGCTTGCAGTGAGGATAGTTTTGTATTTATGCCATGCTCTCAAGAGATCTCTTAAACAGATGGGTAGCTATGATTGCATTAAACTAATAAAGTCCCCTGGTTAAAGGCTATGTCCTAGATTTAACATTTGAAATCATTTCCATTAAGTGTAGCACAGAAGATCTTCACATTTTGGTGAGCTTAACCATTTTTGATGACTGACTTTGGTTATAAGCTGTATTTTAATTTTTATAATTGCTCTTGATAACTTATTGGGGCTGTCTGCTGAATTTTATGGCAGGTCTCCTTACACAACAGAAATAATCAGGTTATTTGATTCAGAAAGGAAGTTTGCTTTCCCCTCTGATTTTGTTATTAAAACACCGATAAATTCACCAAGAGAGAAAAAGAGTGTGGAAGATATTTGGGAATGAAGAACTAAGGTGGTGTCAGGTTCCTATGACTCCCTTTGAGTTTTGGGGCCTGGATACCTGTTGTCAGAATTTCACTTGAGATTCCTGAGCATCCTCAGTCACTGGGATGAGAGTTTCCTTTCTATTGTCCTGAACTGGATGTTAAATAGAAAGAGGCCCCCGGCCTTCAATATTACCTTTACTAGCATTACCTTCAGACACGCCCTGGATTTCATCTTGAAAATGATGTGTTGGGGCTCAGGTGCTTTGAAGTGTTGGTGTCTGCTTTGTGGCAGGAGCCGTGGGCTGAGACGGTTGGCCCTAGCGCCGTCTGCTCCTGTGTTACGTTTTAAGGGTAGCCAGGGAACTTCAGAGCTGTTGTGCCAAATGAAGGTGTTGGTCTGCCATGACCTGTAAGATGGCAAGCCCTTTTCATCTAAATCGCAGCCTTGGATCACTTGGGTTTCTTGCTCTGCGGGACATTTATTCATGGAAGGCCGACCTCTTCCCTTTTCCTACTTATTTGCCCAAAGACTGCCTACTTGACTAATCAGCTTAAGCTCTTCCCTCTTAGGCCATTAATCCTATTTCTCCAACCGAGAAGCAGCAGAGTGATGGTAATATGTCCCGTAGCTATTAAAAGATGATATTGCCTTGCACAGAAAGTGCTTATTTTTCCTCTGCAAAAGGATGATTAAGCAGAAATTTCATTTTCATTTATGCTTTTGCCTCTTTATGGTATTTCTTTATATCTTCTAGTGTAGTCAGGGGAGAAACATAATTTTTATTGTTATTGTGATTGCTGATTATATTCTCCCACTTATTTTCAGCATCATGACAGGGTGCTTTCTTCTCGTACATGCTTACATTTTACCAACCCTTTATGAACCCTAGCTGCCAGAGGGGGAGAAAACAGTGAAAATGGAAATAATCTTCTTTGGCATGTGGTATTTCATAGTCTCCAAATTTCTGCAGGTCAGATTTTCTCGTCGAATACTGGTTTTTTTTTTTTCTCTCCAGTTTATGTATGCTGAAATGGCTTCATCAAAACAGATCATTTTCATTCAGCCATGAGCAGGCAGTCCACCCAGATCCTCTGAAACCCCACTGTATGTGCTAATGAAAATGTAGAGAAGTGCTAATAAAAGGGAGGTGCCAAGGTGGTGAGTCTCCTTTTGTTGCCAGTGGATTTAACCAGTAAATTTCTCAGATTTTTGGAGTTCAGTGTTTCAGCTACTTACTCAGATCCTGATGCACTTCTGCACTTCTGCTTTTGTTGCCCGGTCTTTAATTCCTATCACTAAATCTCCGTCTGGGTGAGTGGATGTGTGTTATGTCATCTTCTGAACTTTGTGTGTCTGGAACATATTTTCATCACCCTTATCATAGCCATCTTCATCACTGAGATTTTTGAGTCATCTGACTCAGGAAGTCTCCTGAGAATCAGCTTTTAAGAAGTAACTTTAAATATGGAAGATTTTTGCACAAGAAACTTTTCCATTCCCAGTTTACTTATAACAGTAAGAAATTGGAAGCATCTGTAAGTCCAGTTTTGGGAGAAATGATTTTGTGACTAGTACTTAACATTCAAGTAGTAAGCTATTAAACATTCAGATTATTGTTTTGTATGAATATGTATGGGAAAACACACCCTGCCACTTACAAGAAAGATGTTTAATTACATTTGCAGCATGATTATAGTGATTTTAAAAAGTCCTTAGGTAAAATCTGAACAGAGATGGTGATAAGTGATGAGGCAATGACTAACTTTTTCTTCATTTTCTCTAATTTTCTGTTTTATTTGTGCAATGAGATACCATATAGTAGATGGGTATTTGAAGTGAATAAGATTTAAAAAGCAACTAGAAATGGATGCTTTGATACTAAAAGTAAACCTGAATTCTTTGGGGGCTAAAAGTCATCTTTTGTAGAGTTTCGTGGAGAATGGGATTACTGTGAGCTGGGAGGATTCTCAATGGACAGATTCTGAGCTCCAGCTCTAAGTGTGGGTAATGAAATGCTGGTAGAAATGGGGGCTCAGATAGGCAGAAGGGGGCGCCAGGGGTAACTGGGTCTAAATCACACTCATGTCGTCGGTTCTCCTGCACTGAGCTTTCAGTGTTTATTGTCATTAAACCTTTAATGCTATGGGCTGTAGATGCAGTGTTAGCCTTGAATTAATTTTAAAAAGTAAGGTCTGTCCCGTTAAGGCAGCAGAAGCTGTTTATATATCCCAATAAAAAATATGAACTTCCATTTAGAATGTATTATGATGACCTTTGTAGAAAATGTCCATAATACTCATTCTGTTTAATTGAAGGAAGAGAAATCTCTACAGGACTTTGGAATTAGAATGCATTTGAATATTGGCCCTACTATTTACTAGCTGTGAATTTTGGACAAGTCACTTTTCCTAGTCAGTTTTCTGTAAAATAAAGATACCATCTTTCTCATAGTGTTAAGCTTAATAAACGTGGGAGAACATGCTTTCCGGCTCCTACTAGAACCTGATTATTTGATGATGAGCATCAGTAGCTGATAGTAAATGGTGTTATTTAAAGGCCCACTGAATGCTGTGTTATGGAGAACACAGTCTGTGTTGCACTAGCTCAGAATAGAAACCTGGGCTAGATTCTAGATGGTTCCTTGGACAAGTAAGTAGACAATGAGTGGAACGATTTCTGATGAATTTCTGGGGAAAGCCATTCTGGTCAGCTTGGAAGCAGAGAAAAGGGTAGCAAATTATACCGAGTGCAATGATATTAATCAGTGTGAATAACAATTAGAATCAATTATCTTTTGTTTTTGCGCTCCATTTAATGTCTTGCAATTTTATAATTCAATTTATTGAGCATTTTGAGAAGAAATTTGGGAAAATGTACTTGTTTGGGTCAAGGGTTGATCTTTAGGCAGAGTTCTTATTTTCTTTGAGAACTCAAGTTCAGCATTTCAAGGAAGGGCAGAGGATTGTTAACTATCATTGAGTAATCTTGTGTTACCCCTGGGTGCTAGGTAACTTAACTGATTCTTTGCATTAGTGTTGGCAAAAGGTGTATGTTCTTGACTCATTCGTATTTTCTCCTTCCAGTACCTAGAGTATTCTTTTCACATAGTAAATAGATTGTAAACTTAGCATCTATCCAGCTCCTTTCTTAAAGGTTCAAGCCTAAAGCTAACTTAATATTGAGGAAAAAGAAAAACATAGTTACTTTGTTCTTTTTTGCAAGATTTATATATTTGTGGATACAAGAACTGGGGTGTAGGCCAGAGGTGCGGGGGATGAGAGGATTCACCAGAGACAGTGGGGAACAGAACAGGCGGATTCACTGAAATATACTGCTGGGGGGAGCAGCAGGTGAGACAGGAGAGGTCTGCTGCGCCATGTGGGTCAGCTCCCTGGCTGGGGATCAAACTCATGCTGCAGTGGCTGACCATAGCTTGATAGCACTGAGACTTTACCCCCTGTACCACCAGGGGCAGGCCCCAGTTACTTTGCTCTTTACCATACAATAGCGAATTTGTGGGACCACAATTATCAGCATATAAAATATCTACCAACACCTCTCAACTTGTTCTTAAATCTTATTTTTGTTGCTCTCACGGTGATGCTGGTGCCTTTGCTCTGCTCAGATTCCAGACATCATCACTGCTGATTCATGTAGTGGTTGCAGTCCACGTGGCCCCACTCCCACAAAGAAGTGTCTCATATTTTCCCATTAACAAGCATGTTCTTCTGCCTGATTTCCATCATGAAACTGTGTCACTCTAGGAGTTGGGAAGAGATTTGACAGGGTATTAGTATGAGAGTACCTTAACAAATTCTGCTAAGGAAGTGTTTTGCCAAGGTGAGTAATGAAAGAGGACTAAAATTTGTTGGGAGTTAATTGACTTTGGGGTGTCTGTCATCTTTGTTACCCTCCCACCCCATGGGTTGGTTGCTGCTTTATCTTAGCAGATGCATTAAGATTCAGATAAAGTTTGGAAGTTTAGTATAAAATTACATTTTTCTGCAAATTTGCTATTCCCAAAATGCCTCTGGAAAGAGCTAAGTAAATTTAAAGTGTGAACGTTGATGTTAGGAAACCTGAGGGCTCTCTGCAAAGAACTTCTCAGAATTCTTGACAGCACCAACTTTTCGCACTAGCAAACCACAGACATGGCTCACTTTAATTCTTGGAAAACCGAAACTCATCAGAAATTGTAAATCTGTAAGTGATTTTGGAATCTGCTACAGATTTCTTAAAAAAAAATCGTAATTTCTTAGTATATTTAGAACTGAATTTGATACACAGAAAACTCTCCTTACCACTGTGGGAATGTGTTGCATATGTAATGACATAAATCACTGATTAACTGTAAAAATGATAGAATTTGGGTTTCTTCCCAGCCTAGCCATAGAGGTCTGGAGTTGTGTAGGGCTTGAACAGCTCTGGAGCTCCCTCTCAATGAAGGAGAGGACTTGGGGCTTGTGTTCAGTCGATGTCTTTAAAGACAGATTGTAAGGACAGTGTTCATGCAGAATTGGAAATATTTCCTATTTCTCTGACTAGCAGTTGAACAGCATTGAAGTCTTTCTTTCAAAATAACTTTCCACTCAGACCTCACTGGGCCTTGGTTACCAAGATCCTACATAGATTTTTACTTCTTTGCAATGTTAGAAGCTGGAGAGGAAAGCTTCCAAGGTTGATAAAGTACAGGAAGCAGGAGAACCTTCCAGACCAGCTGCAGGTAAGTGGGTACCAGGAGTGGGCTTGATCCAAACAAGGGTACCCTTCGTTGTTTGGAACCCTCCTTGGAAAGTTGGGTTGGGAAAGACCAGAAGGACTTCAGTGATTCACCTGAATCTCAGTTGCTAACCAGAAAAATGTCCCCCTTCCCTGTGGGTCTTGACACTGTATTCTGTGGCAGGCCTGGCCCCTGAGGGCCCTTTCCACTACCCTGCTCAGTGGTTGGGAGGTGGCCACATGGAGCAGTAGAAACCCTCACATGCAGGAAAAGCCCTAAGTGTTACTTATAGCAGCAGGGAGCATGGGTGGTAACGAGGATAATGAGGCATGTCACACTTAAGGATCAAAGGGGGCTTATTTGCAGCACTGAAATATCCTCTGCACATCTTTATGGAAAGTCCCACAACTCATTCATCATCTGTGTTGGTTACTGCCAGTTCTTGGCTCTTCCAGCCCTGAGATGAATCAGTACTTACAGTCGAGCTGATGGATGGTCAGTTCGCAGGAGAGAGAACCCATGAAGTGTAGCTGGAGATTAGGGGAAGTGTTTGAAATAGCTTTCTTATTTTTTTTTTCCTTTGAAGGAATTTAGGGTAAGGTCTTGATCTGTGTTTTGTTTTGCTTCCCTTTTTGTTTTGGGTCAGGGATGAAAATAGAAAGGAGGGAAGGAGATTAAAGTTAGGTTTCAACAAGTTCTCAATGATCCGTGACGGTGTTGTTCTCGCTGAAGATTATTTACCAGCCTCAGGTCTTGATCTCTGTAGCAGGATGCAGGGCATTCGGCAGGGAGGATGTTTCCAAAGGGGACGGAGCTGGAGTTAACAACTTGCTCTTGGGTATGTCAGTTAACTGCATTCTAGAACCCGAGTAGCAAACCATTCAGCAGAAGCATCCTTTGTGGATCCTGAGACCTGAGAAGCCAGAACAGATCATCTCTATCATTTGTTTTGTGGGTTTTATTTATTTATTTATTTTTGGTGGGGGAGGCTTGGGTGTAGTATGGAATCTACCCAGTCTTCTGTCCTGCTTTTTTTTTTTTATAGAGGCATTTTTTTTTTATTTATTTGTTTGTTTGTTTGTTTTGTTTATACATGCACTGGGTACAGTCAGAAGCATGGGAGGGTGAGAGAATTCACCAGAGCCAGAGCGGGAGCAGAGCACTTCTGTCCTGCTTTTTACAGTTCTCTCTCATTGAAGGTGGTTGCTGCTGCTTTAGCGTTTACAGCTGTGCAGACTTTTCATTAAGAAATCAAGTAAATCAGATGCATCTGTTTTAACAGAAGAAACTGCAATATCAAGAGCGGTAGCTGGTATTTCATGGGCACAGTCTCTGCACCAGGCACTGGTCCATCTGTGCTTCCGCTCAGTCCCCACTCCAACCCAGTGGAATCTGCTTCCCAGGAGAGCAACATGAGGGCTGTTTCCCCACATCCTCCTACAGAGGCTTCATCTGCTGACGCCCACTTGGCTGTTCTGAGTCTCTTGCGCCTTCTAGGAGCTGGGCTCTCACCTCCTCACCTATATGGCCCCTTTCTAGGTAGGCTATGCTACTTGCCTCCAGCACGCACACTCTTTCCAGCCTGGCTGACCCCTCCTGGCACTTCCAGTTGGATGTTCCCGTGCTTTCCAGTGCTCCTGCTGTACATCGTTGGACGTGCCAGGTGTTGGAGGCTTCACTGGGTCCTGCGCTCCACAGGGCAGAGATTGTCTTACCCTGGTATCTCCCTGGCTCGGTACACATGACAGATGACATCTGTTGGCTGTTTCTTGGTGGAGAAATGTGTTCTTTGAGCCCCATCTCTAGCATCTTGTTTTATAATGATTGACTCACAGGGATCTTAGAGATTGTAGAAATCAGCTGTGCTGGAGTTGGTCTAACTGTCCAAAGGTGGCAGCAATTGTGAGGTAAAAAGACATTGCAAAGGGGCCTGCCTGGTGGCACAGGGGTAAAAGTCTCAGCACTGTCAAGCTATGGCCAGCCATCGCAGCATGAGTTCAATCCCCGGCCAGGGAGCTGACCCACATGGCACAGCAGACCTCTCCCGTCTTGCCCGCTGCTCCCCTCAGTGTATTTCAGTAGATCTGCCTGTTCTGTTCCCCACTCTGTCTCTGGTGAATCCTCACACCTCTGGCCTGTACCCCAGTTCTTGTATGCATAAATAAATAATAAATCTTAAAAAATAGTGGATGAAACATGGGGACAGGGGAGGGAGGGTTCCCTGCCTGTGACCGTGACCCCCTGCAAGGGAGGGGGGAGGGGCTTCCATTCTGCTGGCTGCTGCACGTGTAATGCAGCAGAAAGAGAGAGGAGAGGGCAGGGGTTGGATGGCCAGAGTCTGACTAACTTCACAGGCATGCCCGCCTTCAACTCCATTTCACCAGAGGAAATTGTGTGTCGTAGGTGTACTTGACTTAAGAGGTTGTATTTGGAACCACTAAACTCTCCTCACTGATTTGACCCTGTCCTTATCTTAGTTACTATTTAACTTTCCCCATCAGCTTAACTCTTGGCATACCCCATGGAACCTAGAATAAGTCCTATATGATCTAAAATGTTCAGTAAGTATTCAGTCGAACGTAGAAGATTCGCCTCGACAGAAAATTGGTTTTATTTAACGTATATCCACTGAGAAAACAGACATGTAAATGTTTAATACTCCTTGATTATTATACACCTGGCTATTGAAGCAGAAATATAAAACATATGCCAGAGTCTGACATGAATGATTTATTATGCACCATTTCATGCTACCTGAGCACCGTTTTCTTGTTATGAATTGAGCGGTGACGGTAATGCAGTATTCATGTTCTTTTGTTTACGCACAGAGAAGTTTGCGATAGTTAACTTTCCCTTCCCTGAGTAGTCAGTGATGTGAGTGGTGACACTTGTATCCAGCCTCATTGAGGTACTTTGTACTTTTAAAGTTTATAGTGAGGATGTCCTGTTGTAAGTGCCCCTGACAGCATCCCCACAGATGGGTGATAATCTTGCCAACTATAAAAAAAAAGCCCTATTTCTGCATGGTAGGGTAAGGAAAAATGTCAGGCTTTTCTGCCCTCCTGCCATGAGGGTAGATGATGGATTCCTGCGGTCCTGAATGCATGCCTGATGGCGGGCACCTGGAGTAGGGTGTGGGCATAGGTAGAGAGGATTCACCTGGGCTGAGAATGTGCTTTTTAAGGGTGGTGTCACAGGGACGCTAATAGAAGCCGAAGCAGAAGCTGACAGAGAAGCAGAAGCCGAGAGAAGGCCGGAGAGATAGAGTGAAGACTTGCTGGGGGCTGGGAGGCCTGCCAGCCTCCCGACCCCCCAGCACCCCTGCCTGCCATGTACCTGCTAATCCCAATAAAAGACCTGCAAAAAACCACTGAGGACTCTGACTCCTCCTTCACCCGGTCTGCATGGGATCAGAAAACCTGCACTGTGTCCATTCCTGACCCTACATGCATCTTTGGATTTATCGCATTAATGACAACCGTCACATATAATGGCCTTTAGATGTCAACACATAGGATCTTAGGTATTTTATTCATGATGCAACTGTAGTACTTTAAGGAAAGCACCTTCCAGCACTCAGCAGTTTGACAAAGTCTTCACTAAATGCAACCTAACTTGCTATTGTGGAAAATATAATTTAAAGCAAAACTTAGTGACTTTGTTTCCCAAGTAACTTTCCCAGCTAGACTTTTCATAGTGGTATGAAAAGTACATAGTGGTATGTACCTGACTAGCTTATTAAAAATAAATTGCCACTGGGCCTCCCCGGTGGCGCAGCGGTTGAGCGCTGGGTTGCGAAGCTGCCCGCGGCCTCTGCGGCGCCGGTTCGATCCCCGGCTGCTCCCCGGCCACCGGAGGAGGGTCCCACATGGCGCGCAGACCTCTCCTGCCGCCCGCTGCTCCCCTCAGCAGTGTACTTTGGTCCTTCTGCCTGCTCTGCTCCCCGCTCTGGCTCTGGTGAATTCTCTCACCGTCCCTCGCTTCTGACTGTACCCAGTGCATGTATAAACAAACAAACAAACAAATAAAATAAATAAATAAATAAAACATGCCTCTATTAAAAAAAAAAAATAAATTGCCACTGTTCTCATTTTCAGGGACTGGCCCTAAAGGTTAGATGCCCATGGGGCAGTTTTCTCCTCTACGGAGATAATGTAAATACTGAACCCAGGGGAGACATTAATTGAGCCATTCACTGAATGGCACATATGAATTAGTTATAGGGAGTTTGTCAAAGTTAAGTAATAGCAGTGCATTTGAAGGGGCATGGGTTAGCAGGACTAGCAGAGTAAGGAAGGAATGACAAAGGTCTCGTAGGCAAGATGCATGGTGGAGAAAATGAACTTCACATAACTGGCTCACTCTGTTGGCTAATTTCCTTGAAAGGATGGGGACATTTACTCCAGTACATACTGTGAATCTTGCAGATTGAAGAAATTACCATTGACTCAGTGTGACTGAAGATCAAAACAAAAAACTGCAAAATATCACAAGTCAAGCTTTAAAATAGCACTTCTGTGCAGCATTTTAAATTCAGTCATTATCTAAATTCAGTGATTTGAGTAGTACCCTTGGAACTTTTATTCTATCTTGGTTGGCCTTTATATAATAGTTTTCAGGGTCAAAGTGATCCGGTCAGGTCGCCCACCTCCCTGCCCTTCCCTGTCCTCAGATGATTAGTAACATCTTTTGAAAACATGGCTTCAAGGAAGCCCAAAGGAAAGCAAGTATAATTGACCTCAATTTGCAAACAAATTGAAAGTTTGATAAGTTTGCAACAGCATCCTATTGAGTTCACAAAATCTGATTTCTTGCAAGGAAACAAAGGGCCCCTGGGTTCTTTGTGGAAACCAGTGCTAGGAGATAGACACTTGCTCGCCCTTCAGCAAAACTGCCAGGGCCAGGGACCAAGACTTCCCAGGCTGGCAACTTGAGTTATGAAAAAGCTCCTGGTCACCCTGGGTGGAACAAAAGACAACAAAAACTTGGCGGCCAGGTGGAAAAATATGGTCCAGGAGCCAGAGGCTGGTAAATAGAAATGCAAAGGTGAGGCTTCATCCGGGAAAAGCTGTGGCCACACCTAGACCCGTAGTTCACAAACAAATGTTACAGTAAAGTTTTGGAATTTTGGGGCATTGCTCTTTCTCTACCTTTCCAAATTCTGAATGTGGTGCTCAGCCTTCAAAATCTGCTCAGCTGTTGTCATTCTAAAAGACTCTAATAGTAAATGAGTAAAAGGGTCTCTTCAGGTCTATTTCTCTCTCCAGGTTCAAGAATTAATTGGGTTAAATAAATGCAGTCCAGTTGTAGTCAAAACTACTTTATCTCTGCGCTGGGCCCTTGCTGGCCTTAGGATACTACTGGGAAGGTTTTCAGTGTTCAGCTTTATTTTGTTGCTGCATTTGCTAAATGGGAACAGCACCGATTTGCAGGAAAACTCTGCAAGCTGTAGTGATAAACGGAAAAGGTACATGTGAAAGGTTTTCATGTGAAATAGATGATTAATATACCTTACTGCCTGCTAACCTGGTGTTAGCACTTAAATGAGATCACCTCAGAGCTTAGAGTAGTAACTCAAAGCTCCAGCTCCCCCTTATTAAGGGGTAAGATGAATGAGCTACCCGACATATCGTCCAGATTGGTGAGTGTTGAGCTCAGGATCCTGTGAGATCCCAGTTGTCCATTTAGTGGCATTTCTGCCAGAACCCGTGTGAAAGGTAATGCAGCTCATGTGATTCTGATAATCCTTGAACTGGGTTCTGTGTGTTCCATGTAAATCGCTGTGGCTGATTAGGCATTTTGGACATTGAGGCTCCGTTGTTGACTGTTCAGTGGCTCCTGGCCTGCAGCAAATCTATTTCATGTTTCTCATAAGGATAGATAGAGTACTTCCTTATACAGGGAAAGATGCATAGGAATACAATTAAAAATTAAGTTCCATTGAAATGAAAATGTGATTCACACCTCCTGGTTGATTTCAGTGGTTTCAGAGAAAAGAGAGCAGGTAGAGGTCTGGGTCTCGCTCTCTGACTGGTCCAGATCATCTGACCCAGAGAGAGTCTCTAGGGGTTGGTTTGCTCTTCTGTGAATCCAGCGAGTTGGGCTAGCTGAGTCCCTGAGCCCTTTCTTCTCAGACATTCCATCCTAATCTGTTCCATCCATCCTTGACGGGGACCTTTTCCAGAGGCTGGGAGAGGGGGCAGCAGATATGCACTAGGTCAGAGCTGTGCGTTATCTGCAAGCCAGACAGTACAGCTTATAATTCAGTTTCTGCTGATTTATCGGAAACTCTGACCTCCCAGAAGGCCAGAGTAAACGAGTGTGAAGTCTGGGGTTTCATCACGGCCTTGCAGCCGCTTGTCTCTGAAGGTTTTGCCTCCTTAATGGGCCCCATGACTAGCCCCCTCTCATGAGGTCCAGGATATCCTTGTGCTTACATACGAAGGTCGTGTGAACACTGTTCTGAGGCCTCAAGAGTCCCTCATCCCGAGACAATGAGAGAGGAGCAAGCAGGGAGGAAAGAGCAGTGAGTGAGGCTGAAACTTCAGGTGATGCCTCCCCCTTCTCTTCCTAACACGAACTGCCTGGGCTGTCTTCAACTTGTTGGAACCTCCCCTAAGCTGGGGTTCCAACCCAGACTTTAAACTCACGGTCACTTTATTGGGTTAAAGCAATGGGTGCTGAGATGGGTGTTAATAAACTTGGAAATGTTTCACTTGGGGCCTTGAGGTGCTCGCTGACTCTCTTCAGTATCTCCCTCCCCTAAACCAAATGGTGGAGGAAAATCCTGGGCATAACTTATCTCTGAATGCACAACAGTCCACTCTTGGGAGAGCAAAGGGCATGAGCGGGGTGACAGGTGGCGGGCGTTGGTCATCTGCATCCTCCCTTTGAGTTGGCTGAGTCCAGGCTGGGCCTCCCTCCCGCCAGGCCTGCTGAGCCCCACCTCTTCCAGCGTCTCTGCTGCTTCCCTCCCGCCAGGCGTGCGGCTGCTGTGGGGTTTGGTAAATATTGCCTGGTAATACAGGGTTTCCTTATTTACTTTTTGTTGCCTAGATGTCTTATCGCTAAAGTGAACATGTAACTTAGCATTCAGACCAGGACACTTTGACAGTGACAGGGAGGGCATCGTTCATAATTAAGCTGGAACAACAGGCATAAACTGACTGTCCAGGCAATGCCCTGCTTGTCACCTGTCCTGGATTGAAGCCTTCTCGACGGTGAGGACAGTCCTGTGCATGTCTGCATCCTCCACAGTGGCACAAAATTTACTGAGAAAAGTGAATAAAACAATTTGATAAACTTGAACTAGGTACCAGGGGGTTCACAGCTACTGATCCTTTACCAGGTGCAGCCTGAAAGGGTCACACTTCACTTATGTGATTGAATTTAATCCTCAGAATAACTGTAAATTAGGTACACTACTTTATGGAGGAGGGGAGTGATGTGAAGAGAAGTCCTTTGCCTAAGCATGAATGGTAAAAATGTTTAAAAAATACCTCCCCCGACCTGGGGTTCCAACCCAGACTTTAAACTCACGGTCACTTTATTAGACAGGTTATACAGAGAGGGAGAATGATAGCATGAGTGCAAATTGTTACATAGTGACTTGCAGAAAGAAATGATTCTTTTTTTTTTTTTGTTTATCTCTAACAAAGGAGAATATATTTAATTACATATGGACACAAGAATGCAGGTAGCAAATAAGAAAAGGGATATATGCATTTATTTTGATCTTCTGTCATGCCCCCATCATTGTCAATCACATCCCATTTTAAACCATGGAGAGTTGGGCCTCACTGGTGGCGCAAGGGTTAAGATGTAGCACTGTGAAGCTCTCTGCACCTCTGCAGCACGAGTTCGATCCCCGGACAGCCAGGGAGCTACCCACATGGTGCAGCAGACCTCTCCTGTCTCGCCCTCTGCTCCCCTCAGCAGTGTACTTCGGTCTATCTGCCTGTTCTGTTCCCCACTCTCACTGGTGAATCCTCTCACCCTCCTGCGCCTTTGGCCTGTACCCCAGCTCTTGTTTAAATAAAAAAATAAATCTTAAGAAGTGAATACAGGCTATGGGTTCAGGGCCATGTCAGCACTTATATGGGGTAAGACCTGCTGCATTTCACTGTATAGAAGATTCCACTGGGGGCCTAATTTAAAAATGCATCCCCGGCACCCGAGAATCTGTCTCAGTGGGTCTGAATGGGACCCAGAAATCTGCACTGGCACAAGGGATCTGTGAACCAGATGTGGAGAAATTGTTTTAAATCTGACATCTGGACGCATGTGTGTTCACAGCTCCTTGGCAATTGCAGAATTAGAAAGTGACTGGACAGCGCCTAGAGGTATGCATGTAGCACACATACCAAGACACACACTGCCTAAGAGAACGTTTCAGAGCCAAGTTCATAGATGTTTAAGGAGTGATGGTAAATGACTAATCCTTTAAAAT
Source organism: Talpa occidentalis (assembly GCF_014898055.3). Classification (NCBI taxonomy): domain Eukaryota; kingdom Metazoa; phylum Chordata; class Mammalia; order Eulipotyphla; family Talpidae; genus Talpa; species Talpa occidentalis. The sequence continues at coordinate 126,725,580 of NW_023605083.1, read as the reverse complement.
GTAAGCAGTGATACATTTACAAACACTTTCCCAGGAGGTGATGATCTTGGTTAGGCAACATTTCAGAAACTTTTACTCTGGCAGAATCTTGGTGACTTTCTTTTATGCTGTGATCCTGAAATCCATTATTTTTGCTTAAAAATTTTTAAAAGTCAAAGCCCACACGAGGAGAGAAGTACATTCTCTCTTGGCCGTCCATCTGGAGGGTTTCCCTAAGGGCTGAGTTGATGGGTGAGCCTGGTTGGATGGAGGCTGGGGATGCCCATCCCTCTTTTGCTCACAGGGGAAAGTTGGCAGCGATCAAGAGGGGTGGCTGAGGGAGGTAGATTAATCTATGGCCTCCAAGTATAGTCACTATGAAAACATAAAAGTGCATTTGTTGTTGTGGAAAGATGTTTAACATGTGTGTAGATGAAAAAGCAGGTTAAGGAACATTGAAAATAACCATAAAGCAGTTAGTGCTTACTGCATGGCAGACTCTTAAACGTGTTATCTTCTTTAATCCTCAGTGTATGGGTCTGAAGTGGCATTGTTCTTATTTTCTGGGGATGTGCTTAATTTCTGTGGACACGTGGCCCAGAGAAGGTAAGTGACTTGTCTCAGGTCACACAGCCTGTATGAGGCCCCCACAAATCTTGTGCTTTAACTGTAATGTGCTGGTGCTCCCACACCGATGGGCACATGTTCGGTTTTTGTTTTGTTGGTTATTTTTTTTTTTTTTTTTGGCCTGTAAGGCGATATAACCAAAATACCCACAGTATTTGTCTGGCAAGAGTATGGTGCTTTTGATTTTTTTCTGCTTCTCTGAATTTTTTTCAGTTTTCCCCCAACCACTAGTTATTACTTTAAATAAACCAACAACTAATCCTAATGACTTTGAAAACATGTAAAGTTGGTGAGCGTGTTGCTTGTGCCCTTCAGGAATTCACATGGAGACCAGCACAGAGATACCGAGCCATTAGCTTGGCGAGGGGAGGCACCACTGAAATGCTCCCTCCTGCTTTCCTGTCCAGCTCTGTCCTGCAGGTTGGTGACAGCGAGTACTCCAGGAAACGACCTCAGATTTTAAGTATCTGATCAGCTAACCCCAGGCCTTGGAGTTTGTAGGAGACTGGTGTGTCATTGGTCAACTGCTTCACTTGCAGAAGTGGGGGTGAGGTGCTGTCTTTCTCTGTCTCCCCCTTCCACGGTGGGTGCATGTCCCTCATCCTCACAAGGACAGTCCCCCCTGTCCAGGAACAGGCAGGTGGGGGCTCTGCAGGGACAGCTTTGCCCCCTCTGTGCTGCCTGGGGGCTTCTGCACCCCAGAGTGCTTGGCTTCCTCCTGGGGCTCTGCCTCCTACCCTTCCTTCACCAGCACCCCAGGGGGGTCCTCCAGCTCTTCCACCTGACCCAGCTGCCTCACCCTGCAGGACCATCGTCACACACTGTTCTGTGTGCTGAGTGACAGTGTGTGGCTTTGTCCCTCTTTGGGGAACCCTGATATGTTTTTTCTCATAAGAGGCTGTTTGTGGAGCGCCGGCTTCTCCTCCTGGCTTTGTGGTGCTCAAGGTCATGAGGATGTGGCCTCGGTCTCCGCGTTCACATGGCCACCCGCTCGTTACCATGACAGCGGTCCAGCCTGGAGGAGCTCCTCTCTGGCTTCCTCCCTTCCCTGGCTCCCCTCCGCACCTCAGCCCCCTGAATTGAGTGAGTCCTGGTTGACTGTGAAAGGGGGTGGGTTTCCAGGGTCTGCGGCCCTGGTCTCCAGGGGATGAAAGCAAGGCCTTAATGACCATTTTACTGGGTATCTGAGTGCCTGGCTCTTCTCTGGGTTTAATCTGCACCCCTCCGCAGGGCACGGGGCCTGGAGGCCAGGCAGGGGATCATTCTCGTGAGATGCATATTCCGAAGACGACTCCAAGGAGTTATCAGTTAATCAGCTAGAGCAGCAAGGAAATGGGCTAGAAGTGCTGCTGGCTCCATCTCTGCTGAAGCCGGCCAGGGAGCACCAGCTTCCCTGCTGTCCAGCCCCGGAGCCGCCACATGGCTGGAGCCAGCAAGTCCCACGACTTGCTATATTCCAAATGAGAACCCCATTCCTTTAGCCATGTGTTATTAAAGCTTTTTGGAGCAGTTCCTGACTCTGTGTGTGTGTGTATGTGTGTGTGTGTGTGTGTCTGTCTGTCTGTCTTGCATGTTTAAAAATACTTTCGTTGAGTCTCCCTGGTGGTGCAGGGGCTAAGTCTCAGCACTATGAAGCTATCACCAGCTACTGCTGCATGAGTTTGACCCCCGGCCAGGGAGCTACCCACAGGGTGCAACAGACCTCTCCTGTTTTCCTGCTGCTCCCCTCAGCAGTGTATTTCAGTGGATCTGCCTGCTCTGCTCCCCACTCTGTCTCTGGTGAATCCTCTTATACCTCCCCCCCTTACCCCCCCCACCTCTGACCTATAGCCCAGTTCTTGGATGCATAAATAAAATAAATCTTAAAAAATAACAAAATACTTTAGTTTCCCCTGGGCTTGTTTTACCTTCAGGTCATCTGCTAGGGAATTGGTAAGTTGGGGAAAAATAGGTGCATTGAAGAGAGAAATATTGGGTGGGTGACGATGGAGGTAATGAATTCACTGGCACAAGGTTGAGGTGTGGAGCACATGGGTATCTTCTAGGTAGAAAGGCTTTTTAGGACGCAGTGTGAGGAGGGCCACCGAGTTGACATCCGAGTGGAGGAGGAGGGTCAGACTGCGAGGCCTTAAAGCAGCCTGAGGCAGTGTGGACTCTCGTCTGCCCGCTGGCAAAGGAATTTGTCATGAGCTGTGGTTACTTAACATGGGGCAGGAAATAGGCATGGATTTGCTAACACATTCATGTTCAACTAACATGTAATAGACTGTCCCCGTTGTGTTAGTTTTAAAACTTTACAGCTGCACTCTGATGTGCGATTTCTCTCTGACCTGTAGTCTCCCCAGAAGCAGTAGTCAGAATAGACAACTTAATCCTTGTTTGTGTTGCTCTGTAGTAATTAGAGACTTGAAGCTCCTTGGAGATGTTGGCAGGTGATTATGTATTTCATGGGCTCTCAGAGTACTGGGCACTCAGACACAGGCAGCAGATACCAAATTTGGTGATACTTCATGTCTGTTCATCTCCATTAAGGAAAACTTGGAGATGTGGGTTTATTCTGTAGACCAGAAGTGAGTGAAGAAGGAATTGCTATGGGGACCTCCCTCGTGGCGTAAGCACTGTGAAGTTATCTGCAGCCTCTGCAGCATGAGTTCGAGCCCCGGCCGGCCAGGGAAGCTACTCACATGGCGCAGCAGACCTCTCCTGTCTCATCCACTGCTCCCCTCAGCAGTGTATTTCAGTCTGTTCTGCCTGTTCTGTTCCCCACTCTGTCTCTGGTGAATCTTCTCACCCCCCGCAAAATATGCATAAATAAATCTTTGTATGCGTAAAAAAATCTTTAAAAAAAAAAGGAATTGCTGTGAAGGAACTGCTGCTACAGTGCAGGAGACCTGTGTCCCCCCACATCTTGGGCTTGGAGTGGCTTGGGGATGCACCCTGCTTGTGGAGGGTCCCAGGGATAGGAGATCAGGACGAGCGAGATCCAATGGTCTCTTTTTTTTTTGATTGGAGATAATGCGCGAAAGGGAATAGTTTTCTGCTGTGAATAGAGTGAGTTGTTAAATATTGATTTCTCCCACTTTCGTTTTTTTTAAGCAAAATATTTAAATATTGGGTTGTTGGAAAAGTCATGATACATTTTTGCATAGAAAACAGAAAAAATATGTCCTCGCTTTTCTAACAACCCAATATATATTATAGAAAACTAGAAAGTAGAAAAAAAGTAGCTTAAATCCAGTGGTTGTCACTTGGGCTGATTTGGTGCCCCCAGGGGACATTTGGCAGTATCTAGAGACACTTTTGCTCATGGGGGGAGGTGAGGATGCTTCTGGCATTGAGTAGGTCAGGCCAGGGATGCCCCCCAACATGGTGCATGATGAGATAGCCCCCCACAGCAAAAAATAGCCCCAAAATGCTGGTGGTGTCAAGGCGAAGAAATCCTGGAGTAACTCTACCTCCCATGATGTGTGGTGTATTTCCATTTATTTCATGTACATGTCACATAACTGTAGTTTTTTTATACTTAGATCTTTACATTAAACATAATATCCTAAATAAAAGGGTTACTATGTAGTCTTGCAGAGTTGGTTTCCCAGGTTCCTTTCCTGTACAGTCGCTATTGTCACTGCTCTCATGAAGGACTTGTATGAAAACCCTGGTACATTAGACTTTTTCTGAACTTCCAATCATGTAAGTAGTGGATTTGCAGGTGCTCATAGTCTGAAGGGTGAATATATATTTTTTATTCTTGGCAAATCTTTTCAAATTCTTTCAGGAAAAAAAGAAAGGTGCTAGTTCCACAGTGTCACCAGCAATGAATAGCCTTCCAGTTGGTCTGTAGTTTTGCCAATATAAAGCCTCAGTGTTTTGGGGAGAAAACTTTTATTTTAAACTTTTATTTTAAATTCAATATACAACAAGTGGTGTTTGATGAATAGTTCTGTACAGTGTGCTTTTCTGTGGGGCGAGGGGGGCTTATTTTTTTTTGGTAAATCTTGTCTTTTTCCAACATTATAAATTATTTGTCTTAGAATGTGTAAGTGCAGGAACTGGTATTTTTGAGAACTCTGCTTCCTCCTCCTTTGGCTTTTAAAATCTCTTGTACAGTATCTTCCTGAATTCATAGCAGTTTTGCTTCATTTGGGTTCAGGTGGGCACCCCTAGGTCAGGTAGCCATGTACAGAGCTCCCACCTGGATGGCAGGTGTGGACCCAGGCTGGGGAGGGGGGAACCCCTGTGTGTGTCAGTCCCTTAGTGTGTGTTTCCACCTAACCCCCTCCCCACACCGCTGACCTCAGCCCATCAACCCAGAGTCCACAATAGGAAAGGGTCAACTAATCAGGTATTTCCTTTCCTCTGATAAGTTTTATATTTGCTATACGAGGTATTTGAGCACAGTAATTTTGTCATTTTATTGGGAATCTGGTCCAAGACTTACTCTTGAACCTGGGCATAGTCAGTTCTGAATCATACTTTGGCTCCTACTTTGATCAGACTTCCCTTTTCCTCTACTCAAAATATTTATAAAATGATGCCCCAGATTTCTAACTTTTTCAAGAAAAAATTCAAAATTAAAAATGATGGAAAGAGATGAGGGGCCACGAAACACTGCAGGCCACTTCCCAGACATGACACCATGAGTCCCCTTGCGTGTCCCTTTGGAACTTGGGGCACAGCTCCTTGCTTGCTAGTCTCTTCAGGTTTTAATGGACAGTATCACACCATCCTGTTCTGTGGCTTTTTCCCACTACCAGTCCAGATCTTGGGCCCTTACCCACATCAGCACACGGAGACATGGTTTCTGCAGTAGACCCATAGTCTCCCATTGATGCTTGTGCCATAGTTTATTTAGCAGATTCCTGCTGATGAACGTTTGTTACCTACTATTTTGCTTTTTAAAACAAAGCCGCAGTGACATCCTTAGATGGCCTAGTTCTGCCTCTCCCGGTTGCTAGCTCCTTGGCTTTGAGCAAGTTGCTTCCCCTGTCATACTCAGGTTTCTCCCCTGTGAAGTGGGGGGAGTAGTAACACCAAGCTAGCTCGTAGAATTGTAATGAAGATGAGCTGATGCGTTTGCTGCACCGAGACCTGTGCCTGGGATGTGGCAACTGCGGCACACGTCTCTGTCGCCTTGAGAGTGTGATGGGTAAATGCCTAAAGCAAGCTTGCTGGACTGCTGGCTAAAAAAGTGGGTAATTCAAATTTTGATTTGAATTGACAACTGGTATTCCCAGTTGTCCTACATGTCTCCTGTACCAGGTCACTCTTCCATTAGTAACTTCTGATTGTTGAAGGGTATAGTTCTATATATACAAAATGGAATATTACTCAGCAATTAAAAAAGATCAACTCGTGTCGTTCACAGCAACATGGATGGAGCTGGAAAGGATTATACTCAGTGAAAGAAGCCAGAAAGTAAAAGAAAAAATATCAGATGGTTTCGCTTATAGGAAGAATGTGGGGGAACCAAATAAGAGGCTAGGAAAAAAATAATTGTAATAAATTAAAAAAATAACAGGGAACTATAAATCTGGCATTTTGCAGGGGAGGAGGAGGGAGAGGGATCCAGACAGGAGAGGGAAGAGCACAAGGAACTATGGCGATGGTGCACGGGTGAATTGCTTGTGGGAATTTCATGGGGACTACCCCTGTGAGGAGAAAGCACACATTGTACAAAAAAGAAAAATAATCTATATATATTTATATATAAAAGGCATAGTTCTCTTTAAAGCAGGTAAGTTCCTTTAGTACTTACTTGTACTTCTCCCTAGGTCCGACACACAGTGACAGTCCCCTGAAAGGCTGGTAGGATCAGAAACACGTGCAGGTCTCCCGTGGAAGGACTGATAAAAATGGGAGGATTCGCAATGGTCTTTAGACTGGCGGTCGGAAATTTCTGCCTCATTGTTTCAACACAGGGTTCTTGCCGAGGAAAGTTAAAGCTCTTTCCTGCACCTTTAATGTTGCTTGACATTTGCACATGAGCAGGTACCTCTGCTGGATGAACAGTGTGGAGTCCCGTCTGCGTGACAGGCACCGCTCGCGGCAGAGCAGGAAAACATTCCTGGGTTAATTTTCCTTTTCATCGGGCAGGGTTAGAGGGCAGGTGGGAGGAGACGCGAGGCTGGAGTCAGATGTGCGCCTGGAGCTGATAAATAATAGCTTAGCGGCGTGTGGGCAGGAAAGTGGAGGTTCCTGTTGCAGTACCTGGGGAGGCAGGCCTTCTTGTCTGTCAGGGGGTCAGATCACGTCTCCTAGCCAGACAGCCCCACTTGAGAGGAAAATGAAGAGGGATAGACGTGAGAAGCAGCTGAGGACTCGCGACTGCCTGGGAAGCAACCGGCATTCTGGGAGGCCTCCTGTCTCCCGGAGTTGGTGACTCCTCTCTCCTTTGTGTGGGTTCCTGACAGTCCAGTCAAAGGGCCTCTCTCGACCTTCCTTAGGGTCCAAGGGTGGAGGCTCATGAGGAAAGTGCCTTGTAGCTGAGACCAACCCTGGATGCAGTCTGGGTTCTTCACGAGGGCTGTGCTGTGTCTGTGTCTACCCTCAGCATTGCCCCAAAGGTCCCCTGCTTCCCTCAAAGCTATGGGGCACCCAGCTGGATCCCCCCCTGCTCAGCTCAGGCAAGTCCAGCGCCATGGCAGCAGCTCACTGAGAAGGGCCCCAGGAGCTGGGCCAGGTGAACAGGGAGGGGGATACCCCCACACAGCACTGCAGAGCAGCCAGCCTGTTGTGTAGACTCTCCAGGTGGCCCCCCATTTCCACAGCACCCCATCTTCATTGTGTTGCCCTTGCCTCCTTTTTCCACCTGTTTCTGCTCCGTGGCCCCTGGTGGGCTGTGTCCATTTTTGCCACGGAGCCGTGGCCTCTTTTTGAAGTTGGTATCTCAGTTTGAAGACAGGTGAGCAGGAAACCACCCTGAGCGTGAAGGAGGACGAGAGGGGACCTTGGAGCAGGGATGGTCACAGATTATCCTGCGAGCCCAGGTCTGGCTGAAGCCCCCAGCTGCAGCTTCCCTGTGTCAGGACCCCATGAGACTGGTCTGGAGGTCAAGTTTTAGCTTTACATAGAGTCACAGATGTTCTTTCATTTTTTTGTAGAAATCCCACCCACCTTGAGAGCCCCCCAGGAGGGCAGTCAGCGCTGTGTCCCCTGTGGCTGTTGCCCTGTCTGCAGAAGGACACCACTGTAGGGGTGTTGTAAGGAATGGAGAGAACATTAAAAAAAAAATACCCCAGGGTAAATTCTGGACCCTGCCAGGCCTGTCCACCTTCTTCTGTGGTCTTTGTGACGTCATTCTCCTCCTGACTCAGGGTGGGGTAGCAGGTCTGGCTTCACCGGGGTGACTGGGGGGCTCTGGTGCCCTTGGAGACCTGAGACCTGGTTCCTTGTCAGTCCTGGCCTTTTGTGGTCAGGCAGACTAGGGGCCATATTTGTTTGACACAGGTGACCCTACAGTTTCATTTTTATGCACATTGTCAATGTTCTGTTCGAAAGTTAAGACAGAGCTCGCTTATGTGCTCGGGGAGAATGGCTTTCCCCTTTGTAAAGATTGCTGGGAACCACATAAAATCTCGAAGGACACTCTTTTGCAAGGTGCCCATAAATCCCTGTGTGTGCTTGTGTTCCTACTCTTGCATTCCCACAAATAGCTACAAATAGCCCAAATTGGGTCATACAAAATAATTTTCCAGGGAGAGGTCCCTGAGGCAACAGTGTGCCGAATAGGAGAGAGAGAAAGATGGTGTGTCGACTCCCACTCGGTCTATGCATTAGGGAGCAACTGCTCTTCCTCTAAAACAGAAAAGAGAGAAATGCTAAACCCTTTCCACGGACATTTCTCCAGGTTGTCTGCAGTAATTTGGTGGAGGGGGAGCACTATAAACTTCAGAATCCCCCTGGTGTTACTCTGTGACTCCCCTAGGATGAAGCCCACCTTTGTGTCCATAAACGTCGTACCTCAGCCACCTCTTTTTCTTTTTTTTTTTTAATAGAGGCATGCTTTATTTATTTGTTTGTTTGTTTGTTTGTTTTGTTTATACAAGCACCGGGTACAGTCAGAAGCCAGCGCTCAACTGCTGCGCCACCGGGGAGGCCCTCAGCCCCCTCTTTTTCAAGTGGCGTGTAGGGAGTCCTCAAAAGGAGTTGCAGAGGTTTCTCAATTGTTTGAAACCGGGAGCAGGGCCAGAGTTGTCATGGGGGCATGTTCCTGAAGGGAATCTGCAGCCTGGAACCTCCAGTAGACAGGGAGGCCAGTATCACCCCAGTCCTGGCCATCCCTCAGGGCCAGACTCATCACTGAATGGCCATTTCATCATAAATAAGTTATCAAGAGTGACTGAGCTCCTACTGTGTACTATCTCACTGAAATTTTTAAAAATTTTATTTTGAAAACTTTTGAATTGACAGAATTTGAGAGAAAAATACAGGGAACATTTGCCTTCCTCTTGTCTGGGTCTTGACTGTTAATAACTTGGCATGGTGCTCTGTCCACTCCTTTCTGTACACACATACACACACACACACACACACACACACACACACACACACACACACGGCAGGTGCCCCCTGGGGTGTGGGGTTAACATGGAGACACTCTACCCACCCCTAAATACAAAAGAACAGTGTGACATAAGAAACTGTCTTACTGAGGAACACAGTGCTTTGGGGGTACCAAGTGGGGAAAATTACTCAAAACAAACAAACAAACAAAAAAACCAAAACTGAAACAATTAAAAATGGTTTTCTTGAGAAGCAACATCTGAACAGAGCCCCTTGCCTGGACACCATCTCACAGCATCCTCATGAGTTAACAGGGGAAAAGTGCAGTCTCCGGAAAAGGAGCTTACTACCTTCTTCATCTCAATTTTACCATGTTTGGAGCTTTTGCTTTTATGACTCCTCTGTGGTTTTGTAGTAACCACACTTATTATTTTCCTAGCCTCTCAGGGGCTGTCATCGAAAACGTGCCTTTACCTCTGCTTACATCCAGTAGGAAGGTTAATGTGTGCCGAGGGCCGGGGAGACTAGGAAGCAACTGGCAGTTGGGTTCTCTTGAGATGCAAAAATCCCAGCGAAAATTTAGTGACTTGCAGTAATGAACAAACGCAAGTTTGCAGGTTAAACGCTGTGGCTTAATTTTATAATTAGGTGTAGGAATTCCATAAATCCATAAGTGAAAGGATATATGGGCTGTTCCATGTAGTGAGAACTTAAGCCATTTCTACCATATACGAGGGTTTTTTCTAAACCTAAGAATATGTCCTTGAGGCCGAAAGGTCACCTTGAAAGTGCTTAGGGGACAGCATACAATTGGCAATGTCTCCAAGCAAACAGAATATGAACAAATAGCTCGCCCCTCCAGTAGGGAGAGAAGACACTTGCAGGCCAATTTTGTTGACTAAACGGGAGGCAAATTATGGAAGATAAATACTCAGTATTGGTTTGGGGTGGGAACAGTGGCAGCTTGTGTGAAGTGGAAGTAACTCCACAGCTAGACGTCTAGGTTCCAGACTTCCAGAATGTGGGGAGAGGTGGCTTTTCATAAGCCTGCGTTTGATTTTGACATTGCAAAAACCCCTTTCTGAGTCAAGTAGGATTACTCACTATTTGATTTTGTGCAGCATTCTAACAGGTGATTTTTCACTGGGAGAGAATATGTAGATGGTCTAGAGATCGGGACACGATGGGACAAGAGCAGGGAGCTCATCTGAGCAAAACCTGGCTTTTGGGCATTGCCTTCAGAGTGTGAGCCCTGGTGTGTCTGAGGCCCTGAGCCCTGTTACTTCAGTGACATGCTTCCCAAACACGCACAATCCAAAGTACCCCCCACAATTCAATTTGCAATCCTTCCAGAGGACAGAAAGCCTCCCCAAACCCACCCCTTACAGGAGGGCAGCGCTGAAGGACAGGAAGGGGCCTGTTTCCTGGCACTGAGGTTTGTGCAGCCTGTGGGGGTTGGAGGTGGCTCAGCGTCCTGTGCCATTTCCACAAGTCTGAAGGTGGAGGTGGGCTTGACCCCAGACATCACTGGCTTCTGGAACTGGGCACTGGGAAGGAAGGCAGACGAGACAGAGACTCTCCAGTGCCATCAGACATCCGCAGAGCGAGGCCAGCTGAGAGGGCACGTGGCCTCGGGAAAAGAGCATGTTTGGCACAGGGAGAGAGAAGTGACCATGGGGGTGGATCTTGGCTTAGCATTTTACATGAACAAGCCATGGCTAAGCTCAGATGGCTCAGCCAGGCTGGGAGCTGGAGGTCGTTCCTCACTCCAGTGCTGGCCCATCTGTCCTGGGGCTGGTGCCGTGGTGTGGGGCAGTTAGGGAGAAGATGAGCATGAATTGGCAAAGAAAGGCTCTAAGCAAAGGACTGGGTTAGGAGAGGAGCTGGTGCTGCCCTGGGTAGGACTCCCCAGGGTGCATCTTGGCTGCTTAGCCACACTCATTCATTCAGGATTCTTCCTTCCCTGTGGGGGCTGGCGAGGGGGTTCACACCTTTGGTCCAGGTGCTGAGGTTTCAGGACAGTTGAGTCAGGTCCTAGTGGGGCTTCTCTTGTGTGTGTGCTGGGGGGACCCCTAATAAGTGAGCTCCATAAAGGAGCAGGGTCAGCCCAGGTGTTGCACATGCTAGAGAGAGCAGCAGCCTGATGGCAGGACTGGGCACAGCCAGGGCAGCACAAGCCCCGTGCAGGTGAGAGCTCCAGCAGACTCGAGAAAAAAGCGAAACAAGTTTCAGCGCATGCCATTTAATCCAGTGTATCCACAATCACCTCAGCGGTTATCACTACTTTCGTGCATTAAATACTGTAAATACAGTGTGTGTTTTATACTTGGAGCTCATCATCAGCATGCAGCACACATTAGGCGCTGGATAGACAGGTGTGGCAACAAGGGACAGCTCAGGCTTCCTGCCTGCCTGGGCAGTGCTCCAGGTCCGCTTCACTCGGTGGTCATCTCTTAAACAACACCCCTCCACTCAAAGACAGGGATCGATTTTGTGTCTACTCCTGATACACTGGCCTAGTGGTAAGTTCTCTTACAGCTCATTAAAACAGCTGTTTTTTCTAGCAGTCTTGCTGCTGGACACAGTTGCTGGGACTCCCAGAGGGCAGGCAGTACGAGACCTCTGGATGGATAGGCAGTGGCGTACAGAGAGAATAAATACTGAGATTCTTGAGCACTGGGATTCCTGGGGCCACTCTGTCATTCTGTTTTCTGGGGGAAGCTGGTGGTGTAGATGCCTTATTTTCTGCTCCTTCCCGATGGGAAGGCATTCCACCAACGTTCTTGTTTAACCTGAAAAGTCTCCCGCTGGGAGAAGTCACTGGCACAGGCAGCATGACTATTTTTAGTATTATTTCAGTACAGGTTTACAGTGCGGATTTTATTGAATATTGTAGCTATTAATGTTAAACTTAAGCAAGAATATGGTTACTAAGTATAGTCTTCCTCCCACCTACTCAAAGCCTCTTGGCTGGGTGAAATAAATGTAATGTTGAATGGAATTGAAATAATTTCCATCTGAGATTTTCTGGTTCAGCTGCAAATCAGGGAATTGGTTGAGAGTCAGTTTCTGGAGGAGGCTTGGAAACATGGCTGGGGACGTGGTGTGTGTGTGAGAACTCGGATGGTGGGGTGAAGGGGCGTTGTAGAAACTGCTTGCAAACACAAGGGGAACCACTCCGACAAATCTTCCTCTGCTTTTGCAGTTAGAAGTAGGTGTTTCTGGGAGCCAATTTGAGAAAAATACAAAGACTAAATCATTTGTAACTCTGTATATCATTATTCCCATGATTAATAATTGCAACATAAATGGCAGGGGTTTTCTCCATTTTTGACTCCACTGAAGCAGAGTCGGAAGGTGCTCTCTGAGGTTCACATAGCTAGGAATGGACAGACAGGGAACTGAATCCAGAACTCATGTCCAGTACCCTTGATGACTGGAGGAAATGAAGCAGAGACTAAAATCAGAATAACACTAGAACTGCCGAGCTGCAGTTCAGACACTAACCGGCACGTGAGGGTACAGTTCATACTCACAGAGGAACAGCAAACAAGGTGGGTGGTTGTATAGAAGCCTCAGAGCCCACGTAGGTTTTTCAATTGAATAATAGCTCAGGATGGCTTTGTGAAGTCTTACGAGAAAAATCAGAGCTCCTGTGGGGCTTATTTCAGAAGATGAACTGGAAGATAAAGTGGGTAAGAAATAAGAGCTGTTTGGAATGAGGAAGACATTTGGTTGTGGAGAGAATTAATAAGATGGGGAGGGAAAGTTCCTGGAGTACCAGTAGGAATCATAGGGGACTAGAAGCTGTGGTTTAATCAGGCAGTTAGGAAGCAAGACAGAGGAGGGAGTGTTCCCTAATTTGGAGGAAGTGTGTTAGTTAGTATTCAGGGTATAGCCAGAAAGGGAGAATCAGAAGCTTATCTAATGAAAAGGAAAGGCAGATGGATGAAGAGGGGGTGGGTGGCATTATGCTACTCGTACGTTCTTTTAATAAGCAAAATTACAATAGCATTTCATCTACTCATTTACAACAAGGTCATGCAGTTAGGGTCCTACTGCTATTAAAAGCTTTCAGAGATTTCGGTGCACTGGGCAAAGATTCTATTTACTCTAGAAGTCAAACTTGTGCTCTTTCCAGAAACTTAATGCTTAATTTTTGTGTTTACTGATTCTGTGTCTTCTCGTGTAGATTCAGATCCAAATTAGAGGCCCATGGCCAGTCGGATTGTGGCAAACACAGAGGAATGCTGCTGTGGGCAGGAGGAGGCAATTGTTGGGAGCATCTTGATAGAGTCTTGTGGAGTCATCATGATTACTATAATAATAGAAAACCAAAAAAAGTCATCATTCCTATAAAGCTTTAAATGAAATTTATGGATGTTCCCTTGACTTGATTCCAGTGCCAATTTGTAGTTTTCATGGCGGTAGAAACACATTACATACAATTTACTGTGTTAACCACTTTTAAAACTACACTTCAGAAGTGCTAAGTATATTTAAGTGGTTCTGGAACAGATCCAGAACTTTTCTAGTTCACAGAACTGAAACTCTGCCTGTTTCCCCCTGGCAGCCCCCAGTCTACTTTCTGTCTCTATGAATTTGACTATATTAGGTGCCAGATGGAAGTGGAATGAGACCGTATCTTTTTGTAACTCTCTCTTGTTTCGCTTGGTGTGATGTCCTCAAGGTGTGTCTGTGTGTCAGATATATCAGAATTTCCTTTTGAAGGCTGAATAATACTCCATTGTGTGCTGTACACCACATGTTATCCATTCATCTGCGGATGGCCAGCTGGTGTGAACATATCCCACAGAGATGCTGCTTTCAATTCTTTTGGACAGATACCTAGAAGTGGGACTGCTAATCTATTTTTAATTTTGTGAGGAATCTCCACACTGTTTCCCATGGCAGTTGCACAATTGCATGACCCTAGGGACAATGCACAAGGCTTGCAGTTTCTCTACATCCTTGCCAATCCTTTTTTTGACAGTAGCCATTCTAATGGATATGAGGTCATCTGTAGTTTCACACCGATTACATCTAACTTTTCCTCATAGGAATAAATACTAAAGCATCGTGATTTGAGATTTATCACATTTGTTGCTGTACTCCCCAAAGAGAGGATTTTAAAAACATTGATCTGTGTGAATACTGGTTGGGTAAGAGTATTTCAGCCACTGTCCCCTGTAGTGTTTTACAAAATGAAATTCTACTTTTTGGCATATCAGTGAGTGAAGTGCTCAGATCAATAAATACTGAGCCCTGAGTGCCAGTTGAGAACAGGACAATGACCAGGACACCGTTCTCACCCTCACAGGGCTTATAAGAAGATACAAAATTAAGTAGTAAGGGGTCAATGAAGTGACAGAAGGAGGTGGGCATAGGTTTGTAGGTGCCCGGGTGAAAGAAGAGGCAGGGAACATTGACTTGGCAGATTTGTGAAGGTGGGGATTATGAAGCCTTCTTGGGGGTAAAATTAGAGCTGAACCTTGGAGAATGAGTTTGTGTGCTAGTGCAGGGGTGTGAATGGAGTTCCACAGCCCACCATCTTGAGCAAAGGGAAGGTCTGCAGAAAAACTCCCTCTTTGTGGGCATGGTGTGGAGTGGGCTTGGAGTGGAATGGGCGTGGTGAGGTGGGGGCACAGGCGGGCCACGGCGAGGGCACTGGTTTGAGGGTTAGTACTAGAAGTTGGCTTAATGGATGTCAAAGAACTTGGCTTTTACCCACCAGAGAAAGAAAGCCAGTGGAGCACTTCACACCACTCAGGAAATGTTAAGGTGGAGGCAGAGAGATCAGCATCTGATTTTTCTGAAGTTTCAGATGAGATAAGGCCTGAGCAAGGGCAGTAGTGGCAGAGATGAAGAAAAAGAGAGCGTGTGAAATGCTTAGGAAAACTTGCTGATTGATGTGTGGGTGGTGAGGAAGGAGAATTGAAGGCAATTTAGATTTAGGGTGGTGGTCCTCTGTGAGGATGGAAGCTGGGGCAGATGCGATCCCATTTGGGGCATGTTGAAGTTGCTGTGTCTGTTACACGTGTAAACAAGTGGTGATGTCCATGTCACCGTGGGTTTGCGAGCCAGGTTGGGGATGCCCTCTTGGAACTCAACATTAACCACCTTCTATAGCTAATCAGAGGAGATTAAGCAGTCCCGAAATAGGATTCCAAACCTGAGGCATACCCTGTGTTGAAGTAGCTGGAAAATGAATGTGTCACAGGAGTTAGGCTGGATCAGGAGGGATTGTTGTTTCAGGGACTGAGAAGGAAGGCAGGTTGCAGAATGAGTGAGTGGTCAGCTACTTCAGATGTAGCAAAAGAGTCACTCAGATGCAAAGACTGACTCATCTGAACCTTTGCCCAAGCAGTTTTAGTAACTCGGTGGTTGTGGGAAGCTAATTTTAGTTAAATGTTTAGTGAGGAAGTAAAAACTAAGAGTGTAAAGTTCTCTTTCAATAAGCTTGGATGAAAAAGAGGGGAAGGTGAAGGAAAGTTTGTTTCAAGGGTGGTAGAGACTTGAGCATGTTGTAGCAGAAGCAGCCAGTCATGATTAAAATAGCTAATATTAGAGAAGGCTTGCTGTGTCCACCACATTCAACAACTGTCCTTGAATGAACTCATTTAATCCTCACAACTCTGAGACATAGGGACTATTATTCCCACTTACAAGTGAAAAAAACTGAGGCCCAAGGAGTTTAAGTGGCTCTGGGGAAACAGGCAGCCAAAAAGTCCTGTCTCTTAAAACCTGTGTAGGTTCCACTCTTAATTACAGCACGGCTTTGAGGGAGCTGTTGAAGATAAAGGGTATAAAAGGACCATTTCATAAAACTGGGTTCTAGGAGACAGGGTAAAGCATGGGCTGAACATCTTTTCAAAATCAGTATTTTTTAAAAAAGAGAATAGAGATAAAAAGTTTAATGGGAAAGACATTCAGAGAAAATGGACGAAATTGGATAGAGAAAAGCTTCAGTACTAAAGGTACTGGAAAGGTTATTTCTGTGATGAATTCACTCATGATTTCCTTTTTCATCAACTTGAAACCTACTTTCTGCCTGTCCTGATTATGCTTTCTGCATAATGGTTTTGATTTTCCCGCTGCACTTAGTGATCCTTTGCTTCCTATTTATGGATTGATTGACTTCTTGAATCTCAAGATTAGTGCTTTTATTGAGTATCTGCCACTCTCATTTTAACAGGGTTGTACCAAGAAGAAACTACTGGGGTTTTCATAACAGAAACATGGCATTACGTTTTTATTGATGACTTGTGCTAAGAAATCTTATACTGGGGGCGTATTGCAATCATGATTTCATATTGCACATTTTAAATACTGAGACATACCTTACCTCCTGAAAAGCGACTGCTTTTCCTAGTCCTGCCTGAGAGATGCTGTTGCAGACCCTGATTTGGTGGGGAAGATAAGGAGATGCCTAGATCAGATGATCTGATACTCCGCACCCAGCTGCCCAGCTCTCCAATGGCATGTTTGCTGTGGGTTTGCTTCAGGGATGGGCAAATAGACATCTGACTCTCGTAGTGCATTACAGCTTCCAAGTAAGATGCTGGCACCATTTATGAATGTATCCGGTGAGCTATCATTCAAATACTTGGCCAATCAATGGAAAAATGAATCACTGGGAGCAGTGTTTTACTTGGAACCCATTAAAGCAATTTAAGTGAAAGTTTTCCAGGTATAAATATGCAGCTCTGCAGGAGGGCAGATGTGGATGTAGGGATATCTTTACGAAGGCTCTTGGTGCGAGAGGGAGAATGTACATAATACAGTATTTCAGAGAACTTAGCAGATCGTAAGTGCATTGGTGAACAATTCAAATAATAGAGCTTTGCAGCACAATGCTGGATTTCAATAATGGTGTTATTAGAAAAAATCAGAAGTTTATAATGCCTGGAAAAGGACATTATAAATTTGAATAAGTTAGTGTTAATTTTCAGTGGACCCAGCTGATTCCTTTATTTATTGTTCAGGTTGTTGAATTCAGGTTATTCAAATAGAAAATGAGGTATAATGCCAGGGAAGAGTCTGTTGCTTATGCTCTTTCCAGAGCCCCATATACATCATACATAGAGTAATTCACAAGTCAGCTGGCAGTTCATTTTGTGTCAAGAAGCAAAGGCTGGGCCTCCCCGGTGGCGCAGCGGTTGAGCGCTGGGTTGCGAAGCTGCCGGCGACCTCTGCAGCGCAGCGGTTCGATCCCCGGCTGCTCCCCGGCCACCGGAGGAGGGTCCCACATGGCGCGCAGACCTCTCCTGCCGCCTGCTGCTCCCCTCAGCAGTGTACTTCAGTCCTTCTGCCTGCTCTGCTCCCCGCTCTGGCTCTGGTGAATTCTCTCGCCCTCCCGCGCTTCTGACTGTACCCAGTGCACGTATAAACAAAACAAACAAACAAATAAATAAATAAATAAAAACATGCCTCTATAAATAAAAAAAAAAAGTGTTAAAAAAAAAAAAACTGGTAAAAAAAAAAAAAAAAAAAAGAAGCAAAGGTTGCAGGCAAGCACCAGCCTTGCTATGCACCCTGAGTTCATAGCTCCCCAATCTCTGTTCCACACGCTCACATGCTGTGTACCTGGAAGGAAATCGATGAATATTAATTTACTCAATAGCAGTATCCAGCTAGGCCTATGTGCTGAGAGGCCCAGGAAATACTTGTAAGTAGTTTTCACTTGTTCCTGCAGAAAATCTCCTCTGCCTGTAGAACATCATCTTTCAAATAATCCTGGCAAGGTAGCAACTTCCTATTCTCGACTCCTCCAGGAAGACCAAAACAAAACAGAACAACTTCCTTTCCCCGATGCATTGCAGCCTTACACGGCCGAATGTGCCAGGGTGATTGTGTAACATTTGTAGTGTCTTTGGTTTTAGTTGTTCTCCTTAGTTTTGGCACGTCATGATTCCCAGCCTAGGTACAGGAGGTTAGCTGCAAGGCTGCCCTCAGTGCAGCAATAACTTTCAAAAACGATTGAAATTTGTTCATCTTAGCACTACCCCAGTGCTGTAGAAGCCAGATGGTCTTCTTGATGTCATTGAAACCCAAATTCTTGGGGCTTGAGCCCATCCATTTCTGTCTGATTAGGAGGAAAACAGCTATCGCTCACCTGATGGGTCTTGGTTCTCTTTGCCAAGAGGGCATGAAATGCCCACCTTCTGGAGAATTACAGGGGGCATGTGAGAATTCAGAGCCGCGTGCAGAGGGTCTCGTAGCTGGCAGTGCACTGTCCCTAAGGCGTCGTGACATAAGCCCTTGGTGTGGCTGCTGACTTCTGAAATTCCTAAAGTTGCCCACAGACACAATGAGAGTGCTACTCTCTCTTCTTTGCGTTTACCCAGACATCCCCCCTCTTTTGTGATGCTTTCTGGATCAGGTCCAGCTGTCACTTCACATGGAAAACATCTACCTATATTTAGTGTCACCACGAGATCTTCCAGCATCAGTGTTCTGTTACTGCATATTCATTAATAATAGGGAAAAAACTCTCTGTATAATTGCTATTTGAATTTCACAGTTAGAGTAGACATTTAAAGGCTTAGTTAGCTTTAAAGTGTAAATTTAGAAGTTCCTGGTAGGCGAAAGCATATTTCTCTAAGGATTTGTAATCCAATCATTCAACCCTTGTTTCTTTGCATGTAAAATTAATCCTTCCCAATAGGTACTAATGCCTGAATGGGAGAAGGTCGAAGATTCTTGGCAGATGGCTATCTGCATACTTCATTACCCATTTTGTTTTTTTGATTTTTCTACATGAACAAGTCGAGCATTTTGGTAGAATATGCTCTGCCAGGTTTTCTGAGGCTGTGTTCCTGCTAGCGGGTTTTATGGGCTTCCCACAGACAATTATAAAGGTTGATGTGGAGGAAGGATAGGATGTGTTTTTCTTACCTCTTTACCAAAAAAAAAAAAAGTGACTTCCTTCCTTTCTCTCCAGCCAGCTGCCAGATTTGAATGCATGCCCCCGTTTGCTCCATCATACATGTTGGGTTAGTGGGCTGAGGGAGAGCTGGCTGCAGCCCATCAAAGTGATTGCCACTTGCCAAACACACCCAAAACTTCTCGCTCCCAATGTCTAAGGCAATAGATTTGCCTCTGGCTTTCGGTACATGGATTTCTCACTCATTTTGACTCTAGGTCTTCCACTAAGAAAGAAAACTGAGCAGCTTTGAGTTTTAAAAATGCTTTCTAGGTTTAGTCTCTTTACTAGGATGCTCTAAAAAACATTTTACTTTGTGAAACTATCTCCACTGTGTCGATGCGGACAAAACTCCGCAGACAGAGGTCTTGCCTGGGTCACATGATGGCGTGACTGGAATGCAAAGTGAAACTGGTTCCCAGGTGGCTAATGACCACTTTCTCCATCACCATCTTGCCTAGGGCACAGGCAGCTCCTCCTGGAGTCTGTGGCAGGGCAGCCTCATGAGACCCTGAAGAGCTAGTCTGGGGCCCTGGGTGGTGCAGGAAAGAGGCTGGTGCATATGCGTCTGTCCTGAAGTTAGATACCATCTGGCAGCTAGAACATAGAATTTAAGACATGTATCCCATCACTTGGGCTGATTCTGTAACTGGATGGAGACCAAGGAGGTAAAAAGCAAAGACCACCCACTTTCAGTTTTTTCCTCCTCCTCTTCCCTGCCCAGTGCTGTGTGCCCAGCGAGAGAGGGCTGAACTCAGGGCAGGCTTTACATGTCTGACAGCGAGTTCTTGGTTACTTCTTCTTCTGTGGAGTACATTTCCTTTCCGGGAAATCTACTTTGAAGAAAATGATCACATTTCAAAAGTCGTTCCCCTGTGACCTCTAGATAGTCTAATGGAGACACTGAAAAGGAAAGCCTGGGGGTTAATACTTCCACAGAAGCGAGTGGGTTCAGAAGCACGAGTTTTGTATTTGTCCAGCAGGCACCCCTGTTAAACTAATGATAGTAATAAATGTGTTAAACTTATGAGTTGTGACCTACAGTCTTTTTTTTTTAAAGATTTATTTGTATATAAGAACCGGAGTACAGGCCAGATGCGCGGGAGGGTGAGAGGATTCACCAGAGACAGAGTGGAGAGCAGAACAGGCAGACTGACGAAATACGCTGCTGAGGGGAGCAGCGGGTGAGACAGGAGAGGTCTGCTTCACTGACCTACAGTCTTCTCACTCATTCCTTTTATCCTTCCACTTACATATTTGAACTTAAACTTGGTCCCAGACATTATTAGTCTAAGACCTCAGTATGGTGGGCATATACACATTTGAAGTTCATGGGATTCTGCTGACCTACAGAATGTCTTGCATTTCTTGCAAAAAAAAAAAAAATCATTTTCCTTACTATTAAATTAGCATATTAGGGAAAGTATTGCATTTTATGGTATGTTAACCATTTTACCATTTCTTAATATGCCAGAGATTATGACGTTCATTCTGGAACACTGCAAACAGCACTTGGAGTCTGTCTTTAATATACATGTATACTTGTGTGTATCTTAATTAGGTTATGGTCAAGCAGTTCAAGTCATTGTTTTCAAAACTGAAATATGTTATTTTGAAATGGGCTAGATTAGGTTTTGAGAATTTATGTAATTTGTTGTTAGAACCTCCCATGACTCCAATAAAGTTACTTAATTACACCTTATAAAATTTGGAATTGGTGCTGATGCACTTTCTGTGCCTCCTGTGGGTAGGTGGATGATACAGACCTTAGGATAGATTTACTGAAAACCCCAATTGAAATAGATTGTCAAAGGCAGCTGTAGGTCAATGACATGATATTTGCAGATAAACTGAAATTAAGCAATAAGAAAAATATTTGAAAGAAAAAGAATTCAATCTGATTATTCGGTGTTTCATAAGACCTCCTAGCTATGAGATTGTGTTGACTGTTTCATTGATTGTTAGTTAATTAGTACCTTCGTAATGGTGTGATTTAGTCAAATCACTGCTTATTAGGGCTGCGTTTTGGTATGAAGGTTTTCAAATATTTTAATACTGTAACTTGAGCTTTGGGAAGTAGTTTGTATAAATGAGAGGCTATTTTATTTAAGAAGGAATCGCTTGAACCAGTGATTTAAAATGAACCTTGGGTATTAAAGCTCCAGATGTGAATGTCCGGTCTCAGTGGAAATGTCCAGGCCCATAACTTGTTACCTAATTTTGGGACTGATCTAGTTTTTTCAACAGGTCAGTTTTAATCTTTCTCCCTCTCTAGTGCAAATAGTCATTTTGCATTCACTGGCAATTAGGATAGAGAAAAGAGTAAGTTGAATGCAAGCCAGTGTACAAGTTGCTTGATGTTGGGTTTGATAGTTTTGATTGAAACAGTATTTGGCAGTTATCAGAAAACCAAAATTTAGGGGAAGTTTTTGAGCAACCACATATAAGTGATGACTGGAAGAAGTTTAGAAAGCAGTTTGGGGTCCACTCTTGAAATATGACATGCTTTTGTAATAAAGGGTGGGGGTGGTCAATGTGTTATGTATTTGGATTAATAATTTTGTGAAAATACATCAACCTTACCCTTCTCCTGCCACACCTGTGCATAACCAGGGATTTTTTTTTTACCGTTCTTGAGGAATACAACCGACTTGGTAGACATCACAGCCTCTGCTACCAGCTCTACTTGGTTTCTGTGTGAACTGACCATGTGATTCAAGCAGATGTTCAAGTCAGTGGACACCAAGCTCTGTTCTAAAGGAACTAGAAAGCATGACTTGGTTTAATGCACCATGACAAAGTAGGAAGCTACAGAAAACTTTTTAAAAACTAGTTGGTGATATGGTTGCTATTAAGAAAATAGCAGAGTACAAATACCTGTCTATGAATAAACCACAAAGGAAATACTCTTAAATATACTCAGTACATTTATACATGGGCATTTGTTCATCCTGGCATAATGTGGGATTTTTCTCCTTCATATCCTTAGACATTTTCCAAAATTTCTTAGAAAACAAGGCAGAAAAGGACCTCCTGTGGACTTTCTGCCTCAAAGAACAGTGTAGAAAATTAGCAGGAGGTGGATTCTGAGTCAGTTTACACTTGAAAAGAATGCCCTTTGTAATTTTCACAGTGATCATGATGAGAGACTCATTGGAAGGGGGCTGTGTACCTGCTCTTGCTCCAAGTAAATCATTAACTTTTGGCCCAAAGGTTGTCCTAAAAATCTTTAGCCATTCATTCAGGAATACCTTTGTCAGGGATTTTGAAATCAAACTGCTGGGTTGCCAAGAGTTCTGTCTTGTTTCATGAAGATTAAAGATTTCCTTAAGTTCATGTTTAGAGAAAGATTTTATCTTCAAAGTAAAAAAAAAAAAGTATTGAGCTTTCTGGCCAGCCCTTCTTTTAAATGCCCTGGGTTAGGAGCCTTCTGGGCAGGCTGGGTGGAAGGGACTTTGCCTGACTGCAATAAATGACAAGCCACCTGTACTCTCAGATCACACACCTACCTGTGTCCCAAGTGGCTTCTTTGGAATTCAAGACACGTCTGGGCACTAGTGAGCCTTCCGGAAATGGTTAAATGAGTGAATGGGTGATGAATGAGAGCTGTCCTTAGTCCTCTAAATGCTTCCAGTCTCCATCAGTCTGCATTTTGGGTACTTGTCCCTGCGGAGGTGGCTCTGTGGCTGGGCACTGCAGGTGGTCACTGCTGGAGTTGTGTGGTCAGAGACCCTGGCTGTACCTGTGCAGCAGGTTGAGCAGGAGGGCGTGGCAGAAACATCAGGGACCAGGGGACTGGAAGGAGAAATGGAGGGGGTGGGGGGAGTGAAGGGAAGCTCACATGGCCGAGGGGGCTGCTGTCGGGCTGCAGGCCGGGTCTGCCAGGCCTATGTATCTGTCCAGAGTGGCCTGAACCTGCCTAGGAGCTGACCACAGGTATCATAGTGGCTGGTGAATGCTTACCTGGTGCCAGGCTTTGTACATGGATGAATTTGTCCTGCCTACCTCACAATCCTGAATGGGCACTGTTGCTACCCCCCCTTTCATGATGAGGAAATTTGAAAACAGATTAAAGAATCCACATTATTGGAAATAGACGGTGCTGGGGCCCCACCCCCTAACATTCTGACTCTCAAGCTAGCTTGACCACCTCCTGCCCTCCGTTGCCAAGTTGAGTTCTCCGTAGACTGACACTTGGGGCGTCAGAAGCTCAATTGTGGTTGATCCCACTATCATTTCTCTCTACACATCATGGCATCCGAAGAGGTTCTGGAATTTGGTCTTTTTAATAAAAAGATTCTTTGAAAATCGTTAAATCCATAGTGTAGTTTACTGGCGCTTTTACTGTACTGTTACACTTTATAAGTAGATACATAACCCCCCCCCCCATAAAATAGTATAGTGTTCTAACTTCAGTCCCTACCTGGAAGGGCACTGGTGAACTCTCCAACCACGTGCAGAGGGATTTGTCCTTGTCTGGAGTATCTTTCTGGTGGTCCCTGCTCTGCCCAGCGATGGCCTGTGTGGCCCCTCCTTTCCCAGGCTGGGAGGATTGCTCTGGGCCATCCGCATCAGTGAAGGCGTTGCTGACTTGCTCTGTAATTGCTCTGAGCTCAGCTTTAGGTCTAGCAAGCACTCATCAAACGGACTTGCAGAGACCAGTAGTCTCTTAACTGCATACCGCACACGGGGAAGAAGGCCCCCTGCCTCCAGCATCCTCGCAAAGTGCCAGCTACTTGTCGCTTATTACTCAGGCCCAAGTCTTGATCTTTGCTTGGCTGCCTCCTAATAGAAATATGCATTCCTCTACTGAACTCCTATTTAAAAATGGCACTCTTCATGGCAGAAAAATAAAGGCCCTAGAGATAAGGTCTTCATGCCTCACAGTCCCTAGGATGCATGTCTGATTGGGGTTTTTTTTTTTTTTTTTTTTTTTGTCATCACTCTCATTCCTCGGAAGGAACACAGCACATGCTGATCTGTTCAGCAGTCTTCGACACAGTGCACATACTGTCTGTCCCCCAAGTCTGACGTCAGCCACGTCTGAGTGTGGTCCTGTGCACGGCTGGTGCAGACACTTCAACCAGACTGCCATGGACGACAGTGAGCTTGAGTTTTGTTGCCTTCTGTTGAAACAGTGTCTTGCCATTTGGAAGGGAGAGCAGGAGTGAAAGAAGAACACATCTTGCTGGAGAATTTGAAGATGCTTATGGATAGACTTCTGTGGGTGAAGTTCTAAAGCCCCAGGAGAGGGCTGCCCAGTTGCTGTGAACCCAGTTTCATAAAGTCTTGGAGACTGAAGGAGAATCACAGGGAACACTGGGGTCTGTCTTTAAACCACCTCTGTCCACTCACTCCATTTGATGCCACTTGAGCCCAGCTCTTACTGAGCTGCGGAGACACTTAGCAGACATAATCCATCCTCAGTAATGAGTGGGTGAAGGGACCAGCCCTCTGTCTGGGGTCTCTTTGTTGCTAACTACTGAAGCATTGGCTTTGCTTAAGTTTTGGAAAAAGCAAAAACAAGGTATAATAAGAGGGAAGAGATGGAAATTGGAGGATTTTGAGAGGCTATTTAAACAGTCTTCATAATTTGAGATCTATTTTTGATCAAGGTGACCCTCAAATAAATGATCTCTTTTGGCCTGAAGTTCTGATTTCATAGTGCTCTGCATTCCTCCCCTTTCTGGAATCGAAATCTTCTTTCCAGGGAGAAGTTAACCATGAATAAAATAAGGATTAGAATTTCTAGCTTGTTGATAATGCATTGATTACACACCAAAGTGAGAATATTTCTGGATTCAATATGAAGAAATGGATGTCTGATGGTCACCATCAAAACAGGAGCCACAGTGCTTGTTTGGGGGTTTCTGGATCATATGGTAGGTGTGTTTTTAATTTTTTGAGGAACCTCCATATTTTCAGTGATGTTTGCACCAATTAACACTCCCACCAATGGTCACAAGGGTCCATTTTCACCACTCTCAACTGCACCAGTTGTCTCCTGTTTTCTTCATGATCATCACTCCAACAGGCGTGAGGGGGCCAGCAATTCCTCTTGTGGGTGTATACCTGGGGGAAATGAAAAGCAGGGTATTGGACAAGTTATCTCTACTCCCATGTTTATTACACGTTACTTGCAATAGCCAAGATGGGAAACTGCCCGAATGCCCGACAGTGGATGATCGGATAGAAAAGACAGCCACAAATACACAATGCAGTATTATTCACCCACCAGACAGGAGGCTGTCCTCTCATTTTCAACCATGCTGTGGACCTTGACTACCTTAGATAAGCGAGATAAGTCATAACAAAGACAAGTACTGCATGTGGAATCTAAAAAAAGTTAAATCTATATTTTTTTTAAAGTCAATTGGTGGTTCCCAAGGATGAGGGGGTAGGAAGGGATAAGATTGATAGTATTTCAGGTATATGTGCATAATGGGTAATAAATAAGCCTAGAGATCTAATGTGCAGTCTAATGCATATAGACAATCATTGTACTGTCATTTCATAATTCGTAGGCCTCACTACAGGGGGATCTTATATCCATATATATAGATGTATCAAAGTTAACCATCTATACACCTGAAACTTATGCAATGTTACATGTCCTGTTTATCTTAAAACTTGTTTTACTGACTCTCCACCCTTAGTCCACAAGGAAACCACCTTCTTCCACCTTTACTCAGGAAGAAGAGACGTGAAACTGAAAGGCTGTGGTTCAGTCATTTAGAAAGAAGGAAAAAAATATCAAGAGACTTTGGCATTTAGGGGAATTTGGCACAAAAGTTCACAGGTTCTTCTAGGGAAGAGGAGCACTGCTGTGAGGGGACCGTCCCTTTTCTTTTTGACTACTTACTCTGTTGTCATTTTGTATAAATGTCAAAATATCCAAGGCGTTGTGGTTTTTGTTTTTGTTTGGTTTTATTTTTGTGTTTTATTTATTTATTTTTTTTTGGTATGTCTGTGGAGTGTTTTTCAGCTACACAGGGACAGATATTTCTATCCCCGCCCCCCTCCCCCTGACACGTTCACTTTTTACCCTCCTCATTTTACATGTGAAACTGTATTTCTGGGACTCTTGAAGTAGGATTCTGTATTTCCAGAGTTCAGAACAATTCAGTTCATAATTCCTTGATGTGTCATGAATTGGAAGTAAAATTCTAAAGGCAGGGATTTTGTCGGTTTTGTTCATGAAATCCTAAGGCATGGGGTAAACCTTCAGGAAATGTTTGTTGCATGTTGTTGCATAGAATAAATTTATAAGAAAGTTAAAGGGATGCCATATAGCATCTGAGTTTCAATTTTTTTTTAAAAAGGACTCAAAAGTAGTGATTTTCATCAGCTTGAGGATTTTACACAATGATCCTAGGAAGGAGAGGCTTGTGCTGAAGACCGACCTGCAGAGCCAGCGCTCCCTTTACAGCATCATCATGAAACATAGGCTCTAAAAGAGTCCTTGTCAGATCATTTTTATATTCCATGATACTGTATTTTCAACAAACGGCATTTGGATTAGTTATAGATAGCTGTCTAAAAATTTCTCCAAGAAGCACAGGTAAAACAGCGGCCTCACTTCATTTGAATAAGTGTTATAGGGGAGGAAGAGCTACTTAGAAGTCTGGACTCCATTAGCAAAAGTGTGTGGGGGATTTACAATGGAATTTCATTGTCCTCACCACACCAAGAAAATGGTGCCCTCCCAGGGAGCAGAGAGGACTGATTTCTGTCCCTGCTGTTAGCAGGTTAGTGCCTCCTTTTTTGCCCATATTTCCTGCCTCCTGTAACTTTTTAGGCTCTATAATAGGTCAGCTTAACTTTTCAAAGATTCCATATTTAGAAACCTTTGATTATCTGGAGTTTACAACTTTGAAATTTCGATGGTTCAGAGAGTAGATTAAGCTTTATAAAGAAGGGATCTGATAATCTAGTAATATGCAGCCAGACAACTAAGGCTTTGATTGCTTCCAGATGTCTTTGGAGTCATCACTTATACACAGTCATTGTTAACCCGACTCAAAAATCCACCCTCAAAGGGACATCACCTGCCCATCATGGTCACTGCGTGTACTTGAGAGTAGGCTGCTGTTGACACTTCCAGTGCATCCTGCGTTCCTTCCCAGGTAATCTGCGATAATGATTATGGTTTAGTTGAATGACCTGCCCCCAGTGGAGAAACACAGTCATATTATGCAGTAAAAAATATTTAAAGCACTCTTAGAGTTCCAGCATCTCGCATGGATAGCTCTCATCAGACAGGGAGCGCCTCTGGAGCTGAGTGTGTTTAAGAATTCAATCTTTTAAGTGCTGGTGATGTCAGCTTTTCAAACAGCAGCATACTGTTCCAGCCCACTGTGGACCCTTCTCCAGCCGTGGTGTACTCTAGCTAATAGAATCAAGTGCTTGTGTTCAAGTTTTCTTCTAAGAGCATAAAAATCCTGTTTATTAAAACAATTCTCTTTGGCACTTAGTAGCATTATGATAATGCTGTCATCACAGAAGTAAGAACTGTCAGCTCATCTGGGGAAGCTCAAGAGGAAACTTCTCCCTACTGTGGGAGACGCGTCTCTTTCCTGAGTTCAGGGCCATTTCTCAGCCTGCACTGCACACTTTAAGTATCTTTGTGGTGAGGAGGAATAGCAAGTATTCTGGTCTCAGGCATTATTTTTGCTAATGTTATAGGAACTGCCATTCTAGAAACTCACATATCCTAGCCCAAACTCACTGGGCTAGGAGCAATAGAAAAATCAGCCTTCTAAAATCTAGAAAATCAGTTCATGAAAGAGTCATAAATAATCTGGATTTGTCTTGGTCCTGGATGCACGTTTGTGTCATCTCTACATGGAAGCGTCTAGCAAAATGCCATCCATATGGAGCCTCCAGGCGCTGGCTCCTGGTCCCCTTGGCGTAGAACATTTATAGCACGTACTGTTGTGGCAGGAACATAGGCAGAGCTTGCTGTGTCCCTGGACGTGGCTGGGGTCTTTCTTTCCTCATTAACTTAGAAAAGTGGCATCCCTGAGAGAGTCCCTCCCACCCCACAGCATCTACACGCCACCCCAACAATCACATCTAAGCTGCCGCCTGTCCCAATGGTCATCACCCACGCAGGCTTGCTGTGCCGACCTGCTCATGAGTGTGATTTCTGCTCTCTCTGTCCTGCCCGGCCAGGCCCTGGTTCCACGGCGTGGTGATCTGAGAGTGTAAGTGTTCTGCTTCTTGGGTGAAGGAAATCTGTCAGCTCCTTCTCAGCCTGCTGCTGAAGGCTTTTGTCTTCGTTGTCAGAGGGGTCAGATGCACAGAGCCTGTTTGCTGAAGAGTCCACTGAAGGTATAGTCGAGATGCAGGGAGAGACGAGGAAGAAGGGGAAATGCTCCTGTGGCCTGTTGGCCTGACCCAGACTAAACCGTGCTGCTTGGGAAGCAATGACAGGTAGCTCAGGAGGGGATTTGGGCTCCCTTTTCAAACCCAGGTCATCCATAGCAGCTTATTTGTTTGCATGAAGCTCATGCTATTGAAAGTCCTAGGGTATCGAGCAGATCCATCTGTGGAGAACAGTGTTATTTGTAGGTGCAGGGGTGGTCATGGGAGATTCTGAAGGTGGTGTGACTGAGGAGGGCACACCTGCCTGTCCTCCTGCTCCATCCCTACATGCTCCATCCTCGTGGCTGTGAAGCGGCCCTCATGCCCCAGCGGCGTGAATGAGGACATTGAGTCTCCATGCGGCTCCGTCACTCTGCAGCACCGAGTGGCCAAGCTCAGGGGGGTCACTCCCAGATCACCCAGGTCTGTATTCGATTGCTTTTACCACACATCACCAGCGTTGGCAAATGCAGAAAATGTAGTTGTTCAGGAGGACGTTTCAGGTTAGGAAAGCAACAGGAGCGAAGTATAGGAGAGCTGGGGCATGCTGGAGTGGTGGCGGCAACTCCTGTGGGAGCGGGGTTGGTGCAGGGTTCACAAAGGAAAGATTGTCAGGGAGTTGGCTGAAGAAGCTTTGGCAGGCTCTTGAGAGGAGATATGGGGAGCATTTACAGGTGTCCTGTTAGAAGAGCAGTCAAGGGGACTTACACAAAGAGCAAGACAGAGCGGGAGTTCAGGCCATGACTGTTGGCTGGGGATGCAGTGAAGGCCCAGACTCGGGAGGTGGCAGAGGCAACAGATAGAAATTTAGGTGCTCACAGAACAAGAGGCGGGGGACTGCTTTGAAGCAGAGATTTGTGTCCACCCCAACTAACGTCCTTGCTCTGGCAGAGCCCAGTTTCATCCTCGGGGGACTCCATCCCGCACCTTGTGACTCAGTAGGTCCTGATTGGTCTGGGACTTCCCTGGGAACTCTGTCTAGGGATGGGCACATGATGCCCATCAGTGAGACAGGTGACTTCTGGTAAAGGTTTTCTTATGCTGCAATGGGGACCCAGGGAAGGAAGGAGTCATTTCTGCTTCTGCAGGGTGTTGCAATGTGTGTGTGAGTGTCAGAGTTGTGGCAGCCATCTCGTGACCATGATGAGAACTGGCTTCATCAGATGGCAAAACAGAAGAAACTGACCTAAATTTGTGGGCGAGTGGCTAACTTAATCAACTCCAGAATTTCCTTGCCTCAGGCCGTCCTTGTTTTGTAAGATAAATAATCTTCATATCTTAAGGCAGGGGCTGGCAAACTACGCCCCTGGGCCACCCACTACTTGTCCTTTGTAAATGAACTTGTACTGAAACACAGCAGTACCCACTCAATTCCCAAGTTTTCTGGCTGCTTTTGCATTATAGTATCAGGGCTGTGTGGAAGAAACTGTCTAAAATAACCAAAAAATATTCCATGTTACCTTTCTGGGTTAGATTGCTCATGTGCAACACACACCTCTCCTATTAAGATGCTTGTTTTGCACGTTTTAACTGGAGATCAATGTGCAGACAAGGGCTTTGTAGGTCAAATGTGCAGTCAGGATGGAGTCTGAGTATTTCCAGAATGAGTGGCTGATAATGATATTTTCACATGGATGTCAATTTTAATACGGTGGTGAAGAACAGGTGTTATATGGCAGGTGCTGAGCAGGAGGGATTAAGTAGGAATGAAAAAAGTCAAAGGGTAGAATAGTTGGTTGTTACAAATTAAAAGACTCAGATATTTTGGCCCTGTAAATAAGACATTTCTTGATATGTCATAGATAGGAAATTAATGTTTAATCTGATTGTCCCAGACAAGGAAAAAGTTAAAATATTTTTATGGCCTCTGTGACTCATGCTTCCTTCCCTGACCAGGTGGTACCAGGCAGAGAGTTAAGAGGTGGGTATGAGACCCTGAGTTTATGACTGTTGGGTGGGTGACCCTTTATTTGCTTTTATAATCTGACCCTAAGACCTTCTCACCACAGCAATGGCACACATCCAATTATTGGCTTCAGTAGTTCCCAGTCTGGCGCCTTCACTGAGCGTTGACACTGATGCGCTGCAGCGAACAGAGATAAAGAAACCTGGAAGATTTGATGGCAGGGATCCATAATCAGGAAAGGAATCCGTGGGAATTTTTGCATGGAGCAATGGCTTCAGCAAAGGCATTGAGTGGCCTTCAAAATACTAAGGAACAGGTGAGGTGAGGTGTCCAAGGTGACAGCTGGAGCCAAGGTTGATGTGATAATTTCAGGGGAAGAAATGGCTGGTCCTCATCCTACCAGATCCAGTGGGATCCAAGCAGGACATTTCAATAGAGTGGAAAGGTATTCTAGAAAAGTTCAGCTGAAAACTTTGACGAGAAAGTTACTACCAGCAACAGGTGTTTTTCATGAAACTGTGTGTAAAGGGATAATGTTAAGTTTGATGAAATATGGAATTAAGGGAAGATGTGACTAAAAATTAGACTCTTCAGGATATGCCACCTAAAGACGCCATGCGCCTTCCATGCATGTTGAATTAGCAGCTGAAAGCTTTAGATCGATTATCGGTCTTCCTTTGGAATGTGGCTTGAAGGTCTTGTTGGGAGGTTTACTTCTGTGATTGCTTTTCTGGCCCTTCTGTTGGGCCCAGATTCCTTGAGAGTGGGGACTTGGCCTGACGTTGGGCACTCGACATCCAGTGAAGTTGGTGGTGTGGTGTTGGTGCTCCTAGATAGTGTATTGAATTAAATGAGCTTGCTCCAGACTTTATAGGACTTGTATTTTGAGATGCTCCCGTGAGTCCAACTCCATGCAGTTGTAACCTCTCCTGAAGTGGAGAATGACCACCTAGCTTTTCACATGGACCTCGCGTGTGTGAGTGAATATTGATATATCGGGTTTTCCTGTCATTTCTGTTCAGGATCAGTTTAGGTATATTTATTTTTTTATTTTTTAAAGTTTTATTTATTTATGCATGCATGCAAGAACTGGGGTACAGGCCAGAGGTATGGGGGGGGGGTGAGAGGATTCACCAGACAGAGTGGGGAGCAGAACAGGCAGACTGAATGAAATACACTGCCGAGGGGAGCAGCGGGGAGATGGGAGAGGTCTGCTGCACCATGTGGGTAGCTCCCTGGCCAGGGATGGAACTCGTGCTGCAGTGGCTGCAGACAGCTTCATGGTGCTGAGACTTCACCTCTTGCGCCATCAACGGAATTGATGCTATCGATTGATAGCATCATGATCCTCGGAAATAAGGAGATTGTACTGTACTGTGGTTTGATCTGTGAGTAAGGCCAGGGCTGCACCTCTGTGGCATGGACTGCCAGGGCTGGGAGAGATGTCCGTGAGGCTTGCAGCCGCCCCTTTCTTTTCCAGATGAGGAAACTGGTTCTAACTTCCTCTCCCGAGGGCCCTCTGCTTACCTTTGTGGAAGGACTCTTCCCTCTGTCCCCTTCTCTCTTCTCTGCAACCCTGTGCCTGTCTCCCTGCCCCCACCCTGCAGGTACCGTCCTGTAGCATTTAGACAAAGGTGTGGGGGGATGCCCCGGATGCAGAACACGCACGTCTGGAAAAGAACTGCCTTAGGGAGAGGCAGTTGTACGCGAGTTGTCTGTATTTTCTGCTCATCTTCAGATCTTTTCACAAAGCGAAGCTTTTATTCTTCGTAGACTCTGGGGCTGTATTGTAGCCTTTTTGTAAAGCACAACTTTTATTCTTTCTAGGCTCTGGGGCCAGCATCTCTTGGGGCTGCGTGACAGATGTTTTTCTCTGCATCCTTCAAGGATCCCTGAGCTGCGCACTATTTTATATAAGGATAAAATACAGATACACATAGCCTCTACACGTGGGTTCTTCTGGATGGAGTTCTCTTTCCTTTCTCTGCACACTTCCTGGAGAACTTCTCTCTGCCGGGGCTTAGCCAACTCTGAGCCTCCTTTTGCTGTCACAGTTCCTACTCAGGCTTTGGGTGGGCTTCCTGCAGAGAGAGCATCTCCACGAGCTGCTGGGCTCATTTACATCAACAGAGTCATCTGCCATGTCCCTCTTTTGCTCTTCACGAGAAATTCTAAGCGACAAAACCTGACTTAGGCAGAGGGGTCCTGCCGGTGCTTGGAGACCCAGCTCCCTGGGGTGCTGAGCCCCTTGATGAATTCCAGATTGGAATCAATTTCTGATCTGATTTTCATTCCTGGTGTAGGGAACTTGCAGGAATGCATTTAATTCACGCATCTCTGGCATAATGCTTTTGCCTTTGCCCACGATTGAGAAGCGAGGGGGTGGACTTCTGGAGTTTCTCCTGGAGCACAAGGAAAGGGCCCAGTGATTGGGCAGAGAGGTGTCAAGAGCCATTTCAGGTCAAGTTCCCAGCAGCATAGCTTGATTGCCACTGATTGCCGAGGTGCTTATTCACTGTTCTTCACCTTCCCTGCAGAGAGGGAGAGCCCGGCTGGCTGGCTGGCACAGGACTTTCAAGGAAATCGCAGGGCCCACGGAGGAGCGGAATGTTAATTTGCTTCATGGGGTGGAACTGCTTTGTGGAAGTGGGGTCTGGCCTCAGGTTTGCAATAAAATCACAGTGGCACTTACTGTTCGCCCTGGAAAATGTATTCCTGTTTGTGCCCCACTAATAACTGGCTTTCAGAATGCTAAGTTTCTTCTCATAATTGTCTACTAATTTACTGTCTTTCTGATGGGAGGGGAAAATAACAATGTATTCGCAGTCACCACTGCTCCTTGGGCAACGGGGTTTATTGTTTTCGCTACATCCCGAGATTTCAAACAAAGCTTTTATGTGCTTTATGTGGTGCAATATTCATATTTATTAGGGCCATTTAATAGCAAATGTAAATGAGTCCAGTGCAGCTGTGCTGGACAATAGTCCTGGAAATGAATTCATTTTGTTTGGTTTTTTTTTTTTTCCTTTCCTTTGATACTTCAGATCTTTTCATCTTGTTCTTGATGGAGCAGACCAGGTTCTTAAGGAAAGGTGCCCTCACGATTCCCTGTGCCTGCAGGGAAACGCTTTGAGTCTCATTGCTTCCTACGCCTCCTGGCCTGAGCTGGTCAGAATAGAAATTGATTGCATCAGAAATATTTTGCAGAAATTTACCCCTCGGCTCGCTGGAGGCTGGCAGAGAAATCTTTGCTCTGGAAACCTTGACTTGGCCCTCTAACACCTTTACCTTCTCCTAATGCCAGCCCCCTTCACCAAGAGCTCACACTTCAGTTCCTTCTACAGCTGAGGGGTCCACGCCAAATGGAGTTAATTCCTGGGCTGTGTGTCGTGCAGTTGAGAGTTCTGTCTCTCCTCGGCCTCCAGTCATGTCCTCCGCCATCGGCAGCTCCTCCTGCTCAGCGTGCATCGAAGGCCAGTAATGGAGTGTGTTAGAACAATGTCCAAGCTCAGGCCCATAGGTGCTGGGAAAACCCAAGGCTCTGTCCTCTGGAGAGCCAGGCCCCCACTGACCAGCCCTTTTCTCATTTCTGTCTTGAGTCTGCATTCCCCAGCACTCTCAAGCTGCTTTCCTTACTTAGACTGAAATGTGCTATGGAAGGGTCACGAGCCCACGTGGGTGGTTAGGTTCAAGAGAGAGGCCCCTCCATGCAGCTGGGTTACTGGCTGTAAGGGGAGAGCTCCGCCTGGGCACGGCTTCTGTGAGCCCTGCAGGCCACTGCTCCCACTAGGGTTTGGGAAGCTGCAGGCGCTGGGACAGGCAGGCCAAAGGGCTGGGAGTGAGTGGATGTCAGGGTCCTGTGGGTGAGCCGTCCATTGACTGACCATCTGGCAAGAACCATGTGCCAGGCTCTTAAGCTTATTACTGTGACTGCGGATCAGACTTTCTTCCCCTGGCATCTCTCCCTCCTGCCTTTTGGTGTTTCCTCAGGTAAAACTGTAGAAGAGCTCTGCAGGGGAGAGTCCTCCCTGCACTGACTCAGTCTCCTCCCTGATACGTGTTTGCAGGGCTGATTTCCACTGCATTCTATGGTCCAGGAAACAGGCTTAGGGAAGCCTCACGACTCTCCAGGTTCTCTCAGCGGGTCAGCAGGGCATCGTTCTCGTAGCTTCTCCAAATCTTCAAAAGCATCTTGGTCCCAGGACCTGTGCCTTACTCACATGCGTCTCTGGTGCTTCTCACATAGTAGGTATGCAAGCGATGTTCGTTGAGTAAAGGGAGGCTTTCAGTACCTCTGACTAGGTCAGATTTTGTTAAAGAACCGAATCAATTAGTGCTGATGAAACCTCAGGACCCCTCCCCTCCAAACCCTCAAACCCCACCTTTGCAATGATCACATGGTGTACTCAGTATGTGAGAAGGCAGCTTGCCAAGCCAGGCCGGCAGCCAGGTGTTAAGTGCTGAAGCTGGAATGCCCAGGTGGGAAGAGGCAGCCTGGAAAACAGGGAGGTGGCCGACTGGAACTAGGAATTCCTCCTAATTTGACTACACCATGAATACTAAAGCAAAAAGACAGGTGCAGATAAAGTGCGGGATGTCGGGGAGGCTGTATGTGAATTGCTGCTGTGTGTATTCCCAGCAGAAGGTTCCTTGGAGAAAGCATCTCAGCCCTCACCCTGGGCCCTCAGGCATCGTGTAATGAAATGCCTGCGAGGAAGTTGCCCATAAACACAGTCAAGGGCGGCTGCTCCCTCTCTGCCGTCCTCTGAAACGCCAAGTGAGCAAGCTCAGGCTGAGCACAGAAGAGCCCAGGAAGCAGGGGGGCTCCTTGAGTTCCTCCGGCCCAGAGGTTCCCCTAGGGGTCCCCATGCAAGATGTCCTGGCAGTGTTTGCAAAACATCCTCTGACTCAGAACCTCCCCGTGAGAAGGGTCACAGTGTCCTTGCTGTAGGAAGCTCCCCCAAGGACCCGCGGCCCTCAAGAATGGACTCTATTCTAGCCCGTGTTTCTGGATTTGTGAGCGGGGCATGCAGGGTGCACGGGGGGAGTTTCCTGACCCGGGAGCAGGGGAGCTCAGATGAAGCCTGGCTTCTGGGGGCGACTGTGAGATGAAGAGGTGGTGGTGGTGATGTCGAGAGCTGGGAGCCTTCTCAGAACACAGCAGCTGTTGAGGGGAGCTTAGCAAGCCCGCCGGTGCCAAGGAACCCTGGCTTAACTAGCCACAGGATCTCTTTCTCCCCAGCTTCACTTTTTGATTTGATCCATATTTTCCCTGATGCTGATTTTTAAACCTGTACTTTGCCGGTTATGTTCTTGTGGGGACACATTCATCACATGTGCGTGAAGTAAAAGTGAACGCGAACGCCAGGCCTCTGCAGTGCAGTCCCCTGTGCTCGAACTGCACGGGAGAAGGAAGCTGGGTCTCCGTGCAAGGGCAGAGACAGGCGGGTGCTGCCCCCACGGGTGTTAGCCTGGGCCTGTGTCCGCTGCGGCCGAGGTGTCTCACCTGCCCGCGTGTGCCTTCCTCGGCCGCGTCAGCTTTAAGGCCCTGGAATGACGCCACCCAGACAGGCCTCCTGGCGTCCACTGGGACGGCTCCTCCTTCCTCTGGCTTCTTTTTAAGTATAACTTATGTTGTCAACTAAAAAGCCCAAAATGTTGGGATACAAAGACTTGGTTGCCTTGACAACTGGCAGTTTGTCACGTGGCGTGCCGGGGCAGTGCCCCACGTTGCTGTAAAGAGCTGTGACTGTCCCCCCCACACACAGGGGCCCCCTCCCAGCCGGATCTGTGTTCCATTCATGCAGCATGGGAGCCGTGGAGCAGGCTGTGCGGGGTGGGGTGTGGTGGGGCGCAGTGGAGGTGGGCGTCTAGGGGGAAATACAGGGGAGAGCAGCCTGCAGCCTCCGGAGTGGGGGGAACGGCTTGTGAAATTGGGGAAATGTTATTAGAAGGCAGTAGAAAAAGGAAATGTGAAAAAAAATTGTTTAAAATTGAAGCCCAAAGCCCACGCGATGGTTCTAACGAACACGTGCATAGAAGACGCTTTAGGAGTTGGTCACTTTGAGCTGGATCTTAGATGGACCGAGTGTCAGTGCAGGCGGGAGTGAAAAATGAAGTTGTATTTCGCCGTGTATTTTGCCATGACCCCAGCGGACCCACACTCTAAGCCCAGCGTAGGTCGCACTGGAGAGGCTGGGCTCTGAGGAAAGGGGTGAGGTGGGTCATGGTAGGTCCAAGGGAATCACTGCAGCTGCGTGGTTCATCTGTGGTGCCGGTGGAGACACGGGTGCTGCAGGCTCCACCAGGCAGGCACGAGCGAGAAGCTGCTGTCTGTCGCGTGGCGGCGGAAGCCGGGGGCAGCTGGACTGGGGGTGGTGCGGTGGTAGCAAAGTAGCCACATTTTAGACATGATGGAGGAAGCCATCGGCATTTGTTCAGAAATTGTGTATTTCAGTACATCTGCCTGTTCTGTTCCCACTGTCTCTGGTGAATCCTCTCACCCCCCACACCTCTGGCCTGTACCCCAGTTCTTGTATGTATAAATAAGTCTGTAAAAAAAAAAAGAAATTGTGTAGTAAGGAAAGAAGAAAAATAGTCCCAAGTCTTCGGAACTTGGGGGCTGGGGCGTCAGTGGCAGTGACCTTCACTGCAGGTGGGGGAAGCTGGAAGTAAGTGGTTGGGGGGACAAAATCACCAAGTTTCTTCAAAAGAAGTCGTCCATAGCCCAGGGGAGATGTCTGGACTCGGGCACCAGGGCTCAAACCCCATTTCTACCAGTCACTCGCTGTGCAGTTTCAGCCAGTTTTACTGCTCTGTGTTTTAGATCCTCATTTATAAAGAGGGAATGATACTCACAAGGTGTGTGAGGGTGGGATGAGATAGCACGTGTCTGGCAGGTGATAAGCACCCAGGAAACGAAAGTGTGTGTCGTACTGTTTAGCTTTCATCATACAGAAAACAAGGCAGCAGGTGGGGGATCAGGTAGAGGGGTAAAAATGACAAGCCGAGACCAGGGAGATGCAGACAGCGAAAGTGTGGAATAAAGGGTCTCCCCAGCCGAGGGCTCAGGGTGGGTGGAAGGAGGGTCAGCTCCAGGGGAGATGAGAGGGAGCCTTGGGGACCACTCCAGCGGGGGCGGGAGGACAGTGAGGAATCCAACAAAGACAGGCAGTGAATAGCGGGAGAATTAGGAGGCAAATGAAGAGACTGTGTTGCCATGGAAACCAGGGAAGGAGCGTTTTTTATTTTAAAGATGTTCTCCAAGTCAGATACAATTGAGAGTTGAGTGAAAGTTGAGGGGGGTGGGAACGTGCCACCGATGAGGCCAGGCTGTTGTTTACGATGCTGGGGCAGTGAGGCGGTGGGATAATCTGAAGCCGAGTTCGAGGCATGTGGAAACCGGGAGGCGAGCCTCACAAAGGGGTGTTTAGAGGAGGCAGCAGAGCCAGCCAAACCCTGTGTCCCCTGAGTGAGGTGAGTGTTCCAAACAACACATGAAAAGCAGCCAGTGGAGGGCAAGAGATTAGCGGTCCAGTCACAGGGGGGATCAATGTGGGGGTCCGGGTAGGGGAGAGGCAGCAGGATGCACAGGTGAGGAGGTGAAGAGGGCCCCTGCTCGTGGGGCTGGGGGTGGGGGCAGGCACCAGTCTGCAGACGAGGCCACTGCAGGAAACACATGCCCATCCTGGACGCGTGTGCATGCAAATGCTTCTCCAGCCAGGTTGTTTTTTTTTTTTTTCCTTTTTGCAAATGATAAGTTTCTTATTCACAAGGCGTCCAAGCAAGGGAGGATGTAATTTGGAGAGTTTCTAAAGCTTTTACTTTAAAGAGGTCTCTTTGAGAAAATCCATTTAGTGGTTCACAAAGGGGTTTGCCTGGAAAGGGTTGGACTGGCCCCACTTGGGGCGGGGTGGCGTCCACTGGCTGAGGCAATACTGGGGGCCCGGACCGTCCCTGCTCAGCGCCCCAAGCGCGGAAGGAAACCCCAGCGCTGCCCGGGGCCGAGAGGCTGTGGGTCCAGCAGCAGGAGGGCAGACGCCTTCAGTTTTCTTTTTCCAATGTCAAATCATCCGAAAGAGATTTCCTTAGGCAGTCCAAGCCCACAGAGGTGAACTCATCTCCCTCCCCGTTTCTGCTTAGTTTTCTGAAAATCCTTCATCTGCCGGTTCTTTCTAAGAACTGACTCATGTCTATAAATATCTTTTAACAGGTTCTCTTCATATTTGGCCACCACGAATAAACAAATCAAGGGATTTTACAACCGTTCAGCGGGCTTCTCAATACGCTGCTGCGGGGCTGGGGGATGGAAGACAAATCCCCAGCCCTCAGCTTCAGGAGCCGGGAGCTGGGGCGCCCTCTTCTCTCCGCCTGAGTAGTGCATCTAGGGTGGAGAAAATCCCAGGGGATTAGCGCATCTGGTGACCTCACGATCCCCTTCTGGCTAGGCAGTG
This sequence comes from Talpa occidentalis, assembly GCF_014898055.3. Classification (NCBI taxonomy): domain Eukaryota; kingdom Metazoa; phylum Chordata; class Mammalia; order Eulipotyphla; family Talpidae; genus Talpa; species Talpa occidentalis. Next base: position 126,686,822 of record NW_023605083.1, on the reverse strand, counting down.
AGGTCCTGAGGCATTTCATCTTCTCCATCAGCGGGTTGTCGTCTGTAAGCAAAGGGCATTGCCAGTGGACACTGCCCAGCACATGTCCTTGCAATCGGAGCGACCAGCATGTGATCATGAACCTACATCTGTAAACACCCAGTAGGGCTTTTTCCTGGACATAAAAATCTCTTAAAAAGGGAACACTTCAGAGAGGAAACAAGTTGTCTGAGCTCAGTGGGCTATGATCCTCCGGCTCATTCTTTTAGAACCAGTTATTTCTTTTAAGCAAGACCCAGGGAAAGCAGGACTGAGCACCCACCTCTTAGCAGTGACAAGGGTGATTGCCGTCCGCATCGGTGGCACTGGCCTGAGGTTGGACCTTGGTGCCAACGTCAAGCACTGACACTCGGGGTCTCACCTGATTTCATTCCTCCCTCCCGAACCCCAGTAATACCTGGGGTGTAACCGTACCTCCTCTGCACGGGTGATGGAATTGTGGCTCCCAGCCTTTCTGCGGCAGCGCAGGCTGGCCCAGGGTCGTCAGGCGCCAGAGTGCACCCTCTACAGTAGCTGAGCGATTCTTATGGGGCCTTTCATGGGCTTTATCCCTGTGCTGAGAGGTTCGGCGCCTTCAGCTTGGAGGTTTGGAAGCTGGCAGTCAGGAGCAGGGCACCGGGGCTTTTCCTGATGTTCTTTTCAGCAAGAAGCACCGTTTCTCATCGCTAGAAGCCTTCCGCGCATTTGGCCCCGAAGGCCCTGGGTAGCATAGGCAGAAAAAGGGAGTTGGCGTCACTGTGTTTTAAACCGTAGAACAGGAGTTTTTTTGGTCATCCCTCCCACGCACCCTGAAGATCCCATAATTAGCGCAGCTCACACCCTCCCACTGACGGGTTTCCCACGTCCGTCCCAGAAGGGACTCGGGTGGTATCTGCATTTGCTCTAAATAAGGCTTGATTTCCCCCCCCCCCGCCTGTCCCACCCAATGTTCTTTTCCTATGAAGTATTAGAAACATCGAGTCCCAAGATGTCAGAAGCCATTGAATTCTAAGTGATTATGACTGAATTGAAGCGATGAGCTGAACTTTCTCAAGTCACTAAAAGTAACAGCTAGAAGAACGTCTGGGCCCTGCAGTTTGTTTGTTTTTTTTCCTACTCGTATTTTATTTCAATTTTTAAAATTATATATTTTACATCATTCTTCATTTTTGTATATGGATGAGGCATTGGCCCCCAGCAGTTTTAAGAGTTTTGCCCCCAAACTACAGGATGGAAATGATGTGTGACCCCCTGTAGCTGAAGAGGGTGGAGACTGTCACAGATAGTTTTCATTTTTCCTTCTGAAATGATCCACTAAGTTGATTCACGGATTTGGTGATGCAAGAAGTTGACAAGTAAATGCTTGTCAAGCTCCTATTCTGTTCAGTCCAGTGGGAGGGTCTGAGGTAAGAAAAGGGAGCTTGGCCCTCACAGTGCAGCAGGGAGGGGACCGTCTGCGGGAAACCCAGATGTTGGGAGACTCCTCATGGCATGAGTGCTGGTGGGAGAAGCTCAGGCGCTGCTGGGGCCTCCGCTGGAGCTGGTGGTCTGGGAGCACATCGCAGCCAGGGCCTGAGGGAGGCCGGGAGAGCCGGCAGAGCGTCACCATGCCACCAGGCAGGGCGTCTGATGTCTTGCTTTAGCTGGAGTCTCGCTCCCCATGTCCCTGGCGGAGGAAGGACGCTGTTCCCTGAGGGGGGAACCTACTTCCCCTTTCTCTTCAAAGTCTGTTTCTGTATCTAAAAATGAACTGAAACCCCATCTGTTTGCTGATTTTTTTTTTTATTTTTGAAAACCCTTAAAAATGTTATTTTTGTGCAGCTCCATGTGACTCCCCCCCATGGAGCGGAGGCTTCTCCTGCTCAGGTGGTTGCTTCCCCTCGGAAGTGAGCGGCCGCCCAGGAGAAGCAGAGTAGCCGCTCCCCAATCGTCAGCTGTCACCTGGTCTTGGTTCTCGACAGAATGCATTTGACTCCGACGGCACCTGCTCCTGCGCCGGCAGCGGAGGCCTCTGGACCTAAACCATGCACCTCACAAGGCACCTTAAAGCTGCCGCCTTGGATAAATGGTGCTTGGATGATGGACAGACGGTGGACAGAAGTGTCACCCAGAACTGTGCCCACCATTGCCAAGGAATATTTCTATATGATGTCCTGGCTCTTCACTGTGCTGTCCACGCCCCCGCCAGCCCCCAGCCTCGGTGGTCTTCCTGTCCCCTCCTCAGCCCTGCCTTGCTCTGTTCTCTGCTCCGCAGAGTGAGCGCTAAGACTCCCTCCAACCCCGCGCTTCCTGTTCATAATCCCCAGGAGGCTTCTCATCACCTGTAGGATAAAGTCCGGAATCCCCTAAATGGCCTGCCAGGCCCCGTGTCATCTGCTGTCCCTGCCTCACCTCGGAGCCTCCTTCTCTTGCTCTCCGGGTGCCCCGGGTGTGCCTGCTCCTGCCTTCCCCTCAGGCTTTAGCTGCAGGGCTGTTCCCAGGCCTCGAGGGCTGTTCCCCACATTTCCCCTGGTCACTGCCGTCCATTTTGTTTTCCTCTGAGACACTTGCCTTGAATCCTACACCATCTCATTTCACACCCGCTTTTTCGTCATCATGTTCATCCTAGGCCCGATGCATTTCGTCTCACGGTTGTTTAACTCATATTTGTGTCTCCCGAAGGCTGTAAGCTTGGTGAGGTCAGAGGCAGCTTGATCTTGACTTATACAAGCGCCAGCATTGATCAAACACTTTCAGTACGTGTCTTTGCTTTTCCTTACACACACTCTTCTTCCTTTTGGGAGGACTCTTCCAGAACTGGGTTGCTACAGCGACCCAAAAGCAAGTGCCAAAAAGCAAGTGCCTGCTCCCAGGTTTTGGGAAACAGGACGCTGCAGTTTTCATGGGCCTGGCCTGCCCGCGGCCCTGCCCCTCACCTCCCTGGGCAGTGGCTCACAGGTACCCCTCTTAGGCAGCTCCACACAGCGTGTCCTCACAGCCACGGCATTCCCATGCTTATTAGAAATCTTTTCATTATTAAATTCATTTCCTTACATTATCCATCTTTAGGCAGCATTTGATTTCTCCCCTCAGGTGCAGTCACTGTAGTCCTCGCGCCGCCACAGCCTCCGTGATCCATCACCACAGCCCCTGTGCTCCTCCCTCCCTGATTTGGCCTCTCCCTACCTCTCCCCTGCTGTGCGCCTCAGGTCTGTGGTCAGCTTCGAAATCTAGTTTCATTAGACAAACAGCTGAAGCTCAGAGCGGGTCAGTAACTTGCCCCATCATTGCAAGTGGCAGGTGAGGGTGTGAAATGAAGAATTTCTGAGTCTCCTTTGATGCCGGGCTGCCCTTTGGAATGGTTTCCAGCCTGGCCTAGTCCACGCTCCTGCGTGAGCAGGCAGGTCCCTCGCAAACCACTGACATGAGGCTCGAAGATAATGCATGGGAAGTAACTTTGGGAGCAGCTCTAGGTTGGCATGCCTTGCTCCTGGAGAGAAAGTTAGCCTCGGAACTGGAGACGGGAAAACAGTCGGGCTCCTTAGATGTTATTGTGCACGAAACAGAAAGCTCGTTTGCTCTGCCTGCGGAGAATTCCCACGAGAGTTTGTGCAAGGAGGAACTTGACTCAATAAATAACTCAGTAACTGGGTTAGACGCTTCTCTCAAGCTGCAAGTCGATGTCTCAGTTAGGCTGAGTGACAAATTGTGGCATGTTGGGATACGTGAAATGGAGTCAACTCAACCCCCTGCAGGCTGCCCCCGAAACAGGGGAACAGAGACCTGGTAACCCCTCCCCAGCAGTGGGGCTGGCTTCCTGACCTGTGTGGGCTTCCAGCGAGGGGATGAAGTGTGCAGTGGACAGAGGAAGAGCTGGGACAGAGGTTTGGTGAATACTAAATTCCTGACCACCCACAACCGAATGCAAAAGAATGCACCCTGCATGCCAGAAGCAGCGAGAGGGGTGCTGGTGAGGTGCCAGGGGAGGCGGGAAAGCCAGCAGTGGGCTCCCTGCTATACCAGAGACACCTACCACAATGCAGGCTGGTAGTCGGCCTGTGGGCCCAGCGGGCTTGATGGGAGTTTGTAGCCTGAGGCTGACTTGCCTCAGCAAACTCCTAAGCTCGAGTCTCAGTTTCCCTCTGTCAAAGGGGAAGGATGAAGATAATGGGTCCCACTATGATGGCGAGACCCACATGCTGCAGGTGTGTGGAGGACCCCATGCTGGTCCTGGCGCAAAGCTCGGGGGCAGTCGCGGGCTGATGGGAAGGAGGGAGGAGCCGGGTCATGAAAGGCACATACATGGACATGGGTGCCAGGGGCTTCCTGGGTTTGCCACTGCTCTGCAGGGTAGAGTAAGAGTGGACCTGGACCCAGGACCTGGTGCCTCCCCATCCAGGGGTTTTTCTCTCTCTCCAAAGCTACCCTGTCTCATTGAATCTAAGACACGTGCTTTTTTTTCATAAATAGATTTTTTTTTTTAAGATTTATTTACCTATGCATATGAGAGCTGGGGTGCAGGCCAGGGGTGTGGGGTGGGTGAGAGGATTCACCAGAGACAGAATGGGGAGCAGAAAAGGCAGACAGACTGAAATACACTGCTGAGGGGAGCAGCGGGGAGACGGGAGAGGTCTGCTGCACCATGGGGGTCAGCTCCCTGGCTGGTGATCGAATTCGTGCTGCAGAGGCTGCTGATAGCTTCATGTGCTGAGACTTAACCCCCTGTATCACCAGGGCAGCCCTGGAAAGCACACGTGTTTTTACCATTCAAAGCTCTGGAATTTGGGGGTGTCTTACAGCTGATGTCACGTCATAGCTTCATTGGCAGGAATTTTCTCCCCAGTGGATGACCCCATGGATCGACTCTAGGGAGACTAGAGACACATTTCTAGGTAGCTGAGGCCCCAGGCCTTGAAGCCCTGCTCACGACCTTCGGGATCACCCTTTTTTTCTAGATGGTAAAAAAAAAAAAAATTCAAGTTATTTGCTGGCACTGTAAGGAGTTCCTGGGTAAGTGGGTGGAGGGTCAGAGCTCAGGCTGCGTGTGAGGAACCCCTTCCATGGGCTCATCTGGGGTGGCACCATGGCAGTGAAAGAAGGGGGAATTTTCCCCTTGTCTCCCCGTGGAGGAGTTTAATTTTAGCAGTTGGATTATGAATTATTTGTCAAAAGGTACTCCCACCTCTGAAGCCCTTGTTTGCACCTGGTGGAGAGAATAAAGCTTTTAAGAGCAAAATATAATTTCCTTCCCTACTTGTTTCTTTTCTTAGCTTTTTTTCAGAAAATCCCACTCAGTTTGTGGAGTCCTTGAGCACCTCTCTGCACTACTGGGAGCACTTCCCACTACTCGGAACACGCCACGTGTGTGCTCCACCCTCCCGCCCCCGACAACACACACTGTACCTGGTTCGAGGAACTTAGCGGGAGTCTGTAGTGACGTGTCTGTCCTGAAGTTGCCACTTGCCCCCCGCCCCTCGTGTCCCGCCTATGACATTGGCTGGGGTGGGACTTAGGAACAGAGCTCATGACCCCATCTGGCCCTCCTCAAGTAGAGCTCCCTGAGGCTTGGTCCCTGCTATCCAGGCGCCAATTCCAGTATTGAAGCCCATGCAGGAGTGATCGGAGGCAGGCATGGAAACTGACCTCTGCCCCTTCATGGGGCACCCCATGTTTACAGTCCAGGCTGACTGGGTGCAGCAGGCTTCTGTTGATTCTGGAAGGTCCACAGGGGGCTGGAGGTGGTCAGCTTAGTGACCTCCACTTGGAAGGCATCTGGCGGATGGTGGAGGAGGCCTGGTTATCAGGGCATAGTGCTCATCAGAGCCATCCTGGGGGAGATTTCGTGGGCACCCCTCTGGGCAAGAGCTGTTCCATGTGTGCATACGCGCTCCCTGTGGCCTTCTGCACCTGGGACCTGAGGCGATGCTGGTGCCTCTGCCAAGCCAGCCTGGTGCCTTGCAAGGCGGGCCAGCCGGGGTGCATGGTGCAGACACCCCACCTGCTGGTGCGTTCCCACTGGGATGGGGCTCATCTCTAGGTTTGGGGCTGTCCTTGATGGTCATTTCAGGGTGTGTTCCCGCTGCAGGCTGTGTGCATGTGGAGACAGCGGTCGTGATAGCAGAAGGAAGAAGGGGTGAAATCTCCTCCCGCTTTTGACGAGCTTCTCGAGTGTCCCCCATACGCGTGGCCGGGAGCTCCACTTTGGACCCAGCATGTCTCATGCATAGGGACTGGCTACTTTTAAGGAGTCATTTCCCATTTTGTTTGTTTTCAAGGAAGTATCCTGTGGGATGTGGGGGTGTTGGTTTTCATTTAAGGCATCACTTCTGGCCTTGGCAACTTCACTGGAAAGACGAGACTTTGCTCAGGGTAGAGGAACGACCCCATTCGACAGTTGTCTCGCTTAAAACAGAGAAATGTTCAGTGACGGGAAGGGAAGGAAGAGTTGCTGTTTCCAGCGATTGAGAAGAAACCACAAAATGAATAGTCTCTGCATCTCTGTTCTTCTTTCTTTGATTCTTCATTGACCAAGTGGTCTATAGATTAAACATGGCGAAATTTAAAAAACGAGACATTGGTATTTATCTTTAGAAGGCCCTGGAAGGGGTGTAGGCTTGTCTGGCAAAGCTGCATATTAAGTGCTCTTAATATTTAGCCGTGCATTTGGCTTTTTTTCAGATTTGATCTCTCAGTGGAGGTTCTAATGATAGACTATAATAGAAGTTAATATCCAGGATTACTCTTTAATGTCAAAAAATCTGAACGTACAGAATTAGAAATACTTTTTTCCTGGCACAAGCTCAGTGAAAGACGCTTTTGTTTGTTTTGATAACTGGCAGGCCACCTACAATCTAAATTTTGCCAGAGAATAACAATGTGCTTCTTCCCCCACCCCCTTGGAAAATGTCGGCAGGAGAAGAGTGACTCTAATTGTCCCCTTCTAGCAATGTTAGAGGGTTGGGCAGAGATTTTGGAGCAGTGGTACTTTGATGATGCTTACATTTGCTTTTCCATTCACGGAGGAGCTGGTCTGGGAAGCTGCTGGGGAAGTGGGATGTGGGTGTGTGGCAGGGCAGTGGGGCCAGGGCAGCGGTGGGAAGGCTCCCTGGATCTGGGGTTCCCTCCCATGTGCCGCCTGCGGCCACAGCGCATGACTAGGGATCCAGAGCAACCTGGCATCATGCAGTGTGGGGTCTCTGTCCAGTCAGCTGGCTCTGGGGTGAGTTCCAATAAAGACAAAGGCCAGGGAGGAGGAATATCTTCCTTTTGCTTCTGGCATACTTTTTTCCTTTCTTAGAATCTAACTGTTCAGGAAATTGGATTGAAAGTGGAGGAACAGCGCTTGGAGTAAATCTGGTTGGGGCTGCCCCCAGCTCAGCCTCCAGCCCCATCCCACTTGACAGCGCCCTTCCTTTGTCTCCATCATGCTGCTTATGACTCCCCCATGCAGCAGGGACACTCCAGACTGTCCAGGGGCATCGGGCTTCCTCCCGACCCACTGTGTGGGCTATCTGATTAGTTGAGAATGCTGCCACTGGTTCGTTTTGTCTAGCAAACTGTCTCCATACCATGAGTCTCTTCTTTGGGGTTTGGGGTCCTCACATCAGACGGTGTGGGACAGCCAGAGTCAGGGTACAACGTGGTGATTCCAGAGCTGAGCCTTTTATCCGGGCTCTTTGGAAGGAATGATACATTCTCGTGAGGTTCCACGGAAGATGGCGCTGGAAAAGCAGGGCTGCCCAGTCAGAGAGGCATGCTCGCTTCCTTTTTCTCTTGAGACGCTGTGCTTCAGGACTCCGGGAGCATTTTCCTCGCTGGGGGGAAGCATCTGCTAGTGGTGAAGCCTCTAGGAAGAGGCTTGAGCACTCCTGGCTCTAACATCTCCCCAGAAACCCAGAGAGGAGCCCCAGATTGCATTTCTGCAGTGACGAAGTCACAATCGTCCCTTGAAGGACAGGCTTGGTAACAGCTGGGTTCTCACTGGGCCTGGCGTGTCCAGTTGCATTGCCTTCCCTGTTAACCACTTGGCCAGAGACTTATTTGGGGGGGGTGATATGTGAGTGGCTGATGACTTCCCACAGTGGTCTAGGAAATGGAACCAGAAGTCCCTTATTCTCTCCATGTTGAGTAAGTGGTTATGGAAGTAGGGTACCCCAAGATGGAAACCACTGATGATGATCCTGTGACTTGGGGTTGGCAGGGACTGAGGACTCGGGGAGAGCATAGGGGAGAGACTGGGCACAGGTACCCCTCTGCTGTCCCAGGATTCCATGGTCATGGGTCCGCCTACTCCCTCCGACTCTCATCAGCCACTTCGGATTGAGCTGGGTTGAAAGCAGGCCACGGCTGGGCTGTAAATCACATTAGGGCTTCTGGCCAGACCTCGGGTTTTCCTTGACTCAGACCTAAAATTGGTCTCACCAACTCTCCCGATATAAACACATTCATCTTGTCGAAGGTTTCAGCATGGCCATTTAGCTGAAATGGCAGTCAAAATAGCTTTGTTTTTTTCCCGCAGACCTACTAGCTGGGCACCAGGGCGTTTTTTTAAAATTGTGGGGTCTGGTGTCCATGTCATTGAACAAAATTACCTTTTCTATTGCACGAACCCCAGTTTTTGCAGCACGGAGCCATCCATTTTGGATCCTAACCCAGTGCTGGTGGAAACTTTATTTACGTCTGGTTTCTTTCTGAGAACAATTCTTCATCATGCCCTAGTGTCAGGATGTGATTCGAGCAGAATTAATCTGCAGTGACTCAAAATTATACAATTAATGGCATTCAGTGTCAAATTACAGTTTTCGCTCGCTGGTCCAGACCCACTGTGTCTGGGGGCTGGGGGGCTGCTGCTTGCTCTTGGCAGGTGCCAAAGCCCCGTGCAGTCTGGTTAGTGGGCCAGCTTCTGAGAGTAAGCCCTGGGGGCTGATGGTCAGGTGGGCATGTGCAAGGTGGACACAGCCTGATGCCAGGTAACAGTGAAGACCAGGGAGGCGACTCAGCGTAGACATGGGAGTAAGTGATTAAACATACTTCTTTTTATTTTTTAAAAATTTATTTGATTTCTTTATGCATATAAGAACTAGGGTGCAGGCCAGAGGTGTGGGGGGGCAGTGAGAGGATTCATCAGAGACAGAATGGGGAGCAGAACAGGTGGATTTACTGAAATACTCTGCTGGGAACAGCGGGTGAGACAGGAGAGGTCTGCTGCACCATGTGGGTATTTCCCCGGCCAGGGATCAGACTCATGCTGCAGTGGCTGCTGATAGCTTCACAGCACTGAGACCTAACCCCTTGCGCCACCGGGGAGGCCCTGTACCTCTTTTAAAGAAGATAGCCCAGATTCAGCTATTTGAGCTTGGAGGAGGTGGGTGAAAGTTTTCAAAGTAGCCAGCCCCGAAGCAGCTGCTTGGGGTGGGGAGAGGGGCTTCCTTTCTCTTTGTTCTTCGTCACTGCGGGTGGAACTGCAGCTGGCCAGGGCCTGGGCTGGTCCAGGCAAGCAGAGATGCCCGATGAGGAATGACAGAGCCAGGTGGGCCCAGGCAGTGGGACTTGTAGCGGGAAGTGGACCTCGGGGAGAGGAGCCGGCAGCGAAACCGGGAGTGGTGAGCGAGGCTGGGGGGCGGGGTGTCATCGTCTGGTGGACTCAGCTACAGATGTGGACTTGCTGTTCTGCAGGTCAGCAGAAGGAAGCCAGGGACTTCCCACATTGGACTTCTGCTCCTCTGGAATGTCCTTACTTTCTTCACAAGCTGACTTCATTCACACTGTCTGTTTGGTAATACATGACTGAATTGGGCGCCTAGTTCTCTTTGGCAAGAAAAGTTCATTAATTTTAGTCAGCTCCCCACACGCTTCACAAATGTGCTTGAGAAAGGGTGACTCTTATCACCACACAGACACCATAAAACCGCCAGGGGTCCGAGTCTTGGGACAGAGGAGACAGCAGCCCCTCATGTTGACTCTGTGGGGAGGGTCCCCCGAAGCATTTGAGCTAGAACTTCCAGGGGGGTGATTCCACCGAAGCGGAAGCCCTAGGGAGAAAATAGATTTTATTGATCATTTCCAAATTCCTGAAGCTTCTCTTCATCGCTGAGCATCTGTAAACACCATTAAGGTCTGAAAGTATTGATGTCTGGCTGCACCCAGCCTCCAAGTCCTTCATCTTCAGGCCCCTCAGGAAAAGCCTTCCTGGGACATCTTGATTAACTAGGCTCTGACCAGCGTGAGGTTTTCCTTCCATTTAGAATGTGAGCACCGGGGCTGCGAGGCGTCTGCCTTCCCGCTGCCTGCGCTTCCTCTGCCAGTGTCTGAGGAGGGCGGTGAGTGTCCCTGGGAGCTGCTTATCCTTCAGGTCATTGGCTCGCTCCCTTTCTTCCCTCTGTCCTGGGTTGAACAGTGTCCCCTGGAGACTCCAGTGCCCTCACAACCTCACGGTGTGACCTTATCTGCAAATAGGTCTGTGCAGATGTCATTAGCTCAAATGAGGTCCCACCAGACAAGGGTGGGCCCTCAGTCCAGTCCCTGCTGTCCCTCTCATGAGGCCACGTGAGAACACAGAGGAAGGAGCCTCTGAAGACGCAGGCAGAGGCTGGAGCCCTGGGTCAGTCAGTCAAGGCGCGGGAAGGGTTACGGAACTGGGAGATTCTCCCTCAGTGTCTGTAGAAGGAACCAGGCCAGCTGAAGCCTTGATTTTGGACTTTCGGTCTCCAGAAAGGAAAGGGAAATGATTGCTGTTGTATTTAGCCACCCAATTTGTGGTTCTGCTGTGGCGGCCCTCGGAAACAAAAGTCCCCAGTTGCATTTCTGCATCCTCTTTGCCCATTTTTTTTTTTTTAAAGATTTATTTATTTATTCACACAAGCACTGGGGACTGTCAGAAGCGCCAGAGGGTGAGAGAATTCACCAGAGCCAGAGCGGGGAGCAGAGCAGGCAGAAGGACTGAAGCACACTGCTGAGGGGAGCAGCGGGCAGCAGGAGAGGTGTGTGCGCCATGTGGGACCCTCCTCCGGTGGCCGGGGAGCAGCTGGGGATCGAACCGGCACTGCAGAGGCTGCGGGAAGCTTCGCAGCTCAGCGCTCAACTGCTGCGCCACCGGGGAGGCCCTCTCTTTGCCCATTTTTAAATACAGGAGCCCACCCTGTTCCCTTCTGCATTTCCTCTTGTCCTGCCTGGGTTAGGGAGCTCTAAGTTACCTCTACTTGCTGACCTTCCCTCCGGCGCAAGTCTCTGGAGGTCAGTGTCCTCAGACCAGAATGTGAGCTGGTCAGAGGTCCTACCCAGGTGGGCTGTCTGCGTGGTGGGGGGCGGATTCTGAGCATCTCCACTGTAAGATTGTCATGCCCTGGACGGGTTTGCAGCCACAAATTCTGTGCTTGCTGGAGCTCCCTTTGCTGCTGTCAGAGACATTTTGGGGACTGATTTAGAGGTAAGCATAGGTGTCAGAGGAGAAGACAGAAGTGAAAAGTCCTTTCTGTTGTCTTCTCCACACCCCGCCCCTCCAGGCTTCCCAGACGAGGGTGTCAGGCAGCTTGGCCCTGGGCAGGACTGGATCTCACTGGGTTTCTACCCTCCTGACCTTGGTCCACCAAGGGGAGCCACTCTCTGTGCTGAAAGCAAGCACAGTGGGGAACAGAAAGTGGTGGTTTAGACCAAGCCAGTGATTCTAGATGTGCCTCGAGTGCCGCAGCCTCCGCCAGCCTGGCGGGGGAAGGGGCTATGCTTGTGACAAAGATGGAAAACTTTTTTTGCCTGGAGTGATCATAGCAGAGTGATGTAATATTTCAATAAGAATTAAGGCATGGTGTCATCTTGGAATCTTCTCCTTGGTCTGTAACCTCATCACTGTTTAGGCATAGGTCCAGGGGGATAGTCTTACCCATGTGGTTTGGGCATTTATGGGTCAGGAAAAGTGCTCATTATTCGTGTCCCTGCTGAAGGTGGATCTTTGTCTGTGTTTGGGGTGATGAGAGAGGTACAGGGTTTCTTAGGGTGGGGGGTAGTTGTGATGGCCCGCACTGGTGGTCTTGGGAGCCCCAGAGCTTCAGGCTTCGGCACGTCCCTCCATAAAGTGGTGGTGAAAATGGTGCCACCTCCAGGGGCTGCCCACCAAGTGCCAGCTTGGTGCCTGGTTCTCAGCCAGTCTTTGGAAAACTCAGCTGCAGGGTTACCTGCTGGACTCTTCTGCACCTCCCAGTCTCCTTACAGCATGAAGCAGTGAGACCTGATGCCCACCTCCTCCTCCTGGTAGATAAGACTTCTGTCATCTCTCATCTGTCAAGAAGCTTTGGAAAAAGTGGCTTGATATCAATATTTTAACCTTTGCAAAGTTATCCCATGAAAGTAGTGCTTTCCAGGAGCCTCCCTGGTAGTACAGGGGTTAAAATCTTAGCACTATCAAGCTGTCCCCAGCCACTGCAGCACGAGTTCGATCCCCAGCCAGGGAGCTGACCCACATGGCGCAGCAGAACCTTCCTGTCTCCTTGCTGCTCCCCTCAGCAGTGTATTTTAGTCGATCCACCTGTTATGCCCCCCACTCTGTCTCAGGTGAATCTTCTCACCCCTGTACCTCTGGCCTGTACCCCAGTTCTTGTATGCATAAATAAATAAAAATAAATCTTTGGGGAAAAAAAAGAAGGAAAGTAGTGCTTTCTAAATGAGGTTGCTGAAGTATTCCGAATGACTCAGAGGATAAGATGGGGTATCCCAAGCTCAGTTCTTGAAAGGGGGGGTATTATTGAGTGGTGAAAGTAACCATTTCCCCAGAATCCCACAGTGCATGCTCCTCTAGGTATGAATTAATCTGCTTCCTATTTACGCCATTGGAATAAAGTTATTTCTAAAATATTGATGTAAAGCTCAAAGAAATCTACAGTTTTCTGGAACAGAGCCTAGACTTTGGAATTAAATAAAAACTGAACACAAGAAGCAGCTGTCACCAAACCCCTAACAAAATGTTCTGTATTGCTGGGGTCCGTCTTCAGGACCCTTTCCAAAACTTATGCAAATTATTTTAACACAGTATTCTCTACCAAATTGGGCTACAGATTTCCCCTTTTTACATCAAATTAGAGACAACAAAGGGAGAGGGCAGGGGACAACTTGTAACACTTGTTAAATGCCCACAGCGTGCCAGGCCCTTGGCGTGGGGTTACTTGGGCTTACAGGTGGGGAGCAGAGGCTCAGAGATCAGGTCACTGGCAGACGCTTAAGACACCACATAGAGCGCAGCTCGGATCTAATCCCACCTTTCCTGTCTGCAGGGCTTTCCCGCTCTGGCGAGGGCACCAAAGCAGCCATCTGCCTTCAGCAGAGGCACAACATGGACACACAGAAGCAGCAATGATGCGGCTCAGAGAAAGGAGCACTTATGCTCTGTATTTCCTGTTGGGGAAGGCAGGAAAGTGCATACTATAATCTTCTCTGGAAATACTAGAAGTTAAGGTTGCTTTTAAAGTTGGGGTAAGTGCAGGACAGGTTTCTAGAAAATTCCTCCACCTTGCTTCCTAATGCTGCTGGATAAGGAGACTCTGATGGGTCTCCTTTTGTTTCTAATGCCCTCTCCACGTCCAGGGCTTCCTTGTGGGCAAGAGGCGGCTGGAGGCATTTCTGTTGGGTTTTACTGTACGTATCGATCGAGTCCCTTGGAGAGCTTTCAAGCCAGTGGTTACTTGATGTTGCTGTTGTCTTTGTGAGCGTCACACTCCACCTCTTGTTCCAGCAGCACCTGCTAGGTGTGGTGAGGGACAGGCTTCACGGCAGGAAGGGTCCAGTCAGCCGACCTTGAGTAATCATCCGTCGCAGTCTCTAAAGATGAATCATCCTTGAAAGCAGGTTCCCATCCTGCTCACTGGATCCAAGCCTGCCTTGCAAAGCTGATTTCTTTTTTAATTAACCTTTACTTTATGCCTGTTTTGTACAGTTTTTGAAGTAAGAAGGTCCAAAGGGGTGTTGTTTTTCTTTTTCCTAAGTCCAAAGGAGTGGGCACTCTTAGCTTCAGCCATCACACTTGAACCCATTCAGTGTTTTGTAAAAGAAATCTACAAAGCGTATCGATGGTGGACTTGCAGATGTCCAGCCGAGCTGACGTCATGGGTCTGTGTTCTTGATTTGTATAAGGGAAGTCATGGTTCTTACTATGGGGGGGTGGATTGTGGGTGTGCATCAGCCCCTTTGACAATTTACCAGGTTTAAACAAAGTATGTGAAAAGGTTTGTGTATGAGAGGAAGGAAATGCTTACCATGCAGAGTTGGCAACTCACACAGTGCCCCTTCCAAGCCCGCCTCTTTCATCCCTACCCCGCACCTCTCAGACTGTTTTGTGTGTGCACATGTGCATTTCTGTTTCTGAATTTCAGCAGTGCAGAAGGGGGAAGTACCAAAGTCGCTCTGTATCTGGCCACCAATGCTCACTGAGGTGTAGTGGAGTAGAACCTTGCCCGCCAGGTGATACCGCCTGCTGAGGCTTTGGAGAGCCCCTTGAATGTCGGGGTGAGGTTTTGTGCCAGTCTGTCAGTTAATGGGGATAGAGCACCAGGCTCTAGTGTCTCCTTTACTGTGGGAGCAAAACAGTGTTCCCAGGATTTGACACTCGGAGATGCCAATGATGAGCCAAGCTGAAGGCATCCGTGTCCCAGTTCCCACAGTTTAGCCGAGGCAGCTTTACAGAGTCTCCTAGAGTCAGCCTTCCCTGGGATTGTCTAGAGACATTTGTTCTTCAGAAAAACACATCCAGGTACTTTTGAAGGTCACATGCCATGTTAAAAACTGAACTGCTAATGCGTAAAAAAAAAAGTTTCCAACCGAACTGCCTACACACTGGTTTTGCTCAATCTCAGTTTAACTAGCCAGCACCTTTGAGAGCACAGGTGGGCACACGTTCCCTGCGGTGAAGCACCCACGTGACGTGAGTGATAACGCAACAGTTGATACCCCTCACCTTCTGATTTTCAAAATAAAAATGACCTCAAATCCCAGTGCAATAATGTCCATTTGGCACAGCCATCTTGCAGGTTCAGAGAGTACCCGTGAAAGGCAGTCAGGGGCAGGAATATTCTGGAGAGACAGAGCCAAAGGAGATTCTTAATAGAAAACCACTTGTGGCATGTTGGTTGCTGTTAGGATGGTGGGTCCTGAGGACCCTGCCAAGGGAGTGGCGTGGTGTGGAGCATCCTGTGGCTGCCTGGTGGCTCCTGGGGGACAGCTGGCCAGATGACTGGCCCCCTGCAGGTACCGAGCCCGTGGGAAGAGTGCCTGAGTGCTGAGGGTGTGGTGTGGACATCACTGAGGCATTTCAGTCTCCCATGAACAGCTCTGAGGATTATTTCTTTTTCCATATCTTTATTTTCATCACACTTAAAAGGCGACCTGGTGGTGGGCCAGGGACTGTGACGGGGTATGTGACTGACACGCGGTCGGATTCACCCTGCACTGGGGCCGGCAGCGGATTCCTCCAGTGGACAGAGACCGAAGGGCGGTAGTTTCTGAGATAAGTGTGTCCGACCAATCCTAGTTTGTCAATATTAACTTTCTTACTTTTGATGAAAAAACACCTGTGCAGGACACAGAGGAGGAAATGGGTGATGGAGACATTTGTTCCACACAGCCGGTGGGCCCGGATTGGAGGTGGCGCTGCTTAGGGAGAGAAGAGAGGGCAGATGCTTAATAGAAAACGCAGCCCATGGCTAATGTTGACCTTGAGTAAAAATTCCATTTTATGTTCCTTTACTGTCTTGTTATACTGCACAGTATTTTATTTTTTTCAAACTTAACTTCCGGTATCTGTAAACATTTTCATTCTATCAATTGGTTTCAGCCTCGAAACAGAGAACAGACTTCTATCAACTGTCTCTTTTAATTTACTCAAGCACATGAAGAGTTCTCACGTCCTGTTATTAAGGCACCTCTTCCCTCGGGGAGGTGCAGGTCTTCAATGAAGGCAGCTTCTTTAGAAGCAATTTGCACAAACACAGAACACCCCAACCTACCACCTACCGTTATTGCTGTCTATAAAAATATCGAGGCTTTATCGCTTAGAGGAATGAAATGTCTCCCAGAAAAAAAAAGCAGCTCTTACTAAAAGTAGCACAGAGGTTTCCTGTGGGTACCACCTAGAAGGTTCTAACTGAGGGTATGGAGAGGAACACCTACGTGCACACACCCACACATGCTCACATCCTTCCACGTGGGCACACGTACACGCACGCACCAGTTTTAAAATGAATCACTGGCAATTGGAGGAAATTGTTTCCAAAAAACCACTATTAAGTCTGCAGACTTCAGGGCCATTGCATCACTGGGCCTAGAATAAGGAAGGCGGTGTTGGGTGTCGGGTGGCGAGTTATGTCCTCAGCGTTGGCTTGGCTTCTTGGTCCACACCTGCACGGCTCCTCCGCCATCACCTCCCTCTCCATCACCTGGAGGAGGCTGTGGAGTGGCAGAAGCTGCAGCCACACCTGTTACTCAGCTCTTAGTGACCTTTCTCTGAAACCATCACAAACCAGCTCAGTACCTTGAGCCACGTGAGTTACGAGCAAACTCGTAACTACCCAGGACTGAGACTCTCCAGGGTTCCATTCCCAGCCGTAAGAGTCTATGTCGTTTTTAGGCTCACAGCAAAATTGAGAGGAGGCTCCAGAGACTCCCCATATGCCTCCTGCCACTCACAGTCTGTTTCTCTGGCCGGGAGTTCGGGTCTCCTTCAGACATGCCGCGAGCATGTCCCACTGTCATCAGTTCACTGCGCCAGTTTGCACTCAGCTGTGACTTGTTCCAGCAGATGCTTTCTCTCCTGGGCCAGCGTTCCCACACGTAACAGAGCCCCCAGGCTGGGCAGCAGGCTCCCCGCTTTCTGACCTGTTGGTAACTTTTCATTAGGAAGCTGACCCAATGGCCAGTTGACTTGTGGGCTTCAAATGGAAATATGGTCTCAAACCAGACCGCTCGGGCATCACAACAGCTTAACCCCAAGGTTAAGTGCAGGCAGGATGGGCGGAAGTGCACGGGGCGAGTGTGCAGTGAAGACAGACCAGCTCTGGCCATGCAGGCGGGGGTGGGGATTCCCCTCATTCCTGCCTGTTTTTCTTCTCTCCTGAGAGTCAGCTTTAGTTCTTGTTTTCCTGGGGAGAAGGTTGAGGGGCAATAGCTCATCTCACTTCCCTTCTGGAATATCACTCTCGGCCTAGATGGCCATTCTAGTGGACACAGAAGGCCAAATACTGTGAAGGTAGCCTTTGAGGGCCTCCCCCAGCACCCCTTTAGTCCACGCCCCCTCTAAATGCCTTTGTCCCCTCAAAATGTAGGACTCTGTGTAACCACAGCTTCTCGTCTTTCATGGGGGGCTACACCTGGTCTCCAGTCCCCCAGGTGAGTTCCCCTCCCCAGATGAGTACCCCCCCAGGTGAAACTGGCTGTGGGGGATGCACTGTCCTCTTTCTCCCTGGGCTTCCGGGTACTTCATAGTGATCCTTGAGTTTTGCTGAAGACAAGGTGATGGCTGTCACTTTACAAGGGCCCCCTGCTGGGCACAGGCGTCCCCTCTCTGCTGCTGCTCTGTGTCCGGCATGGCTGGCGCTCTGTCTACTGCAGAAGTAGCTGTGACAGGTGCTGTGCTTTCTGAAAAGTCAAGGAGCACGTGTTCTCTGGAGAAAACAAAACAGAAATAAATAATATTGAAAACCAGCGTGGACCCCCCCCCTCCCCTTTCCTGGGACAGTCCTGGTACCTTACTGCAGGTTTGCTGTCTTTGAAAACAAAGCTATCTGTCTGTCAGCTTTGGATCTGTCATTCTCTGCCTTCTTGATGGGTTCCTATGTGTTGAAAGATTTTGCAAACTTGAAGAGTGCCTCCCTAGGCACTGAAACCTTTTACAAGCTGTTTTACATCAAGTTGTTCACCAAGCTGCTTCGTGTGGTCGCCTGACTATTGAGGAAGTTCCTGGAAGTAGAACAAGAAGCAGCCATCTGCAAGGTCATACATTTGGGGTGGAGTGGCTGTGGTTTCATTTCTGACATACACACCGTCAACCCGGGTTCAGTGACTTGGCCCCTAAGTACATGTATTCATCGTGTTTGTTTGTTTGTTTGTTTGTTTGTTTTAAGAAAAAGAAACATTGAAAGTGAGTGGGAAGTGCTGAGGTCCTGTGGCCAGAGTCGTAGAGGAAGTAAAAGCGTCAGGATTCATGTGCCTGTCTATGAATATCAGGGCTGAGACACCATCATCCTGGCTTTGAGCTTGGAACGGTGACGCGCTCCTGGCGGTGATGCAGGTGTGCCCGTGGATAGGTGCTGCCTACGCTCACTTTCTCTTCCGCCTTTAATCAGGGTTCTTCCGTTCGGGGGAAGAAATCATAAGGTTTGGCTGCAGGTCCCAAGAAGAGGCCATAAAACAAACCCTCAGGGTCATATGCCATGAAAGAAATTCCCCTGACATACTTCAGCACTGATGCTCATGGACCTGAACCTGTTTGCATTTTTTTTTTAAGTTTTATTTTTTTATTTTTTAAATTTTATATATTTTTACATCATTTTTCATTTTTGCACAATGTATGCATTTTCATCTTGGTTGTAGTCCCCATACAATTCCCACCCCCCTTATTTTGACCCTAATCCCTCCTTCTGTCCCCCCACCCCCGTAGTGTGTCTCTGGTTTATAGCTGCTTGTTGATTCTGATTTTTCCTTTATTATATTTAGTCTTTTTCCTGGTCCCTTATTTAGGTTTTCTAGATTCCTGCTATGAGTGAGACCATCCGGTATTTTTCTTTTTCTTTCTGGCTTATTTCGCTGAGCATGATCCCTTCCAGCACCATCCATGTTGCGGCAAATTGCATGTGTTTATCTTTTTTGAATGCCGAGTAATATTCCATGGTGTATATGTACCACATCTTCTCGATCCAGTCATCTATTTTTGGGCATTTGGGTTGTTTCCATAGCTTAGCTATTGTAAATAGTGCTGCTATAAACATAGGGGTGTGGGTGCCCTTTTGAATTAATGATTCTATGTCCTTTGGGTAAATATCTAGGAATGAACTTGCTGGATCATATGGAAGCTCCATCTTTAGCAGGCTGAGGAACCTCCACACAGCTCTCCATAGTGGTTGGGCCAGCTTGCACTCCCACCAGCAGTGCAGGAGAGTTCCTGTTTGCATTCTTACAGGGCAGACACAAAACCGCAGCCACCTGGCCGTCAGCCAAGGTTCATAGGGTACATGTAGACCCATAATTCCTAACCTGTCACCCAGGCGAGACTCCAGGGGACCCTGGACCCTTTGTTTACATTCCAGGTATCACCTTTTTGAAAGGGTCCTGAAAGACCTGATATTCTAGGATTTAACTAGTAGGTAGACAAGCATAGGCCTGAGCCACAACTCAAAAACACGTGGCTAATTGCTCAGGGAGAGCAGCGCCCCTGCCGGGCCCCACCCCAGCATGCTTGGCCTGTGGACAGATGCCCCTGGAGGCGTATTTCAAGTGAGAGAGGAAACACACCCTTCCGAGGATCTTACCTGTGTTTGGTATCCAGGGTTTTTTAGTTCATCTTGTTAGGTTTGCACCAAGTGTTGTGTGAGTTCTAGAACTTGAAGCTCTAGGGAATGCATGAACAACAACCTTATTTTGGACACACCTTCTAATTTCTGAGACTTCACATTACCTTTGCCTCTGCAAACTGATATTTCACTGGCCTAACATTGGTGTTCTCATAAGCTGCATTCAAAGGAGGCCACAGAGTACGTTATATGTCACAAAGGAAGATTGGCTGCTCCAGTGTGGTACAGAGTTCAGTTCTGTCCTCAGGCAGGACTGTGGATGGTTACCAAGAGCTCGTACCTCTCCAGGCGCCTCTCTGGGCGCCGGTGGTACAGGAACCTTTGCTGTGTCTGTTCATTAGCTGGCATGAGCTCCCCAGTTACTCATCGGGTACAGGGCCTGTGTCTCACCCAGGAGGTGCCCAGGAAAGGTAGGTGTGTGATTGGAGTCGAGTTGCAACAATGTGTCATAGACATGATACTCACTGAAAATATTGTCACCAAAGAGCAGAACTGAACCTTTTCTGCCCTCTGAGATTTTAGAGCAGAGCAAATACAAAAATCTTCAGGCTGAGGAGTCTGGACAAGATTATTTGCTAAGTTTCCTGCATTTGGGACAGTAGCTATTTAAAATAACAGTCCTGAAGCCTTGAACCAAATGTCAGCATCCCCAGAGCTGGGGATGCTTCTGCTTCTCCCCCACCCTCTACCCCTACCCTTCCTCCCTCTTTCTGGGGTCAGGTCCTGCCCACCTGCACGTGGAGGTGAACTGCACCTACCTCAGCTCAGCCCTGTGCCCAAGGCATCAGGTTGGGAGCTCTGGTGCCTGTCTCCACTGACTGTCCATGGCTGGGGATCCCTCTGTGAGTGGCAGGTCACAGGTGTGCTCCCCACACCTGCGTGAGTATCAGGGGCCTGTCCCAGTTTTCCCACATGGGTCTCTGCTACCTCTCTCTTCCTCCAGCTGGAGCTGCCCAGTCCTGTTGAGGACTGTGTCTTCACACCTGGTTCCGGCACGTTCCCTAGAACACCCCTCCTTCAGCAAGGGCACAGCTTGGTGCCCAGAGCCTTGGTAGCCAGGGAGTCCCTCTGTCTAGCTGGGCCTGCCCCTCTGCCTTGTTCATTTCCAAGTGTGATGTAGGGAAAATGGGAGCATAGCAAATGCCACAGCACCTCCAAACATAAGGATGCCAGTCCCCCCTGGTGTGGACAGATGACCAAGGCTCACTCTCAACCAGACCGAGAGGGTTGACTATTCAGCCTTCCTCAGACTAACTCAGTGACTCTGCAGTTCACCTCTCTTCTCTCGCAGCACCATTTCCTCAACCTTAATGAAACCATTTATTAAGAGTATCCTGCAGACGTACTCCTATTATTCCCTATTTTCTCATGACACCAGCCCAGTTCAAGTGACCCAACATTATGCAATTTAATTCAGAGATCCTGCTGCAGCTGTCTGCTCAGACCAGGGGAAAATAACGGCCATGGGGTCACAGACATTGTTTTCTTGTGAGTATGTGTGGGCACGTGAGAACTTTGACAACTGATGGGGATGCCAGACCCTGGCCACGCAGCTCTCCTGCCTGATGCCCAGAGAAAGTCACCTTAGCACACATTTGATCAGGAGGGAATCAGTTGGACTGAAAGGCTACTGTTTTGCAAATTGGAAAAGTACCCTCTTAAATGGCCAGGGGTGGGTGTGTGTTGGGTGCTTAATAGCGGTAATGAATCAAATGGAAAACGATCAAGTTTGTAGCTTCCAGATCCACATTTGTCTTTAGCTTTAAAACATGCCAAAGGTATTGGCCCGTGGCTGAGAATAAAGCTTATTTCTCCCTACAGGATCTTCTTTAGATGTGCTTCATTATAGAAGTTCACTTCTCTTGCTATAAATAGGTGATGAACAGTGACACTACCTTTTTCTAAGCAGAATTGCTGCTGTTCCTGGCTTTGGCTCAATTTGGTTCATCTGGGATTTCAGGGTGAATATACACACCCTCCAGTCTGTGTGTCGTGCAATCTGTCCTGCAGAGTGTTGGAACACTGCCTGTATCCACACAAAGCAGATTTCCAAGCTCTGCCTGAACACAGCTCTGGTGACCACTTAGTACTCCCACAAGCCTCCTTCATTTCCACACAGCTGGGAAGTCATCCTTATTAGAATGAGCTGAAATCTGATCCCTGTAACTTCCACTCTTTGGTCTCCATAGGGTGTTTCCAACCTTTAAGGACAAACAGAACAAACTTAATCCTTCCTGCAAACGCTAGACCTTCAGGTATTTGCAGATAACTTGCAAGCTGAGTTACGTAGATCCTCCATTTTTCTTAGGTTGTGAGTCTGAGTCTCACCATCTTTCTTGTCTTTGGGCTGCTAGAACCAAAGAGAGGCTGCAGCTAGAATAACAGGCCCTGAAACCTTGAACCAAATCCCAGGAGGAAAAAAATAAAAACTTGCATGAAAGTTTCTCACCTCTTCTGTTCTAAATGATATACACCCATTAACGCAGTCTCTTCTAGGAGCCCTGTGGGCAGCAATAATACATTGTTAACTGTCACACAGGATACCTTACTCTCTACATCTATAACTGGTGATCTCGCTTGCATTGCATTTCTATAGTTTTGAAGGCAGTGTGAAAGTTTAGATTACTGAATAATATCACAATATTGGGCCCAGCTGTGGGATCAACCTTATCTACCTTTGGAAATATTTTTTTTGTTTCTAATTGGTCATCCAGGATCTGTGCTGATTCCCCATTTTTTGCCCATTTGGGGGACTTACCCGGTGTGTGTTTTCCCAGGATTAGAAGATAAAAGCGTATTTGTCCGGTGCCCACCTCGACTCAGATAAAGGCTAGAACTTCACTTACATCATCTTGACTGGCCCATAGCTGCCATGCTAGGTTGGTGGGTTAATTTCTATTTTCAGGTTGGAGAGAATTGAGGTTCCGAAGTGAATGTGCCCATGGCCAGGGAGCTAGCAGGTGGGAGCGAGGATGAGGATGAGATCAGGATGCTGCCCTGCAGTCCTGTGGGGTCGACGAGTCTCTGTGCCTCACTCATGCTGGTCAGCAACAAAGTCAGGTGTGCACAGACAGAACCACCTCAAAGATCATGCTGACTCCAGAAAATTTAGAAGAGAAAAATCTCTGAGGGAATAGAAATGTTATTTCAATGTTAAGAAAATGTTTTAAAAGTTGGAAATAGGGCATAACATGCCCTCCCAGCGTTAAACAGGGGCTTCGCTTTAACGAGACCGCTGAGGATTAGGGTGTTAAGACCCATTTTTGTTTATTTAATTTTAGCTTTTTAAAAATAAAACTGAACACTCTCATCACAAGGAAAAACTTCTGTCTTTGTGTCTGTGTGTGGCGAGGGAGGTTAACTACACTTGAGGTGGCAGTCGTTTTGCCATCTATGTAGGTCAGGAGATCATAATGCACACCTTAAATTTGCACCGTGCTGATGCCAGTGACAGCTCTATAAAACAAAGAAAATAAAGCATGATGGTCTTAAGCAATCAAAAAAAAAAAGCTTTGAGTTATAATGAACATAATATACAATTCACTCATTTAAAGTGTGCCATTCAGTGGTATTTTCAGAATCGTGCAACATCACCCCAAGAAGAAACCAGCCTGCAGCCCCCCCCTCCTCCTCCAACACCCCACACCTCTCGGATGCCTGGCTGCATGGGCTCAGACTCCAGCTTGAGCTGACCTTACAGCCCAGCAGCTTCCTCCTCATCTCACCATCTTGTTTGCATTTGAGAGGCATATTCTTAATCTTTGAAAATGATACCGTGACAGCAGCCTCCCCCTCCAAATACAGCTAGTCACTGCTAGCGTGTTGACACAGCCCCCCCATGGACATGTAAGATGTGAGCCGTTCTGATCTGGAGACTGACCCCTTCCTCCTGTGGGGTGACACCCCTTTCTTTGCCCACCACCTGCCTCCCCAGGATCCTCTCACAGCAGCTTTATGGCCTGTGCAGTCATAGATCAAATGGGCCGCAGGGATTTGTACGGCCATGGTGGGCCCAGCATCTTTCCAGTTTCTTTTCATCACTGCCATAAAAAGCTTTGCCCAAATCCAGTTTTCTTTGAGTGAATTGCTAGCAGGTTTATTTATTTTTTAGTTTATTTATTTTTCTGCCCATGTCCTCAAGCATCCTTGCATGTCTGCTCATTTTTTAAAAAAGATTTATTTATTTGTATATAAGAACCGGGGTACAGGCCAGATGCGTGGGAGGGTGACAGAATTCACCAGAGACAGAGCAGGGAACAGAACAGGCAGACTGATGAAATACACTGCTGAGGGGAGCAGTGGGTGCGACAGGAGAGGTCTGTAGCGCCATGTGGAACCCTCGCCGGCCAGCTGGGATCGAACTGGCACCGCAGAGGCTGCAGACAGCTTCACAGCATGGGCGCTCAACCACCTGCGCCACCAGGGGAGGCCCTGTCTGCTCATTTTTGCACATGCCCCATGGCGGGGTACCCAGGACATGGGCTGGGTCAAATCCCTGACGATCTAACAAAAAGGATGTGGTTTTAAATAATTCTTTTTTTATTCAGAAAACCCTTCAGGGATTTGTTGTCTGTTACAATGAACATCTTTCATGTTCTATTTTTACTACTTTGATACAGTCATAGTTGAACAAAAAAGAAAATAAAAGTCAAATGAAATCTATCCAGGCACCATCCCAGACACAGCCCCTTTGCCACTTGGTCTGCATCTTTGCGACTCTTTCCCCAACGAAAGCATCATGTACACCTAGGAAGTCAGTGGAGTTCAGCATCGTGGTTGTCGTCAGATACAAGTTTTGGAAGCACTGTGCTTAAGTGCATAAGGACTAAGATGTATTTTGGTCTTAAATCTGGGTAACAATTCATATTTACTTAATTTACTTCCCCTTATATATTCTGGCACGTGACTTGGAAATGAAATATATTCATTTTGTATGGTTGATTTTCGTTTCAAATGTGCCTGGCTTCTCTGCCACCTCCTCTTCCTAGTGTCTTTATTTGTGCAAAAACTTCTAGATTCTTTGTCTTTAAGTCTTTCCCCAGTTGCTCAACACTGGCACCCATGGGCATTGGAATCCCTTGGACACCTTTGAATTTCCTTTTTGGAAACTTCTGGCCTCATTGCTTTGTAATTATGTTGTGTTCCACATCCCTGATGCTTTATTAGTTCCCAACATACTTGATAAAAGAGAGGTAATTAGTGTGTTATGGCCTCTTTTGAATTGTTCTCCACGATAAGCAGAGGAAAATGCTACATGGGTAAAAATTTACATAATAATGTGAACAGATTTTTGTCGCCTAAGCCTAGAGTAATCTCGAGAAAAATGAAAGCATTTTATTTATGGAAACTTTCTGCATGTGTTTATCTCCAAGAATTAAAAATTACCACTGCCTTGTGGTAGCCCTCTAATTTCAGAAGTAACGTTACCCTGTATGTCCAAGGAAAGGTTAACTGCTGCCTTTCCCACCCATACCCCCACCTCGATTGCAATCAGAGCCAAACCAGAGGCATTGAATATGAAACACTTCTTCCCTAACTCCCCCACAGGAGCTCTGTAATTACATGACTGAAACAAACAAAAAATAGAAAGCACTAGATTCTGAAATGTGTTTACTAAAATATTGGGAGCAGCTTCAGCATTTCCTCGTGTGAACCATGACCCCCCCGTACCTTTCCTTAGTTGATAGGAACCCCATTCTGTCCGTCAGTGGGTGATTGATCCTCCTCTGATCCCACTACCTGTCTCCATCATTTGCATGAGGTGGCCCAGGCCTATTTCCATCACTTTTCATAGCTGATAGGGCGTGCTGTGTCGTGGGATCACCCTTTCTCAGTGGGCGACGTCCCTAGAGCTTTGGTCCTCTTACAGCCTTGCTGCCAGTGTCACGTCTGTGATGATTGTCCTTGAGCCTGAGGCAGGGAGAAGAGCCCCTCCCCAGGCACACACAGGCACCCTGGGAAGATTTGACTTTATTGACCGTACAACCTTGAAGTTGTCTTTTTGTGACTTTTCAAAACTAGACTCGCAGCCCTTGGAGGGGCCTGAGCCTCTGGATTTCTGTCATCAGCGGGGCCTACAGCTAAGTCTGAGAAGTAGCTATGGCTCAATAAATTTGGACCCAAATTTAACTAAACCGAGCACTCTCATCCATTGCCTCTGCTTGTTAACTGGCTACTTTCCTGCCAGCCTTGCCAGTGCTTTTGTTTTGACCACTGTCAGAACCACAGCTTGTGTGTGCAATGGCCCTGCAGGGTCTGGCCTCACAGACTTCTCTCCATCAGTTCTGCTCTCATTTCTTGTGATGAAAACAGCCTTCTTAAAGTCTTGTTTCAGAGATCCGGGCTCTGCTGGCCCCTCTTCTGGGCATCTCTGCACTTTTGCTGATTCTCCTCTTTGTGCCACTCAAGGACACCATATTTGTTTAAACTGCATTTGGGATCTTCATCCTCTCTGAACAGAAGGCCCCAATGGGTGGAGCTTTATAAAGTGCTGAAGTGCTGAAGTGCTCATGTGCCTGACAGGCTTCCTGGTCTTCTACCTGGAGATTTATGGAAGGTGTGGTTGTATGGACACATATATAATGTTATTGTGAGAGTGGATCCAGTTATAAATTATGGAAGTGACGTGTACCAGAAAGATAGACATGGCTCTTGACCGTGCCTTGACCTTCCATTTATAGGCAAATAGCTTGTTGACTGAAAAAATATGTGCTAAGGGTGTTGACTCTTCATGAGACTTCTAGGATGTCAAAACCTTGAGAGTGAAACTGTCACATAGGACTAAACAAGGGAAGCCTGGGGCAAGATGAGTCTCATGACCTTATTTCTCACCCACCCAAACCCCAGAAGCCCCCAGGGAGCAGTTTGAAAAACCACTACAGGCAGGTTCTTCTGGAAATCTCCTCTGTTCCATTACATCCAGACTCTCAGGGATGCCTACTGTAATGTGTATCCGCGACACTTTATGTTTATCTGGATGTGAGTCTAACTTAGGTTACTTCCCTGGGCCCTGAGTATCACAACTGTTGGTTTTCCTGGTGATTTCACACTGTGCAAACCTATATTATCTCACCACGAAAGATGAGAAAGTGCATCACATAATCAAAGCATTCTGCAAGCAGTCACCGTTAGGACGGCGGCTGTAGATACAGCTTATGTATTAAACACACTGCATGAAAAGACCAAGGGCTTGAACTTGAGCCTTGTGATTTCACTTTTCTGTTGTGCCCCTTAAGTGTTCCGACTTTATGAAATGTGTTTGTAACCATAAGCCACTGGGTCCGTTCCATGCCTCAGATGTTTTTGAGTTTCACAGTTTCCATTTCATAGCAGCAATTTTTAAACAGCAAAATTTTAGGTATTGCTTGCAGTCACCCATAATCTCCGTGGGGCCTTGTTTTTTTTCCCATGGGAGAGTGAACAGACCCCTCACTGACTGGTTTTTAAATTGCTCATGGATGCATTGGACAGAGAGGCATCCTCAGTCTTCATTGGGGATACGGGTAAAGTTCACGGACATGGACATATCACCAGGGAGGGCAATAGGAACTGAGCACTGTGTGCTCTTGTTCATGTCACTTCCTGGAAAGCTGAAGTTGATTTACCTGCAAAGCTCTACCTGTGCACTTTGAAATTTTATCTTTTCTTACCTATTTGGGTTTCATTTGAGAAGCAGAGTGGCATTTTACACACACACACACACACACACACACACACACACCCGCTACCCACCCCTCTGTCTGCTTGAAATTTTCATTTATTGAATCATTTACTTTCTAGAAATTGCCTTGCTTGTGCATGTCCTTTTGCTGGGTTTGTCATAACAGAGCGCCACCAACTGGGTGGCTTAAAACATGACAGTCTCTCGGGTTTGGGTGCTGGAGACCTGAGACCAGGTGTAGGTAGGTTTGGTTCCTCTGCTCCTCTAGCCCCTGGTGGCTTGTCTCTAACTTGCTGAGCCCCTGGGGCATTCCTCGGCCTCACCCTCGACAAGACATTCTCCTCCCTCTGTCCACATTTCCCCTTGAATGGTGACACCATTTTACTGGATCATGACCTCATCTTAACAGCAGCATTAATGACCTTATTTCCAAATAATTTCATGTTCTGAGGTACCAGGAGTTAGCACTTGAATTTTGGGGGGAAATATATCAGCCAATAACAGTCTGGCCAGGGCCTGGAGTGACCAGGTGATGTTCGTCCTTGCTTGGCAATTGTGGGCAGAGGAGGGGGGCAGACACAAGACGTCACATTGAATGTGCTTCGGAGACTAGAAAGGCAGCAGTTGTAGGATCACAAACTATCAGATGAAAGAATCGTAGGACTGTTCTTGACATGCGAGACCTCAAAGTAACCTACTTGAAGTCTCTGCTCTGGGTTTCCTGACTGTCAAAATCGACAATAATTTCTCAATGACTTGTGACTGACTAATGGAGGCAAAAAATCAACCAAGTTTATAAAATTCCATCTACCTTATGTACCTTTTAATATTTTATTGTTTACAGCTCCTAATATTTACAAAAGTGGCAAGCATAGTAAAGACCACACCCATCCTGTAGCTTCAACAATTGTTGACTTTTACATCTTTCTGTCCCTGGTCTCTCCATTTATTTTTCTTGCTGGAGTTTGTTCAAGTGATTTGCACGATGCCATTTCACCGGTATACTATTTTTATAAAAAGATAACTATAACGTGATAATGTGTGACTATTAACACTAACAAAGAGAAAAGTGAAATTGTTCGATGATGGTATTATAAAAATATAAAATAGTTTTTGCTTTATAATTAAAGGAGAAAACAGTGGAGGAGGTAGGAGAAAACAGTGGGTGGAATTGGGAGAGAGAGGATGTGAGAGGTGCTACTCCTTTCTCTGTCTTCATCCTAAACTCTAGACCCTAAGAAACAATGTCTTTGCTTGCAGAGTATGAGTTTATAGTAGGTGCTCAATAAATGCTAAAAAATATCAAATAAGTAAAAGAATGGCATTCCTGAAAAGCCTTGCACAGGAAGGTACATAGACACAATCAGAAACACACACACATATTTAGCTAAAGAAACAGCAAAAAGAGAGTTTGCTTCTTGCTGTCTCCAGAATATTTCCTCTGACACTTAAATTCCAGCATAGCCATAGCCTTTTCAACACGCTGGTGAGGAATCATTTTGTCCAAGCTGAGCACTCCTGCCCCAGGCTAGATGAAATTAAGTAAAAGCCCCACAGTTTCGTCAACAGGGGGGGGGGGGTGGTGGTTCATTCTTCATTTGCATTAAGTGAGATTTGACACATGATTCCTAATCCGCTTTGACCACCTCCCATCCTTCCAGAATTCTGGAGCTGCAGTTTCTCCTGTCTGCCATTCTCAGGAAGATTTGGTGAGCCATTAAATGAATAAATAGCATGCACTTTGCTGAAAGCACCTGAGTACAACCTCAGGTGACTGTACCATGGGCAGATGCTCTTAGACTGAGTCACCTGGGGCAAAGGAAGCATTGGATCAGGAGGTTTTATCCTGGAAGGGGGAGAGCAAGAAGGAATGTAAAATGGTTCCAAAACCCAGTGCAACCTCCTTATAAACCTTGATAATCTCTCAAACCACAGATTAAGTCATATAGATTGGAAACAAAGGCAGAAAAATACTATAGAGTGTGAAACCTAATCTAAACTGTTGACTTTGAGCAATCAGTGTGTCAATGGGTTCATCCATTGTGACAAATGCACCACTCTGGTGCCGATGGTGACAATCAGGGAGGTGTGCAAGCATGGAGATGGGGTACATGGGAAGTCTCCATCCCTTCTACTACTCTCTTCTGCTGTGAGCCCAAAATTCTATATAAGTCTTTAAAAAAAATACTGCAGGGAGAAACCTGGCATTCCAGGCATGAGAAGTCCTGTGTAGAGTGTGTGCTATCTTTTTAGGGTCCAAGAGGAAATCCTTGGAGCAGACTGGACTGTGGGTGTTCAGACACGGCACTTGTATTGCCAAATTACAAAGGCAAGTCATCCTGACATGGAAAAGAAAGCTGAATTCTTTAGATGATTTTGCGAATCAAACACTGCTGGACCTGAGCTTAAAAATCATACCTTCGGGTTTCCCTTCGAATACCTTTGAGGGATTTGTCATACATTAAGAATTTTTTTTTTGTTGCAATAAACAGCCCTTCATACTGCAATTACTTACAGTATTAAGATTTCATAACTCTGTTAGCCATTGGTATCAGAAATGTCTTTTATTCTATTTTAGTTCTGAGTTGAATATGGGAATAAATGGAAATAAGTAAAAGGAGGGAGACGGCTTAGCAATGACCTCTTGGCATATGTATCACCACCTTTACCTGTCTTCCTCCAGGGGTGTGGCTCATAATCATCAAATCTCATCCTTTCTCCTTGACTCTGGAGAAAACTTTTCTGATCCCACCATTAAATTTGTTCTCCCCTCACCTCCCATGCCAGCCTTTCCTTTCCCCCGTCAACCACAAAATGTGGGTGTCCCCAGGAACCCCCTGATTCTTGGAGTTCTCATTCTCACCATCTTGCCTTCAACAGTCAATCATGTAGTTGCCTCAAGCCTTGGTCTCGGGTCCCCAACTGTCCTTGGATGTCTAATCCCAACCTCCCACCCCTCCAGTTGACCCCCCAGGATGTGATACTCAGCTTGTTGCAAGCTAAAGCCTCTGTTGAATCAGCATCAGAAAGAACTGTTTCTCCACCTTCAGCCTGTGTAATTCCTATGAGCAGTTTACCCAAATCCAAGTTAATTTTTTCTTGTTCTTGGATGGTTGCATTCATTTCCTTCCACCTGCCAATTTTCCCTTCATCATTCATGATTCTTGCAGTTGCAAGTATAGAAAACTCAATTAAAACTGGCATAAACAATCAAAACATGTATGATATGGCCTTGCAGATTTAGGCATGTGAAACTTTATGGTGCATATGAAGGGTTAGATGTTAAAAGATTGTGGATGGGGCCTCCCTGGGGGCGCAAGGGGTTAAGACGCAACCTATGAGGCTGTCCGCAGCCACTGCAGCACGAGTTCGATCCCCAGCTAGGGAGCAACCCACATGGTGCAGCAGACCTCTCCTGTCGCGCCCGCTGCTCCCCTCAGCAGTGTATTTCATCAGTCTGCCTGTTCTGCTCCCCATTCTGTCTCTGGTGAATCCTTTCAACCCTGCATCTCTGGCCTGCACCCCAGCTCTTGTGCATAAATAAGTTCATAGTGATATGAACTTTATTTATGCATAAATAAATATGTATTTTTTTCCAAAAAAATAAAAAAGAGTGTGGATGGTTCATGTACTGAAAATCCTGAATGTGGTGCCATGCTTGCTCTGAGGGCTGGCGTTTCTCCCTCCCTCTTAGGCATCTCTGTCCTTCAGCCTTCTTGTTGGTTGCAAGATGGTGACCCCATATGCCCAGCTGCTCTGGCCAGGAGCCTAGGGACCAGCTTGTGCTCCCCTTTACACCTCATTTTCCATCCCTCTTGTAAATTTATCTCAGATCCAACCAGGGAGGATTGCAAAAAAGAAGGCATCAATAAGACTTGGTGACATTTGAGAGAAGGAAGTTGAGGAAGAGGTTAAAGACGGCTCTCCTGGGGAAAGGGGTGGGGTGGTGCCAGTCAGAAGTGGGGACACCGGGTATTTGAGGGTTACCAGGAGCCTGAGTCCCCATCAGGCACCTCACACGCGATGGAGCACCTTGATCTGGTTTGTTTTCACACAACTTTAACATGTATCCCCCGAGAAGACTGTTTTCATGGTTACAAATCTGAAACCAATAATTTCCTTTTAACATGCAAATATAATATAAGCTCAATTTTTCATTACTTTCCCTACAAAGCTGAAAGCAATTCACTTGCCTGAGAGATTTTCTTTTCATTGTGTTCTGATGTGACGTTACCTTCATTAATCCCTTCCAGCTAAGCAAAATTTAATTAAAACCTTCTCACATGATGGCAACCACTTATGTATTTAAAAAAAGGAGCCTGAGGAAGCTCAGCTACCATTCTCCTGTTCTGAAACAAAGTCGATTAAATTTAGTAGGTTTGTTCTTGTATGCAGGCTTTGTTGTATGATGCCCATTTATTAATTTTGGATAACAGGGAATTTGTGGGCCTCTGTTCCCTTTTACATGATTCTGCCCTGGATTTGAAATGGTATGAACTTGAGAGTAAAAGGAAATTAGTTTTTTTTTTTTTAAGATTTATTTATTTATGCATACAAGAGCTGGGGTACAGGCCAGAGATGTGGTGGGTGAGAGGATCCACCAGAGATAGAGCAGGGAACAGAACAGGCAGACTGACTGAAGTACACTGCTGAGGGGAGCAGCGGGCAAAACAGGAGAGGTCTGCTGCGCCGTGTGGGTTGCTCCCTGGCCAGCCAGGGATGGAACTCGTGCTGCAGAGGCCGCGGATTGCTTCATAGTATGGTGCTTAACCCCTTGTGCCACCAGGGAGGCCCCGGAAATTAGTTTCTAAAGAGAAACGGAAAATGATATATGCTACTGTTTCCCCCTCAGTGAATATGGCCAACCCCATAGCACTTGTGAAAAGGGGGAATCCTGATTTACACATCAGTATGTGCCTGTGTTGCGTGGACTTGAGGGGGGCTGGTGAGCAGGTCCACAGTCTGGGGGGCCTCATGTCCTTAGTGTTCTTGACATTTGCTGTTCACAAGCGAGATGTGGGTGTGGAAGAGGACATGTCAATGGCCACTTGAGTCCTTGCCTCCGAAGTCTGAATTTCCCCCTGTTGCCCCTCTGTTTTGGTACTGACTTTATTTAGCATTTTATGCAAAGCAAGCAAATACGCTTGGTTTCACAACGAACCAAGATATAAACACAAATAATAACAGGAAATTCACATAAGCGAGACAAGGCTGTGCCTCTTATTTATAGTTTCATAAATACATTGCTCCAAGCTGATGAGTCACTTAGAGCAATTTATGGTGGTAAAATATATCCAACATAAAATTTACCATTTTAATCATTTAAGTGTACAGTTGAGTGGCATGAAATGCAGTCACAACGCTGGGCCCCCATCTCTACCATCTATCTGAGGAACTCTGTGGCCCAGACAGAAACTCCACCTTAATTTTTTTTTTTTCAGATTTATGTATGCATACAAGAACCGGGGTACAGGCCAGAGGTGCAGGAGGTGTGAGAGGATTCACCAGAGTCAGAGTGTGGAACAGAACAGGCAGACTGACTGAAATACACTGCTGAGGGGAGCAGCGAGTGAGACAGGAGAGGTCTGCCGTGCCATGTGGGTAGCTCCCTGGCCGGCTGGGGATGGAACTTGTGCTGCAGAGGCTGCAGATTGCTTCATAGTGCGGTGATTAACCCCTTGCGCTACCAGGGAGGCCCAGAAACCCTACCTTTAAATGCAGACTCCTCACTGCACTCTCTTCCCCAGTGCCTGGTGACCACCTTGCTCCTGTCAGTCAGTCTGACTATCCTATACCTCCTAGAAGTGGAATCATACAGTGTTTGTCCTTTCGAGTCTGGCTTGTGTTCATTTAGTATAATGTCTTCAGGGGTTACCTATGTGCCAGATTTTCCTTCCTTTCAAAGACTTCCTTCCCATTGCACGTGTTCACATTCATCTGCCCTGTTTGCTTCATCCATTCATCTGTCCATGGGCACCTCGGTTGTTCCCACATTTGACTGTTGTGACTGAGGACCACCGGAGGTACACAATCCGTTCTTTGGGGTCTACTGCTAGGCATGGACTTGCTGGGTCACATGGTGGTTCTGTTTAACAGTCGCAGTGATGACCGCTCCACTCTGCGTTCTCAACATCATGGGCGAGGGTTCTGATCAGCCTCCAGCCTCACCATCCCTTCTGCTTTCCTTTTGTTCTTTAGTTATGGGCATCCTCGTGGGTATAAAGTGATATGATAAAGTGGGTGATGAAGTGAACTTTAGTTGAAATTGCTCTCAGGCGGGGACTGCTTGGTTTGCATGTGGTCAGCGCTGGTGGCACTTTCCAGCAGAGGCATTTGCATTCTGCCCCAGCCGTGATGAGCAGGAAGCTCTTAGCTGCGGCTGATTCCTTCACATGTAGCTGCAGCTCACCACACTCTTGGATGCCAAGCGTCTAAACAGACGCATGCAGACACCATGCCTGGGCTCTCCATTTGCCCAGGGTCCTTCTGAGAAACACTTTCCAGCATCAAGAGTCATCCCTCTGGTGCTGGTGATTTTCGCCATAGAAACAAAGTGCTCTCGGGTCTTCTGTGTGTGTCCAATGAGCCCAGACTCATTCTAGCTCAGTCATCTTTTAGCACATCCATGAGAAAAGCAGTGTCCAAAGGGCGTGCCCTTGCTGGGGTTCGTCCTAAGATGAAGAGTGTGTTTGAGGGCCACTGTGGACACTGCAGGGCACATCCAGCATCCCTCTTCTTGCAAAATTTCATGAATTCCTGAGTCAAGCACAAGTGACTATTACTTGTTCTCTCTCTGAAACGTGCTTTTGACAGATGGCGAAAACCCTCCTTATTTTCTGTTGAGTTTTCACCCTTAAGCAAGATCAGGGCCACGTGACTCTTCAGATGGAGCGTTCTCGACCTCAAAGCCGGGTCATGCTGTGACTCATTATCTGGGGCCTCCTGGTGGCACAGGTGGTAGAGTGCAGCACTGCAAAGCTGTCTGCAGCGTGGTTCAATCCCTGTCAGTGGGGAGGTACCCACATGGCACATGGCGCGGCAGACCTTTCCTGACTCGCCTGCTGCTCTCCTCAGCAGTGTATTTCAGTCAGTCTGCCTGTTCTGCTCCCCACTCTGTCTCTGGCGAATCCTCTCACCCTCCTGCACATATGGCCTATACCCTGGTTCTTGCATGCATGAATGGATAAATCTTAAAAAAAAAAAAAAAAAGATTCGTTATCTGCTGAAGCCTGTGATTGTGCTGTGGGGCTCCCGTGCAGCTTGTGGGGGGCAGCTCGTGCATTTGGCGTGTCATCCTCCACCAGTGCAGCACAAAGCATATCCTGCAGAGGATTAGAGGAAAGTAGTTTGGGGCTTAGAAGATAATTGAATGAAGATTTACTTTGTGACTTTAAGCTGTGGGTAACTTCATGTTTTTAAACCTCCCATTTGGTTATACAAGCAGAGGTGCCTCAAAGTCACAGAATCGAGGCTCCCTCTGAGCCTCACAGGCCAGCCTGTGGTTTAAGCCAAGGCTTTTTAAGGACCCATGTCCAGCTCCAGGAATATCAGGGAGCGGTGGCCTCCTCCTTTTATTGCCAAAGTCAGGCAGCTGTGGCTCTTAGCATACGGTGTGACTGGTGCTACTGTACCTACCTTCCCCCTGCCTGCCTTGTTCCACACAACATGGTCAAGGAAAACTTTTAGAATCCAAAATAAAAGGAATAAAAAAAAAGTCAGCTTGTGTTAGCCCCAGGAAAGTCAGTCTGTGCGCTGTGTCCTGGTCAGCTAGACGCATTCTCTTGTTTACCGAACCAGTTTTTCCCTCATTCTTCAATGACACTAGCAAGATGTCTCAAATGTTTGCATTATATTATCTTACAAAATATGCACTGCCCAATTTAGTTTGGAATTTGAAACCAGAGGTCACGGCCAGTGATTCTGGAATCTCTGGCCTTTGCTTAATGTTCTTTCCCAGGCAGATGCTGCTGTAGCCCCACCCGGCCAGTGCTAAGCGCCTCTCCCTGCACCCCTCACTGGGGTAGGTGTTGGGCTAACCTGGCTCTCTCCTTAGTCAGAGGGCTCCCTCTGTTCCCTCTTCCTGTGAAGACCCTTGTGTTGACTCCCGAGTCTCTGAGCCTCCAGTGACTGTATAGAGTGGATCTCTGAAGCACATGACCCTTCTCTCCAGCTGTGGGGTGAGTCCCCTCACTTCCAGATGTGAGACTTCTTTGTGAGCCAGGAGGGAGCGGGGGCTGCTCAGGCAGGTTGGGAGGAAGCAGTTTGGGGTCGGTGGGGCTTTTGGCTGTCCTTGAAAATTATGCTGTACGTGGAAGACTCTTTCTTCTTAGTATCATATTGCATACGAGACTGCTCTAGGCATATGGGAGAAATACAGCTGACAATATGCAATTGCATTGACGAGCAGATGGGGATTGTAGGAGACAAATACCTGAAGCTGCCTCTCCTTCCAAAGGGGTTTGATAAAGGCAGAATTTCTTAACAGTGTTCACCTGAATGTAGAGATGATTGAAAGAGAGAGAGAGAGACAAAAGACTCAAATGTTTGAATGATTGAGTTGGGATTCAGAATACTGATTTCCCCTTCAAAATAATGTATCTGTAGTAAACGGGGGAGGAACTAATGCTCCTATGGCCCGTTTCCTTTAGTCATTTATCTTTCTGGACCTGGTGAATGAAAGATGACTTTGTGCCTGGGGAGAGCCAGCAGAGGAGATTAATTTCTGCCATCACAGAGCTGCTCTGACACCCATCTTTAGAGCGTCTTGCAGTGGAGATGCCTTCAGCGGAAAGAGTATAAAGACGGTTGCTCTGAGGGCTTGGGGAGCTAAGTGCCACCTAGGGAGCCCCCTCACTCACCTCTGCCACCTCGATTGTGCACAGAGCCCGTTGTGGCCTGCAGCCAAGGAGAACCCTCCCCAGAGCATCCCTGCTCCTTAGGGATGTTCTTTAAGAGATACTCAATTATCACCTTTCTTCAGATGGTCCCGATCTGTTTGACTGCTCGCTCAGGGACAAGCCTGTATTCTCTCATTTTGAAAACAGTACATTTACAGTGACATCCGTATTAGGATCACCTTAAAGGCATCATCTCTTAGCTTGTTTCTCTGAGACGGGACACTGTAGGGTAAGGTAAAAAAGTGTCAGGCTTTTCTGCCCTCCCGCCATTAGGATTGATGATGGATCTGCGGTCCCGAATGCATGCCTGACGGCGAGCACCTGGAGTGGGGTGTGGGCATATGTAGGTGGGATGCACCTGGGCTAAGACTGGGCTTATAAGGGTGGCGTCACGGGGACGCCAGCAGAGCGGAACAGCAGAACCAAAAGGAGAGAGAGAACGCTGGAGAGCCCAGGAAGTGTAAAGATTTGCTGGGGGCTAGGAGGCTTGCCAGCCTCCTGCCCGCCCCCCGCCCCAGCACCCCTGCCTGCTGTGTGCCTGGTAAATCCCAATAAAAGCCTGAAAAATCCACCGAGGGCTCCAGGACTCCTCCTTACCCCGTCTGCTCAGGTCAAAGAGATCCTGCTCCGTCCCTGTCCTGCCCCTCCACACACCACACCTCCCTCGGGATTCACATGTATGCATGGCTAAGAGGATTGTTTTCTTTGAAATATATGTGGCATATATAATATATAATTTGGTTGTGGGTCCACTGTTGCAAAATCATGGCATCAGCTGTAGTGTCTTTTCTTTTCTGCTCCCATTAGTGGAGGAAGGAAGGAAAAGGCTGGGAAGTGAAAAGAATCTTGGCCCCTTGACATAGTAGGAAGGTAGCCTCAGGCAAGACCTTCAGTGTTGGTCCAGCCCTCTGTCCTTGCCTGCCCTGTCGCCTGTCCACAAATGCTGTGTGCTTACAACATGCTAGATGCCCAGGAGCCGTGCAGGGAAATGCGGCATCAAAACTTATTAAATTGCGTCATGACCCTAGAGCTAGATAGCGCACGGAGAAGAGCCCAGCACTGTATCCAGCGCACAGTAGGATGCTCAGTCAATGCCACTGAGGTCAGTTGGCACATCCTGTCAGTTCTGCCATTTTCTCTGGCATCTCTTACTCCCATCTCTTAGCCTAAATAATGATGGGCAGCTATTTCCATACTTGGTCTGTGGATGAGGCTTCTAAGTTGCTGTTACGGCCCAAATCAATTCCATTCAGGTCCCCCGATCACCACCATTCGCCTTTCCAGAGCACTGCTTTCCTCTGTGCTACTCTTGTTCCAGACCTTTCAGTGGTTACCCAAAGAATTAAAAAATATTCAGAAGTTCTTTCTGGACACTGAAGGCCCTCTAACAATTCCCAGTTCATGTCTCCCCTTGGAACCTCTGCTCGTGGCACCCCTGCTCCTCTCACACCTGCTGCAAAGACCATCCTGGCTTCATTTGCCTTCATCTTCTGCCATATGTGCAGGAAGGAGCAGAAGAAAGAGGACATAAGCCTGACGTCGAGAGGTCCCCACTTGTCTGCTGCTGTAAAGACTCGGCTCTGCCCAGGACTTCTCAGGGCAGGTGATGTTGCCAGCCTGTGCAGTCAATAGATTATGCCCTCCTGGGCTGGCCTCAGGCCCGTGTCAGGGGCTAGCTAGGTCACTTTTGTTGTCTAACCCCTTTCCCCTGCCATTATCCTGTCTATAAAAATCTGTGAGGGGATTATTTTATTAAGTTCGATAACTCACAATTCTTTTATTGATTCAAATGCAAGATGATTTATCAAAACTGTGTTAAGCTGGGGAAATACTTGCTGTGTTGTGGATTTTGGCAGAGTCCCCCAGCTGGTGGCCTTGTCTGTGACAAACAGGCAGATACACAAGGTGTCCACTTCCTTGACTTCTCTACATTTCCAAGGTCTTTCTGTAGATTGGTCTGTCTTGATGAGGACCTCAAGTGCGGACTTCTGCTGAGGATGATCTGTCATCCACATTCAGAGATGCCCCTTTAATATTTGTCATGAGTTTTGCTCTTTGTGTTTCATCTCACCCAAAGGGTAGAATGTTACGAACACTCACACATGTGTGCACATGTGTGTGTGCTGGGTTAGGACAGTGCAAAGTACTTTGCAGTTTGATGCCTGGTTTGTACCTTGAAAAACTGTCGTTTAGTCTCTCTCCACACTAGTGACTCGAAACTAAAGGTCAGGCCTCCACGGCCCCATCAGTGCTGGAATTTTGTGGCCCTTACACAAGTCCAGTCAATCCCAAATGTTACTGGGTCTTGATGAAACGCCTTCCAATGGCCGGTGATAAGATGCATCTGTAGTGAAATTGAATTGACTCCTGACAGCAGTAGCCCTGTTCAGAAAACAAAGCTTGTGTGTTACATTTAGACTGTTCTAATTTTGGTTTTCTTTTCTCTCCACCAGTTTGCTGTTTTGTGGTTCACAAGAGGTGCCATGAATTTGTTACTTTTTCTTGTCCGGGTGCGGATAAAGGACCTGACACGGATGTAAGTAGCCTGCGAGCTATTGAGCAATGTTACTGCAAATGTCTGAGTTTAATTTTTCAAAATGCCTGTTCACCTGTGCTTGGGGACTTACTACCCTTCACGGGAAACTTAGCAGTTAGTCTCGTATGACTCTGGCCTCTGCTAATAAACAGAGTTCTGGTCCTTTGGAGTCGGGACAGCACTCTTGGAGGAAGATTTCTCTGGCACGTGTACTGTTCCACGGCAGGCAGCCACGTGGACTAAATCCACCAAATCAACAGCTTTCACAAACACAGTGCGGTTCTTTTCTGAAGATGCTGCAAATTTTACAGTGAACATGAATGGCTCTTCAGTGGTTTCTGGAGGGATATTACATGTCAGGACCACCAATAACTTTGGCCAACGTGATACATGGCCCGAGAGTGCTTCCTGAGAGCCTTGCCGCCTCACTATGTATCACAAGTGCTATTAGCAATTGACATAATTTAGCATCTGTTTCTCTGAACAAATGATCTCTGATGCGGCCCATGTGTGAGTAGAAAATTTCATTTATTTGTGTCCTAATCTGTTGAGAATCTCTTGTTCGCAGGAAAAACAAAAAGCAAAAAACAAGACTAACAAAGGGGTAGTGGGAGTTAAAAGCCTGGGAAGCAGCACTATCCAAAATACAGTGAGTGGGAAGAAACCTGGGCTGTGACATGTTACAGCTTTACTGCGAGAAAAATTTGCAGAGACCTGCAAGGGTAGACGTTTTTATTCAGAACTGCTTGTGCAAGATTACTGTAGTCCCTAATTCTTTTTTTTTTTTTAATTGAAATGGCATTGTTGATGACGTGATGTGAGTTTCAGGTGTGCACTTCCACACCTGCCCGATGGACATCACACACCACGCGCAGTTCTTAAGTCACGTGCTTCAGGTGACTCCTGCCCCTAGCACTTGTTTCCATTGGGGGAACTGCTGTCAACGTGACATCCGCAGTGCAGATGGGGCCTCGGTGTAGACGGGCAGCATTCTTTCTGAAGGTGGCGAGTTTCCAGTTAGCTCTGAGGGATGTTGATTTGCATTGTTTCATGTAACACACGTAGTGGAGGACCTTACCGTTGTACCTCAGCATGTGGGGACGTGACGTGCAGTTTTGGTTGAGATGATGGTAGAGGCAGGTTGAGTGGGTGTCTCGAGCTCTGAGCCATCACCTCCCTGCAAAGACCCCAAGACATGGGAGTCACAGGGCTCAGGAGCTGGCTGAGCTTTACAGCCTCATGAACCAGGAAGCCCACGTGCGTGGCTATCGCGTGACTGGCTGTTGTTCAAAAAAATCAGTGTAGATAATCCACCCAGCCCTCCCCAGACTGCCCCTCTTTCTGGTTTTTATGTGCATTGGAGACATTTTAGAGATAAAAATAGGTGCAGTGGACAGTACCAGCTTCCCTGCAAGGCCAGCTTGCTTCGAGGTGCCCCTAAAGGGTCCCCTTTCACCTCCTTGCTCGTGATTCCCAACTTCATGCCCTCATTTTCTTGCCTCTTATATCTCCCATTTCAGTCTCATCAGGATGGAGGGTGGGGGAATGCGGGCAGCCTCAAGTGGGAGAACAGTTTTGTGCGATGCTTCCTCCCTCCTCTCACCTCCCGCTCCTCACTCTGTGCTTGAGAGTAGAACCTTTTACAGCCAAGCCCTGTGCTGGGCCCTGGGCACAGCAGTCAACACAGATGTGCCCCTGTCCTCCTGGACTTCCTACTGGAAGGTGGACAGCAAATATCACTAATTAAAGGGGGATGTAGGTGCTCCCAGAAGGCTTACCCAAGGGAGCTACTCTGGGCAGTCAAAAAGCACCCCCAAGGAAATGACATTTAGCCAAATGTCGGGAGGAAGCAGGAGACGGGAGAGCACAAGTGTGCTGGGACACGGGGAGCCTGTTGAGAGCTGCTCCCGACAAAGGGGGGCCCACGGGAGAGCAGGGATGGGGACATGGCTGTGTGTGAGGCCCGGGGGCCTGAGCAGGCCGGATGGCCAGTGTTGGGTTAAGGACTTGACCACAATCTGAGGAGCTGTGGGGCCCACAAAGCTGGTTTTAAAGCAGAATGATGTGATCTTGTTTGCATCGTATAAAGGTTGCTTTGGGCGCCTCGTAGGAGATGGATTGGCGGGACGTAGGCTTCCATGTATGGGTGAAGAAGGGGAATATCGGGGAGAACCAGCACAGAGGCGCCCACTTTTCAGGGAGGGGGTGGGGCCTGGGAGAAGGAGGAAGCAGTGGGGAGGCTGAGGGAACTCACGCGAGGCCACTGAGGTGCTGAATCAGCAATTCTTGGCCAGGGGGCAGGGGTTCAGGGAGATGGAGATGTGGAGAAAGACTCCCAGGTTTCTGGGCCAGACGCATGAATGTCTGGGGGTGCTTCCAGACTCTGGAGGGCTCCTGGAGGGAGTGCCTGGGAGGACGGGGTGGGGCAGACCAAGGTGTTCAGTTTGGGAAGTCTGGCATTGAGAAGACAGTCCTGTGTGAATGTAGATGTGAGGTTAGAAGCGGGGTGTGTCCTGAAGACAGATTCCTCTGTTGTCCTCCTCATTTTGTTTTCAAAGTCCCGAGTGGGGTTTGGATCATCTTGCCTGCAAAAGGGTGACAGAGTGTGGAGAAGAGAGATCATGGGCGCCCAGCAGGAGGGCACACGAGGAAGGCTGAGGAGACCAGGGAGGAGCAGGCAGGGAAGCTGGAGGAAAACCAGACGCCTGTGAGGCCAACCGAGAGCTGTTCTAAGGGGGCTGTCAGCCCACGAGCCAACCCTGCCTGTGCCCTTGTTGGGACTGTCTGTGCGCTTTCGATACAGCACATTCGTAGTTGACATTCGTCCCGGTGTGTGGAGGCCGGTCCTGTTGACATGAGAAAGTCTTGGTTTCTGTCTGCTCCACATCATGCATGCGTATGACTTCCAGAGACCCCCTTCATGCCCAGCACATTCCTCTGGTTGTGGGGTGGTAATGTGGTCACCCACCTCACAAAGCCTGGAGCAGGGCAGAGAGCTTCCCTGCAGGTCAGCTGGGTGGGGAGCCGAATGGGAGGCACCCCAGTATCCGTGTGACGCTGAGTTCTGTCCTTTCTCTTCTCTCTGTTGTGTTGTCTGCTGTGGCTGCCAAGCCTCGTGTTTTAATATCCTCGAAAGTGAAGATAAGAGGTGAATTTTTTTTTTTTTTTTTTAATATGAGAGGAAAAGAAGCACAGGAGACAGTAAGGAGGTGCAAAGAATCAGCCCGTCTTGCCTGTCTGACTCACACAGGATATGTGTTCTCTTCCAAGGAGAAAATTTGCCTTTCGGTCCCTGGTGTTAAGAGCCCGTGATTAGCACTTCCTGCAGCCTGGCGGGAAGGGCTCTGTCCACGCAGGGTGGTTTAGTTGTCGGGCATATCTGCGAGATGCCCAGCTGGGCCCCTCAGGGAGGTGGTTTGAGGGGTGCAGAGCTTCAGACTCAGAGCTGAGTGGATATGGGAGATTTCCTGGTTTTATCCTGTGTTGCACAAGTTTTAAAATCACAGAACTCTGAGCTGGAGTGGCGTTAAAGATTTATCTAGGTTAGCCTTGTTTTACAGACGAGGAGACTGGGGCATAGCAAAGAAAGAGGTAAATGATCCAGGGCACCTTCCGTGGGTGTCCTTAAGGACCCATTTTTGGGTAGCTTTGTGGTTGTCTTTAGGGGTGCTGGCTATGGGAGCAGGGCTACGGCAGTGTGTGGGGGCTCTGTTCCCTGGCCCTGCTGCCAGGGGAAGTGTCCTAGCTATTTTCTGGCATAATAATTCAAAGTTCTGTTCAAATATCTCGAAAAGTGCTAAAAAGCACAAGGAAAGCCAATTAAAAGAATGGAAAGATCAGGAAAAATGAAATCTAATTTAAGAGAACAAACCACCCTAAGCACTTTTTCCCCTGAAAACTTAAAACATTTAAATTAAGACCTTTTTTTTCCCTTTCCGTGGTGAATGCTTAAGATGCACAGTTCATGGGCTGCTTAATAATGCTTTTGTGGGGCTCAGCAGATTCCAGAACATTCACAGATGGGGGAAAGAACACCCAGCCTGTGAGATCCACAAATACTGTACCTGCTCAGCCGTGTTCAAGATGAAAGGAAGGGAGAAGTACTGGGGGGGTTGGGAGGGGCAGGGAAGCTGTTCCCAGATTTCTGTAACCAGATGGAAATAGGGTTGAGAAGTCTGAGCAGAGATCATCTGCAGGACTCAGGAGCAGACTAGCTGGCAGGCTGCAGAAGGAGATAGGACTTCCGAGTTCAGGCCAACGACCTCCTGACCAGACCAGGCTTGGCAGCTTCTCAGCCCTGCCCACCCCCCTCCTGGGGACAAGCTGAGCTATTGCCAGACAGGCCCTTGTGGCACCTCTAGAGGCAAAAGCCAAGATTTCTGAGACTTTAGGCACCACCCCCAGCACACTAAGTAGAGAAGAAAATCACAGACTTTTTAAGGAGCCTCCTTTCAAGGCTAACTCACTTGCCAGTGCTGCCTATCTTTGGAGCCAGGGCTCACAGGTGGAAGAGGGGTGGCAGTTGTGGGGGTACCTGCCACCTGATAGGGGTGCTGCCCCCACTCAGAGTTGGAAGGTACTCAGAGTTGTTACAAAACTGTTCCCAGGTGTGTGACCTGAGTGCAGCTTGGGGCTCTGCCCAGCACCCCCATCCTGCACCTGAGATTGTGTAAGACAACAAGGAAATAAGACCAAACCTGTCCGGGTTTAGACATAGTTCCCTACCCTCCACCCCTCCGAGTTAAGAAGTGAACTAGGACATGGACCAGAGGAGGAGGGGAGGTTGCCTTGTTTGGGGCGGTGAATGTGACTTGGCTTTTCAAAAATGTGCTGTTATTCCTTCAGCTGCCGCTGAATCTGGTGGATTTCCCTTCCTGACTCTGGCCCTGGGGAATGGGGTGGACAAGCGGAGGGCTGGTTTTAGGTCCTGGGGACTCAGATTTCTTCCCTTTCCTTTTTAAAATTTCAGTTCAACTGCCACTTTGGTCCTTCAGCTTGGAATGCCTCCCTTCTTAAAGCGGTGCCCGCTCTTCCTCAGTGATGTGACAGAGCCCACCTTGCAGGAAGGGGTGGGGTATCTGGGCCTGCAGGTGCTACATGTGTGTGCAGGAGTGTGCGAGTGTGTACATAAGTGCGTGCGTGTTTACCAACACGCTTTTTACCAACACGTTTACCAACACGTTTACCAACATGCTTTTTCTTTCCTCTGTGTGCCCTAAGTGACAAAAGCAACTGTGTGGGGGTACCAGGTACCAGGGTACCAGGCTGACCTCAGCCCTGCTTTTAAAGTTGTAATGAAAGTTGCAGGGAGACAAGCTCCTTTGTGAGATATATACAGTGACAAAAATGCCCAACAACTATTTAAACAAACTCTCGGGAATGTTTGTTCTGTGCACTGGCTATGTGGATCCTGGAGAAAGTGAGAGGGGCCAGGAGGAGCTGTGCGAGCATGAAGCTCTGGCATTTTTGTTCAACTGTTCCTTTTTTTTTTGGCCTCATGCACGTTCACCAGTGCCCCTGGCTGGTCGGGGAGAAACTGCTCCTATTGAATTTTGCACTTCTAATATCTGAGCCCACTGAACAGAACTCAGGTAATTTAAAAATAGCTCCCTGGGTCATCCTGTGTGTGCTCACCTGGACGGCAGCCAGCCTGCAAGTCAGGGCTTAGCCGGCGCCTGCCAAAATGCTCAGGAGGGCACCAGTGAAGACATTTTCAAAGGCAGGGAAGCCTGCCTGGCCAGGGTGCATCTCTGCACCCCATGAGGACTGCACCGCTGAGCCATTTGAAGAAACTGAGAACATTTACTACAAAGGCTTTAGAAGCAAAAATGGAACCAATTGCACAAATTGCTACAAAGCAAAAGTGGCATCTGGTTGGAAGCCAGACTCTATGAAGGGCTGTATGTCCAGAAAGCAAAATTGCTTGCTTTTCCTTATGACCTTCTTGAGAATCCTCGTGTTCTCATGTTCTTTTCGGTGTCTTAGAAACCGATCAAATGAAAAAGGCTGTGAGAGTGTTTAAAATTCAACATTTCAAAGCTTCATTTCTAACAAAACTCAAAACATTTAAAATAAACCTAGAAATAAATTTAATTAGAAAATCTTCTAACTTTTCAGCGTGTGCTTTTACATTTAGTATGGAAATAAGACAATTTAGAGAGCAAATCCAGTTATACCCAAAACATTTTTCTATTCCTGAACCAACAAAGTAAAGGGAAATTTGTAAAAGGTGCAGGCGCTAAAAAGTTGCATTT
This sequence comes from Talpa occidentalis, assembly GCF_014898055.3. Taxonomy (NCBI): domain Eukaryota; kingdom Metazoa; phylum Chordata; class Mammalia; order Eulipotyphla; family Talpidae; genus Talpa; species Talpa occidentalis. The sequence continues at coordinate 126,641,937 of NW_023605083.1, read as the reverse complement.
AAAATTCAGCAGAATGAAATTAAAAATCTTGGTGTGGGTGGAAATTGGGAATCCCGAGATGCCAAGTCATTCAAAACCTTTCTAGACTTTGGTTTTCTTATTTTGTAAATAGAGAGGTTGAAGTTTGTGGTCTTCAAAGTTGCAGTCAGCCCTACGTTTCATTCCATCACTATTGAGGGCTCCGTGCTGTGAAGAGGCAAAGGTGAACACAGTGTCTGCCTTTTCTATACTTTCTCTCTAACTGAAAGAATACAGCAAGCATGCAACGAGTGTATCAGAAGGAAGGAGAGAAGACGTCCTGAAAGTGGCGGCATTTTAAGATATTTCAATTATTTTCAAAATTTTATTTTTCAAAACAGGTGGGACCATTATGACCATGTTTCTCCTGCTGGCTGAAGGGAGTTCCATCCCTGGCCCAGTGCCACCATCCAGTGCCACGTAAACTCAGGTGGCATGTACTCGCTAAAGAATCGATAAAAAAGAATAAGCAAGACAACCCGCTATGTTCTGCACGTCCTGGTGGGATCCCCTTGGTGAACCTCTGGGGAAACCTTTGCCAGGTTTCGAATCCACCCTCTGTCCTCGCCCACAGGTAGGGCTCCTCACGTGCTGTGATGCCTCAGGAAACCTTAAAAAAGAAGTTATTTCAGGGAAATAAACCAAACAAAAAGCTCCCGTGCTAATTCTGCGCTTCAGTGGGTGGATTATTTTATGTACCAGATTCACAGTAACAGAAGTATTTCCCGCAAGGGAGGGGACTTCTGCTACTTTCGGGCCAAATTAATTTAGCTGGGAATTAAAAATAGCCTCAAGGACTTGCATCCTCTAAGACTTACATCCTCAGCCACAGTTCTGATGAACTGAAGGGGACGACAGGTGGTGGAATGTTCATTCTCTCTTCCTGTCGATGCTGGCTGCAGGGGGAGAGAGGAGTATGGGTTGGCTTTGCAGTCTGTACCGCGTCTGTTGGGGTGCAATGTGTGGTCGAAGGATTTTTTTGGTATTTTTGCTTAGAGCACCAGAAGAGCCTCACCCTGGGGGCTTTTCACTGTAATCCAGGGGTTTCAGTCACCACCATTCCAGCACCTCCGGAACCCGACTGTTAGCTGCCACGTAAGACCAGTAGTGCAGTCTTTTCAAAGTATCCACTCTTGGCAAATAGTCTTTGAGAATGGGGTTAGGTTTTTTTTGGGAGGCACCCCAAATTTCAGTGGAGCCAGATCTGGAAAAAGAGTGTGATTAAGGTGGTTTGTAACAGTTTGGATCATAAAGGAGGTTAAGACAAAAGCACAAAGATGTAAGGAGTTTCCGACATCCAGTTTCAAAGAGGTGTGTGGAAGCACTGGGAGTGCGTGGGATGGTTGTGTAGCCCCTTGGTCCACTGTTAATGCCATTTACAGAATTATTGAGTCCCTTAAAGATTGTGCCTGCACAGTGAACTCTTCATGCAAAGTGTCTGTGTTTTTTCACTTTGAAGACCTAGAGCCAGGGGCTGAGCCTGGGACAGAGTGGGTGCTCACAAAGATCTGTTGAACCAACGGGGATAAATGGATAAGGATCTGAACCCAATTTGGTCACCAGCTGTGCTGATCTGGCCCTGAATCACTAGGTTAGTTCTATACATGAGACTTTCACTGACCTTTCACCGATACCTGGGAATAGGTGTTTCATCAGCATCATTATTGGCACCTCGTGGAGGAGAGCTGGGGGTGGAGGAGGCAAGCCTGGCGGACTTTCTGCTTGTCACATCGCCATTTCAAACTCTCTGGGTTATTTCCAGTTTAATTTTTTAAATGGTGGGCCTGAACAGAAGTTTTTGACTGGCTGGGGTAAAAAATTGGTCTGGTTGCTTCTTCATTTTCCTTGATCTATACAAATGTCTTAGTAAGAGCAGATGCACAACCAGCCAGGGTAGCCTGTACCTGAGCGCTGTTGCTGGGGTGGTGTGGAGAGCCAGGCCTGGAGCTGGGTGTGATAATCCCGGTCACAGCCTCTCCATGAGCTTGCCTGACACACGTTTCCCATCTTACATTTATTCAGCATCTGTAATCATTAAATACGCCTCGAGCATTTCTTAGTGCCAGGTGGTGTGGTTGAAAAACATGCTCTTTGCTCTCAAACAGTTGACCCTTAATCGGAAGTCATGTATTTGAATAAACCTGATTATTCAGATAAATAATTGCTGCAGTGGATAATGTGCATAAGTGCACTGAGGCTATGTTGTCATTCCCATTGTACAAGTGTGAAAATTAAGACTCAGGATGAGCCAGTGGCTTGCTGAAATCCAGTAATAAATGGTGCATTAAGCTTTGAGCCAAGACTCTGTATCCAAACCTGTTCCCTTTCTGGGGTACCACGTGGCTGACCAGCAAGGCCAACTTAAGGGACAGGCTGTTGGTGAAGGCTCGATTTTTGGGATTTATGGGGTCCATGTGATAATGAGCAATCCTAAAACTGTGAGAGAAATTTGGAATGATACAGATATTAAATACTTTAAAAAAAGATTTATTTATTTATGCATACAAGAACTAGGGTACAGGCCAGAGGTTTGAGGTGTGAGAGGATTCAACAGAGACAGAGTGGGGAACAGAATAGGCAGAGTGACTGAAATACACTGCTGAGGGGAGCAATGGGCAAGATAGGAGAGGTCTGCTGTGCCATGTGTGTAGCTCCCTGGTCAGGGATCGAACTCGTGCTGCAGTAGCTGCAGATAGCTTCATAGTGCTGCATCTCAACCCCTTGTACCACCAGGGAGGCCCAGATCTTAATTTTTTTTTAAAGATTTATTTATTTATGCATCCAAGAACAGAACTGGGGTACAGGCTAGAGGTACAGGGGGTGAGAGGATTCACCAGAGACAGAGTGGGGAGCAGAACAGGTGGTTCAACTAAAATACACATATACACCATGGAATATTATTCAGCATTCAAAAAAGATAAACACATACAATTTGTAGCAACATGGATGGCGCTGGAAGGGATCATGCTCAGCGAAATAAGCCAGAAAGAAAAAGAAAAATACCGGATGGTCTCACTCATAGCAGGAATCTAGAAAACTTAAATAAGGGACCAGGAAAAAGAATAACTATAAGAAACAAAATATCAACAAACAACTATGAACCAGAGACACTCTTTGGGGGGTGGGGTTTGGGGCAAGGAGGGATTGGGGTCAAAATAAGGGGGTTGTAATTATATGGGGAATATAAAAATAAAATTTAAATTAAAAAAAGAATCAATGAAGCTAAAATATAATGAATGTCCACACACATACACACACACACACACACTAGTACACTGCTGAGGAGAGCAGCAGGAGAGATAGGAGAGGTCTGCTGTGCCATGTGGGTAGCTCCCTGGGGATCGAACTCGCACTGCAGTAGCTGTGGATAGCTTTATAGTACTGCATCTTAACCCCTTGCACCACCAGGGCAGCCCCCAATCTTAAACATTAACAGTGAAATCATTCACAAGCAAGACCAACAAGGGAACTCGTGAAATCTGGAGCCTGCAGGCCACATGGGACCAGGTGAGAGCCTGGAGCACTTGGGAGACTCGGGTTGGGTTCTGACCAAGAAGGTGGGCAGTGTCCTGTTGTGAACACACGCCACATCTTTGACGAGACCTTTTAAGATCTACTTTCTTAACGCACTCAAATATGCAAGGCAGCTTTATTAACCGTAGTCTGCACCTGCAATGACAGTGCTTTTCGAGGTGAACGTCTCTTAAATGTCTAACGAATGTCTTGATCAGTAATCTATGCAAAAGTCCTGGCTAGGCAGCTCGGGAGAGATTTGTGTTAAGAGACTGCTGGTTGAAAGAACCTATTATGATAAGCACAGGCTATGATTTATCCTACAAGAGGCAAGGTGAGTTTTTTTTTCCAATCACAAAACATACCTGAGATGTTCATTCCAGAAGGCAGGTTGTTTTCTTTTCTCAAATTTTGTTGACTTGCCCACTGTTTACGTAAGTACGATTTGGGGAGTGCAGCTTTGCACTTCAGCGTGGGAACGGTCTTCACTTGCCCCCCACCCGAGCTCCAGTCTGCCCTGCCCCTTTCTGGCTGCAATTTCAAGTCCCTTGGACACCTATCCCCACCTCCCCCCCCACACACACACACCTCTTTTTTCAGGCAGGAGGTATTGTAGAGGTACATCGGGGTAGAAATGTTTAAGAGGTGAGAATTCCATCCTTGAAAATGATCGCTCTGTGGAGGAGGGTGATTTGAAGTTTCTAGATATTAAGCTGTATCATGACTCATTTGTTCTTAAGCAGGTCGTCCTCCCATTACTAAAATTAATCACAAAAGACCAGGGAAGTTTGAAGAAAAAAAAAGAGAGAGAGGAGTTTACACAGCAGGTCTTAAAATTAGGAAGGCAGGGCTGCTCTCTTCCGCATTTGCTGAGTTTGAATGATGCACCAAGATTAAGGTAGTTCATTTTAATCTTGTTTTTCCATTATGAATCAGTCATTTAGAGTATCTACATGTGTAGAAATTAGAAGTGAGAGGGGGAAGTCGGAAATTTTAAACAGCATTGCACACACAAGTGAGCAGATGCCTTAGTGAGCCCTTGTACCCAGCCACGGTGCGGAGATGTGTGCTCGGATTTGATCTTGTTCTCCTGCAGTAGACTTCTGTCCACCCAGGAATCAAACAATGGGAGCCCAACAAAGTAGCTTTGGAAAAAAGCATTCGCCAAATAGCCTCCTAACATGGCCCCTCATTTCTGCTCTTGGTCCTGCCTTCTGCCTCACACACAGCAGCCCGAGCCGGTCAGCTCACCGCAGCTCATGGTCAGCTCTGTCTGAAGCCTTCAGTGGCCTCCCTTGACTGCGACAATGAAATAGAAATGCCTTCCCTTGGTCAGTGACTGTGATCTTCTCCTGCCTACCTCACCGCCCTGAGCATGCCCAGCTCCTTTGTACCTTGGGCTTCTGCACGGTGGACCCTTCACATGTACATCCTGCCCCCATCTGCATGGTGCCCATGCCCACCATTCAGTCTCTGATACCTCTTTAGAGCAAGTTCACCCCCTTTCATTTCCACTAGTCTGCCCTCCATTCTGTACTCCATCGCTCTCAACACCACCTGGCACCATATAATTTGCTATTTGATTATTGCCTCTCCCACTGGCATGAAAGCACACGAGAGTGGGACATTGTCTTACTCTTTTACCTAGAACTGTGCCCAACACCCATCGTAGGTGTTCAGGGAACACTTGCTGGCCGGATGCACACATGCACGTGCACTGATACAGGGTTTGCAGGTTTCCTTTTGATCATACGACTAAAAGGAGATGTCCTAAGGTCTATAGGGGGTTTCCCTTTTCTGTGACTTAATGTCGTGCTATGTATTAAACTGGTCATGCCAGTTAGACGTCAGGCTTCCTATGTGATTGGATATGTCTTCCCAAAAAAAAGCATGTTCTTCATCTTAAGAATATGTGACCTATGAAATTCACCCAGTAATAAAATGTATACAATCAGTCTGATTTAACTGGAATACCCCATTAGCCACCAAATTCTGGATGGCAGCCAGCCTGGATAAGCCAGCACTGGAAATGCGACTCGTCTGCGTATTGCCTTGGGGGTGCTGTCCTCTTACACTCCCCTCTGCAGCCACCAGTACCTCCTGCCAACATTCTTGTTGAATGGAAGGGAGTTTGGAATAAATCGTGAGAATATGTGTGTCCATAACAGGATGGTTACAGAGACTTGGAAAGCACTGATGTGAGGCTGGGCACAAAAGCTTAAGAGGAAGCTATTTACTCTGCCTAGAAGGATGACAGAATTTGTCTGGTGGGGAGCAGGAACTAGACAGAACCCAGGAAATCAAAATCATTTGTTAATCATTTGATTTTTAAGATGCTTTGACTTCAGTTGTCTTTTTGGACTTAAGCTTTTCAGAATAGTGCAATTTGGGGGAAATTCTCAAATTGTTTTAAAGATTTATTTTTTTATTTATTTTATGCATGCAAGAATTTGGGTGCAGGCCGGGGATGTGGGGGGTGAGAGGATTCACCAGAGACAGAGTGGGGAACAGAACAGGTGGATTGACTGAAATACACTGCTGAGGGGAGCAGCGGGCGAGACAGGAAAGGTCTGCTGTTCGTGTGGGTAGCCCCTGGCCGAGGCTCAAACGCAGGCTGCAGTGGCTGGGGATAGCTGGATAGCACTGAGACCTTAACCCGTGTGCCAGCAGGGAGGCCCCAAATCCTCAAATTCTTACTGAAATCTGTGAAATCTCTCCTGTCCGTATCATTCTTTTGGAACATGACAGGTGCTGTGGTCTCCCAGAACGTCATCCAGAAGGGGGATGCCTGCACAGCTGAGCATCCCTGTCCCAGGAGAGTGATGAGCTGTGGCAGGGCCTCAACTACCCAGGTTTGAGAGCTGCATTTTGAGATTGTGCCCCAGCGTAGGTGATGATTCAGGTGACTGCTTTCCCGGGTTTCCTAAACAGGGGTGATCATCACTTCACTTTGTCATGTGACGAGATGTCTGGAACAGGGCGGTCCAGAGCAGATGGGGGCTCCATGATCCCGGAAGCTCCAGACTCCCCTGCCTTTGTGTTGGGCATTTGATCATGGAGCTCTGAGCCTTTTACCTTTGTTTTTGTCACCTCCGTTGTAGATGGCTGCCCCACCGCCATCCCACCCATGTCCAACCTGGAGGAAAGAACTGTGAAGGTCAAAACCTGCTGGGGCTGCTCCCTTTTAAAGACTCTCCCAAGGAACCCCTTCTAACAGCTTCCTGACATCCTGTGGGCCAGGACTGCTTGACAGAGCCTCTCCTGTATGCCTGGGGAACATGGAGTTTTTGTTTGGTTTTGTTTTAAGCTGGGTGTGCTATTCCCCAGAAGAAAATCAAAATGGCTCCTAATGAAGAGGAGAATGAGTTTTAGACACTAACAGTGAATCCTGGTAACCTTGGCGAGGGTGGCTCCTTTCTGGATATAACTGCCTTCACTGTGTGTCCTTCCCCAGCCCGTCCCTCTGCCTTCATAACTGCCATGGAGCAGGAGCCTATTCACTCACGTGATGTCACGATGGACCTTCAGGTGCAGTTGAGTCAACTGAGCTGCTTGATCGGTTGATAAGGAGAAAGGAATAAGGAACACTTGTGAGGAGGTTTTTTAAAAGAAAAGACTTTTTTTTTCCCCTTTAAGCACTGTTTTTTTGGCAATGGCATGCCTGGGTAGTTGTGCGAGGAGCATTTTTGTTTTAATAATGAAATGTTTTGAGCCTCACGAATCGTGTTTATGCAGTCACAACGTTCCTCTGACATGGTGGGCGCTGGTAGTAAATATTAAGAGCTGATGGAGCAAAGCAGGCCCAGCAATAACTGGCAGCTTTGTCATTCACTGCAGAGCACCCGGCTGAGGGAGGCGGTAAGTTGTAGAGTTGATGAGAGCTGCCCTTCATGCTTGGAGAAAGTGCAAACTTCTCTTTGCAATGCCCTTGCTGACCCAGACTTGGCAAGTAGTTGTTGTGAGAAGGCAGAAGTTGAGCTGACAAGGAGGATCTGTTTCTGACAATTAAAGAGGGACCCCAGAGTAGGGAACCCCGTCAAGTGGGACAGGGTGCTAATCCTGTACTAGCCAGTAGGAGCAGCACTAACTCCCTGACATGCTCTGGAGTTTGAGGTCCACTGGGGAGGACGCTGGGGTCTCTCTCTGGAATGTCCTTCTCATGCCACCTAAGTCACATCTGGCCTCTTGTGGAATTACAGATGACTTCCCCGACACCTCTGATTCCCTCGTGGACTTCTCCCCACACCCCTCCCATTCATTTGCCCTCCTTCCTCCCAGTATGCACCTCACCGGAGACATTGATGAGACCACACTCTAGGGCAGCTCTGCCTCTGCCCAAATCCCTTGAGGACAAACCATCCTCGGTGTTTACCCACAGTCTGGCTTGTAGCTGCTCCCCAAAAAGGTATATTAAATTACCAAGTGAATGAATAGAGACCAGTGAGATTCTGTGCAATAACCTTGATGTTTTACAAAATTCCTTTCTTAACTCCGACACCGATGCTATTCTCCCAGATTGTTTTTGACTCAGATGGCTTCTCCTGTAATGGATGGCTGTTGTGGGCCTCCCTGGTGGCGCAGGGAGTTGGGCACAGCACTGTGAAGCTGTCCGCAGCCTCTGCAGCACGAGTTCGATCACTGGCCGGCCAGGGAGCTGCCCACATAGCGCAGCAGACCTCTCCTGACTCCCTGCTTCTCCCCTCAGCAGTGTATTTCAGTCAGTCTGCCTGTTCCGTTCCCCACTCTGTCTCTGGTGAATCCACTCACCCCCCACACCTTTGGCCTATACCCCAGTTCTTGTATGCATGAATAAATAAATAAATCTTTTTTTTTTTTTTAAAAAAAATGATGGCTGTTGAGAATAAAGAATTAATTCTTTGGGCAAATGCCATTTAGCTTAGAAGTTTAACTGCCATGTTTGTGACAAGGCTGAAAATTATGTGTCAAGCTGCTTTTGTGAAGAGTGGATGCCTCCTGGCTTAGGGGGCAAGTTTCATTCTGCATCTGTTGAAGATCTCTGTGCGGACAGTGGAACAGTAAGGTTGCTTAGATGGAATATGGGTCTAATAGGCTGCCAGGTTTCCTTTTGTTTATTGAAATAGAATAACCAGAGAAGAACAAGGCAAGTTTTAAAAATAACTTGGTACACATGTAGGTGAAATAACCTTACCTCCCAGCAGCTGAGAAAAAAATAGGTCCCAATTCTGGCGGTTGTTCTAGGATATATTTAGTAAGAGGTTCTTTCTCCTTTGATGGTCGATGAAGGAAAAATCATGGTGGGGGGGAAAAATTAGGCAGGGAAAAGGCTACTCAAGTTGTTTGGTGTTTCATTTTATTTCCACTGCACCCTTGGGAAGAAAAGGAAACAGAATCATGAGCACAGTGCAGGAAAATATAATGTTTGCTCCCCTAATATGGCGTGGTAGGTTGAAGGGTCGCCTAAGAAACTCCTCTCTCGTAAGAGATTACCCAATTTAATTTTACTCAGCAAAAATTAGTTTTTGGAGTTTCCTGTTCAAAGGGGATGGTCAATCAGTGACATTACCTAAAAGCTCAGCATGATCAGCGTGTCACCGCTAGCGCGACAGAAAGGTTCCATCTCTTTCTACTCGAATCTTCTAAGGGAAATTGATGAACCTGATAACCTAATTTTAGACCTTCTGAAATTGGGCAGATGGAAGGTATTTATAGTGTTCTGAATCAGTTCCTATTAGACATTTAAAAATAGTCACATCATTAGAGAATACAGTCAAGGAAGAAAAGCTTTTAACCCTAAGTATAATGCCCAGAACACTGTTGTTTTTTTGTTTTTGTTTTTTGTCCCCAAAACTGGATTTGCGTTTTGGTAGCAATTTCTAAAGAGCCTTTCTGTACTCTCTCCTTTCTCTTTCCTGTGTGATGCTGCTGTTGTCATGGAAACAGATCTTAGAGTTGCTTTGCTACACAGTGGAAGGGAGTCCCTGATATGGAGAGTTACTGCAGGTCATTATCATCAACAAAGCGCCTTTATTAAGTGTTTTGCTACGATCCACGTTGTGCAAAGTTTGGGACTCCGTGTTCTGGGGCTTACGCTGAATTTATGTGTTTTATGACACCCATGAGCACCAAGCAGACCTTAGGGTCCTCAGTCATAGGTGCCTTGAAAACTGCCGGCCCTCGGCAGTGCCCTTCCCGTTACAGGTGGTGAGTTACACCTTGGTCAGGAGCGGGTCATTACTCTGTGTCCACTTACGGTTGAGAAAAGAGGGTTTGAGAAGTTTTGAGTGAGACAAGAAAGGAGCAAAGCCCCCAGTTGAAGAGGATCATTCATTGGAAGTTCCCCAAAGCCATTTAGCGGTGGTATCAGGCTCCTTGGGTGAGACATGATTGTGCAAGGTGGTGACTGTGTCTGGAGGCCTGCAGGCTGGGATGCCTTATTAGCAAGCTTGCAATTAGAAGATAGCCCAGTCAGACGGTGTATATGTGACACACGTGATTGTGTAAATTGGGGCCCCCACGTTGGGTAAAGCTAGGGCGTGGTGGGGTGGACTCTTCCCACAGGGGGGATTGTCTCTTGCCTCCTCACTCACCAGCAAATTCCCTGGCCTGAGTCTCCACCTTTCCACCAGGTGCTCCCTCAGTTGCAATGAGGGTTAAAAGAAGGGATGGTGATAAAGGGCCTCGCAGGACCTGGTACTTAGGAAGTGCTGATTCCCCTACTCCCTTGCACCTCAGGAGTCCTCGGGGCAGTGGTTCTCAATGTGGGGTCCCACACCTACAGCTTCGGTATCACCTGGGAGCTTTTTAGAAGAGCAGACTCAGTGCCTCAGGAGAATGGCTCAGCAGCGCTGGGGTCGGCCCAGTAACCTGCATTTAAGGAGCTCTCCAGGTGATGCCCTTGGCTTGAGAGGGACGACCCAAGGCCATGTTTCCAGGGGTGGCCGACCTTTGACTTGGGTGAATGTAGTTCTGGTTACCATGTAAGATTCCTGGTCAGTCACAGAGCTCACCCCCACACTGTTCAAAGGAGAGTGTTAACTAAGGCGACTTTGGATTCTGTTGGACGAATAGGCTAACTTCGAAGGAGAAAGCCTGTCTGTATTTATCTTGCTGTGAAAAAGTAGGTCAAATTCAACTGACCAAGGTTTCTGCAGTTAACAACCATTCTCCCATAAATGTCGAACCCATAGGAATTATTTCTCATTAGTGTATACTTTCTGCTTGAGCTAAAGAAACTATCCTGCTTTCTTATTCCAAGTGATTATGGACTTGGAGGTGCTTTTAAAACCCCAAACTTTTGCCCCCAGACATAGCAGGAAAAAGAGAATGCTACCAATACCACTTGCAGCTGCTATTTCAGACACAGTGAAATTCTCCTGGGTCTGTCATTCCCCATTTTATTGCTTTTTAAAAACCTGCCACAATTTTTTTCCCCAAGCCTGCAATGATTTAAAAGTTTGAAGCCAGGGAACCATCAGCATATTAGGAGGCACGGGGCCTTCGTTTACGAGCCATTCCGGATTCTGTGACATGTGGCATCCTCAGGAATCTTGGGGGACCTGCTCACGTTGTAGGCAAACCAAATTATAGCTTCAACTAACTCTGATTTGGAAATTTCCCCCTTAAAAGCACTAAAAATGTTTGACATTTACAGGGTTTCTGCAGCAGTCTGCAGTTTCTCTAGCAAGCAAAGTCACAAACGCAATTGCTAACTTGTGTTTTTATATAGTGCAGTCCTAGTGTTTGGTCAGTGGGCATAAGAATATGATGACCATCAAAGTCGGAATTCTCATTTGTACTGTTTTCAAATAGGTGTTCGGCATCCAGGTCGAAAGTCACCTGTGAAGATCGTGGTAATACGTGAACACAGGATTTTCTCTCTAATTCTCAGTAGTTCTTCACTTTTTCTTGTTTCTACCAAGGACTCTCTCTAGACTCCCAGAAGAGGGGTATACATGGTGTATACATTTTCCAAGAACAATTGAAATGTGATTTTCCCCTGTTTCTGGCTAATTGGGGCCACTGAAAATAAACTTGCAATTATGCAGTGAATGATGGTCCGGCTAGGCCTGTATTCTTTAAGGAGTCCTAAGTTAGAAAACTCTATGTAGGCAAGAAGACCAGTACAAGACAAATTCAGATTTCTGGTGCTTTTATGTACATGATACCATGTATGTAAGAAACGAAAATCGGACCAAGAATTGTTTGTCCCTTTGCTCTCTGTGAAAGGCAAGAAAGCTGGCTTAGGAAACGTCAGCCTTCAAAATACTGAAGTAGCAAAATACTCTGAAGAAAGAATTGAGGAATGCACATAAATTTACCTCTGAAAGGACCCTCCTTCAGCTGAGGACCCTCTTACCACTGTGCAGTCTCCCCTCCCCCTCCTGGCCCTGTTCTGGCCCCTCTTCCACGTGCCTGGGACCCAGGGCCTTTCTCTTGGTCTGGACCACACAGCCCTCGGGTGTCCAGCAGGGCCTGCAGACGGGGTGGCCAGGAGCCAGGAGCAGGCAGATGCTTGGGGATGCGCTGGTGGCCTTCCCAGGCTGAGTGCCCTGGGCAGAGCCGGTGAAGCTGGCTACGGCAGGACAGAACACACAAGTCCCTTCCCCTCGGTCTTTTTCTGCCTCCTGCAATTTGTTTTTGTCTCCTTTAGTGCTTGTGTGGTCGTTGAGTTTCTCTCAGCTGTGCTAGGCAGAAAGGAGCTCTTGGTAGGAGCAAGCCAAGAGGAGGAACAGTACGCAAGAGCAACTGTGAAAGAAGCAGGAGCACCCCTGTGCAAGGTGCAGCTCAGGAACCTGCTGGAAGCTCAGGGAGGTGACCTCCTGGAGCACCCCGGTCCTCCACCAGGTGCAGGGCAGAGCCAGCCCCTCCCAGGAGGGGTGTGCTGAGCCCCAGCAGCCGTTTGTCGCAGGAGGAGGACCAGCTGCTCAAAGGAAATAAACAAGATGCCTTGAGGTGTTTTAGGGTGCCTGGCTTAAGGGCACAGGTGTATAAACTGTAGTGCCTAGTCCAAACTTTGTGAGACTGGCGTGAAACTATGTGGCCCGACTATCACTGGCGGGCTTGTGGCTGGCATGGGCCACTCACTAAATATTGACAGAGCAGGTACCAAAGAAGACAGGGCATGCAGCACTATTCATCGTGAGACACACTGCAAACCTGATGGGGCCTTCATCTGTGCTCCCTTCCTGGGCTGTCGGGATTCCTTGATAGATCCTCGCAAGTGCTGCTTTCTCGTGGATCCAGGAGTGATCACCTGGTACGCTCTGGTTTCCATCAGTGTCCAGCTGCAGCCATGGCAACCCCCTGTGAGGGTCCTGGTGGACAGGGGGTGCTCCAAAGAGAGGGAAGCACTCTTTGCAGGGTGCATAGTTTGGGTCGCCAGGGCGCTGATGGGCAGGGTGGGTGCTGTGCTGGTCACGCTCAATCTGGTGTCAGAAAAACAGAAGCAAGATCATCAAGATCATCATTGTGGGCTCCAGGATGTGTGACTGTGACTATCAAACTTGGCTGCATATCTGAATCCCCTGGGACATTTTCCAAAATGGGTTTCCTCCCAATCCAGGCAGGTCTGACTTAGTTGGGAAGGCCCAGTACCCAGACAGCATGAATTTTACAGGCAGATGGTCTCAGGCTTGAATCTCATCTCCAAGCACTTAGCAGCCTCTGGGCCTCTGGGCAGGTCAGTTAAGCTCTCCAAACCACAGTTTCTTTATCTGTGGCAGAGAAATAAGCACACTGATAGCATCTTGGGATGAATTACATGAAATAATGCATATACAGGGGGCCTCCTTGGTGGCACAGGGGTTAAAGTCTCAGTGCTATTAAGCTATCGGCAGCCACTGCAGCATGAGTTTGATCCCTGGCCATGGAGGTGACCCACATGGTGCAGCAGACCTCTCCTGTCTCACCTGCTGCTCCCCTCAGCAGTGTATTTCAGTAGATCTGCCTGTTCTACGCCCCACTCTGTCTCTGGTGAGTCCTCTCACCTCCCCCCGCCCCGCACTTCTGGCTTACACCCCAGTTCTTGTATGCATAAATAAAGTAAATATTAAAAAATAATCCATGTACAGCGCTTAGCTCACACCTGCACACAGCAGTCAGCAGTCAGTGTTCACTATTGTGCTTCCCCAGAATGGCTGCCCGGTTCTGTGGGAATGTGCAGAGAACCAGAAAACCCTGCCTCCCACCTCCCGACCAGTCCACAGTCTAGATGGCTGAGAACAAGCAAATGCAGAATGGTTGGTGAGCTCTGGGAGGAGAGGAAGAATGTTGTCATGAAGTTTGGATGCCTGGAAGATGCTGGAAGGATAGTCTGGACTGGGGAATGGGGTACAAGTAGAGAAGGCAGTAGCTCAGGCCGTTCCAGGGCGAGTGTCAGAGGGGTTTGCAAGGACCAGAATGCCTTCTGATGATGTCAACACATCTAATACAAGACTCTGACTAATTGCTATTTATAGTTGCTTATATCCAAAAGCTTGTTTATACCACTGAAAACTGTCAGCTGGGAGTAGTGGGAAGAGCTGAGCGCTTCGTCTGAACTCCTGAATTCTTGTCCCATCTCTGCCCCTAACTAGCTCAGTGACCTTTCCAGCCACTTGACTCTGAGGCCGCGGCTCCCTTGCTGTAAACAGGGCGTGGGGACAGCGACACCAGACGACTGCCAGGGTCTTTGGCTCCAACATTAACTGTCCAGCAAGAACATCAAATGCACTGTTTTTTCCAAAGCCTGTATTGTGTATCCTTGATTTCCAGTTCCCAGAACCATGTAAGATTCATTGTTCTGGAAAGACTGTGCTTTGCTAATTTGTTGCTTGCGATTCAGATTCCTGTGAAGCTCACGGAGGCAGACATTTCCACTCATAAAAGCATTTTTGTTCCATTGGAATTGTCTGGAAAGTATACTTCATCATCCTTTTGTTTGATTTCTAGTTTCAGGAAGATGTTAATGTTGTGTTGGGAGACTAAGGCGGGAACACCTTAGCACTTCTCTGCTCTAACTCGAAGAGCTGAGGGTCCCTGACTCGTAAACGGGTGACTGCTGATGACCCCTGCTTACCAGTTAGTATGTTCTTGGGTGCCACATCTGGTCCTTCTCATTTCCCACTGCAGAACTACCTGGAGACTTTCAATTCAGAACACCTTGGAGGTGTTGAGTTTCATTTCACAGATCTTCACGCTTGTCTTCTGGGGGTCAGGTGCTCTTCTGCCCACATGAGATCCATCCCAGAACCAAGCAGACAAAAATCCACATGCCCACGGAGAGTAGGTCCCATTGCATTAGCCTGGAATGTAACCTGCCCTTTCACTCCAGGTGAGGGGTAACCTGTGACAGGTGTCTCTGTCTGTCTTCCTTTATCCAAGTTCACTTCTCTCACCCTCCAGAATCTCTTGTGTGTGACTCTGCAGAGGGACTGAGTCATGAAAACTACAGTGTATTTTTACATAGAAAGTAGAATATGGGGTCGTTTGGTATATGTGGTACATTGCAAAAATCCCATCCTTGGGTCAGCAGGTGGAGTCTGTCTCTCCACTCCTGTGAGTCTAGCCTGGCTTTGTGACTTCTTTGCCCAGGGGATGCAGCAGAAATGACAGTGTGGGGGCCCATATCCTATAGGGCCTCTCTGCTGGTGTCAGCACTATCAGGTTATCACCAGCCACTGTGACATGAGTTCGATCCCCAGCCAGGGAGCTACATGGGTCGGGGTGTGCATGGGAATTGAAAGATTTCAGAGCTTTCACTCTTACTTGCTTTCTTGGGAGCCTCTGCCATAGGAGGAGCCCTGATGGACCTGCTTGAGGAGGAGTGGCCACATGGAGCAGGAATGAGCCTTCAAGCTGAGGACCCTTAGACAAGCCAGCACCACCCAGCGGGCCCATGAATGAGGCCATTCCAGGCCAGGGTGCCCAGCAACTTACAGATGGATGCGGCTGCATGGATCAGCACCAGCCTAAAATCTCAAGATGGTCCCCATCAGCCTCAGTGCAAGTGGTTTTAGCTATTAATAATGGAAAGTTGTAAGCATCTTATGTATTTATTAATATAAATAGTAATATATTTCCCATCTGTCGAGAATTAAGTAGACTTTGGAAGATAGGCATTGGAAAATGTTTTTCACATTTCATTTATTTATTAAAGATTTATTTATTTATTCATAGAAGAACTAGGATGTAAGCCAGAGGTGTGGGGGAGGAGGTTGAGAGGACTCACCAGAGACAGAGTGGGGAGCAGAGCAGGAGGATTGACTGAAATACACTGCTGAGGGGAGCAGTGGGGAGACAGGAGAGGTCTGCCGTACCATGTGGGTCACCTCTCTGGCCAGGGATCAAACTCAGGCCAAAGCTGTGAAAGTGCTGAGACTCAACCCCTAGGTGACCAGGGAGGCCCTGATTTTCACATTTAAATCATATCCTGTAGGGCCTCCCTGCTGGCCTCAGCACTATCAAGTTATCACCAGCCGCTGTGGCATGAGTTCGATCCCAGGCCAGGGAGCTACATGGGTTGGGGTGTACATGGGTCGAAGAAGGCCTGACAAGAATGTTTTTATTCTGGGAACTAAGACTTGTCTCTTTACTGGAAGTGTCAATGAAAGTCATAACTCAGAAATACCCATTCAAAGTGGAGAACAGACATCTGTCTCCATAAACTCAATAGGAATGTGGCATCGCCACCCCACACACTGTCCCCTCTTTTCCATAAGCCATGATTCTTTTTTTAGTTCAGAGGGAGGCCTGGGAATATTCTCTGTGCATAAATGCTTTATAAATATCACTTTATTTAATGCCCTTCTTAATAATACTTCCTGTAAATAAACAATCAAAGTAGCAGGGCTCCAGATTGCTTTTATAACGATGGTAAACCATATGTTTTAGGACGTGGTCTAAAAATGACATACTGCTGTGATTGAAAGAATTTGGAAATTGCACTGTTAGCGCTATTACTATGTAGTAAAACAGCTTGGAGAGACTCTGGTCTTTGTTTAACCTAAAGACACCTGCCTTTGGTCTGTGCCAGGACTTGCAAACTACAGCTCGTTGAGCAGATGACTCCAAGGCTTGTTTTTGTAGATGCTCAGCCTTGCCCATCCACCGAGGTGTGTTATGTATGGTGTGTCTGGCAACAGAATTGACAGACCCTGGCTTGCAAGCCTGAAAGCGTTTATTTCCTGGCCCTTTCTAGAAAAAGTAAGCTAGCTCCTTTTTCTTATCATGGTACTCAGTGGTTGATAAGAGAAGCAGATTCAGTTGTAATATCTACCTCCCTCCCTCCCCTAGCACCTGTTCCTTTTATGGATTTTCTAGTGTGCATTGTATTCTTATTCTTGCAAGTTTTTATAATAAAGATAAAATAGGAAGATGAAGAATCCTGGCATCTGGGTTTTGGCAGTAGCCACCAGTACAGTTCACATCTACCAGCTATAATTCTTACATCAAAGTTTACAAACTGATAAATTGCAGGTTATAAAGATGAGGGACCCAGTTGGTACTTTGCCTTTACTGTGAATGCTGGGTGGCGCTGGAGGTCACCCATGATGTTAGACAATAGGGTGATTATTTCTGTTCTGCTACAAGACAATCTGATTGTGTTTTGTGTGGAGTGAAGTCCAGCTGTGCTCACCTCTATTTGCCATGAGACAGGGCTGCTGACCTTTTTCTGCAAACCCCCTTCTGTCTGCTCTGGCGTAGTGGGAGGCCCGAGTTTCTTGGGTCAGCACATATTCATGCTGCTTGTTATTTTTCTTAATCTTTCATTAAATGAATAATTTTTTGGTAAAATATTACAAAGAGCTTTTAAAAGAAAAGCATTATAGTATACCTTCTCCCTTAGCATATATTTATAATTATTTTCTCCGTGGGACTTTATATGGCTTATAAACAATCTTGATGACCATGTGGAAATAGGAAAATGTTTTTAATATGGTATACCATAAAAAAAAAAATCACAGAAAGTGGCAGGGATACTATGGCAACCATACAATAAATATGTACAACTGTTGACAGTAAATAGGATGTTGGTCCTCGAAAGATAGCCACATCCTAATACCTGGAACCTGTGAATGTTACTTTACCTGGCAGAAAGCACTTTGCAGATGTGGCTAAATAAAGCCTCTAGAGATGGCACCCGGGATTATTCTGGTCAGCTCTGTGTGGTCATAAACCTTAACTAAGAATGCTAATTCCTGCTTCACGCAGGCATGTCAAGGTCAGTGACAGAGGTCAGAGGGTCCTGCTCTGAAGCTGGTGGGGCTGTGAACTGAGGAATGCAGGTGGCTCATAGGTGCTGGAAGAGGCAGGGAGGCAAAGGTCCCCAAAGGGTGGCCACTGACTCATTTTGGATATCTGACCCCCAGAACTGTAAGAAATTTATGTTGTTCTTAGCCATTAAGTCTGTGGTATTTTGTTACGATGGCATTCGAAAACCAGCACCACTCTACAACCAAAAAAGAGAAGAGATTTCAAAATGATACTTGGAAGTTACAAAAATTTAATATATTTTGGTCAGTGAGTGCATTTGTTTGGGTAGCTGATGACTTTATCTTGGCTGAGTGGTTAAGATTAAGAGACAACAGCGGCTTTTCAATGTTACAGGAGGGAAAAATGTTAGAATTCGAACTTCGGAATCAAGTAAATGGTAGATAAATCCAGCATAATTGTTCTACAGCTTGGCTGCCATGTCGGGGTGGCAGGTGTCTCCAGCCTTAATAGGGAAGCCAATTTCCTTTTAAGTCCTCTCCTCCGGTTTGAAACATCTTCGATTACTGCTGGTCTCTTTGTACTGAAGGTCTTTGCAAAAGCTTGGATGTAAGTATTAACCTAAAAAGCATGTCTGCAAGCTTTCCTCAAATTCTCTAAGGTGACTAGTGTTCTGCAGCACAGATTATGTCATGTGCCAGTTTTCTCTCCATCCCTAGTGTGTCCAGCTGTTTCCAGCGTATTTGAAACTATTGTGAAGGAGGCTCCCTGCTCATGTTCTGGGCTCCCAGGTGCCAGGAGTCCCACCTTTGCTGCCCCAGAGTCCCGTGGCCTTCCAGCCCTGCTCCTTGCAGGCTGGGCTCTTGGAGAGAGTGCCAGGGGCTGTGTGCCTGCAGGTGGAAGGAATCACAGCTGCCGACAAGCTCTTTCTTGGGGGGGCGGGGAGCGTGGCCCATGGGTAGAATTCCAGAGTCCCATAGCCAGACTTCACATTTTTCTCCATGGAGAAAATGAAATGGTGAACATCTTCACTTCTTTGTCTTGGTCTCAAAACTAGTTATCCAAAGTGAAGGTGACTATGAAAATGTACCGGCTTCACCTGTGATCTGAAGTCCCTGAAGATTTTGGTCCCTGACTCAGCTCAATAAATTAGAGCCAAACTCTCTTCTTAAGCTTCTAAGTCAGCGGCTGCTGACCTGCCCAGGCTGATCAGACAGACTTGTCCTTCAGCTGCCTTGCCCAGGCTCTGCCTCTGGCCTTTCTCTGTCCTCCTCACTCCAAATCTGCAGTATGTGGCAGGGAAAACCGAGTTGAGAGTAGAGACAGAGCTCCTCCTGGCACAGTGAGCCGAGTTCTGAATCATGCCCTTGTGGCTTTGCTGTCAATAACGCACCCTTCAAAGTTCTTAGAAAGTAAATGATATTAATTTGGCTGCTGCCCCAAGTTCAGTTCCCTGCGAGCGGCTCCCAAACTGCCAGGATGAGTCTCTTCCAATCCCCTTGTTTGCGGTTCGGAAGGTATTTTGAACTCTCAGTGTCAAGGTGTGAGCCACCTGCGTGTGTATTCCAGGGGGACCTGCTTTTGATTTATGAGATGGGAAGGAGGGATAAACACGTGACCGTGTTTCGGGTCAGCCAAAGACCATGGCACAGGCCTCCTGACACACCTGCACGCGCGAGGACTTCTTCCAGGGTGTTTACTGAGATTCCCTGCCCCCAGAACAAAGAAACTTAAAAAAATACTTGGACAAAAACAAAATCCCAAAGAACCTGCTCTTCCACCCAGATATGAAAGACAGAATAGAACCTTTGCAATCCCTTGCCTCTTTCATACACCTTGATTTCACCGTTTCCACAGGGATGCAAGGGAGCTAGCATCTTCTGTCCTCTGTTCCAGAGAAGCGAGGAAGGCATCAGCTCCCAAACCTTCAGTATTTTTGATTGTCTTTGGAGGGATGAACCGCATGTAGCCAAGCACGAGGGGCGAGGACTCCCTGACCTACTTAGAGGCGCTCTGTAAGCCAGGCAAGGGAATCCGGAGTTTCTCCTCCAGGTTTCTGCTGAGCTCCCTTTCCCCCCACTCTGCCTGACGTGCTGACTCCCCTGCCCTGCTTTTCAGAGGTGATGCTCCTGGGGCAGGTGAGGGGGGACAGCTAGACCCACCACCGCTGTCCTCCCCCTTGTCCTGGCTGTGGGGCAGTCAGGCCTCCCCTCTCTGTGTCTCGCACCCTCTGTCTGGTCTCTCTGTCCTTTCTGCCTCCCTTTTTCCCCTGGGCCCTCTCCTGTGCTCCTGACACTTCTGGTGTTGATCACCCAGATTTTTATTGACAGGATCTTCAGGGACAGTTTTTGCCCCAGTGGGACTCTGAATTCTCCACTTCCACAGACCTCAGTCTGCAGCTGCGATGCCCATGTGGGGCCTGGTTCCTAGAGAGGGCCGCCTTGCGCTCTGGGCTGGCAGAGGAGCTCAGCGTGGCTCTCTGGCTCCCCCAAACCCTCCATGCTTGCTCAGCCTCATTAGGTCTGTGGCCTCCAGAGCACCACGTCTCAGCTGCTCAGGGTGACTTTCCAGGAGGGAAACTGCAGATGACTTTGCAGGTTTTCCCCCCAGTGACTCACTTCTGGTGAAAACCTGGCTCCAGCCTCAGTCCCTTGGGTGCTTCACAGCCACCCTTGTGCAGAAGGAATTATGGAGCCAACTGAGAGCTTTAAAAAAGCCATGTGATTCTTTAGCTTTTTGCTGCTTGTTTTCCCCATACTCAGTTGAGTTTTTAAGCTTTTGGGGGGCCCCTGTGAGCAACTCTAGGTGCCTTTTAATGACAGCCTCATCACCTTTCCCACTTTGCAGGCACTAAAGCTCCACTCCAAGGTCTGACTTCGCACCTGCTGATCTGGTGCTGCTGTCAGTGCCGTGGCACCGGGCATCCCCACTGCTGCCCCACGCGTCGGCCACATCCAGTCCATCTCGAGCTCCATGCCAGCAGGCATGAGACTGTTCATCCCCAGCAACTAAACTGCCTTTGTGGGTGGTGCTGGTTTGTACCCTGAGGACGTAGCAGGGTTTTGTTAGCACGGAACCAACATGTTTGTGTTCTTGCCTTTAGTGGAAGGAAACCCGTGGCTGGAAAATTCTGGGACAGTCGCAGCCTCAGGCAGTTAGTGATCCTTCCACCCTAGGGAAATGAATTTTAAGGCAAAAGTGACTCCACGTTTGGTGACATGTCTCTTCAGGAACAACCTTTGCATGACTGGGCTTCCTCTCGGCCCCCCTTACCAAAAGATACTGAAAGGCTGCCCAAAATGTGCGAGAAGGTGATCTTTTTTCTATTTCACGAAATTAGCACTTCCCTTCCCTAACACCTAATCAGCTTACCTGCATCAGGTGTGCCTCCAAGAGGACACATTTCCTCTGCTCTGTGCTCCTCTCTGCTTCTGATAGGACATGTGTCCTTCAGGCACCTAGAGGTCAATACGACATTGGCCAAACCCCTTGTCTGGTGTGTCTTTTCCTGGGGCTCCTTGCTTGCCAGTCCCGATTCCCATTGGTTTGCCCTGTGCTGATTTTTCAGCCATGTGAATCAAAGCAAGTCACATCCAAGACCGGGAGATGACATGTTCACCACTTGGTTTATAATTAATTCTTATTTTGACCAGATGAAGGGGTCTCTTTAAGTGTCACCCTCCTGCCTGTTCCTCTTGAATTGCAGTCTTGCCCATGCATTTCTACCAGCCAAGGCTTTGATTGGCTTTGATTGACCCCCTAATGTGGGTCAGTCAAGCAACGAAGAAAGAGCCAGAGGGGCGTCTCCTGCCTCCCACCCCAAGCAGGTAGAATTGCTTCCTTTTACAAGGTTCCTGTTGAGAGGCAGCCGTCATATGGACTCAGCCGTCACGGAGCTGCTCTTGAATGTTGGGCCTATTTCTGCCACAGCCAATGAGTTTGTTCCACTGCAGAGTCCATTGGAAAGGCAGCCCAGAGAAGCTGGCTTCTCAGGCATATAGCCAAGTTGTGCAAAGGTCGCTGGACTCTGTAGGGCAGGAGCTGATCCTTCGATCTTTCATACAGGTGTTTTTATCAAGCTTGCTTCCTCTGGAAGATGGGAGGGCAGAGCTTTCAATTAGTTTTTCTGGCGTTTAGAGGCAGTATGAAAATCTGACCTTGTCTGATCCCCCCAGTTTGAAAATGATTAGTTTTCATGACGTTGCCTGGTCCCCCAATCCCTCATGGGGCTGACAATGATTATGCATAAGAGTCAAAGGTTTATATTGGCATCTCCCCCTTGGACAAGAACCGTGAGGTGGCTCAGTTACTGTTCTCACTAATGAGCAAATCTCTGGCTCATGGGAAGGTGCTGTTGTGTTCCGAGAATTCTTGGTAAATGTGACAAAGGTTGTATTTTAACCTTAAAGGTCTGATTACCACTTGAGTTTTGTCTTCTGAATCCCTAAGAGATGCAGGTTGATCTTTGACTTTGGGGCCAAATGTGTTGGAATAATAAAGATCCAGCCTGGGGGTGACACACAAGTAAACATCAAGACAGACTCATTGGGTCCACACCTGTATTGTTTGTTACTGACAGTAACAAACAAACAAACAAACAAACAAAAAAAGAGGATGATCACTTTGGGTAGACTTCAATCAGCGAGAGGCTTGTGTGTGTTTATGTATCCAAAAGATTTTATTTGCAGGGCTCTCTGGTGGTGCAGGGGTTAATGTCTCAGTGCTATCAAGCTATCGCCACCCACTGAGGCATGAATTCAATCCCCAGCCAGGGAGCTACCCAAATGGTACAGCAGACCTCGCCTGTCTCCCCTGCTGCTCCCTTCAGAAGTGTATTTCAGTTAATCTGCCTGTGCTGCTCCCCACTCTGTCTCTGGTGAATCCTCTCATCCCCCTCACCTCTGGTCTACACCCCAGTTCTTGTATGCCCAAATAAATAAAATAAAAATCTTAAAAACAAAGGATTTTATTTGGATGTATTTAATTTCAGAGAGACTGGAGTGCAGAGTGCTCTGTGGTCCTCACTAACTTACACCAACACCATCATGAGTAGCAGTAAGTGTTAAGAACAAGGCACTGACCCCAACAATTTACACAAATTAGCTTCTCAGAGTGCTCCAGTGCACTGACAGCTTCTCAGAGTGCTCCAGTGCAATGGAGCACTCTGAGAAGGCACCACTGTCAGCTTTGCTTTTCAGCCTCAAACACCATGGCTTAAAGGGGCTATATAGCTCCTGCACAGGTAAAGAGCTGCTGCACAGTTGACTGAGTGACGGCTGGAATGTGAACCTGCATCCTGATTGCCAGCACATGCTCATAACCACTCTCCACTGCCTGTCTACACGGCCTCGTACTCGGCCCTGCCAGATGGAGAAAACTCACCCAGGATGAGGCCCACTTACACTGCCCTTGAGTGTAAACAAGCCATCTGCTGATCTCCGTGTCCATCAGGCTGGGGCTCTTCCCTGATGTCAGCACATGGCTGAGGAGGAGCAGACTCCCATCTTGAGGGCTGGTTAATGAAACATTGACAGGCATGGTGGCAGCTCAAACTTGCCCCCAGTCTGGACCCAAATCCTCTCAGCCATGCTGCCCAGAGGCTCCTGCCTGCTGGCCTGTATCCCTAGCAGCTGTGGGCTGGCCTAGCTTCCCAAAGTAGGAGGCAATCACCTGGTTCCCGAGGGGCTTCTGTGAACACCTGAGCTGCAGACCGCTTCCAGGTGATGCTGCCTGGGCCTGTATGCACCTGTCCCTCCCTCAACGCGTGGCTCCTTCACTCCTCTTCCCTGTCTTCTCTCTCTCTCAGCAAGCCCCACAGAGTTACAGGATCTCAGAGGATATGCGACCATATTCCTCTAGTGCACTCCTCTCCTATTAAAGAGGGGCCCCCACACCTGGGCTGCTGTCCACTGGCGCTGCTGCCACCTTTTGATGCCTTCCTTGCCCACATCCCACCAGCAGGCAGTAGCAGCTGCTCCTGAAATAACCTCATCAGTTGCGAAGGACACATTGAAGTACTGTGCCTTTACTATATTATAGTGACATTACAGTCATAATAGCTAAGAAGTCAGATGAATGGAGAAGTAACATATGGTCTGGCCTTACGAAGGAATATTACTAAGCAGTGAAAAGGAATAGAAGCACTGATACATGCTACTATGTGGGCAAACCTTGAAAACATCCTAAGTAAATGAAGTCAGTCAGCAAAGACCATATATTTATGCACTGTAATAAATGAAATAGAAATGCATTCTATTTATATAAATGTCTGGAATAGGCAGATTCAGACACAGGGTAGATGAACTACTGCTGTCCAAATTTGGGACCGCCAATACCATTAATTTATATAGAAAAAAATCTTGGATGTGCCCAGACCCCAAAATAACCTACCAAATCACACCAGATAAGGTCACTGCACTCTCATGTGGCGGGGAACGCCTGTATCCAAGCAGCCTGTTAGGTCTTGTTCATTCCGCATCTGTTCCTTGATAAGTGCAGGGCTCCAGCCATCATAATGTAACAATAAGTCTGGATTCTGTGTTCAAGTCCCTGTTCTGCCACTTGCTAGCTCTTTGGCCTTTGGAAAGTTAAACTCTGTGCTTGCTTTCCTGTAAAAATTGGCTGATAGCCACAGCGCTTCGCCACAGACTGTGGAGGCCTCGAACAATGCACTGCACTTAGCAGGTGTCCAGCAGTGGCAGTGGCGGTTGTCACAGTGATCATCTTTGTTGTTACTAGGCAGGGCTAACCAGACAAGCTCCCTCTGTCCCCCCCCCCACCCCCCGAGGGAAATGAACATTTTCCTGCAGGGTGCACTGAGCAGGGGATTTCTGAGATGTTGGCTTCAGATTCATGGAGAAAATATGGTTGTCCAGTCACAATTGGTTCCTCCATCCTCTGTCACTCATTCGATGGAGAACCACTTGGGGCCGTATCCTGGCCTGGGTGCTGGAGAGAGAGATGGATCTTCCACCCAGGAAGCCGCCTCTGAATCTGATGCGTAAAGCTAGGGGGTCTTTCTGCATGAGCTTTTCCCCTGTAAGCTCTCAGCACCTGCTTAAGGGGTTTTTGTAATTTATTCTCTGGGCTCCAGATCTTGTAAGCTTTACTCTCAGGAAGCCCCCCAGCCTCCCACCACCATGCTGAAGCTCTTTAATTAAAACAATTTAACATTCATCCAGATGTTGAGAACCATGGTCAGAGGTGGCAGAAAATTACAATATTTTCTATTATTTTTTTTTTCTTTCTGAGACTGATACTTCTCCAAAGTCCCTCAAATTCAAGTAAATTATTATTAAAATTTCTGGTGAGAATTCTTTGGGACCACAGGTAGCATAACCTTGTAGGTAAGAATCATGGGAAACCAGTTCTAAGTGGGTGTGGTTCCCGAGGTGGGTTTGGAGCTGGTGGGAAGGTCCATGACTTCAGTCACTGACCTCTGAGTCACCTTGTGGCATGATGGGGTCTGTCATCAGGATCTTGTTGGCTGCATATGTCGGGGGGCTACTTAGAAAATCACATTCTCAGAACAACTTGGTCAGGACAGCTTCCGCCATTGATCAGATGCCAGTCATTCTTCATGTCACACCGAAAGGACCAGGAGTTGGTTCTCATGGAACTCCAGCATGCATGGCTTCCTGTCTTTGCTGCAGAGAAGTGCAATAGTTTCCCTAAACAAAATGGAAGCTTTCTCCACATCCCCATGTCAGAAGCTCTGCAATATTTCTCCTTCTGTGGAGTAAGAGATTGCCTTCATTCCTAGGGGCCCCTGCCTAGTGTCTGTTCTTATTTTTGGTGTTACTGAAGGCTTCATCTGCAAAGCTGTGGGGACCAGAGCTGATCCCTCTGGACAGTGTGTGACCAGGGTCAGGAACATGGATTTGGAATCCCAGCCTGTTATTTAAAGCTGTGACTCTGTCAGAGTTTCTTAACCTGTTGGAGCCTTGGTTTCTATTCTGCAAAATGGGAAAAATGATATATAACCTGGAGTGGTCTTTTAAAGATCAAATAACGAATAGAATTAAGGCATCTGGCAGAATGGCCAACAGAATGCAAATGGTAGCTCTTGTTTTAATTTTTCTGTCTTGTTCATTGTTGGCAACCCTGTGCTGGTGCAAGGAGGGCCATCAGTGGCATTTGGGACTTTAACATAACCTTTCGTAGGCTGAACTGGAGAAGACACCAAGACAGAGTTCAATACATAGCCAGAAGGATTCAAGTTAGCAAAGTGCTTATCAGCATGGCATGCCTGGAGGCCACTGGGAGGGCCATCCCAGGGACAGTCAAGCTGCACTTCCTGCCAGTGGTCTTCCCCGGCCAGGCTCTGGATCCTGGCCTCGTCCCTGGAACATAGGCAGTTAGGCCTCCAGCTGTTGTCCTTTTACCTTCTAAGCGTCAAAGAAAGAGCAGTCTCCTTCCTGACCCCTTCACCATCATCTGTTCAGCACAGGCACATGTACTAAAATAATTCTTCCTGAGGCTTTTTCCTTTGCTGACATATTTCCATGTAGCATCCTCACATTTTTACTGTTGGTTTTTTGGGAGTTTCCTCCTGACTGACTCTGCCTTAAAATAAACAAAAACAACTCCTTTCACTATTCCAAAGCATTGAGCTGGGTGTGGTGTGTGCATGTCAACCAAGTCCTTGGTGGAGAATCTCTCTCCCTGGTGTTCTGAGCAGCCCATTGGGCAGCCAGAAAGCACACATTTCTAGTTTGTAGATTATTCTTACCTCTCCCTTTCTCGAGCCTGATAATTTCATCATTGAATCGAAGCCTTCAATCTTAGGAAGAACAGGTACTGTTTCTAGGAGAGTGTTGAATTCACAGACCTCACTGTGCCCATAGCTGGTTCTTTGAATTCAGATTTGAAGACAGGCCTTTGCTTGTCCTGGATTTAACAGCTCACTCAGAGGCACCTAATAAATATAAAGTGTATAGTTTTCAGTGGTGCCAATTAGAGTGACAAGCATAAAAAAGGTTTAGAAAAGGTCACCACACTTAGAAACAGGAATCACCCTTGCTCATGCAACCCGAGGGGTTTGAAAATAGCTTAAAAAGTCAATGTAAACATGCAGTGCCGCCCGCCTTGCCTGGAGGAATTCAGCCACTGCCTCTTCCCTCAGGTGGGGCATTTAGGGAGCTGTTGCATTGGTTACCAGGAAGGCAAAGTTTTCCCCATTGGGAACCCCAGGCCAGCAAACTTCTGGAAGTCTCTGTGGCAGCTTGAATGCTGCTATTTAGGAGCTGATGAAGAGGCAGCTTGGAGAAAGCCTCAAAAATAAATACCCTGATTCATCATTGTTGTTCAGGCTTTCCAGCCGTCAGAGCCAGCCAGGGCTTCTGAGACAAAGGGTAACATTCAGCGCAGAGCAGCTCAGCCCAAGTCAGGAGCCCTGACTGTCGGTGAGGGGGTGGAGAGGGAGGCTGCCGACTGCAAAACCCGGAACGGGGCTTGGCGCAGAAAGGACAGCGTGTGCTGGTTCTGCTTCTCAGGGGGGGAGTGAATAATCTAAAACGGATGTCTTCTGAGAGCAGGGACTGTCTCATAAATAGCCCGCAGCAGGCGGTGGGGGAGCCAAGGCAGTGTGGGGGCTGCAGTTAGAGGCAGCACCTGCAGTGGGGCCACGGGGGTTTGGGGGTTCCTGTGGCACTTTGCTAGGCCTGGTGTCCTGGAAAGTGGACTGGGGTGGAACACATGGATCCTTCTCAGAGAATCAAGGGCCTTGTGATCAGAGATGGGACTCGGGCCACTCAATCTGTTGGACCTTGTATCAAATCCCCAATTCTTCCTCTGTCCTCTCTGCATGTCCGGTTGTCCCCATCTCTAAGGGGACCACCTGCCTCCCTTTGGAAGTGGGCTTTGCTGGCGTCTGGCACAGTGGTCGTGGTTATGGCCAGTGTGTTGTTTGACCTCTAGATCTCAGCTCACTGGGTCTGTTTCCCTGTGCTTTTCACACCAAGGCCGCCCTGAGCCTTGATTTTCTCAGCTGAAAAAAAAGGCAGCCCCATCCCACCCTACACTGGCAATGACCAAGGGCAACCACTTACGTGCAGGTCTTTAGTAAGGATGTGTGGGGCTAGAAGTGGCTGCCAACGGTTCGCCCACGTGTCACCCCAGTGCCAGTGGCAACTGTGATGCCAGGGGAAAGCAGAAGTTCAGAACAAACTTGCAGGAACCTATCTTGCTCTTTGGAATAGCTCTAGTAAGAAAGTTTGTACAGAGACGTCAAAAGAGGGATTTTTTAAAAAAACTAGATTTTAATCTGCCATGTGCTATTTTTGCATTGCGGAGATAAGCAGTTACTTGAAGATCACAGTTCAGTGAGAAGGTCTTGTGGACGACGTTTCTTGTGTGCCTGGCTCTCCTGTTCTTAAACGGGGCCGGTGAACCTTTGCAGAGCTGGGAAACCAAAAGATTTGGGAGGCTTAGGTTCCTCATTATTTTTTTTCTCCTCTGTGGCTTAAATTAATTTCTGCAACAGACAAAGAGCAGTGGAGTGGGATTTCGGGCTGTCTTACCCATCAGGACTTAGATGTACAAGAAAATAATAATTCCTCCTGTTTGAGCTGAGGCAGATCCAGGGGCAGCTGATACCAGCTGCAGCCCCAGAGTTGGAATCAATTGTGTGTGCAAAGTGGGGCTGACTCCAACCCTCATCTGAGGACACTTAAGCACTGTGCCTTCTGTGTACAAAAGCCACAAAGTGAGGCAACAAGTTATGCTGAAAAATTAAGTAAAAATGTTGCCACTTTCTATTCATTTGCATGTATATAGGGGGCTGTTTCAGAAAAAAGTGGACCCTGTAAAGATGTATAATTACTTCATGTAAGATCTTTGGGGTCTGGGGGCCTCCCCTGGTGGCGCAGGCGGTTGAGCGCACTGCTATGAAGCTGTCCGCAGCCTCTGCAGTGCAGGTTCGGTCCTGGCCAGCCGGTGAGAATCCCACATGGCATGGCAGACCTCTCCTGTCTCGCCTGCTGCCCCCCTCAGCAGTGTATTTCGGTTAGTCTGCCTGTTCTGCTCCCCACTCTGTCTCTGGTGAGTCCTCTCACCCTCCCACGCGTCTGGCCTGTACCTCGGTTCTTGTATGCATGAATAAATAAATCTTTAAGAAAAAAAAAATCTTTGGGGCCTGATAAGATTTCTGTCAATGTATATTTCTCAGTTATAAATTAAATGTCAAAGCCCTAAGCGCGTGAGCCTCTAAAATGTTTGTGGGTCCTGCCCTTCATAGATAGTTTGACCACATTTGTTCTATGTGAGGCTGATAATAAACCACGTGAAGTGGCACCGTGGGAGTTCAGTATCAGACATTTACAGGGTCCCTGAGCTCAAGTTGCAATTATTACAGTTCCATATAAAGCCACAGGGGAAAAATGTCATTTCATGCTTTTAAAACTTACTAGTTAATGTTTAAAGAGTTTATACAGCGTGGACTAAGCCAAAGATTTTTTTTTTTCTTAACTTTAAAATTATTTCAGGGAAGTTCTAAAAAAAAAAAAAACTTTGGTACCAGGCAGTGTTAAAAATAGGATTTTTTTTCCTTTGCATTGTGACTTAGGACTTCGATGATATATAATTAATTTACTCAGGCCATGTATATTGCCATCATCATGTGCCTAAGCGTGGCATTTCTGTGGACATGCAGTGGTCTGTGTGTCCTAAAGAGCTTCTTGTACAGCAGTAGGAGACAGGCAACTGGTCAACCATGGGTTTGTTGCAAGAAGGTTAGCACAGGAGACTCATGTTTGATAAGTACTGAGTTACCACGCAGGTGAGAGCAGAGAGGGAGTATTTCTGGCCAAAGAAGGCTCCTTAAAAAGGAGCAGGTAGCAATGCCCTAGAAAGATGCCACAGAAAGTCTTGGGTGATACCAAGAGGGTAGGGTAGAATATTTTGGCCAGAGCTGCTGTTCAGAAGCAGTCTAAAGACTTGTCTCTTGTCCACAGTGGTCTCAGGTTTTTTAGACCCTGAAGGGCCCCCTGTGAACTTGCCCCTACTTAGCTCTCTGCCTTCATTTCTCACTTAAGTACTATTTTGATGTCTCCAAATATATCAGGATATGTGATTACTTTTGCGCACGCAGAGCCTTGAATAATACCTTGCCATCTTACCTACCTGTCAAGCAGTTAAGTCCCTTTCAAAGCCTACACAGATCCTGCCCTTTTTGAATCATCCACAGGAGCCTCTTCTGGGTGACAAATGACCCACCCCTATCCCACCCCTAGATTCCACTGCTTTTCATGCTATCATTTCTTGTCTCCTCCCAAGACTATGTTAGAATCATCTCTGGCATCTAGGACAGCGCCAGCCTCTTCACCACTGCTCAGTAAATGGGAGTTCAACAAAATGATGAATGAATCTCTGACTCCAGGGCAGGCTCTGCCTGTCCTTACTAACCATTATTTACAACTCGATGCTTCCCCTAGTTGTAGGTGGTATAATTCCTTCTCCCCAGCCCGGGTAAGTTCTTTGTCCACTCACTGTTAACTTCAAAGAAATGTCGTTTGAGAGCAAGGAGTCACTTTGGTTTCAAAGAGCGGCAGAAGGATGTGGAGCTGTTTTCCAGACACCTAAAAACATGGAGATCTCCATATTATATGGGAAATAATGACCGCTTAGTAGCACTTACCTGGCTTTGAGTATTTATCTTGATAGGAGATTTTTCACAAGCAGGTGAAACATCTTAGGTATTTTATCCCAGTGCATCAAAGCATTCCACATTAGAAGATGATGCAAGACTGGAAGACATTAATGCCCTATCCTGTGCTTAGAAGTTTGCAGGATGTATGCCTGCCGGGTTTTTTTTTTTTTTTTTTTTTTGGTATTCCCCAGGCCTGTCCACAAATCCCAAGCCATTCTTCAAACATGGAATGTTCAAAGAGCTTTAACTTTTCTGATTAGAGAACCCAAACCCATTTTAGCTGTAATAGTGGGTCCATAGCCAGGGGGAAGATTTTTGTTGATTCTTGTAGAGGGAGACTCCCTTGAAGTAGGTGGTGGGAAGAGTATTATAAAGCTAAAATTACAGCTATTTTCTTTCTCATTAGCCATGAAAATAAATACCTGATAAATGTACTCAGATGGGGGGTAGCTGGATCCCACAGACGAGAATGCCCCTACCCTGGCTCAAGGGACATTGAATGGTCTCCTTTCTTACCCTTCACTCCAGAAAATGATTTATACTGGTGAAGGGTTACACTGTTAGCTGAGTTCTCACACACACTCTGGGGCAATACACTGACAGGGGGTATTTTTCAAGTTATACACCCCGCACCTATAAATCTGTCACACCAGCACTTGCTCATTCTGTTGTCACAGCAACCCGTCAAGATAGCTGCTGTAGTGTGCTGAAATCAGCCCCCCAAACTTATCCACACCCTAATCCCAGAAACCTGTAAATGCAACCTTATTTGGGGAAAGGGTCTTTGCAGATACATTTAAATGAAGGCTCTTGAAATGAGGACATTATCCAAGTGGACCCTGAATTGCCTTCACAGTGCTGCAAGGGGGAAAGGCAGGGGAGATGGCACCCCCAGAGGAGGTGGCAATGTGACCAAAGGCTAGGGTGAGGTGGGCACAAGCCAAGGATCAGATTCTCTCCTAGAGTTTCCGGGGGGGGGGGGGGGCTTGGCCCTGATCTCCCCTTGATTTTGGCCCAGTGGCACTGGTTTTGGACTTCTGACCTCCAGAACTGCAAGAGAATACCTTTCTGTGGCTTGAGGCCATCAGGTTTAGGGGTAATTTGTTGCTTAAGCTGCAGAAAATGCGTATAGGTGCCATTATCACTTCATTTTACTAAGGTGAAAACTGAGGTTTATTTAGAAAAATGGGTTAATGTCCTAAGTCGTGAAGTTGGTGCTGTGGATTGGGAATTCCCAACTGCTCCTTTGCCCAGACCTGAGCTCTTGACCAATGAAGATGCTCATTTACTTCTATGGCTGGAACCAGGCCACCAGCCAGCATCTCTGGGGGCTGGTAGGTCATTCTCTTCTGCTTTGGAATAGCCTCCCTTGAGACCCAGACCTTTCAGGAGAGGTCTTTAATAGCGTGCTCCCTGGGCTCCCAGTTTCTGAAACCAGGTTGCAGAGCAACTCCGGGTTGCTTTCTAGCCACCCACTTTTCAGCAGTGCCAGAAAGGGAACAGAAACAACGGATTTCACACAAATGGATTTATTAGCAGTTGTGTGGATTCCATTGGGGTTGCTCTGGTGGTGTTTATAACCAAGATTATTTAAAGTATTTGGTAGGAATGCAAACTACTTGCTAATGAGAGGAGGAAAAAGATGCTGATTTTGATTTCTGATTTTTTTTTTTCTTAGTAGTAAGAAAGACATCCCTAATTGTCTGCTACGTGGCCACCTTTATTCACCTCTTTTTATTGGAGGTGGGGTGGGTGGACCGTGCATCTTAATAGTGCTGGCATGGATGGAATTAATTTTTTAGCACAAGCAAAAAATGAAGTGGATTATGAAATCCAGAAGGAATGAGAATCACAGAAACACAAGCCACCTCTTTTCCCCACAGCACCATCCTCTCCCCCGTTAAGGAATTCCTCTGAGATTCCCTACATGTTTCTCTTTAGGGAACAATTCCAATACCCTGTGGACTTGAATCTCCACCGAAAACAACTTGAAAGACACCCCTGGCATGTTTTATTCCATGTGCCTTTCAGCGCGTCCTGCATAAACGGACGAGCATGCATGTCTGGCATGTGCCATTGCGTGTTACACCTCTTTTTCTTGGGTAGAGTTTAGCCAAGATGGGAACGATGATCATGGACCTGAAGCTCAGAGGTCCAGCCACCAACTGGCCCTGAATCAACATCCTGTCCCTGAGGCTGCCCTTTCCGATGGCCCTGGCTACATGTGCTTGAGGAAACCATACGGACTTTCTGCCCAGGCAATTGGTTCTCTGGGTAATTGCAGTTTCACTGCTGCCAGAGGAGGCTCCCAGAACAGAAGCAGGAAAGACTTCTGCCCTGTGCCCCGAGGAGGTGCCCTGCTTTCCCAGTAGCCACCTGCCCTCATTGGATGGCCCCTGATTCTCTGCCCCTTTCCTGGGTGCCAAGAGAAAGGAGACACTGGTCCTTGCAGAGAGCTTACAGCTTGTGGATGTGAAAGTTGTTGGTAGGGGGGTGGGTATTTTATGAAAATATCAAGCTCAGCTTTGTTCATTGGCCACCTGCATTTTAACATGTATGTGTTATGAGTCATGTGAGCAGCTATATTACACAGGCATGTGTGATAAACAGAGTACTATAAAACAGTTAACATCTATCCCAGTTTCTTGAGCCAGGCATGTGGACCCAGATGACTGGGGCTGTCTGACCCGAGCTTACACAGGCTGCAGCCAAGGTTGTGGGTGCACTGGGGCCTCTCCCGGGGTGGGACCGGGGAGCATCCACTTCGAAGTCTGCTGTTTGCAGGTTCAGTTGCGTATAGACTATTGGTTGACGCCTCTCTCAGCCCCTTGCCACATGGACCTCTCCATAGGGCAGCCCACAGCACTGTTGCCTATTTCAGTGGCGTGAGCAGCGTGATGCCCAGAGTTGCTTTGTAGCCTGATTTCGGAAGCAACGTCCTCTCTCTTTTGCCACATTCTGGACATTTCAAGTGAATCATTAGCTCCAGCCCATACTTTGAGATTGGAGGTCCTGCCTAGGGCCTGAGTACCCCTGGGCAAGAGTCTTGAGGGCTCTCCAGGGGTTCCCACCACAGCAGAACAAGTTTCACTTTAAGCAAACTGTTTTATGAAAATCTGGATCTATGTGCAGTAAGAGAGATTGTATTTTTATTCTTTCCTTTATGAAAGAATATTTTACATGTTATTAAAGCATAGATCTTGAGTGTAGACTGTGATGAATTCTGAAAAAATATATAGGATTTTTTAAAAGATTTATTTATGCATACAAGAGCTGGGGTGTGGGCCAGAGGTGCAGGGGGTGAGAGGATTCACCAGACAGAGTGGGGAGCAGAACAGGTGGTTTGACTAAAATACACTGCTGAGGGGAGCAGCAGGAGAGACAGGAGAGGTCTGCTGTGCCATGTGGGTCAACTCCCTGGCCAGGGATCGAACTGGTGCTGCAGTGGCTGTGGACAGCTTCATAGTGCTAAGACCTAATCCCTTGTGACACCAGGGAGGCCTCTAGGATTTTTTTTTTAATGAAAGCCTGGACCATGAGACTTCTTTACGTGCCAAGTACTGTAGATTTTATATTAAGCAGTGTGTATATTAGCTTTCCTTGGCTGTGTAACAAACTGTCCCCAACGTAGTGGCTTAAAACAGCAGCATTGATGCTCAACGTTTCTGTGGGTCGGGAGTCCATGCACAGCCTAGCTGGGTGCCCGTGATGCTGGGTGCAGAGAGGGCAGCTAACGAGCTGCTCCCTGTCTGCTCATCTCTGTGCACCATTGGGAGCAATCTGCTTCTAAGCTTGCTCACACCGTTGTTGGCAGAATCATTTCTCACGGCTATTGGACCAAAGCCCTTAGTTCCATGCTGTCTCTGCATTAGAAACTGCCCTCAGTTCCCTGCCTTGTGCACTTCTTGCCTGATTCTTCAAAGCACAAAGTCATAAGAGAGAAATGCCAGCAAGATTGCAGCACAGCCCTCTCTAAGCTCACCACAGTGTTGACAGCCCAATACTTGTGCCATACTCTATTAGTGAGATGCAGTCTCCAGGGCCAGCCACACTCAAGGACCATACAGGACATGAAAACCAGGCCCCCCCGGGAACCACAGCAGAAGCTGCCCATCGCAGTGCATGTAAAATATGTGTGTGGGCCTCCCCAGTGGCACAGCGGTTGAGCGCTGGGTTGCTAAGCTGCCCGCAGCCTCTGCAGCACCAGTTCAATCCCCAGCTGCTCCCCGGCCACCAGAGGAGGATCCCATATGGCGCGCAGACCTCTCCTGCCACCCGCTGCTCCCTTCAACAGTGTACTTCATCACTCTGCCTGCTCTGCTCTGCTCCCCGCTCTGGCTCTGGTGAATTCTCTCGCCCTCCCGTGCTTCTGACTGTACCCAGTGCTTGTATAAATAAATAAAATAAAAATAAATAAAATGTGTGCATAACCGAGTCAAGACCCCATTGGTGCACTGACGCCAGGGAAGCCACTTGAGCGGAACATCTAAATATATATCGCTATAAAAGAAAAATTAACTCCATACAAATCTGATGAGTGATTTTTAAATCATGACTCCTCCATCCTCAAAATCGGTTGGATCAAAGATTTTTTCCCCCTAGCAAATGAAGGACTGTGAAGTCAGTTGGGTTGAGTCATCTGCACCCCCCGACACCCCTTCTCTCCCACGTCTCCTGGGCTCCCCTACTATGGTTTTGAAATATTGTCACAAAGTCTTGAATCCTCTTCCCTTCAAGAGAAGAATGTACTCTCCTCCCCATAAGTGGGTAATATGGTGACATTGACAGTGTGTGGCTTCTGAGATTAGATGGAAGGCATCGCAATATCCCCTGAGGCCTCTCTTGGATGGGTCACTCTGCAGAAGCCAGCAGCCATGCCTTGGGGACACTCAGACCGCCCTCGAGAGGCCTGCTGGGGAGGAGCTGAGTCTTCCTGCCAATGGCCATGTGAGGGAAGCATCTTGGAAGTGCATCCTTTGCTCATGCTGGAGTCCTAGGGACACCAAGAAATATAAGGTCTAGTCCACTGCTTAAGAACTAGTTGAAGAATATAGGAACCCTTTTGCTGTGGCATCACTCAGAAGGTCAAATCTGTGGTTGGGGTAATTTAGGAAGACTTCTTGGAAGAGGAGGAATAAGCTTTGGGCCTGGGGTAGAATTTAGGTCCAAGTGGATCCCAAGCTGGGGTATGGCCTGCAGTATTGAAAGTCAGAGGTGGGAAGCATGGGGACTATATGAATTCTGTAACCAGCACTGGTACTGACAGGACAAAGAGCTCCTTCAACTGCATTCAGAGGCAAACACCAGGATGCCTGCCAGGACAGGGTTACGACTCTGCTCAAAATGCAGCATTAGACTCTGGGATTTGGAATAAGTGTGAGTATTAGAGCCATAGAGCTCCAGGCCATAGGTCAGAAGGCCTGCACATGATACCCTTGATCTGGAAGATTCTTAGGGCTTCCATTAGCAGCTATGTTCTCGCATATTCTGTTTCCTGTTGGGACATGAGTCTCAAGCTTTAGGCTGAAGATGGTTCCATGACTCTGCTCCTGCCATTCCTGTTCCTTATACCTCTTCTTCCTAATATTCCTGGGCCCATCTCTACCTTTTGAAATCCTACCCATTCTCCAAAGATCTTCTATTTTAAAGGACTTTTTTTGCCCTTAGCAAATAAGATGAATATATGGATGTGACGGTGGTTGTTGTAACATCTGTTGCCCCATTAGCAGCCTTTACCGGCAGCCCCCCAGGATGTGGAGCCTCTAGGCAGCATCTCCCTACAGGAATGGACCGTCTAATCGGGATGGTCTGTTGCCACCAAACTCTGACAGTATGGTGTGGAGACCACCCCATAATACTTACGATCACACAGGTGTCTCCTTAAGTAGATGCCAGGCTCTTTGAAGGCAGAGCTGTTTTCCGGAGTCCCCAGCATGGTATTTTAAATGTAGCAGGTGCTCAGACAGGGTGGCAGCGGGATGGGCCACCCCTGTTCCATGGCCGCATTTCCTGGGTGCATTACCTGTAGTTGCCGCATGGTGACGGGCCTCTCACCATCAGGAACATGCTTTCCCGCCATATTGCTGACTCCTCCAGGGGGAAGGCTTTCTTCCCCAGCTTACTTTTGTGTAGCTCAACCCCAGGTACATGGGCACCTTTGAGCAACAAGCAAGGCTGCTGCTTCCCCACTACCATGGGTGAAGGTACACTAAATGCTCTCTTCTGAAATGGCCGTCCTTGGAAGTATATCCAAAAAATTCTAGTTTCGAACTTCAGTTGAGAAATTTCTAGGCAGCACATGGCCAAGTTTATCCATTAAATCATTTATACTACTGGAGGACTCCTCTACCAGCTCCCATTCGAGTTACAGGGACCAGAAGTCCTTGGAATTTTTTATTATTGTTCGTGACACTGTTATAGGACAGGGAGAGGGGCAGCCCAAACCCCGCAAACCTGCCTATTTTAAATGGGTTCTGCCATCCGCCGCATCAACACAAAACATAGGAGACTTTAATGGGAAGGAACTTTAATAAAACTAGGAAACAATACAGGTAAGGCAGAGTCTAGTTTCTAAATGAAGCACCCAAAGTGACCCGTCCCCTCGTGGGTAAAAGTCCATCCAGATGGGATTGGACCAGAGCAAGGCCCCAAAGCCTGCCACAAGTCTAAAGCATCTTCCAGTGGGGACCCACAAAAAAGGGTCAAAAACAACCAGACAAGCCCGGAAGGAAAAGAGCAAAATCAACATCAAGATAAAAGCTGCCATGGTCACCTCCCCACGGGTCTCACCCACATCTGTGTCACCCAGTCCACGACCAAAAGACAAGCGCAGTTTCTTCACGTGTCTCTAGGCTCCATGCACCTCCTCCAGGTCTCCTGGCTCCATCCTGCTTCCTTCCTCAGTCTCTTCTGCAGCTCCCCCTCTCCCTGCTCAGCTCCACCCTCCCTTGGGTGGGGCAGGGAACCTCCCCCTTTCCTGGGGACCACCCTGTTACAATCCCCCCTTTTAGTTTTTATTCCACCATATCTATGGTGGCACAGCTGACAAACTTGGTTTCCTATTTTCACTTCAGACTGTCCTTGGGTGAAGGGTTTTCCCTCCAGATGCTATTTAAGCTTAAAAATGTGTGGAATCCAAGAATAATTCATAAGGTATTTCATTTGTCACACCTTGGCAATGAATGCTACTAATTGTTCCTATCATTAAATATAGTCTTCTCATTTATTTTGCCTAATGAGTTTTCAATTTTCTACCATTGAAGAAAAGTGTTCTTTGAAAAGGAAGGTACCCCATTCTGCTTGGCAGGAGTAAGCCATCCAGGGGGTCCCCTCCCTGAGGCTGGGCTGCTTGTGGGCTCAGCTGGCCTCACAGGAGCCCCTTTGGATACCACATTTCTCTTACCACCTGGACACATTCCATTTTGAACACATTTGGGGCTTTCACTGAAAGGCATTTTAAAAATTCAAGATTTAGTTTTCATAACCAGGAAACATGTATTAAAAATATGCACCCAAACCCATGTACCAGTGAGTAAACCCTTGTGTTCCGAGAATCCTCCTTTTTTTTAAGTCAAGACTATCATTTTCATGACAGTAGGTGACAAAAGCTATCTGAATCCATTTTAGTCCCGAATACATTATTTAAAGAGATGATTGAAGTGTCGACTCCTGGAGCTAAGGAAGTGGTAATAGTTTACCAAAAGAAGAGACATTTGAAAGGCACTTGAGTGTCAAAGAGGGTGTGTCTCTTGATGCTCCCTGGGAAAAGCCTGTGGGAGCAGGGCAGAGAATATGGAGGCCAGTTTGGGGTGACGGAGAAACAAACTGCCAGCAGTATGGGGTGGTTGACTGCCAGATGAGGTGTCTCACAAAACTGTAAGCTTCTGGCCCCCAAAGATACTCAGAGTCTAGTGATTTCCTTCCCCTTGTGCTGGGGCAGGAATGGGGAGCTCGTTAGCTGGTAGGAAGGAGATGGGTAGGACTCACATGAGGGACAGAATATTATCTACAGTGTCTGATTTTTTTTTAAGGGACTCAGGGAAGGAAGTAATGAATTATTCAAAAAACTCCTGTGAAGCAAGTTTGCACAAAGACAGACAACTTGATACAAATTATGAGTCTAAAATTGTTAGTAATATATTTTATTCATGCACTCTACTTACAATAGCAGATTTCCTGCCTGACATTTCGTAGACATATCACTCATGATCCCACGGTTACTCTTTGAATGGGTGCAGAAGCCGACACAAAAAAGAGATGCCTGCAGTCTAACGGATGATACAAGTCTTAAAAATTTGGGGGAAAAAGATTACTCATTCGGACTGTCAATGCTCAGGTTCAGTATAATCCTTGGTGCATCTGCTCCCGTGGTATAGGTACCAGATGTGGTTTATGGGCGGGGGGCCTTTTGTGAACAATTTAACACAGGGCCAGGGCCTAGGGTGCTTTGTAATGGAGCCCATAGAGATTCACTTCAGTAGCTGAATGGTTTTTCTCCCCATACTTACAAAATTGGAAAAGTTTTTCACAGAGTGTATTTTGCCTGACATAGGCAGGGCCCCTCACTGCTTGATTTGAGATGCAGGCTGGGAATTGTTGGTTTGGTTGGCGGTTCATTCACCCACCAGATTAAGCAACTGACATGTAGCCTTTGCCTAGATCCTGAAACAGACTTGTCCCCTTCTGTGGCTTATAGTCTAGCTGCTATTAAATATGTATGTGAACAGGGGCCTCCCCGGTGGCACAGTGGGTTGAGCACAGCACTGTGAAGCTGTCTGCAGCCTCTGCAGCGCAGGTTCAATTCCTGGCCGGCCGAGAAGATTCCCACATGGCATGGCAGACCTCTCCTGTCACGCCTGCTGCCCCCCTCAGCAGGTCTGTCTGCCTGTTCTGTTCCCCCACTCTGTCTCTGGTGATTCCTTTCACCCTCCCGTGCCTCTGGCCTGTACCCCAGCTATTATATAAATAAAAAATAAATCTTTTAAAAAAATGTATGCAAACAAATGCATTATTTAAGGCCATGCAATAAACAAAAGCAGAAAAAAGCAGGTGTGTTGAGAGGGAATAGAAGGGCTGGCTTCTTTAAGGTGGTGGGGACCACTTTGCAAAAGTTGGATCTTTACTCTGAGACTCCTAGGATGTGCAGACCAGTCCTTGGGAGCAGAGGAGTGAGGCTTCCCTAGAGAAAGGAATTTGGTAGCTGGCCTGGAGGGCAAAAGAGAGCCAGGTGGGTGGAGACAGAAAAGCGCCAGGCTTGGGCCTGGCGAGCGATTGGAGGCTAATTGGGCCTCAGAGTGAAGCTGCTGCAGTTCTGCGCTAAAAATGAGGTGAACAAAGAGTGGGCACTGGCTGCTTCCTGGAAAAAAATCTGAAACAGTGGACAAGAGAGAAGGAGCGTGACAGGGAAATGACGGCTGCAGTTGCTTGGGTGAAGGGGTAAAGCCCCCAGGGTGGCAGCGAATGTGCAGTAATTAAAGGGCAGTGGGAAGGTGGGCTGTGAACCAGCCTGCCCCGCTGCTCACAGGGAGGTGCCTCAGCGCACTCATCTGGGGCTGTTGCTTTTCACGTAACACCTGAAGCACCTTCCAGAAGTGGACAGATGGCCCAGCAGGCTGAGTGGATATATAGCGCCAGGCAGAACTGACAGCACCAGAGCTATTGGAATTTCTGGTTTGAGCAAGTCTGGGGATTCTCTGGGGTCCTGGGAGGGGGCCAGCTCAGGGGCTCACACATTTCAACACGTTCCAGCCCTTACGATGAACCTTGAAAGGTTTGGGCCAAGAAGTCTTGGAATAGAGGACAGTTTGAGCTGGGGTGAGCCTTTGCAGCTCTCCAGCACCCTCATCCGAGGGAAACTGAGGCTCACAGACCCTGGTTTTTCATCCACAGACATGCAGCCAGTTTGGGGCAGGACAGGAAAGGAAGCGTTGACTGAAGGAACCTTTCTTGCCCTGAGAATTTTGAGTGATACTTTCGAAAGTCTTCATTAAAGCCTTCGAGGGTCTAATTTTTAAAAATCCTGTCAGAATTAATGGAAGGATTAAGCCAGGCAAACCCCCAGAACTGTTTAGAGTAAACAGTTTAAGAGAGGAATCTTATTGTTACCAAGATCCTCTGCTGTGAGCTGTGGTACGGGGCTCCAGGCTCTCGTGTGGGAAGCCAAGCACTTGCAGATCTAATGAGTCCTGGCCGCTGGGGCAGATCGCCTCTGGAAGTCACTATTTATAGTGTTCGTAAGTGCCGCTTTCCCCTTTTCTTTTAATAAGCACTGGGCTGTAACACAGCCTCTCCGAGCATACAGACCAGGCTCTGAAGGAGTGTGGTGGGCGGCCCGGCTGAGGGAGTTGGAGTTGAAGGTTTAATTTGGGATGTTGGCTATTCCCAAAAAACTGACAGCCCGATCATTTACAAATTGGAGAACTGAGGAAGTGGGTGTGCTTGGCAGAGGTCGATTCTCCCTGCCAAGTTGCAGAGAGCACTGATATTCTGAAGGCCCGGGGGAGTTGTGTAATGGTTAAATCGGGGATATTAAGAAATTATCGGGGAGGGCCTTGGCTGGACCACAAGGAAATCAAGAAAATGAGCCAATGAGAAGGCAATTGAAAGTGTAAGAGACAAAATGAAATAAGACTTGAATAATACAAAAGATTGTGTTTCAAGCTCATCATCAGTGTAGTATTTAGAGACAGGATTTCTGGGTTTTGCTGGGCAGGTCTCTATGAAGCAGTGTGATAGAGGGGCCAACACTAAGCCTTGGATCCCCAAGTTGAGTGTCAGGCGCTGGGCAAGTGACCTGGTGGACCAGATCTCCGTCTTCCCACATGTGAAATAGCCATAATGCAGCTGATCACATTGAGTTGTTGCGAGGATCGAATGAGATAATGTGCAAAACAGCAACTGGTAAGCTGAGTAACATCATTCAAGCAAAGTCCAAATTTCCTTCCAGCTCTGATTTTGTATTTGTTTCTTTAATTGGGCTATACATTCCAATCACTTGGGGGAACTTAAAAGCTTCACCAGCCCTGCTGCTGGTGGTTTTCATTCATTAACTCTGGGTTGGCACCAGACCTTGGAGGTCTGCAGACCCCTTGTAATTCTGCTGGGTAAGTCTTGCTGAGAATCTCAAAGCTGACAGGTAGGAGGGACACTGATGGTTTGAGGGCCAGGCTTCGGGAAGTCACTCATCCATCCAGGGGGGCTGCTGGCTATCTTCCCCAGGAAGGCCTCCCTCCCTCTGCTTGCTGCCTGTGTCTCTCCAGTCTTCCCATTTAAACATTGACTCATCCGGAGCCAGCTGGGGTTTGAAGTACCGGTAAGGCAACCACCTGAAGGTGGGCCTGTGGAGAGCAAGAACTACTGTTTTGCTCAAAACATCTCATTTTAAGTCATTCTGAAGTCTGTTAAATTAGACTGGTGGGATTAATCTGATTAAGTGGGAGAAGGACAGATGTGTGGGATTGAGCACTGCACGTGCTTCCTAATTCAAGTCAGATTAATGAACGATCTCATGTTTACTGACAGAGTTGGAGTTTAAAATTTGGAGCACAGAATTCATTAGCATGTTTTAATGAAGAAATCCAACCTCCTTGTCAATGTGAGAAGCTAAACTAGGGTACTGCTTGATGCTACTCTGAGTTATAAAGATCGCAAGGGAACAGGCTGAGGGAAGCCATAGAAGGAGAGTTTGTTTTAATCATGTCATGTCACTGAGAATGTATGTTTTCATATCCAAAGAAAGGGGATCCTTTGTTCTTCATACTGACAATAATGCTTTTAAAAATAAGGTGTATGATCCAGCAACTCCAGTTCCAGGATATCGAAGAGCTATTTGTACACCCATATTCATACCTGCACTGTTCACAATAACCAAAAGGTAGAAGCTGTCCAAGTGTCCATCAGTGGATGAAAGGATAGACAAATGTGGTATATCCATACAGTGGAATACTATTCACCCCCCAAAATGAAGGAAATTCTGACATGCTACAATATGGATGAATCTTAAGGATGGTAGGCTAAGTGATAAAGCATTCACAACAGGACATATTAGGTGATTCCTATGTGAGATAACTAGAATAGTCAAATTCATTGAGATAGGAAGTGGGACAGTAACTACTGGGGAAGAAAAGAGAGTGAGGATTTAGTATGTGATGGGTGATGGGTGTAAAGTTTCAATTGAGTAAGATGAAAAAGTTCTGCAGATGGGGTGGTGGTGATGGTTGTACAACAATGTAAATGGACTTAGTGCCACTGAACTTAAAAATGATTACGATGTTTTATATATTTCACTACTATAAAAAAAAAAGTAAAGCAACAAAATGTAGGCATATCTGTAGGCCTGCTCTACCCTAATTAGAAGGATTCAACCCCAGAAATATTGGTGAACTTGGGCCTCCCTGGTGGCGCAGTGTTTGAGCGCAGGTCTACAAAGCTGCCCGCAGCCTCTGCAGCACCGGTTCGATCCCCGGCCGCCAGGCGAGGGTCCCACATGGCTCGACAGACCTCTCCTGTCTGGCCCGCTGCTCCCCTCAGCAATGTACTTCGGTCCTTCTGCCTGTTCTGCTCCGCACTCTGGCTCTGGTGAATTCTCTCGTCCTCCCATGCTTCTGACTGTACCCAGTGCTTGTATAAGTAAATAAATAAATCTTTAAAAAAAAAAAAAAAGAAATATTGGTGAACTCTTCCACATTTCTGCCAGCATGACAACCACCATACTCTTCCTTCTTGCTTCAGAGTGTGGAAGGGGAACTCGCAGGCAGAGATGTTCAGGGCAATGTAGGAAGGAGATCTTGAAGGAATCCAGGGCATGATGAGGACGAATGAAAGCAAGTCACTCTTGTGGTCCATTCCATCCCTTCCCAGGGGGCCACCTGGCATTTTTAGTCCCTTAAGTCTTTTGTGTAGTCCATCCTACCAGCTGGTGGTCTCAGATATTCTGGTCTATGTGAAAATAATAATAGCACTAATAATAACAGCTAATATTAAAAATAAATACTATATACCAAGTCCTGTGAGAAACGGACAACAACCGTAAGAGGTTTTGTTATCCCCACTATGGAGATGACCAAAGGGGACGGAGTACAGTTGTCCAAGACACGCAGCTGGCATCATGCCTCAGAGCTAGGATTTGACCAGGCAGCACCCCAGCCCCAGCAGTCACTATGATGACCAGCTTGTGTCTACCTTGTATCTTCTCTGCGGGTAGAGTGAGCTTCCTGCATTTACTAGGCAAATAGCTACCCAGGATGATTCTGTTTTATCAAGAATGGGATTAGGGCTCTTCCCCAGGATTTCTGGCTACAGCACCAACAACTGTAGCAGCTGTTTCCTCCTATAAACTTTTTTTTTTCATTTAATACTTTTTTAAAAAAGATATACAAGAACTGGGGTACAGGCCAGAGGTGCAAGAGGGCGAGAGAAATCGCCAGAGACAGAGCGGGGAGCAGAACAGGCAGACAATGGAAATACACTGCTGAGGGGAGCAGAGGTGCGACAGGAGAGGTCTGCCGTGCCATGTGGGTTTCTCCCTTGCCGTCTGGAAATCAAACCCGCACTGCAAAGACTTCGGACAACTTCACGTCGCTGTGCTCAACCCATTGCGCCACCGGGGAGGCCCTCAATTAATATTTTTTAAGACCAGTTGCTTTAAGCTTACAGAAAAATTGAGTGAAAAGTCATTTTCCCATATTATCATCCCCCAGCATGCACGCGCATGCACACACCCACACACACACACACACTATTATTAAAATCTTGTACAGTTAGTATGGCGCATTCATTATGATTGATAAACTAGTATTGATACCTTATTATTAACTAAAGTCTACAGTTGATATTAGGGTTCACTCCTGGTTTTCTACATTTTATGAGTTTGACATCAGAGTATTTTCATTACCTTCAAAGTCCTTTCTGCCTATTCATCTCTCCCTTCCCTCAGTAACCACTGACCTTTTTGCCATAATTTTGCTTCTTCCAGAACGTCATTCAGTTGGAATATACAGTATGTAGCCTTTTCAGGATATGAAACCATCAACAGCGTGCACACGT
This sequence comes from Talpa occidentalis, assembly GCF_014898055.3. Lineage (NCBI taxonomy): Eukaryota > Metazoa > Chordata > Mammalia > Eulipotyphla > Talpidae > Talpa > Talpa occidentalis. The sequence continues at coordinate 126,597,545 of NW_023605083.1, read as the reverse complement.
TTCCTGGGTGGTGTTGCTAGAGAAAAGGGCAACATGTGGTCTGGCCACCAAACCCCTCGCAGTCCATCATCCAGCTGAGATTATTGGGCACCCGCTGTATGCCCAAAATTGTTTAAGATGTGAGATAAGTCAGTACTAAAAGAAGACTTCCCAGAGTTTAGTACATTTTAGATTTGAACATCATTAAATTGCTTTGGCATTTTTTTCCCTGTAATGGGACCCATTTAAAAATAAAAATGGAGGCTTTAGAAGTAAAAAGCCCTGGTTCTCACTGTGACCCCAGTGCTTGTCACAGGTGTGGCTTTCAGCAGCTGCTTCTGCCGGTTTCCTGATAAGGTGGACATAAGTATTTCTTCTCTTGTGGTGCTGTTCCTATAGCACCTGGTCAAGAGGGTATAAAGTCCTTCTTACTCAGCGTGGATTCCAAGATGGAGTTTTACAACCTCAGGATCCTGGTCTCCAGCCTAGCTCTTCTAAGACTTGCCTGCATCTCTGCGTTTACCTACCTGCAAATCTCCAGGGCACTGGGGAGAAAGCCTCCCTCTAAAGTTCAGCCTGCATTGTGTCTTCTCCATTAACATTTCTTGACCTTTCCTTTTCTCAACTGGCAGTCTCCTGGGAAGCCTTTTCTGAGGCACCCACCTAACATCTTCCTGCATTTTAATCCATCTCCACTAAAAGCCTTAAAGCAAAATGTGAATTGTGGTTCCAGAATTATAATGGGGGACTTTTTGTGCAAATGAAATTGCACTAGTAGAAGGCTGGAGCTGCGGGGCAGTGGGGGGGTTCAGGAGCTGTAGTCTTGGTTTTGCACTAGAGGGTCCTTGGTTTTCTGCCCTGGGTGGTACTTTGGAGAATGTCCCCATATCAATGCACCTGAAGCCTGAAGAGAGATGGCGCTGAGAGCTAAGGTCTGGGAAAATGCATCAACACTTGTTCTTCCTGAGACTTTTCTTCCAGCCCATACCTGCTCACCTGTGTAGGTAGAGGAGATAGCAGAACACAAGCTTTTGGGGCCGGTTCACTGTCTTCACCAAGGCCTGACCTCAGCCCACTGATCTGTCTATTGTGTATAGTCATTTCAGTACTTATTTTGAGATTGTGGCTGAACCCCCAGGATTCAAAGTTGCTGATCACGGTCCGGTGCTGAGGTCACCAAGGAGCTTACAGAGAGGCCATCTGCCTATGTTAGAGTGAGGGATAAGATGCAGGGTCTGGAAAGGGCCCCAGGAAGGGACATGGGGCCTGTTGGCCATCTGTGACTTGACCCTGAAGATGCTGGGGACGTACTGTGCTCAGGGTGAAATGATAGATGAATGACTGTGGTTGCAGGTGGAGGGAGGACTCAAGGTGGGGGGTTGTGTAGAACCTGTAGTCCCCTGCCTTGGACTGAGGAGCTCCCCTGAGCAAGGCCCCTTAGTGGCTCCCTTGGAGATAGGGATAAGCCTTGGATTCTTCTGTCTGAAGAATGAGCCATCCCATCCCCTGGTGGCGCTGGCGGTTGAGCGCTGCCCTGTGAAGCTGTCCACAGCCTATGCAGCGCCGGTTTGATCCCGGCTGGCCAGCAAGGGTCCCACATGACGGGGCAGACCTCTCCTGTCTCACCCGCTGCTTCCCTCAGTAGCGTATTTCGTCAGTCTGCCTGTTCTGTTCCCCGCTCTGTCTCTGGTGAATCCTCTCACTCTCCCGCACATCTGGTGTGTACCCTAGTTCTTGTATAAAATAAATAAATAAATCTTTATTTAAAAAAAGAGAGAATGAGCCAGCCCAGTCCCAGCAAATGAGCAAGTGGGGCCTGCTTTTTGTCTTGGCGTTCCCTGCCTCCCCTCAGTCTCTGTTGAGGTTTGGCCAGTACAGAAGTGAGTAGGCACCATTTGCTTTAAAGATATTTCTATGTCTTAGGGAGAAGCAAGCAGAGAGCACACGTTTAGGAGAAACTTAATTTCAGAAAGACCACTTGTCAGAAAGCATTGTGGGGCCTCCCTGGTGGCACAGGGGTTAAAACCTCAGCACTATCAAGCCTGAGTTCGATCCCCAGCCAGGGAGCTGAGCCACATAGTGCAGCAGACCTCTCCTGTCTCTCCCGCTGCTCCCCTCAGCAGTGTATTTCAGTAGATATGCCTGTTCTGCTCCCCACTCTGTCTCCGGTGAATCCTCTCACCCCCCGCACCTCTGGCCTACACCCCAGTTCTTGGATGCATAAATAAATAAAAATAAATCTTTTGTGAAAAGAAAGAAAAAAAGCATTGTGAAGACAAGGATATGGCTTTTTTAGAAAGTTTTTCCTACTTTGGGAAAAGAGCATTCTCCCTGAATGCTGTTGTATTTGATAGGTATTAGATTAACAGGGGATGTCTTTTTTTGTTTATTTTTAAAGGACAATGTAATCAGTGTATATGTAGTTGTTTCTTTTTCTTAGCCAAGCAGAAATGTATCATTTATTAGGCTAGAGCTATTTGTTAATTCAGCGGTATGTCCTCAATAAGAGCAGCTCTATTTTAAAGTAATGCTTCAGTCTCCTCTCTGTGACACTGGGCTTGCCTGGAGAAAGTCCCTCTGGACACTTCTTTTTGTTCAATTTTAGGACACGGCTTTGTCCTCACGGGAGCTCAGATTTATGGGATATATTAGGATGTGCCCCTCACCAGCCTCCCAAGGACTTAGAAAGAGGATATGTTGGGAGTAAGATACTTAATGAAAGGATGTTTTATAATTTGGAAGGAGAAAAAGAAATTTACCACATAGGTGATTGAAGATCATATGTCCTGAATGGAAATATTAAAAAATACAGTGGTCACATCATGTAATATTTAGAGGTTTTCCATTACAAGTAAGCATACATCCTGTACTTGACGTATCAGATGTGGAAAAATCAAACCTTTCTACAGTAAATATCAAGATAAAAGAAGGCCAATATAGTGAACTTCCTGTAACACATTATGAAAAATAGCCAGTGAGTTATTCTAAGTGTTAAGATGCAATATTGAACGAATACAAAACAGGGTGCTGAGACGACCAGATGAGATAGGCAGTGCCACAAGATGACTTCTAGAACATTCCAGAGTATGGCCATGGAGCTGGAGAGGGTCACCTGCCTCTCGTGATGGTGAGGCAGACTGATCCCTGCTGGTGTGTTGTCAGCAGATCATGGCTGTTGCTGAAGCAAGTTGTTGGTGCTTCAGCAAGGGCCACATCTCATACTCACTCTTGATGCCATTGTCAGAATTCCCAGGTGGGGAAGGAAACAGGCCTGATGGTTTATAATTTTTTGACCCCACCACCTTCCCTTTCTACCCTTTGCCAAGCCAGGACTATACTATTTCCTCTCCCCACCCTGTTACCTCAAGGGTTCCTGGAAATACAAAGTGAATCCTTCACAACATCACACAAAGTTTGCAATTTCCAATTACCTCAGACACTTGTGAAATAAATGCTAGGGTACTCTGTTTTGCAAATTATCAATATGATCATCAAAGAAATATTTGAAAATATTCACATGTTAGAAATGAAAATCACTGAGAACTATTCTGGGATTTTAAGTTTGTGCCACAGCTGTGGCTTGAGCAGAATCTTGGTAAACTCTAATGGGTAGGGAAATAGAGGTGATATCGCTCTACTGGGTGGGGAAGGAGAGGTCATGTCACAGATGCCTATTATTTGTATGCATTCCCTGGAAAAAATATTGACAGAAGATAAGAAGCACTAAACATAAAAGATTAATATATTTGAACTACATGAAAAAATACAGCTGGGCTACCGTTTCTATAGCTGTCAGCTTCATCCCTCCTGTTCTTCACTAGCTTGTCCTGGGAGCTGCTGTTGGATCCTCCAGATGAGAAGTCTATAGTCTAAGGAATCGAGGATTTGGGTCCTCACTCAGAAATTCCTATTTTTCATTAGGGTCGCACAGACCAGAGGGTTTTCATTCAGACACTTGACTGCCTTTAACTCACATAGCCAACGGGTGTTCCTAGGACAGCTCTTTGGAATAGCTGATGTGGAGTTAATGAAGTAGGGATGTTTTTAAAATGAAATTTAGGAAATGGACTTTGAGAAATGCAGAAGGAGTTCCATGCATAAAATGACATTACTTACAGCATTTCATTTGGAGACGATTTAAGAATCATTTCCTCGTGTTTTGTTGTCTAAAGCTTCCCAGTCGGGGAAGAGAACACTGTGTTTGACTTGATAAGGTGGTGAAGTCGAGCGCAAAGCCCGAAAGGAATAATGCAAGGATATTTAGGTGAATGGAAGGCTGAAAACTCTGGGACTCTAGGAGTTTTCTTGGGTGTGTTTAAGGTCAACATTTTCATGTTACTTACTATACTTTCAACCACTGAGCTGGAGGGGAAAGATGGTCTTTTCAGTAAACAAAGTGGGGCCAATGGGATGGCCATTAAAAAAAAAACAAAACTCCAAATCATATCCTACACCAAAACCAGAGAGGTAGCCCATCGATTTGTAATTGTGGAACAGTAGCAGTTCTAGAAAATGAAATGATAGGAGAACATATACTTGAATAGAACCAAAAAGCACTAAATATGAAGGAAAAGATTAATATATCAGACTACACTACAATAAAATTAAGAATTTCTGTTAATTAAAGCAATTCAGTGGATGAAATATATGCAGGAAATTGAGCCAGATATTTGCTACATCTACAACTAATAATGGTCTTGGAGCCAGCATAAAAGAACGCCTGCAGATCAATAAGAAAAAGACAGTCCATTAGAAAAACAAACAGTAGGTTTGCACACTTCATAAAAGTGGTTATGTAAGTAGACAATCACATATGAAATCACACACATAATAGTCATCAGTGGTGCAAAAAATTGAAGCTGCAGTGACTTACAGCACTCACAAGAAAGAATAAGATATAGAAGACCCACAGACAGTACTAAGTGCGGGGGAAGAGAGGCTGGTGGCTTGTAAACTGTTCCAACCACTTTGGAAAACGGTCAGTATTTTAGGATCCACTACAGCTGAGCATGCGTCCTGTGACATGGCACTTCCACTCCGAGGGGTATACCCCGAAGAGACATATATACCCCGAAGAGACATATGCACACAGGAGCAGCAAACAAAACATTCATAGCATTGTTATTCCAACTGTCTCCACCTGGAAATCACCCAAATGGTCCTCACAGGTAGAATGTGGTTTCTTTTGTATACTTAAACTATTACGGCAGACCAAAATGATTTAGACATGACCTTGTAGTAAAGCATCCAGGCACAATTGGATTTTTTTAAATGATTCTTTCAATATAAAGCTCAAAAGGTTACAAAGCTCTATGATGGTGCTACTGCCTTGTGGAGAGGATAGTGACTGGAAGCAGCTCAGGGGGTATATGAGGTTGTGATTCCATTGTGATAATTGATTGGGTTGCGGATGTATTGGGGGGGTGTCCATGGGATAACACATTGGGCTGTGCATTATAATATGTGCCTGTTAAGAATGATTTTTCTTGATGATGGAAAAATGTTCTAGAACTGCATTGGAGTGCCCAGGCTGCTGTGTGGCTTCATAGTCATGTCTGTAAAGTGCCCATGAGCCTCTGATGAGAGGAGTGAGGTTTGACATTGCTGAGTTGCTTACAGATGGGGTGAACAGAGTGGCTTTAGCTCTTTTGGGGGACTTCCCTGCCATTCTTTAGTAGTTTCTGTGGCTTTTCTGTTAAAATTGTTAGTCTTGATACAACTGTGTGTGTCTGGAGTGGGATGTTTAAATAGCTCTCCATTTTTCAATCTGAATTATAGGAATTAAATTTTCATTAGCCAACTGACAGCATAATCCAGTGGGATGGACCCTGGGCCAGAAGCCAAGAATCCTGGGTTCTAGTTGCAGCTTCCAGTCCTAGTCATCTGTCATTCATCTCTGGGTATCCCCCCCACCCCTAAAGTAGAAACATCGAAGATCCTGCACATCTCCAGGGTGGCTGTGCAGATAAAGAGAGCTAATATCTGTGTGCACGATTTGCAGATGGTGATGAGAGGGTAATAAATCTCCTTGTCTAAACCACACATCCAAGTGAGGTTCTCATCACGTTTACACATTTCTTAAATTTCTTATTAAATGTCTGTAGACTAGCGAGGCGTGAAAACCAAAACACAGTTATGAAAAGTCAATACCACGGAGGGACTTGGGAGAAAGCTTAATGTGTGGGATTTTCTCATTCCTCGTTCCTATCACACACGGCAGAACTGCAGGTACTGCACATGTGATGGCTGAAGAGAGAGGAGAGGAGCTGCTGTAGGAAACCCTCGGTCTGTTGCCTGCATTTATTTCCAATGTAATTTTTGTCAGTATATACAAATAGGTTTAAATGTCATTCTTGGCCTCTTCATCAGTCCTAATGGGCCAAATTCGGAATAAGTTTACACGGCTTAATCATCTCACCTCTTATCACTGAAATTTGGAATGTTCTCCTTGAAGAAATAAAGGCTGATTTGAAATTTTACTCAAAAATTGATTAGGGGAGGCCTCCCTGGTGGCACAAGAGGTTAAGTCTCAGTACTATTAAGCAATTCGCAGCCACTGCAGCATGAGTTCAATCCCCGCCCAGGGAGCTGACTCACATGGCGCAGCAGACCTCTCCTGTCTCTCCCGCTGCTCCCCTCAGCAGTGTATTTCAGTAGATCTGCCTGTTCTGCTCCCTACTCTGTCTCTGGTGAATCCTCTCACCCCCTGCACCTCTGGCCTACACCCGGCTTTTGTATGCATAAATAAATAAATCCTTTTGAAAAGTTGGTTAGGGGAAATATATCTGAGAGGGAGCGGGGACGCACATTTTAATCAACTTCAATTCTATTGTACAACCTTCCCAATTCTTTGAAAATTATTCCTTTCAGTAAGTGGACAGTTGATTCAGGCCAGTGGTTTTAGAACTTGCAGCAGCAGGTGGGTATTTGTACAGATAAAACCTTCCACAGGACCTGAACACACAGGAGTGGCAGATCCAAGGGTGATCTGGAGCAGGGAGTGGGGAATGGGGAAGTATTTTATTATTGAGGTTTGAGAAGACTGTTGGACACAGTGGAGAGCAGTAGAGAGCACCCCAAGCCTTTGCACCCCTTCTGCTGATGTCCTGTCCAAACACATCAGTGCTTAGAAAGGAGATCCCGTCTGCCCGGCAAGCCCTTAGACATGGAGTTCAGTGACTGATGTCTGTGACACTGAGATCCCAGACAAAACAAGTCAACTTCATTATACCTCTCAGACTGATAGATTAAGCTTCAATCAAATCGATCCATTTCCAGAACAAACATTGTGCCTTGAGAAGGTATGAAAAGTACTACCAATAAATACTTTGAGAAAATATCCCACACGAGTCAGCTTTCTAGAAATGTATCCATTAAGTGAATTGTCCAAGTAACACACATTTTACTTTTTAACCACTGACATTTTCCTAGGAGATACTTATGATCAAAATATTTACTGATGACCAAAGTATGTTACACTATTTTTTGTTTGTTGCTCTGGTTTCTTTTCTAGTGTATGAGTGATTATCTGTTTCAATTTATTATCATTTTCAATTTAAAAAAAATTATCATTTTCAATTTAAAAAAATCACAACATTCAGTAATTAAGTAGCAGGGTAGCTGAGGAGGACCTTTCTGTCAGATCGAATGTGACATCTCCTCCATACCATTTGTGAAGATTCCAGAAATGCCTGCAGTGTGGTGCATTAAAAAGTGCGTGGTTGGTTGTTTTTGGTGTTTGAAAGAACTGCCTATGGAACTTTTTCATGAATTCTTCCTCTCAGGATATTTTATATAGAAAAACTCAGTTCATGTGAGAACTAATGAAATTGTTTCAAAAACCTTCAAAAACTAACAACTCTTCTCTCAAGGTAAGCTCAGTTGCTGTGAGGGGGCGCCCCACACTTCTGAAATACCTTTACATTATAAGACTGAAAGCAAGAGGGGCCTCCATGGTGGCGCAAGGGGTTAAGACTCAGCACCACGAAGCTATCAGTAGCCACCAATTCGATCCCCGGCCAGGAAGCTGACACACATGGTGCAGCAGACCTCTCCAGTCTCATCCGCTGCTCCCCTCAGCAATGAATTTCAGTCAGTCTGCCTGTTCTGCTCCCCACTCTGTCTCTGCTGAATCCTCTCACCCCCTGCACCTCTGGCTTACACCCCAGCTCTAATATGCATAAATAAGTAAATCTTTAAAAAAAAATAAAAGAATGAAAGCAAGAAATAAGAGATTCTTTTTCTGGGTGATTATGCCTTTATCTAGTACGCTATTCAGAACCAGTAAATATAGAAAAGTCTTAAAATCTCCAAGACTATTACATCTTCAAGAACTCTTGATCTGTTCTTATTCTGCTGAAATCAGAGACACTCAGGAGATGACTCTATTAGAAGTGAAAAACATCACCTAAATACAACTCTTTTTCTTCTCAGTTTGAAAAGCTTTTTTTTTTTTTTCTGATTATGCTCATTACAGGAAGTCTAACAATATTAAATAGTCTGAAGAACAGTCCCCCAAAAATCAGGAACAGGTCGTCAGAAAAATGTTAACAAGCGTTGATAACAAAATAACATTATTCCTTGAATTTGTGCCTTGCTTTTATTCCTAGCATGCTATATTTAGCCTCCTAAGAATTATTTTTCATTTTGAAGGGCCATGTCCATCCACCAGAATATACACCTCATTCACGAAAGTATTCTACTTTCTCAAAGGATGAAACAAAATTTGTAAATAAACATCGAGAAACATGGTCTCCAGGGCTAGAAAGAAAATATCGTGATTCAATGATTAGATTAATGAAACCACAAACCATAACACCCCAGGTGGGAAGGGAGAGCAAATAAAAATGGTCACCCCCACGTTTTTTCTCTTGTTACGCTTTTTGGGAAAATGAATTTAGTCAATAAGCTTTAGTCTTTATAACCTTAATGTCACAGTTTGACTTCTAAATTTATTTACATGAAGAAGGAATGTTTGAAAAGTTCCTTGTGTGGCAATGCTTAGTCCAGTAGAGGGATAGTGAACTACACAGGAGATGGTCTGTGTCTCAAGCTTGTATCCACCAGCTCTGTGCATTGGGCCAGTTGCTTAACCTCTAAACCTCAGTTTCCATATGTTAAGTGGGGGTGATGCTATTTCTGCCCACCGGTATTTTTGTGAGGGTAGATATGAAAGGCCACCATGCAGACCACTCAGTGCCCTGTCCATATGTAGGGCATGTCCCTGAATTTTGCCTGTGATCACGTCTGTGGTGGTGTATTAACACAGTAACACTTCAGGACGGTGTTACTGGATGGTGTGGACCAGCAGTTCACATTAGGTGTTGGAGTTAATATCAGCACATCATATTAGAATCCTCTAATCACCCCATAAACTAGAGAAAAAGCAATTATAGTGGTTCCCAATGGTGGCTCAGAAGACCATAGCACAACAGGGAAAATCAGTTGCAAAGAAATGTTACACCTAAGAATACTGAATTCTTGAAGAGCACTCTGTACCTATATAAAGGATATAGCAGAGGAAGACAAACTAAAAGCGCCAGCTTCTGTGGTGATTGACACTGCATGAAGAAGCTTGGATTCTGGCCTCATGAAATTAATTGAAAGCATGAGAGAGATTTAAGCCCCTGCTAGAGATATCATTAAGATGAAGGAAGAGCTCGAATAATTCCCGATCAGTCTATAATTTGAAATTAATGTCTTTTGAAGTGCCAAAGCCCACGGCTCTTTACTTGGGCACATAATTTTGCTTCCTATTGATTTTTTGCAAGGTGCTTGAGGACTTTCTTCATGCTGAAATTTCATTTCTGCTGTTCACAGGACAAGAGAAATTTGATATCCATGTACAACTTGACGAGGCCTGAAATTTCATTTTATTTGATCACTCAGCTAGTCATTTATAAATTAGCAGCTTCAGACTTCAACAGGGAACGCACATGGCCTGGCTCCCTGGTGCTGTCTCCCGGGTGGACTCACCAGCTCATACAAAGGGTGGGCCGAGGATTTACATCCCTCCTCTCAATTCTCCCTCCTCAACCCCCTAAGTAGTTTCTGTGCAGAGAATGGCGATGTGCTTTTAATCTTGACAGCTTTTAGTCAGAGGGGTTAAAAAATGGTGAAATAAAGAGACTTGGTGTGGAGGCCTTAGCAGGGGCCCATACATGGGACTTCTGCAGCCCCTGCTCCCCTCGTTGAGGCCTGTCATTGGTCCCTGAGCTCCACTGCTGGTTTAGGCCAGAGAACCCCCTCAGGTGACTCTGAGGTCAAGGAAGGACTCCCCGGGTTGCGGCCTTAGGTCTGGACAGGCAGTCCTCAGTTGGGTGTGGAGGACCCCCCCACCACCACCCTGAATCTCTTTTTTCTGCAGGAGCTGAAACTGCCTGTTCTGCTCCCTGCTTCAGACCTGGAGCTCAGCTTCACCCCTTACAGCTTCTGGTTTAGGCTCCATTTCTAATCCGTGGAGATGTTTATTTTGTGTGGGAGTGGATTATATCTTTTCCAATTTCCTCTTTTTGGGGTGTTGCTGTGTTCCTGTGTGCCCAAGTATTTAGAGCTAAACGGAAGAGTCTAAAGCCAGAATTTATAATAGCATCTTAACCAGAAGGCCCCCCCCACATTCCTCCCGGCACCTGGCGATGTGGGGGCGAGGTGGGGGTGAGGGGCTGTTCCCCGCCTGTCCCCTGACACCCCGTGAGTCGCTGACCCGTGCGCCCCCTCAGCGGCCGCCTTCCCCCTGGCCTCGGAAGCAGGCCGGCCCCCCGGGCTGTGGTGTCTCCTTCCCTCAGCGGCCGGATCTTCTCTCTACTCCCCCGCAGCTACCTCCAAAATGCCAGATTCCAGAAACTGTTTTCCTTTTCATCTGAGGGAGAAAGTGGCTGCATTTTTAAAAAGAAAGGAAGAGTCAGGCCAACATCTATCGCCGCCCTTTGACACTTGGCCCAGGGTCAGGCGCCCCCAGGTCACGCTCAGGTGCCCACCGTGACAGGAGGGGCCCTGCAGCCCGCAGAAGCGCCCACACGTCATGCCCACACTGGCTTGACTCCAGAAACCCCCCAATTCAACAGGGTTCCAGGTCCTGGAGAAGGACAAAATGGGGGAGGAATTCAAGATGGCGGCGTCTTCCTGTCCTGCGCGTTACCGCGATGGCGGCCCAGGGGAGGCCGGGAGCCAGTCAGCCTCTGGTCAGCGGGAACGAAAGGTCCACGCGGCCCAAACATACCTGGGGTGGGTTGGGCTTGCACAAGCCCTTTTCCCAGCGGTGCATAAATAAGGGACAGAGTAAGTGAAAAATCCCTTTGAAGTCGCTCTGAAGCCTCTCCAAGCAAAATAAGTCAAGAGAAAGAAAAACACTGGGCGATTCCACTTATACATGGAATATAGCGGAGCGAAAGCAAAACAAACCCTAGAATTCTGACTTCGGAAGGAATCGAGGCGACCAGTGGGGATGGACTGGAGGGGGCTGGACAGACTTGGGTGGTGGGCGCAGTGTAGAGATGGACATCTGAAGAGGTGTGAGCCCAGAGCACAGACCCCTACAGCACAGACTCTCATAAACCAGCTTTCCCTCAGTTAAAAAAATGCAATCAGAAAATTTTTTAAAGGTTGCTCCATCCGGAAGGGTGGTGGCTAGTGTCCTCCGAAGTGGTAACTGCCATGAAGAGCCTCCTACCCGGCTCCTTTCTCCTGTGTGGGAGGCCAGCCCCTCAACCTGCCTCCTTACCCCTCCCGGCAAGCCCTGGGTCCAAGTGCCAGCGCTGCTGCTGTTGTTTTCCACTTACTCCTCCAGCTTCACATTCTTTTTTCTTTTTAAAGATTTATATATTTATGCATACAAGAACTGGGGTGTAGGCCAGAGGTGGGGGGGCGTGAGAGGATTCACCAGAGACAGAGTGGGGAGTAGAACAGGCAGATCTATTGAAATACACTGCTGAGGGGACAGAAGGGAGAAAGGAGAGGTCTGCTGCTCCATGTGGGTCAGCTCCCTGGCCCAGGATGGAACTGGTGGCTGCTGATAGCTTGATGCTGCTAAAACTTAACCCCTTGCACCACCAGGGAGGCTCCTCCAGCATCACATTCTTAAGGAGTCAAGGTTATTGGCCCAGGCCAGCCAGCACTGCCTGCTGGGGTGCTCGAGCCTCTGCACAACCTGGGGCCTCTGTGGTGCTGAAACCTGGGGGGATCAGTTGGTGTTCCCAGCTCTATATGTGGGCCTTGGGGACCATGTGTTTCAGATGAGACCACGGAGCAGTGTTTGGGTGCAGACCACAGGGGCACATGCCTGATCAGCGTCCCCGAGAGGCACCCATTTTTCATATAACCATCTACTGATTCAAACATACGGTCTTCATAGAAAGTGCAACTTAATGTGTCGCTCAGTTGAGTTTTTACCAGCTGAACAGCCCTGGGTAACCTGCACCCAGCTCCAAAAACAAGCCATGGCAGCCTCTTCCCCTTGTGTCCTGCTGCCCTCACTCCCGACGGCCAGGAGCTGCTCTGCCTGTTTTTGAACTTGATGCCAATGGATTCAGACGGTGTATATAGGCAGGTGTATGTCGTCAACGAACTTTTTTTTTTTTTTATATTGTTTTAGTTGCTCGGTTCTGCTGCCTGGCTAGGGTGGCTGAGGCGGCTACCTGCAACTCTTCCTTGACCTGTGATGGGACTGGGTTCTGATCAAGCCACCCGAGTTGAAAATATTGTATGTCAAAAATAACAAAGCAGGGAGAAGAAATTCAGTACTATCCAAAAAATTACAAGATGTCAGAAAATAAATACACCTGACTTACCTTAAACATGCTCACAATGCTTCCGTCAGCCTGCAGTAGGGCAAATTCATCCAATGCAAACTGATTTTGTGATAAAATATTGAATAGTTCCAGTGGTGATAAACTGAATGTCCTCGCGCAAAATGCAAACTGTGGTTTCTACTGAATGCATGTCACTGTCACACCACTGTGACATCGGGGACTATGTATGACCTATAGATATTAAATGATAGTTTTTTTTGGGAAAAAATCTCACAATTATTATTTTAGGACTTTGACAATTTTCTGTTATAGCTCATTTTATTTTTAATAACTCCTGCCCTGGCCTTTTTCTGTGTGGGGACTCATAAACATACTAAAATGCAGGGGTTAAGAATGAATGATAAAATCTTAAGTACTGTGCAAAGTGAATTTATTCCTCTGAGACTCAAAGTGACATCCTGAAGGAAGTCACAGTTAATGTTCAGTTTCCTTTGGGGAAACATTCTCCAAGAATCATAGGGCTCCTCTTTACATATCTTTGGTGGAAATCAAACAATTCCTGGCTTAATGTTTAGTTTAGTGACCCCCCCCAAAAAAAAATAAATAAAGGTATCACTGCCAAGTTAGGAGCCTAGGAAAAAAAATTTTTTAAAGATTTATTTATTTATACAAGCACTGGGTCCAGTCAGAAGTGTGGGAGGGTGAGAGAATTCACCAGAGCCAGAGCAGGGAGCAGAACAGACAGACTGACGAAACACACTGCTGAGGGGAGCAGCGGGAGGCAGGAGAGGTCTGAGCGCCATGTGGGATCCTCGCCTGGCGGCCGGGGATCGAACTGGTGCTGCAGAGGCTATGGGCAGCTTCACAACCCAGCGCTTAACCGCTGCACCACTGGGGAGGCCCGAGCCTAGGAAAATTCTGTGTGATTTTTCCAAGATGAAAAAATAACTGTTAGGGTAACGTGATTATGGATGATAAGTGTTTTTATTTGGTAAAGATGGGTTTGTCTCTAAATGATGGGAGACAGGGAATAATCCGAAGCTGCTGTAAACTCCAAAATAAATGGTCTTCACTGCAACTCTGAGTGCAGAGGCTCAGGTCATAAAATTAAACCCACATCCTAAAGCCTGAAGAAGCTACTGGTATATATTCTCAGGGAGCTGGCATTTCGGGCTGTTAGCTTCTCTGGTTGACTTGGTTTGAGTTCAGAGCAGAAGCCCATTGGGTGGGTGGAAAGGCAAAAACATGTTTGCCCATGAGCTCTTCATCCCTCCTCACCTCGGTGTTCTTCATTCATTGGCTTCCAGCAAATCTGTGAGGTACATGTTGATTGATTTCCTGTGGCTGCCATAACAAGTCACCACAAACTGGGCAGCTTCAACCACAACAGAAATTTATTTGCTTCCAGTTCTGGAGGCCAAAAGCCAAATCAACCCATGAGCCCTTTATATCCTTGGCATATTTCCACTCCCTCTCTCAGGCATGTGAGGAGAAAGGGTCTTTTTTTACTGATAGGAAGAAATTCTGTACATCTTCTGGATACTCATCTCTTCTTTGATGGGAGATGGTGGTGTCTTCTTCTGCTCTGTGATGCTCTCAGGGAAATATTTTTATGAAAGACAAACAAGGAAGGGGGAAGAGTAATTTAACCTCTAAGAGAAGCATTTGTGAAAGGGTCTGTCTGTTCCTTCTCTGAGACGAGTTCAGGGTGTTGAGTTAACACAGCCTTGTGTTCCCGCTGATTGGGATGTCATTAGGCTCTCGTAATTTTTTTCATGCTGAGCTTTGCTTTCATTTTGCTTTGTTTTTCCAAAGTATCACTTCCAGGAATGTGCCTTTGTTCAGGGTCACTCTCCAGGCTCATGGTTTGTTGGGGACTTGGGTGAGAAATGCCCAAGCCCCAGCTGAGCATGACCCTGGCCACTTTTAGGTCCTGGGGTCCTACAGTCCTGAGACCCCCGACTCCTACCAGCTCCCAGGTGAGTCGCTCCCACCCTCCCAAAGGGGAGGCATGTTTGTCATAAAACAGATGCAATCCACGCTCATTACCAACAGCACTAAAAAGCATAATTAATTCTACCCACATAAGACAGGTGCACATACACAGATATGTCCTGCTACGTCTCTCCCGCACATCTTAATACACAATGCTCAGACACACACAGAAAGAACTGTAAAGTACTTAATGTCTTAAGTTATACAATCTTCACTTACTCTCTCGGAACTCTCTAGATCGATGGATGTATTCCCACAGTGTGGACACTGCATGCAGGGTATCTAGTATCTTTGTATCTTGGAGATTTTGGAGGATCGCTCATTATTGGATAAGTTAGTACTTTCCTTTAAAAAAAAAAAACTGTAAGAAGCAGTCTTGAGGTGAGCCTTTGATATTTGTGAGTATTTAGGTGTTTTTGTTGGTACATAACCCCAAATTGTCTCATGGAATGTGGGGAAGGGCGGTTGTCTGTTCACTCCTTTAAAGGACCTCGAATGAGGCATGTGCCAGCATGTTCTGCGACTTGGGGACACGGAGGTGATTGAGATGGTCTACGAGCTCATGGTTGGCCCTCCAGAGGCAGTAGAGCAGACTCAGGACGGAGGGGGCATCGTTGGGAGGCAGGAGGCTGGCCTCAGTGAAGGGAGGACCCAGCAGCAGTTTCCCTTGGGATGATGCACACGACTCCTTCGCCACACATTTTCTGTCTAAATGCTCTGAAGTGCTTACCTGGGCAAAAGCACTGCCCCACCTGTACTCAGGTGAATCGTGTAACTTTTGGAATTTGGTTTCCACTGCCGCCAATCAGGGATAATGGAGACACTACCTTATCTAACTCACAGAGGTGAGACTCAAGTCAGAGGAAGAATGGACAGGTGGCTCTCTGTGTGCCAAGCCCCAAACACATGCTGTTGCCCCGGTGTGCAAGGGCGGCAGCAAGGAACAGCTCCCCTGGGACATCGGCGAGGTGGGTCCTGAAATGAGACCTGGACGGGAGAGCAGGCAGCTGCAGGCCCTGGTGTGGGGCTGAGACTTACCCTCTCACCCCAGTGGGGAGAATACAGGTCCGCTCTCACACGACCCTAGTTCAAGTCCCAGCTCCAGCCCTTCCCAGCTCTGTGCTGGACAGTGACTGCATCTCCCTCCTCCCCATGCTGTGCTTTCTGTATCTTATCAAATTAGGATGATCATCGAGTCCTCAGGAGAAGCAAAGGGAATGAGGCATCTAATATAAAGTGCTTTGTTCAGTATCTGGTATAACAAATGCTCAGTATATGTAAGTTTTAGAAACAATTTGATTATTGATGGTTTTTCCAGGTTGTTAATCCTCATAAGAAAACAATTAGGAAAAAAAAAATCTTTCCCCCAACAGTTTAAAAGCAACTGAAAATTAAGTTTCTTCTTCTAAGACAGAGTTGTCATTCATCATTCTGGAAATTCATAAATAGCTCCTTCCTAGTGCAAGTGCCTGCTTTGGGGATTTAATTATGGGCCACAAGGATTTGCTTTTTCTGTGTAAGGTTTGAAGAAAGCTGGTTTGCTGCTACGGGAAAATGAAAGAAGCTGTGTCTTGACAGCTCAGTCAAGTGCCCTGGGGAGCCTGTGTGCAGGGCTCCCTCCCTGGTGGGCCTGGTACTAGGGCTGCTCCCTGGTGGGCCCGGTCTGGGGATCCTTCCCTAGTAGGGGAGCCTGGTACTGGGCTCTCTGAGGAGGGTGGGTGAGCCTGGGCATGACCAGATCACCCAGGAGCTGTCATCTCTGGTGAATGTGCTTTTTTAAATCCTCCCTGATACTTTGCTCAGTTTATCTTTGTGCATCATAAAATGTTAGGGTTTGAGGGTCTGTGGTCCTAGATTTAGGGGGTTCATGGCCTAGAAAACATTTTTCATCATTTTGATAATTACCATGGTCCACTTCTAATTTTTCTAACTAAGAACATTTTTAAAAGTTGCTATAAGTACCTTATTAGGTACTTGCTATCCTTCGAAGGCATGGTCATGTGAGGGTGTGTCTGTCCCACATAGCAGTTTCCCCCAAAGGAAGACCTTGGGTCCCCAGGCCTGACGTCGTCACCGGTGATTGCGATGACACCCGGTCTGTGGCCCTTGGTGGGAGGTTGGATGACTGTGGGTCCTGCAGCCTGTATTTGTCAACCCTTGGCTCCTGATTGATGGTGCTCAACAAAACGAACAAAGCAGTAGATTACTCTCCCAGATGGCTTCCTTATTTTTAGTTCAGCAAGAAATTTCCAGAATCTCTCTCTTTCTTCTGACAACGGCCTGAGTGACATGAATGAAGGGCAAACTCAGGCACTGAGTTAGCGTCTTACTATCTGGAACATTCTGGAAAATGATAAAAAATTACATCTGTTGATAGTGTGTGGTTCCCCCCCCCCAACACAATTACAGTTTAAACCCCCACATTCAAAACACATCTTCCAATTCCCAGGGAGGTTAAATAAATTTTAAACGAACCCCTGCTTCTCTCCACAGCAGAGCACTGACATCTTACACTCTGATGCAAAATCCCATCCTTCATGTGGTGTCATGGACTTCCAGAGCCAAGATAGAAACCTTTATAAATACTCTGGGGGTGGGGTTAATTAATATCTGGATTAGTTTCCTGGAACCCCATAACAAATTACCACGACTGGTGACAGAAAACACCAGCAGTGCGTCCCCTCACAGCTCTGTGTCTGTGTTGGTTCCTTCTGCGCCATCTCTGTCTCTATGTTGCTGGTCACCAGTGAGCCGTGGCCTCTAGTTGCACCTGCCAGTCTTTGTGCTTCTAGGGTTGTCTAGACACTCTAGTTGTTAAGACTTCCCAAAATCTCCTTCTTCTTTCTCTTACAAGATCAGTCACTAGAGGCCTCCCTGGTGGCGCAGGGGTTAAAGACAGCACTATCAGGCTATCACCAGCCACTGCAGTACGAGTTCCATCCCCAGCCAGCGAGCTGACCTCTCCTGTCTCGCCTGCTGCTCCCCTCAGCAGTGTATTTCAGTCAGTCTGCCTGTTCTGCTCCCTACTCTGTCTCTAGTGAATCCTCTCACCCCCCACCCCGTACCTCTGGCCTGTACCCCTGTTCTTGTATGCATAAATAAATCTTAAAAAAAATAAAATAAATGGAACATCCAGAAGAGGTAAAAGAAAGTAGATTAGGGATGTCTAGGCCAGGAAAGATGATCTAAGGAAAATGAAGAGCAAACAGAGAGTTTGGGTTTCTTTTCGAAGTGATGAAAATGTTTTAAAATCGATTGTGGTGATGGTTGCCTCTCTCTGTACTAAAAATGATTGAATTCTGCACTTAAAATGGATGAGTTGTATAGTCTGTGAATTGTAGCCCAATAATGCTGTATCTATTTTTTCAAAAACGAATGAATGCCCCTGCCTGTCTCAACAGCCCTCTCTAATTGTATGAGCTGATGTGGAATTACAAAAGCCTGATCCAGCGCATGCTTTTGGAACATAGTCTCTGTGCTCCTGTTTCACCGTGGGGACTTGTAGGGGTTGCTATATTAGTGTTTAATGATGCGAAGCAAGAATCAGAGAAGCAATGCTAATTATCAAAGTCATTCACTTTCAATGTTTTCCTTTTCCATTCATCTACATGTTCCCTGGGGCTCTGAAGAATCCCTTCAGATGGACTTTCAGGAGCCCTTTAAAGAGCTCCTTCCTGCAAGCAGGGAGCACTGGCTGGATGTGATGTGACCTGATGATTCTAGAGCACTGGCTGGATGTGACCTGATCGTTCTAGAGCATTCTAGAGCCCACTGAGGCCTCCAAGTGGTAAACTACATGGGCGCTGCTGTTGTGCTCCCGGGTATCACACTCAGTCTTTGCAGCACATCATGGCCACATACTCTGAGCTGACATAGCTGGGTTAGAACTCTTTCGATTCCTTCCTACCTGCACTCCCAGCCCTTAAAAATCCACACTCTACTCCAGAGTTATGCTACCTCACTGGGATTCTTTGCACCATCTTTCTGTCCCCACTGAACAGTGTCCCCAGCCACCAGCCCTTTATCCCCCTGGCCAAGTGCACTGAGTTTCCACCAATGGGTTCTCACCACTGAGGCAGTTACTGGCATGTGTCCAGAGGTTGTGTGAGTCCATGTGGATTTGTCTTGGATGAGATTGGCAAGCTAGTTGGATTTCATTTTAAAAAGTAGAATCCTTCAGCATTTTTCAGGGACTCACTCATTCATTTAACAGATGCCCAGCAGTTCTAGGGCTGGGGTAGAGGATAAGGTCAAGGACACCTGTAACAGAACAAAATGGCCTCATGGATTTGGGAGATGGGCTGAGTGCCCAGTGGCAGGGACACAGAGAAAAGGGGCCTCATGGTGAAAGGTCTGAAAAACTATCCCACCTACTGGGTCCTCTGCCCCACAGCATGGCCCAGTAATACTTAGTGGCTGCTTTTTGGTCTCCTGGTCGCCTTGACTTCCCACATTACAAGTCACTCTCATGCCATCCTGTGCAAGGGCACAGGAGAGGGCATCACTGTGGAGGGATGTTTGACGATGCAGACTTCTCGTTGGACTTGTTTTCTAACTGTCACATAGCAGGTGCTCAACAAATATTTGAATCAACCAATGAATGTTGACATCCTATTGTCCCCTACTGTAAAGGAAATTAAGACAAAAGAGGAACACAGATATATTTAAGCTAAATATCTAGACAAATAACAAAAGTGAATTAACACGATGCAGACACTGAGATCAGACAGCCTTGAGTTTCTCCATCTCACCACCAATTTGTTTTAATTTTATTGATCATGCCCAGACCATGTCTGACAACTCAGGTTTTTACTTGTCCTCAAAATATTTTCCTTCTATTCAAAATACTTATATATCATATGTGTATGCTTATGGACATAGCCACAGATCCATCTCTGTGTACCTGATGTATGTGCACACACATACATGCATGAAGATATACGTGCAGTTGTCAGTTTGTGGCATCAATTAATAGTGATTAGGTTCTGGTCTTTTCTTTCTCTGCCACCCAAATTTTTCCAAGCATGGTGGTTCACCTTATTTAAAACAAAAATAGAAACAATGTTACTAAATTTCATTATTGTTGCTTAAATTGAACTGCCACTTATCAAAAGAAAGTGAAAGATTTTTCTGTAAATATCTGGAATAAGCTCATCAGTCATGTAGAAGAATAAACTTGAGATATTAAAGGGTAATATAATGAAGTTAAACCAAGGAAAAACTGGGAGGACAGTAGTCAAGGTCTAGTGCAGGGCTCATAAAAATGTATAAGGACCCCGGTAGATAACTTGGCAAAAGAATTCAAAAAGAGGGCTTACAACAGAGGGAGTTGAATTAACAGACAAATAGAAATGTTCTGGTACACTGGCCAAGATGTTAAAGTTAGAAAATGAATCATTTCTCACACATTAGCACAATTTTAAAAATGCAATAGGTTGTAGAGGGAGTCTATCAAAGCAATATTTCTCTATGTTTCAGGTAGCTTTATAAATTGGTACTGCTCTTGGAAAGTTGTGTCAGTGTAGGTAGGTAGGCAGATAGATATATAGACAGACAGACAGAAGACAGATAGATAAATCAAAAGCTCTGAAATATTTGTGACAATTCTACTTCTAGAAATCACCTCTAAGGGACTTCTTTGGTGGCCTAGGAGTTATGTCTCAGTGCTATCACTGCCATGGCCTGAGTTTGATCCCCAGCCAGGCAACTAACCCACATGGCGCAGCAGACCTCTCCTGTCTCACCTGCTGCTCCCCCCAGGAGTGTATTTCAGTAGATCTGCCTGTTCTGCTCCCCACTCTGTCTCTGGTGAATCCTCTCACCCCCCACATCTCTGGCCTACACCCCAGTTAATCTATCAAAAATAAATAGAATCTTAAAAATTAACCAAAAAAATCACCTCTAAGAAAAGAAGATAAAACTATGAAGAGTTACATGCATGAATCTGTCCCTTGAAATGTTAACTTCCAATAAGGAAAGAAGAATGATGCAAATTATGGCTTATTCATGCTTGCATTTAGAAGTTATTCTAAAAGCATGGCAACATGACTAAATCCATCTACTATTAAATAAAAGGAAAAGATTTTAATGTGTTCAAGTGCAATGTTACAAAAAGACGTGTTTAAAATTACCAAAAGGCAAACGGCTGAAAAATGGGCACAGTCGCTGAGTT
The DNA here is from genome assembly GCF_014898055.3 of Talpa occidentalis. Classification (NCBI taxonomy): domain Eukaryota; kingdom Metazoa; phylum Chordata; class Mammalia; order Eulipotyphla; family Talpidae; genus Talpa; species Talpa occidentalis. The sequence goes on along the minus strand of NW_023605083.1, from coordinate 126,576,653 downwards.
GTGGAGGTGGGATTCTGGGACTTTTTCTCTTATCTTATAATGCAGTTAACTTTCAAACTCTAAAACATTTTTAAGGCTATTTCTAAGTGTTCAGTTCCTTAGAATATTTACTAACTTTATGCAGATTATTTCAATCAGTAATAAACCAAAGACAAAGGTTTACTTGACTGGCTTTCAAATTAAAATATTAATCAGGCATATTATCTTATGAGAAAAATGTGCTTAAGACACCATGGACTAATTCTACTTTTGCCACACCACTCTGGGGTCAAAGGATCTCTTGCTTCTCCAATTTGTATAATTCTGTGGGAAAGAGCCAGGCGTGTAATTATTAAGTACAGACTTTATTGCAATAAAGCTGTGAAATTATTTTTTTAATGTGTCTCCTTTTCGAGGAAGGCATGATTGGCTTATACCAGACCCTCTGTCAAAAAAAAAAAAAATCTGTCTTTCATATTTAATTTTTAACAAAAGATTTCTTGTTGAGGTTCAGTTTAGAAAACAAACCGTGTCCTTTTCTCTTCCTGTGTGTGTTGGCATTGATCCCAAGGAATTCTGATCAAACTCTCTTAAAAGTTAGTTTTTCTTTCTTAGGGCAACATCTGTTTCCTTTGCCAACACAGGGTGCTTTCTAGGTGTATTTGCTCAAAACGTTCACTACATTTCTAGGCTCAGCCTCACATGCAGCCTGTATTTCTGAGCACATAAAGTCTGGTCTTCAGGTGCAGGTTGGCTTGGGATGTCACAGGTCTCACTTCTGGATTTATATTTAATTCAACATAGGTTGTCATTTGGATTGTGTAGACTTCTAGTTAAAAGAAACCAAAAGCAACATTTTAAAGCATGAAGATCTATTATCAATAATTATTATCAATTATCAATTTATTATCTATTATTAATCTATTATCTTTTATCAGTTATCAATTTGAAGAGCTATTATCCATTATCAATTATCAACATAATCCCTGAAGTTCTTTCCATTTTCAGGATTTTGGATTTTGTGGTCTCAGAGCAAGATGTTGCACGAAGTTTTGCTTGCTAAGGCACTTCTTGTCACCATCCAGAAGCTGAAAATATGCTTTTGAATGCAACTGCCTGTAAGATCTGGATAGATTCTTCCAAACAAGACTCTGTCAAAAAGTTGGATTAATTTGAAAGCTCAGATAGTCATAGAGAATTATCTTAAAGATAAAATTGTCAAAGACAAAAATATTTACCAAGAACCTTCCAAGTGTGGAATACACATTCGAGCTTCAGTGATGGTGCCAATTATTTCATCCACATGTTGGCACTGATTTCAAGCAGTTGATCTCAGAATGTATTGAAGCACATCAGTCAGTTTAATTTTGAAGTCTGAGTGTTGCCTGATATTTCCTACCTGCTTAATCTTCACTTTGTTGGGGGTAAATTTCATTCTAGATCTCAGCAAGCACTTAGAATAATCTGTATTTGTGCTTTAAATTCTAGAATGTTCAGGAACATTCTAATACATCCTATGGAATAGGAGGTTTCTTTACTGAGGGTCCAGGCTCACACTTAAATTTAAACAAGTAATAGCATCTTCACCAGTGGCTTAATGTATGCTAAAGTATATATATTGCACACAAAATATATTTTCATTGCTTCATGAACTTATTGCAGTGTTGCTTCATACATCCTGTGCTGATAAAATTTGTTGCTGAAAATTCAGAGGTCCTCCAAGCTGTTAATGGACACTTTGATTAGGTTAACCAAACCTAACCCTTTAGGAGAAACAGCAGTTCTCTAGTTTCATTATAGATCTGATGAATCAGACACCTACAGGGTCTGCCCCAGGAATCTGTGTTTATGCAAAGCTCTCTGGCAGGATTGGAAGGAGGCTGGAAGAGTGTAGGGGTATACAGTCTCCCTCTGCTATTGGAAAGTAGAATGTTGCTGTATGGTATGATTTGGTAGGCTACTTTTGGGCTCTGAACATGCTATTCCTATTAATTTATATGGAAAATATTTGAGTATTCCCTAACCTCCAAGACAACTGCCAAATAGAAACAGTCTACTTTCTCACTAAAAGAAACAAGGCGAGACGTGATTATTTTTAGCTGGTAATAGGTTCTCTGGGATCCATTCTGCTATATCCACTTTTTGCCTGTTTGAACTTTACCATAATGAAGAGATTTTTATTAAGCTGCTCAAGTGATCCTGATAACCAGGCAAAAGCACTTCGGTCTGGTGTGGATATGTGTTTTCAGTTTTCTTGGGTCTTTGCCTGGGGCTGAGTTGTTAGCTTTATGCCATAACTTTATCTTTAGCATTTTGAAGAACTTTCCAAACAGCTTTCTGAAGTGGATGCCTCATTTTTTAGTCCCACCATCAACCTAGGAGGCTTCTTGTTTCTCCAATTCCTTGCCAGCCACCTAATCTGTTTTACAGAGCTGCTTGACCCCATCCTTCTAGTGGGCATGAAATGGCATCTCATGGTATCTCACAGTGAAATGGTTTTCATCAACCATTTCCTTAATGCCAAATGATGTTTAACCTCTTTTCTTGTGTTTATTGTTCACTGCATGTCTCCTTTGGAGAAATGTTGATTCAAATCTTTGGTCCATTTTGTAATTTGGTTATTGATCTTTTTAGTGTTGAGTGGTAAAGGTACTGGTTTTAGTGTATCTGAAGGTATAAATAGAGAGATGGAAAATGGCAAATATTTCACATACCAAAGAGACATTATAAACAGTTTGATTGTTTACAATATATTTTGCATGTAACCTGATTTTAGGGAAACTTCTGGTAGTTGGAGAGGTCTGACATCAATGATACAGACGCATTAAATACAGCACACACATGGAATCCTCCATCATTCCATGGCCTGTTGGGATAGACTGAGTTAATGGGGATAACTATTTTACCTTGAGCCCTATGATATTTGTGAATTTCTCATATTATATAAATTCAAAGACCATATAGTCTGTCCACAATATTTCGCTGACTCTGTGGGAGGCTTTTGTTTTTAGCTAAGTTGTGTGGAAACTCGAAAACTAAGTATCTCATTTGCGTTATTGTGAATATTTCCAGGAGAAGAAAACCTTTTTTTTCTTGCAGACAGTTGAAGGAAATTATCGTTTCTGTCTTTAAATTACCATAATTGGGTTTCTCCATCACAGACTTGTAAAACTATGGAGTATGTATAAAGTCATGTTTATTCATTTGAGATTCTGAACATAAGTATACTAAACTTGATTATGTTAATTTCAGAAGAATAGAACATTAAGTCTAGAATTAGGCAAATATATAGTAGTTGCAGTTGTGTGCAAGGATGGCTTCTATTTCCAGGATAAAATCAAATCTTATTCCAAAATCTAATTAGCAGTTGTTTATTGGTGTATCTGACATACAACAGCCGACTTTCTCACCTCGGTAACTAGCACGGCGCCAACAGATGAAGTAAAACTCTGACCATCTATTAGAGTTCCCAGCCAGAACCCTGGAGCCTGGAGTGGCTCCTGTCAGCCAGGACAGAACAGCAGTGATGATGAGAAGCAAAGACCAGAGGCCAAATGCATAGCAATCGACTTAAGAGAATATTTTTCAGATGCACCAAAAATGGATCTCAGTATGATAATTACTTTCATTAGACAAAGCTCCTTGATATTCTAAATCTGTTTCCAAACTGTATCAGTTTCCCAGGGATGTTCTAGCAAATGACCGTGGACTGGTAGCTTACAACAACAGAAATATTTTATTCTCTCACAGTCCTAAGAATCAAGGCGACATCCAAAATAAAGGCTTGACAGGGCCATGCTCTTGCCGAAGGCTCTAGAAAGCAACCCTGCCTTGCTTGTCACTAGCTCCCAGCTTGTAGCGACATCACTCCAATCTCTGCTGCTGTCCTCTCCTCTCTCGGGGTCCCTGTGTTCCCTTCCCTTCTTATGAGTACACCGGACTCAGCTCCCACCCTTGTCCAGTAGGACCTCACTTAGTTTAGCTAGTTACATCAGCACAGACCCTGCTTCTGAATAAGGTCTCACCCTGGGGTTATGGGTGGACATGAATTTGGGGAGTAGGGGAGACATTGTTGACTTCGAACAAAAAGCAACCAATTATGTCTCCATAATATGGATTTACTCTGGGGGGAAAAAAGGGGTGGGGGAGTTTAGAAAGTGAAGTCTCATGGCAAGACACACATATACCACTCTGATCAAAAGCAGCTCCCTCTAACATAACCTTTAGAGGGGCTCTGGGCAGAGAGAGCTTCCTCCTCCTTTCTGCTGGGACAGGGCAGTCACACCACTTCCATCATATGTACAAGGCACTTTGGGTGCTGTTATTTGCCAACAGCACCTTAGGGGTAGATGTATTGCAGAGAGCCCAGTTTATCATGTAGACGTAGCTATTCAGTTAAGAATTGCATGCAAACTTATACAACAGAAAACTCCCTGGTTCAATAACAGCATGTGTTTCTGTCTCATGTAAAGGGATGTGTCGGGGAGTAGGCCAGGGCTTTGGAACAGCTGTGTGGGCATCAGGAACCATCGTCTGTGTCTGCTCCCCCATCTGAACCCCAAGTTTCATGCACAGTCCCCTCTACTCCAGAATAGCAGCTGCAGCTCCAGCCCTTGTGTTTGTGTTCCATGCCACAGAAGGGTACTTCTCTTGGTTGAATGGCCTCCTGTTAAGCAGCTTTTAGGGGAGTCTCAACCCTTCTACCTAAGACTCAATTTTCATGTGAGTTTCACTTAGTTGCAGGAGAAATGTTTTCTTTCGCTGCAGATCTGTGTGTTTAACTAAACTGAGATTCTGTTAAGGAGGAGAAGGCTGGGTGTTGCGGAGATACCCTGGCTTCTCTGCTGTGATGGGGTTCTCCTGCTGGCCTCTGTAGATAGCGCTTTGGGATTAAGGGGCTGATCTGGAAAGTGAACCCTACATGTAGCCCTGTTGCTGGGATAAAAACATCCTGCTTCAGAGGAGCACAGAGAACTGTCTATACTCCACGCCTGAGAGAAAATGAATAATTTACACTTCCATTTTGATCATCCCCCACTGTAGTCATTAGTCCTTCCAGGCCTGTGCATCCTCTAAGAGAATGAAGCAGAGGTTTGTTAGCACTTCCTCCATTTTAAAGCAAATCCACAAGCCCTAACTGTTGAAACCAGAACCTCACAGCATGGTACGAAGAGCCTCCATGACTGGCCTGGAACTGTGCCCGACCAGGTTGAGTGAAATCCCTTCCCTCTGTCAGCTGGTTGCTTCCTGCACCTCTGGGTGGGGGGTGGAGATCCAGGTCCCTCTAAACATCTTGGTCTTGAATGTCCAGTGCTTTATTTACACAACCAGAGCTAAGGACTATCACTCAACATTTTGCACAGCTCAGCACTTGCAGAGAGAGATTTTATATAAGATGGTTTTGTTGCTGCCCCATATCCAAGGTTCAGATAGTAAGGAAAATAGACTTTTTAAAAAAAAATAATTCATATTCCTTCCTGAGGGCCCAATCAAACATCTGTCCATGCTCTAGCAACCGCTACTTGCTGGTGTCGATGGGTGCCAGTCCTAGGAAGGATGAAATGAAAAATGAAAATATGTAGATGTCCACACATTAACTGGACTTAGCACATGTGGCTGTGTGGGTCACACTATATTTTAAAACCACAATTGTCCATATTTATTTTTATGTACTTGTTGAGCTATAATTCACTTATCATGAATTTTACTTATTTAAAATATACTGTTCAGTGATTTTTACTATTATATATTCACAGAATATTCATATACTATTATATATATTTGTGCAAATATCACTATAGTCTTTGAATATTTTTAATGCCCCCAAAGAAATTCTAGTAGCATTTACTTCCACTTCTCCATTCCTCCAGGCCCTAATGTTTTCTGTCTCTATGGATTTGTCTATTCTGGACACGTCACAGAAATGAAATCATACAGTGTGTGGTCTTTTGTAACTGGCTTCCTTCATTTACATGTTTTCCAGACGCATCCAAGTTGCAGCCTGTATCAGTTGCTTGTTCTTTTAACGGCCAAATAATATTCCATTATATGGTATACCACATGGAATATGTTCTAAATCATGCTATTCCAAATTTATATTGACAGTGGAAAGAACATATACGTCCAGTCACTGGACTAGGTTTCTTGGCCCCAGCACCGAGAGTTGAATGTCTTTCAGTAAGTCCTTTCCCCAGTGTGGAATGAGTGAGTTGCAATGCTGATGAGCCTTCGGAGTGCTGAGATTTCTTTACTCGTGTTGATTTGGTCACTCTGTGTATGTTTTGAGCTGCTTCTGGGCCCCAAGTGCTGTGCTATGCTCTGGGGGAACAGAGAGAAGGCATGATGGCTGATTCCCCCTCTTGGTCATGTGGAAATTGGGCTGTAGGCCCAGGCACATCTGTCGCCAGCCACCAAAGCCCATCACCAAGGTGGTTTTGCTCTGATCCATCAGCTCTGATCCATCACACAAGATTCGCTCTGATCCATCAGCACACAATTAGTTCCAGTGGTGATGAGTGTCATAAGCTTATATTCCAGAGGGATCCATCTGGGAGTAAAAGACAGAGTGGCTGGAAGGTTACGGCGTGAGGAAGGCAAAGAAGCTAAGGAGGAGACTGGGTAGAAGCTCTCAAGGACCAGAGAAGCTACCACAGAGTGGGACAGGGTCATCTTCTTGATGGAAGTAAGAATTGTAACTTTCTTGTGGCTGGATGGGAAATTAAGACAGGGACATAATACTCGAAAAAAGTCCCTCATTTATAATTCTGATTAATACAGAACATTTATAAACTTCAGCCTCTGGAAAAGTGACACAAAATGCATTAGCACATGTTCTCAATCTCTTCCTAATGAAAAATGTGAGGAACCCAAGATCAGAGGAGGCCGATGTCTGGAGCTGTTTCATCTCAGAGCCGATGGGACAGGATGATGGGCTGGGCTTTACACATGGGATCTGGTCAGCTTCAAGCTCCCTACCTACATCGGGGTGGGCTGTTTCTCTTCATGTTTGGAAGCTCGTTCTTGGGCTTTGTCCCCCCGGCTCCTTGACTGTTTTGAAGCCTGACTTTGTTCTTCAGGAAGGCCCTAGTCCTTCCACCACCAGACATCATGTTGTTAGCTGACTTACACCAACAACCTTGATATCAAAGGGGAAAGGATTACAGGGCCTCTAAGATCAAAGGTAGAGCAAATGTAATGATGCACCAAGGCCTGTTCCATCCATTTGGGTGCATTTTACATGAACAGGGGCCACCAGCACAGGCAGATCCTCCTCCAGCTACCAAAACCTGGGTCCAAATATGGATGGAATCACGAGCAGCTTCCTGATTGGGCCACAGCTTCCTGATGGGGCACCTTATTTACCCTTATTTCTCAAAACCATATTGAAATTGGGTCAGCACATGAAGCTATTTTGATGACCACCAGGCCTTTGCGGAGTTCTTCTAGGTAACATAACAAACTCTGAGAAATTACTCTTATGACTATCTACTATAGTAGGAATTTCTCATGTTACAATGAGAGAAACTAATTGTTTTGAGCTGACATTGAGATTTTTATCAGATTGAGTGGCAGCAGGCTAATTTTTAAAAACCTTTCTGGTGCCAGAAACATATTGTGTCATGAAAGTTTGGTGAGCCCTGCATAGTCACCTATTCAAGTCGGGTCAGAAGAAATTCCACATTCATTTTTCAGTCAAAAGTAATTATTCTTTTAGTATGCTGTTAAATAAATGAGTCTTATCCTAGGAGTGTTGATACTGCCTCTCTTAAACTTGATCACTCATTCATTTACTTATTCATGCATCCCGGTTCCTTTTTTCCCCTCCCCAAGCAGTCAGGTCCAGTCCTAACTCTCCATATACATGTACAAGTATTTCATTTATAAAAGAGATTAACTATTTGGGGGCCTATGAGTGCGACTTCTTGAAAAATCGTAATTTAAGAAAAATAGCTAAGTTATTTCCAAGTACAGTTCTGAGAAATTTCTGGGCATTGGGCAGTTTTGTGACTCTCACAGATAAGTAGCAGATATCAAGAAACGAGGGATCATAGTATTTAAGACTTTATTCATGAACTTTTATGAAGCAATCTGACTCAAGTGATTTCATATTCTGGGAAATGCTGACATTCTGTACTACAGTCTGTATTCCATAGGGACCTTGGCTAGGTTAGTGACACAGACCTGTGCAGAGTATTTAGAGGACAGTAGAACTAACATGATTGTATCCCTCTTATTCAAGGATAAATTGTTTCTGTGCCTTCACTTCTTCCCTCCTTATATTCCTCCCTCCCTTCTCTCCTTCCTTCCTGCCATCCATCCACTCACCCTCCCACCCACCCACCCATCCACCCATCTACCCATCCATGTATTCATCCAGCCATTGATCATCTTAGTTTTCTTTTACTAATTCTAGAATCTTTAAACTCTCCCTGGATTAGGTAAGGGAGGGAAGCCATGTAAGTTGCATTGATTCCATGGAGCATAATTAGCTCCAAATATCACATGCCCTTCCTTCAGAACTGAGAAAGTAGGGCCCTTGGTTTTAGGCGGGAAAAAATTCTTGGTAGTTTGTTACTCTAAGTTGGAGGACGACCAAGGATCAGGAGAGTAACTGCAATATGGCAATAGCAATGTCTTGTCCCTGGAATGGCTTTACCTGAGTCTCTCTCAAAAACTGCTGGATTCCAGAAGTAATCTGAGAGCAGGCTGCAGAAGGAACAAATTGGAGCAGCTCTCCTTTTACCTCCTTCCTGTCATCTGTGTAAACCCTTCTAAATTGGCAGAAAACAACGCTCCAAGTGACTGTAGGTTTGAGGAAGCCCAAAAGCCAAATGTGTAGGCAAAAGCATTAAGAGCTTTTAGCAGTGAGAGCAATAGCTGGCTCCATCTAAGTAGGACTGTTTTTTATTTCTTTTTCATTTCCCTGGGAGGAAGTGACAGTTGAATGCCTGGCGCTTTCACATGGCCTATTTTCCCCATGGGAAATTTTAAAAAATATCCATTAAGTCTAGTGTGTATATGCAACAGAAGGGCATAATATGCCCCTCAAATGAATATGATTATCTTCATCCATGAAATAAAAGCCTTTGAGGGATGGCAAGGCTGTGCAATTCATCAAAGCCACCAGCTTAGGCCAAGTTCGACTGTGTTGAAACCAGTCCGTTCTTTCTTCCTGACTCAGTGCCTCAAGGCAAAGCGTCATTAAACAGGTATCTTAGCCTCTTTTTCACCTTTGACAGGGAGGGAAGGATAGCAGTGAAGCCAACTTTAGATGTCCAGAAGGCTATGTTGTTTTGTTTTGTTTTGTTTTTAAAGCTATCCTTTCCTTTGCTCTCCTAACGCCAATATGTGGTTGGAAAGTAATGGAGCGAGCTAGATTGAGATGTGGGTAGTTGTTACTTAGGAACAACCCAAAACATCGAAGAAAACAGACTTTGTGGAATAATTTAAAAAATTTCAAGTCAGCCACATTGTCATATGTTCCTTTAAGTGACCACAGTGGGGTCGTGCAGAACACAATTCCATAAACATGTACCCCATGTAGACCAGATCGAGCAACTTTCCAAGGGCAGTACTTCTTCAGTGGGGAATTCAGATTCCACCCTGTTATGTAACCAGCAACAAGAGAAAGTATCTATTCTGCTGTCTTCCAGGTCAGTGGAAACTTGGTGAAATGATAGAGTTACAAGACTGCTCAGTCACTTGTTGGTCATCCTCTGTTCGCTGGTGCCTGTTTTTCTGAGATTATGAAAAACCCTGCTCCCTTTTTAGAGAGTTACTAAAGGCTCCATTTCCAGAGAGAAAAACATTGCCTTTGGTTTTAAAAAAGCTATTCTACCTGAAAAAAGAAGAAGCAACAAGAAGTCAGGAAACACCTCTGATAGGAAAATGCAGCTTTGTGAGAAGTGACCAGTAAATAGCCAGAAGACAGTGCTTACCTCTGATTGGCTGGAATAATGTCACATGGCCACTGTAGCTGCAAGAGAAGCTGGACAGTGTGTTTTGTTAGCTAGACTTGCTGTCATTCCAACGAAAACCAGAGATCTACTTCTAAGAGGAAAAGGAGGAATGGACTTTTGGCAAATGACTTAATAATGTCTGCCATCAGGCGGGAATTCATGTCCAGCAAATGGAAATTGAGTAATACTAAGAAGTCAGACTGTGAGTACATACTCCTACAGCCCATTGACAGCGAGAACAGCTTGTGTCCTGTTCCGAGATTTCACTGTCAGCTGCCCACATTCACGGTACCTGGAGAGCTACAATTTCTGCCAGACCTCTCTTAATTATTCTCTATTTTGTAAGGGGAAATAGATCTCTCATGCAGCTAACAAAATAGACTTGAAGCTTGAAATGTACTTTATCATGGAGCATCTGAAAATAACTCAGCTCTGAAGTTCCATGATGAGGTTGTCCTTTGGCTGTGGAGTAAAAATAAGTCTTTATCCATTCATCAGCACAAGTTTAGCTATGCTGTCTGTGACTTTGCCCTAGCTTATGCATCTGCTTTTAACAAATATTAACCCCTAATAGTCTTCAACAGAGGAACTGAAAGTTCCAGAGACATAACTCACTGATCTTGATACTGATCAAGAAAGGAGACCCTGGATACCCTCCCCCACTTCTTTGCCTTACATTTCTGTCCCAGACAATGAAATCTTTAGGCAGTGGACTTCAGGGACCTAACAGAGCCCCCTAAGAAATGGCTGTTTGTGATGTATGAAATGGCTTTTTTATATATAGTAAGTTTGCGACTTGGATGTGACTTTAAATGTTTCTATTTAACCTCATCAAAATCATGATTTTATCCACTGAGGCATTTCAAAGTATGTTTATTTCTCCAATGTCCTACACACCCCATTTTCCTCCTGTTCTTTATGCTTAAAGATGCTGTTTGCTCTAAATATTTGTTCTCAAGTTATACCACCTATTTTTCCCACTTATTAATCAGAAAGATCACTTGCTCCATTTTGAAAGTAGAAACCTTTCCACATCTCCATTAGCACCAGATATCCTTGTGAAGTCTGTAGTTCTGGGGACAAATGTTCATTGAAAACACTAAAAAGATGTGTCATCGAGGAATAGGATGTACTTTTCAAAAGGAAAGATACCTGTGGCTGATCTGGTTTTTGTGTTAATGTGTTTTCCTAGAAAAATATCATGGGAACTTCACAGAACAGCAAGTAAGGGTAAGAACTAATACTGCCTCTAGTCAAATAGTTTCAGGTGTGATCAGAAACATCTCATTTGCAGCAATGAGTGTGGTTTTGTCAAAATAACTTCTGATGTTCAGATGTGTTTGCTGGGTTAAATCTAAGCAGGGGTTTGTTACTGAATTCACAGCCCACATTAAGGAAAGAGTCTTAAATAATAAGTTTAAAAACAATCATAACAGTACATCAGCAGCCTGCTTGCAGACTTCTCATGAATACTAAGTTGGCCGTAGTTAATTGCATGCAGTCAAACAATGGCCATCTGCCTCTGTAATCTGAGAAATAAGATTAACAACAACAGAGGAAAGCTAATTATGAACAGAGATGTTTATGACCAAAATTTTCACCCAGCAGAGCAAAGACAGTGCCCCAAAAGATGGTTCACATCTTTTATCCAGTGCTCAAGGACAAAATAACAGGGTAACTTGAAGCACTGTCGAGCAAGTTGTACTAAGACTTGACCTGGGGTGGTTATATTTCCCTAGGACTATGGTTTCACTTTAATGTGGGACACACATTCTCAGGAAATGAAATGTCAGAGGAGGTGGTCAGGCCAGAGGCAACTAAGGGAGCAGATGAAATTGGGCCAGATTGTGGCTGGACTTAGCATGCAGCAGGGTTTCAAGCAAAGGAATGAGGCCAGCCAGGCAGGGAATGGTAAAGGTGATCTGGTCGAGAGACTGGGATAGGGGTGGGATATATATGTATACAGCCTTCAACAGGGCAGCAACATGGGTTAGGACCAGCTTGAGAGAGAGGCCCGCCTGCCCCCAGTCCAGCATGGGGTCCACGGTCCAGCTTGGTGAGTCATGTGCAGAGAATCCCAAATTCTCTCCTGCTGTCTCCCCCACTGTGGTACCTTTAAAGGAGAGTAGGATGAAAGGAACTTGGGCTGGACAGGGTGTCATCATTTGCATTGTCCAACACAGTAACCACAGCTCCCGGTGCCAATTTAAATGAATTACAATTAAATGAAAGTTCAGTCTGAAAGTTCAGTTCGCCATTTGAAGTGACCACATTTCCAGGGCCCAGCATGTAGCCGGTGGTTACCCCATCAGTGCAGATCTGAAACGTCCCCATCACTGGACCACACTGAGCTGCTCCTGACTTTGTCTGATGATCAAACCTGTCCTCTTGTTTTAGAGGTGAGGAAGTCTCCCTTGCTGCTTTATACACCAACTACCTTCCCTGTTGAAATTTGTATCTGTATAGAATGCCTTTGCTTATGGATACCAATTAGATTCTCTGCAAAATTACATCGAGTTGGCTGTCAAATGCTGTGGGTTTGGCAAAGAATAATAGAAAAGTCACTTTCCAGAAAGAGAAGAATGTTGGGGTTGCACATGTCACAGAGCCTGAAACAAATTTCAGCCTGATTAAACTTCTTTGGAGTAGACTGTTGTAAAGGAGGGGGCTGCTTTACTGTTCAGCTCGGACTATGGGTTCCTCTCTCCTCTAGCGGCGACAGTCTTAAAAAATCTTAACTTGCAAGACTCCATGTCATTCTATTCCCCTCTAGTGGAATTAAAGGGTAGCAGCTGTCTTTCTGTTCCACCTTGCATGTATTTGCAATCATAGGACAGGAAATCTAGCGTTATCAAAGATGCAAGATGCCGTTATCATTACTTTCCACGTGATGACAGACTGCTTCTTTGCATTTTATCTTTTTTCCTGTCCTCAAGAGAAAATGGCTTTCTGCTCTGTGTCCACTTTCGTTCCTTGATAACAGAATGAGCTTCTTTCACAGTAATGTGACTATCCTCTCCCATTGGCTCAGCGTACAGGCAGGCAGACCCATCAGTTGAGTCAAAGGCTAAATCAAAAGCCTGATTTTGCAACTTAACAACTGTTGATCTTGTTTAAATCATTTACTTTCTCGAGTCCCAGTTTCTTTGTCTCTAAACGGGTGGCTATCCTTTGACTTTCCATGGCCATGTCACAGGCTAAAAGGAAATATTTCAGGCCCTTTGAGAACTGGGATGGACTCTGTAAGTTGATCTCCCCCCTTCACCCCTCTCCACCTCCAGCAGCAGATAAAGGGGGATGTTACCCCATCCTCTGCATGTGGGTGGAATCCTCGGGGCCTGGGGCTGCCTATAAGTTGGTCACATGGGCCGCAGCCACCTGCCATTTCGTTTTATTATATGTCCCCTTTTCATTTCAATGTTGACTTTTGCTGAAGTTGAACTAGTTAACAAAGAAAAAAGTAATTTTTAAAATGCCAGTGGTTGCAGTGTTTCTGTATCCTCAAATCAAAATATCACTTAAAGGTATTTACTGAAATGCATTAAAATGCCATGCCCCTGCCCCTACCCCTGCCCCTGGTTCCAGGCAGCAATCCCTAGCCCCACCCACCCTACCCCGCAAACTGAAGACTGCACAGTCGTCCAGCAAACAGCACTGGATTTCTGCCGTCATGGTAACACTGCTGTTTGCTACAGGCAGAAATATGAGCATGTTCTTCGATATTTGGGTTAGGTATTTGTTTTGCTTAAAAACCCAGAAAACAAAATTTAAATGGCCATAGGTTTCTGCCACCCAAAAAGCGAACTTCAGATTTTCATAAGAGCTGAGCAAATGGTGCTAGTCATTTCAGAGTCCTGATTGGTGGTCTCTGATGTGGTCCTGGGGGAGACAGAACAAGTACTATTTTTGTCATTCTTTAGCTTGGGCTCCTGGAGGCACATCTTAGGATGCATTTAAAGTCACAGTTGGAGGAAAAGGCATTCGTGTTACCTCCTATTGTTTAAAAAGAGAAAGAGAAAAAACGAAGGGCCTCTGTCCCTCACTGTGTAGGCTCTAGATGCCCAGGTACACAACAACCAGACATAGCCATGCTTGGAGAAAAATGAGGGGAAGTGCAGAATGTGGTGCAGGACAGACTGATGCTAATGAATGCCACAACTGCACCTGTGACAGCTTTGCAGGAGCAGAAGCCAAGGTGTAAGAATCTTTTATCCAGTCACACCTGTAAATCTAAACCCCTTGCATCCTTGTGAGAAAGACTGGCTGTCAGAGGCAAATGGTTAGAGAGTCACTATCCCCTTCCAACACCCCCCCCAAAAAAAAAGATAGAACCTTCACTGTTTCTTAATTTCTGGTTTTAGAAAAGAAATTAAAAGATAGCAATAGAACAGTACATCCTTGAGGAGAGAGGAGCTGCAGCTGGAAAGAATATAACTCTCACTTCTCGAAGGTTCTTGGCAATCACTGAGCAAACGGGGGGTATCCTAACCCAAGGACAAATGCTGCACTTAACAAAAATCAAGTGAAAGCCAAGAGTTACATATCACTGTTTAGCCAAGATAGAAAATGGATGACTTACAAGCTTATCAGGAAGCTCAGCAGCCTCCCTGCACAACTGGAGAGGCTTGATCAAAAACAGACCCAGGTTTACAGTGGAAGGAGAGCTTTTAAATGTCAAATTTTGTGTTCATCCCTTTGGCCCAAGATTTCTACTTCTGGCACTTATCCTGAGGATTCTATGAGACTTGTGTGCAGTGAGTGTTCGTTTATGGTAGTTGCACTTATAATCATGAATTTGGAAATAACTGAAATGCCCAGGAATTGGGGATTGGTTAAATCGAGTATGGGACCTCCATCTGATCAAATATCATATAGGAAAATGTTACTGTTTCCGGGTTAATGACATGGAAAGATTTAAGACAAACTGTTCTTTTTTTTTTGGAAACAGCAATATATATATATAATTTTCCTTTCTACTTAACTGTAGTTTCTAATTTTCTTAGATTTCATCTGCAAAAATGAACATGTGAATAAGCAATTGCAAATTAATGTGACTGCAATAATTAATATTTTACTATAAGCTACCATTAAAAAAGAAAAACCTAAGGTCATAAGGAAAAAAATGCTGTTGACTGGAAGGAATACACAGACTGGATAATTTAGGGACCAGAGGTAGCCAAAAAAGGAAAAACTGCATTTTTTTCTTTGGACTTTGGAGCTAAGGGGACAAGACTACATATACCTTTTGCCGCCTTTGTTGTATTTAGCCCGTTGTACCAAATACCAGCTGCTGGGGATTTTCTAACATTATCGGAGGCATAAAAAATCAGCCTTCTCGAACAAGGTGCTGTCTTAAGTCCATGACAAAAAGCAACTCAGCATCCCAGGCTTCCTCTCTACCTGCTACAGATAGTAGGTGTCAAATTTTGTCCTGTACCATCTCAATTTTTTTGAGGGCACCTCACTTAAACAACAACCCAGTCCTGTCTTATTAAACAAAGACCATAGGATCTTGGAGTCTCTTGAATAAATACATCTACATTGATCTCCAATCCGTACTTAAGTGGCCCTAGGACTTGGCCTTGAAGTTTTGCAGGAGTCAAATAACTTTGTTCAGAGCTGGCAGAGATTCACATACTTAAAATGCTGTTTATATTCGGGACTATTTTGTTTTCCTTTCAAACGATCACATTGAAGCTCACCAAATCTTTAATTAGCACCCACATTTTTTGGTGCTTAAAAAAAAAATCTTTATCTACTGGAAAACAGATCAGTGGTTGCCAGAGAGAAGGGCTGGGGAGGGTAGGAATTATGACTAAAATGGGATCTTCCAGGGAGCTTGATTTTATATCAAACATCTTATTTCATATCATTTTTTAATATCATTTCTTACTAAATCAAAAATTCCTTTGGAATTTGAGAAGTGTGATCAATGCCCACAAAAGCTTGACAATACTGATGTTGTGAGATGAAGGCAGCATGTAAAATATATTAGAAAGTCGGAAGATGTTGGTTATGATATAACTTTTAATTAAGATTTCAGGTTTATGGACTGCTGGTTCTAAACAGCTGTACCGTGATCTCACACGGACACCATTGTCTCAGCAGACGCTGGAGAAGCTGCAGAGAAAGCCCATTCATCACCAGCTATGGCAGTTGTGCCCCAATTCCTTCAGCAGGTGCAGTCTCTCCCACTAATGGATCTCATGAACCCACTGAAATAGAACCAAATCTATTCAGCTAGGAATTGGGGTAATTTAGATTGCATAGATAATGCATGAATTCATTTTTCAGCTTAAACCTTTTCGGATAATGTTTAAAGGCCCCTCTCCCTGGCATCCCGAACCTAGCGTGTTTCTCCATTTCCCCAGAGGCTCTTTTGTTTAGATCTATCTCGAGAAAAGCTGCGCCGTTGTTCTACATCTGCGAGTTATCTTTGATTCTGCTTTTTTACATAAATGTCAGGAGAGTTTATGTTTCATTCCGGGACTTGCTCTTTCCATGAGGTGGTATTTCTTGGTGTTCTGTCCGTGTGGTTAACAGAAAGATTGGGCCCATCTGATTTAACTGCTCTGTAGCGTTCCCTAGAATAATATATTATGGCTTATTTAGCCATTGCCTTGTTCTTGGAGATTTATGTGGGGTATATTTTTTAAAGTTTGTTGCTTTGCATTTGATAATCAGAGCATCATGCTGGGCAAAGGACCCCCGAGAATCCTCCTGCAAGAAAACCTGGCTTGACAAGTTAGTCCAACTGCAAAGATGAATGGTATGCCTCAGAATAAATTACATTAAGATAAAAAATTGTCACCGGAAATGGAAGTTTTTTGGTATGTCCAAGGGCAGGAAACATTCTATAAGACCGTTAAGATCACAGGCTGAGGATGAGCCCCCATGCTAACTGGGCATCCGGAGAAGGGCCGCGGGAGGCTTGCTCAGTGCTCACTGCCCGATGTGATCATTGTCGCGACGCCACCTTGCATAAAATCACCCTGAGCAGATGAACTGGTGATACTGTCATGTTAACGCAAAATTTGGAAACAGGAATATTTTAAATGACAGAGTTGAGGGGGAAACATCCCGTGTCACCCTGAGAGCAGTGTCTTTGGTGCGGCTCATGTTGTCAGTACATGGTGACATGGAGACCCCATGTGGCTCACAGTATAATCCTGAGAGCACGTCAGATGGTGAAAGCAGGCCTGCTCTTGGTATTCAGAGGGAGCAGCTTGAAGGCGCCACACTGCTTTGGGTGATAGAGGAAGTCACACCCCAAGGGTTTTGAGGACTTAAAAAAAGTCTTTTCCATCAACTCTTAAAGCCCAGATGCCAGCCCCCAAAGACAGATGATTGGACACCCTCAGAGAAACCTGTGGGACATTTCAGAGATATTTGAATAAGGGTAACTAATTCAAGCCAGGATGACCTCTCGCCAAGTGCCTGCCATTATTTTATCCATCAGATTAAAAGGACATTTGAAGTGATGTCTGTTCAAATATAAACATCCTCATCAAAAAGCTTCCTCATTGATTGCCTGCCTCTGGCAGCCTTCACTCCCCCACAGACTTCACATTGCACACTGCTAGTCTCCATCCCTGAAGACAGTTTCTGACTTATCTAGAATATGCCTTCCAGCTAGTTGCAGATAATAAGAGAAAACTTGTATAAAATTTAAAGCCTGGTCAGTTTCCAAAGTTTTTACAATGTAGATCCATGGGTTTGTTTTTAGCACATTATAATTCATGGTAGTGGTAGTGACGGAGATGGTATTGTTGATGGCAGTGGTGGTGATGGCAATAGTGGTGGTGATGATATTGGTGGTGATGGTAACATTGGTGGTGATAGCAGCAGCGGCGGTGGTGGTGATGATGGTGGTGATGTTGGTTATAGTGGTGCCGATAGTGATGAACATGAAAGATTAAAAGTCACTGATAGGGATCTTCCCCAGGAAGGTTAATTAAGCTGTTATATTACAAAACTAAGGTATGTGAAACAGACTAGCAGATGCTTTTAATAGAACTTGAAATTTTCATTTGTTATTTTTTTCCTAAGAGCTCTAGATTTAAATTTGTGGGTTAGACTTCACTGGTGCCTATGAAAACTGGTTTCATCAAAACCTTTTCCTCCCCCAGACATGTGCATGACTGAAGCATCTGAGCAAATGTTTCCCCCTTTCATTATAATATGTCAGGCTTGTGACATATGACAGCAGGTTTCATATTCTATTTAATGAGAGGCTGCCAGTGCTAAGAAAGTAAAAGTAAGAGTCACATGCAATGCACTAAATGGAAAAATGTTACTGGCTTAGAAATAGTGAAGACTTGGTACCTACCATCCGTTTCCTTGAGGCACTAAGTACGGCCAAACTTATAACTTCTATGTGGGATAATGTATCTAAAACCCACAAGTGAACAGTGATAAAAGTATGTGTTGCTAAAGATTCAGTGGTTCGTTTCATACACACAAATTTATTGAAGGTCAACTGTGTGAGAGACAAAGTGGTTTGAGAGGATGCTGAGACTGATTTCTGTCGTCAGGTGACTTTGTAGTCCAAGTGGGACCTGTTATGTTTCTTTCCTTTTTTGCTTTGGTTTCCAGGAAGCTCAGAGACAAAGCTAACAACACTGAAAACTTAACTCTTAACTCTTAGATTTGGTTCTGGTTCAAGTGCAAATTTCAGCAACATCCTTTAGTCTCTCTCTTTAAGACTATAAGTCTATCCTGGAAGGTGTGGGGGTGCTCCTGGAGTTGAGGGAGGATAATAAAGATGAAAATAAATGAAAGAGGAAGTAGATAGAACAAAAACTATCATGAGTGGCAGAATGTGACACATGGTGTATAAAAAACAAAATGTTCTGGAAGGTCAGAAGAAAATTCCTTTTTTTTTTTTTTTTTTAAAGATTTATTTATTTATTTATTTATTTATACAAGCACTGGGTACAGTCAGAAGAGCGGGAGGGTGAGAGAATCCACCAGAGCCAGAGCGGGGAGCAGAGCAGGCAGAAGGACCGAAGGACACTGCTGAGGGGAGCAGCGGGCGGCAGGAGAGGTCTGCGCGCCATGTGGGACCCTCCTCCGGTGGCCGGGGAGCAGCCGGGGATCGAACCGGCGCCACAGAGGCTGCGGGCAGCTTCGCAACCCAGCACTCAACCGCTGCACCACCGGAGAGGCCCAGAAGAAAATTCTTATTTGGTGCTGACATGTGGTGAGGAAGGAGCCTCCTTTGTTGCCTTTTTAGTTGTTTCAGCAGGTGGGGTCTTGCCCTCCGGTGGTTACACTGCAGAGAAGGAACAGTCAGTGCAAAATAAGCAAGACCAAGGTGTCCATTGGAGATCCCCCAAGTCAAGAGTTGGATGTTAGATTGACAGATGTAAAATAGGAACCCTGAGGCCCTGCCCATCAAATGCTTCTCTCACAACCTGAGAAGATTGGCTTACACCCAAGCACACCTGAGATTCAGCCCCGCCCGCACCCCACGGCCACACAGAACTTCCTGGGACACCACAGAATTCATTTGTGCAAATCACTTGCCAATTGTCACAAGGTCTGCTCTTGGGCCAGCAGGGGACAATCCAGGCTTTTGTGTCCTGTGTCTTCCCTTGTCTTTCCGTCCAGGTTACAAACATCACTCAAAACCTATAACTAACACCACGCCTCTTAATGACCCCTGGTCCCTCACTGGCACCATACGTTTTGGGGTAAGCCTTCAGCCAACCCATGCCTTGAAATGATTTTGTTAGGAAAACCTGGTCAGAAAGTTTTAGAAACAGCATGTGTTTCCTTTACTTAGAGAAAAGCATTCTGATTCTATGTTTCAGAGAGATCTTTAGACTCATCCTCCCACCACCTTGTCACATGAGATCCAGCCAGTCATATATCTGATGAGCAAACAATAGATGCTCCTTTAGCACTGTTCTGCTTGAATTAGTGGTATTTACCCGGCAAACAGTACTGCATCGGCCAAGCAGTAAGCAGTGTATTTAATTCATAAGCTGTACAGTAAAAATAGATACATTGGAATTATACACGGGAAACCCTGAAGTCTGTAGTTTACTTAATGGTATTCTAGCCTTATCAATGTCCTGGTACTGCTCACGTACTGTGGTTATGTGCGACATTAGCGCTGGAGAAGGCTGGGCAAAGACGAAACGGGAACAGTCTGTACTATTTTTGCAAATTCCTGTGAGTCTTAAATTATTTCAAAATAAAAATAAGTTTTTGTTTTTTTTTTAAAGCAAGATGGAATCAAAGACATCCTCTGGTCCAGTTGTTTTTGAACTTGTATTTTAGCAGTGACCTCTTCTTCTGCTCTTGTCTTCTCTCGTCTTCAGCTGCCTGCAGGCACCTCCTGACCTGTAGAGCTCCTTGAAATACCACTTTAAAGATGCTGGTCAATCGAACCCCTTCAGGCTCCACATGAGAAGTCAAATGCACTGCTATTTGGTGGTTGGTGACAGGAATGGAGCCTGGGGACTGTCTTCCCACAGCTGTGCTCTCAGGCCACAAGTCCCAGCTTCTTACCTTGCACTGTGATTTCTTTTCTCAGATGGGATAAGACAAAAATAGACTGGGAAAGTGTTTCCACATTCCTGCCTTCCATCCCTGTGGTGAGGGGCATGGACTTCCACATGGTGGAGACAGTGCCCAGGAAGGCAGGATGGGCAGGCAGTTTCACAACATACCACTTGGTGTAGGTGTTTGCCTGGCAAGGTCAGTCTCAGGGAGAGGGACAGAGCTGGGGGCCACAGAGAAAGGTCCCTGCTGCCTTGCCTACTTGGCCTCTCGTCCCACCAGCTTGAGGACTGAAACTACTAATCCTCCTCTTCCTTTTCTTTCAGACCCACGTCATTGGCATATTCTTGGGAAACCTTGCATACCCGAAGTTTACTTGCAAGGATGATGTAATTGCAATAATCTCCTATTTGCCTAGGGATTTTCAGGTTGCAAGGAACTTCTTCATTTGTTTCCCAGGCTCAGCTCACCACCGAGTTACAACTTAGGCAGAATAGTTTTATCTCTGCTTTACAAATAAGTGCCATGACTTTCCCAAGTCATTGTTTGTGTCAACTCAGAGCATGGGAATTCAGAAACCTGATGAATGTTCTTTCTACTAAAAAGCTCTTGGTTAGTGTAAATCACCCACCCCCAAATTATCAACAAACAGGTGGTGATGTCATCACCAATTACCACCATCATCATCCTCATCACCATCATCAAGTTATCATAGGCACGATCCTTAGTCACTGACGTGATTTGGGGCTGTGAGAATCCCAAGACTTGGTTGTTCTCCAACCTTGTACAGGAGGAGGAAGCAATGGTTTCCTCTCTTCCTACACCTAAAAATGGTTCGAGCTGAAAATACCATATGGGCACTGGATGAGTAAGACTTAGGTTTTCCTGAAAAGTGAAGCAAGTTGCCCATGCACCATGTCATTCAAGACATATGTGACAACCGACCAGCAGGACCACTGCCCCAGAGCTGCCTGGTTCACCCCAGCTTTGTAGAGCTGCATGTGGCAGACATTGGGTATTTACTTAGTGCTGTTTGTTGGTGCCATGCTTCTGCAGGGGAAGCTGGCTGACTCCTCTCCTCCAGCATCCTATCTGCCCTTCATGTGTTAGGACACCACCTTCCCTCTTGACATGGAAGCTTTCCATTGTTGCTGAGCCTGGCCTGGTCCCTGCACATTCTGCCTTAACATCCTGGGATATTGGGGCTTGGTGAGCTGCTTTGATGGTGGGAGGCTGAGCCCACACCAGACCATGTTCACAGCTGCTACTTCAAGGAAAGTGATCTCTCAAGGAGTGTGCTGATGTTTCACACCCTGAGGGAAATCCAGAGAGTAACTGAGTGACCTGCCTCAAAAATACTCCTTTACACATCGATGCACCAAGCACCAATTTAGTCACCTACTAAATAAAGAACCTTCTAAAACAGTGATTCCCATCACTCAGTGTGCTGCCATTATTAGGGGCATCTGCAGAATTTGTTGAAATATAGGTTTTGAGCCTCACCCTTGGACTTTGTGCTTCAGCTGGCATTGAGAAGGGCTAACTAATTCCCTCTCTAATACAGTCAGATGGTGTCAGTGCTGTGCAGGGATCAGCCTGCAAAAATCACCACCCCAAACAAGCAGTAGCTGCCAAACTTTTTCTGTAAGGAGTAGATAGTAACTCTTTCAGGATTTGAGGGCCATGCAACCTCTCTCCAACTCTGCTGTTGTAGCCAGAGGAAGTAGGAAAATGAATGAGCAAGGCTATGTTCCAATAAAACTTTATTTACACACTAGGTAGTAGACTTGTTTTTAAAAAAGTGCCACAAATATAAAAATAAAATAGGAGCCACAACTTCATTCTAGGTGGATTTCTGAAAGCTCTTGGGTGGGAATCATAGTTAAGGACACAGGTGCTGGTTACAGATCATCTCTGATACCAATAACTTGAGCCGACAGTCACTAGCTTCTCTGTAGAATGAGGATAAAAATGATCATGAGTTGGTGGAAACATAAATTGGTGTAACTTCTGTAGAAAGTGGTGTGGACATTCCTTAAAAGTCTAAAAATGGAAATAGCATATGATCCAGCAATACCACTTCTAGGTATTTTTCTGAAAAATGCAAAAACTACTTCAAAGAGATGCATGCCCTCCTGTATTCATAACTTTATTCACCCTAGCCAAGACAGTCAACCCACTGACAGAAGCTAGATAAAGAAATGTTGGTATTTGTACTAAGTGGAATACTACTCAGCTATGAGATGGAATCTTGCCTTTGTGACAAGATGCACAGAACTCAAGGTGACTACACTAGTCAGAAAGGGAAAGACAATTATTGGATGTTTTCTCTCATATGTGAAATATTAACCCAAACAAACTAAGAAATCATAACACAAATAACTCTCAGACTCTGGAAAATAAGGTGATTAGAAGGGCGGGAAGGTAGAGGACATAGACCTCAGGGTGGGAAGGGCCACTAGAACTTTGGTGATGGGTGAGGTGAGGCTTATCGCACACAGGGAGGTGAAGATATACCCCCCAGATTTGTATGCTTTGTAAATCAGTGGTAAATAAATACAACTTTATTAAATAAAAAACAATTATATCATGACATTGGACTCACTGCTAGCACTAGCACGTCTTGGTGGTACTTATGTGAATGGATGAGTCTTCACTTTACTCTTCTTCATACTATTCCATATGATTGAAACATTCCAGAATCTTAAAATGCATGTCTTTAGAAAGGAACCATAATTCATTGCTGTTTATGTACATGGATTACATTTTATGTTTCCAAAGTCGACCGGAAGTTGAATTATATAGTCAAAATCAACATTTGGAGTGCCCCCGACACCATCAGCACCTAGATGGTGCTCTTAGAAAGTCAAAACCTAGAATATCTTTGCATTTGAGAAACACTAAACTGCAGAACTTCTCAGGTTTAACATCTGAAATGGAGCTCTTGGTCACCAAGCCCTGCTCCTCTGTCATCTCCCTGAATTAGGAAGATGTAGCTGAATTAGTTACAGCCGACAGACCACAGAACCTGATTCAGGAGGTGGGATTTAACAAGGAAGGGTCCTGTTTCATAGTATAAGGAGGACATAAAGACCTCTTCGTCCACCCCTTTGTGTTTACATATTAACAGAGGTCCAAGAAACAGAGGCATTTCCTGGCATTTGAAGCACTTTGCTAAGCTTGACTTTTGTCCCCCTAACAACCACATGAGATGGATGCTGTTGATTTCTCAGTGTATAGAGGAGACAAGCACACGTGATTTGTCCAAGGTCATGTTTCTGGAAGTAGCAGAACTGGGATTGAACTCAGGCCGTCTGACTCCAGAATCCATGTTCTATAATCACTGTGGTCTGCTGGACATAATCATTACTTCCTATCTATACTCTATCTGTGAATTGAAGAGAAGCTATCTAGTACCTTCGTTAATTTCTATGGTGTGCTAGAGAAGGTAATGGAATTGCAGCAGGGGGCTGCTCGAAGTTTATTTTCAGTGCATTTCAATTTCCATCTGATTATACTGGAGTTTCCCTGTGCAAACGCATGCTAATGCTTTGGAAATAATGCAGAGTTGGGAAGTTGTCCTTGTCAGCTTGGGTACCTGTTTGGTCTTACTGTGCATGGTCTTTCTGGAAACCTTGACCAAATGAAGATGAGCTAAACTCCCTTGAGTAGATCCAGGGTCATTCAGCTTGGGTCAGATGTACTCCCTGAATTTGTGCATATTCTGTGCTGCCACCTGGACTGGCCACGGGGGACCCCAGGTGTCAACATTGAGCTTACCCTTGAGGGCTTTGGTGTCTGTGGATCCAAACGTGGTTGCCTTGGGGACAGACCTGGTACATGCAAGTTATGCCCCTGAAGAGGTGTTAACACAGCCCAGAGTGGGCAGCCTGTTAAAACGTGAAGTCATCGCATTACCAGGCATGCACCAATGCCTGACCTCAGAGAACAGCGCATAGCAAGCCATCACACGGGGCATAAGAAGGTGTAGTCCCCGGATGTGCTCCTTTCATGAGTGGCATGAACAATGTGCTTCTTCTCTCCCCAGGACCCCAGGAGCAAGCACAAGTTTAAGATCCACACCTATGGAAGCCCCACCTTCTGTGATCACTGCGGGTCACTGCTGTACGGGCTCATCCACCAAGGGATGAAGTGTGACAGTAAGTAAGCTTGCTTTTCCGGTAGATGCCAAGGTTCTGCGGCTTCTGTCTGGGGATGACAGAGCCCTTCAGGTTCAGTAACCTCTTCAACACCCTCTCAGCCATAGAGAGAATTGGTCCTGATGTATAACAGACTGAAGAAGTGTAGAATCCACTGTTGAAGTCTTGGTTTATGAAAAGACTTAATTGCCTCATTATGTACCCAAAAAAGCACCCAATTTATAAATGAAATTGGCGCTGTCACTTTTTTTTTGTGGTAGAGATATTCAATCACTGTAAAATGCAGGCTAGTCAAACCCCTAAGCAAATGCCATGTGTTCAAAGAAGCCTCTCCACCTCCAGATTCCACATTTGGGGAGGCTTCAAAATAAGCTACGCAAGCATAGTCATTATCAACCCATGTCTCTAATTAGTGGGTGGACTGTGGAAAAATCCAGCAGGCTCTCCCTAAAACTGAAACCACAATGAAAATAAAAACCAGCATGGCATCTCATGGAAGTTCACTCATCTTGCACATTCACAGACAGATCAGTTTCCCAGAGATGAAACTACTGCAGCCCCCCCGCCCCCCACCCCTGACAACTTCAGCTCTTTTCCATGCTCCTTTTTTGTTCTGCACCCCTCCATCCAACACCCAGAGGAAGAAAACCAGCTATGGAAACTCCTTGCTTTATCATCCTTGTAAGATTTCTCCTTTTATTGGTTTCTCTAAATGATAATTTCCATGTTAGGATATGCAAAGGTCATCACCTGAACCTTGTTTTTCTAGTAGACAGGGAAGTGTGATGGAAGCACCCAGCCTGCTGCTGTTCAGCCGTAGCTTCTTTTATGGCCAAAAACCTTCCTGTGTGTATCCTATGGAGTAAAGATCATATATGAAGGTCAGAATACATGCCCTTTGTAGACAAAATGGATTGTTTCTCAGAACACAAGGGTTCTTCTAGCCTAAGCAGCATCTTAACCTTAGAACTGAGTAACCTAATGAAACCTCTGATCATCCAAGAGGTCCTGCAAGTGCAGCTTCTAAGTGCATGTGTAAATGTGCTTTTTTTTTTTTATCATGACATTATTTTTAATAGTTGTAAGAATAATAGGTTTTATAAAAAATACAACATTCATAAAAATGGCAACTTACAGAAACATAGCTAGCATTAATATAATCTGACCCTAGGATAACAGCATCAGCTATCAGCTTCACTCTGTTATTGTTATCTAGAAGAAAATATAAGAAATCAATGCTGACCATCATTTTAAATTGCATGCTACTTTTTTCAAAAAAAGATTTATTTATTTATGCATACAAGAGCTGGGGTACAGGCCAGAGGTGTTGGGGGTGAGAGTATTCACCAGAGACAGAGTGGGGAGCAGAACAGGCAGATTGACCAAAGTACACTGCTGAGAGAGCAGCGGACAAGACAGGAGAGGTCTGCTGCTCCATGTGGGTAGCTTCCTGGACAGTTGGGGATCGAACTCATGCTGCAGAAGCTGTGGATTGCTTCATACTGCTGTACTTAACCCATTGTGCCAACAGGAAGGCCCTGCATGCTACTTATTTACTATAAAAGTCTAAAAAAGCAGTTACTAGAGAAGGCATTTAAAATAGCCAAAAACAAACAAAGTTTCACTTATATATAAGGAAATTAAAATAATTGTCACAAGTCATCAGTTTTTATCTCTCAAAATATCATAAGGGCCTCCCTGGTGGCGCAAGGGGTTAAGATGCAACCTATGAAGCTATCCGCAGCCACTGTAGCACGAGTTCGATCCCTGGCCAGGGAGCTACCCACATGGTGCAGCAGACCTCTCCTGACTCACCCGCTGCTCCCCTCAGCAGTGTATTTTAGTCAATCTGCCTGTTCTGCTCCCCACTTTGTCTCTAGTGAATCCTCTCACCCCCCACACCCCTGGCCTGTACCCCAGTTCTTGTATGCATAAATAAATACATCTTTAAAAAATATATCATAAATTAAAATGTTTAATAAATGTGCTTTTAACTGCTTTACAACTTGGAACAAAAGTATTCAAGTGTGTTAACACCTTCCACCTGGAGAAGCTGGAGAGGAGTGTGGTGACTTGGTAGAGCCATCTTTGTTCTCGGGGCAGGCTCTGCCCTCGGGCTCTCCCAGCACCCTTACTTAGTGCGGCTGCCGGCCATGGAGCCGGTGCCTGCTCTTCTGTGGAGTCAGGGACTTGGGCGGTGACGCTATGTTAACAAAATACAGAAGTAAATGAGATATTGAGGCTGAATGGAGACCTTAGTATCCCTAACAGCAGGATTTAAAATTTTGTTTGGATCTGAGGGCCCTCCTGGTTAGCCATGAATGTCTTTATAATAACCAAATGGTATAAATTTGAATGTATTAGCTAAGTTTATACTAATAAAATAACCCCCATCTGGTTTGGATATTAAGATTTCATTTGAAAAATGGGCTCCATTATTAAAGAATTGTGAAAAACACTGACCTGGACCAGGGCATTTTGTTTTGTTTTATTTAAAATTTTTTGAGGTGAAGCTTCTGGGGTGACTGTTTGGGCTCCTTCCTGGAAGGAGCAGGAAAATGAACAGGGGGACACCAAACACCACCCCTTCCTTGACATCTGCAGAAAGGAAACCTCTTTCTCTACCCTTACAGGAATCATATATAATATTTAATATTTATATTTTTAATATAAGAATTATAATAAACCTTATAGGGTTATGAAATAACCTTATATGGTTATAATACTGTGTACAGTCGTGATTGGTGGAAAAACAACTTAGCAGTCACTTGACTAGGTCAACCTCTTAGTTTGTAGAATAGGAGAAGGAGTCAGAGACCTCGAATGAGCTTCCCAAGGTCAAAGGGCCACCTCAGAGCCAGCAAGTCAAGACGACAGCCAAGCCCACCTTCTCCTCGGTCCCTGTCACCCACACCCTTTGCAGCACCTGTGACATTTCTTTCCCTTAAGTTGCAAATTCTTCCCAGACACCAAAAGATAGGATTTGATGCAACCAAGTCATGTCAGTAGCGCTCTTTCAAGAGTCTGTCGGCTGGATCAAGGTACCTGAGTGTTTGTACAGCCAGCATTGCAAACAGAAACCCCAGCAGAATACACATTTGTGAATCAACTAGTTGCTCTTTGCCCGTGCCCGTCCCCCAGCCTTCAGTGTTGAACCAGAGCAGGCAACGTTAGACCTGGTGCCTTTTGCGGTTGACTTCATGTGAAACTCCCAAATGATTCGAGCTTCACTGAAAGATCACACCCAACCTTGTGTCCATCCAGCAAGGGTTGGCGAGGACCCTGGTAGCCACTGTCCCCCTGGGGCCCTGCGGCCACAATGACCGAGAGCTGGGACTCCTCCACAGAGGTTCCCCTTTGTATTTGGGGCACAGGATTGTAGGGTTTCTCTGACTCCCCTCAATACAACTGATCTCTTGTTACCCTCTCCCCGCCTCCCCCACATCACGTCAGCTGGTGAGGAATGGATTATCCTGCCAGCCTTGTATTTGTTGTACTTGCAATAATATTTAAATATTTGAAGACGGGTTTAAAATATCAAACACAAGTTTTAAAACAAAACAAAACAAAAGCCATGTACTTAAGCCTTCTTGAAAATACAGTTAGCAAGGGAAAGGAAAATCTCATGAATTTCCTATATTCAACCCACAGATTCTCAGTCTGAGGGTTGAGCTCAGAAAGGCGATAAGAAATTCCTTGGCAAAAAGTACCCTGTGTTTAATGTGGGCCCGTTTGCCCCCAGGGACATAAAACGTTCACCCATCCGTGCTCGGTGTGCATGTACCTGTGTGGATTTTGTGTACCGTTAAATCGCAGCGTTCGCAGAAGACCATGCCAGGGGTATCTGGCTTCATTTACGACTGTACAAATATGGTGCGGGTATTTTAAGGCTATTGCCACTCACAGGAAGCCTGTGCTGGAAGGGACATCTGCTAACAGTTCTTTATGTCACCAAAAATATTATAACGAAGTATCGAGTTGGAGGGTGGCTCGTTTGCACTTCTCTTCCTGCACCAAAACACTGAGGGAGGTGGCAGCTCGGGCCCATATGCCCACCTCACCCCTGGCTCTCCCTTCGCAGCCTGTGACATGAATGTGCACAAACAGTGTGTGATCAACGTGCCCAGCCTCTGTGGCATGGACCACACCGAGAAGAGGGGCCGAATCTACCTGAAGGCCGAGGTCACTGAGGAAAAGCTCCACGTCACAGGTAAGCTCACTCGTGGAGGTGGGAGGCTCGCGACTTCTCGGCCAGCATGGACACAGGGTTTGTCGGGTCTCCGAGATGGGGACCACTGCTTCCCATTAGCATCTTTCCCAGGAGACAGGTCTGTGCGTTGAATTCCCAGATATTCGAGTGTCAACCCACGTCATGACCCCTGAGCGGGTCATGACCCCCCTGCACTGCTGGGGGTCCCACCCTGGGTGACCAGGACAGCGAAGCCAGTTAATTGAAATGCTGTTGCTAAGAGAGGAACAGGGGCCAGTGGAGGTGGAGAGCTGATCCAGGTGTCCCGTGGCGCCAGGCCCCAAGTGCTCACCCTTCCTCTGTGAGGCCCAGTGCTCAGTACTTCACATACTGATTTATTGAGTCCTCACAGTCACTCAGTTATCAGCCTCAATCCAGAAGAGGAAACTGAGGCACAGAGCTATTAGGAAGCTTGCAGTGTCTCAGAGTAAGCGGGGAGCAAGGGTTGGAACCAAGCCATTTTGACTCCAGGCCTGGAGCTTCTGACCTAGGATCTGCAACCCCACTGCCTGGTGTAGAGCTCCCTGCCCTGCGCCCACATGCCCTCCTTGGGGCTCTGTCTGGCTCCCACAAATGTACCTTAGGAACACGAGAATCCCTGTCAAGTTGTTCTGGCAGCCACTGCCCCAGGACCGGCCTGTGCCCCTGGGACCTGCATCCCCAAACACCCGTGTGGCTTGTCCCCTCCCTTACAACTCACGCTCTACCTCCTCCTCGCTCTCCTTTGACAAGGGAGTTCGTTTTCATGTGAGCAGCCAAGGTATTGTTTGCATCTGTGCTGAGGAATGTTAAGCAGTCAGAAAACTAGGAGACTGACCTTAGTGTTATTTTTCTGTGACTATAGAAGGTGTAGCCAAAAGACTGGAAGGATCTGTTTAAGAGGAAAGGCAGGGAATGCTTACTTTTCAAAACATCCTTGCATTTTTTTTCTTTGAAAAAATTGGCAAGTTTTTTACTCAGAACTGTCCTCCCAGGTAAGAGCTAGGACCCATCGAAGGATTTTGAGATGTTTCGAGGAGTCAACATATCTGACCTCCCACTAACCCTATGAAACCAGCCAGATGTGGCTCATGGTCAAGATCAAGTTGTGGGTAAAATCACTCTGGTGGACAAACTCCCCTTCGACTTTTTGCACTTTGGAGAAGTTCTTTCATGCCCTCACCACCACACCTCCTGCACCTTTTCCTTAGGGACCATGACCCTCGCCCGCCCTTCCTTCCATTATATGGCGGCTGCCTGTCTCTCTCTGGCTGACAGCCATGAACTTGGCCATGTGCCGGTCACATGTGGCATCCTCGCCTTTGTTTCTCTTTTCTGCAAGCCTCCTCCATTGTCAAAGTCGTGTCTGGGGGCAGGAAGCATGCTGTTTAGGAAAAAGTTAGCATGCACGCAGCCTCAGTGGGTTGCGAGGACAGAGAAGAATGAAGTAGAATGGCTACGAGCTAAACAGCCTCATCTCTCCCCTTAGCTTTAGTAGCAAAAGCTACTGCTGTTGCCATTATATTAGCTACAGCAGGTGAACAGTCCAAGCCTGATTGTGGGCCTTGCAGCTCACCGTAAGGAAAGAAAGCCCAGGCTGAGATTTTCAAAGTCCAGCTGTTAGGCTTTGTGCTTCGAACACAGCACGGCACACCTGCCCGTGCTGGTCCTGCCTTCTCTGTAATAAAAGCAGCAACGCATGGTGCTGCCTGGGCTTGCCAGCCTCTCCTGGGATGCCCCAGGTCTGGCAGATGTGAACTGCACACACAGAGGGCCACAGCGGGTGACACCAGGGACACAGGTAGGACAGAAAGGATGATGGGCCCCTTTGTGTGGGGATGGCAAGCTGTGTCCTCTCAGGGCCCATAGGCCAGGTGCCTCATCACTGTGCACAGCTCACCTTGATTCACAATTGTGGGCTCACATCAGGGAAAACACCCTTCTCCGGGTTGGACACAAGCTTTGCATGTGTGAAAGGCAGCCGGCATCACTTACAGCCACAATCTAGGTCCAGTCCCTTCGAATCCATCTCATGCTTATTGAACAGACAGAGCGCTGGCCTAAGCATAGGAGTTCAGTGGTCATTTAATAATACAATGATCGCAGCAGCAGCTAAAGGTTACTGAGCTTGCCATGGGGATGGGGGTGCTCAGGTTGCTAAGGGGAAGGGTGGAGGCAGCGGGAAGAGCCCCAGTAGAGGCTTCCCAGGATGTGGGAAGCAGCCTGGCTCCAGGAGGACACCGCTATCCAAGGTGACCCCTGCCAGCAGCACACAGGGGCCAAGGCAGGTGATTTCTTGGAAAATGCAATCCAGACCTGAGCTGGTAGTTACCTGTGCAGAATGGCTCAGACTGAAAATAATTCCCAAAGTCCAATAGACACTCCCACAGACTCCTGCTTTGGGGTGGAAATCACCTTTTGAAACCAGAGACCATCCTGCTTTCTCAGCGGATGCAGCTGCATGGAAAGGCCTCTGTTTTCATGGTGCGTTTTCATTTTCTAGCCTGTGGACAGCGATGCTGATGTTAGCAGCACGTCATTTTTTTTTTCCTCTCAATATGTGTTCTTAATAGGTTTTCTACATTCCTGTGCTTTTTTTAATTTGATTTGGAGAAGTGGTTAAAAAAAAATTCCCTCGGAACAAATTTTCAATTTAATGTTGTAAGTAAGTGGAAAAAATACCGTGTGCTTTACAGCGGTTCCACAAGCACCTCTCTCGCACAAGCAGAGGATTCTGCAGGAGAGTCTAATTTTCTCAACCACTTGGGGCTGTTAATTTGGTGTGGAGCTGGAAGCTCTGAAAGGGTCCCCTGGGGTAGGGGGAGGGAGCGCCTCCTGCGGGGCCGGGCTTGGGATGCTCAGTACCTCCTCTGTTTGCCTCTAGGGCTGCGTGGGATTCGGGGGTGCCCTGTCTCACCAGCTCAGCTTTGAGACTTGCCCTCATGTTGTGGCTGAAACAATAATATTCCTTCCATCTGTCCTTCCATCTTATAACATAACAGTGTATTTGCTAGCGTCAAAAGAGGGAGACTCCGCTTTGTATCATGATCATTCTTTCATCCTTCTGATCATTTAATCATACTTTTATATTTTTCTCTGCTGCTCCTTGATACACTAAGGTGATGAAGACCTGGGCCTTACTGTGGGGTGTGTGGCCCCGGGGGACATGAAAAGGCATGGCAGGGTGGTAAGCAGGTGGCTGTCCACCTGCCAGGGCCTGGAGAGTCTCACCTGCCAGGGGAAGCTTACCTTGGAAGTGACAGTGGGGGGCAGGGAGAGTTTCAGGAAGGACACACGGTGAATCCAGGAAACCCATGAGGTTCAGGATTCTGGGAATTTTGAGTTCATGGCAGGAGTGCTGCAGGGAAATTTTTTCCATTTTCAGGAGATTAGGGCTGCAATGATCCATTGACTGAAGGCACAGCCTTAGAAGCCAGAGTGTCAGTGCCGAGTGAAAAACTTCACTTTCAAACTGGGGGATTTTAAGTTGCAGGTGGCTGTTTCCAACAAGGACAGAGCATCAGCGTCCTGACCAGAGCGCCCCATGTCACTCCCAGGGTCATAGCAAACCTCCCCTTGGTGCTGGGAACAGAGCTGAGTTAGGGGTGCTTTTCCCAATGGCAGACTGGCCTGTGGATCAGACAAGGCAGTCTGGAGCCCTCGGCAAGAGGGAGTGGGATCCGCTACTTGCTGAAAGGAAAAGGTATAAGCTGGAGGTGATTTCTGTGCAATGTTGAGTGTGGCTTGGATCCAGCTCAGGAGCCCAGGAGTGTGTCAGCTGATGAAACCGGCCCTTTGGGTTTGGATGGAGAGAGGGCGTCAGGGAGAAACATGCCCGCAAGTGTATTCAGGCGGCCCGTGGTCAGCGATGCCACGTTCCCGTCACCTGGTGAAGGTATTTCCATCAGACCCCTTCCCCGCGAAGGCTCCCTCCCTGTTTGTGATTCTGAGGAGCCTGTACTTGGAAACTGGTCAACATTTCACCCCCCAGTTTCAGTCTTCGTGGTGAGCCCTAATCCGTGACTCAGTGATGGCGCAAAATGGTGATTTTCTAATTCTGTCATTTCTCTAAGTTCTTTAGCTGGCATTCACCTGAAAGAAAGCCTTTCCCTTTCTCTCCCTCTCCATTTTTTAAAGTAGCAATTTGCACTTATGGTTCGTTCTTTTTTTTTTTTTTTTTTTTACTGTCTTTTTTTAAAGTTCAGGTTGTTCAATGTGTCCAGTTGGAGCCAATTGAACTGGCCCTGACCCACCCACCCACAGACTCACCTTCCTCTCCTCCTGTCTATGAGGAGCCCTGGGGATATTTTTTAGTGGGAAATAAGGATAATAATCCTAGGTGGGGTTCTGGGGGAGCTCAGTGCTCCTGGGTATTACTTGCGTCGAAGCTTTCAATGACACAGGTGGGAATTTATTTATTTATTTTTTTATCTTGTCACTCATTTACATGTCTCAGCGATTTTACTCTGATCCTGATCCAGGTCCTCTCCCCACTTCCCTGGCTTCACCCTTCCTCCCTTGAGAAGCAGCCCAGCTCCTGGGGACGTCAGTGTGTTCGCTTGTTGGCTATGCCCAATTCCTTGGAGTTTTAGAATTAGTGTGCCCATATCCCTAGGAAGAAGGGAGCCACTGAATACGGCTCAGGATTTTATTGAGGTTTTTAGATACTTAGGTGACATCCCACTAAGGTGAATAATCAAACACTGTCACTTGGACTCTGTGATTTCCTGATATCCATGCCCAGTGACCAGACAGCCTCCCCATCATGCCCCCACTGAAGAGGTTCACCCCCCAGGGGAGGCGAGGATAGCACCCCGTGTCGCCTGTCAAGGGTTCTTGCCAAAACTGCAGAACCTGGATCCCATCATGAGCAGAGAGGAAGCAGACCAGTCCAGCCACCTGCTTGAATACTGGCCAAGACTTTGCAGAAATCTGTGTTGTGTAAAACTAAATAATCAGTGGGACTGCTCTGGACTAAAGAAACTTAGCAGGACAAGACAAGCACGTGGCCTCTGTCACCCAGATGGGGTCCTGGGTCCCACAAAACCATGAAGGGACCCTCCTTGGATGCGGAGGGCCTGGGGTGCAGTCCAATCTGAACTGTAGTTTAGTTGTTTCTGTGTCCTGTGAAACTGCTGGGTGAGGATGGGACTGTGACTTGGGGGCGGGGAGGGGACGGGGTGCTGAAATAGTTTAGGGGGAAATTTTACGATGACTGCAGCTTCCTTCCCAATGGTTCAGCAGAAACAAAACACAGATGCAGAGAACACGTGTGTGGCAAACATGCATGACCAGTGGGTCTTGGGGAAGGGGAGATTGGTGTTCATTGAAATGTTCTTTTCGCTTTCCTGTTGGTTTGCAAATTTTCAAACCAACCAGACCCCCAGAACACTGGGCACCATCAGGCTGGGTCTTTTGATTCCAGCTGCTACAACACTTGGATGCTTGCTGTGAGGACCACACAGGGCAGGAGAGACCCCCCAGGACCAGCATCAGAGCACCCCATGGGGTGCCCAGGGACAGCCAGCCTGCCCAAACACAGGGCACAGCTGTGGGCATGGAGGCCTGCGAGCAAGCCAGAGAGGCCACTGTCATTCTGAGTGCCAGGTTCTGTGAGCAGAGAAGCCAGCTTTGGTTAAGCTCCCTCCATGCACCAGGCCCTGATTAGACACTTTGCTGTAGGTTATTTCGTCCCCACAACCCTTTGAGGAAAGTGCTGTCATCATCTCTTTTTTTTTTTTTTTTTTTTTTTTTTTGCACTACTTTTTTTTTTTTTTTTAATAGAGGCATGTTTTATTTATTTGTTTGTTTGTTTTGTTTATACATGCACTGGGTACAGTCAGAAGCGCGGGAGGGTGAGAGAATTCACCAGAGCCAGAGCGGGGAGCAGAGCAGGCAGAAGGACCGAAGTACACTGCTGAGGGGAGCAGCGGGCGGCAGGACGTGGGACCCTCCTCCGGTGGTCGGGGAGCAGCCGGGGATCGAACCGGCGCCACAGAGGCCGCGGGCAGCTTCGCAGCCCAGCGCTCAACCGCTGCGCCACCGGGGAGGCCCTGTCATCATCTCTTATAACTGAGGAAACTGCTGGAAGAGCTTGTGCCCTGCCCGAGGTCACCCAGCAGGCGACGTGCCAGTCTCGGCCCTGTCTCCCTTAGCACAGGGGTCACCACACTTTCATTCACGTGACTGTAACTTCATGTGTCCATCCTGTGAGTCATAGTTGAGGCCACTCTCTGCCGGGCCCACAACACTGTTGTGGGAGGGGCGTCTTTGGTCACGTCCCCTGAGCCTCCATGTTCCAGGGTTTGGATGAAGGCTGGAAATAAAAATGGCAGCAAGGAACCTGCTGACACCTCCCCTGCCTTGAAGGGAGAAGCTGAAGTGGGCGAGGGAGGCCGGAAAGACACCCCCTCAGGCTGTGTCCGATTGTGCGTGAGTTGGCCTGACGGCGACCCGGCCGCGGCCTTCCCAGCCTGCCCCCACTGGCCTTGGCTCACTACTTGCGTGTGCTCAGTCTCCCGGCTGCCTGCCTCGCCTTCACCTCCAGGCACATCCTTCCCAAATGAAACCAGGAACTTCCTCTGTGCTAAAAATACAGCCGTGAACACGCACCAGAAGTGCGCTCGAACCTTGCTGCATGCCAACGCTTGTTCCCCCTGAGACGCCTGGTGTGTTTTCGGTGGATTCACCTGCTCTGTCGTCTCCCCTGATGGAACATTCCTGAAGCTCAGTGTCCTGTGTCTGTGACCTGGTCATCAGCGGGATCTCGCCTGCCTCCCTGTCTTGTCCCTCCGACTCCCACTCTTTGACAGCCACCTGGGTCTACCCAGCGAGCAGGTTGCTTCTGCCCCTTGGCTCCTTTAAGCCTTCCCCCCGCCCCCACCGGTTTAACACCCCACTCCAGCTACCCTGCGGAGCCTCTCCTAGCTCCTAGCCCTCTGGGCTCTGCCTGAATTGAGCCACGGTCTCCCCGGGCCTTCATCACAGTGACAGTGTGACCCCACTTATGTATTTATGTGCTGGTCTCCCTCGGCGGGGCCACCAGCCCTTGGAGGACCGGGGGTGGGGGGGGGACAGAGGGGGGACGCATCTTACCTCTGGAGGTGGCCCAGGGCCTTGAGTTTACGCCTCACGTATGTCCATGAGAGGGTGCTGGTGGGCTCAGCGAGTTTCCTCAGGTTTATACTGCGCCCCTAACTCCCTAATCCAAGAACTGCTTCCCACTTTAGCTCTAAATCTGGAGCCAGTTAACATGACCCTGGTTGAGCCTCATTCGTGAAGCCTTGTGACTTCTGGGATCCCTCAGGGGAGCACATACCAGCCCAGGGCATGGTCTCGCCTTCTTGGGGAGCTGTCTCAGTTCACATCCTGACCGCGGCACCATCCTCAGCATCTGTGCAGAGCTGACTGATGGGCGTGTGCTGGACAGCAGCACACCCACCCCATGGGTGCTCCTGCGGATGAGGCCCACGTGTCTCTCCAAGCTGGGTGCTTCGTGGGAGGTCAGCAGGAGGCAGCAAGGCTGGCACCAGAGCGGAGATTGGCCACTGTCATGTCCTTAATGCAGTGTTGGTCCTTGTCTTGGGATACCTGGGAGCCAAGCTCAAAATAACTTCTCCTTGTCTTGCTGAAGATGAGCTCAAGCCCCTGGAGTTCTTTACAGGGGTCTCGGTCACCTGTCATGGTGATGGCGGTGATCCCTGCTTTGCAGAAGCTTGCCTGAAGCGGGGCTTTGCGTGCCTGATCCCCAGAAAGAGGAGAGACATTACAGCTGGGGTTTCTTTCCCAGATTACCTCATTAGCATACAGGGACGTGGACATTGACTGAGCAGGTCATTCTTGTGCAGAGTTTTAATTACTTCTAATTATAGGATTATCATTTAAGCATGAGATTAATTACCATGAAATTATTGCGAGGAACTTGATCTTCTTCTAGAAAAGAAATGCATTAGCCAAGTGAGGACTCGCTTAGAAGCTTGCAAAGGTCTGTTTAATCTCTTTACGGAACCTTCTTCTTAACTCTTTGGTGGGGGTGGAGGGGAGAGACATTAGGGGATCAGGATGGAAAAGGAAACAAATAACAGATGAATGCCCTTTGGGGGCACTCTAAAAGGGTGGAGACCTTGAGCGCAGAAATGTCCCCCAATAAAAGCAGTGGATTTTCCTCCCTCGATTCATTCTCTCAGCAAGGGTGGGTGGGAGAGAGAGGTCCATCTAAAAAGCTGGCAGAGGCAGGTGCTGCCTCATGGCCCCTTCCAATACTAAGGTACTCTGATAGCCCCCAGATTTCTTGTTGTTTTTCAGTGTTTAGCCCAAGAAGCTCCCGTTACTGTGTTGACACACACTCTGGTTTTTGGCATCAAGATGGTGCAGAGCACGTCAGCCTGAGTTCATCCCCTGTCTCCCCCCCCCACCTCCCCCCTACCCCCCACCCCCGGCATTGCCACTTGGAAGGAATGCAGATTTAGAGAAAATACGAGATAAGTCAGCTCCTGGGGTTGTTCTAAAATATCCCCCTCTGAATAGAGTGCAGAACGGCCCCTGCGGGAAGCCGGGGGACAGCGTCCCCCACGGGGGCTCTTTTACTGAGAACAGCCTTGTGCTTTACCACCCATTCTCCTCAGCAATTGATGCAAGGTTTGTGCGTAATTAAAGACAGTCAGGGTCCCTTCTGAAACCAAGGTAGGCGTTGTTTTTTTTTTTTTTTTCCCCCTAGAATAACGTAGCAAGAACAGATGCAAGGCAAACTTCCTCTAAAACTTTGCGAGGTTGGGTGCTGAATTGGGGAAAAGTTGCAGGAAGGAAAGTGCCGCTTCATCAATTTAGACCCCACAGAGGCGGGGGATGTAATCCGAAGAAATGCCTGCCTCACCCAGCACCCAGCCGGGAGGGGAAGCTGAGTGGGCTCTTGCTCTGGAGAACACACTCCTGACATCTCTGTCCTTGATGTCCCTGCCTGTAGCCCCCCGCTGCTGGCATGGGGGTGCAGCGTCTGGGGGAGCATACTTCTTCAGGTACACGTTGCCACCTTCGTTTTGCAGGGTGCCTAGGGGGCTGCCCACGGGAGCACTCTTGTAGGTAAACATCTGGCCCAGAAAGGGCAGCTGTGTGCATGTGAGAACAGAGTCAGGCGTGGTGCTTCTTGCTAAACCCCAGCTGCTCTGATGACCCTCAGCTCCCCCAAGACAGCAGGGACTCTTACTCTCAGACCTTGTGGCTCATGAGGGTTGCCAATATGTTTTGAGAAACAATCTCTGCGCACTTTCAAGGACTAAACCCCAGGAAGAGAGGCTTGGGGGGCTGTTCACAGGACAGTGAAGTGATTCGGCTTTGGAGTCCAGCAATTGGCTTTGACTCTTGGGACTAACTGAGGCTTAGTAAATTGGAAGGCGGTTATTCTGCTAGACTTTTGTTCCAGTCACATTTCAGGGCCAGGCAGTGCCTCACTTTGAAGCACTAACTCTCTCCAACATGCCTGCCACCACAGGGGACACAGCCCCACCCTGGAAAATCTGACCCAGATGCATTTCCTTTGTTGTCCCTCCACCACACCCACCAGGCGCTACCCAAGAACACAGCGCAGAATGAGCTGCAGAATTACAGGCTCAGGGTGTGCGTGTGCGTGCCACCGAGCCTGTGAAGCTGAGGACCTTGGCCTTGAGGACTTGCTGGGAACCCCGACCTCAGACCTCACCACTTAACCTCCCCAGGTTTCCCTTTCCTCATCTGCAAACTCACATTAAGGCACTTGACCTGTGTGAACTCCGAGTCGCCTTTCCAGCTAGTGTTTCCTTGCCTGGAGAGTCACTTCAGAGGAAGCTGATGGCAGGTGCCCATCAGGGGTCCCCTCTCAGGACACTGACAATACAGTCAGATCCTAGGCGAGCTCTGCACATGGCTGAGGCCTGGTCCAGTGATTCTCAAATGAGTTCACACAGAAGTAGCCTATAGGTGATATCTTATTTGGGGTGATGCTCCCTTAAGTAGAGCTGCACCTTCTCTGTCACCCATGAGGAGACTCTGGGCCAGAGAGGGAAACCTCACTGGGGTCCAAACCTCCTTGTCACATGTATGACAACCAAGGCCTAGAGCGGGGAGGTGACTGCGTGGCGTGGTTGGGGTCATACGAGATAAATCCCAACTCCAACCACTCCTGGAGTTATCCAGAGAAACATGGAGCGTCTGCTGGAACGCTAGGGCAGGGATGCTCTGGGCCATAGAAACAACTAGGAGCAGAGACCAGCTTTCCATACCCCTCTCTTCTTTCCACACGCTGCTGCTGCCCTCGGTCCTTCCCACAGCAAGTCAGGCTTTCTCCACATGCATAACACGTGGCCCCCAACCAGTCTGCAGTTGTCTCTCTCCGTGTCACCTTTCTAGTGGGGCAGGCTGAATCCAGAGCTCATAGGGGCTCACGTGTCCCCTCTGGCCCAGTCCACAGTGGCTGAAGGGTGGGGTCTTATAGAGGAGGGTGGCGCTAAGCAGATGTGACAGTAGGCAGCAGGGAGCTCCCAGGGGCCACCAACCAGGCTGTGCAGAGGGTCACTCAGGGCATCAGGACCAGGGCCTGGCCCCCACCTTCCCCTTGGTGCTTTTCCCTCCAGCAGTGTTGCCCAGCCATGAAACCACTAAGGCACATTGGCCATGGCTGAGTTTCTGTACAAAGCTGGCTATGACTCATACATCCCTTTTGAACAAACATTTTCCTGTCCTGACCAGTTTCCAGAGACAACCAAGGATAAAGAAAAACTTTCAATTTGGCCACATTTGCCCAATTCAGCCACCTGGCCGGCTAATCACCCCTCTTGTTTAGAAGCTGTGAACCGCACACCAGGTCAGAAGTGTGAAGGGTGTTGATGGAGGCCAAGCTTCCTGGCGGTGGGCCCTCAGAGGGTGTTGCTTGAATAAGGCTGCAGTTAGAGTGCAGGAGCGGCCCAGGGGAAGAGGGGACTTTTGATTAGGGCTGGGAGCTGGACAAAGCCCTCCAACCTGCATCCTGAGCTGTTTGACCTGAAAGACTCGTCCCCCTGGGGCAGCTTTTTCTGCAGGCCCTGCTGCCGGCTTGGCCCTGGCAGGCCTGTGCCTCTCCCGCCCGGAGCTTGGCGTCCACGGGCAGTTCCAGCTGTGAGCCTGTACCAGCCAGCAGCATGCGAACAATGCCTGGGGTCTTAGTCTCTCCCCAGAAAAGCCAGCCTACCTGCCTCCCATTCAGCCAAAGAAAAGAAAAGAAAAGCAAGGTACATTTTGTCCATGAGTCATCCCTCCCAGGAAAATGATGTGTCTCCTGCCTGGGTTTGCAAATTGTGGTGATTTTACAGTCAGAATGGCAGGTCCCTTCTCCAACCTGCCCCCCCTCCACCCTGCCCCCCTCCCCAGCACTAAGGCCTCAGATGACTGTCTCTTAGGGCTCTGATGTGGCCTCTGCATCCTGGCTGTCTTCCCATTTAATCTCGTTCTACCTGACGGCTTTGCCAATTCCAGGATTGCCATTGCACATGGCGTGTGGCATAAAAGGGGTTACTTCACTGGATTAAAAT
Organism: Talpa occidentalis; assembly: GCF_014898055.3. Taxonomy (NCBI): domain Eukaryota; kingdom Metazoa; phylum Chordata; class Mammalia; order Eulipotyphla; family Talpidae; genus Talpa; species Talpa occidentalis. The sequence goes on along the minus strand of NW_023605083.1, from coordinate 126,536,281 downwards.
TTCCATCCAAGGCATTCACCCGACCCTAGTCTTTCCCTTTTGGAAGTAATTTGGTTTTGCATTAGGTTTGAGGGACATGGCAGCTATGGCGTTGACAGGTGCATCTAGTCGAGATCCCAAAGGCACTGGGAACATGCAGATTTGTTTCTAAGTGAGGCTGAGGTACCAAAAGACTTTGCCAGGTGAAAATCTCTTAGCTCTGACAGCATGCGTTTAGTGAATGTTTACCGTCAGTTCTGTATTTTCAGATTAAACACGGCAATGGTGGCACAGATGGAAAGGCTGGAAAAAATGGCCTGTGATTATTCTCTCTTTCCAAGGACTCTCATGGTCCAGAGACAGAGACAAATAGTTTCTTGTCTGCAAGAACTCCCAGCAGCCCCTGATAAGTGTGCTCCTCAGTCAATTCTGCACCCCTTTCAGGTAATCAAGAGTATGTGGGAAAGCCGAGTGCTGCAGGTCTGGGCAAGCCCGGAGCTGGGCAGCCAACCCCTTCTCTGCCCTCTGACGGAAGCCATCAGCCAACTGGGCACCAGGTGTGATGCTCAGCCAGTCGCGATGCTGCGGGGAAGCCAGGGGAGGCCCCGGAGACGGGGCAGTCTCGGAGCAGCCAGCAAGAACACATGCCTGCTGGGAACCCAGCTCGCGGGCTTGTGCACCAGCTTCCTCATGAAGAGGTGACTGAGAGAAGGTTGCTTTCATTGGGCTTTGTCCCTTGAGGGTTCAGCTACTTCAAGGGAAGGAAATTCAGGACTCAATAAACATTTTTGCCTTTGTCCGCTGCACTGATGTGAATGCTTATGGTTATGTTAGCAACTGCCTCGGAGCCAGGCCTGATTTAATTTAATCTCCTCAGTTATTTTCAGTGGGACTCAGTCTATTTTAAGCACAGATGAAGGGGAAATAATCAGCGGGGGCGGGGAAGCGAGTGTGGGGTGCAGGAGACGCCCTCCCTTCCTCCACCCGCCACCCCCCCAGTCACGCCTCTTGATGTGATGACTTCGTGGAAATGGGTCGGCAAGACCAAGTTCTCGATCCCCTGTGTTCATCTCTGGACCCGTCGCCTTGATCTGCTGAGGAAAGAAACTTCCCGCCAGCTGAGGGTGCGGGGAATAATAACCTAATAACCATGCAGCCAGGCATATAGATGGAGCGACATTCTGTGGTGCCAGAGAGAAGGGATCCTGCCACCTGCCTGCCCTCCTCCTTTGAGCAGGCGCCGTCCCCTCATGTCGGAGCCCTTTTCTCTTGGGGTGCTTTAATGCGCTGGTGGCAGGAGTTTGGGAGACTGGACGTCAGGGTCTGCCCATTGGTTAGGTGTTGTCTCAGTGCAGACGAGAGACAGAATATCCCTCTGTGGGACCAGAACCAAGGTGATTTGTACAACCAGACCCAGCGCTGTGGCCCCAGCATGAGGCTCTGGCTGCATCTGCAAGGCCGCTTCATGCTCCCCGCACGGGATGGGCCTGGCCGTGTGTGTCTGGTTTGCTGGCAGGGGTGATGCAGGGCAAGAGGGGTGCGCACTGGCTGGTCTTATTTCCTGTGTAGAATCCCCGCATTTTAAAGGGGACACCGTGAGTCTCAGCGTGTCCATCTGGCGGCAAGTTTTTTGTTTTATCTGAATGGTAATAATAATAATAAAGATAAAAACAGCAATAGTTAAGAGTTAGCAATTATTTATTTTCTGCCAGGCACTAGGCCCGGGGTTTGATTTACTTAATTTCGACTAACACCTACAGTTCCCGTGGTGGGGGACTCCCTTCTGATCTCCACTTTAAGGGTGAGGCTGTGGAGTATTAGAGGGCTCCAAGGACTTGCCAGGTGACAAGGTGGAGCTCGAACTGGGATCTGGTCAGAACGTTACTGCTCTGTGTCCTGGGAAAATCCAGGAGAACATGAGCAAAGGGTCAGGTGTCACGGCCCTGGGAGCGGGAGTGGGGCTCGGTCTGGGGCTGACAAGATGGGGCCTCATGAAATTCAGCTGAGATGAGTGTTTAGTAACAATGAGAGCTCACAGCTCGCTCCTCCTATCCAGGTCTCGCTTAGCATGATGCTGCTGAATACGCAGATGGCCGCCCCCACCCTGGGCACCCCCACCCAGGCCCCCTCAAGCAGAACCTGCAAGTCTGTGTCTATAGTTCTCCAAGGTGGTTCATGCACACAGTAACTTTGGAAAACGGCAGCCCCCGGTACTTCAAGGTCTAGCCTTGTAGCAGGTTAGCTCGACTTAGAACAAAACCCAAACAGTAGCCATGTGTTTGGGGTGGTGTGTGCACTGCTATCACCAAAGCACGCCATTACCCAGACACGTTCATGTAGACGGGCTCAGCAGCTGGACTCAGGGGTGGGGGCCTTCCACTGTGAAGCCCCAGGAACACCCAAGGCTCCTGTCACTGCCCAGAGCTGTCCAGGCCACAGTGACCAATTCTAATATAATACAGTCTCGTACCAGCCAGGGCAGAGAAAGAAAACTCCGTGGGTCTCTGGACTTGACCAGAACACCTCTCCGGTGTTGCCAAGGTACTCAAGAAGGCCGATCGTAATAAGCCACATTACTCGTCTGTCATGTCCCATAAGCCACAAGTAGCGGAAGCCCACTGGGAAGTGGTGCCTTCTTTCCCTGTAGCAGACCTCGGGATGCTGCAGACTCTGAATGCTGCCCGTTCATCAGATGAGGAGTTAGATGGATGCTTAATGGCATCAGGCTGTGATTTAGCCTTCCTCTCAAGGCAGGGGCAGCTGTGCTTCTGCGCCAGATGCACTTGAAGTTAAATAGTCAGAAGCTTCTCTGTAGACAGTCTCTGGACACACTTGGGGCTGGCCTTGGTGCCTCTGCTTTCTCTCTTACTTGACTATAACCATGCTGGGTGCAGCCCAGTCCTAGAGTCTGGGGACTCTGTCTCCTTCAGGGACCTTTGCAAAGGTTCTGCTTTGCAGTCTGCCCACTGCGGTCTTGTTGGAGCCCGCTGTTTGTGGATTCCCAAAGAAGGTCCTTGCTCCCCTCCTTTCTCTGTAGCCGAGGGCAGGGACGGCTCCATTATAGTTCCCCATTTCAGCAAGTCCCTTTATCTTCATTCTTTGCAGAGATACTGAGCAGGCAAAGCGACAGAATGATGGGGATGGGTGAGAGGATGATAAAAATGCGAAACTGAGAACAGAAGAGAATTCTGGTTTTGTCCCAAGGGTGAAAGGGGGAAAAAATGGAAACAGAAAGAAGCAGTGATTCAGTATGATAGGAATACATTATGGAACATTCAAAGTAAAAGGAATGTTCTCTATTTCAGCAAAATGAATAGAAATCGGTCTGCAATTAGAAACATCCTAGGAAAAAATTAATTACACAGAAAGGAAATGGATACCTTTCCTTCAGAATAGATAGCTTCTGGGTGGGGGAAGAAAACATTGGTCCTCTGGCATTGGTTCTCTTTGGATGCAGTTCTAGACATAAGAGAGGAAGGACGTGCCGCTTCAGACGGTGGATAGACAGAGCCTGTTTGCCCCAAATTTCTCACCATTTGCTATTCATATGCTAGATCTTCCGTCACACAGGGGCTTGGAATATATATCGCCCACATGTCTTTTGGAAAAAGCTTTTTGACATGTTCAGTGTGCCAAGGTGTCATATTTGGGCTGGTCTCTCCTGAGCCCCATTTTTCTTCACCCTAAAGCAAAATGTTCGATAAATATTAAGAATAAAGGTGAAGCGTTATCAGCCAAACAGGGAGCAGCAAACATAAAGTTGCCTTGAGTAACTGAACAGTGTATCTGGATAGATCGGCTTTATTTCGAAAGTGTTGGAAATGTTTTAAAACATTACAAATCTAGAACAATTGAAAGTATAGGGCTGTTCCAAAAACTTAACAGAACTTTGAATAGGATCAAATCACTGGTTTAGTATAAACCAGCAGAAGCATGTGGTTCACAGAGAAGATAGGGTTCATTCCACCCATGTTGGGCAAGTTGTCTAAACATTAGGAAGAAAATGAGTTAAATCTTGCCTCAGGGACTCCCCTGGTGGTGCAGGCGGTTGAGCACTGCACTGTGAAGCTGTCCACAGCCTCTGCAGCGCCGGTTCGATCCCAGCTGGCCAGTGAGGGTCCCACATGGCGCCGCAGACCACTCCTGTTGCGCCCACTGCCCCCCCACCCCCGGCAGTGTATTTCGTCAGTCTGCCTGTTCTGTTCCCCGCTTTGTCTCTGGTGAATCTTCACCCTCCCACGCATCTGGCCTGTACCCCGGTTCTTGTATAAAATAAATAAATCTAAAAAAAATTTTTTTAAATAAATAAATCTTGCCTCACACTGTACACCTAAATAAGTTTCAAATGTATTTAAAAATTAAACATAAAAAAAAAAAAAACGGAAAACATAAGTGACTAGCCAATCTTTGAAAGGGCCAAGATTTTCTAAACATTAAAAAAAACAAAATGAATGAAATAAAAAGGAAATGTTTGACAGATTCAACTGTCTGAACACAGAAGTGCCCAAGTTTTTAGAAGCTTAGTGAATGAAATCTAAATGCACTTTGCAGTAAATATGACGAAGGGTTATTGTTATTCACTGCTAAAGAGCTCTTTAACCTAGTAAGAAAAGTCTTTAATATACCCCGTGGGAAACTTGAACAAGGAGTAAGTCAAAGAAAAAGAAATGTAAATGGCCGAATGATTATGTGTAGGGGGAAAGTTAAACCTCAAAAGTAAGGAAGCCTAATTGTAGTGCTATTTTTCACTTTTCTCACCACCTCCTTGATAAGAGTTTGGTATGGCTTTGGGAGGAGAAATTCAGCAGCGTATGTCAAGAGTCTTGAATGATTTTAAGTAATTAAGCAACGTACCTGGATGGAAAGGCTTTATTATTGACCCACTTTTGAGAATGTATCCTTTGGGGAAAAAACAGAAATGAAGATGTGTATTTATGCCTGGAGATGATCCATTGCTTTATTATTTTATAAAGGTGAAGATTTTTAAACTACAGACCTGGTGCCAAGCAAGAGATCCATTAAATAAATTATGATATAGCTATAAAATGAGATGTTAGGCATTTAAAACGTTTTCAAAGCATATCTTGTTGCATTGCAAATACAGGATCTAAAACTACATTCATCGATAAGAATATATCTATAAAATATTGACAGTTTAATACAGGTAGATGCAGAACCAGAAAACTGGCAATAAATGCATCAAAAAGAGTAGTATTCTACTACCGTAGAAGTATAGGGGATTCTGATTTTTTTATGTATGTAAATTTTATGATAAGTGCATCCATTACTCATGATAAGAAAAATAAATATTAAAATCTCCCTGTATTGTTTATACAGGCTCATTTCAGTCTCTCAGAACCTGGAAAATATTCTCTCTCACCAGATTCCATTTCCTTCTCGAACATCAGGGTTATAAATAACTTCACTAGAACTCTTCACTTTCCACTAACTGAAAGAGAAAAAGTAGTGAGATACTGGTCTTTTTCCCGAGGACCAAATGTTGTTCTTTCTCTTCAAACCACACTCGCCTCCAAGTTCCTTCCGTGACTTTATTTCCTGGGGACGCTCGCATGTCCAGGGTAAGTGAATGAGCCATGGATTTACTGGGACAGAAATTGCATTCTTATCATCACACAGTGAGCCTCCCCAGTGAGCTGAACATTCAATAAATAGATCCTAAGACTTGAAGTGACTTGTCCCTGGATCCAGACTTTTGTAGGTTTATGGAGAGGGGGAGAAGAGGGAAGGCCGAGCAGGTGTCTTTCAGTGTGTCTCATCCCTCCTCCCTTTGTCTTTGGCACCAAGGGAACAAATATTCCCAAGCGAGCAGGTCCTATTTTACTAACATAGAAGAGATCGCATCTGAGATTCTGTAGGTTTTCTCAACACAGACGGCATCAGCAGACTTGATGGAAAATAATTAGAACAGGCAGAGCCGAGCACCCAGCACCTCAGTCGACAGTCCTCTCTTGTCACCCAGACAGAAAGTGTTCTCTGTTCTTGGTGACACCATTTGTTTCCTGAAATCTAGAGACATTCTACAGGCAGATCCTCCCCACCCCAGAGTAATTGACCCTCTCTGGCATTTTCCCCCAAAGCGGTAATTGTCTTGATTCCTGTGTCCTCCTGTTTTTGTGGGCACAGGGAAGTGCTGAGCAGCTTTGGGCCTGGCTTTATTCTCCATCCAAAAGCCTGCTCGGTTTTTCCTTGTCGGAGAGTCCCTCCAAATGGATGCTTTATGTACTGCAGCCAAAAGATGAGTCAGCCGCCAGCTTTTCTCTCTGCTCTAGCTTTTTAGTTTGTCAGACTAACAGGACTCTGCTGGGCACTCACTAGTTTCACGTGCCCTGTGCTAACCCTGGGGTGAGATGGCGAGAGAGTCCCAGGCCCCTGCTGTGCCCCTGCTTGTAAGTTGCCATCACCATAGAGATGACCCTCCTGTGGACTGGGCTGATAGAGTGGAGGTCAGGGCAGATGGAGGGATGCCAAGGTAGGGCCAGTAGCACTAGGACAGATGGAGGGATGTGTCCCAGCGGCCCAGGGATGGGGCAGCTTGAATCCAGAAGTGCAGACAAGGGGAGCAGAGATTCATATCCTTAGCAAACAGGTACTGAGCACCTACTTAGGGGCTGTGCTAAGCAATAGTGTTTCAAAATGACGAGTAGCAAAAAGACTGACCCTGTGAGTATGGAATGGGTCCTCTGAGTTATGTGAGGACTACATGTGATAGGCTGGATGCAATTAAATATTTAACATACTTAAAATGATCCGGTCACAGCAATGCCAGCTCCTGGGTCATGCCATCCTGCACTTGGCAAATATGGATGCCTGTAAACAGTGTCTCTAAAATTTAGAAAGAAACATTAAATGATAGAGAACACAGACTATTGGCCTCTTTTCTATATTTGGAGCCTCAGAAATACCATGGAACTCAAGCTATAACAGAGAATCTCTCGGTTCTAATTTGTGAGAAAGGTGACTTTTTGTCTCCTGGCTAAATAATCCCATGGAGCCAGTCAAACGAGTGTGGACACGTGGGGCCGTCACCCAAGGCCGGCTCTCACCTAACCCATCCGCTCTTCCTTGTTGACCAAGCAATTTACCTCTCCTGCCAGATTGGGTTTAGCCGCTAGTGGGCGTCCACGAGTGGGACCCATTTTCATGCTAATTGCCAAGTCAGCTGCTGCCACTAAGGACCATCCACCCAACTTGTCTTGGACAGACCTCCTGTCCAAGAGCAGTTCCCAGCCGGGTCTCGCTCCTCATTGCCAGGACCTCCCCCACCCCTGCTGACAAAGGAGAGTCCACTTAGACAAGGCTGCCTCTCCCTTTGCCTTCAAGTTCTGAAAGAGCATGGAGAAAGGAAGATGATGCCTCATTCCTTGGAGAACCAGGTACTCAAGACATGCAGCAAGGGTCCTCAATGTGGGGTTCATGGATGCCCTAAAATTATCGTACACTGTTGAGCCAAAGGGGGTTATGGCCTAAAGAAAATGAGGAATCTCTGCCCCAGGCATGTTTCCAGGTGTACCTGTCACCTGGCATAAAACCTGTACACATCAGGAGCGTATTGGAAGCTACACATCTGTATGCCCACTCCCCACTGCCCCCTGGAGCCTGTATAGGGCCCGTCTGCAGTGATCTTCTGTGCCAACCTGATGGCCCTCTGGTTCTGACTTGCCTGCCTCCACCTGGGACATACCCCACCTTGCCGGGCTTGTCTGTCTGCGGTTCAGATCCCTTAATCCCAGAGCCGTGCCTATCGCTAGACAGCTTGGCCACCCCCGAAACATGCAGCATGAGGGACGTTCGGTAAATCCTGTTCCGGAAACAATCTGTCGCTCCACCAGTTTCCCCATCAACATGTGCCGAGGACGTCTGGCTTCCGGCTCCCGGTACAGAACTGACTTGGAGCAACGTGGAGGAACTGGCAGCTTCTTAGGTACAGTTTCTCCTTTCGGCATCATCAGGAGGAGGCCTAAAGAAAGGACCAAAACAAACCTTGAGAACAGTGTGTTCCCCCTCGCGCACACCCAGGAGAGTGTCATCTAGAGGAAGCGTGAGGACTCGGCAGGGCTGCGATTCAGCATTGTTCTCAGCTGCCAGGGGGAGCTTCTCCTTGATCTAGCCCATCCAGCACTTGAGATGCTCCTAAGCTGAGACTTTCTCGGCAGCACAAGCCCCAAGCTCTGAAAGCACAGTTAGGTTAACCAGGAAGCAGAGGGGCCTCTCCCACCCCCCACCCGCCTCCACCAAGGCCAGCTTTTGCTGCCCAGTGCTCCTGGGTTCACATTCCTTTGAGATTCCCTGTTCTGAAGCAGCTGTTGCACAAAGAAAGCGTGGCACCCTCGATGCCTTATCATACTCACTGTTTGCACTTGTCCCGGATGCACGGAGGTATGGCGCGTGCTGGAGGTGCCTGAACATGCTGGGATTGGCAAACAGCAACGGGGCAAGGCCAGATCACTGGCTCCAGGGAGAAGGCAGAAAATCAGGTTTTTCTGGGAAAGCAACAAGCCTCAGTACAGAGGGAGATGTTGGCTGAGACAGGAGACAGCCACAGAGGACAGAGGACAACTGTGGATTCCACTTCCTCTTAGAAGATACACCATCTCTTAACCCCAGCCCAGGACTCCTTCCAGGCTTTAGGACAAGGTCAGAGTTCAAGAGGCTCAGATCAAAGCAGAGGAAGCACAGGAAGTTGATAGTCTGAACCAGGAAGTAGAGGGTCCTCCCCCACAATTCTCCCTAGACAATTCAGTGGGGGTCGGGGTGGGGTGGGGAAAGGGTGGTATTGATTCTGTTTCAGGGATCATCAGTAAACTACAGCTTGAGTGAAAGACCTGGCCCACTGCCTGTTTTTAGATAAAGTTTTATTGAAACACTTCCTGCTCACTTGTTTTCATATTGTCTTTGGCTCCTTTGGCCTGCAAAACTTAAAGTATTCATGATGTGGCCATTTGTAGAAGGAGCCAGCTACCCCTGTCCTAACAGCTGTGCTGAATAAGAGGCTGCCTGGGGAGGACTGTAGAGGCAGTGCTCAAGCCCAGGGCCACGACTCAGCTGCCCACTGGACCCCATCACTTAGCAAATGCTCGGCCTTGAGCAAAGTCTCAAGGGTCTGGGCTGTCTCGCCTGGAGCATGGACATCCCAGCCCTAATTTTACAGGAGTGTTGTGAGGATGATGTGCGTGAGTGTAGTAAGGCATGTGGAAATGTGCCCATAAATGTACCTGATCTTTTTCACGGAGATAAAACAAATACATTATAAAACTCACTCTTCTAAAGTATACAATAAGTGTGACTCTGTGTGTGTGTGTACATACATATATAGATATTATATATATGGCTGCATGATCTTGTGGATAGAATGTAATGTTTATATTTATAATGTGATATATGTATATTTACAAGGTTGTACAACCATCCTCACTTTGTAATTCCAGATCACTTTCATCACCCCCAAAAGAAACTTCTTTTTTTTTTTTTAAAGATTATTTATTTATACAAGAACCGGGGTACAGACCAGATGCACGGGAGGGTGAGAGGATTCACCAGAGACAGAGTGGGGAACAGGACAGGCAGACTGATGAAATATACTGCTGAGGGGAGCAGTAGGCGTGACAGGAGAGGTCTGCTGCGCCATGTGGGACCCTCGCCGGCCGGCCAGGATCAAACTGGTGCTGCAGAGGCTGCGGACAGCTTCACAGCTCAGCGCTCAACCGCCTGCGCCACCAGGGGAGGCCCCAAAAGAAACTTCTTAATAGACCCTGTAGTAAGCTGAATAATGACTACCCAAAAATATTTAGGACCTAACCCATGGGATCTATAAATATGACCTTATTTGAAAAAAGTTTCTTTGCCTAAGTGATAAAGTGAAGACTCTTGGGATAGGAAGATTATCTCAAATTAGGTGGGCCCTAAGTGCTATCCCAGGTGTTCTTATTTACTCTGTGATAGCATGTTAAATAAGAGATATTTAACACATGGAGGAGAAGAAAATCGGAAAAACGGCTAGAGTGATGTGACCACGAGCCAGGGAATGCCGTCAGAGGCTGGCAGAGGCAAGGAACAGCTTCTCCCCTGGAACCTCTGATTTGGGCACCTTGATTTTGGCCCTGTGGCACTGATGTTTGACTTCTGGCCTCCAGAGCTATGAGAAAATTCCTTTTCTTTTAAACCGCTGAGTTTGTAACTGTTTGTTAGTGCAGCAGCAGAAAACAAGCCCTACCTTTCCTGTTCTTTAGCTTATAATTCATGCCACCCTGCTGGCAGATGGTAGGTGAAAATTGGAGACACTTCCTAGCTTCTCACCTGAGGCAGGACGTTCAGCGACACACCCCGTAGTGGCAGCGAAGCCTGCCTCCACCAACTGCCGTTACTTGGCAGGCCCAAACTTTTTAGCGCCCAAAAACTTTTTCCTCGCTCCTCCAATCAGTTAATATCTCTTACATCAGGCTAGAGAATGCTTATTTGCCCGAACAAAAAAAAGACAGCCTCATCCTACAGACCTCTTGTGGTATGCACACATTTGATATTTTGAGCATGATCGTGGGGGAAATGAGCACTGTTTTGGATACATTAGTGCTGTTTTGTGGGAAGCCCTTTTCCTTGGTTTCAATATTTGTTCTGTGATCTTAAAAATCTCTACATCCGTGCAAATTTACCCAACTCACTTTACACCCACTGCCATCTTCTCTCTTTGCTTTCAATATGTCTTTTGTCCTAGAATTTGTATCTTAGCAGAGTGAGAGAGACCGAGCACACTCAAAGCACACGTCCCGAGTGTGAACAGGCAGCGGCTTCCCTTACGGCCTCATTGGTATTATAACCACTGATGCTCTCAGGATCTGTCTCACCAACATCGTGGTCTCACTTGGCTCGAGTACCAACTCATTGGTTCTTAGGCAGAGTCAGTACTTTCCAGAGGCCCGGCTGTAGAGACCAAAATTTAGAATTTTCACCCCCAAAATTATATTCACACCTCTCAAGTGGGTGCTATAGCCCCCTCAGCCAACTAACTCCAAGGCACCAAAACAAAGTACGATACACACGTCACCTTCCTTCCACTCACCCCCAGGCACAGCCACAGCTCAGCCCAGTCTCCCTCCTCCCAGTGGAAGACTGTGGGGTCTTGTCCCCTCCTCCTTATCCCCCATTTGCTTCTAGCTCAGGCCAATTTTACTGACTAGAACATAGACCTTGTTTTACTCAAGTCATTCTTTTTCCCATAACAAGCAAAAGTCAGATTTGCTACAGTCACATGCTAATCCCGGTCTGGCCACCTGTGAGCAAGCAGGTGCTAACACCTCTCTCTCAAGGCACCCCATTAGCACATGGGCTTGAGAATAGCATCTGCTGGTGGTGAGGAGTTTAAAACTGTGCCTGCCCACATAGTACTCTTTCTAGATATGCTGTCCCTCCCTGACTGCCACCACTGCCACCTTCACCATCATGATCATTAGCTTCCTGAGTACTAAGGTCGGGGACCTGCCATAACCTCGGTGCTCATGGTCCAAATCAGCTGTCCTCAAAGGAGGAGCGAGCGACCACATCCACACACCCACCTCTGCCTCCTCTCTAAAGGTAAACCTCTTAGAAATAAATAGCCCAGCACGTTTCTCTGGCATTACATTTCTACTCAAGTGTTTTTATCATGTTTTTATCAGAAATTCAATTGCAACAACATGGGTAGAACTGGAGAGGATAATACTGAGCGAAGTAAGTCAGAAGGAGAAAGGCAAAGTATAGAGAATTGAAACAAAGGGACAGACAAAGCCAAAGCAGTAACAAATCTTTGACATCTGATTGCAAATCCAAGGTGACCAAAAAGGGAGGTGGTGGGATGGGAGTGGCAGAGAGAGGAGACCCAGCGGGTCACGGCACATGGCAGGTGTGGTATGAAAACATACATCTGCAGAGATTTGAACCTGTGACCCCTAAAACAAATACAATGATGTAAACCATTTTTAACTCAATAAACATAATTGGAGGGAGGGAACAAAAAAACGTAGGGGTCTAAAGCTCTTTGGAAGAAAGTTCCATGGGTGTCCAATAACGATCACAATGAATTCTCAGGGCTTGCTGCCTCTGGGGGCTCCATCACGGCTGCCTGTGAAATGGCACAAGGTCCTCTCATCCACAGACCCCAAAGCCCTCCCTATTTTCTGCATTTGCCCATCCCCCTGTGTTTTTGCATTCACTTTTCTTTGGCTGCTGTTAACTTCAAACAAAGAAGAGTCTGTTTTGTTTTTTGTTTTTTTTCTGTAGAATCAGAAATCATTTCTGCTCGCGGTGTGGGTTAGGCCTGTAGAATGTTGTTTACCCTTGCTTTTGCTGGGGTGCAAGGAGAGAGGTGGGAGGGGTCGCTGGGTCAGCACACACAGAACTTTTGCAGCAAGCCCCTGTTTTGAACCTTTGTCTTTGTAGTTGAACAAGGGTGCTCTTAGAGGCGGACACCAGACAGTAAAAATTAAGAATTGTTTGCTAAAGCAAAACAGCTCATTTGAAGGGCCATGTTGTCCTTGAATTTGGAGGCATTTGACTTTCTCTTCTGTCACCCAAAGATCCCTGTGCAGAGAGCAACTCTGTGATGGGTGGGGCTGCTGTGGGTCCAGGAAGGCAAGTCCAGTCTACAAGCAAAGAAGGAGCTACAGCTGCATCCTCAACAAGCTCTTAGTTTGTGTCCCAGCTGATTCCTTTGGGGACTCCTTGTACCATGTACCCAGCCAGGGTGCCCTAAGGCAAGCTCAGAATGGGGTTAAAACTCCACAGGGAGACAGGGAGGTGGGATCAGGGGGAGACAGCACTGGTTCTGCAGCACTTATTCAACTGTTTTTTGTTAGGTGGTGAAGCTCACAGGTGTTGTTTTGTTACACTTAAAATTTATGCTGCATGTATTTCGGCATCAGGAGACAATCTGGACCATTCTCTAAATGGATCCAGGATTGCATTAAAAATAGTTTTTTAATACTCAGCTATTTTGTAACAACTGGATTTTGCCTCTTAAACTCTAGACTAACACTGAGGTCTGGAAATTCCAGTCCTTTATGAGCAGTCCCTTTACTATACTTGGTTTCTTTACCCTGAGAAAAGAGCCCTGGCCCCTAGAGTGGATAGGAGGACTAGATGATCGTGATGGTGGTGGTGGTGATGATGGTGGCGATGATGGTGATGATGGTGACTGTGGTGGTGATGATGGTGGTGATGGTAATGGTGGTAGTGGTAGTGGTAGTGGTGATGATGGTGGTGATAACCATAATGATAACCATAGCAAACACTTAACAATATGGCCATTAGTAATAGCAGCAAATACTATGGACCGTTTGTTCCGTTTCCTCTCTTGTACAAATATTGACTCCTTTAATCTCTGCAACAACCCTGTGAGGTAGACACTGTTTTGTTCCTGTTTTACAGAGGAGCAAACTGAGAAGTTGGGTAACTTGCCCAAAGTCATACAGCTGTAAGCAACAGAGCCAGGATTCAACCCCAGCTACTCACATGAAGTCATAGTGCCCCCCTGAGGGAAGTCAGCCACCACCTGCAGCCCTGTCCAAGCAGGGGGAGCCTGGCTTCCTGCCATACAGCCACTGGCTATAAGGTTTTGTGGGTATAGCTTGCCTCTCCCTGGAAAAGCACCACAGGGGCCCCTTCCTATCTGCCTACCTGCGTCACCCCTCCACTACCCCTCCCCCAAGCATGCCCCTGACAGAGTGCCCAGCTTCACAACTAAGTGTTGACTATTCCATCAACTCTGGGCACTTCTGATGTCAGTGCCCATCCAGCTAAGGCTGTCCAGTCCTCTGAGCCCGTGACCAGACAGCCCACGTGCCTAAACACTTATTCAGAGCTTACAGGTCCTGAGCTCACCTGCCCAGGTGTATCAGGTATCTCCATGGCACCGTGGAGGCATTTCTCAAATGTTCATAATCTTATTTGAATGGATTTTGTCCAGAAATGATATCTTACATGATCAGGAATTTACATAACCTTATGACTCCAAGATGGTTCTTCTCAACCCTGGGCTGGAAGGCTGATCCATTTCAGAACAGGCATCTTGAGCTAAAAGATGGTAATTTAATTAGGATTTTATGTTTCTATTCAAGTTTGGGAAGACTTGACTCTGAAACGGCCAGTGCCGTGGCAATGTCTGGAGCAGATGCGCTCTTCTCTCAGAGGCTGCCGAACTGCTAATGAGGTGGGAGGGGAAAGCTTCCCCGCTGAGCGTGTCCCACATGGGGCTCTGAGCCCTTTGACAGGCCCCGGGAGCACAGCTAGTGCTGCTGCAGAGGGACAAGGGAGATCTGTCACCCTGGAACTGTTTTAGAAACCATCTACTTTCAGAACTTTGGATGGCACCATAGAACTTTACCCAGCAGAGCCTCATTCTCAGTGGTTTATCAAAGTTTGCATGATTTGTTTTCCTTAACAAATCTTAATTCTGTGGATTCAAAGAGTTTGGCTCTTGTATAAGATGAGAGACAAAAAACAAGGCTTGGGGACTGTGTGGGGCCTGTTCTCAGACCTACTGGCCCCCGAGATTGTGGGGCATTCATTACCCTCGATTCCTCAGAATTGCCATTCTATTTGACCTACTCCCCACCTGTGGGATGGGGCCCCCTGGTGGGCTGAGACTTTGGGTTGTATTTGACACGGTTTCTGAAGGTACCATGGTTTCTGAAGTACCAGTCCTGAAGGTACTGTCTGAATTTAAAAACCATTAAATGACATGGTGAGAAAGATGTTCCCTTTCCAGTTTTCTTTCTATCTTGGTTTTTAAAACTGAGAAAGACTCTCTCCGGGCGAGGAATGTCCTTAACACTCTAACACCTGTTAATATTCCCCTTTGAAACTAAGAGCAGCTGCAGGCAACTGCATCAGCCAGAAGCAGGGATACTCTTAGCTTCCCTGCAATCAATTATATGGCCATTTCCTGTTTATGGTAGACAGCCTTGCTTTTCATTTACCAGTGTGGTCCGTTCCCTTTGTAACTTTGGTGTGAGTGTGTTTTGCTTTGTTTATGTGAATAATTAGTCTGAGTTCTCAAGTGATGCAGGTCCAGGGGTCACACCTTGAAAATGACTGTCAGGTGCAGCGCACCTGGGAAGCTTAAAGGCGTTCATAATGCCTGCGCCTTAACACACACCAATTGATCAGACTCTGAGGGTGCAACCCGGGCACCCGCCTTTGACTAAAATACCCCTGGAGTTTGCAGTGCACAGCTGAGGTGGAGAACTCAGCTGATCTGGCATACTTGAGATCCAGCCAGGGACCTGTTGTCACCCACCTGTGACCCATACCTGGATTGCATTTCCCCTTCTCTCCCTCTCCCCTCCTCCACTCCCCCAGCTCTTTTCTCTTAGCTCCTGCTCCCCCAGCCTCCCTGTGCCTACTCCTGCTGTGAGACCCTCCAGCACTGCCTCTTAATTTTAAGACATTGCTGGTACCACACATGGTTGCAAGCGGCTAGAACTTTCCACATCGTACATTTCTTCATGGCATTTGCTTTCTAATTCATAAGCTGTTAGTCCAGTTTCTGAACAACCTCCAGTAACCTGTATTAACGACAATAATAGCAGTCATTATTGGCTCTCTCGGTCTACCTGCCTCTGTTCTAAATCCTACATGTGTGAACCTCTCTAATCCCCACGCAATCCTAAGAGAAAGATATAATTTTCCAGATGAAGAAACCGAGGCACAGGGAGGTTAATAGCTTACCTAGGGTTATACAATCACAGATTGACAGGGCCAGATTTCAAATGCAGGCAGCCTGGCCCAGAACCCACTTTCAGAGCAGATGGGCCCAGAGTGGCTGCTCCCAGCCCTGATTCAGGTGTCCCTGGCCCCACCACGAGCCACACCAGGCCGGCTGTTAGCTGCTGCCATCAGAAATTGAAATTCAGGCCCTCTATCTGCTTCAGTGACCTCTGGAATTGATAATTCTTTTTATTTTCAACTTAAATGATAGCATCACAGCAAGAAGCCCACAGCTTTAAATCCCATCAAGATTTTAACTCATCACCATTCCAAAGAGGTCAGCCTGAAACGATTTTGTGTGTGCAGGCCGCCAGGACTGGAAATTGAGGCTGGAGGAGCCATCGCCCACAGTTCGGTCTGCGGTGGGTGAACCCTCGGCAGCCTCGATGCTTCTTCATTAGTTTGCCTGGAACGTGGCCTTGGTGTCAGACATTCCAGGTTTTTTTCTGCCCTTTAAAAAGAATCTGATTCCCATCCCAGTGCTTAATTGGAGAGAGACCTTCGGTCCTTTCCTGTTGCTTGTGGTTGAGCATTTTTATGCTCAAAATTTTCATTTGATGAAACTCGGTCGCTGCCCTAGGAGACTTGGCCTGCATTGCATTAAAAACCTGCAGGAGCTTGCAGGGGTTCCGGGGTGGCAGGGCCCCTGGAGACCTCCTACCTCCCTGGAGAGTCTGAAATTGTTGTACTAGGGGTGAGTCCCTAACACTGCCTGGGCCGTAGTGGACCCTCACATCATGTTAGCCTTTTTTCCCCCTGCCTTTTCCAAGCTGCCAATAGTATAAGGCATTTTATATACATCACTCCATTTACTTCTCCCAGTAGCACATGCCACTGGAAATATGTTCTGTTCATTTTTCTTCCTGAAGAGACAGAGGCCCAAGAGCAAGTTTCCAGGGGCTTGGGCTCCGTGGTGGAGGAGGCAGGGTCTGAAGGCAGGTGGCCGAGCTGTCAAGCTGTGTGTTTAGGGCACCCACTCCCAGCTGCAGGAGGTAGGAAACATCCTTAGAAGGCAGAAGTGGAGCACAAGGACCAGATATGTGGCTTCCCGGTGGCGGGTGGGCTGGCTGGTGCCTCCTCAGACCACTGCAGTGGCCCCGTGTCGCTTTCTGCCTGAGGCTTCCAGGCAGGGTGGCTGCAAGGCTGTGGCCTGGCAGACTCGGCACTCGGTGTGACCCCGGGCTAGTGTGGACAGTGCCTGTGACTTCTGCTCTTAGGGCACACCCTTTCATCTCTGCCCAAGACCCAACATTTGAGCATGCGTCCCTCCCCTACTCTGTCCCTGCTCTTACCAGCTCCAGACCTAAAATTCTCCTGATGTCCTTATTTAACAATCCAGCTGCACTAACAGCCAGAGCCGTGGCTCCCAGCTTTCTAGTACAGCAGAAGCACCTGGAGGCCTGGCAAGCCCAGACCCCTGTTCCCCCCCCCACCCCCCAGTTCTCCAGCTGCTGATCCAGGGACACCTCATGGGAGCCCGGGGACAGAGAACGCTGCCCCAGCTAGATGTGTACCGCGGTCTGACTAATGAGGCTCCCTGATGATGGAAAATCTGAGCCATGTTGGGGGAAGTGGTAAGGAAGATACGGGGGGGGCCTCCCCTGGTGGCACAGCGGTTAAGCGCTGGGCTGTGATGCTGCCCTCAGCCTCTGCAATGCTGGTTCGATCCCTGGCCCCCGGTGAGGGTTCCACATGGCACGCAGACCTCTCCTGCCGCCCCCACTGCTCCCCTCAGCAGTGTGCTTTGTCAGTCCGCCTGTTCTGCTCCCCGCTCTGGCTCTGGTGATTTCTCTCTCCTTCCCACGCTTCTGACTGTACCCAGTGCTTGTATAAATAAATAAATCTTTAAAAAAAAAAAAAAAAAAAAAGGAAGATAGAGGGCCCAGCACACTGGGCCTTTGTCCCTTTCCAGCGTTCTAGAGAATGGCGGGTTTTAGCAACTCCACAGTGGCTTCGGCCATGCCCACTGGAATAAGCCTCTGCCAGGGTGCCCCTGAGCACACCTCCCCTGAGGATGGAAAGGCCTTTGGATCCCCACGTGAGCACTCCTCAGTCTAGAATGTGCTTTGGAGCCCCCTGGAGTCGCGAGACGGTGGGGATTCCACCTGGGGTGCAGCCTTTCCCCTGCGCACACACTGGGTGGCCAAGCCATGGCAGGCCAGTGTTTGCCCGATGATGGAATCACTTGGGGCACTTACAGAATAACAATACTTGAGCTACCCCCTTCAGAGCTTCTAATTCAGGGATTTTCAAACCCCCTTTCCAAGTGATTCCAATGTACAGACAGCTGGAAATCACTCATCTTTACAAAGGTGACAGATGGAACGCTAGCCGAGTGGCCTGAGGGGTGCTGGCCAGGCCACCCCCACAGAGAAGCCAGCCTGGGCACCTCACACTAGTAAGCGCTCAAGTGTATGATGTCGTGGATGAGCCTGGCTGGCTACTTAGGGCAGGGCTGGAGAAAGCCAGCAACCCCAGAACTCCAGGATATGCGGTTCTACTTAACCAATTCTGGGCCGGGACCCAGGTTTCTGCATTTCCAACAGGCATCCAAATGTCAGCAGCAATGCCGAGACTCATGGTTGGACCACAAGGGCCCACACAGTGCCCCTCATCTCTGCAAGGGTGGCCATGCATAGCCGTCTCAAGCTGAGGGTCAGAGGCTTTGGGTCCTCATCAACCCTAAAACACCATCTTGAAGTCTCTCTACTCCAGCCTGGTACTGAAGAGGACCCTGGGCATTCCCGGTCAGTTTCCTAGTAACATTTTTTCTCTCTTCCTTCTCTCTCCACAGTACGAGATGCAAAAAATCTAATCCCTATGGATCCAAATGGACTTTCAGATCCTTATGTGAAGCTGAAACTTATTCCTGATCCCAAAAATGAAAGTAAACAGAAAACCAAAACCATCCGCTCCACACTCAACCCCCAGTGGAATGAGTCTTTTACATTGTAAGTGGTGTCTCCTCTTCCTTGTCTTCTTGCCAGCTCTCTTCCCTGCACACACAAGACTGCCCCCTCATTGTTAGCGACATCGGGCCGGGTTTGTTAGACACCCTCAAGAACTGCCTCATTTGTGACCACCCCAGACTGCTGCTCAGGAGGCCATGTTTGCCCACTGTGTGATGGACATTACTGTCCATCTTAGCTGACCAGCACCTACATCATACCAGCCCCCAATGAATATCAACACCTACTCTGAACAAAAATGATCTTATGCTAAAATGATATAAAAGTGTATAAAATGTGTCCCACCTCTTCATGGGTTCTTTTGAAGGTTAGAGGATGGAATGAGGTCAGAATTTAAATAATTTTTAAAATACAGAGTAAGTGAGTAACACGGACAGTGGCTGTTGCCACTGAAATGGAAGATCATCCACATCTTTAATCAGGGAAGACTTCCTGGGGGAGATAGCATTTACAGCGGACCTTGAAGGAGTGCCTGCCAGGATTTTGGAGGTAGAGATGGTAGAAGGGAAAGATGGGAGGAGGGAAAGGCGTGAATATGTCAAGGGTAAGAAGACACCGACAGCAGCAAAGCACAAGCAAGTGGTCCTCTATTTAGACTAGAACATAGAAGGCAATCAGAAATGTCACTGTGTATTGTATGGAACAGAAGCCAGAAAGTTTTGCCCTGCAAAGACTAAATAGTAAATATTTTAGACTTTTTGGGTCATATAGCCTTTATGGCAGGTATACAGCTCTTTTCATCTAGAGTGAAAGCAGCTGTGGACAACATGTAAACAAATGTTTACATGGCTGTTTTCCAATAAAACTTTATTTAAAAAAACAAGTTGTGGGCCAAATTTGGCATATGCATCATAGTTTACTAATCCCTGATCTAGAGTTTGGTTGCCAGGCACCTAGTACTTTGTTGGCAACAGGGAACCACAGGAAGAAAATTGAATGCGGCCATGTGTGACTTTAACACTGTGTCAGCCAACCACATACTGCGTAGATGACAGTGGTCTCCTTAGGCCCTTCCGTGTAGCCTAGGTGTGTAGAGAGCCACCCCATCTAGGTTTGCTATTACATTCACACAACGAAATGACCTAACGACATTTCTCAGAATGCAGCCTAATTATTAAGCAATGCAGGGCTTGTACTCTATCTCAGACTGGAGTGTGAGCACATAGTATGTCCCAAGTAACTGTGATCAAGATAATCTGGCATGTGTGTGTTCTTTTGTAGCAAATTGAAACCTTCAGATAAAGACCGACGACTGTCTGTAGAAATCTGGGACTGGGATAGAACAACAAGGAATGACTTCATGGGCTCCCTCTCGTTCGGCGTGTCAGAGCTGATGAAGATGCCCGCCAGTGGATGGTAAGAAAGCCCCTGGAGTTTGAATATGTCTGTGTCAACCAAGGGAAAATGGTTTCAAGACAGCAGAGCATTTAGAGATTTGGAAAACAAGCCAGTTCAGGTCTGCAGTGGCTGTTGCAATGTAATCTGGCCACAGCCTCCCCATGGGACATGTTTCTGGAACAGCGGATCTAGAGGTTGAAGGAGAGGAGTGGCTGGCCCCTAACTCTTCTCTCCATGTCTCTGAAAGGTACAAGTTGCTTAACCAAGAAGAAGGTGAGTACTACAATGTACCCATTCCAGAAGGGGATGAAGAAGGAAACGTGGAGCTCAGACAGAAATTTGAGGTGAGGCTCCCTATTACTGGAAATGTAGCAAGGACCAGATTTTTGTGGGCACTCTGCTGAAAGGCAAGAAGGAGCTCAAGCCTTCATCTTTTTCTTTCTTTAAAAAACATAAACATGGCATCCTTCCCACCCTTTGCAAGCTGTTGGCATCCTACATCTATCACCGTTACAGGGTGGAAATTGTAAGCATCCCAGAAATGAGCATGGTCAATTCTGCTTAAGAAATTGGTTTCCGCCTCCCCGGTGGCGCAGCAGTAGAGCACTGGGTTGCTAAGCTGCCCGCAGCCTCTGCAGCGCCAGTTCGATCCCCGGCTACCGGGTGAGGGTCCCACATGGCACACAGACCTCTCCTGCTGCCCGCTGCTCCCCTCAGCAGTGTACTTCATCACTCTGCCTGCTCTGCTCCCCGCTCTGGCTCTGGAGAATTCTCTCACCCTCCCACGCTTCTGACTGTGCCCAGTGCTTGTATAAATAAATAAATAAATCCTTAAAAATAAAATAAATAAATAAATCTTTAAAAAAGAAAAAAGAAAGAAATTGGTTTCCCCCCCCTCACCCCCATGGGGAGACGGCAGAGTATGCAGAGAGCAGTGTTCTCATTAAGAAAAAAGGGCTTGGGCCTCCCCGGTGGTGCAGCGGTTGAGCGCTGGGTTGCAAAGCTGCCCACAGCCTCTGCAGCACCGGTTCGATCCCCGGCTGCTCCCCGGCCACCAGAGGAGGGTCCCACATGGCGCGCAGACCTCTCGTGCCGCCCGCTGCTCCCCTCAGCAGTGTGCTTCGGTCCTTCTGCCTGCTCTGCTTCCTGCTCTGGCTCTGGTGAATTCTCTCACCCTCCCGTGCTTCTGACTGTACCCAGTGCTTGTATAAACAAACAAACAAATAAATAAATAAAAATCTTTTTAAAAAAAAAAAGAAAAAGGGCTGTGCTCCTCCAAAAGGCAGGTCACCTTGGCCTTAGCTGGGGGAGGGAGTTAGGGTGTGGTTCGGCTACTTGCCAGAGTCTAAAATTTAGCCCCAGATATTAGGAAACATGAACTGGATATTTGTGCTGTCCCGGGTTCATCTGTCTTCTTTCTCCCTGCTCCCCGTTTCTCCATCTCTCCTCCTCTCCACCTCCTTTTCTCTGCAGCCCAGCTTTGTTCACTTACTAGATGGCTGAGCTTGTGATGAACAGTCTTCTCTCTAAGCACCTGCCTTATGTTCCAAGTCACAGCTTTTCATTTTCTAATCATCTGCATTTCGGCTGTTGGAGGGATTCCTAGAATAGCCGTTCAGTCTATTCCATTTTTGAATCTTCCTCTTCCTCAAACTAATTAGGATTCCCCCAAATTCCCCTTCCTAATCAAATGCACATGTACACACCCTTGTGTGTGTGTGTGTGTGTGTAGATGCTGAACTGTTATTGAAATGTTGACAGTAAAGAGCTGCTGACGGGCTTATTTCCCCCCCTTCTGGTGTTTCCATCTCTCAAGTAAAATTATGTCCCAAAGAAACTTATAGGTTATATCCAGATAAGATGACTTTCAAAGGATAGACACTATAAAAATGTCCAAAATGTTTTATAATACTGATACTTCGTTAAATTGTACATTAATGACAAATATTTAAGGAGAGCAGCTGTGAGCCTGGATGTTCTGTGGAACCTAAATGAGTGAAATTAGTCACTTTTTCAGTCAATGATACAATAGGGAATGGTGGGGACTGGGGTAGGCCGGTGAGTACAGGTCCTGTTAAGGGCCTCAGCCACAGCTGCTCAGTGCCAGTTGACTTCTGCTGTGCATGAAAAAGAGTCCTGTGGGGCCTCCCCGGTGGCGCAGCGGTTGAGCGCTGGGTTGCAAAGCTGCCCGCGGCCTCTGCGGCACTGGTTCGATCCCCGGCTGCTCCCCGGCCACCGGAGGAGGGTCCCGCATGGCGCGCAGATCTCTCCTGCCGCCCGCTGCTCCCCTCAGCAGTGTACTTCGGTCCTTCTGCCTGCTCTGCTCCCCGCTCTGGCTCTGGTGAATTCTCTCACCCTCCCGCGCTTCTGACTGTACCCAGTGCTTGTATAAACAAAACAAACAAACAAATAAATAAAAAACATGCCTCTATTAAAAAAAAAAATTGTTTTAAAAAAAAAAAAGAAAAAGAAAAAGAGTCCTGTGCTGCCAGATCTTCTGGTTCTTCCAGAGAAGCCTAAATAATCAGATTTTTAAATATTCTGATTTCTTTTAATGTTGGGAGGTAATTAAAACTTAGAAGTCTGTGTGGGACAGACACACATCATTGCTTTAGACACAGATAAAATTCTGCAGTGGATACCAGCTTGCAATCTCTGCTCTTAACAATGTAGGAGAGGGAAGAGGAGAGATGGAGAAAAGAAAAAGGAGGAAGAAGAGAGAGAAAAATAAATTTTATACATATGAGGATTTCCAAAGAGGCCGTATAATATTTAGGGACATTCAGCTGCACGGATGAAAGGGCTGGGGCTGGTTTTAACTGCCTACACCAGGCCCAGCTCTTTCTCTATTTGTTTTCTTCTTCACTTGCTTCATTATCCACTCCTACCTCCTCCCCAGGGCTGAGGATAGGAAGCTGGAGTACCAGACAGAAAGGCTTCTTCCTTGTGTATCCCATCACCAATGTCGCACCACCTCTGTGGGGGCGAATCCTTCTAGAGAGCCTTTCGGGACCTGAGTTGCCAGCATTACTCAGATCTGTCCCAGACAAGGGAGAGCCTGAGGAGCTCAAAAGAACCCTCCTGAATTTCCTGCCACAGCGTAGGTCACTGGCAGTCGGCGGGTCCATGCCTGGAACACCTTTGCGGGAGGGATAACTTTGGGGCCTCACCCGTTTGGCTCTTGGTAATGTCTGAGACTCAGCGTTGCTGGTAGAGAAACTTGACCCACTTTTTATGCTTCATTTCCATGGCTTCCTGGTGAGTAACCTTCCTGTTTTTCTGGGCAGCGAGTCCAGCTTTTTATAAAGGTCAAAGTTCCAAACTCAAAAAAAAAAAAAAAAAAAAACAGAAATAAATCAGGCCAGAGGGATGGAGGCCAGGGCAGCCTTTCTCCCCGGAGGCCAGGGACAGGCCTACCCCTGCCAGCCTGCCCTGCTCCCCAGCCCTGTGCAGTGGGGCAGTGGCATTCGAGGGAGAGCTAAGGGGGCTGTGCCGGCCGAATTCCCTGCTCCCAATACCTGTGGGAGCTACATCTTGGCTTTTTGTTTAAACATCCTGGGGCTTGTATTTCATAGATTTTGCTGAAGTCACATTTGCTCATGTGCTTAGGGCATTTGTAAAACACATTTCAAGGGACTAGCAGAAGCTGCTACATGACAGTGTCAGGGAGATACTGCAAATTTTATGGCTAGGGTGGTGATGCCTTTCAAAGGGAGCACTCCCGTCTGGTTGTAGGCGGGGCTCCTGCAGATCACGTGTCATGTTGAGGCCTGGAAATATGTCAGCCACATTGTAGCCCCAGCTCTTGGCTGCTGGGAGGCAGCGAGCCAGGGCAGAGAGGCCATGTCTGCATTTGAGCAGTCCGGGGTCATGGCCTGCGCTCCCAGACAGGGGGCCAGTCAGATCAGGGCCTTCAGCCCCACCCCATTTCTTCCTCTGGGTCCCCTCCCAGGGTCTGCAGTTCCCCCTCATTTTCTTCTCCCCCCGCATAAGTGCCCTTCTGACTTGCCCACCTTCCTCTTCACCTTTTCACCCACCTTTCATTCCTTAATCCTTTCCCACCCTCTGGTAACAGTTTGATTCAGGTGAGCACACTCTTTTAATTTAAAGTTTAGTGGTGAATTGTGACTGGATGAAATGCAAGACGATGGTCTGTTTGATGATGAGGTGTCGCTCGCCAGGGTGGCACAACATCAGGCCTAGGAGGTTATCCTTGCATGTCCAGCTGTGTGCGTCCGTGTTCTCTAGAAGGTGGTAACTCAGGGTGGCTGGCGAAGCCTTCCACAGAAATCAAACGTCGTTCAGCCTGATGAAAGAGAAGTGAGCATTGTAGCTGTGCCGCCACCTTAGCATCCATCTGATAATTAGATGCAAAACATTTCAAATGCGCTGTTGATCCTAGAATCTTAGCCAACAGAACCACGAGGGGTGAGGCCCTTAGGAACCCAGGAAAATCCCAGGAGGGCTGGGAATGACCTTACTGTGCAAAGCACGTCCCGCTAGAGCTGTTCATCCGTCTAAAAACAAAACAAACCCTGACCTTGACCACGATGTTCATGGACCATGCATCTGCAGGCCACTGACCGCGTGTTTGTCTTTAAATAAAGTACACGCAGTGCCTGATTCACATACATAAATTATGTATCTGTGCAATAATAACATTCCAGTAATGAATGAAGCAAATAGTCCCTCCCTTCCGTGAAGCTGATGTCCTGCACCTGCAGGTGGGCCCTGCTTCATCTTTTTGGGGGTGAAGCGTATTGAGAAAGCATATTGAGACATGACCGCGGTATGTCTCTGTGCTGGCTGGCGATTCTCCAGACCTTCCCAGGACTGCTATTCCTCCGCTCCTGGGCCTCGGTTCCCCATGGCCAAGGTCAGGGAAGGGGGTCTGTCTTCATTAGAGGTGGTCCGAGGATAGTTGAATGCCCTTCTGGCAAATTTTCTGTGAAAACATGCATAATCAATGTTTCAGGCTTTGCAGCGTCTGTAGCAATGCCTCAGCTCTGCCTCTGCAGTAGGAAAGCAGCCAGAGGTAGTGTGAACAAATGGACGTGACTGTGAAAGTAATTTACAAAAACAGGTGGCAGCCCAGACTGGCCCCATGGACTCCAGAATCAAATCCTGGTTCTGCCATTTATTAACCAAGCACCCTCCTCCCTGCACCTGTGTTTCCCTGGGAATCAGCAGTAGTTACTGAGGAGTGTTTCAAAGAGTGAATTAAGTTGTCAAAAGAAAAACCCTAGCGGCACACTTATTTTGCATACTAACAGTGTTACCTCTCCATCATCCTCATCATCGTCATGTTTCAGTGCAGAAAGTGGGTTTTGGAGGGGACTTTTTTGAACCTTCTGGAGCTTCCCTAAAAAGTATGAATTTCTGTGCTGAAATCACACTCTTAAGATGGGCGTGTTCTGCATCCTGCTGTCCAGTCACGTAGTGAAATAGAGGCCTATCGGTGAGAACTTCACCACCATTTATAACATTGATTTTATTTTATTTTTTAAAGATTTATTTATTTTTATACAAGAGCTGGGGGACAGGCCAGAGGTGCGGGAGGGTAAGAGGATTCACCAGAGACAGAGCGGGGAGTAGAACAGGCAGACGACCGAAATACACTGCTGAGGAGAGCTGCGGGCGCGACAGGAGAGGTCTGCCATGCCATGTGGGACTCTCCTTGGCCAGCCGGGAATCGAACTGGCACTGCTAAGGCTGCCGACAGCTTCACAGTGCTACACTCAACCCACTGCACCACCAGGGAGGCCCTGTAACATTGATTTTAAAGGGAAATGTATCCTCGTTTACACCTAGGGGGATTTCTGGAACACAGTGTTTCTGATAACTGGGAACTCTGTAACGGCACTGGATCAGGTTATCTCTGGACAGAACAGGGCTGGGGCCTAGGGGGTGGCTGACCCGTCTCGTTCAGTGGCTTGGTTTAGGTTCCTCTCAAAGACTCAGAAGGGGGCACATCTGCAAGAAGTCTGCTCCAAGCTCTGCCAAGAATGAGCAAGCACAGCCTAGCTGTAAGGATAACCAGCTAATGATTCATAAGAGCGACAGCAGAAGCAGCACCATGGGTTTAGTGCCTGGTCCGTGATAGTCCAGTGTTTCTACTGGTGTCACGTTGCTGTTTTGATCGTTCATGAAACCCGGGATCTGGATCATTTGCATCTTGAGCTATGCCTGGGAGTTATGCATGACAGTCAGTTTTCCAGTTGTAAGAAAAGGAGTCTGTCTGCTGACCACATCTTTCCTCCTGTGAAACAGTTCCAGGGGCGTTTCTTGTCATCAGCCAGTGCCTTGCTAGAGGGCTTGGGCATCTTGGGGTTGTGTTTATCTTTTACCAGTCACTTGATTCTTCCCCTGAGTCATTTGAGCCACGTCAACACCAGAGCTGGGGTTGTCCTAGAATCAAGAACACAGAAAAGTGTTGAGGGGAGGAGGCAAGATGAGGCTGTTAGATGTGACTGATTCTGGTTCTGGGTCCACCACTTCCTCCCCAGGTTTCATTCCCTCCTCTACCAAACCCCCCCTCCTCTGATGCTCAGCTTCTCTCCTAAGACAGGGCCCCTCTTCCCTGGGGATTTATTAAACAACATCTTCCCCAATCCTGCGGCATATAGAGAAGTGAAGTCAAAGGGCCCCAGCCCTGAACCAGGCTCTCCTCAGCCAACGGCCCCTGAATATGACTCAGGAATCGAGGGAAATCATTTCTCCTGCGCATTACGTACAGCAGCACTCCGCAGGATAAAACCCAAGCTCCCTCATTTCACTCCAGTATCACAATTACTACTTCTGGCTCGTACTTTGTCGATTTTTCAGCTACAACTGGACTTTAAATGAACTCATTTCTCCCGGTGGGGTTGCTTGTCTCCTCCGCTTGTTGTTAACAGCTGTAGGGGATTCTGATATTAAAAAGTCAAACAGCTTTCCCTAAATGAGGCTACATCATTCTGTCCTCCCTGACAGTCAAGGCTCCTGATCAGTTTCATCATTTGTTTTAGATCATTAAAAAGGTAGAACAAGATAAGAAGCTAAAAGCTCCCGGGCCTTTTTTACTCTTTTTCCTTTAACTGTCACTTTCGCCACCCACTGTTTCACCACTCCTGGGTGAGTTCAAATCTAATATTAAAAAAAAAAAAATGGGACAGCAAAATAGACACATCCATAGCAGAATGAAGACAGCTAGGAGGCAGCCTGCATTGGGCTGGAAAGTTCTGCCATCTGAGAATAATGCAAAGTAATGTCTCATTAGAAAGCTGGCAGATGATGTCATCAGTAACTGTGGAAGTATCAGGATTCAGGAAAACAAGGTGAGTGCATTTCAGTGGCAGTGCCTCTTGAAAAGTGTATTCATTCTCTAGGGGGAGAGACTTTGAAATTTTATAAGGAGATAAATTTATGCTGAATGTGAAATGCAGCTCTTGGGATATAGTCTGGATCACCACCTCCCATCCCAGCCCCTTCTGGGAAGCTGATGGGGGACCCTGGGGGAGCAGCAGCATTAATTCATGTTCGGGCCAGTGAGTGGCCACAGGCAGCTTCTGGGATGAGCACTTAAACCACTTGCCTTTGAGAAATGTATTTGCCTCATGCTTAAGAGCCCTGGGGTCTAGTCCTGCCTTGTCCCAATTGTCTGAACTTGGGCAAGTCACTCAATGTCTCAGTATCTGGAAAGAAGATGCAATTTGGAGTCAATAGTCATGGTTTCTCATGCCAGCTCTTCCCTTACTAGCTGGTGACCTGGAATAAGACTCTTAAATTCTCTGCTCTTTAGTTTCCTTGTTTATGAAATGGGAATAATAATAATAGTAGCTGCTGCTTAGGATGGCTGTGAGGTTCATTCAGCTCATTCATGTGTTTAGCCAGTACCTGGCGTACTAATGTAATATGTACAATGTTAGCTATGACTTTTTCCCTTTGTATCATAGCTGATTAAGTGAAATAGATGGTACTCACTCAAATGATGTGTATAAAAACACAGCATTGAGACAATATATGTATTAGAGATGCTTCTGAGAGGCAGGAGTGCCGCAGAACCCAATTTTGAGTTTTAGAAATTTTATCTGGGAACTGTAACTCTGAATAGACCGGTGACCCAAGGGTCACCCCTTTCTAGAACCTGAAACGTAACTTAGATTCTCTGGTCTTAATGACATCTTAGCAGACAGGCTTCCCAGTCTGCCTCTGCTTCAACTCAGTTTGAAGAAAAGCATTGCACACAGAAAGCATTGCAAGGTGGTTTGCACTTGACTTCTTACCTGATTGGGAGCCTTGCTCCACCTGAAGGGCCTTACCAGCTGATTGCTGACACCACCCTCAACTTGACAAATGCCTGCCCGTACGCCACCTGCACTCTGCCCCTGAACTTCACCTTGATCGCCTCCTAGTAATTCTCATTCTCCCCCATCAGAGAACGCCATCACCCTTTGCAACTGACTTCACACCCAGCCTTTTCTTCAGATGGTGAGAAATTCTACCCAGTGGATAGGTCAGCCCAGAGGATCCGAGGCTGTCCATCTCTCGTGGTTACGCTGTCAGGAAATAACCACGAAATCCTAAATTCCAGCAGGTTAATAGCTACATTTCCCCTTTCCTTGAACATCTTCTAGAACTAAACTGTCCAGTCCATTAGCCACTGACCACAAGTGTCTATTGAGTGCTTAAATTGTGGCCATTTTGAATTGGAATATGCTGTGAGTTAGAAAACATACCAGATTTGAAAGCTTCAGTTAAAAGAAAAAAACTTTAAAATAACTTAAGAATAATCGTTATGTTGAATGTATAGGGAAATAATATTTTGGCTATATTGGGCTAAATATATATTTAATAAATCTAGTATGTGTTAAATACTTTCATAACTTAAACTAGTATTAAACACAATATTGTTGAAATTAATTTTACCTGTTTCTTTTTTTTTTAATGGGGTTATTAGAAAATTTGAATTACAAATGTGGTTGCCATTGTGTTTCTATTGCACAAGTTCAGACCAAACCATCCCTACAGATGAAGAAAAGTAGTGTATTATGGGGCAGGGACTGAAGGCAAAGCCCATGGCTTACTAATGTATCTTTCCTGGGCTTATTAAGTCATTTGTTTATAAGAGACAGGGAACCTCTTAGGATTCTGGGTCTGTAACTAAGCCCAGATAATTTTTTGGGCATGGCCAATTAACTATATCAGTGACAAGGATGTAATGAACCTGGGATAATATTTGAATTATCTCGCATTTTAACAATCATATTCCCAGTGATAGTCTCAGAGTTAAATGAAAACTGTTGAGACTTTCTGGTTGGTTGGAGAGCAGCGAGCAGAGGGTAGGAGTGAAGGCTCAGAGGACTCATTCTTCAATTTGGATACAAAGTTGTTTTACTTCTCAAACTAATGTGTCTCATCCCAGAGCTAAGAACCCATGACTTCCATTATTTTAGCAGATATTTTGGAAGCTGGTTACATTTACCTCTCACGGCTAAAATACTTTATTTGAAAGACTTGTTGAATAAATCCTACAGGATGCCCGCTTGTTAGACTCTGAAGCTGGGTTAGCCAATAGCTCTGTGAAAATCACATAGGACGTCCCTGCCTTCACAGCCATCTGTATTTGTGACCATTCAGCAGCGCATAAGGATCTAAACCGAAACCAAAAGAAGCTAAATGATATGATCATGGTCCATGGGGTTGATAATACCCGAAGTCCCACCCTGGAGACTCTGCAGATGCGTTCAGTTCACTTATTGATCTGTTTCATTTATTCCGGGAAGAGATTTTAAGATTATGCCCGATATTGATCAATAAGTTAATACAATCCAGTTACTCTCACAATGAAGGTATTTAAATCAATGTGGCTGAGACTTTTGCTAGGTTATAGGTAGAAGGAGAAAGCATGCATTTTCTTGTTTGTTGTTGAAATTAGATTTTCCAAAAGTCTTCCATTGTCTTTGAAAACTTTAATTCAAACTGCCCCTCCAGATGGAGGGAAATAGCTCATTGGAGACCCTCAGATAAATTGAGGCTATTTGTTGATTTGCTCAGAGCTGCCACTGTTACTATGGAAACCAGAATCCTTCCAGATGACCTTTCGGACACAAAACAGAAAATCTCTGTGCCCCGACATGGATTCAGCTTTTTGCCTGGCCCCTGCGTAGCTTACTTAATTGCTTTCTAAACTGTGAGATGTGAAGGGGCAAAAAAAAATCTATAAAACGTACCTCAGTAGAAACAGATGTTTTACTCTTTGTGTTTCAGCTGTGTCTTAGAAACAAAATCTTAAACTGAAATGGGGCAAGGGTTAGTGCTGGAAATCATTTTCAAGCATTCACTAGATCACTGTCAGCAGAGGTTAACAGTGCCGCATCACTGAGCCAACCCAGACGTAGCCCCCGATAGCAACTGGCACAGAATTTTTGATTAGTCTATAGGGAAAGGCAAATGCATTTCTATTATGGCATTGGTTGTGTGCTTTTAGTTTCATTTTTCTTATGGAAACGATTTTGTTGGGAAACCATAGGAAAAAAATACTTGTGCATTCCAATTGTCTCTCCTGAATTCCTCAAATGACATATAAGGCCTGATATTTGTAGCTACGGTGGCTTCCTTATGGATGCTGCTTTTTGAAGAAAAGGACAAGCCTGACACTAAGTGTTCAAAGCAGGACTCCAGGCCCTGGTACCCACAAGGTAGCAGCAGCCACCAAGGGCTACGAGTTGTGTCAGTTTCTTCTCATGGATGAGGTCTCTCTGCTCTCTAAGGGTGTTTGAGTCTAAGAATCTCTGCCCAGTGGCTACAGAAGGTTGTGAAGGGCACAGCACTGGCAAGGAAGTGTCTCTGCCAGAGGGTTGTGGCCTCCCTGTTGAAGCAGGTGACCTGCTGTAAATGGAAGTTGGGGGTAGGGCTCCCTAAAACCAGGGCATGTAGCTCCAAGGCTTCTCTGTTGATCTGGACCCCTCTAGAGAGAGGCATTGGAGCAAAGATTGGGCAACTCTATCAGAAATGTGTGGGAGAATTGCTGGATTAAATTTCCTCCGAGGTTCTTTCCAACACCAAGATTCCAAGAAGGATATTTTTCTTACTATTGTTAATTCCCTTTAATCGCGACATGGATGAAGATCTTTAGCCTAAAATAGAGCTTTGGGAATCAAAAGGCCTGCTTTGTCAACAATTATAAAATGGATTACAGATTAAAGGACTATAATTATAAAAGTAATAGGAGATAGTCTGTCCACACCTGTACAAAGGGATAGAAGTCAAGGTTAGACCAGTGTCCTGTGTTCCTGGACAAAGTCTTCCAGGTACAAGGTCTAATCTGCCTCTCTGATCTCCTCTCTGCCCAGGATCAGGGAGAATGTGACCCTCTCAGGCTCTGGAATTTGGACTCAGAAAACCGATCTCTCTCACATTCCTTCCCAGAAGTTGACTCACACTCTGTATGAACTTGTAGGGTTGATCACATTACTCCTTGCAAAGAATTCTCTGTTGAAACAGTTTCAACTCATTTTTCTCATATTAGTACTGGAGAAAGTCAAGTTATCCGGACAGGAGGGTTTTTTAGAGAGACCTCGAGAGTTGAAAAGTACATCTGCAGAACAAAGCTGATTGCCTAGCATCCGGGCAATGAGAACTGGGCTCCCCAAATCCCCAGCCAGTTTAGATTTAGCAGTAATCTTGGGCACCTCAAGAAACTAAAAAGTCCTCTGAATCATTGGCGGAGGGGGGAATCTGGTTATAAATAATTTTAATGGTAAATGGGTTTGGTTTTAATCTCATGTCTTGAGCAACAGCAGGCTATGTACAAAACGATCAGGTAACTAAGCTGTGCACTGCCTACGATGCTCATTCCTCCATCATACAGATTGGCCCAAATCAAAGGATACCCACAAGAATAAAGTACAGCTCTTTGATCAGATACTGTACCTGACCCCTAAATACCACCAGGAGGAAGATAGGTGCATCTTGGCTCCTTGGTTTGACACCAGCCCTTCCCCAGTTCAGACCACATGAGAGCCTTGGTTCCAGGCAGTCCCAGATTCGCCCTCCCTCCCTGACCCTCTGGTTGTGTCTGGGGCAACTGTCTCTCCTGGTGCTTTGTCTGCACTGCAAAGGGAACCTATGGCCTGCTGTTCTTGATCTTTATTTTGCTGGCGGTACTAATTGTTTTCCTAACTGTCTAGCATTTCCCCTACTAACCTAGCAGTTTTTCTCCTATTTTTTGCAGAGATGTCATGTCCGCTACTTAAAGGCAGTGTTTCCTCCACCCTGGTTTTTGGCTCCCAAGCCTGAGCCCCCCCAGCCATGATCTCCCCTCTTAAGGATTCACTGGATGTTCGGGCAGCTTGAACCTCATGCCCACTTGTGTCTTAGCCTGGGGGTACCCTCCATGTGGCCATGGCCCCCCAGTGAGGAAAAATGCTCCTGTATCCATGACCCAAGTGTATACCACTCCTCCTCACTCTTCGGATTAGGTTCATTTAAAATTTCACCCAGGAAATGTTGAACTCTCCTAGCAAAGATGGAAGAGAAGTTCCGGTCTATTTTGCAAGCATCAGATGAACCGAAAGAGTGCATCTTTACCATAACACAGTTTCCTTTCTGTGAATATACCTTGCTAAGCACATATTAAGACTCATTTTCAATTCTCGAGGCATCCCTCGACACTAGCATGGCATCAGGGTAGGGCACTTACACTACACGTGCGTGTGTATGGAGGATGTGGTGTAACACGCCACGGGCTGAAATCGAATTGTTCTGACCCTCTTAATGCCTGGCTTAATACTACTCACCGTATTTCATTCTTTCTCATGTTTTAATTTCTCCCCCAGCGCACATAGCTGTCGTAGCCTAGTCATCCGTTCTATCCCCAAACTCTCCAGTGGACTCTTGCAACTTGCATTTAAATTATTTCCAGACGCGGGTCTACTGCTGTCATTTCTGACACCACCGTGCTCTTGGGGGAGCTGGTTAGGACCATGGACCCGCGGTGCTTGCAGTGTCTTGCCTTTTCAAATCAGCCCTAGGTGGCAGAGCATCTTCACAGCGGGACCAACTAACAATGTAAACACTCAAATGCTTGGGTGGAGAACTTACAAGGGGACAACCCCACCTCCTGCCCGAAGTTAGAATCAACATGTGCTTTTTAAAACACTGTACTGGAGACATCTCATAAAATTTTTCAAGTTTCTAACACTGCAGCTGTGTCCCCCAAAAGCGTCATAAGAGATCATTGACCCAGAATCATTGGAAGTGGGGAAGGGAAAAAATATCCTTTGAGGCTCCCCAAGTCCTGCAGAGCGTGGTGACTGTCAAGGTGGAAACTGCCCTCCTCTCTTGTTTGTTTTGCAAGCCCCGTGACACGGTGCCGTGTGCTGCTTCGGAGGAGCCTCAGATGTCCATCGCACTTGAATATATTTTCCCTCTGAGAAAAAGCATCCTGCAGCCTCAGAGTGAGCAGACGCCTCTGGCCACCCCAGGCCACGCGGACATTGCGGCTTAAGAGCAGGCAAACCACTGTCCTCGTGGCCCGGGTCTCGGGGGAGCCCTCCCTCGTTATGTGGGCCCTCAGATCGTAGTTGTGACCCAAACGGTATCTTCCCTTGTGGCGTGGACGCCTGGCAGCGTGGCTCTGTCATTGTTAGGGTGCTGGGAACTATTGTTCCAGGGAGACGTAATCATATGTGCATGTCGCAAAATGGAGGAAAAGCTGGAAGGAAATTCAGATGTGGCTGGAAAGGGAAATAAAGGGAGAGAAGAGGGGAGAAAGGGTTAGGGCACAGCCCTCGCCTCTGCTGGCAGGCAAGCTGTGGCAGGGATGGTCCCCTCCCTGCCTGGCAGCCTCACCCTCCACTACAGGGAAGCCCCAGGGTGTGGTGGTTCCCGCCCCAGCCCCACCACCTGCTCCTGTGGCCTTGGCCACTTGACTCCTCTTACCTCAGTTTCCCCATCTCTGTGAGGGTGCTGAAGTACCAGCAGCCCCCGGGCAGTCGGGGCTATGATCTGAGCCAGCAGATCCAAGAAGTGCTTGGACAGCGCCCGCCCGCCCGCTCTGGGAGAGTTTCACTGTCCTCCGCCTCCTCCCGGCTTCCCACCAGCTGCCATGAGTCAGGGCGCTTCCCCAACAGAACCGTCACCTGCTCCCAGGGACCCTTTGCTCCCCTTCTGAGCACCGGGATGGGGCACCCAGGTGTGCTTGACAAAGAGCCCATCAGAGAGGAAACTGTCCCCCCCAGGCCTCCAACCCCCATGCAGAGAAGTGGAGTCACCCTCACCCCTCACGTGAGATCCTCGCTTAAGCGGAGGGAGTTTGTCTACAAGCAGCGCCCAGAGGTGCCAGGAACCCCTGTCCAGCAGGCTTGTATGGGTCCCACATGTGATGTCGTCCGTGCCTTTTGTTGGGGTCTTAGGGCCAGACACTCAGATGGCGCCGCCTGAGCAAGAAGGGGCCGGCGTGTTAGGAATTCCCCTGGGCTGGCAGTGGGCACGGGACCCCACACCTCCTTCATACCTGTGGCTGCCTCGGTGGACACCTGTAGCTGAATTAATTGAAATCTTTCTGGCTTCTCCCCAGCCTGACACAACACCCCCATCCACTTCCCAGACTCCGGGAGGGAGACCCCAGGCTGGGTGACGGGCGAGGGAAGCCGTCCATCTCCAGCAGATGCCCTGGCCCTCGAGGCTCCTTTTGGCCCTGGCTGATCCCCATGTGCTGTGTCCCAGCGCATACATGTCCCAAGCACAGCATCCTCAGCTGCAGACCTCGAGGCAGGCAGGGAAAGCACCCCGACCTCTGGATCCCACCCTGTCTCATCCTCATGCACCCTCCCCCAAAGCTCTTCCTCAAAGCCCCCTCCTGCCCAACCACATTCCACACAGATGCTGGTGCATGGCTCTGCCACTGGGGGAGGCTGGGAAGTTCCCCCTCTCCCTTGTAAACCTCTTTCCTGTGCCTTTGCTTCATCTGGGCCCCTCTCTGCCCACTTTCTTGAGGGAGATGCTCTCCTTTGAGGCTCCACTCCCCACTGTGGGGTGGGAGGGCTCCCCATGCAGGACGAAGCTGGGCGTTCTAGACCATTCTGCAGGTGAAGAAGCTGAGCCTCGAGAACCATCCCTGGTATTCCAGGCACATCTGGAGGCCTTGATTCCCATGCTCTTCACAATTTTCAGCCATTTAACAACCACCCACCCCTTAAGCTTCCCTGTGAGCTGACTGCTGCAGGGGTCCAAGAACAGCCCAGAAGAGCGCAGCTGCCACCAGCCTGGAAGCAGGTGTCCCATAGAGCTGTAATTAGGTCCCTGGATTTTAAAAACTGGTGCAGTTCAAAAACGCTTGGGGAGACTAGGATGAAATCAACGATTATGGAAATCTTGTGCTAAATTTAATTGCAGCCAGGCCCGCTTTCGAAACGCATGCTACTGTCAATTAGACATTTTGTAAAAAATTTAGACTGAGTCATTGAGCAAACGGATCCCGCGTTTGGGGCACAGGGCCTTTTGTGTGGGCTTTACCTACGTGTGGATGCAGCTCAGAGCCTCTCGGGCTAGGTGCCCCAGGGGCACCCCTTTCCCGCAGCAGCTGCACAGCCAGGCAGGCAAGTGCCTGCAACATTCCCCAGGGATCTGAGCTTTATTGCCAGTTAGGACTTGGCTGATTTTTTTTTATTATTATTGACTTCAGGAGCTGCCATTGTGTAATCATTTAACTTGAATTGAATTTCCTCAGGAGTAGCTTTTTCCTTGAATTCTTCTCCCTCGTGACTGTCATCATTTCTCATTATTTCCTAGATTGTTCTGTTTCTGCCTTTGCAATCAACACAGTGACTCTGTCAGGTCACTGCAGGGCCCTGAAGCCCTCACTGCCTCTCTCTCCCCACTTCTCACATCTGTGACCTGCCAAGTCAAGGTCCTGTGGTGAATTTGGGGAGGGATCCAGGGGACACAGACGTCCCGAGCCCGGTGCCGTTATCTGTCGAGTGGAGACTGCAAAGCACACTTCTGGCATCAGTCTACATTCTGTTGGCATTTTGCAAAGGCCAAGCTCTTGCTTTAGAGATTTGAGTCACTTACTATACAGGTGTAGCCCAGAAATACTGTTGTGTCTCACGCATGCCCTTTTGCAGCATTTATAGGAACTTTAACCTTGTCGATCAGACTTGTGAACTCTGGGTCTATCTGCCAAGAGCCAGTCAAAATGCAATCCTTCCAGAACATAAAGACCACAAGAGGGCAGTCAAGATTTACAAATAAAAGATTCCAGGAACACCTCCACAGAGAAGATAGCAAGGAAGTGTGGGCGTGTCTTACTTGTGATGGATGTGAAGACCGGGTAACCACTTGCTGCTCTCAGGCGCTCCTTGAATCATGGGCCCTGAGAAAGCAGGTTATCAGGGATAGTCAGGAGGCCTCGTGACTCCTTGTAGTGCCAGCAGGTTCTGGGGCAGGTTCTCCATCTACTCGGGCAGACGGGTAAAGGAGAGTCCTGGAGCCCTCAGTGGCTTTTTTCAGGCTTTCATGCTCTTTCTGTGCCAATTGTTGTGGGGCGAGCCTCAGGCTGGCAAGGCAGGGAGGCTGGGAACCAGGAGGCTGGCAGGCCTCCCAGACTTTGAGCGAATCTTTACTCTTTCTCTGGCGTTCTCTGACGTTCTATCGTAGCCAGTCCACCATAGCTGTCCTCCACCGCCCTTATAGCCTCAGCCTCCAGGCTCGAGTGTGCATACTTTTGCATGCCCACCCCATACTCCAGGCGTCCACCACCAGGCATGTGTGCCTGGAGCCCATGCTCCCAAGCGCCCCCTGCATTAGCACAATCAAGGCCGCAGGTAATAGCCACAGAGGCTAGTGGCCTAAAAACTGGACCCATGTTCATTTACCCTGCACTCCTGCAGCCCAATTTTTTGCCGGGAGGCCCCCTCCCATCTCACATCTATTCCTTTTTCATAGCAACAGAGAAAAGCTCCCCACTTTTCAGCAGTGTTGCTGGATGTCCAGAGACCACATACTGTGATCGCATCTGTGAGTTCATTCCCAGCTGACTTCCAAAGCCGGCATGGTGGTGATCCCAGCGGGGAGCCTTCCTCGTAGGAGAAGGATGTAGGTTTCCAAAAATGACCAGGTGCCCAAAATGCTTTAAGTAGTAGCACGCCACGGCCATGCCCACTCACTCGGACCTTCCTCCAAGGTCGGCCTCAGAGGAGTGCATGCCGTCAGCAAACCTGTGAGAGAAAGACAGCGTTTCTGCAGAGGAACAAACTTAGGCAGAGGGTTTGGCTCCGATCCCCACCGAGATCCATGAACTAAGGTGCAGCCTGTCAGGACCTGCCTAGCAGGTGGGACAGATAACCACAGATTAACCTAAACCTGTGTCAGCAATCACTGGACAAGTCTGGGAGGTGGGGCGATGGGGGTTGGGGGTAGGCTGACCACCCACATCTTAGCCCCCCGAGGTGTGCACACTCGGCTGGAAAGGAACCCAGCCTTTGTGTTTCCCATGTTGGGCAAAGCGCTGATGTGTCACAGGCCCACACGTCTCCTTCCAGTGTAGTTCAGTTGCCATGACAACAGAGGCCTGCTGGCTCCCTGTGCGTTTGTTTCAACAGTGGCAACAGCCTAAGTGAATATATCCATGAAAACATATCTCATTAAGAAAGTGGCTGAATGTGATTTCCCTTAAATTTTTGCTGCTTTGATGAAGCGTTTCATTCACCCCTTTGGCTGCGAAACAATTCTTGGCTGTATGAGCAGCCTCTCAAGCACGTGGGAGAGGCCGAGCAGGGAGATCGTTTACTCCCAGGGCATCTGAGGTTAATTGTTGATGGTCTGGTAGGTTAACAAGGAGAGGTGGACGTTTTATTTAAATCTAACTGCAAATGAGGATGGATGGCTTGAACTCCTGCAAGGCACCCGAGCTTTTCGGAATAAGGTCTTGTTGGAACACAGCACGCCCATTCATTCATGAGCTTTCAGTATTTGCCTTGCAAAGCTCAAAATATTTACTGTCTGGCCCTTTATGGAAAAAAAAAATTGCCTTCTCTTGATACAGGAGGATGAGTAGTGAATCCAAAGACCAGAGATCTGGATTCAGAGCCCCAGAAAGGAAAATTGATTTTGACACATCACTCGGGACATTCAGTGTCCTCCTCTGTAATGCTGGCGGCCTTGATTAGCTTATCTCCAAGTTCCCTGCAAAAACTCCCAGCTCTTTTACCGCTGGGCTGGTAGGGATTACATCCCAGGCAGGGACTCCAAGCACAGGAATAATCCTGTGTGGGGTGGCCCAGGGTTCTGCTCTAAGGGTCAGTGTAGAGGACAGTGGTGTCCCCCGACCCCTCTCCCAGTGCAGCCACGGCCTGGCTGCAGGAAGTGGAGTTAGACCTTAGACCTTTCGCCCGCATCTCCGCCAGGGCCGGTCAGCCCTTCCTGAGGACCCTGTCTGGCTGAGAGTCTCTGGTTCCAAGCAGCTCCCCACAGCTGCCACCCAAGAACAAGGGCTGTGCCCGGGACTCGAGTCTCCAGGAAAACCCAGGCTGGCAGGTGTGGGCCCCTGGTATGGGAGACTCACCCCGCCTGCCTCCAGATGCTGGTGCATTGTGTAGCCCAGAAACTGCAGCTAGAGGACGTGAAGTGCCTCGGGGGCTTTATTTACCTAAGAATTGCTGTTAAAACTCCCCATACAAATGATGATCCCCTCCAAGCCCACTCTCCCTATTGTGGAAGTAAAGGTTTGCCGTCTGACTCTAAACCACATACATGAAGCAGAATCTGAAAAAGTGTTACTAGAAATTCCAACCATGCATTCGACACACGATGTAACAGGAACTGAGCTCCTGCCTTCACTCTGGGTACCCCCCCCCTTTCCTCTCCCTCTCTGTGGCCAGATGAAAATGCATTTGCAGTGACCGTTCCTCCTGCCCAAGCTGTCCCCCACCAGGAATCCATCCTGGGAAGGTCGGGGGTGTGCATGGAGACTAGGACTACCAAAGTGCTCATCTGCACGTTATTGGAAACTGAAAATTGGAAACACTTGGTGTCCCACATTGGGGGGACAGTTAGACTGGGAGGGTGTCTCCAAAATCACACAGCAGGAGAGGCTTCTCAAAGTTCATATCCTACAAAGGGGCAAAGCAGGGTAGAAACAGTGTAATTCTGTGGATGTCAAATAAGAAGAGGTCACGAAAAGGGATTAGCATAGCCACCAAGATGCTAGCGATGAGTAACTCTAGGTGATAAAATTAGGAATGTTAATTTTATTATTTTTTTCCATCCCTATTCAATTTTCTACAAATGAATAGGTATTGCTTTTATAATAGGAAGCAGCACTGTTGTAGAAAATATTGAAAAGCCATAATTCTGTCTTTGAAAAAAAATGTTACATTAGAATTGTTTCCTGAATACACATCCCTTCATTCATCCTAAAATATTTGAGAACCACGTGCCCGGGGCTCTGTCTGGGCACTGGAGGTCACCAGGGAGCAGAGCAGAAAAGGAAGGAGGGAACAGGAGGGAAGGACGTGCTCGGGACGTGCTCGGTGATGAGAAGGCAAGGGGCGGGCGGGGGCATCGCCAGTCTGTGCTGAAGTGGGGGGGGGTGAGAGGGATTAGTGCCTCCCTGCAGAGGTGGGAGAGCACCCCACGCCCTCGGGGTCAGAGGAAGCAGAGTGCAGAGCCCTCGGGCTGCCAGATGCTGGGCATGATCCAGAAAATGAAAAATTACTTAGCCTAACAACGGCAGGCATTTTATTTGCTCTGGCTGTGCTACCCAGGAGGCTGTCATGCCTATTAAGTAGCATCAGCCGAACGCGTTGCCCGGTTACTGAGTGGGAGATGATTGATGTGGTGACTCGTGGCTGGTTAGAAGCCCGCAAGCTGTGCTGGGCTAATGGCGGCGTTGAAAATGCCCTCCCCGCTCCTCTATGGCTTCCTTCGCCGAAACCACTCCATCTCTCTTAACTGACGTCACCGTGGGCGCGAGAGAACGTTCTACCTCGAGGTGAGCTGTGTCTCTGAGCGAGGTCTGGGCGATAGAAGACATAGCCGTTCCCCATGCCTGGTCTGTGGCGGCCCCCACACCCCTTCAGGCTCATGTTGCCCAGGTGTTCAGACACACCTGTGTTCAGACACACCTGCCTGTGGACACTTCATTCAAAGAAAATGCATGCGAGAAATCCACAGCTGTTCATGGACGCCTCCAGTTGGTCTTTGCTGGTCTCTCCGCGCTTGGAGTCTTACGAGTGGAAAGAACCTTCTATTGTTGGGTTCATCTCTCTACACTTTGCAAGTACTTTTGATCAATTTGCCCGTCACTTTCTGTTGTGTTAGGCGAGACAGTATTTTTGAACACATGCCCAGGTAGCTGAGAACAGCCATGTGAGCTGGGGCACGTCACTGGCCTTCAGGCGCGCTTCAGAGGGCCCCCCGACGGCTTGGGGATGAAGGGCACTGGGGGACTTGGGGTTGTAGTTAAAGCTCTGCCTTCTTGCTCTCGATGAGTTTTGGACTTGGGATCCTCCTGAAGAAGTCAGCCCCCCTGGGAGAACTGCTCGGCGGGGTGTGACTGTGCTAAGGCCTGCAGTCATGAGTGTACGTCCTGCCGCCACCCACAATCGCCACATTCAGAACTCGGGCTTCGCAGCCACCCATGCTGCTCCCATGAACCACTGGACACAATGGCCCTGGCGGTCAGCGGGCAGATCTCAGCATACATGGTCCAACCTGAGAGAAACAGCAGCTCTGCCATCCCACCCCTCGTGGCTGCTGGCGGTGGGCACACCCTCCTCTCAGGATGAACTTGAAAACCCCCCAAAGAGTGAGCTGAAGAGGGAAAGCTTCTCAGGCACGGCTGGCTGGTCACACATGGCCACGCCACAACCCGCTTTGGCCAGACCTGGGGTTTGCGGTGCTTCGCTGCACATTGTGTGGTGCCTTTTCCAGAAACACCCCAGGAGAAGTCTTATAACTCATGAGCGCCTCCCAAGGCTGCAAACTGCGATGACTTTACAAGAATGTATCAGCTGGGCAAGATGACACTTGTGTCTTATGTTAGTAAATTCGGGGGGGGGGGTGGGGGGAGGGGGTTGGGGGAGGTGGAAGGCGAGAGTACCTCCTTCCTCACTACCTGCCCATCGAGTTAGAGCGTGATGCCAGGCCTGGGCTGACGCCAGTGTGCCGTCTTTCAAGGAACCTGAAAATCCTGGACTCCGAATTGTTTAATCGGAGCTAAAAAAGCTATGCTGTTTGAGGCTAATTTTTAAAAACAGCATGCTACGATTTCAGCACCAAAGGTCTCTCTGTTCTGTTTACAACACTATATACTTAGTTTCCAGTTTTATTCTCTTTTTTCAACACTTGATGCCATTTTAGTAAGTGAAGGCCTTTTCCTGCGCAGCCCGGGAGGGGGTTATAGATGTGCTCTGGAAACGGGGTAAGCAGCTGGAGCAGAGCCCCATCTCCTCTCCTCACCAGGAGGGCGTGATGCCTGGAAGGCCCCGGGGATGTGCCTCAGCCTCCCCCTCCCGGGTCCCAAGCACCTGGCTGCAGCCTCGATATGTGTCTGTGGCGGCGCTGGGGATTTCTGGCCTGAGTCAACCCTGTGGAACCTGAGCCAGGCAATCCTGTGGCTGCTCACGGAGGCCTTCAGTCCGCAGTCCAGGAGCAGGGGGTGCCAGGGACATGCAAACTGTGTCTCCTTCCTGGGGCAAAGGGAGGAAGACAGGATGAGGTGCTGCGAGAGGGGCTGTTGCAAAGGACTCCCCCAGCAGAGTTCAGGGACACAGAGGTCCTGCTCCCACCTTACCACAGATGAGGAACCTGAGGCTCAGAGAGGCAGTGTAACCTGCCCTGAGTCACACAGCAAATCAGAGAAGCCCGATTTGGTCATTGCATTCCATGTGCAGGGTTTTTTCTGGAGTTGTCTACTGATTTACAGGACATTTTAAAATTGCTGAAGATGGAGAAAATCTCAGGGACTGTTGACCCTGAAGGAAGCATTTGAACTTAGTGAACATTCTTAGATCGGCACATCTCAAACCTAAGTCACTTGAATGATTTAAGGGAATCACTTGAGGGTCTTTTTAAAAAATGTGTGTTCTGACTCAGAGGATCAGGGATGTGGCTCGAGAGTGTCGTTTCTGATGAGCCTCCAGATGATGCCAAAGGGGGTTCCACGGACCACACTTTGAGTAGCAGTGTCATAGACCACAGAGCCTTTGCACTGCAAGTTCTTTGCAGAAAGGCTGCTTATGTGTCTGAGCAAGAACTCAGTGCCAGGACCCCTCTAGGCCCTCCTGAGGAAACAGGTGAATACGAAGACCCCACGAGAGGTATCAAGCACTGAGTGGGCCCCTGCTCTCTGCTCACTCAGGAATCAGAGCAGGGAGGCATTGCAGCAGCGGGTGGAGCGCCGCCAGCCATGGATCTCCGTCCGTCTACCACCGCTTGGCACTTGCTCCATCCACTCACTTTGCATGGCTGCTGGGAACAAGCGGGGTGGCCTGCGGGATTGGGATGGTCAGCCAGGAGCCCTGACAATGGACTGACAGGTGCCTTCACCCCCAGCTCCAGTCTTGACTCTCCTCCGACTGTCCGTCATCGCCCGCTCCCCCATCTGCGCCGACTGACTTCCCGTTTGCTCACAGGCCCCCCAGGGCCCTGGCTGTGCCAGGCCGTGTTTGCATTGCTAGAGTAAAGGACACCAGTGCGCTTATTCTTATGCCTCCTCGGGCTTTCGGAAATCTGCGCAGTTAGGCTGTCGGCTTCAGCTTGATCCCTGGACATATATTGATGTTATTTGCACAACTGGTGAAGTCTGAATTTCTTTCATGACAACCAGGGTTATGTCAACAATACACGAGCCCGGAAGGACAGGTCTCTTGTTCTTGCTGGGAGACCCATAGCCAAAAGCCCACTTAAAACTCAAAAGAAATAAATTCTCGGCTCAGGGCTTCTTGGCTGCCTCTCGTCAGGGCTCCCAGCGGGTCTCGAGCAGGCGGGAGGGTCCCTGCAGAGAATTTTTCCAACGTAGGTTTCAGCTTGCTGGCCCAGCTCACTAGCACAGGAGGCTCCTGGGGAGCTGGGGGGTCACTTGTGGCCCCACCTCCCTAAGGACAGGGAGCCCGCCTCTGGTTGTCCTGGCATGACCAGCTCTGACTGTGTAGATCATCTGATGCACACAGACTCGGGTGATCCCGACAGCAGCTTCGTCTGAGGTCATGTCCACGTCTGCAGGACCAGCAACGGCTGCAAGTGGACTGTACCGTTTACAATCTGTCGTCTTCACATCCCATCCATCCCAGCGTTTAACGGGATGAACACGCACTTTCAAGTGAATGAACCAACGAAGAAATGAATGAAGTAGACATTTAGTGAGTGTGGGTGCTTGGTCTAGACAGACAAGTGTGCGGGGACTGAGGCCCCCCCTTCCAGGGCCTCAGTCTAGTAAGGAAGATGGATCAGGAAATCCAGGAAGAAGGTACATGTGCTTTCTTGTTTAGGTGCCCCAGAAGCCAACTCTGCTCAGGTTTTGAGAACAAGGAGTTCACTTGGGAAAGAATCCCAAGAGGCCGTGGAATAATGGGCATTAGCCCAGGGAAGGTGTGTTAGTTACCCGGCCCATTCCAGGGAAACAGTGGATGTGACTGGGTGGGGCTGCAGCCTGGGCCTTCCCGGCTGGCTCTGCAGGGGAGGCTGGAGCAGATCCCAGAGAGCCTCTGGGCACACGGGCTGCAGAGCCGAAAGCCCATGTGATGAACACGAAGGGACAGGATGCAGGTCTGGAGACAAGGAGGCCAGTCCTGGCTTGTACAGCTCCCACCTGGCAGACCTCTGCCTTCCCTGCCCTCAGGCCCCCTCAGACCCCCAGAACACAGCTGCAGGGGGTCCACTAGCTGTCTCCTCCAATTTCATTATTTGGTTGACTCATGTGGAGAGAGGGGCTTGGAAAGGACCTCTGAGCTTGGAAGAGCATGGAATTTTCTGCTTCTGCAAACTCGGCGTCAGAGATGACTCCTTGCTATGCAGCATCAGGCCTGCAGGTGGCAGCAGGGAGATGTCGGGGAGGCCAGTTCTACGGGGAAAAGTGGCAGAAAGGTGCCCTGGTCAGCAGGATGGAGGGCCAGGAAGGCCCAGGGCTCTGATTTCCTGGATGACTTGGGCTGAGGGGGGCCCCCAGGTGCCTGAGGAAGCCAGCCCTGAGATGGTGCATGCAGCCAGGGCCACCCCCTTCCCACCCCTGCCCTCCCTCTACCAGCCCCATGAGCCCAGCTCTGCTCTTGGCTAAAATGACCAGGAATGGAATCTGCCTGGCCGGGCCGGGAGCGGGGGCTTCCTCTGTCCAGCTTTGCCTCCTTCCTCCCAGACTCAGACTGATGGCAGCCCAGAGTCTGAGGCTCATGCTCTTTGGCATTTACACCCCTGTAGCCTGACTGGGGAAGAGCTTGTCCCTATAACTTAGACTAAGGTCCTAGATCAGAGTCATGGAGCACCCCCGGCAATGGCCCCCACTGAAGGCGTAGAGGTGCAAGAAGCACACACCCGCCTGCCTCCC
Organism: Talpa occidentalis; assembly: GCF_014898055.3. NCBI lineage: Eukaryota > Metazoa > Chordata > Mammalia > Eulipotyphla > Talpidae > Talpa > Talpa occidentalis. The sequence continues at coordinate 126,491,713 of NW_023605083.1, read as the reverse complement.
ACCCCTCCTCTGCTGTCTGTTGGGCCGTCAAAGGGATGCCAGTGAGCCTGCAAGATCTTGCCAGGACCCAGGGGCCACAGGCGCTGGTGGCTGCAGGGCTCACCACCCCCCAAGGGGAAGAGGCTCAGGCAGTTTCCAGCACCTCAGAGCATGAGTCCTAGAAGTTACGGTGAAGACTCGGGAAATATCTATCTCTTTGTGCCCCTGCCTGTAACCCCTTTCCTTATAAATCAGAGCAGAATGGCCTGGCGCCATCCTCATCTCCAGCCTGAACTTCTGATGGTTCGGTCACATCTCGATACAAGCCAGGAGTCAGCCCTGGCAGCTGTTTGGGGGATGAGGCTGGGCTCGCACTGGGGGGCTCTGGTTAAGTCCTACTTCTTCCTCACAAGTCTCTCCAAGCCCCTTCCCATCCTCCGTCAATGGGGAGGCCAGGGACAGTTCAGGGGCCGTCTCTAGAGCCCCAGTGTCTCTAGTGGCCCCAAGGTCCCGTGTTTCCCGCCACGCACTGCCAGCAGGAGAATAGCATGCCTGGGTTAAATACTTTCAGCCTCAGAGCAAAAATGCCGGGGTCTCTTCTCCCATATTTTCCCATCGCTGGGTACACGGTGCTGTGTCCACGAGAGCCAGCATTCAAGCTCTGAGACTTGATCCCTGTGACACCCAGTTCTTTTTATCTGAGAAAAGCCTCACCCAACAGTAGCACAGCACCTGATGAACACATTCCGGCTTCCTGTCTTTATCCCGCTGTTGACTTAAAAAAGTTGAGCCACACTAAAGTCAGCCAGTAGATTAAAGTCAAGACTGAGGCCTTGAACCCGGGAGAAACTCCAGAGAGCCTGGAGAAGCTGTCTGAATTGGGGGCGCACCGTGAGAATTGGATCCTGTCTGCAAGGAACAGGTTTCATACTTTCAAGGATTTTTACAGAGAAAGGCCAGGGGTGTACAGTTACTGTAGGATTCAATGTTGCCTGTGTGTTGAGGACGGGAGGGTTGTTAACAGTGACCCTCGTGGGGCCTCCCTGGTGGCCTACGGGTTCAGTCTCAGCACTAGCACCGCTGCGGCCTACGTTTCATCCCCGTCCAGGGAGCTACCCACATGGCGCAGCAGACCTCTCCTGTCTCCCTGCTGCTCCCCTCAGCAGTGTATTTCAGCAGATCTGCCTGTTCTGTTCCCCACTCTGTCTCTGGTGAATCCTCTAGCCCCTGACCACACCTCTGGCCTACACCTCAGTTCTTCTATGCATAAATAAATAAATCTTTTTTTTTTTTTAAAGTGACCCTCACTACTTCGAGCCTTGTTGTCTAGAAAGTGAGCTTTTCCATATTGCCATCAACTTCTAGCTGTCCTGTTTTTTTAATTACTGATTTACTTGGAAACTGTCCAGCTGAGCCTGGCTCCCTGGCTTATGCCCCTTACTTGACCAGGGAGATCGTGGCCCTTTTTAATTTATACCTTCAACCAAATCACGGCATCCACCTCCAGGCCAAGCGCTGTGTTGGGGCTGCTGATCTCGAGGTGGGGCAGGCTCAGGCTGCCAGTGCCAGCTGGCACTTTGTGGGGTGGAAGGATGCCACAGCTCAGGGGCAGTGTGGACGGGCCTCCAGAGCCTTCTCTGCTCTAAAAAAAAAATATGGCAAACCCAACTCCCCGCCCAGAAGCTCAGAAGGAATCTTGCCAGCAATTCGATCACCTAGTAAAGCTCCTTAGTGCTGTCTTCTCAGAGCCACGTTGGCTTGAGGGGGTCCAGGCACCAGCCGCACTTCATCTGGCCTGCTGCATGGGGCAGTGCACCCTCCCCTTATGTGTTTCCGCAGCCAGATAGTCTGCTCTCGGACTCAGGGCCGCGGGGTTCAGCCGACCCGGCCCCTGGCCTCCTAGCCTCAACTCCCACACTGGCTCCTCCGCTTTCTCTGTGGGCTCCTGGGCTGGCTGTCGACGTGTTTCCATGTGATCCTCCTGTTTGGCCTTTTCTGCTGAGCCTCTGTCTCCCACCGTCTGTCGACTGCGACCCCCAGGGGAGGAACGAGGGTAGTGTCTCTCCATGTGGCATGAGCCCAGTTTACAAAACACCTGCGGGTAACTCACCTGGCACTGACCAAGTATCCTCAGGCTCAAAGGGATCTCACTGTGTTCCACAGGGTACCCCACTCTGGTGCACATCACTATTTGTTTGGGGGAGTTCAGTTCTTGATTTCAAAAAAACAAAAAACAAAGCCAAGAAAAACATCTCTGTTCTTGTTGTGCCTTGTAAAGAAGCAATAGGGCCTCCCTGGTGGCGCAAGGAGTTAAGCACCTCACTATGAAGCAATCTGCAGTCTCTGCAGCACGAGTTCCATCCCTGGCCAGGGAGCAACCCACATGGCACGGCAGACCTCTCCTGACTCGCCCGCTGCTCCCCTCAGCAGTGTATTTCCATCGATCTGCCTGTTCTGTTCCCCACTGTGTCTCTGGTGAATCCTCTCATCCTCACCTCTGGCCTGTACCCCAGTTCTTTATGCATAAATAAATAAATATTTTTTAAAAATAGTGATAAATCACTCCAACTTGCCACTGGAGGGGTTCCTCTCCAGAGAACACTGCTCCGCCATTTTAGGTGAGCACCAGTTTCCTTGAGGCAGAGTCCTTTTAAATTCACCCCTAAGAAAAGCATCACACAGTTTCCCTGGATTATCATGTCCACTGCCAGAGGCCCCACTTTCCCCACATTTGCTCTTACCCCCCCAAGCCAGGGCCAGCCCTGGGCTGAGCCTCAGGACTTGGTTCGTGGATCACTCCATGGAGAGCAGCTGGCCGTGGGCAAAGGCGGGCTTGGCTCCTCTGGGAAGGCCGGCCTCGGGGGAGGACAGCCTCATCCCCTGCACCCCACCTTCTGGCTCCTGTGGCCTTGGCTTCCTTACAGCGCCCTGTCCCCACCACCTCTTCCCTGGAAGGAAACTGACTGCTTTCACCGTGTGCTTGTTGTTTAGAAAGCCAAGCTCGGCCCGGCTGGTAACAAGGTGATCACGCCTTCCGAGAGACAACCTTCCAACAACCTGGACCGGGTGAAGCTCACCGACTTCAATTTCCTCATGGTGCTGGGGAAGGGGAGCTTTGGAAAGGTAAGGGCTGGCACCCGGGGCCTGGCTTTGGCGGGCAGTGTTGGGGGGGGCCGTCCTCCCGGGGGTGTCCAGCGCAGCCCCTTGGGTTCCTGCTCGCTGTCCACCTGCCTCAGTTGTCTCCCACGTCATTTCATTAAAAATAGGGCCTGGGGGTGTCCCCGTAGCTGTGTTCAGAGCAGGGGAGTGCTCCAGGAGGGTGGGGTGAATAATTGCTGCCCCTAAGGGCTAAATTGTAACTTGTGGTAAGCAAATGTGGAAAGCAAAGGCAGGCTCTGGGAGATACTGAGCTGGGGCTACTTTTGTTCTAACCCCAGATCTCATGACAGATCCAGGAAACGGATTCATTTTGATCTTATCTTTTTTTTCTTTTTGGTCTGGGCTCCTGGCTCATGAGGAGCTTGTAGAGTCGTGCCCATTCCGCTCTAACGATGCTGCTGTAAAACGTGCAGGGTTCCAGGCCACGCCGGACATGTGGCATGTCCCCCTTAGCAGCCACACTAGCGCCACCGTGTGGCAAGAATCTCCACAGCATGTAAATCTTGCCAGCCCGGAAGCAGCCCAGCGCTAGGGGGATTTCATATGCGGTGACCTTGCAGGGTTTCAAATTTTGCACCTAAAGTGGAACTTTACGAATAGCCTTAAATCGCCCATTTACAAACTTGCATGCAGTTTCTCAACGGTCACCCTGCCCAGGTCCTCCCCCACCTCCCCAAGTACCAATGTGAACTTAGAAGCTCTCCGGGTGTCCTCCCGTGCCTCAGGTGATGCTGGCTGACAGGAAGGGGACGGAAGAACTGTATGCCATCAAAATCCTGAAGAAGGACGTGGTCATTCAAGATGACGACGTGGAGTGCACCATGGTGGAGAAGCGCGTCCTGGCCCTGCTGGACAAGCCCCCGTTCCTGACGCAGCTCCACTCCTGCTTCCAGACAGTGGTGAGGCCCCGGGTCGTGTCGCTGGCCCGGCATACAGGTGCCCTCAGGAGCTGTCCCCACACCCCAGTGCTCACAGGGCAGCCTCCCTGCCATGGAGAAGGCTGGAGGAGGAAGGCCTGACTCGGGGCCACTCAGCTGTGGATTCTCCTCTGCTGAGCAGAGGTGCCTGGACAACCTCTCACTGGTGGGGTACTTGCAAATGGCCTGCAAGAAATATAAACATTTATTTCTAGTGAGGTGCTCCCAGAGATAGGCCTGCCCCTCCTGGAGACTGTCTTTTTTAAGCTGTGACTCAATCATTGGCAGCTATATTTGTTACTGTTATGATTATTGCTATTTTCAACTTCTCCTTGGTCAGAAATTGCCTTTCTGTTTTATGTCCGTCTTTGCAATCTCCTGGGAGGCACCCTCAGAGCTTGTGGATTTCAGAACCTCCAAGTGACAACGCAGCCACACAGTGTCGGGATAGACAGTGGCTACAGAGCCGGGCGCCAGCCCCCAAGGGTCAGCCTAGTGCTGGCAGTGTAGATAGTCAGCTCCCTGCTCCCGACAGCTCCTAAGTAGCTCTGGGGAAAGAGCAATGTGCTAGAAGGAGAGCCACATCCTCAAGTCCCAGCCCAAACCCTGCATCCCTGGCTATACTGATTAAACTCCGGAAAATTACAAAGCAGGGGAAACTAAGTTTCATAGCAAGAAAGTTAGAGATGGAAACTGTGTGTAGGAACAGGGCAGGAAAGTGGGGGCCCATTACTGAAATGGGGGGCATCCGTAACCAGGGTAGGGGGGAGGGCGGGCATGTTGGCAGCGAGTTAGGTGATGACCTTGTGCTCCACAGGCCCCGGGGGAATAAGGCTAATTACTTGTTCTTTTGGGGGAAAAAATATTTGAAGAACTCTACCCAGCAGCCCTGCCAGTGCAGCCCACATTTTACTAATGAGAAAGCACCACAGTCCCTACGGAGGGCAGGGGACCCCAAGCCCATGCAGAAGCCCTGCTCATCTGTCCACCTTGGCCTTCAGGACCGGCTGTACTTTGTCATGGAGTATGTCAACGGTGGGGACCTGATGTACCACATTCAGCAAGTAGGAAAATTCAAGGAACCACAAGCAGTGTGAGTATATCTTTCAAGTCCCTTAATTTGGGCAGCGCAGAACCCCCAGCCAGGAACCGATGCTGGGTGAAATGGAAGGCGAGGCGCTGCCCAATTTGGGGTTGAGTGCGGTGACCTGGGGGAGGCATTTTTATTAGCAGGGTCCCTCTCGATGTTCCCTAAGGAGAGCTTTATCCTACTTCTGGTAAATTGGAGATGCTGGTGTGTCCCTTTGTCACCCATGCCTGCCTCGTTGACCAAGTCCTCATTGGTTGCACCACTGGTCCTTGCACACCCACAGGCAGCAGATGTGGGAGCGTGGAGGAATGAGGGCTCCCCACCTTGGGACTTGGCGAAGTCTCTTGACAACTAGACTGCGTTGCCATGACTTTAGAGGTGGCACAGGAAACCACACAAACCCAAAGGGGATTCCAAGGGGATTCCCATCCTCAAAATTTCCAGCCCAAAGGTGCAGGGGGGTAACTTGAGATCTGGGATGTGAGGGGGCTGGCAGGGGATCCAGGTTCAGAACCCGATGGGGCGCCTGGTGGGCAGCAGGGAAGGCTGGAAGGCAGTGGAGGGGCTGACGTCGTGAGCTTGAGCATTCCCAGCATGCCCTGGTCAAGGAGAACAGTGCAGTGTGGGAGGCTGGAGGCTAGTGCAGGGGGTGAGGATCTATGTAGAGAAAGAGTGAAGCTTTTATTAGGACTTGACCTTGGAGCCAGCAACGAGAAGATGTATTTGAGGCCCATTCTGGAGAAGGAAACAGCTTGGTGACTATGGAAGTGAGAGGAGAGAGGCCACTTTAGGTGATGCTGCCTCATTTTAGGTTTGGGGGGGGGTTGCCTCCCAGGTGGTTTGAGGAAAGAACTGTGAGCTTTAAAGGCCCCACTGGGAAGCGCCATGGGTGCCAGAGCAGGAGAGACACAGTCCGGACAGTCACCCATCCAGAGGGCACCAATTTGATATCTGAAAAATCATCCCACTTTTCGGGGGCCAGGAAGTCAACAGCAGCAAATCGAAGCAAATAGCTATTTCCTTCCCTAAATGAGGATGCACCGCAGGCATGCAACCTGATGAATCAACTTAGCAAATGTTAATAGGATTCTAGCCGACATGCTGTCTACAAGATAAAGCTGAAAGATTTTTGGTGTGGTGGGATAATCTGTCCTGGGGGACATTCACTGAAGGCAGAATAGGAAATTCTTTGGTAGCTGACTTAAAAATTGTGAAAGGCCATTTTTCTGATTGTTTTCACTTTTGCATTTTCAGAAAGACTCACCCTTCTTCCCTCACTTGGGTCGTTCATGATAAAGGATTAAGCTGTTTGGAGTATAAAATAACGCTTGCTAGGACACAACTGTCGAGACCCAGTAGCAGACTAGAAACCCTGTAGGTTAGGAGGGCTGTAAAGACGGCTCGTCTGACTCTCTGTCTTCCTGTTTGCATTGCAGAATGCTAAAAAAGTTTTATTTTTAAAATACAGGAAGCATGAAAAGTGATATCAAAGTGGCCTGCAAGCCCATCTCTCCTTCCCCTGCCTGACCTCTCCTGCCAGCTGGGAGGTGGTCTTGCTGTTAAGGATTTGGTCCTGACCATTGGCGCTTTCTTCTCTGCCCAAGTACATGGACACACTTATTTTAAATCTCCTGGGTATGAGGTTGGCTCAGGCACAGTCTTGTGCCTCCTCAGACTTCAAAGACCACTAAACGCTCTGCAAGGTTTAAAACATCCTTCAGCGTTTATTCTGAGCTTCAGATCTTAGCCGATGGACAGTTTTGTTGGAATGGAAGTCACTGCTTTTTATTATGAATTATGTAAAAGGGCAGGGGTCACAGTGTGTGCCCCATTATCCCAGCAGGAGGGGGGGGGGATAAGTCAACCAGCTGGAGAGTTTATCACACGTTCCTTTGTCTTCAAGGGAATGATTGTGTTTTCCATCACCAATGTTTTCTGTCTTTGAATAGGAAAATGAGATTTTTCTCCACCCAACCACAGTCCTGACTTGGAAGAGTTTAAAGATAGCCGAAAGATCATATTAGATTGCATTAGAAATGCTATAGAAATTCTAATATAATTAGGCTGTATGAGAAATGTCTTTGTGAGTAATAAATTACCTACTTACCTGTCCCGGGAAAACAAAAAGCACTTGTTTCCGGTAATAAGCCCATCGCATTGGGTTTTTTTTTTAGCTGCGCTGTTCATTGGTATAACAAATGGCATAGAGTTGGTATAACAAATGGCATAGAGAAGGGGGTAGCGTTGGAAGAGCACTGCAGGGTGAGTGCTCGCCACTAATCCTGGAGTTTTCCCTCCTTTAACCTCTTCAACCCCTGACCTCCACAGTAAAAGTATCCAGGAGTCCAAAGAATCCAGAAACCTGAGGAGTGTTTTCTTTTGCAGATTCTATGCGGCAGAGATTTCCATTGGGTTGTTCTTCCTTCATAAACGAGGAATCATTTATAGGTGCGTATGGGCGCTCGGCCACCGGTGGCGCTGGTGAGAGTTTTGCTAAACCTCAGGACCCTCTGGACGTGTGATTCTGTGATGGGGACTTCAACCTGGAGTTGATAAACCCCCAAGGGAACAAAGACCTGCAAGGACCCACCTTTCTCTGCAGCCTCCAGGCAAACCAGAACCACCTTCTGATTCCTGGACCTCGAAAGATTTTATATCGCACAAGAAAACATGCTTTTCTTCTCCCCGCTGACAGCTCCTTCCTCTGCCTTTTATTTGGATCAGAGGTCTAGGAGTAAGGGGAGTGGAATTTCTGTTATAGATGCTCAGCAGGGAAACATGGGGAACTAGCAGAGGCAGATTGAGTTAAATTCTTCCAGTTGGTGGCTACAGTGAAAGGCTGATGCCCAAGAATGAAGACTGTCTCCCAGTATTAACTAAAGGGTAATTAAAAGGACACACGGCACTAAGCAGAGTGGAAGGAACATGTGTATGGCCCAATGAGATTGTTCTAAACCTTTGACTTTGCAAAACTTGTCAGGTGTCAGATCCTCCATGTGGGTGCTCATAAATGATGGGGTCTCCCAGACCTGAAGTCTAAGCTATTGTGACTTGAATACACAGCCATGGTTGGGAATTACTAGTTCACCTGCTTAGTCATTCATTCGGTATGAATTTATTGAGCGCCTACTGTATCCTAGGCACTCCATTAGGAGATCTTAAAAACACCAACGCCACAATCATCCCTGGCCCCTGCTCTTCGGGGGCTTACAGTTAATGTGACATTGAAACAGTGGCAGGTGAACGCACCTCTGGCCCAGTAGATCCAGAGCACACCCTGTGGCGTAGTGGGAAGGACACTGATGGCATCTCGATTCCCCACAGGGACCTGAAGTTAGATAATGTCATGCTGGATTCGGAGGGACACATTAAGATTGCCGACTTTGGGATGTGCAAGGAGCACATGATGGATGGAGTCACAACCCGGACCTTCTGCGGGACTCCAGATTACATCGCCCCTGAGGTAGGGACCCCCGTTCTCCTTGTTTTCTAGTACAGTGTTTGCAAAAACTGCCGCCCCCAGCCCTCAAGTGCCTAGAGGCAAATGAGCCGCCAGGAGCCAGGACCAGCAAATAGACTAGACTGGAGTATTCATAGCGCTCATGCCCGTGGTCAGGCTGCATCTTGCTTGGTGGCGCTCACGTCCTTGTGTGCACATGTGAGTGAGCTGGTTGCATGGAACAAATGTATTTCTCTTTTTCAAAAAGGTTTATTTATTTATGCAAACAAGAGCTGGGGTGCAGGCCAGAGGTGCGGGGCATGAGGATCCACCAGAGACAGAGTGGGGAACAGAAAAGGCAGATTGACTGAAATACACTGCTGAGGGGAGCAGCAGGCGAGTCAGGAGAGGTCTGCTGCGCCATGTGGGTCACCTCCCTGGCCGGGGATCGAACTCATGCTGCAGTGGCTGGTGATAGCTTCATAATGCTGAGACTTAACCCCTTGTGCCACCAGGGAGGCCCCAGGAACAATGTATTTCTTACATGGCGATGTCAAAACAATTTCAGAAACACTGCTGAGCAGGGAAGGGGGTCTTGCTCGTGAAAGCATCTCATATGGGAAATCAAGTCAGGTGGTGCTTGCTCTGGTGGCTCTTTACCAAGATCGGAGGGTCAGTGGTCTGAATGGTACCTTGGGATTGCTGGTGGTGCTTAATCTGGGAGGACCAGATGGGTGTGTGAGAAGCTAAGTGGTTCCAAGATCTGTGTTTATAGCGGTGGCCACAGTTTGGTCTTCATGACAACCCAGAGTGAGTCATTTTCTTCCTGTTCTAAATATGACGTTTCTACACACCAAGGACAGAGAGGCTGTAAGCCTGGGTCACTGCGTAGCTACTTCTTGGCCACACTCAGGTTGTGGATGAAGCGCTCTTTCCCCAACTGAGCTCCAGGCAGCAAAGTGGAAAGTGATGGATTCAAAATTAGGCCATGCAGCGGCTCTGGGTAGAGGTCTCATGCTCACTGTGGGCAGCTTTTATTGGTTGGCTGGTAGGTGGGTGGATAGATGGATGGATGGATGGATGGATGGATGGATGGATGGATGGATGGATGGATGGATCCACCATATTGCCTAATGTATTTATCCCGAAAGCAGTCATTCTGGTGGAAAACACACAACTAAGAAATCTGACCACATGAGCTTCCACCTACAATCTGTTATGTACAGGCTGTGGGGATGCAGCAAGTTATTCACCCCTGAAGAAAATCGGGGATAATCACATCCTCCTGTAGAATGCTCAGAGGATGAAAGTGCCCAGCATTTTGTACCTTAGGGAGAGGGTTCGAGGACCCCACCCTGTGAGATTATGTTCCCAGGATGACATGGCCAGCCCCCTACAGGCGTTTGGGACTTCTGGAGGGGGTGCAACCTGCTGGCGATTTGACTGTGACCCAGTGAGAATGGTTGTGGGATTCTGACCCCAAGGACTGTCAGATAATAAATGGGTACTACTGGAATCTCCTAAGTTTGCAGTTATTTGTTACAGCAGCAATAGGAGGCTAATATAGTGAGGAACACGGAAGAAAAAACAACAGACTTCAGTTATTTGGAAGGTGTCATCCATGTGGCCGCCGTCTTGGGCAACATCGGATGACTGAGGTGGTGCTGGGCACGGGAAGCTATCCGTTTGATCAGCAGAGGCTGGGTCAAACGGGGAAGCTCAACACCACCTTAATTCCTGAAAACCTGCCATTCCCTGTCACCGAACATTTATAGCACCTGGTGGGTGTTGCATGGAGCTGGCTCAGCTCATAATCACAAACTGCTCCATAGTGTCAGTCAAAGTCTGAATACATCCTGCATCGGGAGGCTGTGGTTTTCACAGCACGATCTCTATTCTTCGTGTTTGAAAAACATGACTATTTTAGCTTACACTATGCCTGGACATACCAAGATGTGAATTCTTTTGGGGGGAAAAAGTAAGTTTTGTATCAAGGTAAGATGTCTTTACCCTGACATTCCAAATTTTAGTTTCTTCTTTGAATGTCCTCAGTCTATGTTTCCACACTGTCCAGGGACATACCAAACTGACAGCTCTTCACAATGGGGAACGCTGGTGACCTTGAACCCTCTCCCTAAGGTCCCAAACACCAGATTGGGCACTTTCATCCTCTGAGCAATTCTACAGGTGGATGTGATTATCCCCGACTCCCTTCAGGGGTGAATAACTTGCTTGCGTTCCCACAGCCTGTACATAATAAGAGTCTGGATGGAAGCTCACGTGGTCAGATATCTAATTTGTGTTTTCCACCGGAATGTATGGGACTGGCCATGTCATCTTGGGAACACACTCTCAGAAGGTGGGGTCTTGAGAATACCTGTCAGAGAGACGGTTTCTGGGAACACAGCGGCAGAGAAAGGGATACTGGGAACACAGCAGCGAAGAGAGGGGTGCTGGGAGAGAGAGGGCAGAGAGAGGGGAGCTGGGAACACAGCGCAAAGAGAGGGATACATGGAAAACTGGGTTGCTTGATCCACAGGCTAATATGCTCTGGCCCTAAACACGCTCCATGTTTGCAAGTCTTCCTTCCTCAATACAAGGGGCATCCGCCATTTACTGAATGTCTCCTGCACGCTGAGCACCTTCTAGGCTTGCCCTCAGTCCTCCTGACAGACCTCATCCAGAGCATCGCATCAGGTCTTTGCTGGGGGAGGTGCTGAGGCCAAGGCCACATCCTAAAAAATGCCAAGTCTGCCGCTTCCTGACCTTCACCCTGCCCTCTGTTCCATCCTGAGTTGCCCTCATGCTGGGGGTGCCCCCTGCGTGCTCCATGCCTCCTGGGCCCAGCCCGGCACCACAGGGAACAGAGGGGCCCTGCCAGCGAGGTGGGCACAGCTTAGGGAACATGGCATGTTGCAAACCAGCAGGAACCAGAATCTGTGCTTATATTCCATTGATTTTCATGGGAAAATTAAGTTGTACTGCTTTGGAAGCTCCATCAATTATAACATTAGGTGGTCTCACCCTTTGCTGGCATTTTCAAAAAGGTCCGGGGATTTGGCACACGGAGCTGCAGGAGTAATTGCGGTGCAGCGGGGGGTTGTCAGGGTTCAAGGTTTCTGCACATGCTCAGAGGTTAGACTAATTCCGCCCTCTGTGTAAATCTTCCTGTCAGGCAGAGGCAAAATAATTATCGTAGGTGGCATTTTCCTTAATAGGCAAAGCGAGGCTTAAATATTTATGGCTGCTGGCTCAAAAACCTTGAAATGAATTAATACTATGGCATCTCCTTACTGGGCACAGGTGCACTAAGGTGGAAACTGTCACTAACAGATGTGATTTGGGAGTCGATGGGACCCCACGGAAGGGGCGCTGATCAGAAGTCTCCCCTGAAGCCGATGGGGAGGGTCCTCTTTGCTTTGACATGGAAAGAATTCAGGGTCAGGGAGAGTCCTTGGGAAGTCGGAACAGGTGCCTCCCCCAGATTTAATCCTCCATCTGAGGGCCTCCCTGGTGGCGCAGCGGTTGAGCGCTGGGTTGCGAAGCTGCCCGCGGCCTCTGCGACGCCGGTTCGATCCCCGGCTGCTCCCCGGCCACCAGAGGAGGGTCCCACATGGCGCGCAGACCTCTCCTGCCGCCCGCTGCTCCCCTCAGCAGTGTACTTCAGTCCTTCTGCCTGCTCTGCTCCCGCTCTGACTCTGGTGAATTCTCTCAACCTCCCGCGCTTCTGACTGTACCCAGTGCTTGTATAAACAAACAAACAAATAAATAAATAAATAAATAAAACATGCCTCTATTAAAAAAAAAAAAAGAAAAAAAATCCTCCATCTGAAAGTCAGTAATTTAGGGTGCGTGAGATGGTGGCAGCCCAAGCATCTCCCGGCAGCCAAGAGCCAGACTCCCAGTGGGCACTGCCCGCTTCTCCCTGGAAGAAAGAGAAGCAGCAGGGAGTGTGTGCCCTGGATGGGCCTCCTCCAAGTAGCTTCTGCTGCCGTGGGAGTGAAGCTTCTTTTAAACGTGCCTTTCAAATACTCTCCTCGCAGCCTTGCTGGGGCGGAGGGCGCGCGGAGATGGCACACACATGCACAGTGGTGACGGCCTGCTCTGCCCGAGCGCCCTGGGCCCATCCTCGGTGGGTCAAAGTGAGTGACTTGCCTAAGGCCACTTGCCCAAGCTGCTCATAGACCCAGGGGAGGCGCAGAGCCCAGACAGCCTGACCCCAGAGCCCAGATACTCTGCCCACTCATTGCGCTCTCTCCAGAGAGAGGAGAAAACTCGCTGAGTGGAGGGGCCGTAAAAATGGCCTTTGAGAGATGGCACAGACCATCTCTCCCTTGGTGTCTCCTAAGAAAAGCTGGATTCGGCCCGAGTCGCACCCAGGCCTTCTCTCCTCTCAGAGCTTGTATCTCAGAGCAGGCTGGTCCCGTGGAGGCCAAGAGTGAACCAGCCACATGTAAGCCCCTCACCCACACGTGGCATCCATCAGGCGGGCATTCAAAAAGTGTCCAAAGGGGGAGCGCAGAGAGAGCCTCTTGGGCACACAGACCGTGAGAAATGGGCTCCTGCAGCCCAGGAGAGACATGGGTTTGGAGACGTGGCCGAGAGAATTCCCCTGGGCGAGAACAGAGGGCACGTCTACCATGGGGGAAACCCCAGGGGAGAGGTTTGCGGGCACACTTGCCCCCGCACCAGCTGGCCAAAGGCGATGTGCAAGTTCCTGTGACTGTTGGGGGGCTGGGCGAGTTCAGGAAGCTGGAGACCTATCCCGGGGGGCTCTCATTTCAGTCTTGTGGGGAGGCCAGCCATGACTGCAGCCCCAGCCTGCCTGCTTGCGTGAAATTGCTCAAAGCCGGCCCTGATATACGTTAGGAGAAAAGTGTACAGCCAGATTCAGGGGGTCACCAGCTGTAATCTCTCTTCTGGAGGGGGGTCAAGTGTCACATGTGGGGAAACCACTTGTTAGGGGTGGGAAGAACAAAACTAAGGGGTGTCCCGAAAGGGAGAAGAACCAGGGAGCTGTGAGTCGCGGGGACCAGGAAGGTCAGTGTTGATGAACTCAGAGGAGGGGGGCATGTGGGGGTCAAGGAGATGGAGGGGGAGGGGAGGGGCCCAGCCTCGGGCACCAGCCAGCCCTGAGTGCCTGGAGGCCCAGAATGGGGCATGGCTCAGCAGCCAGGGCGGGCCCCCCTCTCTGGCGCCTCCATGGTCAGTGGAAGGACAGAAGGTGGGCAGTCGCCCCAGGAAGGCGAGAGGAAAGGGGCATTGTTTCAGGGTATTTCTAGGCCAAAGGGAAAATGCCCAGAGAGGGAAAGGCAAACAGGAGAGAGCGAACAGTCCCCCCAGGAGGGAGCCTCAGGGGGACACAGAAGAAGGGGGTCGGTGGCGGGAGAGCTGGAGCCCCTCTCCGGCTGGCCTGCACCTGCAGGGGGCGGGGCATGCACCTGGGGTGGGTGCTGGTGTGCAGAAGTAGGTGGGGAGGGCGGGGGTGAGGAACAGAAGAGAGGGGGGTGCAGGTCTCCCCCGAGTCTGGGAAGCGGGAGGTGGGAAAGCTGGCGACCCCCACTCAGTACCTCAGCAGGACAGGGTGTCCCCGGCCCAGGGAGAATGGGGGTGCTGCGCACTGCCGCCCGGCCAGCTGAGGCCATCAGCGGGTCTCCTGGAGAGACTGGCCAGGTGGTGGGAACAGGTGAGGGATGCAGAAAGGGGGCCCATGTCTCTCAAAATAGAATTGAGGGGTGGGGTCCTCGGGAGTCCAGAGAGCCCTTCAGCCAGAGGAGGGGAGGCGGGAGGGGCGAGAGTGACAGAAGCAGGACCGGGACCCCATCGGGGCTGGCGGGGCTGCATTTCTGAACTAGGGGAAGCCGAGGTCTTGCAGTGGCCCAAGACCCTTTGTTGTCTGATCCCCGCTCCCCCGTTCCCCCCCCACCTTACCCCACCACCCTCCCCCCATGTCTCTCAATCAGCTGCTCCGACTTCTTTGCCTCTCCTCAAACCTGCCAGCCGCCCCCAGAGCTCGGCTCTCCTGATGCCCCCTCCTCGGGGGTCCTTCCCCAGTGTCAAAGTGTCACCTCAGGGGGCAACTTCCCTGGGGACCCTGTGAGAACTGCGGCCCTCAGGCCTGCTCCAGCCCTCGCTCCCCCCACTCATGCTGTGCCCTTCGCTCGGCATCTGTCCTTCCGTCACTGCCCAGCCCCTGGCCCAGGTCCTGGGGTATCTGGGCTCCCGGGATCCCCGTGGAAGAGGAGGAGACCTGGAGCTAGACCAGAGCTGGGGGCCAGGATCTGGGAGGAGGTGTCGAAGGAGACTCCCAAGGCTGTCATGGCGAGGCTGGTGGCTCAGGACAGAGGGCACCCTGCAGGGGCCCCCAGTCTCTGAGGGTGGAGAGCCCATCCCCCAGCTCCCCCATACAGCCCGAGGTGCCTCCAAAGCGACATCCCCAGAGACTGTTCAGGCCTCTGGGGAAAGGGCTGGAGAGAGAAGATAAGAGGATCTAAAAGTTAAATGAGAAGCAGCCAGGGGGTGGGTGCCCAGCGCAGGCAGGCAGGCCGGCAGCACCGCCCGAGAGAGAAGACAGGAGGGAAGGGAAAGGCACTTGACTGAAGAAGAGAGTGATAAATGGGGGTGGTGAGTCCTCCATCAAAGGCCAGTCCCCCCTTGAGGGCCAAGGTCCACTGGCTCCTACAGAGCGAGACACAGTGACGCAGCTGCTAGCTCTCCAAGAAGTGCTTAAGAGCCAAGCCAGGCCTTCCCGTGGGTTCTCCCTTCGGTTGGGTCACTCTCCCCAGATCCCTGCTCAGGATTGTGTTGGGTTTATTCTCTCATCTATTGTCACCTGCCCGCGGCTCTTCTACCACCCCGTAATTCCCCATTTGGCCCTGTTCTCAGGAGCAGGGGGCGCCCCACGACATTGTGCTCCAGGCCTTCCTCAGACCCGCTGACTCAGACCCTTCCCCCAGAAATAAGCCCCCCTTGTGGACTAGCTGACCCAGACCCAGGGCCGAGCGCCTCCCTCACTCGACCCGTTAATCTCAGTCGCTTCTGCAGACTTGGCGCCATGGGCTCGATGTCCCGGATGATGTGGACATTGGTTCGAGTGTCCCTGAGCCCATTCAAGGTTATGCTGGGCCTTGAGCCCAGGCTGGTCTGCTGGCTCCCAGCAGTGGCTGTTCTCCTGACACAGTTCACGGCTCAGTGGCCCCCAGAGAAGGCATCACCCCACAAAGGCAGACATGCTGCTCCCATAAACCCAGGCCTAATAATGCACCGGTTGGTTTTCCCTCCTGCATTTTGGTTGGTCTTTTATCTGGAGACCAAGGGGGTCCAGTTTCTGAATTCATTTTCTCCTTTTACTTTGCAAAAGTGCCTGAGCACGGGGTGGGATAGGTATCTCCAGAGAGGGGGACCCCATCTGTTCACCTCCTGCTGTGGACTGTCACTTACATCTTTTAGCATGTTCAAGTCCTACCATAGTCCTCAGGTGAGAGCAATTAGCCTGTTTTCCAGACAAGAAAAAGGGGACCTGGTGAGAGCAGAGAGGTCACCTATCTGTGGCTCCTGGGCAGCTGGGGTGCTGGCAGCCTGCAGGCCTGCGGCCCTAATGCCATCGGTGGTCACTGTGAGACCACCCAGTTCTGGAAAATCTTTTCTTCTGGCTAATAAAGCTCTTACAGGCACAAGACGTATTCCTAACCCCTTGCTCATCCTTGCACCACACAAGTAGTTCCTTTGCTCAGAAGCAGGGGTAACATTTTGAACACTCAGCTCCTGAGATAATGAGGATTCCCAAGGGGGGCACCACCCCAAGCCACAAATCCTGCCCTGCTTTACCCCAGCACCTGCCAGTCAGAGACACCAGTGAAGTGGGCTGAGCTGGAGAGAGACTGGAAGTCAGGGCACCTGTTCCCAGATGGGCCCAGCCCACTCTACTGTAGACTCAACATCCACCCCCAAAGGGAACTTCCTGATTCTGGGAACTTTTCCCTTGTCGTTATGTGGTGAACTCCAGTGCTAGTTCTGCTCTTCTAAGAAGTTGGGGTAACATCCAATAAATGCATATAAACATAGCATGGAGGAGGGAGGCAGCTTGGCCCACAGAGAGCTCAGCTTGAGGCCCTCCGTGCATGTCTGTTGTTAGTGGGCAGTTGTTTCAGCTCTTGTTGCTGGGGAGCTACCCCAAAACTCAGTAAAATAAAACAGCCCCGCCATGCTGTGACTCTGGAGCCAGAACTTAGGGCAGGACTCAATAGCTGGCTCCTCACACCAGCAGGCATGCTGGCGGCCACAGCTTTGCCGGCACTGGAAGATCCAAGATGGCCCCAAGCTGTGGGCTGTGGACCAAGACCCTGCCAGTTCTCCTCTGCTTGGTCTGTCTCTCTACCCAGTCCCTCATCTTTTAGTGGGTTGTTAAGAGCTTCTTATCGTGGTGACTGACTCCCAAGAGGGCCAAAACAGAAGCCATAAGGCCCCTGGAACTTAACTTCCACCACATACTGTAGGTCAAAGCAGTCCCAGAGCCAACCCAGTTTCTAGGGGAGGCGATAGAGCTGCATCTTGTGGGGAGTGACGTTGTCCTGCTACAAGAGGGTGGCCAGGGCGGGCGGGCCTGCAGCCATTCTGGGGATGTCATCTTTGGAGGAAGATGATTTTGAGCTGTGTTGGCCAATGGAAGGATCTTTAGCACAGCACCCCAAAAGGGAGACTCTCAGGGGTCCAGGGACTCAGGCAAAGAGGGACCTCTGTCCTGTGCTTTAGAACTGGGATTAGCCGGCTTTTACTGCCAAGGGCTAGATGGTAAATATTTTAGACTTTGCCTTAATCTAAATTTTAGATTTTACCAAGAGGCAAACTTAAGCAACTATTCTTGCCAAAAAGACTAATAGTTTCCATTTAAAAATGTAAAAACTGTGCTTAGCTCACAGCTGTACACAAACAGGAGGCGAACTGGATTTAGCCTGCAGGCGTTACTTTGCCATCCCCAATTTCTGAGGCTTCTCCTCAGGCCTCCTCCAGCCTTAGCACCCCTTATAGGTTAGGGGGCTTAGGGCCAAAGGGAGGTACTGCTTGGAGCCTGAGAACTCCCTTCCAGAGGCTACATGGGCTTCTTCCCAGCATCCATTCCTCCTTGGGACACCACCTGGTGGTGGGTGTCATCCCCTGTCCTGTGGAGACATCACTGGGCAGCTGTTTGCAGAGGACAGTGCAACAGAGCTGGGACACACAGGCCGGGTGTGCTGCAAAAGACTGGAAAGAGAAGTGGAGTGGGCCAGATCTCCCCACTAGGGGGAGGAAATCTCAGGGGTCCATGAACTCCTAAGGTCATAGAACCTGACCTTCCAGATCAAAAGTCTGGTGCTTTGTTTAGAATTTACTTAGGACTCCTTCCAAATTCATACAACCACTTGAGAAGTGACTTAGGCACTTTCTTACAAAGCTAAATACAGACTTTACCATACAATCCAGCAATTGTGCTGTCAAGTATTTACCCAAATGAGTTAAAAACTTAAGTCCAAACAAAAAGCCTGTACATGGATGTTCTTAGAAGCTTTGTTTGTTTATCAAAACTTGGAAACAACCAAGATGTCCTTTACTGGGGGAGCAGATAAACTATGACACATCTAGAGGGTGGAATATTATTCAGCACTGAAAAAAGCTTTACCTATCAAGCCATGAAAAGACATGGGAGAAAATTAAGTGCATATTTTTATGTGAAAGAGGCCAATTTAAAAAGGTTACCCACCGTCTGATTCCAACTGTATGACTCCCTGGAAAATGCAGACCTGTAGCTTCATCAGTTGTGACAAATGCACCAGAGTGTTGAGAGATGTCTATCAGGGGAGGTGGTACTTGTAGGAACAGGGGCTATGTGAGGACTGTGTATTTAATTTTTTTTTAATAGAGGCATGTTTTGTTTATTTATTTATTCGTTTGTTTGTTTTTGTTTATACAAGCACTGGGTACAGTCAGAAGCGCGGGAGGGTGAGAGAATTCACCAGAGCCAGAGCGGGGAGCAGAGCAGGCAGAAGGACCGAAGCACACTGCTGAGGGGAGCAGCGGGCGGCAGGAGAGGTCTGCGCGCCATGTGGGACCCTCCTCTGGTGGCCGGGGAGCAGCCGGGGATCAAACTGGCGCCGCAGAGGCCCCGGGCAGCTTCGCAACCCAGCGCTCAACCGCTGCGCCACCGGGGAGGCCCTGTGTATTTAATTTTAAAAAGCCAGCCTGTGTGACCTTCCCTTCTAAATGGGAGCATGGGGTGGACCTGGGAATCAGGCTGTAATCACCAGGCTGGAACTTTCTCCCTCCTTCCCTCCTCATACCTCCTTCCCCTCTTTATTCCTGTCTTTTTTTTTTTCTTTTGTACCAGATGCTACTTAAATAAATCCAGTGTCCATCATTGCAAATCATTTCTGTACCTTTTGCTCCCCTTTTCACCATTTTGGGGAGCAGAACATAGGCCACTCTACTGTTTGCTTTCCCCTCTGTGCAGGAAGCCCGAGAGCTAGAAAGATCTGCCTGTAACTCCTACCACCACTGCCAGGAGAGAAATCATCCTCAGTTCTCTCCAATCCCAGGAGAACCACAGTTTTCATCTGAACAGAAAATCTGTGGTTCGGACTCCAAACTTGCTGTTCCCCTCTTGCAGTAACTTTCTTTATGAAAAATTTTCTGTATGATGCACTTTGCAAAGACTTCAAATATAGCAGGTATTTCTCATGCAATGAACTAAGGTCTTTGATGCAAGATAACACATTTTAGTTTATTTATCCCTTTTTGCATTAGATGTGTGATCCCTGTGCTTAGCAGGCTGCCCAGCCTGGAATGTACAATTAGTCATAAATGGAGCAAGGGAAAGAGGACGCATTTCCATGCTAATACCATGGGAAAAAAGAAACCTGAAATTTTGCTGCTCCGGTATAATTAACTTCACGGAGGGGGGAAGTATTTTTTAACGATTTCATTCATTTTTCTACCTTGTGCTTGGAACAGTGTCCAGCACAGACTAAGCAAACAGTTGCTGAAATAATGAATGGAAGGTCCAGTGTTGACTGAGAATTTCCAGGTGCCCATCATTATTCCAGAGTGTTTATGCATATTATTAATAGGCTCTAAATACCAAAGTCCTTCCTTTGTCCTCCTGTGAACTGGTTTAATTTCTTGGCCCCTGCCTCTAGAGCTGGGGCCAGTTCTTATTTCTGATGTCAAGGAGTGTGGCGTTACCTATAGTCAACTCACCTGCAATAAGCCTCTTTTTGGCAAGAGTCACCTTGAGTGGGCCAGTTCCCACCAGAGCTGTCTAAGGGACCCCCACTGGGTGAGCATTTTCTGGGTAGAAAAATGATCCAAAATGTGGGTGCCAAGGTAAAATGGCCAGAATTCAAACCCCAGCTTTGCTGCTTACAAGCTTTGTGTAGCTACTTAACCTCTCTGTACCTCATTTCTTCACCTTTAAAATGGGACGCCCCCCACCTCCTAAGGCTCTGGGGAGCGCCCACTGAACTAACAGATACAAAGCCTGGCAACACAGTGGCGGATGTGAAGGGACCTTGGTTATTTATAGGTATTGTCACATTGATGGCCAGTGGCATCTACGACCTTACCAGCCGGCCTCCAAGCTCTCCAGCAAAGCTCCTGAAGCCCTCTCTTCCTTGGGGGGCCTTCAAATGTGTAACCCTGGTAGAGCCCACAAGGGCAGGTGGCATCTTTCCAGCCGCTGAGGACTCTGGCTTCATAAGAGAGGAGGCAGCGCCCCTGGCCCCTTTCATTCCCTGGTCCATTGCCCAGGCCGGGAGAAAGCTCATTCATATCTCACTTT
Organism: Talpa occidentalis; assembly: GCF_014898055.3. Taxonomy (NCBI): domain Eukaryota; kingdom Metazoa; phylum Chordata; class Mammalia; order Eulipotyphla; family Talpidae; genus Talpa; species Talpa occidentalis. Next base: position 126,471,320 of record NW_023605083.1, on the reverse strand, counting down.
TACAAGACAGGCCGCCATTTGTAACATCCTGACATTCCCCCAAGCAATTGGCTCGTAGAAGTATAATGATGATGATCACAGCGACAAATCACAGTAAAACTGAATGACAGTGACCCTGTCGGGGGTCTGTCTCGAGAGCCAGAGTTCAGCCTCCCATATGCAGCAGAAAAAGCGCCAACCCCAGGCCTTCTTGCCAAGCCTGCCTCTCCTTTTGTGAGCTTCTCCGCTCTTGGAAACCAGATTGCTATCACAGCCCCTAGCCTGGGGCTTCGGCGTGCCAGGCAACCCGGGGCTTGGCTGCGAGCCTCCGTGGGCCCACAAGTGCCAGGGACACCTGCTTCTGTCTCCCTTGGAGACAGATGCAAGGGGACCTCGCCATCCTGTAGCCTCTGAGCCCGGTCCTGAGCCCAGAGCTGGCCCCCTAGGCTAACAAAAACCGGGGAGCCACAGTGGCTGGTGGGAGCTGGGGAAACTCAGCAGCTATAGATCAACACTACCGCCTAGCAATAAAGTGCAAACCAAAACTGCATTTAGCAGAAAGTTAGAGAAAGTAATGTGACATTATTTCAATATATTTTGTTTAATTAGTGACATTATTTCAATATATTTTATTTAACCAAGTCTGACATCTGATGTATATCTCCCACTTAGAGTACATCCATTTCCTCTGGCCACACCTCAGATGCTCAGTAGCCACATGTGACTGATGGCCACTGGACTGGACAGTGCGGGTCTACACAGCTCGTAGGGACGTTGAAACCAGCATCCTGAACCAACGAATCTAAATGTTTGTCCTGTGCGGGCATCCCGAACACTGTTTCTCTTGCAGAAGGTTTTGGGGGATTGGAGGTATTATTGGTAGCAAACAATCACTGAGGGGACAGTCTGCTTCATTTTCAAGCTGATTTTGCAGTGGTGAAGTCGCACCTTCTACCTTGTATCTTCTCCCATTTTATTGAGTGCACACGCCACAGGTGACAGATCGTGACCTTCTCCAGGCAGAAAGTCTCCCACTGAATTCTAGCCCCACCCCACTGTTATATTTGAAAGCCTGCAGTAATGAGAGAGACGTTGTAATCTTGGCCCAGTGGCTGAGCTGGCAGACTCCAGGGACTGACCAGTGCCCTTGCCAAAAAAAAAAAAAAAAAAAAAAAGAGGGCCTTCCATGGTGGCACAAGGGTTAAATCTCGCGCTATCAAGCTATTGCCAGCCACTGTGGCATGAATTCAATCCCCGGCCAAGGAGCAGACCCACATGGCACAGCAGACCTCTCCTGTCTCACCTGCTGCTCCCCTCAGCAGTCTATTTCAGTAGATCCTCCTGTTCTGTCTCTGGTTAATCCTCTCACACACACACACACACACACACACACACACTCACACACACACCCGCACCTCTGGCCTACACCCCAGTTCTTGTATGCATAAATAAATAAAATAAACCTTAAAAAAATAATAAGCCATTGGCATTCTACTCTAGTCAGCCTTGGAAGAAGGAGAGGGTGTTATTAGCAGGAGGCGTAGAGTTGAATGTTGTAGAAACAGAAAAGGAAGACCAAGTTGGACCACAGTTGTATAGAGTCCAAAAAATAAAATAAAAATCTCAGGTATCATGGCTTTTAGGATTTGTGACTCACTCTGATCAGAGGAAGGTTCCCGCACTCTTGGCTTCTGACAGCTTTCCAAAGTGAGTGGCATTTCCTCCACCCAAGAAGAGGCTTCTGGTTGTGCTGTTGGTAGACTGTGGCATGGGAAATAAAGTGTGACTTCCCCACTTCAGCCTCCTCTGACACCTCACCCGAATTCACACAGCAGCGTGATGCGTCAGCTCTGCTTGTGTTCCAGACAAACTAAACACTGACTAGCCGAAAGAGATTTCAGGGACTGCCTGTTATACAGTTATCAGAACAAATTTTATTCAAGTGCTTTTGAAATATAGTTCCCACAACTAAAATGATGGTTTCAGATCTCTTTAAACTCGACCTCAAAACCCTCGAGTAATATTTTATTAGTTCCAATATAAAAGATTGCATGGAGGATGCATAAATCCTATTATTTAAAATAAGTATGCCAATATTCAAAGCACCACTTATGAATTGATGGCTTTGGGCAGCCTCAAACTTCTTGTGCCTCAGTTTTCTCACCTATAAAATAGGAATAGCAATAATTTTTCCTGCCTGGGTTCAATATAATGTATGTAAAGCTTCTGCTTTGTAGAGGGGCTCGACTTCCACTCCCCCAAAGAGGATTTCCATTGTCCTACGAGTGGTGGAGACAGGCTTTTCTTGAAAGTGATTTGCTTATGTGAAATGTAAGTTTATTTATTAGTCAGAGTGACTCCAGGGGCCACAGTGACCTCTGAGATTGCAGTGACCTAAAACAAGAACTTACTGCTCACTCAGTCTGGCGCAGGGCTAATCCCCCTGGAACAGGGGTCTGTGGCATCATGGTGCCTGCAGGCAAGGGAGTGTTTAATTGTCTCAAGCCAGAAGTGAAACATCACTTCCTCTCGGCCCATGGCCAGGAGTGGTCATGTGGTCCACGAGCGAGGGAAGACAGGCAATGTCAGGGAGCGCATGGACGGATGAAAACTCTGTGAAGCTGGTGGTTTGCTCTTTGGCTCTACTTTATTCTCGGATACAGTGGTGTTGCCACCTGTTTCTTCAGACTCTTTCACCCTCTCACTGAGGCATCTCAGCCAGGCTTACCCTGAACCCACGAGCAGGGGTTTTCGACCATTCAAATTGAAATGGAATCATCCACCTCACTGCAGTGGCAATAAGCAATGGTAGATGAATTCTTTGCTTAAATAATAATAAACTGCCTAAGGCACTAAGCATGTACCAAGTGGAGAACGGAAAAACAAAGTTTATACTCTGACTCATCTCAAGGAAATGGATTTATTTTTGTTGTTTTGAGGTGGAAATGCAGTGTTTAATCAGCTCAAGATGTCTTAGACTCAAGGACAGAATAAGGGACAACACAGTTCATTTGAAGTAGACTCCTAGATAGATTGATCTTCATTTTCCCATGTTTGATATTTTACTTTGGCTTGATTTGTTAGAGAAGTATCTTAATAATCACTGAGTAAAAAATAGGTTAGTTTTTTCTAGGGGATTCTTTCTTAGCATTCTTTCTACCCAGGAACTTCTTGAGATCAATGTTGCGTATTGCATCGCTTCTGCTTCTCTGAAAGGGTTTGCTTGGGGGAATTCACATTTCCCATGGAGGGTTTTTCTTTGATTTTTATCATTTAGATGCAGCTCTGCAGAGACCCCATTGATGGGATGAACACGCATGAGACAATTGTTTAAGGAAACCTGTTGCACGTTCTTAGAATCTATCATTTCAGAGAATGGCCCCAAGTTGAGACATCGGGTCCTCTGATACTTTTAAGAAGAAATTCTTCCGTTCAAGTCTTTTTTTTTTTTAATGTTATTTTCTAGTTTGACTAACTGCAGATTTCCCACTAAGATTAAGGAAAGGGACCTAACGTCTGGTCAAAACTCTAATAGTTCTTAATGCTTGAATAAGACCCTACAGTTTGCATGCAGAAGTCCCCTTCCATTCATTCGTTTCATTATCCCCCCTGATCTTTCTGGATAAGCAGGGGTTCCCTTGGGTAGAATACTTGTATTTTGGGAACACTTTGTATTTCCACAAAGGTTTACACATTTCTAGTTGGCGAGGCTACTGCCATTTAGATGCAGGAAATAGAGAATATTCCTGAAGAAACAGATGGAAAGACAAGAAAGAAACAGATCCAAATACATGTAAGTTCATTGACTCATTCATCTGCCCGTTCACATATCCATTGGTTTATTTACTATTTGTAAGGGCAGAACTGGGCACAGTGCAGGTTTTCTATGATCCAGCAGACCGGGTAAAGGAGGAGTCAGAGTCCTCAGTGGTTTTGCAGGTTTTTATTGGGATTACCAGGTACACGGCAGGTAGAGGCGCTGGGGGGCCGGTAGGCTGGCAGGCCTCCCAGCCCCCAGCAGGTGTTCACTCCGGGCTCTCTGGCCTTCTCTTGGCTTCTGCTTCTTTTGCTTCTCTCTCTGCTGCTTTCTTGGCTTCTCTTTTGGCTTCTGCTAGCGTCCTCATGACGCCGCCCTTAAAAGCCCAGTCTTAGCCCAGGTGAAGCCTATCTACATCTGCCCACACTCTACTCCAGGTGTCCGCCATCAGGCATGCATTCAGGACCGCAAGGATCCATCATCTATCCTGATGGCAGGAAGGCAGAAAAGCCTGACATTTTTCCTTACCCTACACTATTCATTAAACAAATGGCTAGTAGGCAACATCTCCCATATGAGGTAAAATGATGTACTGATTAAAAGTAGAATGTGGCATCAGAAAGTCTCCATTGAGGGCTTCCCTGGTGGCACAAGGGGTTAAGATGCAACCTATGAAGCTATCTGCAGCCACTACAGCATGAGTTCAATCCCCCACCAGGGAGCTGACCCATATGGCACAGCAGACTTTCCTATCTCACCCACTGCTCCCCTCAGCAATGTATTTCAGTCAATCTGTCTGTCTGCTCCCCACTCTATCTCTGATGAATACTCTCACACCCCCACACTCTGGCCTGTACCCCAGTTCTTGTATGCATAAATAAATTAAAAAAATCTTTAAAAAAAATTCTCCATTGAGATGCTTGTTCAGACTCTCATTAACTTTGTGTTTTCCACAATTTTTTATTCTAGGCAAGTAGAAAATTATATAGTCATCCTGTGATTATGTGGCATAGTCGTGGGCTGCCTTCTAACTTTGAAAAATGGTAATGATTGCTGTGGTTGCCTGTCTAGATCATCCCACAGCTGACTCCCAGCCCAGAGCAACAGTCTGCCTCACCCCACCTGCCTTGTATAAAGACCTGAGGGTAGTGCTAAAAGCAACGCTTTCTTTCTTTTTTAAAGATTTATTTATTTATTTATTTATACAAGAACCAGGGTACAGGCCAGATTCACGGGAGGGTGAGAGGATTCACCAGAGACAGAGCAGGAAACAGAACAGGCAGACTGACGAAATACACTGCTGAGGGGAGCAGCGGGGGTGGCAGGAGAGGTCTGCGCGCCATGTGGGACCCTCGCCAGCCAGCTGGGATTGAACCAGTGCTGCAGAGGCTGGGGACAGCTTCACAGCATGGCGCTCAACCACCTGCACCACCAGGGGACGCCCAGCAATGCTTTCTTTCTGATTTAAGTTAGAGGTGGATGTTTAAATGTCCATATCACCATCGAAGGCTCAAGTGAGGCAGAAGCCAGTCCTGGAATCCAGGCTCAACATATCCCCTTCAGGGACCTGTATCTCAGACTCGCACCCATCAGTGACTATCTTCTAATCAGACTTTCATCAGTTCCACCTGGGCTCTCTCGAACAGCCGTAAACAACTGATTTAGAACAGGAATCCTCAATGCAAATTCTTCCTTGCCCCTTACTAACTCAGCAAACCTGGAGACTGAGGGAAACTATCTTTCTTAGCCTCAATTTTATCATCTGTGAAAGAGGAGTAATTGCATTATCTACCTCGCTGGAAAAAATCAGAGAAAAGCATCTAGCAGGGTAGACTCATTAGAGGAACTATTTGATTATACAATTGGTAAGTGGTATTAAAGAGAGGCCCCAACCCTGTGGAAAATGAAAACAAAGCAAAAATCTTCATCTCTATGGTTAAGAAAGGCTTCCTTGGTGGCGCAGGGGTTGAAGACACGGTGCTATCAAGCTATCGCCAGCCACTGCAGCACAAGTTCAATCCCCGGCCCGGGAGCACCCACATGGTGCAGCAGACCTCTCCTGTCTCACCTGCTGCTCCCCTCAGCACAATAGTTCAGTGGATCCACCTGTTCTGCTCCCCACTCTGTCCTGGTGAGCCCCCTCCCCTCCCACACCTCTGGCCTACACCCCAATTCTTATATGAATAAATAAATAAATCTTTTTTTTTTTTTAAAAAAAAAAAAAAGGCTTCCCCAGCAAGGGTGGTTCTGCGGGTATATTGCCTCGGAAAATGGAAGCGGTCAGAGCTGTAAGAAATATGTAAGAAAATGTTATTTTTTTTATTCTAGTTTTTCTATCATAGTTGTGGTTCATAGAATTTTTTTAAAAGATTATTTTTTGGAAAGAATGAATGATAGAAAGGATGATGAAACTGCTATTAGGTAGAGGTATAAATCAGTCCTGTCTTTTTGAAGGGGAATTTCCCATTCTATCAAAGGTTATAAAAATAAGCAACTCCTTTGATCCACTAATTTCCAGAATGACGTGCATCATTTCCAGGTAATAGAGACTCATTTCGGTGGGATATTTTGGTGTTCTCTGTGTGTGCTTTCTCCAGGTTTTCAGAAAAGAACAAATGTAGCTTTAAAAGGGAATAAAGACTTCCTTGTAGGTTCCATTGGTTATCATTTTCTTGTCAAGGAAATAAGCTAAGCTGCCAAACCCAAGTGTACCCCCTCATTGCCACCCACACATGGGTAAGCCATGGGAGCATGGATTTCTCATCCAGGGGAAGTAGTAATACCTTGGAGAAATGGAGATAGGCAGACATGCAGTAAGTTTGCTCATGTCCCGGGACACTTAATTAAACAGAGTGAATCATTAAAAAAAATATTCTAGAACATTTCAAAGTCAAATTTATATGCACAATGGCAGCATGGTCGTGCTGGGTGCCTGTTAATAAGTCCTGAGCTCTGTGCCGATGGATGATCCATGGGTCTGGGAATTGCCTGCACTGGGAATGCAGCCTCCCTGGGAGGGAGCAGAGCTGCTGTTACATTTTTGGTTTGTTTTTGTTTTAAAGATTTAGTTATTTAAGCATGTAAGAACTGGGGTGTAGGCCAGAGGTGCAGGGGGTGAGAGGATTCACCAGAGACAGAGTGGGGAGCAGAATAGGTGGATTGACTGAAATACTCTGCTGAGGGGAGCAGTGGGCCACACAGGAGAGGTCAGCTTCCTGACCAGGGATCAAACTCACGCTGCAGTGGCTGGAGATAGCTTGAAAAGTGCTGAGACTTTAACCCCTGCACCACCAGGGAGGCCCTGTAGAGCCGGTGTTTTGATAAGCACATCACACTTAGAAATTCAAATTGGACAACCTCCCTCCCTCCTACTGGGAAAGGTTATAGGATTATTCTAGTGCTTCTGAGAGCCACAACCATACAAGGAGTAGGGGAAAAGGGCCCCCGTGTGCCCATGTCCCAAGTTTGACAACTGTTTATGTTTTGCCAACTCATTTTATCTATTCCTCCCCTTCCCTGCTTTACCTTAGTATTTAAAACAAATCTAAGAGATCCTGTCATTTCACCCATCAATACTTCCTCTCTCTCCCATAAACACTCTCATCCCTAATTGAAAAGGTCACTTTTAACTTCTCACCCTTTTATCTGCTCTAACAATATTAACAATACTCTCTTAGTATCATTGAATGTCAAGACCTCTGTTCATTTTCCTGATTCCCTTTTGACACTTTGAATTAAGTTTCAGGCAAGGTCCAAATTTGCGCTCGGTTATTATATTTTATGTCTCTTTTTCAAGACATTTTAAAGCCTCATTGTGCAAAAGATACCATAGAACTATATGCAGCCCAAGAAAACTAGAATTTTTGCTCTAGCTGTTCCTCCTCCATCTTTCTCCATGATCACCATCATCATCATCATCCCTATAGCTTCTAGCAAAACTCTCTTACACAGTTGAATCATCTCATGATCAGACCTTCACTCTGAAAGTCTTCTGACTTTCTCAAAAATTAAATCTGTGTCAGTGCCCAAATCTCTTTCACCAGTGAAGATCACTAAGCCTTCAGCTAGTTGTGACATCATCCTCAAGTAGATTCAGAAGAGAAGCTCCAAAGTAGATTTGGGACAACCAGTCATGGGGTGAGAGTTCTCGGTGTGTCTGGTCTGGAGGGTGTTTGTCCCTGAGTGTAGAAATCAAAGAGATACTGCAACACCTCATTGCATGACCTGAGTGTGTCATGCCTACACGCTGACTTAGGTGTTGGAACCCAGGCTCTTCGGTTGACCTCTAAATGTAGATGACGTATTTTTTTTTTTCATGCAGATAATTGCATATCAGCCATATGGAAAATCTGTGGACTGGTGGGCCTATGGCGTCCTGCTCTATGAAATGCTGGCTGGACAGGTAACATTTCACTGTCTCGACTGGTCTGTTGCTTGCAGCGTGAGCACTTCAGCTCTGGGCCGCGGCCACAGGGTCTGGCAGAGTGGCGTAGCCAATGCGTTCTGACTTCCCTGGCCCAAGTGGAAGAGGGAGAGCTTCCCCCTCTCATGGGGATTGTATCCACGTTTCACAAAAGTCAAACCAAAAGCTTCAACTTGGAGTGTAGACTGTGTGACTTGCATTTACACACAAAAGCCCACTACACCTTGATGACAATAATGGTCTGTAAGTTTTTGGTATCTCAGCTCTGGGACTGGGTTTGTCCAGAACCCATGTCTGTAATTGGCATCATTATTAAAGAAAGAAACAGCTGAACTTGAAGACGCGTCCTCAGAGCTTCTCCCCATCTCTGCCCATCTCACAGTTGCCAGTTCACTGTAAATTTCACCAACACCCAACAAGGCTGACTCCCAGTCAGAAAGGGAAATTAGATATCTCTTAGGTGCTTCTGCCTGAGATAGCACTTCCTAATATAATGACCTTGATATCTGTATCAGTAGCTTAACAGCCCCCTAATCTCAGTGACTTAACACAGCAAAGACTTATTTCACGTTCTTTCGTGGTTCTGTATGGGGAGGGGAGCACCCATCCCTCTAGCCATTCAGCACCCAGGCTTCTTCCATCCGTTGGTTGACTCCACCATCTTTTAGGACCTGGGGTTCTTCCACCAAGTCTTTATTACTCAAGGACTGAAGAGAAAGTAGGACAGTAGCCAGGGTTGTATTGGGGGCCAGGCCTAGAGATGGCACTCCTCCTATCTCATTTCACCAGCCACATGATCCATCCCACTGAGGCACACAAGACTGGGGAGTACAGTGTGATCTCGGCAAGGGAGCAGGCTTGGCGAGCCCTTCCCAAAAAGTAATTCTGCAGTGGGCAGTTTCTGCAGCCCCCAGCGCTCAAACACAGCAGATCCTCAAATAACCTCACTTCCTTTGACATTTCTTTATGACGTCAATGAGGAAAAAAATTCCCAGCCAACTTTGAACAAAATGATGTTACTCAAGGACCTGATTTCATTACACCTCATTTTGCTTAAAGTCACAGTTTCTAAGAACATATTCATGACTCAAGTGAGGACTCGGTGCCAAGGAGTTTGCGCTTCCATAGCCAGAAGCCTTACTGAGAAAGAAGTGCCCACGTCAAACAGCATAACAGCACCCGAAGATGTCTCTGTTCTGGAGAAAATGTCACCTTTTCTGACATTATAGCCATTGACTCATGCACATATTTACTGATTACTTACTCCAAATATGGTGATAGCCATGAACCAGGTAAAAGAAAAACCTTCCCTTCTTGACATTCAGTCAGAGAGAGAGAGAGAATAAACAAAGTAAAGAAGAAAAATATAGAACAGCTTGTGATAACCGAAGAGAAAAGTAACAAAGAGAGGAAGATAAGGTGTTGAGGGAATTGGAATTTCAGCTAGGGTGACCAGGGAGGACCTCCTGTAGCAGATAGAGTTAAGACCAGAAAGAAGAGAAAGAGTATCCATGTGGATATCTGGGGAAAAGTGCCTGCCAGGCAGAGGGAACAGCAAGTGCAAAGGCCCTGGGGTGAGTATGTGCAGCCATGTTTATAAAAGGATTAGGAAGCCACTGATATGACTCAAGCAGTCACTGATATGACTCAAGCAGAGTGGGCTAGAGAAGGAGGAGGAATCTGAGGTCAGAGAGAAAAGGGGCAGCCTGTGTGGGCATGGAGGGCATTGTAAAACCATTGATTTTCACTTTGAGGTGGGAGGCCATATGCAAGTTTTTCTTTATGCCTTTTTCGTGTCTCACATCTTTTAATTACTAAAGTAGTCTTTAAGATGCCCACAAACTTAAGGTACTAGCCTGCATTTGGTCAGTACTTCTCAATAATGTTAAGACTTGATTGGTATTTAAAAAGTGGCTTGTTTATTATTTATTTAGGTTTTTCTCCCCAGTAAAAAAGGCTCTTCTTAGGCCCAATACCTCAGTTTGTCAACACAAGAAAACAGATTATACAGAACCACTGTCACTGAGACAACAGCTGGCAAAACACAAGTTGCTGGCTCCTTCAGTTAATTTCCCCTCTTTAGAATTTGGACAATAAAATTTGACTGAACTGTCGGCCCCCTGGGAGTGCTCAGGAAGGCACAAAAAGCTAAGCACCCCTCCTTGATCCCACTTGAATGTTCTGACTCTGGAGTAGAGAAAACAAGCCCCGCTTTCATTAAGAGCCACATTTGCATACGCCAGGAACAAAATGGGCTGGGTGGAAATAGTCCATCTGTTTCCAAAGGCTCTTTACAAGAGGAAAATGAGCTGAGGACTTGGACGGAAGCGCCCCGGCTTGCAGCAGAGTGGTCACCCTCTCCCAGCCTGTCCTGCCCACCTTCCTTCTCCAGGCCCTCCTGGGACTTCATTCCCTAGGGAGAGCTCAGGAAATGCAGCACCCCTGCAGGGCAGTCCCCTTTGGGGTGCATTCAGAGGTCCTGCCTCACTAGCAGATGGAACCAGGCTGACTTCCAGGTCTGAGCTGAGGGTTTTCCTTATTCCAGCCCCTTCTCCCCACCCCCAATGGTTCCAAAACATTCTGGCACATTTTCGTTATTTCCCATCCTGCTACTCAAAATCAACCTGCCCATGGGGTCTATCCTTTGTCATTTTCAGACTCTCTATTGAAAGTGGGGGCACTTTTCAAAAAATGACCCCTGAAGGACGTTCTCCTCGGCACAGGGGATGCCCGGATGATGGCCACCCTCCAGGCCATCCCTGTGCCCGGTGCCAACACGAGATGTTCACCCCACCCCGCTGACTCCCCCAGGCTGGCATAACCATATCCCAGCCCACAAAGGATAATCAACTCTCTTGACATGTCAGCCTCAGCCCTCGAAGCTGCGGGACCCTCCAGGAGAGAGGGGCTGTTACTGAAAAGTAGGATTGATTATAAAGTTGTTGATGGGCCGTGGTCTAGAGTTGTCCCCTTTAATCACAGAGGACTGAAGATGAGCAGCAAAACTAGTTCATTGCAATGCTCTCCTCATTTGCTTTATTTACTGTCAGTAACCGAGGGGACAGTGACGTACAAACAGCCTGAGTCTTTCTCCAGTGCCTGGGTGGCTTGATGAATATGATGGATTTCGGGCATAAATTGTGCTCACCCAACGCCCTAATGAGCATGTCGGGGTGCCATGTTCACAGGTGTTTATCACAAAGGGCCCCGCCCTGCTTTCTGTGTCCTTTCTGCCAGGGTGCTTTGCTGAATCCATGATGGGTGCCTTATCCCAGCACTTTTGCCTCAGTGGCCCTTGGGTGCTCCTCCTGCTCACACCCGGCCATGCTGATCTGCACATAAACCTGGCAGGATCCCACAGCCACTCGCTAGGAAGGGATTTGGGGATCATTTTGGAAAGCGCGGCGCATCACTCCTCCCTTGTCTGTTTAAAATGCACAATTACATATAGTTACGACCAGGACCCTCTTAACGCTCGGGCACCCCCAGTTCAGAGAATTTCTACAAGAAGCCGAGACTTTTGTTAACCGGTTTCTTAGCTTGAAACAGAGTCCAGATTTATGGAAATGGTAAAATAATCCTAGTGCTGGGGAAATTGGGGGGAAAGGTGCCGTGGTCTTGTACTGAGGACCTGTGGCAACATGTACTGCTCCCCCCATCCCCCACCATTGTCCCGGGCTCGGTAACTGGCATTCTGGAGAGGAAAATGAATCTAATAATAACTTTTTACCATGGACTCGCCTTCAACTCCAAGGCCTGGAGAAAGCAATTACCTATAAGAATGTTCCCGGGGTGACCTGCAGACACTTAACAAGAGCCATCAAAACGCTCACATCCTTTGCAGCCTAATCCCACACCTGGGAAATTATTCCTAGGAAGTAATTCAGAGAAAAAAAACGATATGCACAGAAGTGTTTATAGTTATTAGTTATTGGAGCACAGCTCTGGAAGAGGCTGTAAAGTGCCTGCGGACACACGAGCCCACCTGGGCGATCTGGCACCGCGGGGGCAGAGGTGTGACCGGGAACGCCAGGGGCTACAGGGAAAACATGTCTGCCGCAGTCAGTGAAAAGCAAGGAGCTCCAATTTATGCATCGTAATTTGAAAATAAAAAAGTCTCCTAGGCTTTCAACTTGGATTATGCTTGACTCAGCCTGGGAGCATTCCAGCTGCTGGCACCTGCTGGCACCTGCGTGACCTAGAGAGTTTGGTGAGTCCACCTGGTGCCATTGTCTCTCCTTGGTCACGTTCAGCCATTTTCCAGGGCGTGCGACTGGGCTCCAAGGCCAAGACCAAAGAGCCCAACCATCGGCTTGGTGCTGCATGGCTACCGTCTTAGAAACTCTTTAATAAGGAACCCAGGTTTTCTTTTGGCACTGAGACGCGAAAATTATGTACCTCCTCCTGACACCGAAGGCCCCAAAGGACCTCGTGGTGAGGTGTCGAACAGTTATCCGGAAGCAGAACCTGTGACATGCGGAGTCTGTACTCAAAGCAAATTCAGAGTGAATGGCGCCCCTTGGAGTTGTTCCCCCAGCAGAAACCACATTGTGCTGGTTTTAGTTCTAGATTCTCCACACGCAGAACACAGCCACAGATGTGGATCGCTTATTAGGGAAGAGGGGCTGCTTTGTAATGTCATGTAACAGGTGTTCAGAAGGAAGAGCATGCAGAATACTGGGCAGAGAAGATGTAGAGGATGGACTGGTGCTCTTGGCTAGGTGCAGCTGCCCCCAGTCCCTACCCTGAGCAGCCAGAAGTGACGCATCCACTGCTGGCACAGGTGACAGTCTGCAGCCTACACAACCCATGCGGCTCTGCCTCCGACTGACTTACCTTGCTGGCACCCTGGGTGCCATGTTGCCCCTGCCCGCAGAGACGCACTCAGGGTGCAGGCTGGCCCTTCTCAGCTGAGTCATTCACAGCAGACTCATTTTAGTTCTCTTCCCCCACTCTCCATGTTCAACCACGTTAAAATGTCTTTACACCAGGTACTTACACCTGAAAAAGAGGCCCATTTATATAGGTTTCTGGAACCCCAAAAAAATATTGGCACCAGACCCCTCAGCCCAGGGAAGGCTGGTCCTTCTGACCCCAAGGTTGCGTTCTTTATAGACTCAGTGTCTTTCCCTCCAGCTCTGTGGCTCCAAGGTGCTGACTCCACACCCCTCACATTCAGGGGTGGGCTGGGGGTGGGGGGACTGAGGTTGTGGTAGGATGTGTGAGGTGGTATGTGGAAGGGGTGGCTATGGGGAAGCTCAGCTGTGTTCAACGGCTCCCACCCCATGGCTGGATAGTGGGGACGGCCCACCCGCACGCTTGCCATAGGTCCGTGCCAACGCCCTACCTGAGCCCTAACTGTGTCAGCCACAGTGACTGTGTATCCTCTTTTCCATGAGAAAGAAAATGCAACAAGACTGAGCGCAGGCAGGGGGACTTTCCCTCTGAGGCTGCCCCCTGACTAAACTTCAGGTTCACGCTCCACGGGGAACCTTAAGAAATGTCCCATAAGCCCACCTAACCTGTGTACTGTCCTTCCGGAGTGACAAGTAGCTTGACAGACTTCTCAGGATTAAAGACATCCCAGAGGAGGAAGCTTGAGGGCACCCTCAGCTCTCCATTCCCCCTGAGGGTTCTAGCACCCCCTGCAAAGACAGGCCCACCTCCTTAACACTAGCAGCCTCACTGGCTGCAAGACCAGGTGCTTTACAAACTCCCCAGGGCTCAGAAAACTGTTACAAATCAGAAAACTGTTTTAGAAGGTGAATTACTCACCTATGGACACCTACCGGAGGTAGTCGAGCTAGAATTCTGGTCCAGATGTGGCTGACCTTGAAGCCATGACCTCCCACCGTAACAACCTCTGGTGGAAGCTAAGCTCCCGTCACTGCCCAGTGCAGGGCAGAGACCCAGTGGGTCAGAGGCCAGGGTGTGAATTCCCAGGCCAGGAGAGGTCCCCCTTGCCTGTGTTCTGACATCCCCCCGACCCCATGTTCAGAATCCAGAAGCCTTAGCCTTCCCCACCTGCCCCCACCTTCCAAACACAAAGCCATCCGAACCCAACTTGGTCATAATTAGACTTATAACACATAATTACAAGATTAATGGATTAATTATAATTTATTTGCAAATCATTAAAAGCATTACTCAAAACATTTTCCCTAAAGATGGTTTTGGGTTGCCCAGGGCAAGATAATTAAAGGGACAGAAGAAAAAGTGAAACACACACAACCGCCAACCTAATTAGAGAGAATCAAATCACCCCACGCGTCTGCTGAGCCGACTCAGCCCGCGGCGGCACAGCCGGGAAGGCCGCGTCTCCGCTCTGCTGTGCTGGGACTCCAGGCGCCCTTGCTCCGCCTAACGCTTTCCTCTTTCTCGCTCCCGCAACAGCCTCCATTTGACGGCGAAGACGAAGACGAACTCTTCCAGTCCATCATGGAGCACAACGTTTCCTACCCTAAATCCTTGTCCAAGGAGGCCGTTTCCATCTGCAAAGGAGTAAGTAGACTTGATTCCACTTAGGATCGTGGACCAAAGGGTTGGCAGGGGATCCCTCCCTGCGCTTCTCAGAGAGATGATGGAACATGCCAGATCAGGGACCGTGTGTCCACCAGGTGTGAGAACAACCGGTGGGCTTCCTTGACGTGTTGAATTTTGCAGCCCAGGAGTCCGATGAATACTGTTGCTGCGCAGGTTATAAGCAGGCAACTGGGCTCCTGACAGCGGCAGGGGTGAGGCTGGCCTGTGGGGCCTGCTGTATACATGTGGAAAACAGCAGCTGAGGACACCTGTCTCTACTCTCCTGGGGTTCGGCCGTGGGGCACAATCCTTCCCCATTTCCTTATATTGGCCATCCCCCCCGGGAGGCCTCTGTTGGTCTCTGTTGGGTTTGTGAGTTGACCTCACTCTGCAGCCACGGGGCTGCCTGTGGAACATCCAGACACGCTGCCCAGCGGCAGGGAGGCAGGTGGGGCCAGGCAGGGGACAGTCTACTCTGCAGCCTGCTCTATTTCTCCTCTTTTTTGGGAGGGGAGAAGGGACAGGTAGTTCCTTTTGTTTCTGTTTTCTCAGCTCAAAAAATTGATAAATAAAATCGTGACCTTTTTAAGTCACGCGACGTGCTCACAGCGACGTGCTCACTGTGCGTTGCAGAAGGAGCCCGCCTCGGGCGCCTGAGCACATCCGCCACCACCTGATGGTTTCTTCTTTTGGTGAGGACCTGTCCAGGTTTCCCTTTGCTGGTGGTGGTGCTCACGCCCATGGCTCCAGGCTGCATGCTAGAACCTTCCCCTCCTCCTTTCCAGCTGATGACCAAGCACCCGGGCAAGCGGCTGGGCTGCGGGCCCGAGGGCGAGCGGGACGTCAGGGAGCATGCCTTTTTCCGGAGGATCGACTGGGAGAAGCTGGAGAACAGGGAGATCCAGCCGCCCTTCAAGCCCAAAGTGGTGAGTCTGGGGCGCAAGCTGTCTCCTGAGCCCATTTCCCCAGATCCCTGGGGTCCCACCCACCCTTTATTCTGAAGAGGCCAGAGACCTGGGGCCGCTACAGGAGTAACAGAACTGCCAGGTGACTGAGCTCAGGGCTCCTGCTGGCTTGGAAAGCAAGGCCAGGCCAGGCTGCTGGGGGTCTGTGCCGGTTGTGCCCCCCACTGGAAGCGCAGAGAACCCCTCAAAGTGATTCGATTGCCAGGGTGGGTCTGCTCTGGGGACTGACGCCACCACAGGCTGTTACACCAGCAGAGTCCCTGGCCAACTGCTCGCCTGTCTCTGCCTCCCCAGGCTTACCCTGCACTCACACACACCCTGCAGCCTGACCAGCCCAGACACCTGTTTAGACATGGGCCCTGGGGCAGCTCCCCTGGCCTGCTGCGCCTGCTGCTAGGAGAGTGCCAGGCCCCATTTCTGGCACGGCCACCTTTCATGAGGCTCTTCCCATGTGATTCCCATTTATTTACCAAACTCCATATGCCAGGCCCTGTTCTCCAGTGGTTTACGAAGTAGTTGGTAAAGCACGTTGAGGTGGGTGTATTTGCAGTTGAGTAATCTGAGGCACAGACAGAGAGGCTGAGTGACTTGCCCAAGGGCACACAGCTGGCCGGGGGCAGGGGATCTGAGACCTCCTCACCATCGCTCTATCTCCATGACCGCCGCGCTGGTTCTCTGGATGCTGGTTGCAGCCAGTTACGTGTCCAGATGTTCCTCTCTCTGGAGATAAGCTGAGCATCCTTAGAGGGCAGTGTCCTCACTCTCAGCACCTGCCCTCTGCAGCGCCGCCCCGGGAGTCTGCTTCTCCCAAGGCCCACGTCTGAGGGCTCATCCTGTGGCTGGTATTGGGGAGTCACCTCAGAGCCCCTGCTCCCAAGACCACAGGGAAAGCAACTTCACTCCAGTCATCTCCACTGTGTTGGTTCCGCCCAACTCTGTCTCCTCTGACAGGTGCCCCGTGAGAGGCAGGGAGACCCTCCCAGGGTCTTTATTCTTAGAGCAGCCCCCCCTCATCAAATATGCTGATGTGTCCCCTAAGGATAAAACTGCTGTTGTTGCACCTACTGATTTTATTTTTCCAAGGTATTTTTAGCACCCATTGAAGAAAAACTAAAATTAATCAGGTCACTTGACTTCCTCCTGAATCATCACCTCAAATTGGGGCCCTTCTGCATGTGCCCCCGCTGCCGGCCCCCAGCACTTCTCTGTAGCCAGACTTGCGGTGCCCACGAGCCCTGCCCTGCAATCTGCAAAGCCTGGTTTTACGGGGTGGAAACAGTGATAAATGGCCTTAGTGGAAAATTCTTCTGGGATTTTCTCTTTTCCCTTTCATATTTATTCAGCCTCCTTAAAATCTGGAAAGAACACAATAGTCTCTTATGTTCGGCTTAGCTTCTTCGCAGAAACAGCGTAGAGACACGCGGGCGCTGCATTAAGGGCTGAGCCGGGGGCACTCGCTTGTCAGTCCCAGCGCAGAGAGAGATGAGACGCCGCAAAGTCAACAGTAAAACACATCTTCTCCTACTCATCCTCGCCTTATTTTCAGGAGAAATTGTCCATTGGCACATTCTCCCTCTCTCGGTGGACACCACGGTCCTCAGTTCAGGTGCGGGGAGACACAGGTCACCTGGCTGCAGGTTATTTGCTGTGGGCCACGGGAGTCGGGAATCGCTGGAAGCTAAGCCCCATGAGGTGCTTCCTGCTGACTCCTGCGGTGCTACCATTTGGTTGGTTTTTAACTGACTGCTGATGAAAATCAAAGAAAGAACGCGTCGCCTCTGGCTGTGAGGAAACAGCCCGGAACTCTCAGAGGACCAGGCCAGAAGGTTCTGTGGGAAAAGCCGCCTGTGAGCATTCTGGTCAGGAGGACAAAGAGGCCTCCTCTGCTGCGGCTTGATGCAGGGAGCAGCAGAGAGTCAGGGGCAAAGAGATGGAGTAGAAAGTTCTGTCCCGGGACATCCAGTTTCCTGTTCCCCCGCTGTGGCCACATTCCACACAGGCACACTCACCGCGCCCCAGCAGCCTCCCCGGACATGGCTCTGTGCTCATGGAGCCACGCAGGATGGACAGACTGAACCCCAGAAACAGTCCACGCAGCCCAACCCTGACGAGCGTTTACACTGAAGGGCAGCCATGGCCAACCTTTCCTGGAGGCTGCAGGGTTTCCCTGGCACGGAGAGCCAACATCCATAAAACAACTCCTCTATGTGGCCACCTAGCTTTACTGCCAAAGAGTGTAGTTCCCTGATCCCACACTAATTAAAAAGCCGAAAGGCGTGCACACATTAAATTCATGGCAGACAAAAGTCTCTGCAGACATTGGGTCATGTCACAGAGACCGGCCGAGGCCATCGACGAGAAGCTCGCACGGGTTCCGACTCCTGGTGTCCAGGAGCCCGTGTCTGAGGCCTCTCTCCGCTGAGCGGTGTTTCCCACCCAGCTCACTCAGCTTGTCCACGTTGGTCAGGCTTGCTCAGTGCTGCCTCAGCGAGTGCTGAGATACATCAGGTGGGGGACAGCTGCCCCTGGTTCCCATGAAATCAAGACCCCAGATGCCCACCGCTGCTGGCGGGCACTTCCAGGGGTCAAGCTTGTGCTTTAAGCTCAGGAGTCTTGTCTGTGTTTTATTTTTAACTTTTTGGTTGAATCGCCAACAAAAGATTATTCTGGACTCACTGGCTCCCTGAAGAGTAGAAGAAGTATCTGTCACCAGACAGCCACGGAGCTCTTCCGCAGGACCCGGGGTCCCTGGGGTGTCCTGTCTTTTTCATTTTTCTGCCAACCAGAGCAACATCACCGGAATAGACCAAAACACCGCAGCAGACTGCTCACACGCCCTTGACCCTCAGGCCACTCCATGCTTAGCCTCTCCACGCGTGACCGCCCAGCTCACTGCGCTGCTGGGTTGGGGTGTGCGCAGCAGGGCCACGGCCTGCATCCTCTCTGAAGTCACACAGAAAGGAGCGAGAGAGTAGCCGGCGTGGGGAATGAGGGCCATGGCCAGCTCCCTTGGGGAGGTGAGTCTGGGAGCTCAGAGGCCCACCTGCTCACACGCCAGGTGCAGAAGGGGAAGCAGGGAGACAAGGCTCTGAGCTGCAAGGGCCCCCGAGGGGAGAGAGCCCAGTCCAGCAGAAACTGTGTCCCCAGAAGGCCACTGTGGGCAGTTGTGAAGGAAGACAAATTTCTAGAAGACAGGACAACACTTGAAGGTAGAGCCTTTGGTGTGCTGATTTGTGTAAAACAGAAGCAAAACCACTGGCGCCTGGTCATGCTCTCCTGGAGGGGAGCCCCCCAAGCAGCTCTTCTTTATGGGAAAAATGCAAAGCTTTTCAGTGACTCGTCAAGGAGAGCCTCCACCACCCCCTAGACACAGGACCATCAGCCTCATATCCTGAGCCACAAACTTAGCCATCACAAAGGGGCTGACTAAAGTTCAGGAGAACCCATTTAAGAAGCTTTTTTATGTTCTGTAATGATATCACCCCTGAAAATGCTAATGTTCAGTGAGAAATGAGAGGGCTCAGGCTGCATCTCGTGGCATCGGTAAACGAGGTGGTGCTGGCAGCCAGCCCGCTTGGCTGAGCGTCCCGAGCACTTGCCAAAGGAGAAAGTCCTTTCCTCTGCTTTACTGGAAAAAGGCCAGCGTGTTGGGCCAGCCAGCGGGCCCTCAGAGGCACGCATTTGGGCCTGAGATTCTGATCCGGTGTCACTTCAAATTTTGTAGTCTTTTTCCTGATTTATTTTCCATCTGAATAAAATGCCGGGCACAGCCTTCCGTTTCTCCTGCCGGCGATAAATACAGTTTGCACAAATATCAGAAGGGCAGTTAGCTGATTTTTCTTTTGAGTCCTGTCCACTAGCACCCAGAGCCAAAGAGCAGGCAGGCCCAAAACACTCGCCCTTCTTTCTTAGAAGGTCTCTGGAGAGAAATGGATGTAGAAGTTAACCCCTCAGATCTATCTCAGAGCTAACAGATGAGCAGAGAGCGCCGTGGGCAGAGGCCTGCTTTTCTGGAGACATCGCGATATATTTTATCCAAAGGGAGGGATGGAAACACTTTATCGGGTCGTCATGCACCTCAAGGCTAGAGCCCAAAAGATCAAGTGCCAAGAACCCCCCCACAGCCTGCCCTGGTCACCTCGAAGTCCTTGATTTCATGGGGCCACTGGTGTGGTGAGAGAGTTTGATGATGGTTAAATCACCAGAGTTCGTGTATTGTTCCTTTTCCCCCAGCTTATCTTGCAAGAATTTCTGATTTTAGAAATTGCATTGCAGCTCAGAAGAGTTGCAAAATCAGTATAAAGAATGGCTGCCTGCCCTCTGCCCAGAGCCCTGGGGGTGACATCTTGCCACCTCTTTATCCTGCTCACCGCCTCCCTCTCTCGGGGTGCGCGTGGACAGTCACACATGCACGTGTTCTTTCTCTCCTGGACCATTTGAGAATAAGCTGCAGACGTTCGCCTCTTCGCACCTGAATAATTCCGTGTGTATTTCCTCCAGCGAAGGACTTCTCAGGCTACTCTGTTCTTTCAAGGGTTGCTCTGAAAATTTATTTCTACGGAGCAGCAGCAGGCAAGAGAAGGAGGGGCCTGGCGTGCAGCTAATCGGTTCTCTCGGGGAGCAGGCTAGTTCGTTTTCTCGGCCTTTCGGTGGAACCGGCAACCATGATGCTAATTAAAATTGAGATGCTCGAGGCTCAGACGCTTCACCGATGACACACGCGCACTAACCAGCCTTTGGAGACTGGAATCTGCCGCGTCGCGGTGTGTTCAGTTTGAGTTAAGCCTTTACACCGGCGAAGACAGCATCTCGGTTCATTAGCAGCAAGCAGCCCCCCAGGCTTGGGCAGCCATCCCCCACAATGTGCATTTGCTTGAAAGAGAAAGGGGAAGAAGGGAGACACTTAAAATAATAATCAATACAAATAAGTGGCTCTGCCGCGAGACTCGGGGAGCCCCAGTGGTGACGGGCGTGTGAGTTGACAAATCCTGTTGTTCGTAATGACCCACGAAGATGGGACAGGAGCCTTTGTCCTCTAGAGCTGGTCATTAGTATAAAGACCCAGAGGGCAGCCCAGGATAGTCTGGAACCTGTGCAAGAGTCCACTTGGCGAGTGTGTAGCTTATGGCCTGCCAGCAAACCCAGAGAAACCCAGCTCCCCCAGACCAGAGTCCACCCTTCCTGGCATGTGCTTTAAGGCCTCAGGGGACAGGTGCGCTATTGGCTCTGTCCAGGAAGCCAGAGTCTGTCTCCTGTCTCTCAGGAGGGCAGTGCGGGAGGCCCCATCCGAAAGCATTAAAAAGCATGTACCTCTACAGGGTAAAATAAGAGCCATCAAACAGCACACAGTTGTAGGAGGATACAAAATGAAAAGGTGGCACTTCCTCCTCCCCAGCGACGGGTCCCACTCTTCACTCTCTTTTCTGGAACCTTCCAGAAGGTCATGCCAGCCTCTGCACCTTGCTCTTCCACACAGCGATGTGTCTCTACAGTGTTTCCAAGGCAGGTCTTAAATCCCCAGGGCAGGCGCTGACCGTTTTCCAAATATGCTCCTCTGCCCACTCTCATTCTCCAGACTTCCTGTACCAGACTGCACCGGCTCAGTGGCCATCCTGGCCTTCGGTGGGCTCATCTCCGTGACACATCAAGCAAGCTAGCCTCACTTTCTAAGCCATTGCGTGAGCTTCTGCCACGTTGGTCCCACATGGAAGACACTCCCTGAGCATGCTGACTGTCATAGGAAGGACAGACCCACCACAGGCTGGTTCCAGAGAGTGGACCTGACCCCCAGGAGGCCCAGCAGAGTGCACCTGCCCCTTTCTGCTACTGGTTATTTAACGAAATGAAGGCAGCGTACAGCTGTGAGCTGGGGGCCTGAAACAAAGCATACCTGCTGCCTCTGGTAGTTGTCAGGACATCTCCGCTGTCCTCTGTTTCCTTTCTGCTAGGCTGTACCCCACACCTTTGCTCCTGGACTGCTCCGTGCTCTTCCTGCATTTTGGGTTTCCATTTGGTCTTATTTTGCAACGGCAGTGCCTTCAAGCGATTCACACCCTAACTCCCATACCAGCCACCGTGGGGTTACATGCCTTGTGTCAGGGACACCAAGGGAGAGGACAGGAGTGAGACCCGTCCCAGGTCAGATTCACAGGCTCCCGTCTGCCACACAGGGCTCTGGATGGCGGGGCAGCGCCACCTGAAACTCCACTTGGACTCACATCTCTTCTGGCTTTGTCACACCTCTGCCGTGGCTGACGTCTCTTGCGTTCATTGTAGGAGTTGATGACTTACCAAGTGGGCAGAATGTTGGCCTAACAGAGGAGTCACCCCTGCACCAGGAGCGAAGGGAGGGAGATGATCCCTAATGTCCACTCATCCCTCACCTGCTATCATCTTTCTTCCCCATCCCAGGTGCTTCTTACCCTGTCGTGCCTTACGTCTGTCTCACTCCCGATCACTTAGAAAGGTCACATACCACTGCTTCCTTCGACCCTCACGACAACCTTGGCAGGTGGATGTACAACTCTGTCACCCTTACAAAGAGATGCAGCGAATGACCCAAAGCTACACCCTGGGCTTTTGACCTCTGGTGTGGCCCTTTACCCCACTGTACCTCCCATTTCCCCCCGGGGGCGTTTGTACATAGTCACCATCTAGTTGGGGAGTACCAGTGCCGCCATCTGGGCCGCGACACTGCCCAGCATGTTGGGGCTGCCTCTTGCTACTGCCTTTCCTCCATCTTTGTCCCAGATGGCAAAGCTGCAGTTGGTTAAAGGTGCCATCTTTGGAAGTGAAGATGTTGCACCCTCAGACAAGGGATTTTGCTCACAAGTAACAAATGTGGCTTTCCACGGCTGCATGTTGTCACATGACCCTGAGGCTGGGACAACCCGAACCTGCCTGTTGTCACAGACTCTGGAGGCCTCCCTCCCTGGTGGCTGTGGTAATAACCTTCCCTCTCCACCCTTGAGGAATATTGTGAGGATGTTTTTAGTCAGGACAGCTTCAATTTTCGCTCTCACCATCCCTCATTCACTTACTCGCTCATTCATACATTCACAGGTAGGAATAGGTGTCACCAGAGCCCCTCACACTTCGGGCCTCTACCTGGTCTTCACAGATCCAAGATGGCGACCGAGCCGAGGCCCAGTGCCCATCAATCTCATGGTTGTGAGGAAGATTGGCTCACAGGTGGCAGGAAGGCTATTTTCCATCTTAAAAATGCAGTAGCTCATGGAAGTTATTCTCTGACTTCCCCAAGGATCCCCGGAGCTCTGATTTTCATTATCCTTTTCAGTAGGTGAGGGTGTGGTGGTAACAGACTAGTAACAGGTCTCCACACAAACGTCTTGAAAAGCAAGTTGTTCAAGATCTTCTCTAATTTGGCTTTTGAAGATTATTTCTGGGCCTAATGGAGGGCCTGTTTTGAAAGCACTGAGAGGTCTTCCATGGTAGAAAATGAGCACTGGATCTCATAGTACTGAGTTTGTGGTAGACCTACCTTTCACCCCTTGGCGGGAGGGGATGGGGGGGGGGGGCAACTTTCTAGTATCATCTACCTCAGAATAACAAGTCCTTCAGAGCCTTGGCTCTCCTCTGATACTCAGATTTGGCCTCCAGCTTTTCCAGAACTTTCTTCCCTGTGACAAGCTGAAAGATGCCTTCATATGTACAGTCTTATTCTTGCTAGCCCCAGGCCTAGCCCCAGGCCTACCCCCAGGCCTCTCCACCCCAGTGAACAGGTTTATGGAAAACTTTCATTTTCTAAATTGTGGTTCCTCGCTCTTAAGATCAAGGGAAATTCCAAAGAGATTTAGAGTGAGAAAGAAGAGGGCCAGGGGTTTCAGTTCCTATTTTATCTTTCTTTGGCAGTTAAGCCTTGGCTTCTAGAACTTTCCCATTGGAAGATGCTTTGTGAATATCATAAAGATGCTGCTCAAAGGAAAATCAGACCTGGGTGTTCTCTTCACAGAACAGATGGACCAAGCTCAAGCGAGATGGATCAGTCTCCAGCCAGTGAGAGACATTTTAGCTTGGCCTGCCTGCCTCTTCTTAGAGACTTCCCCTTCTTGTATTTTTTACCCTCTTGCTCATCTTGGCATGGTTAAGGAATAATAAAAGGAATGCAAATGATCTCTTTAACAGAGCACATGGCCCAGCTTCAGGGAGCACCTACAGAGATTTGCTTGAAATCTTCCAGGCAGTGGGTGTTGCCTAATCAGGTTCCGGAAGGACGTTGTCCTCAGAGCCAGCTCCACCGAGGCGCTAACCCTTGCTCACAACTTTTCCCCCCACCACAGGCTCCTGCAGCTTCTCCAGCCTCTGCCCTCAAATATGGTTCTTGCCTTTTTTCTCACTTGGCCTCCATCTCCACGCTGACCTTGGGATCCGCCCGACCTTGCCTTGCCATCCTGGCGCATCCCAGCGACAGCACCGCCCACGGTTCTTGGTCGTGACAGGTTGGAGCAGCATCCTTGGCCGCTGCGCACCAGCCGCTATAGCCCCTCCTGCCCGAGTCACGACAACCCGAGTGAATCCCCACGTTGCCAAGCGTCAGGGGAGGTGGGGCAGGGGAGAGGAGACACCAAACCACCCCCGGTGGGAATGCCAGCACCCCCAGAGGAGGGCTGGTTCTTTGGCTGCTGCGATCATCACGGCCGCGTCAGAAAGCAGTGGTCTGTGGAGGCTGGTTCTGTTGGCGGGGGCAGGGAAGGGGGGGTGTCACTGCTGGCCTGTGGCAGGGCCCTGACTGATTTTTGGGAGGAAGCTTGTGCCCCTCTTTCTTCCCTGAAGTGCCTTTGGAATGGTTTGGGGTGGTCTGTGCCTGTGGGAGGTGCCCCAGATTCTTCCTCTGCTGCCCTCTGCCCATCATGCTGGGTGCCCTTCTCGGGAGACGTCGGGCACTGCCTGCCCACCTACAGGAGGGCCCCTCATGAGGGGGGCCAAGAGTCAGGGTGGCCTCCGCTGCATGACAGGAAGGGCCCCAACAATCCCCACCTCCCCAACACTCACGTCCTCCACATGCCCACCCACCCGGTATTAGTCTGAGCACCCCTCCAGTTAGAGCAGGTGGTCACTTCAGGGAAAGGAAAACTCTGTTCTGAAGACCTTACTTTGAATTTTTGATATGCTCGCCAGCACGACAGGTACTTAGGTTCATCTTGTTGCTTGGTGGGGAGGAAAAGTTTAATAGACTAGATTCTCTTGGACACCTTCTAGAAGCTAGGGAAGAGACATGGAAATGCAGCTGGGAGGACTCGGTGGCATCAGGGAAATCACAGCTGGTCCGTTCCTAGCTCTGTGCGCAGCAGGACATTTAACCTCGTAGCAGCCGGGGAGGGGGTGACAGTGGGTCTGCCCAGTTCACAGCTGGAGAAGTGGAAGGACAGTGTATCGAGAGCTGTTGGGGATCAGGAATGCCTGGGTAGTCTGGAAACTTGCGCTCCGCTCAGCTCACACTGCCGTGGTGCCAGCAGGTGGAAGTGCTGTGGTCTGGATCACCAGCGCCGCTCGAAACACTCCTGTCTCAGAGTCACCCCAGGATGCGCCACCGCCCTTCTGGGTGGCTGGAAAAGTGAGGGAGACACCCCTCGCCCCCATTTGGGATCGGGCTCCCAAGCAGTGCTGCTTAAGCTGTTGTGTTTCTCAGCGTCCCCAACAGGGCAGCCCCATCATCCTTGAGCCCCCGGGGTGACCCTGGAGGAGGGGAAACCCAAGACAGACTGCAGAAGCCCCCCAACCTCCGCAGCCCGAGAGTGCCCTGCGAGTGGGATCCGTGCCCTGCTGTCTGCCTGCTGGCAGATACATCCAGGGTGCGCCAATGTCCCGACATCGCCGCCACGCCTCCGCCGATACTGCCCCAACATGAACATAGCCACGATTTTTTGCGAATCCCCTTCGGGAGAATAACGGCGCACTGTCTTTCCATATGGTTGCAAAGACCCTGATGGGGAGCAGTAATGTCAGCCTCTGCGCCCAGGGGTCACTGCCTGCATTCCCTCCGTCGTCCTGGCTGCTCAGCCGGAGCCAGGAGTGGGAGCCCACGTGTGCAGCCTCCGTGCCCACACCCCACACCCCACTCGCGCTGGGAGGTGAGGCGAGCCGGAGAGGCTGTCTCCTCGTTGCTGCCTCGTGGCCGACGGAGCCTTTCTTCTTAAGAGGCTCAGTACAGAGTCTTTGAAAAGTCCCACCTGTGACTCCGCTGTTGTCTGCTGTGCCTGGCCTTTGAACACAGTAGGTCTGCGAGTCCTCCAGGATTCCTCCAGCCTGGCCATGCCCCCCACCCCACCCCGCCGCCTCCGCCATGGCGCCCCTGGGAGAGCTGCTCCTGGGCTCCCTGATATTTGCTGACCTTTCCTTCTTTTTCTTTTTTCTCCACAGTGTGGCAAAGGAGCGGAAAACTTCGACAAGTTCTTCACACGAGGGCAGCCCGTCCTCACCCCGCCGGATCAGCTGGTCATCGCTAACATAGACCAGTCTGATTTTGAAGGGTTCTCGTACGTCAACCCCCAGTTCGTGCACCCCATCTTACAGAGCGCAGTATGAAACTCACCCAGGAGAACCAACGCCTCCCCTGCCCCCAGCGCCCCCAGCAGTGGGAAATGATCCTTAACCCTAAAATTTTAAGGCCGCGGCCTAGTTTCTTGTTCCAGATGGAGGCCTGAAAATTGTAGGGTTATTAGTTCAAACGTAAGCAATGTCCAGGGTCCCTCTCTTACAACCAAGACATGATCTCAGTGGAAGATAATGTGATGTCCAGTGTCCCGTTTTGTTATGTAAGGGTCACCTCTGGCAGAAGGTAGAGTTACTACCTAGAAAGCAGACAGACCCTTGCCCTGTTTTTGGTACGACTTGGTATGTTTTCCTTGCCCTCTGTCTGTCGGTTTTCTCCATCTGGATCCCCCAGCCACAGATGTCAAAGTGAATCTGCCCCCTGCCCGGTGGGCTGGAAGCATCTCCACACGATAGGTCTTTGGGAAGAGAGAATGGTGAGCCCAGAGAGTGATCAGGGTGGGGTTGAGGGTGAGGGAGGCTCGGGGATACCCACTGCTTCTGTTCTCGGCTCGATGGAATAAACAGTCCCTAGAACCCGGGAGGCTGGGTCCAGCTAGTCCTGCTGGTGCAACCAGCGTGAAAGCTCTCTCTGTCCCCACACGCTGACCGTCGTGACCAGTCGTGGTCCAGCAGTTGCCAGTTTTTAAAAAAAGAGAGAAAGGAAACCTCAGATGAGTGTGGGGTGCATCTGTCCTCATGTTTCCTCCTCGGTTGCTAACTATTTCGATCTTGCATTTCTTTTCAAGAGGCCAAATCTTCTAAGGACTTTGCTAAATGAGCATGTGAAATCATTTCAAATCAAGGGTAACCCAGTGTGTGTGTGTGTGTCCATTTTAATCTCTGGGAGATTATGCTGCGATCAGGGTGCCATCAGCAATCATGCCACTACTTACAAGTGTCGTTCGCCAACCCCCCACCCCCCGATATTTTGCTACCTACCCCCTAAGACGCTGAAGTGTACGCCCCGACCCCTTTTGTACTTATTTATTTGATAGGCTGCAATGTCCTTTATGAGAGTACGATGTATAGTAACTACAAGTGTTGGCTGTAGCATCCGTTGTTGTTGGTTGAGCTCCCTCCTGTCTCTGGCCGTCAGCATCCGCCTCGGGATGAAAACAGCACAGTTTGAGTTCCCACTTGCAGTTCATGTCGAATGACACACCAGGAGCTGTAGAATCCGGAAACCTGGATGCCTGTCAGCTCAAAGATGTTTTATCGTTAGAAAGATTTTAATGTTTTGCAAATGCATCATGCAATGAATTTTGCATGTTTATAATAAACCTTAATAACAGTGAATCTATATTATTGATATAGTCGTATCAAGTATAAAGAGAGTATTATAATAATTTTCTAAGACACAATCGTGCTATATTTGTGAAGGCTCTTGTTTCTAATCTGCTTTTATGATTAAGTTTTAGCTTAATTCTCTGCCATGTGCTTCCATCTCTTCCACCCCCTGCCTCTCTTGCACATTGTATCAGATATATTAGTTTTTTATCATAGAACTAATTTCAAAACAGAATGCCTACTTTACATGATCAATTAGACATGCATACATATATATATATGTGTGTGTATATATATATAAAAACATTTGATCTACCTTCAAACAAAAGTTTTTGTTTTGGGGGATTATTTTTGAGATGAGACTGTCTCTTAGCCTCTTCACACCATCTTCCGTTCCGGTTGCGCCACCTCGCTTCCTCTCCCTGCCTCCTCTCGGGCACAGCAGGAGTGTTTGACAGCTGTCACCCTACTGTGTGCAGATGTGGTGTCACCTCGGCCCTTGGGCTGGCCTTTGTGTATGGTTTTTTTTTTTCCTTTTTTAGCCTGGTTACTGGAGTGACACGGGGTGGGAGGGACAGGAAGAAGCCCTTCCTGGTGTGTGTGCATGGACACCCCAGAAGCATGCTGTCTGTCTCGGCGCCCCAGACCCGCCCCCGTTGGTCCAGCGCGTACAGGCCATGAGACAAATTGTCCGCAGCCCCTGGAGCTGCCAGCACACTCTCTGGAGAGGCGGCAGGTCTTCCCGCCGGGCATGGAACTGGCCTTTCCAGGCTCGCGAGCTGCTCCTCTGTGGTGAGGCACCCACCACCCCAACGCCAGGTCCGCAGAAGAGCCAGGAGTCTACAGCAGAAAGAACATTCAAGATGGAAGTGACTCTGTGTCCCTGTTCCCCAAAGACTCTGTCTCCAAGCTAAGCGCCCCCTTGTTCTTACTCCCTGGCTTTTGCTTGAAATTCATGTCACAAAGCCACGGCAGGGGCTTTTCCGGGAGAAGGCTTGGCTGGCTGGAAGCCGAGGAAGAGCTGGAGCAGGGAGCGACTTCTGCCTTTTATGGACAGTAGACCTCGGAGCTCAAGGGGGCTCTGGCTCAGCCGGAGCTGCCGACCTGCTGGGCACTTTGGGGGTGCTCTTCCTCACCGGATGCACCTCATTTGGTCTTACAGAAAAGGGACCCATTTATAGAAGCCTAAGAAGCACAAGGGCTGATCCCCTGCCCCAGAGTGGAGCGACAGCATGACTGATCCCCAGCCAAGCCCAGGAAGTGAGGAATGTTCCAGAAAGAAACACGTAGGCTGTGGACCATTTGTCCCCGAGCCCCGGCTGCCTGCTTGTTGTAAGCCAGCAGCGGGCTCACGCTTCCCTCAAACACTCTCCCCCTTGCACTCTCCAAATTCCTCATCTTTCTCTGGGAAACAGGTGGAGCCAGCTGGCTTGTCTTCTTTGGAAGGCGTGGGGTCCAGCCCTCTGCCGGGGGGGTCCGGGGCTCACGGACAAAGTTAGGGGAGAGAGTAGTCAGGGCCCCGTGAGGTGGAGTCTGTTCTATGCCCCGCCTTGTCCTGAATGCAGGTAAAGGCTGACGCAGGCAGGGCCTGAGCTGCCCGAGACCGTTACCGCTGGAAGAATAAATCATGCGGGAAGCCAACGACAGAGCCACAGAATCCATTTATAAAACCCCGAGGATCAGGCCACAGTGGGGTGGGGTGCCCTTGGAAGCCCCAGCCCCCAAGCCCGGCCTGCGGAGGGCCAGGCACCAGCGGAATCTGGCACAACCTGAGCCTGTGCCAGACCCGGGGCCCGTGACGCTGAAAGGCCAGTGAGACTGCGACTGCGGGCGGGCCTGCCCTGGGAAGGTGGCGCTGCGCGGTGGTGTCTGCCCGCTGCCCCTCCCTCTTGGCACCTCATCTAAACCCACTAGGTGCTCCCTTTGAAGGGAAGGATCTGTCGTGGGGCTCCAGGCAGACCCTCAGAGCTTGGGCGTTCACAGCCAGGCAGGAGCTAACTCAGAAAGTCAGTACGTGGCCCCAGGAACTGAACCGATCGCTGCTCTTGTCAGCCACCTCTTTCCTCCTGATGCCCCGGTGCAATGCAGTGACGAGTCCTGTCTGCCTTTGTGACGGGGCGTCTCGGGCTTTCTCAGTAGGAATTTTGGTAGAAAAGCCAGCATGGGTCGAGAGTTCTTTGGAAGCTTGAGGAGATTGGTTGAAAGATGATGAAGGGCCGTGGTTAATGGAAACCCGCAAACAATCCTGGGCACCTGCTCGAGCCCGGCCTTAGCAGAGCGTGGTGACGTGCGGGGACATGGGGACAGAACCCAGGAGCCCAGCGACTGGGGAAGGGACCTGAGCGGGGGGCTCGGCAGCGGCCGACGCTGGCCAGGAGCGGGGGGAACAGCAGGCTTGGAGCGCGTCGGGCAGGACGCGCGGCAGCAGGCAGCGGAGAGGAACCGGCATCTCGGGAGGAAGCCGCCGCCACCTGGGTGCCTTTCCACGGGAGGTGTCTGTGCGGATGATGGTTACCGTCTGCTGGTCCTGGAGAGCAAGTTCGTTGCCAGGGATACAGCCTGTTCCTCCTCAGAAGCCACTTCCAAATGCCACCGGCTCCCCCACCAGCTGCTCGAAGCCCCCGTCCCCGTCCTGTCTGGAAGAGGCTCGCTACCCCCCAGGCCTCCCCACCCCGCTCTCCCCTTCGGTTACGGCCACCAGGACCGATGGAGAAGCCACAAAACAGCCGGCCCTGCGGTTGCCGCCAGCTCCCCTCTGCAGGAGAAGTGAGGGCATCTCGCCGGGATGTGTTCTCCGTACTGGGGAGAGAAGGTGAGATCCTGTCTTTAAAAGCCTCAGACAGGCAGCACCGCCTGGCAGTCGCGCCGTGTCGCTTGGGTCTGGGGAGTCCCCTATTTCACACCACTTGCTGTTGCTTCACCCTCGAGGGGGCCGGAGCGCCCAGCCCCCCAGGGAGCACCCAGCAGAGCGGTAGTGAGCCCATGGGACCGTTGTGGGGCAGGGCAGGGGTGCTCCGGTGACACTCGTCTGACAAGGAGCGCTGGAAATATCTTTGCAGAAGCCTTTCTGGTGACTGTAATGTGCCAGACTGTAGCGATGGCTGCCCTTGGCCTTCTCGCTTGGCACATCTGGGGGACTCGGGCTGTGTCTGCTGTGGGAAGGTACAGAAAAGGGACAGGTGGTCTGAGCGATACCCGGATGAAGGCTAGGGAAGGAGTTGACCACAAGCGTGCATAGCCCATCACGGCAGGGCCTCCGGGAGGGTTGAAAGCACCAACAAGTGGGATTCCGGTGCCTCTGATCTGTGTAATCGGTGTCAGGCGAACTCAGTCATCAAACAGCCTTACGGTGACCCTACACCGAGGCCCACGAGCTCCAAAGACTTTTTTTTTAAAACGTAATGGAAGAAATTCACTTGTTAATTCCAGTAGAACCACTGAAATGCACTGGGCAATATTTGTACTTTTTTATAGAGAACTTTAATAACTCGATTCTTCTTTAAAAATGAGTTTTTCAAATAACACTACTGGCAATTTCATAAGATTCCAATCACATGGAGCCCACAGGAGGACTCGGCTGGGGTCCACCCGAGCCTCCCCCTCTTCCTTGCAGGAGTGTCCCAGGCCTGGTGGGGTGCAGCGTCCCCATCAGAGTGACCCGTGGCCCCCGGCCTGTGTCAGCAGACTGACGCCCGTGTGTAGTGCACAATGCGAACAGCTGTCTGAGGTCTAGACTATTTCAGGCCACAGGATAGTTGCTTTTATTGCCCCCCCCTTCCAGACACCACCCTAGGACTCCCGGGGCCTCTGGGGCCCTCTTACTTTGCTCTGTGAATCGGTGTGATCACCTTTTGGCATCAAGGAGGGGGTGCTTTCCTGGCCATCTGCAGTCCCCGAGGGCCCCCAGATCTCTCACATTTGGTGAAAAGGCAGCAGTGCCCAGGAGTGCACCACTGGGCAGTCCAGAAATACTTCAACCTCCCCAGAAGGAGGAGGCGGCCGCCGGGGTGCCCTCAGCATCCGTCTCAGTCACCACTTAGGTGAGTGGACAGGACCCTCCTTTTCAGATAATAGGCATCGAGTCCACTTTATAAGAACTTTTTTCTAAAATAAGTCAAACGGTGGCTTTGCATTTCGAACCGAGCAGCCCCGTCTTTGTCTTCTCTGCCTCCCTTCAGAGTATTTATTCGTGTGATTGTGTGTAGATTTTTGTTGATCCTCTTCCTGGAAGAATGTGATTACTGAGGATTAGTGAACTCTTCAAAATCATACCTGAAGGCAGTTATTCTTTGGCGTCTAAATGGTCTAAAAATTCATCTCAGATCCCTTCCATGAGGGTCTTTCAGAATATCTTGTATAGAAGGTCCGAAGCATTTGAAATCAGCTTTTGCTATTGCGCGCGCGTGTGTGTATGTGCGTGTGTATGTGTGTGTGTGTGAGAGAGAGAGAGACATGCCACATTTAAACTGTTCATTGGAAAACATCACCCACGACCCCAGATGTGCATGGAGGAGGAAGGGATGAAGGTTAAGCTTTTTCCTTCTGTATAAGCACCTATGACAAATGTAGAGGCCATTCAACTGTCAAATAACATTTGGTTCGTAGCGGCGAGATGGATGTATAAATTGTTGCATTGCTTCCCAATTGTATAACCTCTAATCTCTGTTTGCATGACATGCTTTGTTAGCGACATTAACTGTAGTTTGGAAGCCAGTGTGTATGAATAAAGATAATGACCGTTCCTCAGTGTGCTTGGTCTCATTAGCATCCCTTTGTGGGCCTGAGGGCCTTGGATTTGGACACAGTCTGCAGAAGGAACGTGTCCCTCCCGCCACCTATGCCATGTCTCCCTCTCACTTTTTTTTTTTTTCCTTAAAATACTCTGTGCTTTGAATCAAAGCCCAGACAGTCCTGGGATAAAGCAGCGCCAGGTCATTCATTCATTTCTCAGCCATTTCGGGCACACCTGCTGGGGGCCAGGACTCACACCAGGCCCTGGGGACACCATGGAAAGGAAGGTGGGTGTGGCTCCTGCACGTGTGGAGCAGAAATCCCTGCACCCCCAAACTTCAGGGGACACACAGCAATGGCTGAGGACATTGTCCGAAGAAGGCCCTTCCTTGTGCACTGGAAGAGGGGTTCCAGAGGGTTCCATTCAAAGCTTGGGAGTTTATTTCTGGAACAGACATTTTCACACATCCTGTTGGCCTCACTGTGCACGCAGCTTCAGAACTGTCACCACCGGGTGTCAGCAGCGCTCACCCTGTAGGTGTCTGCTCATGGGTGAAACCTGGGGCCAGGTGTCAGAAGTGAAGCAGGAGGGGAACATTGCAAAATACCCAGTGTCTTCAAACTCTGCGCTGAAGGGGTTCAGTCTTGAGTAGCAACCAGCAACAGAAGGAGCTTGTAACAGCTGAGGGTCAGTTTTGGCAAAGTTGGTCTTTGCTCCCTCCACCCCCTTAAGGGGGCTGCTCTCCCCGCTCAGGCTCAGGTGTCAGACCCCTACCCTGCCCTCTCCCCACCTGTAGCCCTCACCCTCAGTCCCACCCCCACAACATCCTGCAATCAGACTCCCCTGCCCTGCACCCCCCAAACCTTGCTCACGGGCCCAAAGCCAAACCCTGGTGTGGTTCCCACATCAGTGTGGGTCCCCGGCTCTGTGATCACCCCGAGTCTCCCAGAAACTAGGGATCTTTCAGTTGCTAGCTCAAGGACCAATAGGAGGGATATCTTGCAATCTTGAGGAAGAGCAAAGAGGACCCCGAGGATGCACAGAGCCATGTGGGGTGCTGACTCCCGGGCTGGCCCTGACCTTCACTCTAGGCTGCTGACTGCAGCAGGGCAGCGAGACTGACCACAGGCGGCTCTTCAGCGTGCGCTCAGCTTCCGCCATGCGCTGTCTCATTCTCTATCAGTCCACCTCAGCCCTGCAGGTCCCTTTTTTATTTACAGTCCTCCAGTGGCTTCCTAGTACCTGTAAGATAAAACCCAAACTTTCCCACCACCTCCCTGCTGCCGTGGTCTGGCACTTTGTGCGCTGGGTCCATAGTCAGGGGGGTGCACTCAGCTGACCTACTCCCAGCACTGGAGCAGCGCTTGGCACATCGTGGGGGCTCAGAAGAACGTTGGGTGGATGGATAGATGGGTGGGTGGGTGGATGAACGGTTGTGTAGTGGGTGGGTGGATGAATGGTTGGGTGGGTGGGTAGGTGGGTGGGTGGGTGGGTGGATGAATGGGTGAGGGGGTGGGTGGGGGGGGTGGGTGGATGAGTGGATGGATCCCAAGACCATTTTGTGTCTAACAAGGTGTTGCCCAAACCATTACCATGTCATGACCCGTGTCCTCAAAGTGCTCACAAACTAATTAAGGAGACAAGATGGACACAGAAGATTTATTTAAAGTTCTGCTCTCAAAATCTTCTCATATGCGTCTACTGAGGAAGCTCACAGTCTTCATCTCTGTCCACGGCCCAGCATCTAGAGGCAATGGGAGCTGACGCCGGCGCTTACGTGACTGCTTAGAGCACTGAGCTTTTTCTCCAGCCTCTTGAGTGCTTTGGGGGTGAGATGATGGTTCAGCTAAAATGCTAATTCACACAGGCCAAGGCCAAGGCCATCTACTTTCACACTCTGTCCCCATCCTGAGAACACACGGCGTGGCGGGGAGCAGGGCTGTGCCTGCGGGAAGTGCGCCTTGGCTCTAAGAAAGCAGAACGGGATGTCTCTCCAAGATGCTTTTTTTAAAAAGCTCATTCAATAACCACATTGCGGAGAGACCTATTCTGGGCCGGAGAGGGGCAAAGGACACTGCGGTTCTAAAGAAATGAAAGAGCTGGTGGTGGGTGCCAGCGCTCAGGTGAAAATGGCAAAAGACGACAACACAACAGAGACTATCACGCACACGCACGCGCACGAGCGTGCAACACAGGGCGCTAGGGGCTCTCCTAGTTACTGCACCTGCATTTCTTTAAAGGCACAGTGTAGACCCTGTGTCTGCCTCTCCAGGTAGGCCCTGTTTACTCTGCTCATTGTACAGCCAGGAAAGGGAAGTGCATGGGGGTGAGCAGCCCTGGGCAGCCCCGGCCCCTGGGGGAGCTGAGGCGTGAGCCCACCAGCGCGCCCCCTAGAAGAGGAGGCAGGGAGGCTGCTCTAGATGGTGGTGCAGAGGGTCTCAGACACGCAGACGCCAGCAAGCAGGCGGGAGCAGGGGACCAGCGCTCATCGGGTGCCTGCCCTGTAATTTCAACATAATCATCGACTTTATTCCTCGCAGCCCCTCTGCGGAATAGAAGGCATTGTTCTCGTGGCCCTGGTGGAGACACTGAGGCCCAAGTTACTGACTTCTGGTTACATGGCTCCAAAGCAGTGCGGCGAGCCTGGGCACCAGGTCTGTCTCATCTTTCTGACTTGCCAGGCCCAGGGACCAAAGACGCAGCCTGGGAGGGGATGCAGGAGCTTCCTGGAGGCAGGGGCCACCCCCATGGCTTCCCTCAGGCACACCCCATCGCCAACAGGACGTCTGCCTCTCTCTGCTGACTCTGTCCACGAGACTCGAGACTCGACGCCTTTCTGTAACTCCTCTGAACTGTTTGTGAAAGCCTCTCTCTCACCTTCACCCGGCTGTTTTTTTTTAACTGTCTGGGTGTGGGTGGAGAGAGAAAAATAGCACCTCGGTTCTCAGAACCCAGCAGGAACCTTTGCAGCCACCCCCACTCGGCTGACTCCCCTGGAGAGACCCCAGAGGATGGAAGCAGCTGGCAGAGGGAGTACTGTTCCTGTCCTCCGCCTCCCGCCACAGGGCCCCTCAGCATTGAGACCCCCCAGGAGTCAAAAACAAATGGAACTGTGTGAACGTGGGTGAACCCCAAAGGGTACGGGAAGGGCAGATTTCAAGGCTGGCCAGGCAGGGGTAAGTAGTGCCCAGTGGCCAGGGCACTTGTCAAAATGAAAGAGCTGATTTCTTTGGCAATGGGCAGCACAGGCAGGGAAAAAACCTGGTTAATCCAATAGGTTATCTGGAGGCGGGCCTCCCTGGTGACACAGGGGGTTAAGTCTCAGCACGATGAAGCTGTCCACAGCCACTGTAGCACAAGTTTGATCCCCAGCCAGGGAGCTACCCACAAGGTGCAGCAGACCTCTCCTGTCTCCCCGCTGCTCCCCTCAGCAGTGTGTTTCAGTAGATCTGCCTGTTGTGCTCCCGACTCTGTCTCTGGTGAATCTTCTCACCACTCTGCACCTCTGGCCTGTACCCCAGCTCCTTTATGCATAAATAAATCTTTTTTAAAAAAAGATTATCTGGAGGACATCAACGAAAATAGAAGCCACTACAAAACACAGCTCATCCCACATAATTGTTTTTAAGAGCTGCACGATAATTCCATTTTGCAGACACACTATAGTTCATCCAAACCCATCATGACTTTTAGTCCAGAGGTCTTAACGTGTAAGTGGTTCTGAAATTGTTACAATCATAATAAACCACAGTATGATGAATATTCTAATCTTTCTGTCTTCGTACACTTGACCAATTGTTTCATTCATTCATTCATTCCCAAACTGTACATTCAATTGCTACTAGGGGCCACGTAGAACTCCAGGTGTTGGAAGTAGCAGCAACAAACCAAACCAACAAAAATCCCTGTGTCGGGCCTCCCCTGGTGGCGCAGCGATTGAGCGCTGGGCTGCGAGGCTGCCTGCAGCCTCTGCAGCACCGGTTCGTTCCCCGGCTGCCAGCGAGGGTCCCACAAAAAAAAAAAAAATTCCTGTGTCCGTGGGTTGTTTTCTCTTGGTTTCCACATCCTTAGGATCAATTCCAAAAAGTTGGATTTTGGTCAATGACTGTAAACCTGTTGGGGGTTTTTATGTTTTCAAAAGGCATTTAGAAACAAAGGGAATGGCTGATCCATTTCAAAGTTTCCTGTGCCCACATACACACACCCTGCTACTGCCCCCCGAGTTGATAGTCCCCATGGGATTAGCTATCTGGCTGGCATAGCAGTTACTCCAAAACCTGGTGAGTTAAAACCACAAGCACTTACTGCCTCACCATTCCCCCGGGGCCAGGATATGGCATGGCTAGCTGGGTGCACTGCTTCAGGGGCTCCCCTGAGCATGTTGTAAAGGTGTCACCCCAACCCACAATCATCTGAAGGCTTGACCAGGGCTGGAGAATGTCCTTCGAAGAAGGGTCACTGCCATGTCTGCTCTCAAGAGCCCTCCCCACATGAGCTTCTCTGTAGAACAGCTCCAATGTTCTCACAACCTGAAGAAGCGATGTATTGACAATGTACTCTTGGAAGTCACACCCCCACCAGATTCTACTCCTTAGAAACAGGTGCCTGAGTCCGTCCCACGCTCAAGAGGAGGAGCACTAACTTCACCTCTTGAATTTTGGGACACAGTTTAAACACCACACCACAGGTAGGAGGCCTTCCAGGGACTCTGGCTGCCACCAGGAAGAGGAGCAAGAATCATCATCAGTTGCATGTGAGAGGGAATGACCTTGTCCCAAGACACATTTCAGTGAGTGAAATTTCGATTCTTTTCCATTTTTATCAAAGCTTTTCTGTCATTATGGAATACAGGGTAATTGTTGAAAACTTGGAAAATATAGGAAAGTCAAGATAAAAGAACAATATTCACCATATACTAATGCTCATCACACAACCTAGACACAACCTCTGCTACCACGGACGTTCATTTCCTTCTTTCTCTGACTGTTGCTTATATTGTGAGGAGCGTGATGAGTGTCGAATTCTGTATCCTGATTTTTGGCGTAATCTTATTCCATGTGTGCATGTTGTAGTTTTTTTTTTCTTTTCCTTTAAGTGCTCTTTGTACTGAGTATTTTAAGTGGCTTCTACTTTCCATTCTATAGGTCACCATCATTTGCTTACAAATTCTCCTATCACTGGACTTTTAGGCGGTTTCCAGGTTTTTTTTAATTATTTTCAACAACTCGGTGAGGAGCACCTTTGTTCTTAAAGCTGTTTTGGATCATTTGTTCAGTGGAGCTTCCAGAAATAGCGTGAACGTTTTGAGATTCTGGTAACTATCTCCTGTTCTGCTTCTTGAGGCTCTGCTTTCCATTGTAAAATTTTCTTGGTTTCAGATCAACAAGTCATTTGTGTTTCTTTTCAATCCATGTCAATGCTAGTCTCAGTGGGTTCATTATTAAGTGCGTTCATTCATTCAACAAATATTTGGGTGAGCCCTATGTTAGATGCCAGGACTGGGCCACGTAGAGGTACACAATGACAATCAGAGCTGGTCATTAAAAACAATTTTGGCTCTTGCCTCTTTCCATGATTTTTTATTTTTGTGGGACCCTCGCCGGTGGCAGGGGATCGAACTGGTGCTGCAGAGGCTGCGGGCAGCCTCGCAACCCAGCGCTCAACCGCTGTGCCACCAGGGGAGGCCCTTTCCATGATAATTTGAAGTGGCTTGGCAAATCAAACACGTCACATGAATAAGAAAGTGAAAATAGATGGTCAGGGTTGGAGGCAATAAAAACATAGGTACGTTGCCCACAAGAGTCAACAACTTGTTGTCCTTGACGAATGTTGTCATTGATCCTCAACCTTGACTTTGTCTTCACTACCAGCCAAAAAAGTGGGAACCAAGATCAGTTACAGGTGCTCCTCAGTGGAAAAAAGAGGAAGCCTCTGTACTCCTGGAACCCCAAAACCTTTACTAGCACAGACTCCCACAGGGTTTTATTACATGGAAGGGAGACTCAGCAACACAAGAAACAATGTCCTCAACAGTATTTTGGGTTTTTAAAAACAATAAATGCAGTAGCAAAATTCACATGGCCTTTCCCTGGTGATCTTTGTCAAGTCAGGGACATAATATTGAAATGCAGCTTCAGAAGTGAAAAGCTAGGTTCACATCTCCAACGAAGCAGACAATTATATCATCCAACTTGGTCCAAAAAAATTTTTCAGAATTCCTGGAGGGGAAAATAACATTAAGATACCATGTCTTATCCATCAACTTGGCAAAGATGGAGCTTTCTTTTAAGACTAAAACCCAATTTTGGCAAGCACTGGGGAAGCTAGCCCTCACATACGCAGCGGGTGGAAATATAAATTGGTGTGATCTTTCTGGAGGGCAATTTGGCACCAAGTAACAAGAGTCTTAAAAATGTGCTTACACACAGCAGTTCTGCTGTGGGGATTTTCTACTAAAGAAATAACAAAAAAATGCAGAGACTTATGAACTAGGGTTTTCTTTTCTTCTCGGGCTCTTTGGTTTGCAGTAAATACAGATGGACCCACCCAGAGGCTGAAATTTTCTGGATTAAAGGCAGTTCTGGGAGCTGGATTTTTTTTTTTTCCTGTCACTTATGTAAGGGAAATGCTTACATAAGTTTTTTTAACTTCTTTCTTTGAACTAATTTAAGTCTTGAAAGAATTTGCACAAATAATACAGAGTTCCCACCTATCCATCACCCAGATCTCCCCCCAGTGGTCGCCTCTTCTGTAACCATAGTAAGTTATAGACCATGTTGTCTGAAGATGTATAACATCTTACACAACCAGCCATCTTACACGATCAAAATCAAGACATGTAAAATACTAATAACTAAACTACAGGCCTTATTCAGATCTCACCACGCTTTATAGGCTGAGCGTGTGTGTGTGTGTGTGTGTGTGTAGTACTATGAAATTCTTCTAGTTCTTTCATAGACTCATGTGACCATCACCGTCCATATTCAGGATCCAGAACTGTTCTACTCCAGGAGAAGCTCCTGGTGTTGTTCCTTTATGTCACAGCCTCCCTGCCCCGACCAGAGCCCCTGGCAACCGCTGATCTTTTTCCACCACTATCGTTTTGTCATTTCAAGAGTGTGATGTAAATGGAAGCACACGGATGTGCCCTCCAGAGTATGCTTCTGCTTCCTCAGCTTGTCTATTTTCTAGAAACTTCCACAGCTACACCTCCTCCTGGCCCCTCCTTAGCCTCTGGTTAGCCTTTCAGATTTAGCTCTGTCTCTTGGCATTTCCCCTGAGAGGGAATCCGAGTGCCTGGCATGTCTGGAGATCAGGCGTGTCATTTGTCTAGGGCCACCTGACACAAAGGTGACCACCTCGCTCCACGCATGGTCAAAGAGATGAGCCAAAGGAGGTCCCCTCTGAGAAGGGGCTAGGGCTGGACAGAGGCTGTAATTGGTGAATGGACGTTGCCGTTCATTGGAAAATCCTAACTCTCTGTGCCCACCTGATAAACACTTCCCCTCTTCTCTGCCAACAGAACCCCACTGTGTCCCCAAGACCTAGGGCCCAGGCGTGAATATTGTCTCCTTTAAGGCCTCCACAAACCTTTGGGTATGGTGACCTTTTTCAAAAGATGAAACTGGAGCCTCCCTGGTGGCGCAAGGGGTTAAGACACAACCTATGAAGCTATCCACAGCCACTGCAGCACAAGTTCGATCCCCGGCCAGGGAGCTACCCACATGGCACAGCAGACCTCTCCTGACTCATCCGCTGCTCCCCTCAGCAGTGTATTTCAGTCAGTCTGCCTGTTCTGCTCCCCACTCTGTTTCTGGTAAATCCTCTCACCACCCCCGACACACACCTCTGCCTGTACCCCAGTTCTTGTATGCATGAATAAATAAATATTTTTTTAAAAAATGAAAATGCCCTTTGGTCGGATCAGGTCGCTTAGCCAGGCAGCAATCCAGGGGCCAGTCAGTTTCAGAGCCAGGCTCAGAAGCTCCTGGAGTCCTCCTGGCCATTCGGGATGAGTGAGCAGGTGACAGCTACCCAGAGGTTAATTTTTTTTAAGAGTTATTTTATTTATTTATGCACACAAGAACTGGGGTATAGGCCAGAGGTATGAGAGGTGAGAGGATTCACAGAGACAGAGTGGGGAGCAGAACAGGCAGATCTACTGAAATACACTGCCGAGGGGAGCAGCAGGTGAGACAGGAGAGGTCTGCTATGCCAGGCGGTCTATAGCTCCCTGGCCAGGCATCGAACTCAGGCCACAGTGGCTGGCGATAGCTTGACAGCACTGAGACTTTAATCCCTGTGCCACCAAGGAGGCCCCTATCCAGAGGTTAATTTTATGTTATGTGAATTTCATCTTAATGAAAAAAAATTCTGACTTAAAAAACAGCATCACAGTTCCAGCAGCAGAGGGGAGGGAGAGGCAGGCTAGTGCATGTCATGAGCTCTCTCCCTTAGCCTGTATAAGGTGAGCCCGTGTAGACTGCTCAACAGCATCCACCCCTTCTTCCAGGACCTGTTCCCAGGTGTTGCTCTGGGGACCTGTTCCCATCATCCTTGCTCAGTCCAGATGCCAGTTGTATCAATCAATGAATTCCCTTTCCTCGTTTTCTCTTGCTTGCAACCAAAACAATCCTGATGGACACGGTGAGTTTCAGTGTTGCTGAGAGGGAGACATTAGTCCTTGTTCAAGTAAATTTCAGGAGATGAGAAATTTTCATGCTGCATTTTCAAAATTCCAATTTCCATGTCTCTGCTGCAGTCTTCCAAGTTATGTCAGAATATTATGTTTTATGATGATGGTTGTACAACAGTATAAATGTACTTAATACCAATGAATGTTAACTTAAAACGGTACTTTTATGATTTGCATATCACTTGTCTTAATTTAAAATGTAAATGTTGTTTTATTATAAAATTAATATATTCCTAAGTAAAACAATTATGAACAATATTGAAAAGTATAAAGAATATAATTATAACCCATCATCTCTCTTCTAGGCTTAACAACTACAAATTTTAGGTATATATCTTTATAGTCTTTTTGGTTTTCCTAGTGTGTATATATGTACAATTTTATTTTTTCACCAAGTGAATTATATTACATAAATATCTTATGTCCCACTTTTTCTTTAGCGACATAACAAATATAAATAACATTTATATACTCTGAGCATCTTTCTATATTCTTAAATGAAAAACTTATTTTTATTTATTTTTTAAAGAAAAACTTATTTTTAATAGCTGTATAATATTCCAACCTGTGACTATGACAACTTGATCCCCATTGATTCTCTATTAATAGATATTTAGAGAGTTTCCAATTTTTCTCCACCATAAATGAGGCTCTGATGAATATTAATAATTAGATTCCAAGAAGAGAGACCACTAGATCAAACTGTACAAACAATTTCAACACTTTTGATCCATGTAAGGTTGTCCCATAAAAAGTCGTCCTTTTCTCAAGCTTTAATCTCTGTTGGGGGGGGGGGTTTGACCAACCTGGGGTGGGAGTTGGAGGTCTCCTAAGAGACCAGGAGCTGCAGGAAATGTGGTGGCTGCAGCCCCCCTCCCGCTGGCTGACTCCTCGGAGGCACACGCTGCTTCCCGCCCACCGCCCTCTCTCAGATCTTTCAAAGCTTTTTCCCTCAACTTCAAAGCTCAGAAATGGCTATTTAAGATGCTATTTTCTGTCATCTCAGGAGCCAGGTAATTGGGGAGGTGACTGGCACCTGGTCCGGCGTTCTTTGTTCTGAAACATAAGGATGTGCTCTCATTTCCTGCCTCCCTCCCAACTTCGCTGCGGGACTCTTGCCTCTTTGTTTTGGGGGTCCTCTCCCCGCCTCTCCACTGATGTCTAGCTGAGACACCTTACCAGAGCCTTTTCAGTTCCGATGGTGACTTGAACCCACATTAGGGGAACTGAACTGCCTTCCCCTTGAGCCACGCACGAGTTCGCTGGGCCTCCCACCCTGCAGGACTCTCCTCTACTGGCAGAACCTCCCCCTCCAGGGGTCCACTGAGCAGCACTGCATGTGTCACTTTCACCCCTTGGCCATGTGGACTTGCGCTGCCATGGATTAGCTTATCAGATCAGGCTGGCGCCTCTCCAAGGCCTTTGGGCACGAGTCACCAGGCAGAGGTTTTATAGGGCTCAGCAGAGAAAAATCAAAAGTCTAGGGTTATGAGATTGCAACGATCCCTGCACCCCACTGCGGCACCAGAGGCCCTGCAGGGAGCTGTCCAGGTGCTGACTTGCTTAGACGTCCACTTCCTGGACCTCTTTAGAACTTTCCAGCTGCCTCTTGTTTTATTCTGCCCCGCCAAGGTGCTGGCTTTTTATGTCCCTTCCTATAACACCCCCAACTTTCTCGGTGAGTGCTCTCAAAATGGAGAGAAGACTTCATCTGGTCGATGGGCTCCCTTGCCTCTGCAGCTGTTTCATAAGCAATAGTCTAGTTGCCAAGGGGACAAAGTGTGACAGCAGAGGCTGAACAGCTGGTCTTAGGGGAGCAGGAAGGGCAGCTTGGAGAAGGGCCAGAGGGAACACGAGCGGCCGCTCGGTCGCCCGGCGGGGATGTGGACAGTGGCAGCAGAAAACTCCAAGTTCCACACTCTGCTGCGTTAAGAGAGGAGAGGAATATCTTACCAGGAGAAATCCAGTTCTGGCAGGCCACACAGGAGCACTGACAAGGCACTTCAGGGGAGGGGCACAGAGAGGTAGGGGCATAGAAAACAGCAAAGGAGGGGCATGGAGTGGGGTCTGCATGTGTGGGGGCAGGGTACACAATGTCCCTGGCAAGTCCCCCCTGGCCCGCAGCAAAGTCAAGTTTAGCAGGAAACTAACAGAACTGAAACCCGGGCAAGGAAGCAAGGAAGAGGGTGCAGGGGGTGGAATCTCAGCTAGGGGTTCAGCATAGCCCCACCTTCTAAGCCAACCTGCTAAATGAGAAGCAGCATTTGGGAGCCCAGTCTGTTCCTTGAGGACACACAGAGAATCAGTCTCCTTCTTGTAGTTCAATATTCCTTGAGGCCTGAATAGCTCATGGGCAGTTGCCCCACCCTGCCTGGTTTGCCCAACCATCTGGGAGTCATGTCCCCCAAACCACACCCCCAGATTCCTGCTGAGACCATACCCTGGAGCCTGGGCCAGCTCAAAGATGTGGGCGGAATCTGAGAGTGCCCTGCTCCCTTGGGTGTGATAATTTGGCCATTTCAAGGGCAAATTACTTCTTTAAGCTTCTATTTCCTCTTCTGAAAATCGGGTGTAGCGATGTCCTAGATCATAGGGCGGTCATGAGAACCAAATGTATTGGCACGTGGAAAGCGGCTAGCACAGCGTGGCTTGTGACTGCTGGCAGTTGTGTAGTTAATGTTATTATCTGCCCATGCCCTGTGGGGGCCACTCCACATCAAGCTCGGTTCTCCTTGCTGACCATGCCCGATTCTGCCAGTGCCCCTCCCCGACTCTGACATCTTCACTGCGTCGTCTTCTCTCTTCACGGTCTCCAGACACACACATACATGTACACACCCCGTTGCCTGGAGGTCATAGTCATTTCAAACTTGACCTGGATCTGCTGAGAAACCGACCTCCTCCAACCCCACACTCCACAGGGTGCCTTCATCTGTCTTACTGCCTGCACCCCCTGTCAGCACTGATGACCACTTTGACCTGGAAGTTGCGGGTCCCCAGCCCATCTCTTCACTACATTGAGAGCGTAAACCGTATCCTTCTAAAGGAATAAGCAAGGTGCACTAGAAGGTTTAAGAAAGAGAAAAGAGCCGAATAGGGTCAGAGTATATTCTGCAGCAGTAACAAATGACCTCCAAGGTTTGCTTCAAACAGCAAACCTTGTGTCCATGCCGAGTGTCTCTCAGAAGGCAGCAAGGCAGTTCTGCTCCTCATAATCATTTGGAAATCCAGAGTGACAGAAGCCCCCCTTGATTCATCCCCCCACAATCCCAAAGGCAGGGGTCATAGATGACAAACTCGGTAACCTGGAAAGCTTGCATCTGAAAGTGACACATGTCACTTCTGCTCATATTTCATTGGCCCAAAGCAGACAAGCCTGAT
This sequence comes from Talpa occidentalis, assembly GCF_014898055.3. Classification (NCBI taxonomy): domain Eukaryota; kingdom Metazoa; phylum Chordata; class Mammalia; order Eulipotyphla; family Talpidae; genus Talpa; species Talpa occidentalis. Next base: position 126,427,025 of record NW_023605083.1, on the reverse strand, counting down.
TCCAAGGGGCAAGGAAGGAAATTCCTCCCACAGGAAAAGCACTGAACTTCAAAATACCCAGTCTCCTCTTGGGGAACGCACCCCTGTGGACCTTCCTAAACAACCTTCCCTTGCAGGGCAGCCAGCCCCCAACTCTACCTCCGAGGGGCCACTTGCACCCTTGCTTTGCCAAGACATCACTGGAATTTTCCTTAACATGGACACAGGTGCACTGTGCAAAACTGAATGTGTTCATGTGCAGGTTTACTTCGTATGAAGATCTACCCAATGCAGATGCCATCAGATTTACTCACATCGGACCAGGATTCAGAAAAAGCTGAGGTTTTATGAAACTCATCTGCCAATGGGGAATAGATGAATTATTGAAAGGCTCGGAAAGAGATCCAGGGAGGAAGGGCTGCTCCATTATTCATCAGCCCGGAGTCCCCAGGTCCCCAAGCGCAGCTGCTGGCTTTGACACCTACAGCATTTCCCCATTATGTCTACAGTGAACATTTCAAACACGCAGTATTGGCAGCCTCCAAGCAGGGCGCCCGCCCACGCCATCCACATCCACTGCCTGGCTCATTATCTGAACCAGTCTGGAGCCAAACTGTGGGCTAAGGATGTTGGTATTTAGTGCTTCCCTTCCTGGGGCTTTCTCCTCGCAGACTTCAAGGTCTGAGGTCCAAACTCTTGAAAAGAATCAGAAGGCTTTGCAGTGGCCGAATGTGTGCCTCTGCCCTCTGCCCGCATCCTAGCCCAGAAGCCTACCTTTGCCTGAGGATAACTGTGGAATCGCATACGCGTGTCTCTGCTGGCCCTTTCACCTGACGCTTCCCATCCCTCCGTCTACCTGGCGAAGTTCTACTCATCCTTACACCAGGTCAGAGAAAGAAATGTTAACTTCTGCTTGACATCTGTGCAGACCTCCTCCCAATGAAGTATCCTAATAACCCCGTGAGGCGGGCGTTACCACTAGCACCGGCAACATAATTTGTGGGTCCAGTGCAAAGTGCAAATGCTGTTCAAAAATGATCAAGAATTTTTAAATGGCAAAAGCAGACGGTTACAGCAAGCACAGCCCTTTCTAAGCACAGGACTGGGTGGCTGCACAAGTCACAAAGCCCCTGAAGCCCAGGCTGGTTACAGAGGAATAAAGTTCAGAGAGGTTAAGTGACTTGTCCAAAGTCACACAGCTAGTTAGAGGAAGAATCAGGTTCCAAACCCCATTCCATCTATATAACCCCTTTCCTTCAACCACCCACCTTGTGAGTCTTCCCCACTTGCCTCCGGAAGAATGGCTAGACAAGAGACTGAGCAGTGCCAAAACTGATTTTCCTAATGCAGGTATCGGGCCTGTTACTTCCCCCTGGGAGCTGCAGATGGCCGGAGAACAGCATCACACATCAAAGAGGGACCAGTCTGGGAAGCAAGTGGGCATTATAGTGACAACCAGTCCACAGAGGACTCCCCAGATGCCCCCCTCAGGCAGTCTGCTCACCCCACACTCACACTCTTCAGTTGCCTGAGGACACGCCGCTGCTCAGCAGCAGTGGCCCAGCAGGACGTGGATCCCAGGACAGCATCTGCGGTCTTTGCCGTGAATATTAAATGCAGACCTTGAGAAAGGTGTATCTGCTGGCTGCTAGGCCCGTATTTCATCTTTTTAAATCACTGACCCAGCTCCACCAGAGGCTTTGTCTGGTGGTTTTCCCTTCAGCATGCTTAGGCCTAGAGTCCAGCATCCTACTTACATTCATTCATTCAACTAACTATGCACCAACTGTGTGCCAGTCAAGGAGACTAACAGTAAACTCAGCATTGCTATATGGGTGAGAGCCAGACAAGAGGCTCCTGGGCCCAAATGAGAGAAGGAGAAATTAATGATTAGGTCAGAAGGGGCAAACTGAGTAAGGTCTTGAAGGGTCTATAGGAGTTGCCTACATGGAGAAGAGGAAAGCCAAGCAGAAGAACCAGCACATTTGGAAGAGTTGGGGGTGACAAGGATTGAGAGTTTGAGAGGTGGGAGTCCATCCAAGTTAAGAGATACAGAGACATCAATGGGGTAAGAGGCCTCTCTGTCTAGGATGGGGGCTGAGGGGGTGTGGAGTGGGGAGCAGCTTCCTGGAGAGGGGAGGAGCAGAGACAGGAAACTGGCACTCTCATAGGTCTAAAACGCTGTGAGCAGACACCTGATGTAGCCTTTCCAAAAACTTCAGTGCTCCCAGCTCCACATGGCCCCATCAGAGGTGCCAGTGGTCACCCATGATGCCCAGGTCAGGCGATCTAAGCACCCTCCAACCTTCCTCCCCGGCTGCCTCACTGTCTTCAACTAGGCCTGCTGATGTCTCAGGATTTGACGACTCACTTTTATCCCCCACATCTTTGCACTTGCTGGTCTGCAGGGGTTTTACAGACTGGCGGGTTGAAGCTGCCCAAGTCTGGTGGCAAAGCTCATCGTTGGCACTCAAAACAGGGGAGCAGAAGCTGTCCACCTGATAGCAAGCTGCACCAGCACGCAGGACAATCTGTCAGTCAGGCTTCCAGCACAAAGTGGAGGTGGGCAACGCCAATGTTCAGGCGGGAAGGGGTTACCCACTGGGTCCCACCATTCAAACTGGCACCAGCTGCAGCTGTCCAGCCGGTCATTGATGAGCATGTGGTCAGCCAGTGTCCAGGCCCCGGGGAATGAAGGAGACATGGGAAAGCAAGAGGGGAGGGATTAAAAAGTGTCGGTTGCTATCATTCATTGCACATACATTCCCATTTCATGTTTTGGGGGTGCAAACATTGCCTAACTACATGCAAAGGAAGCACAGATCTTGGAGCCGACGAGAGCGGAGACCCTGGCGCCACCATTTCCAGCTGTGTGTCCTCAAGCTCATGCCCTCGCTCAGTTTTCCCACCTGTGATACGGGCTGTGGGGAGCGTGAACCCCTTCACACGTGCCGAGCGCTGTGACTGGGGTGGGGTGCCCAGTGAGCCATCAACAAACTCTGCTTTGCTTTTGTTCTGAGCGGCCCTTGGTGTTGTTACCACCATTAAGCAGCCACAGCCACAGCTGCTGAAATTTGCAAGTAAGTCTGACCCAAGGCGGGGTGTGAGTGTGGGGGCGCGGGGAGCGGGGTGAGGAGCGTGAACGGGGTGTCAGCCGAGCCCCGCGCTGCCTCCGAGGGCCCCGCGCGCTCCCCGCGCCCCGCGCGCCCCACCTGAAGCCCCCCCAGGTGCTTCCCCCGCGGGCGCGCCCCTCCCGCGGGGAGCCCAGCGCGCGCGGGGTCCCAGCGCCCGCCGGACGCGCCCTGCGGGGGCGGGAGGCCCCGCCCGCGGCCCCGCCCCCGCGGCCCCGCCCCCCCGCGGCCCCGCCCCCCCCGCGGAGTCGGCGGCTCCGGCGGCGGCCCCGGTCCCCGCGCAGCGGCTCGGCGGATGCGACGGGGCGGGCGCCCCCGCAGCCCCGCGGCTCCTCCTCTGCGCGCGGCGGGCGCGGACTCTCCACCCGGCCGGCGCCGCGGCCGCCCCAGCCAGGTAAGAGCCGGGGTGACCGGGGCCGCGTGGCCGAGGGGTCCCCAGTCGCGGGGAGCGGGCCGGGGTGGGGGGCGACCTCCCGCCGGAGCCTCAGCCCCCCGCGACTGTCCGGGGCCCCATCCCCGCGCAGCTGCGGCCGGGGTCGGCCGGGGTCCGGGGCCTCACCTGGTCTGGCGCAGAGGAGGGGCTGGGAGTGTGTCTGTCTGTCTGTCTGTCTGTCTGGGGGATGCACGGGAAGGCGCTGACCCCCCTCTTTGAGGATGCTCCTGCTGAATTTGCACTGCTCCGAGGCTCAGGGCAGACACCTCCAGGGACACGAAGGGGACGGGCAGGAATGACCGGGTAATGCCGGAGGGGGGCCGCCACCACCTGTTGGCTGGGGTGTCTGTGCCGTGAATTCTCAGCTGCCCGGTGCTGAGGCGCCCCCAGGGCCCTGCCTGGCGGGGCAGCCTGGCCCGGGGAGGCGTGGTGGCCAGTTTGGCTGGGTAGTGCCCCTGCCAGCGGCGGAGGAGCAGAGGTGGACAGGGGAGGCGGGCGGGGGGCTCCCCGAGAACGCAGACCCGGGGCAGATGCTGGGTGTGCGCCTTCCACCCCAGGCAGACCTGCCCCCAGTCTCCCAAGCCACTCATTAAGTGGCCTAACCTGGCTCTTTGCCCTCGCCCTAATTTGGCGGTAGATGAAGATGAGGTTTAAAAATTTTTAGGAGAAGTCAAATGGCCCCTTCCTGGGGCTGAGAGGGACTTAAGAGTCAATCCCTGGGAACCCGGCTGGGGAAGGAAAGACTCATATTCTGAGCCCTTCCGGCGCTGGGGTGCAGACACATGCTCTCGTCTGCGCCCCAGACCTGCCAGGCACATGGAAGTCCCCGTTTAAGGCTGGGGAGGCTCTTGTTCCCAGAATGGAAGGGATTCGGCTCTTTGCGCTGAATTATCAGTGACTACAAGCGAGCAGGACGCAGGACAGTCTCTCCCAGGGGGAGCCTGTCTCAGTTAGACCCATGTCACCTGTGCTGGCTCCTGCTACACCCCTTCAGGAAACACAAGATGGACTTCCCCTCCGGTCCACTCTCTCAACGCCACCAACCCCAGGCTTAGTGAATTAGCAGCCCTGGTTGCACTGGAGATTGGGGGTACAGGGGCACTTGGCCTGGGCTGAGGTACTGCTGTCAGGGCATCTTGGTGACAGGCTGTTTGCGCCTCTGCCCGGGGTCTGCTGCCCGCTGCCGAAGCCCCAGCCCTGCCTCACTGCTCTGCTCCCTTGGCCTGGAGCAGCTTCGAGCACCTTCTCTCAGGGCCAGGTCCCCAGCGTGTCTAGAAAGAGTGAAATCTGTATCTGTCTGAGACGTCCTCACCCCAGACTTCTGCCTCCTCTCGTGTAGAAGGCGATGCATGTGTCAGGGCCAAGGGGGCTGCCCCGCCCAGCGGGTCCCATTTAAGAAATGCTCGGCATCCTGGGGCTGCCCCCACGACCCCCCGAGGCAGCAGCAGGCTTGCAAGAGCTCAGCCATGCTCAGGCTGCAAGTTGGGGTTCAGTCAGTGCCTTGGGGCTGGAACGGGGGAGGGGTGTGCAGGAGAGAGCTTTGCAGAGTTGTTCACACTTGGCTGGGGGAGGCAGGCTTTTGTCGTGAGGGAAACACGGGCTGCAAACATCTGGGTTACTACATCTGTGATGTTGGCCAAGTCGCACAGCTCCTCGGAGGCTGGGGTCCCTCATCTGTAGAACGCGGCCGGGGTCTGTAAAGCAAGAGCCTTGTCTGGCTCCCTGGAGGGGGTGGAGGCAGGATTGCTGCTTGACTTGGCCTCGGCTTCCTCCAGCCTCCAGCCTGACTCTCTGGCGTTGGGCTGAGCGAGGTGACCGTGCGGTTAGGGGTTAGGGCCCCTCGTGCCAGCCTCGGAGCTGGGGGTGGTGTGGGTTTTGTAGCAGAGGAGACATGCATTGAGCTCGGGTTCCCAGAAAGTGAGGAGGGAAGAGCTGGAAGCCAGTTTCCACCAAGCCCTTCCTCTACTTCTGGCCGCGGGGTCCTCGCCTTGCCCCGCATAGCCGCCGGGCTCCTTCCCAGGGGTCACTAGGCACGCACTGCTCTTGCATCCCATCCTGGGCTGGGAGTCAGCCTTGCTCCCTGACAGAATTGGGGCCGGCTCGGTGTGACTTCAGGGTACTAGGAAAACGCACACCTGCCACGTGTCATTCTGTTCCCCAAACCTAGCTGTCCGCTGCCTACCTAATAATCCACCATTAGAAAGTCATTCCTTTAACTATAGCCTTGTGCCCAGTTACGTCAGCTACTAGACTACGGTCAGTGACTGTGTTTCAGAGCTTTCTGGACCCGTGAGGAGAGGGACAGCACAGAGAGGAGAGGGAAGGAAGAAGGTGGAGAGAGAAGATGGTTCTTTGCCAGCCTCAGAGTTCTGCAGGGAAGGAGGCAGCTGTCAGACCAGGGAGCCCCTGGGGAGCAGGAAAGGCATGGAGAGATGGGGGCGCGGGCAGCAGACAAGGCAAGCTGGACCCTCAAGGGGCAATTCTCGGTGGGAATGTGGGCTGAGCGACCTGCGAGGGGGCTGGTGTTTGAAATTTCTGGTCCCGCACTCTGCAGCCCCTGCAGGTGGGGCCGGTGGTCCAGGTGGGGCTTGTTCCAAGGTGAACTAGGCCCAGAGCAAAGGCGTCTTTCCTCTGCACGCTGCTGCACCCTCCCGAGAGCACGGCCACAGCATGGCTGCTGGATTCCGTAGGCGGTGTTCTCTGCGTTTGGAGAGCCGGGTAGTCGTAAAACTGCCAGTGAAAATTTCTAGGTCAGCAAAAGGCCTGAGCTGAGCTTGGGCAGGGGGTGGAGGCAGGGGTTTCCCCCATAGCCCTCTTCTAGTACGTTCTCGAAAAGAGCAAAAATAGCATCCTGCACTCAGATCTGAGAGTGTCTTTAGCTCGCAGAGGCGGGGGTGGGGTGGGGCCCGGGGGGGGGGGGGTTGTTGGTGCAGGTTGGTCGCGGGTAATACTGAAAGGTGGTTTCTTGCCCACTTGGCCCGCAGCTCTGCATCTTCCAGTGGCGGGTGAGTGAGGGGTCCCTGCTGCGAGAGGGGCAGGCTAGTACCGCTCAGCTGGGGGTGCGGGCCTGAAACAGGGCCCGGGGCTGGCTCCTGAAGGCTCGCGGGCAGTTTGCAGCCCATGCCGGGTGCTGCGAGGGCAGAGCTCAGGCTGCGGGGAGGAAGTGCCAGGTCAGCAGGGCGACCCACTGGCCGCGAACTCCTGGATGACAAGAGTCATTCTCACCCACTCTGTTCTTAAGTAACAGCGATGACGATGACCATGAGGACAGCCACTCAGCGTGCTTCCAGCAGGTCCCCTCCTGAGCACCTACTGTATACGCGGTGGCAGCTGTTCTGAGTCATGGGGACACGGCTGTGGCCTGTGGGCATTTGGGATCACATTCCTCTGTGGGAAGTGGAGGGGCTGTTCTGCGCATCCTGGCCTCCCCCACTCACCCCCAGAGGGCCTCCTCCTCCCATTGTGACCACCCAAAATGTCTCCAGGTGTTGCTTAATGTCCCTGGGGGCAAAATCACCTGATGTAGAGGTGGGGGGGGTGGGGACACGGCTGTGAACAAAAGAGACAAAACTCAATCCTGTTCCCTTGGGAGCTAAGTCCTGAAGCCAGGACAGACCAAGGAGGACAGTACACAGGGTGAAAACACTGGAAAGACAGGGCAGGGTGGGGGGTTTAGAGAGTGGGGTGCCTTTTTCAGAAGGGGACAGAAAGGCCTTGTGGACAGGTGACAGCTGCGCAGAGGAGGGAGGAAGAAGTAGCTCAGCGCAGTGTAACTCAGGCTGAGAGAGGAGTTGCGTAGAGAGGCCACAGGCCTGTCCTGGAGCCCAAGGAGGGCCCTTCAGGAAACCCTGGAGTCAGGAGCTGGAGGAGGCAGGCCCCTGGCTCTCACAGCCCCTCAGGCCTCAGCTGCGCCCCCAGTCATGTCCTCTGCATACCCCAGGCCACAGGAGCCCTCGGCAGCAAGTTTAACCTTAAAAAAGCATGAGCGCCCCCCACCCAGGAGGGGAGTCTGGTCAGGTCAGGTCAGAAGTCCATCTCTGGACCGTCAGCCGTCGCTGGAGAGACCAGGGCTTGGCGGAAGGACAGACCCATGGCCGGGCGGGCAGCAGAGCGGGAAGGGGCCGGGGGCCCAACGGCGGGGCAGGGGATTTGCCAGAGCTCTGTGCCTCCAGGTGACCCTGCCCTCTGTGACTGCGCCCTCTGTGGCACCTGGTCTGCTCCTGGCACTGACTGCACCTCTTAATTAGCCCCCCGTATTAGTTTTATCCCCATTTTATAGGTGAGGAAGCGGGCTCAGAGGCATAAAGTAACTTGCCTAAGAGTCACTTGGCTGGTGACTGGCAAAACCGGGGTGGAAGCTGGATCTCTGCTCTGTGCCAGCTGCCCCCGAGCCCCAGAGGCCCCACCCCAGGACCAGGAGCATGGGACAGGGAGAACGGGCTGGGGGAGGGGGCAGCCCTCTCAGGAGCTGCGTTTTGAAAGGAAGGCCACTTCAGTCTTCACAACCCTCCTGTGCTCGTCCTTGCTTTCTCACTCCTGAAGTCTTTCCTCGTCCTGGCAGAGCATTAGGGGAAGGAGACGCACGGCGCGCGGGAATCTCATTAGCAGGAAAATGTCACCAGGGGGAGACCCGGTGGAAAGTTCGGCTCACTTGGTGGTGGTGCCTGATGGAGGGGTCCCCACCCCTCAGAGTTCGAGCACCACGGGCTGTCTGGCTCTCAGCCCCGCAGGGGTGCTGCAGGGCTCCCTGCTCTGGGGTCTGGGCGCCATCAGCTCAGCCCTGTGCTGGGAATCCCTCTGCCCCTGGGGCTTCTCCGGCCGGGGAATTCTCTGGGCCGCTGAGCAGGAGGGAGCAGGCTATCGCGGAGGCGAACCTGTGGTGATGCACAGCCGGGCCGTGCTGTGCAGAGGAGGCAGCCGGGCGCTAGGAAGAGGGTCCAGAGCGCGGCTCTCCGGCAGATCATGCTCCAGGTCTCTTGCGAGCTCCCTCCCGGGGTCCTCATGAGGACACCTGCCGTCATGTCGCTCTGCAGACCTGGCTCTGGGAGGGTGGGACTGGAGCTTCCCGCATCGTGTGACCTTGGGCGAGTGACTTCACCTCCATGCGCCTCAGTTTCCTTCATTCTGAAATGAAGGGAGAGCAGTTCCCATGCAGGGTTGGTGCGATGATCCATTCAAAGGGAGACGACAGACCTCAGGCAACGTCAGGCAACCTGCGACGGTGCTCCCCGCGCGGCAGCTGCACTTGGTCCCCCTGGCGCTCCATGCCCTCCGTGCCATCTGAAGGAGGCTCTGCTGAAGTCTGTGGCTGGGAGAGGGGGAAGCCGATGGGTCTTTGTAGACCACCTAGCGGTGACCCCGGCCCCAAAGCCACGGTCTGCCGGTGCGAAGGGAGTGGAGACAGGGACATCGGCCCCTGCTCACACCAACCTCATCTGTCAGGCACTTCTGTGAGGTCGTTGTCATTAACCATACTTGACGGTCAGGTGATTTATCTGAAGTCACCCGCTCGTAAGTGGCAGAAGTAGGATAAGAACTCAAGGAGCCCACCCCGCTTTATGACGCCCTTGGAATTTGTGAGAAGAAAATGTGACACATCATGGGGTACAGCATCTGACTCTTCCAAACTTCTTTTCTCCTTCCCTTCATTTAAAACCCAAACTCGGGGCCTCCCTGGTGGCACAAGGGGTTAAGCACCGCACTATGAAGCAATCCGCAGCCTCTGCAGCACGAGTTCCATCCCCAGCTGGCCAGGGAGCTACCCACATGGCAAGGCAGACCTCTCCTGTCTCATCTGCTGCTCCCCTCAGCTCCCTGTTCCCCATTTTGAATCCTCTCACCACCCCCATATCTCTGGCCTATACCCCAGCTCTTGTATGCATAAATAAATAAATCTTTTTTAAATAAATAAATAAATAAATAAATCCCAAACTCTTCTCTCGACAGGAACCAGGTGATATAATAGATTCAACTCAGATGTCACCTCCTCCAGGAAGTCTTCCCAGATGGTTCCCAGTTGGGGCCTTCAGTTGTGATTCTGAGGCATTTCACATCTAGTCTCCTCCAACCCCCCCTCAAACTCCTCCGCCCTTCAAAGCCGCCGGTGTAGACACACTCTGACACGCACGCCTTCGATTGAGTGAATCATATTCTCTGATATAAATAGATACCATCTTTCGGGGTTTGTTTGGTGATAAAATACATATGACATAAAATCTATGCCTTCAGCCATCTTAAAGTACACAGCTCAGTGGCGGTTAGTACAGTCAAACACTGGGCAGCCGTCACCATGAATTCCAGAGCCTTTTCACCCCAAAAGGCAATCTGTGCATAGCACCAGCCTCTCCCCATGACCGCTGCCCCCCAGTTGCTGGCAGCCCCTGAGCGCCTTTCTGTCTCTGCATTTTCCTGTGTGGACATCCCATCCCAGGGGTCACTGTGGTCTGTTGTATCTTTTCCCACCTGGCACATACATAAGGTGGTGCGTTGCACAAGGTGGTGCGTGCACGAGGTGGCATGTGTCCATGCTTCCTTCCTGTTCCCAGTTCAGCCCTATGTCTGGGGAGGCTACATTGTGTTTATCCTGCTTCCATGCTGGACATCTGTTATCTCCACTTTGGGGTGACCATGAATCACGTGACCATTCACATACGCGTGTTTGTTCGAGCTCCAGTTTTCTTCCCCGGAGTCTCGCTAGGAGAGGAATTGCTGGCTCATGTGATCATTTGTATTTCACGTACTGAGGGGCCATCAAATTGCGCCATTTTACATCCTCGGTAGCAATGTAGGAACATTCCAAGTTGCCCACATCCTCGCCACAGCTTATTTTTCTGAAAACCTCTGAACTCTGGTCATCCTTACATATCTCACCAGCACACGGAGGCTCAGAGCAGCTCAGCCAGCCTCCCGGGAGCACAGGGCAGCGTGTCGGCAGAGCCAGGGCTCGCGCTCAGGGACTCTGCGCTCTTGCCCAGCGGCCTCCCCAGAGCTCACAAAGGCCAAAGGCAGAGACTCGTGGCCCCGGGCACTTCACTCTTTCCCGAGCCTGGCTTGCCCTGGTGCTCCACTGTCCCCGCAGGCCAACCTCCCACGAGGCCTCTCTGAGTGTGGGGTGGGTGCACCGCCCTGACACTCGTGGGCAGTGAGTGCTGGGGTGCCAGAAAGCAGCGCCCTCTCCTCCCAGGTCACACAAGCAGACACCCGCCCCCCCCATGCTCCCTTCCAGACTGTGCCCTCAGCGGCAGTATTTCTTGAGTGAGTCTCGCTTGCGCTCAGAATAGGGTCTGCCCCGTGGGGGGTGGCCTTTGCTGACACGTCTCCATCCCTGAGGCCCAGGTGCCTCAACCGTGGCGCAGAAGGTGCTCTGGGGCTGGCAGAAGGTGCTCTGGGTGGCCAGGTGCTCTGGGGCTGGCAGGTACCAGCCTGCAGGGCTCAAGGTGCGTCTCTGACAGAGCCCAGGCTTGGGGCGTGAGTGCTGTGATGAGTGCCCCCCTTCTCCCAGAGCGGGTGTTGTCAGAATGCCATCGCCATTGGTGTTTACCTCCTGAGTCGGGGTAACCAGACCCCGCCGGCCTCCCCCAGTGCCAGCTCCACCTGACAGCGCCTCGGGCCTTGCTACTGCCCCGCGGCAGTGACCTCGCCTCCTCTCCGAGCTCTGAGCTCTGACGGCCTGGACCCCACAGCCAGGTGGTCCCGCGGTGCCAGCATGAGTTGTGCGGTCTCGAGCACAGACTCAGGCACAGACTCCACACCCACCTCCCGCTGTCTCTGACCCGTTAGGTGCCCTCACGGTGGCTGCACCCCACATCTGTGAATGGGGATGTCCAGGCGGCTCACAGTCACTGTGGGCAGTGAGTGGGCTTGTGTGCGAGAAACACCCGGAACCCTGTCTGGTCAGGTCAGGAGTCCTCAGACACCCGCTCCCTCCCGCCGCCCCCTGAGACCCCGTGGCCACCATGGACCCTGGCCCCCAGCCCCACTCTTGTTCTCTCTTCACCTGTCAGATCTGCTTGCTGCCTACGCCCCACACCCGGGGCCCTTTTCCAAGCAAAGCCCTTGCCAGCATGGACATTATGATGGGGTGACCCCAACTTTGCAGAGGGCATCAACAGTCTAGAGCTTCTGTAGCTGGAATCCTTTGCTCCTGGGCATTGATGCCCCCCCCCCCGGACACAGACCCAGTGAGGGACATTAGCACCCCAGGACTCAGTTCTCTGAGGGCAAAGCTGGGCCTGGCAGCACCCCCTGTGAGGCCTGAGCACAGCAGCAGGTGCAAGGTGAGGTCTGGATGCTTCTCATCCCTCTCATCCCTCTGAACTCTCCGCTGCTGTGTGCTGCTCTTCTCTGAAACCTTCCAACCAGACATCTGGGCACCCCATGCCCTTCCCTCACCCTACTGCCACAGGAATTTTCCAGAAGCTTGAAGGGAAGCAGCTGCTGTGTGCCAGGCACTGCGCCAAACCCCACATAAGCTACTGTGGTTCATCCTCTTAACACCTCTATCAGGAAGTAATATCTCAAATTCCCAGGTGAGAAAACGGAGTGAGGTCAATTCAAACGTCCAGCGGCAGGTACAGGGTTGGGAAAACAATTGTGTGCCAAACAAGCTGGGGAGCTGGAGGCCCAGGCCAGAGCGTGGCTCAAAGGGCAGCTCAGGACAGTGCCGTGTCCGAGACAGGCCCCATGACGGGCACCGTGACGGGGTCCGTGATGGGGTCCATAAGGGCCAGACCATACCAATTCAGACTAAAGTGTTACCAGCTGACAGCACTCTTTGCCTTGCTCAGATTTCAGCTTGACTTTAAAGGTCATTGAACCCAAGGCAGGTGGACATTTTGATCTCTGCAGGAGAGATGCGTCTGGGGCTATGGGAGTGACACTGCTTCCCTCCTTAGACCTCCCCCTTCCCCCCAGAACCGCCCCCCCACCTCTGCCATCTCCCCACCCAGCCGGTGACCTATGTTCAGACCCTGCTGCACCAAACCCAGTGCAGCCAGGAGAGAGGGGCCAGGACACCAAGGCAGATATATGGGCGGCCAGAGCACATTGATTGAGAACTTCTTGTCAACCCAAGTGCCAGCAGGCGATGGCTGGCTATTCAGGGAGCACCACTGGGGTGACCTGGCGTCAAGATCAATTAATATCAAAACCTCAGCCAGGGTGTCTTTTTTTTTCATCCCACCTCTGCAGAAGGAAATAAAGTGCGGGAGACACAATATAGAGACATCATTCCCCCTTATTGGTTTCCTCTGGCCCTCTCTCTTCCCTCCTGATGAATGTGCTATTGTGAGGAGGCTGAGAGACACTCATCTTCTTGGGGCGCAGGGAACTGGCACTGGGGCGGGAGGGGAGGGGTGGGGGGAGCTCATCAGCCCAGGATGGGAGGAGCTGCCCACAGTGCACTTGAGAAGCAGGGAGAAATCCAGAAAATAGCCTGGATCAGCCGCTGACCCACATCCTGGGGATCACACTTCCTGGCTGGGGGCTCCCCAGCACTCTGTTCTGGGATCTGCCGGCAAAAGCACCCTGACTGTGTGGGGAGGATGGCAGAGGAGGGCACCCCACCAGACACAAGTTCAGGTCCCGCCCCAGCCTCCCTAGGACAGCTCCCTCAGCCTCTGCTTGCTCTTGGAGAATGGATCCAGGGCACCAGCTTCCTGGGCTCTTCAGGAGGCTCTCAGGAGGTCGCAGACCCATGAGGAAGTTGGGGAAAAGACCATGAATGCCACAAGTCAAGGTGAAAGAGGCCCATCCACAAACACATCTGCACGTGTGGTTTCTCCCGGTTTGCCTGCTGCCTCGCCCTGTTGTTTTCCAGGCTCCTGGGTATGTCCTTTATGTAGAGTCAGAGGGTCGGAAGATACAGCTTAGATTATTGCGAAGGTCTAGAAATTAAGGAAGAAAGTGAGATAAGAGACCGAAAACCATTTGATTCTCCAGGGGGTAGATCTCAGGACACCTTCCAGCCAGTCCAGCCAGGAGCTGAGGTCAGTGAGTCAGAAACCAGCCAGTGGTGATATGAGAGCCGAGCAGGCTGCAGGGGGGTCTGCTTGCGGGTCCGAGCAGCGCCCAGCTCGTGCTCCCGGGGCCTCTGGCTCCACTGCATCCTGTGTGCCCCTGGGCAGCCACAGCCCCTCCTTGCTCGCTCTGTCTTGGGCTGAAATGGACTTAGGCAGGGCGCCATGTGACTCGGGCGTTTGCACACAGAGGTCAGTTGCCCATTAAGCTATGGAACTGAGCACTTTGCAGTGTATATGGGACACAGTTAAATAATAAAAATGAAAATAGAACATTGCAAAGCCCCAGGCAGTAGCTTCTGCCCCCAGGAAGAGGTAGGGAGGACCATCCCACTTAGCAGGGAGAAAGAATTCACGGTCAGCCCCACCTCTGCCATGAAGCTGCTCTGGTTTAAAATATGTATTTTTTTAAATATGTGTGTATATGTAGGTCATCTTTTGTTCATTTTTAAATTAAAGTATACACACGCACAAACACCCGTCGGAGGAATAATGTGTGCTTTTAATAGCACATTGGGAGATTCAGAAAAGTGGAAAGAGACAGTATTCTGCCCTCCTACCCTCCATGATGCTCGGTGGGGGGTTTAGAGATCTCTGGTACCCCACCTAGGAAAAGGGGGTGTGTGTGAAAAATAGGTACTGAATCAGCAACTTCCCGCTTTGGCAACAGAGTCAGCTCCACTGAGGCATACCCCTACCGGCCCAACTACCGGTTTTTAAATACGTGGTTGACTCATACGATGAAAATTCTCAAGGAACTTAAACTTAACCTCGAGCTTATGAACTGACACTAAGGACAGGGGATGTTGCACCCAGATATGGCCAAGCTGGTTCAAGTCTGGAATTTTAATGCCCACCTAGGGACAGGAAGGAGGGGCCTGGGCACTGGCAAGGTCAGAAGTGGCCCCTGAAACCCCTCCATGAACAGGAGGTTAGAAAAGTACCAAGACCATCCAGCCCAAGAGATGTCAGCTCTGCCCAAGACACCAAAGGGCAAAGACCCGAGCTAGGAACCTCAGATTCTTCACTCTCCTAGCAGGAAATGATGCTCTGAGTAGCTTTGGGGCAGGAACAGAGCCCCAAATCTACCCATCACTGACACCACCATGGTCAGCCAGCAGGGAGCACCCCAGCCACTCTCCCTCTTGTCCGCCCAGGAAACATTCCTTCCCTGCCCCCCAACAGCCAACTAAAAAAAAGTGTAAAAATTATTACATCATTTAAAGAAAATTAGCAAAAAGAAATGGTTTATTAGAAAGAAAAAGAAACTCATCCATATTCCTGTAAAAACAACTGCCATTAATCCTTTTGTACTAATCATTCCACATTTTAACAGATTTTTTTTTTTACAAATGAACACCCTATCGATATTTTTTTAGCCCCTTTTTAAATTTAGCATTATCTTACCAGCATCTTCCATCAGTCACGACATCATTGTCCACTGGATGGATGAACCATAATTTATAGAACCCTGACTTCCAGAAAGGCGCTTGGGTGATGTTGAGCATGTTGCTATCCCAACCTCTGTGAAGAAACCTCTTTGTGTATTTTTGTGTTTAGATCTATTTCCTTAGAGCAACTCCTAGAAGAATTTCTGGCACCAGGAGAAATAAAAATGCTCAATGCTCGTTATCAAATAGTCTTCCCAGTGGAGTATAAACTCGATCCTTTTAGGATCTACTGTTGCAGAGGCCATGTTTTCCCTAAGTAATGTGACCCTGTAGATTCCCATGCACTTGTAAGACATCCAAGCCCCAGAATTTCACCTGTCTCCCCAGCAGGAACGTCCTGTGCAGTGATGTCCCCTCCGCCCAGTGCAGCAAATCAGAATGGGAACTCCCACACCCAGAGGGTCTCGCATGCTGCTCTCTGGGTGCCACACAGCCCTTTCCACCACCCCTGCCCCTCCTGCACCCCAGTAACCATTCACAAATTCTCCACTTCTTTATTTTTGTCACTTCAATAATGTTCTATGATGGAATCACTAAGTGAAAAGTTCTAGAGAAAATTATTTTCCCCCAAACTGATGAAACAAACTTGTACAGAGTGAGGTCCCTCCAGACCAGCGCTGTCCGGTAGACACAGACGCCAGCCATGTGACGTGACTTTGCCATAGCCACATCCAAGAGGTGTAGCAACAGTAAAATCATTATGATTTGTTCAGCCTAATAGAATATTTCGACGTGAAATCGAAGAACCCCCGTCTAAGGGCTGGCTGCGTGGGGTCCTGTGGGAATCTGGGGAGGTCCTGGTTTGCATTCCCTTTCCGGCGGGCAGGGGTGGGAGGGTGGTTTTGTCATGGGCCCTGCAAGGCCCCCCTCCCCTCCCCTCTGCCCTGTCCATCTGCATCAAGGCCGGCTTTCCCTGAGCCCACATGAGCTCCTCACACCTGACCCCAGCACCAGCTTGTTACCCTCAGTGTTTCCTGCTCTGGGGTCCCTCTTGCTTCCTCTCTGGTCAAGGAACAGAGATAAGCATCTGCTGAGATCCCACGACCTACTTATGTCAGTGCTCTCACAGCCACTCTGCGGAGAGCCATCATTCCTGCATTATTAATGAGACGCCGAGAGGTTGAGCGAGCTGCCTGAGGTCCTGGCTATTCTGGCCAGAGGAAGGCTAGAAGCTGGGCAACTCAGCCAGGGGCCCACTAGACCTCCAACCCAGGGCCCCCCACTGAATGTTCAGCACCCCCCACAGTCCAACCTTGAACTAATAGCCAGTGGGATTAGGAGCTGAGGCACAAGCAGCAGGCGGAGGTACGTGTTTGTCCTGCCTGTATGTCTTTCTCTAGACTAGCGCCCTTCCATGCCCAGCAGCTCAGAGGCCTGTGGGGAGGTGTCGCCACTGAAATGCAGGGACAACAGTGGCCCTGCCTCCCCCGCCTGTCACCAACGGTCCCTGGGGGCCTGGTGGGCCGCAAGGGCTTGGTGACCTTGGCCCCGAGTTCCCTCACTAGGCCTTTAGTTCTGTCATCCAGTCAGCAGATATTACATCTCCCAGAAAAGCTGAGAGAGCTCCGAGGCACCCGTGGGTGCACTGGGCTCATCCCCACCTCCCACACGGCCTCATCCCCCACAGGGAGGGGCTCGGCCAGAACTGGGTGGTGCAGGGCCTCAGCCTTCATTTCCTCTGAAGTCGCAGGGCATGGGGAGGAGCCAGAAACATCCTGTTGAGAACAATTCTTCAGAGAGACGTCACCCCTTTACTGTTTTGCTCTCTTTGCCCATCACCCCAAAGCGGCTGGGGCATCGGCTTCCTTTTTGCACTAATTTGGGGGCACGCTAAGACTCTGGGTCCGTGGGGTTTGTTCCTGGACTTATGGAACTTGCCCAGCGGTCTGAGTGCCCCAGGGCTTGGGACCCCAGGGAGCAGCGTTGGGACTCAGGGGAGCAGGGCAGGGCACCGGCCGTGGGAGGGGGAGGCTTGGGCGTGCACCCTACATTCCACTAGAATCCTGGGCTGTGTCAGGGTATGCTGGGACAGATGTGTCTCCCGCTGGCTCCGGAGTGCGTCCTGGTAGCTTCTCAAAGCCAAGCCACGGTCCTCCCAGCCCGCCCCTTCCTCCCTGCTCCCAGAAGGAAGAATCAGCAGAAAAAGCAGCGTCTCTCTTGAGACACAAACACTGGCTCTGACCTTGGAGGGGGCTGGGCGTCAGCCCGCAGGAACCACGTAGACGCTTTGTCCTCTTCATCCTCTTCCCCACCCCGTTTTCCTCTCCTCCTCCACAATCACTAGCCCCCCCCCCCCGCAGTGGTGCAATGACCAAGGACAAAGGGCTTGAAACCGTCGGCCCCCTTGTCTTAGGCAAGAGGCTAAGGGAAATGAGAACAACGCTTGCCCTGGACGGTCAGGGAGTGGCTCCCGAGGTGGTGAGGAAGCACCTGTCACATGTACCTGTGCAACCTCGGGCGAGCCAGCTGAGAGATGGACGAGTGGCAGGCTAGCCAGCAGGCAGTGGACCCCACACAGGGTCGCACCCCAGGCCCTCCACTCTCCATCAGGGGGCTTCTGAGCAAGAAGCTAAGCCACCAGCCCCCCAACTCTCAAGTGGGGAGAACGATCCAGCTTGAGAACTGTGCTCCTACTGCGTGCCAGGATGGAGTCCCTATTTTTAACCTGGTTACACGTGTGAGCCCACGTGATCCTCACAACCCTAGGAAGAAGGTACTGGGCTCCTCCCCTGTAGCAAGAGCGCCTGCGGCCAAGGTTGCAGTGAGGATTCCTGAATTGTGTGTTAATTGCTTAGAAAAGCGTCTGGCACATCGTCCTGGCCCAATAACAGCAACCTACAGGCCTCGGGGAGGCAGGCGCGTCCCCAGGGAGAAGCACAGACCCGTGAGGATGCTGGGAAGAGTGAGGCCCTGGTCCCGCCGCCCTGCAGGCTCCCACCGCCAGGATCTGATAGATGACTCGTGTCACCGAAATTAGATCAGGCCCGAGCAGCTTTCCTGTCTACACATATTAAGACCCAGGGTACGAAGTTGTTTTCCATTCTTGTAGCCTGGGGACAGTGAGGCGAGCGCCCCCCTGGAGGTGGGAGCCAGGGGAGGCGGGCCCCACCAGCGGGCTTCTCCTTGCCAACAATTAGGGCTGCGTGGCACTGAGTCATGTCATTTGCAGACTGCATCGCCGCTGTGTTTTAGTGGCATCTGCAGAGAGAAGACAAATGCCACCCTGCCTTATTGGAAAGGGATCTTGGCTTCTGCAGCGGCTGAGGTGGAGGGTGGAGAGGAGGCTCCTCCGGTGGCAGGACCGGTGTTAGGGCTGCCCAGGACCTCTGCTGGGGCAGGTGTGTCTCCCCTGCTGCGGGGCCCCTGATGTGGTTCAAGGGCGGTGCCGGAGCCGAGCGATGGCAGCCACAGATCAGAAGGACAGACACGCTGGGGCGCAGGCACGTTTGCTCAGGAACCCAGTGTTGCTGTAAACAGAATTTTTTTTTATTTTGTGTGTCTGTGCAGGTAGAGAAATGGGCAGAGCCTGGGCGCGGGGGTGGACATGCCTAGATTGGAATCTAATTTCACCCAGTCACCTATGAGCTGTGACCACCAGGCCTTCCTCCTCAGGCCCCGCAGGTGACGAAGGAATCCTATGTGCCTTGGCAAGGTAGACAGCAGAGCCAAGGCGTGGATGCTCAGTTGACAGGCAGGTTTACTTCCTCCTCGCCACCATTGCTTGTCCCGTCCCAGTGCTCCTAACCCACGAGACTTCAGGGGGTGCGCGTCTGCCTGCACGCGGAACGCGGGCAGTGGGGGTAATGGTAGTTTTGTAGGGGAGGAGAGAGAATCTTCGCTCTCCCCCTTGGGGCTCTGGACGGAGACCCTCCTCCCCCTGTCATAAAAGACAGATTAACGGGAGAAAAACTGAGTTCCTATCCACAGTTCCTGTACACATCTTCCCAAGGATGAGCCCCAAAGAGGTAACCACCGCAGGCAGCTTCTGTAATTTGTAAACCAAGGAAGGATGCATTGGGGAAGAATCCTGAGGCGGCGCGGGGAGTCCATGGGTGAAGAGGTAACTAGGTTTGCTTATCCAGCCTTCCTGGCCCCGCACCCCCCACTTCTGGGGCTAAGGAGGCCTCTCTGCCTCCTGATACATGTCCATGCCTTCCGCAGGGGGGATGCACCTCCTGCTGTCAAGGACACAAGTCAGGGTGAGAGGGTCCTTCTTGCTCTGGCTGTTTCTTACACAACTTATTATTATTTTTTTTTAAGAACGATGTATTTTTTTTATTTTTTTAAAATTTTTTTATTTTTATTATTTATTTACACAAGCACTGGGTACAGTCAGAAGCGCGAGAGGGTGAGAGAATTCACCAGAGCCAGAGCGGGGAGCAGAGCAGGCAGAAGGACCAAGTACACTGCTGAGGGGAGCAGCGGGTGGCAGGAGAGGTCTGCGCGCCATGTGGAACCCTCGCCCGGTGGCTGGGAATTGAACCGGCGCCGCAGAGGCTGCGGGCAGCTTCGCAACCCAGCGCTCAACCGCTGCGCCACCGGGGAGGCCCTGTTTCTTACACAACTTTAATTCAAAAATAATCACTGTGATATCTTCGGGGCCACCTGTTTTACTCCCTTCTGTCTCCATTGCCAGCAAAGTTCTGAGCCCAGTAGTGGTGAGCGCCCTCCACACGCCTCCTTATCGACCTCCTCCGTTCTATGTGCTTTAATATGTATTTATTCCTGATCCCCCAGAAGCAGCCCCTGAGCAAGCATTACTGTAACCCCATCCTACAGAGGAGGAAGCCATTCAAGTCATTCTTTAACATGAATCATTAAATGAAATCCTCAACCCCCAACGTGACCCTCTCCAGCCAGGCGTTGGATTTGCAATTGTTTCGCTCATTGAGCCACACAAGGGATGGGCTCTAGAAGAAAGGGTTGAAGAAATAGGAGCTTTTATCCTGCTACAGTTAGTGGGCTGGGGTTCAGAGCCACTGGAAAGGGGTGTAGACACTCAGACTTAGAGCCAGAAGCCTCTAAGAGAGCCACAGCCCCTAGGAGCCCCAAACCACTGCTGCCCTCCTGGCCAGAGCAAGACTGACGCCCCACTGCTCAGCCAGCTCCTCGTCGCTTAAGGCTGCATTGAAGGTGGGACCTCGGCCCCCAAACTGCACCCACAGGAACCTGCTCGTGCTTTCATCCACATCAGATGTTGGCTCAGTTGCCTGCAAGGAGGGGAAAAAGAAGGAGCATCTCTTTCTCATTCTCCTCAAAGCATCGCCTTAAAATGGGAGGTGCTGGCCTCACCAGAAGCGCTCTGAGCGCGTGTGCTCACGGGAAGCGGTCACAGAGCCGGTCCCCTGCCATTTCCACAGTGATCCAGTGGGGCTGGTTCTTTCCCTGGCCCTTGGCGACACCCAGGCCACCTCCATGCCTTCTCTGGTCTCTTAATAATGCAAGACTCTCCAGCCACTAACCAGGCTGTCCAGTCCCAACTGACCATAAGGTCAAACCTTCTGACCTTATGCAAAGTGACCGTCTCTTTCCAGCCCTAGCTCAGCTCTGATGCAGTGGAAAGTCCAAAGCCCTGGAAGGGGGTGCAGGCAGTCAATTTCTCCTTTGCTGGCCTCCTCCCCCAGGTGGCAATTTTGGGGTGGGAGGAGGAAAAGGAAGCAGGAGAGGTAGAAGAGTTCTTACTTGGCTGACAGAGTCAGGCAATGGCACAGACTGGGCTTGGGGCTATTCAAGGCTGGGTCCTTCTTCCATTACCCCTTCCTTGGGTTCTTTAGAGACCCCTCTGCTCATTGTACCTTCAAATTTGTTGTTCCCATCCTCAAACCCATGGGTCATCAATGGTTTTCCCCAGCTTGTCTCTGCCAAGACTCCTTCACCCTTCCTGGCAGCCATCTTGGATAGGACCTAAGTTGCTTCCAAACGCCCCTATGTCCCTTGCCCCAGACTCTGACAATGAACGCCAGTTGCAGAGTAGCAGTGGACTCTCTTGCACCCTCATCACCACCGCAAGTAGCCAACATCTCTCACCTTTTAGATTTTCTAGGCCAGAGTCCCACACCAGGCCACTGGGATCCCGCCAGGCTTCAAATTCTCTCTCACTAAACTTGAGGCTTGGGACAGGGATTTCCTGTGCTCCCCGCCTTCTGTGAGATAAGGTGTGTTTGACACATACCTTAGAGGTACATCCGCAGCTCTTTCACACATTCCTCTCCACAAATATCTCGTCAACTCAATTAACAGTTTCACAGTCGGTGTGGTAAGCTCTTTCAGAGCAGAATCCTGTTCACCATCACATCATAACTCACAGTCTTACAGGATGCTCTGCTGGCAATTTTGGAATATGGTATTATGGTGTCTCCTGCCTTAGAGATTCCGCTCTCTCCCCACAAACTTCTCTATCTCTCTTTATGTAAATATATATATGTATATTTGTGTGTGTGTGTGTGTGTATCATGTGATGGCACAGATATGAGAGTATCGATATAATTTATAGATGTAGGGGGCCTCCCCAGTGGCGCAGCGGTTGAGCGCTGGGTTGCGAAGCTGCGCGCAGCCTCTGCAGGGCCGGTTCAATCCCCGGCCGCCGGGCAAGGGTCCCACATGGCGCGCAGACCTCTCCTGCCGCCCGCTGCTCCCCTCAGCAGTGTACTTCGGTCCTTCTGCCTGCTCTACTCCCCGCTCTGGCTCTGGTGAATTCTCTCACCCTCCGGCGCTTCTGACTGTACCCAGTGCTTGTGTAAATAAATAAATCTTAAAAAAAAATTATAAAAAAAAAATAATAATTTATAGATGTAGGATATAGCTACACATATTACATATACATGTACAATATATAAAATACCTATATCATATATATGATTGATTTTTTTAACCCAAGAGTATCCTACTTAATTTTCTGCACATTTGCATTAATCACTGAAGAATTAGTCTTGGAGAGCTTTCCATAGTGAACACATAGAGCTTCCTCATATTTAATAGCTATAATGGATTCTATTATGTGATTGAATCCTAATTTGTTTAACCAGTGCCCTCGGCCAGGTGCTTGCATTTTCCTGCTGTTGCCTGTAGTGAAGCAGAGAGCATCTTCTACGTGCACCTGATCTAGTGCTAGAATGTTCCAGAGTGCACCCCTAACCATGGAATTACTCGGTCATGGCATAACTACCTTTTCAATTTTGGTGGGTGTCACCCAATAGAGCTACACATTCCCTTTCACCAAGGGTGTATGACAATGCACGAGTATCAATACCTTGCTAGCCTTGATTGCCTGCCCCCCACCACACACACACTCACACTTAAGTTTTTCTTTGTGCAATACCAACATTTACATTTAGCTTAAGTTTAATCCCCAGTAATTTACCAATTTTCCATTTGTGTTGCTGCATAAATAGGAACCCCCCTCAGCTCTTATATTTTCCAACTGGTCTCTGCATTATAACTATTGATTGTTGTTTACATGTCACTTTGACCATTTCTCTCAACACTATCGTTTCCAACGGTTCTCTCCGTCAGCTTGACCCAGGCACCCATATATCTGCAGTCTTTCCCAAGTGACTGTGATGATGAGAGGCCCTTTATATAAGAGGCCCTGAAATTTCCTGGAGTTTAGAAGCCTAGGTTTTGAAGATGATGTTAATGCAGCCAGAATAGCTATCAGGAGGAGGGTTCCAAGGTTCCCTTTAGTCTCAGCAGAGACGGGGAAGACTCTCGATCTGGAGCAGTTGGGAATTCTCTGGTTCCCACCAGGGTAGCCTTAGGTATCAGGGGTAACAGCGCCTTTGAAATCCTTCAAACAAGACCTAACAATACTTCTAAGAGTGCCAAAATAGTCCATATCTTTAACCCAGAAATCCAATTTGCAGGAATTTGTTCCAAGAAAATATTGGCAGGAGTCCACAGATGTTTGGTCAGAAGGATGTCTATCCACCATTGCTCACCGTAGGGGAAATTTTGGAAATGACCTGGCTGTCTCATAGGGGAATGGTTTTATGGATTTTGGTAAATCCAAACAGGAGAACGTGCCGTCTGCCGCTGCTTGAAACGGTGCAGGAAATAGGGATGATATTAGATAAAACAAAATCAGGCTATACGATGGTGTTTGCAATGCGGTGGCATTGGCATGCATGGAAAAATTTTCACTTGCATAGAAAATTTGCGCAAAGAAAATATTAATGATATAATTCCTATTATATTGTAATTCCATCAGCCACCACGTGGCTAGTAATCCCCAGTTGGGCGCTTTCCACTTAGTTTCTATGCACACGCCTTGCGAGAAACACCAAGGATAATTTATCGGGCATCTTATTGGATGTTCAACATATTGTTGGTCCACAGTCTCTCCAACTGAGCTTCATTTTCTGCCAAGAGCAGTGACCCTTGGTGGGAGCCCAGGGTGCCCCCGACCCCCCATGGAGAAGGTCCTCCTGCAAGGCAGGATGAGAGGACTTGGTGCTGACCTCCACTCCAGGCCGTCTGGGGACCCTGTCTCAGAGCTGCCCTGAGGGCTGGTCCTCAGCTCAGCAGCCTGGATGCCTCACAGAGAGGCCGGCAGGCTCTGCTCCTAGCACGGGGGCAGGGAGCACTTGGAATGCAGAAAGCATCCTCCTTGGGTCTTGCTTTTGTCTAAGGACAGAGAATCCTACTTGGCGGTGCTCACAGCCTCCAAAGGGCATCTCAGCAGTGTGCAGAGAGCCTGGTGGCAGCGGCATGGAAAACCGGCCACTCACCAGCTCCCAGCCAGCCACTAGGGTCTCTGACTGAGGCGTGGGAGAGTGTGACAGCAATGACGCCTGCAGGTCTTAGGCTTGAGGTGACACATTCCCTGCTGACGCTGAGCCTCTGTTGTTCTGGGCACATAACACCCAGACTGTGTTTACTAACATTGTATTTGTTACCTGTGCTGCCAAGGTGCCACTGAGCCTACCACCAAGACACTCTTACGCCATTATGCAGAGCAGCGTAGATCTTCAAAACTGCCCCTGTGGCCATGCTGGTTTATTATAAATGGGGTGCTGCCAATATCTGGTGAATGGAGGCAGAGAGGCAGCCTCCAATGCACATGATATTCTCCACCCCTGCTCCACCCCACCCCAGAGCCTCCCTTCCCCCTCCATAAAACAGAATGATCCAGCCCTGAATGTCAGTAGGACTGAGGTTGACAACCCTGCTCTAAAGCATGGAGGACTCGGGGTTATCAGACTGGCTCCCCGCTGAGTGAGCTCCCAAGAGGACTAGTGGAAACTTCCCCCCCTTCCTTTGTGATGCAGCCTCAGAAGCCACATAGCATCACCTCTGTCCTGAGGTGTCCAGCAGTCACACTCCTGCTTGGACTCTGAGGCCAGGGAGGGG
Source organism: Talpa occidentalis (assembly GCF_014898055.3). Taxonomy (NCBI): domain Eukaryota; kingdom Metazoa; phylum Chordata; class Mammalia; order Eulipotyphla; family Talpidae; genus Talpa; species Talpa occidentalis. The sequence goes on along the minus strand of NW_023605083.1, from coordinate 126,402,667 downwards.
GGACATGTGGAGACGTGCATGGACCCCACCTCTCAAGGGAAAGAATGTCAGAGAATTTGTGGTCATTTTTCAGCCACTACAGAAGGTTATATTTTAACTATGGTGGGAAGCAGGCAGGCCCTGGGCCACTGGGCTGCCCTCTGGTCCCCAGCTTGTCCCTGGGTGCTGGCCAAGCTGAGTCACTAGACCAGCTCACAGGAGCAGCTGCTGGAACTGGCTGGATCCCCTGCCTCCCAAGCCCTTCATCAGACTGCTACTGGGTGTCTCTAGGCTACTAGGAACCCAAAATCAGGACTCTGTGTAGACCGAGCCTTTCACTTTCATCCCCCTTATTTCTGCTTCATCCCTGTCCATCCTCCCTGGCGGCTTCCTCCGGCCTCTCTGCTGCTTGTAACCTCACCTTTGCGTGAGCACCTAAGCATTTCCTCCTGAGTCCTTTTATTATTGGCTTGGGCAGGGAAATGTGCCATTAGCGATTTAATCTCCACAAGACATTGCTCCCTAATTGCTAGTCTAGGATGATAATTAGCGACTGTTAATTCCTGATAATTAACAAGCTAATACTTAGAGGTAATGGCACCCGGGTAATCATCTTAAAAGGCTGAAAGCTGCTGTGATTTGGGGACTCAAACGCAAAGATGACACTATCTCAGCATCCAGCCCGGGAGTCAGCTGAGGCTACTGTTGACAAGGAGCCGCAATCAGAGAATTGACAGCTCCGGTCTTTCATTTAGTTTTCTTGTTTGGATAGAGAAATAATCCATGTCCTTCTAGAATCTCTGCTGCACACAGAAAAAGCATAAAATCAGATGCACACACCCTCATTCCCCAGAAGCATCCGCCATGCATGTTTGGGTTTATTTCTTCCCAGTCCATGAGTTTGTTTCACAACCGAGCTCATGTTAAACACGTGGTTTCACACCCCGTTTTATTTATTTAATATTTGAGATTAACTCTCTGCTGGTGGCAGCAACTTACAAAAAATAAGTCTTCCTCCCCCAACGGGAAAATCAAGTGAAGGGTGTAAGTGAGGGATAGGACCCCAGAGAAGAAGCAACCCCATGAAGACAAAGCCGGGGACAAGGACCACGTTAGGTGGCAATGAGGACCTCAGAGTCTCCCACGCCGGCCCCATCCACTGAAGACTGCAGGGGGAGAATGCACATGTGCAGTGGCTGGGGCAGGCTGCATGGCAGCAGCTGCGGTGTTGGTGATGGTGGTGGCTGCAGAGTGGGGAGGCATAGGTCATCTTCATCTCCTGTGGTGCAATTTTCCATGTGGAGCACACGGTTTGGGATCGGCATTCAGAAGCTGTGCAGTTCACTCTTAGGCCTCCACGCAACTGCCTGGTGATGTCAAGTAAAGCTCCCCTCTGGACCTCAACTTTCTGGGGTGTGGTTGAGGGAAAAACTGTTCCTCCTGCTCTGAAAGTGGTTTTCAGCATCAGAAGTGCTGAGTGGGGGCCTCCCCGGTGGCGCAGTGGTTGAGCGCTGGTTGCGAAGCTGCCCATGGCCTCTGCGGCGCCGGTTCGATCCCCGGCTGCTCCCCGGCCACGGGAGGAGGGTCCCGCATGGCGCGCAGACCTCTCCTGCCGCCCGCTGCTCCCCTCAGCAGTGTACTTCGTCACTCTGCCTGCTCTGCTCCCCGCTCTGGCTCTGGTGAATTCTCTCACCCTCCCGCGCTTCTCACTGTACCCAGTGCTTGTATAAACAAACAAACAAATAAATAAATAAACATGCCTCTATTAAAAAAAAAAAAAAAAAAGAAGTGCTGAGTGGGAGCAGAGCTCCTTGGATCTGATACGAGAGATGGGGGGAGCCCAATAGCATCAAGAAACCACCCTTCTGGAATATTTGGCCATTGGTAATGACAATCTTCCAGGTATTTGTGGCATTCTTTGCTAGACTCCCTGCTTTGGATGTGACTCTTCACCAGACCTTCCCTTCCTTATGGAGATGGTGTTGCTGGAGCCTGCACTTTGACATTAGACCTGGATTAAATCCAGTCTACTGGGCACCTATGACATCCTGTAGGCTACCTGACATCTCTCTGCCTCAGTTTCCCCATCCATGGGTTTAACACTGCCTCTTCATGGGGTATAGTACGATCCCGATGAGCTATTCTATCTAAAGAACTTTTCAGTACTCAGCCAATGATTTTATTTATTTATAAAGATGTTTTCGTAAATACAATCGTGTGATGAAAAAGATTATTCTTTCTCGCTCTGTGTAGAGCTCCACAAATTTGTTACATTCGGTTTTCCCAAGGCTCACTCCAGGCTTAAGGTCTGCCATTATACAGTTTGATGGATTGCGTCAACTTCGGCCTTTTTTTGTTCCTTGCTTTTATAGATTCAGATCCAATTTCCTCTCCTCTCCTCTGTCATTTTTCTAAGTCTCAAAGACCCGAATCTTTTTTGTCTCTCTCCTAAGCTTACCATTAAAATCGGCTGTCCGGCTCCAGCCAGGCAGTAGCCCTCGTATTTCAGAAGTCCTAATCCATCTTCCTTGCACGGACAGGGGTTTATTTGGCCTTTTGTTGCTTAATAATATTAATACCATACACCAGGACCACGCTTTAGATTTTCCATATCTGCTGTTGCGTTTACTCTCCCTGCAATGTCGTGGAGTGAGCAGGACAGGCCTTGTCATTCCTCCTGGGGGCCTGCACCCTTCCCAAGGTGGATTTTACAGATCAAGACACCATTTGGTTTGGAAAATACTGGAGAGAGTACAGCTCAACAGGCTTTCAGGCCTTTAATGTATTTAAGAGCAATGTGATTCTCTAAGAGGGGGTGCAGTGCTCCCTAGCCCTTTACACCAGAGTCCTTTTTCTAGAATATTCCCTGGAATCATAGCTCATGGAACCCATTTGGCAAACACTCACGGGGTGTCACAGAGAAAGGTCCTGAGGATGAGGTAGGGTAACGTTCAAATTCAGGCACCCCTCCTGCTCCCTTCCTAAGATTTCTTCTACCATCATCCCTTATACCCCTGTGGTTCTTTCTCCCTCCCCCTTCCTCTTAACCTCAGAAACTCCCCTTCATTTATTAGTGTCTACTAGTTGATATAAGTATTTTGCTTTGTCAAATTATCTGCTATGTAGGGGCCTCCCTGGTGGCACAAGGGGTTAAGTCTCAGCACTATGAAGCTATTCACAGCCACTGCTGCATGAGTTCGATCCCTGGCCAGGGAGCTGCCCACATGGCGCGGCAGACCTCTCCTGTCTCCCCTGCTGCTCTCCTCAGCAGGGTAGTTCAGCAAATCTGCCTGTTCTGCTCCCCACTCTGTCTCTGGTGAATCCTCTCACCCCCTGCACTTCTGGCCTGTACCCCAGTTCTTGCATGCATAAATAAATAAATCTTTCAAAAAAAAAAGTATCTGCTCTGTAAACATCCGATAATTGTCTTTGTCACTTTGACTTGGTTTACTGCGGTGATGGCCTCCTTCTTCATCCCTTCTGCTGTGTATGGTAACATCCGTCATTCCTTAGGGCTGAGTGGTCTCGGCGGGCGTGGTCTCAGACTCTTAGCTTCTCTCTGGCTGATTCAGAACTGGTTCCTGCCGGTGGCCTGCATGGAGCAGGCAGGGGATCAGACAACCTGACGGCGTGGGTTTCAAAGGCCTGTGAACTTGGGCTGTGGTGCACTTTATTTACTTCCATTCCTTCCCCGGGAGCCCTCCTTCTCGGTCCCCTGGCTGTCCCCATCCACTGCCTCTCCCTCTGGATCCTGCTGCTTCTGCCAGGAGGCAGTTGAACCTCAGAGCCTCGACACAGAAGCAGAGGTCTACTGATCCACTCCTTCTCCATGCGCCTGGGGCCTGAGGGCAGATCTCTGCCACAGCCCCCATCACTTTGCTGTGACATTGCTTTGGGACATCTTGGTTCTTCTCCAGATTACTCTTCAAGGGCAGTGTTGTGTTCACTATTTTATCTCATGTTAGACAACGGCTTGCTGAATAAATGAATGAATGAATGAATGACATTACTTCACCGTGACCTGGCGTAAGGGAGCTGGCCTTTATCCATCCATTTAGCTGGGCAGGGCAGGCTTTAGTTACCGGAGTCCACCTCTGTCCTCCCCCAGAGCCCACTCTGCGCCAGTGGATGCGGCTGCAGGCCGCCCACCCCACCCTCCGGGAAGATGAGCGCCTGCGGCAGGAAGGCCCTGACCCTGCTGAGCAGCGTCTTTGCTGTCTGTGGCCTGGGCCTGCTGGGCATCGCCGTCAGCACTGACTACTGGCTGTACCTGGAGGAGGGGGTGATCCTGCCCCAGAACCAGAGCACGGAGATCAAGATGTCCCTGCACTCGGGCCTGTGGCGGGTCTGCTTCCTGGCTGGTAAGGGCCCCCGGGGTGGGGAGCAGCCCCAGAGCCTCCCCAAGAGATGCCCTGCTTGGAGGAGACCACTCACACTGGGCGATCCTCAAGGAAGTCCATGCCGGTGAGCTCTGGCCCATGCTCCCCGCAGCGGCCAGACGGAACCGGTCCTGATGCCACACGCCCATCCGAGCCAGCCCCTCGTCCCTGGGCCTTTCCACCCAAGAGACGAGTGTAGCCACACCCTCCCCCACCCGCCTCCAGGGCTGAGTGAGGGTGCCGTTGCCGGGATCCGAAGACGCCCCACCATGCCTGAGCCCCTTGCATTCCCCATCTCAAGCCCACCACACTGCCAGGGAGGACTCGGTACTCTTTCCACTCTGCACACGAGGATACAGGGTTCAGGGAGGCGAAAGAAGTCTCTGACTCACTATCACTTGTATCCACTGTTCAAAGGGGTGCACTCAGCTGTTGCTTTGTTCTGAGGCCATGAAACGATGCAGAGAGCCCAGTGCAGGCGCTGCCAGCTGTACAGGATGGTGTGGGCACCGGCTCCATTGATCTGGGTCTCCCGCCAGCGCCCTAGTGCCCCTCAGACGCCTTGGAGTTGCTAGCCAAGTGCTGTCCCCTCCCACCCTGTGCCGTGGTCCACAGCCAGCCTGCCCAAGAGGAGCATCTCCGTGCCCTGCGGGACTGGCATCGAGCCCGGATTGGCCGGAATTGCCACAGATGGTCCTGGGTCTCTCTTGAAAGGCCCTTTATCCTACATGTGCACTGGGCAGTGGGAGCTGGGCCTCCCAGCTTCATGGTGTGACTTTGCAGGTTGGGGGTGGCAGTTGCCCCCCCACCAGTATTTGGCAGGGGGGAACCACAGTCTGGTCCCCGGGGAATTGCTGGGGGTGCTTGGGGTGCGGCATCCGACCCTGCCCTCACCTCCCGCTGCCTGGGCCGTGTGGCATCCGTCTCTGCCTCAATTTGTAGCAGAGTTTAAAGCCACGAGGACTGACCCCCCAAAGCTAAGCCAGAGCTTTGGGGCTTCTGCTCCATGACACCCACACTAGGGAATCCAAGCTAGCCGGGCCCCATGATCAGTCCAGTCTGCCCAAAAGCTCCAAGATGGCCCCAGGCCATTTACTCCACCCTGAGCTGCAGGGCCGATGCCCTTCACGGGACCCTCAGCCCTCCGTCCACCTTCACGCTGGTGAGGAGAGAAGAGAGGAGTCAGGATGTGCTCCCAGCCCTGTGTGGGCCCCCAGCCGGGAACGGGACCCCTAGGGTGGCATCCACCCACATGCAAACACGCACTGGGTCACAGAGCATGGACGCACCTGGAAAGGCCAGGTGCGCGTGCTGACTCCGGATCCACGTTCAGGAAGGACAGACATGTCAGTGATTCTTGTCTTCGCAGGTGAGGAGCGGGGGCGCTGCTTCACCATAGAATACGTGATGCCCATGAACACCCAGCTGACGTCTGAGTCCACCGTCAACGTGCTAAGTAGGTGCCTCCAACTTCCCAACCTGGGCCGTGGGTACCCGGGCCATGGAGTTGGACACAGCAGAACGGAGTGGAGGGAAGAGCCGGGGGGACTGGCTCATTTCTCGAGAACGAATACCCTCCACTCGACTCGTTTGCTGGTCTGAGTCCCCAGAGCTGTGTATCAGTCATTTTCCGAGTGGTGGGGACAGGCTGCTGGAGTCTCCATGCTGGGGGCCCGCTGTGAGAGGGGATCATGCCTTCAGGCTGCTCTCACAAAGTACCACAAACCGGGTGACTATTAAGCAACAGAGATTTATTGCTCTCAGTTCTGGCCACATGCTGGTCCAGGCCCTCCTCACAGCTCCCTGCTGCTCTCTTCTCTCTCTGTCGTCTCGTGGCCGAGGGGGAGAGAGCTCTGCGAGGTCTCCTTTATAATAACACTAATTCCATGCAGGAGGGTTCCACCCTACGACCAGAGCACCCCCCCAATAACCATCATGGTGGGTGTTAGGACTTCAACGTATAAAGGAGGGGTGATGGGGGGATACAAACATTCAGACCAGAGACCCAGGAACTGACCCAAGGTCTCTGACCCCCATAGAAACTGACTTCATGACCTTGAACTCAACATGCTTGGCTCTGACCCCCAGACCCAACTCACAGTGCAATGCTGCAACTCCCCACCCCACTCGCTCAAGCACACAGCCCAGATCCACAGGCCAAATGTGCAAAATCCACTGCAAATGTGCAGTCCCCAACAAGACTCCTTCACACACACACCAGGCAGAGTCCTGAGGTCCTGGCCGCCAGCATGGGTTGGGTTGGACACATGGCTGGGTTGGGTCAAATGGTCAAATGCATGATTGAGCTCAGTCTCTAGCCACCCTCTCCCCAGAATCAGGCCAATACCATGGGGCTCAAGACCCCAACCCTCTAATCAGAGTTGACCTTTCGGGCCCCCCTTCCTGAGTCACTCCATTGGCATAAGCTCAGGTGTGTGGGGGGAGCTCTGTGAACAAAAGCTGCTCCCCTCACTTGGGAAACCCCAAGGATTTAGAAGTCATTGCCCAGGAACCAGGGACAAAGACTAGACAAATCCACAACAAAACTGCTCCCCAGAAGCCACAGATTTAAGGAGAGACCAGGCTCTTCCCCCTGCACCCCCAGAGTGACTGTGCCCGCGAAGGTGGTGACTCCCCTGGGAGAGGGAGCGAGAGATGGTGACCAGCGGCCTTCCATGGCTGCCCATATTGGCAGCTGATTAGACTTTCTGGAGGGCACAGTTGACGCCCAGAGAAAGCAGAGGCCCCGAATACATTGGCATTTAAAGTCAGACACCCCAGACAGGAGCCCTGCCAGCCCTGGGAGGTGCCAGCCACCCACGGAGGGATGGAGCCCAGGAACCCTGCAGGCAGGAGCTTTGGGCACCAGCAGGCAGACTCTGCCAGAGACTCATCTCGGGGGGCTGAGAAGCGAGGCCACTGGAGGCTGACAGTGTCCTTTTGTCCCCTCGGTTAGAAATGATTCGCTCGGCCACGCCATTCCCTCTGGTCAGCCTCTTCTTCATGTTCATCGGGTTCATCCTGAGCAACATCGGACACATCCGTCCCCACAGAACGATACTGGCCTTTGTCTCTGGCATCTTTTTTATCCTCTCGGGTAAGTAAATTTGTCTCAGGTAAGTCTTCTTCTCACACATTCTGGGCTTTGGACATTTGGTTCCTCAACAGCTCTGCTGTGCGAATTCCTGGTCATGGGTGCTCAGCCTCTGGCACGGGGCCCAGCTGTGTCGATGACCCTTGCAGAACTGAGTCACGTGGAAGGAAACTTCTGATGACCTTGGACCCGTCCATTACCTCTGGAGGGGCAGTGAGCCTCCATGTCCTCCAGGGCAGAGCTGGACTGAGCTCAGGGTCCTGTCCTCCCTCTACACCATCCCCACCTCTTACTTTGGCAAGGACTATGTGCTCATAAGCACAACCAGCCTTTGTCAGAATGACCCCTCACCCCCAAGCCCTCAGCCATCCTTGGGAGACTGCTATTGTCCCCTTACTTCCCTGGCACAACCCCTGGTCCAGGTCCCTTGCATGGGTCTGGTTCTTCTGGACCAACTCCAGGCTGTGCCTCATCATTCGTTCATTGATGAAACCCACCAGATCTTGTTCTGGGATCCAGCATCTCTGCCCACAAAATGACCAGCATAATGGGAGACAGGAAATAAAGCAGGAGTATGAACACAGCAGGAACACAGCAGTCAGCAAGGAGAGCAAAGGGAGCCAACAGCAGTGATTGAAACTCATATCAAAGGTTGGTCAGGGCAGGTGACAAGGAGGAGATGTCTTGAAGAATGAGTAGGACTTCAGTAAAGAAGTAAAGTGGGGTGAGGTGGAAAGGGAGCCTGAAGGATAGAGAGAGTGAAGCTTTGGGTAACCCAGCCTGATGCAGATGAAGTGATCAAAAGGAGTGTAGAGTGAACAGGGAAGAGGATGTAGAGGCAAAGGCAGACTCTCTCCTTCAAGGTGACCTTTTCATGAGGGCCTTCCTTTGGGAGACAATAGCTCAGAACAAAGGAGTCACAGAGCATGTACTTTAGGTGTCTTGGATCCCTGGACTTGGGTAGGGGAGGACTCAGGAAGAGATGCAGAGGAAAGATGGATGGATGGATGATGAATGGGTGGATAGGAGGGTGGATGAATGGGTGGGTATCAGGGCAGATGGATGTACAGGTGGGTGGATGGATGGATAGATGATGGATGGGTGGAGAGGAGGGCAGATGGAGATAGGTGGGTGGGTGGATGGATGGATGGATGGATGGATGGATGGATGGATGGATGGATAGATGGGCGTGTGGGTGGGTGGGTGGGTGGATGGACAGGTGGGTGGATGGATGGATAGGTGGGTGTGTGTGGGGGTGGGTGGGTGGATGGATAGGTGGGTGGGTGGGTGGACAGGTGGATGGATGGATGGATAGATGGGTGGGTGGGTGGGTGGGAGGATAGATAGTTGGGTGGGTGGGTGGGTGGATGGATAGATGGGTGGGTGGGTGGGTGGGTGGACAGGGGGATGGATGGATGGATAGATGGGTGGGTGGGTGGGTGGGAGGATGGATAGGTGGGTGGGTGGGTGGGTGGATGGATAGATGGGTGGGTGGGTGGGTGGGTGGACAGGTGGATGGATGGATGGATAGATGGGTGGGTGGGTGGGTGGGAGGACAGGTGGGTGGATGGATGGATAGATGGGTGGGTGGATGGATGGGTGGGTGGGTGGATGGATGGGTGGGTGGATGGATAGATGGGTGGGTGGGTGGGAGGGTGGATGGACAGGTGGGTGGATGGATGATGGATGGATGGATAGATGGGTGGGTGGTTGGGTGGATGGATGGATGATAGATGGAAAAAGGATAATCAGCTCTTGGGCACAGGTTATCCATCCATTATTTATTGAACAATGCAATGTCCTCAGTTCACACTCTGCCTGGTGATATTTCCACCTAGTCTATGAGGTACAGATTTCTTTACCTTTCCATGAATTTCACAATAATTAGGATTATACAGTAACTTTGAGGCACCTGAGCATTTTCCCCATGGGCTACGGGACTAGAAATCTCAGACTGACTGGACCCCATGAAACTGTTTTAATGAAAACAAGAGCGAGCATACAAAGACTCACACGTGTTACGTGCCAAGGAAGGCTTGAATCACACCTATTTTCCTTTAACACTCATCCTTTAAGATGCCTGGGTGCAATGATGTGAATGGAATGAAACCTGAACAACTCAAAGCTGAGTAACTAATTATGTCCTGATTCAATTACAGTCACTAATTGACAGGACCGCTGCCCGAGGCCAGCACTGGCACCACAGATGTTGGCATCTGGGCCCCACCGCACTCCCGGCTTAACGCTGGCCAGAATCTGTGTGAACTCTGTTGACCTGCTGACCTCTGCTACCCACTGACCTCAGTAGGACCACACCCAGTGCTGGGTGGGCTGCATAGACCACTGGAGGCCCTGGTCGCCTCTTCCCCGGGGAATCTAGTTTATGCCCAGTTTAGCAAAAGGTTATGTGCTTCCTCAGTGATTCTCACCCTTTGGTCATGTCAGTGTTGCCTGGGGGCTTTGCAGATCATAGAGGGCCAGGCGACCCGGCCCCAGCCCAGGCCAGGGGACTCAGATGCCGGTGGGTGGGGCTCAGGCACACATACGTCTGAAGGTGAGTCTGGTGAGCACCACCTGGAGTGAGAACAGGGGAGCTTTCTACCTGCAACTATCTGCTTTCTAGAAGGGAATGGACTGAACAGGGCTTTCAGAAGGAGAGTCCAGCTGAGAACATAGTCACCCCAAGGCCAGAGCTTTCTTCCTGAATCCAAAGGGGAGGTGGGCACCCCATCCGCAGACTCCCTGGGCCCTTCTCTGAGTGCCTTGCCTCTACCTAGGCCTGTCTCTGGTCGTGGGCCTGGTGCTCTACATCTCCAGCATCAACGATGAGATGCTCAACAGGACCAAGGACGCGGAGAGCTATTTCAGCTACAAGTACGGCTGGTCATTCGCCTTCGCTGCCATCTCGTTCCTTTTAACAGAGGTAAACCCTTCCTGCAGGCTGGGGCGGGAGGGGGCGCTGCCCAGGCTCAGCGGCGGGGGCAGGGGGAGGGCACAGTGGACCCCCACTCGACTGACTTTCTTCACCCCGGGCTATGTCGCTCTTACCTGCACGTGTCCCCTCCTTGCAGGAAATCCAGGGGCCCTGCTCCTGTCCCACACACCACCACTCCCCCTCCACTGCCCCCCGGCTGTGCAGACCTGAGCTAGGCAGGAACCAGGCCAGGCCTCCCTGCTGAGCTCTCCTCTGCCCTCCCCCCACTGCAGAGTGCTGGGGTGATGTCCGTGTACCTGTTCATGAAGAGGTACACCGCAGAGGACATGTATAGGCCTCACCCTGGCTTCTACCGCCCGAGGCTCAGCAACTGCTCCGACTACTCGGGCCAGTTCCTCCACCCCGACGCCTGGGTCCGAGGCCGCAGCCCTTCGGACATCTCCAGCGACGCCTCCCTGCAGATGAGCAGCAACTACCCAGCCTTGCTCAAGTGCCCCGACTACGACCAGATGTCCTCCTCCCCGTGCTGAGCTCGCCGCCTCCCTCCATGCGCGGTGGACAGACAGGCGGACAGCCCTGCCTGTGCTCCCCTGCCGGCCCCTGGCTGAAAGGCCCAGGCTGCCCCAAGCTTTGCTGTAGCTACCTGACCCTTGTTGCCCCCCTGCTTCCCCCAGAGGCCTTCTGCCCGCCCTAAGGTGGTGACAGGAGGCTGGAGCCAGCAGGCAAGCTGATTGGCTGAGAGCCCGAGTGTGGCACACACACACACACACATACACACACACACACACACCACTTGATGCCAATCAGCAGTGTCTTGGGAAGCCAGAGCTTCCCCTTTCCTGGGAGAGGTGGGTGTCCAGCCGTGTGCCCACCCCTGTGCTCCCAACTTCACGGCGCCAGGCCAAAGCCACCTCTGAGATGCCATTTCTCACACAGACCAAGCTGGACTGCATGCTCCAATGCACCTGGGCCTCACCACATTCCCAGCCTGGCCATGGGGCCAAAAGGCAACTCTGATAGGGAAAGTCTGGCTGGTTCAGAATCCTCACGCAGTGCTCCCAGTGCAATTATTTATCTGCTTCCTCACCTGAATCCCGCCAACACCTCGTGTCTGTGCTCTCCAGCCCTCCACCCCACAGGCCGAGAATCTTCCCAGCTTCTGCTCCCAGAACTCAATGACCAGACCTCAGTCTTTCAGGGGCTGAGTGTGAGTCTGGGCCCACCCTGAGGAAGTCACAAAGAGGTGTTAATGGCTGACGATGTCTTAATACATATGGCCCCTTGGTGACACTTTGAAAGGGGCCTTTAATGCCTTAACCCAAAGAAGCGACTCTGACCATGAGAATTTTAAAATTTGGCTGGTCTGTTTAATATTATCAGGCCCTGTCAGGCCCTGATACCATTCCTGTTCATAGGAGCAACATGTGCAGTGCAAGGCCCTGAAATCGAATCATGTAGACCGATGTCTGTTCCACCTAAGAGGCTGCCTGGGATTTGGAGCTAGATTTGCCGACGCCATCTTGAGCCTAAGACAGCCAGACCCGGGATGATGCAGTTGCTCTCCTGAGGACCCCGTGAGCCCTGGGGCCAGCTTGTTCCCACGTAGGGCTGCTTCCTGAGTTTGGGAACTACGTTGGCAAATGGAAGCCTCCAGGCTATGAGGCAGTACAATGCCCACAAGATGCCCATTGCCCTGACAGGAAACCTGAGCTGTGGGTAGGAAGCACCTTAGGGGAGTCCATGAGGGTGTGGAAGGTCACTGACAGATGTGGCCTCCCACTTTATGGACCTCTTCTCAGCTTGTACATTTCAGGGTTTGCAATTTTGAAGGGGAACCACCTCCAGGCAATCTGGGGTGCACTTCTGCCCAGTCAGCTTTTCTCTCTGCTCCTGAACTCAGCTGTCTGTGGGTTCTGGCTGCACCAGCCACAGTGGGTGGTTCCCAACTTCCAGTGCCCCGGAAAGCACTACAGAAAATGCACTCCTGGTAGGTTCCTGGGCCGGTGCCCCCTCACAAGATACCACAGGCCAGGGGCTTAAACAACACACTTTCATTTTCTCATGGTCCTGGAACCTAGAGCCTGAGGTCATGGCCTCGCCTTGGCCAGCAGCTGGCCTTCTCTGGGTGTCCTCACGGGGTCATGCCTCTGTTCGCATGCTCACCTGTGCCCAGATGCCCTCTCAGGAGGCCGCCCAGCTCACAGTATCACCTGTTTAAAGAACCTCTCTCCAAATAGCCACATTCTGATGTTCTGGAGGGTTTCACCATAGGAATTGGGGGTGAGGGAGTGGGGAGCAAGGGCAGCTTGAGTAGCTGGGTTATTACGTTTGTTTCTGGGCATGATAAGAGGGGAAGAGAGGAGAAGCCCTTTCTGGGCCCAGTTCAACCACTAACTCAACGTGGATCCTCAGGCAACCGCCTTCGTCTGAGGGGCTGGACCCAAATTACTTCCAAAACCCCCACCCCACACACAACCAACTCTAATGATTCCGCCTCATGGAGAAAGTTCCAGATTGCTCCCAATGTGACTTTTCACCCTTGCCAGCAAACCTATAGCAAGTATAAAGCCCCAACTTTGTGCTCCATTGTGCTTTCTGGCTACTGTGGACAGAAAAATACAGAAACCATGTTCCCCGCAGCGAAGAAGTGGGTGAGCGAGGCTGGAGGTTCTCCAGACTGGACAGGGGTTCAGATGGGCTCAGCTCCTGTCTTTGTCAGTGTAATCTGCCCCCGAGACCACCTTCCTCCTGACACACCCGTCCTCTGTCACTGTGTCCCTGTGGCAGCTCGTTTGTGTGCACACGGGAAAATAGAATCCACTCCTAAGTGCAAGATGCCAGCTGTCCATCCTTGGCCGGGCCTTTCTCGGCCTGGGCGCTGAGTTGCTAAGTCAGGCTTTGCCCCTGGGAATGTGAATTGACGCTTATCTTAGGAGTGGGGTCTGGGGCATTTTCTACCTGCCTGGGGGAGCGTGGCTGTCTCCATAATTGTGTAACTGTCACCATTTTTTTCCTTTCTATAAATTAATCTCAGAACTGAGGCTTATTGGCAGCCTCTCCACAATCACAAGGTTTTTATCAAACATTAAAGTGTATAAACTCAACTCAGAAATCATAAAGCAGGGCTCCTTCCTTAATACTCTTTCTGATCGCTTATTTCCTCGAGCAGTTAAAAAAATACATGGATGAGTTTTTTTAATCATTCTCAAGAAGTGGGAGAGGGAGATGAATACCCAAAATCTGAGGAATTATGGCATAAAACCACTTGGGGCCACCAGCCATTGGGATGTTGGTTCTGTCCACTCATCGCCCCTTCCTGCCTGCAGGGGTGAGGCAGTGGTCATCCCTTCCCCCTCTGATACACACAGATCACATGGTGGCCTGCCAGGGGTGACCTGTCACCAAGGCTGCACATGGTGCCGAGGGGCAGGAGCCAGGGCAGATTCACGTGTGACACCATGCGGTATTGCCAAGGACCCCTTGTGGGGGTAACTCCACTTCCTCCCTAAGTTAAGTGAACTAGAGAAATAAACAGGAATACATATCTAGAAGAATTTTTTTTATTATTGCTTAAAGATTTATTTCTTTATGCATACAAGAGCTGGGGTGCAGGCCAGAGGTGCGGGGGGTGAGAGGATTCACCAGAGACAGAGCGGGGAGCAGAACAGACAGACTGACTGAAATACACTGCTGAGGGGAGCAGCGGGCGAGTCAGGAGAGGGCTGCTGCACCATGTGGGTCAGCTCCCTGGCCGGGGATCAAACCCGTGCTGCAGTGGCTGTGGACATCACATAGCGCTGAGACTTAACCCCTGCGCCACTTGGGAGGCCCTAGACAAAAATCTTTTAAGAACTTGGCTGACGCGCTGGTGGAGGCTTGGCAGGTCCTAAACCAGATGCAGTTCAGGTCCACAAACTGGCCGATGCCCTTGTTCATGGGACGTCCGTCTTTGCTCTCGCAGGACTTCCACTGGTGACACGAGGCCCACTTGCTTTACTCCAAGTCCCTGATTTAAATGTTAGCCTCATCCAAAACCACTTTCATAGAAACGGTGTAACTGAAAACCTCGGCCCATGGTCCAGCCAAGTCAAGACATAAAACTAACCATCACAAGTGGATACAGGGCAAGGAAGGCAGGGGAACCTGCATTCTGCCCTAAGAACTGCGGGGGTGGGGATGGGGCACGGGGAGAGGAGTCAGCACATCCAGGCCTGGAGCTCTGCCCCTCCTCAAGCTGCCCCTCCTCAAGCTGCCCCTCCAGCTGAGACCCGGTCAGTGCACGGAGCCCTCTTGCTCCAGTCTTGACTTGTGCCCTTGTCAGCGAAGGCACCTCATGTGCAAACACGACCCCTGGGAAGTGACCAGCCTCCAGAACAGACACTCGTGCCTTGAGCGGGCACTGGAGTGGGCGGACCAGTAGGTTCCACTGAATGTGCTTTTGTGCAGGACCCAGGCAGGCTGGGACCCCGCCCTCACTGCAAGTGTGGGCTCAGCCAGAGAGGCAAGGCTCAGCCACCTCCTGCAGGCCCCACGCCCCCAGGGGTCCGGGGAGCAGGCTCCGAGCACAGCCAAGTTGATTCAGAACCTGACTCCGGCTCAGGTTCCCACTGCCTCCAGGGACCCTGGGCCCTGCCAACCCTCCCCAGGCCTCCTCCGCTTTCTCCTGGGTAAAGGAAGGCTCATCTCCCCATCTGCTGTGGAGCTGGATTTTCTGCCTGGGTAGCCCTGCCTTGGGAATTTGAATTTGCAGACAACAGGCCCTCTGGCCTGCTGGTTCTGAGGTGACAGTGGACCCACCGTCAGAGGCCTGAGCACCCTCAGGAGGCTGCACCACCTCTGTGTGTTGCCAGCAGTCTGGGGACCCCGGTCAAAAAGTGAAAGGGGGGAATTGTTAGGGGGAAGTGATGTCCTGAGTTAATCCCATACAGGCTTTGTGGACCCCACCCCCACTCCAGACTAAAGCCATCAAGACTCTGGGAAAGACAAATCCCATCACCACCAAGGGAGGGTGGCTGGGACCTAAGGGTGGAGTTGGGCAGCCAGGTTGGATATAAAAACCAAACACGTGGGCCTTGGGCTCTCTCTGGCTCGCGATCGCTCGCCTCCTGGCTTCACCGCTCCTGGCTGGCGGCCAACTCTGAGAGCGCCATTTTGGGATTCCTGATCAGCGGATTGGGTAGGACGCATTTAAAACTTTGTCTCCCACTTTTCTCCCAGAGCTGTACATTTCCTCATTTCCCCTTCCCTTTGTAAATAAACCTTTTATTAACCTTTCGCGTGTGCCTGCAGTAGAGCATTGGTAAGTCCTTTTAAGCGCGCGGGTGAGGACCCACAGTCAGGCACCCCGTTTTGTATCGGGGTTGCTCTACAACATAATGAAGGGTTAGGTAAAATCGCCTCCAGGAAATGTCCCCAACCCTAAAGGTTTTATGGGCAAAACCCAGCTGAACTTAAGTGATGGGCCCCTAGCTCCTGCCAGGGGTACCCAAATGATGCCCCAAACAATGTGGAGTTGAGGTAAGAAAGGAGGACCCCAGGAAGAGAGGACGTGGTAACAGGGTGCAAATGGCAGCAGGAAGCTGCCTCGCCCTTCCTCTCAGCCCCAGGGGAGGCGGGAGGGGAGTGTCTCCATCCCTGTCTGCCCCTCAGGCAGCTTTGTGGGAAGGGAGGCCCAACTCTAGGTTCAAGAGCAATTCAAGGGCAAGAGGCACTTGGCCAGAAGAGGCTTCAGGGCAGAAAGCTGCCCCAGGTGTGATTGTCTGTTGGGACGTGGAAGTTTGTTGGAAGGTGGGAGCTGGGTGAGAGGAGAGAGTTGATGGCTCCCTGGGAAAGCTTGTCCCAGTACGATTTTACCTAACCCTTCACTATACAAATGAAAAAACTGGGGTCCCCAGACTGCTGGCAACACACAGAGGTGGTGCATCTTCCTGAGGGTGCTCAGGCCTCTGTCTGTGGGCCCACTGTCGCCCTGGAACCAGCAGGCCAAAGGGCCTGTTGTCTGCAAATTCAAATTCCCACGGCAGGGCTACCCTGCACAAGGAGACCTGCTAGCCTCAAATCAGCATGCAAGCCCCTGGGGTCACCTCGGGGGAGGAGCTGCGTCTCTGCCAGGCCAGCCTCCTCAGCCAGCCTCCACTTCCAGCCCAGCCTCTCTGGGCCAATCTAGGGCACTCTGGGGGTCTCCGGGTCTCCAGCCACAAGATGGCCACCACCTTGGTGCTCTTCCTTAGGGAGGAGTAGACTGAAGTGAGGCCTTTGAGGAGGATTCTGGTGGTGCTGGTGAAACAGGCCTTCTGAGGGCCTCCCAGGTGGCGCAGCGGTTGAGCGCTGGGTTGCGAAGCTGCCCGCGGCCTCTGCGGCGCCGGTTCGATCCCCGGCTGCTCCCCGGCCACCGAAGGAGGGTCCCACATGGCGCGCAGACCTCTCCTGCCGCCCGCTGCTCCCCTCAGCAGTGTACTTCGGTCCTTCTGCCTGCTCTACTCCCGGCTCTGGCTCTGGTGAATTCTCTCGCCCTCCCGGCTTCTGACTGTACCCAGTGCATGTATAAACCAAAACAAACAAACAAACAAAACAAATAGATAAATAAGACATGCCTATAGAAAATTAAAAAAAAAAAAAAAAAAAAAAAAAAAAAAGAAACAGGCCTTCTGGGCAGCCTGGGGCCTCAGAGTCACCATCCTATGACCCAATCTTAGCCAACTCATGTGGCCTGGCCCTGCCTTCCTCAGCCCTCACCCTGCTCAGGGCCTGGGAGGGGGGTTCCCCCACCCCCTTTGTGCTCTCCTCATCACCAGGAGGAGCAGGGTTTTATATGAGGCGGGGAGGGGACTGTTAGGGAGGGGGCTGGAATTAGCTGATGCTCCATTGACCCAGCCCTGAGTGCCTCCTCTCCAGAGCTGATGCAGGCTGGGGTCTGGCTCATTCCCTGCAGCAGATGGGACACTTTCAATAGCAAATACTAATTTGATTCAAATTGCCCTGAACAATAAAAGTATTTGTTATATTCACATCAGGAAGGCCAGGACTAGGTGTGAGTTCAGGGACTGGCCAATTCAGTGACTCGGTGATGCCCTCAAGGACCCATGTCCCTTCCATCCCCAGATTGTGCTGTCCTTGGGTTATGGTGGCTTGATGGAGGCTGGTAGCAAGATGGCGACTGGTAGCAAGATGGCGGCTGGGACTTCCTTGGGAACAAATACAGCTTTCTTGGAAGGTTGTCCAGAGGACTCTATCTCATGCCTTATTGGCCAAAATGAGTCATAAGCTCCATTCCTCAACCAAAAAGCTGGCAAGGGGGAGGGGAAACCAACTGCTCCAGTTATCTAACACTACTTAACAAATTGCCCCATACTCAGTAGTCTAAGACAATCGCAATTGTATCATTATCACGTCTGTCAGGGGCTGTCTGGGTTTAGCAATGTGGGTTTCACTCAGGATCTGTCTGGTGACTGGAGTCAGATAGTATCCGTCACCTCCAAGGCTTCCTTACTCACTTGTCCAGCAGAATAGAAGGGTAATATTTAACTGAAGACGGTGGAGGCTCAGGCCACCTCCTCACTCCACCCCAGCCCACACCAGCCATCTCCCTAGACATGGCGTCCAACCCTTGGGCTCATGCCCAGTCTCTCTGCCCAGGGCCCTTTATCTAGTGAGCTGGTATTCCCCACCCTTGAGAAAGAAGACAGCAGGGCTCAGTACTTGGGAGCCAATGTGTTCTTTACCTCACCCACTGTCAGGAACAAGGGCTGAGCTTCTGGCCCGGAGAAGGCCTGATGGATGCTTAGAAATGACCTTGCAGTCTCAGGGCTGCGGCTGCAGAGTTTAAACCAATTGTCATCACTGATCTTTGAATAATTCATCTGGCACTGAGCAATTGGAAAAAGAACAAGGCTTGAGGGCTTTGGAGGTTTCGGGTCAGACAATTAAGACACCATGTATCACCGGCGTCTCTGCAGACTGGACGTGTGTCAATTTTTGTCTAAAATCCACCCACACTCGCACATCCTCCTCTTACCCTATTTCAAACACAAGAGAATCTGTGTGAAAGCACTATGGAGTCAATTTTTAAAAAATAAACTATGTAAAGTCTTCTTTGGATGAAGTTATTTTTATCAATAATAGCAAACAGACTAAATGAAACAAACTCCACAAGAGGTTTTAGATAAGGACCATATGCTAAAGCCAAAGCAAATGTTGGTGCCCTAAATGATGATCAAGTTTCCTTGGTTTCCTGCAAGGTCAGGCATAGGTGTGGGTAAAATGGACTTGCCATAGTCAGTTGACAGTTTCTTGTGTCAGGTTAGACACCAGAACTTCAGCTTCAAATCCAGCGGGGGGCATCATCAGAAACTGCCGTCATCAGGACGTCTGGGAGGCCTCTTACTTCGGGTGTTTTGATTATTTTCAGGAAGCTGCCAACACCAGGTGGCTCTCCTCTGTGAAGTTACTGACAGATGCGGGCCAGGTCCAGCATTTTATCGGTGGTTGCAAAATGCCAATGTCGTTGTGTCGCCCTTTCCTGGGGGACGGGCTGGAACACACCTGTCCGGACACACCTCCCCTTACCGGTTCTCTGTGCAGGTGTGCAGCTGCTCGCGCCCTGTCTTCGAGGCGCACGTCCCCAGGGGATGAGCACTGGAGTTACTTCCAGCGACGGCATCCACTAGCCACACCGCGCTCGGCAGCCCTTCCTCTTCACTCATCTATGATCCTCATTTCCGAGAGAAACTTTGAGGCCCTGTGAGCATCATTATCCTGCCTGGCCTCTGCGCTTTCTCTGTCCCCGGTCACTAAACATCACAAGCTCTCCTCCAAGAAGTCCGCCCTGATGAAAGGGCTCAAGGTTGGCCACTTCTCAGCTTCTAGAAAGCCACTCCCAAGCAGGACTGGGACCATCGTGTTTTCCCAGGCCAAGGGCAACCTTGCCAGGAGGTGACACCCCCACCCCCCACCCCCCACTGCTCCCGCCCCTGCAAGGAGAGGGGCCTTTCCTGGAGCCCCCTCCAGCTCTGAGTCACCAGCTCCCAAGCCTCAAGCCCCACAGGAAAAATGCAAATGGGTTCTGGTGATTCGGGAACTCACGCCACCTCTGCGTGGGGGAGGATGTTATAATATCAGGCTGTCGCCAAATGAACGTTATTAAACAAATGCGCAAAAATAGCAGCCGTAATTACTCCTATGCAGCAGCTCGAGCTGAGCTTTCCGTGCATTTCTGTGCCCCCTAAACACAGGGCTGTCGCTGCTCCTGCTCCTTTGGCCCTTCCTCCTTCCTGCTCCCCAAGACGGTGCAGAGGTAGGAGCCCCATGCGAGCTTCCAGATCCCCATGGTTTCCTGGGGAAGGAGAAAAGGACGAAGCTCAGATTCCGTCAGCACCTCTGACATGCGTGCAGGGCCTGGGCAGGTGGAATCCACCTATGCCCAGGACGGACGAACACACCACTCGCTGCTGGCCCCTGGGGTGGATTAGCAAAGCGAGTCCCAGAGAGGCCGCGTAACTGCCCAGTGGTCACCGGGCTTGTAGCTATGAAAGCCCAAGTTGGACCAGTTGCAGCCCTTATGCCCTGTGCCCTTTGCCAACGTTCCTGGAACCAGCCATCTCCCAGTCTCCTCCCATTCCCTGCAGACACCTCACATCACAGCCCCTGTCCGCGCACGCAGCTTTGAGCTCTATCTGTCACCACAAGTTTCGTGTCACCCGACTCAGGCCCCAGGGCCAGGCTGGGGGGAGAGTCTCCCCCAGAGAGCAAAGCAGATGACACGGAGGAGGGAGGGCCTCAAGGAGAGGCGGTCAGGGGGATGCTTGGCTGCACAGAAGGCCAAAGGAGCAGGAGGGGGCCCACCACGGATCTGGGCAGAGGCCGGCTGGTCTAGGCGCAGGTGCGCCCTGCAAGCTAGGGGCGTCCTCACCGCAGCAGGTGGGTCCTGCGCCCGCTGCGCCTCCACCCCATCCATCCAAACGGAAGCCACGACGGCTACCTCTGTTATGAGCGTAATGCATCACACAGCACTATATAAAAGGGGGGCACACAGCCATTGAGGGTCTCCCCAAGAGCCAAGCATGGGGGATGAAGACCCAGTGGCCAAGCCCAGCTCCTGCTGCTCTGCCTTCAGAAGCTCATGGTTGAGCGGAGCCGTTGGGATGGTGATGCTGGCGGTGGCGCTGACCACAGCAACTATTAACACCATCTGGTGGACACCGTGAGCTCGGCCTGGACCCCCGTCCATGAAGGACGAGTCCTCCCTGCTGCTGGGATCACTGTCAGCAGACGCTCGCCTTGAGCGCCTTACTTTGGGAATTGTCCCCCTTAGAGCACCCTCAGGCCTTTCCAGGGGGCACCCATGGGCTGTGGCTCTTGGGAACAGAAAGTCCCTGCCATCCTGGGGCTCCTGGGCAGGTCAGCCGGGAGGGTTTGCCTGCAGCACCCCACTAGGGGTGGAACTGGGAGACTCTGACTCCCCCAGTCCTGAGTGGACTCAAGGACAAGCCCCAACTCCTGCCCTCACTCCCTCACTCTTTGTCATAGTGGCTTCTGGGGATGTCCAGCCTGTAGCAGGTTATCACTATAATCATGTAACTGCTGATAAAATCTCCCAGAGGTACATGAAGGTGAGTCTAGCCCACAGGGTACACAGGCAGCCGCAGACACGCGCCTCAGCGGACATTTTTTTGTTTGCCTCTGCTCTGCTGGCCAAGGAGCGGGTTAGGGACTCCCACTGGGCCCATGACGGGAGCTCACACTGATGAGCTGCGGTGGGGAGTGCCCTGTCCCCAGCCACTTCTGTGCAGACCCCGACCTGTGCAGGCATCCAGAGCAGCCTGCCCTAAGGTCCCCAAAATGCTGACCCCCACCCTGCAGAGGTGACTCTGATGTGGGCAGCTCAAATAGCAGAAGCGCTTCACGGCACACGGTTCAGCCTCTGCCTCAAGGCAGGTCCCTCTGCTGGGTTGGCCCTGCCCTTGGGAACCACACCCAATAAACCTTGCTCTGCAGCTTCACGTCTGAGAGCAGAGATGAGCCCCCACTGATGGGTCACCCCCACTGTGGGTGCTGTGACTCTCAGCCATTCCATCATTCTGGCCACTGCCCTCTGTGGATCCTCTAAATTGCGCTCTCTAAGTGTGATTTTCAGAATCAATTCAAAAGCCCAGCACCAAGGCAGGAGACCCTCCCACAGTGAGGCGGGCATTGTGCATTGTTGGTTAAGAAAATGGCAGAGACCTGTCACCTTTGGTGCTGGGCAGGCCTGAAGCCAGTCCTGAGGCCAGTCTGTACCAACCAGCACCTCCACCTGATTTGGGGGAGTTGTAAGTCAATCCTTTGCATCCACCTCCTCCTTTATCAGGTTATGCACTGGCCCCATCAACAGAGAACTTGCATCCAAAAAGAAGCTTTTTTCCCCCCAAATTTCAAAAGCTTCCCCAAATTTATAAGACAAAAAGTTAACAATTCTGCCCTCTTCTGGCCAATTTGTGGTTGTCCTCTAATATATTTCCTGGGAATCGAAGGGCACAAGCTGATCCCCTCCTGGTTTTGACACAGGAAATGTGTCGGACCTGGACATGCAGGGCCTCCGTCATAATGTGGTGGCCGCGGAATTCCAGGGCCTGGCAGGTCAACTCAGCCATGCACCCGGGACGCCTGGCAGGGCGGCGCTGCCCTCCGAGGCAGGAGGGTCACCCAAAGCCTCTGCAGCAACTGTGAGCTCTTCTCAGGCTTCCTGTTTTATTTCTAAATAAATCTGAAACTTTGAGAAAAGTTGCACGTCCAGAACAAAGAGCCTTTTTTTCTAAGGTAGCAGCTCTACGTTTCTTGTAAGTGGGACTCTCCATGTCTCAGCGATGCGAAGCTGAAAGGGAGAGCAGCTCTACATATTAAGTAGTTAGGCCCTTGGAACCTCCCATCTGCAGCTGGCCCCGGCGGGGGGATGGGTATTTGGGTTGGTTGGGCAACAACCAACACTAGCAACATTTTGCCGGCCAACCCTGCCACCGGAGCCACCTTCTGATCTGATCATTCTTGGGACAAATCACTGAGTCCTGAGCATGAATGGTATCATTCTTTTGTGGCCCCTGTGCTCTCTCCCTGCTCCAGGGTCATTGACCAGCTTCTCTAAGAAGTTTGGATGGGGGCCTCCCTGGTGGCACAAGGGTTAAGTTCTCAGCGCTATCTAGTTATCACCACTAGATAACTAGACCACTGCGGCCTGAGTTCGATCCCCGGCCAGGGAGCTGACGCACATGGCACAGCAGACCTCTCCTGTCTTGCCCGCTGCTCCCCTCAGCACTGTATTTCAGCCGATCCACCTATTCTGCTCCCTGCTCTGTCTCTGGTGAATCCTCTCCCCCACCCCCACACCGCTGGCCTACACCCCAGCTCTTATTTATATGCACAAATAAATAAAATAAATCTTAAAAAGAAAATCTGGATGGAATGGCTCAAGCACACCTCACTTTTATCACGACTGATCTAGGAACCAACAATTTGAATAATCAGTAAATTCTTAAGAAATAGGATGTTGGTGGAGTCAGAGGGCTTCAGAACTTGGCATCACGATGGGGAGGGGGATTCTCAGGTTGCAGAATGGGGAGCAAAGGGGGAGGGAAGGTTCCAGAAGGAGGCTGACATCCCGAAACCAGCAGGCCAATCAACAAATGCTTTGACTCAAAGGATTGGACTTCGAGGCCATGGGGCGATCAGGGGTGTGGGCAGAGGGAGAGGCTGGTGGACATGGGGTGGGGAGAGGAAGGGACAGCACAGTCACGTGTCCCATTCCCTCGGCGCACAGGAGCCCCTGCCAGGTGATTCCTGGTGTCCTTACAGGGGCAGAGGGGGCTCCCAGGGGCTCTGCTGGTATCAGCACGGAGAAGGAGCGCAAGGAGAAGGAGTCAGAAAGGGAAGCCATGCCTAGGACTTTTCTTAGTTGTGGTCACTGGCACAAGTCCTCTAGGAGAGAAGAGAGGCTCCTCTGGACGGTCGTCCAAGATGACTAACATTCATTTCTTTAACAGAGAAGCACCAAAAGCCCTGCACAGTTCAGCTGTATTTACCTGAACAGGAAATTTTTAGCAGAAAAAAAATGATAACTGCACACACACACACACACACACACACACATACACACATGCACCCCAAATGCCAAGCTTCCGAAGGCAGAGCAGGTGTGTCCCTCTGGGAAGACACGGCAATCAGGAGGCTGGTAATTAAGCTGCAAACATGTTTGGAGACACTACTTTGGCCAGAGAACACTGCAGGTTGCTCTGAAATCCCACCTTCTCTAGCCAAGAAGAAAAATGTAGAGAATGCAGCCATTACCTCCAAACACTTTCATCCCCAGGGACTCGAGGGGGGTGGGGGGGCAGGGAGAGGGTGGGCGCTAGCAGAGGGCTTGCGCCCTGGTGCTCCAGGCAGGGGGAGGCAGAGGGCAGGCAGGGGGAGGCAGAGGGGAGTTGGGTAAGTGCCGCCAGCTGGCCTAGTTTGGGGCCCCCAAGCCTGGATTTGGAACACAGGGCTGACTTCCTGTGTCTTCCTGTCTTTGAGGATGAATTTCTCAACGGTAGAGATCCGGCTATGAATTCACAAACCATGATTTTATAACAAGTTTCCTGCCTTCATGGAAGTACATCTGTAATTAACTTTGGGGGCCTTTTGGGGAAGCTAGTGCTCCTCACCAGGGCCCAGCTGGTTGGCATGGAAACGTCCGGCACACAGATTCAGTTCTGGCAGGTTCTGACACTTTCGGGGCAGAGCATACCTAACCCGCTGTTCTGACACAGCCATCTTGGTGCTGTGGATATTCTGAGGCTAAAACCAAGCTGCTTCAACCTGCAGAAATTGTCTGCCAACAAATCATCAGCCAACAAATAACGGGAGAGGAAGACATGGAGGAGGTAGCACAGTTTGAAGACAGCAACCCAAAGGGGCAGGTGACCTGCTGAAGTCTGAGATCAGGGAAGGCTTCCCGGAGGAGGTGACGTGTATGCCCAGCCCTGAAGAATGGGTGAAAACTCGCCCTGGGAAAGACCTCGTGTAGGCGTTTTCAGAAGGAGAACAACTTGTACAAATGGTCTGAGGTGCATTTGAGACCCCAAAAGAAGCCCAGGACAGCAAGCAGGCGAGTGTTAGGGCATGTGAGGGTCCAAAATAAAAGGGGACATTATGCATAATAGCTGGCATTTTTGAAATTAAAAGAAATATTTTGGGCCTCCCCGGTGGTGCAGCGGTAGAGCGCTGGGTTGTGAAGCTGCCCGCGGCCTCTGCGGCGCCGGTTCGATCCCGGCTGCTCCCCGGCCACGGGAGGAGGGTCCCGCATGGCGCGCAGACCTCTCCTGCCGCCCGCTGCTCCCCTCAGCAGTGTACTTCGGTCCTTCTGACTGCTCTGCTCCCCGCTCTGGCTCTGGTGAATTCCCTCGCCCTCCCGCGCTTCTGACTGTACCCAGTGCATGTATAAACAAACAAACAAACAAAAAACCAAACAAATAAATAAATAAAAACATGCCTCTTTAAAAAAAAAAAAAAAAGAAAGAAATATTTTATGGAACAACTTTCCCATAAAAATGCACAAATCAAAACCTCTGTGCACGCCAGATAAGCCCATTAATGGGGAGCTGTGTCTGCCCTTCTACCAGGGACTCTAAGCTAATTATCTGTTTCTGAGCTTGCTGCAGAAAACACAGCAGAGAGAAACATTAAAGCCAGTTTCTAGTGGGGGTTTTGTGCTTATTTGGAAGTTTTCCCTCAGAAAAGGCGGAGAACCAGTCAGCTCAGGTAGGTGCCGCCGCGTGGGCAGGTGCTGAGGTAAGCTGCCTCCCATCTGACCTTCAGAATGACCCCAGGAGACAGTGAGCATTTCCTCCACTGCATGCAGGGGAAGACCAGCCTGGAAGTACCCAGATCACCTGTCCCAACCCACGTGGCCCGCAGGCAGAATTGCTGACATTTGAGTCAAGTTTGCCTCTAATGCCTGTCCTCTTTCCGGGGTGAGCACTTGTGACCTTCAACTACGTTTTTGCCTGGGGCGGCGGGGAGGGAGAGGGGTCACCCACTCAGTCACTGCGGCCTGGCAGTCTCTAGCGCCTGGGCCCTCTGGCCAGGGCACCAGTCACCTCCAGCAGCAGCACCCCGGAGTCAGTGACAGTGATAAAATGGGATCAGGAGGAAGGGAGAGGGGCCGCTGTCAGAGGCGGGGACACTGGGCTGAGACCTGGGTAGGAGGGAACGTTTGTGGAATCCACGAGCAATTAAGGTTTGGCCTGAATTCAGAAAATGGTGGCCTAACTCTCAGCTGGAAACGTGGCGCCAGCCGCTGGCAAGGCCCCTGCTCAGACGCAGGGGAGACGCCCCACCTAGTGGCTACGGCCCGCAACGGCCTGAACGGAGCTGCGGAGCCGAAAACCCTTAGACAGAAGAGGACTCGAGCCTTTCAAGCCCCTGCCAGTCAGGGACGCAAAGTGGGGTGTCCTTAGGCCCCAAATAAACACGTAAGCAAAGAATCAAGAAAGTAATTAATAACCCCCTGATAAATAACTATAGATCTCTAAACTTCGCATGGATCTGTGTGTACTCAGGTGTCATATTTTTGCCACATATTATTTTATATTTATTAACAATAATAAATTAAAATCAATGATCATTATTTTAAATTACTTATACTTCCTGTGTTTCTATGTAATTTTATAGTTCTCTATTGTTTTATATTTATTACTGTTATAAATTTATATAATTTAGAATTAAAATTAATAATATAAATAGCAATTAACAGAAAATTTGATGAACATAAACAATAAAGAACAAAATATTAAATATTGTTACTGTTTAATTATTAGTTATTTATATAATTTAATATTGATAACATTTCATATTTTTCTAGAAGCCCATTTACTTGTTTACCTAAATATATCTCATTTAAAAGAAAAATCTTGGGGGCCTCCCCAGTGGTGCAGCGGTTGAGCGCTGGCTTGCGAGGCTGCCCGCAGCCTCTGCAGCACCGGTTTGATCCCCAGCCGCCGGGTGAGGGTCCCACATGGTGCACAGACCTCTCCTGCTGCCCGCTGCTCCCCTCAGCAGTGTACTTCGTCAGTCTGCCTGTTCTGCTCCCTAGTCTGGCTCTGGTGAATTCTCTCACCCTCCCGCACTTCTGACTGTACCCAGTGCTTGGAGAGAGAGAGAGAGACAGAGACAGAGAGAGAGAAAGAAAAGAAAAATCTTGGGCCTCCCTGGTGGTGCAGGTGGTTGAGCGCCGCACTGTGAAGCTAGCCACAGCCTCTGCAGCGCGGGTTCAATCCCAGCCAGCGGGCGAAAATCCCACATGGCGAAGCAGACATCTGCTCCCCTCAGCAGTGTATTTCATCAGTCTGCCTGTTCTGTTCCCCACTCTGTCTCTGACGAATCCTCTCACCCTCCCACGCATCTGGCCTGTACCCCAGTTCTTGTATAAAAAAAAAAAATCTTTAAAAATAAATAAATAAATGAAAAATCTTTGCCACTAGTGCAGGAGATAGAAAGCCACTATCAGGCATGAAAGAAGCGGAAAGTGATGATGAGAATGAGTCTGTGAACAACGAGTCACGTGCCCACTGTGCACTGCCACCTGCAGGGCATGGCGGTGTGGACTTCTCTGGGGAAGGGCGTCAGCATGCCTGGGAAGCTGGGGACGGAGGTGCAGACGCGGCCCTAGCCTGGATCCGCAGCAGGGCTGGCCTGGATCTGCAGGCGTGGAGGTCAGTGCGAGGCAGAGGAAATCTCTCTCCCCGTGACATGGGCTGCGATTCAAACTCACACTCCTGCCCCACCCAAGGTTCTGGGGTGCACTGCCTTGGGGCTCCAGAAACACATACCTATGTGTATTTATCAGGCACATCCAATTATTTCTCCAGGTAATTGTTGATGAAGCTGTGTTTTCTCCTGAAGTGGTAACTTGAAGAACCTGACCCCTATGAAGGGTGAACTCTGCAGTGTCTGAGAGAAAAGGGCCAAAGGGATTCTAAAAGCACTCTGGGGGTGACGCGATGGTTGTGGGCACTTTCTGGGACGCTGCAATGCCCTGGGGTTTAGACTCGTTCTTTAGTTACCTTCAAGCAGGGTTTCCCCCACATTTTATCATCAAAATTGCTACAGATACAAACAGTTGAAAACCACGGGTATAAACTGTGACTCTGGACGGTCAGAAATCAGTTCATTCACTGTTCATTCAGCAAACACCTATTTAGCTGCCGCCCTGCTGCTGCGTGGGAGCTAGGGCCACCTGTGGCCCCCCATGGCTGAATGCTGAGGTCCCAGAAACCTAGATGTGTGCCCCAGGCCTGGCCCAGGCCGGAGGGCACAGGGCAGGAGACTCAAGCTGTCCTCTGGGCTTCGGCTCATCTGGGACGTGGGGGATGCAGGGTGGCTTCAGGTGCCGAGCCTCAGGAGGCTTTTCACGCGGCCTCCGGAAGAGAACTCGGGTGTGAGAGCCTGGAACCTGCGTCTTTGCTCATCAGCTCTGCAGCAACCCTCTGGAGTCCCCTCCAAGTTTCTTGCCCTGTTTGAACTCCCCAGTCCAGGCCTGGATACCCTCCCTGGGGCCCTTGCTCTGAACTCCTTGTCTACCTCAAACTTCCATGCAGTCACCTGGCTAACCCACCTTCCTGTCCAGGGAGCTGTGGGGTTCTCCAGCGATCAGACAGGGTTTCCCGAGTCTGGCCAGTCCCCACCCACCTGCATGACTATTTAGACTTTATTTTTCTCGCCCCAAATCCCCAACAGTTCTGCTCTGCCCTCCATTTCGTGTGCTCTCCTTCCCTGAAGACACGGAGTAGCCTGTCCCCGCTTACGTCTGTCTCCCTGCAGTTCCCCCGTCGCAGCCGGTGGCCTGTCGGGGTGCCTCCTCTTGTACTCAGGATCCCGGCACCTACCCCAGGCCAGCGTCCAGCCTCCGTCCCCTCTGTCCTGCAAGGCCCGTTCCCCTGTCCTCGGGGATCTACGCGCTCCCCTTTTCAAAACAGCGCAGGATGGGCCTCCCCTGGTGGCGCAGCGGTTGAGCGCTGGGTTGCAAAGCTGCCCGCAGCCTCTGCAGCGCCGGTTCAATCCCCGGCCAGTGGGTGAGGGTCCCACATGGCACTCAGACCTCTCCTGCCGCCCGCTGCTCCCCTCAGCAGTGTACTTCAGTCCTTCTGCCTGCTCTGCTCCCCGCTCTGGCTCTGGTGAATTCTCTCACCCTCCTGCGCTTCTGACTGTGCCCAGTGCTTGTGTAAATAAATAAATAAATCTTTAAAAAAAAAAAAAAAAACAGCACAGGATAGAAGCCTCCTGAGGCCTCTTGCCCCAGCCAGCGGGCGCCGTGGCCGGGCTGCTGTCCCCTCAGGAGGCATCAGACACTCGGCGAACCTTTAGCCGTGAATGGTGAGGAAAACTGCCCACAAGCTCCCTCGCCCCGCTGTGCCTCCTTTAGGTGACAACAGCCAGCGCTGCTCTCAGGGCCGGTGGGGTGAGGGGTGAGGAGCCAAGACTGCCCCACATGGCAGTGCTCGGGACGGGGGGAGCACTCGGGGGCATCATAACCTTGGGCACGTGCCAGGGCAGGGAGAGGAAGGCTGGCCAGACCCAGTGTCCGGGCTGGGCTGAGAGCCCCTGGCGCTTCCTCTGCTTCCCCTGGCTTTGCGGGCCCAGGAGAGGGATCTTCTCCTCTGCTGGAGGTTTGGGAGGGCAGGGCACCCCCAGAACTGGCCCAGGAGGGAAGGACAGACCCTCCCCTGCTCCGTGTCCGGACCCGCTCACCACCAGGAAACACAAAGGACAACAGTAAAGTGCTGCATGTGCCTCCGAAATCAGGAGACGCTCACCCCAGAAACCACGCGCCATCCCTTTGGAAAGTCCCGAGGATTCCATGCAGACCCCGAGTCCCCACCTCACGGGCTCTGAGCTCACTACTCCCCCACTTTCTTCTCTCTCTCTCTCTCTCTCTCTCTCTCTCTCTTTCACACACACACACACACACACACACATTCCGCCTCCCCCCTGAGCCTTCTTCAGGATGGTTAATCCTAATTTGCTCAGACTCATCTGGGGGAGACACATCCCCCAGGGGAGACATCTCACAGTCCCCCAGCACCCCGGCACACTGCCCACCCCACCCCTCTCTGCCCGCTCCGCTCCATCACCACGAATGACAACTCGAGCACGTGCTGGGAGCAGCAAGAGGCCGCCTTCCAGGAGCCCCGGCTGGAGAATCAGCGCTTTCCCTGCTGCAGAAGAGCAGGCGGCGGCCAGGCGGTGCTGGACCCTGAGCCGCTGAGAAAGGACGCGGTGGTCCTGCCGCAGAGAAGCCCCAGCCCACCCCGCACACGGAGGAGGGAGCTCCGGAGCCCCCGGCCCCATGGGGATGGGTCACGGAGGCGGGGTGCTGGGGCTGCGGTGAAGAAGGAGTGGGCATTCAGCCGGCAGGCAAGGGGCAGCAAGCAGAGCCCCGCCCGAGGTGGGGTGCGGGCTTTGAATCCCGGTTTTCTAGCCCTTCCCCAAGCAGCCTGTGTTCTCCATACTCTACCCAAAGGTTTTCTGCAGTTTTGTCATCACAGTCATTTTTTATTGTTGTCTCCCTTCGGAGTACTTTTCTCTCCACTTTGCTGTGAACCTAAAACTGCTCTAACAAAAATCAAGTCTTTAAAAACAAAGCACAGCCTTTGTTGAGCACCTGCTCCTGTCAGCAGGCAGGACCCAGCGTAACCTACAAGACACCAAGAGTGACTCCGTCTCTCTTCTGTCTCCGGTGCCCAGCGCCTGGCGGGACAACTGAGCTGGAGTCCACAGTCCAGATGCTGCGGAGACACCATCATGTCAAGGAGGAAGGCCATGAGCTCACCTGGCCACCTTTGGTCAAGGTTTTGGAGAGAAGACACCTTCCAGCTAAAAAGCCAAACCAGCTGTCCTTCCTTTCCCCCATAGTCATGGCACCAGGGATGTTTAGCTGCCTTGAGTAATTTCCTCTCTTTACAGCAAGATGAACTCCATGACAAGTGACATGTGCAACTTTCAGGAATCATCCTTAAATGGAGGGCATGTGTTTCCTTTTACCCTTCCCTCCTTTCTCTTTATTGGAAGGTAGGTGTGATGTCCGGCACTCCCACAGCCATCTTGGGCCACAAGACGAGTATGGGAATGGAAGCCACTTATGGAGAAATGAGACAGAAGGATTCTGGGTCTCTGACAGCATGAGAGTCACACAAGCCATACAGCTTGAATATGAGAGAGAAATAGAATTCTATATTTTTTTAAGATTTATTTATTTATGCATACAAGAACTGGGGTGCAGGCCAGAGATGGGGGGTGAGAGGATTCACCAGAGACAGAGTGGGGAACAGAACAGGCAGATTGAGGGGAGCAGCGGGTGAGTCAGGAGAGGTCTGCTGCGCCATGTGGTTTGCTCCTTGGCCGGGGATCGAATTTGTGCTGCAGTGGCTGCAGATTGCTTCATAGGTTGCATCTTAACCTCTTGCACCACCAGGGAGGCCCTAGAATTCTACACTAAATTGCCAAGATTTTCACCTTTCAGTTTGTTTCTTACAGCCAAATCTTACCCTATGATTTAGATGCCTCTGGGCCTTTGCATCTCCTGTTATATTCCCACCCCAGTCCTGCCTTCCTGTGTCCACCAGTATGACTCCTCAAAACGCAATTTGATTGCAATGGTTCCCTCTCACCTCGCACCCAAGAGAGAAACTTTTCACCCACCATGGTGTTGACTGGGAGAAAACCAGTTTAATTCTGCCTCTTGACCAGTGCCCTGCGATGACATTTACAAGAGACACGGGTGAAGATGATAAGCCTGAGCACACGATCTGGGGGTGGGGGCCTAACTGGTCAGAAGGGAGAGAAGATGCACAGTGACCCCTGATGTGATGGAGGAGAGAGGGAAGCAGAAAGCCGACCCACGGACCCTCGGGCCTGACACGTAATAGAGAAAGAACCCCGCCAGTCTTGGCGGAGCTAGCTGAGATCTGCATACTCACGTTTCAAGAAATAATGGTCCCTGAGTTGGGCTGCAACTAATAGCCTGTTAGATTACTAAGGAAGGAAAGCACGTGACCCAGCCCATCCCCATGTCACTTACTGTGGCATCTTAATTGGGTATTTGTGTGTCTGGAACTTAGAAAATTGCAGCCACAACCCCAGGGGAATGGATTTTCTGTTCTAATCCTTCATTCAGGGTCTTAGTTCTTGGCTTGCCTGATAAAATGAACACCATACCCCATCGGGCATTGGAGAATGGAGCCGCAGTCACAGGAAGGATCGAGGAACTGTTTAAAATAGCAAAGCTGCCTTCAACTTCTCTTCCTTGGGGCACTGGGATGACCTTCTGTCAGGCTCATAGACATAGCAAAAGTCCTCTGAGGGACTGGGGCTTCCCTGGTGGCGCAAGGGGTTCGGTCTGAGCACCACGAAGCTATCGGCAGCCACCACAGCACAAGTTCAATCCCCAGCGCTGGCCGGCCAGGGATCTACCCACATGGTGCAGCAAACCTTGCCTGTCTCACCCGCTGCTCCCCTCAGCAGTGTCTTTCTGTAGCTCCACCTGTTCTTCTCCCCACTCTGTCTCTGGTGAATCCTCTCACCACCACCCTCTGCGCACCTCTGGCCTGCACCCCACCTCTTGTATGCATAAATAAATAAAATAAATCTTAAAAAAAATAAAGTCCTGTGAGGGGTAAAGACATCTGATAATTGGGCAAGATTCCACGCTGGGGTCAGGGCCAGGGTAAGAGAGAGGAAATCCTATCCGACAACAAGTAGAGACCAGGAGTCCAAAAAAAAAAAAAAATAGAGAAAGAAAAAAGCCTTGCAAGATCTTGGGGGACAGGCTGGAGAGTCAAGCAGCTCCCATCTTGACTATAAGGGAGAGAGTGACCCCAGCTGGCATGTGGTGGTCCAGGGACCTGAGTGTCTCTCAAGAGAACAGGTTCCCAGCAGGGTTTCTCAGGAGGAGGATGAGCTGGGTTTGGAGGAGCCAGGCGGGGGCAAGCTGGCCAGCCCGGGACAAGACGGCCTAAGCCACTCGGCACAAACCTGCCACTTTCCGCAGCTTCATATGCCCTTGAGGGAGGGGCCCTCCAGTTCCTGCAGATGGGGGCGAGGATCGGGAGTGTGTGTGTCTAGGCTGGAGAACCCAAAGCTCAGATGGTTCTCAGACCCTGAATGTTGAGGTCTCGTCACATCCTACACACTGTCCTGAGAGTCTGTGTTTTCTTCTTGTAGTTGGGGCGACTATAACAAGATCACCGTAGACTGGGGGTTTCAACAATAAATTCCCTCTCCCAGGTCTGGAGAATGAGTCCGAGTGCAGGTTCATGGTTAGGTTCTGGTCAGGGGGTGGGGTGTGGCGGCAGAGAGCCAGCCTTGGTTCTGTTGATCCCCTTATAAGGGCACTGGTTCCATCTTGGGGTGTCTGGTCCCATAAGCTCATCCGAATCTAATAGCTCTAAAGGTCTCGGCTCCAAACACCCTCACAGCGGGTGTTAAGGCTTCAGCCTAGGAATTTAGGTGGGACACAAAACGTACAGCTATTTCTTGAGCAATTGATACACAGTGACTATCCCCATTTTCCAAGAACATGGAGACTGACAAGATTGAGCAACTTGCCCAAAGTTTACTGGCCTTGCCAGTTAGTGAGCGGCAGGGCTGTCGGGCTCCAAGTCCATGACCTTGAACCACTCCACACCGTCCTCCCCAGAGGCCTCCATTCCTCATCTTCTTTGCCCTGCAGGAAACCCCAGGTGCTCCGCATTTACCGGCCACAAGAGGCCCAGAACAGGCAGCCGCGTCCCAGGATGCCGGTGTTCCGTGAGACGCCGAGAGCCGTTCAGAGTAGGCACAGCAGAGTTTCTGGATGCGCAGATTGTAGCCACGCTTCTGCGGTCCTGCCTCCATGAGCGGCTGCCTCCGAAGGCACAGGGCAGGGAGGGAGACGCAGACAGTAGACCCAGAGCAGCTGCTCCCCTAGGGGAGAAAACATCGATTTTTTTTAATAAATAAAAAATCCAAAGTAAACCAACATCTTCAGAGGCATTCTCCGTACTGTTCGCGGAGATGAAAATATTTGAAGCTCCTTCTCGCTCTCACTAGCCTCCCCATCTCTCTCTCTCTCTCTCTCTCTCTCTCTCACACACACACACACACACACACACACACACACACACACACGCATTCCTCAGCCTCCACCCCTTCTCACTGAAGCTTGAGCATAGCAAGGCTGTCTTCTAGTGCATTTACACTCAGAACCAATAGCAGCATCAAAGAAGAGAATCCTCTTCATATGCTTGTCTGCTTGTGTCTAAAACAATAATGATTTTCTCCAAAATGAGCGCATCTTTGCTTTTTCCTCTCCCTTCCAAAGGAGAGCAGCCAGCAGTTTGCTTGGACGGGATCAGGCTGCACCCCATGACAACTCGGCATACTGGCTGTTAATCTTAGAAGAAACCCTCCTTTGCTTTCATGTGGATTTGCGTCTGAATGATTTGCTGATGCCATGTGGTTTATCATGCCAGGGGGAGCAATAGCCAAGCTTATTAGCGTGGTGGGTTGCAGCAGTGGAGGCTGGAGCTCTAGCTCTCCTTCCACGAATATTCCCTGCACTTCTGCCGTGTGCTTGGCATGCTGGGTGGCTGAAACTGTATTCAGGTGAGAGGTGTGTGTCTCTTCTCCACTGACAGCAAAGACAGTGTACCCACAGAGGGTGTGACATAGAGTAAATACTTGTGACATAAATGGGTCTCGGGGATCACAGCATGGCAGAGAGCAGAAGGAGCCACAATTCTTTGCAGCTCCATTCATCAGAGGTGAACTTGTTGATGTCACCACACCTTGAATCTGAGCTGATCTCATCTTGCTTTGACCAATGGGATGCAAAGGAATTTCCAAGCTTGAAGTTCAGGAGCACGAGCACCTTCTGCTCCTTACATTCTTGCTGCTATTGGAATCCTGAGGCATCCATTGAATTGAAGGAGCCCAGACTGCCTGCTGGACAATGAGAGACACATGGTACCCACTTCACCCCAATTAAAGCAGCACCGCCTAGCTAACTGGCAGCTAAGTACAGACATGAAAAAGCCAAGCCGCCATCTTACTGAGAGCCAGCCAGGATCAACCAAGTCTGACCCAGACTGGAAGAAACACTTAGATCAAAACACCTAGCCCCAAACGCCAACTCCCAAAATTGTGGTCTAAAGAAATCTTTGTTTTTTAATGTATTTTAAAATGTTTTTTAATCTATAATCCATTCCCTGCCCCCGCCAGCTTTGCAATGAGTAAAACAATGCATGCTTTTATACAATACTTGAAAAATAAATAATGCTATCCTTTGATATTTGTAAGATGGATGTACTACTTTTTCAAAACCAGTATCACACTCCAAGTACTGAATTGTGGCATTTTTTTTCTTAAAGAATTGTGGGCATTTTATTACAAAACAACAAACATTATTTTGTAATTTTTTATTAATAGTATAGACTCTATTACAAAGTTGAAATTTATTGAAACAATCCCATATGGATGGACATAATCATTGTTTTTATATTTCACTCTCTTAAATAATGTGATGAATATGCTTGTAGAAATAGCTCGAGATCTATCTCTGATTAGTTCCTTAAGGCAAATTTTTTTAAGAGGCAATGCTGAATTAAAGAAAAGCTCCATTTTCAATGGTCATATTATCTCTTTTTTGCAATTTTGGGGATAGACTGTTACCTTGCTAAACAAAATTATTTCTCAAACTTTTTGGTCCCAGGACACTTTTATACTCTTAAATCTTGAGGATTACAGAGAACTTTTGTTTATATGGGTTATTTCCATCAATAATAACTTCTGAAAAATTAAAGCTTAGAGATGTTTAAAATATTATTAGTTCACTTAAAATAACAATAATTGATCTATAAATGTTAACACAAATAATATATTTAATAAAAAATAGCTTCTTTGCCAAACAAATAATATTTAGTTGAGAAAGTGGTATTGTTTTACATTTTTACATATCCCCATTATTACCTGGCTTAATACAAGATGCTGGGTTCTCATATCTGCTTGTATATCAAGACCTTGAAGGGGCCTCAGTGAACCCTAGGGATCCACAGAATTTATCTTTAAAGAAAAAAATCTTTGCTGATTTGTTTAACAAAAAAGTTGATCTCTTAGTTGCTGGTTTTTTTTTTTTAAAACACCTTTATGAAGATCTAAATTACATACAATAACGTTTACCCATTTGAAGTGTATAAATCATTTCTGTTTTAAACAAATAAATTTTGGAGTTGTTACACAGCCAAAGCTAACTAATTTAAATTATATATCAACATTGACAATGAAATAGAAACATTGAATAATATATGAAATAAATAGCTTCTGTGCAGTCAAACAGCTAAATCAATAAGTGGCATTATATTGTCGTTGCGACTATTTGTAACGGTCAATTATTTATTGAACTCCTGCTGTAAGCATTTATTATTATCTTATCTTACTCAGATTACTCAATAGCCACCTATGAACAAGGTCTCATTTGTAGCTATCTCCATGGATTTTAAAAATCATTTTTGTCCACCACAGAGTGCAGCAGAGCTTGGGGCTAGCCTCTGCTGTGGGATCTTAATCAGCACGTACAACCTTGCAGGGTGGGGCTGCTCACACTGGGGCGGCAGGTCATGGAATGCCTGCTGCTTCCGCCATTCTGAGAGCAGACTGCCTGGCCCCCTCAAGCTGTAGACACTGGTGCCAGCAGCGCCACCAAAGCTGGCCTTCCCTGGGGGTGGGGAAAAGCCAGCTTTGTTCCATGGCTTGTGTCGCCAGGATCTAGTTTCGGGCCCATGTCTGCCCACAAAGGCAAGGTGCACAGATATGAAATAGCTAAGGAACATCAGCCATTCTTTCTTTCACTTCTTGGTCTGATAAATATTTTTTGAGGATCCATTTTGCACAGTCTTTGATAGACTCCAGGAGAGAACCAGGCATGGCCTCGCTCCCGCCTTCCACCTGCTCCTGCTAGAAGGCATCTGCCTGGTGGTGGTCTGCGGGCATCACTGCAGAATTCACATCACAACCCGGAGAGATTCCAAGGAGACATAGATCAGCGAGGTCACAGATGACTACAGGCAATTTCACATGCGAGGTGGCAGTGGTCAGTTGGGTATGGGAGGACAGACAGTATTTCGGGGAGCACAGAGAAGACAAGGTAATGAGTAAGGGGGCTAGAGAGAACAAAGGGTCTGAGAGCTAATGTTAGAGGAAGAGAGCGCTCAGGCTGTCAGGTAAAATCCAAGATGTAACCATTTCAGTGGAAAAGTCCAGAGATAGTGACTGTGAGTACACCTGGGGCTACTTCCTTTTTCAGATGGCAGGCATTATTAATCAACCACCTCCTGCCAAGCCTGGATCTTTATCAAGACAGTGCTCCAGGCAGCCACAAGTAGGCAATCAGAGTCTGCATGCATGATGAACCCTACTCGCCACTGCTAGAATACTTGTTCTCTCTCTTGAGGACAAGAGACAAAAATATTCCTCAGATAAGGTGAATCATACAGTGGGAAAGAGCGCCAGCTTTGGAGCTAGATGTCCTGAGATTGATCCTGGAGTCTCGGCACACCAGCTACAGCACCTTGTACAAGACATCTGAGCTCTCTGTTCCTCAGTTTCCAAGTCTGTAATGTCGGGGCCCAGACCTGGGGCCCAGACCTGAACATCCGGGTTCTTGCCTGAAGCAGGTACTGAATGTTAGCTCGAGTGAAGGTTTCAAGTTTCCTATTGTGACGACTGAACCTTTCCCCCTGCTTGCTACTGTGGCTTGTTTGCATTGGTGGTCTCTCCTTGCTAGAGATAACGAGAGACCTCCTCCTCTGAACCCTATATAACATTGTACACATTCCTGAATAAATGAGACTGGCGATGATCCTGGCTTTGTCTCCACTCCTCGCGTACCCCTGTCCCATACCAAGCCCCTGCTTCCTCCCCCGGGTACCCCGTTGATCTGCCCTGCTGGCCCGGACACTGTAAGATGGGGTCAGTAGGGTCACCCAAAGGCTTAAATGAGATGATATAGTCAGTGCACTCAACACATCTCATTTTATCCCAGTGCTCATATTCTTCATTTCCTGATCTTTCTGCCTCATAGCAGCCAGCCAATTTCCAAGATGAGAAAATAGACTAAGTGGTTAAAGCATGAGTGTGTCACAATTTTCTCTCTGCAGACAAGGGCGGAGTCCATGACACCCCTGAGAAGAAAAATCAGTCTAGTGCTGATGACCCCTGGAAGTGCATTCCCAGGGACACAGGTAGCAAAGAGTCAGGGGCCTAGCTCTACACTGGGGGGCAGATTAACATGCTTTGGGGGGGGGCTATGATTTTTAGAAGTTCTCACAATTACTTGATTCCACCAACTCAATCAGATGTGATGAAAAGGCAGGGGTGCAAACTCCCTAATATATACAGAACTCTTTCACATCTGTAAGAAAATAGTCTCCAAGCCAATAGAACACTAGGTGGAGACTAACCAGGGTGTACACTGGAAAAAGAATAGGAATTGCTCTTAAATAAATGAAAGAATTCTCAATCAAAATGAGAAAAATACTTTGAAATACCATTTTACCTATAAATTGACCCAAGAAATATTGGAGAACATGAGAGAAAATGGGGCTTTTGTGCATGGATGCTGAGTAGTGAAATAGTGGAATATTACGTAGACTGACTTAGCAATATCTATCAAAATTACCAATGCACTTGCCCTTGACCAGGATTGCACATGTATGAAATGACTCATCTACAAGATTATTATATGTTTTATTTGTGTTGGCTAAAGATTAGAAGCAACTAACCTATGGGGACTTGTTAAATAAATTATGATATATCTACATAACAGAATAATATGGAGTCGTTAAAAAGGAATAAAGGAAGAAAAAAAGAGATTTGCTTCTTTTTAGAGACTAGCTCTGAAAGTCTACACACCCGTCAAGGAAGAACTCCTCATATTTTTGTACCTTTTGAATTTTCTATCATGGCCATGTGCTTATCAACTCAAGAAATAAAAATGGAAAGATGCAAAGCAAAATCACCAAAGGGTAACTGGTTTCTCATTTTCTTTCCGTTTCTTGATTTCTGGATCAAGTGCATAGCCTGTTGAATGCCCACACCTTTCCTTCCATCAATTTCCAGTCCCCCCACATCTTTCCTGACAGCTGTGGGGGAAGGTGACTGTGATACATGCCTTGAAGGGCTAGGGCTTTGGAAAACTAAAGCCAAGGAGATGCTTCTTTTGTTCCTTCACTTCCCATCTGTTGCATCTGTTAGACAGTGGACCAGAGGCCAGGTGCTTCATGGGACAGGATGAAAAGACAGCAAAGGAGCATGGGGTGTATTTTAGAGTATTACATGCAGACACTGCAGCTTTGAAGGCTCAGCTGTGGGTAGGGTCTCAGTACAGGACGCTGGCTGGCTGTGACAGGCTGGCGCCTCTGGAAGGCGGTGTTAGTGACACACAGAACTTGTGGGTGTGCAAGAGCTTTGTCCTGCTTTGATCAAGCACTAAATCAATAAATAGGCGACTGCTGGTCGACCCACAGAACAGGCCTTAGTTCACATAGTTTGTTTTCACTTTCTTGTCCCAAACTGTCATAGCATCAGAGTTATCCTGCTGGAGGCCACAGAGAGAGAGTCCCTGGAGGATGAAGGGCCATGAGGGGAGGGGGTCATGCAAAAGGCCCTCTGGGACCCTGTACCAGCGACACCGCCGGGAACACCGCTGAGCTGTCCCTGCAGAGCCCTATTCAGTGCTGATCACAAGCAAACAAATGACTGTTTTAAGCTGAGTTTCTCAGTGACTTATAAGAAACAAATTCAGGGTAAGGTGGTGAAATGGCTAGTGTCTGGCCCAGTTGGGATTTGAACTCAGGGCTGCCAAATCCCATGGGCTTTGAGGCCCATAAGCGTGAGGAAGTGGGGTTTCCAGGGAGGTGGCTCATGTGCTTTGTGGTACTAACTGCATCTGGCAGAAAACTAAACAGCATTGGCCTTGGCCCTCAATGAGATGTGAAGGCCAACATCACGGCCTCAGCCATTTGCTCCAAATTGGTGATTTGAAGTGGAGAGGTCACCCAAAGACATGGCTTCCCGAGCTTTTGAAAATGGCTGAGAAGCCGGTGCTCGTGGCTGAGAGCTGGGCAGCTGGCCTGCAGGTCAGCACGGATGTGGCTACTCTGTGGCTACTCTGTGTCTCTATTTCAAAACCTGGTCTTAGGCTCTTCCTCACTTCTGCTCCTAGAAAATGCCTCCATCTCTCCAGTGCCAACTGGAACAGCTTCTCCTTTGGGGAAAGTTTTAGGGCCCTTGGGTGGAACACAGCATTCCAGGCGATACGAAGAGCAGGAACAAGGGCAAACCAGCCACGTGACCCCTGGGCAGGCGCCCTCCTGAGCTGTGGACACGTGTCCCCAGAGCTCTGGAGACTGAGAGCCCTTCTTACCCATGCCTGGAGCTGATTGCTGCTCCGCTGTCTCATGGGCCCCCCAGATTCCTGTTCATTAAGCACGTGGGAGATGATTTAATCCTCACCATGAGTGGCTCCTTCCTCTTCATGTAAAACATGTCACCACATTTCCGCAGCCCCAATTGCTCTCTGGTGAAAAGAAATAGATAAATAAATAATTTTTCACAAAACTAATTAGCAGAGAGGAAGATGCTAATGTGTTTTGCCAACTGTATCTCTCCCAGCTTGCTCCCAGCAGGGCCGGCATGGGGAGGGGTTCTGGCTGTTGGGAGCCTGCATCTTCAGAGATGACAGGCAGCTCCAAGCCAGGGAGCGCCGGAATGTCTCTCAGGCCAACCACCCACTTGCTGGCCAGGTGAACTCAACTGTGGGGCCAGCTCTCGGGCCAGTCAGAACTGATTGGATTTGTGCACCTGTCTAAGCATGTGGGATGGGACTTTCTTAGCCTCAGTTTGCTCATCTGCAAAGTGGGGTTGCTGATTATGCCAGTCTCCCCAGGTGGTTGTGAGGCTTTGGTGAAAGCCCCAGGTTCACCTCCTCCAAGACTTGTGATTCGTATTGTGCCATCCTTCCGCTTGGCAGGGACCAGAACGTACCCCAAGAAGAGCGCAGGAGAATAAAGCATGGGCTCTGGGACCATATTGCTTGAACTCAACTCAGGCCCAGCTGCTGGGGCCTGCGCAAGTTGGGGAGAGTCGCTGGCGTTCGTGTGCCTGGGTCCTCTGTCTCTAGAATGGGAATGCTAACTACCCTCATGGGGGAGGGGGTGAGCAAAACGGCTGACTCATGGGAAGCACTCAGCAGGGCCTGCTGTTGTGTCCACTCTCCAGACTTCGATTCACCCCTGGGCCTCAATTTGTCCAGTTATGGGATAAAAGCATCAGATCAAATGGTCTCTGAGTTGCCCTCCAGCTCTGGAATTAGCCACTCCATGTACATCACTTAGGTTACTTCGGGTTGCACATAAAAGACTTGCAACTCTGGCTGCGCTCTGCAGAAAGGGATTTATGGGGTTGGAGGGGCGGCCTCAGAATGGGAATAACAGCATCAAGAACTAGAGTGGGGTCCAAGCAGGAGAGAGGACACCGTTGTGACAGCTTTTCCAGTAGGTGGGGTCCCTGTCTTCCTAGCAATCTCTCGAGGCCTCCCCAACTCCTTGGCCAGCAGAGGGCAGGGTGTCTGAATTGACAGACCCACAAGCCTGCACTCAAGGGAAACAACACCCTGACGCAGGGTGCTAAGCCTGCAGAAAGTGGGTGGAATGCCTCAGGGGCCTCTTGTGCCTCTGTGACTTAACAGAGATCTAGAAGCAGTGACTTCTGATCCCACCAATGATGAACAGATCTAGAACTTGTCCTGGTTACCACTGAGAACTCTTCCAGTGCCTCTCATTGGGGGAATGAGTCAGGGGCTGGGAAACAGCCATCCGTTGCAGAAGGGCAAAGAGCAGAAGCGAAGCAAACAGGTCCTGGACCAGTGCACCAGGCTCCTCCTTCCATCATCCACGCCCCAAAACCCTCTTGGTTAGAGATTGCTTTTTCTCTCACATCCCACTGACCCCAGGATGTTGGACTGTGCTGAACTTTCACCCTAACATTTCCATCTTGTCCTGGTGACACTGCTAATTCAAATTCCCAGGCCCTTTCTTCCTTGCTTGCATCTGCTAGTAAATCTCACTTTCCCAGCCTCCTTGCAGCGTGGGACGACCACTGACGAACAAGCAGAAGCTTCTGGGAAAGTTTTTGTTTTCTTGGTTAAAGGAAACAGGTATGGCATGGTCACCTCCTTCCCCTTCTTCTTGCCTTGAATACCAAGAAAACGTCTGGAGCTGCAGCAGCCATCTTGCCACCAGGAAGCAAAAAATATTGGGATGGTAGGGCAGCGTGAACAAAAGATCCTAGGTCCTGGGTGACACTATTGAGCCCTGATGACACCTCCAGAATTCTCACTGTGTGAGCTAATTACATACCTTTATTGTTTAAGTCACTGTTAGGTACTAGTCCTTGCTGCTAAAAGCTTTCCTTAAATAATAATAATAATAATAATAATAATAATAATAACAATAATAATAGAAGCAGCATCACCTATCCAGCTCTCCAGCCAAGAATCCCAGGAGTGAAATCACCCCCCCTTCTCTCTCACCTCCATGTCTCCTAAGTCACCATTTCCTAGAGATCTTATCTCCCCAAGAGCCCTCCTCTTCCTCTCCTGGCCTACTCACTGCCTGCACCATCGGGCAGCCCCTCACGCCCCATCTCCCTCTCCAAAGGCGCTCCCCACTGCACTCCGAGATCTTCCTAAAATGCATACTTCGCACATTGGCTACTGTCTCATTTTGCCTTAAACGCTTGTGCTGGCTCCCTGTTGCCTTCTGAATAAAACCCAAACTGCTTAGCCAGGCCGGCCCTCGTGATTTGGCTCAGCAAACCTCAGCAGAGCTCCCCTTGAACTTCTGCTGTTCGTTCCTAAAGTTGCCTCCGGCTGCACACCCAAGCCTTGGCATCTTCGGGGCCCCCCTCCCCAGCTCAGAAGCTGCCTGAATCCTGAACCCCTCGGGATCATCTCTCCCTCTGTACCTGCCTCTCCCCTCGCTCACACTTCGCTCCATTGCTCTTTTCTCGGCTTGCTTTTTCCTTCCTCCCTTACCAGAAAGTCGGTTCCTTGACAACAGGCCACGTGTGTTATTCATTTTTATATCCCCAGTGCCTGACACGCTGCAGGGACTTGATAAATGCGTGTGGAGTAAGAGAGTGAATGAGTGCGTGGATGAATGAGGCCGTGCATTCAAGAGCCGGTGAAGTCAGCTGCACGGAGGAGCTGACTTTTTGTATTTTTGCAGGGAGGAGAGCACAGCAATGACCTAAGTCTTTGAAAACCTGCCTAATAGCC
The DNA here is from genome assembly GCF_014898055.3 of Talpa occidentalis. Lineage (NCBI taxonomy): Eukaryota > Metazoa > Chordata > Mammalia > Eulipotyphla > Talpidae > Talpa > Talpa occidentalis. The sequence continues at coordinate 126,359,906 of NW_023605083.1, read as the reverse complement.
CAGCTTCCTGGATCTCTGCCCAGCCAGCTTGGGCGAAGAGAGCGTCCTGCCCCCGAGTAGGCATAGCTGGGTCCTTTCTCCTTAAATAAATTTTGTCTCGACTCACCTGCCACTGGGGAACCATCTTGAAGCGTGGTTTTCCTAAAAATGTTACCATTTATCTTGGAATGCCAGAGGAAAGGTGACTGCAATTCAGATCCATCCCGAAATTCCTTTGAGGCAGGCAGCTCTCTCTTCTCGGAGAGCAAGATGGCTTCTGAAGCTCAGAGACTGACACACCTGTCTCCGAAGGGAGAAGGAGACTGACAGGTGAGAGCCGAGCATCCTCTTAATGACACAAGACATTTGTCCTGCTGGCAAATAGCTGATTATCTTGTGATTACACAGCCCTCCTGTTACACAGCGGCTCAGCACCCAAGCCACCCAAGTCATAAAAGAAGACATAATAAAGAATTATGGGACCCAGTAAAATGAAAATTGCAATCAATTAGTTCCCTGCAGACCGGTTGCTCATAGAACAGCCATGATTTCACCCCCACTGTCCGGGAGAGGGTGTTAGGGGGGGAAAGGAAAGCCGTTTTCTTACAAGTGGCCATTGTCATCCTTTAACGAGCCCTCCATGAAGCTCACCTCTTTCTCCCTCCCCAGGCCTTCCTTGGAGAGACCTGGAAGACACAGATCAAAGGTGCAGTGATGAGCTCCAGCGACAGTCCTGCCCCTCCCAGTGCCACATCCATTTAGTATTTGTACTGGAGGAGGGAGGCCTTCCCAATGCACTGGAGTCCGTGAGATCTGAGTTTCATTCAACAAACAGCAGCTCCTTAGCTGATGGGTTTCATCAATCAGACACAGCAGCCACAGAGGCCACGCCAGCTTCCTGCGCGCCTGTCACAGAGACCAGGAACCCCACAAGTATGAGGATGGTGTCCACTCAACAACGTGGGATACGTCCTCAGAGCTCCAGGCTGGGTGTGAACACGGTGGCCTGGGCGGGGAACCAGAGAGGCCTGAGGCTGAACAGCAGCTCCTCCCCTTCTGTTTCCTTCTTAGCTGGGTTTTATGGGATCGGACAAATTCCCAAGACCATCCCTATACAAATCTCTCTCCATCCCGCCAGCCACTACCCCTGCCCAGCCCAAGCCGGCACCTCCTCCTGCCTGGACACCCTCAGCCCCCAGCTAGGGTCTCCCCTCTGGAACCCTTAGCTCTTTGCTCCACACTTCATCTCTCTGGAAGGGAGTTTGTGAGTTGCTCAGTCTCCTGCTTTTAAATTCCTTCAATGTGGTCCACAGCTTCCAAGAAAATATGCAGACTCCTTTGCACCTAACTCTCGACTCCATCCCAGCCTCAGTTCCCCTAACCCACCCCTCACCCTGACCAGCCTAAATCCATGGGGCCACTGGCAGGTCCCCTAAACTTCCTCCCTGGAGCAGATGCGAGCTGGATTCCAGCCAGAAAGGCTCCTCTTGCTCTTCTCATCAGTGAGAAGTTTGTGTCACTGTCCCCTCATCTGGACGTGTTCCCTGCGTCCCTCACCTCCACCTGTCCCCGGGGGAGGAAGCTCTTCTCCCCACCCCGCAGCCCCCACATCACAGTGTGTGTGAGAAGCATCTCCCACCTCTTGGCTCGTCCGTCTCCCCGCTAGCAGGAGACTCCTGAGGGCCTGCGGGTATCCTGAGCCTAGTAAAGGCAACAGCTCCTTGCTGCTGGGCTGGCGGAGTGGAAAGGGAGGGAGCTTCCCGGGAAGGAACTCTGTGATTTCTGGGCCTGGCGCGAGAGGTGCTGGTGAGGTGGGCGAGCCAGATGGAGACTGGGCAGAAAGACAGACGAAGGGGCCGGCCCTTCACCTGCAGTTTGCTACTCCATTTGGCGACCACTCTGGGTGTGGGAAGTGGGTCTGGTGGGGAGAGCCCCCTCGGGCACCCCGGAAGCAAATGGAACAGATGGAAGCAGCCAGAAACATTGCCAGTGGCCAGACTGAACACCAGAAATCTCCCCTCTAGGTTAGAGCAGCCCCTGGCCTGGATCCCCAGAACTGGCTAATGAGGACCTTTGGGGATTGAGTGGAGGCCGGAACTGTGGCCAGTGGCAAGGAAGGGAGAGGGTGACCTCTCAAGTAAGAGACCTGGGTTTGAATCCCAGGCCGTGAACTACTGTCACCCGTGGGGCCCCGTGGATGCCAAACACCCCGGTGTTCAAGCTCCTCATTTAAACTGGCAGAGTATTGGCATTAAACCTACGCAGTCCCACCATATACATGAAGGCATCCCTAGATCCCTTATGGCGCCTGAGAAATGCAAATGCTATGTAAATAGCTGTTACATGTACTAGGTTGTTTAGGGAATAAGGACAAGGAAAACAGGTATCTTAGGACAAACTCCATTTTCCATGCTCAGTCAGTTGAATCCTCAGTTTGGGAACCCAAGAACAGGGCACCCAAGGAAATAGTTAGCCAGCTGTCCATGTTAGTGGAAAACTGACTAGCTGCCCCCACCTTGAGGGGCTACTGGGGATATTTGTGAACTGTTGTGCCTGGAAGCAGGATGGGTTTTAAATCCCCTGGCATCTGGGGCCTCCCTGGTGGTGCAAGGGGTTGAGTCTCAGCACTATCAAGCTGTCGGCAGCCTCTGCCGCACCAGTTCGATCCCTGGTCAGGAAGCTGACACACATGGTGCAGCAGACCTCTCCTGTCTCACCCGCTGCTCCCCTCAGCAGTGTATTTCAGTGAATCTGTCTGTTCTGCTCCCCACTCTGTCTCTGGTGAATCCTCTCACCCACCCACCCCCATACCTCTGGCCTACACCCCAGCTCTTGTATGCATAAATAAATAAAATAAATCCTTAAATCCAATGGCATTAGGGTGACCCAGGAACCCAGGGAAAAAGGTGACAAGTTAGGATCTAGGTGGTGAAATCAGAGAGGACAGTGGGGTCTTCCAGAGGGACAGGAACACAAGTGGGGGTCCCTGAGCTCAGGCATGGGGGGACTGGACTGGGGCTCCTCCTCAAACCCCACTGCAGGTGCCATGGGCTGAGGCCAGGGCTTTGGCTGAGTATCTGGACTTGACCTCAACTTTCAGATCCTCACTGACCCCCCACTTACCCAACCAGTCCTTCTGGTGGCCACAAAAACGTCCATGAAGGGAGGGCCATCCTGACAACTTGCAGCACAGGGCACCAGAACTGCTGTTCCTCCCCTAGGGCCCCCAATCCTCAGCTCCCCATGGAAGGGCTCCAGAGCCGACCCCAGGCTGGGGGGCAGGTGGAACCAGCTGCAGCCAGGCATGGCCTGAGCCAACCCCCCAATTCCACAGGGACAGCTTTTTCAGCAGGCTCACGAAATTAATTAAATGCCTCTCTTCACTGGCTCATAATCCATCACAGCATTCATCCCTGCTTTTGCTATATTAGAAAATAATGGCAATTATGCCTTAAACAATCAATTTTTACAGTTTATGCCTAATTTATGAAGGGCTGGCAGGCCCAGTGCCCCGCCTGGGACCAGACTTTGTTTCCACTTGCCTTTTTCCGTGGTGCCTGCCCCCTGGGAGAGGCCGCCTGAGGGCATGGGGTCATCCTCGGAGTTCTGACAACTCTTTTGAAGCAGGTCCAGCGTGACCAAGTGCCCAGACTCAGCTGGGACAAGGACTCAGGCGAGGTGCAGGGAAAAGAGCCCCCACGAGGAAGGCCTGGCTCTTCCCAGCAGAGGCCCTTCTCAGCCCAGTGCCCCGGAGCAGCTTTTGTTTTGATCCACTCAGCATCTTTGACGGCTCTGCTTCTGGCTGATTTCTCCGGTCAGGTGGATCAAAACATGCCAGTCCCCTGCTCACGGCTCTTCAGGGGCTCTCCTGCCGCTCTTTAGATGAAATTCAAGCAGCTGGCTCCGTCCACAGTGCTGCTTCTCCCAGTTTGATGGTGGGGTGCATTCCTAGGGGTGCTCTGGCACATTCCCCACTATCTGGACTCCTTCCTCAGCTCCCCCCTCACTGGCCAGTCTTTCAAGTTCATTCCTCTAAGGTCAGCTCCAGCTAGTCTTCCTGGGCAAAGCCCTCCATATACACCCCCTCGTGGCTACTAGAGGACCCCACCTTCCCCAGTGCCTCACTGCTGATTTTCCCTGCTGCCCCCCATTGTAAACCATGCCTCATTTGACTCTGTCCCCCCAGAACCAGGCATGGGGCTGGCACATAGAGTGTGTAATTTTGCCCTAGGGCTGCTGTGACAAATTACCACCCATTAAGTGACTTAAAACAACACAAATCTTATCTCAGAATTGTGTGATTTAGCGTCTCCCTGGACTAAAATCAAGGGGTCATCAGGACTGGAAACTCCAGTAGAGAAGCTTGTCTTCTGCCCCTCCAGCTTCTAGAAATTGTCTGTCTTCCATATCTCATGCCCTTCCTCACCTTTAAAATCAGCCACAGCGATCAAACTCTTCTCAGGTGGTATCCAGCCTCCTCTTCTGCTTCCTTCTGGCACTTTCCAGGACCTGAAGATGCTGGGCTGCGGGATAATCCAGGGCAATCTCCCTGTCTAAGGGCAACTGATCAACAGCCTGGATTCTGTCAGCAACCCTCCCTCCTCTTCCCGGTTAGTGTAATATATTCCCAGGTTGCGGGAGTCGAGAGCAGTGCTGCCTTTCAAAGTGGGGACTCAACCAATGCATGGTGAGTGGAGATGAATGAGCGGGGAGACCTGCCAATTCCTGGGCCGCCACCCACCAGAGGCCTTCACTGCAGACATTCTTTACACCCTTTTGCCACCCTTTTGCCCTTAAACTATAAACCAGAGACACACTACGGGCGAGGGAGGAGGGAGTAGGATAAAAACAAGGGGCGTTGGGAATTGTGTGGGGAATATAACCAAGATGAAAGCGCATACAATGTGCAAAAATTAAAAATGATGTAAAAAATATATAAAATTAAAATAATAATTTTTTAAGTGCATTTTTAGAAACGCCTGGTCGACAGGTGGCGTCCGCTCGGAGCAAAGCAGCCAAGGCCAGGTGGCACCCCCCAAGACCACTGCTTGCCATCAAAAACAGAGCTGCGGGCGGTGCCTGTACCACCTCCTACAGCCCTGCAGCTGGCACCCCATGAGTGGGCTGCCATTCCCCACGAACCCCACACGCACGATGGAGAATCCACTGAGAGTTCACTCCCCACCCTGACACCTTCCGCGAACTCTGCCGGCACAGGTGGGTGGATTCCACTCTTGAAAACTACATATAGATAAAAATCTGAATTTACAATGAGAATCTTTTCTAAGTTGATTACTCATTACCGAAGCACCCAGAAGAGGGTCTCTTAAAAAGAGCAAGTTTCCGGAAGCATCTTAATACAGGCGCTGGTGGACAACTTTGAGGGAGACGGGAGGCGTTGTTGGGAGGGCGTCAAACCATCTGCCACCCACGGGAGCCAGCCAGGAAGACATGGGAGTCACAGATGAGGCAGGGCGGGCAGGGGGAGGTCCGTTCCCCAAAACCTCCACAAGCAGGAGAAGCATCATGCTATGCTGGGAATGTGAGACCTTTCATACTGGCCTATAATTCTATTTGGATGGCAACTTCTCTCATGCCTACATCAGAGGCAGCTGACAACCCCCCGCCTCTTTCTGTGTTTTTCTTCTGGGGGAGAAACACGACTGGTTGCTACAGCAACCGATTTATTTCTGCAAGTACATTTTAACTTTCATCAGATGTTCCTTTTGACAGGAAGTTTTTCCTTCTGGGGGTCTGCCTTTGGCAAGCACACTTTTTCCAAGTCCACCCTTCTGCTGCCCTAAGGGTTCATCTCATATTTAGTCCATGGGGGGAAACAAACTATAAAAACAAGGTTGGGGGGATGAGAGAGAAAACAAAATAATTGCCTTTCTGAACCTACCATGATGAGTTATGAAACTTGTGGGTCTCAAAAGTTTTCCACGTGAGTGTTGATTCTTCTTTACTCGTCCCCTCCCCCGACATGGTTGAGAGAAACCTTCATTTATCTTTACGCTCAACAGATACTCATGGAACGTTTCTATATGCCAGGCCCGACAGCACGGGCTGGGGGGTCAGAATTGAATGAAGCCACTGCCGTCCTGGGGGCTGCCCTGTGGGCAAGAGACAGACATGAAACATTCCAGCCCTCAAATCCCTATGCAACGGTGGTCCTCAGCACTAAGCAGAAAGGACCATAAGAAAGGAAAAAGAGGCACTCGGTTCAGACCGGAGATCTGGGAAGACTTCCTGGAGGAGATGACATTTAAGTTGCAACCAAGAGACTGAAATTGAGAACAAGAGCTGAGACCCACAAGTAGAAGGAAGAACTTGAGATAGAGAACAAGCCACATGTGATCTGGTTCTGAGCTGGGAAGAGTTTGGTAAGCCTGAGAAAGGAACGGTGTCCAGGTGCTCAGGAAGAGGGAACCCGGATGAGGCAGTGCGCAAGACAAGGGACAGACCCCACGGGCAGTCCAGGTTGGAGTGACTGCGTTGATTCTCAGTGTTTGTGGAGCTAGAACCTGGTTTGCAGCACAGGAGTGAAGTAACTGACATTTGTACAGATCCCTCAGCTACAGAGGGGAGAGGACTAGGTGGCAAGTGCAAGCGAGAGAGACAGATTAGCTGGAGGGGGTTCCAGTCACTCAGCGTCCGGGGATGCTGGCCGGGCCAGGAGGAGGAAGTACAGTGGGGTTCAAATGTGCTCTAGAGGTGGGACTGGCAGAATTCATGGGTGGCTGGCTACGTGGGTGGGAAAGTCCTGGCTTGGGTCTGGGCACTGGGCCAGCAGCCATGCCGGGAAGCTGGAGAAGCAGCAGGTTTGGAAGGAGACAGAAGGCCCTGGGGAACCTGTGTTCTCAGAACCCTCGTCACGTGACCTCCTTTTCTAGGGCAGTAGCTCCATCGGCCTGGGTCACCCCACTCTGCTCACTGCTATGTCCGAGTGGTGCTAAATCGAGTGGCCGCCTGTGGGCCCTCAAATGCCCACTGTATTAGTTTCTGTGAGCTGCTGTAACAAATTACCACAAACGACACTGTATTTTCTCACACTCTGGAAGCTAGACATTCAAAATCAAGGGAGCTCTAGGACCGGTTTCTTCTGTAAACTCTGAGGGAGAATCTACTCCAAGTCACCCCCCCTAGCTCTTGGGAACTACAGAAATCCTTGGCGTCCCTGACGTGGAGTAGCATCACCCCATTTTCCGACTGCCTTCACAAGGCCCTGCCTCCTCCCATCCCCTCCCATTTTCTTATGAGGACACTTGTCAATGGAGCGAGGACCTACCCCAATTCAAGATCCTCTATTTGTTTACTTCTGTAAAGATTTTTCCCTGGGCCCCCCCAGTAGCGCAGCAGTTGAGCGCTGGGTTGCGAAGCTGCCCACAACCTTTGCAGCGCCAGTTCGATCCCCGGCCTCCAGGCGAGGGTCCCACATGGCGCACAGACCTCTCTTGCCGCCTGATGCACCCCTCAGCAGTGTATTTCGTCAGTCTGCCTGCTCTGCTCCCCACTCTGGCTCTGGTGAATTCTCTCACCCTCCCGCGCTTCTGACTGTACCCAGTGCTTCCATAAATAAATAAATAAATCTTTTAAAAAAAAAGATTTTTCCCTAATCTGGGGGTTAGGATACAGATATTGGGGGGCCACACTCAAGCTACTAATTCTGTCAGTGGAATAAATGGGTGAGCAAATCACAATGACTTTTCAGAACCACCCACTGGAGGCAATGAGACCAGCCCAGGGCCAGACACCAGCAAGAGCCTGACGGTTGGCGGAAGAGCCGAGAGTGACTCAACACTCCGTCAGGAAGCAAGTCCTTTGCTTTTCAACCAACCTTTTCAACCAAAGATTGCAGGGGGTTTGAATCCGCCATCAGTTTCTCTAAGTTGGTGGTTTAGAAATGTGTCCCGAACACAGCATTTCAGGTAGAAATGACTCATGGTCAAAATACCAGCGAGAACATGAGTGGTCGTCAAAACAGACTTGACATCCCAGAGGTGAACACCCACCCAGCAGCTGAACCGCTCTCAAAAGAGCCTCTCCCCACAAGAAGCTGACAGAAGAGAGCACCCCCAATACAGGCCTGCACTGAGGCTCCCGGCCCTCCTGACATCTCCTGACACCTCCTTCCAGAAGCAATGGATATTTCCAACACCTGCCCTCTGAGGAGGTCAGAAATGAGGCTAAGCGTATGTGCCAACTGGGTTGGGCTGAGGGATGCCCAGAGAGCTGGAAAAGAGTGTTTCTGGCTGTGTCCTGAGGGCGCTTGCAGAAGAGGTCGGCATTCGAAGGAGCAGAAGGGGTAAAGGAGACCCTTCACGGCGAGGGTGGGTGTCCCGAGGGCCTGCACAGAACAAAAAGGAGAGGGAGGGTGAGTTCTCGCTCCCTTCTTGAGCCGAGACATCCATCTCCTCCTGCCCTTGGACTTCAGGGCCCTGGTTCTTGAAGCCCGGGATCCAGGCTGAGTCACACGACCGGCTCTCCTGGGTCTCCGGCTGGCCGACGGCATTTCCTGGGACTTATTCTCTGTAATTTTGCAAGCCCATTCCCGTAACAAATCTCCTCTTACACGTCTCTCCGGAGCCTACGGGTGCGTTTCTCTGGAGAACCCCGCCTGTGAGACAGCAAGAAACGCCGCTCCGGTGACTGGGTTGAGGTCCTGGGCCTCCTGTCCTGTGTGAGTGGACAGAGCCCTTGGCCTCCCTGTGGCTCCTGGGCAGCTCCTCTCCGCACTGCCACCCGTGATGGGGCTCCCGCCCGCAGTGAGGGCAACTGCCATGGCAGCTGAAGGGGGTCTACTGCCAAAGAGTGGGGAACTCTGGGGGGCGTGCCCCCCTCTCTAGGCAGAGTCCCCAAGACAGAAGAGACCTTCTGTCTCCCAAGGCCTCAGAACACACCGGCCTTTGCAAGGTAACCTTGGGCACCAGCCTGGAGACTCGGGATCAGGCTTCTACTTACCCCAGACAGTCCTTTCCAGGGTTCTGTCTTCCAGAGCCCCTGCCCCTGTCCAGTCCCTGACCCCACTGACCACCCGCCTCTCCAGCTCATCTTGGGATCCAGTGTGGCAGGCACCAGAGGCCTGAGTGAGGCCGGGGCCCTGCAGGAGGGCCGGCAGGAAGCATGTGCTGAGTTCCAAGGCCACGCGCCTGGGCTGGGAGCAGCTCGGTCGCCAGGATGCCCAGGCTGGTGTGGCCAGCATTGGGGCTGTCAAGGCCGAGGCCAGCAGGCTCTCCCCGCTGGGGAGCTTCTTTGCTCACCAGACCTGAGAAGAGCCCCCTTTCACTAAGGGGAGTGGGAGGCTCCTGACAACTTTGCCCCACCTCAAAACACCCGGTATTTCCTTAGCCAAACCCCCCAGGAGGCGAGCACCCCATCCCCCGGGCCTTCCAGTGGGGTGTGTCACTCTCCATGTGTGGGCACTGGCTCTATCCTGTTAGCTCCTCAGCCCCCAGGGGCCTCTTTACTCTTCTCCCAGGGGTTCCCCTAAAAGCTACCGTAGTCTGTGCTCCACTTGTAATAAAGTCCCAAGGCAGCTGAGTTTAAAGACACAATGATGCATTATGGATAAAGGGCAGCTGGGAGTCTGTCTGCGCCTGCTCTGAGGCTGCCGTCGGCGCTGGGCAGGCCTGTCCTCTCCCCGGAGTCTGCAGGGCAAGCCGTGGGCCCCTGGGCGCCAGTGGCCCTGGGGAACGGAGCCTCCCTCGGCCCTGGCCCTGGCTGTTCTTGTGGGGACCGCACTACAAACTGATGAATGTTAATGACCTGCTCCCCCATCTGTTAGCACATCACTAAGATGTTCCCAAATGCCCGGAGTTGGGGGTTAGTTCCTCTTTTTTTTTTCCCTTTTCCTTTTTGCCTTTTTTCAAATATTTATGAAGAGATTTTCCATTTATCCTGACACATCTTCTCCACCGTGGGTGTCAGCTGGGAGGGCTCAGACAACAAACTCCAGAAGGTATTTTCCCCAAAGCAGCATCTGGCGCTGTTGGCAAGTGCAGCGGGCGGCTTGCTGGGAATTGACGAGGCGGGGGGAGGAGGAGCTCCCGGCTAGCCGCGCAGCCCCCCGCCTGGGAGCTGGGTTCTGGGGTGCCCAGTGCACTGGGCCTGGCCAGGGCACCCCAAGAAAGCAGTGTGCAAGCACCACTTGCCTCCTACAGCCCCGATCCTCATGTGAGCAGGGGCGTCGGGCCCTGTGCCCACCCACCTGCCTCTGCCTCTCCCTGGGTTGTGACCAACTCCCCAGGGCAGATTCCAATAACCAGTGGGGCAGGGGGCTGGAGGAGAAGCTGGCTGGGTCCCTGGGCCCCTTGGTCCCCAAGCTCTCCTGTCCTTTGAGGCACACCCAGAGCCCTCCCTTGCTCTCCTTGGTGGACATTTCCAGCTGGAAATGGACAGGAAAGCAGGGAAATGACAGGACAAGATGCTCCTCGTAGGGGGCAGAGGGAGATGACCAGGTAGCAGGGCCCAAGGGGGTAATGAAAGCCTTGCACAATCTCCCAGATCATATCTGCTTCATAGCTGCCTTCCCTGCTCACCCAGGAGCACAGCAGCCCGGGCTATGCCAGGACCCCAGCCCACCATGCCCTGTGAGTTACCACAGAGGCTGAGCCAGGCTGAGCATGCAGGGGAGGGACTCAGCGGGAAAGACTTTTCAGAAGAACTTGACTTCATGGTCCCAGCTCCTTCCTGGACTGTACCTTAGGAATCACTTGGAAGCCCTGAAAAATGTCAGTGTCCAAGCGACACTCCTGAGGGGTCAGTTCTTAGTGTGAGAGGGGGGAGTTTCTCTAAGTCCCCTGAGGCCATTGTCCAGGGTATCCAAGGTTAAAAACTATTGCGCTATGGGAAGAATGTGTTCCCTGGCAACCGACAGACCTAGACTGGAACCTGAGCTCACCTACTCACTAGCTACGACCTTCAATAAGTGACCTGCCATCTGGAGTCTCAGTTTAATCATCTGCAACATGGGGGTAACTACATATTTCTGTTACAAGGTGCCTGGCACACGTAACCATTCAGACAAGGCAGTGTCAGGGAGTGGGGAGCAGCAACCCCACTTCCAGGGCACGGGGAGCTGCTGCCTGCAGTGAGACCTGAGACCTCTCCTCTGAGGACAGGCTGCAGGGGGTGACGTATCCCAGGCAGGTGCCATGCCCAGGTGCCAACACTCCCTGCGCATAAGGCAGCCAACAACACGGCTCCTTGAATTGTAAATGGTCTAGAACATTTAAAATATCTCCTTTAGGAAGCTATTCTTTTCCCATGTCTAGGTAGAAGGGCACAGAGTGATGTTAAGGGTCTGGGGAGTTGGAGGAGAACCTGAGGTGCTCAGGATCATCCCTCAGGGCAAGTATATCTAGGTGGACACTGAGAGAAGACCCCAGCGATACTACAGACCTTTTGAAGAGCATGCTCAACCAGAGGACACGTCTTATTTGTTATGGCATATTCTGGGCACTTACTGATATATCTGTTGCTGTCAAACCCCTCGCCTGGGTTGGCTTTATCTGACCCTTTTTTGTTTTCTCTACATCCCACATATAAGTAATATCACCCAGCATTTGTCTTTCTCTTTTGGCTTATTTTGTTTAGCAGAATCCCCTCCAGCTCCATTCAGGTTACCTCAAATGGCAAGAATTTGTCTTTTTGATAGCTGAGTAGTATTCCATTGTGTATATACCAGTTTCCTGATCTACTCACCTGTAATTGGGCACCATATTAGTTTGTTTCCATAGTTTGAGTATTGTAATCATGCTGCAATGAACATGGGAGTGCACGTCTCCCTTCAAATGAGTGTTTTTCATTCTTTGGGTAGATACCTAGGAGCAGAATTGCCGGGGCATATATGGCAGATCTATTTTTAATCTTTTGAGACTGAGGTTACAGTGGGGGAGGGGGGAGAGCTAGGTGGGGAAGGAGCACAGTAGACTATGGGGGTGAACTATGTGTGTCTTGGTGGCAGGTGAGGTGTGGTAACAACACCTGAGGGGGGAGACCCTGGACTTCTATTTTACCAACAACGGTATAAACCAATGTCGCCTCAATAAAAAGAAATAATAAAGATGATGCCTTTGTCACCCAGAAAAGGGGATGGGTTGGGCAAATCAGGTTCAAAGGGGTCAATTGTGTGATGATGGATGGAAACTAGCCTTCTGGTGGCAAATACGAGCTGGTAGATATGGCTGCTGATTTAGAAGACTGTGCATCTGAGACCTACGTAATGTTACAGACTAATGTTATTTCAGTAAGAGAAAGAAAAGGGACGAAGGGGTGGAGGGGAAATGGAGGAAGAAAAGGAGAAAGGAAGGTAGGAAAGGAGGGAGCACAGCTCCAGGAGGACAGAGAACAGCAGCAGCCCCACCCCCTCAGGTGGCTGAGAGGCAGGCGAGAGGCAGAAGACAAGGAAGGTGCAGGTCAGAGGCTCGTGTAGCCGGAAGACCCCAACCAAACCATTCAGCAGCAGCGAAGACATCGCAAGAGAACGAAGTTCTGATGAACAGCAGCCTCTTCTTGAGCTCCGGAGCAAGGCCGTTCTATTTAGGAATTAAAGGCTCCCCTTTGGTGCAGGCACCGAGGACGGGGCTGCTCTCAGAGCTGGCTGTCACTGGCCCTCTTCCCCACCCCCACGCGCCACCGCGGCCTCCTGCTCCAGCCCATCCCCTCCTTGGCGGCCTTCTCCGCCCTGTGAGAGCCGGCTCTGTTCAGAGGCCCGCGGTGGACAAAGGCACCTCTCGGCCTGTTTGTCCTGTAGAGTGTTTTGAAAAGAATGTTCTCAGAATAACCAGCTAACTATCAAGCGTGCTGGGCCGGAAGCTCTGGCCAAGTCAGGCTGTTCATATCAATATGCTCATCAGCGGGGCTGGTTCCGGAACAAATTCTAGCAGGGGAGCCCGGCCCACGGCAGCCGAGCACCGCCCCGAAGGAGAGCTGGGGAACACGCAGGTCTGGAGCCCACACGGACTTCACTCACGGCTCACTGCTTTGTTTGCTGCTGGACAGGGCCAGCAGGGCGGGGGACCTGCCCACAACAAATGGGAAATGCCCGCGAGAGGGTGGCAGCCAGCAGCCAGGGCTGTCTCAAGAGGTCAGAGCACCCCAGGACCAGAGGGGCCCTCTGCCCTCCACTCCGGCCAGCACCAGCCCGGGCCGGGGCGGAGCCAGGAGGGAAGAAGAGGAGGGTGGGCTCCTAAGGCTGGTGGCTTCCTTCCCCTCCAGCGCCTGCCATCCGCCCAGCTCACCACCACCTGCCCAGGAAATGGGGAACCCAGTTGCAAGGCTCGGCCCTCTGCTCACGTCTCCACCCCCATGTGACTCGGACTGTCATGTGAACCTGATTTCACCTGGATGGATACATAAAGGGGAAGTGCGGCGAGAAGCCCAGGTGGGCAGGACTTTGAAGACGCTGAGCCTCTGCACCCTCTGGGTGTTCGGGTGCTATGTAGTAGCTGACAGAGCCAGGCTGTGACCAGGGGGAGCTGGGTTCAAATCCCAGCCTGGTCACTGACTGTTTAGTTGCAGGTTTGTCTTCTCTGAAACAGGGGTGCAGAAATGCACCTTCCACGGCTGCTGTGACGGTGACATGAAATGATGCCCACCAGAAACTGGCACCCACAGGGCACTCACTGAATGCTGCTTCTCTCCCCTCTGCCCTGGGGGAGCTGGCCGGCGGGGAGACACTGCCAGCCAGCGCTTTGTTGGAAAAGAATGCTGCTTATCCACCCCCATCACCCCGGATGGGATATAGGTGATAAGCAAATGAAATGGAATAAGCTTGAATACATAAAGGAAGCTACTGACATAGTGAAGAAAAAGAAAGCAGTGTTTCTTGCAGGTGCATGATCTGATAGAGGGGCCGGGGCGCGGGCATTCTTCTTGGATTCCCAGCAGCTTGAAGGGATGCAGATAAGCCTCTACACTGAGCCAAGCCCTGGAACCTTCTAAGACTCATCCCCAACCTTTAGCTACAGAAATGTGAGATCAGTCTTTATGTCTATTTACCCGAGCTATCTCTCAGGCTCCCCAAATCCCCCCCACTAAGCCGTCTGAAATCAACAGAACCATCTGCTGTGGGCATAGAAATGAGATATGACAAAAAGTTGCCACACAAAGATCATTATTTCTGGAGCACAAAGGGGGAAAACAAAGCTTTTAATAAAGGCTTTCGGGCTGTGGCAGAAAGCCCCGAGGTGCCCTTCGGGGCGGGGGCGGGTGCCCTTCTCAGGGTGGCTGGCCCCGCACAGAGCAGCCTCACCCTGATTCTTCCCCCACAGCTGCCCCCCAGCTGCTTCCCCCTGGACTTGGGGTCCTCGGAGGGTTCTGAGTACATCAAGGCTGTGGCCTCACAGCCAACTCAAGTGAACAATTGTGATCATTACCCAGAGGATCCGGGAAAGAAACCACTTGGTGTTGAAAAGGCCGGCTTTGGAAGACTGGCCCAACGAGCTGCCCTCGTCCCTCCCCCCAGCTGGAACACTCAGAATGAGTGGCTCCCTGGGGCAGGGGACAAGCGTCCAGCCTCTCCAGAACCAGACCAATCCAGAGCCTCCTCCTGGGCAGGCAGAGGACACCTCCTCCCTCAGATCTGGAATTGTCACATGGAGACACTCCAGGGACCTCAGGCAGTTAAATACTGCCATTTAGAGTTCTCTAATCCGACTGAGCAGAAATTTCCAGATTTAAATTGTGCTCACCCAGGCATAATGAATGGCCTCAGACAGTCCTGAGTTTGCTCCAGCTCTCTGTGCCGGCGGTCAAGTCCCTATTTGACTGCGCAGCCTACACCCTCACAGCCTCAGGAGTAAGCATGTACCCAGGCGGTGCCCACAGATAAAAAGGCAGCCCCCCAAGTCCCCATTGGAGTCCCCTGGCCTGGAGTCAACAAGTAGTAATAACAGCACAGTACCGTCCTGCTTGACAAGGACCCAGAGGCTGCTCGGTGCCCTGGAAAAGCTTTCATCTTGAAGTCACCAGGCACTGAGCTGAGATCTTCCAGGTATGGGAACTTGAGCCACTGGCCTATCCTGTCTGCAGGTCGGTTCCCCGGGTGTGGCCAGGGAGAAAATAGAGAGTTAAGGGAAAATGTCTTAGACACCCCCAGAGAGTGGCTGACTTGATGTGACAACAGAGCATGGACCACTCCTCCCAGATGCTCGCTGGGTGTAACCGCCTGCTTTATTTCAACTCTGAAAGGTGGGGGACAGCTATTTTTCCCCCAGGTGGTTCAACTAGTCCTCTAGCTAGTCATGCAGCCAGCTCGAGATGGCACTGCCTTGGCTCCTGGTCCAGTGCTCTCTCGACCCTCCCTCATCCTTCGCGAGTGGAGTAGAGCCAGATGGTCTAAGAGGGCTCTGATCAGCAAAGATTTCAGTTCTGTGCCCCCTGGGCTGACTGGAGGAGCATTCCTTGGATGAGGGCCACCTCACCCGGGGGTCACCTCCTCCATCGAGAGGGACACCGAGGGAAGCTTCTTGCTTCCCCATCCACTGGGCCCAGCAGGTCTTATCCACTTATCTGGCTTCATTTGCTTCCCAGAGTCCCCGAGGAAGCTGCAGGCAGGATGGGTGGAGGATGATGTCCCCGAGTAACCCGGGAGCTGGTCAGATGTCACTTTTCACTCGTTTCATGGAAACTTGGATCCACAGAGGGCTTCGGGGCTGCAGGGGGTGGTTGCCTATTCAATCAGAGCAATGTCGGCTCTTATCTACAGGGACACCTGATTCGAGTGGAGAGAAGCGGAGGGGCGGGGAGCTTGAGACCCACCTTTCTGGGAGCTTCCAAGAACAGAGCCAAGAATTTGTCTTGGTGTATGTCAGGGACAGAGGTGGGCAGTTCTGTTCTGAGCTGGCTGGGTTGTCTTACACCTGCTGCATACCTTCAGGCACACAGTGAGCACCTGCTGTGTGCAGAACCCCAGTGCCGGTAGCAAGTGGGTAAAAATAACATAGAGCCAAAGATCTTGTCCTCTGAGACTTTGGGGCAGCAGAACAGTCACCCCAAATGTAGAAGAGGCCCCGAAATGCTGGTGAATGCAGCGGCAGTTCCTCCAGCTATATTATCTTGAATTTCTCCCTTCCCCCGTTTAAAATATGCTCTGTTCCCCTCAATCAAACCATCGTTTTCCAGGAGACAAAAAAGAAAAAAAAGAAATACCTCTTGCCCAACAAACATTTCTTACACATCTAGCAGGTAGGTCTGACATGGGGAAGGCTCCCAATCAGGGAGCGAGACCAGAGATCCCAGCGTGGAGTGTGAAGTTTCTCTGGGGAGTGGAGTCAGGGAAGGTGCCATAAAGCAGATGAAATCTCGGGCACAGCTGGCACGCACAGCAGCTCTGTATTCCTACTGACTCTACTGGGGGGGGGTCAGGGCAGCACCCCACCCAGCACCTATCAGGAGTGCCATCCAGAGGGTTCTGGGGAGGCAGGAAGGAAAGGCAGCTGGACATCCAGGTATTGGTCTCCAGGGGCCTCTGGGAGGGAAGAGTTTGCAGAGCTTCTGAAGGAGGAGGAGGCCGGGCTGGGAAGAGAGTGTGTCCAGGCTGGGAACGTGCCAGCAGCAAAGGCAATTAAATGCAGCCAGCAGGGCTCAGGCAGAGGCCGTTGATAAAGGGGAGGCGCTGAGGAAAGCCAGCAAAGCTGGAGTAGAGCGAAAGGCGAAAAGAAATGAAGGTATTGAAGAGGGAGCTGGGAGAAAGACGGAAAAGCTGGGGGGCGGGGGGTCTGACCTAGCATAACTGGGGGCTCCTGGATTCCCAGTCACCCAGCAGCAGAAATGTGATCCTGGAGGAGCGCCCCCGCATCCAGCTCACCCTCACCCCCGTCTCTAAAACAGGGACCCCACGAGCTTCCCCAAGGGCCTCTGCCTGACACCTTCCTTCTCCCTCAACCCCAAAGTCTGCTGCTCCCTGCCAAGGGATCCACGGGAGCAGGTGGGGCAGGAGCCACCTGGGTGGGCAGCGGTGGCCGGACACCGGCGTGGCCTGCCATGGCTCCCAGCTGTGACCACATCTGGGCTGCTGGAAATCTGACGCGCCCTCCCACACTCACGCCTGTATAGTGATCACCAGGTGAAAGCAGGAATATGGACCCGGGGAAGGACACACACACACGCGCGCGCACACACGCGCACACACGCGCGCACACCCGGGTCCCCAGGGCTCTGGGGTCCTGGGCTGGCAGGGGGCGGGCTGGCACGCGTTCCCCTGGCTCCTCGGGAGCGGGTGCCCAGGCTTCCTGCGCTCGGATAATGTGAATGAAGCCGGGCGGGGGGAGCGCGCGGGCGCGGGGCGGCGCGAGGAGGGAGGGGCGGGCGCAGACCCGGGCTGGGGAGCGCGGGGCAGGGAGGGGCGCGCACCCCGGGCGGGGGCCGGGGCTCGCGGGGCGGCGCCGGGGCGCGGGGCGCGGGGCGCGGGGCGCGCGCGGCGGCGGGCGGCGGCGCGGAGGGCGCGGGGCGGAGGCGCGGGCCGAGCGCGGGGGGCGGGTCGGGAGGGAGGAGCCGCGGCCGCCGCGCGCCCGCCCGGCCCGGCGCACCCTCACTCGCCGCCGCGCTCGGAGTTTGAGCCCCGGCGCGGCCGGAGCGCAGCACGCCCGGGGCGCGGGTCGGAGCGCGCAGCGCGGCGCCGCCCCCCGGCCCTCGGCCCCCCGGCCCGGGCGCCCCCGGAGAGCGCGCGGCGGGGGAGGGCGGCGGGCGGGCGCGGCGGGCCGGGCCGGCGGGCGGCGGACTATGAGGCGCCCACCATGGTGCGATGCGACCGCGGGCTGCAGATGCTGCTGACCACGGCCGGAGCCTTCGCCGCCTTCTCGCTCATGGCCATCGCCATCGGCACCGACTACTGGCTCTACTCCAGCGCGCACATCTGCAACGGCACCAACCTGACCATGGACGACGCGCCCCCGCCCCGCCGCGCCCGCGGCGACCTCACCCACTCGGGGCTGTGGCGGGTGTGCTGCATCGAAGGTACGTCCCGGACCCTCCCCGCGGCCGCTCAGCCGCGCGCACCCGCGCGCCCGCCCCGGGCGCCGGCCGGGCAGGGGTGGGCGCGGCGCTGGCTCCGCGCGAGACACAAAGGAGCCGGGGCGCGCGGGCGGGGCCCTCGGGGGCCGGCCGGGCGCCCCCTCGGGGGCCCTCCGGCCGGGGACACCCCCGGCGCACCGACCCTACAAACTCCACGCTCGCCACGCACACCCCCTGGCACCCCGACACAATGAGACGCCGAAACTCACGCGCGCGCGCGCGGCCCGCGGCCCGGGCGATCCCGGGGGGCCGCGCCGGAGCCCCCGGGGGGGGTGGAGGTTGCGAGGGTGCGGGAGGAGGCTGGGCTGGGGGAGCGGGCGCGAGAGGAGGGGCGGGAGCAGGGGGAGGGGTTGCTTGGCAACCGGTGTCTGCGCGATTGCTATGGGAACTGGCCATCCTGGGCGGGGCCGCCGGGGGCGGGGAGCTCCGGGGCTGCTCCGCGCCGGCTCCAGACCCGGGCCAAAGGGTGGGGGTGGGGGCCGCGCCCCCCGCAGGGCCGGGGGACACGGGCCGGCCGAGTCTGACCCCCGCGGAGACCTCGCTCGGCCGTGCACTCCTCAACCCGGGCGCCGGCCGCTCCTCCCGGCTCGGCGGGGAGGGCGGGCGAGCGACGCCGAGTCCCCCCCCCCCCCCCCCGGCGCGGGGCAGGAGCCCTCGGGCGTGAACCCCCGGCGGGGAAGCTGCGGGGACCTCGGCGTGCAAGTGGGACGCGCAGGGGCCGCCCGGAGCCGCCGGGGAGGGAGGGGCGTGGCCGCCCCGTCGGTGCGGGAGGGGAGGGGCGCTGCGCCCCCCAGATGCGTGGTGAGGGGGGCCGTAGGAATCCAGCAGCCTGAGGACCTCCGGGGGCGGCGGTGGGGACCCCAAGACTGAGGGGACCGCTCCCTCGGAGGGTGGGGCCCGACGCCTCCGAGGGCAAAATGCGCCCCACTTCGGCGCCTGGCGACGGCGCGCCCCGCTGCGGAACTTGAACTAACAGGTGGCTGTGGAGGGGCCCATGTGGTCCCAGCCGGGCTGTGGACAGACCTGCCGCTTGGTCCTGGCTTTGTGGCTGGAGAAGGGCTGGGGGCAGGCGGCGGGGCGTTCCTTGGAGCATCTGCAGGCAGAGTTTCGTCTTTGTGGGTAACCTCTGCCGGGTGCTAGCTCCGCCCCGCAGGTGTTGGGGTGGTTCCCCCACTCGCCCAGCCCTCAGGTCGTTCCGCGTGGCTGGATCTTGGTGGAGGTTGGAAGGGAGCTCTGAAAGAGAAGGTCTTTTCTCCTAGCTGCGTGTGGAGTCTCCTAAAAAGAGGCTTTGTAAGGCGGGTGTCTTGGTGAGGCCGAACTGCCTTTCTCTCCCCGTAGACCCTGCCTCTTCCATCTGGAATCCTGCCCACCTCTGCCCCCCACCCACCCTCCCCTAAAAGAGGCTGCTTTGCCCTTTGCAATGTGGAGTTTTATTCTGGGGCTAAGTGAATTCTTAGAGTAACAGGAATGTGCCGTCAATAGTTCGGGGGGACACAGCAATACAAAGGACCAGGGGGGCCCACGGTCACACCTTCTCTTTTCTTTTGAAAAACATCACTTTTGGCGTGCAGCTGCTCAGATCATGAACACCTACACCTCTCATCTGGAGGGTGTACCCACGTCACTACCTGCCACGCCCCCAGAGGTAGACCCAGCACAGGGGCTGCAGTGCCCCCATGTTCTACAGCCTGCGCCCCGCTGGGGCTGCTGGCAGGGCATGGTAAGTCATGCCACCGTCAGCACCCCAGGGTATGCTTGGTCCCGACTTTCCACTTTCCCAGTGGAAATCAGAACTAACTGCTCCACTCTGGCAAGCCTGGTCTCTGCAGAGTGGCTCCGGTGCCGCCTTTATTAATTCCTCATCCTAATTAGGATTGATGCCGCACTTAGCATCTTGCCAGCTGCCTCGAGCCATTTGCACTTGGTGTTCATCAAGAGAGCCCCAAGCTGACTGGGGCAGCTGGCTCCGCTGGACCTCAAGGAGGCTGGGGACTTGCACTCTGGGGGACTTCACCGAAAGAACCAGGCCCCCCTGACATCCCCCAGAGCTCAAGGGTTCTGAGCATCAAAAGAGGCAACCCCCAAAAACCAGAGCACCTTCACCCAAGCCAGAACTGCGAGAGCTGCTTCAGGATTCCTTGCCATGGCTAGAATCACCGTGACCGCCCCTCCGCCCGAGGGGAAACTTAGCTCTTAGAAGCACATCACAGAGGCCACAGCCATGTGACACCTGTGATGCCTCCTCCTGCCAGCAAATGTGCTGATGCCTGGACAGCACATTAATCCCAGCCCGCTCCCGAGGGACATGGGATGCTGTGTGTAAAGTGCAGTAGTTCCACCTGTTTTTTAGCAAAATACCCCAAAGCATTACAAGAAAAAAAAATGCAAAGATCAAACTTCTGAGCTGAAGCAGAGCAGCTCGGCAGCAGGCAGCTGCTGCTCGGGCGCCGATGGAGGCAGTGGGACTCTGAAGGGTTTGCTGGCAACTCACACACAGCGGGTTCCATTTCCTGGGTGTTTCCTGTAATGGATGTTGCTGGGTGGGGAGAATGCAGCCCCCTGCGTATGTGAGGCGTCCACGCGGTCGGGCAGGGCTGCGGGGAGACTTCGTCCCAGCCTCAGCTGGGCTGGTATTGCTCCAGCCTCTGGCCCCGGAGCTGGGTCTCCCAGCTCTGCCCCTCGTTTGGACAAATGTCAGAATTCTCCTGCACAGAGAACGTGCGTGTGCCGGCCAGCACCTGGTGTGCTCGCGGCAGCCGGGAGGGGGCGCGGTCTTCACCCCCATCTGCCAGGAGGAAGCAGAGCCTCTGAGAGGGCAGGGGCTTGGCCCAGAGGCACCAGGTAGGAGGCTGCAGGGCCACATTGGAGCCTTTGTCTCACTACAAAGCTCTTCCCACCATGCCCTCCTGCCCTTTCTCAAGCAGCTTCTGGGTTGCCATTAAAAATAGAACCAAGCCCTTGACTGCCCAGTGGCGCGCAGCTCTGAGGCTGGGCCGGCGGCAGCAGGAAGGCGCTGGGAGGTGAGAATGTACAACTGCTACGCGTATTGCATAACACGCTCTTCTCTATTTCTGTCTCTGTCTCTGTCTGTCCGTCTCTCTCAATCGCCGTCTCTTCTCCCACCATGGTCTAGACGGCCTGTCCCCCCAGCCAGCCGTCTGCTCCCTCCTCCCCAAGACGCCCCACTTCATCTTTCTTTGTGTCTGTGGTGACACTCAGCCCCGGGGTGAGAATGCGGGAAAGGGGTGACGAATCTCTGTGACTTTTCAAGCAAAGGCTTCACCAGCCAACCTTTGTCCAGTCTCTGGTACCTTCTGGAATCAGGCAAGGTGACAAACACGGAGCGCGTGCTGTAGGCCCGGGACGGCGGCCTTGTGGGAGCATGGCGGGGGCAGCCGGGAGGCCTGAGGGCAGCAGCTGCGACAGCATGCCAGAGCCCCTGCCACTGTGAGCTCCGGGGCCCTCACCAGGCTGCTGGATGCCGGGGTAGCCAGGCGCTGTGCTGCCATGGGGGACCGCTGGCCCCTAATACATGGTCCCGGCACAGCTCAGCCTCAGCAGCCTCCTCTGCTCCCACATACCCCGAAGTCTCCCATAGATGAAGCTGTGCCCGGCACCCTCCGTCAGAGCCTTAAGGTAGCAGCCTGGACACCGGTGCCCCCTGTGCCAGCTTTGTCCTGGGCACTAACCAGGGGAGTGTGGAGGAATTCGAGACACCGAGACAAAGGGGATCCTCTGCCCAGTCACGATCACCTCCCTCACCCGGGCAGCATCTCCCCAGTGTGCCCAGACATTAGTCACACCACGCGCACAGGCTGCCTGCTAGCGCTTCACCCTCTTCACCCTCGTTGGGGGTAGAATAACCATCCGTGGGGGCGCGGGCTCTGTCCCCTCCATTCTCTACTCCTTTCTCTCTTCTTGTAAGGAAAACCAACTCCTGGTAACTGGAGCCAGCTGACTTAGCGAGGAGAAGCCGGGGCCCTTGGGGGACCCCAGCCTGGGGCCTGGCTATGGTCCTACCCGGAGCTGGCTTTGGAGAAGCCCCTTGTCTGGGTGCCCAGTTGCCCTGGTGGGGGCGGAGGGCTCGCTCTCCAGCACACCGGGAACCTTCCACAGCAGTTTAACTGGGAAGCTCTGCCTTAAAGCGCACACCAACGTGGAACCATCCAGAGAGGTTCTGGCCCAAATCATGTCCCCCACACCCGCTCCAGGCCGGTGCTGGGCTGGGCCGTCTTCCTGTCTGTGTTGCCTTCATTTCCCTGGCAGTGGCCCCGGGCCGCCTGTCCAGTCACGCCCAGGTGGTGACAGCAGCGGTGCAGGCTCCTTCCAGCTCCGCCAGCCCAGGGCACCCCTGCACCCCCCACCCCCTGTTCATAATAACAGCCGTCACTTGCGGGACACCTTCGTGCAGGACTTGCATTACTGCATGCGATTGCCAGCAGCACTTCCAGGTAGATATGAATTACCTGCTTTTCATAGGTGTAGAAAGCGAGGCTGAAGACAAGGGCAGGGTTTCAGGGAGGCCTTCCGCTGACCGATGGCGCCTGAGGTGAAAGAGATGAGCCCCGCTCTCCACTGGCCGGCTCTGTCCCTTATTTGGGCCACACCGATTTGGGGGGAGGTGGCACGGGGCCGCCATGACAGGAGAGCTTAGCCTGGGGGGGCGGCAACAATGGACACTCAGTCCCCCCCGTTCTGGAGGCTGATTGGGCTCCTCTTCCCGCTGGCCAATGACCGCCCGCCCCCCCCACCCCACCCCACCCCCCGCCCCGTGTCCTCACCTGGCAGTGAGCAAGCCCTCTGGTGTCTCCTTCCAGGGGTACAAACCCCATTGTGAGGGCCCTGCCCCCATGACCTCCTCTAATCACCCCCCAAAGCCCCGTCTCACAGGCCACCACACTGGGGGTCAGGGCTTCCACATGTGGCTTAGGGGCCACAGAGGTTCAGTCTGTGTTAGGGGTGCTCTTCCTTCCGGCCCCTGCTCTCCACTTCTCCAGCCCCTTCCATACCCTGCGTCCCTTGGCGCCTACTGTCTCTTCCCCTCCTCTGTTCGCCACTCCTGTGTCTTCTATAAGAAAAGCCCAGCTGCTTTTAACTGGAGTTGCCTGGCTCGGTGAGGAGCAACTGGGGACCTTGGTGGACCCCAGCCTCGGGTCTGGCTTGATGGAGGAGCCCCATGTCAGGGGGTACAGGAAGGCTCAGGAGAAACCAGCAACTCTTTAAAATAAATGTCTGGTGTCGGTCGCCGCCAGCAGCCAGGTCCTGGGGAAGGTCCAGGATGTAGCTGCCGGAATGCAGGGCAGGCAGGCCCTCGGGTCATCCGATCCGGGTCTCCAGGGAGAGAACAAACCCGAGCTGTGGAGGAGAGCCAGTGGGCCTGTCTCCCTCAAAGTAGAGCCTGGAGGATCTGGAACATTCCTCCCACCTCCGACTTTCTGCCACACACCCCAGAAAGCCCCCTACCTACAGCTGGAGCCAGGTTCAGCACAGCCTGGCTGCGGCTCACGGCAGGAGGGGCTTCTCGGCTGCAGGAGCCTTTGAGGTTGCTCTGTCCGGGGCTCTTAACCTCTCTCTGCTAGGATGCACGTGTGAGGGCCATCAATCACCTGCTTGCTGGGCACATTTTCACTCACTCGTTGGTTCTCTCGTTCTCCCGGTGCTGGCTGGCACCTGAGCTGCGTCAAGCCTGTGGGGCTGAGTCGCAGCAGCGGACAGGACAGACGTGCCTGCGAGGTTGTGACACCTCCAGGTACCAATGGTGTGGGAGAAAGACAAGGGGCAGAGCCCGGGAGAGGCCGGGAGGGCTGCTGTGGCGGAAGGAGCTGTGGGAGGCAGGAGGAAGGCCGTCCAGGAAGGGCAGGGAGGCGGGGAAGAGCCTGGTGAGCATGGAGGAGGGGGGCAGGGGGAGCAGGCAGAGGGCGGGTGTGGGACTCAGGAGAGGCTTCAAGTCAGGGGGAGGCGCTGCTCTCATCGGAGGGAACGTGACTTTGGGGGGGCGTGGGGCAGGGCAGTGAAGTGATCTGATTGCTCACTGGGGAGAATGGAGATTCTGGAGGCCAGCCTGTTGCTGCCGAAACCTGGGGCCAAATGGTAGCAGCAAACATGGGGGGAGGTTGAGGAAAGGCCGGGGAGGAAGAATCAAGGGTGACTGCCTGGATTTGGGGTGAGGGCAGCTGGCAAGATGGGGGTGCCATGCCCCAGCGTGCAAGACAGAGGAAGCAACAGGCTTGGGAAGGGATGTCAAGGGTGTCTCCTGGGTTTCCCCAGATTTTGACTCTACTACCCAGCACCCACAGCCTGTAGCGCAGGGACGCAGCGTGGCGGGTAACTCAGGAGAAGCACAGGGACCCGAAACAGCCCCCAGGTACGGGGACACGTCAGAGCCGGGCGTTCTCAGTCACTTCGCTGTTAACATTTTTGTCCGGATCCCTCTCTGCTGTGGGGCTGTGCTGTGTGTCATGAGACCCTTAACAGCATCGCTGGCCTCTATCCACTGAGAAAGCAGCCTCCCCTGCCCAGTTGTGACACCAAGACTATTTCCAGACATTGCCCAATGCCCCCTGGCAAAGGGGAGCAAAATTACCCCCATAGAGAAGCTCTCAGGGCTTTCTAAGGGGGGGCACCACCTAGATCGGGGCCAGGGGCAGGTCCGATTCCTGGAACCCCACTCAGCTCTCTCTCCTCCAAGAACGATACCTGCTTAGGGACCTGGAGGCATAAAAGGTGCTGAGTCCCGTTCCTTTCTCAGGAGCGATGAGCTCCAGGTGACCCAGCTCACCCTGCCGGCGCCACCACAGCGTGTGTCCACGCGGGGCTGGGAAGTGCTGATGTGGCCCGGAATGCTCTGCAAGCAGGGGAGTCGCAGGCTGGGAGGCAGGTGACTTACCCAAGGTCACACGGCTCATCAGTGACAGAGCGAGGGGGGAGAGGGCGTGGGGGCTGCCTGTGACGGCTCTGTGGGCACAGTGCCCCCTCCACTGGCACCAGGTGAAGGTGGACAGTAAGCAGCCACCCCGGCTTAGGGTAAGAGGCGAGCTTATCCCCTCCGTCACGGCTAACCCGCATACACACACTCAGAGAAATAGCCATGGCCTCCGACCAGGACGTGTGTGTGTGGGGGGGGGGGTGTTTACTACACAGCTGGCTCTCCTGGGGGCCCCCAGCCCCCCCCCCACAATTCTTTCTCTTCTCCCCGTGGCACTGTGGGATCCTGCGTGAGACCATCTTTTCTGAACTGCCAGTCAGGACGTGGTACCCGACGTAGGACCTTTTTTTCCTGACGTTTCAATTTCTTCATACGAGAAACTTTTGAAAGCTGTGAAAATTGCATCCCAGGATTTTATTC
Source organism: Talpa occidentalis (assembly GCF_014898055.3). Lineage (NCBI taxonomy): Eukaryota > Metazoa > Chordata > Mammalia > Eulipotyphla > Talpidae > Talpa > Talpa occidentalis. The sequence continues at coordinate 126,334,567 of NW_023605083.1, read as the reverse complement.
GGCTAAGTTCTTCCCCCTCCAACCAAAAAATAAAGAAAGGACTAAAAGGGACAAGACAAATAACAACATAGGTGAGGGGCTGGGATGGAAGTTGGGAGGAAAATCAGGGCACGGATGAGTCCGTTGAGCACGTGGGGCTGGTGACTCGCTGGAGCCAGTTTGCCTCTGAGCTTCCTGGAGCTGGGGCAGAGAGAACACGGCCAGGTCCAAGGGACACGTTGTGCACAAATTAAAAAGGAATCATTGCTCAAGAGAAGCCAAGCTCTTCTGATGCGGAGGCCTGGGAGAAATGCATTGCCCCGGACTCCTTAGACGCGGACAATCTGTTACCTTAAAACTGGCTGTTGAAGAGGTAGAGCCAAGAGGCCAGGTTCTGGGGAGAAAAGACCTGAGTTCAAATCCCAGTGGTGCCAAGCAGTTGTGTGGCTTTGGGCAGGTTACTTAGCCTCTCTGAGTCATTGGGATGAGGCCACAAACATGGATGGGCCCCGCACACAGCTGCAGAGCAGGTGCCCCCAGGGGGAATGCTGGGTGCCTGGTCTCTGTGTCCCGTCGGGCTCCTGGGTGCAGGCAGGAGTCCACAGGCGCTCAGCTGCCAGCCCAGCGCAGGGGGTCTGCGGGAGGGGAGCAGGCACCAGGCGGTGATCCGGCAGGGGCCAGCCTCCTCCTTGCCCCTTGCACTGCCAGGGCTTCCTGTTGTCTCTGCTGCATCAGGCAGGGCTGGGGTCCAGATGACCCTCTGGGTGAGGCTCCGTGTCTTTGCCAAGCAGACCGTGCCTCCCCTCGCAGGCAGACCCAGGCTCCCTCCCGGCTGGGGGTGCAAGTGTGACCTCGCAAGTAGCCACGCTGACCCTTGGCACTAGCCCCCACCTCCTCTCCCCTCCCGCAGCCCCGGGGCCAGGGCGGGGGGCTAGAATGCATCCTGCTGGGGTGCCAGAGCCAGAGATGTACTTGCTTTTGCTCCCCCCAAACATCAAGACCTCTGTGTCACCCCCACTTCCATTCACCCCCCCCCAGACTCCTCTCCATCCTTTATACCAGCCTCCTCCTTCACGCCAACCCCAGCTCCCTCCTTGCCAGCCTCGGGGCTTCCCAGGGCACAGCTCGGAAGGTCTTTGGAGCTGCCCAGCCCCTCCCCCGTCACTGCCCTCCCTGCGACCGGAAGCAAGGGCCCTGCTGTCACGGCCCAGCCCGCTGTTCTGTGTCTCCCACCACGCCAGGCCCCGGGGGCAGCGGTGCTCAGCCTCCTCCCCGCACACTGCCCGGCTCTGAAAGAGTGTGCCAAGGCTGAGGGGAGTCTCCTGACTCAAGCCTGCATCCAGAGCCAGGGAGAAAACTGAATTATTAAACGTTGTCAGGCTCCTGAGCTCACCTGCCCGCAGCCTCCCTGGCACCGTCTGGCCGGAGAGACAGGCAGGGGCCGGGTGTGGTCCCAGCTCGCCCCGTCCAGGCCCCGCCGGTGCACACGGCCACACAGGCAGCCACCGGACCTGGGTTTGAGTCAGTTTATCACTTGCCAGCTGTGTGTTTTCAGACAAATTCCCTAACCTCTCTGGCCTTCCAGTGCCTTTACTGAAAAATAGGGGCATCGTCCAACCCACTCCTGGGGGGCCTGTGAAGCCGTCTGAGAAGACACCAGCAAAATAACCCTCCTGGCACCTGGCACTTTGTAGATGTCCAAGGTGGGATTTCCCTCGCTCTGTCACATCTCCTAAACCTTGGAGGTTTTCCCTGAAGAAGCAGCCCAGCCTCTGAGCGGAGCTGGGCCGGGCCCAGGGCAGCTCCCGGCCTCCAGGGTCTGGGAAGAGGCGGGCCCGGCATCCTCAGGGATGTCCGGGCGGGTGGACACGCTGGGTTCTTTCGTCGCCTGTCAGAGGCAGAACGGCCGAGTGGCTTCTGAGAACATAAAATCAGGGGCGCAATTCCCAGTGGGGAGCTGAGACAGGGCTCTGCACCTGGTGCCGAGGCAGCCTCCCGGGCCACAGCTCCCATCCTGTCCCGCAGGCGCTGGGGCCGTGGCCATGACCCGGGCTGTGGTGGAGGCGGGCGGGGAGCTGCAGTGCGGCGCGGGCCAGGGGATCCTTCCTCCATCCTCTGTCCCTCCTGCCATCCCTTCTTCCCCTTCCCTTCCGTGCCACCCTACCTTCTTTTCCCTCCATCCCTCTTCTCGCCACCCTCCCTCTGTCTGCCCCTCCCCTGAGCACTCCCCCACCCCAGGCCCAGGGGGGCAGCCAGGGAGCAGACCCTTGGAGTCCCTGCTGAGCTGCACCGTGGCCGCCCCGCAGAGGCGCTGCCGAGGGGCCAGGGCTTCAGACTGGCTTTCTTGGGAAACTGTTGGCTTGGTGTCCCCCCCACCCCTGACCTTGGCGGGACCCCCTGGGGGTGCTGACCTCACACGTAGGACGTGCTGCTGGCTGGGATTGTCTCTTCGAATGAGGATTAGCCCTGTGTTCTCTCCCACCCACTCGGTGATTGGTTCAGCGTCCAGCAACCCCAAGTGCCTGCGCTGTACGGGCATGTGCTGTCCATTCGGAGACAACAGAAACCCCTTCCTCCCTCACCCCCAGCCCCCACCCCCGGCACCTCTAGATTCCCTACAGCCTTCCCAGCGCAGCCGGCTTCACTTCCAGCTCTTGCGCACAGCCTTCCCTCCTCTCTCCCCGCCGCCTCCTGGCCTCTGTCTTCTCTTAGCTGGAGGCCCAAAGCAGCGTCCTGCCTGCTGCCCCTGGGCTCTCTCCTGCCCCCTGAGCTCACCCCCCTCCCCCAGGCCAGACAGACCTTGGAAGAATATCCATCAGGTCATGTCAGTCCCCCAGCTCAGCGCCCTCCATGGGACTGCACTCCACTCGTGATCAAGTCAGGCTCAGACCCTGATCTGCGAAGCCCCCAGATCCAGCCCCATACATCTCTCTGGCATCGCCCTCCAGGAGTTTCCCTGTCCAGAGGGGGTGAGGGGTGACGTCTAAGCCAAGTCCAGGTGCGGGGTAATGGGATGGGGATGGGGTGTCGAAGAGACCACCATTTGAATCCTCTGTGTCCTGTATCGGCTCTGTGAGCTTGGGCCAATTCCTTAGCTTCTCCAAGCCTCAGTTTTCTCTTCTGTAAAATGGGGATATAATGGAAGACACCCCCAAGCAATGGGAACACTCCCAAGACACAGAACAACAGGGGGGGAGGGCTGTGAATGGGCTGCGTGCTCCGGCTGGGGACGCGCTCGCTGCAGGGCCGAGGCAGGGCTGGCTGAGACGGGTATGCGCTCACCTGCTGGATGGTACCAACAGCCCCCCCGTGACGTGACGTCAGGCCGTGAATGTCCACCCCCAGGGCCTTCTATCTCCCCACGGGACACTGAGCGCTGTGGCTTTGGGATTTTCTGAACCACACCAGCGACAGATTTTTCTATTGTCGGCATAGGTGGCAAAGGCAACATAGGAGGTTCCTCAGATGCCGGCATTAGTAGGTTTGTGGGGGAGAGATCCAGAAAATTATAAGTCAAGACTGTCCTAGAAAAATCCAGCCCCCGGCAGTAGTTCATGGGTGCAAGAGATGTGAAGTGACTGGTGTCACCGGGCTGTGCTCATGGCCGTCAGCTGGACCCGGCACATCATTTCACGCTCTGCTGTCACCATCGAGAAATGCCTGATCCCTTCTGACCTAAAGCCCTCACATTTTCATTTTGCACCGGATCCCCCAGATCCTGTAGATGGTTTGGGTGTCCTGGTCCTGCCCAGACCAGGATGGGAGGAGTTGTTGGGACGGGGAGGCTGGCTACAGGGCCTCCAGGTGGCTCAGAAATCGGCAGCTGGGTGGGGAGCAGCGGGCCTCACCTGGAACGGGACCCCCACCTCTCCCTGCTTTCCCCAAGGGCCACCCCAGGCTCTCCGCGGTGCCGGGGGCTGCCTTGGAGAACAGCATTACTTAAAATTCAGTCGCTGTCAAGCACTAACAGGGCACCTGCTGATCGCCGGCTTCGTGCTGGGTGGGCAGGTGGGGGGTATGCAGAGACCCTCGGGAACCTTCTGTCTGGTTTTGGAGAACCCAGGGAAACTGCAGGAGGAAAGATGGGCATGGGCGGCACAAAACAGCCAGGATGTGGCGAGAGCGTCAGAGCAACCTTCATGTCAGGACCTCCCCTGGGGGCTCTAATAGGATCCCTCGTAGGGTTGCCTGAAGACTCAGATGGGAAGCCCCACTGCTGTCAGGCCTGGTGACTTGGAGGGTGCATGGGCGGTGGGGCTCTCAGATCCCGAGTGAGTCTGGCTTTGAATCCAGTCTCTGCCTCCGAGTAGCCGTAGGACCTTCAACCAGTCATTTCACCTCCTTGAAGCCCAGTGTTTTTCTCAGCAAAATGGGGGCGTGAGCAGCACCCACTGTGCAGATTCGCTGACAGGAGCCACGATGCATCGGTGCTTCTGTGGGGCTGGAATAACAAGTGTCCAGTGCCTGGTAGTCACTCTCACTTGATAACCCAAAAGATGCCCTGCAGGTGGGGCATCGGGAAGGGACCCGCAGTGAAGAGGGGCCTGGGAGGCAGGGGGTCCGGAGCACCCACCGCCCCCAGACCAGACCCGGAGGAGCAGGGAAGAGAACAGGATCCCTGGACTCCCCGGGGACATTTCAGGACACCCAGGCTCCCTTCCAGGAGCCGGACGGTCCGGCCAAGGCCGTGTCACCAGCTCATCCTTGGCGCGGCAGGGGGGGGGGGGGGGGGGGTGCGGGCTGCTTCCGGGCCTGCTCTGAAAGCGGGGATAACAAGCGCACATTGACGCGGGTTCCCCAGGGCGAGCGTGCTGTTCCCGGCGCGCATCTGAGCCCTCGCCGAGACGTTTTCTCGCTTCAGTGGTTTGGCATGTCGTACAAAGGGGCTCTGATTTTTCCTGATGTCCGACTCCTCTTGCATGAAAAATAGCTTTTGTTGCCTTTCTGCCCACGGATCCCTGGAGTGAGGCGAGGCCGAAGCCTGGTGGGTGGGGAGTCCCCACTCGCTTCGCTGTTTAAGGGTCTCCCTTCTTCCGCCAGGGTGGCCACTCGTGGCCAGTGAGTGGCCCATGACCCTAAAGTTCAGTCTTTTGGGGAGCTGGCTGCTGGTCCCCACCTTCACACCATCAGCTGTTTTTGATGCTGTTTTTGGTCCTTGTTTGGGCTGCTGCCACCCCTCGGCCCCCAATGTCATCACGTGCTCCTGGTGGCCTGGCCCCCGTCACAAGCATCCTCTGAGGCCCGAATCAATGCTCTTCCCCACCCCAGACCCTCTCCCCGCGTCCCTCCCTTTTCTCTCTCTTCTTGTCTTTCTAATTATTTCCCCTCTTTCCTTCCTAGTCTGCCATATTTAAATCACGTCAGCCCTCTCCTGCTTCCTGTTCAAGGCAGCCCTTTGAAAGTTCTTGAGGCATTGACTAGATAAAAATGTATTATTTTAACTCCATGATTATTAGGAGGGTTATTAAACATAGGGAGAATTCTATTAAATGGCAAATTGAGTGAGTCAAAAACCTACAGAGGTGGAACTGCTAAAGGTCATCTGGTACAAAATAGATGTGGATATGGCTGTTTCATGAGGTCGGGGAAGAAATATTGGGAGGGGATTCACCAAAATGTTAAAATGGTGGCCATGGGAACTCTGCGTGACTTATTTTATCTCCTTTTTTCCATATTTCCTAGTATATGGGGAGGAAATCTTAAATCTTTCAATTTAAAAAGCACAGGGGGGGCCTCCCCTGGTGGCGCAGCGGTTGAGCGCTGGGCTGCAAAGCTGCCTGCAGCCTCTGCAGCGCCAGTTCAATCCCCGGCCACCGGTGAGGGTCCCACATGGCGTGACAGACCTCTCCTGCCCCGCCCACTGCTCCCCTCGGCAGTGTATTTCGTCAGTCTGCCTGTTCTGTTCCCCGCTCTGGCTCTGGTGAATTCTCTCACTCTCCTGTGCTTCTAACTGTACCCAGTGCTTGCATAAATAAATAAATATTAAAAAAAAAAAAAAAGCACAGGGGGGCCTCCCTGGTGGCTCAGAACTCTTAGAACTCTCACCTCTGCAGCCTGAGTTTGATCCCCAGCCAGGGAGCTGACCCATAGAGGGCACAGCAGACCTCTCCTGTCGCCCCCTCTGCTCCCCTCAGCAGTGTATCTCAGTAGAACGCCTGTTCTTCTCCCCACTCTGTCTCTGGTGAACCCTCTCACCCCGCCCCCCACACCTCTGGCCTACACCCCAGTTCTTCTATGCAAAAAAATAAAAAGCTCTGGTCTCCAGCCCTCGGAGGAATGACATGCGTGTTCATTCAGCCTGGCTGGTGTCTGTTCTCTTTCTTCTTATAGGAACATAAGCTCTGAGAACATGATCCCCGCCCCCGCTGGTCACCTTTCATCAGTGGCTTATTACTGGCCACCCTGACCTAGAACCAGATTGATTCCCGGATGGAGCCTTTCCAAGTCATCCAGTGTTGAGTCTTTATTTCCTGTAAGCACCGTTTGCACACTGCATCTTCATTCCTAGAAATCCATCCCATGTAATAAAAGTGCCCAAACTGACGGCACAAGTAGGTGAAAGGAAAAATAATACCCTGATGGCCACCTTTCCAAACGTTTATCACCAAGGTAAAGCTAAGTACTTAAGATGAAAGCTGGGTCACAAAATGTGCCTTTGAGGGACTTTTCTGCCTGTGCCAGACTAGCCAGGGTTTCTTCAAATATGACTCCAATGAAGTCTGAATAGAAGGTGTATTCTCTATCCCCCACCCCACCCCCCAGGGAATCTCCCTGTGCCAATTTAACAATGCTCCATTGTAGCAAGATCCCTCTTTCAAATAAAGCTTCCTCCATCTCCACTTTTTTCCATTACCAATTCCATTTGTGTAAATTCTTTAGAAAAAAAACCTTTGCCTGGTGAATATTGGCAGAAAGGAGATTTCCATTGGGACTTAAACCATTGCTGAAAGAATAATCCCTGGCTTTTTATGTCATCGAGTTAGTAGCCCCTGCAGAGGCCAGTGGACACTAGGGTATCAGTGTCTGTGGGTCTTGTTGCCAGAGTCTTAATGCTGCCTTGAGCCTCAGCAGCCAACTTATTTAAGGCAGAAGCGCAAATGGATCCATAGAGAGACGGAGATTAGGTCTCAAGTGCTGCTTCTGCGGCCCGGCTGGCCAGCATTCGAGCTGGAAAGTTATTCCTTGATTCTAATCAAAGTTGCTGTGCTTCTCGTGATAATGTCTGTGCCTTTCTTCTTGGCCAGTCGTTGCTGGAGCTGAAAACAAAGCCATCATCTTCAGCCCTTGAAAGCCCTTCATGTTCTCGGAAGCGGTACTTATGTCCTCCTGGAGTTTTCCCATCTCGGGAGGCCAGGGAAGGAAATTTACCTGTTTTTTCTGGTTTGGTTTTTATTTTAAACCTGGTTGCTTTCTCTAGATTGCTGCTGGCTTTCACTCAACAAGCCTTTGTGACTTGCCTGCCGGTGCAAAGCACTCTGGGAGATGCCTATACCCTCCCCTGTGACCAGAGGTTGGTCACCAAGTTGCCCACAAGCAGGACAGTACCTGGACCAGCTCCACACAGTCCCAACAGCCCCTCCACCCTTAACGTGTGCCCCTCCCCCTGAGCTGCTCACCCATCCCCCACTCTACTGCTCAAGTCCCCATTCTGAATCCAAATTACAATTTTTTTTTCAAATAAGGATGAATAGCTATGCACGAAGCACTATATGTACTATCTCGAGAACTTTCCATATGTTCTGTCATCTTGGCCTCATAATAGCTATGATGTAATCCTGGTTACTTAATTATTTAACTGGGCATTAATGGGTATGTGACATAGAGACGGCTAGTCCTGTGTGGCCTGTGCTGCCTGCCAGGAGCTGTCTTAAGCACTTTATAGACAAGTCCTTGAATAAAGTTGTTTTAGTCAATGTCATTTTGTTATCAAGTCGATGAGAAAGAAACATCGATTCCTGGCCAGACTCACTGCCTGTGTGAAGTTTGCACGTTCTCCCCAGGCCTGCGGGGTTTCTCGGGGGTTCCCACATCCCAGAGGTGTGCACGTGAGCTTTGTGGACATGTCTCGGTTGTCCCAACCTGAGTGAGTGTGAGGTGGGGGTGCCCTGCAATGGAAGGGCCTCCAGCCCAGTGAGGGAGCTGGCCTTATCCTGGAGCTGCTGGAAAGGGTCCGGCCACCTCAGATGCTGAATTGGAATAAGCAGTTGGAAAACAAGTGAATGAATGAATGAATGAATGAATGCAAGTTATTCTTTCATATTCAAAAGGTTTGGGTCTTTATTAAGAAGCTTGGTGATGTTTTCATAATCAGAAATATGCCGTAGAAACGTAAGTCTTGTTAGATCAATTAGCCTGTAGTCAAATTGGTTTCGTGATAGGCTATTTGGCTCAAAGTCTCAGTTTCCAAGAACCTCCTCTACATGGACTGCGTCTCTTCGTTCATCCGCAGTCGTCTCTTGAGTCAGTGCTATCTCTACTTCCATTGTATGCATAGGGAAACTGAGGCACAGACTGATTAAGTAACTTGCCCAAGGCCCAGAGCCTTTCAGGTTGTGAAAACAGGATTCAGCTCCATCTTCATCACCAAGCTTTACCGCCTCCTAGTTAATAACAGGAAATCTCTCCTGCAGGCGCTTTGCCTCTTTCACTTCACCCCTACTGCACAGCCTAGGCGGTGCTCCCCTGTGGGAGATGGAGAGACAGGCAGGTCCCGGCCTGGGACACCTGCCAGCCTTTGCCCCAGCCTCAGGCTTCAAAGCCCCTTCTGAGCTCTTTCTCTGGCCCCGTGCCAAAGACTGTCCCCACACCCGCTGACGTGGGAAAGTGAAGCCGCCCTCGGTCTCCCCACAGAGAGGGTATTAGGTGTCTCACTGTCCTGTAAGTACCCCAAACTGCCACACAACCCCGGAGCCCAGGACCATGGTGCAGGCCACTGCAGGAGGTGGGGGTGCTGGATGTGAGCAGAGAACCGGGTCCACCCCCGCAGGTGCAACCAGGGCCTGTGGGCCAGGCTGGCACGGCAGGCTTCTCGGAAGAGGTGGGCACAGCGCAGCGTCGTGACCAGAGCAGAGCACGATGCGGGCCCGGGTTCTGACTCATGCAGCCTGGAGAGAAAGATACTGTTGTCAGACCCAGGGCTGCTGTTAAGACGGGTGCTCTCAGCAAAGCAGGTAACAATCACGCTGCTCAAAACAGCTCTTTTCAGGACACGTTCACCGTGCGCTCGCAGCCTGGAGCCCACGTTCTGCAGGGGTGCTGTCCGCCAGCACACTGCCACACCCAGACCCGGAGGCCCGGCATACAGATTAAAACCAGATAGCTGGGGGGGGGGGCAAAGACTCCCTGGGTGGGCTGTCCCCCTGCCCGCCCCCTAGCCCCCCACTGCTGGCCTGGGTTTTCTTCGATTCTAGCCCACCTAGCAAGGGCTCATTAGGACCGTGTGTGCCTGGTCTTCGGCTGAGTTCTGAGGACTCGAGGTTTCCTGCCTCCACTCATTCACTCAGTGATTGTTTCTGCACCCAGCCTCCTGGGAACCCGCCTGGCCTGCTCAAAGAGCGCCATCCCCGTCGCCGTGAGTTCTGCGATGCGGAGCTCTTCAGAATGACAAGTCTCGTGTTCTGTAGTCTCTCCTGGAGCCCTGACAACCCCACAGGGGTCTGCAGAGCAGCACAGTTTGGCCCCCACCCCAGGCTGCCTGGCTTCCCAGGCTGGGGCTGCGCTGGCAACAAGCCCACACACCAAAGTGGAGGGTAGCAGAGGCCCCAAGCCCAGCCCTTATTTTCTGAGCCTCTATTCAAACTCAGCAAATACTCGTTGTGGATTTGAAGCCAGACCCCAGACGAAGCCCTGGGTATCGTTCTAGGAAGCGCGGAGTTCCCTCCACTGCCGTGAATGAAGCAGACATGGTCATGTCATGAGTGTGTGGTTGGACGGTGACAGAGAAAGTCTGAGCAGTGGTGGCTGTGAGGGTTGTGATGTTCCAGTGTCCTGGAGCGCCTTTCTGGAGGGGCACTTTCGAGTTGGTCTGAAGGACGTCTCAGGGAAGTCCCAGGCCCAGGTGGCTGGAGCAAGGAATGTGTGTCAGAGAAGGGACTGTGCCAAGTAAGAACTTGGCCTTTTACTGGAAGGCTTGGGCAGAGGCCTGATGTGCTCTCCCCTGGCTTTCAACAGCACCCCTTTGGCCATCATGTTGAATAGAGTGGGGCCTGCCCTTAGGTGGCTCGTATGTAGGTGGGGTGCTATTAGGATGCTCGTGAGTCTGAAGAAGCCTGGCTTCTCTCTGCCTGAAGAATTCAAGGAGGGCTTCCCAGAGGCAGTGACCTTTGCTGTGTCTTGCAGAATGTGGAGAAGTCCTCAGGCAGAGGAAGTAGAATTTGCAACATTACCTGTCTTTATTCCCTCACTCATCTATCCATCTTTTACTCATTCAACAGACATTTTATCAAACTCTTAAGTGAAAAATAGAATCCTGTCCTGTTCTTGAAGAAACAAGTGTCCAATAGGGAGTGCTCAATCCTGTACAAGTCCGTGTGAAATGTGATAAAAAGAAATGCACATCTGAGGAGATGCCGTCACACCGAGTGGGAAGAGGGAGGCCCAGAGTGTGGTCTCCAGCATCTTTCTAGACCACAGGCCTTCTGAGCCAGTTTTGAAAGATGAACATGAGTTCATAAGAAAACAAGAAGGTGAAGAGGGCTCGGTCAGAGTGCCAGCACGGCCAGGGTGTGGAGGTGGCACAGACCTCTCAGTTATCAAGAACCTGCCGTGCCCACTCCTGACTGAGCCACTGGTCATCTGCAGGACACAGAATGTTCTGGAATGCCAAAGAAACTGAAAGCCCAAAGTGAGATGAGATCCAGGTGCTGGGGTCGGGGAGGAAGGCAGAGGTGGAGCTTCCATCTTCAAGGATGCCCCCACCGCAGGAATATGCCTGTTTCCAAATTTCCCTTTTTATAAAGAATCAGTTATAGTGGATTTGGCCCCACACTCATCTCAACTAAACCTGACCTGTGTCCAAACAAGGTCATATCTTAAGGTGTTGAGGGGTTAAGACTTCAACATGTGAAGTGGGTAACTCTTAATAGTCACCTGTTCTATCATTCCATTTATACGAAATAGCCAACATGTTCATAGAAAGAGAAAGGGGTTGGTGGTTGCCTGGGGCTGGGGTAAAGCGGGCTGGAACTGCTTAATAATGGGCTCAAGACTTCCACAAGAGTGATCAAAATCACTCCAAGCCAGGAAGCCAGGGCTGGAAAGGTGAGGTCATTTGCCTGAGGCCAGACAGCTAAGTGTTAGCCGAGATCCGCCCCAAAGCCAGTGTTCTTTCTCTCACAACTGCTTCAGATGGAGGTTTCTCCCTGGGCACATTATTTATTTAAAATCCCCAAGCCTCATTTGCTCATCTACACTATGTTGTCACTCTATTGGCCTCGTCCTCGACCCACGTGAGAATATAAGGCCATACTGCTCATCAGAGCTCCTGGCTCATGCTAAGTGCTCAATAAATGAATGTCACCGGTGCTCTGTCACCCAGGGGCCCTCAGGAAAAAAGAAGCCGCTGCACTGTGCCCCTTGGACAGAGGGAGTTTAACAGAGGGGGTTCATTACACAAATAATGGAAGAGCTGAGAAGCCACTGTACGGGGTGAGCCACTACAGAGAAGCTGGTTTCACCAGAGTCCAGAGGGGGGCTGTCCAGCAGCTGCTCAGATCATGCAGGAAGTTGGGACCACAGACAGAGGCACTTTCCAGAAGGAACTGGGCCTCCAGAGGGGACCCAGTAGCTGCCAGAAGAAAAGAAAAATGGGGGAAAAACCCAGATCTTTCTCCTTCCCTCTCATTTTTCACCAGTGCCTCCTGTTGACCAAACCTATCCAGAAGCCAAGGGCAAAGGAGGTTGTGGTTCCTGGAAAACAGAGGCCTCCTTGGCTACATGTGTGGGTAGTGAGCCATGTTGCTGTGGTCTGTGTGTGCTAGTTCATGTCCGATCATGACGTGCTGAGACTAGACCTACCACAGGTCTGCACTGAGGCCTCTTTCTCTGGTGCAGGTCTTGCACACAGGTCTTGCACATTATTGCACACATGCCCCTCTCGTGACCACACATCCCCTGTGTGAACATAGAGCACTTGCAGCTGCACACAGTAGGGCCACAGAGTCACCAGCCTGATAGGACATGGCCTGGCTGTGTGAGTCCCCATGTGTGGGCACCTGGAAACGGGTGAGACCACCTGGAGCATCTGGAGCTGCATCTGCCACTGCCCATCCTGTGGTGGTGTAGGGGTGCCAGCCAGGCCAAGCATTGAGGCCCCACATTGCCCTATCATTCAGCCAGTCTGGTCATCCGAGCCCTTGGACCTGTTCTTGTTCCTCCGTTCAGCTACTCCCACTGAGAGGCCAGAAGATCTGGGCAAAGGAAGAGGCCCCCAGAATCTGCTGTGCCAGCTTTTCTTTGAAGTGAGAAAACAGCTTTCACTGTTTTCTTTGGAAATCCAGATCTAGGGATTTGCAGCATCTACCTATTGACTTTGCCTGCCCCTGGCCTCCTGTGGCCTCCTGCCTCCCATGCCTGCCCCCTGGCCTCCCCTGGCCCCTTCATTCATTTGGCCCTGGCGTCTCTCACCCCTCAGACAGTGCAGGGCAGCTCACAATCTTGGCTGCTCCCCAGCAGGTCCCAAGGTCACAGGACATGGAGATGGGGGTGGAGGTCTCTTTGTCTCTCTCAGACCAGAATGTTCAAGGAACTCCTTGGTGGAGACTTCCCATTTGTGGTGCAATGGCATGTCAGACACTGAGAAGGCAGAAGAGATAGGAAGGGAAAAGGAGGCTGCTGAGAGCTTTTACTCCCCCCAGCATTGAGGTGTGTTGTGGGTGGAATTGCCCCCCCACCCCAAAAGATATACTGACATCCTCAACCCCAGCGCCTGTAAATGAGACCCTATTTAGAAATAATGTCTGTTCAGATGCAGTCAAGGTCAGGTGAGGTCAGGGTCAGTTAGGATGGACTTTCCTCAAGGAGACTGGGTCCTTAGGAGAGAAGAGGCCACACAGGGAGCGGGGACTGGGTGAAGAAGGAGGCTGAGATCGAGTGATGCAGCTGCAAGCGAGGATGCCAGGATGCCCAGGATGCCCAGGATGTCCAGGCTGCCCAGGCTGCCAAGGATGCCGACGATGCCGACGATGCTGATGATGCTAAGGCTGTCCAGGATGCCGAGGATGCCCGGGATGTCCAGGGTGTCCAGGATGCCCAGGATGCTGAGGATGCTGAGGAGTTCCCAGGATGCCGAGGAAGTCCAGCAAGCACCAGAAGCTTAGAGAAAGACCTGGAACAAGCTTTTCCCTGGGAGCCTTCAAAGAGAGCAGGACCTGGCTGACACCTTGATTTTGCACCTCTGGCCTCCAGAACCAGGAGAGAACAACTTTGCATTGTCTCGAGCCGTCTGGTGTGCGGTGCTTTGTTACAGCAACTGGGAAATGAGCAAGGAGATATGACTTCAACCTTGCAAAGAACTCCCAAATTAACCACCCTCCTCAGGCTTTCCTCTGTCATCCTCCAAGGGAGGGATCCTCCAGGAAGTGTGACTGTTGGCGGACGTGTGTTGAGGCGCTCCGTGCGTCCTCCGGGCCAGCCCTCCCACCAGCCCTGTGATGCGCGCACTGTTCTCACCACATCTACCGCGGAGGAAGTGGAGCCTCCAAGAGGGGGGGTAACTTTACCAAGGCAACAGGAATATTTCTTTCTAGGTCAATGGCTATTTTCAAGGTTGGACTGGGCTACTGAAGGCAAAATGGACTTGTTTGGATGAGAAATATATTCACTTTCTATCCTCCCTGACGAGTCACCATAAGTTTAGTGGCTTAAAATAACAGACTACAATCTCACGGTTTCCATGGATTGAGAGTCCAGGCCAGCTCCCCTGGACCCTCTGATCCCCTAGACCCTGTGCCCTCCTGGACCCTCTGATCCTCTGGACCCTGTGCCCCCCTGGGCCCTCTGATCCTCTGGACCCGTGCCCCCCTGAACCCTCTGATCCTCTGGACCCTGTGCCCCCCTGAACCCTCTGATCCCCTGTGCCCCTGTGAACCCTCTGATCCCCTAGACCCTATGCTTAGATCTCACAAGGGTTGAATCACAGGGTTGGCCAACTACATTCCTTTCTGGACCTTGGGGTTCTCTTCCAAGCTCACTGGTGGGTGGTAGGGTTGGTTGCCTTGCGTCTGATGACCAAGGCCTCTCCCAGCCATCAGTCAGCTCTCAACTCCTAGGGGCACCCACAGTTCCTTGCCTGGTGGCCCCCTCGGCAGCTCAGAGCCTGGCTATCTGCTTTCTCCCGGGGGGCAGGAGTGTCCCTCTGACTTGTCCCCTCCCGCTGCCGCGGGGACTACTCCTTCATGTGGCCTAAGCATCTATTCACCGCTCCTGCCCGCACGGGCAGTGCCCCAGGGAGTGCTGGGATTCTCTGGCCAAGCTCACATGAACTTAACTTTGAGCCCTGGCTCTGTCCCTTATTTGCAGTGTGATCTTCGAGAATTTTCTTTCGTACCCATAAAATCCGAGTCTCCTTCCTTATGAAGGACACAGTTTAGGCTCGTTAGCTCATTGGGCTCGGGCAGTTGCTGGCAGCGCTGTGAAGGGCACCTCCTGTCTTTCCTTCGCAAGCGTGTCCTGGTCACGACGGAAAACGCGAGCGCAGGGGGCAGGGCCCACGCCGGGCTCCCATCTATCTGCACTCTGACCGGGACCCCCCTCTCTCAGTTTCTGCTGCCCCCGCCCCTTCTCCCCGATGGCGAGAATCACCACTGCTTTGTGGGCAGAAGGCAGAGAGGAAATGACTCCCCAGACGATAGGACACTTGTGGGAAGACCCCTCCGCCCTGCCCAGCGAGAGGCCGGCGCGCCTCTTCCCGGAGGCCAAACCCCACAGAAGGAGGGTGCCCTTCCCCACGGGGCCTGAGCCAAGCAGTGTGTGTGTGTGTGTGTGTGTGTGTGTGTTTGTGTCTGTTGATCCACTTGTCACCTTCAGTGTGTGCTCCGCCGTGACCCCCAGGAGAGCCTCATAAAGACCAGGGTTTTCCATCCATGGGGGCAAAGGGCCAACCTGTGCATCCCCAGACACTAGCCCTGGGTATGACCTGCCTTGGGCACGTGAACAACCAGGAGGGCGCGTCACCATCCAGGGGCCAGAGACCCTGTATCACCCCGATGTTGAGAGGCCCACACATCAGGGCAAAAGCACAGACCTGTGGGGGAGCTTTCTTGGCCTCTTCAGAGGACAGTTCCCAGTTGAAATTCCACCATCTTCTCTCCATTTCCACACTCGCCTGCTGGAATCCCATGGAGCGTTCCAGGAGCGTCACCTGCCCCCCCCCAAATTCCTTCCATCCCTCAAGACCCGCCTCAGGACTGGCCTTCCTCGGAAGACTTGGCCACCTTCATTCCTTCCTCCTTTACTCATTCACTCGTTGAGCCAGCGCTTCTCCCAGGCGCAGGGCCCGAGGGGCCCTCCGAGGTCTCCTGAGGCTCCCCGGAGCCTGGTAGAGAGACCACCTGTCTGGGGTTCTGTAAAGGTAGCAAAGCAGAAGGGGGCCGTGGTGTTTGCATTGCTTTCCCCGACAAGGTCTGCTTGGGGTCCTGGAGCCTGGCCAGGGTCACCCGAAGATGAATTTACGGCGGTGCTGAGTCTGAGCTTCAGGCGCCCTTGTCAGCCCTTCCGGGGCCCTGAGTCTGACTGTGTCTGTCTCTGCGAGTTCTTTTTCCCCAAGAGGCCCCGTCCAGTGTGCAGACTTCAGGGTCCAACAAAATCTGGCTCTACCCCTTTTGGGCCAAAGATAACAAATGTCACCCAAGCAGGAGTTCTCAGGCCGTGGGGCCCCTCTCTGTGGGGACGCCTATATGAAAGCGGGTATGGGGACCAGAATCTAAAGGCACCCCTGTGGGGAGCCCGCCTTGCTCCAGCAGCTCCCCCTCCATCAAACCATGTGGGTGGGGCCTGGGGGCTTCTAGTGCTGAATCAGGGCCAATCTCTTGGATGGATTTGGGGATCCCTGCTGGCTTCCTACCTAAGCTCACACCCCCAGGCCAGGTAGGGGTCCTGAGATAAGGATTGTGGGTGTGTCTCCTGCTCTTTCTCTTGTCTCCAGCTCCCCAGTGACCTCTCAGACCCCAGCCCACAGGCCTGCTACCTGTCAGCAAACACAGGATCCTCTGATCGTGCTGCCCTGAGTTCCCAGCGGGAAATCCTAGAGGGAACAGCCACCCTGTCCCATATTCCCACATTTCGGCCATCGGTGGGTTCCTGGCCCAGCTCAGATTGGCTGTGTGTAATCTCGGGCTGGCGCTTGAGGCTCTGCAGGGGGCGGTGGGGGTGGGGCTCACAGCAGTGCTCAGGGGCTCAGCATTTGCTGGGGGGTGTTCCTTTGTTCGTGAGCATCATCAGAGCCCAATGGGGCTCGATCAGAGACATAGATGGACAGGCCGGGCAGGCAGAATTGCTGGCTTCCTCTTCCCCTGCTGCTTCCGCCTGCAGCCACGCGGCACACTGCTCGTCTGCTCAAAGCAAAGTGCATGCATTTAGGGGTGAAAGACAATCCTCACCCTCTCTGGGGCTGAGCTGGGCCCCCAGTGACAGGTGCACATGCCACGCAGCCACCTTCCCCCATCGGTGTCCCCGGGGAGTGTTTACACCAGCTCACCGCCATACCCCGTCCACACAGACACCTGCCACAGCCTGTCACTCCAGGTCAAAAGCATTTCAAGACTCTGGCTCAAGTCTGCGCAATGCTTCTCTCGGCCAGTACCGTGGAGGGCGCATCGAGCACGGTGCCAAGGAGCCCACGTGCTTTACCCAGTGCTCGCCCTCCAAGGCGGGTCCCATGATTTTCCTGGCTTTCGGAGCAGAAAAATGAGACACAGGTTGAGCAACTCATCACACACCAACAGCCCATAACAGCCCAGCCCACTCACTCCCTGACCCTGGGTCCTGGCGACCACCAGGCTGGGTGCCGTGTAAGCAAAAAGCATGAGCTTTGGAGCCAGATGATTGAGTTCAAATCCTGACTCCACTTTTTGTGGCCCTTCCTGGAGCCTCAGTTTCTGCCTCTGTAAAACAGGGACCGTGGTACCCACCTCCTGGGATTTGGGGACCCCCCAGAACCAGCTCAGAGCCCCTTCGCCCCTTCTCGGAAGGTGGTGGGAGGCAGGGTGAGAAGTGTAACCCGTCCAGGATGGGGAGCAGGGAGGCATGGGGGGTCTGGCTTGGCAGGAGGAGAGCTAGGACAACTTGCCTTTGGGATTATCCAGAACGTAGCTGGAGAGAACCACCTTGCAGAGTGCGGTACACCGGGGCTAACAGCTTTATTTCTCTTTAACAAATTTCCCTCGGGGCCAATTTCAAATCTAGTTTATTCCGGTAGCTAAAGGTATAAAGCCCATAACTCAGAGGCATTAGATGTGCAATATCCAGGCCTCCGCGAGCTCAGTGCTGGCTCCTGGCCACCGCCTGGGCCTCTGGCCTGGGTCACGGCACCCCGGCAAGCTTCATTTTCTGGTTGTTACTTGAAAGGCTGAAATGGGTGTCCAGGGCTCTGTCTGCAGGCAGGGAGGGCCTGGGCCTGGGAACAGAACTTGAGCTGAGCTGCTGCCTGGAGCTGCGGTCCAGCGGGGAGAAAAATGGCTCACTGAATAATGCAAACCCCACCATCGCTCAGCGCCTCGCCGGGCCTGACATGGCTTTCCAGCCCGGCTGAGAAAGGGGGGTGTCGGAGGGCAGGGTGGCCGGCTCAGACCCTTCCCAGCCTGGAGCTTCAGCGGTCGTGAGTCCACACCTCCGCGCACCTGCATCTTCTCCCTGGGGGTCAGTTCCCTGGGGGTCAGTTCCCTGGGGGACAGTTCCCTGGGGGTCAGTTCCCTGGGGGTCACTGTCTCTTCTGGAAGGCCCAGGCTGGGGATGTCTAGCGGTGGGAGTTGCGTTGGGCCCGGGGCCCGGACACACCTGTTCTTCCTTCTTGCTCTCACTTCTACCTGCGTACAAGAGAGAGATTTTTACTTTGATTTCAGGGCTGCTAAGATGGAGCTTGTCTGACATCCGGTTACGCCGGGCCCCGGACTCAGAGGACAGCCGTGCCTGCGCCTCTGGAACACGCACGTTTGTCACCTTGCAGTCGGCTCAGCTTTGGGGTGGTTTGTGCTCGGGGGGGTTGATGACAAGCTCGTGTTTCGTGGCCTGTGTCCTTCACCGTCGCTCTGGGCGTCTCACCCGCTGCTGGGAGGGGGGTTGGCGGTGCAGGGGGGTGTTCGTTCCCTTCTCCACGGGACCTGGAACCGGGGGGCCAGGAGAGGGCAGTGCCCCGGCCACCCCCAGCCCCACAGAAGCCCCGTGGAGAAGGAAGTTTGGTGCAATTCAATGGTGAGGAAAGGAGCAGAGACTGGAATAGGAGCTTGAGATTCAGGGATAAATAAGTCTCAGCCCTGGTCCTCTGGCTCAGGGGAAACACGATTTTTTTTTTTAACTTTTCTTTTTTATATATATATATTTTTTACATCATTTTTCATTTTTGTACAATGTGTGCATTTTCATCTTTGTTCCAATCCCTGTAAAATTCCCACCACCCTTGTTTTGATCCTACTCCCTTCCCCGCCCCTGCAGTGTGTCTCTGGTTTATAGCTGCTTGTTGATTTTGGTTTTCACTTTATCATAATTAGTCTTTTTCCTGGTCCCTTATTTGGGTTTTCTAGATTCCTGCCGTGAGTGAGACCATCCGGTATTTTTCTTTTTCTTTTTGGCTTATTTCACTGAGCATGATCCCTTCCAGCGCCATCCATGTTGCTGCAAATGGCATGTGTTTATCTTTTTTGAATGCTGAGTAATATTCCATGGTGTATATGGACCCCATCTTCTTGATCCAGTCATCTATTTTTGGGCATTTGGGTTGGGAAACGTGATTTAAATACAAAGCAGGAAGTGGCAGTGGGGCTGTGTCAGAGCAACGCAGGAGCAGCAGGTCCTTGAATAACAGCGTCTTGTTCATGATAGTGTCATTGTAATGTAATTAGAAGCTATGATCTGGCAGACGCTGCACAAAATGACATTATTTTGTCATATGTCATTCTGCTTGAAACCCTGTTCTAAGAACCTATCGATGACAAGTTTACGTGAGAACTTACTCTACACAAAAGGGCAGGTAGAAGCAAATCCAGGAAGACTTCCTGAAAGGGGTGGCGCCTGCCCTGATCAGTTTCGGGAGCTCACCGGGTGAAAGCTTTAAACAAAGGAAAGAGCAGGAACCAGCACATGGGTCAGAAGAGCATGTATGGCTGTTGTTGGTAAACAGAGAATAGACTCTGGATCACAGGCACCAGCCTGATGACTGACACACCCAAGCCTTGTCCTGCAGGAGGGGAAAACATCGACCACGCTAGAGTCCCATGTCACCCTATCCGCAGATCACAGGTGATTTTGAGGGAAGTAGTGACATGGATACCAGGTAGCAGAAAGTCATGCAAACCCAAGCTAGGGTGTGATCACTTCGATGAGAGGAGAGACCGACCTGACAGTCCTTTGGGAGGTAAAATTGCAAAATTGGCAAGTGGGTGCCATACAGGAGGAGATGGAAGGGGGAGGAGCCAGGACACCCTCTGTGAGGACTCCTCCAGGTGCAGTTGGAGGCTTGCCAGGGTAGGATGGTCTTGGAGGGCATCCAGGTGGTGGTGTCCACCAGGCAGTTGGATGCTAAGTCTGAAGTCAGAGAAGCTGTGACTGGGGATCACAGCCTCAGAGAGTGGCTAACCCTCCAGTGGGTTACTGTGAAGACAGGACATGAGGGGAGAAGAGAAGCCGAGCAGGAGAGGGAAGAAGAGGAAGTGGAGAACATGCATGGTGGGGGACAGCCAGAGAGAAATGAGGGGAGTGCAAGAGAAAGGCTGTAAAGCCAGGAAAGCAGCCATTCGAGAATTGCAAAGGTCAAGGATGTCGAACCACTTCCCTTAAAATGTCAAGGTTCAGGATGCTTCCAGGATGTTCTTGATAGAGTGTCCCCAGAGGAAGACATCCATCTACGCTGAGAACTTGGAGGCCTCCCAAACTGGGGAGTCCCCTGGTAGGGTCTTGGGCTAATTTAAGGTACATGTTCCTGAGCCTCGGATTGAAACTGGTTCAGAGCTCTGGCCTGAGGCTCCGCCTCTCCACTGCCCCCTACGCCAGCCCCGCTCCCCCCAACCGCAGCCCCCCCAGGCAGGCAGCTCCCTTTCAACAGCAGCGAGGGCTTGAGCTGGCCAGGGTCTGGCCTGGGCCTCCCCCAGCCCACCCCCTGCCCATGTTCTGTCTGGCTGCCTTTCAGATGGCCTGTAGGTCTGTCTCCCCCACCCGGGCTCTGCCTTCCCCAACGAGCCCATGAGCCCACGGTTCCCAGAACACACCCATCAGCTTGGTCCACTTGGGTGCCTGACCCGGTAGAGAGGCTGGCGAGAGGAAAGCACTCCTCAGATGGTCTGCAAAGCTCACAGAACATTCTGTCCCATGGGCTGGGCCTCCCTCAGCCCTTGCATTGCCAGGGGGTGCCTGCACGCATCACCTATAATTCACAGCGGTGGCAGGCCCAGTGGCTTAAACTCAGCTGAGAGATGACTGCCTGGGCTCTGAGCCCAGCTCTGCACTTACTACCTGGGCAGCCCTGGGTGAGTTATTAACCTCTCAGGGCCTCAGTGTTACTCTCTGTGAAATGGATTCAATGATCTTAGCAGCAACCATTTGAGGGATTCGCCGTGAGTTCTAGATGGGTTAGAACATAAAATGCTTCCAACAGTGTTCGCTGCTGGTGGCATGTGGTGGTTAGTAAGGACAGTGGTTTAGTTGGGGGAGCGGGGACCAGCTTTGGTCCTGTGGCCCTTCACCAGCTCCGCAGACTTGCAAGAAGCCGGGGCAACTGCAAGCTACTAGACTCCAAGTTTGGGCTGCTGCTGGCGGCGTCTGCCGGCCGGGCTTCATGGAGATGAACGAGGGTGAGGGCCGGCGGCACCTCCCAGCTGCCTTTCAAAGGGCGGGAGGGTGGGTGATAGCTACAGAAGCCCCCCGAAGACGAGATGGTGTTGCCGATGTCCTAATACCGTGAGGAAGAGGAACCCGCACCCTCTTGCCACCTGGATTCCACACACTGCCCCCCACCCCCTCCCCGCCTGCAGAATCCCGCTGTGCCCCAACTCTTCTCTCTTCTTTGAGCGTCTCTCTGGCCTCACGGTGAGGAGCTGGAGCGTGGCTTCCGTGAGCTCGTCTCCTCTCATCAAGGCTGCTGGCCTCAAGACTGTTGCTCCCCTCGGCTCCCCGGGGTTCTCGGTCCTGGCTCACTCACAGCCAGCCTGTGACCGCGTGTCTCAGCCATCCAGGCTGTGCCAGCGGAGGGCGAGAGCCTGGCTTTTACATTTGATTTACTTTATCCTATTTCAGGCAAGCAAAAGCACTGGGCAGGCTGAGGCCGACTGGGCTGTGCCTGGGAAGGAAGGGACCCGGAACCAGGAGGAGCCCATGGGTGAGGACACCCATGCTGGATCCCTGAGCTGGGCAGAACCGCGGTGTGGACGTGGCCCTGGAACATCCTGGGCAGGGTCATCCCTCAGCTGGGACTGCTTCCCAGGGGGCTGGATGCTTAGTCTGAACATGGACGGGGATGAGGACACAGATTAGGGAATCTCCCCTCTGCCCCAAAGCAGTGGGTCACTGTAAGTCAGGGCCTTGTCCCCGAGCCTGGCTTCCAGCCTCCCTGACTCCACTCTGTCCCTCACCTCGGAGAAGGACAGAGCCCGTCACCCACCCACCCTCACCTCCTCTCGTGGTCACCCTTCTCCTACCCCTCGGGAGAACTGGAGGTAGCATCTCGACTCATAGCCCCTGCCTGGAGTACCGTGTTGAGAAGGACATAGACAGTGATGAGGGGAGAAAGGGACCGTGACTGATCAGCAGTGTCTGCCTTGCTCTCGGGAATGGAGGATTCGCTTCTATGAAGGCCACTCACACATCATCAACCTGGGCACTGATATTTTGTGGGATCGTTCCTCCTGTGGGGGCTGTCCTGTGCGCAGTAGGATATTTAGCCCCACCGCCGGCCTCCATCCACCGGTTGCAGGAGCATTGAGCTCCCCCAAATCCTGACAATTCAAACTGTCTCCAGACACGGTTTCCTGGAAGGAAGCATTGCCTGTCATGGAGAACCCTTGCACGGGAGCAGGCAGAGGGGGTGGGGGTGGGGCAAAAGAGCTCTTAATTTAGAGAATTAAGGCCAGGGTTCTAGGTGTGGCTTTGTCACCAACCAGCCTGTCACCATGGAAACAGCCCTTTGGCTCCCTCAGCGGCAGATTCTTAATGTGTGAAGTGAATGGGATGAAGTGGATGGTCCCAAGCGTCCCTTCGAGAAGTTTATGATTCCCCACTATGGTTCTCCGGCCCTCATCCAGGCCCTTCAGATGAAACTCCCAGGTTATTGGAGCATAACTTTTCAGAGCTCCGCAGGAGCAAAGCAACAGAAAACCCTAGAATCTGCAGAGAGCTGTTTCACCCCTTGGAGCTTCATATTTGCTCCTCATTAAAAGAAAGAAACAAAATGAAAAAAAGCCAACCCTTGGCACTGAGATTTCATCCAAGCTGCAGTTATCAAGCAGATACAAGTAGAAAAATCACAAGATAATAACTGAACACCCATTTTCTTGTGTTAGGCGAGACAAGGAGCTATTGGTTGGGGAAAATCTCTCCGGCTCTGTTCAATTATGAATCTCGGCAGGAAGCCTGGAAAATCCCGGCCCTCAGGAGCAGAGGGAGGCGGTGTGAGGTTGGGGCTGCAGGTTCTCAACGAACTCAGTGAGTGAGAAGAGGGAGGCCGGCTCCCGCCTCCCACCACGGGCCAGTGGGCCCTGAGAATGGAGGACTCTGGGTCCCCAGAGCTTGGGTCCAGGGCTTGGTGCATGGGCCAAGAGCAGGTAGGGAGCTTCGGTAATGGGGATGGAGAAGCAACCACCTGCGGGCCACCTTCTCTGGCCTTCTCTATGCTCGCCACCCGCGGTCTCTCCTGCGAGAGGTCAGTGGCTCTCCCACTGCTTGGAGGAGGGAACAGAGGTGATGCGGTGAGTGTTTTCCTGCGTGGCCGAGACCACCAGAGGCTGAGATGCGCAGGCCACACGCTTCCACAGGGCGGCACGGGGTCCAGCATCCGCATTCCCCTCCCTCGACGCCTCACCTCCCCTCTCCTTGGGGTCTCCTGCGGTCTCCTGGGACCCTGCACTATTTTGTATTTGTGAACGCGATGTGGGCCTGGTCTGGGGAGGGACGTAGGCCTCGGGCTTTGGAGCCACGAGAATGGGGCTGGAATCTCTTTCCTTAGTGAAGGTGCAACTGAGTGGGGGGTATGGTCTCCCGGGTGTAACCGCAGACCCCAACTTCTGAAAATCTCAGAAAGGATTTTCTTGGCAAGATGTGGGGGGGCCCAAGAGGTTGAAGAAATTTAACCGCTCAGGCCGAGGAGAGGGAGAGCCAGGAGCTTCCATAGCTGGCAACGCGGACCACCTAGAACACCCCGTTTGTGGACACCCAACATCCCACGGCCCTAGGTCTGCTCCTGGCCCAAAAGCCAGACTCCCAGGAGAGCATCTGATTGGACCAGCTCGGGCCAGATGTGTGCCCGGGGCTCCCGGCTGGGGCAGGGCCATGCAATACAGCTGAGGGGGGAGGAGAGGGCTTCTTCCCAGAGAAAGGGGATCCCCATGGATACACCCCACATACAACGAGCTCAGAAGGGGTTAGTGCCAGACGGATGCTCCACCTCCCGTCTTCTGTCCCTCCGAGTCACTGCCCAGCTGTCCAAGCACAAGCTCCTTAGGTCCAGGACCTGGAGAGGTGCCTCGGTTTGCCAGTTGGACCCCCACGTTCCAGACTTACGGAGACAAGAGATGGCACAGCCTGGGGGAGGATTGAAACCAACTGGCTGCAGACAGACCCCAGTCCCCCAAGCGACATGGCAGAGTCTAGCCCCCTTGAAGCAGGTGCCGTCCTCCCTCACCGGCTAATGACGAGGGTGACAGCTCTCCCCACCCCGACTCCGGCTGCCCATCAGGAAGAAGCCCCTTTGGCCCCGAGTAGCTGGTCACCCAAACTGCCGGACATCAGAGGTGTCGTGGAGAGGGTCCCACTGCCCGCCGCCTGGTTCAGACTGGGGCTGCAGGGAGCCCCGGGTCCGAGTCGCTGTCGAATCCATCCCTTTCTCTTGGGCCCGACGGGCCTGAAACAGTGCGCGTGGAAGGCCAGCGCCCCAGAAGGTGGCTCTCTCCTCGAGGCTGACCATGAGCCAGGGGAGAGGCGGGCGAGTCCAAGGCCTTGGGGCGGCGGGGGACCTGGGCTGCTCCAGCCCGCTGGCAGCTGCAGGAAGCTGCCGACTCGGAGCCAAGTTTCAATGTGTCTCTTCACAAGGAGCTCCAATGTGAGGGGAGCGATGAAGGGCGAGCTTGTTCATCCTGGGGGAGCAGAGCAGCCCCGCTCTGTCCCAGGCAGCTGGGCTCCTCTGGGACTAAACTAAGACAACCAAGGGCCCCAGGGTGGACCTCAAACCAGCCAGGCTGAGAATAGGCCCACAGACACCCAGGGCATGGGGATTCAAGCTCCCCGCCTTGGTCACGAGCTTTTTCCGCCTTGGGAAAGCTCATGGTAGCACCTCGGAGCCGGTAGCAATAAATCCAGCCCCCTTTCTGGGGGGCCGAACCACCTCTTGAGGCAGCCCCCCCTCTAAGCTTTTCAGCCTTGTCTCCCCAGCCCCACCCCCAGCTTCCACACATCTGTCTTCCACTCCCCAAACCTGCACCCGACTTTTCCTCTCCTGCGCCACCAGATGCCAAAACCAGCACCTCCTCTGCTCTGTGAGGTCCTCCCTGGAGCTGCCCCAGACACCCCATCTGGCAATGATCCCTTATGCTTTGAAACTCTGCACAGTGTACACTCAGCTCCCCAACGAGGCTATTAGATCTTGCCAGCAGGACCCGTGCCTCTGGCCGCCCACGGGCCTGGCATCAATACATGAATGCAGAATTAGAAGAAAGAATAGGTAAAGGATAAAATCGATGAATTGTCTATATCAAAGGAAACACCCCAAACAAGTCATCTAGGGGCAACCAGGCGCCTCAGTGACACTACAGCATCAAGTGAAGAAAAGTGTGCATGGAATGTGCCCCCGGCCTGGTGTAGTAGGTATCACCATTGCCCAAAGACACCGCCCAGGCCATGCCCTGGGCCATGGAGGAGACCTAGAGACCCACTGTGGTCAGAGGCCCAGATGCCCAGCGGTGTCTGCAAGAACAAGGAGTTAAAAAGCTACACATTCACCCTCACAACATCATCAGAACTTATCCCACATGGATCTCTTCAGGCCTCCCTTCAGCTCTAAGGGATGGTAATATTTCCCCTTTCTCCAGATGATTCTGCAGCCTGGGGTGGACGGCATGCTCTCTGGATGCCTGCGCTCCTCCTTCAGACTCCTTTCTTCAGTCATCATTGAGTGATTGTGTAACTAGAAAGCACCAGAGCGCAGGGACCCATCTGCTTTGTTTTGTTCTGTTATTGTCTGATTGTCTGGTTATTGCTGTGAAAGAAACACATCAAAACATACGGTGTCTTAAACATAACAGAAGTGGATTTAGGATTCAGGTAACAGCTCAAAGCGGGCAGTCCTCTTGGTGGAAGGCTTTCCTCCACAGTGGGACCCAGGGATCCAGGCCTGCTCTGTCTTGGGGCTCCACCCTTCTGTTACCGAACGCCGGCCTCAGTTTCACTCAGCCAATAAAAGGAAACCGAGTTTGAGGAAAAGGAAAGCGGTTTTATTTGTCGACAAATGAGGAGGGAGGCAGACTCATGTCCGAAAAACCACCATCCTGCTCTTTGGCAGTGGGCAGGGGTATTTATACAGGGGGAGATGGGTAGGGGTCTGCGAAGGGGAGGGGGAAGGGGTCTGCACAGAGACAAGTGGGCGCCAGCTCAACAGGGAGATGGATGGGTGTCAGCTCATTCATCTTAAGGGAAGGGGAAGGTGTCAAGGCACAGAGACGGGTGATCGCCAACTTGTTTTTCTTAGGGCGAGGGGGAAGGGTCTGCAGGGAAACCGGTGGGCGCCAGCTTGTTTTTCTTCCCAAGGGGAGGGGAAGCTGCAACAAATGGGAAAGACAAGCCATCAATCCTGCCAATGCTAGATAAGGGGAATTGCAAGAAATGGGGAAAGACAAACTTGTTAACTGCATCAATTCCCTATGGCTGGTGGGGGCAGCAGTGGAGATGGAGGGGCACACAGCACTTCTGCTCACATGCTGTTCCCCAACTGGGCACATCTAACTGCAAAGGAGGCTGAGAAATACAGTGTAGCCGTGTGCCAGGAAGAGCACCGAGCTTGTAGTGAACAGATATTTGTAGTGAGCAGATATTCTGCTACATCTATGAGTCCCCAGTAGCTAGTTGAATGAAGCAGCTGAAGGTCACACTGGCTTAACGAGGTCTCACAGAGAATCACTAACAAGCCAGGGAACTAGGGATCCCCAAAGAAAGTCTAGCCCAGCCCACGCTGCCTCTCCAAGCCCGGAGTTCTCTATAGGAACCTGTAGAGTGTGTCCCCAGCAGCCGCCTCGCTGCAACTGGAGACAGGCCAGCCTGTAGGAGGGTGCCAATTGGGAAATCACAGTTATTAGGAGGGTTCTTTGGAGACGGGCATGGAAGTGGAGGAATTATTCGAGGGTAGTTCTGAGGGAAAATTATGGGGAGCAGTAAGCAGGGCAGGGCAGAGAACTCCAGGGGGGACAAAAGGGCAAACCTGGTTTATGGGGGCAGCTTGGTGCACTGGCCTGGAGGCCCAGCTAGTGTCTGTGCTTGCAATTCTGTTAGGGGCTGAATTGAGCCCACCCCCAAAATCTTATGTTGAAGTCCAAACCTCAGCACCTTGGAATGCAACTGTATTTGGAGATGATGCCTTTGCAGAAATAATCAAGTTAAGATGAGGTCATTAGTGGACCCTGATCCAATATGACTGGGGTCCTCATGACAAGGGGAAATTGGAGACAGACACGGATGTGGGTTAACATCGTGTGCAGGTGAAGGCAGAGATCAGGGTCATGCTCCTACAAGCCAAGGGATGCCCACGATCGCCAGGAAACCCCAGAGCTAGGGCAGAGGCGTAGAATCCTCCCTCCACTCAAGGAAGGAACCAGCCCTGCCAACAACTCCTGGATCTCAGCCTTCTGGCCTGCAGAACTGGGAGGCCATGGATTTCTATTGGCTGAGCCACCCAGTTTTCGGCTCCTGGTCACCGATACCCACTGCCTCGCAGCACATGTGGTCTGGGCCCGGTCCCTTCGCCCTGGACTCTGGTTCCTCATCTGGAAACACCACTAAGGACAAGAACTGGGGCTCCTCGGGCCCCTTGCCCTGGGCTGCTGGTCTTGTGACACCTCCTGGACACCCTGACTTCCTTGCCGGCAGGGCCTCCCCGAGGCTGCAGTAGCTCCGGCCATCCAGAGCTGCCCTTCCCCAGGCCTGCAGCTGCCACTGCCTCCTGCTCCAGTGGCAAGACCCCACTTGCTTGAAGCTAACCCTGCGCTCTTAGGAGCTGCCTGATGGCACTTCCTGATCTGTCTTGGGGAGGAAGACCAGAGTCCACAATGCCTTCGAATCAGGTCCCCCAACCCATGGAATTTGGGAAAAGGCAGCACCAGATGGTGCAGGAGGAGCCCCAGCTATGGCAGGATCCCCGAGCTGCTGCACTCTGCCTGGCGCAGAGCAGACAGGCGCCCCGCCCCCAGCCTTACCTTTAAGATGGGGCGAGGAAGACTCGGCTGTGCGGCAGGAGTGGAAAGCGAACCTTGTAGAGTTGGGTCTCCGCAATGGGACTCGCGAAAGCCCGGCTTTCAACCTCACTAAGCCCTTCGTCCGTCTTCAAAGGAGCCTTATTACGAAGATGAAATGGGCTGATGCATCAAAAGTACTCAGCACATTCGCTTTCATCTTTGCCTGAGCCCAGGCTTGCGTGCAGGCAGTACATGGGGGTGGCCATCCTAGGGAGCGGGCAGAGATGGGGGGGCCTGAAACCCAGAGAGAGGCAAGTCAAGGCGGGCACCTGGCTGTCCTGGGCTGATTTGACTGGTTCCTGGCCCCTAGCCCCAGAGGCAGATGGACCCAAGGGGTGGAGGACAGGAACATTCATCCACCAGCAACCTCCTCCCCTATGCAAAGGTTACCCTAAGGGGTCTTAATCCTCCTGGTTCCAGTTCCATGCGGTGTGGTTCCCCTGGGCAACCTACCCAGTGCCCGGGGCAAAAAGCAAGAAATAATTGGTGCAGCTGAATTGAGGTCTCAAAGTGACATTGTGTGGAGATGGGCTCGGTATTGAACTGCTGGAGCCAAAGGTGGGCCCACAAGTGTGAAGGGGAGCAGAAGGGTATCCACACCTACTACTCTCAATAGGTGCCCCGTGCTGCTACTGGTATCTGTGAGGGTCAGGGGAAGACTTGCTTATGAAAATGCTTTGCAAGCACTAATGATTGTCATTCTTACTAAGCTGCCCAATAATATTCTTTTCTCCGGGATTCTCTTAATTACCTTGGACCTTGGAGGTGGCCCATCAGAAGTCAGTACCCCCAAAATGACTCATAGGGTGACCAAGTCATGGTGGTTTGCTTGGGACTTTCCTGGCTTGGGCACTGAAAGACTCAGGGCACCCCAGAGTGCCTGGGGTAGTTGTATCAAGGGGCTTAACCTTAGGGCACCAGCTTCACAGTCCAGAGGGGAGACTCACCCTGAGATGCTGGAAAGGGCACCCCACCCACCACCCTTCCCCCACCCCACCTTGCTCAGCACCCGAGGGAAGCCGTGGTCACTTTGATGCACCACATTTTCACTTAGAACCAAGATTCTAGTTTCTTCTCTTTTTTTTTTTTTTTTGTTTGTTTTTAAACAGGAGGGAAGCATACAAATTTATTTAATATACCTTTTATGTGACACGGGAGCCTTCATCAGGAAGGGAGACTCAAAGAAATGGCAAAACTATTTGCTTTTCTATTACATTGAACAAAGGGAGGCAATTGTGGAAAAATTACTAAGCCATGTGGGGAGGCAAAAGGAAGA
Source organism: Talpa occidentalis (assembly GCF_014898055.3). Lineage (NCBI taxonomy): Eukaryota > Metazoa > Chordata > Mammalia > Eulipotyphla > Talpidae > Talpa > Talpa occidentalis. The sequence goes on along the minus strand of NW_023605083.1, from coordinate 126,305,461 downwards.
TAAGAATTATTTTAACAAGGTCTGTTTGTATAGAGTTGTCTTGGTCTCTACTTTTTGTCCTTGATGATAAGAATGTACCTTCCTTTTGGAATAGGGAGGACAGCTTGCATATGGAAATTTCATCTCCTCTGTGTGTTTGTGTGTGTGTGTTTTATTCAAGTATGATTGACACAAAACATTGTATTAGTCTACAACATAATGATTTGATATTTGTGTATATGGTAAAATGATCAGGATAAGTTTAGTTAATGTCTATCACTGTATGTAGTCACACATTTTTTTCTTGTAATGAGAACTTTTACGATCTACTCTTATCACCTTTCAAATATGCAATGATATTATTATTAACTATAATCCCCAGGCTGTATATCTATCCAGAAGACTTACTTATTTTATAACTGGAAGTTTGTGACTTTGGACTCCTCTGAAAGGGGTGCAGCTGGCAGCCACCAATCTGTTCTCTGTATCTGTGAGTTTTTCTTTTAGGTCCACATATAAGTGAGATCACAAGGTGTTTGCTTCTCTCTGACTTCCTTTACCTCATATCATGTCCTTGAAGTCCCTCCAGGTTGTCACAAATGGCAAAAATTCCCCCTATTTTTATGACTGAAAACATTCCATGGACCCATTGTTCCCATATCTTGGTTATTTCAAATATGGTTGCAATAAACACAGGGTCCCTGTATCTTTATTTCACTTAGGATCAAAGATTCTAATTCTAATTCTAATTCTTCTTTCGATAAATCCGATTTGTTCATTTTTTTTGAGGATTGAGAACGTTCAGAAAATACAGGGAAAATGTAAAGAAAAAATGTAACTCATTTGTAGCCCTATCACCCAGAAATCAAACACTGGATATGTTTTAGGTTATTTCTTTCCAGATGTTTCCTACCCCTATGCCATTGACAACAGCTGCTGATGTGTATGTAGACGAATGGACAGGCTATTTGCTCACACTCCCAAACCTTTCTGCACAAAACGCTCTTAGAATCTCAGCTCAGGAGTGGCTCCCTGTGGCCCAGTTCTGAGGTTTTCTAGATGAGAAAGTAACTCTCCTGCAGCAGTGAGACTATCAGAGCCTCCTCACGCCAGAGGATTCCAGACTCAGGAAGGAGAGGGTTACCCTGTCTTTGGGGGGGAGAAGGCCAGTGACCCCAGGAGCACCTCAATATTCCTGCCGTGTGGCCAGCCAGGGAACTTAAAATTAATGACCCCAAATATTGCTTAATAGATAACACAGCAAACAACCGTTTATCACAGCACCTAGAACACGTGTGAAGTGGACTGGAAATGACTTTCTCTCTTACTTCTCATATCAACCATTAATTTTCTCCCTATTAAATGCCTTAGGCCACTGCTAACAAAATTAAATTTGACAGAGATGAATGTGAAGCCCTTTGGCTCAACGCTCTACTCAACAAAAACAGATTGCAGGGTGAGGCAGCTCTTGTGAAAAAAATCCAAGGAGACTGAGTCAACAAGAACCCAAGGTCCTATTAACAGAAGCAGGGCTTCCAGAGAAGAGGAGGGAGCAGGGCCGCTGGGCCTGCTGGTCAGAACAGCCTCGAATGTTGGGTTTGGTGGTAGATGCTGTGCTGCTGGAAACCAAAAAGTGGGAGCTGCCTGGGAAGGAAGCCGGACTGGAGAAGCCTTGTGGAACATTCAATAAAGAAATCACTGAGGGAACTGACCGTGTTAGACCTGGAAAGGACATTCGTTTCTGGGAAATCCCACAATTCTTGTGACAAAGACAACCCTGTCCTTCTCCACAGTCTGGTCTTTCTTTAGCCTGGGGTGGGGTAAGGCTGCTGGGATGGAGTCAAGCTTCCTGCCTGATAAGGTCAGGTGAGAGACCGAGTCTGGGCCCAAGCTTGGGCAGGCTCTAGGCCGCCTCTTCCCCTCTGGGTCCTGGACAGCTGGAAAAGTCACTCATGCATCCGTCACTAGACACAAGTCTACCTTCAGTAGGAGAGTGAATGGCATAGGAGATTCTTTCATTCCCAGGGACTATAAGTCAGCTCTGTGGGTGATCTTTCAGGGACTTCGGGGTAAAGCTCTTTGAAAATGGAATGTCTTGGGAGCAAGCAAGGTGCCTAAACAGGTGATACCAGGGAGAGAATCTGGGCCTCTGAGGGGCCTGCAGCAGGTGACGGGGGAAGTGGCTTTGGAACCCTGAGCCTTTGGGCGGCCTGATAATCTCACAGCAGCGTCAACAAGTCACGCCCAGAAAGCACGACACCATGATGGATGCAGGTAGCTGAGACAGGAGCAGGAATACCTGACGCATATTTACCTTCCTGCAAGCCTGGACTCAATGAAGACTGGATGCAGGACGTTCAAGTTCTTCTCACACAGAAAACACCTGCGCCTGTTTCCCAGGGCTGGCCTATAAAATTGTCACCAACCGTGTGACTCAGAACAGCCAAGGCTTATTGTCCTACAATTCTAGAGGCAAAAGTCCAAAATCAAGGTGTCACAAGAGCCAGGCCCTGTCTGGGTAAACACTTTCTTGCCCCACCCTGGCTTGGGGTTTGCTGGCAATCCTCGGCAGCTCCTCACTGCGGTCTCTCCCTGACTTCCCGAGGCCTCAGCCCTGCCCTTGTGTCCATGTCCACATTTCCCTGCCCTTATAAGGACATCGATCATTGAATTTAAGGCCCACCCTAATCCCGTGTGACCTCATCTTGTTGACATCTTCACAACCCTATTTCCAAATAAGGTCACATTCACAGGTACTGGGGGTTAGGACTTCAGCATATCTTTGGGGGCATAATTCAACCTACAACATCGCCCATTCCTTCAGTCCTTGGAAGAAAGGCTAGAAAGGAGGGAAAGGCAGGGGGTGATAGGGAGGGGAGGTGGGGGGCAGGGAAGGAGAGAGAAGAGAAAAGAGGAGCCCAATTGCTGAAGCAGAGTGCAGGAATTCAATGTATCTGGGAGCATAATTCCTTGTCGGGGGTTGGGGAGAGCCAAGAAAGGAAAATCCATTTCTATGCCAGAGTGGAATTGATAATTCCATAATCAATTGGAATTGATTGATTCCAATCGATTGACCTCTGCCTTTAGAGTTGTAGGACAGTAAGTCTCTGCTGTTCTGAGCCATGTGGTTGGTGACAATTTTACAGGACGGCCCTAGGAAACAGATGCAGGTGTGTTGCTGCGTGAGAGGGACTTAAATGTCCTTCATCCAGTCGTCAATCCTCAGGCTCATGCAACCAAATAATGGGCAGTTATGCACCCACTAAAAAGCATGTGTAAAAAATTAAGACGTCATGCGGTGTGATTTTTATTTACAGTTTCTATCAAATATAAAATAGCACCCTAATTACAGAGTGGAGGTTTGCAAAATCTATCAGAGGGACGTTTGGAGCAAACTTTCCTGCCTGCAGGCTAATGTTTCAAGACCTGAGTTCTATTTTCCGATGGAATTGACAAATGTCCGTTTTTTCATTTCTGCCAAAGCCTGTTTTTCTTCTGTGCTCTCAGTACTGGAGCAAGCGTTACTCCTCTAGCCCCTGTGTTGTTTCCTTCTAGGTTGTTCAATAACTTCTGGATTAGTATAAGGTTATTATTTGGTATTAAAAATAAACAAAAGGGTTTTTTTTTTAATTAAATTGCTAGGGATTGACCTGGAGAGATGTTTGTACATATTGTTACATAAAAAAGTCCCCAGGATAAAGTGTCTTGCGTAATTCCATTTAAAAAATAGGAATCTAGCCATCCTAAAAGTTCGGCAGGCCCTTATAAAACTAAACATTCGGTGTCAGATGACCCAACAATTGTACTCCTGGGCATTTATCCCCAAGAAATGAAAATTCAGGTTCTCCAAAAACCTGTACCTCAATGTTCATAGCAGCATTACTAGAAATAGCTAGAAACCACAGGTGTCATACTGCAGACCATCCGCAGGTCATGATCTGGAATACTGCTCTGAAATAAAAAAAGAACCCACTATTGAAACCTACAACGACCTGCACGAATCGGGAGATTGATGCTGAGTGAAATAAACCAATCCCACAAGGGCAAGTCTGTATGATCCATGTATAGAATGTTCTTAAGATCACAAAAATATACCAACAGAGAGCATCTCCGTGGTTGCCGTGGGTCAGAGGGGGGCCGGGTGCAGGAGGGCGGTGGATGTAGCTCGAAAGGGGGCTCCTGAGCTGGGGGAGCCTCATCCTGACTCAAGAGGCAGCATCCTGCTTGTGACATTCTCTAGTGTTGTGAGACATTACCCTTGGGGCCCCTGGGCGAAGGGTCAGGCGTCACTCTGTGATTTCACATAGCGGCATGCAGACCTACAGTTCGCGCCCTAAAAGTTTAGTTTAAAAAAATGGGGGGCCGCTCATGCTGGGGTCGGGGTACCCACAGAGGAAGGTGCAGGAAGATTCACAGCAAACTGTTGACCTCTGGAAAGTGAGTCTGGAGAGATGGTCTTTATTTTTCCTTCTTCAACCTCTTAATGTTTGACTTGTTCCAACAAGCATGTGTGACTGGGCGACTGTGTTTAGACCCGTAAAAGAACAAAAGCAAATGGCAGAGAACTCTGCCTCGCCCACCCATGTCTGGAAAAATACTTGTTCTGGATCGCCAAGAGCATTCTGAATCTGGGGTGTGGGAGCCTGGAGTGAGGGGGCAGGGGGACTGTCCCCCGCCCCCCCCCACCCCGTTCTGGCACGATGTCCTCACAGCATTTGTGGTTCCCCACCGCCTCCCAGCTACTCAGGAAAGAGCAGGGACCCCTGGAGTGGAGGGGGGGTGATCTCTGGGTCCATGAGCAGGGACCCATCCCTGGGAGATAAGGCCTGTGGGACCCCCATTCTGCAGGTGAGGAGATTGAGGAGCTCGGCCCGCACGAGGACACTGTGGAAGTATCCCCCTCCAAGACTCCCTGAGACACCCCCTCTATCTCCTTCCACCCCTCCCAAGCTCAGCCCACCCACCAGGCTGTCAAGGTTGGGAAGAAGAGGGGTCCTTACCAAGTACCCCAGTTCTTTGGCAGGACAGCTAAGGAGCCCCACGGAGGAGAAAGCTTCGTAGCCTCCAGAGAAAGGGCAGTGTGCCCTGATCTTGTCTGAGACCTCCCCACCTGGACGACCGAGAGGAGGCTGGTCCAACCCAGGCGCTGCTCCCCACACTGTGGTTCTGACCAGGGTGTCAGGCTGGGCTGTGGGGAGCCAGCAGGACATTTGCAGGACAAGGGGTGGCCCCAGTTGGCCACAGTTCCAGCCAGGGGCCTTGGAGGCGAGTTGTGATGACTGCACAGAGGGTCCTGCCTTCTGCTCGTCCTAACTTCTCAGAGCGGGCAGGGAAGCCAGGCAGGAGCTGCGTCCTGGCCTTTCTGGAAGTTTCACTTGTTGTATACTCTTTTCCTTTATCCCACTGAATGAGGGGGGTGGAATCCTGTGCGTAACTGTGTGCAGAGCCAGCGTGTGTCTTAAGAAGGCTCCGACATGGCTGTGAGTTGGAGGGAGCAAGGACAGTGAAGATGGCAGATTTCATCCCGACACGTCTGGCCCACGGCCCCGCCGTCCCCACCCACCCCCAGCCTCTGCCGCCCAGGTTCTGCCGAGCTCCATCCACACCAAACTCCCCACTGCTCCCCAAACTTGCCAGCCTCCCACCCAGCCCTGCCCTTTCTCAGCTTCCTCCTCTGCCTAGAAGGCCCCTCCGCCTTCCCAGCAGCCTGTTGGGTAGGGGGCCCACAGCCCCTGCTTGTCCAGGATGGTCCTGCTTGACGCCTCTTGACCGTGCATAGCGATAGATGGTGTGGCCTTTGGGGTGCTCCTCTCACGGGGCCCCTGTCTGTGCGAGCGCTCCCTCCAGCAGACCAGGGCCATCTCCCCCCCTCCCCCTGCCCCTCAGACCTGGCAGGGCCCCCCCCCCCCCCCCGCCCATGCATGCGCAGTCAGCAGGTCCCGAATGAATGAACAGACGCTGCCTGGGCCCATGGGACAGTGACGGGACTCTTTCCTCTTGCTCCCTCCAGGGATCTATAAAGGGCACTGCTTCCGGATCAATCACTTCCCAGAGGACAATGATTACGACCACGACAGCTCCGAGTATCTCCTTCGTGAGTGTCAAGCGTCCCTGACTTCCTTTGTGTGTGGAGGGGGTGCGGGAGGCGGCTGGAAGCAAGACGGCCCCATGGGAGAGGAGAGGGGCTTTGCTCTGGGTGCTCTTGATGCTCCTCTTCTGGATCAGAAATCATTCACTCAGCAGATGGAGTTGGGGGCCAACGCAGCCGGGTACCCAGAGGAGTGTCTTGGCTGGTAGGGGAGACTGAGGCCACAGGGAGGCTGAGGTCTGGGGAGAGGGCTTGGCTGGTTTCGGAACAGCTGATGGGCTGGCCCAGGCTGAGCATCCTGGGGGGCTGTGGCACCCCAAGTTTCTTGCCCTGCCAGTGCTAGCTCTCCCCACACACTCAGAATTCTATTCATGAAAAATCAGATGAAGTCACACGCTGAGACAGCCTGTGGGGTGCCAGGCAGCCTGCGGGGGAAGGCGAGGAAGGTGGCAGGGACAGCCTCTGAGATGTGGGCTTGTTTCCAGCAGCCACTGGGTGCCCCTGCTTCTCCCATGCGCAGCCCTGGAGTCCCTGCCCATGCCTCTGCCGGGGCCTTGTGTCTGGACTCCCAGACTGGAGCCCGGAAGTCACAGCACATACTGAACCCCCAAACCCAGGCCCATGCCCTAAATCCAGATTTCATCCCCGGGCCTGCGAATACCTCCCTGGGATGATGGATGGAGCCACAGCCCGGAAGGAGCCTGGAAATGGAAAAAACAGCACCATTTTGAAGTCTTTTCCCTTTTCGCATTAGCCGAGACACACGCAGAGCTGCTCACAGCAGCGCCCCCAGGGGCTCGGCCGGCTTCATTTGTGGAGAATCGATACCAGCGTCCTCAGAGGGAGCACAATTCACTCTGCACCTGCTCATGGATCGTTGGTTTATTTTTTTTTCATCTTTTTTTTTTCCCCTCTAAGAGAAAGGATTTTGATTCTGAGTCATCTAGTGAAACAAAACAGTGTGTGGTGCCCATGGAGCCTGCGGCAGTGTCAGGCTGCTCTGGCCAGGCCCAGAATCTGAAATAATTTGGGCAGAACTGCCACCCCTTCCTCCTTCCTCACCCCACACCTCTGCCTCCTGCCTGTCCTTTCTGCTTCTGGGAACCAGACTCAAGCGAACAGATAATATTCCCTAGGATGGCAACAGACGGTTATTCAGGTTGCACACTGCTCATCTTGAGGGGTGCCACTTACATAGACTGGGGTGAGAACGACAGCCTTGGAGTTTTTCAGCACAGGGCCTGCACAGCCATCCATGGCCACCCTGGTGCTCAGCCCAGCTGGATGGCACTAGCCCTGGCTGTTCCTGTTCACTCCTCGGCCCTGACCCCCTCATGGTCTCCAGAACTCTGCAGTGTCTTTCTGGGTGGACCTCTCTTGCCTCAGCTCTGAGGTCAGCTGATGTGGCTTCCTGGGGGCCTAGCAGAAATGCCCCCTAGGGTCAAATGAAGGGTATTTTGTAAAGGACTGTTTACAAGGTAATCAGGGGAGGGAACATTGCAAGGACAGTGAGCACGCAGACACTAGCAACAGCGGGAGCCCTTACACTCCTGGGCCTGACAGGGGAGGGAGTCAGGAATGGAAACCTGGAGAAGGAGACCCCTGAGGCAGGGCCACCTGGTCGGTGCTTCAGCTTTGTGAAAGGACGCAGCTGCATCCATAGCCCACAGGAAGGAAGCCAGAGGAAGAGCTGATCACCTGCGCTCCCATAGCCCGAGGATTCCATGCTCCAGTCTCCCAGGGCAAAGGTCATGGTCACCATGACCCTCTGGCCCACATTTCCCAAGCCACCCTGATTCTCAGTTGTCCTTTCCCTGGGCTCTATCCCAACTATTGATCCCCCCAATATGTCAAAGTGGAGGAGAGAGAACTCTGAGGCTGACATTTGCAGGAGATGATGGCTCTTGAGAAGTCATTCACCATTTAACAACGTCATTGTGGGCCTGCTATCTGCCAGGCACCGTATTAGGCACCGGGGAAGCCTCAGTAAACAAACCAGAGCTCTGCCCTCCTGGTGCTGATGTTCTAATGGAGAAGGGGATGTGCCGAAGAAGGGGCTATATCGGAGAAGGTCTCAGAAGGTTCCACAGAAGGAGGACTGTGGCAGTCAGCCCCCAGGCTCGGACACCAGCCCCAGCAGGTCCAAGACTCTGCTTCTCATCCTTCAATAATTACAAACAAAGCCAGCACCCCAGGGGAGCATCCGGAAACCTCCCAGAGAAACCAGGCTTGTGATGAACTGTGTTGCTGTCCAGGGCCTCCTGACAACCTCCAGCCTCTGATGACACCACCGCCTGGGAGGCCACCCCCACACTTTGCCTGTCTCTCTCCCACCAGGCGCGCTGGCCCCAGGCATTCCTGTCCACCTCGCCCTGGGCCTGACACCCCTTTCCCAGGCTCTGTATTTCCAATTAGGTAGCTGACCTCCAGGCACACTCAGGCCACACAGGGGCTTGATTTGGCCACAGGAACATGGACCCCACTTGCCCCTCAGTCTGTGCGAGGGCCCAAGTGCCCACCATCCACAGCAGCCCAGCCGCACGTCCGGCATGCCAGATGAGCTCACTGGCAAAGGACAGGTGCTCACCTGACTTACCTGGGCAGGACAGATGGCTCGGAGCCAGGCCTAACCTCAGGTGAGGCACAAGCTTCCTTCTCTCTGGCCCCTCTGACCCATCTGCAGAATGAGGGCCTCAAAGAGGAGCTGATCCCCACTTTTCTGGCCGGCACAGCTCAGGCACATTCCAAGAGCCACGGGGAAAATGCCTCAGAGCCAAGACTGCAAGAAGTTGGGGGGCGGGGGGCAGGGGGAGCTGGAGAGAAGAGCTTCATTTAATGCCACCACACAATCCCCTCTCTGTGGAGCCGGGCACACACTGGGGGGCTTACAAAACAGGAGACAAACGCTGCCTTCAGAGGCTGGGGGCCCAGGCCCGCTCAGCTGGCCCAGAAGGTTGGCTCCTGCCAGACTTCCCCGCCCCACTGTGCCCTGCCGGGGCCAGCAAGGGTAGGGTTTCCACTGGGCCAGGAGGCCACAGGCGCCCCCACCTTATGTCCCCTTCCCTTTCTCCCGCACTAAAACAGCGGGACCCGCCTCCCCTGAGCCCCCACTAAATGCTTCATGTGCCTCCTTCCATCCCGTTCTTGCAACCACCCTCCTGGGGGATGATTGGGTTTCCACCAAAACAGATCGCTGTGGACTTGGTGGCTTTAAGCAACAGAAATGCATCTCAGCCTGGCCCCAGAAGTCTCGCAGCAGGCGTTGGCAGGCCTTGCTCCCTTGAAGGCACGGGGAACTTTCCTGCCTCTTCCAGCTGCTGACGGCTCCACCCACCCTGACTGGGGCCTGCCCGGCTGTAGCCAGTCCCCACCAGGCTCACCCCTGCGGGTCTCCTCTCTGCCTGCACCTTTCCTTTCCTTATAAGGACACTTGCCATTGGGTTTAGGGCCCACCCTGGCCTAGGGTGGTGTCATCTGGAGATCCTTAACCTCGTCACATCTGCAAAGACTTTTCCCCCAAATAAGATCACCTTGACAGGTGCCAGCAGTTAGGACATAATTTGTGGGGGCCACAGTTGATCCCCTCCAGGTAGGTGTTAGTACTAGCCCCAGGTTATAAATGGACTAGGGGGGTCAGGAGTCAGCTGCCCTGGCCGTCACAGCGGTCTGCGGCAGAGCAGGGGTGCAAACCTAACTCTGTTCCCACGACGGCCCTATGTGCCCTTCCCACCCAGCCCATCCCTCCTCTTCTGTGCCCTCGGGAGGTCCTGAGGTCCGAGTCCTCATCTGTCACCTGGAGATGATAATGACAACAGAGAGAAAGGTTGTCACTTGGGAGGCGCGTGCTATTGCCGGCCTGTGCTCAGTCCCTTACACCCACAAAACCAACCCTGGACGGTGTGGGTCCACCCGCAAGTGGGCTCCACAGTTGGGGAAACTGAGTTTTAAAGAGGTGACGTGGCTTGACCCAGGCCACACAACCGGCGTGTCACAGAGCAGCTGGGCTGTCACCCCACAAGCCCCACCTGCCGACCACCTCAACCACCCTCAGAGCTGCGGCTCCCGGCCCCACGGCCCGGCCCGGCAAGTCTTCCAGCCGCCCACGTCCAGGAAGGGCCCAGTGGGCTGGGAGGTGTCCTCAAATGGGGGGCCATCTCGGGTTTTCATGGTATGGTGCCCTCCCTGGTGCTACAGAGGGACCCTCTCCTCCCTCCCGGCTGGCACAGCGGGACCCACACCCAAGAAGAGCTGAGATGGGGCCCCGGGTCTCTCGGAGTTACAGGAGAGCAGCCAGCAGCCTGGGCTGTCACTTGCACCTGGCACCCTGACACCCCACCTGCCCGCGTCTTCTGGGTCTGAAAAGAATCTTCCCTGGGGGAAGGGCCTCGAGCTTCAGGCTCCTGGCCAGTGTCCACACCCCTGCCCGGGGGCGGCCGGCCTCATGCCCTCTTTGCTCTGTCTCCTGCCCGGCCAGGCGTCGTCCGCGCCTCCAGCGTCTTCCCCATCCTCAGCACCATCCTGCTCCTGCTCGGCGGGCTCTGCATCGCGGCCGGGAGGTTCTACAGCCGCAAGAACAACATCGTGCTCAGCGCCGGCATCCTCTTCGTGGCTGCAGGTGAGGGGCGACTGCGTCCGGGGGGGGGGGCAGCCATCCTTTCACCCAGTGTGATTAGCCCCGAAAGTCCAGGTGTGCCAGGAGTGGGGAGAACTGCTTCTCGGGTGGGGGTCCCCTTGGGGTGTGATGAGAGTGTCCTGGGACTGGGTGGAGGTGGCGATCGTGCAATGTGGGGAATGTCCCGGGCACCTCTGAATTGTGCATTCAAGGCTCGTGTTGTGTCCCGTGACTTCACCTCCTTAGGAAACACAGGAAGTCCCGGAGCGCCAGTGCCATGAAGGGGCGGCGCTGTTATCACAGGGGAGCCTGGCCGAGTTGGGGGTCCGGGAGATGCCCAGGGGACTCAGGAGCCAAGAGAGGCAGCCAGGAGAACCCGGGGCGGGGGCCGAGTCCAGAAGCAGCGGAGAAGCCGCGTGCCCGGGGCGGAGCGAGCAGGGGCTCGGGGGAGGAGGTGATGCTCCCCAGGCCTCTGCCCAACCCTCCTGGCTGAGAGACCACAGACACCCCCCCACCCCCGCTGTGGGCTGCGGGGGTGAAAAACCCACAGGGCCCTGAGTGAGTGTCCACTGCTGCCCACAGTCCTGACCCTGAGGGCGCAGCGCTCACTCCTCGAGCCCAGCCCAAGGGGAAACCCGGGCTGTGGGTGACTCTCACGGCGCCTCCTCATGGCTCCAAGCAGCACCCTTGGGGTTCAGATAGAGGTGCAGCCGGGGTCCCTGTCAGGAGAAACAGGGGCTGCCTGACTTCTCAGGCCTTGTGCCGGTACATGAACAGCAGCAGTTCTTTCCTGAGTTCTGGTCACGCCCCGGCTCTGCTCTGAAACAGCGCTTCGCTCTCAAAGCCTCTTTCTCCCACCTGAGTGGGAGGGGGAGCCGCTGGGGGAGGCGGCTGAGCCCCTGCTGGGCCTGGCCCCTCCGCACTGGGTTGGGCCTCAGAATCCCAGACTGTCCCTGGTGCGGGTGGCGGACCCTGGGGCCCCCAGGGCCCGGCCGTGGCGGTCCTGCCTCCTTAGCTGGGTGGGGAGGGGCCGCCACCCTTCGGCCTTCCTCAGTCCCACCCGGTCTCCTCCTCACGCCGCCTCTTGGCGAGGGGAGACAACTTCTGTTTACAGCCCGGGGCTGAGGGCCAAGGCAATTAGTGACTGGCTCCAAATCTCCCAGCCAGATTCTTGGCGCGGGGCCCTCCTGCTTCCAGTTCTTGCGCTCTTTTTCCACACCGGCTCAGTATTTGCTGTTGCTTTCCTCCAAGGCAGTAAACGTGGGGCGGCGTGTGTGCTCGGGTATCTGAGGGGGGTAAATATGTGTCAGAAGTCTGTGCCTGTGTGTGTGTGAGTGTGCACGCACGTGTGTGCGCGTGTGGTGGGAGACACCTGTGTTGAGGGTCTCCTGATGAAGAAGCACAAATCCACTGACTCCCCTGAGGGCACAAGGGGGCGAAGACAGGGCTTGCACCAGGGCTGTCAGCCCGCAAAGCTGGGCACCCCTGCAGCTGCCCATTCCCCCAGGAGGAACTGCTTCAAAGGCAGATCCCGATGCTCCAGGTCCCCCCCAGGGCTGTGGAGCCTGGGCCAGGAGATGCTCAGCCAGGGAAAATGGGTCCAGCCAGGAAGAGGGCGGGGCAGCAAGGACCAGCGAGGACGTCCCCTTGTTCCCATTTACTTCCCGGCCCGTGGACCTTAGAGGCCTACGAGGTGGCAGGGCCAGCTCACAACTCACAGGGAGGCCTGGGTCCAGGAGCTGCAGCCCCAGCGGAAGTGAGACGGACCCATGAAGACGTCTAGGTGGGAAATGATCAGCCCAGACGGGCACGGTGGGGGGCTGGGGAGTCAGAAGTAGGAGCCGCGACTTCTCAGGGAAAATATAATTCACGGGGAGGTGGTTTGCGGAGCGCTGTGCTGAATACGGGATGAGGAAGGAGGACACAGCCAGGGAGGCAGGAGAGTGGGAACAAGAGAGATAAGGAGGCAGAAAGGAACCAGACTGTCAGAGGGAAAAGCTGTGTTGGTGAGGAATCTTCTGGAACACCGCAGAAGGGACATGGAGCCAAAACCCAGAACGGGTTTGCTGGGGGCAGAGCCTCTGGTTTCCATGATAGCAGAAAGTCTTCCCACCCAACCGCGCTGCAGTAGGAGGATGGACAGCACCTGTGTGCAGACAGCAGGACACAGCACAGTGACTCAGCGCAGGTCGCAGAACTGGAGCACACTCTGCGCCCCAGCACCGTGAAGGTCTTTGTACACATTAGCTCGCTTAATCCTCCACCTGCCCTGTTTGGAGTGTACCTACCTGAGGGTACAGAGGCACAGGGAGCAATTCGCCCCAAATTCCACAGCTGAGAGTTGGTAGTTCCAACCCAGGCAGTTTGGCTCTGCTCATTCACTTACGAGAAGAGAGAACAAACAAACCCCACAGGGACTATGTCTCCACCTGTGAACTGGCAAGGACCAGAAAAGTGGTTACACTAGCCACGGCAGCACGGGGACATCCTGCGCCTCCAGGGACCCAGGGCGCCTGGATGGGACTCCAAACTTATATTTTTTAAGATTTATTTATTTATGCATACAAGAACTGGGGTCCAGGCCAGAGGTGTGGGAGGGGGAGGACTCACCAGAGACAGAGTAGGAAACAGAACAGGTGAATCCACTGAAATACAATGCTGAGGGGAGCAGCAAGGTGTCAGGAGAGGTCTGCTGTGCCATGTGGGTAGCTCCTTGGCCAGGGATCAAACTCAGGCTGCAGAGGCTGCGGATTGCTTCAAAGTCCTGTGCTTAACCCCTGGGCCACCGGGGACTCCAAATTTAAAGCACTAAATGCAGTGTGATGCCCTGGCTGGATCCTGCGTGGAAAAAGGATTTAGGGGAGACCCCAGTGAAGCCAAAGACGGGCTGGGGTATAGTTAAGAGTAACATCCTGGTGTGGGATGTTAAGAGTTAAGAGTAACACCCTGCTCCCAGTCGGGCCACTTGAAGGGGAGCCAGGTGAGCACATGGGAATTCTCTCTACTATTTTTGTGACTTTTTGGTAAATCTAAAATGATTCCAAAATTTAACTTTCTGATGCATGTACCTGATGAGGCAGCAGTTCCCTTTAAGGGTTGCATCCCATGGTTGTGCCCACGTGCATGCAGGACACCGTGGCAGCAGCTCTGGGAGCCCCTGCATGTTGTGCTGCAAAGCCTGGATAGAGGGGCTTGTGGCCGTGGCGGGAAGGGGGTGCCCTGAGCCGCGAACCAAGAGAGACAGGCACAGCCCTTGGCGGCCTGGTGTGGAGCCGTGTCTGCTGCACTGTCATGTGGGAAGGGGAGAGGCCCACGAGCACTGTGCAAGGAAAAGCTGGACACCCTGTGTGCGTGTGTGGGTGTGTGAGAGAGGCACTATGGCCACGATACCTGACGGGGGTGTCCAGATATTACTCAAAATAAGTAAAAATTAAATGAATTTTTTTAAAAAGAGAGAGGGCCTCCCTGGTGGCCTCAGGGTTAAATCTCAGTGCTATCACCGATGCGGCCTGAGTTCAATCCCCGGCCAGGGAGCTACCCACATGGCACAGCAGACCTCTCCTGTCTCCCCGCTGCTCCCCTCAGCAGTGTATTTCAGTAGATCCGCCTGTTCTGCTTCCCACTCTGTCTCTGGTGAGTCCTCTTAACCCCCGCACCTCTGGCCTGCACCCCAGTTCTTCTACTCAAAAATTAAAAAACAATAATAAATAAATAAGAGAGAGACTGGGAGGATATAAGAATGAAGGCATTGAAAGCCGCCTTCAGGAGAGTGACTGTTTCATTACATGCCTTTTGATTTATTTTTTTATAAAAGAACTGGGGTACAATCAGAGGTGTTGGGGGGTGAGAGAATTCACCAGAGAGAGTGCGGGAAACAGAACAGGCAGACGGACCTAAGACACTGCTGAGGGGAGCAGCAGGCGAGGCAGGAGGGGTCTGCCGCGCCGTGTGGGTTTCTCCCTGGCCGGCCGGGAATCGAACCCGCGTTGCAGAGGCTGCAGACAGCTTCACAGCGTGGTGCTCAACCCGCTGCGCCACTGGGGAGGCCCTACATGCCTTTTTTGAACTTGACATTTTGATGACCCACCCAAAATTAATAACTGAAAATAAAAACCAGCCATCAGGATAAATGAAGCCCCACAGCGGGGGTGGCCTGGGCCATCCCGGGCTGCCTGCTGCGCGTCTTACCTCTGCGTCTCTCCCGCTCCCCCCAGGCCTCAGCAACATCATCGGCATCATCGTTTACATCTCCAGCAACACGGGGGACCCCAGTGACAAGCGGGACGAGGACAAGAAGAACCACTACAACTACGGCTGGTCTTTTTACTTCGGAGCCCTGTCTTTCATAGTGGCCGAGACAGTGGGCGTCCTGGCCGTGAACATTTACATTGAGAAAAACAAAGAGTTGAGGTTTAAGACCAAACGGGAGTTCCTCAAGGCGCCCTCGTCTTCCCCCTACGCCAGGATGCCCAGCTACAGGTACCGGCGACGGCGCTCGCGCTCCAGCTCCCGGTCCACCGAGGCCTCGCCCTCCAGGGACACGTCCCCCGTGGGCCTGAAGATCACCGGGGCCATCCCCATGGGCGAGCTGTCCATGTACACGCTGTCCAGGGAGCCCCTCAAGGTGACCACCGCCGCCAGCTACAGCCCCGACCAGGAGGCCAGCTTCCTGCAGGTGCACGACTTCTTCCAGCAGGACCTGAAGGAAGGCCTGCACCTCAGCATGCTGAACCGGCGGACGACCCCCGTGTGAGCCGCCCCCTCCTCTCAGCGCCGGCCTCTCCCCGGAACGCCTGTCCGGATCCCACGCCAGGGCATCCGATCCCTCAGACGGACCAACAGTGGGACTGAGGCCAAACCCAACCCTCCCTGGGCTCCATAATGTCCCGGGCTGCTTTGGAGCAACGTGGAAGGCTGACTTTAGCCCCCTGACAGGGTGTTTTCAAGCCCCTGGGTTCCCAAATCTCCCAGGAGGCCAAAAGCTTTCCTGAGGCTGCACGGCCTTGCAGGCCCGGGAAAACAAAATAGAGCCATTATCTCCTCTCAGAAACAAACCTTGCCAGAAGTGCGGGCGCTCAGGGCCTCCCCTCCCTGCCAGCGCTGAGCCACCGGGAGGGCTCTCCCGGTCACACGGGGGCCTTTGGACACTGGTCAGCTGCTTTTTAACCTGAGGTTCCTGTGTCTGTGAGCCAGCAGCGAGGAACGAAGTTGGCGCCCTGCCTCTCTGTCTCTCTCTCTGGTAGTGGCCTGCTGTGGAAATAACCTAGAAAGCCCTGCGGCCAACTGGTGCTTTGGTTTTTGTGCTGTCCTGGGGCTGACCTCCCTGGACCTGAGGAAACTGAGGCCTGTGGAGAAATTGCAGAGGAGGAGGCCCCCCCCCCCCCAGACCCAGGCGTGAGGTAAAGGCCAGAGTCTGTTGCTGGCTTTCCTGTTTGCTTCTGGAAGTTTCTGCCTCACACAGAGAGGGCAGGACACACTGACTGTGCTTGAGAGTCCAGAACATTCCACGGGTCAGAGGAGAGGTGGCTACAGGGCCCCTCTTACTGTGTCCCTCCCACTGACCTGGGGAGCAGCGCCCTCTGTCCCTCCGGAGGGAGGGGGCAGACCCACCCCTGTGGCCACAGGAGCCTACACTTCTGTGCAAGATAGGGAGCCCCCAGAGTGAACAGGACCAAAAAAACACAGAACAAACACCCATTTCCTTGGTGGTTATTAATCACGATTTATTGCAAATAGATGCCAGGAGAGCAAGTGACATTCATTTCCTCGTCTTAAAAAGTAGCAGCCACCCTCCCCCGACTCCTATTATTGTAATTTATTCTGCCACCACCTGAAAGGGCTCAGCGGAGGAAGTTTGGATAAAGAGCCGAGCTGAGCTTTTTTCTTCCTCCTGATGAGAGCGAAGTCTCAGCTCTTGGAACCAAGGAGGTGGGTTCCGGGTCTGACATTTTCCCAACGATTTCCAGCCCCTCCCCAAAGCAAGCAGAGGACGCGGAAGCCGGTCCAGGTTCTGAAGATGGAGCATCCCCTCTTTTATATAAAACACATGCTTTCTAAAGAGAAATCATTTCTTACTTTTTGAGACTTCGTAATCCAATCTTGAACAACCAATCGTCTGTGACCCCGGTAGCTGTTGACCTTGGAAGTGACCGGCCAGTTCTTACCTCAGCCACCTGTTCACTGAGGCCCAGGGCGGACTCGAGCCCCAGGAGCTCAGATCCAGGTTGTAGGCATCGCCACCCTCCTCCTCTGGGAGCGGGGTGTCCACCTGTTCCGCCTCCGACTGACGGCCCCGTGGACCAGCGAGCTGCCGTGGGCGGCGTGCGGGGGCCTCTGTGCTTGCTCGATGCCCCGTCCTCCGGGAGGTGGGCTCTGTGTGGTGGTTTGTCCCAGCATGTGCAGCAGTGAATGCTGAAGTGTCAGGGCTCGTGGCCTGCCTGCTGTGGGCCCACCCCGTCCCTCCTGCCCCCCACCCCGACCACCCTCACCACCCCCACCATGACACCACCTTGCCTGGTTAAAGGAGGTCTGTGGACCCAGCAAGGCCCTGAGACTCTCTTGTTACTTCCAGAAGCGAGGCAGGCCTGCTGTCTCTCCCACACAAACCACCTCCCTACCCGCTGCCCCAGAAGTTTCCAGCACTCATGGAGAAGGCTGAGTTCCCCTGAATCCTACCTCCTGCCCAGCCCCAGGCAGAGCACGGGGCCACTCTAGGGACCAGGAACAAGTAGAAAGAAGTGACAAGAGAACGGAAGAGCAGGGAGCAGAACCTCAGACCCCCCCAACCCCCGGCCGTCTCCCCTGGGGACCCTCGTCCCTGGGTCACACCCCCCCCCCTCGCCACATCACAGCTGGGGGCGGGGCCCACCTGCCTTGGGAAGGGAGCAGAGCTGCCTCCCTCTACCTGTCAGACCTTGTGCCCAAGGGGGGGATGTTGTGGCCTGTACCCACCTTCTTGCCCTCCTCCTAGCCCCCACCCTCTCCCGCCAGCCCCTGTGTGTCTCGCCAGTTAAGCACCTGTGAATTCTGTATCTACTACTGGTTTTGGGTTGTTAGTTCTGTCTCTTTTTTTAATTAAGTAAAAACATTTTTAAAACGTTCTCTTTTTGGTGTGGGGGGAGGAGTAGAGCACCCCTCAAGTCTTTGTGGACACTTAAGGTAAACAGTGTCCCTGGTCTGGGGGAGGCTGGGACCCTCCAGCAGGGGAGGGAGGGAAGGCTCTGTGCTGGTCAAGGCTGGTTTGTCCGGCTTTAACCCGAGTCACTGGCCAGCTCCCCAGCACCCCAGCTTGGCTGGCTGTCGGCTGCTGGGAGGTGCCTTTTCACAGACGAGCCAGGAGGTGGGTGGGCGACCCCCAGCGTGACGTGGGCATCCAGGCAGCCGAGCAAGGCCTCAGAAGCTGCAGGGTGGGGACCAGCAAACAGAGCCACAGCCCCAAAGGCCCCAAACCACCTGGCAGGGGCCCAAGAACTGAGTTCTCCAGCCCTTTCCCCTTCCAGAACTGAATGAATGCAGAGAGGAGTGCGAGAGGGGGAGACCGTGGCTCTGACCAGAGGCCAAAGGGACACGACTGCCCACCCCCAGCCAGGGCGGCTGGCCACCACCATCCCCAGGCACTGGGAGGAAGGGGTGAGGGGCAGAGGGCGGGACTAGGGGCCCCCTCTGGACAGGGTGATGCTGGTCACAGGCGGCACCCGCTGGGGCCGTCAGGTTCCCCCCTGGGGAGTGGGCACTGGCTGCACATCAGCCCTCCCTTCTGGGAGGCACGAGGAGGGGATAGTTCAAGCCCTTCCCTCGTCAAGCCGAGCTGCAGCCCGGAGGCCCTCGCTTCCGACGACACGCTCCCCATCCACTCTTAAACCTCAAGATTCTGAGTTTTTTCCTGAGAGCCACCAGCTTCACCTGGAACTGAGAGGGAGCAAACCTTGAGCCTCCCGCAAAAGAACTTTAGTCCCACCAAGGCCATTCCTAACCTGGCCCCAACGAAGGGGGG
The DNA here is from genome assembly GCF_014898055.3 of Talpa occidentalis. NCBI lineage: Eukaryota > Metazoa > Chordata > Mammalia > Eulipotyphla > Talpidae > Talpa > Talpa occidentalis. The sequence continues at coordinate 126,286,789 of NW_023605083.1, read as the reverse complement.
ACAGCCTGGACCTTGGTCTCCAAGCTCAATGCCCTTTGCTGGGGACAGGCTGGGAAGGGCCTTTGTGGGACTGAAGCCCTCTTGAAGGAGGCTCCAGGATGTGCTGCCTCTCGGTTCCAGGTGAAGCCAGTCCCAAAAGATGGGGGGACCAAAGGACACGGTTACCGAAAGGGAAGAGGAAGGCAACAAAAACGTAGACCGGGGAGCTGAGGTTGGAGCCTTCCCCAAACCGTTTTCCTTCCTTGTCTGGCATCGCATCAGGCTCCGCGAGGCCTGAACCCTCCTTCAGCTCCACTGCGCTGTCTGCGCTTCCCTGCTCCCTCCAGACACCCCAGCTGCGAAGTGGGTCCCTCCACATGCCTCCCAGGTTGGAGGAGAATCTTGTGTGTGTGCAGGTCCAGCCCAGAGAGTCACACACATCACCACCATGGGAGGCGCAGGCCGAGGGGTCATCTCTTTTGCTCTGCTCATCACAAAAGAATTAAGTCCAGAAGGAACAAGTTGGGGGCGGGGAGAGGACTAGAAGGAAGGAAATTTTTTTGAGGATTTCCATAACACTCATGAAAGGGAGATAATAGCAGCCCAGTGATTCTATAATGGGGGACACCCTGCTCCCCGGGGGACATTTGCCAATTTCTGCAGCCATTTTTGGTTGTCACAGCTTGGAAAGGGAATGCAACGGCAACCCCCCCACCCCGGCCCCGAATGATCTGGAACAAAATGTCAACAATGCCAACGCTGAGACACCATGCACAGCCTGCTCTTCCACTGACGGACACTCAGGCACAGAAAGGTTTGGGAGGGGCGGGCGTGAGACCACACAGGGAGCTTGGCACCTGGGCCTGGGCTAAGGCCATATTAAGAAAACTGATCTACGTCTTCTCAGTGGCTCCTTTCCCTGCCACTGATTTAGATTTCTGCCTTTTCCCCTCTTCCCTTTGAGCCAGCGGTTTTGGAAACAGAAGCTAGCCATTCTGTTCCTGCCCCGGATGGGCTTGGGGGTGCTTTCGTCCCTGGGTCTGGCAACAAAGTGCCGAAGGAATGAGCCACACGGGCAGAGGGAGAACGACCCGGAGGCCTGGCCCCACTCCACACAGAGGCAGCCTCCTCCGCGCACACCCCAGCAGCTGCAGGGCGGTGGCTGGGAGCCTGCGTGTCTGAGATCAAATCCTCCACTCGACCGACCCCAGCGCCAGTGACCCAGTTCCCTCCCGGGTCAAATGAGGAAGGAAAAGTCTCCACCAAGGAGGTGTCAGTTCCCTCCCAAGGCTGCAGGAGGAGGAATTAAACTCGAACACCTGAGGAAGCATTCCTCTATGCCCTGGGGCTTCCTGAGTTTCAGACACATCAGAGGACTAACGACACTCAAGTTGTTTCCCAAGATGAATGGTTCTAGAACAGCCCTTGGAGGCAGTGCTCTGAGAGCCAGGTCTACGGATGCCCGTGGCCACTGTGGTGTGGCGGAAACCTGGAGGATCTGCCCAGGAGAGAGCTCCTGTCCCAGCTGCTGCCTTTGCTGATACCCATAAATTTTTGGTTGTCTCAGCTTGAAAGAGGGTGCTACTAACATCTACTGGGTGGAGGGGTCTCCAGAATGCTGCTCTCTTTGCAGACCCTGCAACCCCCAAATTCTACTGGGGCTGTTGGGGTTCCACGGAGGAAATGCAGGCCGCAGGAGACCTGCCTTCACCAGCTCTCGGTTGCCCTGGGGGCCTGGCTGTCTTGGGAGGAAACTTGCCATGGGTCCCCAGCTGGAGCTGGCAAGCAGCAGAGGCGTGGGGAGGGGGGAGGCCTCCCTGCAGCGAGTTCACAGCCAGCCACGTGACTGCAGCTCCCCACAGTGGTTCCTAATTTAGCACCCTGGCTGCCCGGCCCTAGACAGGAAAGGTGGGGGGAGGGGGGGGCGCAAGGGTGGCTCAGGGACCTCAGACTCCAGAGGGGCAGATGGGACAGGTCCACCTGATACAGGTATTTTTAAACTTGCAGTTTTCAACAGAACTACCAGCGCGCCTTCGGGAGCAGAAGTCTGCCGTCGAGGAGGGTCCCACATTCAGAGGCTTCCAACTCCGGAGAGGGCGCTTGCAGGGGGCTGATGTTACTGCAGGAATGGGCACAGGGCAGGTTTTCTGACCCGAGCAGACAGAGTAAAGGAGGAGAGAGTCCTGGAGCTCTCAGTGGCTTTTATCAGGATTTACCAGGCACACGGCAGGCAGGGGTGCCGGGGGGGCCGGGAGGCTGGCAGCCCTCCCAGCCCCCCAGCAAGTGTTCACTCTTTCTGGGCTCTCCGGCCTCCTCTCGTGGCTCTGCTCTCTCCGTTCATTCTGCCGGTGTCCCCGTGACGCTGCCCTTACAAGCCCGGTCTCTCAGCCCAGGTGTACCCACTCACGCATGCCCACACCCCACTCCAGGTGCCCGCCATCAGGCCTGCATTCAGGACAAGGATCCATCATCTATCCTGATGGCGGGAGGGCAGACAAGCCTGATACTTTACTTACCCTACAGCCGACATCCTGAGTTTTCTGCAGGGTCTCCAGAATCCACAAATTAAATTGCAACTGACAAGTGTTTTAAAGAAATACTTCTGTTTCCCTAATTCTAAGTGTAGTGCATTTTCCCTTAAAAATCTGAACAATACAGAAAAGTGAAAGAAGGAAACCGTGTCGACCCGAGTCCCCTGTCCAAGGATAAGGATGGTTAACACCCAACTGTGGGGGGGGGGTGTCAGGAGGAGGGGTACAGCTTAATAACCTGCCTGCTTACCAGCAGAGCCTTCCCACAGCTTTAAATATTTCCTAAGAGCCTACTTTTTAATGGCTGCATCAAACAGAGCTAAGACCATTTCTGAAACCTCCGTCCTGTGGTTGTAGGGCACTGCCAGCCCCTCCCCTCGCCACCCCAAGTGATGCTGAATGGACCAAAATGCTGCATCTCAGGGGGCCTTGAGCTCTGCTGGCTTCTCAGCGTGAACTTCCGGCCCAGCTTATGCTAGAGGCGCCTTGTCCACCCACAGACACAGTCAGGATCCGATGTCTACCTACGCACACCCCGGGCCTGGGCTCCCGGGGTAACAGCCTCCCCTCCCCCACTCTCTGCCCAGGGGCTGGAAAGCAGCTTCGCTGCTGACTCTGGGAGGGCGGAGGCTGCTTCATCCCTCTTCCCATTTCCCACTATGAAGCTATCGGCAGCCTCTGCAGCACGAGTTCGATCCCCAGCCAGGGAGCTGACCTCTCACACGGCGCAGCAGACCTCTCCTGTCTCCCCACTGCTCCTCTCTGCAGTGTGTTTCAGTCAGTCTGCCTGTTCTGCTCCCCGCTCTGTCTCTGGTGAATCCTCTCGCCCCCTGCACCTCTGGTCCACACCCCAGCTCTTTTATGCATAAATAAATAAATATTTTATTATTTAAAAAATAAAATTCATTCATGAATTCCGTGGTGTGGACAGACCACGTCGTCTTGATCCAAGCGCCCATCAGTGGACACTGAAATTGTTGGCACGTCCTGGTTCTTATAAACACCTCCGCCGCGAGCACTGTGGAGCACGCATTTTCACGTGTTGATGGTCTCAAGCTCTTTGGGTGGATGCCTGTGCGAGGCCCGGCTGGGTCATCCGGTATTTCCTTTTGTCGTTTTTGAAGGCCAAGCCGGGCTGCTCTTCACAATGTCTGCACGGTTCACCTCGCCACCAGCAGTGCGACAGGGGTCAGCTCGCCCTGCACCTTCTCCAGCCCTTGGTGGTAGACGCCTTCTTTTTTTTTTTTTTTTTTAATAGAGGCATGTTTTATTTATTTGTTTGTTTGTTTGTTTGTTTGTTTATACATGCACTGGGTACAGTCAGAAGCGCGGGAGGGTGAGAGAATTCACCAGAGCCAGAGCGGGGAGCAGAGCAGGCAGAAGGACCGAGGTACACTGCTGAGGGGAGCAGCGGGCGGCAGGAGAGGTCTGCGATGGTAGACGCCTTCCTCATGTGCGCCATTCTCGCGGGTGTGATGGGGCTTTAGCCTGCTCCTCTCCTATTAGAGGTGTATTTTAAGGATTAGCACAGTCCAAAGAATTCCACGTCAGTTCAAGGGGAGAAAAAATAGGCTGCCTCTGGTGACGAAACAGATGGGAACAGAAATACTGTAGTGGCTGCTTTTGCAAGATACACCCTGCCCCACCCCTCTTCCAGCACCCTCACCTGGCTCCAGGTTTCTTCTCCACCCACCCAGCTCCCTTCCATCCTCCACCTCGGCGGAGCCCTCTGGAGCCCATCATCTTCCGAACTCCTTGCTGCAGTTTCCCTCCACCTCCCGGGATCTGTCAAACCACCCTCTCCCTCAAGGGCACCCCTTCCTCCAATCCTCTCCGTAGGAGCTGCCTGCTCCTCTGCAGAGGTCCCCTAGGTAGTTCCCAATATAACACTCCTGGCTGCCCGGCGAAAAGGGAGAAAGGGATCTGAAGGGCCGTGGACTCTAAAGGGACACTGGGGCAGGACTCCTGATACAGATATTTTTAAACTGGCAGCTTCCAACAGAATTGCTGGTGCAGCCTTGGGAACAGAAGTCTGTGATCAGAGAAGCTTATGAAGGCATGTCCCTGACGGATCATTGCAGGAGGGGGAAGTGGCGGAGGTGCTGACACCCCCAAACCACTACACTGCCACCCCCCTGGGGAAAAGCCCTCTCCGGGAGCCTGGACCCTCTCTCACCACTGTCACCTCTTGGGCTCCTTCCCGGCCGCTCAAAGCCCTCCGTCATGCCCCATGCCACCACCGTCAAGCCGAGCCCATCAACAGCCACAGGGTTCCTACTCTGACTGCTGCTCGCACCTCCTTTGACTATGTGACCTTCTCACCCTTGACGATCTGACCTCTGACCGCCACTGACTTTCCTCTCCAGCTGGATCTTGTCAGCACCCCTCACTATCCCTCCCCTCTGTAATGCTCAGAGAGGGCCGGCGACTCCCTCTCTGGCCACAGCCTTCAAGTCTGCCAAAATGTGTTCTCCCCTCTTCTTGGAGAGAGCCTCAGCTTGCTAGATGGCCACCCAGAGGCTCTTAGGTCGGGGCACGGGCATGAGGTATTCCCCATTCAAGTGCTTCATGTAACCCCTACGCGCACTGCCCACGAGGAAATGCTTTGACTTGAATTCCCCCCACTCTCCTGGCGCCGGCCACGCCAGTGACCCAGCTCTGGCCTTGCCAGTGAGAACAGCTCCTAGGGCACGAAGGAGCAACAAGATGGAAGGCAGCCGGGTCCACACGTCACTCGGTGGAGACAAGCAGGCCTCCAGGCCAGCCACCTGGACTGTGCTGTGGGAGAGAGACACGCCTCTACCTAGCCCCTGCTCTGGGGTCTCTTTGGTGCAGCAGCAAAGCCTGGATCTCACAGATGTGGTGTCTGAGCCTGAACTCATCCCCTTAAAGTCCTGCTGTCGCTTCCCCCACGCTCTCCACGCTCACTGTCCCCGGGCCCAAAGGATGACGACTGTTTCCTTTTCATTCTTAGAGTCAGCTCATCCCCACCCTGTGCCCTGCTGCTGCCCGGGCGGTGGGCAGCACAGCATGTGTCCCCATGCACACACACACAACTGTTTCATTCTCACCATAACCCGCTCCGCAGATCTTCCCTGTGCTCTGAAAGCAAGAGAACAGGCCGCAGGCAGTGCAGCAAAGCCGGATCAGGTTTTCACGCCGGCCGGCCCGGGGAGGACGTGCGCTTTCCTTAAGAGCCCCGTGCGCTCCTCCTCTTCAGTTCACTGGCGTCGAGGGCAGTTAGCATGGCGCACCCAAGGGCCCGAGGTGAAGGGCTCAGGACGGGAGATAAAGTGGCACTAAGGGGTTGCTTGGTGAAGCGCGGGAGGATGAGAGAATTCACCAGAGCCAGAGCGGGGAGCAGAGCAGGCAGAAGGACCGAAGCACACTGCTGAGGGGAGCAGCGGGCGGCAGGAGAGGTCTGCACGCCATGTGGGACCCTCCTCCAGGGGCCGGGAGCAGCCGGGGATCGAACCGGCTCTGCAGAGGCTGAGGGCAGCTTCGCAACCCAGCGCTCAACCGCTGCGCCACCGGGGAAGCCCTGCTTGGTGCTTGTTTTTGATAATAGCTTAGGAACAAGGCCCTGAGGCCATTTTTCAGCTCCCCAAGCCTGAGCTTACAATCAAGTCAGCACAGGACCAAGGAGGATGCCTTGGGCCAGGCCCAGAATGCGGCCATCTCCGGAGATGTTTTGCTCCCTGGTTACATCTGGTCAAGCTGGGGAAAGGGCAGTCGTTTGGGACAAATGGAAACTGGCTCATCGGGACAAGTAAAGCGCAGACATTTGCAGCAACATGGACGGAGCTGGAAGGGATCATGCTCAGAGAAATAAGCCAGAAAGAAAAAGGAAAATACGGGATGGTCTCACTCATAGCAGGAATTTAGAAAACCTAAATAAGGGACCAGGAAAAAGACTAATTATGATAAAGTAAAAATCAAAATCAACAAGCAGCTATAAACCAGAGACACACTGCAGGGGGAGAGAAGGCAGTAGGATCAAAACAAGGGGGGTGGGGAATTTACAGGGACTATAACCAAGATGAAGATGCATACATTGTGCAAAAATGAAAAATGATGTAAAAAATATGTAAAATAAGTTTAAAAAAATAAACCCAACTCAGACAGCTCCTGCTTCACTGAGCACGGTGTCTCGACTTTGAAGACTGGAAAATGTCTCAGGAGACGGCTCTCTTTTTGAACTTGATCACAGAAGTGAGGTGACGGTGGGCCTCCCAGAGGGACCCTCAGCACCCAGGCATGGTAGCCGTGCTGGTTCTGCCCCAGCTGCCACTTCGTCTGTCCCCATGGCTTTAAACCACATAGAAACGTCCTTTGGATCATCTGGCAGAGCAAACTAATTGGCCTGTATCCTCTTCTTCCAGTCCATCTGTCTGTCCTCTGCTCCAACAGTCGTTCAACATATAGTTATGAAGCTTCTATCCTGGGCTCAGATCCTGGGTTCTCTGAGGGGGCTCAGGAGGAGTAATACAGTCTCACCATCCCGACCCCCCAGAAGCTTGTAAGTCAGGAGAGAAAGTTGGCCCATCTATTATTAATAGTAGATAATATTAATAATTAATACCAGCAGCAGTGGCTACCCTGGGTCCATTACCTGCTGTATTAGTCAGCTCCAGCTCCCGTAACAAAATACCATGAATGGAGGGACTTCAACCCACTAGATATTTATTTCTTCACATTTCTGGAGGTTGGAGGTCTGAGTTCGGGGTGCAGCTCACTGGCCACTTTCTGGCTGCATCTTCATGTGACCACCCTCATGTGACCATCCTCCTGGTCTCTTCTCCGAAGGGCCCTGACCCCACCCTGCAGGACCCCACCCTCAGGACTTCATCTAAACCTATTCACCTCCCAAAGACCCACCTCCAAATATCCTCACCTTGGGGTCGGGGCTCCCACATGTGGATTGGGGTTGGGGGGCACAGCGACTGCAGGCTGAGCTGGTAAAATGCGTGACCTCTGATCATTGTGCCAGCCCCCAGCCGGGTGCCACCACCCCCATTTTACAGATGTCGAAAGGGCAGCTTAGAGCGGTGACGCCTGGCTGGAAGCCACACAGCTGGAGGCCAGCACAGCAGGGTCTGAGTCTCAGAGCCGCTCTGGCTGCAAGCTGGTTCCCACGCCATAAAATACGCTCTTGGGATGGCGATGGACAGGGCAGGCCTCTACCGAGACGCAAACAGCACCCCCCCCCCCAGCTCCCAGCAAATACCAGTGTCCACCCAGCCCCTTCCTGGCCCAGCAGACCAGGGCAGCGGAGCAGGGCATGGCCTCCATGAACAGGAAAGGTCTGTTTGAAGAGTGAAGGGGGGGGAGAGGGCAGGCTCGTCTGCAACCCCCAGAGCAGCCAGACTCGTGGCAGAGTCACACAAACACAGCTTCAAAAGGAAGAGGCATCAATCTTTAATGCCTTTGCTCCCTGGGTGAGAGGACTCAGGACCCCCCCTGCATCACAAACCTGCCCCCGACTGGGGGACGGCATAGCCTGGCTTCTCGGAGGAGCCTGCAGTACTGTCGAGTACTGCTGAGTGCGCCCCAAAACACCAAAAACATCTGTATTTCTTCAAATGACACCTATCTGCAGGTAGTGCTACACTTAATATCTCCTCTTTCTGGATATTTGTGTTAAAACACAAGATGCTTCTCTGCTGTCCTTGGCTTTGCTGCGGCACACCACGGTTAGGCCACGGGCTGCCCAGCACCCCGTGAGAGCCCCAGTTGCCTGGCTCCCGAAACTGGGTCCACACAGGCATGAGCCGCACCCCGGCTTCCAGGCGTCTCTGGGAGAGGCCCTCCCGCCTGGAGATAGTCCCTCTGAACTGAAGCAGGCGGCTGTGTTAAGTTAGCCCCCTGGGGAGCAGAGCTAGGGTGGGGCAGGGAGAGAGGGCAGCAGAGTTGAGAGAAGGGCTTCCGAGACCATCACCCAAGGGGGAGGCCAGCGGGTAGCCTGCAGGTTGGGAGGTAACTGCCAGGGGTGGGGAAGGCCTGGTTTGTTACTTCCCTCTCTAGGCCGCAGTTTCTTTTATCGATCACAGTGGGGTTCAGGACATGCTACCCCAAAATATGGCACCTCCGTGATTTTAAGCTGCAGGAATTTGGCAAACAGCAGGTGCAGGACGGACTTTCTGACCTTCCCTGAAGCAGCGCAAAAGACGCTCAGGTGAGATGCCCTCGGGTACCTGGAGGACAGGAGCATCCTTGTCAACACGAGAAGGATCCAGAAGCAGAGACCTTGCATTTCCCCAGCTTATACACTAGCCCAGGCCCTTTCACTGCCCTATCCCATATCCCCACGACTCTTCACCCCTCCTCACGCCCAACAGTAAATGCTCAGGCTTAACCAGTTTTTCCTTTCTTCATTCCCATGTCAAGTCTCCCATGTCACACAAAACTTAGATGAAATAAATGTGTTTGCTTTTCTCTCGTTAATCTGTCTTTTGTTGCAGAAGATGGAGCCAAGAAGTTAGAGAAAAGAGAAAAAATAGAATTTTCCTCCTCTAAGAGCACAAATCTCCCCATGAGCCCTTGAACTCTGGGTTCTGAAACGTGGCTTCACCTCTGACCTGCTGTGTGACTTGGGACAAGTGACATCATGTCTCTGAGCCTCTGTGTCCTTATCTGTAAAATGGGGTAGTAGTGTCCTCGCCTCCTGGACCGGCGTGAACATTACCTGCAGGGGTGGCGTCACAGAGCGCCTGGCTTCTAGGGAGCACTGACTGAGCTGAGTCATTATTACAATTTTCACCATCGCTAGGAGCATGCTGATTCCCAGGCGGGAGCCCTGTGTCCCCACAGGGTTTCTCTGCAAGCTGTGCCCAGGGCCAATTCCTGCTCAGCTCAGGGGTTTCTCCTGGCCATCATCAGCCTCTTGGACTCACCCCCAAAAAGGCATCTGGTAAACAGAGCCGGGTGAGGGTGGGGGTGAGGGATGCAGGAGCTGGAGGCTGGAGTACCAGCTGAGGGCCAGGGTACAGGACGTGGGTGGCAGGACCCTGGGGTGGTGGTTCCCAAACTACCACACCACCTCTGCTTCTTCTGCACCCCTATTAATAGTCACCTGGAAATCAACCTCTTAATAGCCTCTTAATAGTCACCTGGAAATCAACCTACTTTTGTTGCTTTTTACTTAAATATATTTCTTTAGTAAATAAAGACACAACTGGAAACGCTTTATAACGTGCCATTGACGGACGGTGAAAAGAAAACTCCCATGAAAACAGAACCCTCTTCAAGTCCAGCCACGTTCTTGTCCTCTCTGTTCTATTTGATTTACAAGTGTCGAAAGTGTTAAAGACTAGCCCCAAGCTTTTCTTCTGGATGTTACTGGAAGGATGGAAAGAGAATCAAAAAGGAAATAACATTCTCCTGCTGGGCACAGCATTGGGTAATGCCAGGCCTGGGAGCCGCCGAAAATCCTCCTGCATTTCAGAGGATGTGGTGGGGCTCGGGGCCGGAGCTCAGGCCTGGGTGCTTGGCTCCAGCAGCCCCGGGCAGGGGATCCCTGAGAAGCCCCTAGTTAGAATCCTGAGTCCCCCAGACCGTGAAGACAAGGACCCAGTCACCCCGCTCTGCCAGGCCAGTGTGAGCACAGACGGCTGGGTAGTCTGAGCCCCCAGGCCCCTGCCCTCATCCAGCAGAGAACAGACAGGCGACCCCCTACCTGGTGTCTTCCCAGCGGCTCCCAGCTCAGGTGTCCTGAGCTGCTGCCCCAGGAGGTCTCAAATCACCCTCTAGCACCTCCGATCCTCACCCCACCCTGGGGTATTTCTGGCTCCAAAAGGGGAAGAAAGCCCTGAAACCCGAGCAGAAGCCATCCTCAGCGATGCATTAATAGAAGCCTCCCTCAGGCCCCTGACACGTCTGGGCAGCTGCTCAGCCCCATCCAGTGTCCCTCAGCCCCAAGGCCAGCCCACTCTGGCTCAGCTGGGCTCACTAAACTTAGCTTCCAGCAGCACTGCGGCCGCCACCACCCAGCCTGACCGCCACCTGCCCCAGAGTCGCTGCTACCGACCGAGCGCCCCGAGCCCTCGCCCGGCGGCCACCATGTCCCAGACCAAAACACTGAAGGTCCGCGGGACCCTCGTCTGCATCCTGGCGGGCATCGTACTGGCCATGGTGGCCACGGTGACAGACCACTGGGCCGTGCTGAGCCCCCGGGTGGAACACCAGAATGGCACCTGCCAGGTGGCCCACTTCGGCCTCTGGCGCCTTTGTATCAAGCGCATTGCCGTGATCGACAGCAGGGACAAGAGCTGCGGACCCATCTCCCTGCCTGGGGGTAACGTACCCACTCTGTGCCCATGCCCACCTCTGGGAAGGTTGCCCCCGTGGGAAAGGGTGGGATCCCCCAGCTCAGCACAGAGCCACCGCCCAGCCCCCTTGCTCCGGGCAGAGGCCCTGAGTTGCCTCTGGTTGTGCTGGAGGCCAGAGCCGGGTTATAAAAATGGGAGCATTTTTCTCCAGCTATTCCTGTTTTGCTGAGGCTTGGGGGTGGGGAGCTTTACACCCCGGGGGTCTGGGCAGGTAGGACAAAAGGCTCAATAGAGCAAACAAGAATCTGCCAGACTACGGGCTTCTGGCTCCAGTGGTCGCTCTCTTGGGTATGCCCTGTAAAGACAGGCTGGGTGGCCCTGTGTCCTCAGGGGACTGTGAGGACCAAACCCATGGGATTGGCCTCGTCATTCCTTAGGCTCCAGGCTGGGGTGTAGGCACCAGAATTTTCAGAGCCCAGTGCAAAAGGAAACTGCAGAGTTCCTTGTTATTACTATTATTAGGAAATTCAAGATGGCGCCTGCAGGGCCTGACACCAAGCATCGCGCTCTTGGAGGTCTCCGAGTGCAGGGCTGAGCAGCCGCACAGGGAGCATGTTGGAGGAGCAAGACCTGGCTAAGACGAGCCGCCTGCTTTTTTGTCAGACCCATTAGCCCTTCTGCATGTCTTCTCATGGCTCAGACCCCTTCAGAGTTAGAGAGCATTTCCTGCACTATTTAAGAGCATTCCTTGATTTCCTACCCTGTTGCTCAGCCATGCATCGAATGCTCCTTGCTGAGAATTCCTGGTAGTGAGCCATTAGTATCTATGCTGCAAATATGGAGCCCTCTACATTCATAGCTGAGGAAAGAGCCCTGTGTTGAGAACCAGAGTTCTGGGCTCTATGATGCATTGCCCATGACACCCTTAAGTGAATATGGAGGGGTGGGCAACAAACCCCCAGCTGCCTCTGCGTCCTTCTGTAACACCCAGTGCTTGGGCTCAGCAATAAAGTGCCTTCCAGTGCTTATAAATGTGCAGTGGGCCAGAAAAGGGGGTGTTCAGGAAAACACCAGGAGTTCTCCGAACCCTTCCCTCCAAGTAAGTCAATGCTGAGTCCCCAGTGCTGGCTCCAGGAAACCCCTGCCTTGCTCACTCCCACTGGACACTCGGAAGACTTGTAAATACCCAACTGTCTTGAAAGGAGAGCCCCAGGGCTGACGGCTTTAGCAAGCACGGACACATGCTTGGAGGGTATCATTAGCCTAGATGTCCATGCCCCTGGCCACAGCTGTGCACACCCCTAAACAGACGAATCATCCAACCAACTGCCCAGGGCAGGACAGGGCGTGGCAACATCTCCAGGGACCAAGCATGGGCCACGCCGTCATGGCCTGCCCACCTGTCCTTGGAAGCGCCTACCTTTTAAAGCCTGGTGAGCTTACAGAGCAGATGAGCGGGGAGGTGTGCTAAATCTATACAAGGAAGGGACAGAATAGCAGGAGGTGACTGAACCAGTTACAGGGGACCAGTAGGCATGACTTGGCTTTGAGCCTGAGCCATCCACCTTTATGCCTCCCTGCCCTGGTCCAGAATGAATCACACCCCACACAGTTGTGCACATTCCCTAACCCCAAGCAAGCTCCAAAGTGTGTTTCTTCCCTCCTGCCTCTCCTTTCTATGCAAGTGGGTCTTTTCCTCCCTACCCACCCATCCTGTGCCCCATGGGATCACTTTTTGCTGGAGGGAGGAATATAGTTCATACATGTTCTCTTATTTATTATTTATAATGACAATAATAACAACAAACCTGCATATAGCATTATCTGCCAAGCATTGTGTTAAGAGCTTTAAATATACTAACTTTGGATGACATCAAAAAAAAAAAATTGGCAGAGTAAGAACTTGCAAGACTACTCTTCTCCATAAAAACAATGAGAATGTTAGCAAAAATGGTCAGGCTCAACTTTTTCAGAATTCTGCAATATAGCCATCTTACAGCAATTCAGCTTGTGCTTATTTAATAAAAATAACTGTGTTTTTGTAAGAACGGTGAGTTTCTGGTGTTAGAATTTGCTCTTTTCCCATCCTCTCCTCCCCAGCTCTGTCTCAGCCTTGAAACCCAGCAAACTACAATCACAGTAAAAACCAGCACCCGGGTAGCTTTCAGAGGGGACAGAACAGGATTGGATCTCTTTCAAAATCTCATTCCCACAGAAATATCATTATTTGATCTGTCTTATAGTTAGTTGGAAGTTCCCACTTGCAAAGTAGTCTTTGTTTGGCCTGATTCTGACCTCATTCTTGCCAACAGCTCTCTGTCAAAAGAAGACCTTTGGCAAAACCAATTAGTGACCATTGTTTAATATCACAACTGCCAGGGGCAGTAGGTAACAATTGGGGTAAACAATAGGCTAGTCAAAAAGCAGGAGAATGAGATGCCCACAGGTGGCAGATGTCCCAAATACCCTATGAATCTAGATCAACATGTGCATGTGCAGGAAGGACCAGAGAAAACCCTACATGCTCATCTCTGGCTTACCTTGACGTAGAAGGCTTCCAAGCACAGAACACCTCAGTAAAACTGGGTGATAAATTGGTTCCAAGCATTTTAGGGAATCTGCATGAGCTGACTACCAAGTAACTGAGCAGAGATGTCAATGGCCACATGTGACTAATTCAGAAAAAAACACGAAACGAACAACAAATAGCAATAGGAATGAACTATGAGGAAAGAGAAAAATCTGATTTCCATAACTGCCACATTGTATTGTTTAAATGGTTAAGTTTTCACAACTACAAAAAATATAGGTAAGACAAGCAAAGAATGAAAAATGTATGGTTCACACATGGTGGAGGTAGGAGAGAAGTAATTATCTATTCCCTGAAGAAGCCCAGATGTTGGACTTACTAGACAAAAATTTTAAAGCAGTTATTTTTTTTTTATGGCTTCTTCGAACATACCTGGAAATGTGTTCTATATTGCTTTCTTTTTTTTTATTATAAATTTTATTTTTATATTCCCCATACAATTGCAATCCCCTTATTTTGACCCCAATCCCTCCTCTCCCCCCCTCCCACTCCCCATAGAGTGTCTCTGGTTCATAGTTTTTTGTTGATTTTGATTTTCACTTTCTTATAGTTATTCATTTTCCTGGTCCCTTATTTAAGTTTTCTAGATTCCTGCTATGAGTGAGACCATCCGGTATTTTTCTTTTTCTTTTTGGCTTATTTCGCTGAGCATGATCCCTTCCAGCGCCATCCATGTTGCTGCAAATTGCATGTGTTTATCTTTTTTGAATGCTGAGTAATATTCCGTGGTGTATATGTACCACATCTTCTTGATCCAGTCATCTATTTTTGGGCATTTAGGTTGTTTCCAAAGCTTAGCTGTAATAAGCAGTTGAAGCAGTTATTTTAAATACATTCAAAGAAAATAGAGACCCTGTCTAAAGAATTAAAATAAAGATAGTAATGATGTCTCATGAAATAGAGTATCAATAAAGAGATTAAAATTCTAGAGTTGGAAAATTTAGTAACTCAAATGAAGAATTCACCAGAGGGATTCAATCACAGATCTGAGCAGGCAAAAGAAAGAAAAGATAAACTTGAAGCTAGGTCAACTGAGTTAACAGAGAGAAAAAAAATGTAAAAAAAAAAAAAAAAGGGAGACTTAGAGACCTGCGGGACACTATCAGACATACCCACAAATGCATGATGGGGAGTCCCAGAAGGGGAGAAGAAGAGAAAGGAGCAGAGTCCATATGTGAAAAATAATGGCACAAAATTTCCAAATGTGATGGAAAATATTAATCTATAAATGCACAGAGCTTAATGAACTCTGAGTAGAGATCCACTCGGAGGTATATAATTGAACTGTTCACAAATAGAATCTTGGAGGCATCAAAAAGACAGTCATCACACACAAAGGATGCTTACTAAGATTAACAGCTGGTTTTCCCCACAAATCATGGTGGCCAGGGCTTTGGGGTGACATCAGTACATGAAGGGACATAATTCTCATAAAGGCTTTTAAGAGGTCCATACTTTTATCATTATGCCATCTCACAGATGGAGAAAATGAGGCACAGAGAAGTTGAGTCACTTGACCAAGGTCACACAGCTACCATGGCAGGACAGCTGTCCAGTCATCTGTCCCTAAAATTTGCCTTCTTAGTTACCTTATACTATAACCCAGTGAGGAGGTGGTTTTACATAAATCAATAAGGTATATTTTAATAGACTAAAGTCTACATCAACCAATACCAGATACACTGATAAATTCTCAGCGATAACCCAGTGACATCCCCTAATCACACAAACTGTCCCAGCTACAATAGAAAAATACATATGAACTCAAATTCAGCTTGGAGTTAAGTGTACTTTCTAGTCTGGTTCTTTAAACCTGGCCCTGCAGAAATGGATCTGGACTCATTCCCCTTAATCAGAATTATTAGACACTTAGACCTGGGTCAAGCCCAATAGCTGAGCTCACCAAATGTTTTACGGAATAACCAACTTAAATTTTAGACCATTAGTCTTATGACTGTTCATAGGAAACATTTCTGAAATACAGAACAATAGAAACACACATATTCAAATCACCATGAGTCATTTGCAGAGACAAAGGCGATGGCAGGACCGCAGTGCTCTTAACCATGGTTCCAGACTGTCCCCTGGAGCTTGTATCTCCCCCCAAAATGGACTGAAGCACTTGCTTCTCCTGGCCGTTGAATGGGCCGGGGCCCCTCGAGGCAGAGCTGAAGGCCTGAGCTCAGCGCAAGGGTGGCAGAGGCCAGGCAGGTGCTGGAGGAATTACTGAGGCCAGAAGGCTCTGAACCCCCACACAGAAGTGCCATGTCTCCTCTCAGCCCAGGAACTCACAAAGGGCCCATTTTGATGTCCTTCCTTTTCAGGCTGCCTTCAAGGCTCAGTTTTTTGTTTTTTGGGTTTGTTTTTTTTTAAGATTTATTTATTTATGCATACAAGAACTGGGGTGTAGGCCAGAGGTGTGGGGGGTGAGAGGATTCACCAGAGACAGAGTGGGGAACAGAACAGGCAGAGCCACTGAAATACACTGCTGAGGGGAGCAGCAGGCACGACAAGAGAGGTCTGCTGCACTATGCGGGTAGCTCCCTGGCTGGGGATCGAACCCGTGCTGCAGTGGCTGTGGATAGCTTCATAGTGCTGGGTCTTAACCTCTTGCGCCACCAGGGAGGCCCCTTCAAGGCTTAGTATATCCATCTCAGCAAGCAATTCCCGAGTGCCCTGGGCAGATCCTGGCTTGATTCCTCCTGCATAAGCATCCGAAGCCCTGGTCTGAGGTGCCTCACTCCTGCCAGGACCCTCAGGGACCATGAAGGGGCTGGTGGTCTCCCCTGGGCAGTGATGCTCCTCCAGGGTTCAGGGAAGAAGACACTGCCCTTCCTCATTTGCTAAGTCCAAGAGAAGGGAGAGTCCTGACAGAAAGAAGCTGGGGCTCCAGACACTCTGAATGGGAGCTGCCCCCCATGAATGCCCCCCAACCCCCAGGTGTGAGAGCGTTTAATAGAGGAGGGGAAGATAGTGACCACAGTGCCTGGGTCATGGAAGGGAACCCAGCCCCCACCACCAAATCTGCAGCTTGGCCCCCCAGCTTGCAGTCTCCCCGAGGTATGAGCTAGGACAGGTTTATTCCAGCCCCAGTAGTAACGGCAGTTTGTCCAGTGAAGCCCGGTGTTCAGCTGGTGGGGTGATGAGCACCTGCCCAGAGCGGCTACAGCGACCCAGACTCATCCAACAGCATGGCCAGGGCCAGCTCCACTGGACCTGCATCTGGAAGCCCTCGCTCCGAAGGCTTTTAACTCACGTGCTGCGAGTGGTCAGGGAGGCAGTTGATTGTGAAATACACTTGAATTCAGCCAATCTTTTCAGAGGGTTTTCAATGACAACAGAAATTGGCCTTTAAAGAATGAAACAGAGGGGTCTCCCTGGTGGCTCAAGGGGTTAAGCACCACACAATGAAGCAATCCGCAGCCTCTGAGCACGAGTTTGATCCCAGACCAGCCAGGGAGCTGACCCACATGGCGCAGCAGACCTCTCCTGTCTCACCTGCTGCTCCCCTCAGCAGTGTATTTCAGTAAGTCTGCCTGTTCTGCTCCCCACTCTGTCTCTGGTGAATCCTCTCACCGCCCCCGCATCTCTCTGGCCTGTACCCCAGCTCTTGTATGCATAAATAAGTAAATCTTTAAAAAAAATAAAGAATGAAACAGAAATGCTCTTTGTCCAGAGGGGGACACATGGCGACATCGGACCTAGCACGGGCCATTTTGAAGCAGTGATTCAGGGGAATCTATAGCTAATAATCTAACAAATGTAAGAGCTTTGCATTATGCATTAAAATAGCACCCAAAGTTGTGAGGGAAAAAAGCAGCATCAGTTCTGACATTGCCCCACACACCCCAGGCAGACACCCCAAGTAACTGTTTAAAATGAAAATAATTTAGGGCCTCCCTGGTGGCACAGGCAGTTGAGTGCAGCGCTGTGAAGCTGTCCGCAGCCTCTGCAGTGCCGGTTCAATCCCCGCCGGCCGTGGCAATACCCACATGGCGCAGCAGACCTCTCCTGACTTGCCCGCTGCTCCCCTCAGTAGAGTGTATTTCAGTCAATCTGCCTGTTCTGTTCCCCGCTGTCTCTGGTGAATCCTCTCACCCTCCTGTACATCTGGCCTGTACCCTGGTTCTTGTATAAATAAATAAATTTTTAAAATAAAATAAAATAAAATGAAAATATATAGAGAAGCACAAGTTGATGACTGTGTTCCTTCCCCAGGAATCAATTCTTCCTCAACCGAGGGGCAAGTCCCCCTGATACTGGGGGGTGGAGGGGCTACAGGCCTAAATAGGCAATGAGATGATTTAGGTCAGAGAGAAAAGGAAGCCTGCATCCAGGAAAGCTAGGACTTTGGCAACACTAGAGGGGCACATCACCCCCAAACTAGGCAGCAACCCCCTTGTGATCACTGAAAGGTAGCTTGGAGGTGAAAAAATGAAACTAGAGACCCTAGGGGTCTCTAGGGGCAGAGACATTTTCCACTGAGGGACATGAACCCACCCAAAAAAGAAATCAATGAAGGGCCTCACATAAGTAAAAAGCAACCTAGTTTAATTTTTTAAAGAAACATAAATAAAAAATAATTCATTCATTGACTTCCTAAATTGGGAATAAACTATATTAAACTGTATTTTATAAATAATAGGATTTTGATTTTATAATATGTCTAACTGTAAGAGAAACTAGGGGAGAAAAAAGGAAGAGACACAATGCCTGAAATTATATTAAAAATCTGTGTGAATGTCTCTGTTCTGAGTCCTTCCTCTCTCCTCCATCAAACCCAGATTTTTGGTGCTATTGTCCCCAGATTTTCATGTCTGTTCTGACACCTGTCTGGTGGGCCAAGCAGCTCACTATGGAGGACCCGCTGCCTCTGTGGCCATGGGTATTGAGGCTTGATGAAATCACACAATGGGACATTTGGCTCTGCAGCCAAGTCCATGCAGACAGTCCACTCAGAAAAGCACTTTGGGATATTTTAAATGGCCTGAAGCAGGGCTTCCCAACCTGGCTGGGCATCTGAATTGCCTCCTAAAAGCTTCTGGAAAGCACTGCTTGCTTCCCTTGTCACTCACAGCGCATCAGGTGGGCCTGGATGCTGATAAGAAACGTCCAGAGATTCGGGTATGATCTGGGGCTTCTCCACCCCAGCACTCCTGACATTTGGGGGTTGGATGGTTCTTTGCTGCACATAAAGGGGTGCTTAGCAGCATAGCAGCATCACTGGCGTTTACCCACTAGATGCCAGTTGCATCCCTACCCAGTTGTGACACCAGAAATGTCCCCAGCCATCCCCCTTGGGCGCAGACTCAGGCTGGCTGAGAACCGCTGCTGGGCTGGCCTGGCCACACACCTGGCACCTGGTGACAGCGAATACCCCTCAGTTCAGTCTGCCTCAGTCAGACTCCCAGCTTCCTAGGCAACCCCCTTACCCTACTGAAATCTGGGTCTGAGGGTCAGAGAAGTGTTAGTTTCACCCCAGACAAGGGGCTCGGGGAAGACAGCCAGCCAGGAGTCCCTCCACCCCTGCCCCCCGCCCCGCTTGGCACCTGCCCTCTGTCAGCCGCTCTTCCCGGACGCAGGCCCTTCCTCTAACCACAGGCTGGCTCTCTCCTCTGCAGAGAAAAACTGTTCCTACTTCAGGCATTTTAATCCAGGCGAGAGCTCGGAGATCTTCGAAGTCACCACTCAGAAAGGTGAGCCCGTAATGGAAAGCGGGGGGCCGGGGAGGGGGAGCAGAAGTGGCTTCTGTCACAGGCCGCTGAGCCAGAAAATCACTTGGCACAAAGTCCCGACCTCCCTGCTCTCCCGAGCCTCCTGTCACCCTCTGCTCAGGGGTGCGGGGGCCCCTCTCCTGGCGACCCGAGCCTCCATTCATCAGGGCCTGGGAGCCTTCGGAAAAGAGACATTTCCTGGAAGCCTCGGGCACCGCAGGGGGAACGCGCTTCCCACAGCCCAGGGGAGGCGGCTGTGACAGGAACTCTGAAGACGGACTGGTGCTCAGAATTCCCGCGCGGCTTTCAGGGCCAGGGGGTCAGTCTGTGAGGGGAACTGTCTGGTTCCCTCCCTCGCCTATAAATCACCCCCCAGAATCAGGAGAGCTGGGAAGACCCGGTCCAGGGGCATGTGTGCCCTGGGGGCGTTCTGTGGACCATGGAGGGCAGAGGCACCTCCACACACAGTGAAGCTGATGGGTGCAGACCTGCCTCTGCGTGTGCACGGGGTGTGGGCACACACGTGCACACACACACTGACACTCACACACACACTGACATACACACTGACACACACTGATATGCACTGAGAGATGCACACACACAAACTGACACACACGCACACACTGACAGGCGCACACACTGACACACGCAATGACACACACGCTGACAGACACACACTGAAGCACACTGACACACTGACAGACACACACACATTGACACTCACAATACTGGCAGACTCACACATGCCCTGATGCACACACACTCACACACATGTGCTGACACACTCGTACCGACAGACACATACAGCACACATGGGCAGACCACTCACATGTGAGGTGCGCTGACAGGCTCCGCACTCACACACACACACATGCACACGTGGGCAGACCCCACACAGGCTGCTCTGTAACACACCACACTCTGCCCCTACCTGCGCGTTAGCCCCAGGACAGACGAGCCCAGGGCCTCCCCTGGCCCTGTCACTTGGAGGGACGGAGATTCTGCTCCAGAAAGGCCCCAGCCTCCTCTAGGCCTCTGCCCTGTGGTACTTCCCGGAAGACCTGGGCGGTGGCGTTAGGTGGTGGCAGCCTCCGGGCCCCACCCCAACCCCTGTGTAACTCTGGGGCGAGATCTGCTCTCTCAGGCCCTCCCCTTCCGCACCTGGAGATGGGCAAAGGGGTGTCACTCACCTGTCTGGAGGTGCAACCAGCCTGCTAGGAGGTTCCGGGGAGGAGCGGGCTGAGCCTGGGGACTGGGCTCCCCCCTGTGTTGCAGACTACAGCATCTCGGCAGCCGCCATCACCATCTTCAGCCTGGGCTTCATCATCCTGGGGACCCTGTGCGTGCTCCTATCCCTCAGGAAGCGGCGGGACTACCTGCTGAGGCCCGCGGCCATGTTCTACGCCTTTGCAGGTAGAAGGGGGGCTCCTGCCTGGGGCTAGGGGGTCGTGCAGGGGGAGGGGGGAGATATGCCCCTCCTCAGGCAACCTCAGATTTGGAGTTCAGAGTCGGGGTGCAGTCCCAGGCTCCACCAGGCCGACTGGCTCAGGCCCCCCGCGAGTCTGGGGCGTGGGGGGAGGCGGGAGAGGGGGGCGGTGTGTCCACTTCGCACAGTCCTGGTCCTCGCGGCACGGACAGGGCCACTCGCGGGCAGAAGTCTAACCTGAAAAACAACCCTCCTGACCCGGGAAGGAAGCGCTCACCTGATGGAGAAGCGGGCGCAGGCGGCGGGGTTACCTGCGCAGGTTCCCAGCTGGAACCCCGGTCTCCAGGCGCCCCCCCAGGCTGGGTCACCCCCTCTCCGAGGGCGGAACCCCAGCAGACACAGGTGCGGCGAGCCCCGCCCTGAAGCGCCCGGCCCGCAGGTCTCTGCATCTTCGTGTCGGTGGAGGTGATGCGGCAGTCGGTGGCGCGCATGGTGGCCAGCGAGGACACCGCGTGGATGCAGCACCGCTACGCCTGGTCCTTCGCCTGCGCCTGCGCCGCCTGCGCCCTGCTGGTGCTGGGGGGCCTGGCGCTGCTGGCCTGCTCGCTGCCGCGGATGCCCCGCAACCCCTGGGAGTCCTGCATGGACGCCGAGCACGAGCACTAGGCCACCCGACCCCCGGGGCGCGCCCCCCGGGAGCCCCGCCCAGCTCAGAACGTTCTGAGAGGACCCCCAGGAGTTGTCTGTCTGTCCCGTCCCACCTGCCCCACCCAGGGCGAACTTCCAGGCGGCGACAGGCTCCCTCGGGCTTGGGCAGGTGGACCTGGCAGGCCCACCTGTCCGCGCGGGGAGAGGCCTGGCAGGTGCGCAGGTGTGGGGGAGGCCCCAGAGCCTGATAACGCCGCCGGGAGCTGTTCGCCCCGCCCTCCCGGCCCCCCAACTCCTCGCCGGCCCCCAGCCGCCGGCGCCAGTGGCCTTCGCTGGACGGGCTGCAGCTGTCCTGGAGCCTCCTCGGGACGCCCTGTGCCCACTCAGCAGCTGCGGTGCTCCGGGGGGAAGTAACCAGCCCCTCCCCGCGGGGGACACCCCCTCCTCGGCTTCAGGAGGCCCGAGGAGCTTCCTCAGCTGGGCAGAGTGTCACTGTGGTTTGAAATAAAAGTCTTAAAAAACGAGATTTTTCCTGGCACAGTGTATAGAAATTGCTAGAACTCCTGGCCTCCGGGAGGACCCCGAGGAGAAAGCAAAAAGCACATCCCTGCAGTGTGCTGAGGATTCGGTGGGGAGCCGTGGCAGAGGGTCCTGTTTCCCAAGGACACCTAGAGGTTCAGGTTTCTGGCTTGTATCTGTGGCCTGGGGGACCCACTCTGGGAGAAACCAGACACCATCTGTTAAAAATAAGGAGGGGTTATTTCCAGAACGCGGCCTGCTGGGTGCTAACCAGCATTCACTCGGCTCGACACAGCACGGCCAGCTCGCCCGACGCTGGGTTTTGGTGGCAGAACACCAGAAAGCAGGGCTCGGCGCCTGGACACTAGGGCACCTGAGTGCATGGCCGACACTGGGCTGCACCCCAAACCCCGGTCCGGGCCCAGCCCTCGGAGGTGGGAAGTCAGGCGGAGCCGGCAGAAGGCCCAGGCTCCTGGACTTGAACATGCCGGGAGGACCCGCGACAGCTCATGTTTCCACAACAGGGGCGCCAGCTGCAGCCCACCCATGGGTCAGACCTGGCTGCCACCTGCTGTTGGACACCCCACAAGCCAGGAACAGCGCTAGCCATTTTCTTTTTCCTTTTTTATCCAAAGAATAACATTTCATGACTTTTGAAAATTACATGAAATCAAACTTCAGAGTCCACCGGTAATGTTTTATGGGGACATCAAAGATAAGCAGAGGTGAGGTGGTCAGGGGAGGGTCCCTCAGCATTCCCTGAGGCCGCAGGGACGCGTCCATCATGCAGAGGTGACTGGGCACTTTGAAGGGGAGATGAGGCAACAGGAAGGGTGAGCAGGGGCTTGGTGCAGTCAGAGAAGTGAAAGATGACACAAAGCAGGGAGCTGGGGTGGGTCCCTGCAAAACCAGCTGGGTGCTAACAGGACCCAGGGGCTGGGACACAGCGCCCTGTTCAGGTGCTGCCTGGAACAGATGGTTCTTGGGGCAGCCTTGAGCTTCCCCAGTCGCTCTGTACAGGGGATAAGGTCATCCTGCTACGTGGGCATGAGCTGTGAGAAACTATATGAGTGTCTGTCCCGTCTATACAGGCCCAGTCCAGGCCTGGTCCAGAAAAGGGCTGAGGAGCCTGGCTGGAGCCACCTGGAGGAGCAAACCTGTCCGTCACAGCCACACCTGTCCTCTGCCTGCTTCCCTGTTCCAACCACAGAATTCAGTGGCTCCCACAGAGCCCATCAGGCCCGCAAAGTCGCAGTTATTTACTCCCTGGCTCTTTATGGAAAACCTTAGCCAACCTCCATTCTCGAGTCACACACACTCATTAGCTGGCCTACTGAGCCCTGGCTGTTTCCACCTGTAAGGTGAGGAGGAAGAGGCTTGTTCACTGCTTAGCACAATTTAAAAGGAAGGAGTCTGTGGCTGGGGCGGCTGGCCAGTGGCCGTGGTGACGCTTGCAGAGACCGTGGCCTTCAACTCGTCCCCACACAGGCCTGGGCCCTGCAGAGAAATCCATGAAGGTTATTGCCGTTACAAGGTGCGTCGTTCTTGGTGGCTTTGCTCCTGACAAGAATCTGGGCCTCTAAGTGAACGACCTGACCCCTTGGAAGCTTTGGTGGAGGCTGCCCTCTCCTTCCACAGAGGTGACCCAGCCAGGATGCGGTTTGTCTGCAGTCACAACCCCGGGCGTTCTGGGCTCTGAACTTGAGAGGCTGGAAATCAATCTCCAGGTCTCTGATCCAGCTGTGAACACCTTCCCCAACCCAGCGGGCGGGGGGATCGAAGTCAATTTGTGCTGCGTTTCCGAGGGCCTTCAGGAGCCACGTCCATGTTTTGGGCCTTCAGCACAAATGAGGTTAGTGAAAACGGGATACAGTTTACCCAGAAACATCCGAGAGGCGGTAGGTGCCAGCGATGGATCCTCTCTGTCCAATGGGGAGGAAAATGAGAAAAAGGAGCCGCACCAGCCAAGGCCTGGGCCCCGGGGGAGAGGCAGCCAGCGAGTCCCCCGCCCTGCGGCTGTGAGGTCTGCGGGGTTCTGTCTCGGCCTCCTCCCTCGCAGCACAGGGTCCCCTGCATGTCTCCTCGGGCCGCCTCTCCACGCAGGGGCCCTCCAGTTGCTGTCACTGCTTTCCCCAGGGAGCTCACTTTCCGGATGTTTTAGAGCAAAAGTCCAAACCGGTCCTCTGACCCCTCTCGCCCGAACATCCTTCTCTCTGGGCTCCCTCGACTGATGGCACCTCATCTGCCCGTTGTCCCACGCCGCGCGTCCTTGCTGCTGTCTGCCTGGCCCGAGCTGACCACGCCTCAGTTTCCGCTTCTTAGGCGACCCCCAAGCCCACCCCCTCCTCCTGTTCCCCTGCCACCGCCTGAGGGGGTGCCACCACCCCATCTTGCCACCGCGCCCCATGCACTGGCCGCCCTGGAGAGGCTGTTGTCCAGCCCTGCCCCACCATGACCCACAGGGGAGCCTTCCACGTGCCCGATCGTGCTCGCGAGTCTGCTGGGCTCCCCTCGCTGCTGTGCATGTCTCACCTGCTCCAGGGCTGAAGGTACGTCCGGAAGGGGGTAATCCCTCCTGGGCTGGTTCTGCTCACAGGGCGGAAGCAAAACTGTCCAAAAAAGCCTTTGAGATCCAGGGTAATTAAAGGTGGTTTTGAAACTTTAAACCCTTGAGCTTCCCCAGGCGCTCTGTACAGGGGATAAGGTCATCCTGCTACGTGGGCTTGAGCTGTGAAAAGCTATACGAGTGTCTGTCCAGTCTATACGGGCCCAGTCCAGGCCTGTGGTTGCGTCCCTGTTCCAACCACAGAATTCAGCAGCTCCCACAGAACCCATCAGGTCTGCAAAGTCGAAGTTATTTGCTCCCTGGCTCTTTATGGAAAATCTTTGCCAACCCTGCGTTTACCCCCTTCCGGTTCTGGACACCACAAGTCTGAAATGGGCCTGATGTGGCCAAAACCAAGGTGTTCGCAAAGGTGGTTCCTTCTGGGGACCTCAGGTGAGGCTCCTGTTCCTTGCCTTTCCCAGCTTCCGGAGACGCCCCCTCGGCTGTCGCACCACCCAGTCCCTCATCACACCTTCACCCCCTCCTATAAGAGGTGACACTGGGCCCGTGCAGATAGACCAAGACGCCCTCCCCATCTCAAGGCCCTTGGCTTCATCATCCCCACGAGGTCCTTTCTTGCAAGGCCCTGGGTTAGGATGTGGACACACACCCGCAGGTTCTGGGGACGTGGGAGCGGCCTTCCCCGGGGGACGTGGTCCGGCTACCCCTCCAAGGAGCGCATCGTGTGCTGGGCGCATGCCAGACAGGGGCGCCAGGAGGGCAGGCTGAGTGCTGTCCTTTCCGGAACATGGCGCACAATGGCTGAGATTTTAAAATGAAGCAGAAATGTCATGAGCCTGAGCGGGTCCTCGCCAGACAGAGGGCCACGAGGCCGTCTCCACCTGCTGGAGTCTTTGTTCTGCAGGGCCCACCTCAGACACCACGAGGGGACATGAGCCCCAACCCCTGGGGCAGCAGCCAAGCTTCCCTCCTTCTGGTGCCCTTGACACCCGCATTCCCGGGACTTACCCCATTCCACGCAGGTCGCAGGTCGGTCGTTGTGGAATGGGGTAAGTCCCCCATCTGCATATCTCGTGGGATTATAAACTCTTTGAAGAGAAGGGCATAATTTTCCTCAGAACCATCCCAGCATTTAGAACCGTCCCCAGCCCAGTCCTAAGCCCTCAGCTGACGGTACCCGGAGGACTGATGGGCAGCTGAGCAAGTGCACCAAGGTGAGGAGGAGGAAATAAGCCAGGAGGAGTACCTGCAAAGGTGTGGCAAAGAGGAAAGCCCCGAGGCTCAGTCCCCAGCCTCTGATGGCTGGTGGGAGCTTGAAAAGGCTCATTTGCAAGCTGACTCGCTGGCCTCAGAGACCTGCTGCCAGAGTGGCTGCCCCATGCTTGGCCTCCGTTGGATTAATGAGACAGAACCAGCTGTATTCGCAACAGCAGTGCACACGGCTGCGGCTCGCTCACAGGAGATGAATTTCTGAGCTGGAGCCCACCAGCTGACAGCCTCGAAGAGCAGATTTCCAGAAATACTTGGCCAGAAGGTTCAAAACCACCTTTAATTACCCCAGATCTCAAAGGTTTTTCTGACAGTTTTGCTTCCACCCTGTGGGCAGAACAGGCCCAGGAGGGATTATCAGGACCCCAGGCCTGTGGGGTCAGCCTGGGGAGACGTGATTCATCTCGGAACGTGCTTACCCACCTTCCGAGAATTCCCCGGGACTTTTGTCCCAGGTTAGGCAAACTCGCTTTAATTAAGGCCCATGACGAAGTTAAGAGGGTTGAATCTGCAGAACTTTGTCTTAGAAGAAAAGCCTCCGCTGAGAGCAGCCACTTGGTTTAGCTTTGTAAAGAGGCGGCAGGTCTGGATTCCAAGCAGATGAAACACCCAACTCGCAGCTGGGCTGGAGGAGCAGACACAGAGACAGGCCTCCCACTTGCGCCTCTTCGGGCCCTTCCGTTCACTCGCCTGCGTCTTCTGCACATGAAGGAAACAAAACGCTAAAGACTAATTAGAACATTTCCGAGTTTCCTTTGCCAGGGCTCCCACACTTGCAGGCAGCCTGCTCACATGCACGGGCTTGTCATCTGAAGCCTCAGGTTCGCTTCTGTTCAATGGGGGAGCCAAGGGCATCCCACCCCATTCAGCTCTGGTTTCCTTTGCAGGGGAGCCCAGAGTAGGAGCTGGGCGGCCACACCCACACCCCTTTTCTGGAGTCCTCTACCGCCCATCCATCATCTGACCAGAGCCACTTCCCAGGGATTCAGGGCACTTTCCTGAAACAATGGTTGAAGTCAATTTGCAGAGCAAGAGTTTTAATGAGCTAAGGGTGGGATAACATCATAGATTTTGCAAGCTGTAGCTTCTATTCAATTTAATTACCTCCCTCTGTGGATTTAAAATCAGTCAGAGCTTCAGACAAAGGGGAATTCATCACATTCTGCACGGTAGGTATATGCCTACAGACCAGGATATGCTAAAATAGGCAGCATCCATCAAAATTGACATAACCATGGTGACGCTGTCAAACCAAGGCTTCCAACGGTGATACCTGGTTAGACATAAAACACTCATGAATGCTAATGCTTTGTTGCTGCTCTGCGAGCATGTGGAGTGGGTGGGACCTCACCGCTCACTCCTCCACCCCCAGCCCATCAACTCCTGCCGAGTGTTGTCATCTGGCCACACTGCATTGACAAAGGACATGGAGGGGGAGGGCAGAGCATCTTTAGTTCTTTTCTCAATCAAACCGCGAGTCAGTTCAGCGAGGGAGTTTGGGGGCCGCTATAAAAGGCACAGGGCCGGTGCTGTAGGGTTAGAGACTTGAGGGCATGATCTCAGCCACCTAGAAGCTCACAAACTCCAAAGGTAATACAGAAACTGTCATACCAGAGGTGTGAGGAAGAGGGGGCTGATGCCAGCTGGGGAGTATGGGAGGGGGAATTTACATGGTCTTGAATATGTCGAGTTCCCCCAAGGAGACCTGGGGGTTGGAAGTCAAGGACTCTGACAGGGAAGAAGTGGTGAGTGGTTGGGCTGGGTCTGCTCTGTGCTCAGGAACTAGACCTGGTGGGGGTGGGGTTGCTTTGACAGCTCAGCTCAAAATGGTACCATGGGGATAGAAAACTTCTAAGAGCCCCTCAGAAAAGGCAGGCATGTCAGATCTGTTTTGGAGAGATAAGCCTGGCTGCTGCTGGTAGGATGGATGCAAACTGAGGTGATGCCATCAGCCTGGGGTTCTTTGAATCGGAAGAAAAGATTTCCATCTACTAGGAATTGGTTTGTTAGAACAACGCTATGAATGTCACACAGCCAAAGGCTCTTCAACTGCTTAAAATCAACCACAGGGGTATTCGAATATTCTAGTTTAACCAAGTTAAGTGCAAACAATTCTCCATTCCAGCACTCCCTCCATTCAAACAATTTTCCATCTTCATGCTTGACCTGCAATCCATACAGCATTTTCCACCTTGCAATTTTGATGAAATTACATTTTCCTGCTAACTTTCACGCTAATATTCTCAGAAAAACCGCTTCAAGGAACACCGATATGGCACAGGAATCACCACCTGAGAGAATCTTATTTGCATTTCCCCACTGGGGCCCTGGTTACTTCATCTGGAGCAGACAGCAGCTCTTCCAAATCCATTCAATTTATTTGTAAAGAAGTGTTTTTCTTTGCAAAATCGAGATGATTTATGTTGTATCACATCGGCCCAGAGCAAGTAACACACTTAGCTTAAAAGCGGATTCACTGCGATGAGTAAGAATTATAAATTGATACCTGCTGAGACCATGAAAGGTGGTCTATCCCATCCACTTACATGCACCCACTTTAGGCCAGGTATATATGTTAGATTTACGGTGTCACATTAATGGGGTGTTAAAAATAGCCAGGGCACACAAAGCATTCTGTGACCCACTGACATTGCTCAAAATCACATCATGGTAGATGCAAAGAATTATTTCCAAAACAAAAACATGAGCCTGACTTGGTAATTTTCTGCACAGCCAGCATTTCCGTGGGGGTGGAAGGGGGGGTGAGATAATGGGATGAATGCTTGTCACTCACGGCTCTGACAGGTGGTGTACCCACATAATATATTGCTCTAAACTAGGGTTATGAGTCCTGAAATCAATTCCGTGTTGTGTAAGCCCAGCATTAATATTTGACTTGTTAAGAGTAATCTGTGATCATTTTTTAAAAAATGCCTAAGACCCATGGGGAATGACAATCTGCCTAGGCCTCATCTCCTCTCACTGACCCCTGAGGATCGGAAACTTTCCAGAAACACTCGGACTTGCTTGGTCTTTGCTCAAGGAAAGTTAGTCCAGTTGCTAATTTCTGGAAATATAACCTGACAGATTAACAGTGCATCCTATTACGCTGGCAGATTTTACCTGTTAGTGTTATGGATAAAACCAAGGTGCTGTGCTTGGTGTGAGATCCTTGCACTTCAGGGTGAAAGGAAACGGAGGACTTCGGTTCACACATCACAAATAAATCTCCAAATTATTAAAAAGGCATTTTATTATAAATACATTTTAGTTGTAGCAGTAAAATACATTTTGTGTTACCATGAATCTTTTAAAACAAAAGAACTTCACTGAGACAATGATCACAAGGTAGGAACTGTAGACCCCCAGATTAAAAACTTGTTCTAAGGAATCAAAGTGGCTAAAGGAACTCCAAAACTAACTTTCAAATAAAAAGGAAAAGACAAAAAAAAAAAAAAAAAGGGAAAATAAAAACCCTTGAGAGTGGCTTTGGGGTTACTTTATGATACAAAGTTATTTTTACTTTGAAGGATAAACTCTTAGAACCTCTCAGATGAGGTTATCACTAACTACAAAGAAACTTTTTTATGGTCTGGCCATAAATTATGATTGGATGGCTGCACTGGTACTTTCCAGAGATGGAGACAGACCACCTCCGCTGTGCCTCCTTTGGAAGCCTTGCCAAAACAAGTCCCAGTATCAATTTGCTAAATAGCTGATCGTATAAAGTTAGCTGAACAAGATTAGGTAAGAACTGTATTTTTGAAGCATTAAAAAAAAAAATCTGTCACTAACAACAGGACCTTTTAAGAAAATGAAAAACCCATTACCTTTATAATTTAGAGGAGAGGTATTTTAATCACCGTTTTGACCTAGCATACAACTACTATGTATAACCAGTACCTTCACGGGTTTCAAAGTATCAGGTCAGATGGCTGGCACAGTAAGCGGATACAGTACGATGTCGTATACACGGATTTAGAGGGAGCAGGGGTGGTCCGGATGTATGAAAAACCCTAGACCCTTCCTCTGTGCGGGAGTGGGGGCTCAGAAACATTCTCAGGTATAACTGACACATTGGGATTTCAACCTGGACAAAAGAGCCCTCTGACCTATTGAAAGGTAGAAAGAGGTCTTCACATACAAGGCATCGTGCAAAGTAAAATGTAAAAAAATCGAAGCATTTGGAACTGGATAAAGTAACCTGTGCTGAACATATAAACAAGCCCCACGGGAGGTTATCAATCAACCCTATCGACTAGGAAGTCCTTGTGTTTTGAGGATTCCAAAGCTGTGTGTTCTATGATTGCTTATCGTGTGTACTTCTACCTCTAAGTCATTCTATAACCTATTACCTTTAAAATATCTTTTTCTCTTTCTAGTATCTCAGTAAATTCAAAGCGGAACTAAAAGCCACAGGCAGAGCCCCATCCCCACTTCCAGCCGCAGGCCGGGGGAACATTAACAACAGTGACAAAAACATACACATTTTAAAATATCCGAAGACCTGTCAGGTTTATTATAGGCAGTTTCTTTCTCAAAAATAACTTGCTCATACATGTGCACCTATGGTTTATGAATAACTCATGCTGCATAGGTGGTAAATTCCCCTAGACTGTTTCGCGAACATTTTTTTAAGGTAGCAATCAGAGACATTATCAATCTTCTGCCATTTACAACACTTCAGGCTCCTCGAATACCTGCTGGCATGGCAGAGAATCCAAAATAACTTTAACCTGAGAAATACATAATTTGAAAAACAAACCCTATGCCACCACCCTGATCGCCCCTCCCCCCCAAAAAAAAACAACAACATAAAAACTACAAATACATTATTTGGGGATTATCTGTTAAGCTCAATGCTCCGTGTCAACTGCTATCTTAGCACAGGGTCTCCTATATTTAGCGCCTTGAGAAATGCAAAGTGCATTCTCATGACATCGATGGCTTCCTTCCACGACTCTCTCTCCACGCGCTGGGTAATTAAGATGGACTGTTAGCACACCAAACGCACACACAGCTTCCAGACCAAAGCCCAAGCACCAGCACCCACAAAACCAAACACCCTAGAAATGAAAGTGCTCGTGTACCCTAATGTGGAAGTGGTCCAGACCCTGAAGGGGTGGCAGTCAATTCAAGGGGCGCCTCACACTTCAGAGGCCTTTCTCCCAGACTTTCTCCATGAATAGTCCACTCACAGCATCAGCATTACAAAAATATCTAGGAAAGCAGGGTTTTACACCCAGAAAATAAACAACCTTCAGACCTTCTCCAGACCCAGAGGCTCCCAGCACAGCCTGGGAACTCACTGCAAATGCAAAGGTTCCATTCCCACACTGGAGCCTGAAACCCAGGGGCAGGGGCCAGCAAGTTGCATCTTAACAGGACCTCCAGGAAATTCTGATGCTGCCTCAAGTTTGAGAGGCCTATCCTGCTCACAATTATAAAGCCTTAAAACAGGAACAATTTGTAAACAGACACTACCGTGTGACTTCCACTCTGTATTGCAATCTATGTGACTTGTCACCCCTTCCCCCTTCCTCCTCAAACACCCAAAGAAGTATTCATGACCAAATTTCAAGAAATCAAATCTTTTTTAAAAGTAATATTGGTTTCCCCTCCTATTCATAGCTCTAAGGCAGGCAGTCACATGCTAGTAAACAAACAAACAAATACAGAAGAGACCTCCTATCAGAGGTGTAGAATAAAACGACTCCCCAAGAACATAAGGAAACTTCCCTAAGATTGTTTAATGAACTCATAGAATTATATAAAACTTACTGTTTTATGCTTCATATTTGTATCAAAATAAAATCTCTGCTGAACAAATTGCAAATAAAAGCTGGTCTAGTACTCTGATTACTGAAACTATTGTCTCTGGGTTTTCTCAACACTCCAGTTTCAGAAGCTCCAGACTACTGTTGTATAACTGGGTCTAGGTCTTAACCACAGTTCACATCACTAAGTCTAGATACTTCTAGTAAGTAGGTACCTTCCTTCGAAACAAAATTTAGAATCTCCTGTGACTGTGTCCTTGAGTTTATTCCAAAGAAGATTTTCAACTATTTCAAAACTTTTAAATGTTTTTTTTAATGTTCAATCTGATATCCTAGTTTACAGTAATAACACTACCACTTTCTGTGTTTTATAATGCTAAATGCCAGGAAGATTCACTTCGTGTAAGAATGGTCTTGTTAACAGGCATGAACGTAGTGTGACTAGAGCTGCTTTACAGCAAAGCCTCAGCAAGTGAATCTCCAACTCTCAAGTAGATGGAAAGAGAGAGAAACCTAAGACGAAGAGTACTTTTAAGACTACCATGCCACATACTCCTCCATGATGTTCTTTATAACATGGGACGGACGTCACTAGGTGGTATTTTAGACAAGAAATTAGAGTCAGAATGTTAGCCATTATTTCTAATTGCTAGGTAGTTTGTGGATCAGATGCCAAAGAGGGGGAGCAAAAGCAGATCCATTAAAACATTGACCTCAAGATTTAGGAAGACATACAGAGCGGTGGTAGAAATGGAAGGTTTTCACATGTTAAGGGGATGG
Source organism: Talpa occidentalis (assembly GCF_014898055.3). Lineage (NCBI taxonomy): Eukaryota > Metazoa > Chordata > Mammalia > Eulipotyphla > Talpidae > Talpa > Talpa occidentalis. Next base: position 126,254,720 of record NW_023605083.1, on the reverse strand, counting down.
TTAGCAAGAAATGATGTCTGGCAAATCATAAAAGATAAATTACTACCTTTGACGGTAGCCTAAATAACATCTTAAGGCAGCAATTTGTATCTTTCAATATATTTAAAGTTTTAATCTTGTATTTTTATAGACATTTTCTGGGATTCCCTTTTCAAAAACTATTCCAATATGAAACTCTGCTATCTAAGTATACCAGGTGTCTCTTTGTAAACGATTATTTCAGTAAATCTCATTTTCTTAGTAACAATAGTGACATCTAATCTTTATCTTGAAATTGTTTTTCACGCCTGGCTTTTAGCCTTGGCTCTCTCTAGCTGATATGGCTAGAGGTACATTCTTACATGTTTATAGCTTTGTTCTTGAGAGATATCCTAGAGAAACACAAAGCCTAGGGAAATATTAAATAGGTAAAATCAACTACATTGGAGCAAGATAATACTATATATTAATTATCTCAAAGTTAGGAAATTCGGTTAGCTTTCTCAGCAACTTCAATGCCTCCACAAATAAGGAGCCGATTTTCACAAATAGGTCTTGGAGACTGCTGTGTTTAATCAGGTAATGCTATGCAGTGGGAATTCTGCTTATCTTACTTATTCTGCAATTCTTTGAACTGAAAAGACTAGTTGATATTTACACCGAACCTGAACTTATTCTAGACTCTCTGGTGAGAAAAACCACACAAAACAGTTTTGTTACTTCACATATAAAATGATCTGGATAGAAAGCATACCTGTGTGAGGGAAGGAAAATTAAGGTCATGTTAGTTTAAATGGTCAATAATTAACTACTGATGCATCAAAGACAAGGCTGTGCTCTAACAATTTGGAAAAGCACATGCCAAATGGCAACCAAACCCCCTTCTAAACATATAACCGGAAAATATCCTCATCCCACTGAATGAGGCTCCTCAGATCTTAAATTCATTTTTAGATCAGGAAAAAAAAAATCAGCATGAATACGCACAAATTTTATCACCCAAAAGAATTTCTTTAAGGTTATAAAAAAAAAAGAGAGAGAGAAAATTTTCAGTAGCACTGAAATTAAGAAGTGAAATGAATAAAAACTAGTTCTGGCAAGAAAAAGAAAACTTCAGAATGATTCAAAGAACAAAGAAATCGAAACACATCATGTGAACAATTAACCTCACTTAGGAATCTGTTTCTGGAAGAAAGGGAAGTTGGTAATACTTGGTATTATCCAAGAGCTAACAGTAAGTTTAAAAAAAAAAAAAAAGTTTCATCTGACCTCCAAGGTTGAACCTGGTGTTTGAAAACTTTTCGAAGCCTGATTTGGGGGCATTTAATAATACTACCCAAGTGATGGGCAAATGGCATGAATGATATTCAAAAGTGATGCCTCATTTCAATGACAACTTGCACTAATTCTTGTAATTACACTTATCCCAAACTGTTATATTATTCATAAACAACAGATTTAAAGAAGGGTTGGAGAGATGGCATTAAGGGATGCCAAAAAAAGAGTAAGCATCCTAGGGAATGACATTTGCATTGGAAGCAGAACCTAAGAGAGTGTCAGAGGAAACATCCAGATCCTTGACTGGCTGTAGAGACAATAAGAAAATGAGCTCACCGCAGCAGTGGACTAATGAGAAGCTGTTATTTTTAGTTAGTTTTTTTTTTTTTAAAGTAATAACTGCTTGGAACAGAGATGTCACAAGAACTTTAAAACTTCCTCATACAAAGCCTCCACTATCATTGTATTGATATAAGGTGGTAGGGTATGTATGCACGTGGCCTTTTTAAATATAAATAATTTAAAAACTGATATGTTTTGAAGGTTCAAGTCTGGGAAACAGGAAGTTAGGTAATTACTTTATCACTAGAGGTTAACTACAAGAACTGACATAACAGCTCTGTCTTCCTAGTATCAAAATGTCTTTGAACATTTGTCTCGCTTGTGTGGTCGTCCTGTCAATTTGTGACGGAGGAGAATGTGCCTTGATGAGAAAATTATTTTACAGACATCCTCACATCAGGGAGATCTCATTTTCATTTGGTTTGCTCACAGACTTGGAAATATCACCTACGATATGACAACATTTTTTATTCCCTTCTTGTGACAAAAGCGTATTAGGCAAAGTGTGACACAGTTAAATGTGGAGACCTGACACCATTCTGAGAAAGCATGGTGCTGTGACAGGCTGGCTCCATTTTCCAGCTGACTGACAGGGACCATGAACACGCCTGCAGCTGCAGGTCCGAATATGTCACCTCACACAGCGACCTGCAGCTGGAACATGAAGCCACAGACCAATGAGCTGTGCTCCGAGCAGAAAGATGGAATCGAACAAAGAGGCGCTCTCATCTGTCCTGTAGCTTCTGACCTTCGACTAAAGGCACTCTCTTATCCTAAGCTGTCTGAGGATTACAGGGGTTATAGCTGGCTAACCTCAGCGACATTCCAGGCAGACAGAGATGCAAGCAATTTTCTTTACCCCTGTAGCTTTTCAACCCCATTTTAAAAATGTATGGTGAACACAGGATGACCTATTCAGAAGCAGTCTTTCAAGAAACTATTTTTGAAAGTATTATCAGGACCCATTGGTTCATTTGTAATGTTTCCCAACATTGCCTTATTAAAAAAAAAAAAAAAAAAAAAAAAAAAAAAAAAAAGGTTATATTGGAGCTTCAAGATCTCTCTAAAGTATAAAAGTAGAACTACCAGATTAGGAAACAGACATGCATGCTCAGAGGGTTAAAGACACTAATAGGGTGAACATTTTCCTTTGGATTTTACCAAAGCTCATTCAAAACAACTTTTAGATCATAGAATATTTAAGATAGTTATTTAAATTTATATTTGTGTACAAGTTCAGTGGGGTTATATTAGAGGAACTGAAAGAAAAAAAAAAAAAAAAAAAAAACAGAAAAAACAAGGGTAGCTTTTGCCCCGGATTTTGATGGACTTTGATACATCTTTCACAAACATTATAGTTCTTCTTTAATGATGTTCCTCAAACAAAAGTTAGCAAAATATTTGAATTGCCATGTATAATGTCACGTTTTAATGTAAACATCAAATAAGGTACCAAAACTTTTACTGGAGGGGAAAAAAAATCTTAAAGCGGCACAATTCCTTATACCGGTAGGTGGGGAGGGAGCCAGATTACAAACATTTACACATGCATAGTGAGGGAAAAAAGGATTTTACTAAATTCACGCATTTTTAAAATAGTTATCAAGTCTACTAAGCACCAACGATCCTAAAAATTTTTCAGCTTCATGATTTGTTTAAAAAAAAAACACACTATCAAATTAACATTAAAAACAAGCTTGAAGTTCAGCTTGTCCAAAAAAATAACTAAGTATGCCAATGTTTTTCCACTTTACCAAAGAACAGAGGCATACAAAACACCTGCGAAGAATGCCTTCAACTCTCCCCTGCGGTGGTTGGAGATGAGGACAGCACGTCAGTCTAAAACTAGAAAAGTTTTAGAATGCAGCATCCTGTCACAAAAAAAAAGCTGATAAAACTTAAAAGTATTTAGAAGATGCTGCCCCTTTATTTTAAAAAATTTTAAATGAATTTAAGCAAAAATAACATACATTTGTACATCAACTGGCCATTTCTGGTACAGAAACCCAGCATATGGTAATATTATTGGATAAATGTAAATGCTACTTACAATTTTTTTCTTTTTAAATACATTTTAGACAAACTTTTTTTCTTTTTTTTTTTTATAGTTGCACAATTAACCTCTTAGCTGCTAGCTTGATGCAAACATATGTAACAATACACAAATTTAAAAATATTTTTTATTCTACATAAAAGCTGTCAAAATTCCGACACATCAAAAATGCAAAATAATGGAATATACTTTTAAAAAATTAGTTGCAAGTCTAGCAGCAAAGCAATTAAGTGAGAACAGATTTAATATTAAAACAAAGGGAACTGTGCATCTATAGATGAAGTCCAACTATCTTAATTCTATGGATACAAACAGAAATTAAAACATTCTCCCTTGAGGAAAAAAAAGTGATTATTTAAAATAGGAGTAAAAGCCATTGCTGCCCGACGAGCTCCCCAGGCTGAGTTCCTGGAACAGAGACAGAGGGTCGCTACTCTTCTTGGCCTGCTCCGGCGGGGGCCTGGGCTTGGGCGGGGCCCGCAGCGCGCTGGCATAGGACATGGCGGGCTTGCTGGCCCCGGAGCTTTGCTGGCTACTGCTGCTGGCCGACTCCGAGATCTGCTTGTTGGGCATGAGGGGGGGGAATTGGCCAAGATGCTGCAGCACATTATAGTTGAAGGAACTGGACACCTCGAGGTTTTCTGACTTCAACTGATCCTCAGGGGTTTTGCAGGTCTTCGTTGGAGCTAAAAGCAGAAACAGCAACACTGATTGAAGGCCATTCCAGAGATACTCAAGCATTTCTTAACCAGTTCTCATCCTGAGAAGCTCAGCGGTGCCACAGCCACAGGACAGACAACTTATGCCACAGAATGTTGACATCACAACACACCTACCCAAACTTTTCTATCTTATACATGCTCATAAAAGAATTAACCAGGCAAACTAGAATAGCTAACCTAAAAACTAAAGGTCAGATTTGAAGAGCTGCTTGAAAAAAAATGACTTGAACAATTGTACACGTTGATATTTGTTACATTAACTGATCATAGTTTGAAAATGAGCCCAAACATGTTCTTTCTTAAATCACTGGTATATGTAGACTTCTGGTCAAAGTAGACTATTGTTAATCTAATTCATAGCAGCACTGGATTTGATTTGTTAAAAATACCAGCTTTTCCTGTAACACATATGTAAGAAAATGGAGTAAAAGAGGGGGGAAAAAAAAAAAAAAAACTACCACCACAGAGGTACAAGCTCCTTTACATTTTCCTACAATATACCTGACTTTCAAGGTGCTTCAAAATTGGACCCAACCTTTCCTGATTTTATTGCCCACTAAGTCTTAACTTGATTTCAAGCATACTTTTTAATCTTCAATCTTTTAAAAATTTAACACTGTGCTGGATTATAATCATGATACATCCTCATTGAAGATAATTTGAAATTAAAGAAAAGGCTAAAGAAGAAAGTAAGTCATTCATATTCCCAGATATCATAACTCACTGGTGTATTTTTCCCCTATGAACATCATATTATATAGAATATTTTATGACTCATTTAAATAACCTCTCATTTTTAGAAATGTGGGTTATAGTCAATTCTTCACCTTTAAAGACTATGATAAAAGTTGTTATAAATAAATATTTCTAAATATTCATGACTATTTTCTTAGGATAAATACCCGGAAGTCCTTGGCTGAGACATACAGCTGTGACCTCAAGGCTTTCAGTAACTATGGCCCAACTTTCCTGCGGGAAGACACTGCTCGCACCCAACCAACAATGTCTGCCATTTCCCTGCTCCGTCACAACATTGGTGTTGCTATTTTTAATACTAATGATGATGATAATATAATAATTATCTTGTTCTAGTTCTAATTTGCATTTCCTTGATTACTGGTGTTTATGGACATATTTTCCTGTTTATTACCTATTTGTGGATTGGAGCATACAGTGAAAACATTTCATTTTTTGGTCTTACTAAAAAAAGATGGAAGTAATTTTACTTCATGAAATTGCTGAAATTATTATAAACCACTTATCTTTCTAGAAAATTTATCACTTTCCGTGTGAAGGTCACTGATTTTGTGAATGAAAACAACTACTTTTAAGAGTGTCCTTTTATCAGACGTTTCAGTATAAAGTGGCCTGTGCTACATAATACATAAACATTTTATTTTACTACATGATCAAAAACTTACTATTTTTATTTAGTTTACTAAGTTTATCATTTAACCATGCTCTCAATTTCATGACAATATAGTTAAGCTTAAAATGTTTTAAATCAAGCAATACTTACAAAATAGTATTTTAGAGGCAGTTCTACCTAATGCCTATGTTCTTATTCAACCATAAATTCAAGATCTTTATTAATTTGATTCATCATTTATATTCCAGATGACAATTGTTTAAAATTTTATTAATATGACAATGATATTCTTCAAATTCAAAACACCTATCTCCATATAATCTCAACTTTTCAGCAAATTTTTTGAGTGAACTTTTGAGTGAATTTTTAATACTGAACTATTAATTTCAATCAAAGAACATTACAATTTGTTTCTAGCAAAAAAAAAATAATAATAATTTTATACTTTTGAAAAAGACACCGCAAATGACATGCACTTTGGGCATTCATTTAAGGAACCCTTTACTGTTTCAATTCAAGTTAGATTTTTACTGATTTTGGCCAAAATTTACCATAAAAGATAAGTGGGAAAAGAAAAGATATATGGTCTTGTCTTTAAAATAAATTACAGGACCTCCCCTGGTGGCGCAGCGGTTGAGCACTGGGCTGTGAAGCTGCCTGCAGCCTCTGCAGCACTGGTTCGATTCCCAGCCGCCGGGGAGGGTCCCACATGGCACGCAGACCTCTCCTGCCGTGCCTGCTGCTCCCCTCAGCAGTGTATTTCTGCATCAGTCTGCCTATTCTGCTCCCCGCCCTGGCTCTGGTGAATTCTCTCACCCTCCTGCGCTTCTCACCCTCCAGTGCTTGTATAAATAAATAAATCAATCTTAAAAAATAAATAAATAAATAAAATTACAATAAAACAACTAAAAAGTAACAACTTTTCATGACAATTTGTAAGTTAGATATTTCTCAGGAAATTCAACTACCAGGCAAAATAGAGCCATTTATACATAGTAGGTACTAATGAATGTTTAAAGATTAAAATGACAATGTCTTCTGCCAGGAAATAAACCCAAAATCTCTTTAATGTGTTGCCCTATGTCTATTGTTCTAAAAATATGCTTCTCTGGCACATGCTCAAAAATGGGTCAGTTACAGAAACAATGGATTCACATTCTAATAGAAGATGAACAAAATTAATTTCAAATACAAAGGTTGATGCTACCAGGGCAGAAATTCACCAAACAAAAATCAGTGTCTTGTTCACAAAAATCAATGTCCATGGCTGACAGAGAAAAGGCTACAGATTACAGAACTCAAATAGTCATTCATTTCTTTATAATAAACATAAAAAGATAAGAGGGAACAAAGGAAAGATAAAAATGCACTCCAGGCAAAAGAGAAAGACTTTAGACTTTGCATCCAATTTTACAGCCTTCACCATTCCTATGCCTTTCTATGTTTTTCTCCTCTGTAGCCTTGAATTTCTAAGTTCCTTAGCATATAAGGAATAAACACAAAATTTCAAAATCTCAAAATATCAGATTGTTCTGGTTTCTCTCATGGCCAACGTGCATCATATAGCAAACGTCAACTACTCACAGTAAGTCCTTGGAAACTGACACTGACCTAACCAAACCCCAACCCAAAGAAAACAGAAAACAAAAATTCCCCAAGCAAAGGTGATTCTATCTATTTAGAAACACGTTTTAAGTGCCATTTACTTCTTTTATTCACTCACAGATCAAAATGCTCAGTTTCCAAATATGGGTAGATCCATTTACCTTGCAAATCATAAAGATGGAATTGATGTAGTTCCACATCAGTATGAATGTCTGAGACACATCTACTGAGCCATGCGTGTTAAATATTGCTCACAGATGATAACGCAAAGGGCAGCGGATGGGACAGGAAAAAACCCATCGATATCTGGGAACTGAGCAGTTAAAATTGTCTTACCTATCATCTCTCTGGGCTGAGTTGTCCTGCTGGATCCATTGCACGGAATGTTCTGATAGGGGGTAGATGAGGTGGTGTTTACCCAGGACTCCGGGGATGAAAAGTTGAAAGAAGATTGGTTATTGTGGTCCTGAAGCTCTTTACACTGAGTAAGACTATCTTGAGGAGTGCTTACTTCTTCAGAACAAGGCTGGACTGAGCTAGATGAGATTCTTCTTTGGTACAAGGGCCGACCAGGTCCTCTGGGTTCATACTAAACAAAGAAAAAGGGCATTTCATTAAGTCACATGCACCTCCTTTTTTAAATGGGAAAATTATAGTCACAAGTCAGTGGAATCACACCATCCATAACAGTTACCCATTCTAGACTTAACTAAGTCCGAGACTTCACAACCTCCCAATTTATTATTCCCTGAGACTTAACAGCAAGATATGATTCCTCCTGCCCAATGTAAGTACTGCTGATTGGACTCACTGCTTATCTTCTTTTAAGTCTTCAATTCAGAACATGTATTCCTTTCTTCAATCAATTTATTCTTTATATTTTCTCCTCCCTAAATCATACAATCCTGAATTCCTGATTCTGTTAATCATTAGGAACTGCAATATTTAATCAAAAAGAAAAGGAACAAATATTTAAAACCCTATAATCCTTTGACTTGGAAATATTAGTATGAAGGCATGACTTATTTTTCTTTCAAGAGGTAAAGTATTCAGCAGCAATGAGCATCTTTAGCACTAGACTTTGGTCTCATCCACAGTTCTCTGAGAAATAAGTGATTTCTGGTCAAGGGCAGAAAATGTGTGAAACGAACCAGACATCTTGTCATACCTAAAAGCAAAAAGGCTATCCCCTATTACTGTCATTATGTAAAAAGAACACAGATACCAACACAAAGGAGCTTCTATGGCCAAAGATAGAATGATGTGTCAAAAAGTATAATGACTACAATTAATAAAAAACTCAAATATATATAACAATACCTGATTCATAATGACATTCAAAACAAAGGGGGCAAGGGAGGGGTCATCACTGGGACCTTCTAAGGTACCAACTCATGACTGGACATTGACCAACAAAGGTGAAAATCGATCATTTATCCTGCCTTTTTTAGGTAATCTTTCTTTTAGGTAATCAAATAATTGATGAGGAAAAAGTTCTCTCCTATAGAAGAAAAATGAATACAAAAGAAATTGAAAGAATTTTTTAAATCACCAATATAGAAATCACCAGTTTCTAATGAAATTGAATCTAAGCAACAATGATCAATAAAATGTGAAAGATTGTTGGGAAATTCTAAAACCAGTGGATCATATTGTTATCATTCGATCACAGATATACAGTGATCCACTTAACATGATTAGAAGTAGGAAACCCACGTCATATGTGTATCCTTCTCTATGTGCCTATAAACATACATTTATTTAAATGAGATCATATGATATACAGCTTGGTAATTTCTCATAAAAACATCACAGATATCTTTCTATGTCATGAAAACATTATTATGACATAATTAAAAGCTATAATTTTATTTATTCACTTATTTAAACCAAGAGTAGCAAATACTAATGCCTGCAGGAATTATGCTGTGATGAACTAGAGAATATATGCCTGGCACTCAAACTAGTCAAATTTAATTTTCTAAAAACCAAGAACAAGCAGCAAAAAAAAAAAAAAAAAAAAAATCTGGACCATCAGGCTATATAGTCTCTGAGTTAAATCACATCTCCTTTCTGGACATCTGGATTTGTAGAATCTTCAGCAATTACAAATTTTTAATGGTTTAAATTATCACTAAATTACACTACTTTACATCTTCTTCAACTATAAATTCTCACATATGATGAAAGTTACTGATTTATTCACAAAATTGATTTTTTGGAAATGTTTGCATTCCTCTGTTAATTTGAAAATATTTTAGGGCTACATTTGTATGCTCCAAGAAAGGGCAATGTAACCTTGACCTAAATTAAAATGTCAAGGAAATGTAAAGATCTCAAGGCAAAAACTAGGTGCCTTACTTATATATTCCTAGCTCCTAATACACTGCCCAGGACATAAAGCCCTTGATAAATATTTGACAGAAGAATTGAATGCTGAATAAATACCATAATTTTAAACTTAATTTTCCCAAGATTTAAAGAAAAAATTCTTGATATAGAATACTCACTGAAAGAATGGGCAAAAGAACTAAACAGACACTTCTCCAAAGAAGACATTCAAACAGCCAGCAGGCATATGAAAAAAATATTCACAATCACTTATGAGTAAAGAAATGCAAATCAAAACCATAATGAGATACCATCTCACACCTGTGAGAATGGCCTAGATCCAAAAGACCAGAAACAACACGTGCTGGCGAGGATGTGGAGAAAAGGGAGTCTGCCTACACTGCTGGTGGGAATACAAACTGTTCTAGCCCTTGTGGAAAAAAATACAGAGGTGAGGGCCTCCCCGGTGGCGCAGCGTTGAGCGCTGGGTTGCGAAGCTGCCTGCGGCCACTGAGGCGCCGGTTCGATCCCCGGCTGATCCCCGGCTGCTCCCCGGCCACAGGAGGAGGGTCCCACATGGCGCGCAGACATCTCCTGCCGCCCGCTGCTCCCCTCAGCAGTGTACTTGGATCCTTCTGCCTGCTCTGCTCCCCGCTCTGGCTCTGGTGAATTCTCTCACCCTCCCGTGCTTCTGACTGTACCCAGTGCTTGTATAAACAAAACAAACAAACAAACAAACAAATAAATAAATAAAAACATGCCGCTATTAAAAAAAAAAAAAATACAGAGGTCTCTCCCCATCAGCCATTTGACCCAGCAATTCCACTCCTAAGCAACTACTCAAAAATTCAAAAAAAGTAATTTGAAAGGAAACCTTCACTCCTGTGTTTATTGCAGTGGTATTTACTACAGCTAAATTACCAAAACAAGCTAAGTGCCCCAGAGCAAATGAGCTGATCAAGAAAATGTGGTATATGTACATACACACAGTGGAATAATACTCAGCAATCAAAAAAGATAAACTCATGCCATTTGCAGAAACGTGGATGGACCTAGAAGGGATATTGCTAAGTGAAGTAAGTCAAAAGGATTAAGATATATACTTTTTGGTGTCACTAATAAGTAGAATGAGAATGAAAAGCAACTAAATTAGCAGTCACATAAAGACTTAAGTTAGTTGAAAACTAACCCTTGATAGCTGACTACACTGAAACACCAAGGAGGGGAGAGGGATACGGGTGAGCTGATGGGGATGTACTATAGTGGCAATGCATGATGGGCATATCCCAGTATCACCTCAATTAAAAATAAGTACACAAATAAGTACACAAATAAATAAGTAGAACAGCATCTATGAAAGAAGGATGGAGCTACAGCTGCCAACCAAGAAGGAAATCAACCAACCCTGCAGAATTCCAGCAGTTTAAGCCTCCGAAACACCAACTACCATGGAATATGAAAGGAAGATGAGGAATAAAGTTAGGGATTAACTTAAACACAGTAAAGAGAAGAGCAACTCTCACTCTTTACTCCTTCCTGACAATCAGAGGGATTTAAGCATTAAAAAGTCCCCAGAGAAAAACCTGCAAGGCAGTAAGTCCTGAGGCATTTGCAAAATTCCCAAGTTGCTTTTCAGTGAAGTTTTTAAGTGATACATATAATAAAGGATTACCAGACATTTAAGAAAATATTCCAGCACAAAATGTGGTCTCAGACAGACGAGGAAATGGGGCCGCCCCGGAAAAAGAAACAATTTTAATTATTCTGTTCCATCTATTTAAATTCAAATTAGTATTTTAATTAAAATAATAACTTTTTAAAATATTTCTAAATTATTGTTTTAATTCTTACTAAAAGTCTGAAATAAAACAACAAACCCTGAATTGGCTTCCTCAGAAAAGACACTGAATTTAAAAAAAAAGAAAGAAAAAAAAAGTTGCCATTATAAAGGAAAAATCTGAGAAAAAAGAATTCTTGAAAATTAAACATTTGAGGGTGCATATGAAGTACAATAGAAAGGTCTGTAGGTAAAAGGAATCTTTCACAAAGTAGGAAAAATACAGAGATAATCAAAATATGACAGGAAAAAGAGACTTGGAGAATCTAAGAGATCCAGGTTTCAGAAGTGAGAAACAGAAAGAGACGGTAGTATATCCTCAAAGGAATCTTGTAAGGCCATTTCAAAGGGCTGGAGCGGGAGTCTTTCTGAAGAGCAATGCTGTCCAAAAGACCTTCCGTGGCAGGGGAGACACTCTGCCTGCTCTGTCCAGCTAGGTAGGCCCGAGCCATGTGTGGCTGATGAGCAACTGAAAGGTGGTTTGCAGAAATGAAGCTAGAGCTATTAAATTTTACTGCATTTCATTTCATTGCAAATCACACCTAATTCATGTCAGCTTGCTTAAGTTTTACCTACTTGCTAGGTTTTACCTACAAACAGAATTGGAATCCTCTCCATTTCCACTACTATATATACCATTATCTCTTATCTAGGTAACTATGAGGTGTTTTGCTATAGTTTTTACAGTATTTTTAAAATATTCTTTAATAAACTATTATATTAACAGAATTTTAAAACAACCTGTAGGCCACATGAGGTTGGTAAGAGTCAATCATATTAATAGGAAAAATTTATCTTAATTTCCAAAACTATACTACATGAATTTCCGGGTTTTGCTTTTCTTTAAAGAAAGTGATACTAAAATGAATGTGAGTTAATTTCAAAGTGTATGAAAACCAATTTAGGTCTAGATAAAGAAAAATAAGTATCATTTGAAGCATTTCAGACAGGCAAGGGCGATTACACTTTGCAAATAGTATTCTTCCACCGAGCAGTATTATTTTCCTATATCTGAACATAAGGTATAGAAGAGATTCTAGAATAAATGCAGTATCATGTCTAAGAAAGAAACGTCAGTTTCCCTGCTGTGACACCCAGTGCTACCTTGCATTTGTCTAGCTCATCCTGAACATGAAACACAGTCAAGCTATCAATTATAGGCCACAGCATCTCTTACAATGAGGAAATGTCAGCTTGCACAGGAAAAAAAAATAGTTCACAGTAGAATTTTACCTTCAATTCATAACTATTTGCATTTTCTCTGAGTGAAGAAGATAATTATCTGAAGGAGCATAATTATCATAATTAAATAAAATTACCAGCTTTAAAAAATAAGTTAATGCTAGAGAATTTTTTATTTTTAAAGATCATTGAGAAATGAAGTCTATTCCTTACAGTTAACTTTCTGATATTTGAGATTTCTAAATTAATCATGTGAGCAGTCAAACACATAGCAGCTAAAACTGACTAGCTTTGGGGTGGGGGGGAGGGGAAAGAAATAAAACTGAGTAGCTTTCAAGAACTTTCTCCAGCTCTCTCCACTGCCAGTTCTCACCTCACCCCACCAAAAACAAACAAACAAACAAACAGGGAAACTTGATACACAGAGAAAATATCCAGGGAATCTCCCCCACTCTACCTCCCCTTGTTCCTTTGGCAGGCCCAATAAAAATCAACATGAGAGAGACCAGCAAGAGAAAAGACAAATTTAATTCCATGCACATCGAGATCCATATGATATGGCATCTAATTAAAGAATGACCAAAATAGCCAGTTTATAGTTTTAGACAAAGCAGCAATAAATCTGTGCAGGACAGACAGAACAAGACATTCTTGAAAGTTTTAGTTTGGACAATTAATTTAAGTTTTAGTTTGGACAATTAATTAAATTAATTTAATGAGTCAGCAATCTGTAAGTTTCTAGTCCCTGTTTCTGATACAAGGGTACCTCCTACCTCCCTATCTCTGTGTAAAGAAGGTACCTTTTACATAGAGATGCATTTGCACTTTCAGGGGGAACAGAAAGGAGAAAGGTCAGAGGAAATTCCTGCTCTTAGGAGAAAGGGAAGTTTAGGGCATCATTCATCACTGACTGTTCTTTTCATTTAAAACAATCAATATGTGGGCCTCCCCGGTGGCACAGCGGTTGAGCACTGGGTTGCGAAGCTGCCCGCTGGCTCTGCAGCACCAGTTCGATCCCCGGCTGCTCCCCGGCCACCGGAGGAGGGTCCCACATGGCGCGCAGACCTCTCCTGCCGCCCGCTGCTCCCCTCAGCAGTGTACCTTGGTCCCTCTGCCTGCTCTGCTCCCCGCTCTGGCTCTGGTGAATTCTCTCACCCTCCCAGGCTTCTGACTGTACCCAGTGCTTGTATAAATAAATAAATAAATCTTAAAAAAAAAAAAAAAAAAAAAACAATCAATATGCTACTTTGGAGCATCGACGGGTGGCCCGATCTGGAACCTTACACTCACATCAACTTCATGCAACTGCAGTCATTTCTTGTTTTCCAGGAATAAATCTTACTCATAGTATAAAGGCCTGAAGAGCAAAGTCATGTTCCAGAAACAGCATAGGAAGTCAGGTATCTCAGCTCTACTCTAATTAGCAACTAACTGAGTTTTAAGCCCTTAACATCTTAGTTCCTTGGGTTCCTTTAAAAAGCAGGAGTTAGAATATAGCATCTTCAATGAGTCAATGTCCTTTGTCAGTGAGAATATATTTTAACATTTTATCATTAAAATGTCCAAACATAATCCATCACCTATTTGAACAACCATCAACAATGAGATTTATCTACTAAAATAATTCAAATACGATGACTATACAAGACTAAGTCATTTACATTTAGAAAGCTATATAGAATATGCTAGCTGAAGGCAACAAAATACATCCTGGGCAACGGGTTTAAAATTTTAGCATTTCTTTCCTTCCGATAGAGGAAATTCTATTAAAAGACAAAGGGCCCCAAATTTTCAGAAAAATTTAGAAAAAGATGCCTTGGCTGAAAAATAATTTCTGAGAGAGAACAGCCTTTATATTTCCACCTACACTTCAGTCTTCTGGGCCCCTGGGGCTGTTTAATTATATAAACTAGGCTTTCCTTCCCTTTTATTTCTTTTGTGTTTCCTGTTGCTTTTGCTCAGTTCTCAGTTCTTTTCATAAAGAGATCACAGGTTCCTTCTACAAACATCTGCCATTCAGACAGCAACCCTACCAATGACTGACTCTCAGGCTGCAGGAGAGTCCTCAGGTCTTAAATAACTGCTTCAAGGTCCATTCTACACTGTCATAAATCCTTACTTCTGCATTCAGTATCAGAATGTATACTATGTGTTTTTACAGACCCGTCTGTACATATATGCATGTGTGTATGTTTATAAATACGCATGCAATCATGTTGCTACACATTTGATCATTTTTCTATATCTACTTTTTATGTCTTTCTATCAAAATACAGTGCTAAAATTTTGAAAATAATTTTTGAAGGAAAATTAAATTACTACGCTAAATTTCTATATTAAAAATATCTGACAATGTAATCAGAAACTTGTTGGCAATCAGTGTGGTATGATAACACACATTTGAAGAGGTAAAAACCTATACCTCTAACACAAACACAGTGCTGAACCACTATTGCCTCAATGAAAATCACCTAATTTATAAAAATTTATAATTTGCTGACCACTGTCTTATAAGGTTTATCTCTAATGTATGAGGTTAGCAAGTCATTTCACACGTATGTGTATAAATAAATAATTGAAGGTAAAGTTAGCAACATAATTAATTAGGGCTCTATTTATAATTACACTATCAAAGCTAATCACTAAGGAAGAGCTAAATGCTTTAGTGGAAATTCCAAGTCTCATTAACTATGGTGCCAGAAATTTTAATTAAAATAGAACATCTCATTTAAATGATTAGCTTTGATAATTTTAGCATGAATAGAGGTCTAATTTATTAATTTGGTGATCACAGTCTCTGTTATGTGCATTAGAGGGTTTATTAGATACCATACATTAATGACCGGGGGCGGGGATGATTAGACAACAGCACTGAAATCAAAACTATCCGCAAACTTCAAAATGAGTGCTGCTTGAAAAGAAAAAATGAAAATGAACATAGATGGTTCAAAAGTGTCTTTGTTCAAAAAGCAACACATAAGACAAGAAATATTTCACAGCAGATACATCACAGAGACATGTCATCTCTAAGATGGCATAAGTGAATGCTGATTTACTGAAAATTGTTCAAGATGAATGACTTGTAAGTACTCCACTTTCATTAGAAGGCCGTCACAACAGTATCACCAATACAACACAAAAATGTGCTGCTTCACAAATTCTGAGACTTTGAAGTGATGCTTTTAAAAAGAATTTTGTTTATTACTTACAAACACATTTAATCTCACTATTTCATAGTGAAGCACATCTTAAATAGCAAAAGCTTTGATCTGCACCAGTTTCAATATTGCTAGTTCTATGTTAAATGAAAGTTTTTTATGTAGTAAAACTATTCCATTTAAAAAGAATAAAGATTTGGCTCTCAAGATATAATAATTAGAAAGTATAAGGGAGAGAACAAGACCTCATTTATGAAAAATAAAGAAAACAAGGAAAATCAACCTAATAATAAATTTAACCATAAATGAAGATGTTATAAGATTTTTACAGAGAAGAATTCAGAAAATAAACCAAAAAAGAAGGAAAGCAGGACAGCTGGGAGAGAGGGAAGAAAAAAATTAAAATATTAAAGATTGTACCAGTTCCCAAATTAGAGATTTAAAATCTCTGTAGACAAAATGCTCCCCAAGTTAAGCTACACATTTAATGTAATACGAGCTCATGAAGGTATTCTAAACTTCCAGTAGAAAAACCACAGAATGACCCTCCCCCTGGCCCCATATCTCAACATATACAGAAAAGGAAGAAAAAAAATAAGGGAGATTTTATACTATCCAATTAGAATGCTGCAAAGTCTCAAAAATTAAAACTGTGGAACTCTGATACATAAACATACAAATTCATAAAGGGACACACAGAAAATTGGGGGACAGATCCCTCTTACTCAGAGGTTAGATTACAAAGTTATTAAAAGTAAGAAATCTCAGACAGATAAAAATCACTCTTGATAATTCCTGAATCATGCCAAAATTACTAGAAACCAAACCTCTGAAAGCTCAGAAGAATTAACTTCTATTGTTTCTCTACATTTCATCTCCCTCCCACACATAGCAGTTAGTTGAAATTCAAGCATGATACAGTGCTATTATAAAGAATTTAACATTTGATTAGGAAGGGACTATTCTATTTAGTGAAAATGCAGTAATTTAATAATGAGGATGAAACAACAGGCTAAATATTTGGAGAAAAATTAAATTATAATCCCAAGCTTACACTAAAATTTGAAAGCAAACTGGAACAAATTTATCAATCTATTTCCAATCAGAAATGATTTATAAATCTGGCCCAGATAAGAGAGGATCTTTGCCTTTTGTTTTCTTTCTCAATCCAGTAATACCAGTCAAGACCTAGTAGTAGGAAATGATGCAGGCACAGTGCCCCTTACCATCTCAGCAACTGAGAGTCAGCTTTCACTACATTTACAGCAGTTAAGGAAAACCACAGGTAGCCTCTACGTGAGAATACGCTAAAAATTCAAAGCAGAAAAAATGGTACAGTAGGACGAAGAGCCCATTTGGTGCACCCTGGCCAAGTGGAAAGAAAGGTTTGGTGGAGGTGATAAAACTAGGCACAGCTACTGGGGGGAAAAAAATGGTTTCAAGTTTCCCCAGTAAGTAATCCCCCTCCATTAAACAAGCACACATTTGTATCTATGAATGCTTCGAAAAGCTAAATGTCATGGTATCTATCCTTGTAAAGGAAAATTATAAATTATTTTCCTAACTTCTACTATGCTAACCTTCCATGCTAACCAGGTATTTCGTTTGTCAAAAGAAAATTGAAATTATTATAAAAAAGAAAAACTAAAACATAACTTGAAAAGTCATCTCCATTCTAATTAACTGTTAAGCTAACAACTAGACATTTTCATCCCACATAAGAGTCATCTACCAAGGTTCCCAGCAATAAAAGAATTCATGGTACAGAGGGAAGTAAGACATTTATTTGAATTGTTAGTGTTAAAGAAATTATTTTAAAAGACTGGAACTAAACAGCAAACATATAACCATTCTGTGAGATGATTCATGCAAAACTATTTTGTACAATATACACAAAAGTTATCCAAATTCAGTGAAAATGTCAAAATCTGCAACGTGGTGAAAATAATATTTTTCTTGTCAAGGTATTTTTTTCAGTGTTTCAAGTTAGTCATCATTTGTAAATTGCATGCACCAAATGAAGGTGACCAAATGTTTTTCTAAATGTAATTTCAGAGAATCCACTGAAAATTGAAGGTATTTATTCATATACTCAAAGCTAAACAGTAATACCAAATGTTAACAGCATGAAGGTAAAAAGAACTTAAATTCAAAATTAAGAGCCATTTAAATAAATCAATGGTAAAACAATATCATTCAGTCTTCAGTAGTATTTGGTAAAATAGAAACTTTTTTTTTTTTTAATAGAGGCATGTTTATTTATTTGTTTGTTTGTTTTGTTTATACATGCACTGGGTACAGTCAGAAACACGGGAGGGTGAGAGAATTCACCAGAGCCAGAGCAGGGAGCAGAGCAGGCAGAAGGACCGAAGTACACTGCTGAGGGGAGCAGCAGGCGGCAGGAGAGGTCTGCGAGCCATGTGGGACCCTCCTCCGGTGGCCGGGGAGCAGCCGGGGATAGAACCAGCGCCGCAGAGGCTGCGGGCAGCTTCGCAACCCAGCGCTCAACCGCTGCGCCACCAGGGAGGCCCCGTAAAATAGAAACTTTATAAAAATTTTGGCACAGTTTCCCTCATATGAAGAAGTCATTTGTCAAGTTAAATCAAAACATTCACAAGTGTTATCAGCAAAAATGATGAGGTAAGGAACTCCAAAGTCCATCCCTTCATTAAAGCAAAGGAAAAAAAAAAAAAAAAAAAAAAAACACCTGGCAAAACTGTCATAGTCAACCTGCTTGGAACTTGGAAAACTAAACCTTGCAGCAACCAGAAGGGCATTTAATCAAGTAAAACCAAGGCTTTGTGGTATCCTCACTAACCCTAAGACTAGCCCTATCCAATGCAGTACAGCCCAGTGGGAGTCTCAAAAATAAGAGCTTGTGTTTCCAGCACCTATACCAGAAGGAGCAGAACAGGTTTCATTCTCAAAGAATTGCAATTATTTGTTTTGACCTGTCTGGTAGTTCCCTGGAAAATGGGTTAAAAAACAAACAAACAAACAAACAACAAAAAACAACACTTGCTCAGTCTTGTCTACCTCAGAATTCAACCAGCGCTAAAGGGACCATATTGAAAATATTTTTAGGCATATGTAGTGGCTGTTGCCCAAGGCAATGACTAACAGTTAGACCAAGCAATAGACTAACCAACAGCACTGGAGGAAAGGCTGGGGAATAAGAGCTTAAAAAGCTCTGATTTGTGCCTGGGGATCAAGAAGTCCACACACATGCCATGTTCACACTAAAGAAAGACCTGAAAAGGCTCAAGTTTCTTAAGTCAGGGTAATCTGAAGGTTCTGCAGAAGTGAGATGTGAGGCAAAGGAGAGGTGTTCCCAAACACACAACCCAGATGCCGCTGCAAAAACTGGACAAGTGTTTAAGGAAATCTCTGCAGCGATTTGCTGATGGCTATACTAATGGAAATACACAGCAAGCACATAACCATTCATTCTGTGAGATGATTCATGTAATGAAGGCTACACAATACAAATGTAGACTTAAAAAATTAGATCAGAATTTAAAAATTAGTTTACATTAAAATTAGTATTTTTTAATAAAGATGAAATAAATGACAACAAAATAAAAAAGCAAAAGTATAAGAAAAGACACTCCATGCAAACTATGACCAAACGAAAAATTTCCAAATATCAGAAAAATATACTTGAAGACAAAAATTGATGAGAAAAATATAATAATAAAAGACCAATTTATCAAGAAGATAAAGCAATTATAAATATATGTAAGCTTAACGGCAGAGTTCCAAAATACATGAAACACAAACTGACAGAACTGAAAGAAGACATAAGCAAAATACAACAATAATAGTTGGAGACTTCAATACCCTGCTCTTAATAATGGAATTAAAACCCAGACAGTCCAAAGGAGACAGAAAATGTGAAAAACAATATGAACCAAATAGAACTAACACATCTATATAAAATACTCCACTACACATGGGCAAACTATACGTTCTCCTCTGGGGTACCTAAACCATTCTCCAGGACAGACACAAGTCTCAAATTTTAAAAGATTAAGATAATACAAGCATGATCTCCAACCATAATAGCTTGAAATCAGAAATCAGTAAGACAAGGAAACTTGGAAAACTTACCCTCGATACACACTTTGCTCTATTTTGCTAAATTTGTAGGCTAAACATTGTTCTAGAGGTCTACACAGGCAATTAAGAAAGAAAAAGAAATAAGTGACTCCAAATTGGAAAGAACAAAACTATATTTACAAAGACTTCATCTTCTTTATGAGCAAGATACATCAATTGTATTTCTAAAACATTAGCAATGAATAATTTAAAATGAAATTAAAACAATTTTGTTTACAATAGCATGAAAAAGAATAAAATAGGAATAAACTTAACAAAAGAAGTCAAAGATTTATACTTAGTAAACTGCAAAATACTGTTGAAAAAATTTTTTTAAATCAGCAGTTATCTTTTTTCTTTTTTTTTAAGATTTATTTTTATTTATTTATACAAGCACTGGGTACAGTCAGAAGCGCGGGAGGGTGAGAGAATTCACCAGAGCCAGAGCGGGGAGCAGAACAGGCAGAAGGACCGAAGTACACTGCTGAGGGGAGCAGCGGGCGGCAGGTGAGGTCTGCGCACCATGTGGAACCCTCCTCCGGTGGCCGGGGAGCAGCCGGGGATCGCACTGGCGCTGCAGAGGCTGCGGGCAGCTTCGCAGCCCAGCGCTCAACCGCTGCGCCACCAGGGAGGCCCAATACTGTTGAAATTTTAAGGCCTAAATAAATGGAAAGATATCCTATGTTCAGGTACCAGAGGACTTAGTGTTAAAATGGCAATAATCCTCAAATTAATCAACCAATTTAAAACAAACCCTTTTAAAATGCCATTTGGGTGTTTTGTTTTGTTTTTTTCAGAAATTGACAAACTGATCTTAAAATTCATATGGAAATTCAAGGGGTCTACAATAACCAAAACATTCTTGAAAAAGAACAAACTACAAAAATTCATGCTTCCAAATGTAAAACTCACAATAAAGCTAGAGTATACAAGACAAGGTAATAGACATAGGACATAAAGCCCAATGAACAGAATTGAGAGTCCAGAAATAAATCCACATCAGTTGAGTTTTCAAGGTTGCCAAGATCATTTAATGGTGCAAAGAACAGTCTTTTCATCAAATGGTATTGAGGAAACTGGATAACCGTATGAAATTTGACACCTCACTTAATATACAAAAATTAACTTAAGGCTCAAAGAACTAAATGTAAGAACTAAAGCTAGGAAAGGCAGATGTACATCTGCATGAACCTGGAGTAGGCGAGAGATTTTAAGACATGACACCAAAAGCATACATAGTCAGAGACTGACTTTATACAAATTTATAACTTTTATGCTTCGGAGGATACTATCAGGAAGGTGAAAAGACAACCCACAGAATGGGAGAAAATACTGCAAATCAAATATGTCATAAGAATCTAGTATTCAGAATATATTAAAATACTGTTGAACCTCCACCACCAGGAGACAGTCATTATTTTTAAATGGGCAAAGGATCTGTCTGAATAGACATTTCGCCAAAGAAGAAACACAGTCAATAAACACTCGAAAAGATGTTTAGTTACCAAGGCTATGTAAATCAAAAACATAATGTGGTTCCACTTCATGCCCCCTAGGATGGCTATAATTTAAAATAAAAGGTGGGGAGGAGTAGAACCCTCCTACTTTGCTGGTGGGAATGTAAAAAGATGCAAGACACTGTGGACAGATTGGTAGTTCTTCAAAAAGCTAAACAAGGGGCCTCCTTGGTGGCGCAAGGGGTAAAGACGCAACCTATGAAGCTCACCGGCAGCCACTAACAGCACAAGTTTGATCCCCGACCAGGGAGGTAACCCACATGGCACAGCAGATCTCTCCTAACTCACCCACTGCTCCCCTCAGCAGTGTATTTCAGTAGATCTGCCTGTTCTGTTTCCCACTCTGTCTCTGGTGAATCCTCTCACCCCACAAAACTCTGGCCTGTACCCTGGTTCTTGTATGTATAAATAAATAAATCTTTAAAAACAAAACCAAAAAGTTAAACAGAGTTACCATATGACTCAAGAATTCTAGACACATACTGAAGAGAACTAAAAATACACTTTCACACAAAAACTTGTTCATGACTGTTCACAGCAGCATTATTCTTAACAGGGAAAGCCTGGAAACCAACCCAAATGTCTGTCAATTGATGGATAAACAAACTGTGATACAGCCATACAACAGAATACTATCCAGCCATAAAAAAGAATGAAGTAGATATATGGTACCCAGTGGATGAGTTTCAAAAGTATTATGCTAAAAGAAGCCAGAAACTAAAGGTCAAATATCTGTGATTTCACCTATATGAAATGTCTCCATAAAGACAGAAAGCAGATTAGTCGCTAGGGACTGGGAATAGGGGAGATTGGGGAATGACTACCTAATGGTTACAGGGTTTCTTTGAGGATGATAAAAACGTTCCAGCATTAGATGGTGGTGATTGCTACACAATCCTGTGCATACACTGGAACCCACTAAACTGAAATTTAGTATGGCTAAAAAGTTGAATTTTCCATTATATGAATTTTATCACAAATATAAGTAGGTAGGTAGACACATAAAACATCGTTTTACTGAAAATTACATTACTATTGAGTGGTAAAGTCATTCCATTATAATCTGAAATAATGTGGATGTGTCAAACTTTGAAAAGTATAGTTCCAAACTTCTAAATCTTCACAATACATATATACGGACACCAGTTCATGTTATGTTTACAATTTACATTAGGAACTTAAGACAGCAATTAAGTTGTTTTGATTACCATTATATAAAATGAGCCAATCAACGAATGCTGAAACAATATGAACAAATTACCTCCCAAACCCTATAAATAAGATATAGAACCTTTCCAGTGAAACTTGACGTTTTAATCAGCAGCTGATTTGCAAAACATGTGAATAATTATTTCTGAAGCCTTTACAAATCATTTAGGAATTGCCAAAATAAAGCTGTCAAAATTTATTTTTCATGTATCAAAACAGGAAATGTTTATCCTGTTTTAAGAAGAAATCTGTGGTGGAAAATGACCACAACCAGCCCTACACATTCTCATCTGTAATTGCCACTAGCTTTGATTGAAAAATGTAGACAATATTTTTAGATCCACACCAAATGGCACTCTTTTGGAAGTTTTAATAACCTGGAATTACTTAAAGGTCTAGGAAGATGTTCTTTGGAAATACCTATGTATTTTAAGATGAAAATTCAGTTTACCTTAAAATGTTTAGTGGGCTGAGTCAATTTGTTAAATAGCTGCAAGTTCTGATGGCCTTAGAGGACAACTGTGTATCAAGTGCCTCTGGCTAAGAAAGCACCAGGAGAGACAGGAGAGTGCACGTGGACCTGGTCACTGGCTGAGAAAGCCAACAACTTAGGAAGGCCCAATTAACTCAAGTCCGTAAACAGTGATATTTTCCACAATCAATGCATCCCGAAAGGAAAGAAGAAAAAGAAAGACGGTTACCTCTTCTAAGCTAGGGAGCGAAGAAGAAGACACTGTTCGAGATGACAATGGGTGAAATGGCTCTTGACCAATAGCATGTGGATGATTCTGGATTTGTACAAAAGGGTTCTGCGGTGGCCTGTGCGGCAACGGAGGTAGGCCATAGGGAAAACCCGGCCCCATCAGGTGATTCTGCTGCAAGTTAGCAAAAGTCCATGCTCCATCAGGTGCCAGGTATTTCAAGGGAGGAGGGGCAAGGTGTTCGGATGGCAACGAGAAAGGCGAGTTGAATATCTGGGGCGGTAGGCGCTGCGGATATGCTGGGTTGCTGGCTACTTCAACGTCTCTGCTGCTGTCGTTAAAGTTAGGAAAGTGGCTACCGTGGTCAGCACTGGACGGGGGGGAGGGGACTGCTGGTGGGCTCCTAGTCTGAATTTGTCTGTATTGCAAGAGTCTTGATTGAGGTGGTGGCATTTCGGCAAGCTCCCGTGTTTCACTTTGATCACGATTAGACAGCTCTCTGATTAAGTCTTGAAGCCTACACAAAGATGATGAAACATGAGGGGGAGAAAACAAATGAAAAGCTCTATCACATTAAGGAGCACGTGTCATTTCTACAAAGAAAATCCTAGCAATTAGAAAAAACATTACTTCATCTCAAAAGTAAGCATTAAAATCAACAGATGACATGAGGTATCTCCAATTGCCAATTCCTCTCCCTTGGTCTTGGAAACGGCTGTCCGTGCTGCCACCTTCTTCTGATACGTGTCAGTTGTACAAGGTACCCATGATGGTCGCCTTGTTCAGAGGGACTAGGAAACACTTCACTGCAGTCACATGACACTGGCCATAAAAACAAATTTAAGTCGGGACTGAACACTGTAACTAAAGGAAGGTGGAATTCAGTACTCCTGGGGGAGAATTAATGACAGATTTACAATTTTGGACTTTGAATCACTAAATTACTTCTGTTCTTATTCACTCTTTATAAACTTATAAAGTTTAAACTTATAAATTCATTCTTTATAGTACTGAATATGGGGGGGGGAACCCACTATTGGGTATATTACGTTTCTCTCTTTTTTAAAAAAAAAAAGATTTATTTATGCATACAAGAACTGGGTTGTAGGCCAGAGTTGTGGGGAATGAGAGACAGAGTGGGGAACAGAACAGGCAGACTGAAATACACTGCTGAGGGGAGCAGCAGGCGAGACAGGAGAGTTCTAGCGCACCATGTGGGTAGCTCTCTGGCCAGGATCAAACTCATATCATGGTGGCTTGGTAGTGCTGAGATTTTAACCCCTGTAACACAAGGGAGGCCCCATGTTTCTCTTTTAAAAGAGACTCGAGAGCCATGGATTGTGCACACCTAGACTGGCACGAATTACTTCTAATGGACTCTGTATTTCAGAGTCAGTCAACAGGTAGCAAGTGCCTAGAAGGCCAGCCAGCATCTGACTCCTTTGGGACAATATTCCAACTTGAGGCTGAAAGGACAATATTCACAAAAGAAAACGGTGAGGGCTCATGTTTTGGAGGCTGTGCTTAGTCCACTGAAATACCTTGAGTCTGCTGCTTCTGCTTCCTCTTCAGCGCTGTTGGGAAGCTTCCAGTCTGCCCTCAGGGGTGGCTGATGTAACCCGAGGGGCGGCTGAGGAAGGTGTTGGAGGTGAGGGTGGGGGTGATGATGGTGCGGGTACGGAATACTGCCCTGACTGAGATAGGCGTGGTGCTCACTCCACTGCTGTAGCCGCACCTGCTGCTGCCTCAGCGTCTCCAGAGCGACGCTCCCATGCATACGATCTGCAAGGACATTGTTGAAGAGTAGGTTGTCATGTGTTCGGCGGTTCAAGCTAAATTTGTCAAGAGTTTTTACAACCAGACCTTCTCCACAAAGGCCAAAAGTGGCTACCAATTCACTTCAGGAAAAGGTCAAAGTTTTCTAAATTTGCCAGAAACCAGAGTTATGGCAAGGAGGTTGACTCTTCCTTACAACATAATGAAACAACCTGGTATCAACTGGAGGCTTAACATTATATAGCATTTGGAATCAGACTCTAATTATTAGACAGGCTGATTTCTGCTGGCATTATTTGAATGAATCAATCCTGACCCAAATTCATATTATAAAGTACATCTGACTTTAAGTAAATAATTTCTGTATTTATCATCTGCAGCAGTGACAGGAGAACTTACCTAATGTCTCCCCTATGGGCAATCCTGGGGGGTTCTCATCAGTGAAGTTACTCAGGTGTGACGGAAGAACGGGGCCGGGCTGTGCAATGGCTCGCAGGGGACTGTGGCCTTCTTGCAGCATGGGAGGGGGCTGCTCGGGAAGCACAGCCTCTGCAGGAGGAGACTGTGGCCGATGAGAAACTGCATTATTAAAAAAAGCGCCGTTGGGACCCGCCTGATAGGCAGGAGAAAGTTGAGGAGGCGGCTGCTGAGTCAGCTGACTCAACTGATTCTGCTGCTGGACTACCTGATTTGGTTGAGGTGGCATTTGATTTGGTTGTTCAGGTAAATTATTCTGCTGCTGATTTAACAAGGCATGCTGCTGTGGAATTGGAAATGGTGGTCTGGGTAACTGGGGGAGGGGGTGAAAATGACGACTGGGGATTGCATACTGTGCATGGGGAGCAGGAAGAGGAAGATTTATGTGTCTTGGATTGAGATTATCTTTGCGATGAAATTTGGTATTAGGATAAACAACACCAGGGCGTGATTCAGGACTTCTGTTCTGTGGATTTGATTCCAAATCAATCTAGAAAAAAATAAGAAGCATTTAAACTGCAGAAGATCAAGTCCAGTGGCTCTCTACCTTTCCCATGATAACACATCGAAAGGAGATGATACATTCTGAGGATAGCAGGAATGCTGGGTGCCAAATCAATCACTTTCTGACAATCAAATAAGGGAATTAATACTTTTTAAATTAGGAAAAAATTAAACAGTAAAAGCAGCATATTAAATTTGAGTCATAAAAAGACTGCCATTTTATTATACAGTCACTTTAAATTCCTTTGAAAACATTTTTAATTTCACACTTTCTTCCTTGGAAAAATAACCATTTATCTCCTTTTGATATAAATCATTAAAATGTCTTTTTTCCTTCTGATTTTATTGTTTTTACATATCTCTTTCCTCAAACATATCTATATTAATTAAAAAAAACTTGTTTCAATTTAAACAACTCTGAAGTGAACAAATAATAGTTTGCTAAGCCCTGGCTTAGAGCTCGGTAAGGGATAACAACATTGAAACATATCATCAAAAGTGCGGTAAAAGGATGTACAATGAGATCCTCGTGCCTGAGAAAATGAAAGGTAATTCACAGAGGCTCTATAATTCAAGCCGAAACTTCCAGGGAGAGAGGGACTGTCTAAAGAAAAGTAATAGTTTATCCAAGATGAAGAGAAGAGAAAAAATGTGGTGAATTTGAGGAGCCTGGGCAGTGGTGTGTACACAGAGATGTAACTTTACTTGTTTATATGTTCATCTCCCCCTTCTTTACATCAGATGAAACTGCAAGAGCCCAATCACACAAAAGTATGAATGACTCAACAAAGAATATAAACATTTCTTTAAACCGTAAACTGCAGTACGTTACCCAAAGTCTGTAAGCTAGAATGTACTGTCACTCTTCTGACACACGTTTGATCCTAAGTGGCAACAATGTGAAAAATGAAAAATAAGATGGTAAGAGGCAATTGTTCTTTACCAGCTCTGTCTAACACTCAATGAGCCATTCCAGCACATCAATCTCCTTACAAGTTTTAGTGTTAAAACAGTCACTGCGAACTCAGGGTTCTTGCCTCACCAAAGGCTCTCAAGTTAGACATGAAGCTGACCACTCCCAAAACCAGCACAAGCAGCTTGTTCCTGAATTGAAGCTGGGGTACATGGGATGATGTATTTGCACTGTGCAAGTACTGATGTTATGTGCCAGTCATGTCCCAAGTGCATGCTCACCTCTAATCATTGGCTCAAATGAACTGTCATGAAATTTGGCCAAGAAGGCCTGTAAGATTACTGGATGTATACAACTGTCCAGAAAAGTAAGAATTGACAATCCTGTCACAGTCTTTATAAGTAGCTACAATGCCTGCTCCACCTGATTAAAGTTTTTTATAAACAAACATTTTCCATCTTTTAAATGACATTCATATGGGATATACTTTTTCTAAGAAGACACTATGGATAGTCACACTCTGATCTAATGAGGGAGATCACCACCAGATGTCAAGGTTACCTTGGATAAGCTACTGTTTTAATTCCCTCCTTCACTTCTAGCTTAGACATGGACAGGAAGTTAGGTCAGTGTGAAATTTAGATCAAGACTGTGCTATGCTACAATAGTGCAATGGGCTACACAGGACAGGGGACAGTATATGATCTAAAGAAATCTGAGTCTGCTATTATCAAAATTAGATTATCATCTGTAACTGTCCTCTTCATACTGAGGCACTGAATCAAAGAGAGCTAGGAATTCCTCACTGCCCGCCCCCGCCCTGCCATGTTCCCATTCCAGGTCCCAGGACAAAGCATCAGGATGGGAAAGAAAAGGAAACATGTCTACCAGGTTGCCTATTTCCCTAACAGAGAAGGATCACAACGGGTATTTAAAAACAAGGAAACACTTTTGGTTATCTTTGCTTTAATTGTCTTGGCACTACCTAAGACAAGGTAGTACCTTGTAGTCAGTTTTGTTCCTAATTGCCTCTGGCTACAACTGCTGCTGATACTACTGTTACACCATCCGAACATGTCTGTCTCTCTCTGAACCCCCTTCCTGAATACACAGGACTCCTACTTTCACTGAACCACCCCTCTTTCTTCAGCAGAAGGTTCTCCCGGGCTGCTTCATTCACACTGCTGCTTCTCTAGCGGGAACTGAATCCACCCAGTTGTAGAAACTGAACCAAAGAGCCTTATGGGACACTAGTAACTGAATATAGAGAACAGCTATTTAAAGCAAAGCTGAGGGTGGAGATACAGATCCATATCTGTATTATCAGAGTGGTCATTTAAAAACCTGGAATTGGATTAGTTTAACAATAAGAAAGCAGAGAATACAAAAAGAGGAGGGAAAACCTCCATTCAAGGATGAGGGACAAATGGAAAAGGGGTAGACAGGAACTTATAAAAAAGACAGAAGATTATGTTAAAGAGAATTATGAAAAGTATACATGTGATGTCAAAGAAACATGTAGAAAATGCCCACTACCAGAGCAAAGTCAATAAGGCTATGATTAAAGTGTGTTCATAAGATTTGCTCACTTGGAGCTCAACAGATTCAGTGAAATGTTGAGGTCTAGTACCAGACCGCATGGGTTTCCTACACAGGAGATGAGACAGAAAGGAGAAATTAGGCAATGACTAAGAGGTTAAGGTCAAAAAAAAGTGTCCCTTTAAAAAACCATCTATCCATTAACTTATTTACAGGCTGAGGAGAAAGAGCCAATAGCTGGAAAAGCACCTACAGATAGATGAGGAGCCAGAGTAAGGTGTGTGAGATGACAGGAGGAGGAGTGATGTGTAGGGTGGGAGCTCTAAGATTGGTGATAAGGAAGTGAGGATGTCCAAGGATATAGAAGAAACACTGAGACTAAGGTTTTAAATTAACAGGGTGAAATCTTGATAATGAAAGGTTTTTTTTTTTATTTATTTATTCATACAAGAGCTGGGGTGCAGGACAGAGATGTGGGGGTGAGAGGATTCACCAGAGACAGAGTGGGGAGCAAAATACACTGCTGAGGGGAGCAGCAGGCAAGGCAGGAGAGGTCTGCTGCACCATGTGGGTCAGCTCCCTGGCCGGGGATGGAACTCCTACTGCAGTAGCTGTGGATAGCTTCACAGTGCTGTGCTTAACCCCTCGCGCCACCAGGGAGGCCCCTGATAATGTAAGTTAAAGGCAAAGTCACGTCCTGCAAACAGGCTAACAGAAGGCAGAAGGGAATCAGGATGAGGAGAACTGCTAAGAAAACTGAGCAAAGAGATTTAGGCACATGTAAAAGAAATGCATGGTTCCCTCAGATTAAGAAAAAATGAATTTCTAGGGGCACTAATTCAAGTGTGATTTCATTTTCTCTAAGTGGTTTGCAAGCACAGAAACAGAGAAAGGAGACAAATGGACAGATAGAGAGTGAAGGATTTATACAGTGGGTATGATGACAGAACCAGGGGAAGGACTTAAGAAAGCTTCCTTCCTCTAAGGAATTCTCCCTTCTCTAAAACAGCTCTCTTCGTTATGAGAAAATTTTCAATGACACATCTGTAACTGTGTCTTCATCTACTACTTTATCAGGAAAAGTCTCTAAGTTTAAGTCTATCACTGAATAACGCAATTTGAGAAACATTACTGATAAATTAAGTAATACAGCCAAAGAAAAGATGCAGGGAGAGAGGGCAACATGACCGACCACATTCTTGTAATACAATAAACATAACAGATATACATAAAAAGGCATACATTTTTCTTTAAAACATCAAGATTGTAAGGTTATCGATTAGGCTATATCTAGTAGAAGAATATTTAGACTAACTCTAAATAGAAGCAGCATACCTGTTTTGATTCTATAGGCTTTTTCTCTGGTGTCCGAATCTTATTAATTTCAGGTCCAGGGTTACTTGCATCACTTTTACCTAAGAAAATATTTTAAAATTCTTATAAATTGTCTCCAGTAGATGCTACATTTCCAATAACTATCAATACAACATTAGACAAAGCAGAATATTTTAAACATTTTTCACTCATTACTATCATTTTATATTTCTGTGTGAGTTTAGTTCTTAAACTTTCAGAACTACGATTTTCTCCCTAAGAAGGAAAATTTTTAAATGAAGCAAAACTCATTCAAAAGGCAAAAGTTTAAAAGGTGAATAAGTCTAAAACATCAAATAGTCCCAAAGATAACTACCCAAGTCCCAGGAATTTACAGCCTCATTTGTTTTTAACTAAATATTAAAAAAAAAAAAAAAAAAAAAAAAAAAAACCTTGGCATTCTTGCCAATTCATAAATGCTTGATGCTTTGGTCATTTACAAGTAAGCAAAAATTTATATTAGGTGTCAATCCAATTTAGTAAAGGAATCGAAACTGAAAAACAAGGTACTCTGAAAGGAATGATGTTACACTTTAAAAAAAAATAGATATAGAAATAAATAT
This sequence comes from Talpa occidentalis, assembly GCF_014898055.3. Classification (NCBI taxonomy): domain Eukaryota; kingdom Metazoa; phylum Chordata; class Mammalia; order Eulipotyphla; family Talpidae; genus Talpa; species Talpa occidentalis. The sequence goes on along the minus strand of NW_023605083.1, from coordinate 126,224,193 downwards.
AAGTGGATGATAAACAGAGAAAGCAAACTTTCTTTAAAGTTTATTTAAAACTTTATTTAAAGTCCAAAAAAACCACAACTGCAAGACTTATAAAATGCCATTTTACAGATATGAAGGGCTTTTAACCTATTACAGTATTACAGTTAACTGCTAGATATTTAAAATTCCTTGAAAGAATCCTTGATTTGGGTTCACTTCAAAAAGATTCTTTTAGAAATTCCACTGGAACTTTCTAAAATCAATTATCATGCCAGAAGAGCCTCAACACTAAACTTCCAGAAAACTACAACGTCTGAGATGAAAAGTATACTGCTTAGAAGTAGCAGTAGATCAAATACTATAAGGAAAAACACAGTGAATGTAGTGAAGATATGGCAATAGAAACTACACAAAATGAAGCACAAAAAGGTATTTTTAAAACATGGAAAGAGAAAGTGTGAACTGTGGGAAAAGTATAGGCAACCTAATATGTTTTCTGAAGAAATAAAGGGTAAAAATTCCCAAACTTGATGAAAGCTATAAACTCAGACCCAGAAACCTCAACAAACCACAAACACAGGAAGCATGAAGAAATCTATACCAAGAAATATCATAATCAAATTGCTAGAACTTGTACAAAAAGGGGGCACACTACCTATAGAAAAAACAAGAAAGATAACGATAGTATCAGATTTATCACTAGAAACAATGCAAGCAAGGAAATAATATAACATCATTAAAGCACTGAAAGATTGTAAACTGTCAAGCAAGAATTCTATACTCTGCAAAAATATCTTTTAACTATAGAGGTTTATAAAGAATTTTTTTTAATGCTGAAAGAATTTATCACCAGCAGATATGCACCACAAAGAAAATTAAGTCCTTCAGGTAAAAGAAAAAGTTATCAGATGGAAACATGGATATAAGGAAAGAAATAATGATAACCAGAAAAATTAACTACATGGACAGATACAAAAGATTATTTTACTTAGTATTTAAAAATCCTTAAAAATAAGCTTAGCTGTTATGAGAAACAGCTAAGATGTCCATCAGTTGGTGGATAGACAGAAACACTGTGGTGGATCCACAGACTGGAATATCAGTTAACAATAAAAAGGAACAAACAGCTGACACAGACATCATGAATGAATCTCTAAAAGCATTTAGGTAAGTGCATGAAGCAGAATGAACAGTTAACAAAATAAACTGTTTCCACGTATATAACATACTTGAGTACAGAAATAAAGTACAGGGACACAAGTCAGGCTGCCCATGGCTGGGGTTGGAGGAGGAGACTGGGGGGGAAGAGGGGACTTTCTGAGGAAATACAATATCCTGTTATCCCGATGTTGTTGGTGCTTAACAACTTTATACATTTGTCAAAACACATCAAACTATACATCTAAAAAAGTGAATTTTAGTGCATATAAATTATACCCCAATGAACCTGATTTTCAGAAATAGAGTGGGTAATTTTTTCGTATTTATAGTTCTAGTAGAAAAGAAATTATGACTTGCATAAGAAATTACTTTGAGTCAACTATCACCACAGTAGCATTAATATTTAGTATGCCACCAAAATATTTTGGATCAATAAAATGCTAAACAGGAGACAATTCTGTCTCAACTTTAAATGATTACCATTTAAAATACTCTATTAACATTTAATATTTTTTTAGGTAACTGATACCAATCATAAGTGATGGGTTACATGGCAATTTTCTGTGTACATACTTGTATGTTCCGGAGGGAGGATGCATGGTTTTTATATGAGATTCTTTCTCAAAGATGTCTGTAATCCATAAAGGAGTTAATAATCATACTGTTAAAGGAAAGTTATATGTTGACACAACTTGGTTTATCACCAATTTAGGAAAATAAAGCAGCAAAGCAACTCACCATTTCTTTGTTCATGTTGATCCTTCTCCTGATGCTGGTTTTGTTGCTGCCCTATGCTGACAGGTGGGTGATGCCCAAGGCCATAAGGTATAGGAGACCCCCGTCCATGGGTCTGCAGGAGGTTCATATTGTAGGCCATCGCTGCCTGATGTGTGATTATTCGAGGATCAACTGCAAACCTACCCTGGTATCCTGTCCATGGTACCTAAGTCATCACAAGAAGTAAAATAATTGCACTAAGTACACTTTGGAAGGAATAGTGCTTTGATTAGAAAAAGCAAACACAAAAGACAGATGTTAATTTTACCAAAATAATTAACTTTAAAGTTGATGCTAATAGTAATAATTGGTAGATTTACTGCTATGTCTTAATCAGCACAAAAACATCTCCCTGAATCTTTAGTGCATAAGTGAAGATGATCATTTTTCAGATTACAAAGAAATTGAAGACTTAAAATTGGTTATTCCTTGAGGCATTAAATGCTTTATACTCTTAAATCACTTACCCTCAAGATGAATATACATATCACAGATTACCATGGAAATTATCTTCTAAAATCAAAACTGTATAGTTATATTATTTAACAGACAGAACAAGAAAACAGAGGGAAAAGTTAAGGAAAAATGTTGCCTCTAGAATCTCAACTAAAAAACTTGGCATTCCAACTTTATATGAATAACCAAATTATTTCATATTCATTTATTGTAGGGAAAATTCAAACAAGTCATTATTTTAATTAATGTTTTTTGACTAATTCAACTCTTCCCATAAACCAAAGAAAATTTGTTTAGGTGTGTCTAAATATATAATTTCTGCTTAGTAATATAAAAGGAATAAATCCACTGACATCTAGGCTAGTGTCCTTACATTTTATTAAAATATAACTGTTAAATGCAGACTCATAGAAATCTTATATAATACAAGCCTCTTTGACCTAGTAAAATGAAATACAAATCCTAAGGGACTTACTATTTAAAGCAGATGATGTATAATGTTGCCAGGCTATCTTGGAAGAAATAACTCGGCTAAAACTGAAAGTCTATGAGAGTGGACAAGAATTACATATTTTTTACTGAGAGTTATTCCCAAGGATTGCTGTGATTATGAATTATTACAACCCATATGGCAGAGGAATGTTTGCATCTGGGCATTTTTCCATTTGGGGTGTAGGAACAGGTGTAAAAGATCCTTTCAGGTAATGATCACCTCTGCCTGAAATTACAATACTTACCCTAAATGAAAGAAATATTATCTAAGCTAAAATTTCTGAATTCAGAAATACCAGTATATCATCAAATTAACAGTCACCAAAATATTCAAAAATCTTTAAGGAAATAAGATGGACTTTAGACAAGACAGCAGTCCTATAAAATCTACAGTCTTAGAAAGGATTTAATAATTTTTTTTTAAGATTAATTTCTTATTCATACAATAGCTGGGGTATAGGCCAGAGGTGCGGGAGGGCGAGAGGATTTACCAGAGACAGAGCAGGGAGCAGAACAGGCAGACAGACCGAAAGCACTACTGAGGGGAGCAGTGGGCGCGACAGTAGAGGTCTGCCACGTCATGTGGGAATCTCCCTGGCCAGCCAGGAATTGAACTGGTGCTGCAGACGCTGTGGACAGCTTCACAGCACTGCGCTCAACCCGCTGCGCCACCAGGAAGGCCCTGATAATATTTTTTAAGATTCCATAAGGTATGAAATTTAGATGCAAAGGAGCTAGACTAATCCAAGTCTCTTTGTCCCCTCTAAAGAACTAATTTCTTAGGAAGGATTAGTGAATTATACATGAACAAAACAGAAGATGAAATAAAGACATCATTTGAAAAACAAGAGACCAATTTACTAGCTCTGTTAATTTTAACATTTAGCCTAATTTTTTCCAGCAAAACCATGTTAGAAGAATAAAAAACCTTGTAAACCCAAACATCCAAGTTACAGATTTCTTCAGTTATTGACATTATAATAAATTATAAGCAAAAACATCACATATCTTTGGTCATTCCAAATTTTGAAAGTTAAAGATAAGAGTTGCTTAAAAGAAGATAATATGCACTAAAACATTTTAAAGAAAAAGAGAGGTGGTAGAACACTTTTTGGGATAGTCACAAATTTACAGGCGCCTACTTTATTTAATAGAAAGTATTTTCAAACCTCCACTTACAGGTAAAGGCACCGACATAACTACATTCCCTCCATAGACAGCAGGTACATAAAGAATACTTGTCCCAGTGTGAGGATCTATTCTTTGAACGGGGCTTGGAGATTTTCCCAAATTTGGGTGAGGTCCAAGAGGAGGCGGAGGAGTATATGCTCTAATAGGATTGCCAATAAGTACAGAAGGATTGGGCTGAACTGAAAAGTAAACAGAAAAAGGACGCAGTCAGCAGTCACACATATTCACCAGGACAAAAATACTTTAAATCATACAACAGCCAAATATATTTCCAGGCTTGCCATAAGAGATTTTATAATCAAAGAAATGTATGTGGAAGAGTAAAGCATATTAAAAAAGCAAACAAACTATTTTACAATACTCCCCTAAAATTAGCTTGATATATACAAAGGACCCTTTTTATAAACTAGCATAATTTTAAATGTGTTTCATGGAGCTGAAAATGTGTCCTTCGAGAAAGAAAACCACATACACCCATAACACTATCGGCGTTACTCTGCTAAAACTACAATTCTTCAGAATATAGTTTTGACTTGTGATGACACACAAAATGGAGTCAAGCAATTATTATTTTAAAAGCATAATTCTGTAACATTTTAAATCATAAACACATAACATAACATTTTAAATCTATTTATCAATTAAGTCTGAATGACCCAATACCTGTAGGGCATATTTTCCACAAAATTATGTTTTCCCCCAAAACTTCTTTCCCCTTGGTACCTATAAAATTACCTTTATAGAAATGATATATCAAAGCATTTAAAAGACCAGCTGTGTGGAATAAAAAAGATAAAGAGTTTCAGCATGTCCATAGATGTCACTTCTGCCACCTTCCTCTTTTAAATGATGAAATTTGAAGTGAATCTCTTGAATCATAAAACAAACTTTTATATGGCTAATTTTTCCACTTACCTAATCCATCATTCTGGAAATGATCATTCTGGGTATGATGGAGACTTTTCCCCTTTATAGAAAAAAAAATGTATAATTGAAACATGTTTAATATTAGACAGCAATAAACATTTTCTAATCCTATACAAACCAAATGGGTATAACAACAATGAATCTGTAATTAATAATCATTAAACTGTTTTTGAGTGAACATTCTTTTTAAACATTAAGTCATGGTGCTAGTCCTCAAGTTTTCTCAGCTTCAAATTCAGTATACCTAAAAATTTTTGGAAGAATTTTATTAAAAAAAAAAATGTGATCACATGATTGAAATCTAAATTCTATTTCTTTCTATCTTTATAAATTTCCTATGAATTAAATGACAAAATGTAAAAGGAAAAAATATCAGTCTTCAATGCTTAAAATAAGAATCTTTAAAACAATGACACAAATGTAAACATGGTTTGGGATTTGGGATATTTTGAGTACGAGTCACGGCATCTTACAAACAAAGTTTATTGATGGAAAAGAAAAAAAGACACTGTCATAATTTGATTAAGAAAATGCACATATTTTCTAGAAAGCTATTTGGCAATATATATCAAAAGCATAAAAAAATACATACATCTTTTAACTCAGTAATAGTACCTTCAGGATTTTATCCAAATAAAATAATAATGGATTTGGGCACAAATGCTCATTCCAGTCTAGTTTACATATGTGACAAAAGTGAACAAACTGAGTGTCCATCAATGGAAGATTTATTAACTAAGCAAAGGCAGATTCATCTAATGACTAGTCCACTATAAAAAATGATGACATTGGGCAGAAATAATACTTGAATAGACAACGGTTCTGAATTTCTTCACTATAGAGAAATTTCTCTTTCCACTGGCTAAATGTATCTCACATAGCCATTATACAATAACATGATATACTAGTACTTTATGTAACATACCCTATTTTGTTATTTGTACATTACATCTGAAAACCAAAGGGGAGCTCCTATCTATAATAGGAAGAGAAATTTGTTCTTGATCAAAGTAAATGTATAGAGGTGCCTGATAAAGCTATAGCTCCCATCTAACTGTCATCAACATTAAATATTCAGCTTGTAACATCAAAGGTTTATGGTCAGTGACTAGTGATATGTGAGCAAGGGTAGCTAAGCTGTAACTCTTAAAAAAATCAGAAAATATAGTCAAAATAGAATCATAATTGGCCCATTAACCAGAAGAGAATGTTCACAGTTCACAGTGGTAGGTATGGGCTATAAATTAAAACAAACAAACAAACAAACTTTTGAGGAATAGAGAAACGATAAGAAAAGCAGAACAAAAAAAAAAAAAAGAAAGAAATGGAGAAAAGGACAGATGGCAGAAGTAGGTGGAAAGATAAGAAGCAGATCCAATTAGAAGTACAACAAGAATAGCTGGTGGGGGGGGGGGTTGACTAAAACAGACATAAGGAAGAGCCAGTGACACAGACAGAAAATGAGACAGTTCTAGTTCCAAATGGTAACAAACCACTTAGATTTCTTAGCAACCCATCAACCAAGGGCAATTGTGTAGCATGCTGAGAAAACAGTGATTTAATCAGAGCAGGCAGGCAGAAAGGTCTCCAAAGACACCCCCACCCAAATGTCTGGAACCTATGACTATGGCAAAAAGGAATCTGCAGATGTAATTAGAGTTGTGGACTTAAAATAAGGAATTATCCTGGATTATCTGGGTAGACAATCTAACTTCATGAGCCCTAAAAGCAGAGACATTTCTCCAGTAGGAGTCAGAGAGATGTGGTTTTAAGAAATGTGGCAGAAGGAAGAGATTCCAGGGAGAAAGGATTCAATACACCACAGATGGCTCTGCGATGTAGGGTTTGCATGCAAGAACTGCGGAGAAGGGTCCAGAAGCTAACAATGGCTCCCAGCTGACATCCAGCAAGGAAGCCGTCCTACAAGCCACACTAGAAAGCAGATTCTGCCTGTGCTTACAAGCAGATTCTTCCCACAGTCTGTGCTAAGAGCCCAGTCAACGCCAACACCTTGATTCTGGCCTCATGAAATCTGGAGTTAATAAAGCAACCAAGGCATCCTGATCATAAAACCCAAAGAAATGTGATGTAATAAATTTGTGTTGCTTTTAATTCATTAAGTTTCTGCTAATTTGGTACAGCCTTCAGCAGTAATAGGAAACTAATACAGAGTGTCACTGCAGTCCAGGGTAATTGTTTACTATAAAGCGGAAGCTGGCCAGACAACAAACATTAGCACTCTGGGAACTATGTGGTATATACTAAATTAAAAAGCAACCTGGGACTTATCATGGAAAAACAATAGAAGCAAATCTACAAGCATAAATCAGCACTCTGTGCAGTTCAAAACAGGAAAAAATCCTGTAGTATATTTTACTTAGTATACAACTGTAGAGCAGTAAATGAACTTGTTCTATATAAAACAAAGAGAGAAAACATTAATAAATACAAATGAATTAGTAAATACAAATAAAATCCAAAATTAATAAATATGCTACAGATAACATAGAAATACAAAGAATCCTAAGAGATTACTATGACCTATATAATAAATTTAATAACCTTGAAGAAAAGGACAAATTCCTAGAATAATACTTTACCAAATTTAAACCAAGAAAAAACACAAGAGTTTGATAAACTGATCACAATTGTGGAAATTGAAATAGCATTCAAAAATCTCCCCTAAAACAAAAGCCCAGGGCCAGATGGTTATATAAACAAGTTCTATCAAACCTTTAAAAAAGAAATTGTGAACATCTTGCTTAACAATCTTCAATAAGATACTAGCAAACAGTTTTCTCCCCCCACAAAAAGTACAGCCAAAGAAAAGAAGGAAGGCTCTGCCCTTCCTAAAGCTGAAGCCAAACAAAAGCCAGAAAGCAGTGCTGAAGGGGTCTATACCACAAATAAAAAGATCCACACATCACCCACCTTCTGGTAGCCCAAGACACTCAGCTCCAATGGCAACCCAAATACACTCATAAAAGTGCCCCAAGAGAAATAAACTGGACCACTAAGCCATCATCAAGTTCAAGTGAGCTATAAAGAAGAAAGAAGACAGTAACACACTTGTGTTCATTGTAGAGGTCAAGGCCAATAAGCACCGGATCAAATAGCCTGGGAAGCAGCTCTATGACAATGAATCAGACCTGAGGGAGAGGAGAAGGCATATGTTCTATTGGATCCTGACTAAGATGCTTTGGATGTTGCCAACAAATTGGGATCATCTAAACTGAGTCCAGCTGGTTAATATATTTCTAAATATAAATTTTTTCACCATAAAAAAAGTAGCATACAGAATTCAACAATATAGTACAAGAATTATGCATCATAATCAAGTGGGATTTATCCCAGAGAAACAAGGATGATTTAATATATGCAAATAAATCAATGTAACATATTCACAAAAGATAAAAATCATACAATATCATACAATACATAAGTGCTGAGAGAGCATTTGATTTGATTCAGCACCCATTTATTTTTTAAAGATTTATTTTATTTATTTATGCATACAAGAACTGGGGTATAGGCCAGAGTTGCAGGGGGTGAGAGGTTTCACCAGAGTGGGGAGCAGAATAGTCAGATCTACTGAAATACACTGTTAAGGGGAGCAGCGGGCAAGACAGGAGAGGTCTGCTGCGCCATGTGGGTTAGCTCCCTTGCCGGGAATCGAACTCATGCCACAGTGGCTGGTGGCTGACAACTGATAGCACCGAGACTTTAACCCCTGCACCACCAGGGAGGCCCCTCAGCACCCATTTATGATAAAACACTAAACAAGGTTGAAGTGGAGGAAATCTCCTTCAACACAATAAAGGCCAAATATCACAAACTAAAGTCAATATAATACTTAAAGGTGAAAAACTGAAAGCTTTCCCTTTATGATCAGGAAGAAGACATGATGCCTACTATTGTCACTCTTCTTAATTTAGTATTAAGAGGTTTTAGCTAGAGAATCAGAGAACAGGAAGTAAAAGGAATCCAGGCTGGAAAAGGAAAAGTGCAATGATCATTATTCTCAAATGACACTTTTATAGAAAACCTTAAAGACTCCAACAAGAAGCTATTAGAATCAATAAATGAACACAGCAAAGTGGCAGGTACAAAAATCAACAGACAAAAAATCTCGATGAGAAGAAAAATAAATTAAGAAAACAATTCCATTTACAATTTCTTCAAAAAGAACAAATACTTGGAAGTACCCTAACCAAAAAGGTGAAGGACTTATACAATTAAAACTATAAAATTTATTAACGTATTTAGATCAGACCACAGGATTTGGGAAGACTTTGCATACTCATAGTGGGGATAATCAATATAGTCAAAAGACTATTCCTCCTAAAGTGATACGTAAATTCAGCCCATACCCATCAAAATAACGATAGACTGCCTCAAAGAAATTAAAGGAAAAATATTCAAATTTATATGAAATCATAAAAGGCCTCATATAGCAAAAGCAATCCTGAGGAAAAAAGAGAGAAATGGAAGCATCAAGCCACCTGAGTTTAAACTACACAATAAAGCGACAGTAATTAATATGGTATTGGCATAAAAATAGACATGTGAGTCAACAGAGATCAAGAAGTCCAGAGACAAATCAATAGAACAGAAACAAAAGCCCAGAATTAAGTACATATCAATACTTAATTCGCGATAAAGGAGCCACAACCACTCTATGGGGAAGGGGAGTCTCTCTAACAAAGGATGTGGGTAAAACAGCAAGGCCACATGAAGCTGCATCACTCTAACTGCACAGACAAAAATAAATTCAGCATTTAAGACTTAGACATAAGACTGCAACAATAAAATACAGCAGGAAACATCAGTGACATGTTTCATGAAATAGATGTTTTTGGAGACATGACTGTTAACAGCAAGAGAAATACAAGTAAAAAGCAAACAACTGTGCTTACTGCAAATCAAAGAGTTTTTACACAGAAAAAGAAAATCTAAGATAAAAAAGACATGCCACTAAATAGAAGAAAATCTTTACACATTATAAAACCAACAAGAGGATAATATCCAAGATACACAAAAAACTTACACGAATTAAGAATTAAAAAACCAGTTAATAAACGGGCAGCAGATATGAACAGACAATTCACCAAAGAGGATATCCAGAGGCCAACAGACACATGAAAAAATGTTTAGCACCACCACTTTTAATAAGGAAGATGAAGGTTAAAGCCACAATGAGGTATCACAGAAAGACACATATTAAAAAGACCCGCAGGGAAAGTAGAACCCTGTTACAATGTTGGTGGGAATGTAAACTGGTACAGCCATTTTGGAAAGCAATCTGAATTTATCTTAAAAAACTGAAAATGGAAATACTGTAGGATCCAGTCATGCCACTCTTAGGCCTCTATCTGAAGAACTGAAAACCATTAACTTAAAAAAATGACATGTTCTACGATGTTTATCGCAGCATTATTCACGGTAGTCAGATGAAAACAACCTAAGTGGCCACTGGTAGAAGGATGGAACAAGATGTAGTACAGCCACACAGCCAATATTATTCAGCCATAAGGAAATATGAAATGTTGTCATTCACATCAAAATGGAAGGAGTTTGAGGGAATTATGTACAGTTAAGTAAGTAATAATGACAAAGATAGATACTGGACATTTACATAGTGGACAATTTGACAAAGCAAAAAACTTACAAGAACTAGTGGACACTAATAAACAAAGTGAAGTTTCCATAGTTAAGAGGGAGGGAGTGGAGAAAGAGTTAGAGGGGTAGGAGGAATGGCGGTGGGGAAAATATTTAAGTTCAATATAAAGGTGTGAAATGCAAAAGATAAAAGGACATTAAAGAATGAAAATAAATAAAGCAAAAGCAAACTGCAGGATCTTGTTTAGTCAATTATACATTTTGTTATCATGGCTTCCCACCTAGCTTCATCTATAGTACATGGATTGATGCTTACATTGCTCAATTATGTACACAAAAAATCATAATTACTGTATTTAAGAATGTGCAAAGGAGTGTGATGATTCTGCAACATTTTAAATAAGAGCAGTTATTTTTTAAATCTCTTCCTGTGTTCTCTACTCAGCACATATCCTAAAATACATGCTGTTCCCTGCAGATCCTGGTCTCTCATACCTCCTGTTTTTTTGGATAAATTTCCTTCTTAAGCTCAACTCATTCATCTAAAAAATATGTGTAAGCACCTATCATGAGCCAGACGTTGTTCTTGACAAAGGCTAGAGCAGTAAAAGATACAGGAATTGTAAGTTTTGACTTGTTTCCCAACCTTTCACTGTCTCCTTCCATCTCGTCAGGGAACTCCCAAATAAGATCTCTATAATGGAAACTGAAATCCACCTACTTCTTCTGACCATTGACCTTCCAGTGTCTGCCCTAAGAGGAGTTGGGGGTTAATCTTATCTCTGCTTCTCTGGCACTTACTACAATAGCTGGCACACAGCAGAAACTTTATCTGTTTGATAACTAAACTGATAATTAAATGATTAATAGTTTAAGTTGCAGAAATCTAGATTCATTTATGCAATGTGCTTAATTCCCCCAGTAGTTGCAAATCACTCAAGTATTATTGTACATTAAGTTCATTTTTATTAAGCTAAGAATATACAATTGTAAATTAAAACAAAAAGTAGTTCCCTCAGCTTATTACCAATTGAGCTAAAAGATTTTCAAAATAGTAAACCATTGGGCCTTCCTGGTGGCACAGGCAATTGAGCGCCGCACTGTGAAGCTGTCCTCAGCCTCTGTAGTGTGGGTTTGATCCTGGCTGGCAGGCGAGAATCCCACATGGCGCAGCAGACCTCTCCTGTCTTGCCCTCTGCTCCCCCCAGCAGTGTATTTCAGTCAGTCTGCCTGTTCTGTTCCCCGCTCTGTCTCTGGTGAATCCTCTCACCCTCCCACACATCTGGCCTGTACCCTGGTTCTTATATAAATAAATAAATCTTTTTTTAAAAAAAAAATTAAAAAAAATAGTAAACCATTAATTATTGCTTATACATTATGTTTACAATTTTAAAATGAAGTCCAGAACTGACATACTCTCTTAATTCATATCAGTAAGATTAATATTAAGTTGATGACTATGAATACATTAAAAAATAAACTCCATACTAAACATGCCATTCTCATAACTTTCTTTTCTAGGTACTAACTGCAACCATTTTTTTCAGGTACTCCAGCAAATAAACCAGCTGTCTTTGCCCAAAATAACTATGGTTCAAAAGTAGACATGGTCTTAACTTTCCAATCTCCACTCCTCTGACTGGGCTACTTCTTAAACAACAAATATAAATAGGTCAAAATGAAAGTAATTTTAAAGAATTCAGCCATCGAGTATTTTTGTCACTGTGTCAAATACTTGAAATGAATGGTGATCAACAAGAGATTAGAACTATTCTTCATACAAATAGTGTTATTTGCATAAATAAGCTAGAAGCGTATTACCTTATATATACCTAAGCATACTGAAAATAATATGCTACAAAAGCATGCTTTTAATAAGCATGATCATCTTTTAAGTTGCTTTGCTTTCTTCACATCTTGCTAGAACAAGTTTACAGCAAAGAGAACTGAGAGGTTAAATGTACGAAGGATACCAGAAGTACACAAGCACTTGAAAACTTTCTGAGGATGATGATGACATTAAGCACGTCACACCATATTTTCATTTACATGTCCAAACTAGACAAGTTCCTTGCAGAAAGTGCTTGCGGCCAAATGTAACCTTCACTTTCAATACTCAAAGTAACTTACAGCCCAATAAACCTTTGACACTTCTGTGCTGTTCTCTTCCTTTAACCTCTTCAATGTCATTAACAGGCTTTACCTTGGGAGGGGACTGCTGCAGTTTGCTGGTATTCCCTGAATGCTGCACTCTCAGAGCCCGGGGGATAAATTCAGGTGCCAGTGGATTCAACACATATGTCTTCTTTAGTTCTAAAGCCTCGAGCTGAGCTTTGATCTGCTCAAAAGTGATCCCATGTAGGCTATTATTTTCATGACACAAGGCAATAAACCGCTCCCAAAATTTCCTACAAAAAAAAAAAAAAAAATGAGATCAGATTACAATTTCAGTGGATGAGATCACAGAAATAAACATGAGCAACTAAAGATAATCTCAAATTTTCTCTCTCCACCCCAAAATCCTTAGGTCCAATAGTCATCTGACGATACTTCAAGGGTAATATTACTTTCAGGTTACAAGACTTCAGAAGTTTGATTCTGGAACTATAGTCATGTCTAATGTTGTGGGATATATTAATTATGCTCTCAATTAACTTTGGCTGATCACTGCAAGTAAACAAAGTCACACTTAGCTAAAATGATGATTTTTATCATCTATGTTAAGTATTTCAACACTGACAAGAACTCATTTTTTGTATCTGTAGTAGCACTGACATAAATGTACATATACGTGTGTATACACATACACATTATATAAGTACATATACATACATATGCATTTTTAGACATACACAAATATAACTTAATTAACTTGAGTTATAGGACCAAAGTAGCTTGGTGCTGGTAACTAAGAAAAGTCAACTCAGGAAAAAAATCTGAGCCACAAAGTAGACAACCCTCAGGCAGGTTCTTAAGAAATAACTAGCTACTCTTGGGCCTCCCCGGTGGCTCAGTGGTTGAGCACTGGTTTGCGAAGATGCCCACAGCCTCTGCCGTGCTGGTTTGATCCCCGGCCACTGGATGAGGGTCCCACATGGCGCGCAGATCTCTCCTGCCACCCCCACTGCTCCCCTCAGCAGTGTATTTCGTCAGTCTGCCTGTTCTGTTCTCCACTCTGGTGAGTTCTCTCACCCTCCCGCACTTCTGACTGTACCCAGTGCTTGTATAAATAAATAAATAAATCTTAAAAAAAAAAAAAAAAAAAAAGAACTAGCTACTTCTATATTTTTCTTTCATTTAACAGATGCTTGTCACAAACACAATTTTAACATTAACTAAGTTAAAAGAATTAAATGGATTATGGAAAATATAGGAAGTTGAAATGTTAATTTTCATGTTGATTATTCATTTCCTAATCAAATTAATACACATTAAAGGAGAAAAATACATTCAAAACTTGTTGCAGTTGTAGACTGTTGTTCTGAAAGATTTGAAAACTGATCTCCAAATATTAAAAATATGAAATACATATTACAACACACAACATATAACAAGTTTTTGCATTTTAAATTACAATTAAGATGCATACCTATCTTTAATGAGATTCAAATAATATGCTATAAAAGATATGATAGGGGCCTCCCAGGTGGCGCAGCGGTTGAGCACTGGGCAGTGAAGCTGCCTGCAGCCTCTGCAGCGCCAGTTCGATCCCTGGCCACTGGGCAAGGGTCCCACATGGCGCGCAGACCTCTCCTGCTGCGCCCGCTTCTCCCCTCGGCAGTGTACTTCGGTCCTTCTGCCTATTCTGCTCCCTGCTCTGGTGAATTCTCTCACCCTCCTGCACTTCTGACTGTACCCAGTGCTTGTATAAATAAATAAATCTTTAAAAAAAAAAAAAAAAGATACATGTTTTCTTCCCAAGTTGGTATTCTTGTGTCCAGGTGGACAGCAGGTAATCAAGATGGCTTCAAGAGGCATAAATGAAAAGGTTTATATTATAGAAGTTAGTATGTGAATGGGAATTGGGTTTTTAATATAAGTCACAAAACTGTGCAGTTTGATTTCCAACTATGTTTCTCTTAGATATGTCTTCTTCTATCTTTTCTAGCTTTTGAAAGATGAGTTTAAGAAATGCGTCAAGGAAAAAATTCAGGCCTATATGTCAACAGGAAAAATAAAAATGCTACAAAATATTAAATATGCATTTCTCACAAAAAGACATAAAGATAACAAGATGCAGGAAATGTGTGTTGCTAAGATAGGCACACTAAGAGCTGCCCTTTTTTTATTCTGAAGGAATCAAGTTTCTCTAATGGCCTGCTATCTAATGAAGGATTATCCTTAATCTAGTAGTTGGAATCTAAAACCCATAAACTTTTCTGCCCTTAGGATTAAAAAACCCGTAATATTCAACTGTATGCATTTTTATCAATACAATTCTAATACATACTGCATTAAAAGAAGTATATTTGTTTCTGATTGATAAAACACTAGTTTCATAGAGAAGTATTTCATATTTCTGTTAAACTTCAAAACAAAGCAAAACAAGGAGAGAACAGATTGGCTTTTACTCTAGTTCAGTTTTTAATATCAATTTCTTATATTTTTCTTTTCAGCTTACATAACCAAAATTCTAGAACTTGGTCCAATTTTAAGCTACTTTTTAAAAAATGCCCCACCCTGTTCAACTGCACTGAACAGGAGGTGAAGCAAAAGAGCTAAGCAAAACCATAAAGCAGTTTCACACCTCACAAATAGCTGGAAGCCTGGTTTTTGTCTAAAGATCTTGGGCATCTCAAAAAAATAAGCTAAAGGACACATTTTCAAAAGTAACACTTGAGTTCCCCAATACTTTAATGGACACTACGCAAGGTATCATGATGTGTATCTGAGCACAGAACCAGAAGATCACTTTGCAATTTCAACTGCACTCACACTGAGGACAAGAATTCACCATTATGATTAAAGGTTTCGCCAAATTCTCTGCCCCTTGTCCACAATGTTAACATGTTATTATGCTAACCACTTTCTCTAGTAATGTTGGTTATAGGACCCAAGTGTGCCTTTATATCGTAATACAAAAATTTCAAAGGACATAACCTCACATTTAATCACTGCATAACCACAATGCTTGAGTTTGTTTTTATCCTAATCTTTCTTCTAGGATCAGTGATGTAACACTGAAAAATCACTTGGTGTCTTTAGGTCATACAGAAAGTGTACACATACACACTATCTCTATGCATACATGAAATATGCTTAGGTCTTGATGAGTAAGCAAAATGTGCTAATGAAGAAATTCAGCTGATAGGAAGACCTTTTTCTCCAAACCCAGTAATTTAGAGAAATGTATATCTCCATTTCTCCTTATTCACTGCAGATTTATCCATGCATATTCATCACTTTCTGTATAAGCAAGTGAGAAGAGCTTGGGTTTTGAAGTCAATCTGACATCTGCTTGAGTGAACCACTTAATAGCTATGTGACCTTGAGCAATAATTTAAGCTCTCAGAATCAGGCTGAACATTTAAAATGCAAATAAAATACCCACATGGCAGGGTTGTTGAGAATGACAGAACAAGGCAAAGTGTGTGAAGTACTCACTCCAGCACCTGGCATGGAGAAAGCCGTCAATAAGCAGTAGCTACTATATTAATATTTGCTGGCTTAGTGGAGGGGTAAGTTCACTATATCCATTTTGGGTTAAAAAAAAATTCTGCTTAAAAATACAACAAAGAAGAATATGTAATAGATTGCCTTCTAAACTCATAGTATACTCATTAATTGTTCCTTAAAAATTTGATTGGTATTTGGAAATATCATACTAGTTTTTTATGAATATCAAATGGGGGGTGGAGAGGTCCCAATTAACTAAAACTACAAGCCAATCATCCCTCCAAGAGGAATATTATTACACCAAGAGTCATACATATCACATCTTCCAGTTTACTTATATTGTGAGATTAAATTAATCCCTAGTTTAACCAGAAATCAGAAAGATTAAAGCTTAAATATCCATATACCAACTATCTGCTTTTGTTTTAGAATCATGATTAAACTGCGCAAGTGAAATAATCAACATTCCCATCTAGCTGTGGGATCATATAATTTTTTCTCTTCCTACACATAAATTAACCTCCCCAAAAACAACTGCTTAGTTTACAAAGTAATTTGTAGTCCTTGACACACCCCAGGTGAGCAGTATGAAAAAAGCAACCTGGCTTCAAGTTAAAAATTAGGATAATTCTGATAGCATGACCTCAGGAAGAAGTGTTTACTTAGTTGCAATGCAAACCAAATACCAGGAAGCAATGATTTGTTGTCAGAGAAGAGGCAAAAAAAAGAAAAGCTGGTATCATGCAATTCACAGTGTTACATGACTTTACAGACAGGGGTACAGGTTTTAAAAATATATTCACTTTTGTTAAGTGTGTGGAGCTATTTACAAGGAGAGTCCAAAACTATTGTGGCTCAAGATTATTCTTAAACCTACTTGTCCCCAAACAATTTCTACTTGTTTTTATTACATGTTGTTCTAGTTATATATGCTTTGATGTATTAAATTCTAATAAAACTATGTGTTCTTCTTTCATTTCCCAAGTGATAAATATAAACAAAGATGGTAAATTCCACAGCAATGTTCTAAACAAACACATGATCAATGAATAGCAAAGTAACTGAAGTAAAATTCTCAGGAGCTAAGCCTAATTAATACACTTAGTTCTATTCATTTGTAATTTAGAATTAATATATCCCTTTCTCCAATTTTTTATCATTAGTGACTAAAATCAAGTGGCAATCTGTTTTTAAAATCCAAAAATAAAATTTACAGAACTGTTTAGCTTGTAGGTAAATGTTATGGACCCCTACAAGTTGCTTTTTTTAATGGGTTTTCCCACCCATAATGTAGTCATAATAAAAATTCTACTTGATTGCTTTGTTAATGGCTTTCCCCTATAAAGAATATTAATTTCTTTGGGGCCTCAAACTCGTGTAATACATGTAGCTTATTCTTAAGGTTCCTAATAATCTCCTTTTCATAGCATACCTTCTTCCCACTAAAATAGGAAAACCAACCAAAAAATGCTATCATATCTATGCTGCAACAAAAAATTTACTTTACGGAGGGCTACTGACTTACAGCTTTAGCTACTTTAATTCTAACATACCAAAAAGAAATAATTACCCTAGGCATATCTGGAACTGTCTGTATCTCTACTCTTCTGAATTCACTTTGCCAAGCACTAGGAGTCTCATAAAAATTTCAAGTAATCTCAACAGTATTTCTTTCTTTTTTCATAAAAGAATATTATAAATTTCTGTTCAACGGGTTTCTTTTGGTTAATGCTAAAATCGTTTCCAGTACTCCAAAGGTCAAATCTTATATTACTGGTTTCATATACTTAAGATTCCTTATTATTGCTATAAATCACACACATGAGTTTATAGATCAAAAAGTTTGTATATGTTGATATTTTAATGTTTTAGTGGAAACAGCTCCTCATGGCTACATCTAATGAAGAATGCAATCCAAATACCAGTAAAGGCCATTTCTAACTACACCCCTGAAATTTAAGATCCCCTGGATTAATGAAAAACAAAGAACTTTTTATGCTGAGATACTCTAAGAGAAAATGAGTAAAGAAAATTCATAAAAACTGAAGCTAAAGCAATAATGGGGGTAGGGGGAGTGAGAGTCTCCAGAGAAAATTGAGGCTCCATCAAAGATAAACACATACACAAACACCGCAGGACCCTTGCAATAAGGCTCTTCCTACTGCACCCAGATATTGCATAGCTCACTGGCTCACCTCCAAAGTCAGCTTCTCAGTGTGGCAATTCTGACCACAGCATCACAAACCCACCCACCTCACCCCACCACTCCTAATTTCTGTGAATGTTCTATTTCTTTTCAACTGAATTTATCCATGTAAAATATTACATAATAATTCCTAGTTTACTGTCATTCTTCCTCTCCTCCCCAATAAGATGTAAGCCCCACAAAGGCAAAGATTTCTGCCTATTTTGCTCACTGATGTATTTTCAGTGGCCAAAAGAGTGTTTAGAACATAGTAGGAACTCAGGAAGTAGCTGTTCAATGATGACTGAATGAACAAATATGCAAATATGTATAGAATGAATAGACTCAAAGCAATATATTTTTGTGTTCCCATGGGCTATCAGGTAAGGCTAAACCTGATTTTAATTAGCTAAGAAATCATATAGATAAATGCATACATAGCGATGCAAATTATTCTACATTTCCCCCTTTAATATCTCAATCAGTAATGCATAATTACCTGCATCTTCCAATAGAGCACAGAGCAATGGGATCACCCACCACAGCAACCAAGGATTGTGCTCTTGTAATGGCAGTATTGAGAAGCTTGTAGTTAGATAAAAAACCATAATCTAAATCCTCTGTGGAATCTTCCAGCAGTTGCTCTTTCTTTTTAATTGGTGTCTGTTTATGTTTACAAGTATGCCTTGTACGTACTGTGCTAAGAAACAAAACTCTGAATTGCTTTCCTATAAGAAAATGAAAAATAAATGACTTAAGATTGTTATTCTGAATCACTGATATAATAAAAGTATTTCATTTTTTTAATAATGTTATGGCTAAATAACAGATGTTGGTGAAGATGTGGAGAAATAAGAACCTTTGTGCATAATAAAAATGTACAACGTTGCAACCTCTAAAGAGTATGGAATTTCTTCAAAAAATTAAACATAGAATTAATATATGATCCAGCCTCCACTTCTGGGTATACACCCCAAAGAACTGAAAGCAGGAACTCAATCAGATATTTATATACTCATGTTCATAGCAACATTATTCACAATAGTCAAAAGGTAAAAGCAACCTAAGTGTCCAACAATCCAAGTATCCATCAACAAATGAACAGGGAAAACATGATATATACAGTTATGTGTAGCTTAACAATGCTTCAGTCGACAACAGACTGCATGTACAAGAGTGATCCCAACAGGCCATCTACCACATAGTCTAAGTGTGCTGTCAGTTATACCATTTGGCTGTGTAATGACACTCTATATCGTTCACACAAGGGCAAAACTGCCTAAAGACACATTTCTCAGAATGTATCCCCATCATTAAGCAACACAAGACTGTACATACAATGGAGTATTATTTAGTCTTAAAAAAGGATGAAATTCTGAGGCAAGCTATAACATGGAGAAGCCTTAAAGACACTGTGCTAAGCGAAATAGGCCAGTCACAAAAGGACAAATACTGTATGTCTCTACTCATAAGAGGTATCTAGAGTAATCAACTTCATAAACATAAAGTAGAATGATGGTTCTCAGGACTAATGGGGAGGAGAAAAGTGGAATGGGGAATTACTGTCTAACGGGTAAGGCGCTTCAGTTTTACAAGTTGAAAGAGTTCAGGAGACGGATGTTGGTGATGGTTGCCCAACAATATGAATGTACTTAATGCCACTTAACTATACACATTAAAAAAGTTAAAATGATAATTACGTTATTATAGTTTGTCATAATTTTTTAATGTAATATTATTACTGGAATCAACCTGAGTGACTATTCCAAGCCCCATTCAATACAAGGAGCTTCCTTGAAGCAGGGTCACCTAGTCCCTTGCTAACCAAGGTAGATGCCACTGATTCCTAAGGTAGCCTTATAGAGTCTAGTTTGTATAACATTTTTACTTATGCTCTTTCTTATAGTAACACATCTTTTCCCTTATTCCCATGGCAAGTCTCCAAATATTTCAATACAGTTTTAATGTCAATCTTTAGTCTTCTCTTATCTAGGCCAAACAACCCCAGTTCTTTCAACATTTCCTAACAAATACATGGCGGTTTCTAGACCAGTGACTATACTAGGTCTTCATTTGGTGCTTCCTAGTTTACTAGTAATATTACTCTGAAAATGAACACCCAAATTCTGTATGATCTGCTCAACACATGGTACAGTGGAGTTACCTTTTCCTCATAATCTAGATACCATATTACCTCTTACTCTTGTATATTACCATGAAACCTAAGATTGTACTAGGTGTTTTTAGCAATCACATCATAGAATTGTTTCATATATTTATAAGCAAAAATTTCAATAAATAAATTAAAATTCATATTCCTGCAAAATAAAAATAAAATTAAAATAAAAGCATAAATTTTATAGTAACCAATTACTTGAAGACAATTTAAAAGAATTGCTGGTAACTTCATTCAGGAAAATCTATAGTTGAAAAAACAAGTTTTGCTTTTTAAACTGCATTAAATTAAATTAAACAGAATAAGCAGAATAGGTATAAGTTCTTAAAAATCTTTATGAATAAATTCATCCTCAGATACAGTTCAACAATAGGTATAATATGCTACTTGATGATAACTACAGGCTACAGATGTGTGTAGCGTTTAGACAATTATGGTCACTGAAAAAAATCCATTTTGTTCATACTTCTTTTATTTGGTTATAAAAATTTAATAAACATGTAAATGAGCTCAACCTTTAAGTGCCAAATTTGGCATTACAGAACTCAGTATGAGATAAATACATGGCTGCTTCTCCAGAAAAAGATCTAGAGAATAAAAAATCAAATGCGCACTTTAAGATTTATGCATCTGAACTTAATTCATTTCAATTAATACTTACCTTGAACATTTAGCACCCTTTCTACATTAACATCAGATAATCTCTTTTTTCGAAGTTCAGCGCGTATCCTAAACACTTGATCAGCATATGGAGTCACCACACCGATACTGCCATCGTCCAGCTTCCCCCACGCCACTGGCCACTTCCTTCTCAACTCTTCCACACGT
Organism: Talpa occidentalis; assembly: GCF_014898055.3. Classification (NCBI taxonomy): domain Eukaryota; kingdom Metazoa; phylum Chordata; class Mammalia; order Eulipotyphla; family Talpidae; genus Talpa; species Talpa occidentalis. The sequence continues at coordinate 126,202,786 of NW_023605083.1, read as the reverse complement.
TCCACCACCTCAAATACCTTAAGGTAAACATGCACACACATTCAAGTTATACAGGTGTTTGGAGAAAAAAATATGGTAACTGAAACAGATGTATAAAGGATTCTATTTCAGAAAACTGCTTTTAACAATTACTTCCAGATAGGAATAATGCTTTGCTGATACAAATACAGAATAAAAACTTTTTTCTTTTATTTCAAACAGTTAAATTCTAAAATAATGCACCAAGTAAAAACATGAAAATATAATGGCAATTGGGCCCCACCTTTTACCCGGCCTCCGATCTTTAACAGGAATGGATTCAAGATCCTGTATAGGGATAGACCATGAGACAGGCAACCCCGCCCAGAAAAAGAGGGAAACTGTGTATCCCCTGCACTTCTCAATCCATTCTGTCTAGATCAAGCCAGTGAAACTAGCCAACCTACTAGACAATCCCAAAGTGAATACCATCACTAAATCTCAGCAGTAAAAAAGATCTGCCTCCTTTCTCCACTAATACAACACACAGAATATCCAACAACTGGCATCAAGCCAGTGGACTGGAGACCCAGACTTTCAGAATTCACTGCCTTCTAAGTTTGCCCAAACCATTTCATTAACCTCATAATAAAGTGACACATATTTTATCCAACTGAATTTTTTGGACCCCATTTATTGGATTATAGTAGGACTTTCAGTGTAGTCAATCTATTTTCTTTTTTTTTTTTTTTTATTTATTTGTTTGTTTGTTTGCTTTGTTTATACATGCACTGGGTATAGTCAGAAGCACGGGAGGGTGAGAGAATTCACCAGAGCCAGAGTGGGGAGCAGAGCAGGCAGAAGGACCGAAGTACACTGCTGAGGGGAGCAGCAGGCGCCATGTGGGACTCTCCTCCAGTGGCCGGGGAGCAGCCGGGGATCGAACCTGCCCCGTGGAGGCTGCAGGCAGCTTCGCAACCCAGCGTTCAACCTCTGTGCCACCCGGGAGGCCCCAGTCAATCTATTTTCATTTAACAAATTGATCAAAGACTTTCAATGTTTGGCAGTGTAGGGGATTAAATAATTATTAAACACGTTCCTTCCCTTATAAGAAATTACTGTTTATTTAGAAAACAGATAAGGTATAAATAAGTAAATAAATAAATAAAAGGTCAGGTAAGAATATAGAGGCAAAATTATTTACAATTTGTTCATGTCTACTTAACTTACAAAATTAAATAAGCTTAATAAAATCTGACAATTTTATTTCTTTCAGGAATTTGAAGAATATAGGTTATGATGTAGTTCTCGGGGCCTCCCTGCTGGCCTAGAGGTTAAGTTTCAGCTCTATCACTACTATGGCCAGAGTTCGATCCCCCACCAGGGAGCTAACCCACATTTGGCACAGCAGACCTCTTCTGTCTCACCCACTGCTCCCCTTAGCAGTGTATTTCAGTAAATTCACCTGTATTGCTCCCCACTCTATCTCTGGTGAATCCTCTCACTCCCAGCACCTCTGGCCTATACCCCAGATCTTCTATACACACACACACACACACACACACACACACACTGTACTTCCCAGTTCCAGATATAAATTTAAAGAGCAAGACAGGTAGAGACTATAGTCACCTTATTATTAGAATGATATAACAGCAAGTATATCAAATATTCAGACTATCCAAGGGTTCTGGAGAGCAAGCTAGACTAAAAACATAGGGTTCTCACTATAAGGAACAAGAAAGGAAGAACTGTATCTACTGTAATAAGTAATTTTTAAAAAGTTGTCTTTACTCATTTCATCAGATATAAGAGCAGATGAGAGGGGGAGAGTCACTTGTTGACCCCCCCCCCACACACACACACAAAGTTCCTCCCACTAAGCAACACATACCATTTCTACACTTCATCCACTATTCACACTCCTATATACTAGGCAGCATAAAACTGTAGTCAAAATACATAGACTTGGAATGAGAGTAGAAAGAGACATCAGATTCAACAATCATTCAGTGTTCCCTGAACATTGATCAAAGACCTTACAATAAACTGCAAAGCATTTATCAACAAAAATATATATTAATTCAGAGAGAATAGTAAGAGGCCAGAGCATTCAAGCTAGGGAATATACCTATCTTTTCACACCTCTGTCTTCTAGAAAAGCTCTTTCAGCAGCCAGGGAAAATTCCCATCTCCCCTAGCTCTCTGGGGTAAAAGAACTGTTCCAGATGGCTTTGGCAATTGGTGAACATTGGAGATCCCATTTTCCTCAGCTCCAGGCTGCAAAAGATCATATAGAGCAGGGAGCAGCATTGGGGACAAGGGGCGAAGAAAGCACAGGCTGTACTGCAGGAGAATTGACTTAGTGGGCTTGGTAGCCAAATGACAGTTGCCATTCTCCCCAGTCCCCTATGAAAGAAGACCTATTCCAGGTAAATTCAGCAGTTCAGAAGATCACCAGACCCTAACCTCCCCAGCTCTGGGTTGCAGAAGACTCACAGCTTGATGGTAGCGTGTGGATGGCAGCACATGACACAACATACACACAAAGGGTATGTGAGTGGAACAGCCAGTAAGAAAAATTTCACATCCTCTCACAGCAATTACCCCATGGCCTGCCCAGGCAAGGGTCAGAGTTAGCCTTACAAACTGGCAAAACTGCCTCTGCCAAAGGAAAAATATGATAATATATAGAAATGCATGTCCCCAGGAAGATGAAAAGTAAAATAATTGAAATGAAAAATTCACTAGAAGGCATCAACAGATCAGAGCTGACCGAACAATGAATCAGCAAACATGAAGACTGACAGAGATTACACAATCTGAAGAAGAGAGAGGGAAAAAAAGGAAATAGAGTCTTGGAGAACAGGAAATACCATTAAGCTAACCAACATACGTATAATGGGAGAATCAGGAGAGACAGAAAGGAATAAACTAAACTCCAAAAAATTAATGCCTAAAATTTTTCTTTTTTTCTTTTTTTAAGTTTTATTTGTTTATTTATTTATACAAGCACTGGGTACAGTCAGAAGCACGGGAGGGTGAGAGAATTCACCAGAGCCAGAGCGGGGAGCAGAGCAGGCAGAAGGACCAAAGTACACTGCTGAGGGGAGCAGAGGGTGGCAGGACAGGTCTGCGCACCATGTGGGACCCTCCTCCAGGGGCCCGGGAGCAGCCGGTGATCAAACCGGCACTGCAGAGGCTGCGGGCAGCCTCGCAACCCAGCGCTCAACCGCTGCGCCACCAGGGAGGCCCATAAAATTTTTCTTAATGCAATGAAAAACATTAATTCGCATATCTAGTTCAATGAAATTTAAGTAAGATAAATGAAAGGAGATCCACACCCAGACACATCATAGTTAATAAGTTAGAAATCAAAAACAGGGCCTCCCTGGTGGCGCAAGGGGTGTAGCACTATGAAGCTATCAGCAGCCACTGCAGCATGAGTTCGATCCCCAGCCAGGGAGATACCCATATGGCGCAGCAGACCTCTCCTGACTTGCCCGCTGCTCCCCTCAGCAGTGCATTTCAGTAGATCCGTCTGTTCTGCTCCCCACTCTGTCTCTGGTGAATCCTCTCACCTCCCACACCTCTGGCCTGTACCCCAGTTCTTATATGCATAAACAAATAAATCTTTAAAAAAAAAGAAATCAAAAACAAAAATAAAATCTTCAGAGCAAGATAAGTAATATCTCATCACTTATAAAGAAACGCCAATAAAATTAACATGATTTATCAATAAAAACAATGAAGGCAAGGAAGTCTATTTCAACATGCTGAAAGAAATAACTAATAATTTAATAGCCAAAAAATTACTTTCCAAAAATGAAGGCAAAATAGACATTTCTAGGTAAACAAAAGCCAAGAGAATTCTTTCCTAGCAGCCTTGTCATAAGAAATGCTAAAGGAACTTCTTTATGCTGAAAGCAAGTGACACCAGAAAGGAACTCAAATCCACACAAAACATATTGCTCATGGTAATTATGTAGCTAATTATAAAAGTCAGTATAGCAGCACATTTCTTCTCTCTTTTCCTCTTAACTGACTTGAAGAGCAACTGTACAAAAAACACATACACAATTGTATAGTTAGGCTACAGTATATAGAAATGTATTCACCAATAACAGCACAAAGGAGAGAAGTGTAAATTGACACCAGATGGTACCTCAGCAGAGAATCATCAATAGTAAATAAAAGGGTACTTGCCTCCCTTTCTTCTGTCAGAATTCTTAAAGGAAATAAAATTATATAAAGTAATATTTATAACATTGTATTGTAGAGTTGATAATATGTCAGTTTTATATGCATAACAATAGCGTGAAAAAGAAACTAGCGCTATAGAGGATTAAAGTTTCTGTATGTCTTTAGAATTAAGTTAATGTGAATCTGAAGTAGATTCTGATAAGACGTATATCTCACAATCCCCAGAGAAACCACTAAGAAAACAACTAAAAATTAGTGTAAAATAATTAGTCTGACACTAGAAAATATGCACTTAATACAAAAGGCACCAGCAAAGAAATAAAAAAAAAAAAATGAGGCATAGAAAATAAAAAGTAAAAGGCAGAGGTAAATCCAACCATGTAAATAATAACATTAAATGTGAATAAATTAAATAATTCTATCAAAAGGCAGAGATTTTCAAACTAAATATTTTTTTTAAAAAAGATGCAGTGATATGGACTATAGGAGGCACACTCTAATCAAAGGTACACATGGCATGAAGGGTAGAAAAAAAAGAGACACCATGCACACAGCAATCATAAGTGTTCTGAGGAGGCTATACTGATTATCAGACAGTGATTTTAAAAGACATAAGTTATTAAAGGGGGACATTTTATAATGAAAAAAAAGTCCATATGCCAGGTATATTAACAATTATAAACATACATACATTGTGTGAAGCGAAACCATGCTCTCTTCTAGGTCACAACCTGATGGATTCTTTTTTTTTATACCCATACAACTGTCTACCTCTCATCTATACTATTTTATGGTTATTTATTTCCATAGTGCTTCCCTTTAGATTAAAATTTTCACGTAAAGAATCATGTTTTGGTGTTTAGTGTTCTAAATTCTGCTTTTCTTTTTTCCCAATTTGGCATTATATTGGGACCATTTCTTTATTGGGGGGCATCAAGGCAGAATCAAAGGGGGGAAAGCATGATTTTTCTCAGTCTCTTTCATTCTACCATTTTAAGCAGGTAAAGGACACAAGTTCAAGTGATATACAAACACGTAAAATAAAAATGTTCCCTGTACAAAGGTCAATTATATACAACAAAAATGTTATATTCCTTCAGTTCAAGGTTCCTTAATTTTACTTTTAACTCCATCCTCTGTTTCAAGGTCCTTTTGATTGTAACACAGTATAAAACTGTATTATGTTCACAATGATAAAATCTGAACTATTCTCAAACTTTGCAATGCTGTCCCAAGGTCAAAGCCTTTACAAAAGAAAAGATCTCATTTCCCCTGTTGAAGTAACTGACGCCACCTGCTCTGCATGCTCTAGAACACAAAACAGATCTGAAAAAATTCACGGCACTGTCCAGATATGACTATACTGATATTCAAAACTTTGGGAAACTCTGCCTATATAACCAAAAGCTTCTAGCCTAATCCAAAGGATCCCCATCAGCCATAGTGAGTAAGGATCAGTTTTCGCCCCTTGTAAAAGAAGCTCCTGGGGCAATGTCTCACAGCTGTTTGCTACAATAACTGAGGTTGAAGAAAGTAAATGAACAGCCATGGTCTGGTGGGGAAGTTCAACATGGCCTGAAATTCCTCTTCAATTACATGTTCAATACATGAAGGTTACAAAAAATCTATCTCTGCAGGCAAAAAGTAAATTTTACCACTCAAATCTTAAAATGCAACTTATTTGTCCTCTAGCTTATAGATTCCTGGGAGATACCCATGTCGCTCCATGAAGGAACAAGAAGCCCATGTTGAAAGAAAATATCAATCCTGAATCAGCATCAAGTTAGGGCTCAGCTCTTACCCCTGGTATCACAAGACCACCAAGACTTCTGCACCTGAGGCCTAACTCCCCTGGCAGCCCTGTGACCCCACCCTAGCTGGTTTCCTGGTTTCCTCATTCCCCGCACCCCCCCAGGCCAATGGTTTCCAACCTGAGTGTAAAAGTAATAAAGGAGGCCGTGGAGTTATTGGTCAGCATTTTCAATGTCTAAAGTTTACCTTTTCCTAAAATTGAACGGCACAGACTAACTAAAATGACAAGTTTCTTAACTTTTGGCAAGGATTTTATTAAGTTGGTATGGTTGACTTTCTTTTACTGACTTCTTACAGGTCTGGTCAATTTGTAAAAAGAAAGATAAACTAATACACAATAACAGGTATTTCTTTGCAAATAAAATACATAAAACATGGGACTCAGGGAAGATGGAGATGGAGATCATCGATCAAGAACCAATCCCCCAGTGATCAACCACGTGCACCCACCCCTCTGTGTTTCCTGAGGTACAGAACTACACCCTCTGGTGACAGTCAGAACCTGGCACTCAGAGTCTAAGGCCTGCTGGCGTGTAAAGACTTAACCAGGTTTTTGTCTTCTACCTGATCTGACCCCTCATACTACCCACAGTCTCCCTGACTTAAAAAACAGTCAGACACTATAAGAGAACCATATAAGTTGGACAGCAACACTATCATCCAGATCTGTGTTATCCTCTGGAACACAGGATTCCGCGATTCAAGTCTCTGTCATTTACAAACCTCACTTGAGTATCCACTGTAAAATTTAATCACCACCTATTTCAGATGACTAACAATAATAATCTATATGGAAATAATAATTGCTTTAAAAAAATAAGGTGATGCGTTTTATGTTTGATCACAAGACAAAATTTTCATCAAAGTTTTCATTTACTGCATAAGCTGCATCTTAACAAATCAATGTTATAAATGAGAGAATAAACTTCACCTACTATTTTCAGGTAAATTAAGTCAACACACAATAAAATACCGACCCAAAATTTTAAATAAATGCTCAACAACACCAGACTATGTAATAACAAAACTGCTAATAGTTCGGAAAAAGAACTAAAGTACCTCTGCATTATTATAAAAAGCTGTGCTATTTTTTTCTTGCACATCTTCCCCTCGTGCTGTAAAAAAAGTTAGTGGATAGAAATCCTTGTGTGCTGGTTGCTTTCCACTGGCCATGAGTTTGCCCTCATAGAAGAGCTCAGAGGTGTAACTGCAGATAAAAAGACAAAAATACAGAGTAATTATCACCAAAATTAATTTCACTCATAAGAAAAAAATTATCAGTCAATTCTAATAATGTTGCTTTAAGCTCATAACTAATTTTAATCTAAACATATAATACCTCTGAGACCAAGCTTTTCTCCAAAATTAACCCCATCAATAACAACATATTAGGCTCCTGGGGTGCCACTGATAAATGGATTTAGTAAGGCATAAAGTTAGAATACAGAAGGGAAAAAATGATGACAGTTCAATACTCGGTGAGATTCTTGCTTGATGAAGAATTTGCTAGTGAGTATATTTTCTTGGTTGGAATGTATTTTTATTTATATGGTTCACATCCATGCAAACACAAATATATGAACAGAAACAATGCATACAACTAAAAGACACTGAAATCTTCAACTGTGAAATAAAGTCTTCTGATAAAGATATTATCTAGTAGTCTATTGTGTATCTGTGAATATTGTGTTAAACAAGGAGTCTGTTTTATTTATTTTTTTTAAAAGATTTTTATACAAGCACTGGGTACAGTCAGAAGCGCAGGAGGGTGAGAGAATTCACCAGAGCCAGAGTGGGGAGCAGAGCAGGCAGAAGGACCGAAGTACACTGCTGAGGGGAGCAGCGGGCGGCAGGAGAGGTCTGCGCGCCATGTGGGACCCTCCTCCGGTGGCCGGGGAGCAGCCGGGGATAGAACCGGCGCTGCAGAGGCTGTGGGCAGCTTCGCAACCCAGCGCTCAACCGCTGCACCACCGGGGAGGCCCAAGGAATCTATTTTAAAAGAAGAAAGGGAAGAAGAAAACCATGAAACTTAGTAGTAAAGCTTTTAAAGGTATATACTAAATATAGTATGCATCTATAAAAGTGAAAATATTGTAAAATATGGACTGCAGCCATTGACTGGCAATAATAAAGAGGAATAATATTTGACATAGAGATAAAAGTCATCATTTACCCTGTTTATTTTTATACCTATCCTATTGTTATCAGAGAACCTAAAAATGGTTTTCACATGACTAACAAAATCAGTATTATTACAGTATGACTCACTTCTTTTTATTTATGAATACTAACATACAGCTTTATTTTCACTTAAGACATACAACATAGGGCCTCCCTGGTAGTGCGAGGGGTTAAGTCACAGCACTATGAAGCAATCCACAGCCTCTGCGGCACAATCGATCCCCGGGCAGGGAGGTACCCACATGGTGCAGCAGACCTCTCCTGTCTCGCCCGCTGCTCCCCAATCTGCCTACTGTGCTCCCAATCACTCTGTCTCTGGTGAATCCTCTCACCCCCCCACACCTCTGGCCTGTACCCCAGTTCTTGTATGCATAAATAAATAAATCTTCAAAAAAAAAAGATATACAACATAATGATTCAACATTTGTATATACTGTAAAATGATCATCACATAAGTTGTCTATTTAACATCTTTCCTTATCAATTTTCAATTTTCAATGTCATATTATTTTTTATTTATATATTTTCTACATCATTGTTCATTTTTAAACAATGCTTGCTTTCCCCTTCCCTCAGGTATAGTCCCCATAGAATTTCCTTCACCAATTCACCTGTGTACCATCACCTCAGTTTCCTGTGCTCCTCCCTCCCTCCCCCTGGCTTCTCCCCTGCAGGATGTCTCTGGTTTATAATTGTTTGTTTCTGTTTGGTTTACAATGTCATATTACTAATTTCAGTGCCCACACTACACATTACATCTCCTTGATATTTTGTAACTGGAAGCTTATACCTCCTGATCCCCTTCACCCATCTTGCTGAACAGCACCCCCCCCAACCCCCCGCCGTCCCAAGACTCCCCTCTCTGGTGTTCACCAATTTTCTGTCACTATGATTTTAAGTTTTTTTAGCTTCTCTGTTCATTTTGTTTTTTAATAGATCGTTTTGCAGATTTCACATATAAGTAAATGTGAAAGATTTCATTCTTTTTCATTGTTGAGTAACAGTCCTGTATCTGTGTCCAGTCATCTAGCAATGGATCCCTAGGTTGCTTCTGCAATGAACATAGGGAAGCATGTATCTTTTCAAATTCATACATTTTCATTTGCTTTGGGTAATTACACAGAAGTGGAACTGCTGAATCATATGGTAGTTCTGGACTATTCTCCATAATGGCTATGCCAATTTACTTCCTGTCTTCTTGATAATGGCCATTCTAACAGGAGTTAGGTGGTATCTCACTGTAGTTTTGATTTGCATTTCCCTGATGATTAGTGATGTTGAACATCTTTTCACATGCCTGATGGCCACCTATATATCCATTCAGATCCTCTGCCCACTTTTAATTGGATTGTTTTTATTAAGAGTCTCAAAATTATTAAAATATATGCAACTTTAAAAATCTGCAAGTTTTTGGTGGGGGTTGTGACTGATAGGAGCACAGAGGAGCTTCCCAAAGTGCTATTAATATTCTCTTTCTTGATCTGGATGCCAGTTGCATGCATGTGTTCAGGTTGTGACTAGTCACTGAGCTGTCACAATATTTTCACTTTTATAGATGCATACTATATTTAGTAGATACCTTTAAAAACTTTACTACTAAGTTTCACAGTTTTCTTCCTTCTTCCCTTTCTTCTTTTAATATAGATTCCCTGTATAACACACATATATACATACAGGCAAACCATAATGCAGTCTGTCAATATGTTTATTTACTATATCATGCAGGTTTACATTGATGTTAAAATATCTAGTCATAAAAAAGATGGCACAGCAAGTAGAATCAAAGTTCCAGATTCCAGAAAAGCCCTAAGTTATGAAAAATTATAGTTCTGACTTTTGAAATGGACTTTCATAGACATAAAATAAAACATAATTGGCAACAAAAGGGAAACCATGTATCTCTGCTAAGAATAATGTGTCCCTGTAATAGTGCCATTTGAGTTCCTTCCTGCCAGACCACTGGAAGTGTGATATAGGGGGGCAGTTCACACCTACTTGATGATAGCTTCATGGGAGCGGTAGTTCTCACAGAGGAGGATCCTACATGGAAACTCAGCAGGGTAATGCTCATAGAGTCGATCAAGTAATGAAATGTGAAGGTTTCTCTCCCTGGCAAACTCGCTGTAAACAAAAGGACTGAGCTGTAACAGACAAACATACAAAGAAAATTTAACTAAATATACAAATAGCATTTTTTAACCAACTTATTTAAAAAAATCCACCACGCTAACACTTCCAATGTACTAAAGCTCAACAGGCTGAATGCTAAGAAAACAGAATAAAAAATATTTTCCAAGAACAATTTTAATGCTATAAAGAACTAGGTTAAAAATGCTAATCTTTTATCTCAGTATATAAACACTAACCTAGGGTTTCTCTACACAAATGTTAATAAAGGGCTACTCTGACATAATAACAAGCACTATTTCAGTAATTTTAGGGATGTACCCCATTGCATCATAAGGGAGTCAGTTATTCATTAAAATGGATCAACTGGGCCTCCCCGGTGGCACAGTGGGTTGAGCGCTGCACTGTGAAGCTGTCCACAGCCTCTGCAGCGCAGGTTCGATTCCCTGCCGGCCAGGGAGAAACCCACATGGCTCAGCAGACCCCTCCTGCCTCTCCCGCTGCTCCCTCAGCAGTGTCTTCAGTCCGTTTGCCTGTTCTGCTCCCAGCTCTGTCTTTGGTGAATTCTCTCACCCTCCAGCACCTTTGACTGTGCCCCAGTTCTTGTATAAATAAATAAATCTTTTTTTAAAAATGGATCAACTATTTAAAATGGTGAGCTGGCAGGATATACAGTTTATGAATAAAAATTTTATTTTTAATAATTAGCAAAATAACCCTTGTCTCTTTTAAATTATAAGGAGTCTTTCTTGATTATACTTTGATGGTTAAAGAACAAAGCTAAACAATTTTTAGCAAAGAAACAAATACAGAATTTGTTCCTCTACAGTCAACTCTTTCTTGGCTGCCTTACCAGTTATGATACTATGCAGACACAATCTTAATGAACTGGCAGAAAAGAAAAACACTTCAAATTATAACTTTATAAAATAGATATTTTAACAGAAATACATCTTTCTCTTTAAACACAAAGGTCTTCAAATACATAAAATCAGACATGTTCTCTGAGAATTTGACTATTATTTTTGACAAAACACTTTGTTTCCTATGATAGAGAAAAATCAATCCTTCATAAAAATAAAATTTAGGGGCAGGAATTGGGGAATTCTAAATTATTTTTAAAGAAAAGAATCAAATATGCCTAATATAGAAAAGTGAACCTCAAATTAATAAACATGAAATGTATAAAATAACACTGATACTCATTACAAACTAAGCAAAGAAGACAAAAGTGGAGGAATATTTTTCACTATTAATACGAAAATATTTGAAGTACTTAAACTGTAATACATGCACAATTCATAGAATGTTCTAGAAAAATAGAATATTAAACATCAAAATACAATTAAAAGTCCCTTTCACTCTGATGACTCAGAGGGTGCTTACCTGCATGTGGTCACCAGCCAAAACAATCCGAGTATTTTTCGTTGCTAATGCTAGAGGCATAATGGTTTCGCACTCCATGGCCTGAGCAGCTTCATCTAATAGAATGTGCGTAAAAAACCCTACAAAGCAGAATGTAAACACAGTAAAGCATAATACAGCAGCAATAAAGGTAGGAGGAGTTGTTCTTTTTTTCTACTAAGGAAAGGATTTAGTGTGCTAATTTAAGAGTCATGAATAACTTTAATGCCACTCCTCAATTTAGAAAATCATCAATTTAAATCATCATTTAAAAACAGAGGAAAAAAGAACTTCACTCAATAATTATAGATACATATATGGCATCTGGTGCGAAAGGCCCCAAGACTAACAGCTTAATCAGTATATACAGAAAAGATTTTTAAAATACAAGTATGGCTTTTCACCAAAAAGAAGATCTGGCAACTAAACACTGATAAGCCCAAAGTGCTCTCAATACATAGGTGGTGAAACACCCAAAAAACAATGGTAGTTTATAAGTCACTTTAGTCTAAGTATGCATGTTAGATGTTAAAAATGAAGGCATCATATCCAAAAACTAACATAAAGGAGAAAGTTATAACCCAACTTTGAAAACAAAGGGCATCTACTAGCAAAAGTACAAATTTGATTATTTAGGTTACAGAGATGTTATATTTTTAGTCTAAGACCCTATCTGCCCTTGCTGGAAAGAAATCACCAGCTGATAACAAAGACAGATGTCCCCTGGAAGAAAACCACCTCTAACAAGAGGTACCCCATGTTTGAGTTGTGGCTGCCACTTGCACTAGGGCCAGGGAATCTGCACAGAAAGGAGGGAAGTCCATTTCCCCTTAAGAAGTGGAAAAGAGGTTAAAAACTTCCTTGCTAGCTAGTGTCCTCTTCTGCCAACTCACACCAAGGTAGAAAAAAAGGGCTCCCATTTTACTAGCCTAGGAAAGAACACAATCTAGCGTCCATTGGCATGATGGTTTATTCATCAGCCTCCCATGCATTTGCCCAAGAACTCAACCTCTATTTTCATCTCAAATTCTATGAACATCAAGTTCCAAACTATCTGCTTCCAATGTTCTAAAGCAACTTGTTTTTAGGTTGGGATTTTTCTAAATCTTATTAATAACAATCATCATCATGGCTATTAATGGCTATGGGTGACAGTACAATTACCAATAATTGCTGTCTATTTACCAATAGTGGCCCAAGCAAAATTAAGAAACATGCATTTTTCCCCCCCTGTTGAAGTGAATTTGTGCTTTTTGTTCTATAAGACTCGCTAAGGAAGATGACTATATAAACATAGGATCAAATTGGAAAAATAGTGACACCAATGAACAAAACACATTTTCATTAGATAACATTTTAAGGTTTGAATCAGAAAGTGGGTAAAGTCCAGAAATTTCTACAGCTATTGCTTAAGCTAGTAACTTCAATTCTGTGCTTTGTTCTGGATGTTGTTTTTATTTTATTCTCATATCAACTCATATCATCTAAGTGATGGTGCCTGAGTTTTGGTTTTCCCCTCTGTAAAATAATCCTCCACAGAGTTGATATGAGAATAAAATAAAAACAACATCCAGAACAAAGCACAGAATTGACTTTCTATAAGTCAAAACCATTCTTTAATCTTTCTCATAAAACTATACTGCTTATGAGGTGGCAAATATACACAATATAATCGAAGTAATAAGACTAATTGTTAAATAAACATACCAAAATTTACATTTCAAATAAGTGTTGTTCCATTCAAAGAAGTCACTTGGAAGGAAATATAACTCATTCCAATGATACAGCCACTGTTCAAAACATTTTTTGAAACTGCTTTTGTAACTGCCCTCACCAGCCAGCTATGAGCTGCATGCACAAGAAAATAAGTCTCATTATGGGAGAAGCATGTCTCTTTTTCTTTTTACCTCTAATGGGTACTGCTCAGTTTGCTCACCCACCTAACTCACAGACATGTCTCAGAAAGATTTTGATGCTTTTCTAAAATTAAATCTACCCTCAAGAAAAAAAGTTTGGCCACCATTCCTTCATTCCAGATAAACGGAGGTTTATCAAGCGCCTCCAGGTGTCTATACCTTGGGCCAGGTGCCAAGAATACAGGGTGAAGAGAACAGTCTCTACCTTCAGGGACTCAGATGTTCAAGAGAATTTGTCACCTGCTCTGAAAGCAATCCCAAAGGAGAGAGCAAAAACGTGTTGCGCAATGCCAGCCATTGTAATATGGCAGTAATAAATGGATATTCTGCCAAAGCAACTACCTTAAAGTGATACCACTTTTTGATGGTTCAGTTCCGCATATTTATCTCAGAAAAATTTCTTGTCACTTTCTGTCTATACTTCCTAAGATATTAGTTTGATTGTGACATGGTTCTTGTACTTACACATAATGACATTAATAGTGTGTCATAAAAAGCCTATCATGATTGCTGTTTCTATGCTATAGAACGCAAAAATATTTTAAAACAAAAACTTGGAAAAAATTGTTAATAATCCCAAGTGTCAAATTTAAATTTTTCACATGATCAGTAGTAAGTAAATACCACTTGATCAATTAAATAGAATAGCAGGGCCTCCCCGGTGGCGCAGCGGTTGAGCGTTGGGTTGCGAAGCTGCTCGCAGCCTCTGCAGCGCTGGTTCGATCCCCGGCTGCTCCCCGGCCACCGGAGGAGGGTCCCGCATGGCGCGCAGACCTCTCCTGCCGCCCGCTGCTCCCCTCAGCAGTGTACTTCGGTCCTTCTGCCTGCTCTGCTCCCCGCTCTGGCTCTGGTGAATTCTCTCACCCTCCCGTGCTTCTGACTGTACCCAGTGCTTGTATAAATAAATAAATAAACAAATAAATAAATCTTTTAAAAATAAATAAATAAAAATAAAAAATAAATAGAATAGCAGTCACTAAAATGTCTGAACTAGAGGTTGACAACGTTTTTTCTATAAAGGGTTAAACAGTATATATTTTAGGCATTGTGGACCATCTAACCTCTGCTGCAACTACTCACCTCAGTTGTTATAGCATAAAAGCATGCACAGTTAATAGGTAAATAAGTGGGCACGGTGGTGTTCCAGCCAATAAAATTCTATTTACAAAAACAGCTTATAGGCTATTGTTTGCCGACCCCTAGTCTAAACTGACTGAGAAACCCTAGGCATTCAGAGACACTCCACGTGTGTCTTGAATTGGCATACCAGGTTCCAGGTCCAACTGACAGAGGTACTGGGAAGTATTCAATGTAACAACAACCACTCGGTGCTTAAGAATATCTTCTTTCTGTGGCATCTGAAAGGTGGAATGTGCGCTTGAGATCAGACAGTACTGATGCACGACTGGGTGGACAGTCTTTACCCAGCGATTTCTGAAATATACCCTATAAAAGAAGATAATATTTCCTATTTATACTTATTAACATCTTAATAACATCTGACTATCAAAATATTGACATTGTTATTTGAAGACTATAATATGTAAAAGTTGAAAAATAAATGTGACAACCATTATCATTCTACTGTATCAGAATTTAACATACCACTACTACTATATCTACTGCAACAATCCCCACAAAACAATTCAAGCAGATAGCATACGTACCATAAAATAAACACCTAGTTATTTCTAAGTGTTTAACCTCACAACAGAGCGATACACAAGCAAGTTTCATAAGCATCAGCTTTTAAGTTCAAAACATTCCATTTGGGAATTACATGTTTCTAAAAAATATTCTTTAAAAATATGCTTAACTCATAATGTAATTGGGGCATTGGCAGTGAGCATGGTGTGAAAATACATATTGTAAAGGTTTAAATCTATGACCTGCAAAGATACATACAATGACGTGAACCAACTTTATCTTAATAAATTTCAAAAACAAATTCATGAAGTCACACTGCCAAGAAAAAGATTACAACAGAAAGTTAAAAGTGATTTGCATTTAATTTTGGAATATATTTTTACCTATATCTAAAGAGGCATCTATCTAAGGATCTAGAAATTCAAAAGTAAATTTAAATTTTGGACAACCAGACCTCTTAAGAACATCTTTTCTGTAAGTTGCAAAAGAAAAATATTTGTAGGCCTCATGCAATAGATTACTAAGAAGATACAGACAACTCTTCCATCCATCTACCCACCCACATACATCTCAAACCCGCCCATATAGCAAAGATCTACTGAGTGTCTACTAAGCTGCAACACAGAGACAAATCACATGGCTTACAAGTTTTCATAATGGCTTTGGATTTATGCTTTGAATCGAAAGACATTACAGAATTCTGACAGGGTAATCACATGAATAGAGTGTACAGTTAGGGGGCTTGGGGCCCTAACATAGTGTTTGTTGATTTCTGTGGTATAACAACTACTAACATGGCCAATTTCAAGCTACTAACAAGTTGTCACTGAAAGTGAACTTGGGAAGACATACACATGATTGACTGTAACAAGTCAGTATAAGCTGGCTCCACCATATCCCTGAATGTTATGGAGGCAGAAGCAGGAGGCAGAAACAGGGAGACCAGTTAGGAGGTTGCTGTAAGGTCTAGACATGAAAAGATGACAGTCCGGGCTACGGTAGTAACAGCGAAATTGTGAAAATGATCAGATTCACTATTGATTTGACAGTAATGATGACAGGATTTACTGATAAACTAGATGTGGAATTTAAGAAAAAGAATCATCCTTTGCCTTTAAAACTGGATGAATGGCAGCAGAGTTTGAAAGGGTGAAAGAGATTTGGGTTTGGAATTAAGAATTCAGTTTTCGACATATTCAGTAGTAGACATCCAAGCGGAAAGACCCAGTAAACAGAAGGATGTAAATTTGGAGTTCAGAAGATGACTGGAACAAAACAATACAATTTAGATGACACTTAAGCCTTGAGACTAGATGAGACCTAGGGAGAACAAGTGCAGATAAAAGAGAAACTCTTTGGAAGAATGACTGATGGTCTACTCCGTCATTTAAGGACAGAGGAAAGGAGAGGGCTACAGAAAAGAAGACTGAGAAGGAAGAATCAATGAAATAAAGAAATCAGGAGAGTGTGGGGCTCTGGGAAGCTTTTAAAAGAAAATATTTCCAGAGAGAAATAGCAGCAACTGTCCAAGGCTACTAAGAGGCAGCATAAAATGAGGACTGGATACTAGCATGGGCCTTAGCAACAAGAATGTCAATGGTGACCTCAATATGCTGTTTTCAGAAAAAAGACAAAGGCGGAGGCCAGGATTAGAATGAGTTTGAGAGAGAAAGAGGAAAAGCACAGCCAGTTTTGCTGAAAGGAATGCAGATGGAGTTGAGGCAAGTTTTGTTTTCTTTTTTTTAAAATAGCAGTCATTATAATATACTGGTATGAGGATGGAAGTCCTCCAGTAGAGAGAGAAAGGATGCAGGAGAGGAGAAACTGTGGAGACAGAAAGGGATGAGAGCTCATTCACAAGGGAGAGGCAGGCCTCAGAAAGGAGTGAAAATGGTTTAGAATGGAATGGGATGTAGTTATTTGGCAGGGGCAAGTCCTATTAAAGGGAACTTGTTAAAGGAAATCTTCTAATTACTTCTATTCATTCAGTAAAGTAACAAAGACTAGTAGCTTATTGTTATTTTCATCACTACAGTTAAGAAAACTGAATCCCAAAGGTTTACAGTCAGAATTCAAACCTGTGCTCTTATCCTAAGTTTCATTTCCCTTATTTATAAAATGAGTATAATAATTCCACCTCTCAGGAATTTGGAGAAATCAGACTCAGTAATATACACAAAGCAGGTAGCACACAATGCCTGGCACCAACGAACTTAAGTCCCCCACTTCACCCACAACAAAGCTGAAACTAAAACCAGCACTTCAGTTAACATTCTATGTACAAATGAAACAGGTCATATCATGACTTGAATACAAGCAATCAAAATAAGTAAAAAATCTGCTGTGTATTATTATCTAAAAGTAAATGTTGTTAGAAGTATTTTATTTAATAAGCAATCACATGGAATAAAAGGATACTTTTTACTGAGTTTTCCCAAAAAGTTAGAGCAAAATCTGGTGCTTAATTAGCTTACCTTCAGTTAGTCTAAAAGTTAGGCTCTTGTCTTCTAACTCTTGTGTTAATGTCTCTCAGTCTCTGTACATTTTACTACAGCTACCTTTATTTTTGGAAGCAAAGCAGAAATGTTTTTAAACGAATGATTGTTTTAGTCTCTGATGTAATTATTAAACAGCTTTTTTTAGACATCAGAATTCCACTGTAACAGTAAATAGTGCAAATTGCTATTAAAAGTGACTTTAAATGTTGTTAAAAATATGTAAGTTTGAAGTTAGTGACCAATTTTTTTACTAAAAATGCTATTGAATATTTTTTAAATTCTTTAACTCACTCTAGAATTGAATTTATTTTTCCATTCTATTCAAAACCAAACATGATATTGAGCTTTACAGGAAGGTCTTTTTTTAATTTAAAAATAATTCTTAAATTAACATATATTCTTTTATTAAAGATTAAAGAAAGTGTTGAGTGTCTCAATGAATCAGAACCAAGATGTTTTCTATTCATTATACTCTATTTTTAAAGGCTCAGTGTTACAGAAATAAATTATGTACGTAAAGTACCCCAAAAAAGCCAAACATGCTTGAAAGTGATTTTTGGTGTGGAGAAAATTTACATAATGAAGACTATCTAGACTTGGCAGAAGAATTACATCTTCTACATCATACTTTTTGTATGATAATTTTCTTCTAAAAGTAACCTCTGGCTTATAATGAAACATCTCTAGATGCATAAAATTTATCATGAAATAAATCCTCATGGCTACTGATCCTGTCTAAATACTCACTTAATGATGAACAAATATTAAGGAAAAAACTGCACAGTTACTGAGCCATACCCATTAAATCTGATAGTAAAATAAAGGTATATTCAGCTATTCAAAAGCTGAAAACAGTAACCTTATGCACTTATTCTCAATAGGATTGAAAATACTACAAAGTACATGTATGTACTAAAGGATATGTGCCAACAAAATCAGGTAGAAAATCAAGAAAGAGGAATACCTGAGGTCCAAGAAACAGAACTTAACACAGCAGCAAAGAAAAAGATATGGCCAAGATGATGCAAAGAGAAGTCTCAGAAAGACAGAGAACCAACTCAGAAAGGAGTAAGTTAAATCAGGAGGCAAGTCTCCAGAAAGGGGAGGCAAAAAATGGCACTGAAAAATTATCTAAGAGCTTTGATAAAGCAGAAATATGTTTTGACATGTATTTTCACACAGTCACTTAGGGTATAAAGATCTGGTCACATGTTCAGAGAAAATGAAGCCATGAAAAAAAAGCTAAGTATATTAATGCCAGGAGAAAAAAAACAGAACAAGAAAGGAAATTTGCATATTATTGGCTAGAAGCAAATATATGACCAAAATCATAATCATGAAAGTCAACAGATACCCAGTTTTATATATACATATATAAATATAGCTGTTTAAATACATATATTTAGGAAAAATAGAAGCAAATCCCACAGGAAACTACTATAGAGTCAAAAGGATTTGCCTTTGGGGATGATGTTTGGTAGGAAGTAGGTTGGTAAGAAACAGTATTTCTTTGATACGAATTTATCTTTTACAAAACTACATACAGTGAATTTTTTACAAATACTAATTTTAAAAAAAGTAATCTAAATATTTGAAACATTAGGGAAGAAAAAACTGCCAGTATTTAGATTCAACCTCTCATTTACAAAGGCTTTTTAAACTTCAAGTGCTCTGTTTTCTCCCACTTTAAAAGAACTTTCATTTAATTCTTCATATTCTTCCAAACACTGTCCTATCTTCCCCAGTCTTCTAAAAGTGTTATCCAAATGGCCCTCTCTACTTACTAACCTAACCTTTCACTTCTTTAGTCACCCAACATGCTTGAATATTACCCAATAATATATAATCTGGATATATAATATATAATCATCTGGTTAATTTTCAGGTTCATCAAGTGACTTGACTTATTAGCAGCATGCAGTTCTGTGGTAACTCCTTCCTCCTTCAGCTCCAAGACTCAACTTACCCCAACTTTCCTCTACCTCTCTAGATTAGGGTTACTCAAGCCTGAGTCTTCAAAGCTCTCCTCTTCTCAAATTGTTTTCTCTCCTGACAACTGCACCCAGGCCCACGGCCTCAATTATACCAATACCCTGGTGACTCACATTTTTCTCCCTTCAGCCAAGACCTCACCTCTGAGCTCCAGCACACATTATCCATCCAACTGTTCATCTGATGTCGCTTTCTCCTCTAGGATGTCTCAAAGGAAGCTCAAATGTAATGTGTGCAAAAACTAATCTCATGATATTCTAAAATGTGTTCTGACTTTCCATGAAATGCTTAGAAGTGGATTTTGTCTTTCTTTAAGCAAAGCAATAAAGGGAGGGGCCTTAATAAGCAGAACTAAATAAAAATTATAATAGAAGCAATTAAAATATTGCTATAAGACTAAAAACTTGGTGAAAGTAATCAACATTGTTTCTAAAAGATGCACGATTTTAAACATGTTTTAGGTTTTATTTAAAAATGTTTATTCAAATCGGCAAAGCAGAATTTACTTTTAAATACATGAAAAATCTCATTTTACAATTAAATCTGTACTGCTACCCCTAATATTAACTATAGTATGTGCATTTAAGACTGTAAATTACTAAAAGTTAAACTAAAAAATACTAATAGTGTTTATTCCTAGCTGGTGAAATTATAGATAATGTTCATATCTTTCCTTTGCTTTACTATATTTTCCATATTTTCTTTAAGGAATATTTCATTGCAAAGCTGAAAAGGTAGTTTTTCAAATTACTCTTTAAATCTGACTTCAAGCACCGCTTCTTCCTCAGAAAAAAAAACCAACAGAAATTGAAGTTCTAAGTTTCACTACTGACATTTTCACAAATACATGAGAAAGCTAACTCATTCAAGTTAGTAAAAAGACAAAGTTTTCACATTAGCCCTCCTTCTCTAAAAGTATAATAATTCTAGTGCCAACTTTAAAATTATTTTAAAAATTCTCTGTACTTTTATTTTGAGCAACATTTAAAGTAGTGTCTATAAGATTATTTAAAATACATCCAACATCATTTTTCAGAATTGAAGAATTGATGGTGACAAGTGACACTGCATTTAGTATAAAGTGTGACACCAAGATGCAATTTATGTATTTCTAGAAACAAGTCAGCCATGTATCCCAAATGAATAATGATTCTTAAAACAGAAGATTGGTAAAATATAATTTTAGTTCATTGAAATTATATTCATATATTGAATTCATATGTAATAAGTACTCCCCCCAATATTAGTAAGACACTACAGAATCAGGAAGACATGATCCCAGAAGAAAATGTTTCTTTAAAGAACCTTAAAGATCTGTATACAATAAATACTTATAGGCCCAGAAGGCAGGAAATGCACACCTCTCCATAGCCTCCATGACCTCTGACTACTTAGGGATAACTTTGCCAGAACGAGTTAATGATCTCCAGAACCATACACAGAAGCTGTTTTTCTTCTCTATTCCATTTTAAAAATCTAATTCTAAGTAAAAATTTAAAAAAGCCTAAATATCATCTAAAATGGTTTCTAAAAATCTCTATCCCCAAATATTTCGAGCTCTGCTATGGCAGCTACCAGAACTTTATACATTTCGACCATAAAGATAGATATATATATATGTAAGTATGTATGTGTGTATGTATGTATTGACACATTTACTGTGTTAACTAATGTTTTTGACTATTTTCACATTTAGTGGCATTTATCAGGGTCCACTCTAGACTGCACTGTGAAGAAGGGAAATTCGTTATCAATCCTACTCCACAGAGTCCCAACATCTTCAAGGTCATATGTGGACACTTAGTGCCCTCTTGTGTTCTTTCCCCTGTATCCTGGGACAATTCAGATAAAGTTTATTGACAGAGATCCCTGAGCGCTCAAGTCATTCTAATTTTCTCTACTCTATCTCCCCCACCTTTCATATGTGATGACTATTAAGAAAACTATAAAATAATCTTAGTTAATGTAATAGAAGATAGTGCTAATAAATCCCAATAATTCAATGTATTAATCCTCTTGGGAAATATATTTATAAGTGAAGACCCTCCTGGAAGAGAAAAGCTATAATGAAAATGTGGAGTCACATAAAGAAAATAAAATACTTGGGGAACTTGGGTCTTTTCTTATTTTACTCAATTTACTAAATGAAAAGCATGAAATTTGTATTTAAGTATTTTCTCCATCTTGCACTGAACCACTCCAGAGACTTGTGAGAGACAAGTTTTTTGCTAGAAGGCAAGTATCTATATTTGGGCCACTACATCTACTCACATGCCCTACTGGAACATAGCTTCTTACTTTACGTATTTATTGGATTATACTTTCCCAAATATAATCTTACACGACAAAAGCTGAATATAATGCTAGCCAAATGGTAAACTTCAAAGTTTAATGAAAACAACTCTACTGCCCCAAATGTCAAGTGACCTGTAGTAGGTTAAGCAAGATTTGAGTGGGCTTTACCCCTCATTTATAAGTCAAGTACACTATGAAAGTTGAGACTGTTGTGGTTCCTACATAACACACATAGACAAACGTAAACATAAACACATGGCTCAACCAATAACAGAACAAACAAAACAAATATCTTCATTAAAGTAAGGATATTCAGAATAAAACTGCTATTAGCTGCTTAATTTTCACGCATGAGCTAAAAATGATTAGATTCTGAAGCACTAGCTATTGACAAATGTGTCCATTAATAAATATCATATTTATATTTATAGTGATTACATACATGCAATACTTTCTTATTAAATTCTACTTAAAATAATTATTTCTGTTCTAATTTATCTTCCAAAGCTAAAAGAAAGTACAGCACAAAAGCTGTGTAAACAGGCCGTGCCATTTTTGTCTCCTTTGTTCTTTTTAAGGCAATTATAAAATCATTAATGGTTTTGGCTATGATAAGTAAAGAATTAAATAGCAAACTTTCATTTTTCCATGCCTGGGCTCAACTTGAAATAAAAAGTTAGTGAATTATGATTCAACATGTGGTTAGAAATTAATTTGTAAACAATAATCGTATTCAATCAACATAGGACATGACATATTAGTTTGTAAAATGGTAAAACTAAATATTAATTCATACAACAATGAAAGCAAATGGTATAATAAACAACCATTTAATGATTCTTTATTGTTCTCTGAAGAAAAGGATTTTTATTCCCCCCAGTCCTGTATTAAGTACATTTCATAACCATAAACATTCAGAGGACCTTTCTATTTTAACCAAAATTTTCTTTGTCTCTTAAATGACAGCTAAAAGTTAGAAATACCAGTCAGCTATATTCTGTTGAAAAATCATTTCAATATGCCATACTTCTCTAAGGTGGAGCATCTATGGAATTACCTACATAAACACAGTCAAAATTTTTTCAATAAAGAACTATCACACATGACTAGTTTGCCATGCAAAATATGCTAGTTTAATTATACTAAATTTGATTTAAATTAATCATATTTATATTATTTCATTATAGTAGCTTTTAGAGATACACATCAAAATCTGTTCAGATCGTAACAACATTTTTACATACAAAACTTAAAAAAGGATGTCTTTCTCTTTATTTAATGTTTAAGAAATGGTCAAAGTTTATAAAATTTTTCCTTAATTTTAAATGGTTTCTTCAAAAGGCGTAACTTCCAAATGCCAATACACAGTTAAAGATTTCGTTATTCTCCAAGTTACTAAAATCTTTACAGACACCTTTTCTTAAGAATAATAAAGTATGAAACAGATACGTAATAAGCCTTAAACAATACCTGAGAGGTCTTGCCTGGGGATTGCCTGCTTCTACATATGGATGTAAATAATCCTTTATGTAGAGATCAGCAGCACTATTAGAATGGGTGCAAATGAGAATCCTGCTGAAATAAATGGTGCAAATAAAAAGAATGATAAAACACAAAACTATTCAAGCAGTATAATACCAAAAAAAAGCAGTGGCCATCTTAAAATTATACATTTCCCTCAACCTACTCAGTAAGCTCTAACATATTATTCAATGATGCCTTTAGGAAATTATATTACTCTTTAGACTATAAAGAAAATAAGTTCCCCAAATTATTTTTAAATCTATCACAGAAAGTTGTTTTGTTTTGTTTTTAAATACAACTCTTCTGACTCTAACATACATCACAAGTCCTTAGCACACTCTGAGTCTGGCTGGCTATTTAAAAGATATTCTCTATATTGCCAACTTTAAAAAAAAAAATACTGTTTTTTTATCTTGCTTTTTTTTTAAAGATTTATTTATTTTTATATAAGAACCGGGGTACAGGCCAGATGTGCAGGAGGGTGAGAGGATTCACCAGAGACAGAGCAGGGAACAGAACAGGCAGACTGACCGAAATACACTGCTGAGGGGAGCAGCGGGTGAGAAGGAGAGGTCTGTTACACCATGTGGTTTGCTCCACCGCCTGCGGGGATGGACCCAGCGCTGCAGAGGCTACGGACAGCCTCACAGCGCTGCGCTCAACTGCCTGCGCCACCAGGGAGGCCCCCAAAAACACAGTATGTTTTAAGAGAATTAAAATTTTAGTGCTTTAGGGTGTTAGTTTTGTCTTTTTCTTTCTTTTTCTTTTTCATTTTTACAAACTGGATGAGAACTGTCTTGTTGGCCTTTGCTTTAAATTCTCAACGGGGACAGAGGCCGTGTCCTAATATAAAATCAGAGCAGACATACCACCTTCTCACCTCGTCTCCTGCTGCTGGAGTATGTGCTTGACGGCCTGAGCTAAAGTGAATGTTTTTCCAGTCCCATAGGGTCCAATGATGAGAACAGGAGGCAGCTGTATGGAAAGCGGAGTTGTGATGGCCAGAACAGCCTCTTTCTGTTTTGCATTTAGCCGAGGATCCAACTGTTCATCCCACTGTCTACAGAAAATATAAATGTAAGTTATTTTAAACACATGCATCTTATTAATAAACAGAATACAGCATATGAGTAGCCTAATTTCACTGAGCCATTAAAAATACTGAAATAACAGCATCTACAGAAACAAATGTTTATTATAAAACTGCTTTTGCAACAATTACTCAAGAGTGTTGATGTGGAATATTTTTGTTATTTGATCAAAACTCAACTTTAGTTATGTTGTCCTATTACAAGACAAAATATTTTTTGATGATTAATCTAAAGACACCACATACTTTTAATCTAGTAGCTGCCAAGTCTATAGATACTGATGGCAATGTCTCAAAAATAAAATTTCTCTGTTACATAAAAGCATCAAAGAAAATTTTTTCTGTAATAATGAAGTGGTAGTTTCACTGCATAGCAAACACAATACACAAGGGAAACTGACTTTCAAATCCTAATCCACTAAACAACCCCTTAAGACGTGGAAAAAAGCCCAAGCCTGTATGTCCCTGTTTAAGAGACAGCAAACATAGAGCTGTTATTCAGAAAAGAGCAGTCTTTTTTAAAAAGGCCAAGAAGGGCCTCCCTGGTGGCACAAGGGGTTAAGACACAACCTATGAAGCTGTCTGCAGCCACTGCAGCACAAGTTCGATCCCCCAGCTGGCCAGGGAGCTACCCACTTGGCACAGCAGACCTCTCCTGACTCACCCGCTGCTCCCCTCAGCAGTGTACTTCGGTCAATCTGCCTGTTCTGTTCCCCACTCTGTCTCTGGTGAATCCTCTCATTCCCCCACACCTCTGGCCAGTACCTCAGCTCTTGTATGCATAAATAAATAAATCTTAAAAAAAAAAAGGCCAAGTAATAGGAAATGTATTCTAATATTCTCATGCACACAAATAATCTACATCTGTCCTACATTTTGGGGTAGAGGACACCTGCCGTGGCAGCACAAGTGACCTATGGCATGAATGAGATCCAGCTCACTGGTCCCGTCACAACTTGGTTAAGTTTCGAGGTTTAAATGGACAGCAGATGCTGAAAGGGATCATACCAAACAGAGCAGCAACAGCATTCTTTCTCACAACTACAATTAAAACACTAAATCTCAACAGCTATGGTAAAAATGATAGGGATGTGAATCAAAATAGGATGGGTGTGTAAAGAGACTCTCAGAAAATTTACAAAATGTCTACAAATAATCCTGAAGGCAGAGGACATGGTTAAGATAGGAAAATCCCCTCTCTGTGAAGCTATACTCTTTTAAAGTCAAAAGCTAATATTTATGGAAAATCTTAACACTTTCAAGTCTTAAAAAAATTATAACTACTGCTATGATAATTTCAAATAAGATTTGCCTAAAAAATATAAAATCTTAGAAAACAAACAGACCATACTTACATGCCACTACTCACTTTCTGAAATTCGAAAAAAAATAAGTAAAAAACAAAAGAACTGACCAGTGTCACTAGATTTCCTGGAATTCATTCACTAAAGCTCAAGCATTTTATTCCAAAGAGTCCTTCAGCACTAACCAGTTTATTGATTCAAAATTCTGCCAGTAACCTGGCAATGTTCTATCCTCTATAAATGAGGAATTGCTCTAGGTGATCGCTAAGTACAGATCTAATACATTTGGCTGAAACTGTGGAATGGTTACCCCAAAACTTCACAGCACCCTTTTTCTCCCTCCATTAATACTGAGCCTAAATAGCTGCAATAGTCCATTTCCCATCTCTTCTACTGGAGATCCAATTTTGGTCAATGAGATATAGGAAGAGGTCCCTCAAAAGGGCTTCTGTATCAATAAAACAACAGAAGCTCAATAAAGGAAACCCCTCATGCTCTTGGCCTTGCTCCTCCACCTGTCAGGAAGGAGCTCATGATGAATAAAACTGCAGCAGTCATCTTGTAATCGGGAAGGAAAGGCATCAAGAAGAAAAACCAACGTAGTCTCTGTCAGAGGAGATGGAGAAACTAGGCCCTTGATGGCACTGCTGAGCCCCAGCACCAACCCTGGATCACCTACCTTCGGGCTTCCCTCTCTACTTGTTTAACATCACAATTATAGCTCAGGAAATTGACATCCATAGCTGACCACTATGATTCTATGTCTGTCCCCAGCAGTCCCTTTATCTGATATGGAGGTAATAATACTTGCACCAAATGGTTATTTTTAGAGATCAAATGAGGTAACACATGCAAATTGTCTAGAAAAATAATTGAGCAGTAAGTGCTCAATTAATGTGAGATTTTATTAATATTAATTTTCTGAGGATTTCAGAAAAAAATATTTTATCTGGTCAGTACACACTTAAACAACAAAAAGATTTCTAAATACCTTCCAATTTTTCAAATTTGGGGACCTTAATGAACTTAGAGATATTAATTATAAAAATAAATATAAGAGGTTAACAATAAACTTATAGGTATAGTTCTAAAATGTCATTCTCTACACAGTCCATTGCTTCAAAACAGATAAAAAACTATCAATATCAGTCATCTCTAGTTTCTGATCATGAATGATAAACATTTATAGAAAGTCAATGAGTAAAACAAGTTATTTATTGTAAAACCTACTTAATAAAGGAAGAAAGATTTACTATGTACATGCCAATGAATCATTTCTATTTTCATAATTTAATATGATATAAAGTCTCTTTGAGTTTATTCTGAATAAGAGTTATCCTATTTCCTGAAGCAAATTAATTCAAAGTTCTTTTTTCTCTGACCTAATTCATTGTTATAATTAATTTATAGACTACATGCTCAAAAATAATTTGAGCATAATAAATTTCATTTATCTATCTGTATTCCACCTTGCTCCAGAAGACTTTAAATGGCTAATGATTTCCCAGTATAATCCCAGACACATAACTTTTAATTACTATTTAAATTACAGTGTTGTAGAATCTCTTCCTGCTTGAAAGTTTTCTTCTACTTGCCATTTAGTCTTTTTTTTTTTTTCTGGTTGAAGTAACATTGGTTTATTATATTACACAGGTTTCAAGTGTACAGACTTACACATCAACATCTGTATATACTATATTATGTTCACCACTAAAAGTCTAGTTTCCATCTATCACTATACAATTGCCCCTTTTACTCAATTTACCAACCTCCCCCTCTCCTTTCCAGTAATCATTATTTTGTTCTCACAGTCTAAGAGTTGGTTTCTGTTTCATTTTCTTTGTTCTTTAGCTACCACAGATGGGTAAATTCATATAGCATTTGTCTATGTTACTGACATTTTCCCACATGACACCTGCAGTCCGTGTATTTGGCTATATCATTATATATAATTTTCAGAAGTGAACATGCCACATAAACATCTAAAACTTTAGGGGCCTCAATGGTGGCCTAGGGGTTAAGTCTCAGCACTATCACCTCCAAGGCCTGAATTCCTTCCCCAGATAAGAAGCTAACCCACATGGCATAGCAGACCTCTCCTCTCTCACCCACTGCTTCCCTCAGCAGTGTATTTCAGTAAATCTGCCTGTTCTGCTCCCTATTTTGTCTCTGGTGGATCATCACACCCCCTGCACCTCTGGCCTATGCCCCAGTTCATCTATGCAAAAAAAACACTTTAGTAGCCCACATTAGAAGCCCTAATTTTCTTCTTTAAACTTGACATCCTAATTAATTTAAATGTGTCACATATTAAGCATGTTGAAGATTCAAAAATAAATAAGACGCAGTCTTCTTCCTTTAAAAGCTCAAGAGACTAATGAGAAAAGAAGAAATGTACACAAATGACAAAATTTGGGTAAAATTATGCTTGAAAGCATGAAACTTACTGAACCGAGCTAACTGTGGGCATTCAAAAAATACCTCTGACATAGTGAAATGGAAGGATCTGGTTCAGCTACTTAAAAGAGAAAGCACTTGAGCTTTCTTAAAGGAAGAGAGATTTTCAATAAATCTTCAATAAATCAATATTGGGTAAAGATTGTTTCAGATAGAGAAAATCACTTACAGACAAGACAGCCAGTTTGAGAGAGGGAGAAGCACAGCATTTAGTGAGTATAGTTTCAGTTTTACAAGATGAAAAAGTTTCAGAGGTTGACTAGACAACATTGTGAATGTACTTAACATTACTGAATTGTACACTTAAAATGATTAAGATGGTAGGTTTTATGTAGATTTTACTATAATTTTTTTTTAATTTTAAGGATTTTTAAAAGATAAGGAGGTAAAGTATACAAACTTCAAGGTAATTCAGAATTGCTAAAGTATGGGAATTTTTTTTAAAGGGAAAAGCGGGGTGTCAAATAGAAAAAAACACAAGTCTAAAAAGAGTTTTGAAAAGCATGGTCAATGAGACCACATAACTTTTTACTGGCTACTCAGACTTTACCTAAATGACAAGGAGAAGTCTTCAGAGACTTGTAAGCAGTGAGATGAAATGATTATTACAGAAACTACCTCTGGAAGAAATATGTGGGTTGGGCCAAAGAACAGAGACTCAGATAGCAGGATGAAGACTGACTAGAAGGCTGTCGAAACAGCCCAGTTCTAAATTAAGCACTGGCTGTGAGAGGGAAGGATGCAGAGAAGCTGAATCAAATGAAAACTGAGACGTCACTGGACTTCTATGATTAGCGGATCACTGACTGCTTTCAGGAGAGTGAAGACATGGAAAACAGGGGCCTCCCTGGAGGCGCAAGGGTTAATACACAACCTATGAAGCTATCCGCTGCCACTGCAGCACAAGGTAGATCCCCGGCCAGGGAGCTACCCACATGGCTCAGGAGACCTCTCCTGACTCGCCCCGCTGCTCCCCTCAGCAGTGTGCTTCGGTTGGTTTGCCAGTTCTGTTCCCCACTCTGTCTCTGATGAACCCTCTCACTCCCCGTGCCTCTGGCCTGTACCCCAGTTCTTGTATGCATAAATAAATAAATCTTAAAAAAAAAAAAAAAGACATGGAAAACACAGACTGAAGAATGAATAACTACTACCAGAAATAGTAGACTATTCCTGCTCAAGAATTTAGGCAGTGGAAAGAGATCAAGCAGTAAGGGCGCCTGACAACAAGAGAGAAATGATTTGGTTTTGGGTTTAAGTCATATTTTGCTTTCTCTGTTTGTAGGTCCAGAAGAAATGGAAAGTGAGAGCAGTGATATGTACCCCTATGCGGCCCATAGACATTACCCACACAACCCTCTGTGCTCATTCTCCCCAGCTACCAGCTGGAGGCCAACACCCAGGGTGACCTTGGATACCACACAGTGAAGATACGAGACCCCTCTATCAGAGATGAAATAGGGTCATCCTGTCATGATTGGATTGACATAAGTGATAAATAAAGAAACTTCTATCATAGAGAGCCACTAAGATTAAAAAAAAAAAAAAATGCAGTGAGCTGAGCCCAAGCAGGAGCTGAGCCCAAGCAGGAGCTGAGCCCAAGCTGAGCCCAAGCAGGAGCTGAGCCCAAGCCCACTGAAAAAGATAAAAGTCAGTTGTAGTCATTGCAGCTATTATCGCTGTCATTCCGGAAACAAAATGCAAGTATCATATTTAATTAGACATAAGCATGTGCTGAATAGAATTTCTTCAGAAAATATTTACTCAACCATTGACTTGAGAGTAGTTTCTGAAGTAGTATCTTCCATGACACTTTCTCCATTTTGGTAAATGACAAAAATGCCTTCTATAGTCAAAATTATTTTAAATTAACTACTTGAACCACTTCAGAAAGGCTCTAATTTCCTCCATTCAACTTCTACTGAGAAATATTCCTAAATTACTTGGCACCCTATCAAATTACAGCTGTGAGAAAAGCAACAGAACTTATTTAGACTCTGAGGAAAGTGAAGAAAATGGATGATGAACCTAAAATGTTTCAATCTAAGGATTCTTTTACTCCTCCTGTCTCAGCTAGTACAATATGTCCTTAAAGTACACTGGCAAACTTCCTTACAAAAGTATGCTTGAATTATTTGACACAGATATTCAATTTAACATTAACATAACTTCCTTTAATACGATGTCTTTTCTGTACCTGTTGGGACTCCAAGGTATGGTTGGAGTCATAGTGATGTCTGGAAATAAAACCCCATTATCCTTGATCCTGTCTAGCGCATAATGCATTTCACAGAGGGGTAATCGATTTAATTGAAACTGAAGTTCAACCTGAAACACAAAAATGAAGTATTTGTTTAAAAAAGCATTAAAGCAAACCAATACTTCTAGCTCACAAGAATACCCTGTGGAGACAATCTTTTAGGGAAGCCAAATCTAGAGATTCATTTAAAGTTCAATCATATTCTAAGAATAATTATACGGTTAATATTTGCTTTGTATATTAAATGTCAGACACTGTAATAAGTATTTGACATAGATTACCTCATTTAATAGTACCAATGATGCATATATATATATATATACTACCTAAACCTCATTTTATATCTAAAGAAATTGAAGCACTTACAAATCACTTAATCTCCTAGATAAAGGTTATCTGATTCCACCATAGCTATAAAGAATATATTTGATAAAATTAATAGAACATCTATGAAATACCATCTCTCAGATGATAAAATTTACTATGAATAATATTCATCAAGTTCTGTTTAAAAAGAAAAAAGTTTAATAGAGCTTCCATATGATCCAGCAATTCCACTCCTAGGTATTTACCCAAAGGACACAGAACCATCAATTCCAAAGAGCACCTGCACCCCTATGTTTATAGCAGCACTATTTACAATAGCTAAGCTTTGGAAACAACCCAAATGCCCAAAAATAGATGACTAGATCAAGAAGATGTGGTACATATACACCATGGAATATTACTCAGCATTCAAAAAAGATAAATACATGCAATTTGCAGCAACATGGATGGCGCTGGAAGGGATCATGCTCAGCGAAATAAGCCAGAAAGGAAAAAGAAAAATACCGGATGGTCTCACTCATAGCAGGAATCTAGAAAACTTAAATAAGGGACCAGGAAAAAGAATAACTATAAGTGAAAATCAAAATCAACAAACAACTATGAACCAGAGACACTCTATGGGTGGTGGGGGGCGGAGAGGGGAGGGATTGGGGTCAAAATAAGGGGACTGCAATTGTATGGGGAATACAAAAATAAAATTTATTTAAAAAAAAAGAAAAAGAAAAAAGTTTAGGTTTCCAGCTTCATATGACAGATTGAGCAAAGAGTTCACCTAAGAATCCAGAACGACAAAGTGTACAGGAGCATTGTTCCAGAATGTAATTTAGTTTCTCTTAACCTGTTCCTCCATTGCTGATTTAAAACTCTAATAAAAAAACTCAACCTTGTATAAAACTGGAAAGTTTTACCAATAGATGTTTCTTAGATCAAAGAGAATAAATTTTCTTTGTTACCAAAAGTCCAATTCTCCACCCATGTGTATAACATGCCAATTGCAGAGGCTCTGATTATGGCAGAAGGTGGCAAATCAAACCAGATGGAGAGTGTCAGATGACAAGAAGATTACAGACAACACAGTTGCTGCCTTCAAAACATACCTGTGTATCATAATCAGGCCGAAGATTAAGTTCTTCACAACATTCCCTGGATATCCTTAAAAATATATATTCTTTTGTCTTTTCTTCAATAGTAGCTTCATAAACCTTCTCTTTGGCTCCCTGGGTCTGCACTAGCTTCTCTTTAGGGACTGGCAATAAATAAACAGCATTGACTTTGGTCATCACCAGCCGTCCAGCCAAAGTATCTTCAGAAAGTGTTTTAGTAAGTTTAAAACGACCAAAAAGTTGTCCATTCTGAGCATACTTTGCACCTCCAGAAACTCCAGTGAGCATGAAGCTTGCTAGAATCTGCAATTGCACTTTAAGGTTGAACCTAAATCAGAAGTAGAAAATGAGTTGAATATTTAGAATCAAAAACTAGAATTAAAAAAAGTCAAAAGCATACCAAAAAAAGAAAATTTCATTATCAGTTCCACTCCATTAAGCTGCAAATTATATACTCTCTTTCTGCTTTTAATCCAAGATGGACACAACAAAACCTTTTTAAAAAGAATGAACACCTACAAAAGATAAGGCTCTCTTGTGAGTCGAGAGCTGGTGCACTCATTCACGCCTCTGTGCATACATGTGAGGATGAGAGAGAACACATGTGTGAAGGAAGTACAGAGAATCAATTAATCTACATGGTCAAGAAACAGGAAGTGAAAGAAACACTTAAACTAACTGACAGCTTATCTCTTGAGATTTTGAAAGGTACTGTGAGAGGGAAAACAAAGTGGTAACAATGGAGATGTTTTCAACTTTTCCACAGAAGGTTTAAAAAATGTGAATGGAAAGAATTAAATTGTTTTAAAATCTGTATTTACCCATTTGTGAAAAAAGGCTATACTTTTTAACCATACTACTGAGCTCTTTTCTTCTCGGATCTTCTTTTGCATCATGATCGCAAGAATATCTAATAAATTCCTAAAGAAAAAGATCCTCTTAAGGGATCATGCTCAGTGAAATAAGCCAGAAAGAAAAAGAAAAATATCGGATGGTCTCACTCATAGCAGGAATCTAGAAAACTTAAATAAGGGACCAGGAAAAAGAATAACTATTAGAAAGAAAAAATCAAAATCAACAAACAACTATGAACCAGAGACACTCTATGGGGTGTGGGGGGCGGGGAAAGGAGGGCTTAGGGTCAAAATAAGGGGGTTGTAATTGTATGGGGAATATAAAAAATAAAATTTAAATTAAAAAAAAGAAATAGATCCTCTTGTAAAGCATTAAAAATTTCTTTAATGGAAATATCTGTGTTGTTTATGACATTAGGAAGCCAAATATAATTAAAACACTACTATTAAGTTTTTGAAAGTTCACTTACATACTTTTTAATAAAATTATAAGGATAGGGAAATACTTTCACAGAAAAAAATTACTGAAGGAAAATAACACATCTAAAGAGTTATTTATGCATATAACAAGTCATAAGAGTTTACAAACTCTATTAGTAATTTGAAAATACATTTATAGTAGAACTCTTAAGGCTCCAAAAATATGTGTAAAATTTTTTGGACATATTTCATGTGACTTTATATGAGGAACAAATTAATTCCAGCAATATTTGCCTATACATATATGATAAGTGGAATTATTAAAAATAACATTTCACTCATTCACTACACATGTCAATAGACCTGAGCTAGAAAGAAATACAGATTTGTATGTTACATAATTATCTTGAATCTTTACAGATAGGAATTTAACACTAGGATTCTATAAAAATAAGTCTTAAGATGAAAATGAAACAAAAATAAACTACATTCCCCAGTTAACATATAATCTGTTTTCCTAGTTTTTCTAAATAAAATATGTGCTTTAGAAAAGAACAGGAACCATATGTTATTCATAGTTTCTCAAATGAAGTTTAATTTTTAAATTTTTCACATCTATATCAGTGAGATTTGGGGTCTTAACTTTCTCAGATCAAAGAAATTTCTTACAACACATTCTTGATTCACAAATGATTACTCTGCAAACACTTTCCTTAAACTCCCTCTTCCATTGACTGTAAAGTCATACTCTCCTACCATTTCTTTCTACCTTCCCAACTGCTCTTCCATCTTCCATCTAAATACCATCGCACCTTCTGAAAGCTCTGTGCTGTCCTTTTGCTTAATCTGTACAGTCCCACCAGAGAGATCTCTCTCCCCTACACCTCTCAGCTCAGGGCTATAAACCCAACTGCCAAATGGAAACCTTGATTATATAACCTGCAAGCTCAACAAGAGAAAACAAAATCACCATCTGATTTCCCCACATACCATGTAAAAACCAACCTTCTGTGTATTATACAACTTCAGGACCGGCACTACCATTCACCTAGGTGTCCAAGCCAGAAACCAAGTTATCCTTGACTTTGTCTCTCTCAACCTTCATTCCCCCATCACATAATCACCAGGCCCTTTAAGTTCTTTCTCCTAATTCATCTGCATCTCAATATACTTAATTTGGATGACTATAACGAATTCCTAACATGGCTGCTTTTTTCAAATCTAGTATGCAAACCATCATCAAGAGGATCTTCGTAAAAATGCAATGATAAGGGCCTCCCCTGGTGGCGCAGTGGTTGAGCACTGGGCTGTGAAGCTGCCCGCAGCCTGTGCAGCGCTGGTTCAATCCCCGGCTACCAGCGAGGGTCCCACATGGCGCACAGACCTGTCCTGCTGTGCCCACTGCTCCCCTCAGCAGTGTATTTCATCAGTCTGCCTGTTCTGTTCCCCACTCTGGCTCTGGTGAATTCTTTCACCCTCCCGCGCTTCAGACTGTACCCAGTGTTTGTATAAATAAATAAATAAATCTTTTTTTTTTTTTTTAAGAAAAAAAAATGCAATGATGAGAAGCAGCTTCTTATGGCTCTGAGGGTAAGGTTTAAACAGCTCTCACCACTCAACCACACGCGTGCCTTCCATTACAACGACTAACAACTTGCAGCTTTCCCCAGAAATTCCTGCTCTTACTCTCATATCCTGTTTCCCCTAAATAAATACCTTTGTCTTATTTCTTCACCTGAAATTTTTTATCTTTTTTTTCAGAATTCAGTTTCAATGCCATCTTGATCCCCTTACTTGACTAACCTCATTCTCTCTACTAATGTGAAGTAGGTACCTCTCATGGGGGCACAGAGGAAGGCCCTTGTACCTTCCTCTAAAGCAGTGCCAATCACACTGTGTGCTAATCACACACCATAGTTGTTTAAGTCCATCTCCCCTCTATTTACAAACTTTGGGGGAATGAGAAAACACCACTTGTTTGCCTTAGAATCAGCAGTCACTAGCCTAGAACTTAACAGAATATTCATTAAGTTGTGCTCACTAAATTAATTTTACATTTTTGCAGTAATCTCATTTTTCCCAAATGTCATATTTTCATTGCAACTACTTTATATTATTCCCTAAGAAATTCTTGAATTTTATCAATTAATATGGACAATAAAGTTTTACTATTACACCTACTTTAGAATCTGCCATCTCAAAAGACTTGATTACAATTTAGCATGCATGAAAAATTAATCTTACAGTTTTAAAGCAATAAGAGAACACACTTTTGGACATTTAGTTGTATCTTGCCACAAAACTCTTGAAGTAAAGACACTAGAAAATAAAAGAACCAATTTTTCTAAAAGATTAACCAATTAAAACTAAAATTACACTAGTAAGCTTTCTTAGGCATTTAAAATATGAATTTCTGAGATTTAATAACTCAGAAATATCTAAAGTATAAATCACATCTTAGAGTTAGATATTTCTTAGGGAAACAAAAAACAATCTTTCCATGACTGCATGCCACAATTTGAAATCAACCTTAAAAGTTTTAGAGAATGGCAGAATAGTAGGCAACCAAATTTTCAACCAATTTAAAACCGCACTTGATAGAACCATGGTTCTATCAATCTTGGCAGTAGTTGTATCCCTTGAGTGTTACTTAAAGAAAATTTCAAAGCTGTCTAGCTAATGTCACGTCATGCACTTTTTGACTAAATGAATGACAACAAAAATCCAAGAAGCAATAAGCCAATAAATAGGTTTTTGAGGCTGAGCAACAGAACCAGGGTATAACTGAGTAAGGCCTGGCACACGGTCATGGTAAAACTGCCTCCCCTGGGGCCTCCCTGGTGGTGCAAGGGGTTAAGCACTGCACTATGAAGCAACCCGTAGCCTCTGCAGCACAAGTTCGATCCCTGACCGGCCAGGGAGCAACCCACATGGCACAGCAGACCTCTCCTGTCTTGCCCGCTGCTCCCCTCAGCAATGTATTTCAGTCAGTCTGCCTGTTCTGTTCCCTGCTCTGTCTCTGGTGGATCCTCTCACCCCCATATCCCTGCATCTCTGGCCTGTATCCCAGCTCTTGTATGCATAAATAAATCTCTAAAAAAAGAAAACCAAAAAACTGCCTCCACACCTAGGCCTGTCATGCCAGCCAGTAGTTAGCACCGAAAAGTCACAGCAACATGACCAGGCACGCCACCACACAATTCAACAGATACAGTGGTTTCAGCCAAGTCGATTTCTTTTCAAAGTACTACGTATTTTAGAATCAAACAGATTTTACTTCAATGCAAAATCATTATTGAATACCTATCGAGACAGCTAAAGAGGATTTTTTTATTTTGAAAAACTCAGAAGCATTTTCTAAAGCTTAAATGAAATACAGTATTATCCTGACCACCCCCACACATGTCACACTAGAAATTAAGAAAGAAGAAACCTCAATTTCTGGACTGCTTTTAAAGACCATTTTTCTCTTAAAAACACTTGATTACTAACATCGACCTCAAACCAAAATATATTTTGTCTAACCTTGAGAGACTTCATTTAATCTACTTTCGAGGCAAGAATGCTAAAGTGACCGTGTAAAAGGTACAGTCCAGTCCCTACAATCAAAATGTAAGAAACCCTTGAATCTACTTTTGTGATTAGAACTATTCTGCTTATATTGTCAGAGTTCACAAATGACCCATACTTTCTCTGGTACTTGGGAAACATCCTACCAATTGTGGAGTAGGTTTGATTTCCAGGTCTATAGGCACATTTCAGTTCCTGCAAAGTACACTGTTACTGTCAATACTCATTCAAGTATTTAGAGGCACCAGTTCATTACCTATAACATTGCCTTCTGGCTTTTAATTGGGTCTTAAGCCACAACAAAACAATCTTTACAATTCTAATGGTTACTTCAGTTTGCTCTATGGCTAGTATTGATTAAACAGACAAGTAAATTGACCCAATCAGACAGACACACCACAGCATGGCCCCCAATGAACAAGTCCAACCTCTGGCCTGTTACTATATATTCCTTGACTAAGAGGTTTTTATAAGAACAAAATATTAAAAAAAAAATTATCTGACAGAGACTGTGCACAGTCCACAAAGCCTGAAATATTTACTCACTGACCCTTTTTAGGTAAGTATGCTGATTTCTATGCTAGAAGCATGTTTTATAGCTGCATGCACATGTCCTTCAAACTCATTTTTAAAAATATTTTAGGTTCTTTGTACTTACTTAAAAATCAAATGAGTCAAATTCAAGGCAACATTAAAGTGCATAAAAAGGTAAAAAATAAAAATAAACCTTTTTAAGCAACTTTTGAAATTGTCAAAGGTTTATGAAAATCCTTATAATATATATTTGTTGTTAGTCCCTCTTCTACCTGCACACAGATGCCTTCCTGTTGTCTAATAACTAGCAGGATTTTCTTTTTTGCATGTGTACCCATTCTATACTGTATTCCATTACACTTTATAAGCCTGCCAAGTTTATAAATATAATTTTCTAGCCTTCACATGTAGGGTTACCTCTGGGTGAGCGTATCATTGGAAAATTACCAGAATTCTGACACAATATTTACTTGTTACCTGTTAGACATGTAGCAATAAATCCTCATTACTATCTTTAAGGGCCTTCAAACCTCTTGTGTAGTCTACATATACAACACATCAAAAGTGATCATGAGATTTGTAACAAGTTGTAAATAACCTTATTTGAATAAGTAACTATAATCTAAAAACTTCTCTTACCATTTCTTACCACAATCTTTCTTTTCATATCTAAGGACAATTTTATACCATGATCATCAAATGCTGCAATTAACAATGTGCTAATTTCATTTCTTTGTTTGCTTTTTCTTATTATATTAAGTGGTCATTGTAGAACACTTTAAAAATAGAGAAAACTATATATAAAAATCACCTAAATTCTAACAACCAGAACATTTTGCTTTAATTCTTTCTATTATGTTTATATACAAATGCATATAAACACAAATATACAAATTAGAATTGCAGAGGATAAGGTTTTATAACTAGTATATTATCCCCTTAATGCTTTACCATGAGCATCTTCATGGCATTAAAAATTCTCCAAGGAAGTAATTTCAATAGTTCTATATTTGATCACATTACTCTTAATTTATTTGACTTACTCTTCACTACTCTCTGATGTCAGTGTTATGTTTGTACATAACAAAATATGTAAAACATCCTTACCTTTACCTCTGACTATTTCTTCAGGATGATTCATCCTAAGTACAATGACTATATCATAAGGTTCAAAGTTTCTAAAGATCCTGAACATGAACTGCCAAACAGCACTCTGAAATATGTACCACCTTAGTTTGCCACCAGCACTCATATCATATTGCAGGTCTTCTCAAGATTTTGCAAGTTGCTTCAGAGTGAACTTTCATCCACTTATCTTCTTGACAGAATCTGACTGCCACAATTTCGTAGGATTTACTCTTTCTTCCATCCCAACTTTCATTTTCAAAAGTTTTTTAAATATTTAAATTATTTTTGAAATATTAATAATCTTTAAGCATACAGGTCTTTTATTATAATTTCTTAGGTATTGTAAAAAAATGATCTATAAATTTCAATAAATTATTTAAAAAATATCATATAAAATTTTTTTCTGACTTTCTATGTATTCCAAAAAAAATTTATGGTTCTAATAAGTTTTTAAACCCTGTTTTATCCCAATATTTATGATTTATCATAGTGTTCTTTCCTAAGAAAAAGGAATCTATTATAATGTAAATCATAAACTTGCATAGTAATGTGAATAATGTGCACTAGGCAAGCCACTGTTCCTGTTATTTAGTAACTGACAATTTCAATGGGACAATCTATAGAAATAGTTGATAAAAATCTTTTTAAAAGACTATCAACATACCATGATTTAGAGTCTTAGCGTAGGGCCTCCCTGGTGGCACAAAGGGTAAAGTCTCAGCACTAGCAAGCTATCACCATCCACTGCAGCATGAGTTCAATCCCCGGCCAAGAAGCTGACACACAAGGCGCAGCAGACCTCTCCTGTCTCCCCAGCTGCTCCCCTCAGCAGTGTATTTCAGTAGATCCTCCTGTTCTGCTCCCCACTGACTCTGGTGAATCCTCTCACAGCCCTCCACCCAGCACCTCTGGCATACACCCCAGTTCCTGTATGCATAAATAAATAAAAATAAATCTTAAAATAATAGTCTTAGAGAAACAAAAAGTACATTACACTTTGTCTTTGCAATTTTTACATGCATATAATTTGAAATCAGACACTATAAAAGTTAGATTCTATATTAATCTAGAAACATAACAGAGTAACATGAGGTATGTTGAAGTTTTCATTTTTCCTTTTTTGAATACATCATTTTTAATGAGCATTCAGTATGTACAAATAATATTAATGGTAAGGTACCAATAAGGCAACTTGGAAAAGAAAAATATATTGGTTAGGCTATATTTCAAGAGAAAGCTACTTGTAAAAATGCGTTTATATCCCATAATGACTTTAGATAAAATCATTCCCATTTTATCTAAAAAAACAGAACATGTCCATGAAATGTAACAATTATTTTATTAATATCTTCATTCACTCAAGCCTTCATTTCTAAGATTACTTTCCCTACAATGATTGAAATAAACCTTTGATTTATATACTCGGTCTTAACCTGTGGCATACAGATAAAATGTAAACTATGTTAATGCATTTATAAACTGCTATAAGATATTTTATTATCATCAAAAGATGTTTCTGGTGATTTTACTCATTTCATCCTTAAAATTACATTTCAAAATAGGTGGTCTCTTTCAGTTGTCATACATTTATTCAGCAAATATTCATTGAGTGCTTGCACTGTCATTAACAGAAACTTCCTGAAAAGCAGGGAGCACATGTTTCTACTTGAAGTACATGATAGAGTCTTGTGGAAATGAACTACACACTTGACACTGGGCGTACCAAAATGAGCAAGACACACTCTTGCCTTACGAAGCTCATCTATAGCTATGGAATAACAACCATTTTCCGGCCTGTTTTCACTTAGGTATATCCCCATTTTAAAAGTAAAAAATACCATCTCAAGAAGAGATTATAAAAACAAAGGTGTGTCTAAAATGACTTACTTGCTCACTTCTTTATACTGGGCTATCTCCTCAATATAAAGAAGGTCATGCAACCGTGACTGATAGTTGCTCTTGGTCAATGATTTGTCTAAAACAGACTGGGTAAATAGCTGGTCAGCAGAGAGAGGAATTTGGTATCTGATAAGAAGGCTCTTCTCCAAATCAGTAGTTTCATTAGGTTCAAAATCTATAATAGTCTTAGAAGAAGAATCCCAACGCTTAGCTGTGGTTACTAGCTGCTGTTTTGCATGCATCAGGTATTCAAGATCTAGATGGAAACAAAAAACACATTTATAAAGGAACACAACATTAAAATTCTCAAATAACACATGTACATGTATGCTTTGCTAACAGAAGTTTACATGCTAGACCTAATGTTCTTAAAACATAGTTATACAAAAATCTATTTGACGTTATTTTCCTCATATCGAAAATATTCTCTGTCTAGCTTAGCAAAATAATGTAAGTAGGAATCCATGTAAAAAACATCTTTTTTTTTTTACATCAGGCCACGTCATGCCAGAACATTACTAACATTTGAAAGTACAGATAACATTTAGAACTTAACTCCTCAGTCAAGAGAAATCTGATCTGCAGGAAGAAGATACGATAAATTCCTCAATAGACAAAATATCCAGTGGTATCACTTTTCTCTTCCTACTGCCAATACTTGCCCCATTATAGAAAGAGAAGATCAGAAAACTGAAAGGTCAAATCTTTTCTGTGTGTGGTAAAGCATAATGAAACTCTCTGTGAGTCAATTTACACAAAAAAACTCTTAGAAAATATTCATGTAAAACACTACTAATTATACATTAAAATGCAGTATGATATACCATTCAAATGCCATTCCACAGAAATCCAAGTTTAGCCTCAGTTAAATTTTACAGAAAAGTAGGGCACAATGTCAAAATAAATAATTGTTCAAGTTTTGACATCCCTGAAAGAAAAGCAGTGTAACAGCAGCACAGGGTGAAATACAGCATAAAACCTAAGCGCTGGGTAAACTCGCTCTATCTGCAGTGCACATGGCTTTTCTATTAGGTGGAATATATATACCCCTGTAAATATGGAACTTAACCAATGTGGAAAAAAAAAGTTGCTTAACTGACTCATTTGTCCAAGATCCAGTTTTAATATAATGAACTTGACAGGTGGCTTCACAATGCAAGTCAAAATTTTAGGAAGAAATGAGAAGTTTTAATAGATCAGTTACTCTCTAAAATACAAAGACAAAATATTTGTCTCTATTTGACATGAAAACATAATAAGTAACTCTCATCTCTTACTGAGATTCCCCTACATTTAAATGTTATAAATTATAAACCTATGCACAAAGCCATTCACCAAGAGAAATTTCTCAATATTAGAAAATAACTTATGATAATTTTATTAAAGATTAAAATGTAAAAAGGCCCTAGTTTAAAAGCAAAGGCCCTAATTTATAACCTTTGCTCCTTAAAAAGACAGTTTTATAGGGCCTCCCCTGGTGACGCAGCGGTTGAGCGCTGGGCTGTGAAGCTGCCTGCAGTCTCTGCAGCGCCGGCTCGTTCCCCGGCCACCAGCGAGGGTCACACACACACACACACACACACACAAAAACAGTTTCATAGGTCAGTTTTATTATCTCTCAAATGACTACCTAAATACAACTATAATCATCAAGATGTATAAAAAGGTGGTCTACTAATTAAAAAATCTAAATTTTTCAAGTACTCCACATAAGATAATGATGATTTTTACAATAGCTTAGCAAGTTCAAGATTTATAAACTAGGGCCTCCCCGGTGGCGCAGCGGTTGAGCGCTGGGTTGCGAAGCTGCCCGCGGCCTCTGCGGCGCCGGTTCGATCCCCGGCTGCTCCCCGGCCACCGGAGGAGGGTCCCACATGGCGCGCAGACCTCTCCTGCCGCCCGCTGCTCCCCTCAGCAGTGTACTTCGGTCCTTCTGCCTGCTCTGCTCCCCACTCTGGCTCTGGTGAATTCTCTTACCCTCCCGTGCTTCTGACTGTACCCAGTGCATGTGTAAACAGAACAAACAAATAAATAAATAAACATGCCTCTATTAAAAAAAAAAAAAAAAGATTTATAAACTATCCACACTTCCTAAGACACTATAAAATTGGACCCCACCCATTAACTCATTTGATCATTTCTACAAAATACATCTAAGACAGATAATATCATCGCTAAAGATCAGGTGCTAATTATCATCAAAATAGCAAAAATGTATCAATTTCTTTCCTTAATTCAAATCTCAAAAATGGTACAATGAAGAAACCAAATAGTCATTTCTTTCAAAATAAAATAAACTCTACATGATATTGAAGAATCTATTAATATGTAATAAAAGGAAGTGCAGCGATTCCTTGGGGATAGGAGAGTTGTATTTCAAAATTTCATTTTAAATAACAAATAGATTCAGACTATGCCTAGGTCAATATTATGTTCACTTTCTTTAAAAAGTCACTAGCTAGTCTTTGCTTAGATTTAAGTAACTGGGATAATAACAAACCTAAAATAGTATAGCTTTCCTTGGAAAAAGCTTTTTGTAGTACCTATTTCATATGCAGGGCAAACTGTACAGAAAGTCTTTCTGCCTGGGCTGGAAAGAGTCAGGTCTTTGGGGAAAGAGGCAAAAGCACATGCTGTTCTCATCCTGTCTGGATAGTGGCAAGACTCCCACCTTGATTTTATAAAATTCTTAAAATGAATGATTTCAGCAAATAGTACAAACATTTCAAAACAACTGCCCATGTGGATTTTTATTTCATTTATTGTCTTAAATGACTATTTGAACAGGGCAGAGGAGGGGAGAGTTGGGGAAAAAAGAAGAATCTTGAAAAAAATCACATGTACCAACATCAAAAAGCCTACAGACTACTGATGCCTCAGTCATTAACTCAGACATCAAAAATGAACTGTGGTGAGCCTCCCTTGTGGCACAGGGGTTAGGTCTCAGTGCTATCAAGCTATCGCCAGCCACTGCAGCATGAGTTTGATCCCCAGCCTTGGGGCTCACCCACATGGCACAGCAGACCTCTCCTGTCTTGCCCGCTGCTCCCCTCAGCAGTGTATTTCAGTAGATCTGCCTGTTCTGCTCCCCACTCTGTCTCTGGTGGATCCTCTCACCCAGCCCCACACCTCTGGCCTAGACCCCAGTTCTCATATGCATAAATAAATAAAATAAATCTTTAAAAAAAAGACAAAATATTTGTCTCTATTTGACATGAAAACATAATAAGTAACTCTCATCTCTTACTGAGATTCCCCTACATTTAAATGTTATAAATTATAAACCTATGCACAAAGCCATTCACCAAGAGAAATTTCTCAATATTAGAAAATAACTTATGATAATTTTATTAAAGATTAAAATGTGGCCAGTAACTACTAAGAAGGTAGCTTCCAAAAACCACTTGACTTTTCCTACTTCCAATGAACTTGAGGTAAACATCTGCCTGCAATCTTCTCATTGATAGTAAGTTAATTAAACCTGCTTAACACCTACCTAAAACACAGGTCTTGGTACTTCCTCTTTAAATAAAGGAGAGAAATGAGGTTCCCCAAGGGAACACTGGACATGAGTAATACTGGGGCTCATGTCACCCCTCCCCCACCTGCAGCACGTGCACACCTGCTAACTTCTAAACCAAACACATGCACTACTCAG
The DNA here is from genome assembly GCF_014898055.3 of Talpa occidentalis. Lineage (NCBI taxonomy): Eukaryota > Metazoa > Chordata > Mammalia > Eulipotyphla > Talpidae > Talpa > Talpa occidentalis. Next base: position 126,158,628 of record NW_023605083.1, on the reverse strand, counting down.
GGCAACCAGGCCTTGGTAGACACTTTTCTTCAACGTACATTAGACTAGAATGAAAAGCACTCTGGAAAGATGAAAAGTGAACAAGTTAGAATCAATACTCATAAAACCACATAGGGAGAGCTTAACACTGCCTTATTAACCAACTCCTCAAAGAAAACTTGACAGAAATAAGCCTATGGACTTTGTTACCCTGAGATGTGCTAGGCAGAAGCTACAAATATATTTTAAGAAAAACATACAAGGAAAAGCTAATGATAACTAGAATATACCTAATCTTTTGAAGATATATCATGAGGGAAAAGCTGCAACTGTCCAAAATAGAATTCAAGGTTGGAATAACTTCAATGTTAGTCTGACACAAGATAGGCTCGCCAATTTCCCTGACCTTCTGATTACTGAGAATAGCAGCTCTCTCATTTCAGTCACACAGTTACTACTCTAATAAAGCACCAGAGGGTTGGGTTGGTGTGTTTTGTTTTGAAGTAGATACTACAGTACACTTGAAAATTATCCTTAATAGGACCTGGAGAGTAGATAAGGAGGGGGAAAAAATCCAATATTCTGTGTACTCAGCACAAGGGCTAACACAAAAGCAGCACAAAATAAACACATATTACTCTAGATACCAAATTTATTTAAAATAGCTGTACTTATCTAGGAATTAAATAAAATGAGATAAAATGATTCCTAATTCCAAAATCAAATACCATATATCCGTAGGAAACTCTCTGATCTGTGACTTTACAATCTTAACTGTTAACAATAAAATAAAATCCAGAAGTAATCCCAAACTACCACTTCAAATACTCATTTCACCAAAACTGCTGCATTGAAACAAGGTTTTATAGCTGGTCCAAGTTGTCTGGTCCCATTTTCCATCTCTTAAGGAGACCAATAAGTTAAAATAGAGTAACAGCACAGGAGTACCTTACACTTTTAACATGCTTTACTCAGCTGAATCATTTATTGACAAATACACTATCATTTAAAGTCAATTTTTCATTACTTTTCTAATCACCTAATATTAAGTAAGTGTATATATACATATTTATAATGTTGAGCATTTTTAAGTCACTAAATGCTAATGTTGACATACACTGCTAGACTCAACATACAGAAATATATAAAGTTTTTAAATTGAAATATAAAAAATATTTTCAACATGTAGCTTTCAGATACTCAAAGCAGAATTTCAAATCAATTTTGCTAGGTAAAAATTTTCCATTACCCAAAACTCTAGTATAAAGTGTATAATGCTTCCTTCTTTTGTAGGTATCTTTTGCCACAAATTTGTAAAAGACACATCTTGACTCCAAAAAAAAATTTTTGTAATCTTTTCTTGACCCTCAATCTCACCAACAAGGGAAAAACACTAAAAAAGGTAAATTTAAAGCTATATGCATTTCCTGAAGAGTTTGCAGGACTGGCATATAACAGCTAGAAGAAAAAATTCATTCACAGCCTATAAATAGAAAAGACTGGGATGCTTTAGACATCATGACAATAATGTAAGAAAAAAAAAAGCAGGTTTTTTTCCCGGATTCAAATTTGAATTAACTATAGCAATTAGAATTTTCAGTTCAGTACTGAACAATGAATTAAATAAATGTCTGCTGAATAACTTAATTTTGAGTTTCAAAGCGTAATGCACTGAGGTAACTAAGTTCCAGGATGCGATCAGTTTGACAGACACTGAGCCTATAATTACCGAGCTGCACAGTGATCTTTAAGAGGGAAATAAAGCATGCACCATTTCCAAACAAATTTGTACATGAACTCTTCACTTATTATTAAGATATCACTTATTGATTTCAGTGGAACACAGTTATAGAAACACTGATATCAGATGGTCCAGTACGGTCCAAATTTCTAACTCTTTGGAAGAGAAACACATGTTCTCAACATTAATTTAAGGACAAAAACTTCCTTAAACAATGAACAGTTAATTAAATGGAAGAAATACTAGTAAAGATATTTCCTATTCAAACTCTAGTTTTACATCATCACTATATTTCTTTGTGTGTGCAGATACCAAATTATATTATGATGTAATTTACAGTATTATCAAAACTATATCGAGACATGACAAAGTCCAGAACTAAGTCAATTTCCTAATTCCAAACTGCATTTGGTCAACATATTCCTGGAATTATGTCCCTCCTAGTTCTAGGTCAAGGAAGATCAAATTATCAACAAGCTTGATGCTGGAGGTGAAATTAGCCAGGCTGTCACTTTGTCACCAATTTAACAAAGAAGTTTCTTCTTCTCAATGCTTCTAAACGTTACCCACATAAGTATCCCAGGAATAGATAACATTGAACACTGACATTTTACATTCTTATTCTTTTTATTAAACCGTGATTTCCCATAAACAAATCTTTTGTCCTCAATTTTTTGCTGACAGGCACTCTGCTGTAATAAAAACACTGCCTACCACTAAAATAGGGGCAGGAAATAAATATTAAACTGTTTATATCTTGCTTTCACTTCTCCAAAATTGTGTTGGGACTATGTCCACAGTTACACACTGAAACAGACACAATGAAAATTTCAAACTTGGGCCTCCCCTGATGGCGCCAGGCGGTTGAGCACAGTGCTGTGAAGCTGCCCCACAGCCCCTGCAGCACAGCTTCGATCCCAGCCGCCCGGGGAGGGTCCCACATGGCGCAGTAGACCTCTCCTGTCCTGCCCACTGCTCCCCTCAGCAGTGTATTTCATCAGTCTGCCTGTTCTGTTCCCAGCTCTGTCTCTGGTGAATCCTCTAACCCTTTCACGCATCTGGCCTGTACCCCGGTTCTTGTATAAATAAATAAATAAATCCTTAAAAAAAAAAAAAAAAAGAAAATTTCAAACTTAACAAAAACATGAAGATATTCAACATCAATTTTAAGACGAGGGAAAACAGAAGACAAAGATAAAACTAAAAATTGGCATAACAGATCAGCTAATTTAAGTAATCACCAAATAAGTCAGTCAAACGTCATTTAGTTTGCCTAAACCTAGATTTAAGTCTTTCTTTACATAATGTTCAAAATCTCATTTTGTACATTTATATTATAAATATAATATTTACTTTTTCCCTAATAATATTTACTTTTTCTCTGTTCTCAAAAAACAAATCTTACTCTATGAAAATGCTTAGTCGCTTTCAATTATTTTCTATACTATAACTTCTAAGAGATAAAACCTTGTTTAAAGGAAATTAAGATATCAAACAGCAGAGAAGTCACTGGAAACAAAAGGATATAGAGAATTATAAAAAGGGAGAAGGGTATAACATTGGTTCTAAATGGGACATCTTTGTGTTAATTCCACCATATCTGAAAGAAATATAAAATTTATTATATTTTCAAATTGATATATTAGGAATATCAGAAATGAAACTATTTCTTTCAGCAACACCATTCCAAATGTCAGTCATCGTGGACCACTTCTCTTCTACCCTCTACCATATTCTCTTGCCAAGATTTGTAGGTGCTGCAGCTTTGGAGGCTCGGGTCTCCCTCTCTGCTTCTGAGTCCCTTTGCTAGCACCCTATTCTGGGTCATTTTCTTTAAATCCTCCTTCTCTCTTCTTACTGTCTTCATCCTGTATGTAAGCCAGAAACTACCCTAACCATGGCTGATAAAAATAACAGCTACTATTTACTGAATACCTACTGTGTGACAGATATTGTGCAAGGTTTATTTCTGGCTCGCACAATAATCTTCTAGAACTAATTGTTCCCAGCCCATTTTATAGATGTTCTTCATGAAGCCCAGAAATGTTAGGTCCTTTGCCCAGAGTCACTGGGGTAATAAACAGGTAATCAGGATTCAAACCCAATCCTACTTGACACTGAGTATGTTTATTTAAAGTGTTTTTTCTTCAACTAGAACAGTACATATCTGAGGTAAAGTAGCCCAAATACCCTAAATCTCTTAAGCCCATGAAGGTACCCTAAAATCCTCATCATCACCATCTCTTTCATTATCAGCTATTTCAATAGCAGCCTTTTTCTCTTACTCACTATGACAGATATTTAATACTTTATATTATTAATAAAATAGGCTTTTTACTAACAAGTTCAGATTCTTAGCAATACTTACAAACTTATTTCTATGGGGAAAATGAGTCATAAGTTATAAATTAACAATATAAAAGCAAACATCTGAAATATAACCCACATGTAAGCCAAAAACATCCTTTCAGAGTTATATTTGAGACTAGAATACATGCTGGTCTCCATAATTTAAATGTCCTTACGATTCAAAAAGGATATTTCCTAGTAGTTCTCAAGTTCTAGACTCTAAAAGCAACTTAGTAGTACAGGGGTAGGCAAACCACAGCATGCAGCCCAATCTAAACCACTGTTGTTGATTTTAAATAAAATTTTATTGTCACACAGATAACCCCATCACTTACATATTGTCTATGGCTGCTTTCTGACCTGAAATATTTACTAACTGGTCCTTTGCAGAAAAAAATGCCAAAGAACTTTTATACAAGAAAATATAATCACAGAGTTTAATTTTGTCAATGAGCATATCCATTTGGCAACGGAAATGAACATATTCTGATTGCAACAAACACTGAAAAGATGACAAAAACAAAATACAACAGACTGAAAAGAGGCAAAAAAGATCAAAGTAAGTAAAATGAAGTCTGGGTAATAATATTAGCATGTACACAAGAAGGTAATGACTACTTGTTAGATTTTGGTACAAAACTTGCTCTAACTTTTCTAGCAGCTTAAGAAAGAAGACAAAACAAGTTCTACCTGTTTACTATGTCCAAAAACTAAAATCCTAGCATTTACTAAAGAAAAAAAGTTCTAGGTTCCTTAAATGAGACGTGATAATGAAACACTCCACAGCACAGTTATTTATTTCATATTACGCTGCTATGTGAAGTGGTCATTAAATAAATATCTAGTGTTTGTTAAATAAAGCACTTAAACGCCAAAGCAAGGTAGGCTACTGTGCCCTTTCCCTGTCCCTTTGGATCTTGGCATAAAATTTAAGGATAGGCAGAAATATTTGGACAACATACAAAGTAATTCATCACCTTCTGCTGATGCTTACGTGTTAAAACCAGGACCCAGAGCAGATCCTGTGAAAAGACTCTTTTATAGTACTGAATGCACAAAACCAACTTGTGAAAACTTGTATTTAGGACTTTTCACTCAAAAGATAATGTACTGACACCGGCAATTTTAACTGGATAATCGGACATGGAAATAGGCATTACAGGTATATTCACAATTACCACTACAATGATATTCTACCCAAAGTAATATTAAAAGGGTTTATACTATGCCAAAATTATCTTACTTTAAAAACAGCTGGTAGACCAAAACAGACCTGATCATGTATTCACGTAAGTCTAGGGAATCTCAAAGCAAGTTTTGCCTCATGACTGTATAAAGAGACTGTATAATGTGAACCATTACAATCTCATTACACAGTAAATGAGTCAATTAATTTGGAGGTTTTTTTCCCTTATTCTCTCCCTAAATGCATGGAATATTTAGGGGCCAATACATATCTTTTAATGTTGCTATTATAGTGCTTTTTAATACATTGTATCAGGGGAAAAAAGTCTAAATATTACCTTCTGTAGAAGCTGCATCAATCATTACTCTTTGCATGAGTACTGGTTCCAATCCAAAGTCGAAAACTATGGTTTGGCGAAAAGTTCCAAATATTTCTGTGTTAAATGCTATCCCGACTTTATACACGTAATGATCTAATCCATTTTGGGCCATCTTTCCTCCTATCCATTCTTGACAGTTTTCTGGGACTTCTTGTGATACCTGGGTAGTACTATCTCCGGCAGATATTGCAATGATACTAAAATGAGGACGATGAGCATCATAAAGCAATGCTACACGATACAGCATTCTTGCAGGCTACAAGGAAGTTAAAATAATTCATTGAGTACAAGGGGTTGAAAAATCCAATTGTAATTGGGCTCTTCAATGAAAATACTTCTATAAGGGACTCTTACTTTCCATGCTTCTAAGATAATATGTTAAAAATACAATTGTGCTCATTAGTCATTTAAGAAAAAAATAATTTTTTAAGAATCAGTTGTCAAAAATCACATATTTAATTTGCCATCAATTATACCTCAGTAAAGCTGAAATTTGAAAAATGATATATTTATGCTACACCACTAGTCTCCCTACTCTTTCTGAGACATGTTCATCTTCAATGTGGCAAAAGCTATCACATAAATGACAATCCACCTCCAACTTTCCATACCCTTGGCCTAAAAAGTTCTATCTAGACTCAAGTAGGAAGTCTTCATAGGAAAAGCAGTTACCTCTGAAGGCAGTGGATTGAGTTCAAGGCCAAAGCTAGAAGTCTGCAGTTTTCATCCCAAAAGGCAGATGGTACAGTGGAAGAAATGCCACCAAAAAGTACACAAAACTTTGCCACTGCACATATTCACAGAAATATTTTATTTTGTTTCATTCTTAAACTTTGAATATTATAATTCAAGATGGGAAGCACTGAAGAAAATGTCTCATATTAAAAACTCATTATTACAGAATTTGTGATTTCATCAAATCAAATATAAAAACAAGTTGTCATTTTTAACTATATTAGAACTGCCAAATTAAACAATTCAATTTTTTAATAGTTAATTATAAGCCATGAACCCCATCCTATGTTACATGTTTGGAAGACATTGTCAGAGAGCTCTTTTATCAAATAGATAATTAAATAAGCAAGCGTCTAAATATTTACAAAGACTTTATCTCAAAATCTAAAAGGAAATTTGTACCTTTAATGATCAAAATAAAGAAATACATGTTAGTATGATATGGGACCTAAATGGAGTGTACTAAGATGAAAATTTTTTCGATGCTATTTTAACACAGACTTAAAGATCAAAAAAAAGCTTTAAGAGAAATTAAATAAAAAATTAAATAAAAAATTTAATTAGCACAAAACTCATACCTTACAAGTGAGAGCAAAGGTCCATGTCTGGTGAGACTTTTTGGTGTTGACAGTAACGGACAGATCTGGATTATGCTCTACTTTTACTCCTTCTATACATTCACTAAGCTGAAAATAAAGAGCAATTCTTGTTACGTTTTTATTCCTAAAAGCACAAAAACTTTGACATGACAAATAAATGTCAACAGTAAAGATGGTGAAGCAACTGTTTACAAAGCAAGCATCTTAGAGTTAATTTTCTGGTATTTTTTAAGAACAAAATATTATAAAGCTAAAGAAACAAAAGAAAATTAACCCTAAAAGACAGCGGTAAAAACTCTTTGAATGAAGATAAATTAACATAAAACCTGCAAATCTCTAAATAAATGGCTTAGCTTTGCTCTTTATTTTAGCAAATGGGTGTATTTTTGCTACTAAAAACACTTTATCAAGAATCAAGTTCTTCATATATAGGATAAGGAAATAAATGAAAACATAGCACAAAATAAAGTCAACACTCAAACAAGGCCATAGCTTAAAACAAACAAACAAACAAAAACGTAGTTTATTTTCCTCACCACTTTCTCAGGAGATAATGAATTCATCCACTTTTCTATCAAGGTTTCCATGTAACTGCCTGAGAGCTGTTTATTCTCATTTTGCTGTTTCAATTTTATCAACCGTGAAGCATATCTTTTCTGCCATTCTGCTAGTTCTTCCTGGGAATGTGCTGAAGTACACTGGGCACCATACCTACAGATTCCTTGCTCTAAAAATCTAAGTAGAATAGGAAAGACTTTTTATCATATACTTTGTTGGACCATTTAAAAGATAAACTTCCAGCATTTGCCCTCTGACTCTTCAATAATAAAAACAGAACTTCATATCATCACACTGTTTTTGCAGAGGAGGAAGAAGAGGTTTAGAGAACATTTCAAAAGTTCATCAAAACGGCAACTCCCCATATTCTTTCATGGGAATAAGGAGAGGCTAAGGAAGAACATATTCATGACCACCACCCTCGTCCTTCAGAGACAGTGAAAAGGTAGATTCCTTCATGACACAGCAGCGATATTAGACGATTCCTCTAAGAGCAGAATTTTTCTAAAGCAACACTGACATCAAGTGGATTAGTTCCTCGAACACAGGTATGCCCTACTTCCCAAATGATATGACCTCAAGAAAATTTTCTACATACTGTGAAATTTCATTCTGGAAAAAAATTAATAGCTTGTTAAATTGTCACATTTTTACTCTTTTCACATGGCTGTTAACTATATTTCATTGAAAATAATGGTTATTATTAATATGTTTGAAGTTTTAAATAAAGAATAAAAGTTTTATATTAAAATCACAATTTATCCAACAATCAAATTAAATCCTTTAATGGGTAAAAATTCACACATTTTATTTTTTTTTAAGATTTATTTATTTATGCATACAAGACCTGGGGTACAGGCCAGAGGTGCGGGAGGTGAGAGGATTCACCAGAGACAGAGTGGGGTGCAGAACAGGTGGATCCACTGGAGTATACTTCTGAGGGGAGCAGGGGGTGAGACAGGAGAGGTCTGCTGTGCCATGTGGGTTGCTCCCTGGCCAGGGATGGAACTCAGTGCTTCAGTGGCTGCAGATTGCTTCACAGTGCTGAGACTTAAACCCTTGCACCACCAGGGAGGCCCCCACATGCATTTATTTTAAAGGAGACTGAATTAATGATATCTCAGTACTGATAACTCAGAAAATTAAACTGACAATTTGATGATCAAAAACAGATAAAAATGCAAGATTCTGATCTTTTTTTTAGTTTTAAATACCCTGCAAAAGTATGGGTTCAGTCAGTTTTTAAACAATTGAAACATTACAAAATTAATAAAAGACCCTCTGAGAAGAAATTAAAATTAAACTATAAATAGTAAAGCAGAAACATGAAAGATATAATTTTTCAACTGGAAAAATGTGGACAGTAGAAAGATAAATGAACCGTCGCACAATATAAATTACCAAATGGTTCGCCCTACTTAAAAAGGTAAATAGTTTAAAGCTTTTCTTGATTATACGAATAGTGTACTTGAACTAGTAAGTTGTACTATGCTTCATAAGACATTATTCTCTTAAGTGTGTCTTCATGAGACAAGTATTTCTTTGCCTTGCTATTGCTTTATTTCCCTAAAATTTGACAGTCTTATATTCTTATCCAGACTGTAGGTTCTCACAAATCCTTTGTACAGGATTGTGCACTACCTCCCCTACAACAAAACACCACCAGGATTTTTAAAATTTTCTAGTTTCTTTATACCTATCTGAAGTCTTGACTATTAAATCATCAAAACTACATACCGAATTTCCTTCATTATCAAAGGCAATCTAAAGAAATGAGAATTTACATCCAAAATCCCACTAGTTACTACTTTTCATAAAAGAAACTCAAGAATTTACCTTTTTAAATGTGACTTTAATAATTCCACTTTAATATATAACTATTCAATTTGAATAATTCAATTTTATATCCTTCAAATATAAATTATTCCTAAATTCCATAGGGATTACATGAAGATAACAAATTTTCTTTTCCCTAGGGAAGTTATTAAGATATCTGTACACCTCTTTGTCTATTTTATGTTCTACTTCAGTTTATGTAAAGTAATCTCAATTTCAATAACCATAAGTTAAACAAGATGGCCAGCAATTAAATCCTTATAATAATAAAATTGGTATAACGAGAGACTACTAAACAAAGCCTTCACCTACATTTGGATCATTTGGTAATTAACAGGAGGCTCATCGATGTGGGTATGCTTTTATTATTTATGATAACAACCATAATGGTTTCTGTTTCAAATAGAAAATAAACCATTTAATACTCAACCATGACACACCTGACCCTTGAACAACATGACAGTAAACTAGGAGCACCATGCTGTTGAAAATCTGCATACTGTAACTTTGATACCCTAAAATCTTAACTACAGTGATCTTGGTATCATTGGGGACTGGTTTTAGGACTCCCTCCAAAACCAAATATCTACTAATTCCAAAATCTGCTAATACTCAAGCCCCTTATAGTCCATATGAGGAGCTGATCCACCATATCCGGGAGTTAATCACTAGAGGATTCAGCCAACTGATATCTGAGGTTGACTGAATGCTGAATGAGGAACCCACCTATCTAAAACAATCTGATATGAGTGGATCCACACAGTTCAAACCATGTTGTTCAAGGACCAACTGTACTACATATTATCACCTTTAAATTTGAGTTACTACTTTTCAAAAAGTGAAGGAAAGTAACTGTCCTTTGAAGAAAGAAATATTATTGTTTAAAAAAAAAAATAATTCACCTTACCTTTTACACAAAGTATATTCCTCGCTGCTTGTAATTCCCCTAGGTGGTGGGCGGAAATGCCAACCATTACAAGATCCTAAAGAGTAATCAGGATATAGTCATATCATTTGAGGCTTGCTAATAATTCTGATACTTTAATAAGAAATATTACAAGCAAACCCACTGCATATATCAACTGGGATGATGTAAAAAAGGCATACTCGCTCCTACCAAAAAAGTAATCTGCCAATTGACTAAGTTAAATTAACTAACCATGTAAAACTTAGAAATCAGTGGCGAAGCAGTCACCCAACTGCTATTTCATGTCAATAATTGACTCTCTCCTAGCAAGTGGTGGACATGTTTCCATGCAGGGAGACGCGGGCATGCTTGTTATCTCCTCAGCATGGGTATGCTTCTACTAGGAATCTCTTTAGGAATGCAAAAATTACCATATTCTGGAAAGAAACTTTGTAGAACAAATTCCAGTACTGCATATTAAGTGAGAGGTCCCATATTACTACCCATGTTCCTCAGGACCTGTCTGACACACGTTTGGTGTCAAGTCATCCTTTTTTTTAAACTGAAATAAAATTCAAAAAATTGAATCCTGAGATAGGAGCAAAAAAAATAACATTTATTTACTTCTGACTACAATTACTTCTCTAAATGACTGATTTAGAGAAGAGGTTCCAAATTAAGTCAAGAAAAAGAAGGCCTAAGATAGAGCAGGGACAAGGTTTCAAAGACCTTATAGTCATTATCTATTTCCTTACAAGTCACTGTACCTCTTCCCTCCTAAAAAAAGAGCCAAACTGAGTTTAAATTTGTGATTCATCCCTGTGTGGCACTAGGAAAATTACCGAACCTTAATAAATACCAGTCTCATCACCTATAAAGACAGAGAAGGGCTCTAAGGAGTCATATGTTTGTAAAAGTTGCTACACACTACACAGTCTAGCAAGCAGTCCATGAGTGAGCAGTCTCTTTCGCTTTCCTTTAGAGAACGAGAAGAGGAGAAAACAGACTTTAAGAGTGGTAGGTGCCACACAGCTTAGAGATCAGAACTTCCAAAAAGTATTAACTGTACTAGCCCACAGAGAGAGAAAGGGAAAAAGTCTCAATCCACAGAATGAGGGTTAAATTTAAAACTCTATGGAAGCAAGAAGATGAAGGAGGTGGATCAATTATCTCCTCACTTCATGCCACTACTCTATGAAAAGGAGCCAGTGAAAAACTGCTTTCATCCACATCTACTTCTAAAAATGAACATTTTATATTCCCTCCTACTATATTCCTCCCAATAATCAGTAATAAAGCAAGGCACAGAACACAGCTACCAGAAGTCATGCAGAGCCTGGTACTCACCCTCCTCGAAGTCTTCCACATGATACCCAGAGAGGACGTTACTAGTTGCTGTCTGTAATTTTTCAAATAAAAGACAATTACGAAATAACCAGTGGATGTTGAATTAAACTTTGACATTTCCAACATTTTTTTAAAGGTGCAGTCGGAATACTTACATTTTTAATGAACATTAGAGTTGCAAATGATATATTTTGCTCTTTGCTCTATACTAAACTATAGTTAAAAGCGGAAAATATGTATCTGTGTGGACCTCATTAAAGGAAAATGGTAGATTCCCTACATAAAAAAGTACCTGGTAGCAAATTTAGAGAAATCTAAGTCCCTAGTCTTGCACACTAACCACCCAATTTTCAGTTCACTCTCCTTTTTCATTACACCTAGAAAATTACTGGCTAATGAGATGCCTTTTCTCCTGCCTCAAGGGCAATGCTACGCTTTGGGGCCTGGAAGGACATACTGCCCAGTCCCCTCACTCTGGGACCTGGTTATCCCACAATGGAACCCAAGGCTGGGAAACCACTCATTCTGATTTTCTGCTCTTCTTGACTTGCTTACTGCAGATAAATTCCTATTCTGCCCCTACAGCTGTCCAATTTAAACCCAGTGTGCCAGCCGTAGCACTTGCTCTTAACTCTTTAGCATTTTACATGCCGGGTTGCTGTCAGTTACATACAGATTGTCAATAACCTGCCTCTCCACATTCCTGTAGCTTACAGACTATCTGGCCCTCGAAAGGTGCTCTGCAAATGTTTGTCAGATAGATGATTACCCAAGCATACTATGTCCAAAGAAAATCTGTCAACTTTATCCTTAATCTAATCCTCCTTCAAGGTTCCTTATCTTGAATGAATGGAGTCACCCTCCTCCAAAGGGATCAGACTGAAGTTCTGAAAGCCATCTTAAACTCTCCCTCTTCTGTCCTGCTCTGAGTATTGCCCCAATCTTACCCAACCAGGTCTAGAATGTGTCTGAGATGCTCTACTCCCACTGTCCCTGTCCTGGGGAAGGCCCTCATTACTATTTGTCACATCTACCCCTGCACCAAATGACTGCAGCTCTTACCCTTTTACCAAGTCACCTCTGGCTCTTTACTTAGCCACCCTGATGCCCTAACCTCAGTTCCCACAATCCCCTCTGCTGTCTCCCACTTACATCTCTTTTACAGCACTAGTGACCCCCAGCTGCCCTGGGGGTATATAACGCCAAGTGCATCTCAGACTGGCCCACCCCACTGTATTTCATGGGTATCTCCGCTTTCCAAAACCCGCTGAATCCAGAACAATACAGGCACTCAGCAAATGCTGAGCTGAATCAGAAGACGCTATCTCAAGACACAATTTGGAATGTCTTGTACCACGGAAAGAGCGTCATCAATGCTACTTAGCTATAACTTAACAATCACATCACTATAATTTATATGCAGTTCTTAAATTGGTTTTTAGGAGCTAGAACTCAATCTCTGTTACTGTTTCTCCATGAAAGTGCCTCTGATTCTCAAACAACTTTACTTATAAGTTTTTAAAGGCAACCCATTCTTCATAAAATAAGGGACTGAATACAAGAATACCTAAGTTAACAAATCAGGAGTAACTGTTCACACTACACAGATTCTATGCTCACAAAGATGGAATAAAAGATCTCTTTAAACTCCACAAGCAAGGTCCAAGTGCCAAAGTCCCACACAAGTCCTTAAAATATGATTCCATTTACCCAGAATAGACAAATATAAAAACAGAAAATTCACTTCTAAGGTGAAAAATTTTAAGTGTCGCCTCTTAAAAACATCAAAATAAATGCATTAAATGTGAAAGAAAAGGAGTAAGAACAAAATGTTTGCTCACAAAATAAAGTCCACAGCATTGATAATTCTTAGAAGGGCCGAGCGGCAGGCCTCAAGCTACTTGAGCCTGGGAATAGCAAGTCTCCCTCAAGGAGCTGATGAAATGAGAAGCTCGGTCTAGGCTGCATATCTGGCTGCTACGGCTTTTAAAGGTTCCAAAGTACTGTGTTTGTTTTTTGTTTTTGAGGTTTTTTTTTTTTTTTTTTTTTCCATAAACACCCTTTTAATATGCTCAGACTCCAAGACAAAAGCAAAATTATCAATTAACTTGTGATCTTCAGTCTTTACTGACACCTTGAGGGAAAGCAGCCAAATTTCATATGGCAAAATTCCTATAAATGTACAATCAAATCCACTGACTTTCTATTTTAAACTTCACTAAAGAATATGCATTGTCTTTTGTTTTTCCTTAACCAGTCTTTATTTCCATGTCTTTGTCCTCATCCATTAGCACTTACTAAATAAGGAGCTCAGTCCAATCTTTAACAAATTGCTGTTATTTTAAAAAATCTAAGTGTAATAATTAATAAGGGTAGCCACTGTTTGTTAGCTTTTCCTAGATGTAATTTTTAAAATTATATTGGTTCACTAACTAAAAAAAATACTACTCTAGTTACAGAGAAAAGAAATTATAAACAAATCTCAAATCACTTCTTCCAAAAGTCAAGTCACAAAATAAGAGCCAAGTGATATTGTGGCCTTACATGTAACAGGATTATAATTTTTTAAAACACATTTGCACGATTACTAAATGTAAAGCTGGTAATTTAATTAAGGAAATAACAGAGAAGGACAAAACCAAAAATCTTAATAAAAGGTCATTTCAATTTATATTCTCATTTTAAAAGCTAAAATATTTATAATTGTCATCTTTATTCCTCAGAAATTAAAAAAACGACATATATACAAGAGACAAAAGCTAATTAGAGCTTACTGGTTCCCAGTTTCACAGTAAGGTAACATAAAACAAAGAAAATAACATTTTTTTTAAAAGCCAATATAATTTTACCAAGACAAACAGTATCTATAACCAGTTTATTAATTCACAAAGATTTTCGTCCTTGCTCATTTGTGTGGGGTCAATCTCCCCAAAAGATCAGATTTTTCTAATGTGCCCAAAGCAGGTCTCCTGTCACCTTAGTGTGAAAATTAAATGTTACTGGAGGCCTGTGAGCCTCAGGAAGTCTACTGCTATTCCTTAAGAATGCAAATTTCGGGCCTTCCCGGTGGCGCAGCAGTTGAGCGCTGGGTTGCAAAGCTGCCCGGCGGCCTCTGCGGCGCCGGTTCAATCCCCAGCTGCTCCCCTGCCACAGGAGGAGGGTCCCACATGGCGCGCAGACCTCTCCTGCCGCCCGCTGCTCCCCTCAGCAGTGTACTTCAGCCCTTCTGCCTGCTCTGCTCCCCACTCTGGCTCTGGTGAATTCTCTCACCCTCCCGCACTTCTGACTGTACCCAGTGCATGTATAAACAAACAAACAAACAAATAAATAAATAAAACATGCCTCTATAAAAAAAAAAAAAAGAATGCAAATTTCCTTGAGTGGAGAACAGTGAGCACCCAGAAGATTAGGCAAACTTCTCTTCTTGCCTAAGTCCTTAGGCCTTCCCTAACTGAAGAAGAAATCACTGCTTTCCCTTTTATGACCTAGAAGAATGTAATTTGAGGGGTCTCATGCAGCTGAAGGTAAATCAATAAGTATGTCTTCTCTGAGACACGGTTCCCCTTTCCTTGACTGTCATCTGAAGTCTCCCTTCCCCTCCCCCCTCAATGCCCCAGGTCCCTAAACACAGGATGAAGATCCCTGGTCTGTTCCATTATTTATTAGAATTTACAACCATATGATTACTCCAAAAGTATGTCATTAAATTGTGTTGTTGATAGGGTGGTGGTGTTCTGGTGACTTGTCCAGCCCAAGAGGAACCCAGAGGGGCACAGGAATATTTCCTCTGTGCCCAGACACTCGTTTGCTGCTACAAACATGATAATATTACCAGATTTAGAATGGGAAATAAACTACCAAAGGTCATGGGTCATGCTCCAGGTCTCGACAAATCCTCTACCTCACTCTCCATGAAACTGGCACCTTATCAACTCTCAGCTCTTTGCTCAACTATCCCATCCCCTGACCACCCAATCCAGGTAAGGTTCTATCACAGAAAACTTACTATTTTCCCCATATTATTTACCTCAAAATATCTGTAATGGGATCAGAAATTTGAGACTCACAAACCTATGAGTCTTTTACATGGTGATGTTGTCCCTGGACTTCAGCCTATCATGTGTCCTCAAGTCCTTCAACAGAGCACATTTTTGTTCCCACTTACCCTGATGTATATTATTCCTATCTCCTAAACCCATCCCCCCATAATAGTCTTTAAATCACAGGCTTCCTCATATTGCTTAAAAAACATACAAAAGGCTTAAGGAATACCTCATTTTTTAATGACAGCATTTTCTAACAGCCAATGTCATTAAAAACTAAAAATTCCCAATCATCTTTCCATTTGCTGGCCAAAGACAGGAATTAAGGACAGAAGAGAAGACCTGAGAGGCAGAGATGTGAGAAGAAGCAAGTTCCCACGATGGGACCAAGCTGGGTTACAGGAGAAGATTGGAAAGTTCCATGACTTCACCTTTATAGTATTGCTTTCTTGGTCCACACACATTGATTTTCCTAAGTCTAATTCAAAACACATACTAGTGACTTAAACTCTTTCCAGACAGATCCATTGAAATAGTCTTACCTCTGTTTCTATGAGAAGTGTTTTCAGTCTTGTCAAATCTTTTGTTACCATCCCATTCTGAAAAAGTGAATGAAAAAGGGAAAAAACAATTAGCACATTTGTTCTCTGCTAAGGGGACTTATAACTGAGTTTCTCAGACATCTCTAAGCTTTAGCTATAGAAATAAACTCTTCTCATCTCCTGCCCCCACTACCATTAATGATGCCAATAAAACTGACCATCTATAAGGAATGCTAAAAAGGTTAACAGGACAAAATATACACTATGCCCTGAACCAATGTAATCAATTTTCCAAAGTTTAAAATTAGTTCAGTAAAGTATTCACAATGGCTACCATTGAAGAAGAAGACAGGGGAAGTGAAGAGAAAGATAAACCTGAACATTACTTTTTTCAATAACACCAATGGGCTATATTTGTAAAATGATGAACTCAATTATTTATCCAAGACTCAAGATTCACAATGATCATACCACCTTGCTATTGATAAAGCAGCCGAAGGAAAATATGCAAATTCACTCTTCTAAAATTCAAGTTTCACTTGAGATTTAAAAGCAAATTTCTTATTCCTAGTTTTAAATCTAAAAACCCAACAGGTAAAAACTGTGCACTAAAAGTTGCCTAAGGGTAGATCTAAATAATAAAGAAGAGAGATATTCTTTGTCATCTACTGAGAACTAAATAGCTATACAATTTTGCTATGTTAATAATATACATTAGCTTTAAAATTCATTCATGAGTTTGGGGAAATCAAAAAACATTGTTTAATCAACTAAATAATTTACTGCACAAGTCATCCTCATAGGTGGGTCACTACATTACTCTCAGCAGTACACTAAGTACATTCCTAAATTCTGCTTTTTAAACCAAATATTTATTTGCAGCAAAAACACAACTTTGCGCCAGATTTTCACAATTCATAGGAATAAAAAAAACACAGGAAACTCTTGTTATTTAGTAAAGTATATACATATACTTTCTTGTTTTCACTGTTTTTCATTGTGAGTCATGAAAAAGCCAGCCAATTTTACAAATTACCAAGTGGTAAATAAAAGTTGTAATATTTCTAATTTCTACAGATGCCAGCTCTAACGTTCCAAAAGTATTCTTTCAATTATCTCAACAAAAAATAATATAGGAAATTAAATGCTATACCAAAAAATTTTACTCCAGAGTCTAAAAATTATTAGATAGCTCCAATCAGAATGGTAACGAATATTAACTTATACACATACCATCTTCAAAGACAAAAATAATTACTGGTTAGTTTAAATAAATTTAAAGATTTCATAAAATAAATGGCTAATTCTAAAAACCTTTAAGATTATATGTCCACAGGACCATTTTAAAACCAAAAATACTTCCAGGTCCCATTAAATTATATCTTGAAAGAAAATCATTTACTTGTCCTTTATTTTCAAGCTCTAACAAGTACCTGCAAGGTTTATGTATATCATGATGAACTACATGAATCCAATGATTAAAATTCAGTTTGTTGAAGAAAAATGAGTATCTCAAGATACTCATGAACTCTGATTTCTGACAGAAGGAACTAAGATGAAAAATGCGCGAAGTATTTCCCCCCCAAATTTGCCTATGCAATCAAATGAATTGAATCCATTTTCAGACCTTCAAAATTAGAAATCAACATACCAGGGACTCTCCTGTCAGTGACTTGGCAAGAATGCTGGACACAGGTTGGAGCTTTCCTTTCAGTTGCATGCAGCAAAGCACTGCCCGAAAGGCACCGTCTCCCTTGGCCAGGCCTTCTCCCAGCACTATCGTGAAAGAATGGCCATCATTAACCATGTGACATTTAATACACACCACTCCTGATTATATTATTAGCGCACACAATCCCAAGAATGACTTCTTATATGCTCAAAGAATAACACTGAGAACTAACTAGAGGAAAGCTGGGTTCCAATTCCATCCAGAACATGGATGAAGGAAAGAAAGAAAAGGCAGGGACAACCAGCATGCCTGACCCGCTACAGTCTAGAGCCAAAATCAAAGGGAGAAGAATCAATCTTTAAGCTTTAAGTTTTCCAGTGAAAACTACTACTGTCTATGATTTCTGGATAAAGGAGGACTTTCAAACTGCAGCTATCCACTGAATAAATTCTAACATTTTCACAGTCACACAAGAAACCCAAGGCCATTAAAACCCATAAAAATAGAAACTGCAAAACTTGGTATCTGGTATTCATAAGCAATTAAAATTAGCCTTTATCAAAACCAGCAACTTTACATACATACTCAACTGTCAACTGGTCACAGAAAATGCTGCCCCAACTGTCTGCAAGTGTTCACAGATTTAAGTTAATACACTTACATGAGGTACATATTTCTAAAATACAAAATATACTCTTTTTTTTTTAAAGATTTTTTTATTCATTTATACAAGCACTGGGTACAGTCAGAAGCGCGGGAGGTAAGAGAATTCACCAGAGCCAGAGCGGGGAGCAGAGCAGGCAGAAGGACCGAGGTACACTGCTGAGGGGAGCAGCGGGCGGCTGGAGAGGTCTGCGTGCCATGTGGGACCCTCCTCTGGTGGCCGGCTAGCAGCAGGGAATCGAACCAGCACTGCAGAGGCTGCGGGCAGCTTCGCAACCCAGTGCTCAACCGCTGCGCCACCGGGGAGGCCCCAAAATATACTCATTTTTATGCCATTTCATTTGAGATGATTTCTCACAGCAACTGCTACCAGTTCAACTAGTAAAACAATCTGTATCCTCTTTACTGCGAAGTTCAAGATTCTATTTTTAGTTTGTACACACTTTAGCTCCTTTTCAAGAAACTAATTTGCTGAGAGAAAATACTCTAGAAATTGCATTTTTTTCTAATTCTAAGAAAACGTTTCTTTTTGTTTTTTTAAAGATTTATTTTTATTTATTTATGCATATAACAACTGGGGTGTAGGCCAGAGGTGAGGGGAGGGAGGTACAGAGGGACTGGGTTGGGGGAGATAGGATTTACCAGAGACAGAGTGGGGAGCAGAATAGGCAGATTCACTGAAATACACTGCTGAGAGGAGCAGTGAGGGAGACAGGAGAGGTCTGCTGCACCTTATGTGGGTTAGCAACCTGGCCAGGGATCAAACTCAGGCCTCAGCAGTGACAGCATGACAGCGCTGAGACTTAAGCCCAGACCAACAGGGAGGACCCCAAGAAAGCATTTCTTTTAGAGATTAGTATTATATACTACATAAGGTCCACATGGATTGTTCCTATTTATTTTGGTTGTGCTGAATATATTGTTTTGTGAAATGTTTGATTTTTTTATACACAAATAACATTATAACAACACTAATAAAATTCTATATAAAAGTTCACTATAACTGGGGCCTCCCTCGTGGCACAAGGGGTTAAGTATTAGCATTATGAAGCTAATAGCACCACTCAGTGCAAGTTCCAGCTCTGGCCAGGGAGGTGACCCACATGGCGCAGAAGATCTCTCCTGTCTTGCCCGCTGCTCCCCTCAGCAGTGTATTTCAGTCAATCTGCCTGTTCTGTTCCCCACTCTGTCTCTGGTGAATCCTCTCAACTCCCGTACCTCTGGCCTGCACCCCAGCTGTTGTATGCATAAATAAATATATCTTTTTTTAAAATTAATAAAAGTTCACCATAAGTTCACCACTCAACTAAACAAACTTTTCACTTATTGACAGTCTCTCCCAATTCTTGTAAATGTTTACATGATGTGACTAACATAAATGTTTACATTCTGCTTTTTCCCCCTTAGCACATTCAATATTTTATATATCATTAGAGTGCTTATATATCATATTATTGTCTATAATGTTCCATCAAGTATATACATCAATTTAACTACTCCCTCCCCAACAAGTCCAAATTTCTTCTAATAAAAATAACACTTCATGCATAAACATTTTCATGCATACACCCTTTATTGAATCTAAACTAGAAGCTGCAGTCTCTCTATATTTAAGCTTTCATTCATTTACTTTCAGTTTGGGCCAACTTGTCTCTCCATACAATTGATATCTACTCAGCTATCACTGGATAATTTCAATTTAGAGTTTCTTTAAATGTATCTTGAGCATCTAATAAAATTCCAAGGTAAGCCCACATCTCCCTCGGGTCTTACTATTCCTAAAACTATTCAAACATGACCTAAGACAAGTCATTTTATCTCTCTGGCCCTCAGTGTGGTCGGTCATCTGCAAAATAAACACATGTGAATTTGTTATAAGGATAAAATGATACAATGCAAATAAAATGCTGTGAAGGAAAATGACAGTCCTACTAAGGTCTGAAATTCTTATAAATTCACCTCCTTGTAAAAAGGAGGTGACAGTAGCTACAGTAGTAGCTACCTTATAAGGTTCCGGTAAAGATTGTGGTAATTATATGAAGAATCTAACATATCTCCTCTAAAAGTTTCCTAAATTTACCTTCCCCTTCTAAAAATTATAAAGCAGTAGCACTGAGAACTACTAAGAAAATAGTCTAGTTCCTTTTCAGTAATCGGGATATTAAGAAACTAATTGACACAGGTTGAAAAATATTTCAGGGGGACAAAAAAAAATTCTAACATTTCAACCTCAAATGATTATGTCTTGTTTCAAGAATATTAAATCACATCACATTTTCAAACATTTCTCACGGATCTTTGGTTTTTGTATAAGGTATTTGCTGAATTTTGTTTTGCAAAGATTCCTCCATTACACTGACGTCTGAATGTCTCAATATATGTCAAAATTATGTTCCTCTTTTCTCTTTTTAGATAAGAAGCAATATTGATATCCTTCTTTTCCAGCTGTTCCTTTAAATGCAATTCAGTTTGTCTTGCAGGTTCCCACATAAAGAACGATGGCAAAGAAATAGTCAACAACTATAGATAAAAAGCTCCCTTACTACACAGTATCATATAACAAAATTAATTAAATTGCAAAGCTGCCAATTGGGTACCTTATTATCTTTCGTATCGTAGAAAAGCTTGAAAGAAAACAGAGTATGGCTTAGTGTATCATTAAACTAGCCTTAGCTATATAATAATTGAACTTGCCAAAAGATTAAAAAAAAAATCCAACTTTGAGAATTTTAAAAAAGTTACAAACCTGTGCATGTAAATTCTCTTCTCACTGTCTGTGAGATTGTACTGTGAGCACATAACTGTTCCCAACCTGAACTGGAGCTCCTTCCTGTCCCTTGGAAGTTACGCCTGGTGGCGCAAGAGGTTAAGTCTCAGCACTATGAAGCTGTCGGCAGCCACTGCAGCATGAGTTCAATTCCCCGGCCAGGGAGCTGACCCACATGGCACTGAAGACCTCTCCTGTTTGGCCTGCTGCTCCCCTCAGCAGTGTGCTTCAGTCAATCTGCCTGTTCTGCTCCCACTCTGTCGCTGGTGAATCCTCTCATCTTCCCTCCCTCCCCCAAAACACACACACCTCTGGCCTACACCCCAGCTCTTGTATGCATAAATAAAATAAATCTTGAAAAAAAAAAACTTCATGATCTCATTTACAGAATCCTTGGTTGTACAAGTTTTAAAGTTAAGCATTATAGGAGTAAGAAGTACTTTTTTCTTCAACAGCAGTTCATTGTAAACAATTCTGGACTCCCTTCTGGTATTTTCATCCTATAGAAACTTAAGTCGTTTCTCCTGGCTTATGTTCAGCATACCAGTTTAAATTTTAAAGCTAATTCACTCAACTTCCTAATTACTACACAAATACAAATTATACACCATAAAAAGCTGACAACACAATTAAGCATAAAAACAAAGCTGAATAACCTGCTTCCCCAGAAAAATCATAGAAGATTTTTATTTCATCTACTTAAGGCACTATTAAAATGATATTTGTAAAAGTAGCCTGTCCTATATTAGGTGTGCTGTAGAGAGACAATCAATTTGCTGCTCTCAACACCTTCAACTTCCACTTTATAAAGAACTCTAATTTCCAAGATGCATTTGCCATATAGTTACAGCAAAGTTAACCTCTATTAAATGTTGAATAACTGGACTAAGAAGGTTTTTCTATTTTAAAAAATCACTTTAACTTTATTTTTTATCTTGAAACTCTTTCACTGCCATCATTTCCATTTCAAAGTCAACATCTTGCCCTCTCTGTTGTAACCACTCAAAGGAAATCCAGCTTATGGAAAAGCAAGATTTTTCTCAAATTCTCTGCTAAGGCATTCCCTTACTTCATTGTTTCTATGTTTGTTTGTTTTGACTAACCTACTTACTGAGAAAAACTCTAACCTTTTGCTATTCTTGTATTTCCTTTGCTCTGTGGGAGAGCTCTGCTTTCATGTTTTCAAAATAATCTTAATTTTAGTTCCTCGTTTGGTACAGTATTTACTGAGATTTTATAACACATGGTATCATTCCCTTTACATATAAATATAATTTCAGTTAGTATAAAATTAATGCTTACAAATTTCCATGTGTCAAAAGTAACAATGAAATACATTTTAAAATATTACTCATGTCTAAATTAGAAAATGCCTAGAATGACAGTCTTACCACTATGATGAGACAAAACTCCTGAAACTGCATTCAGAGAAGTTCAAAGATAATTGCTTATTTAAACAAGAAAGAGTCTGCGTATTTAGAAGATAACATAGTCCTCAAACTTAACTCAAATATTAAGTAAACATTCATTACCCTCATTTATATTCTGTCCCAAAATTAGTATTCTATAATTTAACTTATTATTCCTATCAACTTAAATATAAGGCCATTATTTAAAATAATTAGTAGATATTACAGAGAAATGAAGAGTGAAAGTCAAAATTCCATTCCATAAAATCTTAAGTTTCTGTTGAAGAACAATCTGTGGTACAGCCATACAAAAGACACGTGTCAGCCATAAAAACAATGAACTACTGATACACACAACTCAGATGGATCTCAAGGGAAGTATAGCAAGGAGAGAAAACCTATCTCAAAAGGTCACATACAATATGATACCCTCATACAACATTTTCAAATGACAAAACTATAAGGATGGGGAACAGATGAGTTAGTTGCCAGGTGGTGGGGTGGTGGGCAGCAGAGGTGGTGAGTGTGACTATGAAAGGCAATATAGGGAAGATCTTCATGGTGATGCAACAGCTGTATCTGGATGTGCTGATGGTTACACCAACTTACAGATGATAAAATGACAAAACTGTACCACTCACTGTACCAATCTCAACTTCTGGTTCTGACAGTGTACTCTAGTTATGTGAGATGTAACCAGCGGGGCAAAGTGGGGGGCACCGGGGACCTCTCTGTGCTGTGAACCTGTAATTATTTCAAAATCAAAACTTTACTGTGAAGTCTGGCTAACAGTAAAAATACTGGCTAGACTAGCTCGAAGGCCCAAATGCTTATCCCCACACCACTAATGAATATCTAAGTTGACCTTGAGCCTCAATTTTTTCATCCCTGGAATATGAAAATCCCCCTTGCCTTGTGTCCCCAAGTTTATTACGCCAATAGAATAACTTCTGCAAAGCCATAAAGAATACACAGGCATTATTTTAGGAAAAAGAGAAGGAACATGGCCTTTCCGGTCAGAAAGACCTAACTTCAAAACCCCTCTGAACTGGTGCTGTGCTCTTAAGCAAGTTCTTTAAACACAAAGCTCTTAAGCAAGTTCTTCAAACACAAAGCTGTTTGCTTCCTCACCTCTAAAACTGGAATGATACTGCAATGTGATTACATAAAATAATATTTTAGAGGGTCTAACCCAGAGATAATTCTGAATAAGTATTATTACCCCTGTTAATTAAGTATCTTTCACAAAAAGAATTTTTTTTTAAAGATTTATTTATTCATGCATACAAGAACCGGGGTACGGGCCGGATGTACGGGAGGGTGAGAGGATTCACCAGAGACAGAGCAGGGAAAAGAACAAGCAGATTGAGTGAAATACACTGCTGAGGGGAGCAGTGGGTGAGACAGGAGATGTCTGCCAAACAAAAAGAATTTTTATAACCATTAATCAAATTTCTTCTGAGAAGAAAGGTGGATAAAGATGCTACATCTTCCCCCAGGGAAAGGACAGAAGGTGCACTCAATCACATATCAATTTGCCTCTTTTAATACAGTTTCTAATCAACAAGAATTGCTGGTTACTGAAGCATTTTCTTCACAGGGCAAATATCATTATAATAAATGTCAACAAACGCCCCAAACTCCTTCGTCTGCAATACTGATTTCTTAAATAATGACACTCTCAACTAGGGTTTAAAAATCTTACAGGCTTATGAAAAATACTCATTGATGTTTATGATGACTGAGTTTGCCGTACACACAACATGTAGCGTGTTACTCTAGTTCATACGATGTTTTTTTTAACTTCACTTTCTCCACTTACCTCCATTTTATCAGCATAAAAATGTTTCCTATATAATAAATATTTCAAAGTCCGGAAAATAATCATTTCTTCATGAAAGTCTTCCTGTTATACCAAATACAATTTACAATCACAGGGCCTCCCTGGTGGCACAAGAGGTCAAGCACTGCACTATGAAGCAATCCGCAGTCTCTGCAGCACGAGTTCGATCCCCGGCTGGCCAGAGAGAAACCCACACGGCACAGCAGACCACTCCTGTCTCACCAGCTGCCCCCCTCAGCAGTGTATTTCAGTCAGTCTGCCTGTTCTGTTCTACACTCTGACTCTGGTGAAATCTCTCACCCCCCGCATCTCTGGCCTGTGCCCCAGCTCTTGTATGCATAAATAAATAAAATCTTAAAAAAAAAAATTTACAATCACATTCAGATAATGAGAACAGACTTAACCACCTCACGGATCCAGGAGTTCCAGCCTGGCAACCTTCACTATCCAAAACACACAAAACTAAAATGCATGAACTTAAAACCCTATGTAGTTTATTTGCATGTACTTGAAGTATAATTTCAACTTCTAAGATTCTGAATCATTTGAACAAAGTCATAAAAAATATTTTGGGGGGGCCTCCCTGGTGGCACATGGGGTTGGGACACAACCTATGGGGCTGTTCCAGCCACTGCAGTGTGAGTTTGATCCCCCGCAAGGGAGCTACCCATGTGGCACAGCAGACCTCTCCTGATTTGCTTGTTGCTTCCCTCAGCAGTGTGTTTCCGTCAATCTGCCTGTTCTGTTTCCCGCTCTGTCTCTGGTGAATCCTCTCACCCCCTCCCCACACCTCTGGCCTGTACCCCAGTACTTGAATGCATAAATAAATAAATCTTTACAGTCTTGAACACTCAGTGAATGGTATCCATGTGTGTATACATTTTTATTAAAAAAATGTAAAAACTTTGAACTAAAAAAAATGTAAAAATTTTAGACTAACTTTTGTTATTTAGTCATTAAAAATATCTATTTTTTCATCCCAGCTATTAAACTATACTTCTTGCATTGAGGCTATTCATTGAAACTCCTGCTGTCACTCTCTTGCTGACTTTTGTGTTTTTATTGCTGCAGTTACTCCATGGAAATACATCATGAAAGGTGCTGTGTTAATAAAGAGCTCTATTTTTACAAAATAAATAAATCTTAAAAAAAATAGTTTGGGGACTACCAGGGAAATCTGATTATGGACTACATTTTAGATATTAAGGCACTACTGTCCATTTCATGAGGTTAATAATAATGTTGTGGTTATGCATTTGTGGTCTTTTCAGATATACATAGATAAATATTTAGGGATAATAGCATGATGTCCAATTATCTTTAAATTATTTCAGAAAAAATTAATGAAGTAAATATGACAAAATGCTATAATCTAAGTTTTAAGAATAAAAATATTTATTATACTATTTCCTCTAGTTTCCTGTATGTTTTAAATTTTTCATAAAAAAAAATAGTTGATGTTTTCTAATTCCCTAACAAAGACTGCCGGTCTGATTTTCTAACTCCGCCTTTGAAAGTGAAATCAAAAGTTCAGAGCAGCAAGAAGAGAAAAGGGTGAAGATTGCTGGAGTGAGGCATGTTGAGAGTTGCAAGGAATGCCCACTGATAACCTGACAGGAAGGGAGCAGACACCCAGGCAATACTATATACGAAGTGCAAATACGGGCCTCAGGCTATGAAGACAGGAGTTATTTCACTGCCATCTGCTGTTACAAAGCAGTGTAATAATTAATAGAGCCTGGGATTCTCCTCTTGCTCTTTGTTTCTGACTGACTGCCTAACCATGGCATTTTTTATGTTACATAAAAATAACAATTCGCAAAGTTGAAAAGAAAAAAATTACATACAATAGCAGAACTCTACAACTAGCAATATAAAAGTATAAATGTGGCCAATATTCCCAAATATCTGTTTCAAATAAATAACTTTCTATACATGGCTCAGAATTTAAACCAGCATTTTCCACGTTCGTACTTAGCACATAAATAGTGAGAAGGAATGCATAGAATTTAATTAATGAAATCCTCCTTTATTGGAAGCAAAACTATTTTCACTTTCCACACAGCACTGTAATGAAAACCATTCCACATACATTTTTTTCCTTCTTTTGGATTATTTATTTGGGATAGTATCCCAGATTAGTGGGTCAATGAGTGTAAACATTACCAAGCTGCATCCTGCTTCATTTTCCACTAACACCACAAGAGTACACTCAGTGCATTACATCAGTATCTTAGACACTGGCTTAACTTTTTCTCCCAACATTATAGAGAAGTGATCAATATATAATTAACTGTGTGTAAGTAGTGCCTACAACTTGGTGAGTGTAGATGTATGTATAGAATTATGTTAATAACATCACAATTCAGGTAATAAACATTCACTACCTGAAAGTTTTCTGATTAAACTTTTATATTATTAATTCAGCAGTTAAAATATTATCTAGGGCCTCCCCTGGTGGCGCAGCAGTTGAGCGCTGGGTTGCGAGGCTGCCCGCAGACTGCAGCGCCAGTTCGATCCCCAGCCACCAGCAAGGGTCCCACCAAAAAAAAAAAAAAAAATTATCTAACTGTAAGTAAAACAATTAACAGAAAATGTAAGATTTTTCTGTATGTTCCTTCACCAACAGTGTTAACTCTTTTGAGAATTCTCACAAATCAGTTAAACTCTTAGGGCTTGAAGGTCTCTAAAATGAGAAGATTACGGCAACCTCACTTGTAGTCACAGAAGAGAAAATTAAAGAGTACCCATCTCTCCCACATGAGATAGGCAAGATGTCCAGACTGATCGGTTCCAGTGTTAGTGAGATTAGAGAGAAAGAACTTTCCCATATATTGCTGGTGAGTATAAGCATTCGAAACTAATATGACAGTACACAAAATAAGTGTATTTGACACTTACTCTGTAAGTATGAGTTTACACTTTAAAAATTATAATTTTTATAATTTTAACCCATATATCCAAATTTTAAAATATATTAGACATCCAACTTTTAAAACTATCCTATAGAAATAAAGGCAGCAGTGAGAAAGATCATTTATTTACAAATAGATTATGACAAACTAGAAAACTAGAACCTCCTGAATGTCAATAAATGTAACAATTTGTGAATAAATTATGCCACAGCTATACTAGGGAATGTCAAACAGGCCCTGGAGCCACTGTATATGTAGACAGCCCTGATCTCTGTATGCAGGAAAGCAAGCTGCTCAGTGATGATCACACAAATCTTTAGTTTTCAAAAGAAAAGCTCTACATACGTATCACAGGCATTGCTGTTTACTGCTACAGAGAAAGGAGCAACAGATACAGCAAACTAAGAAACAATGATTTCTTCAAAAGGGAAAATAATTTTCTTCTTCATATTCCTCTATGTGATTATTTCATTTGTTGGTAATTTTTAAATGTCCATAGAGAGTACAGATTTTGTTAAAGGAAGAAGTACTGGCTATCTCTCAGATTGCAGTTAATTCCTAAAATGCACACTTCTATGAAGGAAGGTTCACAAAAAGGTCATTGAATCTTTAAGGAATGTGCCACTATGCCCAGATGCCACAGCATGGAAGACAGGTTTTTAAGACTTACAATACAAATAGGCAATACTTTTAAGTTTTCACACAAAGGAATAAATAAAAAACAATTTATATGAAACATCTCGGCCTTTTCCTCCACTATACAGGATAAATGAAACTTTATATTATCCAAGCCAATGAGCTGTGCAAAAAATCCCACCAAGAGTGTATGAGAATGTACAGCGAACCCCTCTCCCACTCACTCCTAGATTCATTCTAATGAATTGGCAGCAATCACAAAGAAAAGGATTTCTATTCTGTGAGTACCCAAAAAGCAAGAATCTTATAAATCAATTTCATGCCTAAATGAAAACAAGAAAAAGCACCAAAGAGATTTCTCATCAGTCTCTTCTCTCTAAGGAAAATCTTCTAATGAAGGGGAAAAAACATTTAAGAGGAACAGGCCCAGCCTTTCAATTTCTCCAAGCTTAGTATTGTAATCAATGTGCGTTCTAGTTCTTAAAATTTGGCTCTTATTAACTGAAAATACTCACACATCTTTAAAAGGACGCTATCAATGTTCCCAAGGGAGTGACAAGAATGTTAACACTTGGGAACAGGAGTAACGCTCACCAGTGTCAGGACAGTTACCATCCAAGTCAGGCACTAGTCCCAAGTAGGTGGGCTTTTTCACTAATATTGTAATCACTTCTGAAATTAGCTTATGGGACAAGTCCAAGCTTAGACATTACTCAATTAAATAATTCAAAATCTTCAAACCAGGAAAGAATCCCATGTTAAACTTACCATGCCTACAGTCTTCATCAGCTTGCCCATAGTTTTTCTGCAAAATAAAAGATACAAGATAAAATTAAATAGTTCAAGGATTGCTTTTAACAGATTTTATCAAAAAGAAGCCAAACTTTGTTTCAAAGTTTAATCATTAAGAGCAAAGCTAACTCATGTGCTCTCTGAAGATCAGCGCACTCTACAAATAAACATCATCACCTTCCCTAGTCCATTTACTCCCACTTCCACATCTCTCCTTCTCTAACCTCCAATCGCCAGGACCTCCTCCCCATCCTCAACCTTTGCTCATATATTTACTGAGGAAAACCACAGCCGTGGAGACAATCCCCACATACTGTCCCCATCACATCTGCCTGTTTTCCTGCACATTCTCTGCCTTCCACCTGCTGCCAGATCAACTATCCATACTCCTTTCTAAAGTCCACCCTACACCATTTTCCAACCACTCAAAAAAAGCTCAAGTAAGTAACTGTGACAGCTCTCACTTCTTATTCCCTGAATTCAATACATTACGAAATCTTCTTGGTTCTAAATTCAAACCAGAGCCAAACCACTCTCCACTGCTACCACGTTGGCTAAAGTCACCGTCATATCTGGCCTGGATTATTCCTGTAGCCTCCAAACTAGTCATGCTCAATCTACTTTTACTGTATATTCTCAACACAAAGTCAAAGAATTCCTGCAAAGTCACTCGTCTGCTCCAAACCCCACAATGATTCCTCACCTCAAGTAAAACAAAAAGTAGTCTTTAGAGTGACCTGGAGGGTTCCACAGGGTGAATAGCTCCATTGACCTCTCTTCCTTGTGCACTTCACTCCAGCACATTAGCCTCTGAGCTGTTCCTCAAACATGGCAGATATGCTTTTACCTCAGGATCTCTGCGCTGACTCTTCCCTCTGCCTACACGCTTGTCCTCCAAACTGCAACATGGTGCATTCCCTTACCACCTTCATATTCCCTTCTCAATGGGGCCTTCCTTGACCATCCTATTTAAATTGTAACCCCATCCCTAACGTCAATACTCCCAATTTCCCTTGCTCTGTTCTCCTCCTTTTCATACAGATTGTTTCTTTTAACAGTCTAAATGTTTACTTATTTATAATACCTAGTGATTATTATCTATCCCCCAGTAAGAAAAAGTATTATTCTCTTTCTTTTTCACCAATATATGCCAAGTATCTAGAACAGTGTCTAGCATATAGTATGTACTCCATAAATGAGTGAATAACCCAAAATGCTATACAACAGTACAACTTTCAAGAGTCAAAACATAACCATTTACTATCAAAAGTATAACAATCACTAGCCACTTTACTTGTCTCCCCAGTCTAGAACTATGACATCTGTAGGGAGTGATCAGCAAGAGTTCCCACTCAATGAAAAAGATCATTTTACATTGTTCAGCATCGCCTGGCCAAGTGTTTACTCACCAGTTGCAAAAATGAGGCAATTCTATAAAGAAGACTCTCGATTTTAATGCTTTCTATCTCCAGCGGACATGGTCCTGTGAAGTCGGCCATGGAATACTGGCCAAGAGAAAGGAGGGCCTCTGTGCAGTGCTTGAGGGCCATTTCATAGTCCTGCCTCTTGAGTGATTCACACGCTTGTTCACATGACTTCTCAGCTCTTCTGTCTTCCATGACTCAGGGACAAAAATCCTAAGACAGAGAGAAAGAACAATTAAGAAAAGTCTTAAAACCTTATTAATTGTAAATTCTAGCCCCATGCTTATCGTCATTGGCTTAATTATCTATCTGAACAGTTATTCTCAACCAGCCTTTTGATCAAGGTCACAGCTGAGCAGCAGCCATTGATGCTACAAATCTATATTTCTCATTTATATTTTATGAAGTCCTTACTAAGAGCCAAGCAAAATGTCAACCATAAGTCAACAGAACACTAACAACACAACAAATTTATAAATTTATAAATGAGGCAAATTTACAAATGAAACATGACTTTGTATATTGCCAAGTACAGCAAATCCTTTGTGGTTACAAAGGATTCTTCTTTTTTTTTTTTTCAACCAGAAGGTGGAGAAATGTTTTCTATTCAAACCTCACAATTTCAGCCTTGCATTCTATGACCGTGATTACAGAGAATCAAATTCTATGCCATGTAGGATTTTTCCTACCAAAGTAAACTGGCTAAGACACAAGTTTCAAC
Organism: Talpa occidentalis; assembly: GCF_014898055.3. Lineage (NCBI taxonomy): Eukaryota > Metazoa > Chordata > Mammalia > Eulipotyphla > Talpidae > Talpa > Talpa occidentalis. Next base: position 126,127,585 of record NW_023605083.1, on the reverse strand, counting down.
TGCCTATTAATTCAATTCCACAAACATTTCCTGGGACCAGACTCTGCTACAAGCCCTGGGCTACAAGCACTAAAGACAAAAATGGAGCATGTCATCACTGCTTTCAAGAAACCCAGATTCTAGTATGAAAGGCAATGCACAAACGATTACAAGACTTATTCCACCCACTAAAAAGGCATGAGCTGGTCTTGAGATTGAACAGAAGTTCACCACACATGGATGGCAGGGGGTGTATGCAAGCTTTTAGAGAGAAGAGATCTCGCAAAATCACCAAGAAAAGAAGATACACAGCTTAAACTCCAGTTGCATCAGAGGGAGACGAAGAGGGGCAAGAAGAAATGAAGGCTATATTCCACAGGCAGTGGAGCATGCTGGAAAGTTTTCAAATAAAGACGGAATCTATCATATACAAGTCCTGTGAAGACTGGTTAAAGCAAGCATTGCCATTAATAAGAAAGAAGAATGAGAATTCAAGCACAGCTTCTCCTTAACTCTATCACTCACATGGCAGGGAAAAGACCTGGTCCGAGAAGACCTAAAGACGTGTGACCTGACATCACAATCCTAATACAGAGAATCGCTTCTGAGTGACCTCTGTTACCACCTCTGTAAGGTCTGAAGATTGCTCAGCTCATTCGTCCACCTTACCTACCCTCCTGCTTTTCCCTACCTGCCACCTCACTATCCTGTCCTGAGTTTGATCCCCAGCCAGGGAGTTGACCCACAAAGGGCACAGCAGACGTCTCCTGTCTTGCCCATTGCTCCCCTTAGCAGTGTATTTTGGTAACTCCACCTGTTCTGCTCCCTACTCTGTCTCTAGTGAATACTCTCACCCCCTGTTCCTCTGGCCTATACCCCAGTTCTTCTACACAAAAATTAAACTAAATAAATAAAATGCCTATGTAACACAAATTATTTTCATCTATTTTTTGCCAGCTAAATAAACCGACGATTATGCACAAACAGTCATGGAGAAGTAAGAGCATCTGTGAGTCATTGATAAAGATGAACTAGCCCCTAAAAATTGGTTATGAGGGGAGTGTTGTCAACATAAGTTGCCAAACATATTAGCAAGGGAGATCTCACCAACATTAATACATAAGTAGCAATTTGGAGACTAGCTATTACTTTCAGGAACTTTGGGGAGAAATTATCTAATTTACAGAACTAATGTCTCTGATACAACAGACTCAAGTGACTGTATCAGAAGTGGATATGAACACTCCTACCACACAAGTACCTATGTTAATCAGGTCCTAATAATTAATCTCAAACTAAGGTCTAACTGAACCTCAGTGTTGATCTCCATACAAAACAGGTGTCTGTTCAATTGCTTTCTTTGGCCTTTCAGAAAACAGCAAGACCTTACTCACACACCCCTGAAGTAGCTAAAGTGCTTTCTCAAACATGAAATAAAAACTTATGAGGCTATCAGCAACCACTACAGCACAAGTTCGATTCCCAGCCAGGGAGCTGACCCACATGGTACAGCAGACCTCTCCTGACTTGCCTGCTGCTCCCTTAGCAGTGTATTTCAGTCAATCTGCCTGTTCTATTCCCCACTCTGTCTCTGGTGAATCCTCTCACCACCCCACACACACACCTCTGGCCTGTACCCCATCTCTTGTATGCATAAATAAATCATTAAAAAAATAAAATAAAATAAAAACTACCAGTTAAAGTCAAAATGAAGGGCCTCCCGGATGGCGTAGGGGTTAGGTCTCAGTGCTACGAAGCTATTGGCAGCCACTGCAGCCTGAGTTCGATCCCAGCCAGGGAGGTGACCCACATGGCGTAGCAGACCTCTCCTATCTTGCCCTCTGCTCCCCTCAGCAGTGTATTTCTATAGATCCGCCTGTTCTGTTCCCCACTCTGTCTCTGGTGAGTCCTCTCCGACCCCGCACCTCTGGCCTAACACCCTAGTTCTTGTATGCATAAATAAAATAAATAAATCTTCAAAAAAAATAAAATAAAGTCAAAATGAGACAAAGTCTCAGGCCAAGCTAAAATGGACCACAGAAAATACAGGACGTGAGACCTGAAACTACTACTTCTAAGCCGGCCAGCTCCCAGACACACCTCACTGTGTAGCTGACACTCATGTCTGGGATACACAGACATCCGCATCTACACGTTATGAGGCTGCCCGAACAGCCTGACCCAAGGGCAAGCGCTACCAGGCGGCGTCCACGAGCCTCCTCCCGTGGAGACAGAGAGGGCCGGGGAATGGAGCTGAGTCACGTGAGTGACGTCAAGTAGGGAGAAGTACCAATCCCCCCGCTGAGAGGTGCGCCCCTCTCTGCCCTGATTCTTTCTCTTCCTGTTAAAAGTTATCCAAATTTCACCAAAAGAAGAGAAAAACAATACAACTTTCTACAAACTCCTCCCTCTGTGAGGAACACTGACTTGCCAGATTTAACTTCACAGGCAAGAAATCTAGAACCAGAAACCCATCGCATTAGTTGTTCAGTCCCCCGGTATCCATTCCTTTTCCTGGGGGCAAGAGTCCACAATTCCCCTTTCAGAATTCACCTCTCCCGACTCTCTCGGCCCGTGGAGCGCCTGAAGAGCTGGCCAGGGCTCCAAGGGTGGCACGTGACCAGAACTGGCCAATCAGAGCCTTATATTCCCAACCACAGGGATTGGCTAAGCCTAAGACATGTGACCTACGGGACCAACCAAACTTCATGAAACCTTCGCTAAGGCTTCTGGGATAAAAAGACAGGCGCTCTTTCCTGCTGAATCCAAAAGCTCAGGGGCTGATCATGCTGCAGCCATTTTTCTAAAACACAGTGCCTGTAGCTGAAGTCTAACTAGGAAAAGGCAGTTCATTCACGAGCAGCCAAGCCCTGATGACACTACTTGAGCCCTGTGTCCAGCCAGCTGTGCCTAGACTTTGCAGTTAGATGAGTCAAGAAATATTTTCTAGATTAAGTCCATTTAGGTTGCTGTTTCAGGCAGTTGGAGCTAACTGATATATTTTATAAATATATATCATATATATGATTATATATATAGTACCTCACAGAATGATGTAAAAAACCAAATGAACTGATAATTATCATATGAAACTGTATATGCATGTTTATAACACTGGTCACATGATGATTACTAATAACAAAAGGTAGAAAGAGGAAAAAAGTGGACATGTAAGAAAAGTTACTTAGAAAAGTTACTTAGTGTGATTTGGTTCTTCTGCCTCTTAAAACTGTAAAATTTTAAAACATTTGTTTAAACAAGTTTATCATAAAACTATTTCAGTACTAACAAGCATCTGTTGTTGAAAGTTAACTGTATGCCAGATTCTGTTGAGAAGACTTACTAATGTAATCTAATTTAATCTTCACAGTGACCTCATCAGGTGGATATTATTATTACCATTCCCATTAACAATGGAATGGAAACATTATTATTATTTCATTTACATTTAAGTTCCCATTTACAAAGGCTCCCAATTAGTTTTCTTCAGTTAAGGAAACTGAAGCACCGGGAGGAAGTGTGCTTACCCATTGTAACACTGTAAATAATAGAGGCAGAAGTCAATTTCAGACAATCTGACAGCTTTTAGCTATGACAGTGATTCTGAATCCACAAACGAAAAAGGTCCTAATGTTCTAATGATTAGAATCTCAAACTCAGGTACTCCCAAAATCATCAAATGTGGAGGGGTAAAATATAACCATTTTAACTCCAGGATCATCTCAAAGACTAATTTCCAACATAGTTCTGCATTCTAAAAGTATACATGCTAACCACATAAGTGATTATCAATTTTTTTGTTTAGCTGTTCTCAACAAAAATTTTATTTTAAATTGGTGTTTGAGGGCCTCCCCGGTGGCACAGCGGTTGAGCGCTGGGTTGCAAAGCTGCCTGTAGCCTCTGCAGCGCCGGTTCGATCCCCGGCTGCTCCCCGGCCACCGGAGGAGGTTCCACATGGCGCACAGACCTCTCCTGCCGCCCGCTGCTCCCCTCAGCAGTGTACTTCGGTCCTTCTGCCTGCTCTGCTCCCCACTCTGGCTCTGGTGAATTCTCTCGCCCTCCTGCGCTTCTGACTGTACCCAGTGCTTATATAAATAAATAAAAAATAAATCTTAAAAAAAATAAATTGGTGTTTGATTGGATTTCAATGTAAAAAGAAGTTTCAATTTTTGTACTATCTCTTGAATCTGTTCCCTGCTTTCATTTCCCTAACATTAGCCTAAATCAGACTTAGGTATTTTTTACCTAGATTATTCTTTTTTTAATTAATATTTTATTTTATATAAGTCTTACATCATTTTTCATTTTTGCACAATGTATGCATTTTCATTTTGGTTATTATTCCCCATACGGTTCCGCTCCCCCCTTATTTTGACCCTATTCCTTCCTCTCCTCCCCCCCACCCGTAGTGTGTCTCTGGTTTATAGTTGCTTGCTTGTTGATTTTGATTTTTTAGTCATTTGCCTAGTCCCTTATTTAGGTTTTTTAAATTCCTGCTATGAGCGAGACCATCCGGTATTTTTCTTTTTCTTTCTGGCTTATTTTGCTGAGCATGATCCCTTCCAGCTCCATCCATGTTGCTGCAAATTGCATGAGTTTATCTTGTTTGATTGCTGAGTAATATTCCATGATGTATATATACCACATCTTCTTGATCCAGTCATCTATTTTTGGGCATTTGGGTTGTTTCCATAGCTTAGCTACTGTAAATAGTGCTGCGATAAACATAGGGGTGCAGGTGTCCTTTTGATTTAATGTTTCTGTGTCCTTTGGGTAAATACCTAGGAGTGGAATTGCTGGATCATATGGAAGCTCTATCTTTAGTAGGTTACGGAATCGCCACACAGCTTTCCATAGTGGTTGGACCATTCTGCATTTCCACCAGCATTGCAGGAGAGTTCCTTTTTCTCCACATCCTCGCCAACATTCATTGTTGCCAGTTTTTTTTAATATGTGCCATTCTCACTGGTGTAAGATGGTATCTTATTGTAGTTTTGATGTGCATTTCAAGTGATGTTGAACATTTTTTCATATGCGTGTTGGCCATTTGCATTTCCTCTTTGGAGAAGTGTCTTTTTAGCTCTTCTGCCCAGTTTTTGATGATTACCAATTTGTTTAAGTGTAAAAAACCTCACAAACCTAAGTGAGCTGATCTCATTTAATTAAGCAAAAGTTGTGTGTCCCCAAAATTAAGGAGCACATTAATTAGCACCACCTTTCCATAAAACTGTAACATTTGTATCTTCCACAAAAGTCAGTTTTGGAGCCTCCCTGATGACGCAAGATGTTAAACACCGCACTATGAGGCAATCTGCAGCCTCTGCAGCACGAGTTCAATCCCTGGCCACCCAGGGAGCAATCCACATGGCACAGCAGACCTCTCCTGTCTCCCTGCTGCTTCGCTCAGCAGTGTATTTCAGTCAGTCTGCCTGTTCTGTTCCCCACACTGTCTGCAGTGAATCCTCTCACCCACGGCATCTCTGGCCTATATCCCAGCTCTTGTATGCATAAATAAACATTAAAAAAAAAGTCAGCTTTATGAGAACATTCCTATTAATAAGCTACTTTTCACCACTTTTATAAAACTTGTTTTAAAATCTATCCATCTTAGTGCAAGCCAAAAAAGAAAAAAAATTAATAAATTGGACTTTATCCAAATTAAACATTTTTGCTCTTTGAAAGACATTTTTAAAAAAATGAAAAGGAAGAAAAATTTTGCAAATCACAAATCTAATAAAGGATTTGTATCGGAATATATAAAGAACTTTCAAAACTCAACAATAAGAAAGCAACTCAATTAAAAACTGGGCAAAAAATTTCAGAAGACATTCTATAAAGAGGATACAACAAGTAAGCACATGAGAAGATGTTCACTGTACTAGTCATCACAGAACTGCAAATTAGAGTCATGATTAGATACTACTACATACTTATTAGAAAAGTTAAAAATATTGATAATATCAGTACTGTAGAGAACTGGGATTTTCATATACTGCCTGTGGAATATAAAATGGTACAGTCATTCTGGAAAAAAGGTTTAGTCTCTACAAAGTTAAAAAAAAAAAAAATACTCACTATATGACCCAGCAATCCTCTCTCTCCACAGACAGCTACCCTAGAGAAATGAAAACCTATGTTCACTCAAAAGTATGTACACAAATGTTTACACAGCTCTATTCATAATTGGTAAAAACTGGAAACAACTCAAATGTTCTCTAACAAGTACAATAAAAAACTACTCAGCAATAAAAAGAAACTTCCAATACATTCAATAATTTAGCTCAATCTCAAAGAATGAGTAAAAGAACCCTGTCTGAAAAGCTTGTACTCTGTAGGATTCAGTTTTATGGTATTTTCAAATAGACAAAACTATCAGGATGGTCAGTAGCTGCAGGGCTTATAGGATGGGAAGGGGTAACTACAAAGGGATAAGGTAAAGCAACTAACTGATAAGGGTGATGATACTGTTCTGTATTTTTATCGCCACGATGGCTGCTCAAACTAACACATCTGTTAAACTGATAGAACTGTATACCAAAAAAGAAAAAGCTTCACTATGTAATTTTAAGAATTTTTAAACTATTTTTAAAATATGAGTCCCAAAGTTACAATGGATATGGCTTTTGTTAAACTGAAAAGAAATAGATACAGAAGTTTGTTGTTAATAAATGAAAAACCTGGGGCCTCCCCGGTGGCGCAGCGGTTTCAGCACAGCGCTGTGAAGCTGTCCACAGCCTCTACAGCCCAGGTTCAATTCCCAGCTGGCCAGGGGGATTCCCACATGGCGCACCAGACCTCTCCTGTCTCACCCGCTGCTCCCCTCAGCAATGTATTTTGGTCCGTCTGCCTGTTCTGCTCCTGCTCTGTCTCTGGTGAATCCTTTCACCCTCCCGCTCCTCTGGCCTGTACCCCAGTGCTTGCATAAATAAATAAATTTTTTAAAAATAAATAAATGAAAAACCTACACCTTTCCCTTCCAGTGCATGTAGGTTTTAGACGTAAGAATGAAGCCTCAGAAATAATGCCTCCAAAAAGAACAATCATTGAGTTCACTTGGCACAAAATGTAGGATACTTTTGAAGAATTTCATCTTAGCTAAATAATTGGTCTAGGACCAAAAGTAAATACTGGAAGAAAAATGAAATCAATATTGTAGCACAAAGGTGGTAGGCAGACTGGCCTGGACTAACACATTTTTGGTAATAGATAAAGAAGGGAGGTAATTTAGAGGCATCAAGCTCTCAAGCTCTTCCCACTGTGACTTTTTTTTTTTTTTTTTTTTGGGGGTCACTTCTTAGCTTTTTTTTTTTTAAAGATTTATTTATACAAGCACTGGGTACAGTCAGAAGCACGGGAGGGTGAAAGAATTCACCAGAGCCAGAGTGGGGAACAGAACAGGCAGACTGACAAAGAAATACACTGCTGAGGGGAGCAGCGGGTGGCAGGAGAGGTCTGCGTGCCATATGGGACCCTCGCCAGGCAGCCCGGGATCGAACCAGCACTGCAGAGGCTGCGGGCAGCTTTGCAGCCCAGCGATCAACTGCTGCGCCACCAGGGGAGGCCCCCCACTGTGACTTTTTCAAAAGGATAACAATAACTCCAGACCAACTTAAAATTAAATCACGAAATGTATTTCTATTTTTCATATTAAAAAAATTCCTTAGATTAACTTTTCTTGTTCAAGTAGTCATGGTCCTCTTTCATTTCTAAAGACCTAAATCTTATTTGATTAGAGGCAGACTTCAAAGAACAAAAGTAAACTCTGATCAAATAGCAGGCGCCAACATGAGTAACTAAAATTTCTTCAATCTAAACTGAAGATGATTTCAGTATTTTTATTTTATACATATGTCTCCATTAGATATTTAAATTTACTTCATAATTAACTTGGGTGGAATGAATCAGACTGCATTTATGAAGGTTTTAGAAGACTGATGAGTTGTGCAAGCCTTACCAAAATCTGCTGTAACAAAAGCATTAACATCTTAATTGATTCTTGATTAGACCCCAAGTTATCTTTAGTTATCAAACTATACATGCAATAAACCATAGGAAAACTTAAAGGACAAAATAAAAATACATGTTTCTTACTTAACTAACAAAACAAAAATTGAAACAAAAGAAAAACTTCTAGAAAAAACTGGAGATTCAAATTTGTTTTTTAATCGGTAATTTAATCTGCCTCACACATCATTAGTCTCCCTACGGAAACTCAATTATTACCCTGAAAACAAAACTACACTAGAAAACAAATTATGACAAAAGTCAGATTGATATGCCATTAAAATAATCCACATGACCTAACCCAGTGGAGTAAGGAAAGCTTATCAGACCATGAGCCCTTCTCCCTACTGGGCAACATAACCATACACAGTGCATGTTTTCCCCTCAGGGAGCTAAAAAGCTAAAATTCATTACTCTAGAGAGGACATGGTAGCTCTGAAAGGCCTATAAAATAATGTTCAAGCTCAATACCAGATGAGGCCACCCGGAGTCTCATTAAATCTAACTTTTCCCCCAACACCCCAAACAGGCCCCAAGGAGGGTGAGGCCTCTTAACAACACCTCCTTTCCCTCTGCCCCAATGTCCTTTTCCTTCTCTCTCTAAATCCTACCGGACCCTACTTCCCTAAGCCCAACTCCTCCCAAAACAAGTCTCACTCCCTATGGAATGATTTGGCCTTTTAATCATCCATTATCTTGGATTAAATATATAAGGTGCCTTATCTGCCCAACACAACAATCTTATAAATAGATATCATGGTTTATATCATTTATATCCCCCCTGACAATTATTCAATTTACTAAAGCCATTCAATATTTTAATTGAATTTCCCAAAGAGATGACCTAAAATAACCTAAATGTCAACCATTCCAAGAACTGTCCTGTACCAAATTCAGTGCACTTTAGAATGCCAAGTCATAAGGGAGAATATTGTATTATCTTTAAAAGTATTGGCTTTTATCCAAACTGGAATCTTAATGGCTATATGGGATACACAGGCAAAATATTCTGCAAAGTAAAAAAAAGTTTTATTTATTTTACTATGCTTAACATTCAGCCAGACTTGCATTTTTCTCTAAAATGCTTATAAAATCAGAGTATACATAAAACTCCTATAAAATCAGAGTATGCAAGAGGCATTAGAAGACACTCTAAGCCCTATTAAGAAGAAAACTATAAACTAAGACCATCAATCATATTCTATTTTGAATAAACTCTTCCACTAAGAGGTAAACTCTACTAAGTTCCAAAATAAATGGAATTTAATACAGCAAAGTAAAATGTTTTAAATACAGGCCCTCCCTGGTGGCGCAAGGGGTTAAGCACCACACTATGAAGCAATCCACAGCCTCTGCAGCACGAGTTCGATCCCCCGCCGGCCAGGGAGCAACCCACACAGCCCAGCAGACCTCTCCTATCTCGCCCACTGTTCCCCTCAGCAGTGTATTTCAGTTCGTCTGCCTGTTGTTTCCCACTCTGTCTCTGGTGAATCCTCTCACCTCCCTGCATCTCCGGCCTGTACTGCAGCTCTTGTATGCATAAATAAATAAATCTTTAAAAGAAATTTTTAAATAAAAAATGAATGTTTTAAATACATAAAAGAAATGGCCTGATGGACCTCCTACTATTGGTTTAGTGACTACAATGATAAAAACAAGAAAAACTAAATTTAAAAAGTTATGATAGCTAAAATTGAGATTTTCTTTATCTACCTATTATTTTTCTTGACACATATTTCAGAAAAGTCAGCAACTCTGAAGACAGCTTTCTGAATTTCAATAATTCCAAATTATTTCTTGAAGAGTTTAAGCCTCCTCCCCAAATCATTTCATATGCTTACTAATAAGGATATGGGGGGGGAAAACCCATATTTACAGAGCAAGCAAATTATACTAGAAGAATGACTTCTAGAAAAGGTTGCTGCTTGTCAAGAAAATCTTATTATAAACTTTTTTTTATTCTTTGCATTTTATTTTCTTTTCCAGATTATCTGTATAGACTTATACACATATTATAATCCAAAATAGTTGAGCTTTAAATAAAACATAAATCAATATAGAAGAACCTACAGAAATAGTGCTAAGAATAAGGGTTACTGAAAAGATGTGAAATAAAAAAAGCAGGTTATGCAGTAATAATCCGATTTTGTAAGTAAAATAAAAACAAGGTTACAAAATAATAGCCTGTACTTTCATTTTATAAAATGTCTACATATTGAATATTTTACATGAAAAGCCATCAAACATATAGATCAAAGTATTAAAAGTATTTCCTTCCCCAAAATCTCTAAACCCCTTACTAAACATGAGGAAAATACCATACAAACTCAATTTCATAAATGAAATAGCTGGCCAGAACTCTTCAATACTATCATAAAGGGGCCTCCCTGGTGGTGCAAGGGGTTAAGCACCGCATTATGAAGCAATCTGCAGCCTCTGCAGGCAGACCTCTCTGACTTGCCTGCTGCTCCCCTCAGCAGTGTATTTCAGTCAGTCTGCCTGTTCTGTTCCCCACTCTGTCTCTGGTAAATCCTCTCACCACCACTGCCCCCCCCACATCTCTGGCTTGTACCCCAGCTCTTGTATGCATAAATAAACAAATCTTTAAAAAAAAAATACCATCATAAAGGCAGCTTTCTGCCACCTGTGTCTATGCAGGTGACTCAATGTCTCTTTTTCCTAATAAATCTACCTCCTAAAATGCAAAAAAAAAAAACCCACCAAAATTGTCATTAAAAACAATAATAGTTTGGAAATCAGTCATAGCCCAGAGAACATGACAATTATATTCAATGTGAATCCTGGACAGATTTAGAACAGAAAAAAAGCTTTGGTGGAAAAGCTGGGGAAATGCATGGGCCTCCCCAGTGGCGCAGCGGTTGAGCGCTGGGTTGCGAAGCTGCCCGCGGCCTCTGCAGCACCGGTTCGATCCCCGGCTGCTCCCCGGACACCAGAGGAGGGTCCCCATGGCACGCAGGCCTCTCCTGCCGCCCGCTGCTCCCCTCAGCAGTGTACTTCGGTCCTTCTGCCTGCTCTGCTCCCCACTCTGGCTCTGGTGAATTCTCTCACCCTCCCGCGCTTCTGACTGTACCCAGTGCATGTATAAACAAAACAAACAAATAAATAAATAAATAAAACATGCCTCTAAAAAAAAACCAAAAACAAAAAAAAAAAGAAAAGCTGGGGAAATGCAAATAAAATACAGAGATTATTTAATAGTAATGTTCCAGTGATGGTTTAAGTCTGACAAATGTCCGGAGCAAATGTAAAATGCTAGCAATGGGGAAAAGTAGGAGAAGAATACATGAGAACTCTGACCCACATTCACAACTATTCTATAAACCTAAAATTATTCCAAAATTAAATGTTTATTAAAAAATAAAAAGTGGATATTCTGAGTGATAGATAACAGATTTTTTTTTAAAGATTTATTTATACATACAAGATCTGGGGTACAGGCCAGAGATGCGGGGGGTGAGAGGATTCACCAGAGACAGAGTGGAGAACGGAACAGGCAGACTGACTGAAATACACTGCTGAGGGGAGCAGCAGGCAAGTCAGGAGAGGTCTGCTGTGCCATGTGGGTTACTCCATAGCCAGCTGGAGATCGAATTCGTGTTGCAGATGCTGTGGATTGCTTCATGGTGCAGTGTTTAACCCCTTGCGCCACCAGGGAGGCCCCAATAACAGATGTTTTTATTCATCAGCATTTCTTCTTTTTTTTTTTTTTTTTTTAAGATTTATTTATTTATTTATATAAGCACTGGGTACAGTCAGAAGTGCGGGAGGGTGACAGAATTCACCAGAGTCAGAGCAGGGAGCAGAGCAGGCAGACGGACAAAGTACACTGCTGAGGGGAGCAGCAGGTGGCAGGAGAGGTGTGCGCGCCATGTGGGACCCTCACCCAGTGGCCAGGGATCAAACCAGCACTGCAGAGGCTGCGGGCAGCTTTGCAACCTAGCGCTCAACCGCTGCGCCACCGGGGAGGCCCCATTTTCTTATTTTTCAACAAGCAATATGTTTCATTGTCATGAAAACCAAAAGGAGAGGAGGCAACTATTCCAGATGAAAAGAAACTGAAGAAAAAAAATACATTTGGGGTCAAATGGGGAAACATATGGTCTTGATATCGAATAGTATAACCATCAGTATCATTCAGTTATTTTCTCTTTTTTTAAGATTTATTTCATTTTATTTATGCATACAGGAACTGGGGTGTAGGCCAGAGGGACGGTGAGAGGACTCACCAGAGACAGAGGAGGAAACAGAACAGGCACATCTACTGATATACACTGCTGAGGGGAGCAGCGGGCAAGTCAGGAGAGGTCTGCTGCGCCATGTGAGTCAGCTCCCTGGCTGGGGATCCAACTCATGCTGCAGTGTCTGGCAATAGCTTGATAGTACTGAAATTTTAACCCCTACACTACCAGGGAGGCCCCTTCAGTTATTTTCTTAGGTGTGACAATGGTATCATATTTATGAAGAAAAATGTCTTCAGCCTTAGGAGATACAGGTTGAAGTATGAAGTACCACTGAAGTTGTCTGCCACTTACTTTTAAATCCTTCTTTTAGACAGAGCAAGGAAAGACAAATTGTGGCAAAATGCTAACAATTTGGTATTGATTAAACTAGCCTTTCAACTCTGCTATAAGCTTAAAGATTTTCTTAATACAAATTAATGGTTTTAACTTTAAAAAGTGATTCAAAACTCAAAGTAATCTCGATGTGGTAATTTTCTCTTAAATATAATACTCAAATTTTATGTACTGCTTAACTTATTTTTCCCAAATTTTTTTAAAAAACCAAAAATCAACGATTAATTTAAATAAGAAATTATAATTAACGTTCATATTTAGGTTTTCTTTAAACTGATATGGAACAGTCTTTTTTATCAGTGGGGCAGTTTATACTGATCTTGGGCTCATTCATTTCTAATTTATCTAGTTTTTTAAAATAAATGTTTACTTGAATAAAATTATCTTATCCCTTAAAGAAATAGGGATGAAACTAAATAAACCAGAAGGCATGGTTGGAGACTATTAGGAAGAAGAAATAAAAAATAATGGCAGAATAAAAGAGCAGATCTCTAATAAAGTTGCCTTCCACACACCCTAGCACAGACACTGCTCATCTGAAGCTAAGCAAAGGTCAGAACAGACACATCTGCCCAAAATGCCTTTCTCTAATTGAGAAAGAAGTAGAAATGCTAAGGCACTGGAATACCATTTGCTATCTACATTAACTGAGTTAGAAATCTTTAATATCATTTCTACTACTGAAATTCTATTCTTCTACATATACATTTTACCTTTAAAACAGGTATAGGGCCATCTGTTGGCGCAGGGGGTTGGTAACTGCACTGTTGGGCGGTCCACAGCCTCTGCAGCAGGAGTTCGCTCCCCGGCTGGCCAGGGAGCAACCCACATGGCGCAGCATACCTCTCCTGTTGCGCCCGCTGCTCCCCTCAGCAGTGTATAGTCAGTCTGTCTGTTCTGTTCCCCGCTCTGTTTCTGGTGAATCCTCTTGCCCCCGCATCTCTGGCCTGAACCCCAGGTCTTGTATGCTCAAATCAGTAAATCTTTTTAAAAATAAATAAATAAATAAAACAGGAATATGTTATCACATCACACCGGTTAAGAAGGTTACTGTCAAAAAAAAAAAAAAAAAAAAAAAAAAACCCTAAAGAAAAGTAGTGGGATGTGGAGAAATTAGATGGATGTGGTGAAATTAGAACCACAGTGTATTCCTGGCGGGGGGAGACAGAAAATGAGGCTGCTACTGTGGAAAACAGTATGGTGATTCCTCAAAAAAAGTAAAGATATAAACACCATAGATCCAACTTTTCACTCCTGGACATACTCAAAAGAAATGAAAGCAAAATGGTACATCCACATTTACCGCAGCATAATTCATTTGAGTCAAAATGTAGAAACAAGCCAACAGTCTATCAAAAGATAAGTGCATTTTTGAAATGTGGTATTTACATCTATGGTGCATTATTCACTATTATTCCCTATTAAAAAATAGGGAAATGCTGGTACCTGCTACAACATGGATGAACCTTCAGAACATCCTGCTAAGTGAAATGAGCCAAACACAAAAGGACAAACACTTTTTCGGCACTTATACGAGGTCTAGAGCCAGTAAATCAATGGATTCAGAAAGTATCAGCAGAAAGGTGGTGCCCCAAAGGCTTAAAGAAGGGGAGAATGAGTGTAATGTTTAATGAGTACAGTTTTAGTTTGGGGAGATGAAAAAGTTCTGGACAGTGATAATAGTGATAGTTCCACAACTACATGAATTGTACTCAATGCTGCTGAACTATTATTGGGTTGTTGGAAAAGTCATGACACCTTTTTGCTTGAAAAAAACAGAAAAAAGTAGGTCATGACTTTGCCAACAAGCCAGTATAAGCCAACATGGTTAAAATACATTTTATGTTATGTTTTACAGAAGTTTTTAAAACAACACAATAAACAAGTATACAAGTATACAGCTCGTTATGAGCAGTAAGCCCATGTCCTAATCCAGATGCAAATCTAAGGACTGCTCACTGCCCATTTCCTAGTATGCCCAGCCCATGAGGGAGGGCAGAGCCAGACTCAAAAGCAGGCAGTTAGTCCCAAAATAAGTCCCACTAAAGAAATGTAGAAAAGTCAAACACAGAGCAAGGGCCAGAGAGAAGCTATAGGAGAGAAGGCAAAAGCAGAAGGAACCCCTCAGGACAAGGGCAGCTGGTGAGACTGGTAAAGGATTAGCACTGCAGTGAGGAAAAGAACAGACCTGGGAAGGGAATTCCTCTAGGATAAGGAAAAGGGTTGGGGAAGGGGGGGGGGGGAGAAAGAGAATTGTAAGCAAGAAGGAGATTGTTTCAAGAGATCCTGCCCACATATCAGCAGAAAAATAGCTTCCTTCCACTTAGGTGGTCATATTTGTACCTAAAGGAACCAAGAAAGCTGATAAAGCCTATAAAAAGTTAAGAGGAAAAGTATTTTTCTATGAAAAGTAGCAGTCAGCCACCATTCACAGAGAAGTGCCATTTTTCTCCACTTGTTTTGTTTTGCTTTTATAAGAACAACTTATTTGCTTAGGAATAATTTCAATTTGGGCCCAACTCTGTTTCAAACACTAGTTAAAGATGGTCTATGGCATGGGGATCAAGAATACAATCTTAAATTGGATTGGCCCGCACAAAAAATTTATCTTCATCTCCAATCTGCAAAATGGGGATAACAACAGTACCTATTTCACAGGGAATGTTGCAAGAATTAAATAGATTAAAACACGAAAAGCACTTTAAACAGTGCCTGGCACAAATTAGTCACTACAAAAGTATTAGCACATCATTATCCTCTAGGTCTAGAATATGAGCTCCATGAGAGCTGTGATTTCCCTGTTTCCTTCACTGCTGAAGTCCCAGGTGCTTGACAGAGTGAGTATTTGTTGAATAATAAAAGCTACTAAGTAATAAAACAACAGAAGCCCTCAAAACACCACCTTTTTGTTATCACTGACAACTACAATCTGCATGACACTTGAATCCAAAGCTTAGAGCTCACAGGTGGCACTTACATACCTCACAGACCTTATCTCAAGTGGTTCTGTGAAGCAAACATTTTTATTTATCCCCATTTCTCAGACAGACTCTTCTGATTTGTGAGCTGTCCAAAATCAAAGAGTCTGAACAGCATCTATGTTCTGGAAGGCAGATTCTCACACAGAATATATCTTGCTAAGCTGTTCAAAACACCTTACCTGCAAATACACAAAGTTTAAGGTCACAAAAACACTTATCTCATTTGCTTCGATATGATTGATGGAGAGGGTGGAAACAAGAAACAGCATTTGTATCTGCTCAAGTTTGACAGTGAGACTGATTTTTCCCTTCTTTCCACTTCTGTATGCCTGATACAGTTTCCATAATAAAAAAAATTAAAAAATATGACGGAAAAAATGAAGTCCTCGCTCCCCAACATAAACTCTGCCACTTCCAACTTTCTACGGAGCACTCCTCCCTCAGAATGAGACCAGCACTGCTGAGGACACCAGCGCTGCTCAGTCTGAGGCAGGAAGAGTGGGCTGGACTGGGGTCAGGAGGCTTCAGTCTTGGCTCTCCAGTAACTACTTGTGGGACCTCACTGATCCCCGACTCCTCTGAGCCCTGAATGTCCTCATCTGTTCCTTCTAGGAGGAAAATCCTGATGTCAACTTTCTACTATCTCCTTAAATGCAACACACAAAGCCAGATTCGTCTCCATTCTAAACCCCTCAACCTGTTCTTCCTCCTGATTTCCCTGCTCCTGATGTCCCATTCTGCCAGGCACCCAACCATAAAAACCTCAATGTCATCTCTGACTTGAGACAGAACTGACTGTTCCCTTTCCCTCCTACCTAATCAGTCACATCTCTGATCAACCTCCAAAATATCTTTAAAATCCATCACCTCCTTTCCATTCCCAAGGCCAGCAGTTCAATTCAGACCCTTGCCATCCCTCAACAGGACTATTACCACAAACCCAACTAATGTCCCTGTCTCTAGTGTCTCCTCACTGACAATCCACCACATTCACCCTTAGTCTGTCCTTAAAGACCCTCCAACCCAGCCCTCACCTCTCAGCAGCCTCATCTTCCACTAAGTTCCTTTATATCTCCCAGGATATGCAGGTTCCTGACACCAGTCTCATTTCCAATGCTGCTCCCAGCCTTTGCTCAAGCTATCCTTCCCTCCAGAATGCTCTATCCTTTTCATTGCTTCTCAGCTTCACAGCGGGGCAATTCAAATGACTCCTCTTCCACTGAAATGTTCACTGGTAACCCCACAGGGCAGAAACATTCCCTCCATTTAACCCACAAGCACCTTGTCCAGAAGACTTTTACAGCACCTATCAAACCCATTAGCCCCTTCACTTTCTGTGCCCCTAGTCTCTCTACTAGATGACTCATTCCTTGTCAATAGGAATAGTTTGTTCATCTCTGTATCCCTCAGAACAGAGCTTCTCAAAAAATGTGCTGTGGCACAGTAGCATGCTATGACTGAGCTAAAGATGTTCTAGACAGATGACCTCAGCCTTCCAAGCAGCCACAAAGGGACTTCGACATCCAGAGCTCCCAGCTGGTCATGACTCAATAGTCTTAAGCAGCCCCCTCCTCCTCCACCAGGTAGAAACCATGATGATAACTGAGCAGTACTCAGAGGACACCACACCTCAGGTACATAATGGATGCCCAACAAATATTGGCAGAATTGAATCTTGGAACAAACCATCTGTTCCCCTCAACCACCATCTACAAGATCACTTACCATCTAAGAATATACTGTTTGGAATAGTTTCAATGGACACGTTCTAGTTATCTTTTTAATAACCACTTGTTTATTAGCTGGCTATATTTGCCATACCATGCAAAGCCCACATCAGTAGTTCACTGCCTAAAAGAGCAAAGGATGTATATGAATAAACAAGTCACCAGATAGAGACACAGAAGTGAAATTCAATACTGTATATAGAACAAAGAAATCCAGTGTCAATTACACCTTGAAATAAGCAAAATTTGTATTTCTGTCTAGTTATAGTGAAATAGGACACCCATGTATTTGTTACCAGTGAAAACTGGAATAACATCCTTGAAAAACTATATACATCAACTCACAAAGATGTTCACACCATTTAACACAAAAATCCAAAAGGGCCTTCCAGGTGGTATGAGGGTTAAAGTCTTAGTGCTACCAAGCAATCGCCAGCCACTGAGGTATGAGTTCAAACCCCGGCCAGGGAGCTAACCCACATGGCACAGCAGACCTCTCCTATTTCACCCGCTGCTCCCCTCAGCAGTGTATTTCAGTCAATCTGCCTGTTCTGCTCCCCACTCTGTCTCTGGTAAGTCCTCTCACCCCCCACACCTCTGGCCTATACCCCAGTTCTTGTATGCATAAATAAATAAAAATTAAATTGTAAAAAAAAAGGAAATTTATACAAGAGTCAAAAAAAAAACAGCACAGTAACAACTATAATAATTAGATTAAAGTATTAACTGAAAACCAACCAACAACAAAAATACCGAACACACAAAAAAAATTAGGTAAATTATGGGAGCATGACTTGTTGAAATATTTTGCAGCCTTTCAAAATGTAAACATATAAATTAAAATTGTGACACCTATAACATGGAAATGTTTCATGATCTAATAAGTAGAGAAATAATTCAAATTATATGCACACTCTCTATCGCGCGCTCTCTCTCTCTCTCTCTCTCTCTCGCTCTCTCACACACACACACACACATATACACACACACGGGCACGGGCACGCACACACACACATACACACTCTCGCTCTTGCAATACCAAAAAGAAAATGAACCGCTTTAGGTTAGTAACCCTAATATAACACAATTCATTTAATATCAATTCCTCAATTATTTCATAATCTAAGAAAGTTCCACCATACTGAGCAACAGGGGTTCCAGGATACAACCTTGATAACATCTCAAGCAGTCCACCCTTCCCTTCTATGCTCACTTTGGCCTTAACTGAGAACTCCCATGCACCCCTCTGCTCGATAACCAATGACAACCCAGCACTAGCTTTTCAAGGGCCAACAATCATCTCGACTGGTGTCCTGATGGTCCTCATGAACTTATAAGGGATCGACAGTACAAAACAAGTATATACCCAAGAAACAAAGAACTCCTAAAACAATGTTACTTTAGCAATCAGCCAGCAGCCAAGCCCAAATCCAATATAAACCTTAAAAGTATATGTATTGTCATATTGAAGTTTCTGGGATTCCCAAAGCCAACTTGCTAACTCTATGGTGGGCAATATCACAATTAAAAGGTAATAAGAACTCATCAGCAAATAAAAGAACTAGGGCCTAGAACCTTGGATGCAGTTAACAAGGGGGAAAAAAATGTTATTTTAACTACAAATAACAGAAAGCTAAAAACCCCAGCTTAAAACACATGGGGGTGAAAAAGTAATTGGCAGCATCTTATAAATCAAACTCAGCCAGAGCCCAAAAGGTAGACTGGGAAGTCATTTTATTAATAGTTGAAGCTTTCTAGAGCTGGTAATATCTAATGAAAGACTAGTATTGATAATATATCACAAAATAATTTCAGCACTCATGCCCTATGAGGACTATAATAAAAAGGTCTTCCTTTTTTCCCTTAGCATTTTCATTTTCTAGGTTTAGTGATGAAAGACCATGATTCTATAATGGATCAAAAAGATTAATTACTGTGAAATAATACTCAAGACTAAACTATCTTTCTTAGCGCATTTCAGCACGAGATAAAGTATTTGCAGGACTAACACAACCACTAAATGGAGGGAGGAGGGGATACAACTATTAGGGTAAAAGTTTAAGCTTTTGGTTCTACTGGTTAAGTCCTCAGGATTTCAATCCTCAAAAACGGAGATATACAGAGTCATTCATGACAATACATACATAGCAGCTAACAGGAAAAAGAAAATTCAATACGTAACCAAATTCATCAGAGCACAGGGGGATTACCACTCAAGAATGTTGACACAAAAACTGAAGGACCTCTCAAGTTCCAATCATATGCAAATAGGTTGAGCCCCAGTGCAGTGACTAATTCTGAACAAAAGTAGAAGATTAACCTACACTCACTTCTCTTCAAACAAATTCTGACAGAGTAGCAGGAAAGCTCTTCAGAGGAAGCCCATCATCCAGTTTGTATCAGAAGAAGTCAATTTGTCCACAGGTATCTTCTACATCACTCTTCACTGCCCACCTCATCCTTTTTGACCAGGAACTCTCACCTAATTTAAGGCTCCCCTAGTCTCTTTCTCAGGCATGACCATGCCCTTGTTTCTAAATAAGAGTCTCCTAAACCTTACTCACCTGCAGTTCACTGCACTGCGTATCACCCAAATAGCCCATCAGAGCTCTTTATAATTTCTGAAAAAGAGAGAAGGAAGCCTTTAAATACATAGTTTAAAAAAAAAAACAAAAAACAAAAAACACCATCGCTGATATATCTGTTCTGAAGCATTTGTATCCAGCATATGGTCTTCTGGTCCGTAGTATTTCAATAATGTAATATAACCAGCTAGCACCAAGAGTCCTGAGATAAGAGTCCAGTGATAAAAGTTTGGTTGAAAATTGCTACTACTCAGCTGTGTGACCTTGGGCACGTCACTTGACTCCTCCAAGTCTAAACTTCTCAGAAGGCAAATAAGACCGTTAGACTACAGAGAAATGAGCAAAGCACATCACAATGGAAAGAGCAAACACTTTCCACAACAGAAAGCCAGCACCACTACTTACTAGTCTTGACCTGTTATATCAGTACATGTTTAGCCTAAATTTCCTCCTCTGCAAAATGGAAATAACATTATCTTGAAGTTATTATGAAAACTGAAAGAGATAATAACTTTCAAAGAGCCTATTGTAAATATACTGCAGCTTATCATAAAATTCAACAGATGTTAATTACCACCATTACCTCCAGCCCTAAGGTTACAGGAATTAAATTTACAAATATTTCCTTATAAGATCTACATATCAAAACTTTCCAAACTGACAAAGGAATGAACCGAGTGTTTTACTAACAATTCAATTACAATCATCTTTAACTGATGGTAGTTTCAGATTATCAATATTACTTAACATCACAGGAAATGACAGTCCCTGCACAAACCATATCTAAACTCTGGTTCAGTGGCCATGCCTTCCCTGACTTCTGCCTGCAACTTTCACTTACTGCCAGTAAACCTTAGCAACAGAGAGGTCTTCCAATAGCTAAATGACACCAACTGTTTTCTATGGTCAGCTCAAGGGAATACAGCTACAGAAGGAGGAGAAAGAAGTACTGCTGAAATTTATTTACCATAGCATGCATCAGTTTTGCATTAAAATAAATAATTTCAAAACTATATTAGTTACACATATTGCCTACAGACAGGAAACTCGCCTTACAGGAATATTTTCACCACAAAAAGAATCTGCGCAGAAGAAAGCAAAAAAGCAAATTCACATGTGCCGAAAACACCTAAAATATGGCACAGAACAAAAATCACAAACATCCACATTTTAGAATGATTTAGCAAAAAAATATGCCATGTATTTTTTAATTCAGAACCTAAATGATCAATCATGTTCTTTTGTTCAAAAGCAAGATGAATAATCCAAACTGTGGTTTTACCAGACAACTTTCTGCTCTTAGTTGGAGAGAAACTGACACAATACAATTTATAGGAATAAACAAATGAGTATAATTCTTTGGCAATATGCTGAAAAACTTTCAATTTGCTTTAGGCAAATGAGAACTTCAAAATATATATATACATATAAAAGTTGTGATGTTACATCTGTAACATTATTTTTTTAAAAGAGGACTATTAACTCTATTAAATTCAGGATTACTCGGGCCTCCCAGGTGGTGCACTGGGTTGCAAAGCTGCCTGCAGCCTCCGTAGTATGGTTGGATCCCCCGCTGCTCCCTGGCCAAGGGAGGAGGGTCCCACAAGGCACACGCAGACCTCTCCTGCCACCAGCTGCTCCCCTCAGCTGTGTTTCGTCCCTCTGCCTGTTCTGCTCCCCACTCTGGCTCTGGTGAATTCTCTCATCCTCCCGCCCTTCTGACTGTACCCAGTGCCTGTATAAATAAATAAATAAATAAATAAATAAATCTTTTTTTTTTTTTAAATGTTGGCATCTGTTTTTAATTTTTTTTTTAAGATTTATTTATTTATTTATACAAGCACTGGGTACAGTCAGAAGCGCAGGAGGGTAAGAGAATTCACCAGAGCCAGAGCGGGGAGCAGAACAGGCAGAAGGACCGAAGTACACTGCTGAGGGGAGCAGCGGGCACAACAGGAGAGGTCTGCTGCGTGCCATGTGGGACCCTCCTCCGGTGTCCGGGGAGCAGCCAGGGATCGAACCGGCACTGCAGAGGCTGAGGGCAGCTTCGCAACCCAGCGCTCAACCACTGCGCCACCGGGGAGGCCCTAAATAAATAAATCTTTAAAAAAATTTTTTTTCAGGATTACTCAAAAGTAGTATCCATTCATCCTAGAGGTGACTGACTACAATGTTTTATACGGCTACTTGGCGAAGTTTACAGAAATAATCCCAACACCACCCGTCAATTTAAATGAATTGTAAACTGGTGTGGTCACACTCTACACATATCATAGTTCTCTACTAGAAAACATTTCAAAATATTACTTAGTCATAAAATTATATGTGTTTGTATACCGATTAAGTTTATGAAAATAAACAACCATAACAATTTGTTTATAGTTTTTAAGTAGCTCCTCCTCCTCTCTTGTTTATCAACAAGTCTATACCCTTGGCTCAAAACCTTACATGCATTTGAAACAAGAGGCAAAGAACCTTATTTCCTGTGTTGGAAATAATGTAGACTGACAGATAATTATGGGCTAATCTACATTTTTTTAAAGAACAAAAGTGCATGCGTGAGATCTAATCTACTTATTTGTGGGTCCCTCTGCAACATTCTTAGCCTTTCAAGAATATGCTGCATATGCTTAAATTACACAAGACCCATTGGGAGCAGGAATGATTTCTCCTGGTTGTTTTTGCATCACTTCCCCCTCCAGTAAATCACTGGACAGTACATAAACATATACAGACTTTAAAACAATGTAGATTTTGAGTATTAGAAAAGGAAACTCCTGCTAATAATGGCAAAAATCAAGTTGACCAGTTGAGAGAAGTACTTACTGACTCCCAAAAACTACAGCCTTACCTAAAAATAGTGTCCTAGCCTCCCAGCCAAAAGGACAGGCTAAAAAAGCTATGTCTTTACTCAGCTCAAAGACGCAGACTGCTTCACCACAACCTTCAATATTATGGTATTTCCCAATTTAGAATACTTTGTGTAACAATTTGTTTGGTGGCCAAGCACCAGCTTCACTTTGAAGTGAATACTAACAGTTCACATGGTTTGCATGTGTGAAAATTAAGGACAATGTCTTGCCACAACTCGGGCCAACCACCATTAGCCACAGAAATTTACCTACTTCTAAGTACTCAATTTTAGATTACAAATGGACGTCTCCATAGGCAACAAGCAGGACACCAGTTACTTTCCACAAAATAATCTGTAAACTTAAAAAAAAAAAAGGTTTAGATTGCAAGGTCTAAGGTATGAATATGGTTCCATCTAGAAACTGAAAATAAGTTTCAAAATTCATATTTACTCTGTCAAGAATAAAAATAAAAACAGATGTAACATACACAAGCACTGCTGAGTTTCAAGCAAGGGTGGTGTGTGCACTTACAAAAAGATCTTGGTTTATGTCCACCTTTCTCTCCCAAACCTTTAAGGCAAAATTTCAATTGCATGCCTCACTCTGAGAAAAAATACAGCACAGCTTATTCTTCTTAAATAAATGTTATAGGGTTTGTGAGAGGATTCCAAAATCCAAAGGCTACCCTGATGTACTAAAGAAAAAAAAATGTGTAGTAACAGATCAATTTAACATTAATAACTTACATTTTTCTAAATAAACCACAGTAAAATATTTTCAAAGTTGAGAAAATTGCTTGTGAAAATGCAAAACTGAATAAACTTTTCAGAAAAGTTAACTGCTCACTAGCACTATATCAATAATGTCCATTACATCCAAAGCATTATGTGAAATTAAATAAAGTATCAATGAAGTTATACACCACCGGGTGACCAGAAAATAATGGCAAAAATAATGCCAGTCTTACCCCTAATAAGCTTAAATAAAAATTGACGATCTTGTTTTTATTTCAAAATAACTATGAGAGACATACACTTTCTGATTTTCCTCTGGAGGGCAAGTACTTTTTTTATAAGAGTGCCACAAACTGTAGACACACAAAAATTCACACACACAATCACTAAGACTCATGTAGAGTTAGTGACGGACACCAAAACACAGATAAAATTAAGACATCCAATTAAAGTTACACAAGGAAATTTAAATAGACAACCTATAATTACCCATGGTGAAGATATGATCAAGAATAGCTGCAAATAACATTTGACTCTGGAGAAGCTCCACTATGGTTGTGTCTGCTGGAGGCACTGAAGTCTGGTACATTTCACACATTTTTCCTTTTTAAATCTCGCCCTGCCTATACGCTCATTTGATTAAGTGAGATATGGGAAAGTAAAAGATGGCCCCATCAAATTAGTTTTAGTCTTACCCTTATGAGTTGATTAAAGTGAAGGAGAAAAGTTAAATGGTTTTTAAGTGCAATCTCACCTTACACATCTCACCAGCACTGTAGTTCATTAGTGATCAAATACTTCATCCAATTCCTGAGGCAAACAGAAAAGCAAAATGTGTCTATACAACACCATTAACAAGACATGCACCACAGCAAACATTTCATCAGGCTGAAGAGAAAAAAGACATCTGAATTGGAACCGGAGAAAGTGAACAAAATTGTACAACAGGCAGCTGTGCAAAATGAGTGTTTTCCTTTAAAATAAAAACATTTCCACTCTGAGCGATGAAAGAATTGATGTCCTTAAAATCCCAAACATTATAAACAGTCGTCTACTTAGCACTAAGTTTACTTTCAAAAAAGAAAAAGATAGAGAGGAGAAGAAACCTCATGAATAAGACTTTAAGTGAGGGTATAAAGCAAGCTAAGAGCTAACATGCCAGGGCAACTCCCCTCCTCCCCCCCAGTTCCAGTCTCTGGAGTTAATATATTAATGATCTGACGAAAAAGTGCAAGTTGTGAGCGAGAAGGAATGACAATTTTGAGTTTCAAACAAAACCTGAGGATCCCAACCCAAGAGGAATCCCGAGAGCCAGGCTTCCAGCCGGGCCTGAAGGCCCCTCAGCAAAGGGGGACCATGCAGAAGGCGGCTCAAATAAATATGGGGGGCAGAGAAATCAAAGTTTCCCAAATTTAAAAAAAAAAAAAAAAAAGCCCTTGAAAGGGGAGAGTCTTAAAAGAAATCTCCAGGAAAGGACAGTCAGTTTTTATTTTTGTTGATGTGTCTGTGGGCCAATAAGAATTTCCGAGGAGGGGGCGGAAAACGGGGGGCCGGGGTGGGGGGAGAGGAAGAAAGTGAAGCTCAGGCAAAAACCCCGGGCGGGGGAGGGAGGGGGCGCACCCCTGACCCACTTTTCCCGACGCCCACTCTCTGCGCCCCGCGCCCCACCCCGTGGAAGTCCGAGCCCCGAGGGGGCGATCGAGCGGGGCGTGGGAGGCCCGCGGCTCCCCACCCCCAGCCCCGACCCGGAGGAGGGGAGCGTGCGGGGAGGCTCGACTCCCCCTCGCGGGGTGCCGGGGGCCGGCGAAGCCCTCCGCGGGCTCCCGGCCGCGGGCGGCGAGGCCCCCCGAGGCCCGGGCGAGGGCGCCGCGGCCCCCCGCGGCGGGGACGGGGGCCGAGCGGGGGAAAGGCTGTAAACAGCCCCGGCGTCCGGGCCTCGCCTCGAAGAGCCCCGCTTCCCAGGCCCCGCCGCGGGCCGCCCGCGCGCCCGGCCCGCCCGGGGGCCGCCCCCGCCGAGGCCCGGGGAGCCGGAGGGGGGCCGGGTCGCCTCCCCGGAGGGCCCCGCCACCGCGCGGAGCCGTCCCGGCAGCAGAGAACGGGGAAGTCAGGACTTACCTGTCATTACTTTCTACGCCATCTTGGATCCACTTGTCAACGTCCCCACAAAGCATTATGGGTAAGAAAGAGCCTTTAAAGTGACTCCCCCCTCGGCCCCCGACTCCCGCCTCCCGCCGCCGGCGCCGCCCCTCGGGCCGCGCCTCCCGCCGGAAAGTTGCCCCGGGTGGCGGGCCGGGCGGGGCGCCCGCGGCGGGCCCGCCCCTCCCCCGGGCTCCCCGCGTTTCACGGCACCCCCTTTTTGAAAACGTGACTTTGGGCGCTTCTCTCGCCTCCGGCCCCGGCCTCCTCCCCCACCCCGGCCTCCACGCCGGCCGCCCGCGCCCGGCCGCCTCCTGCCCCGGCCGACACCCCGCGTCTGCGTTTAATCAGCCCGGGGTCCCCCCGCGGCGGGCGGCCGGCGCTGCCCCAGGATTTATTTATGCGCATTTGCGCGTCTGCTGCTCCCCGGGCCGCGCGCTCCGCCGCGGCTCCTGCGCCCGCCGCCCGCCCCGGCCGCGGGGTCGCCCTCCAGGCCCGGGCGCCCCGGCCCTGCGGACCGGCGGGCGCTGCGACTCCGGCTCTGCGGGCCCAGGGGGGCCGGTTCCGCCCCACGGCCCCGAGCCCGTCGGGCTCCCGGACCCGGGCAGGCGGGCGGGAGGAAGTCACGAGCTGCGGGAACTTTTCTGCCGGTTCACTGTCCGTGCCGACGTCTCCTCCCTCGCGGGTGACGTGATCCGCGACCCCCCAAGCGGGGACCCCTCCCCGAGGATGTGGCTTGGGCTGCGCCGATCGCCCCGCGCGCCGACTGGGACTTGGCGGGACAGGTAGAGGGGCGCGGGCGGCGGCCCCCGCGCGCCGGGGCCCCGGGAGGGTACCCGGGAGGGTCCCCAGGAGCGTCGGGGGAGGGGAGGCGAGGCGCCCGCCCCGGGCCCTTCGCGGGGTCCCGGCGGAGGGAGGGCTGCGGGCGCGCTGAGGCGCCGGGACGCGCGGGCGGGAGGGGGCACCGGAGTGCCCTCCGCGGACCCGCCCCCCGGCGAGACACCCCGCAACTCGCGCCCGCCGCCCCGGCATCTGCTCGAGCCCGGCTCCCCGGGGATCCCCGCGGGCGCCCGCGCGCAGTCGGCCCCGCGCCCTGGAGCCCGCGATGGGGCCTCCCCGCTCGCCTCCCCGAGCCGCGGCTGCCTAGTCTGCAAGCCCGCGCGGGGGTTCTCTGCCTCCCCGGCAAGTTTTAAAAAGCAGCATCCAGACCAAAACCCTGCAGCACCCCGAGGCTGGCGACACTGTGTGCCGCGCAAAATGCGCTTGAATTGTGCTAAAAATGGCACGCGCGGCCCCCACCAGCCGCCCGCGCCCTCGGGGGCGCGAGGAGGGAGCCCGGGGCTCCGAGTTCCCGCAGACCCCGGGCGCCCCTCTCTCGAGGAACCGGGGCGCTGGCGCGCCCCAGGCCTGCCCCCGGGAGCTGGAAACTCCGGCAGCAACTGTCCGGGCCGGAGGGGTGGTGTGCGGTGTGGACTCATTAGGAGGTTGGCCGCGGATCAGCGAGAGCAGCGAGCGAGGCCGTGAGTCACCCCCGCCGGCCTGGAACTCGGGCGCCGGGAGGGACTCCCTGAGTCACCCGCTGCGCGGCTCCGAACGGGCCGGGAAAGTGCAGCCTGGAGTCAGGTTCTTCCACGTTCCAGCGCCCGCGAGCGCGCGGCCTCTGGCCCCGGGGCCAGGGAGGCTGGGAGCGGAGGGCCCCGCCCTTCTAAAGAAGGCGCCAAGCCCCTCTCCGCCGGGCGCGCCCGGTGCTCCGGTGCCAGGGCCCCTCAGCACCGCGCCTCGCCTGCGCTGCTTCAACGCTTGCTCTGTTTCCAGAGCACCGTTAGGCGTGTGCGGTCAGCTCCCCCGAGAAGTGACCGCTGAAGAAGCTGGGAACCAGGCCTAGGCCTCCCAGCCGTTTCTTTAAGTAACTTTCTTCGCCTTCTGCAGACCTGCACCTGGAGAAGCACGCGCAATGTGTGGGGGCTGCCTCCCCCATTTTGCACCGCAGGGTGCATCCTAATCCCGGCAAGTCTGGGACCTCAGGGCTGCTGGAGCTGGGAGAGGCTCCTCGCCTTCAGTCTGCCCCCTACCGTCCATTCTCCGTCTGACCGACCCAGTGACTGTCCCGAGGTGTTACTGCAATCACGTGACCCCTCTGCTCGGGCCCCACCGAAGAACTCCCCAACACATCTGGAATAAATCCCATGTTCCTAACCCTGGCCCACACGTCCCTGAGTGGGACGGCTCTGCATCCCCTTCCTCACCACAGGTACCTCTCTGCCCCTGCTGCACCCCAGGCTTCCTCCAAGGTGGAGCCCTGTCCCCCAGATCTGATGATCATCTCTCATCACCCAGCCACACTTACCATGCCAAGAGGTGGTCACTTTCGTGATCCCCATAACCAAGGCAACTCACTCATACTTCTTGGACCCTAGTTAGAAGTCATCTTGTTTCATCTGTTTGCTGGCCGCTTATTATCTGCTCCCCACTTCCCCCCATCAGAGGCTTGTTCACTCAGTGCCTGGTCTAGGTCCCCTCCCACAGCTCTAGACATTTAGCAAATATTTGTAGAATGAATAACAAAACTTTGTCAGGACTAGGGGGCGTGGCAGTTAAAGAGCACTGAAGCATGTTTTGCCAGGACCCTTCAGAACTCCCAAGAGGCAGCAAGGTAGGGATGGCGTCTGATGGGGAAAACAAGACCATGGCCACCATTAATGACACTCCATTCTAATTCTGATCTCAATACACTGACCTAAATAATTGCTCAATCCTGGGACTCCCTGATGGCGCAAGGGGCTAAGCCTCAGCACTATGGGCAGCCGCTGCAGCCTGAGTTCGATCCCCAATGAGGGAGCTAACCCACGCATGGCCCAGCAGACCTCTCCTGTTTCACCCGCTGCTCCCCTCAGCAGTGTATTTCAGTAGATCTGACTGTTCTGCTCCTCACTCTATCTCTTGAGAAGCCTCTCACCCCACAAACACACCTCTGGCCTACACCCCAGCTCTTGTATGCATAAATAAATAAATAAATCTTTTTTTTTTAATGTGCTGGAGCCCCTTGAATCAAGAGTAAGTACCACTTCTCCACCATTAAGATAGCCATTATCCAAAACCCAGAAAATAACAAGTATGAGGAAAGATGTGGAGAAACTAGAATCCTTGTACATTGGCGCTGGGAATAATCAAATTCCACTATGGAAAACACTCTGGCACTTCCTCCATCAGACCCAAAGATGCCACTTTTGAGCAGATAAAGGAAAGGAAAGCAAGGACTTGCACAGATATGTGTGCGCCCACCTTCTTAATGACATTGTTCACAGTAGCCAAAAGGTCGAAGCGATCCAGTGACAGATGAATAAACAAAATGGAATTTGGACATGCAATGGAGTATTATTTAGCCCTGATAAAGGAAAGAGATGCTGACATGGCCTATAACATGGGTGAACCTTGAGGGCATTATGCTGAGTGAAATGAACAAGTCACAAAGAAACAAATATTTTATAATTCTGTTTTTAAGAGGCACCTAAATTAGTTAAATTCATAAACAGAAATTAAGATGGTTGCTAAGGGTTGGGGGTGGGGAGGATGGGAGTTGTTAAACGTTATAGAATTTCATTTTTGTAAGATGAAATGGAGTTCTGGAGATCAAGTGCAATGTACTTAACTCTATTCAACTATACACTTTAAAATTACTTAGATGGTAAAGTCTATTTATGTGTTTTTACCACCAGAAAAAAATTTGATGGTTCAGATGATAAAATATCTTTTTTGTGGGTTTTTTTATAATAAAAAATTTAGAAAGAGAAGCCCTGTAAAAGCTAACCAAAAGAAAATTGGGCTATATGGCAATAAACATTACTAAAAATAAAGAACATTTTGTAATGACATAACAAAAGAAGATACACAATTCTAAATTCGTGTGTGCCTGGTGCACATAGCCTCAAAATATGTGAAACAAAAAAAACTTGGACAGAATTTCAAGGAGTTAGAGACAAATCTACCATTCCAGTGGAAGAAGTGTATATCAGTAACTGTTAGAACAAGCAAGGTGAGAAACAAGTAAGAAACAGATTTGAACAAGCTAAGCAAACTTAATATATAGAGAGACTAATATATGTACCCACAACTGCAGATCACAAATCCTTTTCAAGTGTGCCTGGAATGTTTATGAAAATGTTTGCAATATAGCAAGTCTCGACAGATTTCAAGTGATCTAAATCATACAGAGAACATTCTCAGACAATGATGCAGTTAAACTAGAAAATAAGAAAAAAGGTAAGAAGAAAATTACATATTTGAGAACTATATATTCCTAATGACTATAGGCACTCATTAATGGATTTTTAAAAAATCACAATGAGAATTAGAAAATAATTTAAATTTAAAGTTTTTGAAAATACTATGTCCTAAAGTTAAGATGTGACTAAAGCCACACTAGCATGGAAAGTTACACTTTTTTTTTTTAAGATTTATTTATGAATGCATACAAGTACTGGGGTACAGGCCAGAGATGGAGGGGGTGAGAGGATTTACCAGAAAGAGTGAGGAACAGAACAGGCAGATTAACTGAAATATACTGCTGAGGGGAGCAGCAGGCGAGACAGGAGAGGTCTGCTGCGCCATGTGGGTTGCTCCCTGGCCAGGGATCCAAGTCATGCTGCAGAGGCTGCGGACAGCCTTATAGGTTGCATCTTAAGCCCTTGTGCCACCAGGGAGGCCCCAAGTTACACTTTTTAATGCACATGTTAGAAAATGAGAGAGACAGAAATAAGAATAAGCAAAGTATTCTTGAGAAATGAGAAAAATAACCATTGAAGCACAAAGGAATTACAACTGCATGGAAACATACTTAAAAGTTAATTCTTTGAAAACACTAATAAAATAAACCCCCTGGTGAGACTAATGTTAAAAAGCTAAAAGAATGCCCAAAAAATGACAAAGGGAACATTTCTACAGATTTGTCAATCATTAAAAAGATAATGAGACAATATTATGAACAACTTTATCCCAGTAAATCTGAAAAGCTGATTTAAATACACAAGTTCCTTGGAAATACAATTTACCGAACTGGCACAATAATATAACACCTGAATAGTCCTGTATCTATAGTTTATAATTTAAAATCTTCAAAGACTCAGGCCCGGAGGCCTTCACCAGTGACTTATAGTTAAGGAAGAGAGAGCACCAGGCTGATCTAAGCTCCTTCAGAGAAGAGTAAAAGGAAATTCTTCCTAACTCATCCTATCAAGGTGCCAACCTTGATACCAAAACCTAACAAGGATGTGACAAAAAAGGGAAATAACTACCTGATATCACTCATTAATTCTGCTGTAAAACACCTAAATATCAACAAAGTGAATAGATAAGGTAATGTATCACAAGGAAGATGGGCTTACTCTAAGAATGTTCGCTTTGGATTAACATTCAACTCTAAATTCACCATATTAGTGGAATAAAAGAGAAGAATCATTGGGTCATGTTAACAGATGCAGAGAAAGCACTAAGTAAAACTGAACACCATTTGTGACTTAAAAAATAGATCCTCCCTTGTGGTGCAAGGGGTTAAGTCTCAGCAATATGAAGCTGTCTGCAACAACTACAGCACCAGTTCGATCTCCAGCCAGGGAGCTGACCCACATGGCCCAGCAGACCTCTCCTGTCTCACTCACTACTCCCCTCAGCAGTGTATTTCAGTAGATCTGACTGTTCTGCTCCCCACTCTGTCTCTGGTGAATGAACCCTCTCACCCTTGCACCTCTGGCCTACACCCCAGTCCTTCTATGCATAAAGTAAATCTTTCAAAAAATACATAAAGTAAATCTTTCAAAAAATAAACAAAGCAATAATTGGGATGTAAAAAGTTTTTTAAAAAATACGATGTCAAATATTGAATACGTCAGAATAAGCCTAATGAATTGTGCGCCAGACCTCTGCAAAACTAAACATTATTCAAAGAAAAAAGAATCTAAGTAAATGAGCATACACCTGTGTGGCACATTTGGAAACATGTTACCTTCATGCCTTTCAAGAACTTTCTGCTCAGCTGTGCAGATAGCAGCACACAGCCTCCAGCTGCCAGCTCCAGCACCTGCCTGCCCTGCAGGGAGCTGTCTTGCCTGAGGTTACCTGGGTCCCAAAGCAGCACTCATCCAGTGACACACAGGGACAGGAAGTCTGGCTATTTCAACCTCTAAAGCAGAACACAGCAGGGGCCTCCCTGGTGGCGCAAGGGGTTAAGTCACAGCACTATGAAGCAATCCGCAGCCACTGCAGCAAGTTCAATCCCCAGCGGCCAGGGAGGTGGCCCACATGGCACAGGAGACCTCTCCTGTCTTGCCTGCTACTCCCCTCAGCAGTGTATTTCAGTAGATCCGCCTGTTCTGCTCACCACTCAGTCCCTGGTGAATCCTCTCACCACCACCCCGCCCCACAACTCGGGCCTACATCCCAGCTCTTGTGTGCATAAATAAATAAATCTTTAGAAAAAATAAATAAAGCAAGACACACCAAAGCACCTGGAGGCAACTCCCACACTACTTTGTTGGGCCCATGTTCCTGATGACTCCTTCCTGCTCTTACACCCTCCCCATCACAAGTGTCGATTCCCAATAAACATCTTGCACCACAAACTCTGTCTCTGCCTCTTATAAAGAATCTATCCCATGACAGTTGACACCAGAGAAGTGGTCTGAGAAAGCAAGTAATAAGATGGAGTTTGGTGCCAGTGGGCAAGGAAGTCCCCTTTTCTGCTGATAGGTGGGTGGGCCTCAGGCAGTCCTTGGCACAAGGTTATAATTCAGTTGTTGCAATTCTTGCTAGTAAATGAGGGTGTCCAGGTCAAAATAAGTGTGTTAGCAGAGGCAGTCTCTGGTACATGAGGAAATAGTTGCTTTATGGATAAGGGATCTGAAGGAATTGGTAAGCATCATTCATGCTCTCTAGAAAGGTGATAAACTGAGAGTAACATGCAATTGAAAGCCAGATGTGGGGCCTCCCTGGTGGCGCAAGGGATTAAGCACCGCACTCTGAAATAATCCGAAGACTCTGCAGCACGAGTTCAATCGCTGGCCGGCCAGGGAGTAACCCACATGGCGCGGCAGACCTCTCCTGACTCACCCGCTGCTCCCCTCAGCAGTGTACTTCAGTCAGTCTGCCTGTTCTTCTCCCCCTCTGTCTCTGGTGAATCTTCTCACCCCCCACATCTCTGGCCTGTACCCCGGTTCTTGTAAGCATAAATAAATAAATAAATCTTTAAAAAAAAAAAAAAGGAAAAAGAAAAAAAGAAAGCCAGATGTGAAAACATTGGCTGCATAGAATGAAGCTCTTATCTCCTGCAGTGGCAAGATGGAGCAAGCTGTCCACCCCCAAGACAGATCTGTTAAACCAAGGTCAGGGCCCTGCATGGGAAACATGGGTTCTCTAACATGGAATAGGGACACAGGACAATGGGTCTAAAGAATTTGACTCCCCAAATTCCTGTGAACCTGCTGAGCCTCTAGAAGTGACGCATCACCCCCATCTGCCTCCAGTAAGAGCCAGTACTCATGCTGGAACATGATACAAAAGCCTCCCCTTGAGAAGAGTGGGGGCTGCTTCCAGAATTCCCCCTCCTCAGCCACTACATAACTAGCTTATGCCACACCGTACGCCTATTGGTGACAGCCTAAGGGACTATACCCCACAAAAGACGTAAGCAGTACGCATTGGCAGCATCCATGGACTGGATTCTAAGAGTGTTTGAATGAGGAGAGCCAAATATGAAATTGGATAAAGAAGAGTCTTAACTTGGCAGTACTCTCCTAAGCAATGAAAGCTAATATCCTGGGCCTTCCTGCTGGCGCAAGGGGTTAAGACACAGCCTATGAAGCTGTCGGCAGCCACTGCAGCACAAGTTCGATCCCTGGCCAGGAAGATACCCACATGGTACAGCAGATCTCTCCTGACTCGCCCGCTGCTCCCCTCAGCAGTGTATTTCAGTAGCTCTGCTTCCCATTCTCTCTATCTGATGAATCCTCTCATCCTCGCACACCTCTGGCCTGTACCCCAGTTCTTGTATGCATAAATAAATCTTAAAAAAAAAAAGAAAAAAGCTAATATGCTGGCAAGGATCCTAAGTACATACTCACTACTAGAACCATGATAAAAGTGATGGTCCAAGCTGAGCAAAGTTGATATTCCAGTGAAAGAGAAGGGCTAAGGAACACTGAACAGCCAGAAGACCCACTAGGTACTGGTTATGTTCCACAGGAAGGTTCTAATGACACACTGATTACCAGGCCAGAAGGACACTGCTGGTTAGGGGGGGACACTAGTCCACCATGAATTTCAGTGGTGACTCCTCTGTAGCCCAGGACCGACAGAAGGGCTCAATACAATTTGGCTCATTAATAGGATTGGGGATGATAAGATCCTGAAATAATAGAGGCCAGAAAAAACTGGCAGGGGAGGGAGAATTAGAATAAGAGAATTAGGGAGATGATTACATAGCTCCCTGGCCAGGGATCGAACTCATGCCGCAGTGGCTGGCTTTACTACAAGACCACCTCTGGCCTTGGGGGTTGTTTTAGCGCCCATGAAGGCAAGATGGGAGAATCAGTCCCTTACCCTCAAATTCTGTGGTCCCATCATCCACTCTTCCCAGACATCTTATGAGGGAGAAAGGAACAATACTTTCCCCCAACTCATTAAGCAGCAATTTTTTAAGTTTCTATTTCTATTGTCACCAGCATCTGAGGGCAGGAAGAATGAGAGCCATTGTTTACTGGTCGTGAGTGATGAAAATGTGTTGGAACTAGACTTGGCGGCTGCACATCACAAATGTATCCTAAATACCACCGAGCGGTTCACATTCAATGGTTAATTTTATGTTATATGACTCTCACCCCAACTTAAAAAAAAGTAATTTAAAACTCAGTGGACACAGTTAACAAACGAACAAACAAAAGACCGCATTTTCCACCTTCTTAATAAAGGCAGAAGCATTTCTTTCTAAAACAGACTTTTAGAAAAGTCTTTCTAAAGTAGACTTTGAAAGAACTTCTGGCATCACCAAACCTTTCTAGTTACTGTTACTGTTTTTTTCTTTTTTCTTTCTTTTTTAGGTCACATGAAGTGTTCTTTTTAAGGTGTATGGGATGGTTTAATATACATATGCTCTGTGAAATTAAGCCCACCATCAAGTTAATAACACATCCATCACCTCACATAGTTACTTACCTTCAGGGTGTGGGGTGAGAATACTTAAGATCGTCTCTGTTATAAACTCATGCCACTTGGGGCAACATGGATGGAACTAGAAGGGATTATGCTAAGTGAAATAAATCAGAAGGAAAAAGAAAAATATCAGATGGTCTCACTTACGGGGGAATATAAGGAAATCGAACAAAGTGTCAGGAAAAAGACAAATTTTTGCAGGCAGTCCGTAGGCCATAGATCTGAGGCACACGGCAGGGGAGGAGCAGAAAGAGGGGTCAAAACAAGGGAGGGAAGAGCACAAGGGACTGTTGGTGATGGTTTATAGGTGCCAGGGTCGTGGGAGAATTATGGGTACTACACCTGAGGGGAGAAATCAAACACTGTACAAAAATGGACATCAATGTAAGAAAATTAAATAAATAAATAAAAGACCTTCTCTCCCAGTATTGAAAGTACACAGCACAGCATCAGCTGCTGTAGCTGCCAAGCGGGACGGTCCATCCCCAAGAACACTCATCTCATACATGAAGGTTCGTCCCCTTTGACAACAGACCTAAGCAACCATCATTGCCCTCAGGCCCTAGCAACCATCATTCTGGTTCTAGATGTTCAGCTCGTTTCAATCCCAAATGTAAATGAGATCACATAGTATTTATCTTTCTGTGTCTGGTTTATTTCACCAAGCATAATGTCCTTTCTGTTGTTCATCTTTGCTGCTTTGCTTTTCAGTCTTTCCGTTCCTGTGCTTTTTGTGTGGAAGAACTGGGGTGTAGACCAGAGGTGGGGATAGGGGTGAGGGGTGAGAGGGTTCACCTGAGACAGAGAGGGGAGCAGAACAGGCAGATCCATGGAAATACACTGCTGAGGGGAGCAGCGGGCAAGACAGGAGAGGTCTGCTGCGCCATGTGGATCAGCTCCCTGGCCGGGGATTGAACATAAACTTTAGCAGTCCTAACGCTGAACTTCACCTCTAGGCCACCAAGTAGGCCCTGTTCCTGTTTTTTTTTTCCCCTTCCGTCCACCATCTTTCCCTCTCCCTCCATCAGTGCACCACTGTGGGTTTGGGTGCGCGTGTGCCTGCAGGGCACGTGGGTGACTCCATGCTTGTCTCCTGTTCTCTGACCTTTGGCGGCCCCTCCTCGGCAGTGAGGCCACTGTGCTGATTCTGCACCGCTAAGGCAGATCTCACACTGTGACAGGAAGCAACACTTCCTGGGGTCCTGAATCAGCAGAGCAGGAAGGAAATAAAGGCCACATAACTGTGAAGAGGCAGAAGCCAAGGTGAAGGCAGAATCCCTACTTCTATAGATGGGGCTAGAGAAGAGTAACAGCGCAGGACTGAGTCCCAGCCTCTTTGAACACAAGCATGTGTTCTGCAGCGAGGCTCCATCCTGTGAGACCATTCCCAGGAGAAATGACCTTGGGCCAGTCCTTTGCCTCCCTCTGCTGCATTTTTCCCCCTCTGTCAAATGGGAAGAATACAACAGCCTCCCATGGATTGTAGTGAGGGTGACAAGTCTGGCTGGAGTAGGTTTGCAACAGTTAGCCCTTACTACTTTCAAAGGTTTCCGGTTTGGAGTAGGGAATTAAAAAAAAATTACTGATTGGACCTCCCCGGTGGCGAGGGGGTTAAAGTCTCAGCACTATCAAGTTATTGCCAGCCTCTGCGGCATGAGTTCAACCCCTAGCCAGGTTGCTGACCCACATGGAGCAGCAGACCTCTCCTGGCTCACCTGCTGCTCCCCGTAGCAGTGTATTTCAGTCAATCTGCCTGTTCTTTTCCCCACTCTTGTCTGGTGAATCCTCTCACCCTCCACACCTCTGGCCTGTACCCCAGTTCTTGTATGCATAAATAAATAAATAAATCTTTTAAAAAATACTGATTTATTTTCTTCCTGCCTCTCATCTCCCTTGTTTCAGTTAATAACAAATATCAAACAAGCAAACAAATAAAACAGAGCAGCAACACCCTGGTAGCCTATTTCGGGCCTTTGTTATAGAAACCAAGATTTCTTCCACAGAACAATGGCACTAAAATAGGATAATTGGGCTGAGGAAATTTTCCTGCTAGATCCCACTGCAACTGGAAATAGCATTTAGGGCCCATAAGTCCAACTTCCACATATCTTAGTGGTTGAAGTCTTCAGAGTAGAGCTTTTCATTCAGCAGAGACAGCCAGAACTATATAGTTCAGGGGTGAATCTTCATACTGACCTCATTTTTTAGAAGTGCTGAGATAAGCTGGGGAAAGTGAGACTCAATATGTGTGACTGAGGCCTTGGTGGGTGAGGACACCTTGGTGGGTGAGGACGCCTTGGTGGGTGAGGACACTTTGAGCTTATCAATTCATTTCCCTGGACCTTCCTGCCCATCAAATTGGAGGTATTGGACTAACTGGTCTTTAAAGTTCCTTCCTCTCAATGGTTAAACTCAAATGAAAGCAGTCACTTATTTCAGTGACAAACAGGTTATCTATAATAGTAACAGACAGCAGAACAGAGCGCAGCTTGGCGAGTGTGTTTATGCAAGACCAATGTGCAGGCCCCCAAATCCAAGGTTAACACCCCCTAAATAACCTCCTAAAGACCACCCTCCCTCAGTTCCACTGGAGTGGAAAACAGCATAATTGTGGGGGAAGGTGCACCCCACATTGTGGTCTTCAGTTTGCTGATTTGCAGGTCAGTGGGCACTCTTTCCAGCCTCCTGGCCTCATTTAAATAGGGTTCTAAAAATTAATGTTCCCACACTCTTCTAATGGGGAGAGGGAAGAAGAGGTAAAGGGAGGTGGTAGGGAGGGAGAGAGGGGGAAGGAGGGGAGTAGGGGAAGAGAGAGAGACAGGAAGAGGGGGAGGGGAATTTAAAAAAGAGATGAGGATTTGGCTAAGAATCAACTTGGAAAAATAATAATAATAAAGGCCTTTAGGGCCTCCTTTTTTTTAAAAGTGTATTTTAATTATAAGTCAAATTGCACTCAAAGGGAAAAAATAAGCCTTAGGCATTTTCTGTTCTATGTAGTTCACGTTAATCTTTCTCTCCAACAGGTAACGTTTAAGTAGAAAGGTTTAAGAAGGTTTCTGATACTTTCTACCTAATGGCCAGTTACCTACAGAAGCAGTTGCTTTACCATTTTTTTTAAAGATTTATTTTATTCATGCATACAAGAACCGGGGTACAGGCCAGATGTGCAAGAGAGTGAGAGGATTCACCAGAGACAGAGTGGGGAGCAGAACAGGGAGACTGACTGAAACACTGCTAAGGGGAGCAGCAGGCAAGACAGGAGAGGTCTGCTGCTCCATGTGGGTTTCTCCCTGGCCAGCTAAGATCGAACCTGTGCTGCAGAGGCTGCAAACAGCTTCACAGTGCAGTGCTCAACCACTTGCACCACCCTGCTTTACCATTTTTACATGAAGTCCTAGTGTTGGGGGGAAAGAATGTCCTGAACAAACTCCACAAACAAGTTTTATTGATCCCATCTCCATCCCAGACCAAAGAGACCCAAGACACCAAGGACTACAAGTCCCATAATGTCATCATCACTGAAGGAAGGATTGCTGGGAACTGAGTGTGGAGTTAAGCAGCCACGTTTGGTATAAAACCAAACATGTGAGCTTTGGAGGTGCCTGGTTTTTCGCCAGCTTTCAGTGTGCCATTGGGGTTCCAGCTCAGCAGAACTGGTAGGACGTAATCATCAATTTATCTCTCTTTCTCTCTGAGTTAAATTCATTTCTTCATTTTCCCTTTTTGTAAATAAACCCTTTATTACTCTTCTTGTGTGTATCTGTGGTTGAGTCTCATTATAAGTCCCTTTCAAGAGTATGGGTGAGAACCCACACTCAGGTCAACCCATTTCACATTCAGGTGTAACAGTTTGGCGCCCTACGTGGTTGACCATGTTACACCTGTGGTTGATCAGCCCAAAGTAACTTTCCTTGCATTGGTCACCATAAGCTCATTAGATCTGCAGGACATGTGGCATAATCTGTCTCAAGTCTTAACAAAAGCAGAAGAAGAGCTGCCCACGTGGATGGGAGTGTATCATCTGTGCCATTGCTGATGCTATAGGGTTAATCCAGTATGCAGAAACTGACAAAGTGCAGGGATTTTTTTTTTTTTTTGATGGATTCCACATTCATAACCAAGTCCTTGGCAACCTGCCCTCTCATATGTTGCAAAACAAAAATGTGTTGCCTTCAGTGTGTTTTTAATAGACCAAGCAGTTTTTTTGATTCCCAAGCTTGGGTCTAGACCCAGGGACACCAGAGTCTCCCACGTGTTGTCACTGCTTGGGTAAGTGTCTTAGTTTCCCTCTATCTTTCTAAAGATGAGGATTCAAGGGGAGTGATTTCCTGGAAGCAGCAACAGGGCCTCGATCACTCCCTCAAACTCTTCAGAGGGATCTGCATCCAGATTTGAAAAAATATTTTTGCAAAACTTGCAAAAAATGTGCCCCAGCAGTTGCAGATTTTGAAATTATTGGCACAGGCAAGTGTCTACCATGGTGAAAATTTCATGAGTGAGGTGGAGCAGATTTCTATAAACAAAACAATCTCTGCAGGCTGCAGTGGAAATATCCTCACAGAAATGGCCTGCCAGCTATAGGATGCTATAATAGAAATTTTTCCTATAAATAAAGTGTTTTGTGAACAAACTTGCCCATGCCTTTGGAAACTTTAATTGCACAGTTTTATCTAGAGGCATTTTTTTGCCCCATATGCTTGACTGAAAAGTAGGTATCCCTTATGATGCTCTTCACAAGAAAGGAGCCAAGTGTTTATTGAATGTAAGGCCACTTTTTCACAGAACCTAAAAAAAAAAAAATCTATCAACTGAAAAGACTTCGACCAGCTTTCACAGCTTCCTCAGCAACCCAACAATGGATCTCCCATAGTAATGGCATGGTATTTCAGAAGGTGACAGCAAAGCTGTGGATTGAGGGCCTCCCTGGTGGTGCAGGGGTTAAATTCAGCTCTAGCAAGCTATCGCAGTGACTGTGGCATGAGTTTGATCCCCAGCCAGGGAGCTGACCTACATGGCACGGCAGACCTCTCCTGTCTCGCCTGCTGCTCCCCTCAGCAGTGTATTTCAAATGATCCACCTGTTCTGCTCCCCACTTTGCCTCTGGTGAATCCTCTCACCCCCCTGTATATCTGGCCTGCACCCAGTTCTTCTACATAAAAATTTTTAAAAAAAGAAAGGAAGAAAAAAAATTTTTAATTAAAAAATTGCATCTGAAGCCCAAATAAATCTGGCCTCCATAGGGCTTTCCTCATAGACAAGCAAGAAGCCACAACCTCAGGAAGCAAGGAGCCAGCCGGCAGGAAGCAGGTGAGAGCAGATGAACTTCATTCCCTCCTGCTAGTCCCCAGCTCTCATCCCCTCCCCCGTGCTCCTTCCTTCCTTCTCCTGCTTCCTTCCTTCCCTTCCCCCATTCAGCTAGAGTCTTACTCAGTTCTCACCTGTATGTTATGCTCCTTCTCAGAGCACCCTTAGGGTTCTTCCCATTTTATTCTCTTTCCAAACATCTCCAGTCTCCACTTACATGTCCTCGACCACTCACCCTCAAATCGAAGAGCATCTTATACCACCAGGCAGTCCCAATACCGTC
The DNA here is from genome assembly GCF_014898055.3 of Talpa occidentalis. Lineage (NCBI taxonomy): Eukaryota > Metazoa > Chordata > Mammalia > Eulipotyphla > Talpidae > Talpa > Talpa occidentalis. The sequence goes on along the minus strand of NW_023605083.1, from coordinate 126,087,204 downwards.
ACTTGAGTTCTAGAGACAAGGTTTCCCTTATTACTTTCCCTTTGCTTTGGAGTAAGGGCTTGTTACACAACCCAATGTCTGTGCGCGTCCTCTTGGATTTTTGGAAGGAACATGGCTGCCTAAACTGCAGTTCACAGCCACTCTTGCAACTGGAGCCCTAGAACAAACAGATAGAACTGAAACTGTTATGGAGCAGCCCTGATAAAAAATGGGTTGGACATCCTTTTCCCCCTAACAAAACTGCTGTGAGCAATGTCCAGAAAATGTCTTTATAAGGAGGTACAGGGTACCTGTCTTTGCTCCTTCTGAGTTTCTGCTAACTGGAATAAGGATGTGTTGTCTAGAGTTTGGAAACCATCTTAGGACATGAGGCTGCACACAAAGCACCCCAGAGCAGTAAGACTGGATGGATTGAGCCTCCCTGGAAGCACAGGGGGTTAAGTGTCAGCACTGTGAAGCTATCACTAGCCACTGCAGCACGAGTTTGATCCCCAGCCACGGAGCAACCCACAAGGCGCAGCAGACCTCTCCCATCTCGCCTGCTGCTCCCCTCAGTAGTGTATTTCAGTCAATCTGCCTGTTGTGCCCCCCACTCTGTCTCTGGTGAATCCTCTCACCCTCCTGCACCTCTGGCCTGTACCCCAGTTTTTGTATGCATAAACCCTTGCAAAAAGAACAGGGCTTGGCAGAAAGAACAGATTTAAAGATAAAGAAAGGCCAGATAGTCTGGTGACTCAAAGTCTTTTTGACAAGTTTTCAGGGGTTTGCCAGAGGCCCTCAGAGTGACAAATGACACCCAACATTAGCCTTCATATCCAGGGGCAGAAAATAATTTTAATGTTTTGTAACTCTTGGGGACATAATCTTTGCCCCAAGTTGTTGCAAGAACAGTACAAGGAGTTCTCATCCAACCTTCACCTAGGTTCCCCAAATGATAACATTTGCCAGTTTGCTCTATCTAGCTCTCTGTATCTTTTTTTCCTGGAATGTTTGCAAATAAGTTACACACTGCTCCCTTTGCCTGTAAACACTTTGTGTGTGTATTTCTTAAAAACAAGGGCTTATGTGGAAGCATCACCACAGTAAGGTTAACTTTTGCAAAATCAAAAAATTAACTCTCACACAATACAGTCAGCTAAGCAATAGATTTCTTTTTTTTTTTTTTTAGCATTTATTTTATTTTATTTAGGCATACAAGAACTGGGGTATAGGCCAGAGGGGCTGAGAGGATTCACCAGAGACAGAGTGGGGAGCAGAACAGGCAGATCTACTGAAATACACTGCTGAGGGGAGCAGCAGGCGAGACTGGAGAGGTGTGCGGCACCGTGTGGGCTAGAGTTAGCTTCCTGGCCAGGGATCGAACTCATGTAGCAGTGTCTAGCAGTAGCTTGATAGCAGTAGAGACTTTAGACCCTGAGCTACCAGGGATGCCCCCCAATAGATTTGAGATTTTACCAATTGTTCCAATTAATGTCTTTTATGACAAAACAAAATCCCCAATGCTGGCATCCTTTTGTTTTTCTGGTCCTCTTTAATCTGGAAATATTTCTCAGCCTTGACCTATATAACCTTGGCATTTTTGAGAAATCGGCTATTTTGTAGAATGTCCCTCAGTTCAGGGAATATCTGATGCTTTTCTCAAAATTAAACTTAGTTTGTGCAATTGGGCCAGAGTATTCCAGAAGTAATGCTGTGCAATTCTCAGTGCATCATATTAGGAGGTACCCAGCGGCCATTTGTCTTGTTAATGTAATTCTAACTTTGACGATTGGTTAGGATAGTGTCTGCCCCTTCTCTCCACTTCAAAGTTATTCTTTTCTCTTTGCAAAAGTTAATAGCTAGTTTGTGGGGAGCTACTTTGAGACTGTGAATATCATGTTAACCCTCTGAATTTCACCCACTGAATTTCACCCATCCTCTGAGGATTCTCTTAAATCAGTTATTACAATGGCGCTTGCCCAAGAGTGATGTTATAACACTTTTCTTTTACAAGGAGGATTGAAATTTATTTTATTTAACCACTTGATTGATGTTTGAGTATTCCAATTTGGAATCTGAAAGCAACACCCCATTCAAGCCATGATTGTCTCCATGGAGACTATACATACAAAGTAATTTACTTACTAAGAAACCTCTTACTGAGCACAGAGGGTGTATCTGGCACGGTGCTGGGCTCTATGATTCAAAAGTAAATGAGACAGATCCATGTCCTCGGGGGTCACGCTTTTCAACTAGGGGCACACATGTGAACAGGTGCTCTATGTTAAAATTTCGGGGAGGAGAGGAAATTTCCCTTCACTCCTCTGGATTCTTCTCTGGCTAGTTGAGTAATCAAATTAACATCAGACAAGTTAGCAGAAGAAGAAAAAAAGTAGTTACATCTGTATGGGGACTCTACATAGATGTGGTCTCTTATTCCAGTGCAGGAAAGTAGGGTGCATGTTCTAAGCTGAGGAATAGGATTAGGGTCTGGAGTTTTGAGGAGTGAAGGGGGTTCTTAAGAGTTGTGCTCTGCCACATAGATATTTGCCCTGCCACATAGATCTAGGCTTATGCCACACGAATACACAGGTTTTCTTTTCTTTTTTTTTAAGATTTATTTTTTTATGCACAAGAACTGGGGTGTAGGCCAGAGTTGTGGGGGAGGTGAAAGGATTCACCAGAGACAGAGTTAGGAAGCAGAACAGGCAGATCGACTGAAATACACTGCTGTGGGGAGCAGCAGGCAAGACAGGAGAGATCTGCTGTGCCACGTAGGTCAGCTCCCTGGCAGCCCGATGGAACTCATGCTGCAGTGGCTGGTGATAGCTTGGTAGCACTGTCTTTAACCCCTGCACCACCAGGGAGGCCCCAATACATAGGTTTTCTTACAAAAATGATATTTCAGATAAAAAAAAATAAGACTTCAGGGCCTCAATTGATCTTAGCTCGAAATAATCCACATACCAAAGTGACATGTCTTGGGAAAGCCTATTCTGAATATTTTGGGGAGGTCCAGCCTTCATCAGTAAAGGCCAATCTGGTTTACTTAGAACTGGGTGCCTTGTGTGACAGGAGCTGGGCCCCTTTGTTGAGTGGAGAGAAAGGACCTTCCAGGCTCTGTCATGAAACTCTTTTGCACACATTGATTTCTGTGCAGGTTGAAGAACTTTCTGGGAGGCAAGAATCTGAAGGCTGACTAGGTGCCCAGGCAGGGGCAAGACTACAGGAAAGGATTCCAGTAACCTTCAGAAAGATCTAGCTTTCAAGAGAAAGCAAACAGGCTAGACGTGGCAACCTCCCTGTCCAAGACCGTCTCCATCCTACTACTCTACTTCTGGAGGTGAGAACCAAGGTGGTGGCAAGCACAAAACACACCGACACCCCATTTTACATCAAGTTAGAGGTGTCTTTTTTAAAAAAAAAAGACTTTTATGCATTTACTTATGCATACAGGAGCTGGGGTACAGGCCAGAGATGTGGGAGGGTGAGAGGATTCACCAGAGACAGAGTGGGGAACAGAACAGGCAGATCTACTGAAATACACTGCTGAGGGGAGCAGCGGGCGAGACAGGAGAGGTCTGCTGCGCTATGTGGGCTGCTCCCTGGCCAGCTGGGGATCGAACTTGTGCTGCAGAGGCTTCGGATTGCTTCATAGTGTGGTGCTTAACCACTTGCACCACCAGGGAGGCCCCAAGTTAGAGGTGTCTTTAAGGGGACACATAACAGCAACAAGACTCCCCCAAAATAGTTTACTCTTTTAGAAAGGATATCTCAGTGGCCACACTGCTTGTGGGTCTACCTCTTCCCACTCCATGTGGCTTTGGATCAGTTCTTAAACTCTTCAAAGAAGAGTGGTTTACACACTAGTGTTCAGTATGTACTTGATTTAGAGATGGGTGAGCAGAGTTATCCAGACCAAGCAGAGGGTGACTCCTTTCTCCAAGATCCCCTTTAGGCATCAGCAACCCCATCTTTATGGATCATTAGCAGCAAAGAGCACCCACCAGAAAAACTTGTTCAATGAGTCACTCCACAGAGCACAAAGACACCCCTAGGGACTGAAAAGGACAGGTCTAGTGAGGGGTGACCATGAGTGCAGAGACATTGCTCTCCCCCTCTCCCTTGGAAATATCTCAGATTGTTCCCTCATTCTCTGTGGCAGCCATTCTGGTTTTCCAAGGGCCACAGAGAATCCTAGTTTTGTTACTGGGAAAATCCAGGTATTTTGCCAAAAAAAAAAGTAAAGACAGAGGTTGAATCTTACGACTCTCACTGTTTTTTTAAATTTAAAAAAAAAAGATTTAGTTATTTTTATGCATCTAAGAACTGGGGTGTAGTGCCTCCCCGGTGGCTCAGCAGTTAAGCCCTGGGTTGCGAAGCTGCCCGCAGCCTCTGCAGTGCCGGTTCAATCCCTGGCCGCCGGGACGAGGGTCCCACATGGCCTGCAGACCTCTCCTGCCGCCCGCTGCTCCCCTCAGCAGTGTACTTTGTCACTAGGCCTGTACTGCTCTCCGCTCTGGCTCTGGTGAATTCTCTCACCCTCCTGTGTTTCTGACCGTACCCAGTGCTTGTATAAATAAATAATAAATAAATCTTAAAAAAAAAAAAAAAGAACTGGGGTGTAGGCCAGAGGGGTGGGAGGGTGAGAGAATTCACCAGAGACAGAGTGGGGAGCAGAACAGGCAGACTGACTGAAACACACGGATGAGGGGAGCAGCGGGCTAGACAGAAAGGTCTGCTGCGCCATGTTGGTCAGCTCCCTGGCCGGGGATAGAACTCATGTTGCAGTGGCTGGCAATAGCTTGATAGTGCTGTGTCTTTAACCCCTGTGCCACCAGGGAGGCCCATCACTCACACTTTTAGGTTTGCCAGCAGATCTGAGAACAGCAGAACATCATGCCCCAAAGAATCAGTCTAACACCTCATCTCTAGCTGGCTGTTTAATAGAGAGTTAAGCAAAGACAGCTTTTACTCCAAGCAGTTACCAACTTTGGGGACTTGCAGCGCTCAGTCCGGTCATAAGTCAAACAACACGTGTATGTGCAGATTCCTGTATTATGCACCATGCCCTATTCATTCTCCTTCCCAGCCCGTCAGTTTCCACAATCCTTATGACGATTCTTAATAGCTCTCTCTGTTACAGGGCAACCCCGATGTGAAATGGGTGGCCTGACTGTGGGTTCTCACCCGCGCACTTAAAAGGAACTTATAATGAGACTCAACCACGGGTACACACAAAAAAAGTAATAAAGGGTTTATTTACAAAAAGGGGAAATGAAGAAATGAATAACTCAGAAAGAGAGATAAATGGGTGAATGCGTCCTACTGTTACAGGGCAGCCCCAATATAAAACGGGTTGCCTGGCTGTGGGTCCTCACCTGCATGCTTAAAAAGGACTTATTTATACTCCACTGTAGGCACACACAAAAGGTTAATAAAAGGTTTATTCACAAGGGAAGGGGAATTAAGGAAATGTACAACTCAGGGAGAAAATAGGGAAATAAAATCTTAAATGCGTCCTACCCGATCCGCCAACCTGGAAACCCAAAGGCACTCTCAGAGCCGGCCCAATGCTGCGAGCTGGCGGAGAGACAAAAGGGAACCCCCCAAGGCCCATGTGTCTGGTTTTATACCAAACCTGGCTGCTTAACCCCACCCTCAGGTTCCAGCCACCTTCCCTTTGGTGGTGATGGGATTTGTCTCTCCCGATGTCTTTTGGCTTTGGTCTGGAGTGGGGGTGGCGTCCACAAAGCCTGTATGGGATTAGCTCAGGACATCCTTTCCCCCTGACACTACCAGTTCCACTGAGCTGGAACCCCAATAGCACGCTGTAAGCTGGTGAAAAACCAAGGACCCCCAAGGCCCACATGTTTGGTTTTATACCAAACCTGGCAGCTGAACTCCACACTCAGTTCCCAGCAAACCTCCCTTCAGTGATGATGACATTATGGGATTTGTAGTCCTTGGTGTCTTGGGTCTCTTTGGTCTGGGGTGGGGGTGGGGTCCATAAAACCTATTTGTGAGTTTGTTCAGGACATCCTTTCCCCCCAACAGATCCACTCCACAAAAGTCTTTGCTTGTGTGTGTGGATTTTCCTATGGGATGTTTCAGTCTTCCAGCCTCATTGTCAAGACTACCAGTCCACCCCTTCAAAACCTAGCTTTGGACTTGATGTTTCAAGTACAAATCTGCTTCCTAGTTTGCCCTTTCCCAAGATTCAACATTCGTTCCCCTTTGCACCATGACCCAGTGCAACAAAGAGCCTGGCCCACCCATGCTCGGGATCCAACTTCACCCTCATTCCATTGCCTCATAACTGCTGGCCAAGCACACCCTTTCCCCAGTTCAGCCCCAACTCCCAAGTTCCTGGCCTGGGCTGGAGTCCAGACCCAAATGGCCAGGCAATGAAAACTGGACAGTTTCCAGACTGCGGAGAATGGAGCTACCCACCCTGATCTCTTCTGTCTGTTGGTTTGCCACCACTCTTCTCTTAGAGGTAAGGATGGGCTCTCTCACCACCAATGTTCCATCTCTGTTTCACTTTGGAAAAGAAATCTAGGGCCTCCCCGGTGGCGCAGCGGTTGAGCGCTGGGTTGCGAAGCTGCCCGCAGCCTCTGAGGCGCCGGTTCGATCCCCGGCTGCTCCCCGGCCACCGGATGAGGGTCCCACATGGTGCGCAAACCTCTCCTGCCGCCCGCTGCTCCCCTCAGCAATGTACTTCGGTCCTTCTACCTGCTCTGCTCCCCGCTCTGGCTCTGGTGAATTCTCTCACCCTCCCGTGCTTCTGACTGTACCCAGTGCATGTATAAACAAAAACAAACGAATAAATAAATAAAAACACATGCCTCTTTAAAAAAAAAAAAAAGAAAAAGAAAAGAAATCTAATGCAAGCAGTGCCTGGTGTCTGTATTGGGAGGAGCAGCCCTGGTTGGGGAAAACTAAATTCCTCACGCGAGCAAGTTCGGCTATTTATCTTCCTAACTTCTCTTGCTTTTTCTCTTAGGGGCATTCTTGGGTCTCTGTTGAAGCAAGTATTTCTAATGTCTGTTAGTGAAGACAAGATTATAAGATTATATCTGAGATATATTCAGATTATCACTCCTTTCTTACACCTCCAACTCTTTTTTGTTTTTTTAAAGATTTTTATTTATTTATACAAGCACTGGGTACAGGCAGAAGCGCAGGAGGGTGCGAGAATCCACCAGAGCCAGAGCGGGGAACAGAACAGGCCGAATGACGAAGTACACTGCTGAGGGGAGCAGCCGGCGCGACAGGAGAGGTCTGCGCGCCAGGTGGGACCCTTGCCGGTGGCCGGGGATCGAACTGGTGCTGCAGAGGCTGAGGGCAGCCTCGCAGCGCAGCACCCAACCACTGCACTACGGGGGAGGTCCTACACCTCCAACTCTTAACCACAAACCTGGCCATTTGTTACATGCAAAATATACTAAATCTTTTAAAAGATTGAATATAGTTCAATCTTTTTCTTTTGGTAATTTGGAAACATTGTCTAACATCGTGAAAAATAATTCTTTCCTTGCAAATCTCTCCCTTGTCTTTCTTCAGGCAGCCCTGGCCCTTAAACCTTTCCCCTTCCGTGGGGCACAAGTCCCAGTACTTTCGTCCCCCATCCATCAGCCTCCCCGCAGAAACTATCATTCTCCCTTCCTCTGTCTTGCAAATTTCACAAGCCTCTGGTGTCAAACGGGTGTTTGGGGGCCTTTCTCCTCTCTACCCAGTTACTCAGCTTCTGCAAGGGGCCACAGGGTTTCCGGAACTGCTACTTCCAGGCTTTCCCACGGAGATGGGAAGTGAGCTCTGGTTTCAGAGATGGAGGATGGGGTGGGGCAGATGCCTCCACTGGGGGCTGCAGCTAGTTTCTCCTAGTGTATTTTAAATCAAACATCTCTTGCATTGCATTGACAAGGATTAATTTTCTCCCAACACCCTTTCCTGTCCGGACTACATAAGAAATTTGAATTCCTTTTACTAATACAGCCTTGACTGTTTCCCGTAAACTAATCCGTTAAGCCCCCAGCTTCATGAGCAAGCACATTCTCCTTGCTCACAATTGCATGACAAAGCATCCTACCTTGACTGACAATGATTGCTGGCAGACCCCCATTGCTAGGAAGTTTCTCCCTTGACCGCTGGTTTGGTGCCTTGGGGAAGGGGCCAGATAAGAGTTCAGATCTCCCAGCCTCATTACAATGAGGATTAATATTCATGCCTGCAGAGCCCTCTCCCAGGCTGGGAGAGCCTCACAGAAGGTGTGTTTGCAAATTCTTTAAAAGCTGAGTCATCAAATGTCTGACCTAAATAGTAAATTTCTAATAAAATAGAGCTTCAAATACAAGACAACATCAATAACAACAGCAACTAATCTGTATGTCCAGGCTAGCAAATTTTTATTATCTAGGTTAGGCCACAGAATCAAATGACCACACAGACTTTGTTGTGTTACTTACCAAATACATGCACACCCTAAATCCCCTCACTTTCCATTTATGGGTCAGCATTTTCAAGCCTAAATCAGAACTCCCGTGGTGAAAGGCACCCCTTGGAGGGTTTTTGTAAAACGAAGCATAATACATCTTAACAGAGACACTTAGATACAGCGTCATCAGGCTATTTTGACTAAAGGAAATCTCATATGGAACTAGACTTAGGAACCTAATTTTTTTTTTTTTTTTTAAATAGAGGCATGCTTTATTTATTTATTTATTTATTTGTTCGTTCGTTTTTGTTTATACAAGCACTGGGTACAGTCAGAAGCGCGGGAGGGCGAGAGAATTCACCAGAGCCAGAGCGGGGAGCAGAGCAGGCAGAAGGACCGAAGTACACTGCTGGGGGGAGCAGCAGGCGGCAGGAGAGGTCTGCGCGCCATGCGGGACCCTCCTCCGGTGGCCGGGGAGCAACCGGGGATCGAACCGGCGCTACCGAGGCTGCGGGCAGCTTCGCAACCCAGCGCTCAACCGCTGCGCCACCGGGGAGGCCCCAGGAACCTAAATTTTAAGGCCATTTTAAGGCCTAAATTTCCAAACATTTGGTGATTTCTTTACTCATGACACTTGATCAGCTCTATTTTTGCGTCAGATGTTCATTAATTATTGTCCAGTGCTAAACCTGGATTTAGAAGATCAATATACACTGAATTGATCATAAAAAAAAACAATGGGGGGCCTCCCTGGTGGCGTAAGGGGTTAAGATGCAGCACTATGAAGCTGTCCACAGCCACCACAGCATGAGTTTGATTCCCCGCTTGCCAGGGAGCTACCCGCATGGCGCAGCAGACCTCTCCTGACTCACCCGCTGCTCCCTCAGCAGTGTGTTTCAGTCAGTCTGCCTGTTCTGTTCCCCACTGTCTCTGGTGAATCCTCTCACCACCACCCCCACACCTCTGGCCTGTACCCCAGCTCTTGTATGCATAAATAATCTTTATAAAAAAATTAAAAGAAAAAACAATGACCACTGAAGGGAAATGATAATACAATGGGCAAGCAAAATGTTGATCCCTGGCTGGGGCTTGTTTTGGAGTTTTGGGGAGTTCTATCCCAACCACAGTGAGCAAAGAGCACATAGGAAGACATGAAAGAGCAGGCACATAAATAAAATACAATCTAAGAAAACTAACTTCCCCCCATGCCCCTCAAGAATAAGGAGCAGAATAAAACAGATGGGATTTGTGACTATGAGGTAGAATATTTGCACCAAACTGTGCCTTGTCTTGGGGATGGGAGATAGGAGAGCTGTAGCCACAGAACTGGACCCAACAGGTTATTCCCAAAATGGCGGCTCATTGCGGTGCAGGGAGAGGAAGCGGAGGAAAGATAGGTGTGAGCAGGGGGTCTGGTGCATGAGCTGACCTTCTGTGTATGACCATGGGGACCCCACCCTGGATTCGTGACGCGCCAGCCCACCGCTAGTTCTCATGTCTGGGTTACTTGTCAGGCAATAAAAGTTGTAGTCTGTTAAACTGAGCTTGTGTAAAGGTGTTATAGGACAGGGAGAGGGGCGCGCCTCCTCCAGGTCTCCTGGCTCCATCCTGCTTCCTTCCTCAGTCTCTTCTGCTGCTTCTCCTCTTCCTGCTCAGCTCCACCCTCCCTTGGGTGGGACAGGGAACCTCCCCCCTTCCTGGGGACCACCCTGTTACAAAGGCAGGACCAGGACACAGTGCAGGTTTTCGGATCCCATGCAGACCGGGTAAAGGAGGAGTCAGAGTCCTCAGTGGGTTTTTTTGCAGGTCTTTATTGGGGTTCACCAGGCATATGGCTGGCAGGGGTGCTGGCTAGGAGGCCTGCCAGCCTCCCAGCCCCCAGCAAGTCTTCACTCTATCTGGGCTCTCTGGGGTTCTCTCTGCTGCTTCTCGGCTTCTCTTTCGGCTTCGGCTTCTGCTGCTGCTGCTGCTGCTGCTGGTGTCCCCATGACGCCGCCCTTAAAAGCCCAGTCTTAACTCAGCTGAATCCCATCCACCTATGCCCACACCCTATTCCAGGTGCCCGCCATCAGGCATGCATTCAGGACAAGGATCCATCATCTATCCTGATGGCGGAAGGGCAGAAAAGCCTGATATTTTCTTTACCCTACAGCTTGGTTTCTAAATTTTTGGCTTTTCCTCACCAAATGGACCCTCACCTTAAAGGGACTGGGTAACAGACATTTCTGCCCTTTGCTTGAGGAGGTGCAGCCCAAGTTTAAGGTGCAAGGAACGGCAGTCCGGGCTTGGCAGATAAAAAACCTGGTATTTGTGTTTTAATTACCAGATACCTCCCCTAGGCCACCTCACCCCTCAGGCAGATAACCCTTTTTTTTTTTTTTTCTTTTAAAGATTTATTTATTTATTTATACAAGCACTGGGTACAGTCAGAAGCGCGGGAGGGTGAGAGGATTCACCAGAGTCAGATCAGGGAGCAGAGCAGGCAGAAGGACCGAAGTACACTGCTGAGGGGAGCAGCGGGCGGCGGGAGAGGTCTGTGCACCATGCGGGACCCTCATTCGGTGGCCGGGAGCAGCCGGGGATTGAACCGGTGCTGCAGAGGCTGTGGGCAGCTTTGCAAGCCAGTGCTCAACCGCTGCGCCACCGGGGAGGCCCCAGATAACCTTTTAATTAAAAGACTGGTGAAGAAGTTCAAATACATCACGAAAAGTCAAACATTGAACTTGATGAATTTATGCCTTAAGTTTTAAGGAACTTTAGATAACTGTAGTAGCAGGAAGGACCAGAGCAGGATCTCTATGATCCGAGCAGTCAGGTGAAGGAGGAGGAGTCCTGGAGGCCTCGGTGGCTTTTCAGGCTTTTATTGGGATTTACCAGGCACATGGCAGGCAGGGGTGCTGGGGGCCAGGGGTGCTGGAGGCCTGCCAGCCTCCCAGCCCCCAGCAAGTGTTCACTCTGGGCTCTCCGGAGGTCTCTGCTTCTCTCTTGGTTCTTTATGCTTCTGCTGGCATCCCCGTGATGCTGCCCTTATAAGCCCAGTCTCTCAGCCCAGGTGTACCTACTTATGCATGCCCACACCCCACTCCAGGTGCCCGCCATCAGGCATGCATTCAGGACCACAGGGATCCATCATCAATCCTATGGCGGGAGGGCAGAAAAGCCTGATATCATTTTCTTACCCTATAGCTGGAGCTCCTCATTCTTGCCAATGACTGAACTTTGTCAAAAAAGACCTAGGACTTGGGTCAATCCAGATAAAATAATGTTTCTAAGCAAACGAAGCTTCTCCCCACTTCTCTTCAGATAGGCAACCAAGAGCTTCCTCACGCTCAGGTGAAACTGGGTCCAGCATTTGAGACCAACAGCCTCCTCCCTCCCTCACTGCCTTTCCTCTGGCAGAACCTCCTTGTCATCCATAGACGCTGAAAATGCCAAACCTCGTTGCTCAACCTCCTTAGGGCTAGAGTGTGGATAGTCACCTGAGCCTGGCCAACAGAATGCAGGAATTTGGGGGAAAGACTCAGGAAAGGAGATGTCTTTCCTGGGTAGTTGTTTTCATGTCTGCAGTGCGACTGCTCAGCCATCTGTCTTTTTGTTATAGGACAGGGAGAGGGTCAGCCCAAACCCCGCAAACCTGCCTATTCTACATGGGTTCTGCCATCCGCCGCATCAACACAAAACATAGGAGACTTTAATGGGAAGGAACTTTAATAAAACTAGGAAACAATACAGGTAAGGCAAAGAGTCTAGTTTCTAAATGAAGCACCCAAAGTGACCCGTCCCCTCGTGGGTAAAAGTCCATCCATATGGGATTGGCCCAGAACAAGGCCCCAAAGCCTGCCACAAGTCTAAAGCATCTTCCTGTGGGGACCCAAAGAAAAGGGTCAGAAACAACCAGACAAGCCCGGAAGGAAAAGAGCAAAATCAACATCAAAATAAAAGCTGCCATTGTCACCTCCCCATGGGTCTCACCCACGTCTGTGTCACTCAGTCCACAACCCAAAGACAAGCGCAGTTTCTTCACGTGTCTCTAGGCTCCATGCGCCTCCTCCAGGTCTCCTGGCTCCATCCTGCTTCCTTCCTTCCTCAGTCTCTTCTCCAGCTTCTCCTCTTCCTGCTCAGCTCCACCCTCCCTTGGGTGGGGCAGGGAACCTCTCCCTTCCCTGGGACCACCCTGTTACATTTTGACCACAAGGAAGCCAGGCTGCCCACAAGCTGAGTAGACAAATGGAAAGTGGGAAAAGCACCCTGGTCTTCAGTGTCATCATTGAACCACCGCGTCTGCCCACCACTCTGCCTTTGAACCTTCAGTTTCCAGGAGATAACAATCAACCTGATTGGTCAAGCTGGTGGTTCTCAAAGTTGTAGTCTCAGGCCCTCCTGAAGTTCTTAAAAATTATTGAGAACCCCAAAGAGCTTTTCTTTATGTATGTTCTGTCTCCATATTTACCATATCAGAAATTGAATCAGGGGTCTCCCTGGTGGCACAAGGGGTTGAGCATCAGGGCTATGAAGCTGTCCACAGCTACTGCAGCACAAGTCCATCCTAGGCCAGGGAGCTGACCCACATGGCACAGCAGACCTCTCCTGTCTTGCCCGCTGCTCCCCTCAGCATGTATTTTAGTCAATCCACCTGTTCTGTTCCTCACTCTGTTTCTGGTGAATCCTCTCTCACACACACACACCCCCACCTCTAGCCTAGACCCCAGTTCTTGTATGCATAAATAAATAAAATAAATCTTAAAAAAAAAGTAAACTTCACAAGGACTAGTGTTTTATTCAGCTGAATGACATGCATACTCCACAGATACTTGTAAAATGAGTAAGGGAATGAATAAAGGTGAGTGATGATATAAGGATAACCTAGTGTGCACTCTAATTTATATTTAAAGTAAATCATTTTCGGGCCTCCCCTAGTGGCGCAGCGGTTGAGCACTGGGCTGCAAAGCTGCCCACAGGCTCTGTAGCGCCAGTTCGATCCCTGGACACTGGCTAGGGTCCCACATGGTGCAACAGACCTCTCCTGCTGCGCCCACTGCTCCCCTCAGCAGTGTATTTCGTCAGTCTGCCTGTTCTGTTCCCTGCTCTGGCTCTGGTGAGTTCTCTCACCTTCCTGCGCTTCTGACTGTACCCAGTCAGATAAAGATAAATAAATAAATCTTTAAAAAAAAAAAGTAAATCATTTTCCAGAAAGTAGCACAGTAGTTGTCCAAAGCTGGGGTTGGGGTGGTTAGCAATGGGGAGTTACTGTTTAATGTTTAGAGTGCTTCAGTTCAGGAAGATGAAAAAATTCTGGAGATGGAATGCAGTGATATCTGCAAAACCATGTGACTGTACTCAATGCCACAGAACTGTACTTGAAAATGGCAATTTTTATGTTATGGCTATTGCATCACACATAAAAATAACCTTATTTGCAAACCTTGGCACTTTATTCCCAAGAAAAAATTACCTACACCACCACTCACACCTGAGGAAGCTATACATCCACTAGGACGTTGATTATTTTTTATCACCAGTAAAGCTCTGATGGTTGATGGTTGGATTCATTTGCAGAATTTTTCATTCACACATACACACACACACACACACACACACACACACACACGTGTCAGGAAACAGCCTGTCCATTTTGGCTGCAGAGACAGGGATTTTGGTTTCCTTGGCTCCTGAGCTGTTCTTGGAGCTAGGCCATTTAGGGAAACTGAGCAAGTACATGGGTCCATCGAACTTGGGCTGGATCCATGAAGGACACAAAAAACAGACTCTCCAGCCCTCTCCCCCAAGTGGAGCACACAAAAGTGCCGTTGATATTGAAGCTGTGGAAAGCTTCCGAAGACCCCGTGGGAGGAAGTTTGGCATGAGCAGGCAAGAAGCTCTGACTGACCCTGGAAGGGAGAACCAGGCTGGGTTAAGATCCAGGCCTGGGCTCTGCCCTGACTGCTGACACCCTGTGCTTCCTCAGTAAGTGAGAGAGAGAGGCAGTTTGTCCCCTCAGGCTCTGCCTGGTAGGTTTCTCTCATGTCTGAGGAATTCTCTCAAATGGGTGAAAAAATGCTGTGATACAATGTTTGAAAGGAAAAGTCCAGATAAAAGACATAACCTAGTAGTATGTGTGTATATATAAAATGCTTCTGTATATCCATACACAGATGCATATACACTTCACATATTTTATATACATTAAAATATTTAAAAATATGTTCAGGGCCTCCCCAGTGGCGCAGCGGTTGAGCGCTGGGTTGCGAGGCTGCCCGCGGCCTCTGCGGCGCCGGTTCAATCCCCGGCTGCTCCCCGGCCACTGGAGGAGGGTCCCACATGGCGTGCAGACCTCTCCTGCCGCCCGCTGCTCCCCTCAGCTGTGTACTTCGGTCCTTCTGCCTGCTCTGCTCCCTGCTCTGGCTCTGGTGAATTCTCTCACCCTCCCGCGCTTCTGACTGTACCCAGTGCATGTATAAACAAAACAAACAAACAAATAAATAAATAAATAAAATGCCTCTATTAAAAAAAATAATAATAAAATAAAATAAAAATATGTTCAAAGCAGTCATTGAAAAACAAGATGGGGAGGAAATACATCACAATGTTGTCAGTGATGTTCTCTGGGTGACTGGATCAAGGGTAATTGTTTATCTCTTATTTACATTTTTCCTGTAGTGTTAAATTTTTCTACAACAAGAATGTGTTATTTGATAGTCACAAACACATTTTGAACTCCACAACCCAGTAGCCCCTCGGCATGGGGGAAGGTGTGGGCTATGGAAAAATGGGTGGGGAATGCTCTTGAAATATTTGGCAGTTGCATTAAACTTGCTGCCAAGGCGAGGAGGGGAAATGTCTGGAAGGCCAAGCCAGAGTACACCCCCCCTTTTTTTTTCTGCCTTATAGTTTTACTCAAAGTTATCCCTGTTCCCCTGGTTGTGGGTCTGCTTAACAAGAAACGCTGTAACAGATGTTGTTTTCCCCAGGAAAATGCAGTTCAAACTCCCAGAGCAAATTCAGTTCCTCGCCAGTGCTCCCTGCCCCACGCGCCTCACCTGACATCCCAGGAAAACTTCCACAGAGGCTTTTCCAGTTGCATGGGCCTCAGATCTCCATGGTTTGGCACTTCTGAGAATATGACACAAGTTTTGGGGGGTCTGGGGTTTGAGGGCCCCACACTACTTATGCTTCCATTTAAACCATCCTTCCTGCCTCCTCAGCCATGTTGGGACCACGTTGCTAACACCAGCCGCTGCTGTGGAAAATGACATAGACAGTTTGTCCTTTGGAAACATTTGGCATGTTTCTCGGAAGGAAAAACTTAGCTCATCCCAAGAAACAGGAGAGACTTGAGTTGGGGATGGTACAGTAATCTCCAGATTCTGTAGAAATCTGTTTCTTGGAGATTATATATATATATATATATGTATGTATGTATTAGTCATAGATTTTTGTAGCCCCTAATTTTCCGAAGAATGAATTTTCTTCACATAAACACTATGGTCACATCACATCATATCAACACTCTCGCAGCCGCCTCAGAATAACAAGAGCACACTCTCTTCATACTTAGTTGCTGTGTCAGGATTTTCATCTTGTAGTCAGGTGGGCTGGCTGGACCCTTAGAATGCAGCATTGAGAATGTTCCTTTTGCTTCTGCAGATGGTCTAATGGTTAAGTACACAGTGGAGATACAGGTAAGACTGAAGCTGAGTGAATACTAGAAACTGGTCCCCAGGAAAATGAATAACTATAAGAAAGTGAAAATCAAAATCAACAAAAAACTATGAACCAGAGACACTTAATGGGGGGTGGGGGGGCGGGGAGGGGAGGGATTGGGGTCAAAATAAGGGGGTTGCAATTGTATGGGGAATATAAAAATAAAATTTATTAAAAAAAAAAAAAAGAAACTGGTCCCAGCTTGACAGAAGTGGGTGGTGAGGAGAGAAGTGGGTGGTGAGGTGAGCTGCACTGCTGCAGCTATTGCTTAGCGCATCTCTGCCTCTGTCTCTCTCACACAGGGCACTGGCGCCACTTATCAAGATGTTTCCCTCCCCCTCAACCGGGTGAGCAGGAGACTAAGACCTTCCTGTCCAAGGGAAGTTCGTGTCAGAGTCAGGCCCTGCCTGGCAGGAAGAGGGACAATCACTCAACCCTGTCTTGGGCCTGGCCTCCTAGGATGAACCCTAGCTTGTGGGTGCTGGAAGGCAGACCCTTCACCCTTCACCTCTTTTCCCCCCGTCCCCCGACCCCCTCATGTTGCAGGGGTTACCCCCCTCAGGTTGCGGGGGCTCTCCCCCCTCAGGTTGCCAGGGCTATCCCCCCCTCAGGTTGCGGGGGCTCTCCCCCCTCAGGTTGCCAGGGCTATCCCCCCAAAGGTTGCCGGGGCTATCCCCCCAAAGGTTGCCGGGGCTATCCCCCCCTCAGGTTGCGGGGGCTCTCCCCCCTCAGGTTGCGGGGGCTCTCCCCCCTCAGGTTGCGGGGGCTCTCCCCCCTCAGGTTGCGGGGGCTCTCCCCCCCTCAGGTTGTGGGGGCTCTCCCCCCTCAGGTTGCGGGGCTCTCCCCCCTCAGGTTGCGGGGGCTCTCCCCCCCTCAGGTTGCTGGGGCTCTCCCCTCTCAGGTTTTGGGGGCTCTCCCCCCTCAGGTTGCGGGGCTATCTCCCGGCCGTCCAGCCTCTGCGGCAGGGCCCGCTGCTTCCTGCAGTTCACGGGACTAGGCCCTCGGAGACTCGGTGCGCTGATGGCTTGGCCGACCACAAAGGGAGACTGCAGCTGTTTCCTGCTGCCGTTTGAGAGACAGGAGAGCGTGCTCAGCACATGCCCGCATTTCCTTCCCAGGACAACCCGAGAAAGGAGTCACAGGGATTCAGACCCTCTTACTTATTAAGTCTTGATAACCCTGGGGTGTGGGAGCTGACCGGGGCCCGTGAGCAGAGCTGCCCCCTCGTGGCTTCCAGGGGCCATGACGACTTCTCCAGGAAGCCGTCAGCCAGAAAATCCAAGTTCCTTAAATAAGCATTAAAAAAAACAACAAAACGCTAAATATTACAGAGAGTGCTTTGTACATTCTTTTCTTCCCTCTTTTCTCTCCCTACCTGAGGAGGGACAGAAGCAAGATGGGAGAGGGATGTATGGGGGAGATTGAGAGAATTTTTAAAAAAGATTTATTTATTTATGCACACAAGAGCTGGGGTACAAGCCAAGGGGCGGGGGCGGGTGAGAGGATTCACCAGAGACAGAGTGGGGAGCAGAACAGGCAGATTGACTGAAACACATTGCTGAGGGGAGCAGCGGACAAGACAGGAGAGGTCTGCTGCGCCATGTGGGTGGCTCCCTGGCAAGCAGGGAATCAAACTCGTGCTACAGTGGCTCCGGATAGTTTCATAGGTTGCGTCTTAATCCCTTGCACCACCTGGGAGGCCCGAGATATTTAACTTATTTAATGTAAGTGAGGGAGAGGCAAATATTCCAGAAAAGAACTGTCTGCCCATTTGCTCTTTTCCACCTCAAGCCTGTTCCTCTTTCAAAACTAGCTCAGAATCCAGTCTGGTAACTATGCCAAATGCTGTACTAGAGAGATAAATTTATTTAATCCTTATTAAAAACTCCAGGCAGGGGTGTTGTTGCTGTTGTTATTATTATTCCCTTTTTGCAAACGGGGAAACTAGCACAGAGAGGCTAAGTGACTTACCTGGGGGTCACAGAGCTCTTCCATAAGGAGGGCTGAAGTATGGGTCTGTGTTCAGGCTTCAGTGATTAGACAACAGTCAACCCCTATGCGGAGGCAGCCAGCACCGAGGTAAAGGTTCTAGGGTTACCTGCATCCTCCCAACTCACCACACTTAGACTTAGGACCTTTCTGTCCCAGGCCTCTAAGCTCTTGACACTCCCCAAGCCCTTGAGATATAACGGGGAAGCACAGGATCATTTTTGCTTCTCACTGCTCAATAAGCTCTTTGGGTGACCCTTCCTCTTTGTGCAAAATAGTAATTGTAAATGTAGTAGAAGAAAGACCTGGGGAACTTACCTATTAACAGGCAGAAAAGCCATTTATTATTTTTTTTTTAATAGAGGCTTGTTTTTTTATTTTTTATTTTATTTATTTATTTGTTTGTTTATACATGCACTGGGTACAGTCAGAAGCGCGGGAGGGTGAGGGAATTCACCAGAGCCAGAGCAGGGAGCAGAGCAGGCAGAAGGACCGAAGTACACTGCTGAGGGGAGCAGCAGGCGGCAGGAGAGGTCTGCGCACCATGTGGGACCCTCCTCTGGTGGCCGGGGAGCAGCCGGGGATCGAACCAGCGCCGCAGAGGCCGCGGGCAGCTTCGCAACCCAGCGCTCAACCGCTGCGCCACCGGGGAGGCCCAGAAAAGCCATTTATTTCCAAGGATTGCAAACCACCCTCCGATCTCCTTTGTCTCAAGTCGTTTAAAACAACAACCCGTGCAAGGGAAATAGTCCAGCATTCTCCAGTCTCCATTCATCCAACAAGCATGACTTTCATATCCAACAAAGATGAATTCCTATTGTGTTTCAGGCACTGTTCTAAACTCCAGGTGAGAGGAAAAGGTCTACTACCTTCCTGGGTCAAATAAGCCAGTTAGACAAAAGACTAAAGAGTGAGAAGAATAAAGTGAAAGAATTTCAGACAGTGATCATCAACACAGGAAATACTAAGCGGTTAGGGGGTGGGATACGTGACCATTGCATGTGACTCAATGGAGGACATGGGTCTCCTTGGAAGGACCATCTCAGAAGAAGGTGAAGAGGTGAAGGTCAAATTGAAGGGTGCTGAGGAGAGAAGGAGATGGAGGAAGTAGATACAGTGAGGGTGGGGCTGTGTGAACCTCTCTGCGGCTGGAGTCCTCACAGCTCTTTTATTCTGAAGAGTAGGGAGCTGGTCTGCATTCACTATACACCATATTTTACAATCTAAAGAACTCAGATTCTATTACTGAGGAAGATTGGCAGATGGCTTAATTTAAAGTCAGTATAGTCATGTGGAAAATACCAACTCTCTTAGCCTGGATTCCCAGAAAGCACTGCCTAGGGCAAATGCTTATTTCCTTCTGGTTTATTAGGGAAGTGCAATATCAGAGAGCAAGAGTGAGAGACCAAGGAAAGGAGACTGTGAAGGAGGAGGAAATGCAAAGATGCATTTTTTAAAAAGATTTATTTATTTATGAATACGAGAGGTGGGGGTAAGAGGATTCATCAGAGACAGAGTAGGATGCAGAACAGGTGGATCTACTGAAATCTGCTGTGGAGGGGAGCAGCAGGTGAGACAGGAGAGGTCTGCTGCACCATGGGGGTAGCTCCCTGGCTGGGGATCAAACTCGTGCTGCAGTGGCTGCGACATCTTAATCCCTTGCACCACCAGGGAGGCCCCAAACTTGTTATATGATTTTAGTCTATTTTTCATGCTGCCTCCTTTTCATGAGAGACAAGGTGGTCATGGGGTTTGGGTTGTAATTACATTTCCATGGTGAGGCCCAGAACACTTGGATTCAGTAAGCAAAGGCTGCTTCTGCAGACACACACAATGCTGGTGTATGATTCTGTGATTTCTCATTTTTTAACTTCCAAGGCTAACTCTATGCTGGACACGGTGTTTCTTTGGTTATATATCTTGGAGATAGTCAAGTGAAAGTTATCTGGTTATTCTTCAAAATCCACACTTTGTGCTAGCGTGGAACTAACTACGTGCAAGGAGCTATTCCAATTACTGGGAATTGAGTTGTAAAAGTTGCCTTCTAAAAACTTACCATCTTGTAGTCAGATTTTGCCAATCATGGCGACAATTTGTAGTTGCTTATCTGCTGTAGTCCAGAAAACGTGGCTATTATAATCTAAATCTTAAAGCAGGAATTTCCAAACCCTTACTGTAATCCCAGTACTGACGGCAGAAGAAAATCACATTATTCTTCTTGTTCATGATTTGCATTCTAAAGCTGAAGGAAATGGGATATTATATAGTGGTTCCATTGAGTGAGAACACTTTGAGTAAAATATCTGCCCTGTGTTCCACAAACAATGGAAATAGACATGGAAGCATCCAGAAACCAGCTGTTTAGTATTCTGTAGTGAGACATTATGTTTTGCATTCAGTCGTAGCAGACATGATATGCATTTTAAGAAACATCTTCCTTCCAGCATTATCTTTTCTCTTTCTTGAAGGTTAGTTAGCTTTTTAAAAGTTATTTAATTCTTCAACTCAACAAATTTAAATGAATATAATGCTAAAATCTTGATCAAGTAAAATTACTTTACATCATAATGCCTGAACTGTTTTAGTTTCTGCACTTGCAAATGACATTTAAGCATAAAAGGACATTATGAAACCAGGGTTTTCTTTCACAGTTCAAGGAAAACGTGCAAATGAAGATATCAAATTAAAAGGCACTAGATTTAGAAACACTAGATTTCTTAAAGACAAAGATGATTTTAACTGCATTGGTACTCATTACATATCAAATAATTATAAGACTGTATGTATTGCAATGCAGAAAAAATCGAGAAAAGATGTGTTTGACACTCTCTTGCAGAATGAAGCTGCCTCTATTGAGAACATTATTTCTATGAACTAAAGTTTCTGAAAACTTGACCCAGATGCGTTTTTGTGGATGTATAAATCATGTGTGTCCATTTAGATGTTTTTATTACTCATATTGAATAATCCTTTTTTTAATTTGTTTTCAATGATACCAAATGTGCATTAGAGTTTTCGGTTCTAAACTCCTAAAATGTCCTTGCTGGGTTTCAGATACAAGACGATCTGAAGATGGGGCTGCCTACTTCATGGTAACTGTGCCACTGGGAGTGACACACATGAGACACACCCATCGTGGCTGAAACCCAATCTCTTAACTCCAGTCGCAATAAGAGCTTATTCCATTGACTCTGGGCTCCTTTGACAGCAGGGACAAGACAACAGTTCCTTTTTTTTTTTTTTTTTTTAGATTTATTTATTTATTTATACAAGCACTGGGTACAGTCAGAAGCGCGGGAGGATGAGAGAATTCACCAGAGCCAGAGTGGGGAACAGAACAGGCAGACTGATGAAATACACTGCTGAGGGGAGCAGCGGGCACGGCAGGAGAGGTCTGTGCGCCATGTGGGACCCTCGCTGGTGGCCTGGGATTGAACCGGTGCTGCAGAGGCTGCGGGCAGCTTCACAGCCCAGCACTCAACCACTGCGCCACCGGGGAGACCCAAGACAACAGCTCTTATGGAGTTTGTCTTCATGGTTAGTGGGATAAGAGTTAAACTAGCAATGGCTTTCTCAAACCAGGGCCCTAGAGAAGCAAATAGTTCAGATAAGTCAATTGTTTGGTTTATTCCCAGCAAGGTAGTTAAAATGCCTAACTGATTTACTTTAAGCAATATCTCAACTTATCTTGCTAACCAGGTTCTAACTACCTCTATCTTGTTTGATCAGTCCACCGACAAAAGGCACACCCAGGGCATGTGCAGTTCCAACCACACGTGATCTGAAATAGCCACCGGTCTCATTAGCATACTAAAGTCTCCACCCAGAGGAAAACTGCCATTCTGTGAGCGGAAGCTAGTTCTGCTCTCAACCTGCACAGATGCACCACCTGCCCAGCACACCCACATCCAATCACCCAAGCCTTCATTGTTCTGCTTTGGCTCTTTTCCTTTTTAGAAATCTTTAGGATCTTCTATCCAGGAGGCAGTCTGCACCTTTTTTTTTTTTTTTTTAAATTTATGATATTTATGCATACAAGAACTGGGGTGTAGGCCAGAGGTTCGGGGCGGGGAGGTTGTGTGTGTGAGAGGATTCACCAGAGACAGAGCGGGGAGCAAAACAGGCAGACTGACTGAAATACACTGCTGAGTGGAGCAGTGTATTCTTTCACACAGGCCAATACTTAGTTAATCATCTGCCTCTCCTTCCTCAGCATATCCTCTATTACCGAGGGTCTTGCTTTTTGTTTTTGGTGTGGTAAAATGTGACATAAAATTAATGAAATACAGTTCAGGGGCATTAAGTACATTCACACTATCGTGCAACCATCACCTCCATCCATCTCTACGACTTATACTTCTTCCCCCAAATAAATTCTGTATCCATTAAACACTAACTCCCCATTCCTCCCCTTCCCAAGCCCATAGCTACCAGCATTCTCCTTCCTACCTCTATGAATTTGACTACTCTATGTGCCTCATATAAGTGAATCATGCAGTATTTATTCTTTTTTTTTTTAAATAAGCCACTTCTATTTATTTATTTTTTTTTTATAGAGGCATGCTTTTATTTATTTATTTGTTTGTTTGTTTGTTTTTGTTTATACATGCACTGGGTACAGTCAGAAGCGCGGGAGGTTGAGAGAATTCACCAGAGTCAGAGCAGGGAGCAGAGCAGGCAGAAGGACCGAAGTACACTGCTGAGGGGAGCAGCGGGCGGCAGGAGAGGTCTGCGCGCCATGTGGGACCCTCCTCCGGTGGCCGGGGAGCAGCCGGGGGATCGAACCGAAGCCGCAGACGCTGCGGGCAGGTTCACAACCCAGCGCTCAACCGCTGCGCCACCGGGGAGGCCCCCAGTATTTATTCTTTTGTGTCTGGCTTACTTCACATGTCTGCAGAGTTCATCTATGTAGCATGTCAAAGTTTCCTTTTTCAGGGCTGAATAATGTTCCATTACAGCTCCACTATTGTTTGAAGTTTACCTTTTTGGGTGGGCATGCAGAATAACTAGGGTGCAGGCAAGAGGTGGGGAGCACAACAGGCAGATTTTACAGAAATACGCTGAGACTTCACCGGTAGGCCACCAGGGAGGCCCTTAAGTTTAGCTTTATTTTATATCACATACATATTCTTGTATGAGAAAAGAAATCCATAATTTACAAAGTATTTCTATCACATTAGCCCAAATTTAGATTGATCTGATCCAGAATGATTGAATTTAAATTTGGAATGGAAAAGTTACTTTTCAAAAGATTCAACAGTGTTTAATTTTTAAAAAGTGGGCAGCTTCAAATATTTTTCATTTAGCTTAGTTGTTCACTTACACAGAAGGTTGCTATATTGAAGAAACCAAAACATACTAAAAGCATTTCAAAGTTTCTTCACACATGTTCAAGATCATTATTTTCTCATAAAAAATCTTTTATACCACCAAAGTGTTTCTGTAGCTTTACTAGTGTTTCCAATAGTGGCCCATTGGAACAGCAGCACCACATCATCTGAGGGCTTGGCAGAAAGGAATTTTCTGGAGCCCCACCCACACCTCCTGAATCAGAACACCTGGCAGTGGGGTCCAGTTATGTGCCCTAAGGAGCCCTGCTGGTGATCTTGATTGCACTAAGTTGGAGAACCACTGGTAAAGAGCACTAGGCTCTACTAACAACAACCCCAAATCAGAAAGACTTCAGGGAGAAAAGTCAATTGACTCTTGAAACATTCAAAATGTTATTTCACTGCTTAAAAGCAGGTTTAGAAGTAACAGATGATTTTGTAAAAACAAAAATGAAAATTATGTTTTTTTTGTAAGAGAATTGAAAAGAGAATTGATCTTTTAAAATATGAGTTTATTCTCCAGGCTTTCTTAAATACCCACAAATTAGTGTTCTTATTGCTGTTATATCCAGGAGCTGAAAACAATTTAAAATATTTACTTTTTGACCATACATTTAACACTCATAAAGATAGGATGGAGATGTATTAATTTTAAAGATGAGCTTTTCAATGACTCATTATGTAGAAATTGCGGACAATTACAGAAACAGCTAAAAAATTCTAAAATAAATTATATACAAATAAATGGGTACAAGTTTTTCACTAAAAACAAAAGTGAAAGTTCGCTGGTTAGTAAACTAATGAAAATGAGTCAAGTATTATCTCCTCCATATTTGAAACAAAATGGTTCTATCCAGCACTAGCTCTGAAATGTAAGACAGATTCTAGGTTCTGAACATCTCAAATGTCTTACCACTCTATGCTAATTCTTTTTTATAACACTAAGAAATTGGCAAATAACTCTTAAGTTTGCTTGATTAATATTTTAACAGAAAAAAACAAGAACTAGAAGAGCAATCAAGTGTAATATGGTCACAGGGACAGTTACAATACAGAATACACAGAGCTAAGACTGAGTATGTTAAATCAAGAACAAAGAGGAATTGCATTTGAGATCTTTACAGAAATATTTTGGCCAAATATTCAAGTTTGGCAAGGATAAGGGAGATGAATCCCTAGAATGATGAAGTTAATGAGAAGCAAATTCAAATTAGCAGCAACTTTACTTACAATTTAACAATGCAAAATGATTTTATTCTCTATCCTTTTAATTCAAAAGAAAATTAAAAGCATATTTGTTCTGCTAGTGTGAAATTCTGATGTTTCTGAACTTGCCATGGTTTTGGTTAGTTTTTTAAAAGTGATAGCAGATGTCAATGTTATAAATGTGACTAACACATTAAATTTCCAATGAATAAAATTAGACTAATAATGTGTTACTGTTCACAATGATTCAGCATAAATAGTTAAGGTCCCACAATTGTCTCCAATCCTGGGATCATGAAATAGGACAATTCAGTGACGATTAAGTGGAAAACAAATTCTGAGAAATGCTGTTAGCAAAATACTTCCCCCCCACCCCACAATTAGGTTTTTTTTAAAAAGCAGACCTCACACTTTCTTCATTTAAACATCGTTTTAAATAAACTTCTAACATTGTTTCATTTTTTTGTCTTCTCTGGAATAAATCAACTTTTCAAAATTTGCTCATTAATTGATCTCAAATGTTTTGCTTGACAGTAATACTACTTTTGTTCAATTCTATTCTAAAAGTGTCAATATTATATCATTTGCTAAGAGGGTGGCCTGAAGTCTTTATTGTAGACCTTTAAAAAACATTTTTAGGTTGTTTATCCAGTGTTCGTGTAATACAATTATAGTTCCCATAAAGAGATAATGAATTTGGAGCCAATGATGTAATTGAATCTATAAAATTAAAGCCACAGAGAAGATTAAAAATGACTTTGTATGTTAAATTGTGTCAACACCTTGGAACTTGATTTTGTTCAACAACTGGCTGAGTCAGGGGACAGGAGTGAAAAATCAAGCTACTATAATGGAAACCGGTTTGTGCAAAAAAGAAAAAGTAGTAGATAGATTTGGGATCACTCTATCCAGTTCATCTAGGAACTTTCTGCCACAATACCAAAACGCAAAATCTTCACAAATTACAACTCTAGCCCAAATGTTTTTATGTCCTCCTTTGCTTTTTAAGTTCTACCAAATAATTGATAGGTTTACAACAAAATTTATTTTATTTAAAAAACACTTGTCAAATCACTATTCCACAAAATGTTCAGAACACAGGTAACCATAGAAAGTAAACGTGCATATACTGCTTTTATTGTCATAATTAGGGTTGTTAGTTGAATGGAAACAAATAATAGCTAAAAAGACTTCAAATAATAGAAAAATGTATCTGGGTAAGTTATGACACAATTTTTGAGTACTGAGACAATAGAAACGTAATACAGTTTTGCATCAATCGAAAATGCAAAGTTAACAATGAAATCATGAATTGAAAGGTTGAAAGGGGACTCAAACTTATTCACTATGTTTTAAATTTTAGACAAGGAGCTGAGAATAGAAAACACCAACCCCAACATATACACCATAAGAGTCCTTTTTTTTTTTTTTTAATAATTTCCAATTTTAACTCTTTCCTAAAAGTATTAGGGGCATTGGGGCCCTTATTGTAGATTATGTATCATCTCCTCTTTGGCTATGAGGTGTGTAGTTTTGTTAACTAGAGACATCAATGAGTTCAGTTTCTGAGACCAGTCATTTAATAAATTATTTGGATCCTTGGGTCTCTGGAAGTTGATAATTCCTGCCAACCTGTCTACTTTAGCAAAGATGGTCTTGTTAACTACCAGATTCGAGAGAAAAGCCTCTGACTCCTGCGAGAAAGAAAGACAAATTGGATTAAGACAAAATGATTATAGACCATAAACAAAATTCAAAGAATACATTTCCTAAACTCTTCATCCAGGACTACACAGAGCTAAAATTCATCACGAACAGTTAGCAACTGCTGCTTTCCTGTGATAATATACTTATGTCACTGAGCACCAAAGGAATGACGAGAATCTGAGTCCCCTCAGAGCCAGGCAGAGTCTGAATCTGCCTCCCTGCACACTCACAATGACACGAAACCCAGTACTTGAACACAGTACTCGTCTATGTGTCCTGGGATATCTCCAGGTGAACTGCAATCACGTCTCCCTCACATCTTTTATTTCTGTACCTCACTTCTGGGAATAAGACACATCTACAACAGAAACATACAGCTTGGACTTCAAGTCAATCAACTCAAAGACTAACATATTTACTTAAGTAAAGATTTAAACATACAAATAATATTAATGTAACTATATACTAGACGTTCCAGGCTACTTTTTGGTACTCAATGTAACATGGAGAAACTGTGTATTACCTGAACTAAATTCTTAAATAACAAAACAACACTGACTTTCTCACTGGACTTTTACAAGTCAACTGATACTCAAAATGATTGGCCACGTATGACTCAATGTTGGTTACTACTCACATCAACAGACAGATCCAGGAGTTGTGCCATCCTCTTCATTGTTATCCTTGTATAATACTTGGCCATTATTCTAATATTCTGGGGAAAGGAGAGAGGGCAGTTATCAGTGAGTCTAAAAGTCCATTTGTTTTCATACCCAAATAGATCCAGTTAAGATGTCAGACTCAGAGCTCTCACTTTTCTACAGCCCACCACTGGAATGATACTTAGGTATTCTGGTTTCTGAAATTATAGGTTATTTGCATATTCTCCACAACTCCCTTAAAAAAATATGTAGTCAAAATATAGGCTTATCATCACCAAATAAGTGGTTTAAAATTATGACTGTACTAAATTATTTTTGCTAAGTGCAAGAATTCAAAGTTAAGCTTTTCTAATTATGACACAAAAGTTTAAAAGGCACAATTAAGATATACCGAGGTCATCCCAAACACCACTCACTTTGTCAACATTATAGCTACCTAAGGGCAACTTGCACTTCCCACTTCTCACTGGAAATGGTGCTGACGTTAGAGACTCTTTTCTTTTTTTTTAAAAAAATTATTTATTTATGCATACAAGAACTGGGGTAGAGGCCAGAGGTGTGGGGGTGAGAGGATTCACCAGAGTGGGGAACAGAACAGGCGGATCGACTGAAACACACTGCTGAGGGGAGCAGTGGGGAGACAGGAGAGGTCTGCTGCATCATGTGGGTAGCTCCCTGGCCGGGGACGGAACTCATGCTGTAGTGGCTGTGGACAGCTTCATAGGTTGTGTCTTAACCCCTTGCGCCACCAGGGAGGCCCTAGAGATTCTTTTCTTAATGTCGTCTCTCCTAAAATAATGCTATTACATCCATTCTCCCTCAACCCCTTGGTTAACTGCCTTAATTCAAGTCCATACCCGCACTTTAACTAGTCTCTTCTCCTCCAGGACGATACCTCTCCAAATCCATTCTCCACATTTATTCCCAGAGAGATCTTTGTAAAATACAAACCTCATTATTATCCCCTCTGTTCAAAGCTTTCACTCTGGGGGTGTAGAAACTTTGTTATGATCCAGACCCTTCTTCATCTCCCTTTTCCATTCAGCTGTGCCCCTTTCCCCCAGGTTTCCCTGCCAGTCTGGGGCTCCTTGCCCTTGCTCAAATTATCCCATCTGCCTTAAAGGGCCTGCTATCTCTTGTCTGCCTGCCAACCACATCCTCTTCTTACAAATTTTACCTCATCCATCAATTCCTTTGATTCTACCTCGACTATTCCTCCAAGTAGACTCAATCAATCCTCTCCGTATGCTTTACTCTACATTTACTTGTACCACGATACCTATTTTTTACTTATAAATACAGCTTTACTTATGATTAATTTTTGTAAACATTTATTATTTATGCATACACGAGCTGGGGCGCAGGCCAGACGTGCAGGGGCGAGGGGGGAGAGAATTCACCAGAGACAGAGTGGGGAGCAGAGCAGGCAGATCTCCTGAAATCCACTGCTGAGAGGAGCAGCAGGAGAGACAGGAAAGGTCTGCTGTGCCACGTGGGTTGGCTCCCTTACCAGGAATCGAACTCAGGTCATAGCAGTTATAGTGCTGAGACTTAACCCCTAGGCCACCAGGGAGACCCCCCCTACTTATGATTTATTTTTAAATTGCTTGCAGGTAGGGATCACATCTTCTCTTACAAGTCCCAGCACTCTGTACAGTGTCTGGCATATAGATGGGTCATAATAGCCATTATGTGCATACTGATATAATTCAATTTGTAGTAACACCAAGATCAAAGTTCAGGTTTACGATGTGTTTCCAAGACTACCAAGTGAGTAATGAACAGAAACCGCCCCCCCACCCCCGCCACACAAACTCACCCCCCCCAAATCCTTAAGAAATTCCTTCTGCTTTGTATGTTTAAAAGTATTAAGAGGGGCTCTCAAAATGAAGCATATTAAAACATGGCTATCTTACATAGAGCTTCCATATGATCCAGCAATTCCACTCCTAGGTGTTTACTCAAAGGACACAGAAACATCAATTCCAAAGAGCACCTGCACCCCTATGTTTATAGCAGCACTATTTACAATAGCTAAGCTTTGGAAACAGCCCAAATGCCCAAAAATAGATGACTGGATCAAGAAGATGTGGTACATATACACCATGGAATATTACTCAGCATTCAAAAGAGATAAACACATGCAATTTGCAGCAACATGGATGGCACTGGAAGGGATTATGCTCAGCGAAATAAGCCAGAAAGAAAAAGAAAAATACTGGGCCTCCCTGGTGGCGCAGCGGTTGAGCGCTGGGTTGCAAAGCTGCCCGCAGTCTCTGCCACGCCGGTTCGATCCCCGGCTGCTCCTCGGCCACCGCAGGAGGGTCCCACATGGCGCGCAGACCTCTCCTGCCACCCGCTCCTCCCCTCAGCAGTGTGCTTCGGTCCTTCTGCCTGTTCTGTTCCCTGCTCTGGCTCTGGTGAATTCTCTCACCCTCCCGCGCTTCTGACTGTACCCAGTGCATGCATAAATAAATAAAAAAAAAAATTAAAAAAAAAAAAGAAAAAAAAAAAAAGAAAAAGAAAAATACTGGATGGTCTCACTCACAGCACGAATCTAGAAAACTTAAATAAGGGACCAGGAAAATGAATAACTATAAGAAAGTGAAAATCAAAATCAACAAAAAACTATGAACCAGAGACACTCTATGGGGGGTGGGAGGAGGGGAGGGATTGGGGTCAAAATAAGGGGGTTGCAATTGTATGGGCAATAAAAGTAAAATTTATTTTAAAAAAATAATTAAAAAAAATAATAAAACATGGCTATCTTCTCTGAAAAGCCAAAAAGGGAATGGGGGTTGGGGGGGTGGAATAAGAGGGATGAAACAAATTCTGCTAAGCTTTGAGAAATTTGTAACAAAACTTTCAATAACAAATTTACACCACCACTAGACTGAGGTGGGAAAAAATCCTGAAGTAAGGAATGAAAGATACAATATTAAAAAAAAAAAAACATTCAATTATCAAACCTGAAAAGTAAAACAGTTTCTGCTCAAAGTTTACTTCTAAACTGTCATTGTTCTCATGCCAGATTCTTACATGTTCAACAACTCTGTTCTTCAAGTCTTTCCACCTTTTTTCACCTTCCTCTGTATAGCCAAAAACATCAGTTGCCGGACTCTCCAAAGAACCTTTTCTTAATTCCATTCCATAGTCTTCAACAAGTGTGGACCAACGCATCAACTCCATTGTGGTAAAAAGTTTTAAAAGATCCCTGCAAATTGCATAAAACTTAATATTCCAAATCTATAAAAATTAACATCTAATACAGAGCAAAATTTTAGTATCAACAAAGACTGTTTTTATACATTTTTATTTAATACAACAAGATACATGTTGTCATTTGTTCTGCCAACTTTGCCATCATTTTTACCACAGTAACTCGAACAGAGCAGATTAGCACTAAATAAACTGCTCTCTCATTATTCTATTTGACAATCTCTGGAATAACTGGCTGTAAAATGATTAATAAAAAATCCATTGTGCTTTTGTCTAATATCTGTTTTATGTCGTAAATTTTCAAAAGTATTTCTGAACATTACAAAGCCCTAAACAAAAGCTGTTAAAGTGAGTTTAAAATAAAATTTCTTGATAAGTGGTTTAGAATGAAGTATGCTATAATCTAATTACAATAATTTCTAATTACAGTGCTAAAAAAATTTCACTTTTCTCCAGATATATTCTTGAATAGAATCTGCAGACAACTAATTCTAATTAAGAAATCTATACTCAACCAATTTTCTCTCCAAATGGCATTTCTACCGAAATATACCATACTCATTATAAACCGGTGTTTCTACTGAGATGTACTAATTTTAAAAAGTACTTACTTGTATTTAGGAATTTCTTCTAACTTCTTATCACCACTTATTCGATGAACCAAATCTGACTGTTCGTTGTCAAAAGGAGCCAAGATAACATAAAGGACAACACTTTTCAGAGCCTAAAAAAGTTGTACAACATAATTATAACGTATAAGGGGAAAAATTCTTTCCAGGCTGCCCAATTCATAGTTATCTTCCTGTAATACTTAGTTTTCATAAAATTATGACAATAAACCTTTGATAATTTGAATAGTAACCCAGGGTGACATTTTCTTGACAAGTATATAAAGAAATAGCTCTCATAATAAATCAACAGCAAATACATGTACAATATGTACAAACATAAATATAAGCTATTTAAATTAGCTTTATAAAGTAATTTTCCAAGGTAATGCTAGGTCTTAATAGAAGCAGCACCATCCAATTACATATAATTACTGAAGTTAGTTATTTCAAAATAAATTTTAAAAATTTAAATTCTTCCTAATAAGTGTCAATGTCAAGTAAAGGAAAAGATTCTTACCTGTTGCCACTTTTCACTTTCTGCTTGTATACAAGGAGTGTCATATATTGCTCTGTAGTGCTTACAAATAGACAAATAGGAGCCCTCATGCTGATCCAGTTGAATCATTAAGTTATAGTATTTCAACTTTAATTTCTGAAAAAAAGAAATGAAAAAAGAAATTGGAGCTTATAGTCTACACCCACCCCCAACTACTTTTAAAGTAAATTTACAGTAAGAGATATGATTACCTCTGTATTTTCTTCCTGGAAAAACTTGGTATTAATTTTCTTGCTGATGATTTGTGTGCGAATATAATCCTTCACAGCTAGGCAGAGCCTCATTTGCTCCAAAATAAATTCCACTCGCTCTTTCTTTTCCATTGACCCGTAGGTTTCCACCTGGTAAAGTCCCCAAAAGTGATTTAGTAATTTTAAAAACTGCAATGAAATCAGGTATTAAAATATGCACCCTTGTAAAAAATAAGGATCTTCACTATATGGGAAGAATGATGACAATAATACAAAAAGTTAGCTTTCTCCAGGAAATTACAATGGCAAAAAAAAACAACAACAATAAGATTATACAGTAAAATGACTTTCCCCCCCTTTCATATAAAGTTCTATGAATTTTAGCACATTTGGAGGTGTGTATAAACACTATCACAATGAAAATATTAAACAGTCCATAAAAAAAGGAAAAAGATACAGAACAGTTCTAGCACCCCAAAAACTCCCTCACGCAGCTCCCTTTTGTCATACCTTCCTCACTCTGCAACGCCTAAAAATCAATCTGTTTTCTATCACACCTACTCTTTTTAAGAATGTTATACATAGTATGCAATCTTTTGAAACTGCCTTTGTTCACTCAGCATAATGCTAAGTGGAATAGTAAGAATCCATTGAAATTGTTGTATCTATCTAGTAACTCATTCCCGTACCTTGCCTTTTTCAGTTCATTCTTTTTTTTTTATAATCAAGCAGCATTCTATTGTATGAACTAGCTTTTCTACTCATCTCCAGAACGCCATCTTGGCTGGTTCCATCTTTTGCCTACCACAACAAAGCTACTCTGAGTATCAGTAAACAGGTTTTGTGTGAAGAAAGTTTTAATTTCTCTTGGGTACACAGGAGTGGGACCACTGGGTCATATGGTAAGTGTGCCTGATTGTATAAAGATCTGCTAACTGTTTTCCAAATGGCTGCACCATTTTGCATTCCCAATAGCAGCATAATGAGGGCTCCAGTTGCTTTGCATCCCTGCCAGCACTTGGTGTTATAGCAGTATTTTTCAAATTTTAGAGTTTCTAATAGGTATAAAATGGTAACTCACTGTAGTTTTAATTTGCATTTTTCTAATAGCTAATGAGGACACTGCAATTCTCAGTAAGAAAAAAGATACCAGTTGCAGACTTTCTATTTATGTAATAGTTGAAATCACACCATAAAATAAGGTACTAGTCTTCAAATTTCAGGTAAGGCTAATAAGATTCCTAATGGTTAGAGAATGTGGAGTTAACACAGACCATACACAAATACAGCATAAAGAATCACATCAAACACTATGGAAAATGATTCTTCTACAATATTTGTTATTAATACAAAATAGTATAAATGAATTTAAAAGTCTAGAATGGCTCATTTACAATGTAGAATTAAATAAGGATATCATTATTATTTGGTTTGAAGATATTTTACTTCATTGTTTTGTGATTTTTTTATTCATCAATGTTTTATTTATAAATCATTTTCCTCCCTCCATGTCAAATACTTTTTTTAAAAAAGATTTTTATTTATTTATGCATACAAGAACTGGGGTATAGGCCAGGTGTGTGTGTGAGGAGGGGTGAGAGGATTCACCAGAGACAGAGTGGGGAGCACAACAGATGAATCTACTGAAATACACTGCTGAGGGAGCAGCGGGCAAGACAAGAGAGGTCTGCTGTGCCATGTGTGGGTCAGCTCCCTGGCTGGGGATAGAACTCATGCCACAGTGGCTGGCAATAGCTTGACAGCGCTGAGACTTCAACCCCTGCGCCACCAGGGAGGCTCCATGTCAAATACTTTTGAAGCAAATTTCTGACAAAAAATTATATTTAATATTTCATTATGTGTCTCTAAAACTTAGGAAAAAAAAGAGCATACCTAAGAATTCTTTTTATTACCAAATTATCTAGGATGTTGCCAATAGTCTTCATTTATTTTTTAAATTGAATCAGAATCCAAATAAGGCTAACTCTTTGCAACTGGTAGATGTGCTTCTTGTCTTTTTTCCTTTGTTGACATAAATCAAGTGCATTATCCCATAGTTTCCTAGAGTATGAATTTTGCTGATCACATCCCTGGGTTATCATTTAATAAACTTCTCCCTCCAAATATATCCTATAAACTGGTAGCTAACCTAGAAGCTATATAATTGGGATTCATTTTTTGGGCAAGAGTATTTTACTGGGGATGTTAAATCATGAGGCACATAATCCTCCTGGTCAAAAACAAAATTTAAAAGTAAAACAATAGCGCCAGTAAAAAGATCAACGTTTGTGGAAATAAATTATTTCCATAAGTAAATAGAGCAGACTAAATATAAAGTTTCACACACTCTAAAACATAGCACCCACCTGTAATTCTTGTAAAATGGAGGCTGCCTCCTTCACATCACCATTTTGTTCTTTTATAGTTGCTAATGTTTTAGTCAGTCGAGCACGCTCTATTTCAACATAAATCTACAAATACAAGAAATTTGTATTATCAAAATTCCTATAGCAATATCTGCAACTTTACTATGAGAAGCTAAATATGAAATCACAGCGATTAATAAATAACTGGACCACAGTTCTACATAAATGACACTGCCTTTTAAAAGGATTGGAAAGAAAATGTAAACTGTCTTTAAAAAAATTTTTGAATAATAGCACACTTTACAAAGAGAGCATGCAGTCCAGTATCTACAGTTCCACCAATACTGTGATTCTGCCTTCTTTTTTTTTTTTTTTAACATTTTAAGATTTATTTTTGTTTACTTCTGCATACAAGAACTGGGGTATAGGCTACAGGGGTGTGGGGGGAAGGGTGAGAGGATTCACCAGAGACAGAATAGGGAGCAGAGCAGGAAGATCTACTGAGATACACTGCTGAGGGGAGCAGCGGGTGAGACAGGCGAGGTCTGCTGTGCCATGTAGGTCAGCTCGCTGAACTAGTGGTGCAGTGGCTGGCGATAGCGTGACAGTATTGAAACTTTAAGTCCGGTGCCACCAGGGAGGCCCCCTGACTTATTTTTTAAATACAAGACTACTTGCTTTACAAATATCTGATATTGCAAAGTATTAAAGTTGTGAACCTTTCTTATAGCTATAAATAACATTAATGGATTTATAACTTCCAACAAATTAAACATTGTAAGTACAGGACTACAGCCTAATAATAGACTAGGGAACTAATTTACTGACCTAGGCCTGCCTACCCCCTTAGTATTTGGTGTGGAACAAGCCCCTTGCCCTATTGCACCTCCAAAGGTGGTGCAATCTCAAAAAAAAACTTTAATCTCAAAAAAAAGCCCCAAAACTTGAATCTCTAATAATAAAAAAGCACTTACAGCTTGCTAAATCCACCATGCGTTTCTTCCCTTGGCAGTTCTGTATGTAATTCCCCCTTGTGTATAAAATGCCCTTTCCCCTACTCCCCACCCTGTAGAACTTTTATTCATTCTTAAAGTCAGTTTGGCCATGACCAATTCTTTGAGGTTTTGGGCGCACCTCAGCCTGTCAGAAACAAAGGACACACAGCTACTGCCATGACAGGGCTCATCAACTATCCCTGTGTCTTTGTCTTCTGTGACAGTGACTGCCTTGAGGTAAAAAAGGATCTTGCCTCACTTTGACCTAGCACAACACAGGCGTTCAGTAAATATACACAAAGCCAAATTGGCAGTCAAAGAGTGAAGAGTCTATCCTCAAATTATAAAAATCTACCTAGAAAAGAAACATGTTCACCACAATCATCATTCCATACTTGCCCTTTTTAGAGACATGAGACTAAAGGGGAGAGTGGGGAAAGGCGCTGGAAGAAATACAAAAAGATTCTGGCAAGAGAGTGAAGTTTTGTTTTTTTTCTTTCTTTTTTTATTTATTTATTTATTTATTTATTTATTTTTTTATTAGATAATAAATTTTATTGTTATATTCCCCATACAATTGCAGCACCCCCATTCTGACCCCAATCCCTCCCCTCCCGCCCCTGCCCCCCTAAAAGTGTCTCTGGTTCATAGTTTTTTGTTGATTTTGATTTTCACTTTCTTATAGTTATTCATTTTCCTGGTCCCTTATTTAAGTTTTCTAGATTCCTGCTATGAGTGAGACCATCCGGTATTTTTCTTTTTCTTTTTGGCTTATTTCGCTGAGCATGATCCCTTCCAGCGCCATCCATGTTGCTGCAAATTGCATGTGTTTACCTTTTTTGAATGCTGAGTAATATTCCATGGTATATATGTACCACATCTTCTTGATCCAGTCATCTATTTTTGGGCATTTGGGTTGTTTCCAAAGCTTAGCTATTGTAAACAGTGCTGCTATAAACATAGGGGTGCAGGTGTTCTTTGGAATGGATGTTTCTGTGTCCTTTGGGTAAATACCTAGGAGTGGAATTGCTGGATCATATGGAAGCTCTATGTTTAGTAGGTCCAGAAATCTCCACACAGCTTTCCACAGTGGTTGGACCAGTTTGCACTCCCACCAACAGTGCAGAAGAGTTCCTTTTTCTCCACACCCTCGCCAACATTTGTTGTTGCTAGTTTTTTTAATATGTGCCATTCTCACTGGTGTAAGATGGTATCTCATGGTAGTTTTGATTTGCATTTCCCTGATGACAAGTGATGTTGAACATTTTTTCATATGCCTGTTGGCCATTTGCATTTCCTCTTCAGAGAAGTTTCTTTTTAGCTCTTCTGCCCATTTTTTGACTGGATTATTTTCTTTGTTGTTGTTGAGTCTCATCAGCTCTTTGCAGATTTTTGTGATCAGTCCTTTATCATTAGTGTTGGGTGCAAAAATGTTCTCCCAGTTGGTGGGGTTTCTCTTTGTTTTTGTTATTGTCTCTTTTGCTGTGCAGAAGCTCTTTAATTTGATGTAGTCCCAGCTGTTTATCTTCGCCTTCACTATCACTGCTTTGGGTGATGTGTCTGTAAAGATGTCTTTGATGTGCAAATCACGTAGTGTTTCGCCTATATTTCCTTCTATATATTTTATGGTTTCAGGTCTTATGTCTAATTCTTTAATCCATTTTGAGTTGATTTTTGTGTATGGTGTGAGGTAGTGGTCAAGCTTCATTCTTTTGCATGTAGCGACCCAGTTTTCCCAGCACCATTTATTGAACAAACTTTCTTTGCTCCAATGCATAGTCTTTGCTCCTTTGTCAAAGATTAGTTGACCATAAATCTGTGGGTTTATTTCTGGATTTTCTATTCGATTCCATTGGTCTGTGTGTCTGTTCTTGTTCCAATACCATGCAGTTTTGATGATTATGGCTTTGTAGTATAGTTTGAAGTCTGGGAGTGTGATGCCTCCATTCCCTACTTTTTTTTTCAGGAGAGCTTTGGCTATTCGGGGTTTTTTGTGATTCCATATGAATTTCATCAATAATTGTTCTATTTCTTTGAAGAATGACATTGAAATTTTGATTGGAATAGCATTGAATCTGTATATTGCTTTTGGTAGGATGGCCATTTTAATAATGTTTATTCTCCCAATCCATGAGCAGGGGATATCTCTCCATTTCTTTGTGTCTTCTTCTATTTCTTTTAACAGTGTTTTATAGTTTTCTTTGTATAGGTCCTTTACCTCTTTTGTTAGATTTATTCCCAAATATTTGATTTTTTTTGTTTCAATAACGAAAGGGATGGTTTTTTTGATTTCTTCTTCTTCAGATTTATTGTTTGTGTATAGGAAGGCTACTGACTTTTGCGTGTTGATTTTGTATCCTGCCACTTTACTGAACTGATTGATGAGTTGAATTAGCTTTTCTGTGGAGTTTTTGGGGTAAGAGAGTGAAGTTTTGAAACTTTTGTTTTTTTTTTTTTTTTTTTTTAGAGGCATGTTTTATTTATTTATTTATTTGTTTGTTTGTTTGTTTGTTTATATATGCACTGGGTACAGTCAGAAGCGCGGGAGGGTGAGAGAATTCACCGGAGCCAGAGCAAGGAGCAGAGCAGGCAGAAGGACCGAAGTACACTGCTGCGGGGAGCAGCGGGCAGCAGGAGAGGTCTGCGCGCCATGCGGGACCCTCCTCCGGTGGCAGGGGAGCAGCCGGGGATCGAACCTGCGCGGCAGAGGCTGCGGGCAGAGGCTGCGGGCAGCTTCGCAACCCAGCGCTCAACCACTGCGCCACCGGGGAGGCCCAGAGAGTGAAGTTTTGAAAATTAATCTTATGCTGTAAATGTTCTATTAATTTTAAAATTAAACCCTAGCTATCTCAAAGAAAATTTTCAAGCAAATCTAGGTCAGGGTGAAAAATTAATTAATAGTATCTTTAATTCATTATTACCAAATATAAATTTGGGCTAAGAT
This sequence comes from Talpa occidentalis, assembly GCF_014898055.3. Classification (NCBI taxonomy): domain Eukaryota; kingdom Metazoa; phylum Chordata; class Mammalia; order Eulipotyphla; family Talpidae; genus Talpa; species Talpa occidentalis. Next base: position 126,049,311 of record NW_023605083.1, on the reverse strand, counting down.
CACTAATTCCTAGAAAAATCTGGATATTCCAAGACTATCGCTATTTAAACATACTCATTTGCATATGAGAAGACATTACAAGGAGATGTACTAAGATTCTGGTTGAACTAAGGTGATGAATTTTTTTAAGTATTTTGTCTTAAAAAATAGACACATACACACTTATATAAAATCTCTAAATATGTAAGTATTGCTGAATACAAATTAGACAATACTTGTCACTATGAGTAATGACAGCAAAAAACTTACCTTTCCTTCTGTCACCATTCGTAGAGTATCGATTAATCGAAGCTTGATTGGAAGATCTGTGATTTCCTCGACGTAAGTACAGCACTGCTGTACCATTTTTGCAACAGCCTAAAATAATAAAAACCATTCATAAATAAAATTACTCATACAGGAAAAATTTATTTTATTGATGAAGTGTTAGAGTCAAATATGGCCTTCCCAAGCAACTCCAGACACTGAAATGCCTATACAAGAACATCAAAGTCTCCTTGATAGCCAAGAAGTACTGAACGCCCAGTAACAAATGAATAAAGGTTAGGAAGAGCTCTCAGTCACAGACTTCACCACTCCTCACTACCACTGGTGAACTGACTTCACGGAAGGAGAGGTTGAGGAGGTATGTCTGGCAATATCTATCGGGAGGTTTATTAGCTAGTTGTGGGTTTTTTTTTTTTTTGCAGCCAAGCAGAGATGCATGGAAGAAGTGGCAGCAGACTAAAGGAAAACAAGGTGGTGGGCAAGAGAAGCACAGACCAACAGTAGCTGTGAGGGCAGTGAAGCCATGACAGTTACTGTGGCTAAGGGAGTTAAGAGTCGGTGGCAAAGGTAAAGGTCAAACAGTTCGGTCATCGGAGTGGGGAGGAGGAAGCCCAGCACCTACACTCACCTCAGTGAAACGTGACATGGCAAGTCACTGCAGCTCTTGCCCAGTTTCCCCACAGGTTATAAGCAGGCTGGATTACATTTCCTTCAGCTTTAATATTCTATGATCTAGGTCAGTGGTCAGCAAACATTTTATGTATATTTTTGTAAATATTTTAGACTTTGGGAGCCACGGGGTATCTGTGACAACTATTCAACTCTGCCTTTGTAATCCCCAAGCTATATGGTCAACATTCGACACTGGGAGTAGTTGTCTTTCAACAGTTTTATCCACAAAGATGGCAGGTAGGTTTTGGTCTGTGAACCCATCATTCGCCAACCCCTATTCTAGATTCTGAACCGCATCCAACAATCATTGTAATAATAACTAGGACTCTTTGTCATCAAGAAAATGATGATTACAGTAAGCACTCTTTGGTAGAGATAGCAGAAAAGGAAAAGATATTAAGTTATCAGTTACACCTCAATAAAATGGACAAAAAAATTGTAAGATATATCTTGCAAAGATTTCCTTGAAAAACATTTAATGTTCATGTAGCTGAGATTTTTTTTTTTAAATTACCTAAAAAACTGGCAGTTTGGAGACCTAGGAGTTCCAGAAAGCAAAGGTTTCATTGTAAAATATAACTCCTTCAGGAAGTGCGTGGCTCTGGGACACCTGGTATATCACAAAACATGATCCCTCTAAAACTGGTTATAATAATGATTTCTATAAGGGCAGCAACTCAATAATTCTAAAAGCTGTGCAAAAAATACATTTACAAAACTAGATGGGGTGAAAAGGAAAAAACAAAACTACTACATTAATATTCTAATGACAACACCCTGCTACTCTCTGGGAGGAAAAAAAAAAGGTGGGTAAGCCATTGGGATGTTAGTGCAAGGCTTACCCCCAGTTAATTAAAAACCGTTAATTTCAAGCAACCTAGAAAAGGTTATTTTAAAAAAATCATTACTTTCTAAGTCTGATAAAGCAAAACAGAAAAATTTTATGTAAAATGTAGTAATTCTAGGAAAAGGAAAGATGTATGCTGAGTTTCTAAGCTCCTTCCACAACATGTCACAGCAAAAAGAGTAGCCCCAGTTCCAGCTTTGGTTATATCATCAGCTGACTGTGAGGCTGGCTCTGAGTTCTTTCTTCAAGAAAGTCTACCCAGTAAACCTAATCAAATACTTTCCCTTCCTCCTGTCATATCTCTTAGCACTTTTCAGTACTCTCATGTCATATATATATTGCCTAGTGTGTGCACGTAATTTTTTCCTTTTTAAAGAATAAGTCTTACGGCACTTGTTAAAGATGTGCTATGATAGGGCCTCCCTGGTGGAGCAGGCGGTTGAGCGCAGCGCTGTGAAGCTGTCCACAGCCTTTGTAGTGTGGGTTCGATCCCCGCTGGCCTCAGAGCAACCCACATGGCAAGCAGACCTCTCCTGTCTCGCCCACTGCTTCCCTCAGCAGTGTATTTCAGTCAGTCTGCCTGTTCTGTTCCCCACTCTGTCTCTGGTGAATTCTCTCACCCTCCCACACATCTGGCCTGTATCCCGGTTCTTGTATAAATAAATAAATCTTAAAAAAAAAAAATGGACTATGATAACTTATGATTTATATTCCATACTAACCACTAGGTTACTTGAAGACAAGAACTGTCAATGGCATGTTTCTTCACATTGCAAGAGCTTTACAACTAAATTTCAGTTTCCCCACCAGAAAAAGCAACAGAGGGGCCTCCCTGGTGGCGTAGGGTTTAAGTCTCAGCACCATCACCTCTAAAGCCTGGGTTTGATCCCCAGCCAGGGAGCCAGCTCACAGGCCTCTCCTGTCTCGCCCGCTGTTCCCCTTAGTGTATTTCAGTAGCTTTGCCTATTGTGCTCCCCATTCTGTCTCTGGAAATCCTCTCACCACATCCTCTCACTGCCCTGCCTCTAGTCTACACCCCAGTTCTTCTAGGCATAAATAAAGAAATCTTAAAAAAAAAAAAAAAAGGCAACAGAATAAAACAGTCCCTTCTACTAGTTCTAATATTTTGTTATGAATTAAATCTCTATTTTAGGATACATGTTTTGAACAGTACTAATACTATATGTAACACCTATTTGTTTATTTTATCCCAGGTTGCCACAAGAACTCTAGATAAATGGCCTTTAAAAATTATTCCACCCATAGAAAGCAAATATCTTAGAAAATCGAAGGAAAATGACAGTTGATCTATATTGGCCTCTCAAGTCATACATTTCATATTCAAAAGTACTAGACTGCCTCAATACGTTAATTCTTAACACTGAATTTTATATGCACGGAAACTAATCTAAAAACAAAAAAGGGAACAATTACAGTAACTTTGTTTATTGCATAAAAGAATTTAACCCAGCCTTAATACGAAGCTCAGTCTAGCAGCTGAGTAATCAGTAAAATAAGGGATTTGAATAAAAATCCTATATTTCTGTTTCTGGCTCCACAAGTACCCTGTGTGACAATGTCATTATCTCTTTTATTTGCAAGCAAAATATAAAAAACCAGACACTGCTCAGAGAACAGCATGTCAAAAATGAGATATAAATGTAAAAAGTAGAATCTACTTTCACAAAGCATCATTTAAATATATCTCAGGCAGAAGAAGGAAACAGTAAAGAAAATCCAGCTTCACAAAAACAGCAAAACAAGAACATATATAATCTTTAAACGAAATGAATAGTGAAAATAATCTGTCTGAAAATGGCCTTAAAAATAAGTTAAGGGTTTAATAAAAGATATAAGATTAGGAAAACTATTATAGACAACACAGTCATTTAAAACAATAAACAAAGAATACTTTTATAAATGTCCTTATGTAAATGCTAACACATTTGTTTTTTGAGCAATCGTGAACTCACTTGTTTTAACTGACTCCGCCTTTTTGACAAAAGCATAATATTTTCATTAAGTAAATCCCATTCTTTAGCCTCATAGCACATCTTCACTACTGCAACTAAGATACGGGAGGTAGACACCATATCAGAAGCCTGTAAGAATGAAAATACATTACAAGTTAATAGAAAAAAAATAAGTGAAATCAATGGTGACTGAGATTTTCACTACAATCTACTTACAGTACGGGTCTGTTTTTCCAAAGAGAGAAGAGTTTCAATGACTTCTTGAAGTCTTCCTTCCTAAAACAAAAGATAAAAAATGAACACAAAACAACACCAACACAATACCAATAACTACTCCACAATGAGATGCTCCTGACAGAAAAACATGGCTTTGTTCTGGATTCTGACTTATCAACTCACTGTGGTGACACCTGTTACCTGTTCTCCACATGCTTAACTGGCAGTCACGAGTCTTTGAAGACTAAAAATGGGAAAATGAATGCTCTTTTTAAGTTCACCATGATTATTTTAAAACATGAAGTTTTAAGGAGGAAAAAAGGGAAAAAGATAGAAAACCCTGGCTCAGTTTTTCACTAACTTTAAAAATAAGTCAACAATGTGCTTAAAGGAAATGAAGACCACCTGAGACTACCCAAAAGCTATTTTTACTAAGTCATGCTCTGAAGCAGACACTGATCCAACTGAAATACACCCCTTTGTGTTAACTGATAACCCCATCTCATATGCAAAAACAAGTCTCCCTGGGACATACATTTAGAAATGAGAACCAAATTTAAATATGAACCTACATGATAACACAGCAGGACTAAAATAACCCAAATAAGCCATCCTAATAAGACTCTTACACTGTAAGTGCTGTAAGTCTCACCTGACCCACCACCGGAGTTGTAGCACCCCTTCTTACCCTGGGGTTGATGGCCTCCCTGACACCCCCCGACTCCGGTAACCACTATATTTTCAGAGTCTAAAAGTTATTTTTGTTGTGATTTGTTAGTTTTGCTTTGGTTATTTATATTCCACATGCTAGAGAAACCATCTGGCAACTGTCTTTCACTTTCTGGCTTATTCCACTTAGCATAATCACCTCAGTTCCATCTATGAGGTTGCAAAAGGCAAGATCATCTTTTTTAATAGCTGAGTGGAAATCAAGCACTTTGATTAAAAACAAACCAATTTTGTTTTTGCAAAAACTGCACAAAAATCGCATTTATTTAATATATTAATAACTGTAAATCAACAGGAAGTGATGAGGGCTTTATTTAGAAACTTTTTCTAATCATAAATGAAAAATTTTGCCTTGATATTCACGGATGGTACATACTAGTATTCTTTTATTGATGAAAAGTATTCTTTTATATTAAGGGTATAAGTAATGTTTGGGCTTTTCAAAAATCTGTTTCCCTATTTTCCAAGATAACTTTTAAGCTATGAATGTCTTTTTTTTTAAGATTTATTTTATTTATGCATACAAGAACTGGGGGACAGGCCAGAGGTATAGGGGGTGAGAGGATTCACCATAGACAGAATGGGGAACAGAACAGGCAGATACACTGCTGAGGGGAGCAGCAGGCGAGGCAGGAGAGGTCTGCTGCGCCATGTGAGTCAGCTCCCTGACTGGGGTTGAACTTGTGCTGCAGTGGCTGTGAAGAGCTTCATAGTGTAGAGACTTAACTTCTAGTGCCTCTAGAAAGTTTTTACCATCTTTCTAATCTCACTAGAAAGTAAACTCTGTGAGAGCAGAGGCATGTCTACACTGTCCACCACTGTAGCTCAGCTTCTGCACTTGGCCAAGAGCATAATGGTGCTTCCGTGGATACTTTGGTATATCCCTTAATAGTTGGCCTCATAGTTATTAATTTATATGTCTTGTCTCCTAAATGTTCTGTAAGTTCCCTTAGAGCCGGAGCTTGCTTGATTATTGTTGCTACCCTTATACCTCCTTGCACTGAATGGATCAACACTGACTTAAACTTCAGTTGACCTCAATGACTTACAATTTCTGATTCTAGCTGTCATAGTAAGTAGGACGTAGTAAGTTACATGCCTGACAATTCAGGGCCATCTGAGGGACACGAACATCTATTTGTTATAACACCTCCCGATCCTCTAATCAGCCCACTTTCCCCTCTCAATCTTCCATTTCAGTCCTCAGGCTAACCATATTCCTCTAGTCTTTCACATCTATCCATAGCTGTCAAAATTCTACCTTCTTGATGCCTCCTTTCAATTCAAAGGAAAAGATGGTCCAAGCGATCAAAACCAACTTGTTAGAACACATGACTTTTGTAACTCATTTTTCTCATTAAAATAATCCTTGTAATTGAGGTAACTGATGGCGTTTGTTCAACATAAATACATGCTGGGTGTCTAGAAAATGTGTGTGTTTGGGTGTTAAAAGAATCCAATCTTTTAATGATTTGTTAAATTTAAACAACAAAAAGGTCAAGAAAGAATCACAAATAGCTGAAATTGAATGCCAATCCAAATTTTAAAGACCTTTTTCTTAGAGGCCTTTTGTTCAAGTTGCTAACAACCAGTGAACCGTTTACACTGTCACCTCGGGTAAGATACCAACTCTCTCCTGCTTTCAATCTTCTCTTCAGTGAAATGTGCCTAATAACATTTCCCGTCCCGTAGGGTTGGTATAAGTATTAAAGCACCAAAGTATGCCGGGACATAGTATGCATATCATCAGCATAATAGCTAAGACTATATGGACTTAAATATTACTGTTATTTGCTAGTGAATATTGAGACAATGATACAGAATGTACAGTCACTGAGGTGAGAAACCCTACCCCTGAAACCTGTACAGTACTTAAACTTGTATTGTTTCAGTAAAAAAGAAAGAAGACATAGAAACAGAATTGTACTAGATCACAACTATAGGAGAGTCAGAGAGCTTAGATTCGGCATTTTAGCACCCAGGCCTAGACTTCAGTCTGTCCTTGGAAGGCTTCTGCTACATGTGGTCTTAAGTCTCTAGACACATGATTTTTTTAAATTATATTTATATATATATTTTACATCATTTTTTTTAAAATTAATTTTTTGTTCAATGAGTTTAATTTTATTATTTTATTGAGGTAATGTTGGTTTACAGCATATAGTTCCTATATGATTTATTTATTTATTTAAAAATTTATTATTTATTTATATAAGTACTGGGTACAGTCAGAAGCACAGGAGGGTGAGAGAATTCACCAGAGCCAGAGCAGGGAGCAGAACAGGCAGAAGGACCGAAGAACACTGCTGAGGGGAGCAGCAGGCGGCAGGAGAGGTCTGCGCGCCATGCGGGACCTTGGCCCAGCAGCCGGGGATCAAACCGGTGCGGCAGAGGCTGCGGGCAGGTTCGCAACCCAGCGCTCAACCGCTGCACCACCGGGGAGGCCCTTACATCATTTTTTTAAACAATGTTTGCTTTTTTTTCTCAGGTGTAGTCCCCATAGAATTTCCACCACCAATTCACCCGTGCACCATCATCATATGTAGACACAAGATTTTTATCTCCAAAATGTCTTTCACATTAAAAATAAAAAATGTCTTGAATCCAAATGTCTTTAATTTTATCTAGTTTAACAGGCTCCAATATTCTTGTTTTAAAAAACTTCAGTTACCCATTTAACACCTAAAAAGCTATTTGGCATTTGTAGTTTGTCTTTTTAATCATATGACAATGTCCTAAGTAAATGTCATAAATGTGATTGCTAGAACAACTGTAGCAGTGAAATATTTCTTACAAACCCTTACTGGCATATAAGGTATATGAGGGCAAGAGTTCTAATAATCTTTATATTCCCCACAATGTCTAGCACTGACTAGGTCTTGCACACACAGGCTATCAAAAGAAATTGTTTTATCTCCCAGGCCTGTTTTAAAAACAGTTGTACTTTAAAACAAATTTTTTATTTGGGCCTCCCTGGTGGTGCAAGGGTTTAAGCCTCAGCACTATGAAGCTGCTGGCAGCCACTGTGGCATGAGCTGATCCCCTGGCCAGGGAGCTGACCCACATGGTGCAGCAGACCTCTCCTGTATTGCCTGCTGCTCCCCCTCAGCAGTGTATTTCAGTCAGTCTGCCTGTTCTGTTCCCCACTCTGTCTCTGGTGAATCCTCTTACCCACTACCCCCTCCACCTCTGGCTTACACCCCAGCTCTTGTATGCATTAAATAAATAAATCTGAAAAAAAAAAAAAAATCACCCCAAATTTCTTCTTTGTGGACACTTTAATTCTATTAATTCTGAAATGGCGACTCAGGTGCTGACTTTGGCCTGTAGGTATGCTTTGTTTGATCTACATGATAATGGCTCAAATAGTATTTTAGAACAAATTAGTGTCTAGTTTCCAAATATTCAGGTTTTTAGTATGAAATCTATATTCCTGCTCTCTCCCTTAAATTACAAGAGATGACATGTCTCTTCATCCCCAACTGACAAAGGTTAACTGGAGGTGAAGAGTTACTGCCCCCGTCCCCTGAGCATTGCTCAGAAGTTCAGTTTCCATTACACTGGGCTCACTAGGCAAGACAGCATGGCGAGGGCACAAGCCCTCGGATTTGCATCTCGCTCCACCACTTTACTAGCAGTATAACCTCAGCACAATGGGATTCAACTTCTCTTACTGTGTTTTCTTGCCTTGAAATACTAATAACTATGACATAGGGCTAAGAATCAAATTATTAAATACATATAAACATTTAACCTAATGTCTAGCACAGTAGAAAGTACCCAATGAATGTCAGCTATTGTTATTTGCCTGCCACTCTCAGTGTGTTTCCCCACCCTTATGTAAACGATGATGTTTCTTCAGACCAGCTGCTAGAAAGTGCAGGGATAAGTTTATGGCTCCTCTCCCTCAAGTATACTTGAACCTAAAAGAAATACAGGTGTACCAGCTTCATCACCTTTTCCTACACTTACTTTTCATAAAGCCCCATTAAATTCTTTTTTGGGGAAAAAGAGGCACTAAAAAGGTTTCTTTCTAAGAACTAAATGTGAAGTATCACTTAACATTCTTCTTGACCCTGAATTTATTACACTTTAATGTACTTATGCAGTAAGCTCCTTAAGGGATAAAAACAACTCTATTACCAAATTCATCCCTGGTGAACAGCAATAAATGTTTGTGGCTGGACTGATCAAGGTATTTAATGAGGCCTGAGCACAATCCTGAGCAATAGCCTATGATGGAGTTGATTCAACATGCACTCTAAACCCAGTTAGGCAAACCAAGTTTTGAATCCTGGTTCTATCACTAAGTGTAACACGGGACAAAAAACCAAAACAACAACAAAAAAACCCCCTCAGCCTTGATTTCTTTATATGTAAAATGATACACAAAATTGCTTGACACATAGCAGGGAGGCAATGATAAATGTCGGTATCAAGTTAAATTTCTATCCCGATGGCAGATAAGCAATCGGGCCAAACTACTGTTCAAAACCTCCTCTAATTAGTTTATTTCGGACTTTAGTGTCTATTTGTCTTTACTTCTGTACTTCCCCCTCCAGGAATTACTCCCTCCCATTCCGATCTTACCATTCTTCAAGACCCAACACAAATGTTACCTTCTCTGCAATACCTTCCCTTATCCCACCAGTGAGAATGAGGCTTCCTTCTGTGTTCCAGGAACACTTTAGACTTGCATGGCACTCACCATCTTTCATGACTTGTCTAGTAGGTTATGTACACGAACCCCTTAAGGACTGGGGTTCCGCGTCCATCACCTTCCTACCACCACTTTCTGCCCCTTCTGGCCAAAGGCCAGGCACAACGCCACGATCGGTAAACATCTTGTCACAAACTGATTCAGCATGGGCGAACAGAACGAAACTCTCTGATCCAGCCTGAATGATGAAGCTTCCCTAATCCTCGAGAAACTTAAAAGTCAACGTGACGCTGTATCCAAGAAAAGGCAAAAGCAAACAAAAATTACTAGAGGGCCCCAGCTCCTCCGGGGAGCGGGTGACCATGGGTGCGGCGGAGGGCTGGGGGCGCTGGAAGCACCAGGTGCTCCGGCTGGGGGGGTCTCCCAGGCCGGGCAGCCCGGGGATCTCCTACCCACGCAGCCCCAACCCCGGCAGGGCAGGCAATGGGGGGATGCGCGCTCCAGCCCGCAGGCCCCCTGAGGCCTACAGGCTGCGCGCCGTGACTCAGCCCCTGGCGCCCGCCAACAGCCAGCCGGCCTCACCTCACCTTGGCCAGCTTCTCGCACTCGGGCAGACGCTGGTCCACCGTGGCGCTGTAGTCCACCTCCATCTTGACGATGCGCCCATCTGCCCGCTCCGAGCCGCCGTCCGCCATGGTCCCTGCCTGAGCGCCCCTTGATGTCCCCCTGTTCGGCCACTGCTCGTCACCCACACCGGAAGCAGCGCGCACACCCGCTCAGGCAGCGTGTCGGAAGCCCGCGCGAAGGACCCCGCAAGGCCCCCTGCGCCGGCCGCCAGTCAGGCACTGGCGCGGGCAGCCCTGGGGGCGGGGCGTGGGCGGGGCGTGGGCGGGGCTCGGCGCTCGCCTGGCAGGCTTGGTGCGCTCTGGGCTCTGGAGACAGACTTACCCCTCTGGAAGCTGTGGTGAGGGGAACTGGTGCAATAGCATGGACCACACCATTTATAGTCTTACACCCCTGCTTTGGAATACTATGATTTCTTCCAGCCGTGAGCAAGTCCCTTCACTTTACTGGGATAGGGGCTTTCTCGTCGTGGTGGCTGCCTCTGTGGAATTTCTGCAAGTTCCCAAGGAAAGCTATAGGGCCGCGACTCAGTAAGATAAAGTGATTTTTGTTTTGCTTTCACTTTTACTATAGTCCACTTCGTTGGTAAGAATGATCTTTTGGAAAGAGATTTTATTTGCCAGTCCTGTAGGACGTTGGTGAGCATGAATTAAGGTCACCTAGGCCAGAATATTTCATTGCTAAGGATAGTGCAGGCTTTATTATCAGCCACGCCCTCTGTGTCCTTATTTAAAACGCCTAGGGTCCTTGAAAGTGCGAATGAGGTTGTGTGTGGTGTGGTCAAAGCGTCAACTGTGGCTTGGGAGGCAAACAGGAGATTTTGGAGTGATCTAGCAGTTCTCAATTTAATCAGCACCAGCATCCCTGGATGCATGCCAAATAGATATTTTACTGTTTTAAAGATTTATTTTTTTATTTATTTATGCATACAAGAACTGGGGTGTAGGCCAGAGCTGGAGGGGGGTGGGTGGGGGAGAGGATTCACCAGCGACAGAGTGGGGAGCAGAACAGGCTGATGTCCTGAAATGCACTGCTGAGGGGGGCAGCGGGCCAGGCAGGAGAGGTCTGCTGTGCCTTGTGGGTTAGCTCCCTCCCTGGGGGATGGAAGTCAGGTCCCAGTGGCTGTGGGTAGCTTGATAGTGCTGAGACTTTAACCCCTGCATCACCAGGGAGGCCCAATATTTTACTGTTTTATGAAATTCGTATAATATGACCCATCTATACACAGTTAAAGCAAGACAACATCCTGGCTAAAAAGAAGAAACCTTTTAAGAGGGCAAAATAATATATATTTCAAAATGTAAAGGCTAAAATACATCTACAGTAGAAATAACAAGCAAGTGGCCATTTGTACCCACACACAATAACTGTAAATGCAAATAGGTGTGTTCTGTTGGTTCCTTAAGCATCAAAAGGGCTTTTTGGCAGCCAGATTTTTCCAAAACGATGTACAACTCAGTAAAATTCTGACTTACAGTATCATCTTCATTGTTTTTCACATAGATGAGTTCTTAAACATTTTAGAGCATATTAAAACTTAAAAAAAAAAATAACCTGGGGCCTCCCTGGTGGTACAAGGGGTTAAGCATCAGCACTATGAAGCAATCTACAACTACTGCAGCATGAGTTCAATCCCTCGCCAGGGAGGTGACGCACATGGCACACAGACCTCTTCTGGCTCACCTGCTGCTCCCCTCAGCAGTGTATTTCAGTCAATACGCCTGTTCTGCTCCCCCCTCTGTCTCTGGTGAATCCTCTCACTCCCCGCACCTCTGGCCTACACCCCAGTTTTTATATGCATAAATAAAAATAAATCTTAAAAAAAATAGCCTGGCACATGTCGATCTTCAGTAATCCATACCTGGAACATATGTTACAATGCAATGTCACTTCAATAAAAAAATATGATAGAAAACTAAAAAAAAAAAAAAAAAAAAAGTGGCATATATAAAATGGAGTTAGAGTCTAGACCTCAGACATCTGAGTAGGAGTCGTCTGGCGGGACATTCAAGTCTCACAAAATGTGGGACCATATTTTATTGTTTAGACTGGTTATATTGCCCAGTGCTAGCAGCCCTCTTTTCCCAAATGATTACGAGGACCCAAAATTTTCTTATGTGTTTCTGAAACACATGCTAGGAGGCAATGTTGAGATGCACTGGGCTAAGATGTTTTTGCCTCTTTATTTGGTGTGAAGATGCGTTGGCTACTGTACCTGGATTAAGGGATTTGAAGGTCTACATTTTGTGTGAAGAGTTTGGTAAGACAGAGAGTAACGAAGGTTTGAGGGAGTAAATAAATTTATTGTTTCCAGAATTAAAAACTAAGAGTGGGCCTCCCTGGTGGTGCAGGGGCTAAAGTCAGCGCAACCCAGCGCTTAACTGCTGCGCCACCGGGGAGGCCCAAAGCTTTGGTTTTTAATGTAGGTGAGGTGAGAAGCCAGTGGGGATTTGGGGCAAATATTGCGTGAACTGATTTATATAGTAAAAGAATCAGGGGCCTCCCTGGTGGCGCAGGGGTTAAGATGCAACCTATGAGGCTGTCCGCAGACACGCAGCACAAGTTTGATCCCTGGCCAGGGAGCAACCCACATGGCACAGCAGATTTCTGACTCACCCATTGCTCCCCTCAGCAGTGTATTTCAGTGGATCTGCCTGTTCTATTCTCCCACTCTGTCTCTGGTGAATCCTCTCACCCCCCATACCTCTGACCTGTACCCCCATTCTTGTATGCATAAATAAATAAATCTTTAAAAAAAAAAAAAAAAAGAATCACCTTGGCTGCTATGTTAGGTTGGGCAGAAGCTGGGAGGCTAATTGGGAAATTATTGCAGTAATCTGGGAGGAAAATTATGTTGTCTTGGACCAGGGTGGATGCAGAAGTGGCTAGATTCTGGATATAACTTGAAGATAAAGCCAAGATAGACCTTGCTATTGGATGTCAGGGTAAAGGGGTCAAAGATATCGGCAAGATTTTTGAGCTAAGCACCTGAAAGATGGAGATGTTATTTAATTACTGCGGTATAGAGGGATAAGTACTAGTAATTCAGGGGAAAAGGATGGGCTGTCAGCTTTGGATATGGTAAATTTGAGGCGCCCATTGGATATTGAGGTGACATAGAGAAGACAAGTGTCAAGTGAAGGAGAGTCATTTGGGCTAGAGACTTGAGTTTAGGAGTCATGCCTATTAATAGTGTCTTAAGTCATAAGACTTACATTATGAAAATTTTCCTGAAATTTGTGTAAAATATTTGCTTCTCTAAGTTGCCTATTTTAAAGGTAGTGGGAGAACTTGGTATTTTCAAGTTGCCTCCGAATCATTTTGTAAAGAAAAGGGTACTGTAGTTGATCTGTTGAGTAAACCTCTAGGTCCTGTGTTAGAATGACTTCGTGTCAAGTGGGCATAATTATACCAGGTGAATAAAGTCATAACTAACCCATTATATTCATTTACTTTTGCTGCTATAACAAATAACCACAAAGTCAGAGACTTAAACAAAAAAATATTCCTTTGTAATCTGGGATTTGGAAGTCGGACATTGTATGTCTGGCCAGAAATCAATGTAGGGCAGGGACACCCTCCCTCAAAGGGGGAGAGAACAATCCATTCCTGGCCTCTTCCAGCTTCTGGTGGCTCCTGGCATTCCTTGGTTTATGGCCTCATAGCTCTCCTCTCTGCCTTCAGGATCACATTGCTGCTTCCTCTTCGGTGTGTGTCCAGTCTCCCTCTGCCTTTCCCCTAGAGACACTTGTGACAGTATTTAGGGTATTTAGGGCCTGCCCAGATAATCCAGGATAATCTCAGGGTATTAAAGAGCTATAATGAGCTATGCTTACACAGTTGCCTCCTCTTCAAGGACACTCAGAATCAATGTCCTTCATCACTAAAATGTCTCTCCGGAGAGTATAGGTTGCAGGTAGTCTCATAATTCATCTCACAATTTTTCATTGTTTTGCCAGTGTCTATAAAAACTGCTAATACAGTGAAAGTTAAATGGATTAGTCTATTACTGGTTTATTTTTTTAAAGGTTTATTTATTTATGCATACAAGAACAGGGGTATAGGCCAGAGGTGGGGGTGAGAGGATTCACCAGAGACAGAGTGGGGAACAGAACAGACAGACTGACTGAAATACACTGCTGAGGGGAGCAGCAGGAGAGTCAGGAGAGGTCTGCTGCACCATGTGGGTAACTCCCTGGCCGGGGATCGAGTTCATGCTGCAGCGGCTGTGGTTAGCTTCATTGGTTATGTCTTAACCCCTTGTGCCACCAGGGAGGCCCTGGTTTGTTTATTTAAAAAAGAAAAGATAAAACTACACTTTTGACTGTGGAACCTCCAGGTTTTTTTTTTCCCCCACATGCAGCAATTTGTACTACATCATTTAATTTTTATTTTATGAGCATACTATATCACTACAAGCATTTACACATTAAAGGCCTTGTCTGTATTTAACAGAGGCCTGATAAATGGGTCTACATGCAAGAATTGCTTTGGGACGTGCTTTGTGTAGTTTTAAGAATGCATTTAACATTTGCTTTGGACCTGACAAGGTCAGACATACAGGTGCTTATAATACACACACCCAGACTTTGACATAGACTATTCATTCTAAATATTGGAATGAAACAATATTTATAAAACAAAAATTAATTGTAAGAATCACATTTGATTTTCAGAAATTGCCCTTCAAAAGGGAGCACATGACAGAAAGTCCCAGGACCAACCTATAAGAGCTACCAGTGGCCAAAGCTAGAATAATTTGAGCAGCAAAATAAATAATACAGTATTGACTTATAACTCAAAGTAGGGAATAAAATGCACGAGTCCACACTGATATAACCTATTACTGGATGAATAAATAAGTGAGGGAGAAGGGACAAATCCTGCATAATTCCACATTGTGTGTGTAGACACCCTCCCCTCAAGAAAATGGACTTAATGCTACCCCCATGAGTGTAGGTCACCCTTAGTGACTCACTGCCAAAAAATTGACTATGCAAAGAGGAGAAAGGTAACTTTACAAGGGAAAATATGGCAGACATCCTTTAACCAAGTGATCAAGGTCAAGGTCTCCTTTATGAACAGACACCCTTGTGTGTCTTTATGAACAAGGGTGTGAGAAGGGGGCATCTTATCACTGTGACGTAACCTTTGTGTTTTATTCCTTATCGCCTTAGCCCTAATTTGGACAAGTTTAAAGTCAGCGTCTCCAAAAGCTGCTTCTTGGTGTAGCTAAATATTTAGTTAAGATTAATGAATGTTACACTGGCCCAGTGGTTCTCCACTGCTGGAGTGTCCCCTTCCACCACCACCCCTAGATTTAACATTGTGTGTGCATGTATGTGGAAGGAAGGTTGCTGATAGTGTGTAGAGGCCAATGATGCTGCTGAACATCCTACAGTGACCCCCCACAACAAAGAATTATCTGGCATCAAGTGTCAGCAATGCTGAAGTTGAACACCCCAAACGAATACCCCAATGTCTAGCATATATTTATTGGGTTCCTACAATATCCCTCGCAGCAGGCTACATTTTCCAGGTGACACAGATAGAACAGGGTCTTTCTCCTCAGCTTAATGTCATGTGGGGGACTCGAATAGGTGGGATGCTTACAGTATTGACATGATATGACATGGCTGCACTTGCATACAAGACCAAAACGAATAGTCCAGATAATTGTACATAGTCCAGATAAGTGTGTGGGTTGTCTAGATGGGTAAAGAGTTAATGCAGAATGGCTGTGTATAGGCTGTAGGACTTTCACTAAGTCTTGATGACTCCATAACCTCAGAGTTAGTAGGAAAGAGGAAGGACAGTCATCTCTTGCTGAAGCGCTTCCAGGAACAGCCTGGGAATAAAACATGGTTGGAGAGTTGCTGGGCCTGTTGGTACTCTGCTTTCAGATGCTCTTTTTAAAAAAATTTTTTTTGCATAGAAGAACTGGGGTGTAGGCCAGAGGTGTGGTGGTGGGGGGTGAGAGGATTCACCAGAGACAGAGTGGGGGAGCAGAACAGGCAGATCTACTGAAATACACTGCTGAGGGGAGCAGCGGGTGAGACAGGAGAGGTCTGCTGCGCCATGTGGGTCAGCTCCCTGGCCTGGGATCGAACTCAGGCCATAGCGATGACAATGTTGAGACTCAACCCCTAGGCGACCAGGGGGGCCCCCACATGCTTTTAGCAGAGATGGGTTAGGACCCCCTTGCAGTTTATTCTCCAAACTGAGAAGAGGTTTCAAGCAGGAGGGGGCCCGTCATCAGAACTAGAAAGGCAGGAAGTTGAAAAAAGCTCCTCAGCTGATTAATGTTGATGTGGGGGGGGCACCCCACCTCCGTTCTGGGAACCCGGTGTGAGAGACCTGTGTGGACAGTATTCTTTGCCTTTAGCTGCCAGTTCCTCCCTGGCAACTTTACTCCTGGTTCCTCTTTTTGCCCTTTGTGCCCCACACCCGTTTTTTATATGCGATAATCAGTAACTGTAGGTTGTATATCGTTAATCTGCTATCCATACTACCCATAATGGGGTAATGGGGGAACGCCACCTTCAAGGATCTTCCAAGGTGGATACTGCGGACTCCACTGGTTGAAAAGAACCAAAGGTACAGTTCTCCTGTCAGACCTGCTGAGGTGGGTGACCCGAGGCCATGTGAAGCTGTGCCTGACCAGTAGATGGCGCTCCCCTCCCTTTGTGCGAATGGTTATGAATGGAGACGCTCTGCCTGGGCCCTCCCCTCCCCCAGCGCCCTGGTAGGGAAAACCAGCCCGCTCTCAAGTCCTTTACAGAGCCCCTAAATTCATCCCCTTCTCCTGATCTGTTGTCTAACTCAGACCCTTTCCAGATGTCTCTTTAGTGTCCTGATAATCAGTAACTTCCTGCCTCTGGCATCCTTCTGTCCTCATCCAGCCAACACACTGCCATCAGGATCATTTTCCAAAAACACAGACTGCCAGTGCCCTGCGGGGAAGGGGTGTCGCGGGTGTTGTCTCACTGGGATGGATGGAAGGGTAGGGAACCGGAGTGGGAAAGTGCACTCAGAGCCTTGGTCCTCCAGCCTGGGAATTTCCACTTGCTCAGTAGGCCTTGGAGAATCACTAAGAGGATTTGAAGGTGGCAGGATTAGGGGAGCGGTGGATGGAGATTAATGTGGCCAGGAATGTGGAAGGACTGATTGAAAAGGAGAAGAGAGTCCAGTGGTGAGGTTGTGAGGGGGAAAAGGATGTCCATTTTATATATCGGGGCTGCCCTGTAACAAGGTCAGCTTACAAGAGGGGTAAGAGAAGCATGTACTCCGGGAAACTGTCTTTTGAGAAATTCAGAAAAGTAGTTCCCCAACCTCATGATATTCATCAGTAAACTACTTTGTTCTAGAATCAACAGAAACCAGAGTCTGGAAGCCAAGAACGGAGCCCGCAGATTCCGATCTCCTGGGGGGTGTGTGGACATGCGGCGGCCAGTTGATCCCCTAGCCGCCTCTGGAAGAGCATTACGTGCCAGAAGCCAAGTCACTACGCTTGTTTTCAAGTAAGAAGTAGAAAAAAGAAACACAGCTTGAGCTTCTTCCCCTATCACAGGCTTTCAATGTGTTATTATTCAACACTACAGTGTCAGATTTACATTTTCCACCTCGAGGAATTTGGTTTAGCTTTAATTAGTTGCTGTGAATATTTCCAAGCCAATTCTGGGAAACATTTACCTAGAAAAGAGTGTTCACTAAATATAAGCTGGAGATAGGCTTTTGTTCTTCTATCAGGCTCTGTAGCATGTTCACACAGAGACAAAGTCTCTCCGGCCGCCGGGATGGTTTCCACCACAAGTCCACCATAGTTAGACAGGTCAATTGTTTATTAATGGTCGTTCTAAAACCTACAGGATCGAGACCAGCTGTGCCATTGTCCAAGCTCTCCGAGTAACTGCAGGGTCTCAGTGCATGAATATTTTCCTAAGACAAGATGATGCTTGCAGGTTATTCTGTATAGAGGCAACCGATGCATTTTTCATCCAGCAAGTTTTCAGAAAAACAAGCTAAAAAATACCAGACAAATGAAAAACAGACTTCAGCAGTTACATGCAGCTTCCTGAGTGACTGAAGAATGTGCCTCTTGTGGTTAAAAAGAGGGATCTGTTTAATATGGATGAAATACCAACACTCCAGGCATTTTCATTGACATTTCACTGTGACTTTTTGAACTTAGGAGTGCTGACACGAAAACCTATTCTTGCAGCTCTGGGAAGCCTGCCGTGGGCTGTGAGCAGGGCCAGGAGAGGTAAAAGGTTATGTCCGGTTCGCTTTCCCTCTGGTTGCGCGTCTGTTTGTTCTCCATTTCCATGCACACTGCTGCCCTCCCCAGTTTTCCAGGACCCCTTCTCTGCAACCAGTTAGGGGAGCAGGCGAGGGTGTCTTCTCAAGCCCTCAAACCCCATCTCTCCATTCAGCGCTGCACTTGCTGACCTGACCAGAGTGGGTAAACAAACAAACAAACAAACACAACAAACAAATCGCCCTGGGTGAGTAATTGCAAAGCCTTTCCCCAAAGGTCAACGCGCACTCCTGGACCCAGGAACGAGAAGCTCCCCAGCGTGTCTGGGAGCAGCGTGGCACCCCGAGCCCCTTGGAGAGCTAAGTCCAGGGTCCAGGGGCCGCGGGGAGCCCCCCTCCTGGATCCTGGGCTCGGGGCAGCCCTGCTGTCTGGCGGCAGCGCGCGCGAGACATGCTGTTTTGTTTAAACCCTCCACATTCTTTGCCATTCCCCCATTGGCCGGATGGGGCTACCCTCCCCGCCGCGGCCGCTCGCCGGGGCTGATGTCAGCCTCGCCCGCGCTCGCTCCTCCCGCACCGCCTCCCGGCCCGGGCTCTGCAGCTCCGCGCGGACTCCGGCCGCGGCCAGGCGGCTGCAAACTCGCGGGCGCGCTCGGCGCTGGGAGCCGCGGGGCCCGGGCAGGGGCGCGCAGGGCGCCGGCTTCCTCGCGCGCCCCCCGCGCCGCGCGCCGGGTGGGGAGCGCCGCGGCCCCAGCCCGGGAGAGTCGGGCGGCGGCGGCGGCTCCTTCCCCCAGCGAGCTCCGGAGCGCCCCGGGGACCGGCCCTAAACAGAGCAGGAAACCTTGTTTACCGCCCGGGAGAGCCGCCGAGCGAGCCTTTGTCTGGAAAGTCGGCATCTCCGGCCCTGGCGCAATGTGCGCCTGCTGACACCCGCGGCGGCGCGCGGCCGGCGGAGGGCGGACCGCCGGGTCCTTTCTGGCTGCAGAGGCGGGTCCAGCGGTGACTTTTGTGCATTCGTTGTAATTTCTGGACGCCCGGCTGCTCGCCCCGCTCGCGCGCCGCCGGGCATGTCCTGATCGCGCGGCCGCTCCCGGCGCCCGGCAGCCGATCCGCGGAGCCGCGTCCCGGGGCTCGCTCCCCCGACTTTGCAGCGCCGCGTTCCGGGAGCAGCGACCTCGGGAGGAAGGAGGCGGGGATCGCGAGCGCCCGGACCCAAAACCCTGACATGCTCGCGGGCGCAGAAGAGGAAGCCCGGAGCTGAGCGCACCGCCGGCCGCCTCGCCTGCGGCTCCGAGCGCGGCTCGGGGCGCCTGCTCTGCGCCCGGGCGCCGGCTTTGTGGTCTGGGGGCGCGCGGTGCCCGCCGGGGCGCGCGGGACCATGCTGCTGAAGGAGTACCGGATCTGCATGCCGCTCACCGTGGACGAGGTGAGAGCCGCCGCCCGGGCCTCGCCCTCGCGCCCCCGCGCCCCCGCGCCCGGGGCGCCGAGCCCCCGCGGCCGCCCCCCGGCCGGCGGGTCCCCTGCGGGTCCCCTGCGGGCCGCACCGCGCCCCCGGGCCGGAGGGGAGGCGGGGAGTGCCCTTTCCGCGCGTCCCCCTGGGGGGCAGCGCTGGGTGGGCGGGGGACTCCAGGTGGGCTCGGAGGGCACCCAGACTCCACACTGCTGGGGTCCGGTGTGCGCCAACGGGAGTGGGTGCGCCCCCTCCCTCCAATTAAGAAAACGACTAAAGGAAACCCTGGAGCCCCGAATGCGTCCTGGGGACGGCAAGGGGCGCGGTGGGGCGGTCGGGGATCCCGCCCGCTCGGGGCGCAGCTCCCCGCCCGCCTTCCGCCGCGAGGTCGGGATGGGGGAAGCGCGGCGCCCCGGGGAGCGCGAGGCCCCGGGCGCCTTGGGGGCATCTCGGAGCCTCCGAGCGTCGGTCAGGGTCAGGGCCCGGCTCTCGCGCTCGCCGCCAGCTCGGGCGCTGCCCCCCACGCTGGAGCAGCGACGCCCCCGGACCTGGCCCCGACCCCGCGAACCGCGCGGCTCGGAAACTTTCTCCGTGTCGGGTTTCCAGCGCCTCGGGGCGCGCGGGCTGCGGGGTGTGCGGCGCCGCCACCGGAGGGCGCCCCAGCACGCGGGCCCCGCGCCGGGATCCCCGAGTGGCCTCGCGGGGGCTGGTCGGGCTCGGCCCCCAGCCAAGGCCGCTCGGGTCTCGCTCTCCCGACCCCGCGCGGCGACGAGCCCCGTCGCTCCGGAGACGGTGACTCAGTGGGGACCGGGCAGGCCCGGGTCTGCTCCGTTCGCGCTCCTCCTCGCCGGGAATTTCACAATTGCTCAGCGCGCGTCCAGGGCAGGGAGGGAGCGCGAGGCCGATCGGAGCAATTGGAGACTCACTCGTGTGGTTTGGCGTGGCCAGACAAATGCAACCAGCGACCAAGACCGTATTTGTATTTCAATACAGTGCGTTTAATCTAGGAGCGGTGGGACTGAGTCACTGCTTTGTGCAAGGGTCCAGGTGCTTTGGGAGAGAAAAAGATGATTTAACCCAGGAACGTGGCTGTGCGCCCGAGGGACTGTCTTCATTTGTCATCTGAGCGAGTGTGAAGGCAAGATCCAAGTGCTGTCCAAGGCAAGATCAGAGTAACTCCCAGGGACACACACACACACACACACACACACACACACACAGAGGAGGAGCAGGCGCTTTGCTGTTTGGAGGGGATAGTATTTGAAGGAGGGATGATGCCATGTGGGTAGGCAGAATTGGGGGCTATCTCCCATCTTGTAAATCAGGTGGAGAAGCAGCACACAGCTATGTGGGGAAGGAGGGAGGCAAATTAATGGGACTGGTTAACTGGAGTATTTCTAGAAAAGGGAGATCTTCTTCCCTGCTGGGCAGTGGAGCTGGAATAGCTCAGCTTAAAGCTGTGTCTGTACCTGCTGCATCTCCTCCCAGTGACTTTATTTATTGATAGGCCTTTGGAATCTAGAAGCCATGTTGAGACTGCGTGAAATACACAAAAAAATGCAGAGAAGATATAACCAGTTCTAGAATCTTCTCTACTGCCTGCACAATCTCTTTATTCTGTTTGGTTTCCTGCTCAGGCCTTCTTGAGCACTCAGGGAAAGACTCCCTCCACTTCTCTTTGGTGCTGATGTACCGACAAGGTGGAGGTGAGTAATGACATTTGAGTGGTAGAGGTGGAGGCCCTTCCTTTCTTAATTGGCAAATGAAATCAGTCCCCACCTGTAGTATAATGTGTAATTATAACTTAATTAGTATATTATTCACTTGGACTGAAGCATGATTCAGTTTCTGGAAGGTCAAAGTCTGATGTAGTCTGTCAGAGAAGCAGCGAAGGCAGTTTAGATGAGCAAAGGTTCCAGAGTGGAAGGAGTCAGATGAACCCGAGGGTGGTTCATGAACCATGGGTGAGGAAGCTAGGCCCAGCTTGCCAAAAGTTAGCCCCCTAACATCCGGACAGGTGGTAAACCCCACCATCCCCACCTGCCAGCTCCCCTTACTGACCTTCACATTGAAAACTGAGAGACAACTTGACAGTGTCTTCAAAGCAGAGGTTACCTTTGCCTTTGGGAGACTTGGGAACCTAACTTTTGCTTCAGCTCTTGATTTGCTTTGAGCCTAATTCATTTACACAGAACCTTCTGGAATGTGTTTCTGTTTAACCACCACATTAAGTAATTGCCATGGCCATATTGTTGAAAATGAGGCAAATGCCCTCTTTGGAGAGTTGGTGAGAGAACCAGCACTGTGTGTCTTTTCCTATCCCTGGCCTTATCCCATTTACTCAGGTGGAGGGAGCAGAAGGGGGACTGGTAGGTCATTATCCACCTCTTGCTGATGAGAAACTAAGATTTAGAAAAGACTAAGTGATGTGCGTCAGCCACACAACTAGTTACTAGCCACGCCAAAACCAGCGTGACGGCAAAGCCATTATTTGTTTTTCTTTGCCCTGCTCTTTGCCTGTCACTAGTAAGTAATCCAGCAAAGGGGAAAAATATGTCTTGAAAATAAACAGAATCAGCATTACCAACAAAATGAAAAATCAAAGACATTTTGAATTGTTATAGAGGGTGCTGGTTTCTACTATTTCTCTAGCCTTATTTTAATTCGTAAAATGTCTCATAGTTCCAAGAAAGAACAGGTCTGGGACAGAGAGAAAATAAAGCTGAACTGCTGTCTAGACCAGAGTGTTGGTGTTCGTTTTGTTTTATAGACATCAGTTTCAGAGGAAAGAATTATAAGAAGTGACATTCTATGGGTTAATTTTATTAATTAAAAAGAAGTCGTTGGAATAGTCTCATTTCTATTTGATGTCGTTTCTGAACTAAATATAAACTCCCTTGGAAAGTTCTGAACAGTTACAGGTCTCTGGGGGTTCATGTCAGCTATAGAGACAGTTGTCATTGTCTTATTATTATTTTTAAGGATTTATTTATTTATGCCTACAAGAGCTGGGGTGTAGGCCAGAGGTGCGGGGCAGAGGGTGGAATGAGAGGATTCACCAGAGATAGAGTAGGGAACAGAACAGGAGGATCTACTGAAATACACTGCTGAGGGGAGCAGCGGGCGAGACTGGAGAGGTCAACTGTGCCATGTGGGTCAGCTCCTTGGCCGGGGATTGAACTCGTGCTGCGGTGGCTGTGGATAGCTTCACAGTGCTAAAACTTAACCCCTTGCTCCACTAGGGAGGCCCTTGTCGTTGTCTTAATTTGAAATGCTTGGTGATGTAAATTCTAGAACTTTAGACTTATAGAGATGATCTATAGTTGAGCCCTTTCAGTTTGCATGAGGCGACTAGCGCCGAGGAGTATTCAGTTTGTTGTCAGTCTCAGGGCCAAGGGCACACTCCAGGCTGGAGCCCAGGTCTTCTGGTTTCTGCTGCAAAGCTGTTGTACTATAGGCCAGAGGTTCTCCAACACCCCACCTGATGTCCAACACCTTTAATACCTTGGTTGTTGGAAGGGAGCCTGATGTGCCAAGCAGGTCTGCTAGCAGTCTTTAGCTGAAGGTAGGTTGAAGACTCTGACCTTGTCTACTTAGGAGACATTCAGGGATTGTCACCTGACCAGAAGCATGGCCAGGGGCTTCTATTTGAAGCCACTTTTGTACACCAAGCCCACTGGTTTCCATAGACTGTGTGTTTGTTTGGGGTGGCTTATGGCTATGTGGCTCCATTGAGATGATGGTGAAATTCAGTCCTCCAGGCCTCCCAGCCATGCCTGGGTGCCATCACTGGTCCCAGCGTCCGAATCCCCCACTCTCCCAGACAGGTACTTATCAGTAAGAACATCTTTTTTTTTTTTTAACATTTATTTATGCATGCAAGGGCTGGGGTGCAGGCCTGAGGTGTGGGGTGTGAGAGGATTCACCAGAGACAGAGTGGGGAGTAGAACAGATGGATCCATTGAAATACACTGCTGAGGGGAGCAGCGGGGAGACAGGAGAGGTCTGCTGCGCCATGTGGGTAGCTCCCTGGCCAGGGATCGAACTCTTGCTGCAGTGGCTGGTGATAGCTTGATAGTGCTGAGACTTAACCCCTGTGCCACCAGGGAGGCCCAGTAAGAGAAGAGCATCTTCCAAGAGCTAAGCACTTCCTCATATCACCTAAGCTGGAGCCCTGTTCTTCTTTCACTTGCTTTGACAGTTAACAGTCCCGTGTGCACTGCAGTAACATTAATGTGTATACTTTTAGGGATTTCTTTGTGTCTTTAGAGATTCTATCCAATGAAAAATAGAAACACTGTCCTCCAAGATAAGATGAAAGAGAAAGAAATAAAAGAAAGGAAAAACAATTTTTTAATGCAAAATCCTGTTCTGTTCTTTGCCCTGGCAGGGAGCCAGTGCACTTTAGCCAGGCTCCTCTGGTCCCTGGGGAATTTGGTTATGCACATTTCTGAGAACAGATTTGGGATCTGGGTGGTGCCTTCTCTGGAATGGGCTAAATGGAGATGCTAAAATGCCCGACAGTGCTTTTTACATATTCTCTGTTTTAAGTGATTTTCATGGAATGCTTCTGAAACACATGGCACCAGAAATTCTTTAAGAGATTTTTGTCTGCCACTGGCACCAGCATTTTCCTTTTTGTTATCCCTTTGATAAAGGCTTCATAAATGGCTCTCACAGACCTTCCCCAGGATGTCTCACAAACATAATTTTTGAAAATATTTTTTAAGAATGAGCTGTGTGTGAGTGTGAGTGAGCCTAGCTGGAAAGGACCGAGGTGCAGGATGTGAGTTTGAGGTCTGGCTAATCCCAGTAGCTTCCCTTGCTTGTGCAACAGTCAAGAACCAGGTCTCGGGCCTCCCCGGTGGCCAGTGGTTGAGCGCTGGGTTGCGAAGCTGCCTGCAGCCTCTGCAGCGCCGGTTCGATCCCCGGCCACCAGCGAGGGTCCCACATGGCGCGGCAGACCTTTCCTGCCGCCTGCTGCTCCCCTCAGCAGTGTACTTCGGTCCTTCTGCCTGCTCTGCTCCCCGCTCTGGCTCTGGTCAATTCTCTCACCCTCCTGCGCTTCTGACTGTATCCAGTGCTTGTATAAATAAATAAATAAACAAATCTTAAAAAAAAAAAAAGAACCAGGTCTCTCTTGCAGCTCAGCTATCTTTCTTGCACAGCTCCCTTCTTGGTTGTGAGGGGCGCTGCGGAAGGGGGTGGCGGGTTAATGGATAAGTGCAAACCTTTCACTGCTAATGGAACAAACAACCAGGAGCAGATGCTGTCCTCGGGGCTGGTCAGTGAAATTGACTTTGTGTATGGAGGATGCGCAGGCACCCTGTGATCTGGGTGTGAAAGTCCCTAGATCGTGGGTCTTGAAAAAAATGCATGATTGTTGACAAAACCCTAGTTAAAAGTGGGGAACGAGGGACTTTTGGTTTTCATTACGGAGGCACCCAGGGAGTCCCTAAAGCTCTAAACAATCAACTTAGAGACCCGGTGTCTGATGAAGTGGGCATTATTGATATTAAAAGAAAAGCGACTAATCTTTGCAGAAAGATTCTCATTTTAGGTGAACAGAGAATACTGTTTTTTGTAAGCAGTTTAAAAAATTAATAAAAAATTAATAGATTTGTCAACATTCCACTTCAAGAGTGCCCCTTTGCCCCAGAGTGTTAATGAAAGGGGTGTGTGTGTGTGTGCGTAAATGTCCACAAAGTTTTGTTTTTTTGTGAATATAAAAGTGGCTGCACAGTGATAGGCAGTAAATGTTTTTCAGGGGCTTTTCTTACTGGAAAGGACCGTGTTGGTTCACTGGCGTGGCTGCCTGCGTGAGGGCACAGGTGTCCTGGCCAGCCTCATGGGCTTTAGCCAGCTCTCTGTTGCCTAGAGTTCTCTCTGGTCAAGTAACCCTGAAGACATTTTTTGAAAACTAGCCAACACATCTGCCCCTGTTCAAAGGAAAAGACAGATATAGGAATCAGCTGATTTGTGGCAAGAAGTTGGAAGTCATATCTTTAGTCAGCCCACAGGGAGAGGAAAGGACAATTTCAGGCTGCTGACTGCCAACTGCTCACCCTCGCTGTCTCATGCCGGGAGTCAGAAGCTGTGCGCTGTTCCCCAGTGGAAAATTTTTGTTAGGTTACATGATGGATGAAGTCTGGGATTGTTATAAATATTAAAACTAAAAAGTAAATTATATCTGGGAAATGTAAAGTTGTTTCAGAAGTTATTTTGAAAAGTTGACTTTTCATGCGCTACAGGTTCCAATTTATCAAATTTTGCAGACAACGCATACAAGCAGGATCTCAGTGAGCCCACCTCCAGGGGTCCCCGTTTACGGGGACCCCAGGGGGATAAGTGCAGTCTCAAGCTCCTCAGTCCCTGCTGCTGGCACGTGTCAGAGCTTGAAAGTCGATAGCAAACTTGAGTGTTTGTAAGTGGAAATGTCACCTCCTCTGGGATGTCTTCCCTGACCACTCCATCTAGAAGTTTGCTCTTCTGAGTCTCAATCTCTACTTTTTTTTTTGGTTTGTGTTTGTTTTGAGTCTTACCTCCATCTTTTTTTATTTCCTTCATAGCTTTTATCATAATCTGTCAGTATGTTATTTGTATACGTATTTGGTCATCTCTTTCCATCACTCTTTCAATGTGTAATCTACATAAGAACATACAAGATTTTTAAACTTATTTTTTTCATTTTCAATTTTTTTTTTGAAATCTGGAGCATTTCGTGGGCAACCATCCCCACTCCCAGGAGCCACTTAGCAGTGCTCAGGGGCCCCTGTGGCTGGTGGCTGCCCTCCTGGGTGGGCAGTGCCACTCCTGTGCTCCAAGCTGGGGATAGGCACGTAGTAAATATTTGCTGAATGAATGGATGAGAAGAAGCTGACAAAAACAGGAACATTTTAGGAAAGCTGAACCTAAACCTCTACTTTCATATTCTTTAATTTTTTTTTCACCTAAGTGTTCTACTGCCTGAACATTTGAGGTCGGTCATAGCTAGAAACTAGTGTGGTCAGTCTGCCCCCTTCCTCGCTCCTGGGGAAGTAGTATTAGATTCCTATTGTTTTGTAACAACTGATCACACACTTAGTGGCTTAAATCAACATGCATTTATGATCTCCCAGCATCTGCAGGCCAGAAGTCTGGGGAGGGTAGGACTGGATTCTCTGCTCGGGCCCCACAAGGTAGAAAGCTCAGCCCTTCTGCATTCCCTTCGGCAGCCTGTAGTCCTCTTCCAAGTCCCTGGTTGTTGTCAGAATTCAGTTCCTTGTAGGACTAAAGCCCCCCCTTTCTTGCTGGCCATCATTTAGGGGCCAGCTCCTTGGGGTCACCTGCCATTGCCTGCCATGTGGGCCTCCCCACAGCACAGCAATTTAACAGGAAGGCGTCAGCTGTAACTTTGAATCTCTCTGACTGGTCTCTGACCTCTGAACTCTTTTTCAAAAAGACTGATCTGAGTAGATCAGGGCTACCCACATTCAAGGGGAGAGAATCACACGTATATGCAGGGTGTATATGAACACAGGAAGGAGGAACCTCCAGTGCCATTCTGCCTAGGGTGATGAGCTGGATTGAAGTGTCCATTGGAGGAGAAGTCATCTCTTGTGTCTAGAAAACTTAGGGGTAGGGAAGGTCCAGGGTGGCACATGGGCACCATACCAGCTTTTGTATCACCGGTGCTTTTTGGCTCTCACTGTGTATCAGGCACTGGGGATGAGCAGCTAGGCAGACACCATCCCTGGTCTCCTGGAGCTTACACTCCAGAGGATACTGGAGAAGTTTCTTTGCCATTTTAAAATCGATAATGGCCGTGGTTGCACAACTCTGTGTAAATATATTAAAGCCAGTGAGTTGGTGTATAAAATACATCTCAGTAAATGTTGAAAACAGGTAGAGGTGCTTACCGATTTTTCCCCCCAGCAGAACAGACACTTATGTCTGTCTCAAAGTGAGAGGTATTGTTAGAAAGCCCCACATTGAATTATGAAAACGGGGGAGTTGTGGTCTCTGTCCTCAAGGACATGGTGCTGGCCACCCTGAATTTAGAAAATTTTCCCAAGGAAAGAGATTTTAAGTTCGACATAAGCAGGGGATTGTGCCTTTTTGCAGCACTGTGTGTGTGTGTGTGGGGGGAATTCAGATTTAGGCCAGAAAGACCATTTTAGGTCAGAACATGATACTTCAGGGGGGACGGTAATTACAGTTTAAATAACTAGCTGCCCTGAGCCACCTGTAGGGTGGCAGGTGCTGGGGAACCTTCTCTGACAGTTTTCACAGACCTTGGGAGAGTCCCTTAGGGGAAGGGATGGTGGCCATCGTGAGTGGCAGGGACAGTGAGTACCTGGGTAGCTTTCTGGCTGTGGCTCTAGGTGCATTTCTCTGCTTTCTATGTGCATAGTGTGGGGAATAATGTCTTCTCAGAATGAAACTTGGAGTAACCCTGGAGGAGATGTTCTCCAAGGTACTTGCGTCCTCGGCCTCTGTCCTCTCTGGCAGGTGTCCTCATCCTGGCTTTATTCTAAAGGAAGCTAACTGGCTATTTAAACAGTGTCTTAGGAGTCACTGTCTAGAATGGCAAAATCATACCAGGTCAGGCTGGGCAAATCTCCCGGATGGCAGTTATTAGAAGGGAGTCCCGCTGTACGGGACACCCCACTGGCTTGCCCGGTGACCAGGGAAGGATTCTAGGCTCACCCGGATTTCCTGGCCGACTGCCTGAGCAACGTTATACAATGCTATTTTTTTTTTTTTTTTTAATTTAGAAACGCCAAAGCCAGAGCTCACCGAGGATCTGACATCAAGTATTAAAGTGACTCATTCTTTCATTCCCCAGCCCTCTGAAGGGGCCTGTTCTTTTTTTTTTTTTTTTTAAGAGGCATGTTTTTATTTATTTATTTATTTGTTTGTTTGTTTGTTCGTTTACACATGCACTGGGTATAGTCAGAAGCGTGGGAGGGTGAGAGAATTCACCAGAGTCAGAGCGGGGAGCAGAGCAGGCAGAAGGACCGAAGTACACTGCTGAGGGGAGCAGCGGGCGGCAGGAGAGGTCTGCGCGCCATGTGGGACCCTCCTCCTGTGGCCGGGGAGCAGCCAGGGATCGAACCGGCGTCGCAGAGGCTGCGGGCAGCTTCGCAACCCAGCGCTCAACCGCTGCGCCACCAGGGAGTGAAGGGGCCTGTTCTTAAAACTCCTTTTTAGACTTGAGTGGAAGTCGACTCATATCTCTAAACAAGTAGTTAATGTAAGTTCTTGATCAAATGTATCCAGTGACTCTACATTTCTTTCATCGCTTCTTTTGTCCCTCTTTTTGAATTTGGGTGAGGCATGATCTGCCAGAATTGCTGTTTTTCCTGAGCAGAGGAAAAAAACATCATCATCTTTTATTTCCTTTAGAATTATATCCGACTATCTTTAGGGTGTTGTTTCTTTCCCAGAGTGAATCACCTAGAGAAGCAAGGTTGACCGTACAAAGGTAATTTGATGACAACCTATAATTATATTGTTTAAACACCTAATCTAAGCAGCTAATCTCCAAGAACTGGTCCCCTGCCCCATGTCATGCACACTTATACTATTCACATCTGATTTGATTTACTGATTCAAGGTTAGATCCAGGTGCTTCTCAGCACTAGTTTGTGTATTTTTACACCCCAGGTAGCTAATCTGTATGTTTATTTGTAAGAAAATATATCAAACAGGGCCTCCCTGGTGGCGCAAGGGGTTAAGCACCGCACTATGAAGCAATCCACAGCCTCTGCAGCACGAGTTCGATCCCCGGGCGGCCAGAGAGAAACCCACATGGCGAAGCAGACTTTTCCTGTTGCGCCCGCTGCTCCTCTCAGCAGTGTGTTTCAGTCAGTTTGCTTGTTCTATTCCCCACTCTGTCTCTGGTGAATCCTCTCACCCCTGCATCTCTGGCCTGTACCCCAGCTCTTGTATGCATAAATAAATAAATCTTTAAAAAAAAAAAGAAAATGTATAAAAAGTCACTGTGAACTTGGATGCAAATATAAGTAAATTGTTAAAACCTTCAAGTGTACCCCATCTTACCAGCTGGATTGTTTATGTTTCCCAAAAGATTTCCACTGTTTTCTTGTTTTAACCGTTATCATGGGATTGATTTATTCTGAAAAGGGCGACCTTTCACTTATCACTTGACTCTCTAGTAAAAACATTCCAGCTCCTTTTTAGAGCATTCATGAGCATTGTGCCCCAAATTCCTGAGGATTATTGTGGTGTGCCTAGAAAGCTGGGGCTGTGCTACCTCTTTTGATTATCTGAGCCATCTCTTTCTCTGTGTCTTACACAAATTGCGAAACTTACTTGTTTGGGCTCTTTTATCACAGCAGGGAGGAACTGGGCAGTTACCCTGTGTCACAAGGTCCTGGCTGAGTGTGGCCTTGCAGTGACCCTGCTTTCATGTCCAGAATAAAGTCGTTGGCACTATGTGTCTCCGCAGTGCATTCCCTGTGACATTCTGTTTTGTGACATTCTGTTTTGGAAGTGTTTTAACATGTGGTTTCCATTTTCTCTGCTTGAACTTGCTTGACAGCAGGCAGGTTTCACATGCAAAGGAGGGAAAGAGAAATTACATTTGTGGAGTGCCTCCTTCTTTTCCGGAGCCCTGCTAATGTTCTTATGAGTCAGATAGTAACGGTCCACTTTATAGAGGGGAGTCATGGGGTGCTTGCCAGCGGTCAGTGATACACCCAGGATTCAACTTGGCTGCCAGACTGATCTTTCTGCTCCTTGCTTTACATAGTCCTGCCTTCCCCAGAATCTTAAAGCCTGGAAGGATCATGACAGGTTATTTAGTTCTATCACCATGACGAAAAATCAGTTTCATACAGATTAAATAAAATGTTCAGGATTATCAAAGGAAATAATGGGGGAAGGTGGGTCTTCTGTTCCGTTGAGCAAAGAGAGTAGTCCGTAAGTTCTTATCTTCCATTGAACAATCTGTTTTACCCAAGTGTTAAAGCAAGTGACATTCTAACATTGAACTTTGATAAGTGAATCATACTCCTCTTGGAAAATAACTTTTGTAGTTCGTGCTCTAAAAAGAGAACCACCCATACACTTCTGGAAATTATTCCTTTTAATGGCAGTAAGAACCTTTGGCTTTCATAGACATCATCTGCAGAGATGTTCACTGATGAGCACCTGGGAGCTTTCTCAAAATTAGTATCTGAAAATAACGCTGGAAATAGACAAGCGACTGCATGTTTTTGGCATATTTAGTTGAAAACTTTAAACTCTTCATATGGAGGCAAGCAAATTGGAGGGTCTGAAAAATGATCCAAATGTACTATTCACAGTTGTCTCTCTGCCCTTCCTGCTGAGGTGGCTGCTCCTCAGAAACTTCCAGCTCTCCTTTGTTACTAGCGTTGCCTGCAGAGCCAGTTTGCAAACCACATGCAGAAATTAATATTGTTCCTCCCTAGGCACACTTCATGTGGACTAAACTAAATATTCTTTAACTTGATGAGTTCATTATCTTGAAAATGAGCTCTAAAAGGTTTTTTCAAAATTAAAAATTATCCCCAAAATACACTTACCATTATCAAAAATGTTAAAAACCATGATAAATCCCAAATAAACCTGCCCTCAGTGACTCATGGAGATTCAGAGATGTTTTGGTCTGTGGCAGCACCATAGAAATAAACACAGTATCTAAGGGGGCCTCCCTGGTGGTACAGGGGTTGAAGACACAGGGCTATCAAACTATCGCCGGCCACTGCGACATAAGTTCGATCCCCGGCTGGGGAGCAGACCCACATGGCGCAGCAGACCTCTCCTGTCGTGCCTGCTGCTCTCCTCAGCAGTGTATTTCAGTAATCTGCCTGCATACATACACCCCAGTTCTTATATGCAAAATAAATAAATCTTTAAAAAAAAAGTAAATACATCATCTACAATGAAATATTTGAAGGAGACCACAGTAAAATGGACATGAGTATTCTGGTCCATATATGTTTTTAATTTAAAATTTTTTTTTAAGATTTATTTTTATTTATTTGTGCATACAGGAACTGGGGTATAGACCAGAGGTGTGAGGAGCGGGTAAGAGGATTCACCAGAGACAGAGTAGGGAAGCAGAACAGGCAGATCCACTGAAATACACTGCTGAGGGGAGCAGTGGGCGAGACAGAAGAGGTCTGCTGCGCCATGTGGGTTAGATCCCTGGTGGGGGATTGAACTCATGCCGCTTGATAGCCTGTTACTTTAACCCCTGTGCTATGAGGGAGGCCCTGAAATATGTTTTTAATAATATTTATTTTTAGTTGCAGAAAATACATAGAGCAAAATTTGCCATCTTCTGTACGCTTTCGACGTACAGTTCAGTAGGCTAAGCCCACACTGTGGGCAACCATCACCCCCATCCATCCACTGAATGATCTCACCTTGCAAGCAAAACTGAAACTGTCCCTTAAACATGACTCCCCTCTGCCTCCTTCCTCCCCCGGCAACCACCAGTCTTTATCTGTCTCTAAGGATCTGCGACTCTAGATTTCTAATCAGTTGGGTTTTTTTTTTAAGTCTTGGTTATATTACTTTTTTGTTAAACGCATACATCATTTCCTGAAACAAACCCAATAAAAATTAAATTCACGGAACCTAAGTAGAATTTTGTTCTGAATTCTGTCTTCTTTCAAAGTGGGAAAATGACAAGATGGCCCATATCCAGATTTTGGGCGGCATTAATGACTCAATCAGTGACCTGTACCTTGGCAACAGCAACAGCTAAAGTGCTGAACAATTCTTTTTTTTTTTAAAAGATTTATTGATTTATTTATTTATCTATTTATTTATTTATACAAGCACTGGGTACAGTCAGAAGCACGTGAGAGAATTCACCAGAGCCAGAGCGGGGAACAGAACAGGCAGACTGATGAAGTACACTGCTGAGGGGAGCAGCGGGCTCAGCAGGAGAGGTCTGCATGCTATGTGGGACCCTCGCTGGCGACTGGGGATTGAATGGGCGCTGCAGAGGCTGCAGGCTGCAAAGCTCAACCGCTGCACCACCGGGGAGGCCCAAATGCTGAACAATTCTAATTGAAATGTACTACTAAACCGTCACTTAACACAAAAAGTGCATTTTTGTTGAGAATACTTACTCAATGGGACAAAATATCAGTGTGTTTAAAAGCATTTCAAGTCAGACTTGGCACTGACTAAGTGCTAACTTTGATACAGTAAAAGTCAAATATTTCATTTATGATAACACTTTATTCCTATACCAGGTAGAAATAGACATTCATTGGACTCCTTTTCTGCATAAAGAAGTACAGTTAAAATTTTCACTTATTTGGGGGGATGATTTAGTAGTCAACTGTCACATTTTCATTCTTGTAATTCCTTAGTGATGTCTGCATATAGAGTTTTCAACTCACTGCATTTCATTAGATTTTTTTCCCCAAAGACAACAGTATATAATTTTCTGGAGGTGGCACTGGTTTGCAGCACTGTATATGATTCAGAGGTAGAGGTTCACAACTCCTCAGATGTATGGGACCGCACCACACCTACCACCAAGGCACCCCTGGTCCTCTACAGTCCATCGGCTCCCTTCCATACCCCACTCCCCATCCTCAATTCTACAGTCAAGAGTTCTAGGATTTGTTATTGATTTTGTTTTGTCTGACCCTTTGCTTTGTTTCTCAAGATTCTAGATTTCTTTAGGTCCTATAGGCAATGCCTTGGCCCTTCCAGGAACCATATGTTCCATGCACTGCCCAAGAAAGTAGTGGGTTCTCAAGAAATGTTGGTTTTCAGCGTTTTAATCCAGTCTGAGAAGCCTTTTCCAGTGTGCCTGGGGCACCTTGCTGGTGTCTGTTTAACTGCTAGTGCACCTGAAATGTTAGACAGCTCCAATAAGAAGTCACAGGAATAGTACTCTGTGACCAGTGATTAGCAGAGAAACAAAATAGAAGAGCAACAGGCACTGATGTTTGAGAAAACAGGACTTGTGACCATCTGCTTGTCTGGACAGGTAGCTCTTTTTTTTTTTTTTTTAAAGATTTATTTATTTATGCATACAAGAACTGGGGTACAGGCCAGAGGTGCGGGGGGTGAGAGGATTCACCAGAGACAGAGTAGGGAACAGAACAGGCAGACTGACTGAAATACACTGCTGTGGGGAGCAGCCAGTGAGACAGGAGAGGTCTGCTGCATTATGTAGGTCAGCTCCCTAGCAGGCCGGGGATCAAACTCCTGCTACGGAGGCTACAGATAGCTTCGTAGTGCTGAGACTTAACCCCTTGCGCCACCAGGGAGGCCCCAGACAGGTAGCTCTGATTGCTGGGTTGGTTTGTCACTAAACTCATTGGCATATGTGGCTTCTCTGTGCGTGGTGTCCTGGTGGCAGATTCCTCCATCAGGGACATTTTGCTGAGTTTGCACGATCTGATACTGGTGCTGAAGAAAAGACAATCGCAGACTTCAGCACCTCCTCCCATACATCATCATTGTGGGGTATTGCAGCCTCCATAAAAGTGACTCAGTAGATAAAAGTGCTTTTCTCAAAACTTGAAAAGTGCTGCAAAAATAGATGTTTCTTTTGCTCAAGGAGACCAGCTTGAAAATATGAAATATAGTTATTGAATCTCCCTACTGCCCACCAAAAAAGTAAGAACGCTGAGTCGTAGGATTACATTTATTCATCGGGATACAGACCCAGCTGTGCACCCAAAGGCCTAAGTTCTGGACCATTGAAGGTGCTGATGAAGGCTCATTTTTAGATATTATGTTTTTGCTGTTCACAAAAAAGCATCGTGTCCAAAATGAAAAAACCTTTAGATTCAGGATTTGGTAGTTCACCTCTCTTGGACGGTGTTTGATGGAAAGCTGGACACAGTTGAGTGTAATTATGTTTTTCATCAGCATGATTTATGGGGCTGCAGAGAAGGGTTTACTTGGAGATGTCTTGCCAAGACCTGCCTGAAAAGGAGCATGGTTGTTGGTTTGTTTTTTAAAAAAGAAAATATAGTAATTAGGCTATTAGTTGTTCAAATAGAATAATCCCCTTTTAAGCCTTTTCAAGAAAACACACTTCTAAAAGGGTCAAGTGTATTTAAAATTAGCCCCTTTTGACGTAGGTGCTCAGCCTTTTGCTCATGCTCCTTTAGTTCTTTCTTTTGGAAAAAAAAAATGTTAGTTATGGCTGTCAGAAACCTTTTTGCTTTTGAAAGGGGTTCAGTCCTGGTTCTTAGATCAAGAGCAGCCAGATCCCTGACATCATGGATACTTCATCATGGCTTCATCAGTGTTTCATCTGCAGGATGGCTAAACTTGGTGTGGTTCTGGCTTTTGGACAACCTCTTCTGTGGACCCAGAGAAGGAACGGCCCAAGAGCCCATTGGCTGTTTTTTCAAGACAAGCTAAGAATAAAGTGAAAAATGCAGCAAGAAGCGGTGGCTAGGGCTAATGGGTTGTGGTTTGGGGCCGGCTTCCAGGCCCAGGTTGTGGACCGCTGGGCTCTGGATTCGCTCTGGGTGTCTTTCAGAAGTCTCTAGAACCTGCTCAACCTGTGGTCAGGGCTTTGCCGCCTCCCCATGCCACCCCACTGTACACTTTTCTGGGTGTGTCTCATCTTTAAGCAGGATGATCAGCTTTCTGCCTGCTTTTGTTGGAGCATTTTGAATTGCAAATCAGCCACACCTTGCAGAGTTCATGTTTTAAGTCCTCATAATTGCCCCACACTTCATGGGGAGTATCATCCCAGAAAAGAGGCAGAATCACTTTCAAACATCATTTTTCTCTACCATTTCACTTAATTAAACATCTTTGCATTTTATTACTCTGAACTAGGCATTGGTGTAGGAGGTGCAGAATGGTGAGGAGAAGGGACTTGGAGTTAGAAGAACTGGCTGAGTCCTAGCTGTGTGCTACCATGTACCAATTTAGGAAGACTGGATTTTCCTGTGCCTCCGTTTCCTTAACTCTCAAATACCCCCTTTTTTTAAACCTCCATCAGGGCCAAAGTAAGATGAGATACAAGTCCGTCTGGCAAATATAAGGGGCAATGATTATTATCCATTTGTGGGTGCCAGGTAATCATACATCCCTGATCTGTGTGCATGAAACTCCTGTCTCACTCTAGTGCAATAGATACTTTGGAGGCTCTGCTTCCCAGATGGCCGTGGGAATCCTGTGATGGCCCAAGGATCTGAGTCTGCCCAGAGGGAACATTATGTCATAGCAACCAGTTATGGGGTTAGTTTATTTCCAGCCCCACAGGGCCTATAAATTGCTTCTTACAATTTTATTCTCCAATCCTGTGATGTTTATGTTGCTATGGTGGTGGGTCTCTTGCTTGGGTGTCAAGATTGCCATTGAAAATAGATAGGCCAAAGTCACAGCTTAACAGGTGGCCGAAGCTGTTTGTAAAACTATGTTTGAAGAAGTGTAATGCAAGCGAATCACGCAACTGTGTCCTTTACTGTATCTTGTATTTTAGCATTTTTCAAAACACATTCTTCCCCTTCCATTTTATATATAGGCCTTTCCCCTTCTTTCACGCAGTTGCCATGCCCGTTAACTATAGAAACACAAGGGAAGACTTCAGCTCGTGGATGTCCTCTCCTTATTTCCTGTCATTGGAGCCCTCCTAAAAATAACCTTTTTTCCCTTAATGTGATTCTTTTTATAGCTGATGTGCTCTTTATTCAAATGGAATATACCACTGATATATTTATACATACACACGCACACACACACACACACACACACACACACCCCTGCATCCTTTTCCCTAGAGCGTAGAATCCGTGTGACTATCATGGTTGACACTATTTCTATGGACCTGGCATTAGGTCTCACCTGCTGTTTATGACCATTTTCTTTTTCTTAT
The DNA here is from genome assembly GCF_014898055.3 of Talpa occidentalis. Taxonomy (NCBI): domain Eukaryota; kingdom Metazoa; phylum Chordata; class Mammalia; order Eulipotyphla; family Talpidae; genus Talpa; species Talpa occidentalis. The sequence continues at coordinate 126,012,771 of NW_023605083.1, read as the reverse complement.
TTTTTTTTAAAGATTTACTTTATTTATTTACGCATACAAGAACTGGGGTACAGTCCAGAGGTGTGTGTGGGGGACAGTGAGAAGATTCATCAGAGACAGAGTGGGGAGCAGAACAGGTGGATCTACTGAAATACACTGCTGAGGGGAGAAGGGGGAGACAGGAGAGGTCTGCCGCACCGTGTGGGTAGCTCCCTGGCCGGGAATCGAGCACAAGTTTCAGTGGCTGGCGATAGCTTAATAGCTCTGAAACTTTATCCCTTGTGCCACCAGGAAGACCCTGATTATGACCATTTTCTTTCTTTGGCGAGAACATCCTGAGATATTTAACCTGAGCCTTAAAACACATCAGCTCCCTGTACGTGGCACGGTTCTTTTCTGTAATTATCTTGCTTTTTAGCTTCTGCAGTCGGTTGGCCCGGAGCCGGCTCCTCTCCTGTGGCTGTCCACACTCCGGTGTTAGAAGATGCATTCTTCTTAGGTCTGGTTGTGTCTGCCTCCTTATCACTTTCGTGGTCTTCCCTCCTTTTCCCCTTTATAGCGACACCACCGCAAGCCACTTCCTCGCGCTGCCTCCTGAAATATTTAAAGAAAACTGCACTTTTGCCCTTTGCTTTTCTCTTCCACTGGCTTCATTTCTTCAATTCCCTTAAGGATTCACCTGATGAAATGATGTCCCCACACTCTTATCATTCCCATGCTCCTCCTTTGTTATTGACCTTTACAATACAGAGAACACCATGTGAGCAAGGGGCAGCAAATTTTATCTGAGAAGGGCCAGATAGAAATGCTTTCGACTTGGGGGCCAGGGGGCTCCCTCAGGACCACCTCGCCCTGACTTTGCAGCAGGGAAACAGGCACCAGCGATGGTAAATGGGTACGGCTGTGTCTGGAAAATGTAATGTATGGACCCTGAATTTGAATTCCATGAACTTTTCACATGTTGCAAAATGTTATTCTAATTTATTTCATCCACTTAGAAAATGTAAAAGCCGTCCGTAGCCCATGGGTCATACAAAAACAGGCACAGCCATGTTTGGCCCCCGATAATGGACCAGTGTTGAAAATGTGCAGCAGTTAATCCAGTAGAACCTTCTGCTTTGTCGATGCCATTTTCAAATGCTTCAAATGCTGGCTCTTTTGACAAGGTGATTGGCTCCCTCAAGTCCTATCTGTGTGGTCACTCAGTCATGCTATTTGTGTGACATCTGCAAAACCAGCAGCTGTCTAGCAATGACACCTTAGGACTTCAACAGGTAAATGTGACGAATGGTTACTGCTGACTTCAAGGGTGACAAAATGTTTTTGATTCTTTTTTTTTTTTTATTTTATAGAGGCATGTTTTTATTTATTTATTTTATTTGTTTGTTTGTTTTGTTTATACAAGCACTGGGTACAGTCAGAAGCGCGGGAGGGTGAGAGAATTCACCAGAGCCAGAGCGGGGAGCAGAGCAGGCAGAAGGACCAAAGTACACTGCTGAGGGGAGCAGCGGGCGGCAGGAGAGGTCTGCGCGCCATGTGGGACCGTCCTCTGGTGGCTGGGGAGCAGCCGGGGATCGACCCGGCGCCGTAGAGGCCGCGGGCAGCTTCGCAGCAGAGGTCTGCGCGCCATGTGGGACCCTCCTCTGGTGGCTGGGGAGCAGCCGGGGATCGAACCGGCGCCACAGAGGCCGCGGGCAGCTTCGCAACCCAGCGCTCAACCGCTGCGCCACCGGGGAGGCCCTAAAATGTTTTTGATTCTCCCATTATTTATTGTTAGCTCCTCCTCTAACTCCATGGCAGATGATGTAAGCATGCCTTTCAGTCTTTCTCCAACTCGCTGACCTTTCAATAACATCCAAATCATAAAATATAGGTCAAAACTGCTTACCTTGATTGCAGAAACCAGGAGGCATTTGGGTATAGAAATAAAGCCCTCAATTATATTAATAAGCTTAAGAGTGGATTATGCTACTTCCTCCTTAGTTCTCATATTAAAAATAAGGTTCTCATTAGTGTTTTGTGAAACAGTTTAAGATTATAATTTAGCACGCAGAGGAGAAAATTTAAAAAATAACAAAGTCAATTTTTTGTGTATAAACATTTAATTAAGACGATCTATTTCTCCATGTCGACTTTTACTTAGCAAGGCTTTGCTTTCACAGGGGAAGGGAAAATATGGAGGGCTGACCTCTGTGGACTATTCTGGCAAGCTAGGGTCACTGTTAATTATTTCATTTCCACCTTGCCTGTTATTTTCATTTTGCAGATGTGGAAGTTAAGGTCCACAGGATTTGCCCAAGTGTCCCAGACAATCTGATCAATGTCAGAGCAGGATTCAAACTCAGGCTACAAATTCCTTTTTCTTTCTCCAACAACACTACAACTTTTCACAGCCACAGAGAAGTTGATCTTCATTCCTTACCAAGTTAATTGTATTAATATAGATAGTTGGTCCTGAAATGGGAGGATATATGTGCTTGAGTGATTGACCAGAGCGATTCATTTCTAGAGTATCTATGTCAGGGCTGTGATATAAAAATAAGAATATTAACCCGCTTAGTGGAAAGAGAATGTTTGAGCGAAAATGATATGCATCTGCTGTTTGGTAAAACCAGAAACACAGATACAATTTTAGATGACCTTAAAGCTTTTAATAAAGCTATTATAAATCTTAAGGGAAACCTTGATTGTTTTTTCGAAAGCTTCTGTGTTTATCTAGACTGTATCTTGTAAAAAGGCATTTCAAGATGTCATTATATGAATATTCAAAACTAATAGAGCCTAGATGAGAACGTGTGATAATCTAAAGATATCATTTAGTCGGGGCTTTAAAATTACATTACATGCAGTGAAAAAAGTCTCATAAAAATGTTCTTTACTGTTCACTCTGCATGCTCCAATTCCTCATATCCTGAGTCTTAAAAACAGGTTTATAAAAGGGAGTTGAAACAATGTTCAAAATAAAAATTTAAAGTCCTTGAAGTAAAATATAGCTACTGTTTTAATTGTTTAATTTTATAAAATGGAGTCCTTAATTATAGCCGGTGCTGGGTATCACAAACCCTTTGCTGAGATTACTTTATGAGAATGCTGGTTTATGGCTCTCTGGAGCTGGGGGCTGCTGGTGGTTTCCTTGTGAGTTCCTTGGGGGATCATCACTGCCTCTCTACTCCCCACTGTTCCTTTTATGATGCTGACTCACAGTGGTTGCGGAGTTGAGGTTGACAACCAGCTTGTGGTCCTTTAAATTCAGACCCAATTTTTGTGTTGATTATGGTTTGAAAAGTAGGATAAACATATAAATCTTCTTAATTTTTTTTTTTTATTGAATCTTGAATGGTATGAAGCAGTATACCCATGCATTGCCCAGCTCACTAAGTAGAAGGAAACAAGTTCATTTACACACTCTCCTTTCCTGATCCCGGGCTCTCTGTGCACCTGACATTATAGAAGATGGAGACGTAAACAACTTGTGGTTTTTTTTATTAAAAATTTTTAATTGAGGACCTCCCCTGGTGGCTCAGCGGTTGAGCACTGGGCTGTGAAGCTGCCCGCAGCTTCTGCAACACCGGTTCGATCCCCAGCCACCGGCGAGGGTCCCACATGGCACGCAGACCTCTCCTGCCACCCGCTGCTCCCCTCAGCAGTGTACTTAGGTCCTTCTGCCTGCTCTGCTCCCCGCTCTGGCTCTGGTGGATCCTCTTGCCCTCCTATGCTTCTGACTGTACCCAGTGCTTGTATAAATAAATAAATAAATCTTTAAAAAATTTTTTTTTAATTGAGGGGCCTCCCTGGTGGCGCAAGGGGTTAAGCATCAGCACTATGAAGCAATCCACAGCTACTGCAGCATGAGTTAGATCCCTGGACAGGAGCTGACCCACATGGCACAGCAGACCTCTCCTGTCTCGCCTGCTACTCTCCTCAGCAGTGTTTTTCAGTGAATCCACCTGTTCTGCTCCCCACTCTGTCTCTGCTGAATCCTCTCACCTCCCACCCCCACTTCTGGCCTGTACCCCAGTTCTTGTATGCAAAATAAATAAATCTTTAAAAAAATTTAATTGAGATATAATTCATTTGCTACAAAATTCATTCTTTTAAATAAGTATAGTATCAACAGTTTTCATATATTTACAGGGTTGTGCAATTGTCACCCCCACCTGATCACTCAGAGAGAAGCCTGTACCCACTGGCAGTCACTCCGTGTACCCCCGCTTTCCTTGCCTTGAGCAACCACTAATCTTCTTTCAATCTTCATGGCCTTGCATATTCTGGACCACTCATATCAATGGAACCTTGCAGTATGCCTTCCCTGTCTGCCTTATTTCCTCTGGCATCCTGTCTTTAAGGCTCAGGCATGTTGTAAGGTGAGTCAATGCTCTTTTCCCTTTCGTGGCTGACGGAGGGTTTTGCTTAAGCATTTGTCAGTTGATGGACATGTAGGTCTTTTTGGCAGCTATGAATCAATCCTGCTGTAAACGTTCCTGTACAAGCTTTCATTTCAACACCATCTTCACTTCTTTTGGAAGTATACCAAAGGGTGAACTTCGCTGTAGAAATTGTTTGTCTTACTGAGAACCCACCGAACTGTTTTTGCACTATTTTCCTTTCCTTCCATCAGGGTGTGAAGGTTCCAACCTCTCCATATCCTCGCCAACACTTGTTATTTTCTACCTTTTTGATTCTAGTCATTCTAGGACTGCGATGTAGTGGTTCTGATTTGCATTTCTTTACTGACAAATAATGTTGAGCCTCTTTTCATGTGCTTATTGGCTATTTGTAGATCTTTGGAGAAATTTCTTTTCAAGTTATATATCTTTATTATTAAGTTGTAAGAGCACTTTCTGTATTCTACACATTAAATCCTTCTCAGATACACCATTTGCAAATGTTTTCTCCCATTCTGTGGGTTGTGTTTTCACTTTATTCTGAAGTGAAAAGTTTTAGATTTTGGTGAAGTCCAATGCATCTTTTTTTTGGGGGGGGGTTCCTTGTACTTTGGGTGTAATATCTAAGAAACCACTCCCTAATTCAAGGCAAAAAAGATTTACACAATATTTTCATCTAAGCCTTTCAGAATTTAAGCTCTTACATTTAGGTGATTGATTTGAGTTAATTTTTGTATATGGTGTGCAGATTCATCCTCTGCATATCGATGTCTATTTGTTCCAGCACCGTTTGTTGTCAGCACAATTTCCCTCCATTGTACTGCAGAGTTTGTTCTTTTTTCACTTAACACTTCAATCCTGACACTGACATGTATAACTGTAATTCATTTGTTTTTATGGCCAATAGCATCCATTCTCTGAATCTGCCGTAACGTGTCTCTCTGTTCTTTGGAACACGCTGGATTGTTTCCAGAGTTTCGCCATTGTGAAAGCTTCCTGGGAATATACTTAAACATGTTCTTTACTACCTGTGTGTGAGATTGTATCTCTAGGGACTGTGCCTGGGAGTGTAGAGTTATGTATGTTTTTCAAAGTGATTGCAATATTTATTTTCCTCTCAGCAATGCAAAAGAGTCACTTTTGGGAAAACTCAGTTTTCAAACATTCTTTTTGTTTAGTGTCTCTTTGAAAACACCATTATTGAGAGAAAAGAAGTTACATTTGCAAGTGAGATTTGCCTTCTGGGCTTCTGATGTTTTGTTAGTAAGAATCATTTTAAACAAACAAAAGGTCACTTGCTGGAGAACCTGGTATGCAATTGGTACCTCTTTAAATTCATAAATATATTGCATATTGAAATTTATAAATATTGTAATATTTTAAATAGCAGTGTGAGACTCAAACAGATCTTTGGTTGGCTGACGTGGTGAGGGCCCTCAGTTAATAAAAGATAAGGCTGGTATTCAATACACTCACTTTTATTCTCTTACATGGGGTCTGGAGCCCGTATAGCAGGGGATTAGGCAGACTGGGTGTGGATGGGAGGGGCCAATGAGCCCTTTCTTGCTCCATGTGAGGGCACAACGGTTATGCCAAGACCAGGATGAAAGCAGGAGAATTAAATTTATGGTTCTTCTTTTCCAATATGAAACCAGAACTGGAGTTTAGATCATTCAGAAAGAGAAATTCCCTGTTTTTCAAACTGCTTATTTATTAGAATGCCTTGGTGGTGTGACCTGATTCAGTGCTTCTGAGGAGAGAGGATAAAGAATTCCTATTTTTAGCCAACACTCTCTATGACTATAATAAACCAAACCTTCTTTAAATAAAGCCCCCAGGTGTGACCCATTAGTTCAGATATAGAATGACTGAATACCTTTAGCACTGACAGAAAAAAAGCATTTTATAAAATGCTCTTTATAAAAAAAAGCATTTTTTTTCGTTATGGAGTTTAAAATGGAGCCCATGGGGGGAGCCCCATGTGGCCTCACCTTTACCAATCCATGACTGAGTATGGAAGTGCTTTTGAAGAAAACAGAGGAGGAATTACTAAATAGCAAGAATTAAAAGTGACTATGCCTGCTTTATTTGTAATGTTCGAACTCTGTAAACAGCCAGATGGTAAATGTATCAACAAATTGTGTTCTTTCCATTCACTGGAATTCTACTCGGCAATAAAAAGGAACACAGTACTTATACACACACCATGGAAGAATAATTATTTCAAAATAATTATGCTGAATGAGACACCAGACCAAAAAACCGTGCATACTGTATGAGTCCATTTATGTAAAATTCTAGAAGATATCAACTAATCTATGGTGACAGACAGTAGATGAGTTGCTTCCTTGGACAGGGTGGGATTTGGGGGCGGGTACAAGGAGGAGGGATCACCAAAGGGCATAAAGGGCATAAAGACACCAAAGGGCATAAGGGGCATAAAGACATTTCTGGAGGTGATGGACATTTTCATTACTTTAATCATGGTGATGGTTTCACTGGTGTATGTGTATGTTAAAATTGATCAAACTGTATACTTTATGTGTAGTCCATTATGTGTTAATTATACCTTGATAGGGCTATTGAAGGTGATTATGCTGGAAAGAAATAAATTTCTTTTCCAATTTTTTGTTTTATCTAGCCTAGACAAATCTAGATCTCTTAATCATACTTTCAAGGATTCATATAGCCATTATCCTAAAAGTTATGGGTCTTTTTCTGGGTTCAAAACCAAAATTCCCTAAGATATAAATTCCTAATACAACAAATTTATTTTAGTGTGTCCCAGATATGGATGAATTAAATGTCCTTGCTGTCTCTCTTCTGTCAAAGCACAGGAAAAGGTCATATAAGTGGTCTATTTACAGCAGAAGCTTCTACTGTACACTGGAGTCAACAGAACTCCGTTTGGTACCTATTTACTACCTGACGCCAGCGTGAATAAAGTTCTCTTTATTTTCACATACAGCTTCACGTTGACAGGACCCTAGGGACAAAGCAGATCTTTCTCTTTTCTTGATAGAGATAAACATATGGGGAGTCTTTGCCCCATTTTCATTAGGTCTTTATTTCGGTGCGGTAATGATATGTTAATTTAGCTGCAGGATTTTTCATCCTGGATGGGCTTCCTTAGAATTGTCCACGTTCTCTGTGTGGACAATGGCTAACATTAGAAGAATGGCAACATGAAGTGTGGAGAGGATACAGAGTAACTAGATTGCTTTTGAGAAGGCAAAAGAGGGCAACCACTATGGAAAACATTTCAGAATTTTCTCATAAAGCTACACATACTTCCCTGATCTAGCAACCTCATTCCTAGGTTACCCCAAAGAATCAGAGTTGCCAAGATAAACAAATATTCATGTTTTTACAAAGACCTGTATGGGAATAATTTTAGCTGCTTTCTACATTATCACCAAACAACTGCAAGCAAGACAAATGTTCTTCAACTGATGAGAAGATACACAAATTTTGCCACACCCATTCAGTGGCAGTGGAACACCACTCAGCAGTAGAACCGAATGAAATACCAATGCGCACACCAATGTGCGTGGATTTCAAAAGCACTGTGCTGAGTGAAAGGTGTTAGGCATAATGGAGAATATTTATATGACATTCTGGAAAAGATAAAGTTATCAGAACAGAAATTCGATCAGTTGTTAATAGGAACTGGGGTCAATAGGAGAGATTACCTGCACCAAAATACACTATGCACGATTATTTCAATAACTGTCAACATTTTTTTGATCTATACACATTAATTAAAAATGATGAATGTAACTTCATTAGTTTATATTTCAGTCATTAAAATAAAACAACAATGACTTTTTTTTTTTATAGAGGCATGTTTTATTTATTTGTTTGTTTGTTTGTTTGTTTGGTTTATACATGCACTGGGTACAGTCAGAAGCGCGGGAGGGTGAGAGAATTCACCAGAGCCAGAGCGGGGAGCAGAGCAGGCAGAAGGACTGAAGCACACTGCTGAGGGGAGCAGCGGGCGGCAGGAGAGGTCTGCGCACCATGTGGGACCCTTCTCCGGTGGCCGGGGAGCAGCCGGGGATCGAACCGGCACCGCAGAGGCCGCGGGCAGCTTCGCAACCCAGCACTCAACCGCTGCGCCACCGGGGAGGCCCAACAATGACCTTTTAATGACATCCCACACCTTGTGAATAAACTTCTTAGCACAGATTTCTTTACAGAAGGAACCTCAGCGCAGCTTTGAGCTCTACCAGTCATCTTATTTATGCAGCCAGTCAACAAATAATCACTCATTCCAATCAAACAGTCATACACAGCCCAGCCCCAGTCCTCAGGCAGTTGAGAGCAGGGATCTACAAGCTACCTTCTGTGGGCCAGTGTGGACTGCCTGTTCTTTTCTAAATAAAGTTTTATTGTAATACAGCCCTGCTCATTCACTTACAGATTGCCTCTGACTACCTTGCCACCACCACGGCAGAGAAGAGCAGGTGTGACAGAGACCATATGACCAGCAAAGCCCAAATTATTTGCTCTCTGGCTCTTTAAGTTTGCCAACACCTGTGTTAGAGGTAGAGAAGACAATCAACAGAAAAAAACAAGCACAAATAGGAATATTGACAGATCATGACTAGTGCTAGGCCAGTAGAGAGTAACAGGAGCCAAAGGGAACCTTTTCCTGAAGGATGCCTCTTTGGCATCTTATCCTGCAGTTGACATGCCCCAGATGTATTCTCTGTTTCCCTGCCCCCATGTCTTGGCACAGTCTCTCCATTTATTGGGATCTTTTGTTGCTGTCACTACTGTCAAATTTCTACCTACCCTTGAGGGTTGAGCTGAAATGTCACATTCTTGGGGAAGGTTTCCCCATTTCTGCAGTCACCCTTCATTTCTCTCCTGTATTTCTTTAACCCACGAACCTCTCTGGGTGTCATTTCCATAAGATTGTAAGTTACCTAATAAAAAGACCCATGTTGCATTCTTCTCTGAAACCCTTGGGTCAGTACAACCTCTTTTGCAATATGAGTTTAAACTCCTTTGTGTGACATTTAAGGTCCTCCAGGGCTTGGACTGCTCCCAGCCTCGTCCTCTGCCCCTCCTTTGTGTCCTGTACTCTGGGTAAATCAAACTAATTACAGTTTCCCAAGTGTACTATGTAGTTAACTTTTGATATCCCTGCTTTTTATTGCTTTGGCTCTCTCAAAAATCAGAGCTAATGAAATGTTGGCTATTAGAGTTACATGGACATGGTGCCCTTAATAAATGAAATTTCAAATGTTATATCTTTTCTAACCCAGAAACTCATTCTGACTTTATTCCATCTGAAGCTTTATAACATTTTCTGAAGATCATGTTGTACTTTTTCTAGATGATTTGCAAGTAACTTTGGTTGGAAGTGATAAAGGCTTGAACTAGACGTGATAAATATGCAATAGTCATGTCTTTCAGATGAAAATATGTTTTAAAAATCATGCATGACTGAAGAACAAACCTGAGTTATTTTTTCTATTTATTCTATGTGTAAAAGGTACTGCCATTGTTCACTCTCATTTGTGTGTTTTTTCAAAAGATTTATTTATTTATGCATACAAGAACTGGGGTACCGGCCAGAGGTGCGGGGGGGTGAGAGGATTCACCAGAGACAGAGTGGGGAACAGAACAGGCAGACTGACGAAATACACAGCCAAGGGGAGCAATGGGTGAGACAGGAGAGGTCTGCTATGCCATGGGGGTCAGCTCCCTGTCCAGGGATTGAACTCGTACTGCAGAGGCTGCAGATTGCTTCACAGTGCTGTGCTTAACCCCTTGTGCCACCAGGGAGGCCCTCATTTGTATCTTGAAGGACAATCGCAAAAAATTGAAACAGCAGCAATAATAGGGTTATGTATGAATTGATAGGGGAAATAGTATGTGAGTGGAGTCTTACAAACACAGGTGCCAACTCTGAAAAAATCACTTAACTTTCCAAATAAGACTTCCTTCTTTTGTTGTATATAAATGTACACTCCCTTTACGTTGTTCATTTGTATTGCTATTGGACTTACATTGCAGTTTTATATAATTTTACCTACTGTTAAATGAGATGAAGATACTTTTAGCTAAGGATACATAAACTTAGAGAAAACAAGGTGGTCACAGGGAGCTGGGGCTGATGGAGTTTATTTCTGCCAAGACTCCTTAACCCCAACCTCTTGCTGTAGTTCCCGGGTGCTGGAATCCTGATGTACCTGGGGAGAATCCTGGCATATTTTAGAAGTTCCATTTTTGCTCTACCACGCTCTTTATTTTTTTAACTTGGCATCAATACCACCAAGGAAGAACTTATATGCATGACCTAAGTTGATCTTTAAGGAAAGTCTGCCAACAGTTTTGTTCTTGAGTCCAGTGAGGTGCCAGCAAGGAAAGCAGAGGCACCAAGAACTAACTTGACCTGACTTTCTGGGTCTGCTGAGGCCTACTGCTCCATCAATTAGAGTATTTAAAGGCCTGAATTTAATCTATTTTATTTCTATAAAATTCTGCCCCCTCCCCTGCTGTGGATCATACTTGCATTTGTACACTTTCATCAGTTATTCTGTGATAACAAGCATTGGTTATAACACTGGTGCCATTGTAAAGAGTTCCGTGCTTTCCTGCAGACACAGGGACTCTGAATGTTTCATCAGTGGAATGAGGAATTATTTGGGGATATCCTTTCCTTCCGAATCGTGTGTGTAAATCTTCCCACTGACCGATGAGCTGGGTATGAAGGCTCCCAGGTGCTGGACCTCATTATCAGGAGATGATTGGGCCATAAATTAAGATCTATTTATCACCTTGCAGACTATATAAAGCCCCTGATACCTATTTTCATTTGAGACTAAATTTCTTTGTTTTTCAGAAACTAAATTTCTAATTTGCTCAGTTGATTTGTTTGTGGCAGCGAGGCTCTGCCCATCCTGGGAGCAGGCAACTTGATGTCTCAATGGGATATTCTAACTCAGCTTAGTAAGGAGGGACCAAAAGATTTCAATGCAAGAAAATGGAATTTTAGTGTTTCATATTCTTATCATAGGAGAATCACTTTTTTTTTTAAAGATTTATTTATTCATTTATGCATACAAGAACTGGGGTGTAGTGGAGGTGCGGGGGATGAGAGGATTCACCAGAGACAGAGCGGGGAGCAGAACAGGCAGACTGACTGAAATACACTGCTGAGGGGAGCAGTGGTCAAGACAGGAGAGGTCAGCTGCACCATGTGGATCAGCTCTCTGGCTGGGGGTCGCAGAGGCTGGCAATAACTTGATAGTGCTGAGACTTTAACCCCTAAGCCACCAGGGAGGCCCAAGAATCATGTTTTTCAGTCTTTGGGCAGGTAGGCTGACCTCTTCATGTTCATGAAACAGTCTAACTGGAGTGGAGGAAACAAGAAAGAAACAGGCAGCTGAGGACAGCATCATCATAAGGACGTTTCCCACTATCACAGTGGAAGTGAATGCACTTGACCAGAGAGAATGGATACTCGTGCATCCCAGGTTGTGTTCTGGCACCTCTCAGTCCAGGAACTTCCAGCTGAGAACTGGGTGCTGCGTAGGCTCAGCTCAGCATTACAAGGGAACCAGCTCCTTTATGCCAGCTAGTCTGGGTAGAGGCAGAGGACAGCTTCCTCCTTGACTAGGTCAACACTGGGTTGATAATTCAGGGAAATCAAGCAGAAACTATGGCACTCAAAACTACCAGTAAGAGCATGCTAACAGAGAAGGAAAAGGAAGAGAAAAAAAGTGAAAGCAAAAAAGAAAGATGGCAATAGGCATTTGGAAAAGACAGGCAGGTGTAGGAGGTGAGGGGGGAAGTAGGTGCATGCGGCAGAGAAGTGGAAGCAAGCTCTTCCATCAGCTCCATCTCATTGGCACCCATTCTAGAAGTTTCCTATTTTTGGTGTAGTGCATAGATATGGTGTATTTCCTACTGAGACAGATTTATATCCAGCAAACATCATCTCAAGTTGCTTTGCCAGACTCATGGATCCTTCTTGCGTCCTTGCCTCAAGTTTTGTGGCACCAGTACATGTTTTAGACATAAGAGCTCGCTGGTCTTCATACATACTTGGGAGACTTTCAGTTTTGACCTTAAATATGATATTAGGAAAATTCTGAGAAGGGGAAGACCCTCTTTTTCCTGAATGACAAAGTGAATCAATTCATTAAAAAAATCTTCGTTCCAAAGTCTTCTACTTCTGTCTACATATAAGTAATCAGAGACAAGCCGGCGCCATTTTGCTTTGTGCTCTATGAGCCTCGTATTGGTCTGTCTTTGACCCTCAGGAGGTGGCAGGAAAGCAATGCTTTTTAGATTGGTGCTTAAAAAAAAGGGCACTTAGGGGAAGGGAATTTTATTGATCAATGACTGGTGAGTCTTAATAATATGCTTTGCATTAAACCCGATTTGAAAACCTTCAAAAGGCAAGTTCCTAAGAATTACTAAGCCACGGCCCATTGGATCCCCCCAAATGCAGCAGAGCACTGGAGCACAGAACTCAATGTGTGGCCTGGTTTCTAAATTCTCCAGGGGTACACAGAGAGGAACCAGTTCAATTTTGACTTGTGTTTTTATATCTATTTCATTTCCTGACATTTGATATGTGTTCTCATCATAGAAGCACTTTGTGTTTAGGTACTAAGACTTGTTTTCCAGTATTTCTTCTGATCAAATCAATAATCCTCTACTTAAACAGCCTGCATGTAGTGGAAGGAAAATCAGAAGTTCCTAATGTGGGGCCTAATTCGTAACGAAGCTACTGACATTTTCCCAGCCACTAATATGGCATCATCCATGGTGTTAACTAGAAGGTACTCAGCTCCCGTCTCTTTGTAGGGTCCTTCTGGGTGTGGGGTGAAGATGGCACTCTAGGAGACCTCTGCACACCTCTCCCTGGCTTCCTCCCTTCCAGGTAGACAGAGAAGGCTTTTTTCTTCATGGTGTTAGTGAGAACTTGACAGATGGAGCAAGAACTGTTAGTTTTTCACCCTATGTTGGATTCATTCACACATACAGCCCATATATAGGATGAATGTCTTTTATCTTGGCGCCAAAGACTTGGAAACAGAGGACAGTAACTTCTGAAACCCATTTATGTTGTTTCAAACCCCTTTGCCTAGTGTGGCATCGGGAAAGAGCCAGATTGATCTACCAGATGATCCCTTTGCCAGGCTACAGCTGTTCTGAAATCACTTTATATGAAGCCCCGTTCTTGTGTGGTCTTCGGGAAATTACCTTAGTTTTCCTGAAATGTGGCCAACTTGTGGAGTCCATTCATCTAATAAATATTTATCACGTTCTGGGAATACAGTGGTGAATGCAACTGCAAATCCTTCCTCCATGGGACTCAGAGTCTAGGAAGGTCAACGCAATTAGAGACCTTCCAAAAGTAATACTGAGAGTCGGATTCCACATGCAGGTGATACAGGAGGCCTAGAGGAAGTGACCTCAGATTGAAGTTGAGATTCACAGTATGAGATGAGCCAAGAATCTGTGAACCCTGGGAACCTAGCAAGGTGAGCAGTGTGACTTACAGGAAGTATGACTCAGTTTTGACTGTAACCAAGAAGGCTTAAACAAATCATTTGGAGAACGGAGGTGCCAACACATGCTTAGAAAGAATAAAAGGAGAATCAGAGAGAAGGATAAAATAGGTCCCCAGGCCTGACTCTGAAACAGGGTGGGTCATAGACCACCCTTTACCTCATTTATCAATAAAAATCAGTGTATGTAGAGTTGAGGAGGGGGGCGGGGAAACAAAGCCAAATAGGACTTTGGAGATTGAGTTTGAATCCCAATTCTGCCACCTCTTCTTTTTTTAAAAAGATTTATTTATGCATACAGGAACTGGGGTACAGGCCAGAGCTGTGAGGGGATGAAAGTTTCACCAGAGACAGAGCGGGGAACAGAACAGGCAGATTGACTGAAATATATTGCTGACAGGAGCAGCGGGCGAGTCGGGAGAGGTCTGCTGCGCCTTGTGGGTCAGTTCCCTGAACCGGGGATCAAACTCATGCTGCAGTGGCTGTGGACAGCTTCATAGGTTGCATCTTAACCTCTTACGCCACCAGGGAGGCCCAATTCTGCCACTTCTTATTAGGTCCTTGACCTCGGACACATCACTTCAACTCTTTGGACTTCGATTTGCTCATCTTTAAAAGTTGGCTAAAATATAGAAATAAATAAGTCAAATAAAATAATAGTAAGCTAAATCACAGTGGTTGTGTGAATGAGCCCTCCTGTCTTCCCGGAAAGACACACCTAGTAATGTTGACCCTTCTAAGAGATGGAGCTCAGATTTGAATGCTGCGATGTCCTGATTCTGTTACTCCCAAGGCTTCAGCACACTTGCTTTTTTTTTCTAATGAGAAAGAATTGGATAAGGAAGAGCTGCATTTTAATTGTCTGACTGCTCCGCTGCTAACTGTTTTGATATGTTGAACAAAGTCCATTGATTCTTCATGGAGAACTGCTTGCCAGAGACTGCGCCAGGCGTCTGCGTTATTAACTTGTTGAGAAGCTTTTTGTGACAGATTGATTTTGAAAACCCCCAACAAAACAGAGGATTTTATTTCATAGAAATATTGTCAGGATGGCATTGAGATTTGAGTTTGGCTTTCAAGGCATTCAATACATGTAAAATAAAGGTCTTCTCCTTGACAGAGAAGAATCCTAATGTGTTGGGGAAATACTCTCCATCATATTTCAGGGTCTGATCTGGGAGAGGTGATATTTACCTGGGATCCTCCGACCCCAGGCAGCAGGCATGGTGTTCTTTTCTACCAGTGAGGATACGAGCGTAGTATGGGAAGACGGTAAAATCTGGTTACTTACCCAACAGGCTTGCGTGGTCTTGGTGTTTGAAGGGGAATGAATGTGGCCACAGTTATGAGTTCATGTGAGGTATCAGCCTCTGGTTCTGGGGCCAGGGACAAGCAGAAGAAAGTTGCTAAAGGCTGAAGAAAATAGAGTTTCTGAAGTTCCTTCTAACACAGGATACAGATTTGTATCCTCCTACCTGGAAGGAATATGTGGTCCAAGTTCCACGTGCAGAGAGCTGCAATGTTCGTTTTTGGGTGTCTTCATCCTCATTTGGATTCAGTGCTGGAACATTGGGATCAATTTCGTGGAAGAGGTTTTTTGAGTAGATTCGTTGCAGTCATGAAAGTCATACTTCTCTCAAATTTGGTTTAACACCAATCAAATCCCACTGGTGTTCCTGTTAGATTTTACAGCTATGCATTTGCCCCTTGAGAAATGACCTCCGTAGAGACAAGAATCACCAGTTGATGGTGCAGGAAGACCAGGCCCTGAGAAACAGCCACAGCTTATTTAAGGTGTGCCACAGTCCCGGAGACAAGTTGCCCTACCAGAAATCCTTGCTCTAGGCTGGTGGGCAAGCTTCTTCAAGGGCCAACAAGTAACTATTGTTGGCTTTGCGGGCCTGGAAGATCCCCGTCACAATCACAGTACTCTGTCCCTGGAGCTTGAAAGCACCACAGACAATAGGTTAAAAGGAATAAACTTGACTGTTTCAATAAAAAGGCACCAAACTGACTGTCTCCTGTGGTCCCTGGCTGGCTGACCCCTGCACATATCGTCATGAACTCTCCAAACTCTGGGGAGTGTGAAAACCATACTTTGGAGTAAGAAACTCATTTGAATGTAAACATATATGATCAGGAAAGGAGAGTATCCATATTTGCACTATCAGTATTTTCTTACAACTTACTTAATTTTTATGTATACATCCCACATATGTTTCCTGATCATCAGATTCCTCATAAATGTTTGGGAGGGCATCCATGCTTGATAGGGAACAAGGTGGGAACAAGCTAACCGATGAGGTTTGAATTTCTCTTCACTTCGAAGTTCCTGCTCACAGGCCAGTGAGTTCTCAGCCCCATCCATTTTTCATGCATCTCTCCTCTGCAGTAAATACAAGTAGCAGGTCTCCTAGAATTCCAGAATTTTACAAGGGGGCAAGCTTAGATGACCCTAATCTTGTCTCCTCTGGAGACCTTGGGGCTGTCTATGGTGAATCCTACTACACAGGGCTTTGGCATTGTGAGACCCTGGCTGCTTTATCCCTGTTCCACAACTTACACTTATAGCCTCCTCTTCGTCTTCCTCACAAGGCCCTGCGAGCCGGAATTGCCATATTTTCAGTCATCCTTCATTGCACATGAGCACTGAGCTTGGCTGTGAACTGATTATTCTCACCAGGACCTGTTAACACAAATTCCATCACTCCCAAGGCTAAAAATAAACCATATTTAACACTTGGAAGCAAAATTCCAGGCAAATATGTAATTGGATCTGATCGAATCTTTGAATATGTTAATGGTAGAATCAGATGCTTACCTTGAAGATGAGAGATGGCATTCCTTTTGCAAGCAAATGGTTAGAAATCAATTCCAGTTATCACTTCATGTCGCCAGAGATTGATGGAGGATATCTAAAATGACACCAGTTCATCTTGTTTAAGGACATTCCCCCACCAACTTTGTAGCACACTGTTACAGGGGTTCTGTTTCTTATTTAAATCATCATCATATGGGGTGATGGACATGTGTTACTTAAGAAAAACAGTACAAGGTTTTCAAAGTTTTTTGACTGTGACCCACAGTCAGAAGAGCATTTTACATCATCACCCAGGACAAATGTGCATTTACATGTTTATAAAACAAGAGTTTCATGAAAGATTTGTTAGCTTTTGGAATATCTGTCCTTACCTCTTGATATTTTCTATTTTTCTGTTCTGTTTTATTAAAAAAAAAAAAAAAAAGACTGGCTGTAATGCAGTGGTGTCTTTTATTTCATGGATCAGTAAAATTTCCAAAGAAATTTTGATGATTGATGTAAGATCGTCCACTTTTTTTTTTTTAAAGATTTATTTATTTATGCATCCAAGAGCTGGGGTACAGGCCAGAGGTGTGGGGGGGTAAGAGGATTCACCAGAGACAGAGTGGGGAGCAGAACAGGCAGCTCGACGGAAATACACTGCTGAGGGGAACAGTGGGAGAGTCAGGAGAGGTCTGCTGCGCCATGTGGGTAGCTCCCTGGCCAGGGATTGAACTCGTGCTGCAGTGGCTACGGACAGCTTCATAGCTTGCATCTTAACCCCTTGCACCACCAGGGAGGCCCAATCATCCACTTTTTATGGTGCAGAATAGGATTTTTAAAACTTACACTCTTACGCTTATAAGTATTTTATGTTAAGCATTTGTTTTTGTCATGTGGGAAGAACTGTCATGTCAAAATGGTCTTTCTTTTATGAAAGTATATCCTAACAAGAGACACTAGGAAGGATCCAGTTTCAGAATTTAAATAGTGAATAAATTGAGCTTTGTAGAAACAGACCACACTCCCTTTGTTTTTTCTGTTTGGCAACGAACCTGTGCAAACTTGGTGACGTAGCAGCAAGAGCCCTTGCTTTGTAAAGGCACAGTTTTGCCTCCGACTCCAAATCCCAGCTACTGGGGGGGAAAATCATCTAACTTTTCTGAACTTTGTTTGCCTCTCTGTACAGGGGAACCTTCTAGAGGTGTCGAGAAACGATTCATTGGGAGTTTAAGACAATTCCAGATGCACAGGCATTTGTAAATGGTTTTTTCGCAGGGTCATTAACTCTCTCTGCTGCTGTGTAATGTAAAAACCTGCCATGTTGGGAGAAGTTTAGCCTTACCTGTTTCTAATTCACGGTCAACTATCCCTTCAAGGATCGTTAACACTTAATTTTTAGTTTCCTATCTTGGCTTCAAGTTTACCCCTTCTTAACCAGCCTTTCTCTTGTCTTTTGCAACACTCTCCCCCAACCCCTCCGTGATCTTCTTTATTCCATCATTCGTAACAAGGACACAGCCAGTGTGGCAGTTTGGTTTTAGGATCTGTTAGCAAATACTATTTGATAGTACAGTGAATTTGTCGTTTTTAAGTTGCGGTTTGGCTAAGAGAGGGCTTGGACGTAGAGTGGGATACTAAGAATAAAGAAAGGATATGCTTAAAATAGAACTCATGTGCCTTCTGTTTAATTACACGGTAATTTGTAAAACAGACGGGGCTCTGAGGCCTTGGATGCTAATATAGATTTGTCCTTTCCCTCAGCTTATCTCAAACGCAGAAACACAGAGAAAGACAGAGTCACAGCTTAGAACCACTCAGAAAACCTTTGCTGCGTCTGTCTTGAAACCAGGACTCTCCTGATGGTGGGCTGTCCCTCACGTTTGTTTCAGCAATGGCTCCTTCATGTCAAGTCACTAATGTTTAGCTCTGTCAGATATTTTCAGTTTCAAATGCACAAACCACACCCACATTACTTCCTATCTCCCCACTGGATTAGCCCTCCAGGAAAACTCCAACTATCTCCAACTCCAGGAAACAAGTGGGGGTGTTTCTGTCAGTGAGGGATGTTCCTGGCACATGTTTTATACCAAAAACATGTAAAGCTTTCTAGAATATTCTCTATAATAATAATTTACTTTTTTTCGGTGGGCTTGCTAGGTTCTAGAAACTTGGTTACAAGTTTGATGAACATTATCTCCTTTCACCCAAGAAAAAAAGTAAAAAACTTCTTGCCTCGATTTCCTGAGGGAATTTTGTAAATAGGTAACCGTTATGGGTTGTTCTAAATGGGAACCTCAGATGTGTGGGTCTGTAGCTCTCATTAGCTTGCCATTATTGATTTATTACATGCCAGGCACTGCTCTGGGCATCAGGGATTGGCAGCAAATGACTAAAACAAACTCCCTGCCCTCTGCAGGAAGTGGGGAGCAGACAAAAAAATCTATAAACATGGGGATATATTGTCATGTCAGGTGGAGATCAGAAACTTAGGATAAGGGGAAGGGAGAAGAGTGGGCGGGGAGGGGACAAGGCCTTTGATGAGGTGACATCTGAGCAGAGACCTGACTGAACTGCAGGAGCCAGCCTTGCAGGTAGTTGGCAAAAGAGCCTTCTGCCTCTGCATTCAGTTGGCTCTTTCTCTTCTGCTTTTTATAGTTTTTCTGTCTCCTCCTTGCCATCACTGTCAGAAATGGGCCTACTTGCGCCAGACCAAGGCAAGCCGCCAGATCTACACAGGAGCTAGAGCTGGGAATGTGACGTAGAGAATGCAAGATCTTAGCTGCAGGTGGAGGAGCAAGTCTGGACATGGGGTGACGGCGCTATCAGGAGCAGGTTGTGGCTGTGCACCAACGGCTGCTGACAGGCAGAGGCCCCTGAGGGCCGGCCAGCCCCGTGCACCAGGAGCTCCCAGCGCTGGCAGAAGATGCTTCTAAGAGAGGCTGGCGGCTGCCATCAGTAGAGGTTCGGGCTGGATGGGGCGGAGGGGCGGAGACCACCCTTCTACTGGGACTTAGAACCAGACGTGGCTCTCCAGGGAGATGGAATAGAGTAAGACTGAGGCCCAGAAACAGAAGTTGTGGTTTGAGAGAGAGCCTTGTTGACAAGGCCAGAATTTACTGCTTAGGACCAGGGCTGCAGACTGAGACTGAGCCTCCGGGCAACGGGGCTAAGTGCCGAAACCTCAGCTTCGGGGTTAGAATCCTGTGTCCCCCTCCCCTTGTTTACAGGGGATCACTTTGCATCCCGCTGAGTGCAGTCTGCTCTCGGCTGTGCCCCCTCTTGTACTGTCCATTTGCACGTTCTGTTCCCTCCTCTGTCTGGGAACTAGGGGCTAAAGGAAGGCTCCACCCCTACCCACAGAGTTTCCTCTTCTGGGCCCCACAGGCCTCTTACATAACCTTTACATGCCCCTTACAAAGAGCTGCAATCTTTCTTTGGGAGGCAGGCCATGGTTTAACATCAAGACCACAGGATCAGGAAGCAGCCTGGTTTGCACCCCGATTCCTGTGGGCGAGTTACTCATCTTCCGTATTTCATCCGTGCAATGGCGATGCTAACAGCGCGGTGTGTGCCTGGCAGGCTTGTTGTGAAGATGACATCCATCCAACCCAGTGAAACCTTCTGCCTTCCCATGTCTGTGTTCCCTGACTAAAGCTTGGAGCCCTCCAGGCAAGTGCCTGCCTTCATGGGTCTGACGTTCTACTGCTGGAGACAGGCTGTAAATCAGCTAACATGGAAATAAATAATACAATTTCAGATTGTATTAAATGCTATGAAGAAAGATTAAATTAGGGTAATGTGATCAAGTGACTTAAGGGGTGTGTGTGTGTGTCTGTGTGTGTGAGAGAGAGAGATAAAGAGACAGAGAGACAGAGAGAGAGTTGTGGGAGGGCTATTTACATAGGATGGCCCATGTTCAGCAAATGTGGAAATGACCTTGGTGTATTTGAGCAAGGAGATGAGCCAGGAGCACAAAGTGGTGAGGCAAGGGAGGGAGGAGAGGGAGACTGGGGGGCAATGGATAGGGCAGGCTTTGCGGGGGCATCTAACCAGTTCAGGATATGTCCTCCTTCCAGTGAGAGCCACTGAGGTTATATGCTTTAAGTTATAAGTTACATAATTTGATTTCTGCCTCTTTGCTGCTTGGAGAATGGAGGCAAGAGTGGGAACAGACATAAATGTTGGGGATGCCAGGGATTCTTGGACTGCTGGGGATGCCCAGGTAAAAGGCACTTGCCCTGATGGCTTTTGGGGGAAGGTGGGTAGTGAGTTAGCTGTTTTGATGATAGCTGTCTGCACGGGGTTGAATGGTGTCCTTTCAAAACTCATGTCCACCTGGACTCTCAGAATGTGTCCTTATTTGGAAGTGTCATCTTTGCCACTCGGCAAAGGATCTTGGGATGAAATCATCCTGGATTTGGGCGGGTCTGAATCCAGTGGCTGGTGTCCTTAACGAGAAGAGGAGACACAGACACAGGGAGAAGATGGCCCAGTGAAGAGAGATTGGACTTGCGTGGTCCTGAGCCAAAGAATGCCTGGGGCCGTCGGAAGCTGGACGAGTCCAGGAAGGATTCGTCCCCTGAGCCCTGGAGTGTGGTCCTGCTGACACCTGATTTTGAACTGGCTTCCAGAACTGTGAGAGAATAAGTTTTGTCTGTGTTAAGTGGCCCAGTTTATGGTGCTCTGTTATAGCAGCCACAGGAAACGAATACTCCTCCTAAGGTTCTTTGGCCTGGTAGGAAATTTACATTGGAGTGTGTGTGTGGGGGTGCGTGTGCCCTTATCAGGAGTGTTGGCAGCTCTGTAGATCTCCCTCAGAGTAAGGGAAATGGAGCAAACCCCAGGGGAAAAGGTGTGACGTGGGTCCCGGCTCTTTATTGGTGCTTATGACTGCAGGACACACAGAGAGAAACAGTTAACAAGATTTGCTGACATAAAGATTGAGAAGAGAGAGCTGAGGGAAACAGATAGGAAGAGAGAATTTATGGGTTGACACCTGGCTGCATGCAGTATGGCTGACCCCAGTGGTGTCTGTGCAGAAACCAGAGCCCAGACGGGCTGCTGCCCTGGCAAGATGGTGGCTCACCTCAGCAGAGGAAGCAGGGGGTGGCCGTCCACTGAGGGCTAAGGGCAAATCAGACTGGGGCTGCACACCTTTGGGATCGAGCTCACTCTGCCTGCCCACCCTCCTTTTTAAGCCTTCATGGCGACTGTGCTTCATCCCCAGTTCTCAGTAGTCCCAGTACATCAGCGGCTGGAGTTCAGATCAGCCACCTACCAGCTCTGGGGTCCCTGGGCCAGTGCCTTCCCTCCCTCTAGCACTTGAGGCTGGTGATTTGGAAGCATTGGTGCCTCTGCAGTCCTAGAGGCAACTCAAACATTACTCGCAACCAGAAGGGGCTCTGGGAGCCCATAGGAGGCCCCTGGTGAGTATGGTGGAATGAGTGAATCAATAGACCTGGTACTGGTGGTGCCCGCCCTGCAGGTCATTAACTGGTCCCAGCCTTGATCCTTGTAACTGCAGCCACCACCTTGCTTGCTGTCGCCATCTAAGTTGCTGTAGGTTGGTTGAGAAACCAGTTAAGTTAAGATCTTGGGTAGACTATGAATGGAATCAGAGCTCCTGATGAAGGGCTAAAGTGACTTTTGAAAGCACGGAATCTGGAGTTTAGAAACTGGACTTTTAACATGGATTTTCTGAGCTCATAAGTCATTTTTCCTTCCTCCCCTATAAATGTTCATTAGAGAAACAATCCAGAAGCATAATCCTTTGACCCCAGCGACGAGAAGCTGGGGCTTCTGCTGTCTCAGTGCTGCTGTTCTTTTTTTGTTTGGAATGGAAAGTGTTGAAAGGGACAGGAAACCCCAGACCATGAAAATTTAATTGTCGTCCTGTCAGAGGCCCACTCCCCAGCTCCTAGAAATTTCTCTTGGCTGCTTCTGTAGAAAGTGTACATGAACTGCTATCAACTTTTTTTTTAATTAAAGTAATGGACTGCATTTTCCTCCATAAAACACAGATCCAAATGGTGATGCCCTCTTGGGCACCTGGCCCTTTTTCTTAGTGATATAATCCCTGGCCTTGTTGGAACGCACAGTAGGTGCCAAATGAATGCTTCTTTAATTGAAATCAGAGCTGAAATGGCAAAATTGGTTAGGCATGCATACCTGAATGATCTCCATTTCAGTTACTAGCCTGTGTAAATGATGAGCCTGTTAATGTTGACTTAGACTTAAAAAAAAAAAATCAAGCCCTGTATTTTGTTAATAAAAAAGTACAGAAGAAGATTCAAAGCAGCTGTGTTTGCTGTTGGTGTGGCCATTACCCTCCTCATACTCATGTTATGTCATAACAGTACCATATTTGCAGAAACAAAATTTTAGAAATAAAAAGAACTTTTCCCTCCAACTACCAGCAACAGCCCACAGCCTCAGCTCACAGTATTTATTTAATTTTGTATCTGGTAATAGGGCTCAGAGATAATTCTGTGAAACAGATGTGTGAAGATTTGGTCATGGTGGAAGCTAATTTCTTAGAAATATATTCTCTGGCCTTGGGCAGCGCCACAGCATTGCACGTAGGTGCTTCCTTCTAAAGAAGGTTTGAATATATTCCTGGTTCCATGGAATTTTTGCATCCCATTTTCCGATTTGTCACCTTTTGCCACATTTCTTGCTTCTAAGTATCCTAGCTGGAGACAAATATAGAAAGAAGATAAAGGAAAAACCAAAATGAATAGCAACAAAAAACAAAAGGAGCAAACAAGCAAGCAAGAGCAACAAAAGCAAAAACCTCCTTCCCAGGGTCTGAATTTGGGATGTAAAACTTAGGAGGCTGGAGGGAGGAAAGTGGTGAGTCTGACTAAAATGAGAGCTGCCCCAACTGGAACCCAAACTAGGGTGAGGATGAAGCTTCTGTGCAAACTTTAAAGGGGTGCCAAAAACCTCAGTAATCATGGTATGCAATACTTTAATGCACTATTTTTAATAAAATTTAAAATAAGTTAATACAAAATACTCAACAATGAGCAGGTAGGACAAGGTTGAAGATGGCATCTGGCCCTCACTGACAAACTCGACTTCGCTCGACTTGGTGTAATCACACTAAGGCGCTGAGAGCTTGAAAGGAAACGCCCCCACTCTACTAAAACAGCCTTTGCTGTGTTTTGAATTTTTCCTCCATGAAGATCAGCTCCATGACCTCAGGCAAATGACCTAACCTCTCCCGCACTTCCTTTGATAAAATGAAGATAGATAACACTTTCCCTTGCGGGGCTTTGGATAGTTCTAAATGATGCCTATGAAGCACTGGGCACATAGTAGATGCTCAATGAACAGTGCTTTGGAAAAACTATTCACAATTAATTTCTCCAGGAGACCCAAGCAGGTAACTGCCTAAGCACATGAGTCTCTTACACATCTGTCAGGGTTAAAGCGGCTTTGTTTTAGCTTGCTGGGATGTATGAGTGTAGCTCTGTGCCTGTGCTTTGAACTTGCATACATCCGTTCAGCTGCTAAGTAGCACGTTTCCTGTTTAGTCACAGCGCCTGGGCCTGGCCGGGGGTGGCAGGTTCTCATCTCTGTATTTCCCTTTCAGAGCTTCTTCAGCTCAGCCTTCTGGAAAGACCTAGAAGGTAGGACTGGCAGTGGCTTTTGTTTAGGAAGGCCTCCCCAGTGAACTGTGCTTCGCCAGTGCATATCTACCGTTGATGAGTCCTCTGCAGGACAACCCCCGCCTTACTGTGCCTTGAATGTCCACAGTCCTAGGCTGGGTCTTGCTTTGCTCTGCAGAGGTGGATCCATGTGGGACCGACGCTGATACAGGCAGAGAGGAAATATGGAAGGAGAGGAGGTGGGGATTCAGTTAATGTTTGATACAGAAAACCGCAAAGCAGCTCGCTCATGCTCTGCTTTGTACCAGGCAGGTGGAAAGGACAGCTTCATCAGTCTGACTAATCTGATTGTAGCTGCAGAGGCTGTAAACTGAGCCCTCATTTTAATTATTCTTCTCTTTAGTCTTAAGAATGCAGAATTAGGTGGGAAAGTGACAGGAGGGTGTCACTCGCATGACTTAATAGACGTTAGAAGGCTTAGTCATCATTGATGGTTTCTTAACCTCTCAATATTCACCCGTGACCCCGTCCCCCAGCCAGAAGAACGAAGCAGCAATCACACAAATTCCTGCTTCAGTCACGTATTTTGGATTTAAGGTCTTTTTTTCCCACTTAATTACTTAATAGGAACTTGAGCTGGTGCAAAATGATACAAAAGATTAGGATAGGGTTTTTGCTCCTGACGCATTTGTGTAGTGGGAAAGAATAAATTCTGCCCGAGCTGAGCCTTAGGTTTCCACTCTTACTTTGTTGAGTTCTTTCATTTTTGCCTGAGAAGTGTTGTTGGAATCTGACCTTTCACCCTTTGGGTATTTGCTCACCCCTCCTCACTTACTACCTGGTCCATTCAGAGACTTGCCAGGTGGTCTTGGAGCTCAGGAACCAAAACCTGTGTGCTCCTGTAAATGCTGATGAAAAACACCCTTTCATTTCATGAACCAGATGGGATAAGTTAATGAAAGCTCTACAAAAAAGCTACAACCATATAGAAAACCCACAAGGACCCACCCAATGAGAGAGGATAGACAGTGAGGAGGAGGTTCCAGTAGCATGATAAAGAGGACTGTAAAATAAACAATAGTCTGTGTAGGGTAAGGGAAAATTGTTAGGATTGTCCACCCTCCTGCCATTAGTATTAACGATAGACACCTGTCGGCTTGCACGCGTGCCTGATAGACACCCCGAGCAGGGTGTGGGCACACATAAGTGCGCACACCTGGGCTGAGAAACTGGGCGGGTAAGGGCGGCGTTGCGGGAACGCCAGCAGTAGTAGAACCACAGCAGCAAGGAAGAAGCGGTAGCAGAGAGCCTGGAAAGAGTAGATTCACAGGGTGGGGGGCTGGGAGGTCTGCCAGCCTCCCGGCCACCCAACCCCCGCTGCCTGCCATGTACCTGTTTGCCACACTACAAATGATGTAAAAAGCTCAATAAAAGCCTGAAAAAGCCACCAAGAGCTCCAGGACTCTCCTTTACCCGTCTGCTGCTCTGTGCCTTGCTGGCACTACAGCTTGCTTTTATTTATGATTTAGATTTTTTCATCATGGAGGAGCATTAGTTTTGATTTCTAAAAATATTGCATGAAAACATTTGCCAGGATCGCTGAGTCTTGGGCATCCCCTTATATTAGGCACCTCACTCTTCATACAGAGCCTGGCTATGGTCTGTTGCAAGAGTGCACTCCCGGCTGTCATGGACACGGCCTTCCCAACAGGTCTTCCTAATAGACCAGCAGTGATAATTACTTCCGTGTTGACTCCCAATTACCTGAAAGGTAGAACCCAGCCCCAGTCCCTGGGCTTGGCGTCACAGTCTGGCCCCCACTTTTGTTACTAGGGGGCATTGTATGTCCCATCTGGGGCTGTTCCTTTCTCTCCGGGCCTTTGTCCCTGCTGTATCTTCTCCAACTCCTTCACCTAAAATATCTCTGCTTAGTGCTTGAGTTCCACCTGGAATACCACCTCCTGATCAGTTTGCCTTTTTTGGCTCCCTCAGGCAGACTTAATTGCTCTGTTTTCCCGTAGAAAAGGGTTTCCATTTGATTCCTATCTTGGCTGTTGTGCTCACTACTCTCCTGTGATTTATCTGTTTACCTGGCTGACATGAGCAGCCAGGCTTTTCATGTCAAATGAATAATGAACACAGTGAAAAAAGCAGTAACGGTCACTATGAAATAATCCATGAGCAACAATAACCTGGCAGAGAGGACACTGGTCTTAAGTTAGGAGACCCTGAGTTCAAATTTTGGTTTTATCACTAAGCTGGCTTTGGGACCTGAGTTATTCTCAGACTATAAGGGCAAGAAAAAAATTTCCCTTTTTTCCTTCTAGGTTCTTTGGCCTAATAATTAAATTAACATAAGACAGATTAACAGGAGAAAAACAAACATTTCATACACACAGCAGACCCATAAAAATATGAAGACTCAATGGCAGTTGAGGCTTTTGTGCCCTCCCCAGCGAAGAAGAAGGGGTCCTGGGTCTGGGTCTTCAAAGGGGAGGCAGTTCACAGGGAGATAAGTAGAGTGAATGTTTGGTAAACAAATGCTATGTCCGGAATGCAGATAAGTCTCCTTGCAGAAAGGTATCACTGGATTTCGCTCTTTTCCTGGTACTGGCCCCCTATCTAAATTCCTTCAGGCAGTGAAAGGACAGGTAAAAAAAGCTTTTCCTCAGCCCACCTGGCTCTTAATTGCCTTCAGTTCAAACCAATTCACATGCCAAAGTGGCACATTTGGGGTGGCCAATTCTGGACCCCCGTGAAAACTTTAAACAGAAACAGAAGTAGAGAGACTGGTATGATGAACTCACATGCACTCCACCCCCAATTACAACAGCATCTAGCCTTGGGCATGGTGCTCCTTCGGCCCCCATTTCCGGATTATTTCAAAGCCCGTCCAAGATGACATACTATTCCACAAATATTATTTTTCAGTAAGAGAATTAAAATTTTAATTGATTGCAAATTCCATCTGAAACATGTGTCAAGAAGAGCTCGCCATGGGGCAGCTAGGGAGGCCTTCCGAACCAAGTCCTGAAGAGGGAACATGGATTTTGGCAAAGAAGGTCTCTAAGTGGGGAGTTGTAAGTCTCGTGTGCCTATACAGTCCCAGGTTGTTTTTGCTGAAGAAGGTCCAGGGTGGGAAGCTGGGAAGGAAAACCTGGTTGTGGATAGTTCCTTGGTGCTTTTAAGGGCTGCCTTTTAGGTGGGGGGCGGGGAGGTGTGGTAAGCTGAGAACCTTCCCATTTTCTGACACTATGTGTTACTTTCAAGGGTGTTTGTCACAATTGTGGTGGGCTGGACACCCTAGTACTACTTCTTTAACCCCCATCCTCAGTCTCCCAAAGCACTTTGCTTGTGAACTCATTTTGTAATATTTAACGGAAAAAGGCTGCTTAAATTCAAGGCCGGAAAAAAACTGAAAGAACTCAAGTTAGGGATTAAACTGCTGAAGTTCATGGTTGAGGCCACGTTTGGGTCAAAACCACACCCACAAGAGCCGTATGCGCGGGGGGGGAAAAAAAAAAACCAGACTATTCAAGACGTGAAACAAAGAGTTTCACTGCGAGTCCTGCAGACCTAATGCGCTTTATGGTGACCAACGCAAGAAAAATTACTTTGGGCTGGTCAACCACGGGTGAAGCTTGGAAAGCACGTTGGGCGCCAAGCTGTTATAGAGCAACCCCGATATTAAACGGGTTCCTGGCTGTGGGTCCTCACCCGCGCGCTTTAAAGGGACTTATTAATACTCCACTACAGACACACACAAAAGGTTCATAAAAGGTTTATTTACAAGAGAAAAGGAAATAAGGAAAATGTACAACTCAGGGAGAAAAATAGGAAAATAAAGTCTTTAATGCGTCCTACCCGACCCGACGACCTGGAAACCCAAAGTCACTCTCAGAGCTGGCCGGACGCTGCGAGCTGGCGGAGAGCCCAAAAATGGAGAGCCCCCCAAAGCCCACGTGTCTGCCTTTTGTATCCACCTGGCTGCTTAACCCCACCCTCAGTCCCAGCCACCTTCCCTTGGGTGGTGATGGGATTTGGAGTTCCCAGTATCTTTGGCTTTGACCTGGGGTGGGGGTGGAGTCCACAAAGCCTATATGGAATTAGCTTTGGGACATCCTTTTCCCCCTAACAATTTCTCCTTTAAAAAGAAATCGTGATAGGCCTGTTTAAAGAAATTTGGTTCCTGGGCCAAACCCAGGCTTTAGGAGGGGAGAAATAAGAACTCAGTTTTCCACGCTCAGCCCTATGCTAAAATGACCTGGCAACTGTGCCTTTATCCCAGCGAGTTTAGTCCTTATTTTGAGTAACAGAGCGAAGCTTTGTTCTTCATGGGAGTGGATTTGTGCTGGGAGAATTAGCTGCAATCTTATTCGGAAGGTGCCTTCTGATGCAATGAGAAGGCATTTTTAACTGTGCATAAATAGAGGCCATTGTTTAGGAGTGGAAGGTTTAAATTGCTCCAGAAGTTCCAATCAGACTCAGGTATCTTTGGCTGATTCTCAGGGGGAGGGGGTGTGGGGGGCACCTTCCCTCCCCCAGGCCACAAGTGGTAGTTTTCTCCATATTGCTCTAGGATCTGCCTCTTTAGCATCTAAAACTGGGGCACAGCCAAGCCTTATTATTGGAGCCAGAAAAATAGAATGGAAATTAAGTGTGTGCTGTTTAGGGTATCACACTGAAATAGAGCTTTTAGGAATATGGTAAAGAAACAGTTTTGGTTTTGATGAAGGCTTTTTTTTTAAGATAGAAGCAATAGAAGAACAGTATAGTGAGCCTATTAATTTATTGCTGCCCCAGAATCTTTCAGGAAGACAAGATGCTTGAGGATCTCTATAGGAAGAGTCGGGTCATTTGTGCAAGGCTCCAAGCTTGCACACACCTTCCCAGCCAGCACAACAAATCTTTGCCTCTCTTGGTTGTTGGGGCAGTAGACTTTTTTTTTTATTTTTTATTTTATATATTTTTTACATCATTTTTAATTTTGCACAATGTATGCATTTTCATCTTGGTTATATTCCCCATACAATTCCCACCCCCCTTATTTTGACCCTAATCCTTCCTCCCCTCCCCCTCATAGTGTGTCTCTGGTTTATAGTTGCTTGTTGATTTTGATTTTTACTTTATTATAATTAGTCTTTTTCCTGGTCCCTTATTTAGGTTTTCTAAATTCCTGCTATGAGTGAGACTATCCCGTATTTTTCTTTTTCTTTCTGGCTTATTTCGCTGAGCATGATCCCTCCCAGCTCCATCCATGTTGCTGCAAATGGCATGAGTTTATCCTTTTTGATTGCTGAGTAATATTCCATGGTGCATATGTACCACATCTTCTTGATCCAGTCATCTATTTTTGGGCATTTGGGTAGATTTGAAGTTTGCTCATCTTTAAAAATCACGCTGAGAAGCCCCCTTCTCTGAAGGTGTTTATTTTCTGAAATTGTTAGTGGGAAGATTGAGGTGTACCCTGAGGCTCCTAAACTTGCACCATCTAAATGGATTCTGCCATCTGCCATATAAAGACAAAGCATACTTTGAGCGAGAAAGAACTTTGATAGCATTAGTGTGCATAGAGAGAAGAGAAGAAAGGATAATAATTTCCCAATAAAACCCCCAAAGTTACCCATCCCCTCGTGGGTAAATGCCCAGTCAAACAGGGTTGGCCCAAAATGCAGACACTGAGGCCTGAAAACTTGCCACAAGTCTAAGGCACCTTCTGATGGGGAACCATAGGAAAGGGATAGAAAGGGCCAGGAAAGTCTGGGACCAAGGCAGCACAATAAAAGTATAAACCAAGGTCACAGCTGCCATTGCCAACCTCCCCATGGGTCTCTCGCCCATGCCACGTCCCTGCGTCTTTATATGCGTCTCAATTCCATGTGTGTCCTCCTGATACCGGAATTGTCAGGCCTAGTCTCCCAGCCAGGAACACATCCCAGGCTGCAGGGGCAATGCTGAGCCCCAGCCGCTAGACCCCCCCACGGGTTGGTGTCTCACGAAGCCGCAGCAGGAACTTCGCAGACGCTCAGGCAAGCAAGCGAGCAAAGGCAGGTTTGTTTAGAAGAAGAAAAAGTTTATTGAGGAGAAAAAGAGCAGAAATAAAGTGGGACTCCCAGACCAGGGAACCAGGCCTGGGAGGGGCAAGGAAGTCAAAGTGGAGTCGTGTCTCAGGGAATATATACTTTCTTTCCCTGATTATTCTAAAGCTCCACCAGTCTCTTTGTGATTGGTCAGTTCTCGGCTGTCTCAATTTGCTACTGAGTGGGGATCTTCACATTCCTTATCTAACAGGTTTGTCTTTCCCCATTTGTTACATCTTTATCTTTATGGCCTAGTCTTCTGCGAGAGCATCTCCATACCTTATCTTTATCACCTGAAGAAAACCAGGACCATCCTTAACAAGATTGTCTGTGGTTCTAGGATGTTTGTTTTTCCCAGTGGAATTGGTTACATTTCTGGTTGTCCTTATCTCTGAAGCCTCCCTAAATTCTTCAGAGGTCCCCTCCTGCACTGTCCCTAAAACTGCCTAATAACCCTAGCTTGCCCTGTCTCACTCCCATCTCATCCAGATCCCCATGCAAGTCCAAAGCCAATGCAAGTTGAAAGCCGAGAAGCAAGTGGGACTGCACATCTCTGCTGCAGTTGCCTCCTCCAAACTTCTCCCCTCAATGCTCAGCTCCACCCTTCATTAGTGGGGTGGGGCACATGGAACCTCCCTTTTTATGGAGATTTCTCTCTGTAACCAAAACATTTATCTGGGAACCCTGCTAACACCTTGCTGTTCTTTATTTTCTTTCTATTTTTTTTTTCTTGCTGTGAGAACTTTTGAGACTCTTAGCAACTCTTAGCAACTCTCAAATAAACAATAGAGTATTGTTAGCTGAAGCCACCATGCTGTGCTCAACATCCCCAGGACTATTTATGTGATCACAGTCTTCTCTGGAAAGGCTGATTGAAAATGATTTGCAGGCTTGATCCGGGTGTTTATCTTCTGGTCACCTTGGGTTGTATGTGTTACTAAATGCATGGCTGTCACTGTCTGTGGTTCTTCAACCTAGAGTAAAGGGATTTTCTTATCTAGCACCAGATGCCTGGCAAGAGAGGGCATAGGATTCTCCAGGACTGGAAATGCTTTATTCACACCTCCACCTTCAACTCATTTCCCGCTCCCTTCTCCTCTCCTCTGAACCTGTCTGGAACCTCTGTTCTCTCTTCTTTTTTTTGGTGGCTCTCTGCTTCTAGCCTTTCCTGGGGATAGAATCTTCTTTCTGGTGCATAGTCCTTTCTCAGCAACCACAGTCA
The DNA here is from genome assembly GCF_014898055.3 of Talpa occidentalis. Taxonomy (NCBI): domain Eukaryota; kingdom Metazoa; phylum Chordata; class Mammalia; order Eulipotyphla; family Talpidae; genus Talpa; species Talpa occidentalis. The sequence goes on along the minus strand of NW_023605083.1, from coordinate 125,981,153 downwards.
AAATCACCATTTGGCCATATTTACTGAGCTGCAGACATGCATATGGATCTTTGGAATACTTACTGCCCCTTTAAATATTAACATTTTAATCTCTTTGCTCTGCCTCCTTGTGCCCTGTGCCTTGTAGCCCAAGCAATTAAAGCCATTTGGTTGTACTTATTTAATTTGCGCTGACCTTCTCAGGGCGTCCTTGTCGACATAGTAAAGTTCCTTCGCTTGCGTTTTCTTCTGTTCCACAATTGAGTTTGGAAAGTCTTGGTGTTGGGACAAAGTTAAAAGTGACCCAGAGAAGCGCTTTTGATGAAGCTGATACACATCTCTTTTGAAGCCTTCGACTGAGTGTTGTCAATTTAATTTGGAGTCTGTCAGCTCTTTGCATTCTAATTACCCATTTTGAAGCCTTCCCAAGGACCCAAGATTATTAAGCTGCCATTGAAATAAACATAACACTTTTCTTTAAAGGGAAGAGAACTTTTTTAAAAATAATAAGCACACTTCTATATTTTCTTGACAGATATCAAAGAAAAAAAATCTTTCTATCTTTACCTTGACAAGATATTTTCCATGACTGGGAGGTTTTGCTTGCATTAGAACTTGAACATTATAATCTAGAAATCTCAGAGACTTGAAATTCAACAGCTTTCTGTGCTGTTTTGGGGCATAGAAAAGGGACATAAGAAAGTTATATATAGCCAGTTACCAAAATAGTCAAATCTGAAAGCTAATCTCCTTATAAAAAGTTAGTCCATTGATCTATGAATCAGAATTGGAGGCTAAAAGGAATATGTTGGAAACATAAGCTTTTTTTCTGTTCGCTCTGATTTTGAATACCTTAATTACTTGACTGTTTTTCTGGCAATGAGATTAGTAGAGTAGCCTGTGGTGACTAACAATTAAAATAAAAAGTCACCTACACCGGCACTTGCATTCGCAGAAAACCCAATTAAAGTCACACTTCATTTTGGCTTTCACGATTTAGAAGTAAATTTGGAACCAGTAACATGATTCTTGTGGTAGTTTCCAAATTAAGGACTTTAAACATTTGGACACTGAGATGTGTGAATGCTAAGTATGTTTCCCTCCCTCCATTATCAATTGTACATTGAGTAAGAACTCCATTTATGAAGAAATAGGCACCTAAAAGTGGGTCAGATATCTCTTCTTTACATAGAATATGACGCAGGTGAATTAAAAAAATTGTGATCTAAGACATATAGCTCTAAGACAACAGATCAGCCAGCAGAATGGATTTATTTGGAAATAGTGGAGGAGCTGAAGTATGGGAATGCAGACGGTGGCAGAATCATAGGCAAATCCAGAGAACGAAAACGAGAGGGGAGTTGGTTTATAGAGGTATAGGGGCAGTTGGCAGGGCAGTTCTATGTCAAAATCCAGTGTAGGAGGGCACGGCTCAGGATGGAGGCTGGGCTGTGGCGCTTCTTATTGGTGGGCTGTGAGGTCTTGCTTTGGGGTAGTGGACACCTTCCTGTTTGGAGTCTTGGGAGAGAGGGGCCTTTTCTGGTGAGGCATGGCCAGTGCAGGCAAAGCATGGGGTCTGACAATGTGTGAGCGCACCCTCATAGGCCTTCCTATGCCAATTTTAGTTGTGGTTTCCTGTATTGTCACAGTGTAGGAGAGGTCTGCTGTGCCCTGTGGGTCAGCTCCCTGGCTAGGGATCGAACTTGTGCTGCAGTGGCTGTGGATAGCTTCATCGTGCTGTGTCTGAACCCCTTGTGCCACCAGGGAGGCCCCACGTCATAACCATTTTTAATTGTCCAGTTCAGTGTCATTCATCATGTACAGTGTTGTGCTCTCATCATCACTCTGCCTTTCCAGAACTTTCTCACCATCCCCAATAGAACTCTGTCCCATTAAATAATAATCTCTCGTTTCCCCCCCCCATAGAAATTATTTTCAAGTTTTATTATAAAAGACTCTTTTCTCTCTGAAAACAAGAGTCCAGCTCTAAGTCATGTGGCCTGTAAATACACGGGAGCTTGTGTCTGACACAACCAACTTTCAAGTGACCCCTGGCAACCACAGTTCCTTCTGTTTCCATGAATCTAACTATTCTAGGTACCTCATGTAAGTGGAATCAGACTGTTTGTCCTTTCATGTTTAGGTCATTTCACAGCATAAATGCTTTTTCAGGCTCACCATTAGTAGCACCTACCAGCATTTCATGCCCTTCCCTTTTCGGGCAGGATTAAATTTCATTGCATATGTGTGCCACATTCTGTGTGTCCATTCATCTGTTGATATAATGCAGGAGATTTTTTTTAAAAGATTTATTTATTTATGCATACAAGAACTGGGATATAGGCTAGAGTGTGGGGGGTGAGAGGATTCACCAGAGACAGAGTGGGGAACAAAAAAGATTGACTGAAAACACACTGCTGAGGGGAGCAGTGGGCGAGACAGGAGAGGTCTGTCTCATGTGGGTAACTCCCTGGCCGGGGATCAAACTCATGTTGCAGTGGCTGCAGGTAGCTTCATAGATTGTGTCTTAAGCCCTTGTGCCACCAGAGAGGCCCTAATGCAGGAGATTTTTTAATTTTGTTTTTGCTCTCTTCACTCACACATACACACACACACACATACACACATACACACAGTAGCTGTGTGAGGAGATATATATCCATTTACTTGACTGTCGCAATCATTTCACTTATGTATATGTGCACCAAATCATGACATGCACACACCTTGGACATAAACAGTTTTTATTAAAAACAAAATTATATGTTAGTTTTTTTTTTTTTTTTTATTTATTTATTTATTTATTTGCTTGCTTGTTTTTTTGTTTATACATGCACTGGGTACAGTCAGAAGCGCGGGAGAGTGAGAGAATTCACCAGAGCCAGAGTGGGGAGCAGAACAGGCAGAAGGACCGAAGTACACTGCTGAGGGGAGCAGCGGGCGGCAGGAGAGGTCTGCGCACCATGTGGGACCCTCCTCCGGTGGCCGGGGAGCAGCCGGGGATCGAACCGGCGCCGCCGAGGCCGCGGGCAGCTTCGCAACCCAGCGCTCAACCGCTGCGCCACCGGGGAGGCCCTATATGTTAGTTTTAATATGTTCCATTTCTTTCTAATTTCCTGCTAGTCTTTCTTGGGGGTCATTTCTTGAGCCCCTACACAGTGCTTCATGTCTTCCCTGCCTTCGGGATTTCTTATCTGCTCGATAGACAAACAAAGAAACTGGGGTGCAGTTTTGCAGGGTGGTCCCGGTGTGTGAGACAGGTGAGTGGCTCACATTAGAGGACCATATTTATTGGGGGCTGAAGGGGAAATGAGGGATGAAGGGCTCCAGGTCATGTTCTAAATTCTCTTATGCAGAAGCCTAGAAGTAGATTAGTGAGCAGAAATAAAGGTTATGTACAGAAGGGGAATCTGTTAGGCCAGAATTCCTTGACGCCTAGGCATGGTTTCTTAGAAGCTATTTTCAAGTTTGAGCACCAAAGTTTGTTTTCTCCCCTAAAAACGTTAACTCACTTAACTCCTAAATACACAAGAGCTTGTGTGTGACGTGGCCAATTTGCAACCAATATTGCCATACGTTGCACCACACTTAAATTGTCAAAATCTGTTCTGTGCATCAATAGTTCTGTGCATCAATAGTTCATTGGTACATATGAAGGATGTAATTAACTTGTGCATGGTGGAAGAATAGAGTGTAGAATCTGGATCTCCTGGCACCAAGCCTGCTGTTCTTTTGTTTGTATTTCTTAATACCCTGTGTATAATATTATGTGAATATTTTTGGCCTCTCCACGTGTCCGCCACTTGGGAGCATTGGGAAGGTCCAAGAAGATAGGTCTCCGGGGTACCTATTTGCATAGTACTGTATATTATTGACAGGATGATAGAACTGATGTGCATTTAGATGGTTGTGGGTGAGCTGAGGGCAGTAGATGGAATCTGACCCATCTACCCTTAATTTGAATGAGCAGATTAATAACCATATGAGCAATATGAGAGTTTCAAAGGCAGCTAAAGCACACACCTTGCTTTCTAGATATCAAATCCTATATAGTTTAGTTATTTATTTATTTTTTAAGATTTATTTATGCATATAAGAAGTGGGGTACAGTCCAGAGGTGTGGGGAGTGAGAGGATTCACCAGAGACAGAGTGGGGAGCAGAACAGGCAGATCCAGTGAAATACACTGCTGAGGGGAGCAGCGGGCGAGTCAGGAGAGGTCTGCTGTGCCATGTGTGTAGCTCCCTGGCCCGCCAGGGATCGAACTCATGCTGCAGTGACTGCGGACAGCTTCATAGGTTGCGTCTTAACCCTTGCGCCACCAGGGAGGCCCACACACTGGATATTTGTACCGGAATATCCTCATGGCATCTCAAAACCAACCCGAAACAGGATTTATTGTCACCTCCTTCCCTTAAACATGGCACATGGTAGTCCTGATCTGTTTTGACGCTACCACCATCTTCTGAGCTGTCGCTCACACCGTCTCATTAGAAACTAAGTCGTTGGTCCTGTCGTCCAAATATCTCTTTGATTTGACTTCTACCCATTTTGCATGTAGCTCTGCTTTCATTTACATCTTTTCCTGTGACTTAGCTTCTTGCTTTTCTCCTTTGTCTTTGTGTGTCATCTTCTTTTCACATTGCCTCCAGCATTCGCTGTCTAAAACTCAAGTTTGATAGTCACTCACTCCTTGAAATCCTTCAGTGACTTCCCAAGCACCGGCCTATCAAGGAGCTCCTGTTTGCTTATTACCTGCCTCTCTGATGTGTATTCTGCTCTGTAGCATCCCATGTTTCTTTCCCTGCCCCAAATGCCGAGTCTCCATGCCTCATGGTCTTTGCACAGAAATCCCTGCCTCAGTTGAATGTCCACTATCACAATATCGGCTCCAGATTTTTCTCTTTGGAGGCCTTCCCTGCGCTTTCCTCCACCTCAGAGAGGTAGCTGTTCTATGGTTTTGTTTTAAACAGCTTACTGAGATATAAGTGCATGGCACAAATCCACCCATTTGAAGTGTACTGATGAGTTTTAGTAAATCCACACATTTGTGCCTCTATCACCCCAACCCTCTTTCAGAAGTTTCCCTTACCTCCAGGAACGTCCTCAGGCTTGTTTGTAGTCCATCATTGCTCTCACCCCAATGTCACACAACTAGGTATCTACCATCTCTGTAGTTTTGTCTCTTCTAGAAATATCATGCAAAATCATATAATATGTTGGGCCTCTTTGGTGGCCTGGTGGCGCAGGGGTTAAAGTCTCAGTACTATCAAGCTATCAGCAGCCACTGCAGCAGGAGTTCTAACCCTGCCAGGCAGCTGATCCACATGGCACAGCAGACCTCTCCCTTCTCACCCGCTGCTCCCCTCAGCAGTGTATTCCAGTGGATCTGCCTGTTCTGTTCCCCATTCTGTCTCTGGTGAATCTTCTCCCCTCCTACACCTCTGGCCTAAACCTCACTTCTTGTATACATAAATAAATCTTTTTTAAAAATCACGTAATATGTAGTCTTTTGAGACCGGCTCCTTTAACTCACATATTGCTTTGGGGTTCATCCAAGTCGTTGAGTGTATCAGCAGTTGGCTCTTATTTATTGCTGGGTGGTTTTCCATTGTATGGACACAGCACATTTTGTTCAGCCCAACTAGTTACTAGTTGATGGGGATTTGGGTTGTTCCAATATGGAGCTATTATGAAAATACTGCTATGATCATTTGTGTATAATCTTGGTGTGAACACACGTTTCCATTCTTCTCGGGTAGATACTGAGGAGTAGACCTTCTGAGTCATATGTTATGTTTAGTTTTTGAAGAAACTGCCAGACAGTTCTCCAAAGGATTGCTGCTATCTTATGTTTTATAGTGTCTGACCAGCACTGGGTATGGGTTTTGGTTTCTCCACATACTTGCCAATACTCAGTATTATTTGTCCTTTTGATTATAACTGTTCTAATGGGTGGGCGGAGGTAGCTCACCGTGGTTTTATTGTATATTTCCTGTAGCCTTTAAAACTGCTTTCTATTATAGAAGCTGTTGTGTTTATATATCTCCTTTTAAGCTGTGGTTGTTCTAGCGCTGATCCATCTAGCGTAGTGCCATGGGGCCCAGTACATGGTAAATACTTAGAGCTTGTAAATGAATGAGCGAACAAACCAGTCCTTAGTCTGAATGGTCAATGGCCAGAGTTTCTAAGATGCACTAAACTTCACTGAGATAAGCTTTACTTTATTTTCTTTTCATTGCTCCTTCCTTGGTGAAAGGTAATGGATAACAAATAGTACACATACCAGAAGAAACTCAATTTCTAAATGAAAGACCTTGCTGAATAGCTTGGGAGATAGAACCTTTGGGGTTCTGGTTACTGTATTGTTCCAGGGGAGGAGGCTTTCCATCAATTCTGTCACGTCTCTTGCCCACTTTTCTTTATCCACTTGTGCAGGGGTGTGCTGGGCAAGATAGTAAATATTTTAAGCTCTGTGGGCCAAGCAACAACATCAAGAATATTAATGTAGGCGTTTATGTAATGAGACAAAGCAAACTTCCTGATGAAATTCAAAACATGATGATCCTGGCTACAATTTTATGAAACACTGGTCTACCTATGAAAAGAATGGAATTCATTTTAGGAGGATAACCTTTTGCTTAATTGGAATTCAAAGTTAGTGTTTCCTATCATCTAACAATAGAAACAGCGACTCATTCTCTAAGAAAGCTTCTCTAAAACAACTGTTTTCTTCTGTCCTGAGAACTCACCAGAATGTGCTAGCTGGATTGTCCTGTAATGTTGGAGATTTTCACATGCAGGAAGCAGGTTAAGAGCAGAGAATCTGGGGTGAGGGTCCTGGGCTTTGAATTTCAGTGCAGACTCAGCTATGAGATTTTTGACTACTTACAATAGCCTATGTAGAAGCTTCTCTTCTTTCACCTATAAAATGAGTAATAGGATATACTTCACAGGGTTGTTGTAAAGGTTAAATACAAAGACTTGGAATGACGTATTGTAAATACTAGTTTTTTTTTTTTTTTAATTCCACCTCCCACCCCCAACCATTTAGAGATATAAAACCATTTTTAACTCTCAGGCAGTACCAAAATGGGTGGCAGACTGAATTTAGTCCGCAGAATGTGGTTTGTGGACTCCTGCATTAGAGTATAAATTGGAATGATCGCCACTCACTTTAGAAATGCTGATTGCTTCTTTTCTAATTGCAGAACACCATATGCTCACTTCAGAAAACTTGTAAAACCACCAAAAAACACGATAACACAAAAATCATTCCAAATCTCATGGTCCAGAGAAACTTCATCAGTGGCACATTACTCTGTATCCTTCCAGCCATGGTCTGTGTCCATACACACTCATACAGTTTTTAATAAAAATGAATTTACAGGGCCTCCCCGGTGGCACAGCGGGTTGAGCACAGCGCTGTGAAGCTGTCCACAGCCTCTGCAGCGTGGGTTCGATTCCCGGCTGGCCAGGGAGATTCTCACATGGCACGGCAGACCTCTCCTGTTGTGCCCGCTGCTCCCCTCAGCAGTGCTTTCGGTCCGCCTGCCTGTTCTGCTCCCCACTCTGTCTCTGGTAAATCTTCTTACCCTCCTGTGCCTCTGGCCTGTACCCCAGCTATTCTATAAATAAAAAAAAAAATGAATTTACACTGTGCATTTGCTTTGTGTCTTTTTCACTTATTTGTATATAATACTCATCATTAATATTCTTCTGTAACCTGAATTTTAGTGACTGCATACTATTCTGTTATGTTCATGCATCACAATTTACCAAACCAGCTCCCAACACCACTAAAAAATTGTTTTTAATTTTTCATCATTAGATACAGTGCAGCTATAAACTTGTGCTTACGTGTTTGTACATATTTCTGATTAATTCCTTACAAGACTTTAATCAGGGATCTAAATCTAAAATTTTAAAGCTTTCATGTATCTTGCAAAATTGTCCTCTAGAAAAATTGTATAGTTTATCCTCTCCCAGATGGCAGTGCCATTTACTGTGGTTTTATATTTTTTGACTTGACTATTGGATTTGTGAATTTAAATTTAAACCATGAGAACATTTTGTTTTTAAAACAATTAAAATAGATTAAAAAATATGCAGACAATAATAAAACTTGCACCTATAGGCCCAGCAGAAAGATTAAACAAGTATTAATATTTTGCCATATTTGCTTGCGATATCTTGAGAAAAATATGTTACAGATTCAAAAATCAGTCTGTTATTATCATCCCAATCTATACTTAAGAATGGGATCTTAATGTCCAAAATGTTTAGTAATTTGTCTAACTAGAAAGAACCAATAAGCAGGCAATCCTAGTGACATTTTTGCCTGAGTCTGTTTTGACGATATTAATGTAGTTACCCCTGCCTTCCTCTCCCCTCTTTTTCGTCCGATAAGTTTTCTTTTCTTTTTTTTTTTTTTTTTTAAATAGAGGCATTTTATTTATTTATTTATTTGTTTGTTTTGTTTATACATGCACTGGGTACAGTCAGAAGCGCGGGAGGGTGAGAGAATTCACCAGAGCCAGAGCGGGGAGCAGAGCAGGCAGACTGACGAAGTACACTGCTGAGGGGAGCAGCGGGCGGCAGGAGAGGTCTGCGCGCCATGCGGGACCCTCCTCCGGTGGCCGGGGAGCAACCGGGGATCGAACAGGCGCTACCGAGGCTGCGGGCAGCTTCGCAACCCAGCGCTCAACCGCTGCGCCACCGGGGAGGCCCTCGTCCGATAAGTTTTCTAATGGCATTACTTTAATTTTTCTATGTCTTTATATTTGAAATATGCCTCTTGTAAATAGCATATAGCTAAATTAAAAAAAAATCCAGTCTGAGTTTTTTTGACCCTCTAAATTAGTCTGTTTACATTTATAGTAATTGTTGGTATATTTTAAATTATTTCTCTTATTTTACCTTTTCCATTTCCCATATTTTCCCTTGCTTTCTTTTTCTACTTTCCAAATTGAATTTTATCAATTCATCCCCCTTTTCCTTTACTGGCTCTGTTACCCTTAAATGCTTAATGCTTGTATTTAAATAGCAGTCTAAAAATAACTCCCCTCATACCCTCTCCTGGTTTACTTTCTTTTTATTTAGTATTTTAATTTTTTCCCTTTTTAGTATTTTATTACCTTTGCTACTCTGTAGTCTCTTATATGTATTGATTTACTTTGATTTATTCTGCTCAGAACTTAGTATTGTTTTCTAAATGGAACAATTCTGGAAATCCTTAAGAATTTAATTATTAAATATCCCTGAGGATAATAATTAATTATTTTCTTATAAGATATTGCTTCTCTTTCTTCTCAGCAGTCATAAAAACACGCATGTCAGATCTCCTGCTGCGGGAAGCATAATTGATTGACCCCCATATGCCCCATGTTAGGATTTATTCAAAACTGCATATCCTCTGGGCTGTGCCCAGTTGATGACTGAATAGGAGGTGGACATCAGAACTGACTCATGCCTGCAGGATGAAGGCCTTCTCTAATGATGTGGTATCCTCATCAGCCAAAATTTTCTTAGAACTGTGCTCACTCTGGGTTTGTTCCTGAAAGAGTCCTTCTTTTATTTTTTTAAAAATATTTATTTATTTATTTGTTTGTTTATTTATTTATACATGCACTGGGTACAGTCAGAAGCGCGGGAGGGCGAGAGAATTGACCAGAGCCAGAGCGGGGAGCAGAGCAGGCAGAAGGACCGAAGTACACTGCTGAGGGGAGCAGCGGGCGGCAGGAGAGGTCTGCGCGCCATGTGGGACCCTCGCTGGTGGCCGGGGAGCAGCCGGGGATCGAACCAGCGCTGCAGAGGCTGCGGGCAGCTTCGCAACCCAGTGCTCAACCGCTGCGCCACTGGGGAGGCCCAAGAGTCCTTCTTTCCCTCTCCTTTTATAGGTCACACCTGTGTCAAAGTCTGAGGTTTCTCCTTGCCTACTCCTGTTTGACCCCAACATTTTTTTTTTTTTTTTTTGGCGTCTCCTTGGAGAATCCAGACGAATACAGTCTCTCTGCGTTTATCATCTGGATCTTGTATTAAACACATATGGGCTCTCTCTTTCTACTCTCTATTCCTTAGCTATTTTTTTTTTAATGCCTTTTTAACCTCTCTGATACCCTTTGAATAATTTCCTCAAATCTTTCTTCCATTTTTCTTAATTTTCTCTTCATTTGTGTCTAATCTGTTATTTAACCTATCTGTTGACTTTTCAATTTCAGTAATTATAATAATATGCTTTTCTAAAGGTTCTATTTGACTCATTTTCAAATCTCAACCTTTTTTTCATATATTTTACAGGGTTGTATTGCCAACTTTTATGTCTTTGAAAGTCTTAAATGTACTTAATTTGTATTCTCTTTTTCATGATGTAACTTTATTAACCCAAGTTCCTAGAACCTTATTAATCTTGTTTGTTGTAGTTGCTATTTTCTGTTTATGGTATAAATTTGAATGTTCTTATAGACAGATCTTTAGTAAGACTTATTTATTCTTATATTTTAGTGGGATCTCATGTGATCTTATTGTGGGACACCTGCAGAACAATTTACATTGCTTCTAGAGATTGCAAGGATATCACTGGTTTGGAGCTGTGGGTCTGCTAGACTTAAGTAGCCTGTTTGGCCACCATTCTTTGTGACCTGCCGTTCTGTGTTTCTATACGAAGTTAAAACTGCTCTTCAGAAACTGGTCAGTCATAGGAGCCAAACCTTACAAGGTGCCTATCTAATCAATCAAGAGAAGAAATCTTGATCACTCTTGGAAGGCTATGCATCATGAGGTATGACCAGGAATGCCTGGGGGGCCAAGGACTGATATATGACAAGGGACCCCAGAAGCGATCAGTGGAATGCTTTGTTGATAAGATTAGAACCATGGCCAGGGGTCTGGGGTATGGTTTTGCTTACAACTCTTGGTCATCAAGCAGATAAGAATTATCTGGTCAGCAAACTCATGTCCCCCAGAAACCCTAGATGACAAAAACACATTCTTTAGTTTCACCCATCTTTTTGTCTTTGTCCTCCTACCCCACATAACTGATACTGTATGATTATTCTATCAATAAGAAGGTCAGGATCTTCCTTGTTCAGCAGCACCCTGCATTGTGCAGCCTGTTCCACAACTCCCATTTATCAGTGTGGTGTTGCCAATGCAACATGAAGCCAATAGTTTTGCAAATTTCTTAACTTAGAAAATTTTAATTATTTTTATGTTTATTTAATTTTTGGACAATGTATGGTTTCTCTTGTCAGGTGTGGTCACCATAGTTCCCCCACCTCCAGAGCACCCATAGTCCACCACCATATTCCCGTGTGTTCTTCCCCCGACCCTGCTCTCACTCACCCCCACGCTCTCCCCAAACCCTTATAGATGCCTCATAACTGTGGTCGGCTTTCAGGGTTTGTCATTGTCTTACCCTTTGGTTTTCGTATATTCCACATATAAGTGAAATCATCCAATAGTTTAGAACTTTTGAGGTCACTCTGAACCAGGTTCAAAGTGGAATATGCACTTTTCAGGAAAGGTGTTTTTTTTTTTCCTTTTGTTTTACTCAGAACCCAGGTACATGCAAAGCTGTCCTCTTGAACCCTTTTCCAGGGGATGAGTTTTTCCCCATGTTCACCCTTTTCAGTGAAGAAACATCTTTTCAAGGATCTTGCCTCTCCTCAAGGGTTTTATATCCAACTCTGCCTCATGGCAGCTTCAAGTCTCACCTCCTGTGTCCACTTGGGTTTTAAAATCCGGTCTGTAAGTTACCAGAACAATCTCAGAATCACCTCACATGCTTTTTCTTAATTTCCCCCTTTCTTTCTCAGTTCATATTTCATCCAGCATTCCTAGGTGTTTATAGTGAGGGGTTTCCTTTGCACATTATGGTAGTCTGCTGCCAGATTGCTGAACCACATGTGCCTGTTTACCACACTCAGTGCTGGGCCTTGAGGCTTCTCAAGGTAACAGTTTTTAAACGGTGTCATTAGTGAAGCCCATAAACTGACCCATTGTTAGGAAAGCCAAGTGTTTGAAATCTTGTTGACATTGCACAGAGATAGTAAACCCGGAGGGATCTGGAAAGAAAGCTTCCTTTATTTTTCAACCAATGGTAACTTCATGGGTAAACCCAGCAAGAGCTGCACAGTTTTACAAATGGACCTGATGCCTGGAAAACAATGACGTTGTTTTATTATTATTTTGTCTGTTGCACGGAGCTAGTAATAGACTTCTTTTGTTTTCCTCCCTTTTTTCTCAACCCTCTTTCCCACCATCCTTCTCAATTTGTCCTTTGTCATCAGGGGAGAAAAGAGAGATTGCAGTGATGTATGAGTATAATCCACTGTGCACTGCTAAAAAGATAAACTTAAATGAAGTGATTTATTACCTGTGGCAGGTATTCCGCACCCAGAATTGTCTGTCAAAGTGATTGCTCATTGATTTTCCATACTTTCCCTGTCAGCCTCTGGATTGCCTTTGTTCGTTAGAGGTGGATAAATAGTTTAAGGTGACAGGGTATTCTCCTACCCTGGGCACTTTGCTGCAGAGGTTAGCCTTTATTTGCAGTTGAAAGGCTGAGGACTCTTGCCTTATCCTGCCTTAAACTCTGTGTATGAGAAGAGCCAATTCTACTGACACCTTGATGTAAGCAAATTGGAAGTAAAAATTATTCTATACTCCTAATTTTGAAAATGCTTCCAGAATCTTTCTACCTGAGTCAAATAGATCATCAGTCCCAATAGGACAGCCCAGGATAATACACAGCTTAGGGGCAGCGCCTGAGTCGGTCTGATCTGTGTTAGTTGAAAGATACTGAGCACCTGGTGGGCACCCATGAAATAGTCTCCTTTCACTTAAGGGGACCACATATATCACACAGGACATGTCTTTCCTATTTGTTTGTTTTTCCCCCAAACAACATCCCATCGTGTTAGAGAGAGATGAAGCAAAATCTTCTTTTCAGCAACCCCAGTGCAGCCTGGGCATCAGAATCAGTATCACGGGGCCTCAGCCATGCCCTGCTATTGAAGAGATTGTCTTTAAAATCTTAGAATTTTGAACTGGTGTGAACCTTAGATCCTTTAATCCATTGTTCTGACTTCATAGACAAGGAATCTGAAGGCTGAAAGTAGTAACTTGCTCATCATCATGAATCAAGTCAGGTACACGGCCACCGGCCAGCGTTCCAGCCTGGGTCTCGGGACTTCTGCCCGCTCTGTCTCTCGGTTCCCCTCACCTTTTTTCTCCCAGGTAATTTCCATATACTCTGCACAACTTAATCTCTTGAATTTAAAGGAGATTGTGGAGTAGGATCAAAATGGGGGTGGGAAGAGCACAAGGGACTATGGTGATGGTACGCAGGTGAATTGGTGGTGGGAATTTCGTGGGGACTATAACCAAGATGAGAAAGCACACATTGCACAAAAATGAAGAACAATGTAAAAAATATATAAAATAAAAATATTTTATATAAAAATATATAAAATATATAAAATTTAAAAAATATTAAAAATATATAAAATAAAAAAATAAAGGAGATTGTGCTGTCGATGGGTCTCATCATTGATGTTTATTTGCTTGGTAGTTTGACTAGAAAGAGTTCTATTTATTATGGGCAGAGTGAGCTTAGCTACAATTTTTCTTTTTCTTCTCTCTTTTCTATTGTGTGCTTGAAATATTGTGATCTGGACAAAAACACCACAAAGTAGGTGCTTTCCAAATACATATTGTGCTGGTTAAGGGACTGCTTCAGTGCAAATTGGGTAGAGCCAGGGAGATTATTTATATGAGGTTATAATATTTCCTAACAACAAAATTAAGGGAAACACTGACTTGACCACGAAATAATTATAGGCAAACACATAGGTTATGTTTATATATATGCACGTTTATAGAAAGAATATACTGATGATATTCAGCATTTGTAATTTTTAAAACCATAGCATCTGGCTGTGTAAGAGGACTCATAAATATCTTTCCATAGCCAGTAACATTTAATAATAGCTTCAGAGAGACGAATACCAACAGTATTTCTCATTTCTTTCTTTGTACCTCTGATTGATAGGTAGGAAGAATTGAGAGCATAATTTGAGTTAGGTTTTTTAAATACTTATTTGCAATACTGTTTAACCATTTCTTAATTGAATTTGTGACACATATTTCCATAATATGCATTTGTGGCTACAGTGATTCAGCTTTTCCTGAACCCAAACTACCACTTCTTAGAGGTTCAGCAGGTCGTTGCCTTCTTGCTGTAATTATTTTTTGCTTAGCATTGTGCACTGGAGTCTGAGGAAATGAATTCATCTTCTAGAAGTCCTTAACTTAGGGTCAGGAAGCATCGCTGATATCATGAGAAGCTATCTGAATGTGTATATCGTGAAAAAAATGAAAAGATATTTTATGTGTCCATAGAAGCAGAAACAAAATGTATAGACCTACATTATATTCATTTTCTTTCCTGTGTTCCTCAGTGGCCTGATTATTCATCTGGCTGAGATGTAAGATCTTTTGAGCTTCTAACATAATAGTTATTCATAAAGGCATTTAGGCTGATGGCTTTCTCAGAATGTCCTGCTGTTCAGGATGGACTTCATCTATATTTCAACGAATTTCTAAATGGGGGAAACAGAACATTTTTCCTTTGATTAATTCATCGGTTTTTTAGTCCTCAAGGACTCATGTGCTGGAGAGCTCCGAAAGGAATCCAGTAAAGGAAGAATGGTAAATTGGAATTGGAATCATGGAACTGGCCCCATAAAAATCTTTGAACACTGTCCTAAATTCGACATCTGAAATGCAACGGACAAGGCGAAGATTTATGAAAGCTGATTTAAAAAGCTAATTCAAAATTGCGTCAAAGAAGCACAGTGTTGTGAGTTGAATCACGTTCCTAGGCTGTTTTAGATGGCATTTTTAACACTCTGGTTTTTAAGCTACTTTGCTCAAGAATCAAGCGCTTTAGCAAGTTACTAGTTAGGTCACAGAGGTGGGCTTTGCACTGTCTGGCTGTTCACTGTGCCTGTGCCTTTCGAACCACGCTTTTAAATTTTTATGTTGTTGGAATGGTGGTCCCCAGATGGTCCGAACATGGGGATTGTGGGGAGTGGGGAACAGATCCTAGGAAACCCCAAGAGAAGCACAGGAAAGAGAGAAAGGGGAAAGAGGGAAGTTAAGCAAGTATGTGTATAAAGATGAGTTCCCTGCTGTCCGGAGTAGGAGAAATAGCCTTAAAAACACTAAGGAAAAGAAATAGTCTGGTCACCAAGGTAGCACCAATCTCTTAAGTGCGTTGTTGAAAAAGACGTGACTGCTGATGTAACTCTAAGCCATCTGAGAGATTTGATTCGCCAATGTTGAATTTTTCCCAGTTTGGACATAGGCCACCCTGGAAATATCAAAATCAGGCCTTTGTTTTAGGATCTTTTAAAGAGACTAGTCTGTCACCTAGCTATGGCAGAATCCCTTCTTCTGATGTCCCTTCTCCAATCTGAATAACTGAAAGGAGCATTATCTCAGTGTTTGGGGTGACCGTTGGGCTTGGGGCTGAGCCTCTCTGCCTAGTTGTCCTCAGGAGAGCACTGAAGTCCTTGAACTGTAAGTTTTTTTTCCCCCAAGATCTGCCAAATATGCCCCCAAACTCTATGGAACCCTGACCCCTACTCTCCTGATCAGTTTCTTTAGAAGCTGAGGATTGTTCATGGAGATAATGTAGGGGGTGAGGAGAATGTTGGGGGCCAGCTGAGCTTCAGTCAAATTCTTGACTGAAGAGGGAGAGGGAGTGGGTGGTTTTTGAGGAGCTGGAAACATGGCTCCACCAAGAGATAGTCTCCTCCACTTTTGTATTCCTTCCCATGTCAGCCATTGATGGGGGAGGGGGGAGGACCCTCCCTGAAGGCAGGTTTAACTTCCCAGGCAGAGTAATTCCATTGGCCAAAGGCAAGTTTATGGATTCGGGGGCATATGATACCCTTTATCAGCCAACATTCCCATCAGGCCCTGCTTGGAAAAGGATCTAGAAAGAGAGGTCTAGGTAGGCCACTCTGACACTACCTGGAACAGCAATCAGAATGGGGCCAGGCCCTGGCTCTTTTTCTAACTCATCCTCTTTAACACAATTCACTCATCCTCCAAGTGTACCTCTTCAAGGTGCCCCTTTTACTCTCCAATTCATTGTGCTCACCCACTCCCTTGAAAAACTCCACTCCTGGACCCTGGAGAAAGGAGAGTCAATGGCTTATTCCTTCTGGTTCCTGTGGGACTCAAGCTGGACCCCACTGGGTGTCCACTGGCTTGAGGGGATGTGGACAGGGGTGGACCCCACCATTTGGTGGGAGGCAGGGTTGGCGATGGTGAATGCTTCCATCCTGATCTGTCTTTCATCCACTTTCTCCAGAGTCAACAAAAGGTACATAGGTCTCACAGTGAGTATTCATTTTCTGCCCCAAACAATCTAACAACCAAGTCTAGTTTTATAAGAAGAAAAGTTTTCCTCTAGGACTTTGAACCTACTGTTTGCAAAATGATAACCTAGTATTTGTAGGCTAAGGGCTATTCAGTCCCTTCTTGAGCCTACTTTTGTTACCATTTTAGCTGAAAAGGGCTCAGAGCCATCCAGGAGATTTTTGTTCTGAACTCAAATTTCTTTCCTGATACAAGATTGGCAGAGGGAGGTATTGATGGTGAGAGAGGTTTCAGCTGTACCTTTTTCATCTTTACTCTGACCCAGAGTGACTGGGGTATTAACTTAATGGATGTTGTCACTGAGACTTTTGAAGTGGCTGTGCTTGGTGATTGAATGGCTGTTGCAAAATTCTGAATTTTGGAACTAGATATTGCTTTCTTGCTATACCAACATGTCCATTTAGGAATTTAATAGACTTGCCTGTGCCCCAGACAGTGATTGTCTCCTGGGCTAAACACCAAACTCTGTATCTTGCTGGAAAATTCAATTCAAAAATTGTGAAAAAGCAATGCCACCTGCCTGCCACACCCAGGTGTGTGTTAGGTTTCGCTCTTGTGTCAAAATATCTTCATGATCTAAGAATAAAACCCCATCTTCCAGCAAGATAGAGAACATTTCACCCTCGCCCCCACAAAAGTTCCCTTGAAATCAATTCCTGCCTACTACCCTCATCTCCCAGCAACCACGGATCTGCTTTTGATGTTTTGCCTTTTGTAGAGTTCCATATATATGGAATCATCATACAGTAGTCTTTTGTGTCTGGTTTCTTTTGTTCAGCATATTTTTGAAATTGATCCATATTACTATATGTGTCAATAGTTTGTTCTTATTGCTGAGTGTAGTTCCTTGAATGGACATACCACAATCTATTCATTTACCAGTTGATGGCCTTTTGGATTATTTCATATTATGAGTCAAGCTGTCACACATATTCATGTAAAAGTCTCCGAGTGGATATGTGTTTTTATTTAAGAGACTTTCCCCCACTCTTTTAAATGTTTTTTTTTTTATTTAGCTTTGCAAATATAGTACAGACTGCCCCCATATAATCTCTGTCCTATTTCCTCTTATGTTAATCTTACACATAATCATGATGCCTTTATCAGTACCAAAAACTAACATTGGTACAGTAACTAAACTCCAGACTCTATTCAGACTTCAAAGTCTTTGAGTCTTTGCATTTTTTATTCCAGGATCCAATCTGTATTTTCCCTTTTCCTGATTTGGATAACTTTTGAAGTATGCAGGTCTGGTGTTTTATAGAATATCCTCAATTTGAGTTTGTTTGAGGTTTTTCTAATCACTAAACTGGAGTTTGGAATTTCAGGGATGAATATCCTGGAGGCGAAGTTCCCTTCTCATATTTTTTCAGGGATATATAGCATTAATGCGACTTATCACAGGTGATATTAACCTTGACCATTTGATTTAAGTGGTGGCTGCCAAGGTTACCCACTGTACATTGCTAATTTCCCATTTCATGCTCTCCATTAGAAGTTCATTAAATCCAGCCCACATTCAAGGGGAGGAGAGTTCTACCTCAAAGAATTTGTAGACATGCAAGAGCCACAGTAATTCATAAATACTTCTAGAGAGCGGCTTTGAGTCTTTGCAAGTATTCTGCTTCTCAAAAAACTTTCAGCATTTGTCAGTGGATCTTGTCTCTGTCACTCTTACTGTCTTGTTCTACTCATTTCTTATTTCTCTTCTTCCTTCTGTGTTTACTATTTGGGAGTCTTCTGTGAGAAGATTTGTCTCATCTCCATTTGTTTATTCAATCATTTGTATCAGTATGAAATCATCATGAGGATTTATTTTATTCTTGGGGTGAGAGAGGTTTTAAAGTAGGAAAACAGCCTCTGAATAAGGTAGAGGGCACGGTGGAGGAAGGGCATAGACGCCAGGAAGGAGAACGTGGTGGAGAGAGCTGAGAAGCTCATCAAGAAGGAGGTCCAGAAAGGGGTGGTTTAGGCAAAAATGAGGGACACTGTCTTCTCAGACACAGGAATGAAGAAAGCTTGGGAAGGTCGATTTTGATGTCAAGAGGGAGTGCCCATCACTTAACTATTGTCTTCGCAGTCAAGGTGTGTTTTATGGCCACAGTGGAAACGGCCTTTGGAATTTCAATTTTCTTGGCAAAGTTGGCAACGTTCTTGGCCTCTGCAGCAAGCGTTTCTCAACCTCAGCACTACGGACATTTGGACTGGATGCTCTGTTTAGGGAGATGAGGGACTGTCCTATATGTTGAGTGGCATCCCTGGCCCCCCAACCCAGGAGATACTCTCCCCGTCAGTGTGAGCACCAACATATCTCCACAGTGCCCAAATCTCTCCTGGGGAGCAAACTCAACCCTGCTAAGAGCCACTGGCACATCTGTGCCAATGCTGTGGATTCCCCACCGTTACCTTTGAGAGATGAAGGTGCTGGCAGTCACCTAAGTTCTGCCCGAAAGACTGAGCTGGCCAGGCTCGACACGCAACGTGCTCAGTTGATAAGGGGGCTTGCTTTCCTAGGAATAGCTGATGGTGGTCTGAGCATCTAAGTGAGATGAAGCGAAAGGAAATGGAGTCTGGTTCTCACAGGGTCGTTCGTTCTGAAAAGCGTTGCTGTGGTTATAGCTTTGCCTCCTGGTGGAGGGTTGTTTTGCTTTCTCTGTGGTTTCTGTGTGGGCTGTGAGAAGCGACTTTGTTGTTATGTCAGTTGGGGACACAGAAGCTCTTCTCACAGGTTAGCTGCTGAAAACCGATTTGTTCCAAATCTAACACGACACTTACCTAGCTGGGTATGCGCTGGGTGCTGGCAAGCTTGTCTCTTAAGAGAGGAATGTCAGGGACACTTCCTCCTTTACCATTCTCATTTTATTAACTAAAGATGCTTTAACCTATTACTTTTTTTTCACCTTCAATAAGTTGTTAAAAAGAGTCTGCATTTCAAACATAGCAAACAGGACAGTAATTAAGGAACAAGGCCAATGCTGAGGCTGAAATGACCTTGCACGACCGCTGATGCCATCTGTTGGTGGCTGGCAGAACTGATGCCCTTCAGAGCTTTGTTTATTGCACAAAAAGTTGCAAGTTGGCAACACAGTTTCTTCTTCCACCACTGGGGAGCTGGGGGCTAGGGATGGCTTTGCAGGAAGAGCTAAAGAGGAAGGGGGTATAAGTTTGCTTCATGGATCCTGTATCAGCCATCCGTTGGTGCCAGGAATCTATATTTGCAATGATTTATTTTTTTAAAGATTTATTTATTTATGCATGCAAGAACTGGGGTACAGGCCAGAGGTGTGGGGTGGTGAGAAGACTCAACAGAGACAGAGCAGGGAACAGAACAGGCAGATTGACTGAAATACACTGCTGAGAGGAGCAGTGGGTGAGTCTGCTGCGCCATGTGAGTAGCTCCGTGGCTGGAGATGAAACTCGTGCTGCAGTGGCTGCGGACTGCTTTGTAGGTTGCGTCTTAACCCCTTGTGCCACCAGGGAGGCCCTATATTTGCAATAATTTAAGGAAGATTTTTCAAGGGTTGGGCTGGAATGCCGTCGGCACCTACAATCCATTTACAAGTTGGTTGACATTTGAAAAATGTAGAGTCCCAGGGCACTGAGCTTTGGGGTGTCTTGCCTAAAAATCATTACCTTGCAGAGTTAGCATGTGGCTGACATTTGTGCAATTGGATGAGTCAGGGGCACTACACTACTAACTCCTTACTCTAATCAAAGAACCTAAGACACTATCATGTGAAATAACCATTATGTCTTCTTCCAAAGTGCTTTTCAATACACTACGCTAGTTTCACACCCGTCCACCTCAGCCAGCATAGCCCACTTTCTAACACAAAGCTGACACTCCTAGAAATAAAGTCTCCCAAGTCCACGTATCTAATTGACAATGAGGGCCAGAATTAGATAATTGGAGCCACTGGGTTCTCAACCTTGGCTGCACAGAAGAATCACCTGGGAAGCTAAGAATCTAGTGACTGGCCTCATTGTCATAGATACTGATTTAATAATCAGGGGAAGGGTTGGGTCATGGATTTTCCTGTCAGAACTATGGTGATTCTAATGTTCTGGCCGAGTTGAATGACTGCTGCTCAAAGTGTGGTCCAGGGACCAGCAGCATAGCATCCTTCAGAAGCTTGTTAGAGATGCAGAATCCCAGGCCCCTTCCTGGATCTTCTCAATAGACTCTGCATGGTGGATCCTGGACACCATGAAGTTTGGAAACACTAGGTGTTGCCTCCAGATGAGGCTTCCTGAACTGCCATGGGTATCTCTCCCAAGGATGCCTGCTGAGGTGTTATTTTTTTACCATTCAGATAGCATGCAAGGCTCGTGTGGCCCCCTGGAGAAGGCCCCCAGTTCTCTCCCCGCTTTGGGTTCTAATTGCTTCCCATGGAAGTCTCAAGAGCACCCAGGGGCTCCCTTCCCCCCACAAAGACCTCACTCACTTCCAGCAGTTAAATAACTGTGCTAGTGGCTAGCACCTTTGCACAGCCCCCAACTTGGGGGTGTGTCACTGTGTAATCACCAAACCAAATCCCCCCCCACCCCACCTTTCCCCCACCCCCCTCCACCCCAGCCCGGCCTCCCTGCCAGGTCTTCCTGTTTCAGGTGGTGGCAGTTCAGTAACAGATTAACTGATGATGAAATATTCAGCTTGCTGTGCTCAGCTTCTGAGACACTCACTTTCCCTCTGGTTTAGAGACTGTTAGTATTGGAAAGCAGTGCCTTTCTCTCTCCTTTTCTAAATAGAAGGTACTGGTAATAGAAGGTAAATGTTTGGGTTTGACTATTTGAATGAAAGGCCGGATGGGCATCTGGGAGTTTTTGACATGGCAAGACTTCCTCCCAGCCAGACTAGGATTTCAGTGGAAGGTCCTCTTAGTTGGGTGGCCCTATTACTTAGCAGAGTTCATCCCTAGTCTCTTGAAATGATGTCTTTCGGGGTTCGTTTCTTAAAATCTAATGCCATATGAGTGCTCCTCTCTAAATCTGTGGTTTCATTTTGGGTCGTGCTTAAGAGACACAGACGTCCCTGTTCAACCTCTTTTTGAGAAACCCAGTCGTGGCTTCTTGTCCACCCCTCCTCTGCCCTTTTCAGCAACAAACCCCCATTGATGAAGGGCCGGTTGAGACAGACACAGTGGGTTCTCCTTTCTTCCCCAAGCTCCCCTCCACCATCTCCTGTAGCTCTTCCAACCTTCTTCCTCTCCAAAGGAACAAAGCAACAAGCACTAAACTTGGGGAAACAAGGGAGGCTTGTCCCCCTTTGTGTAGTCCCTTGAAAGGGTGTTAGTGAAAGAGGACTCAAAAGCATGGGGTGGAAGAGGGTCGGTTCTGTGGTTTTCTTCTCTGGTAATGTTGGGAGGTCTTTGTGGGTCTGATCCGGAGAGACTGGGGTGGTGATTTATGCACAGAAGTAATTCATTAGTCGCCACTAGCAAGAAGACCTTGCCAGGAGCTTGTCATTCCTCTGAATTCAGGGGTTTTGAAAGGATCCCAAACTGGGCTTGTGGTTTTTCTTCCATCTGGTTTTGTTCTTGATATTTCTTCCTGTTTTCTGTACTCCCGTCCCCTCCCCAGGGTGTCTCCTCTGTTGCCCACAGCAACCCCAGCAGTTGGTACTGATGTGGAGGGGGCAGGCCAGGTTACCTGGTGTCAAGCAATCGTTAAGGAACCATCCACCCAGAGCTGCTACACAAAGGAATAGGATTCTCTGAAAATCTCCCCATTCAGACCACCCACCCCATTCGGCCACCTTGCCTTTTCCTGAGAGGTGGGTTTCTTCTAGAACCCAAGGAACCAATGACAGAGACACCCTGGGCCCCACTTTGGAGGCCTCTGTTTACCAACAGTGCCTTGTAAACTCTTTAACATATTTCCTGTATGCTCACACCTCCCCTCTTCACACACATTCCAGTCTCTTCCACCGGGGAGGGTGTTACTGAGCCTAACATCACTCTAAATGAGCCGAGAGACAGAAGGGAGGGGTGAGGGGTAGGGAAATTAGCCAGCCGCCACTGTGTGCACTAGGCAGCCAGGCTGCAGGTTTTTCTCTTTAGCTTTTTACCACAAGCAAGCGCTTTTGTCAAAAGGAAGTGCCAAAGTCGTCATGGAAATAAATAGTCAGGCTGCAGAAGCCAGATTAATCGAGCCCTCCTTAATTTGGGGGGAGCACTTCCTTTAATGGAGCCACATCTCAGTTTACAAATGAGCACGTGACAACTTAATCCAAGATCCTTATCCTTGTGATTCTTCTGAGGCTTAATTAGTAAACTTCCTTTCTCTTTGAATACCCTAAGACCCCTCCAAGCTAAGGATGGACCCAGAGAATCCTCAAAGAGACAGAATCAAAGATGACTTTTCTGAAAGGGAGAAAAAAACTTGGAAGCATAAAATAGCGCTCCTCATTTATAGCCCGCCTTCTCATCTCTAACTGTATCAGTTCCTTTAAATTCCAAGGATTGGCAGGTTCTTTGAGATATTTGTCAATGACAAGTGGAAGTGTGCTTTGAGTAAAGGCATTTTCTTCTGCAATGTTCATTTCTATTTCAATGGTTTGCCTCAGTACTTTTCTTTAATTAATACTGTTTATGCTCACTGATGAATAATTCAGAGTCATGCAAGCAACAGATGTCAGAGGATTCTAAACGACTTTCCCTGAATTATTTATTATTTCCAAAAAAGTAACAGGTTTGTTGAACAAGTAATTGGCAACACAGATGTAGATCAAGGTTTGTCAGCAGGAAACAAGGTTTATTACTGTTTTCCTTTTTCTGCATGTAACTAACCAGGATCCCATTGTATCAAGGGAGTTTACCTGATACCCATGCAAAGGGGTCATTTATTCATCCTGGTTGCTGATTGGGGAGCTGGCACCTTGTTTGGGTCCCTAGTTGTGTGTGGATGTCAAAACGTGAATGGGAATTCACCCAAAAAGTAATTAACGAATGTAGCCTTGAAATATCTCTCAGACATAACTTAGTGCAGGTTTCCTGAAAGAACATCTTTGTTTGCAAAGATATGCTAAGAATAGAGACCTAGGGGGAAAAATAGTAATTTGGCACATATGTAAAGGTTTATGTATAAGAATGTTCTCTGCACGGAGGCTCAGACCAGGGCCAAATATAAATATCCAGCAATGAATAATTAATTCAGCTCTGATAAATCCAACCAGTAGAATATTATATAGCCATGAAAACCATGTATTTTTAAATTTAGAAATCTATCAACATAGTAAATGGAAGTCGATATTAAGTGAGAGAGAGGTTATTAAAAGTGTGGTTTCATTTCTGTATATGTGGGTTTTGGCGTTGTTTTTTTTTGTGTGTATGTGTATGCGGACATAGAGAAAAGTCTGGAAGGAACTTCCCCAACCTATTAATAGTGGTTATTTATAGTGGCTTATTTATCCAGGCTGACTTCTTCTGCTTCTCTTGTTTTCTAATCTTTGCGAATTTAGTTAGGCATGTATTAGTTAAAGTAAGAATTCCAGCTGTTAAAACGAGGTATAACATTGAGATTTTCAAAAATGAATTTCTCTCTCATTTTGCAGTATGAGGCAGGTATTTCAGATATGCTGGTGAATCTGTTTTATTCAGATATTCATGGACCCAGATTCCTTCCAAATTGTGGCTCCTTCATTCCCAGGGTTTTGACATCTTCTACACGAGCAGATGGGGGGCCATTACAAGGAAGAAGAGAGAGCATGGGAGAAACCCTAGTCTCAAAGTGGCATGTATTACTTCAGCTCACATCCCTTAACGGGGCTATTTTCACATTGCTATACCCTACCGCCAACTGCAAGTCATGCTGAGAACAGAATCCCGATAAGGCATGTTTGTGACCAGCTACCACACTATGCTACAGAGGAAGGAGAAAATGAATTTTGCGGACAATTTTCAGTCTCTGCTGAATGTATTAAATGTATAAGAAAAATAATTGTAAACATTTTAAAGGGTTAGAATTTTGGATTAGATAGCTTTGGAGGACACTTCCTGTAAGAATTAAGAGTACAGAGGAGGTATAAAATCTGGGCGCTGTCTTCAAGGGATTTACAATCTGACATAGTAACTGCACCAATAACAATTCAAAGTCATGTATACAAAAGGCCAAAAGAGTGGCCCACATAGATGCAGAGGGGAAAAAATCAGCTAGGATAATGGAATAAGGCTTAGATGAATTATTTTTATTTATTTTTGCCTAATATTTCCCACTTACTATTCAGTGTATAATCAATGCTTTTATTTTAAATGCTATCTTCTCCACTTTCCCCACTATCTCTTCTAGCCCCCTGTCCTTCCCTCTCCTTCCTCTTAATCTCAGGCCCCTCAGGATGTTTGCTGATGTCCATTGGTTTTTGAAAGCGTTTAATATCATCTAAGTGCTTGCTATGTAAATATCCAGTATTTGTTCTTATTGTTCTGATGTTGCTGCAAGTCATTCTCTCAATTTCCCACCATTTTGTTAAAAATGGCCATTTTCATCCTTTCTTATGGCTGTATAATACTCCATGGTGTGGCTATACTACACCTTCTTGAGCCAGTTGTCTGTCTGTGGACATTTGGGCTGCTTCCATGTCCTGACTTTGTAAATAATATGCCTGTGAACACTGTGGATTTTTTTTTTTTTATTGATGGCTTCATATTCTGTGGATATACGCCTGAGAGTAGGATTGCTAGGTGCTTTGGTTTTACCATTTTTAGATTTTTAAAAAAGATTTATTTATATCTGGAAAAGGACATAAAGGCAGCTAAAACATTTTAATAAGGAAATTTGTGATTTGTTTACTGACATGTGAGTTAGTGGAATACAGGTGACCTTGGTGTAGTAAACACAACCAGGGGCCAAAGATTAAAAGATAACTAAGACCAGGCCCCTGGCTTGGGTGTTGTATGGGCACCAGAAGGAGAGCAGGGCTACAAGTCACGTGACTTGTTCCTCCCTTAGGTGTGTGTCGATTGCTGTGGCAGCCCAGAGGAGGGAGTGGTTGATTACACAGGGGACAGAAAAGGGGCAGAGAAGCAGAGGTGACATTTGAGCTAGAATCCTCTCTTATTATCTGCAGTGCATGTACTAAATAGTATACTTAACCATAGGTTTCATTAATGATTTTTTTATTCAAAGGGAGTAGATAAAGTGATAAATCAAAAGGGATTAAAAAAACTCAGCACATAAAATGTGAAGTCAGATGGAATGAATGAACTGCCTGGAGTGAGCTAGCCCCAGTCCCATGCAGGTGCACCCGGGCCCCACTGGGGTCCAGAACTCCCTGTGATGGGTGTTTGTTCTGCCTTAAGTATCAGTGTGGCGATTTGTCACATGAGTTTGTAAGTCTTCCATGTGACAGTAGTGTTCAGGTGAGGGGACAATGGGACAGGGGAGCATTGCGGAAAGGGGCCCCATCCTCTACCCCAAGCTTCCTGAGGTGGAGTTCCTTGCTGCTTCTTCACCTTTCCACCCCTTACACCTCATTCCTTCTCTCTCTCTCTCTCTCTCACGCCCCTCCCCCCTCCTCCCCCCCCCCCCCGTGAGAGAGAGAGAGAGAGAGAGAGAGAGAGAGAGAGAGAGAGAGAGAAGGAAAGAACTGTTTCCATCCCATTCAAAAACTGGGACTAGGGCCTCCCTGGTGGCGCAGTGGTTGAGCGCCGGGCTGTGAAGCTGCCTGCAGCCTCTGCAACACCGGTTCGATCCCCGGCCACCGGGTGAGGGTCCCACATGGCACACAGACCTCTCCTGCCGCCCGCTGCTCCCCTCAGCAGTGTACTTCATCAGTCTGCCTGTTCTGCTCCCCGCTCTGGCTCTGGTGAATTCTCTCACCCTCCCACATTCTGGCTGTACCCAGTGCTTGTATAAATAAATAAATAAATATTTAAAAAAAAAAAAGATTTATTTATTTATGCATAGAAGAACTGGGTGTAGGCCAGAGGTGCAGGGTGTGAAAGGATTCACCAGAGACAGAGTGGGGAGCAGAACTTGCGGATCTATTGAAATACACTGCTGAGGGGAGCAGTGGGTGGGACAGGAGAGGTCTGCTGCGCCATGTGGGTCAGTTCCCTGGTTGGGGATGGAACTCAGTCTGTGCAATGCGTGACAGCACTGAGACTTAACCCCTATGCTATCAGGGAGGCCCCCCATTTTTAGTTTTTAAAGGTAAATCCAGATTATTTTCCATAATGGCGGCATTAGTTCAGATTCCCACCAACAGTGCATTGGAATTCCTTTTTCTCCGTACCCTGTCCAGCAACTTGTTGTTTTTTTGTTTTTTGTTTTTTTAATAGGTACCAGTCTCAGGGGTATGATGGCATCTCATTGTAGTTTTAATCTGCCTCTTTCTTAGGCGCAAGTGAATTAAAAACCTTGCAATTCTGCTTCCTTGAGCTACCAAGATTACTTGCATCTTTGGAAGTAAAACTATTTGGGTTTAGTGACATTTTAGGGTAGCACAGCTTCCCTTTATACCATAGAGGAACTGAATCATATTTTCCTACTGACTGAACAATTTCAGGCTCTGACTGATCTTCACTTAACTGTTGTTTATTGTAGTTATATGCTAAATCCAGAGTGATTTAACACAAAGTATCTTGGAAGGGCCACAATTTAAAGGAAACTCTTGATTTAATAATGTATGTTATTTTAAAAATAAACTTTAAAAATAGGCTTTCAAAGTTTCTTTTTAATACCGTTATCTTGAATAGGGTATTTCAGAACCCATTTGGAAGGCAAATCAGAGGCAACTAGAGATAAAGGGTTTTTTTTTTTCTCCTTTGCATGGCAATTTTTCTTGTTTATGTCGTTTTTGGGTTTTACTTTCTTTTGCATTTTTCTACCTTTGATAGATTTTTTTTTAGTGATCACTTGATAACATTTCCTCCTTCACAATGGGATCAAACCTTGTCCATCTTTTGCTTAGCATCAGATTTTTCAAGTCTGTGGTGTTTAAACCAGTGAAACAAAAAAATATTTTGGTTTTATACAAAACCTCCAAAAGTGAAATAGTGGATTTTGGTTTCTTCTTTAACCTACCCCTGTTATGGTACTTTAAATATGCTGGAATCCAAATGCCTGCGATTTGACATTTTCCTGATAATCCGTGAGATGCAACAAAATGTTTGAAGGAGGACAGTAAGACTCATTTGCTGCTTTGGTGGTTTTGGGGAGGGGAGGGGAATGAAATTCAGGTTGCAGAAGTCCCCAAAGGCAAGAAATATTTCAAATAGCCAAGGTTTGCAAACTGCTGTTTTGCAAATTGTGCTTATTTTAGAAAAAAAATTTCTACAGTTGGGAAGACCTTTACAATTGGAAGATCCGGTGATCCTATTTCTCAGAGGGGGAACTGAAATGCAGTGGTCATGTAGCTCATTTGTGCAAATTTCAGATCCGTGACGGCCTTTCCAGCTGTCTAGTCATCCTGCCTCACACCACACAGCGCCTCTCCTAGTACTGTGTCACCGGAAGACATCTGCTTGCTTCCCACCACCAAAGGGAACTCAGGTGGAAACTCCATTGGGGAGAAGGAAATAACTAGCCCAGCTCATGACTTGAGGGAGTGCTGAGTTGGGACTCGGATGTTCGGTGAGTGAGGGCGCCATCTTGAGGGCGCCATCTTGAAGACACCATCTTGAAGACGCCATTTTGAGGACGCCATCTTTAGATCACAGCTCTTCGAACCCCTTCTCGGATGCTTTGCCTGCAGAGCACCTGCAGAGATGATGAAGTACACATCTTGACTCATAAAATAACAAGTCTGTTTGGGGCAGAAGTTGGACTTGTTGCCAATTTAGGAGCCAAAATATCTCTATGGAGCTGCGTCTTTCTTTAAATTGTTAGAGCACTGAGAATTGAACTCTCACAGTGACAACAAAAATAAAATATTTCCCTCATATCACAAAGCGGTCAAAGAGCTGAAAAGCAATACCTTCTTTTAAAATAAAATTCCCTTACCCCTTTTTGATCAACATTAAGATGAATTGTCCTTTGAGGGTGTGATTCTGGTTTAATCTTTCCAATGTTATGGAAAATGTTTTATGACCTAAAGTTTCATTGATTTCAAAGACAATAAACCCCATTTGTCCCTCCACCCATCACCTTCCCACCCATCAGAGAGCAGAATGGGAAGTTTCTTGTAAAGACCAATCAGTTTGGACTGGTATAGGTAGCTTGGGTACTTTATACTGTGGTTTTTCTACTTGAAAAACCTACAGATATTAATTTGCAAAACACAAGTCTACTTATAACCAAAGAACAGGAAGCTTTATTATGTAGTCAGTACTGCTGATGTCACATAACAGCCATTCTCCCTTTATCCCCGGTTCTTCATCCTGTTTTCCACTCTGTGATACACAGTTGAGAAAGTTTGTAAAAGTGCCTGCGTGATAAGTACTCATGCTGGTTCCTACTCCCTAGCTCAGCCTAATTAGATTCCTGTTAAGCTTGAGATAATTTATAGCTAGCTTTTTCCAGATTAAAAACATACGCCTCTGCTACAATGTTTTGTTATTCTAAATTGGGATTATTCTAACTTTATATCAAAGAATAAATCTGTAGTTTAGTTACCACATAAGATGGTATAATTCTCTAGGGTCCGCTGCTGTCATTGTTAATTTATATGTGACCTTGTTCAGAAAAACATATTTAAGGCAGTGGAGTCCTAATTTACAACTTGCTGGTTTTAATGTTGCCAATTAGTCTGGACCTGTGAAAATATGTCTGATTCCCTAAGAAATCAGACTACACATTTTAATAAAAACTTCAAATGTCATTCTAACTCTGGGTTTCTTTTGATGCTTGGTCATCTTGCCAATGAGAGTGGTTATGTCTAGCACTCCCATCTTACAAACCAAAACAGAGACTTAGAGACCCCGTGACTTACCTAAGGTCGGGAGCATGCAGACACCTGGTCGTACTCCCAAACGTATGGCTGGACTGTCTTTGTAGATGTAGATATGTGTCGATTTCCTGGTGGCCATGCTAAGGGAGCAGCTGCCGTTGGCACAGTGGGAAATGTGTGGAGCACGCAGGAGAGTGTCTGGCTTTTCATCTGGACTTGTGGATTTTGGAATAAGGTATCTGCCAGACGTGGGAGTTGGCAGTAGCTACTGCTGATGGGTGCTGTATGAGAGTAGAATGGACTTGCTAAGTCAGACTGGAACGTCGGGACTTGAAAGGCATTGGAACTGGAGGGAAAAAATGTTATTAAAGATGACTCTTAAGATGTCAAGAGGAAAAAAAAATGACTTCTTAGGTCAGAAAAGCGAAAGCTATCACACTGTGAGAGCCGCAAGCTGAGGAATGGCTTCTTTAGGGCCCTTAAATGCATTAGATTAGTCTGCAATGTGGATTAAGGGACTGAGGGATTTAATAACTTGTGTATTAAAGAATGGCCCTGGAAATAATACTCTATCATAAAAATGTAACCTCTCTAATGGAATTTTAGAAGCAATATTAAAATGATTCGTTAGGTGATGCTTCCTAGATGTATTAAATAAAATATCAAAGGTTGCAATTGATTAAACTGTAACTTGAGCATGTGAGTTATTAAACACTAAATTCTGTTACTAAAGGATTTTTTTCTGAAATGTACTAAGAAATTTTTCTCTTTCGTAATTTATGGTCATTCTGTTGTTTCAGTGTGCCAAAAAAATGTTCTCAGAGCCTTGGCAGTGTTTGGGAATATAGTATATTATCTCTTCCTATATAAAGTGAACATAGTCTATATTGATGGTGGTATTTCATGAGCTGCATTCTCTCTTATGGGCAAAGAAAGGGATAGGCTGTTAAGACACATATGACACTTAGCAAGCTATTAAGGAGTGTAGGTGGAAAGTAGACCTTTTCTTCCTCTCGTGTGGCAGTATACAGTTTTGCTAACCTATGTCTGTGCCCAAACGCCTGTTGAGAAGACAGCACTGGTCTGAGTTGGCACCACTGCACAGCTGGAATACTGCTGTCCACATACCCACTTTGGTGGGTCTACCCACCAAAGCCAGGGCTCCGTGGCCTCCAGAGCTTGAGTGGCAGTTATGAGAAGGGGGTCTCCTCCACCCCATCCACCGATAAGCAGATGGAGCAAACATGGAGGCGGGGGAGGCAGGGAAGTTACGTTTTGAATGCAGGGACATTATGAGGAATAT
Organism: Talpa occidentalis; assembly: GCF_014898055.3. Taxonomy (NCBI): domain Eukaryota; kingdom Metazoa; phylum Chordata; class Mammalia; order Eulipotyphla; family Talpidae; genus Talpa; species Talpa occidentalis. Next base: position 125,950,594 of record NW_023605083.1, on the reverse strand, counting down.
AATTGACTGACATGTGGCTATACATTTGCAGCACTTGGAGTAGAGGGAGAATTAGGGGCACCCAGGAAATCCCCTCTTGTCCTTCATGCTCTTTCCTGGAGTTCCCAAAGCAGCATGTTCTGTATTGCAGAGTGGTGTGGAATTTATCCCTAAATATACAATACAAATGTGAAACGTGACCATCGGTGAGAATCGTCACAAGCAAGTTGCTCCATTATGCGGTTAGATTGCCTTTATTCTCCGTGGACAAGAGCCTCTCCTCCTTTCTGCTATTGCTCAAATTTAGAGACTTTTCTTTCATTTGGCAAAACTTTATGTCAAAGGAATGAGTGAATGTTTCACTGTGTCTAACTGACAACTCTACAGTGCCCCAGTACTTAGTCCAAGCCAATTCTGAGTGAGTGGCTTCTGGCAGAATCGGTAATTTGCAAACTCTAAGAAAGGGGAAAGTTTACATTCTTCCAGCTGCCAAACTTTGGGCTTCACGGTGAATCACTGGGATAGACTTTCTGGGCCAAGTGTGAGTGTTGCTCCAGGCTACTGGTCTGAGGCTGGGGGAAAATGACGAGTTTATTTAGCTGCGTGGCCAGCGCTCAGACACATGGGCTTGGGCCCCAGCCACCAGGGCCTAAGCGACTTCCCCTGGAAAGCCTCTTTTCATGTCGTCCCTTGTGTAGGATCACCACGGATTGCTGATTGAAGAGAAGGATTAGCCAGCACCACTGATCAGAGAAGAGCTGTGGGTTTTTTAATTCTCTCTCTGTCGCAGAGATGTCAGTAAAGGGGAAAGCTTACTCACTTGAAAGTTTCGGATTACCCAGCAGCTCAGAAGAGCCGGTGCTGGAGGAATTTTCTCCTTGCTAGAGTTTTTCTTTGCCCCTAGAATACTAAGCAAAAAGGAAGGGAAACATGAAAGATTGTCCCATTAAAAAAAATGTTTGAGTCAACCCATCAAAGAGAAAATCAGAGATTTCTCAACTAACAAATAAATGGCATTGCTGCATTGGGAATCAGAAACAGCCGCCATGATAAAATTATTTGGGAATTAATCATCAGTTGGCTCATCGTCCCAGCATGGAGCATATCAAAATTCACCTCGTGTTGTCTGGAAGCTGGCAGCCTTGTTGTTATATAACATGAAACACAGGATTTGCCAGCCAGCCCTCAATGTGTCCTGGGGGAGTTGAGAGGCTCTTTAACTTTGTCTTGAGTCAGCCAGTCCTGCCAAATACATTTTGTTGGCCTGGGGTATATTGGGCACAGACCTCAGGCTTCACGATTTTATGGATGACAGGTCTACCTTTGGGATTTGTCCATACCAGAGAGAAGTGAGGGGCATGCAATGAAATCCTTTTTTCTGCTTTTTCAGTTTGGAATTTTGGTAAAATACACATAATAGAATTTACCATCTTAACCAAAAAGTGGGACTCTTAAGAACCGTGTTTTTGACCCAGTTCTCACTCTCACTGTCTTCCCCACTGTTAAAGGAATACTATCCCCAGCAACTTGGGTGCCATCTTTCTTTTTAAAAGGTGATATCATTTCAGAGATCGCCTTCATTTATGACCCGTGTATCATCTTTGGTTCCAGAAGTCTCACCACTGTGGCAAAGGCAACAGTCTCCTGCTTGTCTCTTATCTTCTCTTCCACCTAGAATCCCAGAATCCTAGAGTTTGTAGTAGTCTAAAGCATCACTCTTCCCTAGATCTAGCTTTCACTCACATAGGAATCCCCTTTCTAGCATCGAACAAGGGATTGTCCAGAGCTGAGGGACACAGCCTATTTGACATACTAGAAGAGGATGTAGTCCAGTGGCAATAAGTACATTGGTTTTCTACCATCACCACTGTCCATCCACAGAAGTATTTCATCTTGTAAAATTGAAACTGTATTCCTTAAATAATAGCTCTTCATTTTCCCTTCTCCCTAGCCCCTAGCAACCACCTGTCTCATAAATTTGATTATTTTAAGTTCTTCTTATCAGTGGTGTCTTACAATAGTTGTGCTTTCCCCAAGGTTTATCCATGTTCTAGCAAATGTCAACATGCCCTTCCTTTTTCCAAGCCAAATACTATTCCATTGTATGGATAGACTGTATTCTATTTATCCCTCCATCTGTCAATGCATGAATTGCTTCTACTTTTTGACTATTGTGAATACTAATATGAACAGTGCTGCTATGAACACGGTGTACAACTATTTCTTCCTGGAAGTGGATTTGGTGAATCATAAGGTAGTGGACTCCTTTTTGAAAATAGAAAAGTACCCTGAATCACATACAGTGTTATAAACCAATGTTACCGCGATAAAATTCTAAAGACAATAAAAGAGAGAAGTATCATGAGAACCCATGTCTACCCTAAGAGTACAGGACCTGACTGCTTGCTCTGTTCCCTGGGCCCACTCCTGCAATTAGTCGCTTGCCCCTGGTCATAGGCTTGGTGGGACAAGGGAGTCCTGTCCTCAGCAGAGATCACCAGTGTGGAATGTCTCAGCTCGACCCTACATCTGATTAGCTCACCAGAGTGCAGAGAAGTTAAGAAAGTAAAGATCAGATCACATAAGATTTATTTATTTATGCATACAAGAACTGGGGTACAGGCCAGAGGTGCGGGATGTGTGTGAAAGGACTCACCAGAGACAGAGTGGGGAATAGGAGGATCTACTGAAATACACTGCTGAGGGGAGCAGCGGGCGAGACAGGAGAGGTCTGCTGCTCCATGTGCGTAGCTCCCTGGCCGGGGATCGAACTCATGCTGCAGTGGCTGTGGACAGCTTCACAATGCTGCCCTTAACCTCTTCACCATCGCCTCCCTTTTCTTCTTGTGAAAACTAGTTTGCATGACTATGTAGCTATTTTACCCTAAACTTGAGGAAATGAATGGCGCTCCAGGTTGGCTGCACATTGGCATCACCTGGTTGCTTATTGATATTGAAACTCACCTCCAAGACTCTGATTTCATTGGTTGAGGCCTGGCCTGGTCTTGGGGATATTTGAAAGTCTCATGTGAGTGTCCTCTGGGTTCCAAAGCACCCAGGTCAGTAACTGATTATAAATGAAAAGTTCCTCCCTCCTGATCTTTCTGTCTTCTTTTTGGTTATTTTTAAAGAATACATCTGCAAATTTGTAAATCTCAGCCCAAATATTAAAGACTTTCAAAAGGCTTTTTTATTCTTTAAAATGAATGAGGCTGCATGGTGTCATTTCCAATCCAAGAACAAGGAGACCTAGCTGCACTCTTGTGCATGTCTTTATCTAACCAGGGGTGATAAATTACTTAACTTGTTTCAGGCTGCAGCTATTTGTTTGTTTAATTGTTTAAATCTTGTCTTTAACATTAGAATATGAATTGGCACATTAGTTAAAGAGTGAAATCAATGATGCATTTTAAAATATTCCTCCTAGGCATCTCTAGACCCAGAACTGCCTGCTTGTGTCTGTCCAGGCATCTTTCTTCCTTTCCTTTTTCCTAAAATGTAAAGCAAAAAAAGTTCCTTCTAGCTCTAACATGCCATGACTTTGAATGAGCAGGTGGGCTCAATGGGGAGTGAGGGAGGCTTGTGGGCCTGTAAGTGTGGGTAGCTCATGCTGCAGCGATAAGGGGCTGGTGGATAAGGGAGCCCCCCTTGGGCACTGCTGGGGGTCCTGGTGCTCCAGAAGCAGCCTCAGGGCATTTCTGATCAGTAAACAAGAGGATCCAAAATGAAGATCTCTAGAGATCTGTGAGCTATTAAGAAAATAGGATTGTCCTGCCAGGAAGACAGTTAGAATGTGTTGGGAACTGTTTAAGTGATGGAGAGAACATAACAGAGCCTCAGAGTGTCCATCTCTATGAAAATCGTCACCTCCTTGCACCATCCCCCTTGTGCCAAAGAGCAGTTAAAGTCAATATTTCTCCCTGAAAATTCTTTCAAAGTGTGTGCTTATTCCTCCCCTCCTCTGATCCTATTCAAGGAATGTGAATACCTAGCATTTTTGTCTTTCTTTTTTCCCTTTTCAGATTAACACAGCTAATGCGATTGAATTATGGGGCCAAGGGCTATTAGTGTAGAGAACCAGAGAATGTAGCCCAGCCCTGGACACCTCCAGGCAGGGAATTTTACTTTCATGGAGGCTTCTTAGGTCCATGGGAAAGTGAGAGGACCTCCTGGGGGGCGGCCGGGTCAGCCTCTGGAACGGAGAGCCGGAGCCAGCCCCTTAGCGTGTGGCCGGCAGGATGACGCAGAGAGCCGTGTGAATGCAGCCAGTGGCTGCAGCTGGTGCACTTAACTCTGGGCAGCGCGTTCCCAGGAACCCGAAGGACACTGACGACCATGAGTGATGTAACCCAGATCTGCCAGATGTTGGGAGCCAGCGTGAGTCACATGGGGTGATTCATTAAGAAACATTTTCTGGGTCATCTGGGCTAGGAGCACCGGCTCTCTTCCTGCCATCTGGGGTTGGAGGCACCCAAGTCCACGCTAGGAATCCCCAAGTTCACTCACATCTGTCTAAAATTACAGCCTGACATTCTCCAAGCTGGCATCAGAGAGTCCAGACTCTCTGGTCTCTGGCTTGTAATTTGTTAAAGGATTTCACCACTTTGGGTACTGGAGGGTGAGGGTGAAGCCACTTAAAATCATACGAGTAAGTTGTGTGAGGTTCCTATACATTCTGCTAAAATCAGAAGTAGGATGAGATTTTGCAGGAAGGGAAGCACTGCTGGCATTGTAGCCAATGCAGTGCCAGGAATTGGGGTCGTCTTTGTTTTATGTGTGCAAGATGAGAATACATATTTCTGAAAAGTTGTAAGTTAACTTTTTTCGGATTTTGCTTTTCTTTGCTTTTTTTAAAATTTTTCTTTAGTAAGCTAACTTTTAAAAAGCTCTTTGTGGGTCTATAGCACACAGTTGGAAAAAGTGTATGCATTGCTGGGTAAAATTTCACACCCAGGTAACAGCAGTGGGTTGAATAATGCCCCCTCCCCAAAATATACCCCCCCAGAGCCTGAGAATATCATCTTATTTGGAAGGTGGTCTTTGGAGATACAATTCAGTTTAAGGTTCCTGAGATGAGATGGTCCTGGCTTACCTGGGCAGGGGGCCCTAAATCCAATGGCAAGTGTCCTGATGTGTCAGAAAACACAGACATGGAGGTGAAGGCCCAATGAAGTCGAGCCAGGAAGGGAGAGGTGTGGCCACTGAACAGCCGGAGCCTCAGAAACCAGGAGAGGCAAGGAACAGATCATCCCCTAGAGCCTTCAGAGGGACATGTCCCTGGGACACCTTGACTTCTGACTTCTGGCTTCCAGAACTGAGAAGGAATAAATTCCTGTTGTGTTAAGCAACCAAGTTTGTCGCAATTTGCTATGGAAACTCAAACAATAACCAACACTGTCAGATCAGGAAACAGAATGTTACCCAAGCCTCAGAAAACCCCCAACCCCTCCTTACCCCTCATTCCTGTCCTCACACTACCCCCAGGAGAACCACTATCCAGTCTCTAACCCCCCCTTTCACGCCCTTGGAACTTAACGAAATGGGATCATGTGGTATGTGGTCTTGTGTATCAGGCTCATTGAACTCAGCACGGAAATTGTGCCCACATTTTGTGTGTTTGGTCAATATCATTGCTGTATAGTGTTCCCGGGTATGAAAAGGCCACACTTTATTTATTCTCCTCATCTGTGGGCATTTGAATATCTGTTGCAAATAGTGCTGTTCAGGAGTCTGTTATGTGTCTTTTGGTGACGATCCATATGAATTTTTGTTGGTTGAATTCTTAGGAGTTGAATTCTTGGGCTATAGGCTCTGTAGATGTTCAGTTTTAGTACATATCGCCAGTTTTCCAATTAATTTTTTAACAATCATTTTTGGAATCCTTTTGTTAAGTGGAGAATCCAACAGCGGATTCAATGATCACTCTGTATGGCTACTGTGTAAGGTCTAAGTGTTGGACTTAGGGTTGTGTGGGAGCAAGAAAGCACCCTGCTTCCTGACTAGGATCTCCGTATTCACAAGGTGGAAAACTGCATGTCTCAAAAGAGCCCGTTACAGGGCTGAGCAAATGGCAGAGCACCCCAGGTCTGGGAGCTAGAGGGGCTGGGGTAGTAACTGCAAATTTTAAATATTCTTAATCCATCACCGGAAGGACGAATGGCCCCAGCTGCTGTATCTTCCATCTCAAGTCTCAGAAACAAATCTGCCATCTTCGAAAAGACCTGGTTTAATTTTCCTTTCCAGCTTTCAGGTTCTGTGCTCCATAAGTTAAGAAGCAACCAAATGACATACAGCTTTTCTAAATAGCCTCCTCTAATAAGTGTGTGGAAATAGTGCTATTGCAGTGGCGTGATTAAAATTTAGCAATGGAAGTTGCTGCTTTTAGTTTGCCTGATGCCCCAGATGCGTGAAGAGATAGGAGAGGGACGGTTTGACCTTGACCTATTAGAACAGGGCATGGAAGATGGAGAAAGGTGTAGTGGCAGCAACCCTAGCTGTCATTGTGCAAGACAAGCCTTCCACATACAAAAGCAATGCATCTTCCTTGCAGGAGAAAAATACAGATCCACCAGAAAATACCCACAAACCTGATACCCATCAGTGCTGAATATATTTGCATATATACCACATCTATAAACCTTTCTTCCTATGCAAATCTTTGTTTCTGCAGTCAACAAGTGTTTATTGAATGCTGGTCTTGTGCCACTCCCTGGAAATATAATGTGAATAAAATATAAAACACCCCTGTCCACATGGAGCTGACATTCCTGGGGGAGCTTGTGCATATGTGTTGTTGAAAGGGGTCGCATGAAGTACATGTCCTCATACACTGCCTTTTTCCTCTAAATAATACCTTTCATATCTTTCCAAGTAATAAATAGTATTCTTTTTTTAAAAAAGATTTATTTATGCATACAAGAGCTGGGGTACAGGCCAGAGGAGCAGGGGGTGAGCGGATTCACCAGAGACAGAGTGGGGAACAGAACAGGCAGACTGACTGAAATACACTGCTGAGGGGAGCAGCAGGCGAGTCAGGAGAGGTCTGTTGCACCATTAAGGTTAACACCCTGGTTGGGCATCGAACTCATGCTGCAGTGGCTGGAGAGAGCTTGATAGCACTGTGTCTTTCAGGGAGTCCGTGAATAGTATTCTGATAGAACTTTTATAGCTTTCTCAGTGAACAAAACCCCTGCACTCCAGAACGGTGCCTCTCTTGGGATGGATTTGATTTGTAGCAATTCCTATTGTTTGTAATAGATCAAAATTTGCCTCGACTTTATCAGAGCATGAAGTAGTAACATTGTACTTGCCTGGCTACCTCTTAGAATTAGGCCAGCCCTTGGTAACCACGTGAGAGATTTTCCATTTCTCCTGGGGATTTTTGGAAGGCAGATGCGGATTTATTTATCCAGTTGTGTTGAGATATAATAGACCTAAACACTGTGTGAGTTCAAGGTGTACAGCATAATGACTTGACTTGCATGTATTGTGAATACTTTCCATTTCTCAGTGAGTGGCACTTAACCTCCTCAATCTACTGAATAATTACAGTACATTCAACAGTTTATTAATCATGGAACACTCACTAAAATTATTCCCAATCTTGTTGGCTTTGGAATCTCTAGCATTTTTCCAACTTTGTTCCTGGGGAAAATTAATTTCCAGGATGAAAGGGTTCTGTGGTCAAATAAATTTGGGAAATGCTGCCTGGGGTAAATAAAGTTACTTACTAGGTTGTACAATAAAGGACTTTTCAGAGCCTATGCGATGCCCCTGGGCTTTGGGTTTTTCTAGAATGGAGGTAATTTAATCGTTCAACTATTTATTGATTATCCATACGCCAGATGCCTGGGTAACAGTAGTGATTGGGGCAGAGTGATAAGGTCTCTATCCTCAAATCCTCAGTGGTTGAAACAGTAGGTAAGCAAGTAAATCTATAAATGAACAAGTAATTTCTGATAGTGATTAAAGCAGAAAAGACAATAAAAGAAGTAAACATAATAGAGTGGAGGTTTGGGGTAGATAAATCTCAGGGCTGTGTCTACATGAATTTTGCAGGTTGTGCCAGGGGGATTCAGCTCTTTTGCCTAGAGTATTAATTGACGTGAAGCCAGTAATTTCTGACTATCTTTGTTTTCCTATCTCCCTTTCCTGTTCTCTTTAACACCCAAATCAGTTGCTGTACCTGAGTTCTTTTCTTGGCCTCTACTTCTGGGCAAACTCACTCAAAGAACTGGCCTATGCCAGGGTCAAGCCTGTAGCCTTGGGGCCTCCCTGGTGGCTCAGGGGTTAAAGTCTCAGCACTATCAAGCTACTACCAGCTACTGACCGAGATGGTGTAGCAGACCTCTCCTGACTGGCCAGCTGCTCCCCTCAGCAGTGTATTTCAGTAAATTCCCCTGTCATGCTCCCCACTCTGTCTCTGGTGAGTCCTCTGAACCTGCTCCTCTGCACCTCTGGCCTACACCCCAGTTCTTGTATGCATAAACAAATAAAAACAAATCTTTGAAAAAAAAACAAAAAAAACTTCCACTTTGTTGAGACTTACAGAGAGCATCCCTGAAGCCCCTGTGGGTGAACCCTCCTGAGAGCGCTGTGCAGTTAGCCCTAGAAAAAAATGGTCTCCTTTGCCAAACTTCTGGAGTCATCTAACCCGGACTCATACACAAGATTGAAGAGAGTTAGTGCTACGGAAAGTAAGCAGAATGACTTCTGCCTAGGTTATTTTAGAATGTCTTCTGTCTGGGTTATTTTTTTTAACCTAGATGTTCACACAAGACACGTCATTATAAACTCACTTTTTTTTTTTTTAAGCTCACTTTTAAAACTATTTATAATGGCAATCTCTGTGTGGATACACTTGTATCTACCACATTCTTCTAGCAGCAGCTCCTTCAACAAATAAACAAAAATGTGACTGTTCCCTTAATGATGGACATTTAGGAAGTTTCCATTTTTTTCTACCAGTAAGAGAAATCTGTCTCTATAGTTCCTTTGATTGTTTGTTTATATATTTGTACATGTGTGTATTTTCTCAGAACAGATTCCTAAAATGGAGTTGCTAATCCAAAATAAGCACATCGTCAGTTCTGACTGACATTGCCATCTTGATTTTGCAAAAGTCATACCACTTTATAGTCAGACGAACAGTGAATGGTCTGATTTTCCATACTTTCTCCAATACTGCATAGAGCACATATTTGATATTTCTTTTTAATTTTTGCTAATCTGTTGACTGAAAAATCTTGGAGTTATTTTAACTGATATTTCCTTAATCCCTAGTGAAGTCAAACATCTTATTTTATCATTCATGTGTATATAGTCTCATCAGAGACTTGCTGTCTCTGTGCTATGCTCTATGCTATGTCTATGCTCACTGCTTTCTATTACGTTGTTTATGTTTTTCATTGACTTTAAGAACTCATTATATATTACAGATATTAATCTTCACTATCATGTTACAAACATTTTCTCCCACACAGCCTTGTGTATATACTAAAACACAGTGTGTTTATTCCTTAAAGGGATGAATTTTATGGTCACTGAATTATATCTCAATTAAAAAGCTCTTAGCAGTTACATTTCATTACATTTTCCATTACATTTTCAAATCCTAATGTCTTTGGGTTTCTAAAAATTGAACACCAATGACCAGTTATTCATGTGCTTATTGCTATGTAAACATTGCTCTCTGCAGGCCCAGGTGCTGGAGTTCCATTATCTTCTTTGTAGACTCATCACAATCTTTAGAGCACCTAAAAGATAATAGTTCATGCAACAGCATTCAAAGAAATTCTTTTTCCTTATGTATCATCACCTACAGCTTTTTGTTTTCCTGGCATTCCTACTTATATTTCTTTTTCATAAGGACAAAATAGAACTTGCTTTCATCATCTAGTGATCAGATGATGAAAAATCTGATCAGCAACTATCCACTCACCTTTTCATTGATTTTGTGTTGCAACAGGGACTTTGTTGCTGCTTTGCTGCAAGAATGTGATGAGGGACACAACAGTCTTGGAGCAGGTTTGCAAGGCATGACTCTGCTACTGGAGCAGAAGTTCTTGTGCCATTTATTGAAAGCACACAGGCTAGTAAAAGCTGATCATGCAACACTGGTATGAGGAATAAGGTCCCGGTGGTAGGGGGTGGGGGAGAGCAAAGGAGGACAAAGTTTTAGGAGGAACAGAGAAGGGGACATCGTGATCATACATCAAGAGACATTTGCATCAACAAAGTATTCGATATTATCTCGGGCAGAGTTATCCAAGACCACCATGGAGGTAGTCATGTAATCAGGTCAACAGCGACCTAGGCGTCCCTGGGCCTGCCTCATGATACGGGCTATACTCTAGATAGTCAAGGAATGCTCTGCTGTGATTTGCAGATAGCAAATAGGTCACAGTTGCCCACGAGTGCTCAGCTCATAGGAACCCACACTTTGGCTCAGCATTTGACTGAATTTCTCATCTTCCTCTTTTTTGGTTCTCTTTTGTCCTTTATTTTGCAGTCTCTAGAATATGGGTATACCCTCTTGGAACTCCCACATAAAAAAATATGGGAGGTAAATTTTCCGAATCCTAGCATGCCCAAAAATACCTTCATTTTGATCTTCTACTTTGCCTGTTTCTGGGTCTCCTCATCTGTGCAATAGGGGTGGTCATAATTGCAACTACCTCCTAGAGTGATTAATGAGAAGTACACGAGCTAGTGTTCAAAAAGCTGTTAGACAGTCTTTGATACGTAATATATTTGTTCGGTAATCATCAGCCTCCCGTGTTGTAATTGAAGTGTATTAGATGTGCCGCAGTGTTCCACGCACTGAGACTATGATATGGACCAACGAGAAAGTTGTGTGATTAAGTAAACAATCCTATCACCAGAATTGCGCCATCGGCTTATGAATCGTCCCTTAGTGCTTTTCTCCTTTTGCATTCATACAGTCATAATCTGTGTTTTAGGATTTACTTCCTTTTAAGGTCACTAGACCGTTCTCTGCTCCCTGGATTTTTAGTGAAGCACAGTCATTTCCAGGAAATGGATTTAAATTGTAATGCAAATTTGGTTTCAATGTATGAAAGCAGTTTTGGAGAGTAACAATACAAGCTACTTAAGGAGGATAGAAAATTTAGGATCTTGAAGATTTAAGGAATAGGTTGGCCCAAGTACAAATGCAGAACCACATAAAACCATCAGCCTGATCAATCTATGGTGGCTGCTTGTGTTAGGGGGAAAAGGATGTCAATTCCATATAGGCTTTGTGGACTCCACCCCCACCCCAGGTCAAAGCCAAAGACACTGGGAACTCCAAATCCCATCACCACCCAAGGGAAGGTGGCTGGGACCTGAGGGTGGGGTTCAGCAGCCAGGTGGATACAAAAGGCAGACACGTGGGCTTTGGGATCCCCCATTTTTGGCTCTCCACCAGCTCGCTGCGTCCGGCCAGCTCTGAGAGTGACTTTGGGTTTCCAGGTCGTTGGATCGGGTAGGACGCATTAAAGACTTTATTTCTCTATTTTCTCCCTGAGTTGTACATTTTCCTTATTTCCTTTTCTCTTGTAAATAAACCTTTTATTAACCCTTTTGTGTGTGTCTGTAGTAGAGTATTCATAAGTCCCTTTAAAGCGCGCGGGTGAGGACCCACAGCCAGGAACCCGTTTAATATCGGGGCTGCTCTATAACACTTGGAACACTGTGTTGAAGAGGCATTTAGGCTGTTGGCAGTAAATGGATGCTTGCCCTGGGTAGCTGTGCAATTGTCATTCTTGGCCTCACCTATCTTTTCTTATGGAGAAAAGTACTAGGTGTTACTGAGAGGATCTGAACAGGGAGACTGAATCTAGTGTTCTGTGGTACTCCTGAAGGCTACAGGGGAAATTTGAGTGAGATTCATAGGATGATGTTGACTATGCAAAGGAAAGGGGTGGAGAGAACCATAAGTACAGGGGATCCTAGGAGTTAGAGAATAGATCAATGTGTCTGAGGCACTTGCAGGAGCTGGAGGGGGAGACACCCAGACATGTCATCCATCGTAGGCTGTGAAGAAGACCAAGCCCTTATTCCAAGAGCAGCTGAAGAAGGGATTTGTCAGAGAAAGTAATAAAAACAAACTTGCAGTAAGGAAAAGGGAGCAGAGGACAAGAGTGGATTTGGACACTCTTTTAGAAGCTATTATAGGGACCAGCTATTATAAACAACCAGCTATTAAGTGGTTGTTTCCTGGAGCAGGGCAGCAGCTGTGGCATGGAGAGAAGTCAGTGAAGAGGACAGTTACTGAGAAATCACTTGACAGGATGTGATGGGGGTAGGGAGGCATCAAGGATCCTAATTCACACATTTTCCACTTACAGAAGTGGGTGAAAAGTTGGTAGGACTGGGAGAAAACTTGACACCGAAACACTTCATCTCACTTCATCTCACAAACGAGAAACACTTTATCTCACAAACAAGTGTAGTAAAGTTTAGCAAGATAGTGGAGTAGGCCTCCCTGGTGGCTCAAGGGGTTGAGCGCAGTGCTGTGAAGCTGTCCACAGCCTTTGCAGTACAAGTTTGATCCCCGGCCAGGGAGCTACCCACATGGTGCAGCAGACCTCTCCTGACTGGCCCACTGCTCCACTCAGTAGTGTGCTTCAGTCTATCTGCCTGTTCTGTTCCCCACTCTGTCTCTGGTGAATCTTCACACCACCCACACCTCTGGCCTGTACCCTAGTTCTTGTAATCATAAATAAATAAATCTTAAAAAAAAGGGGGACTGATTCTCAGAGTTGGCAGTAGAATACTGGTGGCTCCTTCTGTCTTGAAGAGAAATGAAGGACCACATTTACACTGTGGGAGACTTCTTTGAAGTTTGTATATTCTCCAGCTTTCCAGGAGTCTGTAGAACATCCTCAGGAATAGGATTATTTCACCACTATATGAACAAAAGTTGGTTTCATTTTCTTTTGTGTCTGCCTTGAAGTCTAGAGCAAATGAAAACACAACAACACTGTATAAAGAAAACACAAAAATATACTCAGATCTGCCCTTTTTCTCAGGTAGGTGCATAACGGGTCTTATCTAAAGCAGCTAAAAAGACACTGAGGCTTTGCTTTTTTGCTATTCTAGGAACAGGCAACCACATGTGCAAAACTATTGAAGACAAGTTTTTGATCTTTTGTGGAAAAGCTGTAAGGACATGGCTAAAGTCTCTCTAGAATCCATTCTTCTCTGGGGCAGAGGGAAGACCTGGAAAACTTATTTTAACAAAGGAAGGCTTTCATTTGTATTTTGAGTCATCTTTCTTTTTTCCTTGACCAATTTAGCTAAAGATTTGTTGATTTTGGTCTTTCAAAACACATTCTTTTGGTTTTATTGATTTCTTACTTTTTTAGATTTAGTTTGCTATTTTTCTAGTGTCTTCAAGTGGAAGTTTAGGTTATTAATTTGAGATCTTTTTAAAGAAATTCATTTATAGCTAAACACTTCTCTATTGGCACTGATTTAGCTGTATCCCATAAGTCTTGATATGTTGTGTCTTCACTTTCATTCATCTAAAAAATACTTCTAATTTCCTTTATGATTTCTTTGACTCATTGGTTATTTATTTAAATTGTTTAATTTCAACATATTTTTGAATCTCTCAAATCTTTAATTTCTCTCCATTGTTGTCAGAGAACATGCTTTGTATGAATTCAACCATTTTGAATGGATTGAAATGTATTGTAACATGTTCTAACGTATGGTTTATCCTGGATAAACCAGTGCACGGTTCCATGGGCACTGAAAAGAGTATATATATTCTCCTGTTAGATGGAGTATTCTATAGACTTATTACATCTGGTTGGTTTATAGTGTCCATGTCTTCTATTTCCTTTGGGATCATCTGCCTAGTTGTTCTAGCCATTGTTGAAAGTATGGGTATTGAAGTCTCCAGCTATCATAGTTTAATGGTCTATTTCTTTTATCAATTCTGTCCATTTTGGCTTTATGTATTATAGGGTTCTGATAGGTGCGTACATGTTTATGATTGTTGCATCTTCCATCTTCCTGATAGTTTAATACTTTTATAAAATATCTCTCTTATCTCTGATAACATTTTTTGGTTTGTTTTAAAGTCTACTTTGTCTGATATTAGTATAGCCACTCCAGCTTTTTTTATGGTTACTGTTTACGTGATTTTCCCTCCTATCTTTACTTTCAACCTATGCATATCTTTGGGTTTTTTTTTTAAAGATTTATTTATTTTTATACAAGAGCTGGGGTACAGGCCAGAGGCATGGAAGGGTGAGAGGATTCACCAGAGACAGAGCAGGGAGCAGAACTGGCAAACAACCAAAATACACTTTTGAGGGGAGCAGTGGGTGCGACAGGAGAGATCTGCCGCGCCATGTGGGAATCTCTCTGGCTGGCCGGGAATCGAACCCATGCTGTAGAGGCTGCAGAGGCTGCGGAAAGCCTCACAGTGCTGCGTTCAACCTGCTGCGCCACTGGGGAGGCCGTATGCATAACTTTGAATCTAAAATGTCTCCTGTAGACAGCATATAGTTAGATCTTGATTTATTTTTGTCAAGTCTGATGATCTTGGCTTTTTGATTGGATTTCTTAATCAGCAATCATTTAATATCTGCCATTTTACTTTTTATTTTCTATAACTTTTCTCTTTTTTTTCTCCTCTGTTCTCGTTTTACTGCTTTCTAGTGTAGCCTTTTAATTAATATTTTTCAGTTTTGAAAAAGCTGTTTTCTGAGTCGGTACACTAGGGTTTACCATATCATATTTGGTCTGAATCTATTTCACATTTATACTCACTTAATTCCAGTTACAGAAACTTTAGTCCTGTAGAGATCTATTCCTATTCCCTCTTTTTGTACTATAATGCTATGAATATTACATCTGTTACAAATCTAACATATGTTGTTATAATTATTACTTTATATAATTTTAAGTCTTTTTTTATAGTCCAGAATTCTTTTTTCTTTTCCACACCTACCATGCCATGAATCTGTAGGAAATAGTTTCTAGCAGCTCATGTTCCTCTACATTGGTTTTCTCAAAGTGTTCTCTGGGTGAAGCAGGCTGGAACTTCAGCAGAACCCAAGTACCTTCCCCCTTGGCTTCCTTTTTATTCTAATTATTTTCTTTGACACGTTTCAGGAAGCTCTCTTGACTCTTTTTTTTTTTTAAAGATTTATTTATTTATGCATACAAGAGCTGGGGTATAGGCCAGAGGCATGGAGGGGGGGGTGAGAGGATTCAACAGAGACAGAGTGGGCCACAGAACAGGTAGGTCGACCGAAGCACACTGCTGAGGGGAGTAGCAGGCGAGACAGGAGAGGTCTGCTGCGCCATGTGGGTAGCTCCCTGGCTGGCCAGGGAGTGAACTTGTGCTGCAGAGGCTGCGGATAGCTTCATAGTGCGGTGCTTAATCCCTTGCGCCACCAGCGAGGCCCTCTTTTTTTTTTTTTTTTTTTTTTTTTTAAGACCTGCCAGAGATATGGATATGGCACCTCCCTTACCCCCAAGATTGTCAAGGGCCAGCGAGAGCTCACTGGATGCCACAGTATATCTCAGCTCGTAGAGGGCTTAATATACTCAACAGGAACATTAATTTTCTTGACAAGAATCTTCCCCTTGTTTGTTTACTACAACGCCAACTACATGTTGGCTAAGATTATAGGCTCTCCCAGTTTTGCTGTGATAACATGTGGGGCGTTCCTGTTTGAATGATGTCCATCCCCCTCATCTCTACGTCATCACCTTTCCTGTAGAATCACATCTGTGGCCAAAGGAACAACTCTGTGTCTCCTAAAAGACATAAAAACTATAATGAGTGTCTTGCCTCTTTCCATCTGTGTTGGTCATTGTGGTGATTTCCTGGAAGGTCTATAATTTTAAGTCTCTAAAAGAAGCTGAGAGAAGGAAGGAGAGCTTATACAGTAGCCTTCTTAGCAGGTTTCACTTTTGATGGTTTCGGTAACCTGTGGTCAACTGTGGTTCAAAAATAGTATAATAAAATATTTTAATAGAGAGCTCATTCTCAGAGCTTCTGTTGTAGTAAAGTGTTATCATTATTCTATTTTATTATCAGTTGTTATTGTTAATCTCTTACTTTGCTTAAATTATAAACTTTGTCATAGATATGTGTGTATGAGGGAAAAACACAGAATATATAGTGTTTAGTACTATCTGTGGTTTCTGGCATCCAGGAGGGTATTGGAACATATCCCTGCAGATAGGGGAAGGCTGCTCTCCTGGGGGGCTACTCTATATAATTTGTTATATTAACCTTTTTTTTTTTAAAGATTTATTTATTTATGCATACAAGAACTGGGGTACAGGCCAGAGGTGCGGGAGGGTGAGAGGATTCACCAGAGACAGAGTGGGGAACAGAACAGGCAGGCTGACTGAAATATACTGCTGAGGGGAGCAGCAGGCGAGACAGGAGAGGTCTGCTGCACCATGTGGGTTGCTCCCTGGCAGACTGGTGCTGCAGAGGCTGCGGGCTGCTTCATAGTGTAGTGCTTAACCCCTTGCGCCACCAGGAGGCCCATATTAACCTTCTTGTATGCAGTTTCTGACTCTTCATTTCTGTCTGTGGATGTGAGTTACTACTTGGTACCTTCTTATACCTTTCTGTAACACAACTTTGCTTGAACTCATCTCCTTTGTGATATTATTGTCAAATACACCACATTCCTATGTGGTATAGACCTCACATTACAGTTACATACAGATTGTTTTGTACTGTTGGCTTTTAAATTGGTTAAGAAAGGAGAAGAAATGTGCATTTATACTTTCGTAATTACATAATTACTAAGCATTCTGCTTTTGCATGTAGATTTGTATTGTTGTCTGGGATCCACTAGTGATGTTTAACATGCCATTTATATTATTTCCCACTTATTTGTTTTTAAATAGCAAAACCCCAAAACAGCAGCCAACAACCAAAAAGGAAATTGTCTTCAGCACTTCGAATTTTCCACCCTCAGTCTGTCACACCAATGTTGTTATATGAGAATGTTAACCTTAAAACATAGCAACAGTCACCATGCTGGCCATGCTGACCCATGTCTGAATGCTTGATTTTACTCTAAAATATAGACAATTCTCTGGTTTAAGGTTGTCAGCTAGACTAGACCATGCCTGCCCTCCGGGCACCCATCTGTGGGTAGAACTATGCTGAAACATAGTAAAAAAAAAGACCTTACTAGCCACCGCCAGGCTAGAGCTTAAAAGGCAACGCAAAGGAGAACATTTTAATTCCCTTGATTATTTTGGCAAGATGGTGTTTTGTTTCTTTCCTACCCTCCTATGATTGTAAATTATGTTCTGTTGTGCTTTTGTTTAATCTTGTTGTGATTATAAAAGTACTACATGCTCTTGGGGCTGCTTAGGAAATGCAGAAGAAAATAGAAGTTCCAAAAACCCCGAGATAACTACACTTAATATACACACCCCCAGAATGTGTGTATGCTTCTATGCACATATGACGTTTACATGGCATCAGAATTTGGATTTGGGGTTGCTGTCAAGCTAGGAGCCACCTAATAGTCACGCTTCCATCTGTTTATTGCCTCTGATAGCTCTTTGCCTATATCACCTAAAATTTAAGACACAATGTTCCCATTCTTATTTTCTTTTGAATTTCCTTTTGGCTATGACCAAACGTGTATAAAAAAAAGGTCTTAAATTTCCGAGTGTTGGGATTTTGGTTGAGATGTCAGATCATTTTAGTGGGTTTTTGCGGGGAGGGCAGAGTTGACAGTGAGCCTTATACGGTTATTTGGAGTTTCTTTTGGTTTTTATTGTTGTCTATTATGTGATAATTTTTTATAAGTGCTCCATGAGCACATAAAAAGAAAGGGTAGCCTTTATTTTTGTGAATAAAAAAAAAAATCACAACTTTTCTCTGGTTCTTGTCTGCTAACTCTTTGCTCATCCTTTCATTGTCATCATTTCTGTGTTTTCATCCTGTCTCTTACAAACAAAATGCCCCAGGGTTTTATTTTCTACCCAATATGAAAGTTTTTTCCTTTGAATATGGAAGCATAACTTATATTTATCCTTATGACCAATAATACAATCTATCATCTTAGTTCATTTTTATAGTTTCCCTTTCCTTGGGCGTCTGCTGTTTGCTAGATGCGCCGTGACTTCTCCAGTGATTTGAACACTCACATCCTGTTTTTAATTCTTGTTACCTTTAGGTTTTACCAAAGCATCCCCAGACTTTGCTTTCTCTGATCATCAAGGTCAAGATTGTCAGTACTTGGGGCAGTAATTTGTCTCTTCCCTCCTCTTCCCCCTGTATGTCCCCCTCCTTACAACTAATGCCAAGCTCAGGATGCTACTAGTACTTTTTTCTGAATTGTATATTTTAAAATTTCTACTTGTTTAAATATAAAGCACTTTATTTTTATTTTATTTTATAAATATATATATTTACATCATTCTTCCTTTTTGTACAATATATGCTTTCTCTTCTCAGGTGTAGTCCCCATAAAATTCCCCCAAACTAAAATTTCTATTTTCTTTTTTTTCTTTTTTAAATACACTGCTGAGGGGAGCAGCGGGCGAGGCAGGAGAGGCCCACTCGCCATATGGGTTGTTCCGAGGCTGGTGGGGATCGAACCAGCACTGCAGAGGCTGCGGACAGCCTCACAGCGCTGCACTTAACCACCTGCGCCACCGGGGAGGCCCTAAATTTCTATTTTCAATCAATATTGTGTCGGACTGACAATGATTACTAACACATACCTTTTACTGAGTAGCCTGAATTGAGGCTGGGAGACCAGAGCCAAGTGGTGCTTCTGGGGTCTTTTTCTCTGGCTCATCCTTCTCTTCTTTTTTTTTTTTTTTAAATTAAATTTATTAATTTATTTTTTTACATCATTGTTAATTTTTGTACAATAGTTGATTTTCTCCTTGGGTGCAGTCCCGGTAGTTCTCACACCTCCAGAGCACCCGTGATCCATCACCACAGTCCCTTGTGCTCCTCCCTCCCCTGTTCTGACCCCTATCCCTCTGCCTCCCCTGCTGTGTGCCTCAGATCTGTGTGGATGGAGCTGGAAGGGATGAAGCTAAGTGAAATAAGACAGAAGGAAAAGATAAATATCAGATGGTCTCACTTACCTGTAGACTATAGGGGAACCAAACAAATGAGCCTTCTCTTCTTAGCCTACCTTCCTCCCTGGCATGGCCGGGTGCCCTTGGCACTGTTGACCATTCCTGTTATTCCATGACTGTGCCAGCTTGAGGGAGGCTCTCGTTTTCCATGCAGAACTCCAGTCTGGAGTGCTTTTCCCTGGCCCCACACCAGTAATGGTTAGTAATGTCCTTGTCACCTTGTCACCTTGATCTAGTTGTCTCCTGATTTCTCAACCTCTCAGAAACATCTGCTTCTCCCCCTCTCTGTCTTTCCCATTTTAACATTCAAGCCAGCCAGAAACTTAGGTATCCTCACAAAAGACGCAACCGGACAAATAGTGTATGATTCCACTCACAGGACAGGCAGACTCACAGAGACAGAGGGAGAATGGTAGTTGCCAAGGGAGTGGGGGTGAGGATTTAGCATTTCCGTGGGGATGGGACTTGCTGTTTGGAGTGAGAATGCCTCCTGGGGGTGGTTGCATAACCTGGTGACGGTCTTGATGACACTCAGTTGGACACTTAGCATGGTTAAAACGGTACATTGTATGTTATGTGTATTTTACCATCATTAAAAAAATTGACATTAAAATTAAACCTGTTCAACTTGTTTCAATTCAGTTTCTCCCAGAGTTATTGGACTATTGAACTCTCTGGACAAAACCACCACAACAAAAATGCTTTAAAGTATAACATCTGTTTACATCCTTAGCAAAACACGCTTTGGGGACATATTTGGGGACAGAAAAAGAATTAAGTTCTTCATTTCCTCACACCCTGCCGAACCTCAGTGCATTTCCTAAGATGCATTATTCAAAATGGTGGTTGGGCTTTTATTTAGGCTAATTATGGGTCATTTAGTCGTCTCCAGGCTGACCTGATGATGTTATTTCAATGAAAAAATGTATTTGGAGTTTTAACACACTTCAGCCTGCAAAGGAAATTCTAGAACACAGTCCACTCAGATTGAAGACTGATTTATTTCAACAAGTCTAAGTATACAATCTGCTCACTTTAGGCAGAGGTTTAGAAATCATTTCAAAAAGATAGAGGTTCCACCTGTTTGGGATTGCTCGCTGGCTTCTGTCATTATCTATCGCCAGTCTGGATGTGTTGTAACTCAAGGTCAAGCAGAGAGAACAGGTTGCTGAAGAGAAAACAGGACCGGCAGCCTAGGTCATTGCATGGAGAGCAAAAAGGGACTCTGCTTCCTTCTGTACCGGATCTCAGACTAATCTGGTCACTTAATTCCTTTCACCCATTGGCAGATCTGGAAAACAGAGCCACAATTAGGTTGCCCTGTCTACTGTATTGACCACTTTCCGGACACCCAGATACTGCCTTGCCACTGACTGCTGTGTCCTGAGGTGTCCAGAGATGAGATGTATACCCTCTTCTTCTCTCCAGACTTCTTTCTGATAACAACCCTCTTGCCTTGTTTAGATACTAAGGTTTGGTTGCCTGTCTGAGTTCCCTGTCTAATGTCCCAAGCCCTGCACAACTCAACAGGATGGTGCCCTTGTGCAGTGCACAACCTATGGACAGCCGTCCATGTCCGTAGATTGCCTGCCTCCTTCCTCATTCTGTGTTTCCTCCTCCCCAGGATTTGGAATCCTGCCTTGAAATTCAGCATAGGGTCACCATTTCCGGCTTATTTCTTTACTTGAAAATACATGCCCCTGGAGGACTATGCGTGCCTTGCTGGTGGGTGTGGTGTGATAACAGACATCTGCAGAGGTGTGAACCCGTACTCTGCATCACATACAGCTTTGTAAACCGATGTTACCTCAATTAAAAAAAAAAAATCTACCAAGTACTTTTTTAATTAAAAAAAGAAAAATACACACTCCTTATAAAAATTTTAAACCTTATAGAAATACATTTCCCAGAATTCACCATTTAACAGTTGACCATTTTTTTTTATTCCCACACCCCCCTCCTATACTAGCACATATGTGTGACTTTATCAAAACTGCTATCTCTACTGCAGCTTACTCATTTTTTCCCCACTTACCTATGCATCTGGGGCATCGTTCCATTTTGGCAAGAAGAGATCTATTTAGTGATTTAATGGCTGTATTGTATTTCACTTATTTCTATGAACCTTGGTTTATCTAACCAGTCCCATTGATGGGCAATTGGAGTTTTTCCAGCTTTTTGTTATTGCATATAATGCAGCCATGAATAACCCCAACCATATAAATCTTTGCACAATTGCAAAAGAGTTTCTCTAGGATAAATTCCTAGGTAGAGTAACTAGGTCAAATGATACAAACATCTTAAATTTTAATAAACAAAATCACCTTCTTAAAGATGGTAGCCGATCAACTTCCAAAAGGATTTAACCACCTTGTTCTGTTCCCTCCACCTCACCAACAGCAGCTAGTCCATTTAATTTGTATTAATGTGACAGATGATATGTGTTAGTTTGCATTAAATTTTTTTCTACATGTCTTCCCATTGCATGTCTTGGAGTGATACTGGTTGCCTAAGGTTTACCAGAATATGTTTATGGACCGTTTATATTTCTTTAAATTTCTGCTTCAGCTTCTCCTGAGTATGCAATTTAATTTCTGACTCTGTCCTCTGCCTGCCAGGGTGGGAAGTCCATTCCCCGCTCCAGGTCCCTGTGCTGACCACTACTTCTGCCTGAAAGCTGGACAGTGATGTCAGCTCAGGACTTGAGGTGGGAAGTGGATTGACACTGCTCCAAATACTGTGTGACCTTTGACAATTTTCTTTATCTCTCTAACCTCAGTTTTCTTATTCGAAAATTGAGATTGGTGATTTTGCCTACAACAAAGAATGCCTGCCACAAAGGGTGATCCTCAGGATTAAATGGGACAATTTTTATTTAAAATTGTCCTTACCTCTTGCAGTGTAAATATAGATACTAACTCGTTATTGCTATCAAGTTGTACTCTGTTTTCTAAACTGTACTTTCTGACTAGTGTCCATCCTAAGAGGGTGAAGGATATAGGAGAAGTCTGTGAAGATGAAGATATACTAAAACATTTACAGCAGTCCATGTCTGCTCCCTTCCTATGATTGTCCTGGAGCTCATTCACAGCTTGGCTCTGAATATACCGGTTGGGCCTCTGTTCTGTTCTTTCTCTCTGTTGTAACTGAGTTAAATGTAATCAGAAGTTTCTAGGCTAAATGTAGCCCACAAATTTCTCATATTTAGTCAGTGTGTTGTGAGATTTTTTTTTTTTATTTGAGCCAGCATTTAGAAGTTAGGACATTCACATAAAATCAGATTTCCAGCTTTTCTAGAGAAATAGGAAATAGGGCAGGTGCCCACTCATGCGGGGCCACTGTTGCCTCCTGCAGATGGGGCCTGAGCTCTCCAAGCTTCATGTTCCCCCTGTCTGTCTCCCCTCTGACCCCACTTTCTCTCCCTGCTCCCCAAGCATACTTGCCCTGTGGTCTATTTCTTGGTACCCCTGTCGGGAAACTAAGACAGAAATGTGAGAGCAAGCATATTTCTTTGTATAGATGAAGGATATGCTCGTGTGTTTAATTTACCAGGAAAGAATGTTTATTTTAGCCATTAACTTCATTCAATGACATGGCCTGCCAAACTCCTGGAGGAAACAGATGTGACTCTTGCATGAATCAGTCTAACCATCTGCCTCTAGGGGGCGCTCCAGGGCCCACGCTTCCCTTTACCCTAGAGATTCTCAACCTTAATCTGAAGGTTTTAAAAAATAGGGAACCCAGCAATTTCACTCCTAGGTATTTACCCAAAGGACAGAGAATCATTAATTTAAAAGGGCACCTACACCCCTATGTTTATAGCAGCACTATTTACAATAGCTAAGCTATGGAAACAACCCAAATGCCCAAAAATAGATGACTGGATCAAGAAGATGTGGTACATATACATAATGGAATATTACTCAGCATTCATAAAAGATAAACCCATGTAATTTGCAGCAACATGGATGGAGCTGGAAGGGATCATGCTCAGCGAAATAAGCCAAAAAGAAAGAGAAAAATACCGGATGGTCTTACTCATAGCAGGAATCTAGAAAACCTAAATAAGGGACCAGGAAAAAGACTAATTATAATAAAGTAAAAATCAAAATCAACAAGCAACTATAAATCAGAGACACAGTGGGGGGGGGGAAGGGAGGAGGGATTAGGGTCAAAATAAGGGGGGTGGGAATTGTATGGGGACTATAACCAAGATGAAAATGCATACATTGTGCAAAAGTGAAAAATGAGGTAAAAAATATATATAATAAAATTGAAAAAATTGAAAAAAAAATAGGGCACCCACTCACCAGGGCTTCCAGGACGCATGTGCGGGTTGCAGCCAAAGCTCCTACTAATGTGAGGACTGGCTCAGCTAAAGCAGCCTCTTGACCAGCTTCCCTTCAATATGTGACGTAGTGTGGCCAGTTGAGGATCTGGGTGGTCAGGCCCTGGTGGCAGATCCCATCATCAAATCTCAACACCACCATCCTGACCCCTCCCACCGCCCACCAGCACACGGAACCCAATGTCCCATCCTTTGTTCCAGGAAGCCTGTGCTTCCTTGTGGAGTATTTATAGTGTATCTTCAGTTTTTGTTTGTATGTCTGTTTCCCTTTCTAAAATCTAAGCTCCTTAATGAGAGAGACTGTACTTTACTAGGTGCGTGTGCTTGGAGCCCAGGAACTCATTGGTATTCAATAAATATTCTCTAATCCATTAATTAAAGAAAAAAAATTTATGGACTCTGTTACCTAGGTGCTATGGGAATACAAAAATATTTTAACTGTAGTTTATATTCTGAAGGGGCTTGTTATCTAATGGGGAAAGATAAATTCAATCATTCATTCATTCATTCATTCATCAATTCTTTAACATACACTAAGCTCTAGCCAGTTTGACAGCCTGGATACGAAAACATTAAGGCATGTACCCCACTATCAAGTTTCAGTCTAGAACAGGAGACAGCTATAAAATGATATAAAACAACCACAACTAATATAGTAAGTGCAATTCTGTAATTTCTCTTTTTTTAAGAGTCCATTTATTTATTTATGCAGACAAGAATTGGGGTATAGGCCAGAGGTGCAGGAGGTGAGAGGATTCACCAGAGACAGCTGGGAACAAACAGGTGAATTGATTGAAATACACTGCTGGGGGGAGCAGTGGGCGAGACAGGAAAGGTCTGCTGCGCCATGTGTTCAGCTCCCTAGCCTGGGATCGAACTCATACTGCAGTGGCTGTGGATAGCTTCACAGTGCTGAGGCTTAGCCTCTTGTGCCATTAGGGAGGCCTACTTTCTGTAATTTCTAATTGTCATTAAAAATGTATACAGTAAAAAAGCAACAGCTCAAAAACAGTAAGGGAACAGCTATCACCGAGCCGTGCTTGTCAGCTTTCTGAGGGGACACTAAGAAGTGGCTGCTGAGACCCCTCCCCCTACTCCACTCCCTACCCACCCCCCCATCAGTACCTGACTCAGGGTGCATGTCAGAACACAAAGACCCGTAGCAGACCCACATCCAAAAACTTGTCTAACTCGGCTTGACCTAGTATTTCCCACACTTATTTGACCATGGAACTCATTCCCCTCAATTATTTAACATCCTGTAAAACTGTCATTCCTTAAAATCATTGTAAGACGTGCTGGTGTAGATAAATTCTGTAATTAGATGGTCTATGACGCTCATATTGCGGGGACATGAGCCTTTGGAGAAACTAATGGCGCATAATATAAACAATTTATGCATTCCTTGAAATCCATCCCAGAACTCCCCTCCATGGTCAGGGAAAGAAAAGAAGTGAGCAAATTCCAGGGAGGAAAGAGCTGCATGGACTGAGGCTGGAAAAGATCAGTCTTACCCAGTTGCCAATTAGTTTGACTCTGAGGAGAGGGCTTCTCCATAGGTTCAGGCCTGTGGGGGAGACCTAAACTCTGAAAAGCCTGAAATGCTTGGCTTAGAACTAGCCGTCCATAAGGAGAGTTGACTATCAGGTTCAAGGAAGATGTGAGGTTGAAGGTGATATTACTAAGAGTCTGGACTCAGGGTGGGATTCTTTACAGAAGCAGCAAAGCACAAATCTCAACCTGTCAAAACCTATGGAATTATCATGTTGAAATGCCCACCTTTAACAGTGCCAAGTCTCTCGACTGAAAATTCACGTTAAGAATTCAGTTTGTTATCCAACTGGGCAGCCTACCTGGAACAGTTAAAAAAAAAAACCAGATTGGTCTGATTTCTAATTTTAGAAGGAATCAGGCTGACCTTCGTTGCGCTGTTGCTAACTGGAGCCCGTTACCTGGGCGACTAGATTTACAATATGTCAGTATGCAAATACCATCTGCCCAAGAGGAGGAAGGAAGAAGGGCCTTCCCCCTCTGGGGGTTCTCAGCAGTTCTGGAAATGTCTTCCTCTGGGGCTAAGGAGGAGATTTGCTGAAGAGGTGAAAAAACCAGGACAGATGTGATTTTTGCACTGCCAGGGCCTTTTCCTCACTCGTTTCCTACAAAGGAGATCTTGGTTCACCTTCTGAAGAGCCCAATTAAGAAGAATATCACTAGGGATGTATATGGAGGTCTTAGAGTTTGTATTTCTTCTAGGGGAGGGAGCGAAAGGGCGGTAGGTAGCACTTCAGTGTATGACAAAACACTTAGACTCAGCTAATTGCAGTTCCTTAATGAAGCCTTTGAATATGCGATGCTTACCTTCCACAGAGCCAGAGGGACTGATAAGAGTGTGTGAGCTAGGGATGGAGGCCGCTGCCTTGATCAGCTGCGCTCTCAGGAAGGGTGGAAGGAAGCGGATAGTCTATCCCGTTTTCCTACACATCAGGTTGGCTGGGTAAGCGGAAGGGATTTTCTCCCAGAGCATAACTATATTCAGCTGCTGTCCTGCGTATTGTTTCAGATCAGGGTTTAGAACACATTTGGAAACATTCAAATCCAAAGGCAGGGAAGTTCTATTCCTTTTCATGAAATAGCTGTCACATCAGCTGTCAGCTGCAGGAATTTCTTTCACCCACGCATTTTGTGAGTCCAAATTAGATGGACTCATTAATTTTAATTTTTATTTTAAAATCTCAAGGACTTCGATGGGTGGGTGGCTTCCTTTAATTGCCGCGGGTGGAATTTGTGTGGGAGGAAGGATTTCCAGGAGCAGGGCCGAAAACCTCAGCTTGGCTTCTAATTTTGTTCTATTGGGACCTTCCCCTGCGACCTCTCTCTCCTTGCTCTCTTTAGCACTGCCGCCTCCCACTTCTTAAAAAAGTCCCCTCCTGGGCCTCCCTGGTGGCGCAAGGGGTTAAGACAAAACCTATGAGGCTATCGGCAGCCACCACAGCACGAGTTCGATCCCCGGCCAGGGAGCTACCCACATGGCACAGCAGACCTCTCCTATCTCCCCGCTGTTCCCCTCAGTCAGTCTGCCTGTTCTGTTCCCCACTCTGTCTCTGGTGAATCCTCTCATCCCCTGCACCTCTGGCCTGTACCCCGTTCTTGTATGCATAAATAAATAAATCTTTAAAAAAAAAAAAGTCTCCTCCTGACATGAACCTAAAACCTTTGGCAACATGCAAGCATGAGAAAAGGCAGTTTAGTTCCCAGGATGCTTTCACCCTGCCTTATAAATCCATTGCGTTCATCTGGATGCCAAGCAAGTGGACAAGGAGATTCATACCAGACCCAGGGCGCGGTGGATCCTAGAGCTCTATAGCTGGGGTACAAAGCCCAGCTCTGCTGTTCACCAGCTAGGTGGCCTTTCTGTGCACCAGTTTTCTCATTTGTAAAATAGGGATGAAAGTGCCACCTACATCATAGGATTGTTGTGAGGATTAAAGAAGTACAAATGCTTTAGAAGCATGCTGACCCTGGAGAAGTTAATACCAAGCTGCAACTTTTATTACTATTTCTAACATTTCGCTGTGAGCAAGTAATGTCCAGGATTTATTTGCAGGCTGTGGCCTACCCCTTCCTTCCTGCCCAGCTAGTGCTCATCCACGTGCAGGAGGCTAAGCCCCATTCTCCAGTGAGCCCCTACTTCTCTGCTCCTGACTCCTTGAGCACTTCCCATCCGTGTCAGATGTTCATAAATTTGGATATGTTGTCTTAACTTCTGATTGCATTGTGACATTGAGTTAAACCCTCCATGGTCCCCTGAGAATAATGACATGATGCCCCCAGGTTGGGGAGGTGCCACCATTTTTTTAAAAGATTTATTTATTTGTGCATACAAGAACTGGGGTGTAAGCCAGAGGTGCAGGGGGTGAGAGGATCCACCAGAGACAGAGTGGGGAGCAGAACAGGCAGACTGACTGAAATACACTGCTGAAATACACTGCTGAAATACACTGACTGAAATACACTGCTGAGGGGAGCAGCGGGTGAATCAGGAGAGGTCTGCTGTGCCATGTGGGTTGCTCCCTGACCGGCCAGGGATTGAACTCATGCTGCAGAGGTTGCAGACAGCTTCACAGTGCTGTGCTTAACCCCTTGCACCGCCAGGGAGGCCCTAGGTGCCACCATTTTTGTCCATTGGATGTGTCCTAGTGTAAAATATGGTGACATGAACAACCAGGGCCACAATTTTCCCATAGCTTATGCTTGATTGTTGAAGTCATTTGATTTTCTTGTTTCTACAAGGGCTTAAATCTATCAAAGTATGAGACATTTCTGGAGGGAATGTAAATGGTGTGCTGCTATGGAGGACAGTGTGGCAGTTCCTCAATAACTTCATCGTAGAGTTTCCTACGACCCTGCTCTTCCACCCCTGCATATCCACCCAAGAGAGTGAAAACTATGTCCACACACGGACTCACACACAGAGGTTTATAGCAGCTTTATCCATAACAGCCAAAAAGGGGCACCCACCCAAATGTCTATCAACTGATGAACGAGTGAACAAAATGTAGAGTAGCCATGCCAAGGAATATTATTTGCTTATAAAGGGAAGGAAATACTGATACACGCTACAGCATGGGCGAATCTTACAACCATTAGCCTCAGTGAAAGAAGGTAGTTACAAGTGGGCCACATATTGAAGGATTCAATATGTGAACAAGCCCATCCAGACACAGAAAGCAGATTAGCGGGTACCAGGGCTGGGAGGAGAGGAAAGTGGGGTGTGGCTGCTCATGGGTGTGGAGGATCTTTTGGAGGAGGAAGGAGAAGTTCTGGAATTAGGTAGGGGTGATGGTCGCACAATCTTAGGAATAGACTAAAAGCCATCGAATTGTATATCAAAAAACAAAATGAGGACGATTCAGAAAGTACATTAGAGGTCACTGGGGGTGAGAGGGGGTGGGGCAGGGAGTTGTCTGATGGGTACAGAGTTAAAAGATGATGAAAAAGTTCAGGAGTGGACAGCGGTGATGGTTGCAGTACATTGTGGATGTACTTACTGCCACTGAATTGTCCATTTAAATGAAAAATGGTAAATTTTGTCCTGTATTTTATCACAGTAAAAAAAAGTGTTTTAATTCCTGTGTACACAGGAGTTTCTCGTTTTATCTGCTATATTCTTTGAGAAAACACGATGAAATTTGATTTCATCGTGGCGTTGCCTAGGGGACTTGTTCTCATGCCCCCCTTCAGAGGATGCAGAGAGGCTGGAGGAGTACTAACTGTGCAGGGAGCACAGGATCCCCCTGGTTCTAAAAGTACCAGCAATTAGAAATCTCTCCAGGTCATTAGAATAAGTCCAAAATGCAACAGGCGCTGGAGATAGATTTTCAAATGTAGCAATTCCTGGAAATGTACCCAATTTACTCTAGTCTGCCTGTCTTCATTAACTCTCTCAGGAGAGCGGGAGTTGACAACTACATGCTTTTCTCAATCAGTTATCTGCTTTTTAATAAGAAAGAGGCACCCTAGGCTGCCAATCCTTATGAGAAGGTACCATCTAAGCAACCAGCCACATCCCCTACCAGTAAGTCAGTACAAGCTACCTACAGGCTACAAGTGCCACACCTGTCGCACCTTGGGTCTGTCCTGCAAGGTGGGGTGAAGAGATGTTGGAACTCCCCAAACTTACATCAACAGATAAAACTTGGGCATTACATTTGCTCCACATTGCTAGACAGTTGGCAGAGCCCTGAAAACGCTAGCCTTGCCAGCTAGCACTTAAGCAAGCAAAGGGGTTCAGTGACCTTCAAATATTACTGAGATCTTGTTATTCTGAACATGAAGTGGCTTGAATAACTCTTTCAAAACAGTACGAATCCCATTGTTGAAATGTTCATGAAGCCACAAGTGCCTCTCTTTGCATTCAGTTTGCCCTTCTGTTCTCAGATGGTCTCAGACAACGAAAACTGATTGTTGACATTCCTGCAAGTGTATTTCTGCTCTTAACAGCACTACCTCTTCCCTTGTGGCTTCCCTTTCCCTTCCCTTCCCTGTCATTTGCATAAAAGATTGATAGGTACAAGAGGCTTCGCGAATAGGGACTTTTCTCATTCTGGAAGGACGCTTCTGGTAGATAAGCCACAGTGGAATGGACCCCTCCCCGGGGACACCTCTGGTTTTGAGGCCAGTGTTAAGGAGATGAGCTTTCACGAGGGAACAGCAAGGAGATGGCACAGGACACATTTCCCTGGAAGACTCCATGTCAATTTTCTCCTTTTTCTGTCTTGTGCTTGGCTGTGAGATTTTGTTCTATAGTAAATGCAAGAGACTTGATTGCTTGCTAAAGGGCAGACCTGTCACCAAACCTTTCCATTTACTTGAGTTGCGGTCGGTTTCACATTTCTTGGCACGTAGTTGATGGCTCTGATGTAAGCATCAGGTTCCTTCTGCTTGTAGCCTTATGTCTTCAAGGTGGGACTCCTCAGGAAACCCTCCCCTTCTCCAGAGAACAAGTCTGTCTTGTTTGTAACTCTGCCTCCAGTGTCTGCAGAATCTGGCACACGTCAAATGCTTGTTGACGGCACCAACCAAAATGGACAATTCTCCAGAAGCAACATGGTCCCCATAAGCAATGGATGGAGAAAGCTACAAGGGCCAACACACGTTTGGCTGAATTCTAGCACTTACTGTCTTTGATCTGTTGTTAGTTCTTCATGGCACTCACTGGTGGTTAATTTGTTCAGTTTCCCACTTACAAATCAAGGGAAGGATGCCTTTTGCTTCAGCTTATGCTATCAAGCAGCCTCTGTGAGCTGCATATTTCACATTGACTTTTAGAATTATGCATTGAATGAGTTCTCAGGGCTAGAACACCACCTCAAGGGCCAGTGTCTAAGGGAGCAGAGAAAATGTATATTCTTACTACAAAAGATCTCGTTACCCTACCCCACCCAGTCAGGCAGACTAGGCTGCTTGTTTGGCAAGTAGAATGCAAAGGATTTGCAGCCTTGTAACAACTCCTGCCCCACCCCGCCCCCCCAGCACAAAGCATATCTTGAGCCCTGCCCTCGGCATTAAGCTGCTCTATTTCTATTCGGTTCAGTCCAAAACTTAGAATGGGTTAAGCATCAGTGTACAATGCTATTTATATTAGTTTGTCCCAAAGGGCGGATTTTTTGCATTAAATGTCGATAACCTGGTCCTTCTTAAATCTTTTTATCAGCTTTTTCATTCCCAACCCTGGCATAATGACACAGGTATTACGTAAACAAGGCACCTCAGAGGGCTGCTTATAAAAATCCAGGAGGAAAGATAACTATGTGATGATGCACTGATATCCTGGAATATGAGCTGCAGGTTTGTCTTTTCTTTGTGGGATCGGATATTGGTTTTCGTGGTTTATTGACCTGGCAGGGAGAGATCTGATGAAGCACCAAGAAACTTTACACTTCTGTTTTTCAAACCTGTCTACATGGAGAATTCTGGACATTGAATTCCAGAGCCAGAAAGACTTAGGGGTTCACCAGTCATGTCCTTGCAACCCAAATCAGGCATAGCCCCACGAGGTAAACAGACGCACTACCTTCCCTGAAGAAGGAGCTGGAACTGGTCCTGCTGTAGAGTGGCTCCCAGGCAGAGCTCCAGGCTGAGGAGCACATGGAGGGTCGAGGCTGCGAAATGTGACCCTCATGCTCAGTAATGAGCTGGGTTTGATGGTGGGATCAGTTACTCATGCTTCCCCTTCTGTCAGAGTCTTTGTCTGCAAAATGTCAGTGCCAGTACCACGTTTCCCAGGAGCATCAGCATCACGAATTCTCTAGAATTCCAATATTAATTAAAGACATTTAAGCTTAGGGCACTGTGAGCCAGACAAGTTAGCAGCATGGCAGGAATCAGGGTGTCTCATGAAGCATTGTTTCTGAGGAAGGATGTTACTTTATAGTTCTATAGTTCTCTTGTCCAGCAGGCCGAAAGTACCTTCAAGGAATCTTCCAAAACCAGAGTCATCAAATATAAAAGTCTCTATCCTTTAAAGTTGTTTTTTTTTTTTTTTCCCAGAATCATAAAAATGGAATCAGTCTTGGATGGGCAGCTTAGGTACAAGTTGGATGAGCCATGGACACTGAAAAATGACCTGCTCCCAGGCTCTTAGAAAATTGTGATAAGATAGACATCTCATAAAATTGACCATTTTGACCATTTTCCAGGGTACTGGGTGAATCCAGTGGCACTGAATGCATTTACATCACCATCATCCTTCTCCAGGATGTTGTCATCATGCCAAACAGAAAACCTGTACCCACTAAACAGCAGCTCCCTGTCACCCACTCTTCTCAGCCCTCAGCAACCACCATGCCACCTCCTGTCTCCATGGACTTGATTATTTTTAGGTATTTTATAGTAAATGGAAGCTTCCCAGCTTTTTATAATATCTTGGGAAGTGTTCAATCTGGCCATCCTCTAATAAAAGTTTCACTGGAGGACAAGATTGTCTCTTGGGCACATGGTCAGGCTTTCTTTGATTTTTATGTTGGACAGGTATAAAGCAGGTGCTGCCTTCTCTGTCCCCTAACAGGGAAACGATCTTCAAGTCCTGGCCAGAGTTGTTGCCAAGCAGAAGAAGTAATAGCTGTGGTGGTTTGTGTGCAGTTTTACATTTGATGAAGCATTTTAATTTGTAAACTGTTTCTCACTTGATTCTCACCATGTCTTGGAGGGATTTTTATTAGTCCCATTTTAATGATAAGAAACTGTGGCTCAGATAAGTAAATTATCTAAGGTAACAAGATGAATCAAAGGTAGAATCAGGATGTTGGCTCCAGGTCTTCAATTTGAAAGCCCCAGTGCTTTCCACCCGAGCACACTGTGAACAATTATCACCTCTCTGGAGGTCCAGGTAATACCAGTCCTCAGAAACAGGGAGCTTCTCCAAGTGTATCCCTAATTACAGCGCTCTACCTCACTAGCTTGCGAACAAATGGAAAACTTGTCCTGGCTCTGTCACCTGACCTGCCAACCTCTGAAATCTTCAGGTGACTTTCTTGGCTCTGAGTCCCTGTTGGCCTAGATTAGAGTGTAGAGCAGCACCATCTATTAGAAATATGTGAGCCACAGATGTATTGAAAAATTTTTCTAGTAACCACATTCAAAAAGGTCAAAAGAAACAGGTGAAGTAAATTTCAGAATATGTTTTGTGAACCCAGGATGTCCGAAATACAATACCATCATTTCAACTTGTTATCAACAGAAAACATCAGGTTTTTTTTAATATTTTATTTTATATAATTCTTACATCATTTTTCATCTTTGTACAATGTATGCATTTTCATTTTGGTTATATTCCCCACACAATTGCACACACCCCCTTATTTTGACTCTAGTTCTTCCTCTCCCCGCCCTTCTCTAATTCTGCCCCCCTTCCCCTGTAATGTGTCTCTGGTTTATAGTTGCGTGTTGATTTTGATTATTACTTTGCATTGATTAGTCTTTTTCCTGGTTCCTTATTTAAGTTTTCTAGATTCCTGCTATGAGTGAGACCATCCGGTATTTTTCTTTTTCTTTCTGACTTATTTCGCTGAGCATGATCCCTTCTAGCTCCATCCATGTTGCTGCAAACTGCACATGTTTATCTTTTTTGATTGCTGAGTAATGTTCCATGGTGTATATGTACCACATCTTCTTGATCCAGTCATCTATTTTTGGGCATTTGGGTTGTTTCCAAAGCTATTGTAAATAGTGCTGCTATAAACATAGGGGTGCAGGTGCCCTTTGGAATTACTGTTTCTGTCTCATTTGGGTAAATACCTAGGAGTGGAATTGCTGGATCATATGGAAGCTCTGTGTTTAGTAGGTCAAGAAATCTCCACACAGCTCTCCATAGTGGTTGGACCAGTTTGCACTCCCACCAGCAGTGCAGGAGAGTTCCTTTTTCTCCACAACCTCGCCAACATTTGTTGTTGCTAGTTTTTTTAATATGTGCCATTCTCACTGGTATAAGATGGTATCTCACTGTAGTTTTGATTTGCATTTCCCTGATTACAAGTGAAACCATCAGGTTTTATGACTGTTACTAAGTTCTCAAAATCCAGTGTGTTTTACACTTACAGCAATCTCAAGTCAGATTCTAAGTTTTCATCTTCGGTGCCTGATGTGAGTTCAAATTTCATAAAAATTTTCTAGTTAAAAAAGTAGCTTCACACAACCAAAGTGTTCCAGACATACATAAAAGCTTTCTAATAGCAGAGTCATGGGTCCATTTTAAAAATTAATTAACTTTTAGATTAATTTACAGAAAGATTAAAATGCAGGCCCTCCATTCTGTCAGGCACAGTTCAAATGTTTACAAGCCAACTATGGCTACAGTACTGGACAGAGCAGAATTAGATGAATAGTTAAGGCTGGTCCAGGCTGGACCCAGTGCCAGTGGGCTAAATCAGGGGTCACCCAACTTGTTCTGTGGAGGGCCAGATACTAAGTACTTTCAATTATGCAGGCCAGGTAGTTTCTGTTGAAACTACTCAACCCCTCTATTGCACAGTGAAAACAGCCAAGAAATGAATGAGCACGGCTGTGTGCCAATAAAACTTTATTTAAAGATAGTTTGCCTACTGACGATGGACCTGAACATCTGTCCTGATGCCTTAGCTGTGCTCTGGGATTACAGAAAAGAACCAGCTCCAGCCTCCACTTTCTGAGACCAGGTTGTTAAAATCTGGACCCAGGGGATCTTCTTTTCTGTGTGTAATTGCAACTTTGGCACCCCCGGCATGCAGCCTGTAAGGTGCCTCCGTCCTATGTGGTGTTTATCTTCTCTGCACTCCCTGCCGTGGGCTCTGTGTGCAGCGTGAAGCAGTCGCCTCCCTGTGCGTTGAGTCCAGGTATTGAGTGTGGAAGAAGCTGAAAGAGTTTGGACAAAAGCATTAATAGTGTTAAATAATGTGGGAAACTCCCAAGAATGGCAAACTGTCTCCCTTGCTCTTTCCTCAATCCCCACAGCCAGAGACAGGCAGGAATCACATTTCCCAAATTGCAAACTGTGTGGTTGCATGTCGGAGGGACAGGCATTTCTCTGTGCTTATCGGGTCGCGTGGCATCTATCCACTGCGATGGGAATGCAGAAGCCCATGAGGATTGTGCTTTCTGAACTGGGACCCTGAGGTCCTGAGTCACAGCCATTTGGAGTCGATAATGTTTAATGCAACGCCATGTTTCCTACCTTTAGAATCATGAATTTTGGAAATGGTGATGGAGGAAGAGAAAGCGGACCAGAGGGGAGGACACAGGGATTGCTTGGAAGGAAGATCACACCTGGGTTCTTTTGGGTGCGGAATCTGGAATCTTGAGGGTGCGGAACCTGGCCTGGCAGAGATTTTTGGAGCCCAGCTTCCTTGGGGAAGGAGGGCAGTTCAGTGAAATCCAGTCATAGCTTGTATTCTGTTGAGCCCCAAATTTAGGATCCAAAGCTTCGTCAAGCAAGAATGATGTTTATGGGCCTCCCCGGTGGCGCAGCGGTTGAGCGCTGGGTTGCCAAGCTGCCTGCAGCCTCCGCAGGGCCGGTTCGATCCCCGGCTGCTCCCCGGCTTCCCGCGAGGGTCCCACATGGCACGCAGACCTCTCCTGCCGCCTGCTGCTCCCCTCAGCAGTGTACTTCGGTCCTTCTGCCTGCTCTGCTCCCCACTCTGGCTCTGGTGAATTCTCTCACCCTCCCATGCTTCTGACTGTATCCAGTGCTTGTATAAATAAATAAATAAATGGTTAAAAAAAAAAAAAAAAAAGAATGATGTTTATGGTGTTGCTGGTTCTCAGCTAATAATCCCTTACCATACTGGGAGTTTTGATGTGGGGGTCACCTTTTCTAAAACCACGCTTTGAGTTTGAACTGTGAAAAATCAAACTTGATTGTACCCTATCCTAGAGTTTGCAAAAAAGTAAAACTGATAAAACCATCCCTGCTTCTCCAGGTACATTAGGCAGCTCTGCCTCTTCTCCAGTTGCGGCTGTACCCAGCGTACAGTGCTGTGTGCAAGTGCAAATCTGAATCTCCATGATGGTTTTTGATTCCGGAGATAATTATTTGGGGTAACTGTTCTCAGGATGGCTCGCACAGAGGCTCAGCCTTGCAGCGAGGAACTGTCTCTAATCGTGATTGCCTGTAATGATGATTACCCAAACTCTGAAATTATAACAATAGATGTTACAAAGTTAGCGCATAATTGCTCCCCCATTCCATACGTGAGCACAGTTTAAACAACTTTGATCTTTCAAATGATATCAGGCTTTTGTTATTCCTCTTCTGAAATAGTGAAGTTCAGAGGCAGTGACTGAACTTTTTTTTACCTTCTCTCCCCCCTTTTAATCACAGCAAGGCCTAGATTTGGTAAAGCAATTCACCTGTGACAAAAATAAGGCTGAAGTTGGGCAGAGCAGAAAGAGGACAGAACTAGGGTGTTTGAATCCCAACCCTGCCGTCTAGAAGCCAGGTGGCATGGAGAACATCTTTAGTCCCTCTGTGACTCAACTTCCTCATCTGTAAACTCCACCTGGCTGAATCATTCTATTAGAAATGAATATTAAGCACTTAATGGGTGTCTTACACTAACAGGCTGTCAATTAAGCTAGACTATGTTATCATCCTTATCAAGTCCTTGATCAGTCTTCTGATTCCTTCTGAGTCTTTGGATTTTGCAGGCTTCATTTGACATACCCATGTGTTTGGAGTTGGTGACCGGGGATATGGTATTTTCTGGGATGGGACTTTGCAAGAAATTGGTATTAATGAGGAAAGAAGTGGACCTCCTAAAAGTGGAGCATTTTGGCCTTGACATCATTTAGTACAGACTAACTACTAATTAATGCTTTGCCATTCCTGCCTCAGTGGATCTCAGCCTTCACTGTGTATTTCGGTAAGATTCCCACCTTCCTGCTGCCCTGGAGTCTGCATGTAAAAGGCCTGGAAAGACCCAGAATTCAACATGTTTATGGGTTTCTGGTGATTTTAAGACAAATGGTTCAAAGAATATCTGTCCCGCCATGCTCCCCCCTTGAGAAACCACCTGATGCCTGAGTCTTGGAGACCAATTGTGATTTAAAAACAGTGACAAAACCTCTGCTTCTGGTGGACCCCACTCAGAGGGCCACAACCAGCAAGCCAGCCTGATTTGCTTGGGAAGGAAAGAGGCGATAGTTGGACCTTGAGCATCTCGGTGTCAGCGTGTCCTGCCTCCCCCAGCAATGTCACCGGCATTACTGTGTCCAGCGTCTGCCGTCAGCCCAGACTGACGCTATCATAGTGAGCTAAGGCTGGTCTCTGCCCTGCGCTGGCTCATTTAGGAGCCACCAGAATGATCAATGAGGCTGGGCGGCCAGTGAATCAGCTGCCAGCTGCCTTGGTCCGTCCCTTTTGCACGGAGCAGGAAGCACTTGAGCTGAGAGCAGCTGGGACTGACTCGTGTCTGGCTAATGGCTTCTCTGTGCCGTCCATGTCCTTGATCTCATACATTTGGCATTTGGGAGTGGGTTGGAGCACCCGAGTAGGGTCCAGTGGCAGACAGCGGCAGATAGATCCTTCTGTCATCCCTTCTCCCCCACCCCCCAGCCCTTGACAGGAGTTTGGCTTAAGGGTATCTGCTTTAGAAGCAGAGTCAGTAATTTTTCTTGCATTGAAATGAAATTCCCATAACATAAAATTAGCCATTTTAAAGTGAACAATTCAGTGGTGTCTAATGTAATCTCAGTGCGTTGTAACCACCACCTCTATCCAGAGCTGAAGCGCTTTATTTGCCACAAAAGGAAACCCCACACCCATTGAATTAGTTAGTCGGGGCTACCCTAACAAATGGGGCTTATACTGCAGGATTTTGTGGTCTCGCAGTACAAAGGTTGGAAGTCAAGGATCAAGGCAGGGTAGGTGTGGGAAGAGAAGGATCTATTTCAGGCCTCAGTCTCTGGCTTCTAGATGGCCATCGCCTCCCTGTGTCTCTTCACGTCATCTTCCTTCTGTGCTTGTCTCTGTGTCCAACTTGCCCCGACTTTGTATAAGGACACCGACTCTGTGGCTCAGGGCCCACCCAAATGACTTCATTTAATTTGATCACCCCCATAAAGACCTGATCTCCAAATAAGGTCACACTCTGAGATATTGGGACTTCATTGAATTTTGGAGACGGCGTTCAGCCTGTAATACTTGGCAAGCAGCGCAGTCAAGTGTCACTTAACTGTCACATAAACTGCCAGCTTTGGGCCATTTAACAGACAGTGGGCCCAAAGCTGTGTGTGGCAAACTGTGCCACCTAGGCCTGTGTTATGACACTCTGATGTTCACACACCAACAAAATTGCCTCATAACCCATTTCTCAGAAGACATCCTGTTAAATGACTATGATTATATGGTCTCCATCCTTTTTTATGACTTAGTAATATGCCACTGTAGATAATCAAGTACAAAGCAACTGTCAGTAAGTAAAGTCTCTATTCATGGGCCGCTGAGCATCCTGTTCCTGGCTTGCGTGCCGGCCTGCGTTAGCCAGGACACTTACCTCCCAGGTGTATCTCCCAGGTCGCACCTCTGCCTTCTTCCTTGAAGGAGAGTTTTTATGAGCAGAAGAGTAGGACTTACAAAGGAAAGCCTGGTCAAGTTTCTGATCCCAAAATTAGTTTTAAAAATAGATTTAAACTTTGATTTCTCTCTTTCCTTCCTGTTCTTATCCTCAGCACCCTTCTACCCCGCCCCCCACCCCCCGCCCCCCAAGTGCATGCACACAATCCTGTAGACTGTCAAGGGGAGGGCAGTGGCACATCAGGAGCATTGTCTTGAAGAAGACATTGTCATGGTTACTGGCCGGGTCCCTGGGGCTGGCCTCAGACCAGAGCCTTTCAGATTCTCTTCACACTCCTCTCCCCACACCTGCCTCGGAATGAAAGGGGCCTCCGCACGCGTGTGTCCTCTCAGCTTTGGAACTGACTGCGTTGTTGATTTGTTCATTTAAAACCCACTTCTCTCTTTTCTGCATATAGACTGGAGACCTACAGCCCTGTTGTCCTGGCCTCTTTGGGGAACGGCCCAGTGTTGTCATTAGCCCTCTCCCTGTCCCTGGTGATGATGACACTGTGTGTGTTTCATGCCACATCTGCGGGGACGACCACAGCAGGGTCACATCATCCTGACTGCAGGCAAACATCTCTCTCCAGACTTCTCTTGTGCAAAAGTCATTTTACACCCCTTCTCCACCAAATTAGTTTTGCCACTTTGGAAGCTCAATGGGGGAAGAAATGCCTGCTGGCCCCAGGGTTTTCAGAGAGGCAGGAAAGAGAGTAAAATGGCTCAAAATGCGAACAGAAAATGCTCGTATTGTATGTTGTCCTATATTATCATTTTCTGTAAGTACATGTGGCTTCTGGGACCTCAGACTGGAAGGCTCCACACTGTTAGTGGAATTAGATAAAAAGGAGTTAAAGATTCTATAGATTTTTCTCATGGTGGATGAGCTTTTAGAACACAGTGGGGCCTGCACATGTGGAGTTTTTAAAAGCTTTCCAGGTGATTCTAATGTCCATCCACCTTTGAGAACCACTGTTGTGGGGAACAGGGCATCCAGGAGCGTGGAACACCTTGGGAGAGGTGACAACAGAGACAGGTGACATCTAACCCTCCTGTGCTCAGCAATGTAATTAGGCAGAAAGAAGGGACAGGAATAACATATCCTAGCCTGTCTTTGGCCAAGTGTAGGGCAAGTAAACTATCAGGCTTTTCTGCCCTCCTGCCATTAGGATTGATGATGGACCCTTGTGGTCCCGAATGCATGCCTGATGGCGGGCACCTGGAGTGGGGTGTGAGCATATGTAGATGGGATTCATCTGGGCTCATGCTGCTTATAAGGGCAGTGTCACGGGGACGCCAGCAGAAACAGAGAAGAGAGCAGAAGAACAAACGGAAGAACCACGGGAGAAGCAGAGAGAACGCAAGAGAACTCCAGAGAGCCCAGATAGAGTGAAGACTTGCTGGGGGCTAGGAGGCCTGCCAGCCTCCTGGCCCCCCAGCACCCCTGCCTGCCGTATACCTGGTAAATCCCAATAAAATCCTGAAAAGCCACTGAGGGCTCCAGGACTCTTTCCTCATTTACCCCATCTGCTCAGGTCTTAGAAATCCTGCTCAGTGTCCTCCTGCCCCTACACCAGGTCAAATGGGACTTGGGCTCCACTTAACCCTGTAGGGCTGGAGTGAGAGGGGGTACTTCTCTGCTGCCACTCAAAGCCTGGTCAGTTGCCAGTCACCCCAGGGAAGCTTTGCCAAGGTGATGCTAAGTGTTCCCAAGAACACACCTGTAGGGTCAGGAAGACCACAGGGCAGGTTTTCTTTGATCCTATGCAGACCGGGTAAAGGAGGAGTCAGAGTCCTCAGTGGTTTTTTGTAGGTCTTTTATTGGGGTTCCCCAGGTATATGGCAGGCAGGGGTGCAAGTCTTCACTCTATCTGGACTCTCTGGCCTTCGTTCTGCTGCTTCTCGGCTTCTCTTTCGGCTTCTGCTTTGGCTTCTCCTGGTGTCCCCGTGACGCCACCCTTAAAAGCACAGTCTTAGCCCAGGTGTACCCACTGCAGGTGCCGCCATCAGGCATGCATTCAAGATCACAGGGTTCCCTCATCTATCCTGATGGCGGGAGGGCAGAAAAGCCTGATACTTTTCCTTACCCTACAACACCATTCCCACTTCTCATTACCAGCTCTATTCCTCTCTCTTCCGGAAAAGCAACATTAGGTCCACGTGTCTGCTTTCTTTTCTCGGTGAAAGCGCTGATGCTATTCGTCACGGGCCTCAACGGGGTTGAAGGGGCATTTTCCGAGGGTGAGCGTGGACTGACCCGCGTGTCTGTGTGTTTTGCAGTACAAGATTGGACAGCTGTATATGATCAGCAAGCACAGCCACGAACAGAGCGACCGAGGAGAAGGGGTGGAGGTGGTCCAGAATGAGCCCTTCGAGGACCCTCACCATGGCAACGGGCAGTTCACCGAGAAGCGGGTGTATCTCAACAGGTAAGTCAAGGCGGCTGGCCTCCGCCTCTGCTCGCTCACTCCACAGGAGCCCTCCCACCTGACCCCACACACACGGGGCAGAGACACAGAGTGTCTGGGCTCAACAGGTGACTTGGAAAATCTTGAGTGCACCAGCTACCACTACCGGTCCACTTGCTTTCAAGACCAGAATCCCCTTCATTCTGCAAAATGGGCCTCAGCTACATCTTCATTATGGGGTGCTGGTGCCTCATTTCTCCCACCCCTCCCTTTAAGGTGAAATCTGATCGAGAGGATTAAAAGGCTGTCTTCTCCCTTGTCAGTATTAGTCGTAGGAAAAAATGGCCGTGCCTGTCCATTGTGGAAAGTGTTGAGGTTGCAGTGTGCCGTTGGGGTCTTGACTTGCTAAGATTTCTACTTACTGAGTGACCGGCCACATAGGTGTCCACTAAGAGAAGTGACGAAGTGAATGGTCACTGTGACCAGAGTGACATGTGATGCTGACGTCTCAGATCTCCGTTTCTCAGGTGGACCATCCTTCCCAGGGCAGAGGTTGTCACCTGTCCTTTTGAAGGGGTAAAAAGTCGAGGATTAAAACCCAGCACTAATCAAGACTATCATTTACGCTTTGCAAAATATGTTCTTTAATCTTGTACTATTTTCTCAGCACTAATGGCATCACTGATTATTGGGGCTTCTCACAGTCCTCCAACAGCCACCCCATTTTCTTCCATCAGTTCCTTTCTAGGTCTGAGCATTTGAGTCACGTGTCACATGGGATATATTTTACTGAAAGTCACCGTCTACCGCCATGAACCAGTACACGACCAGTCTGTTCTTTGCTATCGTTCCCATGAACATTCTTTACCCCACCTGTGGCCTCTCTGATTGGCCCATATGTGATTATTCATAAAACATTTCCAGCAGAATAGCTGGACAGTCCCTCTGTTGAGCCACCGACACTTGTGAGTATTTATTCATTCTCTTCCTTGACTGTGATCGGTGCCTTTTCTGAAAGGAGCCATATTTGGATTTCACCATCCTCACATGGCCTCGGCCCTCCTGCAGTCTAAAGTGG
Organism: Talpa occidentalis; assembly: GCF_014898055.3. Lineage (NCBI taxonomy): Eukaryota > Metazoa > Chordata > Mammalia > Eulipotyphla > Talpidae > Talpa > Talpa occidentalis. The sequence goes on along the minus strand of NW_023605083.1, from coordinate 125,909,090 downwards.
CCTGTTCCTTCCTGCTGGAGACTTGGATGTTTTCAGTAGCATGTGTAGCAATCTCTCAGGCCAGTAGCTTGACAGTGAAGGGCTTAGGATGATTAAGCCACCGCGTTTTCATCTGCCCAGGGATGCAGTGCAGGGAATTCCTGAGTCACGATGAAATGCAAATGAGATTGATCCTGTTCATCTATGAGCCACTGAATTCCCAGGATCTGGAAGCAGGTCAGCCTCCAGCCAGCTATTGATTTGCAGGAGTAGCTGAGCTCCGGGTCTGGCCTGGGATGGCTTCCTTACAGAGACTGGTTTCTCAGTATGCTTTCTTCTTGCGGAGGGTCTAAATCAAAATTTGAGCAGGGAGATCACCTATGTAGAGCAAAGAGAAGTGCGTGGGTACAAGAAAATAGATAAAAACCTATGGAAAATTCCATTTCTTGGTGGACGATTATATTTTCCCAAGTTATTGCCTGGGGAATGTTCCCCATGTACCAGATTCAAGAAAAATTTTAGAAAGCTTTATAACTTTTCCACAAGAAGTATCCAGCTGTCTCTGTCATGTCTGTTTTCTCTATCAAAATATATGGTATTTATTTTAAAGGAGAATAATAAACATCAGTAAGAGGGAAGTTTGTTATAAATAGGATATCTGGACTTCCAGTAATAGTAACTAAAAAGATTAATGTTGGACCCTCCCCCACCGCCTATGACAAACACAGGATGAAATATAACAATATAAAATTGAGTTCAAAACAAAGAAAGGGAAATCCTCAGGTACTAGGAATAGAGAGGAAACTCAAAGCAGAATGGAAAGCAGATGAGCTAATTGGAAGGAAGAGGAATGTCAGAACCAAGTAAGCCTGGACAGCTAAGGGCTGGGATGACATGCTCATAGGGGACAGGAAATGTGACCCCTGGGGACCTCCCTGGTGGCACAGGGTTTAAAGACAGTGCTATCAAGCTATTGGCAGCCACTGCAGCACTAGTTCGATCCCTGGCTGGCCAGGGAGCTGACCCACATGGCACAGCAGACCTCTCCTGTCTCGCCCGCTGCTTTCCTCAGTAGTGTATTTCAATCAATCGCCTGTTCTGCTCCCCATTCTGTCTCTGGTGAATCCTCTCACTCCCCCACACCTCTGGCCTGTACCCCAGTTCTTGTATGCATAAATAAGTCTTTAAAAAAATGTGACCTTGGGAGCTTAGAACTGGGAATTATGCATAAAAATAATTTTTGACAAAAGACAGAGGTTGCGCCTTGGAGATGCACATTGAAAGAACTCCTTGAAGTAGAAGGAATCTGAACCCAAGAAGCTGAGAATAAGGAGAGGGATCTAGAGGTAATAAATGACAAAGAAGTCAGTGAACATCTATGTAAATCTGAGTGAGCATAAAAAGTTTGAAAAATATAATGAGTAGTTAGGGGCATATTTGTGGAATTTAGATAATAGATAATTATAACATAGAAGATGAGAAGGTAGTAATTATGTTTTAAAAATCACTCAAGGTTGCTAATATTAATTAGAAAGCACAGAGGGATATTGGTTAATTAAAAAAGGTTAAGGCAGGTATGTGTATTCAAAATGTAATGGAACCGGGCCTCCCTGGTGGTGCAAGGGATTAAGACACAACCTGTGAAGCTTCCACAGCCACTGCAGCATAAGTTCGATCCCCTGCTATGGAGCTACCCACGTGGTGCAGCAGACCTCTCCTGTCTCCCTGCTGCTCCCCTCAGCAGTGTATTTCAGTACATCTGTCTGCTCTGCTCCCTACTCTGTCTCTGGTGGATCCTCTCACCCCCACACACACACAGACCTCTGGTCTGTACCCCAGTTCTTGTATGCATAAATAAATCTTAAAAAAAAATGTAATGGAACCTCTAAAGGAACAGTAAAATAATATATAACCTCAAGGAAAAACTTATAGAAGGCAGGGGAAGCAAAGAGAGAAGACTATAAACTGTGGTAAATAGAAAACATAAATTTTGATGGTAAAATAAATTGCAATATGTCAGTGGTCACGATAAAGGCTGTGAATTAAACCCTAAACCTGAACATAGCTCATAATTTTGTGGCAACATTGATAAAATCACAAGTTGTCTAATGGTAGAACAGGAGATTTTAACATACCTCTTTAATAAGCTGATAGATCAAGTAGACAAACAATTTAGCAAACAGAGAAAAGAATTACAAGCCTGATCTTGTACTTATTAATAGACTCTGGAAGTGTTTTCCAAAAACACATGGAAAGGTACAAAAACTGACTACAAATTAAGCCAAAAATCAATCTCAACAAACACCAGAAAATCAGCATCTTGTGAATTCTGTTTGCTGATTATAAAACATTATGATAAGAAACTGATAACAAAAAATTAACTTTCTCATCATTTAGAAATATAAACATTAATAAATAATTCATGGGTTGAAAGGATTCTCATTTTCCCAGACACCTTTGCGTTTAGTCATGGCCATGTGACCTACTTCAGACCAATGAGATATAAGATTTTCCTCCCTGCCGAAAAGGAGAAAGATGTTCGAGAGAGGCATGGCCTGCTTCTGAGAAAGAAGGAAATGGGTGGTGACTGCTGGGAAGACAGTTCACTGTGCCTACCATGTGAACCTTGACAAAACTGAACAGTACAAAGAGGAAACCAATTTCATTTAACAACATACTCATGAAAATCCTAAAAGATTAGCAAGTCTAATACCTCAGAGTATATAATAACAACAAATCGTGACCTGATCAGATTTATCCCTGAAATTTACTAGATTAACACTGAATAAATCTTTTTGTGTACTTGTCCTGCCTTGGAAAGCAGGCACAAAATAAGGATTTCTTGTTATCACCACATCTATAGAACATTGTGTAGAGGTTCTTGCCAATGCAATAAAATAAGAAAGACACTAAGAGGAAAATTATCATTTTAGATAATGTGATTGCTAATGGAAATTCCAGACATTCCAGAGCTGTTGATATCAATCAAGAATTCAGCAAGATTGCTAGTTATGAAATCCATATACACAGATCAACAGTAACAATGGATGGAAAATGGAAATTTATAAACAAATTACACATACAATAGAAACTTTAAGGTGCCTGGTAATCTATACATTTTAAAAGTCTTTTTGAAGACAAGTATAAAACATTAGAGAGGGAATATTTTAAAGCCCTAGACAAACGACACTATGGATGGGAAATGATGGTTGCCATCACTTAACAAATCAATTATAAATTTAATACAAATCCAATTAAAATGCCAATAGTACTGGTTTTTTAAAAAAATAAACAATTTTTGAAAAAGTTGAATAAGTGGTAGGGACTTACTCTACCTGGTATTGAGGCCTTTTGTAAAATTATGCTAATTAGAACTTTGGGATACTAGAACAAGATGAACAAATAAGCAAACAAACAAAAACTATGGGACAAAATAGCCCCCAAATAAATTCAGTTTTTGGTATTTGACAGCTTTGACATAAGAAATTAATAAGGGAAACATTAACTTTTCAATTTGTGATGTTGGGAAGTTTGTGTTTTGAATTAGAAGAACAGTTAGACCCCCACCTCACACCAGACACAAAAATAAATTCCAAATTGACCAAAGGCCTAAATGTGGTGGAAAATATAGACAAACATCATTATAATTTGGAAAGTAGGGTAGTATAAAAAAAAGAAAAGACATGAACTGATTAGTATTATTAAAAAATGATCAATTAGACTCCAATTTAAAAGTAAAATATACATTTAAAAAAATTTTAGATAGTAGCTATATGAATGTTCTCTTTCAAAAATTTTTTTACATATTTCACATTCTCCATAATTGAACAAAATATTTTTAAAGAAATTGGGTGGAGAAATACGGCCTGGTTGCTGTCCAAATTAGATGGATTAGAGACTGATTTAATAACCTAACAGGTAGATAGCGTCAACAAAAAGAATTCCAGTGGTGTGGTTTAAGCATTTGAACTTCCCAATAGAATTTTTTTTCTACCAATACCTGGCACATATCTAAACTCTTGTAAAACCCACAGCAAGAAACAATAGTGATTTTGAAAGACTGTTGAAGAAAACTCCAGAAAAACTTTCAGTAGTTTGGAACTGCAGGTCACCTTCTGACAAGGTGAAATTAAATGGGGGCAAATGCAAGGCTCGTCCTTGGATTCAGAAATACCAGTTCTATAAGTATAGGATGATGCAGTGGAATCTTGCAAAGAAATGTCATTTTTTCATTGATAATTCAAAATATATGTATATATAACACACAGTGCAAACATTCTTACGCTGCATCAGTAGAGATAAAGTACTAAACTCGATAACCTTGCTCAGTTTTCCACTAGTTGTAAATACCTGGAGTATTTTGTCTGTTTCTGAATGGCACCTGTTAATATGAATATAGGCAAAATTATAACTTGAAGGGACTAGAAACCCAAGTGATATGAAGAAAAACTGAGGAAACATAGGCTATTTAACCTGGAAAAGGTAGGCTCGGGTAGATGATGTCTGATTCAGTAGGATGTTTGGGCCTGTGTGTTGTCTAAGACCTTGGGGGAATCATGGGGCCATCACCTGTGGATGAGGACGCCAGGAGAAAGGCTTGGGCTTATGAATTTACGGAAAAAATCTAGGTGCCCTCACCATCTGAGGGCACAGCAGCTGCCTCGTCGACTCTGGGGTTGTCTGAGCATGACCCGCTGCCCTCAAGCAGATCCAAACATGAAATCAGTGCTTAAACTGGACCGTCTTTCAGATCCTTTTCAACCCTAGCGTTTAGGCTCAAAGTGCATTTCAGACATTATCCTGCCTCTCCCCAGCACACATAAATGAGTAACCAGTGAGGCACAAATCTAAACAGACTAAACAAGTCTGTCCTTTTATCATGTGAAAAGCTCTTAGCGTTTCTGGAAGAGTATGAGCACAGGTCTCATAGACAAGCAAAACCACTAGCAGGCCTCTGGCTCCTTCACTGGCCACGGGACGTGGTTCCTGAGAGTTGGGCTGGCAGCGGCCAAGGTGCTCCAATGCATTTAGTCATCTCCACAGAGAAGTACCGCTGTCCTGCAGATCTGAATTCATGAGCTGGCAAGATGAGTAGATGCTCTTCCTTCCATCAAGACATGGGAAGCCAGATCACATTCAGAAACTGTGGGATTGATTTATTTCCCGAAACATCATCACAGGCTCTGGAAATACTCAGTGTGTGTATAGCCAAGTCCCACTCTCTGGGTTCATTTTAAGCAAAAAGAACATTTCATGGAAGGATGTTTGCTGCTCACAGAATTATCTGGAGGTTTGAGAATGGGCAGCTGTCGGGGCAGTTCCAAGGGGCCACGACCAGCAGGGATGACAACTCCCTTTAAGTAGAACCAGTAGCTTCATCCTTCCAACCTCAGCCGCCCCTAGCCATCACCACTGCTGCTGTGGGTAGCCCCAGTTGTCCCTTTTTTCTTTTAACCATTTGTGCCAAAGTCCAAAATACAAGCATCCCAGGCCTCCCCGGTGGCCCAGCAGTTGAGCACTGGGCTGCAAAGCTGCCTGCAGCCTCTGCAGCGCCGCTTTGATCCCCGACAGCCAGCAAGGGTCCCAGGTGGCGCGCAGACCTCTCCTGCTGCGCCCGCTGCTCCCCTCAGCAGTGTACTTCGTCAGTCTGCCTGCTCTGCTGTGTCTCTGGTGAATCCTCTCACCCTCCCGTGCTTCTGACTGTACCCAGTGCTTGTATAAATAAATAAATAAATCTTTTTAAAAAAAATCACACAAAATACAAGCAACCCGCTGAGTTCCCCGTCCATGCTGAGCCACCAATGTGTGGAGAGAGCAGCTTCCAAAGTCAGCTGCACCATTTCACGTCCCCACCAGCTGTGTATGAGGGTGTCGATTCTTCTCCATCATCATCAACACTTGTCATTTTTGATTACATCCTTGTAGGTGCGAAGAGGTGACGATGTGTCTTGTGGTGGTTTTTATTTGCATTTCCCTCGTGGCGCGTGATGTCAAGCATCTTTTCATACACTCATTGGTGATTTGTAGGTCTTCTTTGGAGAAATATCTATTGAAAATCTTTTGCCCATTTTTAATGGGGGATGGTGTCATTCATCGCGTTAGTACTTGCCTCTGAGCTCCCAGAAGGTGTGGGGCTTCTCCATTCTCTCTCCAACCCTTCCTGCAGCATCTGATACGCTGTTGGGTACATAGCATATTGTGAAGTTACCTAACACATCTAGAATGTTGCATTCATGCTAATGCATTCGTGCATTTGGTGGTTGTCCTTGAGTTTTTAAGCCAGTTCAGTTAACCAAATAAGTGGTATTTCTTGTCTTGTCTTCAAAAATCCTGGTTTCAACTGGTATCCAGGGAAAGGAGGCAAGATACTAATCAAACTCTGTAATAGTGACTCTAAATAAAAGCTGTCATCCAGAATCATTCGAGGGTGGGACTTTTCTTTTGTCCCCTTTGATTTTCCCATCATCTATAGCATCTTTCCAGTTTCTTCCCACTGAAGCCCATGAGAGGAGGGGGTGCGGGAGGGGGTGGAGGGGCATTAGAGAAAAGATGGAGCCTATTTTTAGGCTTGTTTTTCAGTCATGAAGTGTCATGTTCTTCCCCACCACGGCTGCTGGATTAAGTAGGCTGTGCTGGCAGCTGCCAGTCAGGGAGGGTTGCCAGCTTCTAACGGTGATTCCGCCGAATGCCTGAACTGATTTGCACAAAGAGAACAACGTTGCTCTCCCTACGTGGCTCTCACCTTCCAGAACAACCTCTCCTGGTTCTAGGAGCTCTGAATAAGAGAGGACGGACACAGTTCCATTAAGGCAGACAAGCAAAGCTGCTAGCAGGCCTCCAGCTCCTGGGCAGAGGCTGGCTTCCAGGGCCTGGGCCTCTCTTTTTATGCCAAGCAACTCAATCCCATTCCCAGATCTCCCCCAAAGTGAGAGCTCAGTGCGAAGACTCTTGTGGCTCTGAGGGGGCCACCACCCAGCTAACAGGTCATAAAGTGTCAGAGCCTGAGATTCTGACTGAAGAGCTATTTCAAGGCTCTTCGTGGCGTTATTGACTTCTGAATAACCAGCGATGGCCTTCATTCATTCGGAAAATATTAATTGAACTCCTGCTGTGTGCCGGCCACCTTTATTCCAGGCCCCTGTCCTGGTGTGACTTGCATTCTAGTTGGAAGTGACGGTGCACAGAAGCCGAAATATATAATAGAACATCATGTACTTTAGAGTAGTTACTATTATATTCTATGTAAATATTTCATATGTAATATATTAATTTAATAGTATTAGATATTCAGAAATATATGGAAAGAATTAAAGAAAAAGTATATAATTAAAAAAGGGGGGGAAATGCAAAGAATGGGGTATGTCGGGGCTTCTTCGCGACACATCTTTCAGTCTGTGCCATTCTATTCTGTCCCCATCGCAACACTCAGGAACATTCCAGGGCTTCTCATGTTGCAGGGCTCCTCTCTTCTGTCCCTCACCTACTCCCCTGGGGAATGAGAGAAACAATGGGGAGGTCTGTTTGGGGTCTCTCAGAGCACCAGCCAGTGTTCCCCACCTTGGTTCTGCCTCGCCCCCGACACATGATGTGGACACATGTCCCCTGCTCCTCTGGTACTGGCCACGTCACACTAGTGCTGTCCGAGCGAGCTCTCCGAGGACCTGCACCAAACTGGCCTCTTTTCCAAAACTCCAGCACAAACTGTCCTTTTAAGGAGGGAGAGTGGAGGTGGTGGCCAGGGTCAGGGAGCTCCCGGTGGGGTGAAGCCGGACAGCCCTGCATCTCATAGGTGAGGGCTCTGTCTGGAAATGCCACTCTTCTCTTGCCACCCTGCAAAGAACTACATTAAGAGCAGACCTAAAAGATCTGCCAGGACAGCCATTAAGAAGAGTCAGCGAATAAATCACAGCAGCTGCTGGCGAGGGAATTTAAAGGCCTCAGAAATCACAGTGCATGGGCCTGGGTAGGAACAATTGATCAATATCAAATAATCATCCAGTGGCAGATTTGGTTACAAGGAAGAAACAAAAGGTCAGAATGTCCTTCCTGGAGCAGTGGAGAGGACATGATCCAGGGTGACAGGTTTCAGGCACACTGGACAGAAGAAAATCCCGAGGAAGCCCCGTTTTTGAGAATGCAGAAGCGCTTTCTGCTGGGAATGTTTAAGCCCCACATTTCCAGTTGAAGTCCTCCTAATCTGTTCACTGTCGAGAAAATGAAATTAGACTTCATTGAGACCGCATTTGGCCTAATGATGTTTTCTGACTCCTGGGGCCAAAACATAGTCCCAAAAGAACAGGAATTGCAAAGTGAGATTAGATATCAGGGAGAATTTGTGATCCCCTGGGTTGTAAAACACCAGAAACGTCTCATGGAGGGACGGTTTGGGTTTCACTTCTAGAAACTCTATGAAGTAGTTCAACCCCCTTAACCGGAGACCAGTTCAGATTATGCTGCTGTGGGGCCTCCTGATCAGCTCAGTGGTGATTTAGGGAGAACTAGGGAAGATGTGAAAATGTTGTATCCACTATGTCTAGCACCCCATTTCACAGCCTTGACGTCATCAGTATTAGGGGCCAACTAGATCATTCTTTGCTTTGTAGGGTGCTGAGCAGCATCCCAGGCCTCTACCCCCTGGTGGACAGTCACACCCCTGACCCACCTACCCCCTCCATCCCCCCAGGTATGACAACCCAAAACGTTTCCAGACTTTGCCACATGTCCCTGTGGGGGCAGGGGTGCAGAATCTCCCCACCCCCACTGAGAACCACTGCTCTAAGATGACCACCTGGGACACACTGGTCAACAAGCTGTGTCATTGCCATGTTCTCAGTTCATACTAAAGTGTAAAAGTCAAAAGACCAGACACTTGGGACTCTGTCTTTGGGAAGCACCGACAAGGCACTGAGAGAAGCCATCGCTGCCTGTCAGTGTCCATTCCCGTTCCGCAAAAGCTCTAGAGGTTTGTTCTTCTCTTCCTTCAGTGTGTGTGAAGCCCAAACCTGGCTGAGCTGGGCCTTGGGCTGGGTGGGTGGCGGTGGGGGGTCTTGGCCAGTGGACCTGCAGAGGATGTGAGTCCAGCGTGGTGCCTCCTGGGAGCAGGGCTCTTGTCACACACCTGGTCGTGTGTGTGAGCGCAGACTTCCCCTTAGAATCGCAGGCTGTGCGACAGTGTACATCACCAAAGTGACAGCAACAGCGGGGACTAATTTAATTCCATTTTCCTGATACATCATTGCTGCAGGGAAAAATAAATTTCTCTTTCTCAGACAAAAACGATTTGAATCATGCCATGCTCTGGGGAAACGAGGGGCTTGGAGGTCTGTTAGTGGGTCTGGGATATTTCTATAGTGGGTCGTGGAACTTCTGCAAAGGCTTCTGCACCTGGCCTGGAAGTCGCTAGGCCTGGAAGGCCTCCCTTCCAGACTCAGGAGAGTCGCATAAAGCGCTTTGGCCATCTTGGCCTAAATGGGCGTGTTTTAGGGCTTCTCGTTGGAAAAGGGAACTGGTTATAGTCCTGCATGATTCGGTGGATTAAACGGCTAAAATTAAGAAGCTGGAGTCTGGAGTCCTGACCCTTGACACACAGGAAAAGTCTCAGCATGAGTGGAAAATTGCCAGTGTTTTTCATCTTCCTTCCAGAAAATGTTGTTGCTTAGGAATGTGGTTCTTCTGGGAGGCTTTTAAAATAATGTAGGGAATGACGTGAAGGGAGAGAACTTGGCTCCAGAGGGCTATGCAGGGAACGCAGCGAATTCTGGCGGGGTGCAGTGTACCTAGGTCCCCTGCCCTGGAGAGGGAAATAGAGATTGGGTCCTGAGGGACGTAGGAGACACACGCACTTTTTCTAAGCTAAATCATGCTGAGCTTACTTTGGGGGAGACGCTACAATCCTGTTTCAGTGCATTCAAAGCAGAAGAAAGCCACTTGGCGGTGAGCAGAAGCCACATCTTCCTCCACTGCCCCTGGCGTGTTGCTCTGGGACTGGGAGCTTGAAAGGAGGGAAGTTTTACTCAGGACCATTTCCTGCAAGCAGACCCAGTGCAGGTGCCCCCTCTCCGTGTGAACCCCGGTTGCATTCCAGCTTCAGTGACCCGTAGCAGAAATCACAGGCAAAGCTATAAAGCCCCCTGTGGGAAGCAGCCCTGTCTTTGGAGCTGTGTCACTGGAAGGTAAACGAGCAGTTGCTGCAGAGATGATTTTATAGGAGAAATTCTGCATTAGCGCAGCGAGAGATTTGGCCTGTGGATTATAAACCTGCTGGGCCTCGCGCCTCCCAGCCCACCCAAGGCAGCAGCCTTTGCCTGACACTCCCCTGACTTCACCCCACTTCAGGGGAGCTTCCATCTCCCCATTTGTTTTCGCCTTGATAAGCCACCCAGAGCTTTGGGTTAGGCCTGGCCAGTCATTGAAAGTACATATTTGTCTTTTTCAAAGCAGGGCCTGGCGACTGTCAGAAAGAAGAGAAACAATTAGAGAAGACATCCAGCTTCCACCATCTTTTCCTGGCTCTGCTTGTCCCTTAAATTCCATGTCTGAGAGGAATTGGAGTTGGGGTTCTATGAGCTTGATTCCCGCCTCCACTCTCCCCCCACCCCCTCCCAGTTTTCTCCGCTCGGAATTCAAAACTGCTTCTTGATGTTCTAATTGCCAACATGCAGCCCTCAGGAGCTGAGAGTGTGCGTCATCTCTCAGCTCCGAATGACTGTTAGACACAGGCATCCCAGACACGGAGCCGAGGACACCAGAATGAGAGACACAAAATGGGAGCATCTGGAAAGATAGAAAACCCCAGGGCATCGTGCTGGCGGGGAAATAAAATCCTGCAGACACAGTGAAGGGATATATCATACTACATATTTAAGTGTAATATAAGGAATTCTCTGGGCCGGCTTTAGGCTGTAGAATTTGCCTCTGAAGGAAAACAAAACACAACACAACAAAACTTAATTTGTACTTGGTTTACAAAAGATCTGGGGGACCTGTGCCCTTGGGCTTTCCTTGTTTTGAGAATTTATTTTCTGCCAGTGCTGCCCATCTCCCTGCTCCCTGGGATGGTTTTCATTGTGTTCGTTTCCTAGGGCGGCCACGAACTGGGTGGCTTGAAACACACCGAGGAGTTCACTGTTCTGGAGGCCAGAGTCTGAAGCCAAGATGATGGCTGCGTTTCCTTGTGGGGCTCCGAGGGAGGGTCTGTTCGGTGCCTCTTTCCCCAATTCTGGGGCGGCCACCCTCAGAGCTCCTGGGCCTGTGGCCGGCCAGCCAGTCTCGGCCCCACCTTCCTTCAGGGGTCCTGTCCCTCTGTGTTTCACATCTCCAGTCCTTTCTTTTATAAAGATGCCTGTGATTGGAGTCTGGGCCCACCCTCAGTCCAGGCTGACTTTATCTTGAGATCCTTAACTCCATCTGCAGAAATCCTATTTCCAAATAAGGCTACATTCACAGGTGCCAGGGTCTAGGACATGGATAGATATATCTTTATTTATTTTTTTTTTTTTGAAGAAAAAAAATTTTTTAAAGATTTATTTATCTATGCATGCAAGAGCTGGGTGTAGGCCAGAGGTGCAGAGGGTAGAATGGGATAAGAGGATTCACCAGAGACAGAGTGGGGAGCAGAACAGGTGGATCCACTGAAATACACTATTGAGGGGAGCAGCAGGCAAGACAGGAGAGGTCTGCTGCGCTGTGCGGGTCAGCTCCCTGGCTGGGGATCGAACTCGTGCTGCAGTGGCTGCTGATAGCCTCAAGTGCTGAGACTTAGCCCCTGTGCCACCAGAGACACCCTATATCTCTTTAGAGGCACACGCATCAACCTGCTGCAGTCTTCATGGGGCTGTATTTCATCCTTCCTATCTCAAAGTTGCTACTCCATTGCTTTAGTTCATTTTGGAAAGTTTGCTGACATGGACTGTTAAGCTGACACCTGGTTCTGACATCTGCCACTGTCTCCCCACTCGCCCCCAACCCACCTATACCCATATTCAGGCTTAAACATCCCTTTATACCATTTCCACTATATCACCCTGAGAAACAAGGGTCAGGCTGGTCCAAGCCCCCAAGTAGTGCCTCCCAGACCCTGAATTCTCATGTCCTTGCAAATCAAAGAGAACAAGCTTACAATCTTACGAGGTCCCCCTCAACTAGACTGTACCCTGCCTTCACGCATTTCAAGAGCACATGAACAGGTGCAGAAAGCAGTTAACTATGGTAACGACCAAAGAGACAGGAAGGGATGCCCCAGAGTCAATTTATCCAGAATGATGTGGTTGCACGATGAACCTCTGAACAGACTCTAATTTTAGTCTTTTTCTCTCTCGCTCTCTTTCCCCTTAGCAAACTGCCTAGTTGGGCTAGAGCTGTTGTTCCCAAAATATTTTATGTCACAGAGAAGGCTTGGAACTACTACCCCTACACGATTACAGGTAAGTTCTTGGTGCGACCAGTGTGTTACTTGTGCGATGTGAAGATAGAGCAGTGGTGGGGGTCCCACTGACTTGGGGTGGATGACCCAGGCAGGGATGTGTGGGGTCATTATATGTCCCTCACCCTTTGCCTTCATCCTGTAGGTCTTCTCACAGGAAGTAGGTGGTAGGGTTTGAGCTAAACCCTTCCATCTTCCTTCTTAAAATGATATAGCTTATGCGAAAAGGAATTGAAGCTCTTTTTGGTGACATTTTTACAGTCTACTTTATTCTTATTTCTCCCTGTTTCCTCAATGTTCCCCATGTGATTTTGGGGTGTGGTTTGTTAATAAATAAGTAATTAATCTGATTTGTTTATTTCACAGTTCCCCAACCAAAAAAAAAACAGTCAACCAATCTTGACTATAATTTGTGTAGATTCTGCTGGGTCTCTCTATAGCAAACCACTTCCTTTGCAATTGTATAATAGAAACATCTTCAAGGACCCTTTTCTACTCACTTGTGGGGTGATAGTAACCTATCTGCTGGGACTGAACTAGAAATAGTGGCCCCCCCCAAATTCAAGATCCCACTTGAAAATCATATCAAGTTCTTATTGGTTACAAAAGCTGTTTCTCCACTTAAAAGATTTCCTTTGTGGTTAATGAAATGCTCTACTGAAATGATTAGCCTTTAATTCTGCTTTTATAATGTCAACTCTTTGGGTTTAATTAGCCACAAGCCTATATGCTAAATTGAATCTTGTCTGACATCCCTTATCAGCCCAACCACAGAAATAGCCTATGAAAGAGTTTCAAGAGCAAACAGGGAGACAGTCACCATTTACGAAGTTTAATTTTGGGGCGATTTCTCTACCGCATTTTTAATAATTATAATTTGCCACTATTTGTTAATTTTGTGGTTTTCCATTGTATCTGAGCATGATCTCAATCATAATTTTGTCTCTTTTTTTTCTTTTCCATCTTGACCAAATGAACATCTGAAACTAGAATACACAGTAAGTTTCATTTAATCCTTTTTATATATTCAGCCTAAGGTCAGTGGGGTAATTGGCACGTACCTTGTACTTTTCATCTTATCAATATAATAAAAAAAAATAGAGGGGTAATTTAGAATCAGAAATATTTAAATTAGGCTATTACACAGTTATATATAATGCAATAACTTGAATGTTCTCATTTGTTCAAGAATATGAAGGTTAATTTAAAATGCCTTGATAGTCACTTTACATAATTAACTTTTGCTTATATTTTAGATAGCTTGATCATTCACTGTAATAGAAAAATAGTTTCTAGAAATGTGGTATTAAAGAGATGATGGTCTTTATCCATGGGAGGTTGTGCTAAGACTGGTAGGCTGTGGCCTGATCCTTTCCTGGAGAACCTTAAAACGGGGCAGGCCTCCTTGCAAATTGTTTTACTCAGAGCTCTGGGATGGACATTATCAGTGCCTTGAGTCCCAAGAACCTATTGAGTCATCAACATAAAACTGAAAACATAGGAGGGGAGGAGAAAAGAATCTTATAATATCATTGTGTTGTGGGGTCTTCATTTGATCATTTTCCCAACAGCCAGCAGAGCAAGCTGTGGTAACAAGAAAAGGGTTAACTGAGCTGGACTGGAGTTGAGTTTTTGGTCTCAATCAAAACAAGCAAAGCAAAGAGAGATACAGTAAGAGAGAAATGAAAGAAAATGATTCATCATGTCCTTTGTGTGCGCATGTAACCTCACATATAGTGGGTGAACAATTAGTAGTTACTGAATCACAGAATGAATTCATGAGTCATAGGCACAGTCCCAACAGATCCAGTGCAAGTGTCACTGGCTTTGGAATGAGAAAGTCTCAGGTGGCCTCTGACCCTGCCACTGACTTACTAGCTGAAGTTCTTAGGCATGTGACCCCCTCCCTGGATTCCAGTTCTTGAGTTCATGCTGGTTCTTGACTGTATTCTCAACTGTCCTTTGCAATATTAAAAAAATGGAATAGTACTTTTCATAAAAATGCTTCAAAGTTTTCCATAAAACAAAATGTATTCCACTCAAAGGATGGTTGGTAATGATGTCCCTCAATGTTGGGTGTTAACTATCTTTCTTTGATAACATGATAGAAATATATTTGAATATATTTAAAAATAAATGACATTTCTATATATAGAAATAAGTGTCATTTCTCCTCATGTAAAAAAAAAAAAAAGCCCAATTCTATGGTAAAATACACATTTTACATTTTAGAAGCCAGGGAACTGTTACTCTGAAACAGTTTGACTTGTCTGAGCCTAAATCTCTTTACCTCTAAACCTGGGATCATTCCTCTCTCAGCTGTTAGTGGCGGACCCACTGAGCTCACGCAGGGGTTGGAGTACTTTTTCTGTAAAGGGTCATATGGTAAATATTTTCCACTTGGTGGGCCAAGCAGTCTTTGTGACTTTGAAAGCAGCCACAGACAACAAAGAAAGATGTTGGCACGGTTTTACTGGCCCAGGCAGCCAGCCAGATTTGGCCCCCAGGCTGTGGTTTGCCAGCCCCTGATATAATGTATAGAAAGCTGTTAGCACATTGTCTGGCAATTAAGTGGTTCCCCACCAACACTAACCCCCAGTGCCTCTGCCTCTGGCAATTGCACACTTCCCAAGATAAAGACTTTGGAAGCTGGTGAATACTGCCTCCATTAGCATCTGGGCAAATTACTTCCCATCCAGCCTCCCTTTCCTCAACCTAAGTGGGGAAAATGTAATAACTATCTCATAAGGGTGATATGAAGATTATATTAAATAATCTGCATAAAATCTTAGCTTAGTGCATAGTAAGTGCCCAGTAAATGTTTGTCATTAGTATTTATTGTGCAATGCTGGAAGCTGCCATCATTAATAGAAATAAATATTTATATATTATATCACAGTGCCCTTCAATGCAGACTGGGCTCCAGTTACTAGACCATAAAGTACTAGTGGTCTAGGAGATTATTTGGTTTTATTTATGTCCATGTCTCTAAAAGCTTGTGTTTGGACCTTTCATTTGAAATATGATCGATAGTTAGACACACAGAGAACCCTGTCCCTATAACTACGCAAAGGCAGCTATTTGCCTAGTGAGCCTCAGATTTAGGTCACCTTGACTCGACCCAAACTGATGGCCTTTATTCTCCATAAGCTCGTGACAGTGTCATAAAATGTAGGGATGATTCATAGCAAATTGAAGCCTGGAAAATGTTTAATAATATTGGGTTTGTTTTGAAGAATACGTATGAAGTACTGAGGTTCTGGGGGCAAAATGAAGCCATAGTTCCTCACAGAGCCTTCCCCACAGGGACACACATGGTCAGGATCCCTGCTGTGACAACCTCTCTGGGCAGCTCGGTGACTGTACCACCTCTGTGTGGCCATGTTGGATTTTGGGGGAACTCGTGGCCTTTCCTTCTGCCCAGCCTCTGCCTCACGATACTCCTGCAGATCTGATCACACCATTCAGACTTTTAAAAGACACAAAATATTTTATTTCTGTTTGAAAATAGTTGGGAACAAAACAAAGAATTGACATATGAATAGTCAAATCTGCATCCCTACTGTTTGACTTTATTACTTGATTTCTTCGAGGCCCTCATTTGGGGGAGGGGGTTGTTTGTTAATTGCTCCCTAATATCCAGTCCTTGGGATGGTTTCTTAGGGCTGCCCTAGTGAAGCAGCACAAACCAGGGTGGCTTGAAACCAGAGAATCCTATTTGCTGGTAGTCCTGGATCTAGAAGTCTTGCCGGCAGGCCCTGCTGGGGAGTGGGGGCAAGGTGGGGTGTTGGGGGGGTGAAGTAGGGGGGTGTGGAGAGGGGAAGAGGTAGGAATTCTTTTCCTCCTTTGTCTTGTGGCAGCACAACTGATCCCTGCCTCCATTTTGACATGTTGTCTTCCTTCCACATGTGTCCATGCCTTCCCATAGATTCCTTTTTGCTATATCTCTCCTCTTCTTAGAAGAATACCAGTCAAATTAGATTAACAATTACCCTGTTCCAATATGATCTAATATAACAAGTCACCTCTCAACAACCCTCATTCCAAATAAGGTCATATTCTGAAGAACTGAGGTTAGGACTTCAAGATAAATGGGGGGGTGGGGGAGTGGAGAGGGAGACACGGGAAACAACACAATCTAACCCATGATACCATCTTTCAATTTTAGGCTAACAGTCATTAAGTACCAACAAGGTGTAAAGCATCATGCTCCCTTGAAGGCTTCATTAACAACAACTCAGCCCTCTGGGGAGTCACAGTCTGATGGGAAATAGCTAGACATTCCAGTCAAAACTTGGGAGTCAAGAGCAAGTCATGATTTTTTCTGGAGGCAAGATGGGACAGGCCACCACCCAGGCCAGGGGACACCGGACCTGCCCATTAAGCTGGATGAGCAGGCTGACAGCAGAAGTTCAGACAGAGGGCAGAATGAATGGCACCATGGAGTCTGGCCAAGCAAGCAATTCAACATGAAAGGGAAGGCCCTGATCTCTGGATCAAGGCCTTGAACTTCAGGGACAGAGTTCTAGTCTTCTGTGTAGCATCTTACATAGACTGCTTGATCATGATGTGCCGGGGTGGAAAAGTGGCCCATTTTAGCAAGTAAAATACAGACTGCCCCGTAAAATCTGGATTTTCAGATTAACAGCTAATAGTTTTTAGTACAACTATATCCTGAATATTTCATGGGCTAGTCATACACTGAAAGATTATTCATCTCTTATTTCATCCAGTCACCCTACGGGGTAAGGGAGGGGGGGACCTCAGTACTTAATACATATTCTTAAAAACAAACACAATATCATTAATATCAGAGACACCTGTATAAAAATCAAGTGACGAGAACAGGGGCACATGGGTGGGTCAAGGGAAAGAGAATTGCGTAACTCGGGAATCTGTCCTGCAATTGACACGCTCTGTTAACATCAGCTCAATCAAATGACCTGTCAGAATAGGAGGTGAAATGGACTAGAGAGTTGGGTAGAAAACCAGTGACATAATTGTCAGTATTTCAAGGAAGATTGGTGCCAAGTGTTATAGCTGAAGCTCAAACAAAGTTGAAGAAAGGAGCGAGAAATCAGCCAGGGAGCAATGTGGGGATATGTCCTAGAGAAAGTGGGATTTGGGCTGGGAGAGAAATCAGCCTGGGAGAAATATGGGGCTATATCTTAGAGAACGTGGGATTTGGGCTGGACCTTAGGGACAGTAGAACTCCTACCTGCAACGCACATTAGCTTTGTCTGAGTCATCTTGAGTTGCGTCAATTGGGTGGTTTGAGCAATAGACATTTATCTCTCACGGTTCTGGAGGCTGCGGAGTCCATGCCCAAGGTAGCATCTGATTCACTTCCTGGAGAGGCCCTCTTCCTGGTTTGCAGACATCTGCTTGCTTGCTGTGTCCTCCCATGGCAGGGAAAGAGCAACCAGCTCTCTGGTCTCTTCGCATAAGGACATTAATCCTATGCTGAGGACCCACCCTCGTGACCTCATCTAGACTTAATCACCTCCCAAAGGCCCACCTAGAAATGCCATCACAGTGGGTGTGAGGCTTCAATATATGATTAGGGTGAGGGTATAATTCCACCCACAGTTTGCTCATTCCAGGCCTTCTGGGCAGGTGCTATCAGAGATTCTGGCCACCCGGACAGGCGGAGACCAGGTCGTAGCAGCTTTCAGTGTCAGGCAAGGTCTGGATTTAGTTCTCCATAGGGAAGCTACATTGTTCCTGGCTACTCCTCTTTTATTTTCCATCCCAAATATAGGACAGCTTTTCTTTCCATCTCTGCAGTGACCGGGGCATCCGTTTTTCTCTCTGGATGCAGGTGCACTCTTGGGCCTGCAGTGTTCATTTTAAAGCTGCCTCCCTCCCCTCCACTCTGCACTCAGCTGTGTTTGCACCCCCTCTGCCCCCCATAGCCCCAGGGTCAGAGCCCACTCTTCTCCCTGACTACGGGGTCTGCTCCCAGAATTTCAGACAGATGCTTTCAGTCTCTCCATCTTTTTTCCTGTTTTCAGTGCTTTTCCCTGGCCTCTGCATTTCCCAATGCTTTCATCCAAAATACCTCTTTTTGATGTCTTTCCAAGCCCCATATTCTATATTCCTGTCTGTGCCCAGAAGTAAAACTTCCCCAGCGCCAGACTCCCAAGTGAGGCCGGCCGGCATGCCCTGCCCTCCATCGTGGGGCTGAGGAGCTCTTAATACCGCAGACAGGTGTCTTCCCATAGCACTAGCCCAGAGCAATGCCTACTCCAGGGCCCCACTCTTATATCTGAGTGCTCGGCCTGTTCCCGAGACCTCGCGCTGCCCTCATTTGTGACAAAATCCAGCTAAGAGAACTTTCTATTTAAGGTCATCTAGGGCTTCAACATTATCACTGTTATCAAGACGGAAAAGCTTTTTCATCACTGTGAGTGACTGTGTGTGTTTAGGATTATGTGGAAATGCCATTTGCACAGGAAGTGGAAAAAATATCTTTAGCTTGGTTATAGGAAAAAGTCTTAATTATACAGTAAACAAAGAACAACATGGCAACAATTTTCCAGAGGACAGGCCATCTCGCCCATTCTTCAAAACCTGCTGGTTCTTGTGAAGTTCATAAAGTCACAAAGGAAGGTACCCAAGGAGACTGGCTGCCTTCCAGCACCACCGACTTTGTTTTTCTAGGGCTAAAAAAAGGCTGAGCTGGAATATGAACACAGCTGAGCAGCATCAGCTCTGCCTTGGTAGTCATGGAGGGAGGGAAAGAGGGTTTTCTTCTCAATTGTGAGAATTTGAAAACTTCAGCTATAGGAATTAAAAACAGTGGCCTGGAGCATAGCTGCTGGGGGTACTTCGTGGCCGTGACCCTCCCACTCCACTGAAACAGCTAATAAGAATGCACAGAAGCAGGGCCTCCCCTGGTGGCGCAGCGGTTGAGCACTGGGTTGCAAAGCTGCCAGCAGCCTCTGCAGCGCTGGTTCGATCCCTGGCCGCCGGGTGAGGGTCCACATGGCGCGCAGACCTCTCCTGCCGTGCCCGCTGCTCCCCTCAGCAGTGTACTTCATCAGTCTGCCTGTTCTGCTCTCTGCTCTGGCTCTGGTGAATTCTCTCACCCTCCCACGCTTCTGACTGTACCCCAGTGCTTGTATAAATAAATAAATAAATCTAAAAAAAAAAAAAGAATGCACAGAAGCAGTGATGACAAAGGGGGCACTTTCTGCTACTTAGTGTGGGGGCACCCCATGAGAAAAGGCTGGAGTGGCTGTCCAATGCCTTTTAATGGGGAGATGTAGAGAGAGTAAATTGTAGCACACCCAGGAAGGGAGGAGGAAACAACTCTTTAATGATACCTTTAGACTGTGTTGGGCCACATTGAGAGGTGGGGTTGTTCTGAGTTGGCTTGTCAAGCCTGGGGAGAGAGTGAAGGCCATTTATGGTTAAGAATGGCCGCCGTGCCCCAAGGTGAACTTGGATGATCTTCCTAGAAGTGGTGATAAGAGATGGAGGCATTTTTCTGAAAGCAGCTCAATGTTCTGGGTAGGAATTCACTCATACTCTTGGCCTTCTTAGTCTCCCTGATAATTAAAAGAGCAGATGAGTGCTTTGTGTGCAGACCCCTGACCTCCATTCCTCTCAAGCCTTCTCCCCCTCCTGGAGCTCCCCCTCACCCCCCATCCCCCCTCAAACACACACACCTTCTGCACCGTCCCAGCCAAGGTGGGTAGAAACCACTAAATTACTTAAGTAGGAAATAGGTTAAAGTTCAGGGAAGAGATGTGATTATATTGAACTCTTGGGTTGGTCTTGTTGGGAAGAAAATCAGGGCAATCAGGCCACCCAGCTACTCTAAGTTTGAGAATGAAGGTCCTCAAGTGTTTCTTCTTTAGGGTCATGGGGACAGGGGTAAGGATAGGGGTCAGATGGTTAGGAAATAACTTTTGTCTCCACATCACAGTTAACCCTGAATATCCCAGCTGTAGGTAACGCGGTGGGGGTAGTGGGGAGGGAAGGGCCAAGAGACACTAAAGAAAATATCACTTCTCTTAGAAATATAGCTATATGACCTCAGGGAACAGGCCAAAGAAGCAGTTGTCAGGGGGGGGTGCTAGTGAGCAAGGCAGTGATTAAGCACAGGCCAGAAGAGGCCCCCCCACCCGCGGAGATGGTTGAAGTCTGTCTCATACTGGGTCAGTGCTTGGAGTCAGAGAGACCAAGTTCGTGACTCCTCAGTGTTCAAGAAAATTTAGATGGAAACAGCCTAGAACCATTTATAATAATGATCATGAAAATGGTGAACAGTCAGTTAGGTAAGGGAAACACTGGGTTATACAGAGTTAAACAGATTTTGTTACTGCAGGACTTCTCAGAGCCTTTATTGTTCTGACATACGTTATGACTCTCCAAAAGGGAGGTGTAGTGTGCACCACTTCCCACACTGACTTGCCCCTGGGACCCTAGATTTTGCAAAACCAGTCTTTTCAAATTTGGGGGAAGTCCAGAAAATTCCAAGTTAGAATCATTACATATCCATTAAATAGGCCAATAGATCAGTTCTAAATGTTATTTTCTCCTATATTTCAATGTATGTTCTCCAATATTTCAATTTTTTTGAACCCTGAAGAATTCTCAACTTGAAGAGTGCTGAACTTGGTCATTCTGACTCTGATGATTGCCTACAGATTACCACTATTCAAATAACTGAGTTGTTTTGAAGATCTCTCAGTGGTAATGTGATATGAACTTATATATTACTTTTTTTTAAAGATGTATTTATTTATGCATACAAGAGCTGGGGTACAGGCCAGAAATGGGCAGTGTGAGAGGATCCACCAGAGACAGAGTGGGGAGCAGAACAGGCAGATTGACTGCAATACACTGCTGAGGGGAGCAGCGGGCGAGTCAATAGAGGTCTGCTGTGCCATGTAGGTTGCTCCCTGGCCGGCCGGGGATGGAACTTGTGCTGCAGAGGCTGCAGATTGCTTCATAGTGTGGTGCTTAACCCCTTGTGCCACCAGGAAGGCCCTATATTCATTTTTAAGCAAAATCAATTCTGTTAGACCCCATAGCAAAGTTAAGCAAGGCATTGGGATGATAATGAGCTCATGCATTCTGATTTATGCCAGTTTAGAAAATGAACTGGTTGAATGGGTGAACCAGGGGCAAACCAGCTTATTGGCACCTGTGTGCCAGGATCCTTGTCTAGAACTGGTCTCTGTCATCTAATCGATGGGTGCCTGGGCAGGCAGGAACCTGCAACAGCCGGTGTTGTTTGTCTACTTTATCCCTTTCAATTGGCTCTAGCTGTTCCCAAACTTTTTTTTGTACTTCCGAAAAAAATTAATTTGGGGACAGGATGAGAGAGAATATAAGATAAAATATACTTCTCCTGCATAACATTGTGAAATTGATTACGTTTTTAAAACACCACTCAAAATGACTACAGAGGACCAGCGTCAGAGGAAAAATATGTGTTTAAAGGAATTTTCTATAGAAGATTTTCCTAGGAAATCCTTCTATCCTTTGTTTTCTGTTTTCCACTCATGGCACTGAAAATTGGATTTCTCTTCTACATTTTATTAATGCCTGTGGAGTTGTGTTCTGTTCAAGTTGGTGAAATCAGAATAATACAGCTGGAAAGATGATAGGAGGCAAAATTCCTTCTGTAAAAATAAAATACATAAAACTGGGCTATACTAAAACTGAAATCTTGGTGATTAAAGGAAGTGAATTTATAATTGCTCCAATGTCTTTTTTTAAAAAGATTTATTTATTTATGCATTCAAGAGCTGGGGTACAGGCCAGAGGTGAGGATGAGAGGATTCACCAGAGACAGAGTGGGGAACAGAACGGACAGATGGATCGAAGTACACTACTGAGGGGAGCAGCGGGCCAGTCAGGAGAGGTCTGCCATGCATGTGGGTTTCTCCCTCGCTGGCCGGGGGATGGAACTCGTGCTGCAGAGACTGGGAACAGGTTCATAAGTTGCATCTTAACCGCTTGCACCACCAGGGAGGCCTGCTCCCATGTCTTTTGACCTCTCTTTATCCCCAAGGTTCTTAGAACTACATCAGTGTTCACATTTAAGTGGTGAATTTGCTCAGTTGCCTTGAGGGGCAACTCTTACAACTTTTAACTGAGGAAGATTGGAATCTAAAGTCTTCTCCCTGGAATTTTCGAGCCTATCTCTTTGTGAAGTCACCCTCATTTTTCCCCATCTTGATTCATTCCCATCCCTATTATTTGCTTGCTGTTCTCTTTCACCCTGGATGTGCGGCCTGTCTCTTTAAATCCTTGTCTTGCCTTTGTTGTGTGTAGCTATCGGTATTCACAGCATCCTCTGCTTATATCTATCTGCCTTGACAGGTCCAGCCCTGGATGGTGTGAGCCTGATTTTAGTTTCCCTGCTCCATTTTCAGAGAAGCTTCAGTAGTAAACCATGCCCCATTGAGAAAACATACTTTCATTCATGCATTCGCTTCCTCTGCCTCTTGGCCTTGCATTTCCTGTTAGCTACTGTTACTCAGCATGTTAGGGGCCAGCAAGGGGTCCCATCAATGACTGAACTAATGAATGAACAGAAGTGCAGTGTAGGGTGCAGGCCTACGAGAAGCAGTAGAAAGGCTGACATTCATTTTCTCACTGTGGGCTGGAATACAAGCAGCTGTTTTCCTGCTGTATTTCCCTGCTCTGCCTCCCACATATTCCCTTCCTCTCATTGCCCCCCACTTCTTTCAGGCCTCACCACTCTTCTTGGCCACATTTTTCTTCCTGTGCAGCCTATATTTGGGGAGTCGTTCTCTGATTCATCCTCATCTCTATTATTTACATGCAATTCCTTTCTTCCTCTCTTTGTTTTAAAATTCCTTTGTTTTCTCCACTTGGGGTTCCTTTTCTCACTTTTGTGGAAATATCTCCTTTGCAATTTTTTCCCAGCTACCATGTCACCGTTACCATCTACCCATTACGTATGAGTCAAACCTGGTCCAGCAACTCAGAACAGCAAGGAGAGCCCAGTGGGTCCCCTGCTTTTCTTTGAATTTCCCTGCATGATGAGATTCTGAGTAGATGAGGGAACAGCTGGAAACACGCCTTTTTGAAATTAATGGGTGTATTGAAGATCTTCCATGTACAAAAGAGAAGTTTGTATAAATATATATATTACCTTCTGTCTGTGTCAGGCAAATTTTCTGTCACAATGAAAGGATAAGAAATACCCAATAAGGGGACCTCTCTGGTGGTGCAAGGGGTTAAGCACTGCACTATGAAGCTATCCGCAGCCTCTGTAGCATGAGTTTGATCCCCGGCCGTCCAGAGAGAAACCCACATGGCGAAGCAGACCTCTCCTGTCTCACCCACTACTCCCCTCAGCAGTGTATTTCAGTCAGTCTGCCTGTTCTGTTCCTCGCTTTGCCTGTGGTGAATCCTCTCCCCCCCTCTAATCTCTGGCCTGTACCCCAGCTCTTGTATGCATAAATAAATCATAAAAAAAAACATCACTTTTAGAAAAAAAGAAAAGAAATACCCAATGAGGAGCACAAGGGTTTGAGTACAGCACTATGAAGCTATCCACAGCCTCTGCAGCATGAGTTTGATCCTCTGCCAGCCAGGGAGCTACCCACATGGTGCAGCAGACCTCTCTTGGCTCGCCTGCTACTCCCCTCAGCAGTATATTTCAGTCAATCTGCCTGTTCTGTTCCCCACTCAGTCTCTGGTGAATCTTCTCACACATACACCCCACCCCCTGCACCTCTGGCCTGTACCCCAGTTCTTGCATGCATAAACAAATAAATCTTTAAAAAAAAAAAATACCCAATGGTTAGGGAGTAAGTGAATCCAATAGAGGGGGTCAAATGTGTGGTAACGGATGGAGTCTAGAATTTTACTGGTGACTATGCAATAGTATATTCAAATGCTGATTTATAATGCTGTTATATAATGTTATAATTTATAACACCTCAAACAGATAATATTTATAAATCAATGTTACCACAATAAATATTTATTTTTGAAAAATTTCCTGATGAGAAATAGAGAAAATGGAAAGGTACTTTAAGATCTAGGGTTCAACCAACTTTCTCTAAATCCAGATATGCTACCCACAATCTCCTCCTTTGCAAATAGCAAAAGTGCCAGTCTTAGATTCCTTGAAGATAATAAATACTAAACTCTAGGCCTGATCTCACTGAGCCCTGTGAAACATTCTGGACATAAGCTTTTTATTGGTGAAAGGTAGAAGCATTTGCAAATCCAGTTTTAGTAGTGATCCCATCTCAAGCTGAAATTCTGTGTATGGCCTTGAAGTACCTTTAATATGATAATATAGAATATAGTGCCAGAGAATCGATGTCTTCTGGCGAATTCCATTAGAGAGAAGGTCAAGTCTATATAGAGTTTAATGTTCGTTGAAAGCAAGGAACACCTGTTGCATAGAGTTAGAACTAGTTGGCTAGAGAGAAATGCATTGCGTTCCAGGTAAAAGCTAAAAGGAAATGAGCTTTTAAAAGTCTATAAATACTTCATCTACCTCAAGCCAGCTTCTCGACCCTTCCATTTAACTTTCTCAGTTGCAATCCTCCTTGTAAAATGTTTCTCTCAGACATGGAAGGATTCCGGTTGGTGACCAGGAACAAAGCATTAAGTTATTGAACTCAAGCAATGGTTTTCAAAGGGTCCTTCTGGCCCAGGAGCTTCCATGGACAGGTTTCACTAGCCTTCATGTTCCGGCTTCATATTTTATTTGACAAAAGAATCTGATGCCATTTAAAAGGTGGTTTAAGCTGCTGAACTGTAGCACCTCTGACATCTTGCCTTGTTCTAAAACTCCATTAACAAATGTGATGAGTGAGACAAGAACCACTTTACGTAGCAATTCCCAAACTTGCTGGACTCGCACCCCCTCCAACTATTTAACAATGCTCTTCATAATCTACTCCTCTTTAAGTTAAAGTGGACTAGATTTAAGAGAATCTTCAAACATCCTCTGACTTCCATTAGCAATAACAATTACTTTGAGATATCATTAATGTGTCCATTAACTTTTTTAAATTGAGTTTAAATTTTTTTCTGCTTACTGGAAATGTGTATGTTTACTATAAAATCCAAGCTTTATAAAAATGTGTATAAGAGAAAATGAAAGGGACCCATAATTTCCACCACTGTCCTCCATAAGAATATCATAGTATCAGAGGGCTGCACTGGTGGTGCAGGGTTAAGTCTCAGCACTATCAAGCTGTCGCCAGCCACTGCGGCCTGAGTTCGATCCCGGCCAGGGAGCAACCCACATGGCGCAACAGACCTCTTGTCTCGCCCGCTGCTCCCCACACCAGTGTATTTCAGCCAGCCTGCCTGTTCTGTTCCCCACTCTGTCTCTGGTGAATCCTCTCAACCACCCCCCTTTCAACCCCCGCGCCTCTGGCCTAGACCCCAGTTCTGTGTGCAAAAATAAATTTAAAAAAAGGAATATTTTAGTATCTATTTCTCTAACTTTTCTGTGCCTATAATAACCTACTTTGCTTTCTTTTTACCAAAAAATGGGACCCTCCTATTGTTTACATTTTGCTTTTTTTTTTTTAAATGCTCGCCATCTCTTTTTTTTCCTTTAATATTTATTTATTTATTTATACAAGCACCGGGTACAGTCAGAAGCGCGGGAGGGTGAGAGAATTCACCAGAGCCAGAGCGGGGAGCAGAGCAGGCAGAAGGACCGAAGTACACTGCTGAGGGGAGCAGTGGGCGGCAGGAGAGGTCTGCGCGCCATGTGGGACCCTCCTCTGGTGGCTGAGGAGCAGCCGGGGTTCGAACCTGCGCTGCAGAGGCCGCCGGCAGCTTCGCAACCCAGCGCTCAACCGCTGCGCCACCGGGGAGGCCCTTAAATAACTTTTGAGAGGCCACCACAGTGTACTTAATCTTCGCCTGCTAGACTTTGGGTTGCCTCCACGTCTGTTACAGGACCAACCTTGTGTTAATGAACACTTGTTCTTTTATAAAATTTCTCACACCTGAGAATCTGTGCCCTTTCTGGAGTTCTAGGTAGGATTTTAAAAGACTTCCCACTGTATAAATTTCTCAAAATATTCCATTTTGGAAATGATTGCATGTTAAAGGTACGAGTATATTTTGGCACTTAAAGTAATAAAAATACCCCATGAATTTCTTAAATAATTATTAAAGGAATAATTATTTCCCCAGTTTTTCTTTTCTTTTTTTGAGTTTGTTTGAAGTAGGGCACATCTGTCATTTGACTGATGCATACACACATATTTTCTCTGCTCTTAGTAGCTGAGAAGCAAAGCCTGAGCCTTAGTCACCACCACCCCCGTTTCCTCTAGAAACAGTCTTGTGCTTTGCTAGTACGCAGGAGGCAGCAGGACACGGGATCAAACGTGAACCTCAGAGCCAGACAGCCTGGGCTGAATCCCAGCTCTCTTGTGTAAATGTTGAGTGGTTTGGGGGCTACTCCACCTATCCATGCCTTCGTTTCTTCATCTGTGAAGTGGGAGCAATTATAGTTCATCTCTCCTATAGTTGTATGAGGGCTGAGTTAGTAGATGAATTACTACTCTGGATACTTGGAACAATGCCTGAGATAAGTACAGGCACTACCTGTCTGTCCCAGACTCAACATGGAGAATGTTGTCTGGGTTTATCTTGAATCATCATTTTGACCCAGAGTGTTCCAGAGTACTTTGCAGGGGTTAAGAAATGGGCGGGCAGTAACAAGTGTTGGCAAGAATGTGGAGAACCTGGAACCCTCAGATAAGGAAAGGTAAAATGGTACAGCCACTTTGGAAAACCGTCTGGTAGTTCCTCAAGAGGTTGGACATAGGTATATACCCCAAAGAAACAAAAATTTAGTATTCACACCAAAATTTGTACAAGAATGTCCATAGCAGCATTATTCCTAATAGTCACAGCATGGAGACAAATGTTCATCAACTGGTAAATGAATAAATTAAAATGTGGTATACCCAGACAATAGAATATCATCCTCCTATAAAAGTAAGCTAAGTGAGAGAATCAAAACAGAATAGACAAATCATAGAGACAGAAAGTAGATTAGTGATTCCTTAGGGTGTGGATTGAGGCGGCTGGGGTGTGATGGGTGGAGCTGGGAGTGACTGATAACTGGTACAGAGTTTCTGTTAGTGGTGATAAAAATGTTCAACAATTAAATTGTGGTAATAGCTATACAAATCTCCATATACTAAGAACCACTGAAAAAGAAAAGAAAAGAAAAGAAAAATCAAGTCCTGTGTTCAGGATTGGACTCAGGGATGCCAACTACTTACTTCATCACCAGGAGAGAGGCCTGAAATCTATCTTTTTACAAACCCACCAGCATCATCAGAAATATACTGATACAGAGAATATGGTTTTTATTTGACTTTGTAAGCAGGTGTAGCGGTAATACCCTTAATACCCACCTTGAGCTGGGTGCTCTGAAGTAATAGTATCCTCGGGCACAGTGATGATGATCTTTAAAGTAAGTGGTGCTTATGCTTCCAGAAGTTTTGCCACTGCATGCTTCTGAAGTCCAGACCCCTGGAGACCCCCAGATCCCACTCCCGGCGTGGTTCTTGCCACCACCTATGCAGGTGTGAAGATTGGACCACCCAAAAACTGACCATGAAATTCCCAGTGTGTTCGCCCCTTTCTCTTTAAGACTTGCTTACATTTAGTTTTGTTCTCGTAAGTGTTTCTTATTGCCATGGCAACCGTAATCAATCACTGGACTAAAAATAGCTCTTTCATTTTTCCAAAGCATGTCTGTAGTGAATTGAAAACTCGGCTCTGCCGTGCATTTTGCATATGCTGCTCCATTTCCCGACACTGAGCCTGAGCGTGCTTGTGTCTGGAAGTGGTTCCTGCAGGAGCTCAGGTACTGCGCCCGTCTTGCAGATTCGTCTTCCCGGCTGCATTCTTCTCCCGACTGCAGAGCCCCCATCACTCCCCAAGCTCCTAGTACATGCATTTAAATGCCCCACAATGAACCAATACTTTCCCTTACATTCGGTTTCAGGTATGAAAGATTTCACAGGTTCCCAGTGATCTATTTATGAGAAGAGGGTCAAGACAGTGAATGCCATTGGGTTTGGAAAGCAAATTAAAGATGCTCAGATACTGAGCACAAAGGAAGCTGGTCATGGCAGGGAGCAGACAACAGCAACACTAGTAAGATTCTTCTGGCTTGGGAGGATCTCAGCTAGAAAAATCCAAGAGGGGATGATAGACGATTTTTGCCTTATTTCCCTGACTTCTCCATGACGTTACTGGTTTTTGGGGGTGAGGGAAAAAACAAATGCTGGATGTAATAAAGTGAATATTCGATATGATTTTCCCAGTGAAGGTGCCACTAGTCAAGGAGAGTTAGAGAGACAGAGAGAGAAAGGTTTTTCATGACAATGAAGAATCCAGGAGAGGAGGGAGAGCTGGGGGGGGGGGGGTGGAGCTGAAATGACTGGTGATGTCCCCCCTCAGTGTCCAGGGATGAGGACACTTCATGACCTTTGTCCCTCTCCTCACACTGCTCTAGAGCCACCCCCACACACACACACATACCTGTTTAAGTGGGGTCTTATCAGGTAGCCCCTGGGGCCCCCAAATGCTGTTTTTTTTTTAAAGATTTATTTATTTTTTTATACAGGAGCTGGGGTACAGGCCAGTGGCATGGGAGGGTGAGAGGATCCACCAGAGACAGAGCGGGGAACAGAACAGGCAGAAGAACCGAAATACACTGCTGAGGGGAGCAGAGGGCAAGACGGGAGAGGACTGCTGCGCCATGTGGGACCCTCGCAGGCTGGCCAGATCAAACCGGCGCTGCAGAGGCTGCGGACAGCTTCACAGCGCTGCACTCAACCCGCTACGCCACCGGGGAGGCCCCCCAAATGCTGTTTTTTGATGCCATTTCTTAACTTCTCTGAGCCTCAGCTTTTGTAACAAGGCTGAGCGAGCCAGCAGGAATAAAACCCTTAGATCTAGGAAAGAAAAAGCTGCCAGAGATCCTGTAGTATTCTTGTTTCCCTGCATGCAGTTGGCAGGGGGTTGAGGGAAAGTGGAGAAAAGGTAAAGCAAAGAGCCCTGCACAGAAAAAGCAGCCACCAGGAGTGTAGGAAAAAGAGGGCCGTGAGAGCACAGAGCTGGCAGGTACATATGACGTGTCCTCAGCACCGCGGCAGGTCGGGGTCAGAGAGCCCAGACCTGTGGCTTGGCCCCAACCTGTGTCGGGAGACCATCCAGTCTGGCTTCTTCCTGTGGCCACAGCTCCAGCCAGCCCACAGCCTCCCAGTGCTCCCCACACACTGTGGAGACTGTCTCTCCACCTCCAACCCCTCTCTACTTCCCCCCGTGTAGCCTGTAGGAGTTTCTTGGGGAGGGGTACAATGGGACCTCCAGAGTTACTGGAGTACCTGTCTGCCATATGTTACCTGCCCTTGGACATTCACTATCTCATTTAATCCCCTCCCCCCCAGCTCTCCCTCTAGCTGAGAGGTTGACACTATCTCCATTTTACAGATGAGGAAACTGAAACTCACAGGGATTAAGGTATCTGCACAGGTCAAACCTCAAAGCGAGTGAGAGCCAAACTGGTGATCCAGAAGGGACATGGTTTTGGGATTCTGGAGGTTGAGGGCTATGTTGGTTTTCTATTGCTGTGTTAACAAACTTTCCATAAATTCAGTAACTTAAAAAACACAAACTTCCAGGCCTCTCTGGTATCTTAGGGCTAAGTCTCAGCACTATCACCGTTATGGTCTGAGTTCAATCCCCAGTCAGGGAGCTACCCACATGGTGCAGCAGACCTCTCCTGTCTTGCCCGCTGCTCCCCTCAGCAGTGTATTGCAGTAGATCTACCTGTTCTGCTCCCCACTTTGTCTCTGGTGAGTCCTCTCACCTCCCACACCTCTCAGGCTTCATCCCAGTTCTTCTGGGGTACAAAAACAAACAAAAATGCCCACACACTTCCTATCACAGATCGTTGTAGGGCATATTAGCTGAGTATTAGCTCAGAGTGCCTCCAGGCTGAAATGCAGCAGTCAGCCAGGGCTCCAGTGTCATCTGAGACTCAGGGTCTGCTGCCAGACTCACTTTGTCATTGGCAGTTTTCAGATCCTTGAGGTGGTAGGACTGATCGTTTTCTAGTGGCTCTCTCACCACTTAGCACCTCACTTCCTCAAAGCCCGCAAAAGAAATCTCTGCATCTTCTGCAAGGTAATAATGTAATATGTAATATATATGATATATAATATAATGCCACATAATCTGATCATCATGCTGATGGAATCAGAGGAGCTGCTACCCCATCGTATTCACCGCATTGCTCACACTTAAGGGGAAAGTTGATACAGTGTGTGTATACAGGGGGCTGGGTGTCTGGGAGGCGAGCTTAGAATCCTGTCTACTGTAGGTATTTAGTCTTTTCTTCTTCTGTATTCCCAAATAACTGTGCCATCAAGACCACAGGAGTCTTAGCGCTCTTCTACCTCTTCTGCTTGTAGCCAGTGGCGACCACTCCTCACATCTCTCTTGTTACACATTCCAGTTTGGCTATTTTGGTGATGTTTTTCCCTGCTCCCACACTCCTGAAGTTCCCTCAGTGATCTGGAACTCCTTCCACCCAAGGGAATGTGTCAGAATCTTAAATGGCTACTGCATATTTTGAGAAAGTCCAGGATTGGAAAGTGGGGTGCTCACTTTTCCCCCTGGATAGCTGAGAAGGGCTTGGCTAGATGGTATATTCCTAGCTGGAGCAAAAAGGATGCACAGAAAGCAGCTCTGAGCAAACTTAAACCTGCAGAGATGCTTTTATGCAGAATAAGGAGGGTAACGGCTCAGGGCTCCCCTGAGGGCAACAGGGTGTAGGGGAGGGTACGCCTACTGGAACGGTGTTGGGGCTTGTCTGGTAGGTGAGCCAGACACACAGACAGCATGTTGTGATGATGGGAAGTGGATAAGTGCTGTGACAAAAGTCCAGTCTACTTTCACACGTGGAATAACTATCCTGAAGTTGTATTTGAGATGGGCTGGGTAAGATTTAGGGAGGAAACTTAAAGCTGAAAGAAATATGGGCAAAATGTAACAAACCCATGACAGACAGACATGTTCCAGGGACTGGGAGAATCTTCTGTGACTGACCCATGGCATGAATGCAGAGCAGGGGCATAAAGGACTTTAGGGCCAGATGTAGACGATGCCAGCCTTCCCGTTAAGCAGGGAAGCTTAGCCAGTGGGATCTGGGGGTTCTTTGGATGTGATTGGCTGAATGCAGTGGGTTGAATAGTGTCCCCCTCAGTGTTCATGTCCACCGGCACCTCAGAATGAGCTTATTTGGAAGCAGGGTCTCTGCAGAGAATCAGTTCAGGGCCTCATGGTGAAGTCACTCTCGATTCAGGATGACTAAATCCAGTAACTGGTAACTTACAAGAAAAGAAGACACAGAAAGATGATGTGAAGACACAGGGGGAGATTGGAGTTAGGTGTCCACAAGCCAGGGAACATGCAGAACAATCAGAAGTTGCAAGAGGCCAGGAAGGATTCTTTGCCAGAGTCTTCCAGGGTGCACCACTTACCAACATCTTGATTTTATTTTATTTTTTGGATTTTTTTAATCTCAATTTTAACTTTATTTTTTTAATTAATTTTTTTTTACATCGTTGTTCATTTTTAAACAATCTTTGCTTCCCCCGCCCCCTCAGGTGTAGTCCCCATAGAGTTTCCTTCCCCAGTGCACCCGTGCACCGTCACCTCAGTCCCCTGTGCTCCTCCCTCCCTCCCTCGGATCCCTCTCCCTCCTCCTCCCCTGCAGGATGTCTCTGATTTATAATTGTCCATTTTTGCTTTGTTGTGTTTTGTACTGTTATTATTTTTTTACTCTCATATCTTATTGGGTTCCCCTATATTCCTGCTATAAGTGAGACCATCCGGTATTTTTCTTTTTCCTTCTGGCTTATTTCACTGAGCATAATTCCTTCCAGCTCCATCCACGTTGCTGCGAATGGCATGAGTTTATCTTTTTTGATTGCTGAGTAATATTCCATGGTGTATATGTACCACATCTTCTTGGTCCAGTCATCTATTTTTAGGCATTTGGGTTGTTTCCAGGTTTTGCCTATTATAAATAGTGCTGCGATAAACATAGGGGTGCAGGTGCTCTTTTGAATCAATGTTTTTGTGTCCTTTGGGTAGATCCCTAGGAGTGGAATTGCCGGGTCATTTGATAGCTCCATTTTTATTAGACTGAGGCACCTCCAGACAGCTTTCCACAGTGGTTGAACAGTTTGCACTCCCACCAGCAATGTAGGAGAGTTCCTTTTTTACTGCATCCTCGCCAACATTTGTTGTTGCTTGTTTTTTTGATATGTGCCATTCTTTTTTTTTTTTAATTCTGTATTTTTTTTAAGATTTATTTATTTATAAAAGCACTGGGGTACAGGCCAGAGGCGCGGGAGTGTGAGAGGATTCACCAGAAACAGAGTGGGGAGCAGAACAGGAAGAGTGACGGAAAACACTGCTGAGAGGAGCAGCAGGCAAGACAGGAGAGGCCTGCTGCGCCATGTGGGAATCTCCCTGGCCGGCCGGAAATCAAACCAACGCTGCAGAGGCTGCAGACAGCTTCACAGCGCTGTGCTCAACCTGCTGCGCCACCAGGGAGGCCCTATATGTGCCATTCTTACTGGTGTAAGGTAGTATCTCAGTCCAACACCTTGATTTTAGATGACAGTCTCCAGAATCGTGAGAGGATAACTTCCTGTTGTTTTAAGCCACCATACTTGTGGTAATCTGTCAGGACAGCCCTAGAAAACCATGTAGTGCAGAAGAACATTTGAATTCAGCGTGGGCCTTGGAAGTTGGTGTATCTATGGGCCTCGATGGGGATGGCCACTGGGCAGCTGGACCTGTGAGAGAGCAATGGGGGTCGGAGATGTCCATTTGTGAGGCATCCATACAAAATTCTTCGGGAAAATTCAAGAGCAGAGACAATTCCAGAGAGGGTTTGAGCCAGAAAGTAGAGTGAAAGACAGTCCTTCCAACGTGGGAGGGACCACCCACATGGACAGGATGAGGGAGGGAAGAAGAAAGGCTGAAAAGGAACTGCTAGGAGGGGGGACTGCTCCTATGGGTCAGTGGAGAGGTTTCCACAGGGTGTGACAAGGAAGCAATCCTGATTGGAAAATTGTTTGATAATCAGTCATTTCCACACCGTATTGTGCTGGTTGAGAAGAGGTGGGCGGTGAAAAAGTAGAGGCAGCCAGAACTGACTGCTCTCCTAATAGAGTATGATTGTGAAGACAGGGAACTGATATTGCTTGTAAGATGAAGGAAGAAATATAATCGAGGGAACTTGATGCTGATTTATTTCTTCAGAATAAAATACTTTTCATTCTATTTTGGAATTGTAGGGAGGAAATAGGGAGCGGATGCAAATAACCAACAATCCACGTTTCCAGAGAAAAGATTTAGAAATATTTTTACTGTGCACCTACTCTGTGTCAAGTAAACACCTGGGCTGGTTTTTACTTGAATGATCTCCTTGATCTTCTCAACACTCCTGCGCAATTAGAAGGATTGTCCCTATTCTATAAAAGGGGAAGCTGAGGCTGGGAATGGTGAAATCATTTTCTCAAGTTCAATCCATCTCATGTATGAGCCCCAGTCTGTGGCCTCTAAAGTCACAGTTCTTTCCATCATTGTATTTTCCACTGCAGTAAAGAAGGCAGTGTCCTTTTCTGATTCACAGAGAATAAGCAGCACAGAGAAATAAGCAGATTTGCTATGGCGGGAAGGGAAGCTGAAGGTGTTTCTCTGACAATCTGTGTCCTTATTAAGCTGTGAATCCAAATTATCAGCTGCAAAGGACAATGAGTAAAGCCGGGCACTGGGTCTTAGAGTGAAAGAGGTTGAGTATAATCTCCATGGATGGCTACAATAGGAGGCCAACCAGGGAGAAATAAGAGACCTTGCTTGACAGTTATGGCTGCACTAGGGTTAGTGGAATGGATTTCTAGGGAAAGTTCTAATCTGCATGGTAGAGTCAGAAGTTTATCTCAAGATGGACATCTAGCCAGAGAGATTTTGGTGACAGCTCTGAAAACACCCCCAGTAATAGATCCTTCTGATTTAACTTGAGACACCACACAGGCTAGGGCTCCAAGAACCACCATCAGCTATCCCAAGGGATTATCAGTCCCAGCTGCTGCTGAAGAGAAAAAGGCTGATCAGTGTGGAGTTGACTATCTGATCCCAAGCCTCCCTCCATCTTGCTGAAGCAACGTGTCCTCCCAGCCAGGGCTGCCGTTCTGATCTGAAAATAACCCAAGTCCTTAACTCAAGAATAACATCTGCTAATTTGCATGAGAGTTTCACATTGCCTAATTGGGTTTAATACCCAAATGTTGAAGTTCACTTATTTGACCTTAGTTAAGTGGTTTAGAGTTTCGACCAATTAAAAGCTCCTTGCAGGGTTCCACGCTGACGCACCCAGACCCAGCTCCCCACCTTGGGTGGCTGTTTCTTGCCACCAGTACAGTGCACTAGCTGAATGGACCCTCATGTGAATTATGGGTTAAAAAGGACAAATGAACTCTCCTGAAAGCTTGTTATTTCTAAAAGGGTCTCTTGGAGGGTGCATCTCCCCAAGATCACAGGTCAATTGAGAACTCTGCCATGGGGCCTACGACCTCCAGGGTTTCAAGTCACATGGAACTGCCCCTCCTTGGAACTCCCTGGAACTGGGTGTGAGGGCAGCAGTTATGGAGTGAGAGGTTGGAGAGGAGACAGCAAAGAAGGTGTTAATGAATAATCACAGGGCCTCATTCTCCATAAAGGCAATTAAAGGGATTGATTGTTTCCGTGTTTCCTTAGTCACGGTTCAGCTTGCCTGTTTCACTCGGATTAAGACAGATGAATGCCGAATGCACACAGGCATGTGATGTCAGGAGAATTATCGATGGCACATCCCAGGCCTCTCCCTGCTTGTACAGATGCCAAAAGGGGTCACAGTCACGGTGGGGTGAAGCCCATGGTGGGTATTTTGGACTTAGGAATTTTAGACAATGCACTCTTTCCATTTGTGAGGTGGCTTCCCAGCTCATGTCTGCATCAGCAACCTCTGGAGAGCCTGTTAAACACAGCTGCCTGGGCCCCGCCCCCAGAGCTTCTGATTCAGAGGATGGGTGTTGGGCTCAAATTTGCATTTCTATCGAGTTCTAGGCTGTTGTTGGTATCCTAGGTTCAGAGACCCCACTTTGAGACCCACAGGGCTGGTGATTAAGAGCATCAACACTGAGACCAAGCTACCAGACTTTCCATCCCACCTCTGATGCTCACAAGCTGTGTGATCGTGAGCTACTGACTTAACCTCTCTGCTCCTATAATCTTTAAAGCAGAGCTGCTCATAATAGTACCCACTTCATGGGATGGTGACAAGGGATAAACAAATTAGAATTTTGAAGTACTTGGACCAGTGTCTGCTGCAGAGTACGTGTTCTGTTGACTCTTGGGACTGTGAACATATCAGCCTGCACCTCATTTCTCCAATACCTGCAGCCCCCATGGAGTTGCTGGGTCATTTTACCCATTAGTCCTCAATCCCTTCTCTGGTGACAGTAATGCCCAGCTCAGTGCCAGCAGGAGGGAGATTACATCAACATCCATCAAAATCCTCTTCTTGAACTACCTTAACACTTAAAACCTACTGAATGTGTTGACTGTGACTCAATAAGCTGGGGACATTTGGGCTGTGCTGCATTTGGGGCTTCTCTCACCTGTGCAGGCAGAAAAGAGGGGCTGCCTCTTATGGTCAAGTTCAGCTGCAGCTTCACGCTGATTCTGTCATCTGTTGAATGTTTACTCGGGCAGAGCACTGCATGTTTTATACACATGATCTTATTTAACCCTCACCCTGGCACTATTAGGTAAGAATTATTACCCGTTTTCTCATTGCTGGAGCTCAGAAAAGTTAAATGACTTGTCCAAAGTCACATAGATACCAAGGGACAAATGCCAATTAAAAGCCAGGTCTCTCTGACTTCACTAACTTGTGGTCTTAAAGTTTTACTATGCCATTGCTATGAATGGACATGAATATTTATGGGGATGCATGTTTATATGAATATATGAATATTTTATCAACATTAAGGGTGGGTGCTCAGGTATCCAGCAGTGCCTGCTTTTTACCCAAGGTAAGCACCGTAAAAGTAGGATTGCCTCTGTTGCAGGAGTTTGCCTTAGGAAAGCCCATATTGGGGCTCACATACTCCCCTTGGAAATTGCCCTTAGTGACTTGCTTCCATGACTGGTTATTCTCTCCAGCCTGCCTTCTGGAAGGAACTGTGTGCATGTTACCCATGGTGGCTTGTCTTGCCTGAATTCAGATCTTAACACCTCTGCTCGAGCCCAGTGCTTTCAACTTGTGGTCAGGAGAGCACCCAGAGTTACTTTGAAGATGCGAAGAGAGGAAAATGTTATGCTAATGAAACTATTGTTTTTCTCATAGTGTTCCTTTCTGCCGAAATTCTCCATCCACATAGAAACCAAGTATGAGGACAACAAAGGAAGCAACGACAGCGTGAGTACCCAACTTCTGCCCCAACCGTGTCCCCGGGCCAACCGCGGCCCTCGGGTGGCCGGCCAGTAGCAGGGTCTGTGCTGGGACCCCAAAAGTCTGGCCTTTGGTTTCTGAGAGCCGTTCCCCTGGGATTTCTCCCTGGATTGATTTGTTGTCTGGCGTTTCTCCCTTCTCTTTTTTACATGCTTCCCATGCACCTTTATTCAGGAATCTCTGTGACCCCAAGTGACGGTCACAGGAGGTTGAGAGGCTGGTGGGGACCGTGCAACTCCTGTTTTTGGTTTCACTGGAGTTAAGTGCACATCTTCTCGATGACTGTTGACACTTATGTAGGAACCTGATACAGTGGGGTATGTGCGTGGCACACTGAGAGTATTTTCTGTACCGTGTTGACATTTGCATGTAGACCCGTGAACACACACAGCCCACCTTAAAATCTAGGCGCACTTCTCCTGCAAGGCCTTCCGACTCTTAAATTTCAAGCACTTGTTTTGTTTACTAGTATTGCTCGTAATCCATCTTCTGACCTGTCTTTTACCCCAGGCTTCTGCTGCCGGGACATTTCTCCCTTCTCTTTGGTAATGAAGGCTGTGACCTACCACAAGCCTCACCCCAAGACTGGATTCCTTCGAGAGCCATCGAGGGGAAAACCTGGGTCTAGATGCTTCAAGGCTTCATCTGCTAATTCTTATCTTATTTGCATCTGTTGCATCTGTGGAGAGAAAGATGGGGTCTATGTCCAAATGAAGGGGAACGGTTCCTGCCAAAGTGACCCTTCATGACTGAATTGCTTTAACTTGTACAATCTGCAAAAGTGGGGGAAGGTTAATATCTTTTAGTCCTTCCGATCAAATTCCCTCGCCTCCTCTTCCTCTGTGACTCTGTCCTCATGAATAGTTAAAAACTGCTCCATTTGTAGGGGTGCAGAGAGGACACACAGCCCCCCTGCGATCCCTAAAAGTCAGTAGGACCAGTGGGATCCGTTTTCTCCTCTGCTCAGTTCAAATAGTTCAAAGAATGCACATCGTTACCATTTATTACTTTATATCCCTTTTTGGCAGGTTTTAAGTTCCTTTCACTACTCTCCTTGAGCGCTCCCAGAAATTTAGCTTTGTCACTACTCTCCTAGGAATTTGAAATACCAGGCTTGCCACCCTGAAGCCGGGACGCACATTCAGAGTCAGCACCCTTTGTTCATGCCATGGGCCGGGCCTCTCTGAGACTCAGGTCAGCCTTCGAGAGGAGCACCGATGCCGTGTGCAGGCCTGTGCAAGCAGCTTGCTCCCTCTGGGACAAGTGCCCTCTTGTGTTCTGGGTTCTCTCCTTCTCCCCAACTTGCTGACTCTGAGATTCCCCGGGGACCAGCTCCTTATCCCTCCATCACAGCCCCCAACTTTCTCAAGTCCAAGTTCAGCCATCTTGTTACAGAAAAGAGGCCCTGACCGTGGTTCTGCTCATGTTCCCATCCCAGCCTCTGACTGGTTCTGCTCCACATATGCCCAGGTCCTGCCTCTGAGGCCACCGGAGCAGACGGGCCCACTCAATCAGGCATCTTCTTTTTCAATTTGCCTTCCTCCAATTTACATATTCAGCAACAGCTGGTGGTCACCCAGCTGGTTCAAAGTTGGTCCCAGGGAGGCAGAAAAGGAAGACTTCATTGATTTTCATTCACACTTGTTAATGCCTCAAAATCAGGACATGAGAAATATGTTTATGCAATAATGCTTTAATGATTAAAACATAGCTTTGTCCAAGGACTCAAAACTAGAGCCTTAAGCAGATTGTGTGTGTTGCTGGCTTGTTCTCTTTCTGTCCAAGGATAAGTAAGGAGTTTTTGGTGGGAGGCAGAGTTGCTAAAGAAAGCAACACCATAGTGGATATTTCTCATCTCGCGCTTTGCCAAATTATTTAATAAACCCAGTTCATTTCTTTGCATTTTCTGGGTGCATAGTTTTATCATTCAGCTACCATTTTTCATACTGTTATCTGTACCCTGCATCCTCCCCTACCTGCCAAAAATTTAATGAAATTGATGATGATAAGAAGCAATCATTAAATTGAAAGACACTAGTGGTAATCATATTGATTAGTGATTGAACAGAGTAGTGTTATTAACCTATTATCAACCGCCATATAAGTACTATTTTTACATACCCCGAAATCTAGTGAAAAATAAATAGCAGTGGTAACCAGATATAAACATCTCCTCTTTCTTGTTAAAATAAAACTGGTATATTTATGATTGCAAAAACCTGTAAACGTTGATTACATTAACCAGGACACAATGAGAAGTTGTGTCCTAAAATGAGGCCCATTTATTTCATGCACATACTGATGAGAATTATTTAGGCCTTAATTAGTACTGGGGAGGATGGCACCATGCCAAGGTAAGGTCCTGTTGTTTGTCCAAGGCCATAAATCTAGATCTGGGAGAGCCGGTGCTTAGCATTCGTGGGACAGCTGCTGCCAGGTTACTGTCGTTCAGCGGGGTTAATGGGGGGCAGCCCTGCCTTTCCTTCCTCTTCCAAACAAAGCAGGCACCATTGAAAACTGTTGTTCGCAACCTTGGCTGCACACTGGACTCACCTGAGAAGTTTTAACAAGGGCTCCTGCCTGGGTTCCCGCCCTCCCCCCGGGATTCTGATTTAATTGGTTCTGGGTACAGGCTGGTCTAAACCCCCCACCACACTTGAAGGCTAGAAAACCCTCTGGGGACTCTAGAGTATGTGCAGCTTTAGAGAATTCATCCTCCAGCTAAATCTGATATGTTCTCTTTGGGGGGCAGAGGATATGTCATCCCTACCCCATTCGAAGGTCTCAACCAATGTTTCTCACTCATGGCTGCATATTAAAGACACCTGGGACATTCAGCAAACTGATGCCATCATCCCTGCCCCGGGTTTCTGGTTTCATTTGTCTGGGCTGGGGTCTAGGCATTGGGATTTGTAAAGCGCCCCTAGGTAAATCTAAGGGACATCAAGGCAGAGAACTACAGATTTACAGAAAATATTAAATGCTATTTTAAAGCAAGTATGAACATTCAGGAAGTGGGACTCTCCAAATCCCTTCATACCCCTGCAACTAGAACAGCTTACAAAAAATATGTTTATAACCACCACCCCCACCCACACAATGAAAGGGCCTTAGGGCTCCATATTGGTTCTTGTTAGCCACTATTTCTCAGCAATGACACGCCTTCTGATCACATGGAAAGAATGTCCAGTTTAGTTCCTGGAAGCGTGAGACTCTGTCCTTCACAAAGCTCTCCTTGGAGGTTGCTAAAAGAAGTATTTGGAATTTATTTCATTTCTACTTCAGCTGTGTTGTA
Source organism: Talpa occidentalis (assembly GCF_014898055.3). Classification (NCBI taxonomy): domain Eukaryota; kingdom Metazoa; phylum Chordata; class Mammalia; order Eulipotyphla; family Talpidae; genus Talpa; species Talpa occidentalis. Next base: position 125,868,821 of record NW_023605083.1, on the reverse strand, counting down.
ATGAAAGAACACAGAGTTGTTCTTTGTGAAACAAGTGGATCGAGAGTGAAATCCCAGTTCTGTGACCTTAAGCAGCAGATTATTGGTTTCTTTATCAAGAAAACAGAGTAAAGATCGCTCGTGCCCCTGCATAGAGGATCCAGACAGGTTAATTTCCCTGGAAGCATTTAATAAACCTTAAAGGACTATACAAATATAAGGTGTTGCTGCTGTTGCAGTCATCACCTTGGGGTTAACTGGGTTTATGATGATTTTTTAATGAGACGCTCCTTTTGTCTGATTGTCAACAAGCCATTTTTTGTTCAACCAATTTGGAGTTCCTGCTATGTGCCAGGAATTCCGAGAGGCATGGAGGATACAAGAAGAGAGAACTGACTCCACTACTGAAGACTTGGGGAAAGCAGATAACAGCAAGTAAACAGGAAAGAATCCCAGCTGTAGTAAGTGTTAGGAAGGCAATCGAGAAATAGGATGGGAGGGGCTGGTTGAAGCCCTGTTCAGGAAGTGACTCTTGGACGAGGTGACAGGTCCTTGTGAGACCTGAGGATGGGAAGGAATCAACTGTTAGAGGAGTCACAAGGGCAAGGGAGCTGTAATGAGCTGAATCTGTCCCCCTCACCCCAAATTCATATGTTGAAGTACCTCAGAATATCATGGTGTTTGGAGGTGGGGCCATTAATGTGGACACTTATGCAGTCTGACTGGTGTCGCTAAAAGAAGAGGATGCTGGGACACTCAGAGACTAGGGTTGTAGAAGCACAGCGGGAAGACCTTGCAGGGACCCAACAAGGAGACCGCCATCTTCAGGCCGATAGGCAAGGCCTCAGAAGAAATTCAGCTGACGGACACCTTGATCTTGAATGTCCAGCCTCTAGAAATGTGAGGAAATAAAATTCTATCATTTAAGCTATAGTTTTTTGTTAGATACTATATGGTCCAAGCTGGGTGTTTTGTTTTGTTTTGTTTTTTTAATATGTGGAGCACCTGTGGGAGTCGTGTGGCACTGTCCAGGTAGACACCATCACCTGGAGTTCAGTCTTTTTTTTTTTAAGATTTATTTATTTATGTATACAAGAGCTGGGGTACAGGCCAGAGATACGGGGGGTGAGAGGATTCACCAGAGACAGAGCGGGGAACAGAACAGGCAGACTGACTGAAATACACTGAGGGGAGCAGTGGGCGAGACAGGAGAGGTCTGCTGTGCCATGTGGGTTGCTCCCTGGCTGGCCGGACTGCTTCATAGTGTGGTGCTTAACCCCTTGCGCCACCAGGAGGCCCAAGCTGTGTGTTTTGTTATGCAGACCTCACAAAGACAAAGTCCCCAGACAGTCTGGTATATCCCCAAAACTGCCAGAAAACCAGTGAGCAGAGTCCTGGGAAGCCATGACAGAGAGTTTGGATCTTAGCGCAGTTGGTAAGTTATTTAAGGATTTTAAACAAAGAAACATGTTATTTAATAGGGTTTTGAGATGAACTTTTTAGTATGGAACAATCTTAAAGTTACCTCAAAGTTGCAAAGATAGTACAGTCTCTCACACCCTTTACTGGGCTGCCCCTAATGCTAACATCTTAGATAACCTTTATAAAAACTACAGACAGGATTTCACCGGTTTTCCCTCTCATGTCCTTTTTCTGCCCCAATACAGTGTAGGATGTCACATCACACCAGGTGATTTGTGTTTTCAATGTGTTCTCCGGCCATTCTGTGGAGAACAGCGGTACCTGCTTCCCTGGTAGCGGGGAGTCTGGTTGGCAGGAGGTTGCAATAATTCAGACCAAAGATGATGGTGGATCGGGCTGCAGACCTGGCAGCAGATAAAGACAAGGGAGACAGGTATATTTTGGAAACTGATTTTCTCTTACAACTAATGCATGATGGGGGGAACAAGATAAAGATGGCGTTAGGATTTCTAGCTTTGTCTGTTGTCCCTGAATGAGTGGTTGTACCTTGGGATTGCTGGATTTGACTGTTCACCGTGAGTGGGTGGATGAGCCATAGTCATAGTGAAAAGCAGTGAAAGAGAAGCAGGCAGGCCTCCCTGGTGGCGCAAGGGTTAAGTCTCCGCACTATGAAGCTATCCACAGCCACTGCAGATCCCCAGCCAGGGAGCTGACCCAACTGGCACAGCAGACCTCTCCTGTCTCGTTGATCCCTTCAGCAGTGTTTTTCAGTAGATCTGCCTGTTCCCCACTTTGTCTCTGGTGAATCCTCTCACTGCGCCCCCTCCCCCACCCCCACCCCCCATCTCTGGCCTGCACCCCAGCTCTTGTATGCATAAGTAAGTAAATCTTAAAAAAGAAAGAAAGAGAAGCAGGCCCTGAGGGAAAGTCAAGAGCTTTATTTTCAACAGCAGCTTAAGGTATGGATGAGACTCCCGAGCAAAGATGGCAGGTAAGGAGTTGGTTAAAGAATCTGGAGTTCAGAGAGAACTTTGGGTCATGACTCAGAGATGGAATGGTTGAGCTTATCTAGGGAGAGGGTGACAGAAAAGAGAATGTTCTAGATGTTCCAGGATGGAACTCACCTTGATCCTGAGGACATTTGCTTGGCTTTGAGATCCAGCTTCTGATTCCTGTTTTCTCTCTTTGGTTAGGACATTTTCAATCACTGAGTTGTGCTCGGTTTTAAGACAATTAGATTATCTCATTTGGTGAACTGATTATCTCGTTTGGTTAACTATAGACATCTACCTGAGAAATATCAATATATGCTTTCTTCCCCTGGGTATCCCCTTTGGGTGAGTTGAGCATTGCCTTGGAAAGATGGCCAGAAAAATTCCCCTCCCGACAACAGATGGCATCCAATGAAAGCTACCAACTCACCTAAAGGGCATTTTATCATCTAGGGAGAGCTCTATTGATTAAGGATTTATCACAATAGTTATCGTGAAGTTATTTTCATTACTAGTATTTATATTTTTATTTTCATTATTAGTATTTACATTTTAAAAATCAAGAAGGTAACATGGAATAGATATAGGATAGAATAATTTATTTACACATTTCAGAATATATTGAAATTAAGTAAAGTAGGACAATGTGCAGGGAGAGCTGTAGAATCTATACTTACAGGTCCCTGAAGTTGATTATCTTTTCCTTAAATGCCTTCTAATTGAGGATTATAGGAAGAAAAAAGCAATTGCTTTATTTTTAGACATGATCTCTGATGTCTTCAATTTTCATGGTTCTGTTTTTAACCTTAGATTATTATAACCAACCACCTACAAAATCTGCAATTTTCTCTAATAAGTCAGTACATGCTAAAAAGAAGATTGCACAAAACACCCCTATTTGCAGTTTCGAAGGATTATCATCCACTTTGTCCGTGAAGTGGAAAATCAATGCCCTTATTCAATCTGTGTCTAATAGTATCATTTTGAGGACAATGGAAAACATCATATTTGATTCCTTAAGATGTTGCCTCTGCTATTTGTGGAACAATTTGTGATTTTAGGACTGGATGTAAAAAACATGTGGGCAAAAGGAGTGTCTGTCCCACACGAGGACTAGCTTTCTGATTCTCAAAGCAATAGTCATAGTACAGGTTATCTCTGCATCAGGGAGCTGGAACTCATTGCTTGTGATCACTATTAGTGACAGCGTAGCTTAATGTAGTATTTGTTTTTTATCTAGGCCCAGTTCACCAGTGCTAGGGAAAATCCAAAAATGCCTGTGTGTGCTGCCTGTTGGCACCAAGGGTTAGAAGGCAGTTAACCAAACTAATCAAAAGCAGCATAATCAGAAGGATGAGACTGGTTGGGAAGCTAGAAGTCAAAGCTAAGAAAGGAATACCAAAGATCAAGTTCTGTGGAACAATTTGTGATTTCAGAGCTGGATGTAAAATGCATGTGGGCAAAAGGAATGTCTGCCCAACATGAGGATGCATGTCGTAGTCCTGCAACTGTGTAGTGACTGCCCACATGGGAGCCATCAGCAAATGCTAAAACTATGAATGAAGAGGCTTTGGCAAACAGGCATTCACACTGTGTCAACCTATTACCCCAGAGATCATGTGTGACTTCTGAGCAGTGAATGCCATCAAGTAAGCCACTCTTGGTTCATTGACAATAAGACAAACCGAAATAATGTCCCACCCATAGTGACACACCGAGGATACCGCATCACCTGTGGACTGTCCTTGCTTAACCTGAATTCAGTCATGTGAAACCAGAAATCCAAATTGAGGGATGGTCCACAAAACAAATAACTCTTAAAATGAAGATATTTAAGATCCCAAAAGAGAATAAAAACCTGTAGAGCTGTTCTAGATTAAAGAAGACTTGGAGAGTCAGACAACTAAATTTATGCCTAATCCTTGCTTCGATCAGAATCAATGGGGAGGCTGGGGGGCAGGTGCAGAAAGCAAGAAAAAGATATTACTGAGACAATCGAAGAGATACGGATATGGACCATATACTAGAGGGCCCATGTCCTGCATGAATATGATGTAGTACTGAATTTAAGTAGTGTAAGTTGAATAGTATGATACAGACTAAGTTTCTTGTCTGTGCTCATTACATGCAGATATGCAGGAGAATATCCTTAGAAGACGCGTGCTGACATATTCAGGAATGAATTATAAAAACTACTCTTATTCTCACATGGCTCAGCCCCCAAGAATGTATTTGTACATGTATTTTTTTTCCTCTGAAAACAAGTCACAAAAATTGAGGCACTATTCACATGTTGCATTGAGGTGCCAAGTAACTTACTCAAAATTACACAATGAGTCTTTGTTTTTCTTTTTGATTACTATGAAGCAGAATTTTCTAATCTTCTCTCTCCTTTCAGTGATATCCTGATTTCATTAATAAAACAGAAAAAAAAAAACTAAACCCAGCAGCATCAACATTGAGTCTATTCACCCAAAAGATGTTTATGAAGATGAGAACTGCAGAAACCCTAGGTCCTCTCCGAGGACACTATGACTGGTGTCTGGAAGTTTTGAAAAGGCAGATGAAGGTGACTCAGACTAGACTTCTAACTGTACGACCTTGCCAGGGGTTAGAACCCAGATTATGCACCTCCCTCAATGTTCCTGTACCACGCTGGTTGCACCTTCCCAACAAAGCACTTACCATGCTGTATGTAGTAGTTGCTTATTGCCTTTCTTTCTGACTCTACTTTAAAACTCTATGAGGACAGGGCCTCCCCGGTGGCGCAGTGGTTAAGCCCTGGGTTGCGAAGCTGCCCGCAGCCTCTGCAGCGCTGGTTCGATCCCCAGCTGCTCCCCGGCCACCAGAGGAGGGTCCCGCATGGCGCGCAGACCTCTCCTGCCGCCCGCTGCTCCCCTCAGCAGTGTCCTTCTGCCTGCTCTGCTCCCCGCTCTGGTGAATTCTCTCACCCTCCCGCGCTTCTGACTGTACCCAGTGCTTGTATAAATAAAATAAATAAATAAAATAAATAAATCTTTAAAAAAAAAAAAAAAACTCTATGAGGACAGACACCAAGTCTTTTTCATTTATCTTTACATATAGAATATCTGGTACATTAAAAAAAATGAGGAGCCTCCCTGGTGATACAGGGGGGCACATCTCAGCACAGTGAGGCTGTCAGCAGCCACTGCAGCACAAGTTCAATCCCTAGCCAGGGAGCTAACCCACATGGTGCAGCAGACCTCTACTGTCTCGCCCACTGCTCCCCTCAGCAGTGTATTTCGATCAATCTGCCCATTCTGCTTCCCACTCTGTCTCTGGTAAATCCTCTCATTCCCCCATACCTCTGCCCTATACTTCAGTTCTTGGATACATAAATAAAATAAATCTTTTTAAAAAATGAAAGAGGAGGAAAAGAAGAAACAATACCTGACATATATCAGATGCTTATAAAAGTTTTTGTTGAATTATTGAATGAAACAAGTCATTCAGCTAAGTCAGCAACAAGACAAGGATGCCAACTATTACCCCTAGTCTCCAACATTTTAGAGAGAAACTGGACAATACTAAGAAAGGAAAAAGTATGACCACTTTGGCAGCACATATCTACAACTGAAATAATGCAAAGAAGATAAGGTCCCAACATAATGAAGACACACAAATTTATGAAGCCTTCCCAGTTTTCTTCCTTTGTAAGGAAGAAAATACATCCATCTGCTTATCTTGTAAAAAGAAATGCAGAAAGGAAAACCAGAACCTGATGACATTGACTACCTACGAAGGGGAAAAGTGAGAATAAGATGGAGAGAGAACCATGTCTTCTCTGAGACCTTTTTGAATAATTCTGCTTTAAAATTTGTGTTAATGTTTTCTGATAATGATTGTGAACAGATAATTAAATTTTAAATCATAAACTTGCTTTTTTGCTGTGGTATGGGCTAGCAATACTGAAACAATTTTCTATGTAATATAAACTAGAGCAAGTTAACAAATATAATGGCAGTAATTGGAGCCAGGTTTCTTACTGCTGGAGAAGAGAGAAGACGTGAATGGACACAGTGGCATGGAGAAGGAATTAGAGATAGCACTATGAAGTCATGGTTTCTATATAAATATGTGTACACACAATCCTGTCCCCTGAAAGCAGCATAGAGGTTCTGACACTGTAGTCGCAATGAGCACATTTAGCACCCAGATCTTGGTTTCTAACCACAACCTCCCACTCAAAGGACTCAGAGAAATGTTGGATTCCAGGACCAGGCAAGGAAAATACAAGATGAAGCTTGGAATACTTTGCACCAAAAAAACAACATAGAGCACAGAAGCTGGTGATGGTATATCAGAAGTCCAAAAGCAAACTTGAAAGGGCTCCCACTGGCCAAACTTGGGATAAATTGAGCATCAATAAATAATAATTCATAGAAAGAGATTATAATCCATCAAATAAAATAAGAATCGATGAGTTCATAGTGCTATAAATAAAGAAAAAAGTAAGTAGAGGAAAAGGTAGAGATATTCCTTGTGCTAAGATGCCACTAGTAAATGTGAAAGTTAGCATGGAAAATGTGGAAGAAATTCGGCATTTGCAACCATCAAAATAGCAATTAATGTAGGCAGGAAACATCACTGGATGCTAAATCTAGTGTGTGGAAGTTTGATCAGGGACGTTGTATTTCAATAGTCTCAAGGTATTTCTCCACAAAGTATTTACTGATAACTAGGGAGACATTCATTCTTTCGCAATAAGGAACCTGGCAAATACCACTATAAGCAAGTGACCTTAACGTTATCAATCTTGGACAAGCCAGTATCAAGTGCTTCCTGATATGAGGTACTGAAAAGGATAACATCATTTCTGTGGCATTCCCACCAAAAAAAAGAGTAACCTAAATTTAATCGTAAGGAAGCATCATACAAACCCACATTGATGGGATTCTTTTACAAAACTGGCCTTCCTCTCCAAAATTGTCGTGGTCGTGAAGACCAAGACAGACTGATGGATTGTTTTAATTAAAGGAAACTAAAGAGACAAGACAATTAAATTAATATGTGATCCTGCACTGGAGAAAAAATAGCCAAAGGAAATTATTGAAGTAATTGGCAAAATTTTAATATGGACTATAAACTAAATAATACTATTATATCAGTGTTGAACTTCCCGATTTTGATCATTGTACTGTGGTTAGGTAAGAGAGCATCACACTGAAGTATTTAGGGGTAAGGGACATGATATCTGCAAATCACAAAGCAAAAGGAACCAATGTTAACAACTGGACAATCTGGGTTAAAGGTGTTTGGGAATTTTTTGACTTCTCACAATTTTTGGGTAAATTGGAAGCTAAATCAAAATCAAAATTTTAAATTACAATGACTTTTTAAAATAAAATTAAACATAAAATACATGTAAGGAATAGAACCCAAGATCAAGCACTTTTACTCATAGACATTGTCTAATTGAAAATTAAGAGAATTTACAAATGGCTGAAACTGTTAAGTTTAGCAAGGTTGCTGGATATCAGATCAATATATCAATATTATTTTTATTTATCAGTAATAATCAGAAAGTGCAACAGGAGAATAGAACCCATTATCACTACCAACACAACTTTAAAGCACATACGATCTAAACTTTATAGACAAATTATTATTAAAAGACATAGTAATGGCCTGAATAAGCAATAAATATACTCCATGTTCATGGATGGGAAAACTAAATATTATAAAGAAGTTATTCCCTAAATTAATCTCCAAATTAAATGTAATTCCGATAAAAATCTTAGCAGGTTGTCACAAATTGATTGTATGACGCAAATGGAAAAATAAAAGTCAAAAAATAGTCAAGGAAAATTTCAAATATAAAGCTGTGAGGAGAGATTAATCAAACCAGAAAACAAAACCATATTAAAAGAGTGTGGGATTGGGCCTCCCCGGTGGCAAAGCGGTTGAGCGCTGGGTTGCGAAGCTGCCTGCAGCCTCTGCAGCGCTGGTTCGATCCCCGGCTGCTCCCCGGCCACCAGAGGAGGGTCCCACATGGCGCGCAGACCTCTCCTGCCGCCCGCTGCTCCCCTCAGCAGTGTACTTCGGTCCTTCTGCCTGTTCTGCTCCCCGCCCTGGCTCTGGTGAGTTCTCTCACCCTCCCGCGCTTCTGACTGTACCCAGTGCTTGTATAAATAAATAAATAAATCTTTAAAAAAAATAAAATAAAATAAAGTCGTAAGACTTACATTATAAAAAAAAAAAAAAGAGAGAGAGAGTGTGGGATTGACACAAATCTAGAAATAGACCTAAGCTGAAAATGGTAGTTTGATACATAGTAGAAAAGACATGTCAGATCAGTGGAGAGAAAAGATAAATTTCTCAATAAATGACACTGGATCCATTGACAGTTCATATGGAAAAACAAAACATTAGATCCCTACCTCACTCCATATTTAAAAAAAAAAACCCAAAAGGAGTTTACAAACAAGTGTAGGAAAGCATTAAAATCATTTAAGAATATATTGTTTATGGATACCCTTATATGAAATATAAAGTTTATAAAAATATGGACCAGGTTCACAACAAATTTACAGTATCTGCCTGTCTGGTGTGGAAAGGGAAGAGATTTCAACTTGAAGGGTGAAACTTTCTTTTAAAACCAAAGAGGGGGGCCTCCCCGGTGGCGCAGCGGTTGAGCGCTGGGTTGCGAAGCTGCCCGCAGCCTCTGTGGCGCCGGTTCGATCCCCGGCTGCTCCCCGGCCACCGGAGGAGGGTCCCACATGGCGCGCAGACCTCTCCTGCCGCCCGCTGCTCCCCTCAGCAGTGTACTTCGGTCCTTCTGCCTGTTCTGCTCCCTGCTCTGGCTCTGGTGAATTCTCTCACCCTCCCGCGCTTCTGACTGTACCCAGTGCATGTATAAACGAAACAAACGAACAAATAAATAAAAATAAATAAAAACATGAAAAAAAAAAAACCTAAAAAAAAAAAAAAAAAAAAAAAAAAAAAAAAAAAAAAAAGCCAAAGAGGGGCAGAATCATAATCAAATAAGACGTGTTTTCATGTGTTCATTTTGAGTAGTGGGTAGTGGCTGTTGGTTACATGATCTTTGGCATTCTTCTAGATGTCAGTCTTTTGAAAAAAACTTTCATCCAACTTTTCTCTTCCATGAGAAACAAACCCCTCCTATTTTCTGTGGTGCATTTTCAGTTCCCGTCACTTTGCAGTTTGGCTTCCCCCCACCCCATAAGAAACCTAATTACTGTGAGAAAGAAGTGTACTTCGCTTAAAAAAATAAGGCACAGCTTTCCTGTTTATTTACCTAGAGCTTTGTGTTTATGTTTGTTGAGCCCAGTGAGTGGATTGCTTACAACATGTGATGACCCACAACCATTGGGTCCATTGAATGAGGACACTTAAGGAACCTGCCAAAAACCAGCAGCTGGTCGGGCCCATTTAGCAGGATGATAAATTAGATTCAGAGGACTCACCAGCCTTGGCCCAAAACAGGACTCTCCAAACCTCAAGATAATGGGACTTCATTGTTCTGAACCTACCCAGCTATTAAAGGGGAAACGATGCCATCTTCAGAAGGATTCGGAGAGAGGATTTGGTGATACAATGCAGGGCAAATCCTCCATAAACCACGGTTCTGTTTTCCTATTTAATGTGAGTCACGCTGCCTGGGAACCGCTTCCCTGGGTCCACGAGTGGAGGGATTCATTAAATCATTGGCTCCGTTCTCACCTTTCCAAAGCCTGCAGAGCCTGCTCCTATTCTGCCGTCTGGGAACAGGCATCCTCAGCCTTGTGCTGAGAAGTCCCGCGCCACTGGGAGTGGTTGAGTTCACTTTTTTTTTTTTAATAATTTATTTATATATATTTTACATCATTGTTCATTTTTGTACAATGTTTGCTTTCTTTTCTCAGGTGTAGTCCCCATAGAATTTCCACCACCAGTTCACCCGTGCACCATCACCACAGTCCCTTGTGCTCTTCCTGCCCTCATTTTGATCCCTCTCCCTCCCCCTAGAATGTCTGAATGTCTCTGATTTAGAGCTGCCTGTTTATTTTTGTTTTGTTGTGTTTTTTATTGTTATTATTTTTTCCCTGATCCCTTATTTGGTTCCCTCTATTCCTCCTACAAGTGAAACCACTGAATTTACTTTTTTTTAAGATTTATTTATTTATGCATACAAGAACTGGGGTACAGGCCAGAGGTGCCGGGTGGTTGGTAAAAGGATTCACCAGAGACAGAGTGGGGAGCAGAATAGGCAGATCTACTGAAATACACTGCTGAGGGGAGCAGCAGGTGAAACAGGAGGGGTCTGCTGCGCCATGTGAGTAGCTCCCTGGCTGGGGATCGGACTCATGTCACAGAGGCTGCGGATAGCTTCGCAGCACTGTGCTTAGCCCCATGCGCCAACTGGGAGGCCCTGAATTCACTTTTATAAGGAGAGGGAGTGATCACTGGCTGGAACCCTAGACCCTCTATCTAGTGACCTCCTGTCTCCACTTCTTCCTTGGGGCTCACTCACTTGTGGGGGATCTTGCTTGACTGATCTCTGCTTCGAGGGGTGACAGTCTTGTGGTCCTCTTGCTCCAACGTTGTTGCCAAAAGGAGAGAGGCAGAATACTGAAGGGATGAAGGTGCAAGCACTGGCTTCAGACCACTTGGGTTTGACTCCTGGGTTGGCCTCTTAGCAGCTGATGAAGGCATGGCACCTCACTTCTTTGCTCCTATAAAAAGGGCAGGACAATATAGTTCCTATTCAGTGGGTACTTCTGAAGATGAAATGTATTCATCAATTGGCATTTCCATATTTTCTCAAGTCCAAGGTAGCCACTGTTTTGCGTGTTTTAACAACCCTAAATGAAATACATGTTATAGTTGATGACCTCGTACAGTTAGAAGAGGGAGCATTTTTCTTTGGTGGTGGTGTCACTGCTTGAGTCTTTGATTCAGTGAATTTGATGGGCGTTCTCGTCCTACGTGGGAAGTCGAGATGTCTGAATAGTGAGTTTAAGCATTGAGTGGCATTTGCATACTAAGTGTGAGTTTTGTACAGGATCCCCCAAAGAAAAGCCATTGAATTATAAGATGTGCAGGTGTTCATGCCTGCAAGGTTGCCTGTTAGCTTTTTCAGGGCACTCACTGGCTTCCTAGTACTGGGAAGGACTTGAATCTTCTCCACTCGTAGGTTCAGAGTGATCATCTTTGTAAAATGGATTTCTCACTAAAATCTCTGGATGCCATCTTTCTGATAAATATCTTCAAGGACAGAGTCTCTGTAGTGTTTTAGTCTTTAAAGAAAAGTGGGGCAGGGCATGCTAGAAGCTGACCTTATGGAAAAGAAGTTAATGATTTCCAATGGACATGGTTTCAAGCAATTTTTTCCTTTTGATGCACTGAAAGCTTTGCTTCCTTCTGCTTCTCTCCTTGCACACAGTCCCTGCCTTTGAACCAAGCAGTGTGTCCACTGTTGCCCACCAAATTCTGTACTTGATCTTCTGAGACTGATAACTATTCTGTCTGAACAATATTAAGCTGTTAAATAAATCCTATTTAATCACATGTCATTCATCATAGTTAAATCCTATTTCTCTGCCAATACCTATTGAAGGTCTATTTATAGTCCCTGAGACTTTATGGCCATTTGGTACATAAGTTTATTAAATATAAAGTTCCCAGACTTTATCAGCTATCTTTCATCTTGTTCCCAGTTCTTTAAAGAGACCATCATAAATACCTTTGGAATATGCATGCCATTATGTGAAATAATTTTAATTATCTTTTGCTATGCCAGTCAGATTATTAACAAGCAGATGTTGAAAAGCATCAACTAAAGGCCATCATGGAAGCAACAGTCAGGCCTGCAACCAAGTAATTGACCTTTTGGTGCTGAAATGTTTTATTATCACTCATATCTAGGTTCAGATGAAGTCAAAATTCTGTCAGGAGTTTTAGTTTGCTATTAACTTAGCCTCACCTTGGTTGGCATGTCAAAACTAGAGTGGAATAGTGAAATGAAATATGGAACTTATTAAGGAAGTTCCTCAGAAATGAAGGACACTAGAAAGATTGATTTTTCTAGTAACTTAATTTTGATCTATGGGGAAGCCTGGTTTTTAGCACCCAACTAAATTTGCTTAGAACTATCTGGGTCTCTTGAAATAGATGATGTTTAGCCAGATACAAGGGTAGCAAACCTTGCATTTATTAGGGCTTCTTGTTAACAGTTTAAAATATAAAACACTACAACTTTTTTTAAAAAAAGTCATGTGATCCCCAGGGGTGACTTAATATTTTACTTTAGCTAAGAGTTCCTATAACTGCATGGTGCTTCCTTTATGTAAGATTTGCTCTTACTTATTAGGAAAATCTTATTATTGAAAAAAATATTCATTCTTATACAGTTAAGTATAAAAAAATTAACTCATGACTCCCTCTGGGTACAGATTTTTAAGAGTTATGTAATTTGCCAGATATGTTCTCTAGTTGCCCCAGAAGACTGTGTCTTCTGCTACCTACTTGGTATGTCTACCCCATGGGGTATTGAGGTACAGAAAGTACAATGGGTGAGTTATCGGTTACGCACTTGTATAAATAGGAATGTCCAATGTAAAAGACTTTTATCTTGTACCAAGAAGCAAGTGCCCCTACAGATAACAGGTGCTTAGTTACATTGGACAAAGACAAGAAGTGGTTTTATAGGACAAAATATTTAGGGACTTGAACAGGTTTCCCCTGCTGCGAAGTTGGGGTAATGTACTTGAAGAGTCCTACAGTCAAGGGCAGTCGATACCAACCTCAGGAGATGAAGGAGATTGAGTTGTTTTCAGCAGACCCAGGTTTGCTTGTGTTATTCCCGAACATTTTTCTAAACTGACAAGGATGAAAAGTCTTGTGGTTTAAAGACTGTTCCCTTGGGTGTACCTTATTCCCTAGAGGTATAGTAAATTCTTCTCCCTGGATCTTCCTTAAATCTTGGATCAGTTTTTTAAATGATAATGAATGTTCTGAACCAAACAATTGATATAAGCTACAAATCACAGTTCCTATAGGTAATAGAAATTTAGTAAATAACAACTCCTACATTCCTTGGCTTTAACTTCCCAGTGGGATGCTAAGAAGTCCTTTATTTTGCACAGAGAGGATGATCTAACTAGTACATTAATTCATTGTATGAGAAACATGTGTTGAGCATCTGTTTGGCACCAGGCATCTTCAGTTTGCTGGGGAGGCAAATTTCAGCATGATATCTATGTTCAGAAAACATAGGATGGAGGATGAGGCTGGAAAGTGAAGCCAGAATGGTGATGCAGAGAGAGACCAATTGAGAAAACAGAAGATTTGCAGGAGACTAAAGGAGAGGGAATGCAGCCCAAAAATTAAGGCAGCAACAGCAGAAATAGAGGAGAGAGGATTCATTAAGAAGATGGATGTTGGGGTCTTATTGGGGTTGGGATGGGAAACTGGCACAGGGACCTGGGATAAGTCAGGTTTTTGTCTTGGAGCTGTGGTAGTGCCACCAACTAAAACAAAGGATTTTTTTAAGTAGTGTTGGAGAAGCTGATGAGTTGTCTTTTGATTCATTTGAGTTTGAGGTGCTCATTTGGTGAAAATAACCAGTGGGGAATTGGATATATAATCCAAACCTGAGATCTGGAGATGTAGATTCTTAAGTCATAAAACAAAGTCATTTGATGCTTTGGGGATGGAGGACTTTACCAGGATATGTGAGGAGTGAAGAGAGAGAGGGGCAAAACAAGGAAGAAGCCTGTGAGAATATTGATATGTAAGGAGAAAGAAATAGAAGACATCCCATAAAGATGGATGAGAAGGAGTTCCCCGAAGGGGTAGGAGGAGAAGTAGGAGGCTTGGGTCACAAAGACCAGGATAGAGAGAATGCCAAGGAAGAAAATGTCAGCAATGATAACAGTAACAGAGTTCAGTACATAAAATGTAAGAGGTTCTGTGAGATTGAGCAATAAGAAGGTCATCAGTGACCTTTATGAGAATGAGTAAAATAGTGAGGGCAGAAGCCAGCTTGCAATGTACTAGAAAAAGAATTCAGAGATAAATGACTCTGAAAGGAAAGAAGGGAATGTAATCTGAAGTGGACTCAGGGTTGAGTAGGGAAGCTTCTGGAAGACATCCCATTTGGGAGGTAAACAAGTTATGTTTTGATGCATCTGCTGTGTTCTGATACATAGCAATGTCAGATAAACTGCTTGAAGAGAAAACAAAAATGGTAGAGCTTGACATAGGGGTCAGAAGGAGCACACACACTCAGGAGAATGGGGGGCACGGCGAGGCTAAATTCTGAGACTGGGGCAGGCAGTAGCAGGTGTCAATGTGTATTTTACAAGGTAAGAGGATTAAAAGTACAAAACAGGGCCTCCCCGGTGGCACAGTGGTTGAGCACTGGGTTGCAAAGCTGCCCGCAACCTCTGCAGCGCCGGTTCAATCCCCGGCCACCAGGCAAGGGTCCCACGTGGCACACAGATCTCTCCTACCGCCCGCTGCTCCCCTCAGCAGTGTATTTCGTCCATCTGCATGTTCTGTTCCCCGCTCTGGCTCTGGTGAATTCTCTCACCCTCCCGTGCTTCTGACTGTACCCAGTGCTTGTACAAATAAATAAATCTTTAAAAAATAAATAAATGGCAGGACTGGAATATGAACTTGGGTATTTTGACTCAAAACCTGGTGTTCCTACCCATTATGTGATATTTTTAAAAATAAATAAAAATAAATAAAGTACGAAACAGAGCCAGCTTCAGGGTTTGCATAAAGGGGATTTATGGGACTTCTCCATAAGTGAGAGGAGTCTGAAAGAATCCCCTATGACTGCTGCCAGGTCATGACTTAAAGTACTAGTTTTACTCCTTGAAAGCAACTGTAAAAAACTTGAAGATTGATGTGAGGAATGCAAAAGAGAGTGGAGATGGAGAAAGAGAACAACTAAAACAAAAACCAAAAACTTCCCACTCAAAAAGACCCACTAGACAGTTGGTAAGAAGATAGCCAGTGGGTGAGGGGGATCAAGAGGAACAAACTTTCAGGTACAGAATAAGTCAAGGAGAGGTGTTGTACAGCTTGGGGATGATAATCACTAAAATGGTCTTGTGAATTTGAAAGTTGCTAAGGAAAGCTGGTTAAAAAGACATCATAAGTAGGGTAGACACATGTGTAGACACATGTCAAATCATCATGTCATCCACCTGAAACTAGCATGATCATTTACACTTCAATGATAACCAGTATGAGGAACAATTGGAACATGATTTAATGCCAGTAGAAATAACTTTATAAATGAGTCAGATTAAAATAGTGCGTTGCCATGCCCAAAGGGAAAATAAGGAAATAACACCTATTTTAAAGGAATGAGAAATTAAGAAATTAAAATTAACAACAAAGAAAGAACTAAGGATTTGACATTAGAAATGTGGGGACCCAGTCCCCAAGTAAAATAAAGACTCTGTAGGTAAGATAAACTCTAGACACAACTGAAAAGATAATTAGTGAACTGGATGATAGTATTGAGGAATTCAACCATTTCATAGCATGGAAATACAAAGAATTGTTTAAGCTGCCTTTATCAGCTATAAAAACTGAGAGTTGAGTGTTGCCATATTGTTAAACTAAGAGTTACCATATAGTCATCACATGGGGCAGGAAAATATATCGAGGAAAGCAGAAAAGCATTTTGAAATGATAAAAGCTGAGAATTTTCTGGAATTGAAAACAGACATGAATCTTCAGATCAAAAGTATAGTTTGAATAATTACAGAGGCAAACACCTATTAAGCACTTACAATCCAGATCCAGACACCAATTCGTGAACCTTCCATGTATTAACTCACTCATCCTCCTGTAACCCTGAGAAAAGAGGGCATATATATGTGAATCAACTATAAAAAAGAGACTGTATAATTTGCCCAAGGTCACCCAGTGAGGTGAGAAGGCTTGACCTCAAGCAGTCTGGCTAGCTTTTAATACCTCTCTAAACACTAAGGAGATACACAAAGTCAATCTAGACCTTGTCAGAGTATAATGAAACTGTAGGCTGTCAAAAATGTTTTAAACTCTCAGAATTACTTCAGAGGGAAGCGATCACAAACAAGGGCTACAGTAACTCTGACTGTAGACTTCTGATGAGCAACAATAGATGCAGTAAGTTAATGGAGGAATTTTTTTTAAGTGAACCCAGAGAAAGGCATGGGCTATAAAAAACACCTATTAGGGGGGCCTCCCTGGTGATGCAAAGACTCTGTAGGTAAGATAAACTCTAGACACAACTGAAAAGATAATTAGTGAACTGGATGATAGTTAAGTCTCAGCACTAGGGGTTAAGTCTCAGCACTATGAAGCTATCCGCAGCCACTGCAGCATGAGTTCCATCCCCTGCCAGGGAGCTACCCACAGGGCGCAGCAGACCTCTCCTGTCTCGCCCGCTGCTCCCCTCAGCAGTGTATTTCAGTCAATCTGCCTGTTCTGCTCCCCACTTTGTCTCTGGTGAATCCTCTCACCGCGCCCCACCCCAACACACCCGCCTCTGGTTTTGTATGCATAAATAAATAAATCTTTAAAAGAAAAAAACACATGTGGGACCACCCATTGATAAAATGTCTTAAATGACAGCTCTTGTCTGTGAGTAGAACGGGAAGATCCTCTTCCTGAAAGTCAGAGTAAATGGCCATCACAAACCCCAAGATGGGAGGAAAACCAGAGAAGGGAAGCTGTGTCGACAGAGAGGGGACTGGAGGCCTCCAGTTTGTTGTAATGTGGGAAGAAAGTCATTTACTGAAAGGGAAGGAGCTAGGGAAAGGGCTGCAGGAGGATAATGAAGGTCAAAGATAACCTCTGCGGGAAGCGGATGGGGGAAACCTACTAAGAGTAAAGGGGTTGCTAGAAGGGCTTGACAGCCTGGTGATAAGGGAAATATTGAATAAGTTAACGTCACTTACAAATTGTGTGATTTTTCCCAGCTGTGCTTTGCAGCCTGCCTGTAGGAGTGGAGGAAGTAGTTGAATTGATTCAGGATTTGTTTTCAGGGTGGGTTCAGCAGGGTATAGAAAAACTGAGTGAGTAGATGAAGGTGGCAATGAGTCTTGGAGTCCAGGGGATGTTCTCGAGGATTGGCGAGCTCAGCCAAGTCAAGGAGAGGGTGTCCTGGGTTGTTCCCAGGACACCAAGTTTTGCAGGGCAGCAAGAGAGACCTGAGCATAAGGTTAGAGATGAAGTAACTGAAATTTTCAGATTTGGGGAGTGAAATAATTCCAGATTTTA
This sequence comes from Talpa occidentalis, assembly GCF_014898055.3. Lineage (NCBI taxonomy): Eukaryota > Metazoa > Chordata > Mammalia > Eulipotyphla > Talpidae > Talpa > Talpa occidentalis. Next base: position 125,851,179 of record NW_023605083.1, on the reverse strand, counting down.
GACCAGGGTTGGGAGAAAGCCAAATGGAGATGGAGATCCTTGCCGGAGAAGCAAGGAAAGGAATCAGGAGGCTAAGCCTTTGGCATGGGGTGGGTTGTCCAGATGGACGTGACACAGCAACGATCAGGACACGAGTTGGGCTAAAGCAGAAACTTAACTGTGACCCAAGGTGTCCGGTGAAGTGAGGGACCAGTGGTCTGTAAATAACTCCAATCAGCAATGAGACCACGTGACCAGAAAGCATGGGCTGGAAGGAGGAGGGACCCAAAAAGTACTAATCCTTCTAAAGTGACCACCAACCTCTAGGAATTTTAATGTGCTTTTAAATATTCTCCCAGGGAGTCCTTATAGTCATTTTCTAGAAAGGGCTTGATTGATGGGTTCTAGATATGCTGCCTTTTCAATACTGAGCTCTGATCCAGTCCCAGCTTAGCCCACACCATGGGGGGCCCATCCCAGGCAACCTCTAAACCAGAGCCATTGGGTTCATTTGGCCAGTCTGAGCAGTTATCAGGGATTCAACAGTCCTCTCAACCTTTCTCCCCAGTTCCAAAGTCCAGGTCAGGGTGACTTGCTGACTTGGGTAATGATGACAGGGCCCCATCTATTGGCCCTTTTGCAAAGTACAGGTGGAGCAAGCAGGCTCTCCTTTGCCCTTCTCAGCAAAAGGAGCAGCCCCAGCTAGAGGGTAACTTCTTCGAGAGCGGAGAAACAATGGTAATAATAACAACGGTGATGGTAATAGTAACAATAATAGCAATAGTGATGATAGGTACAGGTATTGATTAATAATAATGATGACAGCAATAAAATGTTAGGAATGTGTGCTGGACGTGAGCCCAGCATCCTGCTGGCCTGCCTAGAGCTATGATCTTATTACAACCTCACAACTGTCATTATCCCCATTTTACAGCTGAGAGCAGAGCTGGCAAGTGCCAGACCTGGGATTTGATTCTAGGTTAGTTTGGCCTCAGAGCACAAGTTTTCCTTTTACTCATAATATGCTTCATTTGACTCTGAACATGGAATTATCAGCTTGTCCATAGAAGCTGCTACCGGAGTTCTTAAAGCCTAGTGGAAGGTGGAACTATCCATAGGAAGGAAAAGGAAATAGTCCCTCCCCTGTTACAAAAGCAATGTCAAAAATAAAATGGTTTTTCTCCTTCCAAGTTTTGCAGGGCAGCAAATATTCCTGAAAGAGATTGTATTGCTAATAATATCCTCTATCATTTTTTTTTTTAATCTTTATTAGTAAGCATTTTTGCAGCTGTTTGCTGCCTCGTAAAGTGTGTTGTCTGGAGTGGTCAGGGAAATGACTTTGCAGCCATGGCTTTTGCTTTCATACGTCTTTAAACATGGGTGCAAGGACACACATAGGTCATCTTGAGCCTGGCTCAGATCTGATTCCCCGGGGTTAGGAGAGGATGGTGAGCTAGTCTCGAGATGCTGTTGGCAGATGCAGAGGTGGGGAAAGGATCACATTCTGGAAGAAAGAGGATCTAGGCAGGAACAGCACAATAGGAGAGAGAGCCAGGGCCCCAGAGACCCCAAGGCAAAGGAAGTATTTAAAAATAGATCGAGGCTAATGATAAACCTAAGGGCTCCTTGACAAGCAAAGTTAAACCAAGAATGCTATTCCTAGAGCCCGATGTCTGAGCAATTTATTTTTCCTACCTTTGAGTCCCCACGTGCTTTGCTCAGCTGAGATCAGGTGCCAAAGGACATCTCAAAATACCCACAGCCCAAACGACTCAGCATGTCTCACCACATGGAAAGACAGCTCTGCAAAAGTCTTTGTCCCGAACCGTTGATGGATTTTCCATAGTCTGGGCAAGACCTTGGACTCATGCAGCCTGCCAGCTGGCAGGTAATGCCCAGCCTGGGGACAGACCTTGCCCCTGGTGCCAGAGTCCTCCCCGGACTTATTGTGACTTGTCCCTGTTTTGCATATTCACCCCCAAAACCTCCTGACCTTTTCTTAATAAAGATTTTAGGAGAGATTGCCTTTGTGCCTCCTGGCTTCCGTTCTTATGTTTGTGGCAAATAAAAGCTGTACAGCAAGTCCTGGCATTTGTTGTGGTTGTGCCTGGGACAATAATGGACAAGAAAGTAGTAAGTAATGGGCAGGAAGCAGCTCTTAAAACCAGGTCGGAAAACTCTCCCAGTGCCAGACAGAAATATGCCTCCTGCAGTGAGCAGGAAAATCAAGTGAATTTATTAGGTACCTAGGCCTCAGTAGCAGTCCGGAAGCATCACACCTAACACATGCTTGGACAGTTTTGTGCTGCAGTTTATCTCATTAACAGACACACATCATTTTAAAAAATATTTATTTGTTTGTTTTGAATAGAAGAACTGGGGTGTAGGCCAGAGGTGTGGGGGAGTGGGGAGTGAGAGGATTCACCAGTGACAGAGTGGGGAGCAGAACAGGTAGATCTACTGAAACACACCGCTGAGGGGAGCAGCCGGGAGACAGGAGAGGTCTGCCTCACCAGGAGGGGATTCAACTCTCCTTGTAAACTCTTGTTGCAGTGCTGATAGCGCTGAGAGTTAACCCCTTGCGCCACCAGGGAGGCCCAGACACATCTTAAGGAGGATCTTGTTAAGCTCAATTTGCAGATGAGGGCTCTGCCATTGCCAGATGTCTAAATGAACAGCCCATGGCCACACAATAACTGACAACACTAAGATAAATATTGGATGGTTTCACTTATATATGAAATATAGAGAAACTGAACAAAAGTTCAAGAAAAAGACAAAACTTGCAAGCTGACCATAGATCTGAGGCACACAGCAGGGGAGGGGAGCAGAGAGGGGTCAAAACGAGGGAGGGAGGAGCACAAGGGACTGTGGTGAAGGATCACGGGTGCTGTGGCCTTGGAAGAACTACCTTAGGGACTGCATCTGAGGGGAGAAGTCAAATGCTCTACAAGAAATGAACAGTGGGGCCTCCCTGGTGGTGCAGCGGTTGAGCGCTGGGTTGCAAAGCTGCCTGCAGCCTCTGCAGTGCAGGTTCGATCTCCTGCCGCCCGCTGCTCCCCTCAGCAGTGTGCTTCGGTCCTTCTGCCTGCTCTGCTCCCCGCTCTGGCTCTGGTGAATTCTCTCACCCTCCCGCGCTTCTGACTGTACCCAGTGCTTGTATAAATCAATCAATCAATCAATCAATCAATCTTTAAAAAAAAGAAAAAGAAATGAACAATGATGTAAGAAAATAAATAAATTTAGAGAAAATAATAATAATAATAATAACTGGGGCCTCCTTGGTGGCACAGGGGATTAGGTCTCAGCACTGGGAGGCAACCCACAGCCGCTGCAGTGCAAGTTCGATACCCGGCCAGAGAGCTGACCCACATGGCGCAGCAGACCTTTCCTGTCTCACCCGCTGCTCCCCTCAGCAGTGTATTTCAGTCAATCTGCCTGTTCTGTTCCCCACTCTGTCTCTGGTGGATCCTCTCACCCCCGCATACCTCTGGCCTGTACCCCAGTTCTTGTATGCACAAATAAATAAATCTTTAAAAAATATAATAATAATAATAACTGACAAAAATGAGGTTCCCTAGTCTTTTGATGGTGGGTCCTTTGCACCTTCTACACTTCACCTCAGCTGCCAAAAAGCTGATCTTGTGGCCAGCATGGACACATGGAAGATCCAGGGTGAAAGCTTTCTGTCCTCCATATACCAGCTATCTGGATGAATGACACTTTCGTGGGGGGGGGGGGGCGGGGGGTGGTAAATGAGAGGATTATTCAGTAGTTTGGTTGAAAAAGTCTTTGGTATGTAAACAACTCTTAAATAAGTCATGACAACTGGGATTGAGAGAAGAAAGTAAAGAGACCAAAATATTTTCATTATCAGGCCTTGGGAGGAAACACTCCTTCCCCAAAAACCCAACGTGGCATTTCTCTCTCTCTCTCTTTTTAAATGAAGACAAGTGACCCTTTTCTCCCCAAACCCAAACTCCAGCGCCTTCAAAGAGAGATGTTTAGAGAATGAAACTTCACTCTAACAAGTCGCTTCTCCAAAAAGCTCTGAAGAAAAGGTTTGTAAACTCAGGCTGGAGACCCCGGCCCATGCTTGGATCCCCGGGGCAGGACCCAGGCCTCGAAGACTACACATCTGTCTCAGAAACATTTTTAAAGCTGAGCTTCATAATGGAAACGCTGACACAACCTGCTATCAGCCACCGCGATATTAAACCGGCACTGAGCCAGCAGCCCTGGCTCGGAGCCAGGGAGGAGAGATTAGCATCACAAGGAAGAAATTTTACGCTCTGGGCCAGGAGAGTTTTTTCCTTTTCATTAAAAAATAATAATAAAATAGGAGAGAGAAAGAAAGGAAAAAGGGGGAAATGTGCAAAAAAAAAAAAAACTTAGGGCGCTGCCCTGGTGCAGATTTGCCCTCAGACATCCAGATGAGCAGAGACGCAGCCTCTGCCTGTCCAGAAACTTGGCAATGACTTGACCTTAATGTGGTCTCGGCAGTGGCCCTCCCCACGGCCCCGCTCTGCTACCCCTGGTTGGCCCCAGTACAGAGGAAGTATGTCACCTCCAGCCGAGGGGAAATAATACTTAGCAAGGTCCTCTTTTCCCATGTGGAGGTGCAGGCAACGCCAGGGAGCTAAGCTTGGGGTTGCTGCCTTCTTGCCCTTTGGGGCTCTGGAAAAGGACCACAGCAGCTGGGCCCCACTCTCCAGAACTTGGAGCACCCCAACAGTAACCTCTCTCAAGATAGCGCTTCTCTGACAATCTGCTGCCTTTGGGGCGTGGCCTCTGAGATCTCAGGAGAGGCAGGCAGCCCCAAGAGTCCTGTGAGACAGCAGAAGGGAGGTAGCATTTTCCAAGAGAGCTTTGGGACAGCTCGCCCGCCCTTCAGGCTGCTCTGTCTGCCCAGAGCCAGGCACTGGGATGGGCAGGAGATTCTCCCAGGCAGAGCATTCTTGAGACTGGATGGTGCACCCAGTTTCCTGTTCAGAAATTGCTTCTGACATTTTTCCCTGCTTTCTCCAAACCAGCAAAGGGTTTATGACCTGTGAAAGTTCTTGTTTGAAAAAAATTCAAACCGAGGGTGAAGTTGCAAGAATTAGACAATGAGTCTAGATTCGACAATTTTTTTCCCCGACATCTGCTTTGTCTCTTTCTCCCTTTCCAGAAGTATATTAATACATTATATTTTCCCCCTTTGGGAGTAAGTTGGACACATCATGACCCTTTGCGCTTAAATGCTTCACTGTGTGTGTTCTAAGAACAAAGACTTTCCTACACGACATACTGCAGTGACTAAATGCTGGAGACGTGGCGTCACTCTGACCCTGTTATCTGATTGCGAGGCGTCTGCATGTCGTGCCGATTGTACCAATAATGTCTTTAGAGTGTGCGACCCTGATTCCTGCTTCTGTCCTGCTCACGTTGCATGCCATTGTCACTTCCTTTGATCTCCTTTCATCTGGAGCAATTTCTCAGATCTTCCTTGTCATCTGTGCCACTGACATTTCGAAAAGCACCGGCCCTGTTTGGTGGAAGGCCCGCACGCTGGGGTTGAGGCGTTCTCCTGATTACATTCAGACCAGGCATCCTTGGTGGGAATTCAATGCTGGGCCTTTGTAGATTTTCACGTTGCCATTTCCCCAACGTCCTTGGCTTCCTGATGCTTTATTTACTGGCCTTTGGGACGACTTTGGCCTTCTTTGGTTTTCCACGCTGTGCTCTTTACAGAGCTGGTGTTGGGGGCCATGAAAGGGGAGGGTTTGTGTTGGCCAAGACTCGGGGTGTTCTTTTAGCAGCGTGAGAAGGCCCCGTGGCTGCCTGCACTGCACATCCCCCTGGGAGAAAGCAGAGAGAATTCCAAAGAGGGGCAACCAGGACTCCCGCACTTCCTCTCACTTCCCCAGATGACTAGGAAGACTTGCCAGGATCATTCAGAGCAGCAGCGGGCCTGATGGTGTTGGGAGGAGAAGGCCAAGGGCAGCCTCCATTTGCCCTTCGGACCCAAGTTGCTGAGCTCGGGGGATCCATTTGGATGGTTTTACCTCCTAAACACTGCATCCGCCCTATCACTCCAACTATTTTTGCCCTGGTAAAGCTCCTCATCTCTTCAAAGCTGCCACTTACACCCCAAATCTGACTATTTCACAGTGGCTTCCAGTGCAAGGGTGGAATTCCATCTGGCCACTACTTTCCTCAGTAGTTTTTTTATTCCAGAAGTATACCAGACATCCAGGATCTTTGGCATCCACATAATCTAGGGGCTTGCTGGATATTAGGCCCACCCGAGAGCCACTGAACCAGAACCTGCGTTTGAGGCTCCTCGGGTGAAGTGCTCTGGAGAGCATCCTGGGAGGGCTCGTTCTGTGCCGGGGCTTGAAGTTGCCCATAGACTCTTGCTGTCCTTAGTAAAGGCGTGATTCTCAAGCTCTTCTTTGATCCAAAGGATTCAGACCCTAAAATTAAAGTTTGCAATCATCTTTCCTAGTTTGCAGAAAGAGGAAATTTAGCGGATGAACTTTTTCTCAAGTTTTCTTTTTTCTCACATAAATTTTTTCTAAACTTTGACATCTGCTACTACTTGTTGGCTAACAAGATGTCATCTGCTGGCAAATGAATGAAACTTCTAGCAAACAAATGCTAATGTTAAAACTTGTCACAGTCGATGGTATTGAGTCCAACACTTCTACAGCAGCGAAAAATGGAGGGGGGCGGAATTAAGTGTTGATCTCTGATTATATATGAGAAGACTGAGAGATGTGCGGGTGAGTGAAATAGACAATTGTATGGCAGATTGCCCAGCCCTCCCTCACCCCCTCCCCACCCCGCCCCCGGTCCGCATGTGGGACCCAGGCCATGGCCATTGCTCCCTAGAGTCCTTAGGAAGCTACTAGTCTAGATTTGCAAAATTTGGTGAAATAAACAATTTTTGCTGTCACCTCTAAGTTTATTTTATCATCCATTTCCATACAGCTATCCAAATCAATCCAACCAGGATTCTCCAGTTTGATAGCAAAATCGTTTTTAAAACAAAAATCACAATGCGCCCATTGCCGCTTGCTAGTTTTAGTTGGGGAGACTTCAGTAGCCTGCAGGCGAGGGATAATCGGTCAATATTTCCTTGAATGTTAATGATTTATGATTCTCTTTTTTTTTTAAAGATTTATTTTATTTATTTGTGCATACAAGAGTTGGGGTGTAGGCCAGAGGTTGAGGGTGGGATGTGAGAGGATTCACCAGAGACAGAGTAGGGAGCAGGACAGATTGAGGGGAGCAGTGGGTGAGACTGGAGTGGTCTGTTGTGCCATGTGGGTCAGCTTCCTGGCCTGGGATTGAACTTGGGCTGCAGTGGCTGCAGGTAGCTTCATAGTGCTGAGACTTGACCCCTTGTGCCATCTTGGAGGCCCCCAGTTCTCTAATTTAACAGAAGTACCAATAGCTGAGACAGGCTACCTACTAAAGGTAACATTCCCTGGTAATTCCATCAGGGAGATCTGAGAGCCTAAATGTTATCCCCCCAAATTAACCCATTCCAAACATTGTTGTTGTACAAAATACTTTGTAAAAGGCTTGGCAGAAGTGGGGGGCCTTAAAAGAGAAGTTGGTGTAGGGCAACAGGGAGCAGCCAGAGGTGTGAAAGGTTCAAGCTGTGAGTGGTTAGGAAGCTTGAAGGTTAACATTCAACCAAGGAAGTTGGGCAAGCCTGGAGCAGAGAAAGGAGATATTCCAGGAAGTGTGAGTTGACCATCGGAGGTGGATTTACTAATTCCTTGCCCTTAGGTAGCATTTTTGGCATCTGCAAAACAGCTTCACACCCATTATCTCACCTGGCACTGACTGTTCTATAAGGGGTTGCAAGCCACTCACTTCTAGATGATGAAATAGGAGCCTGGAAGAGTTTCTAGGAGCACATAATTCTGAAGTCATGGGGCCAGGATTGGAACCAGATATTTTGATTGCTCAGCTCTTCTCTAGTCACCATCAGCTGCTACGTCCCAGGGGCAATGAAGAAGTCATTCCAGCATATAAGGAAGAAAATTTATGAGTGGATGTGTGGATGTGTAGATGGGTGGATGGTAGATAATGGATGGATTATGGATGGATGGATGGATGGATGGATGGATGGATTATGGATGGATGGATTATGGATGGATGGATGGATGGATGGATGGATGGATGGATGGATGGATGGATGGGTGGGTGGACGGATGGATAGATGATGAAAAACAAAGTCTCAAGAGGAGTGTCTAGGAGTCCTGCAGTTGTCCATTGAGACAGAGTATGGAAGATCTGTCAGGGAGATGGACTGGTGAGATGATAGAGCAGTAGGAATGAGAAAGAAGTAAGAGCCTAAGATGACACCCAGGTTACTGCTGTGAATGATTAAAGGGCCACAAAAGGAGGAGCAGGCTCAAACCTAAGAGTCAATGGTAGAGGTAGGGGGCAGTGAATGTTGTTTTGAATACGTAAATTTAGAGTAAAACCAGAGATTGGTGGTTTGGAAATCCAAAAGTTCTGGAACACAAGAAAAGTATCTGGGGTATATAGGAGATTTGTTAGATCATTGGCAAACAAAGATTAATATTTTATTAGAGGTGTTCACTATAGTACGATAAACTGTGAAAAGCAAGAGAAAGAACAAAAGACGGAGAGAGGAGGGAGAGAAGGTGTTAAATGTCTGATGGCGGGGAGATTGGTTCATTTTTGTTACAGTCATATAATGACATGTGATTCTGACCCTAATAACGAGTCCTGACTTTGTGCTGGTTTTCCCCTCCGTAGTGATACATCTGATAGATGGCTCAGAATTAAGTGAGCCCCACTTGCTTTGTGTCATCGAGTTGTCATTAGTGCCAATGAGGGAGGAGCAGAGCCTGTTCTTCCATAACAGATGAGAAAAGTGAGGTCCCACCTCTGCATTAGTGAGCCCAGCTCCTCCAGCCAGCTCTAGAGCCCAAACTCAAACCCAGGTCTGCAGACTCTGGAGTCCAGGCTCATCCCCACCACCCTGTATTTCTCTCTGTCCAGTTTCCTTACTTTATTCTCCATGATGAAGAAGCATTGTGATAAGGCAAGAGAGAAGACGAAAAGTTGTTACAATACAATGACAGAATGGACAGTCCAAAGTTGAACCACAAGACTATTTGAGAGCTGGTCAGTCCAGGCAGGAATAACACAGCTGGGCCCTCCCCATGGAGGGAAAAACAGAAAGAACAGGCCATCCAAGGGCCTAGGCCTAACTACACCACCACCTTGAGAAGACCTCAAGAAGGGGAAAGAACTCGATCCCCTACCACGTGCTGGCCCAAGTCTAAACCAGACCTCAAGAGCGCCTTTTAGAGTCTTCCAGTCAGCTGCCTACAGTGGCTCTGTGGAGCTCAGGAAGGAGGCCTTTCCCCACAGTATTTTGGGAGGGACTTCAAACCAATCCATGCATAAGGGAAAAAACAAACACAACCTACCAGGTATCTTTGTTGCTCTGTTTTGTTTTTGCTGACAGTAAATGCAATCTATCACAACTCTTAAGTGGCTTTGGGCCAGTGCTCACTCCATTGTCTTGCCCAGAAAGGCACACCAGGAATGAGCACCAGGCCCTGAGGTAACTCAGGATTCTTGTTTGGTGAACAAGAGAAGCAACTTTCTAGCCTCTAAAGCGAGGCTGCTGGCAGTGGTCTGGCGACCCTCCTCAGTGACTTTGGACTCCTGAAGAGGCCTCCCCACCTCAGTGGCCGCAGCAAACAATCTCTCAGTATTTCCTTCTCTTCCCTCAAGGTTATTCATAGCTTCTCAGGAAAAAGCAACAACCAGTCACCTTTCTATGTCGGGAACTCTACCTCTTTGTACTGAGGATTCATTGTTTTGGGCTCATTAAAGGTTTAGGGTGGGTGTGTGGGGTGGGGTGGTCTGTTGCCATGAGGTGGCAACCCCAGACGCTGCAATCCCAAGCGAGCCTGTGAGGGCTGCCAGGCTAAATATCGACTTGTCCATTGGAGAGAAAACCAGCAGTTCCCGTTCCAGAGACCACCTTGTGAACTAAAATCAGAAGGAACTGGGCGAAATTGAAACTATTTTCAGCTCAGCTTTTGAGGCTTATTTTAGGAAACATTATTGATCATACTGCGGGGAAACCATCCCCGGCTCGGTGCCGGGATCCACACGTGCCGGCGTGAAGTGCTGGCCTGATGTCATGACACCATCTGTGCGTCCAAAGGGGGCCGGGCCCAGGGGAAGAGGCCGCTCTCGGCCCAAATTAGGCCAAGCTTGTGAAAAGGGCCTTGTTACAGCTGCCCTGGGAACAGTAACTGAGAGGCGGTTTTGTGCCATCAAAGCCTCTGAAGCCGAGTCATGGTGTTTGTGGCCCTCCTGCCTCCTTTTCAAGTCCTCTTCCGTCCTTTTCTTAATTAGTGACCGTGACCCAGAGCACCTCAGGCGGACATTGGCTTTCCAGCCAGGATCTTTTTCTCCTGGGCCACCACACATTTAGTGGCTACACCTTTAATCCTCGTTTTGTCTCTCACCCAGAGGAGCGGGGTGCACCACTGCTCCCCGTGTGGACGGAGGTTTGCCAGCGCTCTTTCTAGACACAGCCCAGAATAGAAAGAAGTGTCCTTTCCTCAGAGGCTCCCGCTGTGTGTTTTCTCCACGCAGTGATTCTCTTCCCCTCAGATCTCTGCCTTCCCACCTTCCCAGGCACACTTGGCTTTTATCTGTTTTTCTCTTTCCCCAGGTGCATTAATCAGCAGCTTTTTATTTTGAACTTCTCTGACGAGAAGTGCCCTACCTTATATCCCCCCATACACTGTTTTCATCAAGTTTCTGTCTGCTGTTTTTGAATTTTCGGCAACTTTCCACATCATGGGGAAAGAATAAGGACAAATCCCCACCACTGGCCAAAGTTGAAGGAAAAATAAGGCATGATACTTGCTTAGGACCGTCAGGCCAGCTTCAGTCAGGGGGACCGCCACAGTGGGTTTTGTGTAATGGAGAAAGCGCTTGGACTCAGCCTCGAACACAAGGAGTCGTGGAGTTTCAGAGCCGGGAGCCGGTGGGTGGGGGAGGGCAGGGAGGCTCTGGCCAACCTGACAGGATTCTTGCTGAAAGCAGGTAGGGTGATAAGCTATCAAGGGTGGGGGATTTTCCCCTAAACAGAGCCAACTCTTGCTAAAACTGAGCTAAATTGTCCAAGGACAGAACCTGAGAGTGAGGCCTAGTCAAAAAGAAGACTTGGAGAGCCTGACTCATTTGGTTAGTCAGGCTGGTCAGTCAGCCTCACCCATCTGAAGTTCCCATCTCTTGTGTTCTTCTTGAGTTTTCTTCTCATTTTCTAACCCTCCTTCTCCCTGCAGACACTCAATAACAGAGAGGGAGGGAAGAAGAGAAAAAAGGGAGGGAGAGAGGGAAGAAGAAGGGAAAAAATAGCAGAGAACAGAAAGGGTCTTGTTTCTTTCATTCTTGAAAGTTCAGGATGGCAAGGCCTCTCCCAGGGCCAGTTTTTCTAACTCCAGAATGGAGAGTTTTATCTTGATCTTGAAAATGGAAGAAAAGGGAGTTACAAGCAACAGCTGGAGAGTTGTATTCCTCTCTTAGAGCTACCATAACAGATTACCACAAACTGGGTTGCTTAAGCAACAGAAGTTCAGAAGGCAATCCCTTAAGGGAAGACGCTCCTTGCTTCTTCCAGCTCCTGGTAGCTCCTGGCATCCCTTGGCTTGTGACAGAGTCCCTCCTGTCCTTTCCTGTCTTCACAGGACCTTCTCCCCGTGTGTCTCTTTGCGTCCTCTTCTTAGAACACTCACTGATGATTTAGGGGCCCTCCTAAAGCCAGGATGATTTTGTTTCAAGATCTTTGTCTTAGTCCACTCAGGTTGCTATAACAAATGCCACTAACTGGGAAGCCTATAAACAGAATTGCATTTCTCACAGATTGAAGACTGGAAATCCAAGATGTGATTGGTTCTGGTGAAGTCCCTCTTCCCAGGCACAGATTGCCAACCTCTCGTTGTGTCTTCACAAGGTGGGAAGGCTGAGGGAGCTCCATGAGGGCTCTTTTATGAGAGCACGAGTCCCATTATGAGGGCTCCACCATCATCACCTAACCACCTCCAGAGGCCCCACCTCCTAATATTATCATATGGGACATTTGATTACAACATATGAATTTGGAGGTAGGGGGGAAGCACATTCAGTTCATAGCAATCCTTAGCTAATGATATCTGCAAAGACTCTACTTCTCCTGGTGAGGATCATATTCACTTCCTCTAAATTCAAAGCCAGCAGCCCTCTGCCTATTGTTGCCACTGGAAGGGCTGCTGGATGAAGATACCCTCCTCTTCCTTTCTCTGGGGTGGGGAAGCAACATCCCTTCCCATTGGAGTTGCAAGGCATGCTGGGTCCTGTAGTTTGCTGATTGCACATGGCACACATGGGCATTCTCTTCTAGCCTCTGGAGTTCATTTAAATCAGGTTTAATTTGTATATTAATTATGTTCTATCTTACTCCACCCCATCTTCATCTCTGATCTAGGCTGTTTCCCCCCACCTAGAGCGCCAGCCTTCCTTCAATAAGTTTACCTGCCCCTACCCCATCCCCTAACTCAGTGAGCTCCCCCTCCTGACCCCTGCCTCGGTGCCATCTAGCGTACTGTAGGCTCAGTGGGTCCTGGCAATACTCCTTTGATCCAGCAGTTTTACTTTATCACCTTTGAGGACTTTGCCCCATCCTTATACTCTGTCTCCTTCCAGGATCATGGAGCAAGAATACCGGGAAGTCAAACCTAGACCCAAATACAGCTTTCTGGAAAGAATGGCTCTGATTCACTTCCTCCCACTGGAGCAGGGGGAGCAGAAATATTTTTAAAGAAAGCAAAAACCATCCTTTTTATCTTTGTCTTCCTGGCACTATGGAAGATGCCGCATGCTCTAGGGTTGGATCATAGACCATACATACTTCTGAAACGATCTCCATGGAATTGTTCAAGCATGGAAGTGGTTTTGGTGTGGATACCTGGAGATGGGGTAATGAGGCAATGGTTTCCTCATCAGCAAACTGGACTATCCCCCCTGCTCTAGTGGGAGGAAGGGGCTCAGAGCCAATCTTTCCAGAAAGCTGTATTTGGGTCTAGGTTTGACTTCCAGGTATTCCCTGGCTGTAAGTGTTTCTCAGGCTTTCCCCTCCAGATATGCTGCTCTTAGATAATAATCAATAAACCATAAACCAACTCTAGCTCCATATGCTTAAGGGATTAACCCAGGACCTGGCCCACTTCTCTCCACCAAGCCAATGACCACTTTGCAAATCCAGAGCACTGAAACGAAAGCGTGGTTAAAATAACAACTCTGCTTCCCCCCGAGACCACCCATGTGCAGCAAAATAAAATTAGAGAAGAACATCAGCTTAGCTCGGATCCTTTGTCCCTTTAATCATATCTGAAGCGTAAAACAAGATGACTGCTAGACTTTTCTCAAAATCCCTACTAATCGCCCACCCCTACCTCGAATCCTTGATAGCTTAGACAGATGGCAGGAAGATAAAATCCACACAACTACTAAGCTTGGGTCCTTCCTCCACTCTTCAATTTGTTTTTGAATAATAGACTTTATATTTCAAAGCCGTTTTTAAGTTTATGGAAAAAAAATTTGCAGAAAGTACAGACAGTTCCCATTTAAACTTGGATGTTCAAACCACAAACGTTATCATTGTGGAGAAGGGGCAGCGGAATCCGTGATTCCCAGGATGATGATGGGCTTTTGAAGAGCCACTGGAACAAATGAGATCCTAAAGTGGAGGAATAAGTCTAGAGCCATAACAAGGGAAATTGCAAAATGTAGAAAGACGCCCCTGTTGAGGGAAGTAGCCTGTGTGCCTTGTTAAAACATTCCAGATTCACCAGCGTCTCTCCCTTCTGAATTATGACCACATGATCAGCATCTGCCTGTATTCAATAGGTCTTTCCTCTTCTCCAACCCACCCATCTCCATGTACACCCTCCTGGGAAGATCTTTTCAGAATGGAATTATTAATGGCTACATAATAGTTCATCAAATGGATTTATCATCATTTCTTGGCCATTCGCTCATATTTTTTAAAGGTTTATTTATTTATGCATACAAGAGCTGTGGGGTACAGGTCAGAGATGCGGGGGGAGGGGTGGTGAGAGGACTTACCAGAGGCAGAGTGGGGAACAGGACAGGCAGACTGACTGAAACACACTGCTGAGGGGAGCAGCAGGTGAGACAGGAGAGGTCTGCTGCGCCATGTGGGTAGCTCCCTGGCCGGCCGGGGATCGAACTTATGCTGTAGAGGGTGCGGATTATTTCTTAGTGCTGTGCTTAACCCCTTGCACCACCAGGGAAGCCCTGTTTAAGATTCTTAAGATAAATTCTCAAAGCTTACGCTTACTAGGTCAAAGTATATGAAGATTTTAAAGATGCCTGAGAATTCATGCTCACAATGCTTTACAAAAGGGGAAAATTGCTCCTTTTTCTTCGGAATCTATAAGGTAGTCTTTACTCAGGAGACCTGACTTCTCATTGTCGTATTATTGCTCAGTTCCTATTAAAAGGAGTTTATCAAATCTTGGTTGCCTGGTTGGGGCAGTGGAAGTCAGGCGTGCCAACCAGATTGGCTCTCTACTCCTACAGATGATCTGTGGGTGGGTATGTCTCTGATAAGTATCCAAAGTGGGGAACGTGATTACAGAGGATCAAGAGGAATTACAATTCACTCCCAAGCCCACTTCCTTCTCAGAAGGAGGCAAACTGCCCAAGACGGTAAAGGTGCACAGCACCTGTGTCAGGTGCAAACCTGGCAGAGCCTGAGGCACCAACAAGATGCATCTTGCCCTAAAGCTATCTCAGCAGATCTCTCTTCCACCTCAAAGAGCTGGTGCTTGGACCAGCGCTCTGGCAGCTGCTACCTCTGCTGCTGAGAAAGCCCAAATGAATAGTTCTTCATGCTGTTTCCTTTGGGGTCTGGCTGAGCCTCTATTTTTAATAGTGTTGGCTTAATTCTAGATCATTCCCCGAACCCAGCACGAAGATTAGACTGTTTCACTCAGGCTGTGGCCTCTGATTACACTACATGGAGACCACTGCCACTTCCGGACCCCTCTCCTTGCAGTCCCTCTGTGCACCACCCAGATTGGCTGTCTGTGGGGAGAAGGGACCTGCAAGGAGGGAGCCAGAGAGCAAGACTTTGGAGACACTTTGACCTAAAGGCCACTCAGCTTCATGGACGTTTTTTAACTGAAAAGAATTTCATTGGGGCTGCTGTTCTCTTTGACCATCAAATACAAGCAGTTGAAGGGACCTCCCTGTTGGTGCAAGGGATTAAGATGCAGCACTATGAAGCTATCTGCAGTCACTGCAGCACAAGTTCAATCCCCGGCGGGGAAAGTGACCCACATAGCACAACAGACCTCTCCTGTCTCGCCCGCTGCTCCCTTCAGCAGTGTACATCAGTCACTCTGCCTATTCTGTTCCCCACTCTGTCTCTGGTGAATCCTCTCAACCCCCACACCTCTGGCCTGCACCCCAGCTCTTGTATGCATAAATAAATCTTAAAAAAATTATAAGCAGTTGAACCCTCTCTCCAGAAAAAGGCACCTCCCCAGAATTTGTGTACAATTCCAGACATTTCACGGACTCCCTCATACCCATCCATCTAGCCTTGTATCTTGGAGATGGAAACCAGAGGGGCCGCAGGGTCTTGCCTAAGGTGACGCAGAGAAAATAACCAAATTCCAACTCCGTTCACCTGGTTCCCAATGCAAGACCTGTAACCAAGAGTGTGCAGTTTCCAACCTACATTGCACCCTCTATTGAGAATGATGGAACATCCAGGAGCTCAAGGCCAAGGAACGAGAACATGGCCTCCTGGAAACAAAGATCAATAAATAAGCAATATACCTGCCATAGATTCCTCTTTGGAAAGTAGATGCTAATGCCTTCCATTAATTAAGCCAGCACTTACGCGGCACCTATAAGCATCTCCTAAAATCTCTGAACATTAGGGGTTAATTATTTATTGGAAATTAATACTGTAATCTCAAACCTAAAGAGAATGTTGAGGTCCACAGGGTGATATTTTTGTGACTATGTTGCAGAACCCCACTCCAAGTAAGATGTGTGCCATGCTTGGTATTTACATAGGATTTTCATGCAAGAATGAAGTCTATTCATGAGGGAGACCATAGTTTGAACTGAAACATACCTAGTAGATTCTGTCATGGCCTCAGCTATTTTGCAGGAGAGCAAAGAAGCCCTAAGTCTTTGGGGAGTTTACAGTAACAGCTACTAAGCACATTTTTTTAAAGATTTATTTTTATTTATGCATACAAGAACTAGGGTGCAGGTCAGAGGTGGGGGGTGGGTAAGAGGATTCACCAGAGACAGAATGGGGTACAGAACAGGCAGACTGACTGAAATACACTGCTGAGGGCAGCAGCGGGCGAGACAGGAGAAGTCTGCTGCACCATGTGGGTTGCTCCCTGGCCAGCAATCAAACTCTGGCCACAGTGGCTGGCGATAGCTTGATAGCACTGAGACTTAACCCCTGCACCACTAGGGAGCACATACATTTTATCGGTAGCAGAAAGAAAACCAGATTCCAATCTCATCTTTCTGGAAAGAAGCAGGAAGCACTTTTGACTGATATTTAGCTTCTCAGCTGGGTGCTAAGAGGCAGACTTTATCACGGGAGATGCTGGGTGTGAGGCTGGAGACTTGCCCTGAATCTGAGCTCCTCTGGGACTGACTAAGTGACATTGGACAAAGCTCTCAGCCTTGGTTATTTGCTTTGAGCCTTGTTTTTCTCATCTGAAAATTGGGAATAATAACGCTATCCTGATAATGTAGCTGTTGAGTGAACAGAAATGATTTCTCTCCCTGACTTTATCATCTAGTCTTTCTTCTGTAGGAAATACAGAGCTTCCTCAATTTATGACAGAGATCTGTCCCCACTAACCCATCCTAAGTTCGGAGACATAAGTCAAAAATTCAGGTACGACCCATAGCCTCAGGGGCTGTCACAGCTTAACCTACCCTAAACATGCTCAGGGCATGGGGATCAGTCCACAGTGGGGCAGAATCATCTAGCACAAACTGATATTGTAGTGAAATTTACAAACTGATACTGTAGTGATATTGTAGTGAAATGACACAAGCTACTCAGCAGGTAGCTTGTGTCTTTCACTGAATACTGACCATTAGTGAAAAGCAACCATTAGAAGTGAAAAGCAACCATTAGAGGATGGTTATTCACACCCCTGATCTCATGGTTGACTGGGGGCGGGGAAGCTTCCACTCTGTCTACCCAGCAGAAGAATGCATCATACTGCCTGTCATGAGCCCTGGGTAGAGACCAAAATTTAAAAATTGAAGTACTGTTTTTACCAAATGGGCATCGTGAAGCCATCCTCAGTCTGGGGCCTTATGAGAATAAAGTCTGTACTTATTCTCCCTAGCACGTTGGGAGATGCAAGATGCCTCCTTCAGGGTGGGAGCTCAGCACTCCTTGTCTTTGTAGCCCCCAAAACCTGTTGCAGCACTTTATCTGCAGTGGGTGTCAGTCCGGAGGCCCGAACAAAACAATAATCTGAACGGGGGAATATAATGTGTACATAATTATTCAACCTTGGTAGGAGTAACTAGAAAGACATAGAGAGGGCCTCCCCGGTGGCGCAGCGGTTGAGCGCTGGGTTGCAAAGCTGCCCGCAGCCTCTGCAGCGCCGGTTCGATCCCCGGCTGCTCCCTGGCCCTCATGGCCTCCCACATGGCGCGCAGACCTCTCCTGCCCGCTGCTCCCCTCAGCAGTGTGCTTCGGTCCTTCTGCCTGCTCTGCTCCCCGCTCTGGCTCTGGTGAATTATCTCACCCTCCCGTGCTTCTGACTGTACCCAGTGCTTGTACAAATAATAAATAAAAATAAATCTTAAAAAAAAGAAAGACATAGAGAATCTTCAAGGTACCTGAGGTTGAGGGAGACTACCTGAGGGTGAACGTAGCTGGGAGGGACCCCTCTCCACAGTGGGGGTTCAGACGTCCCTGGAGAAGTTACGCTGAAACCCAGTGGTAGAGGTTTTCTAGGTTGCCTGAGACAAAGGTGGCCCACAGATGCTGGGCAGCCAAAAAGAGCCCTCTGGGTGCAGGTGAGATGAGACTGATGGGCAGGTGGTGTAGTCAGGTGCCACTGCCCCCAGCAGGGGCTTCGGGGAAGGCCAAGATCAAACATCTGGGCACTGTGGGCGCACAAGCTGGGTCAGAGCACGGCTGAAGCCCCAACTACCAGCGCTGGTGCAGGAGCAAGTGCCAAGCTTGGAAGCGAGCCCCCTCTTGCCACAGGGCCCCTCAGCTTCATGTAGAGTTTGGTAGAAAGGAGCAGTGCACTGGCTGGTCCTTGTCTCAGAGCAGAGACTGGAGGGTGAATTTGGAGCTGAGTGGCAATAATGTGATAACTGATGCAATTGGTCATCAGAAATGTGTGAATTAAATTAGGAGAATCCACATAATCAGTCAGTAACTCCCATCACCCCAGTTTATTTCCCCTGCTTTCAATGCCATAAATTTTACCACCAATAAATGTCAGGCCTCTCTAACTTCTTTTGTAATTTACTCTCTAGAAGCTCATTTCCCTCTGGGGGGTTCTGTTTTGTTTTGTTTTTTTAATGAACACATACCTTTCTCCTCTTGGCACACACTTGAAAGAGCACAGAGGGAGGGAGAGAGAGGGAGGAGCCAGAGCAGGGGAAAAGGAAAGGGGAGCAATGCCAACAGCCTGAGACCCAGTATTTCATTTCACAACTACTTCTCCACTCAAACTTGAACTGTTGCCCCACCATCTGTCTCTCATTTCAAAGCAGTCCACCTGTCCCTCCCGAACAGTTTAGGTGACTTACAAAGCTCTGGACTTCCAGTGGCTGAAGGAGTCAGAGCTGATCCAAGAATCTTTCTCTGTCTTTAAGGAAAAAGCAGTGTCCCCCAACTCCCCTGTGCTCAGAGGAGTTAATCTCAGTGGGCAAATCCAAAGAGTCTAGTCTCCAGTCATCTTAGGAGACAGGTGATAGAGCCTCCAGCCCACGTCAGGATAATTCCAGGCACAAATATTATTCAGTTAGTGTTTGGAAAGGGTGATGGTTTCAACTTGAGACTCACACCAAGGAGAGTGGAGCGTGTGAAGAGCCTGCAGACGCTGGCCTGCGGGAGAGTGTGTAGGTTACCGGCACCAGATGTGTGCCAGGCAGTGTTCTTTGGCGCCCACCACTCTGTGCTTCAAAAATATCTCATTCTCTTCTGAAGCATCAACTTTAATTAGTGTTAACAGATGATTCCCCTATAGGAATTCGCTAAACAGTGTGGTGAGGGTACAGTGAAGACTTCCTCCTAGACTGAAGTGCTTCTGCAGATTTAATCTAGTCACCATCCTTCAACAGGGCTGGGAAGATCATCCCTTTAGACTAGAAAAATAGCAACACGAAAAATGATCTATCAACCAAAATGTCTATCTAGATGATGGGACTGACTGTCTGACATATTTCTTTGCAAGTGATCGACATTCTGGGCCAGCAGGACCGAGAGTGGCCTGGCAGAAAGTCCTCTCGGTATCTTTCCAAACTCTACCTTCTACCCCTGTGTTTTCCAGAGAAATCATGCTTTTAAATGATCAAGAGTAATATTAGTGTTCATCTCTGGCGAGGGGGTGTGTGGAAGATTTTTCTTTTCTGTTTATCTGTATTTTCTGCAATGAGTATTATTTGTAAAATTTTATATATATAAAATTTATATATACATAATATATATTTTTTAAAGTCTACCTTTTTCTTCTCTAAATCTTGAGCTGTACTACTGCTTTTTGTTTCATATCAATCCAGGCCCTTTCCAGACTATTCACTCCCGCCACCCCCTGCCTGATTACATTAACTGCCAAAAATTAACAGACTCCATTTTTGGAAGAGATTTATCTCTTCTCTTCTTGAACTTCTAAAAACAGCCCACTTTCTCTTCTAGCCCTTACCAAGCAGAGATTGAAGCTACACCTGCCTCTGATGTGATGAATAAAAAGCCTTTCATGATTCTTGCACATTCTGAGGCAGGTGGAAAGACCAGCCAGGGGCACTGAGCCATGTGAAGATGCTCTGTGGGGTGTATTTCTGCCTTGGGCATGGCTGTGCCAACCTGCGGGCACCTTGAGGATAACACCTGGTATCACTAACCTTTGATATGTTGTTCTTTCAGATTTTTGACAATGAAGCCAAAGATCTAGAGAGAGAAGTTTGTTTTATTGAT
The DNA here is from genome assembly GCF_014898055.3 of Talpa occidentalis. Taxonomy (NCBI): domain Eukaryota; kingdom Metazoa; phylum Chordata; class Mammalia; order Eulipotyphla; family Talpidae; genus Talpa; species Talpa occidentalis. Next base: position 125,830,919 of record NW_023605083.1, on the reverse strand, counting down.
ATTGCCTGCGACGAAATTCCAGAGCGCTACTACAAAGAATCAGAGGTAAGGGATTGCTGGAGTGACCTGCAGAAGAGATTCAATCATTCATTTATACATTCACTCATTCATTCATATATACATTTCACCGACATATGCAGGAGACTTCCTCTGTCTTTATGTTGGTTCCATTTGCTTTCACATCATGCTGGATTCTTTAACTTGGGTCTCAAAATGAAGTGTCTTCTCCTCCAGGCCCACCTTTGGCCCAGCTGCCCCTCAGGATTCTTCCTGGTTCCTGGTTCCCCAACTCTGCCATCATTCTGGGCAGCAAAATATTCACATGCCTGCCCCATCGAACATACTGGTCTCTCTAAAAAACAGCAGCCACCTCTGCCTTCTGTTTGGCTGGCCCTCTATATAAGCAGTCTCCCCCAGGATGTTCCTAGAGGGTGAGGGGCTGTGTTTCACTTGTGTCTTTGGGGTCTCATACAAAGAAAATGCTCAATCAATGCTCTGAATGAATGGGGAAATTTTTTTTTTTTAAGATTTTTTTGTTTATTCATACAAGAGCTGGGGTGTAGGCCAGAGGTGTCGGGGTGTGAGAGGAATCATCAGAGACAGAGTGGGGAACAGAACAGGAGGATCTACTGAAATAGCTGAGGGGGGCGAGACAGGAGAGGTCTGCTGCGCCATGTGGGTCAGCTCTCTGGGTGGGGTGCTGCAGTGGCTGGTATAGCTTCATAGTGCTGACACTTAACCCTTGAGCCACCAGGGAGGCCCAGAACAGGGAAATTTTAACAGTTGATCTCAGCACCAAAGCTTTCTCTCAAAACAGGAATCACCTCCACGAGGTTTTCTCCTTTTTCTGTTCCAACTGAAAACAAATTTAAGAGAAGAACTTTCCTCTGTGACTTCTACCCAACCAGAAGCCTCTGTTTGCCTTAGTCCAACCTTTTTGTCTTACTATTGGTGCCCAGAGCTGTTTCTGTCCTGTTAGTATATTAGTAATGGCCGCTGGCGGAATTTGGGTGACCCCCCCCCCTTGTAAATAACGTCCCAGCACAGTGATGGCAACAGATGCTGGGCTATTTTGGTTGTTGAGCAACATGCAGTCATTCACAGTGTGTTTGGACTCGGGGCCCCAGACTCGCCCTTGAGCCGTAACACATGGACCTTGAAGCTCTCCTCCCAGATCCAGGAGGCTGATTTAAGACCCGGTAAATAAACACATTAAAAATGAATCTGGGGGGGCCTCCCTGTTGGCGCAGTGGTTGAGCACTGGGTTGCGAAGCTGACCGCAGCCTCTGCAGGGCCGGTTCGATTCCCGGCTGCTCCCCGGCCACCAGAGGAGGGTCCCACATGGCGCGCAAACCTCTCCTGCCGCCCGCTGCTCCCCTCAGCAGTGTGCTTCGGTCCTTCTGCCTGCTCTGCTCCCCACTTTGGCTCTGGTGAATTCTCTCACCCTCCCACGCTTCTGACTGTACCCAGTGCATGTATAAACAAAACAAACAAACAAATAAATAAATAAATAAAACATGCCTCTATTAAAAAAAAAAAAATGAATCCGGGGGGCCTCCCTGGTGGCGCAAGGGGTTAAGCATCACACTATGAAGCTGTCCGCAGCCTCTGCAGCACAAGTTCGATCCCCAGCCAGCCAGGGAGCAGCCCACATGGCGTAGCAGACCTCTCCCGACTCACCCGCTGCTCCCCTCAGCAGTGTATTTCAGTCAATCTGCCTGTTCTGTTCCCCACTCTGTCTCTGGTGAATCCTCTCACCCCCATGCCCCTGCATCTCTGGCTTATACCCTAGCTCTTGTATGCAAAAACAAATAAATCTTTAAAAAAAAAAAAAAAAACAACAATGAATCCGGCCATTATACAAAGTAGGCTCCCAAGGTGGCTCGGATTCTTTTACTCCACATTTGGGGATTTGTTTGGATATAAAAGTCTAACTTGATCTCAGCAAAAGCTAAGCTGCTTAATTGCAGGCATGTGCTCCGCAGCTGCTGGCCCTTCAAAAACTGGGGAGAGGCTGCTGGGAATTACTCAGTTCGATTCCAAGGCTGAGCTTTTTACCATCATTGGTTTACGTGACACTCTTATTGTCAAACCTACTGGTGAGCCTGCAGAAAAAGTGCACCCTGCACAACTGTGGACCAGCTCAAGGGGAGGAGGAACTTGACCTCCCCAGAGAAAACTTGGTCTTCCTCTTCAAAGGTTCTTCTGTGATTGCACATCCAGTCCACCATTGCTTATGGGGCTTTGACGCTGTTAGTGTGTCATGCCACAACGGGGGGAAGCTGTCACCCCATCTCTTCTATGGGCCTGGAGGGAGAAGGCTGTTGTCCTGGCTACTTCGGGAGCTCTGGACCTCTCAGGAAGGCTGTGTGGCCAAAAAGTCATAAGCTAATTTCAGCTGTTCCTCTGCAAGTGCTCTGAGTATTAAAGAATTCCCACCTAACTCAGTAGAGAGTCAAATGGATGTTAACGGAGACACCGGCAAGTCTCACTTCTAGTCAGCCGGTGCTCACCCACGCCTTGTGCTCTGTGGCCCAGGAACCACCTTGGGGGGCTTTCTCCACATCCAGGGACATTTGAGGGGCTTTGTCTTCATGCTTCACTATCATTCGTTTCCCCGGGTCATAAGGTGTTCTGTTCTGGATACAGACTGACCAAGGAAATGAGAGTTACCTACGTTACTGGCTATCTAGATTAGATGGTGACTTGAACTAGAGGACTGGCTGTAGAGATGAAGGAGAAAGGATGACTTTAACATATGTATATGGTTTATATAGTTTTAATATGTGTATAGTTTCTATAGATAGAGGCATATATTGACAAAAGGAGTTTATAATAATCTGTATACCTCCTGTATACATGGCAGTGACCCCTGAGTAAAGCCTGAGTATCTCCTTGAAATGGGTTAACTCATCTCCTTAAATAATAGAGATATGTTTTATAGACAAGAATTGGTCATGGACTGCATGTGAAGGTGGGAGAGAGGAAAGAGTCATTAGGACCTTAAGGTTATGGCTTGGGCAATAGGTAGGTAGACCGGGGTGAGAAGAGGGATAGATTTTGGAGAAAGTTGGATGGGTGGTTGGATGGATAGATGGATGGATGGATGGATGGATGGATGGATGGATGGATGCATGGATGGATGGATGGATGGATGGATGGATGGATGGATGGATGGTTGGATGGATAGATGGATGTTGTGCTGTCAGTGAGACATCTAGAACAAATAGAAAAAAAGTCTGGAACTGGGATGAATGATCGGGATTGGAGACAGGTTTAACAAATATTTAAATTCTGGGGAGGGATGAGGGAGAAAAAGTATCATGGAAAAGGGGCTCAAGTCAGGACTTTAAGGGATGAGAGCATTTGGGGATCAGGAAAAGTCAGCTACAAAGAATGGGTCAGAGAGTTTGAAGGAAAACAAAGAGAGTGCACTAGCAAATGCAAGTTCAAGAGCAGGAGTCTGGATGCTGCTGAGGAAAGGAGTGAAATGAGACTGGCAAGCTCTCCTCCAGCGCAGCGTCTCCAAGCATGGGGTGCGAGCTGCACGGGGATGCAGCATCTAGGGACCATTTGGTTGTCACAACTTGGAGTGTTACTGGCAAGTAATGGTTAGAGACCAGGGATCCTGCTAAACGCACAAAGGATAACTGGGTCCCATGTGTTGGTAGTGCTAGCTCTGGGAAAGCTGGTGGTAGAGAAGTTTATTGAAAATGAATGGAACTCAGATTTAGCTCTCAGACTCAGGGCCACCCCCTGCCTGTCCTGGAGTCTTAGGATTATTGCGAGTGTATGAAAAAATGAAACCCAGAGGGCTCAGCCCTGCACATGCATTGCCCCAGAGGATCACCAGCCTACGCGACAGGTAGAACCTTCCTCACCAAGCCCTGCAGTGAGAGCACCGAGGAAAAGGCATAATCTCAGGAGAAGTACACCCCATGGGACCCTCACTCCACCCTCCTTTGACTTCCACAGGCAGGCTGCATTATGCACCCTCCAGAAGGGAGAGAAGTTAGTCTCCAAGGCCACTTTGGTTATGTTGTGAATATCATTAGCCAGAGACAGAGAATAAGGGAAACAAAAACAACCACCTCAGAAGACAAACCATTTCCAAACAAATTGCTTCTCAGCACACAGTAAATCATTAACGTCCTCCGCTCCACCCCTACGGTTTCCTTCTAAAATGAAATCTGACCTTTTCGTTTTCTGCTTAAAACCCCTCCTTGGCTGGGAGGAAGCACAGTCCCTTAGGATGACCCTCCACCTCCCAGGGCTCCCCTACTCCCAGAGCTCCCCAGCTGGGTGGCGCCACCCAGCTGGGGAGCATCTAACCATCCTTGTTAGAGTTCAGCTGAATGTTGACTTCTGTGTGGGCCTTGCCAGACACCCCACTCCCACCCACCATCTGGAAGCCAGCAGAGTTCTGATCTGGGGCTTCTAGCTCGCACCGACCTCAGCAGTAGGACAGCGGCACATAGCAGATGCTCACGAAACCATTGTTGAATGAATGCATGAGAGCCGGGGGCTTTCATTTTCCTTCCAGCAGTGACAATGTCAGAACCAGCGCTGTGAACGAAAATGAATCTGTTGCCATTAAGCTAACTGTTGTGAATCTACTCCCTCTTTTTTTATCCGAAGCACACAGCTTTTTACCAGCTCTTTTCCCCAATCCATCTTTATAAGTTGACTATGTCGGCATCATAAATAGGAACACGTTGTCTGTGCAGAAAGCTGAAGGACTGGTGGGCAGAATGTGTCGCGAGATCTTTGATGCTTATGAATTCAGACCAGGGTTATCTGCGTCACCGCTCTCTGCAGCTCCCATCACACACCAGCCAGGCCAAAGGAGGGGATTGCAACACTTTCTTTTCTTTTTTCCATTTCTCCCCAGAAATTTCCAAACCCTACAGTCAAGAGCACCAGTCTTGTTAAGGTGACTGGAGCTGGGAATTTTCCGCAGGGTGCCCTCTGCCTGGCAGCCCTCATACCTCCAGGGACTGGGAAGGGCACTTGGAGGCCTGGGATCAGCTGAGAGCCCAGCACAGCCCCGCCGTTCCCAGTCACATCAAGGGCTTCAGCTCCCAAGAGCCTCTCAGTCTCAAGTTCTGTTCTCGTGTCTGTTGCAGGCCTCTTCAGGGCGGCAGCGTATTGTAAAAAAAGAGAAATCGGTATGATTTCTCAAGCAGAGAACACCTCCATTAGTCTCAACACACCCCTACCAAGACCCTGTCCCCCGTCAGAGCTGTAAAGCTCTTTGCACCCCATCCCATTAGCACCACCAAAGCAGCAGAAAGGAGGTGAAGCCACAATCTGAGCAGGTTGGGCTTGTTATGTGTTGATACATGGCTTTGTGCCATTGCCAAGATTCCTATCCCAACCCTTTGATGATCTGCCAAGATTTCAAGGAGAAGATCCCAGCCCAGGAAGAAGGTTCCATATGATAAGTCACAGCTCGCCCACAGAGGGCACGGGCAATGACCCAGACCAGCAAAACTGAGTTGGCAGTTTGGGAGTGCAAGAACATACCTGAGTACCCAACCTACAGGACTAGTCCAGCCTGGACAATCTCTGAAAGTCAGGCTTAGATATCTGTAATCAGAGGCCATTCGAGTTGGCTGATGTGAAGTCCAGTGCTCTGCCTCCATTCACTCCAGGACCTGGCTCTCATACAAGACCAGGAGGGACTGGAGAATGTGGGGGCCAGTGGGCCTCGTAGCTGCTGCTGTGTATCCCCCAGAGACACAGACGTAGAGGGCACATAGCTACCAGATTTTCAGAACTGCATGGAGTAAAAAGATAAAAAAGCAACATCATTCCCGCTAAAAGCAGGCTAAAAGCAGAGGATCTTTTGGTGCTGGGTTTTTTGTTATCTTCATTGATTTATGGAATAAAGGGCAAAAATGTCTCAGTGAACCTCAACTGGGGGCAGTTTTGCCCCTTGGGGAACATCTGGAGATGTTTTCGATTTTCCCCCATGGGGGACGAGAGTGTTTGCTGTGGCATCTAGCATGTAGAGACTAAGCAGCCCACGATGTCCACAACAGAGAATGATGCCCCCCAAAACGCCCACGGGGGGGACTTGAGTTTTGAGATGTCTCCCTGCTGTAGATCAATTGAAGGGAAGCAAAGTCAGTAAAACCTACCAGGAGCAAGACTCATTCATGAATTTCTTTAGTTTGTGTTCATTACATGCCTGCTGTGTGCCAGGCTCTGTGCCAGGCACGAGGCTGCGGAGACCATGAGTGTTTACCCTTTGAGCTTGATCTTTTGCTGATCTAAGAAGTCTCCATGGAGCTGCGATATATGGAGCATAATGGTTTGGGGCTTTTTTATTTAATTTTATATATTTTTTACATCATTTTTCATTTTTGCACAATGTATGCATTTTCATCTTGGTTATAGTCCCCATACAATTCCCACCTCCCTTATTTTGACCCTAATCCCTTCTCCCCTCTGCACCCCTATAGTTTGTCTCTGGTTTATAGTTGCTTGTTGATTTTGATTTTTACTTTATTATAATTAGTCTTTTTCCTGGTCCCTTATTTAGGTTTTCTAAATTCCTGCTATGAGTGAGACCATCCAGTATTTTTCTTTTTCTGTCTGGCTTATTTCGCTGAGCATGATCCCTTCCAGCGCCATCCATGTTGCTGCAAATGGCATGAGTTTATCTTTTTTGATCGCTGAGTAATATTCCATGGTGTATATGTACCACATCTTCTTGATCCAATCATCTATTTTTGGGTATTTGGGTTGTTTCCATAACTTAGGTATTGTAAATAGTGCTGCTATAAATATAGGGGTTAAGGTGCCCTTTTGAATTAATGATTCTGTGTCCTTTGGGTAAATACCTAGGAGTGGAATTGCTGGATCATATGGAAGCTCCATCTTTAGCAGGTTGAGGAATCTCCACACAGCTCTCCATAGTGGTTGGGCCAGTTTGCACTCCCACCAGCAGTGCAAGAGAGTTCCTTTTTCTCCACACCCTCGCTGACATTTGTTGTTGCTAGTTTTTTTAATATGTGCCATTCTCACTGGTGTGAGATGTTATCTCATTGTAGTTTTGATTTGCATTTCCCTGATTACAAGTGATGCTGAGCATTTTTTCATATGCCATTTGCATTTCCTCTTGGGAGAAGTTCCTTTTTAGCTCTTCTGCCCATTTGTTGACTGGGTTATTTACTTTGTTTTTATTGAGTCTCATCAGCTCTTTGTAGATGTTTGTGATCAGTTCTTTATCATTAGCATTGTGTGCAAAAATTTTCTCCTAGTTGGTGGGTGTCTGGTTGTTTTGGTCACTGTCTCTTTGGCTGTACAGAAGTAGAGCATAATGGTTTTAATGGGGAAATTTACAATGTCCTGAACGTAAGGAAGGAGAAAGAGTAACGAGACTCCGTCTGGGACCAGGGGCCCCTGAAGTAGTGTGATTGGATGTAGGACAGTGCAGGGGAGCTTTTAGGTAGAGTTTGATTTAGAGCCTCCCCTTAAGTTGGGTCACTTAGGGCACACTTTGAACTCGGTCCGCCAGCCCCTGGATTACAGTGTTTTCCTGGGCCAAGAAATCCTCTGCAGCCAGGTCATCGGTCACACCGACCTACATATCTGTTAAATTGTCTCTTAAGGGAAAGAGACCGCAACCAAGAGAGGGACATTTAACTTTTCCAATAACTATCAAGGATGAGAGATTAAATGCTGCTTGCTAAGTAGGACACGTCCCCAGAAAGGAAAGAGAGGCAAACCGAGTAAATATTGCCCTTCTCAGCCATCCTGCAGTACAGAGCACTCCATCCGGACCACTCAGCTCCCTCAAATTAAAAATATTTTCATTTTGATCTACATCTTGGTGGTGGAGGGTGGTGAAAATTTTCAATGATCTCCAAGTGGCCAGATTTCGCCCAGCTGGGGTGTCATGCTGGGGTACGTTGTTGAGTTCGGTTTGTTGTTGCATTGTTATTGTCATTTTTTTCCCCCTTTTCCTTCCTCCATCTGTGTCTTTATGAGAGTTACACAGCTGGTTTGTGATGGGTTCCAACTTTCCTGGGGCTGGACGCCTCTCGGATAATAAAAGCATTGACTGCACCATCGGTGTGGGGAGGTGGGGGCGCAACTCTGCTGCTGAAGTCCCCCCCAGTGATAGCTTCTAAAATGGGGAGGGTCCCCAGCATCTGCTGCATCACAGGACTCTGAGCCTCCCCTTGCTGGAGTCACATGAGGCCAGTGGTGGTAGAAATCCAGAGGAAGCACTTGGTGGCAGCCTCTGGGGGTGGCCGGAACAGTAAATGACAAGGTGACAGGGGAGCCATGGGGAAGAGAACTTTCACCTTTGCAGCTTCCTCAAAGCCCAGAAAGATGCAGACACCATTTTCCAAGGGGCCTGCCCAACAGCGCCCCCAGAGAGCAGCATGGTAACTGCAATGTCCTTACAGTGAAGGGGGGTAGTCTAGGTGGTCCCCTGAGTTAAGGACTTTCTTTGTCTCTCTCCCATCCCCCTTCCATTTACAAATTAGACCACACTCACCACGCCTACCCAGGCTGACAGCACTGGAAATGCCCAGCAGGGGGCTGAGCTGATATCTGAGTGGTTTCCTGCGTATTGGGAGTGGAGATCCCCTCAGCCTGGCCAGGAAGGCTTTGTCCCAGGGAAGGTGCAGGGAAACCGCCATATCTCGATGTTCCAGAATGTGGATGGGGTTAGTAGGATAAAGACTCACAACACAAGAGACTAAATGACCACACCACTGAGGCAGCAGGAAAAATGCTCTCAGCTCCCCCAAACTCCTGTGCATAAGCACTGCCATCCCCTTTCAAGGAGGGGACAACTCTGTAAACAGAAACAGTTGGGCAGGCTTTATAGGAGAGGTGGCATCTGAGCTGGGCCCTTAAAAATTTTCATCTTTATTGTTTGTCTGTTAGGAAGTAATGTGTCATCCTTGTAAAAAATAAAATTCGACATGATATAAATATGTAGTATCAAAACCACCCGTGTGCTATGTCGCCTCATCACAGAGATAGCTGTTGGTGACGTGTGTGGCATGCATACTTAAACAGAAAGATGATTTCCTAAAAGTCAGCTCCCACTCTGCTAACCACACTGCAACCTACATTGTCTCCCCCTGACCAGACCAGCTGGCTGCCTTTCTGTGGCAGCAGTGCCGGCCATTATCCACTTGGTGGACACTTGGGGTGTTTCCATATTTTTGCTCTTGCAGTTCTGCAGGAAATATCCTCAGATAATATCTTCAGGGTGTTGTGCTAAAAGGAAAAATTCTGTAGAATAAACTTTTTTTTAAAGATTTATTTATTTATGCAAGAGCTGGGGTACAGGCCAGAGATGTGGGGGGACGGAGGGGTGAGAGGATCTACCAGACAGAGAGGGGAACAGAACAGGCAGACTGACGTAAACACACTGCTGAGGGGAGCAGTGGGCGAGACAGGAGAGGTCTGCTGCGCCATGTGGGTTTCCCCCTGGCTGGCCAAAGGATGCGGATTGCTCCATTGTGTGGTACTTAACCCCTTGTGCCACCAGGGAGGCCCTGTAGAATAAATTCTTAAAGTGAACTTGTTGGAAATGGGTATGTAGGTTTCAATCTTTCTAGATACAGCCAAATTGTCCCCACTCCAAAGCTATATTAAATTATCCTCTGACCTACACTTGTATGGGAGCAAACTGACTTGAAAATGGATGAGACCGAAAAGGTAGTATAAGGGCAAAGGCAGGGAATCCCAGTGCAAATTCAAGAGTCATCGAGTAACTGACTGCGGCAGAGGGAAGAGCCTTGAATGCCAAGTCAAGGAATTGGCTTTTATTCTGCAAGTTGCAAATAGAAGCGGCCTGCGGGCACCATGCAAGGAGACGCCATTTGTGTCTTTGAGCATGATGAGGGCAGACCCTGGACATCCAGAGGTTTAGGACCCTCAACTCTGTCACCCTACTTCTCTCCCTCTTCCATCATCCCCTTTCCTGAACAGTCCTCTTAAGAGGCAACATTAATATTGTTCATGAAATGAAACCAGCCCTCAACAACCCTAGCTACAGCATTTTTAGACCAATAATGTGCAACTTATTTCCCAAGGAACCAGTAGATTTCTCTTTCTGTCTCATTCCTACCCAATAAAAGACAGCTAGGTCACCTGGCCCTGCTGAAGTCCCATGACTGGTGCCGATTTGTTAAACCACTACCGTTCCTCTGCTGTTTTAAGCGAGGCCAATTTTTAACAGGAATTGGAGAAACAGTAGTGGCCGACTCCATCCTGCAGAAAGGGTTTTTCTTTTTTAATTTTTCAAAAGAAAAGCAATTTAAACAACTTCAGTAATTTGCATGAATAAGATCCCCCAGAGCTCCATGCCCACAGTAGCTCTGGCAAATCTTACCAATTGGATTTGGTAGTGAAATGCCAGACCACGTAGGTCAAACAAAGTGAAGGCAAATGAATTCCTAAATGCCAGATCAAAAGCAGAGAGTCCAAGTCTCTGCCAGGAGTGATGCTGATGATTATGGTATTGGGTCATTGACTCAATAGAAAGAGCCCTTGGGGAAATGACTCCATGTCCCAAAAGGAAGGATTCATCCAAGCAAAACATCCATGAAAGGGAGAAACAGCTGGGCTTGCTGTAGAGTTATCTGCATAAAAGATATAATCTCTAGAAACCATGGAAGGGAATCGCCAGCCCGTGCTTTCCAGGTCTGCATGACTCATCCCTAAGATAAGAAGGGCCCTGACTCTGGGAAGTGTCCCAGACCATCCCTACCAGTGCTCTTCCTCATCGCCAATTACTGCCTCTGGAATCTCTTCTTCCCTTCAAGGGAGTAGATGAACAGAGGGATGAGATAATTGACATGATGTGAAAGGCAAGTCAAGGAATTAAAAAACTAGCACATAGTAATCATTTAGTAAATGCTCAGGCCCTAGAGTTGAGATCTGAAGATGTGTTGCTGGGCTGGTTTTTCAGTAGAAATCCAGTGGGGGCAGCTGCCATGAGTGATGCCACTTGTTTGCTTATTGCGTTTTGCTTGCTGGCAAGAATGGCGAAGAGGAACAGAGGGTTGGTTCCAAACCTCAGTCCCTGAGATCATGGAAACTTCTGCAGGTACAGCAAGATCCTTCAGAAACCAGAGCCATTTTTTTTAAAGATTTATTTATTTATGCATACAAGAGCTGGGGTGTAGGCCAGAGGTGCAGGAGCAGGGGAGTAGGCCAGAGGCAGAGTGGGGACCAAACCAGGCAGATTGATGAAATACACTGCTGAGTGGAGCAGAGGGCGAGTCAGGAGAGGTCTGCTGTGCTATATGGGTCAGCTCCCTGCCTGGGGATCGAACTTGTGCTGCAGTGGCTGCCCATAGCTTCACAGTGCTAAGACTTAACCCCTTGTGCCACTAGGGAGGCCCAGAAACTAGAGCCATTTTTACAGCCCAGACTTTTTGGAAAATGTTTGTTAGTACTTCTGTGACTGGCTAAACTGAATTCACAGTGGCATGTGCCTTTGGATGCTTCACCTCTAAGAAGCTTAAGAAGTTATATTTACTGGGGCCTCCCCGGTGGCGCAGCGGTTGAGCGCAGGGTTGCGAAGCTGCCCATAGCCTCTGCAGTGCCCGTTCGATCCCCGGCTGCTCCCCGGCCACCGGAGGAGGGTCCCACATGGCGCGCAGACCTCTCCTGCCGCCCGCTGCTCCCCTCAGCAGTGTACTTGGTCCTTCTGCCTGCTCTGCTCCCTGCTCTGCCTCTGGTGAATTCTCTCACCCTCCCATGCTTCTGACTGTACCCAGTGCTTGTATAAATAAATAAAATAAAATAAAATAAAATAAATCTTAAAAAAAAAAGAAGTTATATTTACTGTTAACTATGACAAGTTTGGACAATTGGTGGCCCCAGAGGCCCATGTTGGTACCCAAGGCAGTTTTGGCATCCCAGTCACGATTTGCCCTGAACCTCCTTACCAGGTGTATTTTAGAAGAATAACACTTCAGACTTTGAAAGAAGGAAGCAAGAGCCAAAAGGGCCCAAGGCGCTCAGTTCCATCTCATGACAAGAGACCCTCCCTCTGTGCTTTCAAGAAAATAGTCATCAGATCCACAACTTGCTTAGGCCTTGAGCCAGCTACATCAGCTCCTGCTATTTATAGTCTTATTAAATTAAAACATCAGAACTTCTTGACCCTGAGAGCAGAGTTCCCAAATCAGATCAGAATCACCTTGGGAACGTTAAAGAATATGGATACCTGGTCCCAGCCTAGACCTACCGAGCCAGACAATGATGGGATGCAGGGAACCACATGAAAATGCACCAGGCTTGGGGAAATGGCCTTAGAGCTGAGCTTCCCCACCTTTTTCTTGTGACATATGTAAAAAATGATCCATTTTGATTGGCATATTGGGGAGGAGGCACTTGTCAGATTGATCCATTCCTGGTCTCGGGAGGCTCAGCTGCTTCCCCAAAGACCAAGAGGGCCTTTTTTTCAAAGATTTATTTATGCATACAAAACTGGGGTACAGGCCAGAGGTGTGGGGAGTAAGAGGATTCACCAGAGACAGAGTGGGGAACAGAACAGGCAGATCGACTGAAACACACTGCTGAGGGGAGCAGCAGGTTGAACAGGAGAGTTCTGCTGTGCCATGTGGGTAGCTCCCTGGCTGGGGAATCGAACTCGTGCTGCAGTGGCTGCGGATAGCTTCATAGGTTGCATGTTAACCCTTGCACCACCAGGGAGGCCCCAGCACCTTGTTTTTTCACATCTATGATTGATTCAGGGTAAAGCCTCTGTGCTTGAGAAAGCTCCATTTTCTGTGTTCAAGTGTTTTAACCACTGTTACTTAATTTTGTGGAGGGAAAAGGAAATAGCCATGCAAGCCTGCACGTCCTCTGACTGAGGGAGGGGTCAGTGCCTTTGAATTTCTTTCCATCTGTTGGGAATCTGATACCATCTGTGGAATCTCATCCAACGCCTTCCTTGCAGCCAGTGACGTTAATTATAATATACACTTGCACAGTTTTCTTCTGTGTTGGGGGCTGGCTTGAAGTGACCCTCACCTGAGTTTGTTTCCTCCAATCAAAGACCTTCGTCACTGTCCACCAAGGCCTCCAGCTTGATCTGCCCAGGACTTTTCTAATTAGCACTGTCAGGGTCTACGGTGATGGCCCTACGATGATGGAAGTGGTAGTTTTCCCCTTGAGAAATAAAACCTGACCAATCATTCTCTCCTCCAGTTCTTCTGTTTGTTCAGACTCCAAGTACAACTGCTCAGCTTCTGCTCCAAAAATATCCAGGAAAGAATAGGTGCTATTAAGTTGCTTGTCTTCATCTTTTATTGTTAAGGGGCCCAGAGAAAGACATACAATTACTAGCTCATTAACTTGGGGCTTAGAAGTTTCAACAGATTTCCTCACAGAATTGCTAAACCTGGCTTGAGAGGGATAGGAACTAATTTTTAAGAAAAATAAAAACCCTTGCTAAATTGCTTTATTCAGTTATATCATTTAGCCCTAACAATCGGATGGAATTAGATATTTTCCTCTCTGTTTTCTGTGTAAAGAGGTGAAAGCTCAAAGAGTCCAAATAACCTGCTGGAAGTTTTAGGTACCTCTATTCAAACCCCAAAGTGCTAAGATTCAAAGATGGTGCTTCCCTGTCTTGCACCAGGCCTTGAAAATTGAAGTCATCATTTGCCTTCAAATTACAGATTGACTGGCATACTGAACATACCATGGCACACTATCCCACTTCAACAAGGTGTATAGGTCCTAGTTTCCCAAAATAATGGAGGCTGTGAGCTAATTTGAGTGACAGTTCAGCCAGTGCCTGCCTCTGTTCCCACCTTACACCTCTCTACTCTCTCTACCTGGCGTCAGCTTCCATCCCACAAGACAACCCCCACTTTATTTTTTTTTAAAGATTTACTTATTTATGCATACAAGACTTGGGGTACAGGCCAGAGGCATGGGGGGTGAGAGGATTCACCAGAGACAGAGTGGGGAACAGAACAGGCAGATTGACTGAAATACACTGCTGAGGGGAGCAGCGGGTGACTCGGGAGAGAGCTGCTGCACCATGTGGGTAGCTCCCCGGCTGAGATCGAACTCGTACTGCAGTGGCTGCGGACAGCTTCATAGGTGCATCTTAACCCCTTGTGCCACCAGGGAGGCCCAACAACCCCCACTTTAGATGCCAGTCATAAGTCCCCAGCCAACCAAACTTCCACAAGTGGGGGTTCCCTGGATCTCCTCCTAGGGTTCAAGAATTTACTAGGAAGGCTCACAGAACTCAGGAAAATACTTTACTTACATTGATGAATTTATTACAAAAGGTTCTACCCAGGAACAGCCAAATGAAAGAGATGCATGGAGCAAAGTAGGAGGCAGGGATGCAGCCTGCTTCTGGGGGTGCCACCCTCCCTACCTGGAAGCGCTCCCAGATCTCCTTGTTAGAGAGTTTTTATTGAGCTTTTATAGAGTTCAGTCTCTAGCCTCCATGCCCTACCCCCTGGAGGTCAGTGGGTGCGGCTCAAAGTCCCCGACAACCACTGGATCTTTTCAGTTTCCTGCCCCGCCTTGAGTCCCCCTTAAGTTTCCCCAGATGTACTTCTTGTCCCACAATGATTAAGTAAGTGTGTCTAAAGCTCGATGCAGGCACTGGTGTACAGCAAGCACTTAATACACGCTGGCTAGTGTCATTTTCCACTGCTTCCCTTTCTTCCAGCCACCTCCCTTGAGGCACTCTTTTACCTTCATCTTCTCCCTAGCTCCTAAAAGGCATTGACAGTGGCTACCCCCAAGGCCAGAGACCACTGATGATTAAAGTAGTTTTTGTGGTTTGTACTCAGATTTTCCATTCTCACGCTCCCTCTTCAAGTAGAGAGTTTTGAGTTTTTCTAGCCCCGAACTTACGTCAGACACCACCAGCTTTCTCTGCCTTTCTACATGTTAGACACACCTATGAGTCAAGCTCCTTTAAGAGAGTCCCTTTGCAGAGGCAGAGCAAAATCACTCCGTGTTTGCGGTACACTCAGTGCCAAGAGCAAAGGCTTTAAAAATAGCACTTTAGGTATTAACTGCTAACAAAGCAAGAATCGGCTGCTTCTGGCTACAATTTGCATGAGGGGGTTGAAGGTTTAAGCTGAGGCATAGCAGTTGACCTTTTTTTTTTTATGCATACAAGAACTGGGGTACAAGCAGTTGACCTTTTAAGTCAAGTTTTGGGTCAAGTCTCAAGTAGCTCTGAAAGCTCCGTAGTTCTGATTTTCTTTAACAGCTTTATTGCGATGTAGTTCACATGCCATATAACTCACTCATCTGGAGTGTGGCATTTAGTAAATTTTAGTATATTCAGATAGGCACAGTTATCACCACAAATTTAAAACATGGTCATCACATCCAAAAGAAGCCCTGGAGGCTGTAGTTTCCTCTCACCCCCCAATCCCATCCCAGGCCTGGGCAACCGCTGGTCTTTCCTTCTCTGTGTAGCTCCCTTTTTCATTTTTAGGTGTTTCCCTTTAGGTTTTAAGTTCCAGAAACCTTAGTACAAATTTGGGGTTAATTTTTACCAGGTTGAAAAGGAATGAGAATAGTATCTGTAACACCTTAGAGTCTACAAGAAAAGTTCCAGAAGGCAGGAAAATAGCCCTCAATCAGGGCTGAGTGTTGTAGTTACATAATGTAGCCATTCCTAGCCAGTTACTGCTTAGCCCTTTTTTCATTTAACATTTATCAAAAACTTCTAATTTCAATTAACGGGGCAACCCCTGTTGGTTAGAGTCCTTTGTGGTTCCAATTGAAAGCATAATTAATCATGCAAACTTTCTATCTCAGTGAACGACAGCTAATAATATTGCCTCTGAGATGCGAGCCACACTCCAGCCAGGCCCAGGTCTCCTAGGCGCCTTGCACCTCTGAGGTGTGAGACTGTTTCTGACAAACACAAGGGCAGCTTGAACATGGGCCTCACTGATAAAGGAGCCCTGGCCATCACCTTTGTTCTGCTCTGTCCAAGTGCAAGCTGCATGAGGCCTGGAGGTGTGACTGACTACAGGCAGCCGTCCCAGACCATGCAGGTTCATTGTTGATTCGGGCAGACGGGAAAGAATCTTGGAGCCTTTGATAGATTTGACAAGACTTTAATTCTGAAGCAGGGGACTGGGTACACAGCAGACCAGCGGGCAGCAGGGCAGTGGGACAGGAAGGCAGGCAGGGAGGCTGGGAGGCTGGAGGCAGGCAACAGCCCAGCCCTCTCAGCCCCCGTGAGCTACACGCTCTCTTTCTATCTTCTGTCTTTCTTGGGCTGTCGCTTCACGGCCCAGGTGATGTACTTCTATACACACACACTCCTTGCTCTCTGGCTTCTCTGCCTGGGTGCCCATAATCATAGGTGTGTGCTTGCGCTCCCAAGCACTTTTTGCAATCACACGATATCACATGGGAGGAAAGCAAAGCCACAGGTGGCGGCTGTAGAGGCTGGTGGAGGGAGTTGAAAGAGAACCTGGTACCCCATATACCTTACTCTGACCCTATGTACAGGGCCCTCCTAAAGATGTGCCCACAAGGGAAGGGTGGCCAGTAAAGTCCATCTGGTCTGGAGAGACAGCTTTGGCCCCAGCTCACTTTCGCCATTCAGAGGGGCTTGAACTGTAACAGGGTGGTCCCCAGGAAAGGGGGAGGTTCCCTGCCCCACCCAAGGGAGGGTGGAGCTGAGCAGCAAGAGAAGAAGCTGCAGGAAGAGACGGAGGAAGGAAGCAGGATGGAGCAAGGAGACCTGGAGGAGGCGCATGGAGCCTAGAGACACGTGAAGAAACTGCGCTTGTCTTTTGGACGTGGACTGGGTGACACAGATGTGGGTGAGACCTGTGGGGAGGTGACCATGGCAGCTTTTATCTTGATGTTGATTTTGCTCTTTTCCTTCTGGGCTTGTCCGGTTGTTTGTGACCCTTTTCTGTGGGTCCCCACTGGAAGATGTTTTAGACTTGTGGCAGGCTTTGGGGCCTTGCTCTGGGCCGATCCCATATGGATGGAGTTTTACCCACGAGGGGATGGGTAACTTTGGGTGCTTCATTTAGAAACTAGACTCTTTGCCTCACCTGTATTGTTTCCTAGTTTAATTAAAGTTCCTTCCCATTAAAGTCTCCTATGTTTTGTGTTGATGCGGCGGATGGCAGAATCCATTTAGAATAGGCAGGTTTGCGGGGCTTGGGCTGCCCCTCTCCCTGTCCTATAACAGAACCACAGGGTCCAGCTTGCCATCTGTTACGCCTGGGGAGTACCAGCAGGATCTGGAGCCAGTTCTCTCCCTGGGTGAATTTAGAAGCCCCCAGCCAGAACCTGCACATGCCGGCCAGCCAGCTGCTGGGCCCTCCAGGGCCAGTGAGGCAAAAGCATTGCTTTTAGGGAACATGCAGATCACTCAGTGAATCCAGCTACAACTAGTGTGCAATTCAGCATTCATGGCCTGGGGAGCAGGCAAACACTAGAAGAGTTACAGGGGAATCTAGGATAATTTGATTTGGGAAAACCTCTCCTACCTGGTGCTATGGGTTGAATTTTGAGCTTCCAAAAGATAATGTCGAAATCCTAATCCCCAGTACCTGAGAGTGTGGCCTTCTTTGGAAACAGAGTGTTTATGAGGTAATCAAGTTAAAACGAGATTGAGTGGGCCCTAATCCAGTAGGACTGATGTCCTTATAAAAAGGCAGACACACAGAGAGAGAGGATGCCCTGAGGTCACACGGGGCAATAGCCTGTGACTGGACAGTTGCATCTACAAGCCAAAGATTGCCAGCAAACCAAACCATGGGTACTAGCAACGCCCCATGGAGCACACCCTTCCTCACCCCCTCAGAAGGGGCCAGCCCCGCCTGACACCTTGACCTCAGACTCTGGCCCCCAGAATTGTGAGGCAATACTTTCTGTCGCGCCAGACACCCATTTGGTGGTTTTTTGTTACGGCAACTCTACTATAGTGCCAGGAAGACACAGGGCACATTCTCTATGGATCCGAGCAGATGGGTAAAGGAGAGTCCTGGAGCCCTCAGTGGCTTTTTCAGGCTTTTAATGATCTTTCTACACCATTTGTAGTGAGGCAGCCCAGGGCAGGGCAGGCCTGGGTGCAGGGGGACCAGGAGGCTGACAGGCCTCCCAGCCCCCGGAGAATCTTTACTCTCTGGATTCTCGGGCTCTCTGAGGTCCTTCACCTCAACCCTTATATGCTCAGTCTCTCAGCTCAGGTGTGCCTACTCACGCAGGCCCATGCCACACTCCAGGTGTCCACGTCAGGCATGTGAACCCCGAGCCCACGGTCCCAGGCGCCTCCTGCATTCAAGGCCGCAGGTGATAGCCACAAAGGTCAACAGCGCAAAAGCCTGAGCAATCTTCATTTACCCTACACCTAGCAAACTCATGGATTCCCCGTTAGGGGCGAGAACCCCACTCTGGCTTGGAAGAATACTGGAAGAATAGGACATCTCTTGTCTGTGTGGGCTGCTTGAGCCTTCAAGAGCAAAGCTTTTAAGTTGCACCCCCCACCCCACCCCGCCCCAAGGTCAGCCTGTGTGACATCCAGTGCCACCCCGGGGCTCTCCCTCCACGGAAGCTCCCACCTTGACTGGGAACTGCTGCTGTGCTGACCAATATGGGGCTCCAGAACCCCCGGGAGATGGCTGCCTTCCGGGATCAGCACACAGTAGGGCAGCCTGCTGTGCTCTCTGTTCTTCCAACTTGGAATAGGACGTGGCCGTCTCTGAGACATAAGAGAAAAGGGGAAAAGAGGAGCCTGGAGGTGCTCAGTATCTAACCATAGTGTCCAACAGACAGACGCCCTTCTCTCGGTTTTTCCACACTTACAGACCCTGACCGGGGCACCATCCATGGCAGAGACACCCACCTGCCCCTCACTGGCACAGGCACTCCTGCGTGAAGGAGGCAGTCATGGCTTTGTATCCATAAGTGTACAAGCACTGCTTTTGTATCCTCTCAACTACAGCATAATAAGGAAGGAATTAGTAGTAACCCTCCAGCGCTTGGGGTATTCCGGCTGCCTTGTTTTTGAGGAACTTAATGTCATGTGAGGCGATTGTATTACAGGGTCTCTAAGGATGTGTCTGTGTCTCGTGCTTATCACTTGGGATCACCACTTTATTTTTTAAGATTAATTTTATTTATTTATGCATACAAGAGCTGAGGTGTAGGCCAGAGGTGTTGGGGGCGGAGAGGATTCACCGGAGACAGAGTGGGGAGCAAAACAGGTGGATCGACTGAAATACACTGCTGAGGGGAGCAGCGGGTGGGACAGGAGAGGTCTGCTGCGCCATGTGGGTCAGCTACCTGGCCAGGGATTGAACTCAGGCCGCAGTGGCTGGCGATAGCTGATAGTGCTGAGACTTAACCCTCTGCACCACCAGGGAGGCCCAGGATCACACACTTTCTGTGGGGTGTGTGGCTGGGGACTTTGCCCGCGTGTAGGGTAAGGTAAAATGTATCAGGCTTATTATCTGCCCTCCCGCCATTAGGACGGATGATGGATCCTTGCGGTCCTGAATGCATGCCTGATGGTGGGCACCTGGAGTAGGGTGTGGGCATAGGTAGAGGGGATTCACCTGGGCTGACTGGGCTTACAAGGGCGGCGTCACGGGGACACTAGCAAGGAGCAGAACCACGAGAAGAGCAGAGAAGCAGAGACCACCAGAGAACACCAGAGAGCCCAGAGAGAGTGAAGACTTGCTGGGGGCTGGGAGGCCTGCCAGCCTCCCAGCCCCCCAGCCCCCCTGCCTGCTGTGTGCCTGGTAAATCCCAATAAAAGCCTGCAAAGCCACTGAGGGCTCCAGGACTCTCTCCTCCTTCACCCATCTGCTAGAATCATAGAAAACCTGCTCCGTGCCCTTCCTGCCCCTACACCGTTACCCAATTTAAGCTTAAGAGAGTTAGCATTAACTCCAGCCTGCAGATGACACAGAAGGGCTGTTCTGACAGATCATACCAGAATTTCAGGTGAGAACGTCCTGTCCATATGGTGCCAGGGTTGGGAGCCCAGGTCAGGAGTCAGTCCACCTGAGCTTGACCCTGGAGGGCTGTGGGTGAGTCACTGACCATCTCTGAACTTCAC
Source organism: Talpa occidentalis (assembly GCF_014898055.3). Classification (NCBI taxonomy): domain Eukaryota; kingdom Metazoa; phylum Chordata; class Mammalia; order Eulipotyphla; family Talpidae; genus Talpa; species Talpa occidentalis. The sequence continues at coordinate 125,810,842 of NW_023605083.1, read as the reverse complement.
GTTCCTCATCTGGAGCACAGGGATAATGCTGGTACCTTCTAGCAGTTGGCTAGCCTTGGCTTTTGAAATGCTGGACGCCCAGACACCACCCCAGAACAGTTAGAACAATGTCGTTGGGGGGTTAGCCTTCTCATGTCAGAGACTTCTCCCCCAGCTCTGGAGGCCAAACTCCAATATCAAGGTGAAGCTCTGGGGGAGAATCTACCCTGGCCTCCTCCACCCCCTGGTAGCCCCAGAGAGGATTCACCAGAGACAGAGTGGGGAGCAGAACAGGTGGATCTACTGAAACACACCGCTGAGGGGAGCAGCCCAGAGACAGGAGAGGTCTGCTGTGCCATGGCTGGTGGCTGCATGTCTCCACCCTCCGCCTCGGCCGCCCTGTGGCTGCCTGTCTTTTGTCCTTTTCTGTCACTTATAAGGATACATGTCATTAGATTTAGGGCCCACCCTCTTAATCTAAAATGATCTCATTTTGAGATCCTTAGCTTAATTGCATCTCCAAAGATGGGGGAGTCACCATTCAACCCTCTTAAGAACCTGCACTCTGTCTTCCAGTTGCACTTGGGGGGATCCAGCAGGCGTCTCACGGTGCTTTCATCATCGTTCACACTAAAGTCAAACTCTGTGTCCTTTTAAAATAGGCCAAATTCGCAGCAGACCTCTCCTGTCTCTCCCGCTGCTCCCCTCAGCAGTGTATTTCAGTAGATCCGCCTGTTCTGTTCCCCACTCTGTCTCTGGTGAATCCTCTCACCACCACCTCCCCCCCCCCCCGCACCCTGCATCTCTGGTTTGCGCCCCAGCTCTTATATGCATAAATAAATAAATCTTTTTTAAAAATAAAATAGGGCCTCCCCGGTGGTGCAGCGGTTGAGCGCCGCGCTGCAAAGCTGTCCACAGCCTCTGCAGCACCAATTCGATTCCCGGCCGGCCAGGGAGAACCCCACATGGCGCGCAGACCTCTCCTGCCGCCCGCTGCTCCCCTCAGCAGTGTCTTCGGTCCTTCTGCCCCTTCTGCTCCCCGCTCTGGCTTGGGTGTATTCTCTCACCCTCCCGCACTTCTGACTTGTACCCCAGTTCTTGTATAAAATAAAAATAAAAATAAAATAAAATAGGCCAAACCCTGAACCAGAAGTGTGGGAGATAAAGAAGGAGGCTTATAAACCTCATTTGAAAATCAGTAAACATTTAAAACACAAAAGCAATCCAGATCTTTTACAAAGAACTTATATAATAGAATTTGCAACAGGACCAAAATTCAACAGAAGCTGTCAAAACACAAACCAGCAATTTAAAAAGTAAGAAGTCAAAGGTTGTAAGAAAGGGCCACCAGCGTGGGAACAGGCAGCTTAGATGTCCCAGATTCAAGTGACAAAATAAGTCAAAGAAAACAGTTTCCAGAGAAATGGGTGTCAGGAGATGAACTGGGAGGAGAGAAGAGGAGAAGAGGTACAAGGGAAAAAGGCAGAAAAGTTTGCAGTGACCAGAATGTTCTAGATAACACCCAATGGTTTGATTAGTTTTTTTGTTGTGTTTTTGTTTTTTGTTTTTTTTTTTTTGCTCATCTTCATTCAAAGGCATTCAGCTGGATGTTCATTTCTGATCTTGAGTTTTGATTAAAGGAGTCCTCTGGTGAATCCTCCCATACCTCCCTCCAGCTCTTTGAAAGTGAATCCCTAATTATAGGCCATGGATGAGATTTACTAGATGAAATCAGCAGCTGTACATATGACACCAGACTTGCAGGGGAAAAAAAAAAATCAACACACGGTTGCCATAAAAAGCCCAATTGTTAATTGCTTCTTTGGCATCTGGCTATAACAAAAAACACCCTCTCGCTGTTTAATATTAGAAGTAAATGTAGTGGAAAGAACATCGGGCTGGAATTAGGGAGGGCTGGGATTCTAGTCTCGGCCCATTACTGAGCACCTGTGGTTTGGGGGCAAAAATCTTCCCATTCTCTAGGGCCTGTTCCTTATTTATAACATCAAGGACGTGAAACCAAAGTCTCACTTCCAGCTTCAGCTTCTATCCTGAATCTTTAAAATACAGCACACGTCTTATCCCCATCTAGCCTTTCCCCCAGACTTTATTTGGCAACAGCATAATCAAATTTTATAATTTTGGGGTACAGTCTGGAACCACACATGCATTTAAGTGTCTCCAAGGTTTTTGCTGTGCAAGCAGTACTTTTCAGAACTGAAGTTTGCTATGAGGCCCTGGGCAATTCTTAACTGCATCAGAAATCCCTGGGCCACCCTGGTGGTGCAAGGGGTTAAGTCTCAGCACTATGAAGCGATCACCAGCCACTGCATGAGTTCAATCCCCGGCCAGGGAGCTGACCCACATGGCGCAGCAGACCTCTCCTGTCTCGCCCGCTGCTCCCCTCAGCAGTGTATTTCAGTCAGTCTGCCTGTTCTGTTCCCCGCTCTGTCTCTGGTGAATCCTCTCACCCCCTGCACCTCTGGCTTATGCATAAATAAATAAAACAAATCTTTAAAAAAATAAATCCAACCCACCAGTGCACCACTTGCATACTGCAGAGTCTTGTTTCATTCTTGAGACTTCTGGAATGTGTTTAAGGATTCTAGAATAGGTGTCATTTCAAATTCAGCAGTGGTTGACTGAAGAAACAAGCTAAGGCCAGTCCATGAATCAGAGATTTGTGTCCTGGGAGAGGAGCAAGGGTTGCGGCTGGCCCAGAGCCTCCCTCTTCAGGCCTCTTTCAGGCCCACCGAAGAGAATCTGAGAGGAACAAAGCAACAAAGCAGCTCGGGACACACTTGTGTCTTCTCTTTCGCTCCACTCTGGGGCCTTCCCTCCTTGCTCTTTACCAGATCCTTTGTCTCCACATCTCGGTTGCCAGGAGTTCCGGCCTCCTGCCTTCCTCTGCCTGCTGGCTCTATAACAATCTTTGTTTATCCAGTTCCTAACACAAGTAGGACAAGCTCCACTCGGGTTTACGAGGATTTACTCTGTGTATCCGGGTTGGCTGAGCACAGAGGTAATGTCTTTTGTCAAGATAGTTATCCAGGCCCTCCCCCATGGCTCAGGGGTTAAAGACAGTGCTATCAAGCCATCACCAGCCACTGCAGCAATAAGTGATCCCCAGCCTGCCTGGGAGCTGATCTCTCCTGTCTCACCCACTGCTCCTCTCAGCAGTGTATTTCAGTCAGTCTGCCTGTTCTGCTCCCCACTCTGTCTCTGGTGGATCCTCTCACCCTCCGCACATCTGGCCTGCACCCCAGCTCTTGTATGCATAAATAAATAAATCTTTAAAAATTTAAAAAATAAAAGATAGTTATCCATGTGCTAGTGATTATACTCACAACATGGCAGCCTCAGGATGGTCAGACGGACGTTACACGTTGTATTCAGCTTCCAGATTCCTGGAAGGCCTAAACTGACACAGTGTCTCTTCGGCCACATTCTATTAGTCAAAGCAAGTCAAAAACCAGTTTAGTTTCAAGGGGAGGGGAAAAGCTTGTGACACCTTGAGGGACAGACTGCTTGTGATCATCTTTGGAGATTATCTGCCTTAGTGGGCCTGGTGTGGATCATCATTTGATGTTTTGGGGGTCTCATTCTTAGTGGCCGTGTAGGGTATAGGAACATGGGGCAGGTAGGAATTAGTTCCATGGCTGTAAACATCAATTCTTCTAGCTGTGTCCCAGGGTGCTTGGGAAGGCATAGCTGTCTCTGCCCTGGACTGCGGGATTAGACATATTACTCAAAGGCTTCGTTGACTGTCTTGGGACGTGCAACACGCTAATGTCAATCAGGTGCTTTTTGGGGGCCAGTTCCTAAGCATTTGTCTTTTTTGTGTATCATGTTATTAAATTATAATCTCTTCAGGTCTAGGCATACAATTTCTGGTAGCTCCTGGCATGCTTCAGGAGATAAACATATAGCCTGCCAACGCTGGTACTGAAGGTCCAAAAATGCTACCCATCCTCCAGATCACTGGTCTCGCCTAGTCATACTCTTTCATTAAAGGATTTGCCCAGTTTGGGTTGAGATTCTGAGGCCCCAGCCATGAGTGTATAATGGGTCCAAACAGGGTTCAAGTGTTGATTCAGAAAGGGTCTGTTTAGTAGCTATTATGTGCCAGCACCATGGTGGGAAGCACCCACAGATCCTGGTCTTACGGAGATAGGTGAGCAGACCAGTGATGACAGATGGCAGATGGCAGAGGAGGCTTTGGAAGCAGAAAGTAGGAGCCTTCATTCTGAACTGCACAGGAAAGGGTCCTTGGAAGAGGGGATGCTCGTGTTAAGTCTTAAAAAAAGAAGAGCCGGGCCTCACTGGTGGCACAGGGGTTAAAGTCTCAGCACTATCAAGCTATTGCCAGCCACTGCAGCCTGAGTTCGAACCCCGACTAGGGAACTGACCCATATGGGTCTCGCCTACTGCTCCCCTCAGCAGTGTATTTCAGTAGATCTGCCTGTTCTGCTCCCCACTCTGTTTCTGGTGAATCCTCTCACCCACCTCCTTTAAAAAAAAAAAAAGGAAGTGCCAGCCAATGTGGGTGAGTTGACCAGAAGAAGGAACTTGAGGAAGAGAAGCTTGGGAGCACGGGGCTGCCAGGAGCTTCACAAGACTGGAGGTGTGGCTTTGGGATAGTGGTGCAGAAAAGATGCCAGAAAGGTAGGCAAGAACATAAGAAGCCTTTATTTCCTGCCTGCACATTTTATTTTTATCCTAAAGTCATGTGTCATGGGTGGTTTTTGAGGAAGGGCCTTCTTCTGGGAGGTCACCCTGACAGAGAGGGACTGCGGACAGGGGCCGCGAGGCTGAGGGCTCTACCTGGACGTTGCTGCCGACCTGGCATAGCCCTCACATGGGCACTGGCCCGGAGCGTGGCATATTTCTGGCAGAGCGTCAGCTGTGGGAGCCACCCAACAAAAGGTCCTCACAGGAGGCAGGTCCATAAGGAAAGGTGAGGGGATGCAGCCTGCAAGCTCCTGCCAGGAGGCAGTGCCAGATGGGCCTGCCAGAGCCTCAGCCTGACCACAGTGAACAAACCTGTCTGCAGCTTAAGCAGGCTGCTTTTACCTGCCAGGCCCACCCCTGAGACACAGTCTGGTCTGAGGGCTGGGGCAGACCGGGCTAATCTGGTTCCTGGTCTCAGAATACCTGCCTTTCCTCACATCCCCCAGCTCCCTCCCACGAGAGGAGACCTTCATTCACCTTCTGCAGCCTTCATTCCTCATCTCTGTGTGTGTTTTTTAAGATTTATTTATTTATGCATACAAGAACTGGGGTACAGGCCTGAGGTGGGGGATTCACCAGAAGACAGGATTCACCAGAGACAGAGTGGGGAATAAAACAGGCAGATTGACTGAAATACACTGCTGAGGGGAGCAGTGGGTGAGTTAGGAGAGGTCTGCTGCGCCATGTGAGTCACCGCCTTGGCCGGGGATCAAACTCGTGCTGCAGAGGCTGCGGACAGCTTCATAGGTTGCATCTTAACCCCTTGCACCACCAGGGAGGCCCCTCATTTGTGTTTGTGACACGGTCTTTCCCCTCAGGACCCCACATCCTCATGAAGGGAGTCAGGAATTCCAGTAGAAGGGTCCCTGACATAGGACCAGACAAGGACCTCCAAAGCAAGGTCTTCTTTATAATAATGAGAACATCTTTTGAACATTTTTTTTTTTACTTAATTGAAGGCTTTATGGTACATAAAAGGTAGGTTTTTTTATAGTTACTCTCAGCTTTTTTCACACTGACTTCCGTTGTATTTGGGTGTTCTATGCCCGAGATTGCTCAGCTGCTGCTGTTGCCATTGGTTTGTTTTCTTTCAGGATCAAGGTGGGTACTTTCATATAAAATCTTATTTTTAATTCCTTCTCTGGCAATGCTTTCCTGGATTCTTTGTTTTGCATAGTTATACCTACAATGGAACCAGCATCCTAAAGTCACTAAGAAAAATCCTCCTACTCCAACATCACATGATCTTCTAATTCTACTAGTTAACAAAAAATGTCCCAGGCCAGCCACAATAGATCCTAATGAACCGCATAATATCGAATCCCAGGCACAGGGGATGTTTTCAACATCTAAAATTCCTAGAAGTTTTTTTTTTTTTTTTTTTTTTTTTTTTTTTTTTTAATAAAGAGGCACGTATTTTATTTATTTATTTGTTTGTTTATACATGCACTGGTACAGTCAGAAGCGCGGGAGGGTGAGAGAATTCACCAGAGCCAGAGCGGGGAGCAGAGCAGGCAGAAGGACCGAAGCACACTGCTGAGGGGAGCAGCGGGCGGCAGGAGAGGTCTGCGCGCCATGTGGGACCCTCCTCCGGTGGCCGGGGAGCAGCCGGGGATCGAACCGGCGCCGCAGAGGCTGCGGGCAGCTTCACAACCCAGCGCTCAACCGCTGCGCCACCGGGGAGGCCCTAAAATTCCTAGAAGTTTAAAGGGCTTTCCCTTCCCGGGCTCGCCTGGCTCCTGCTCGGCGGCCATGGGGCACCCTTTCGAACATTTTTTAAATTGTGCATGCTGTATACCTTAAATTTACATAATGTTGTATGGCAATTGTACTGATTATAACTAAAGAAAATAAATATATTTGTAAGTGTATATGTATATTTCTCCTACTTTATGTATTTATGCATTCCTTTTGCATGTCTCTGAAAAATAATCTTCTGAAATCATCAGTAGCTGATTTCCACATGGCAATCGCTAAGTAAATACTAAATGGTTGACTTTAAAAAAAGCTTTGCCTCTCTTATTTCATTTTCTTTTGTGTGAAACTCAATGAATTTTTACACATTACATCCAAAATGACATGTAATCATCCCAGAAGTTTCCCTCATGTCCTGTCACAATTAAGCCCCTCTTCCAAGTGGTGATTGCTGCTATTTTAGTGTTTAACATCAAGAATAAGTTTTGCTTGTTCTTGAGCTTCAGTTGGAATCATACAATGTGTACACCATTGGGTCTGCCTACTTTTGCTCATTGTCATACCTGTGAGGGTCATCATTTTTGTGCAGGCATCAACAGTTTGTTCTTTTTCATTGCTGTGTATTATTCTATCATGTGGATATACCACTGTTTATCTGTTTGCCTGCTGGTAAATATTTGAAATGTTCAGATTTTGTGCAAACTATATTTAAAGCTGGTGTGAATATTCTAGGATAATCTTTGGTGGCCATGTGCACTTAATGTCATCCAGAAATGGAACCACTGGGTCATAGGTAGGCATATACTTTGTAGATATTCATAGATATTGCTGAATAGCTGTTCAAAGTTGTTGAAACCACTTTGATGAATTACTTTTTTTTTAAAAGATAACATTAACCCTAAGATTATGAAAAAGATGCAAAACAATGTCTAGCTTTCAATCTATGAGCTACCTCTTCACCACCTATTTATATTGTAACCCCTTTTAATGGAGAGACCATAAAATTCAACCCTCTTAATTAAGCATGTAATTCAGCAGGTTTTAACATATTCCATTACAAAGTTGTACAATCATAACCACTATCTGTTCCAGAACATTTTCTCTTTTTTTCCCCCCACCATCTACCCCCATAATATTTTCATCATCCCAACAGGAAACCCTATTCCCATTAGCAGTCACTGCCAGCTTCTGTCCCCATGAATTCCCCCATCCTCAGCACTTCACATACATGATGGTTGAGTTTTTAGTTACTATTTTTTTTCTATATTTTGTCCAGGATCCTAAACACTTCAAGTCAGAGAAGACAGGACGGGGAAAGTTAAGGGAAGGCTGGAGAGATAATCATCAGCCCATCATGTGCTCCTACAAGTTGGTGACCGTGAAGTTCGAAGTCTGGGGCCTTCAGACCAGAGTGGAACAGTTTGTACACAAGGTAAGTGAACAAACAGCTCCTAGGCTGTGGACAAAGTAACCATCTCTTGTAAAGTAGAGTGCAGACACACGTCAGAGGCACACGTGCCAACCAAGCACCAGGCGACTGCATCTAAAAAGCGCTGTTTTCATAAAAATGTACTTTATATACAGGTTACATTTCCTTCCATGAATGGATGTTTTATACTTCATCTCTCATTTTTTGACCTCTATGTCTATTGACCTCTAAATGTATTGTGAATATATTGAAATTTATTGAAAATATATTGAAATATATTGAAAATTTGAACTAAAAAAAAAAATGTCTCCCTTTGGCGCCAGACTAATCTAGCTCCAGGCAGAGGCACAGGACTTATCTGTGTGCAGCCCCAAAGGATAATTCTCACTGAAAAGATCCTGCAAATGTAGATAGTGAAGGTTGAAGGCACCCCAAGAGATAGAACAAGAAATCCCAATAGTCCCATTAGACAATGCACCTCGCATTTCTGCTACTTTAGTAATTGGGGTACCACAGAGTTACCAAGATTGAATACCCCCAGGCTTCCCTAGTGGCACAAGGGGTTAAGCACCACACTATGAAGCTGTCCGAAGCCTCTGCAGCACAAATTCGATCCTCGCCCTGCCAGGGAGCAACCCACATGGAGCAGAAGACCTCTCCTGTCTCACCCACTGCTCCCCTCAGTAGTGTGTTTCAGTCAATCTGCCTGTTCTGTTCCCCACTCTGTCTCTGGTGAATCCTCTCACCCCCTGCATCTCTGGCCTGTGCCCAGCTCTTGTATGCATAGATAAATAAATCATTAAAAAAAAAAAAAAAGATTAAATACCCCCTCTGGCCAAACATGTTGATTTCATAGCAGGCACCCATTTGGATTTTAGTTTGTTGGGGGGCCCCAACAAGACTCTCCTCATGGGAAATGTAATTCGGAGCATCGTCCTTTGTAGCTCCTCCCATTTTCATAAAAAATAAACCCTGCCCAAGTTTTCTCTACATTCCAGATAGGCTGGGTTTCCGTTTATTTTTCCATTTAAAAGCTGATGAAGAATAGCTTTTTGAAATTCTTTTAGGGGCAGTAGAATTTAACCTTAATGCACTAAGATTTTTGTCACTTAGATGGATTTGTCTATCAAGGTTGGGGGCCCGTTGACAATAAAATGTCTAGATCTTGAATCTTAGTCCAAGGAATGAATTGGACTTGGCTCATGATGAAAGCAGACTCTGAAACCAAGTTGGGAGGATTGGTGTTGAATAGAGAAACACACCCCCATTTTCTGCTGCGCTCCAGAACCCAGCCTACCCAACCAGAAGTGGGAATCCAGTGAGACAGAGAGAAAGAAACTCTAAGCCCTTCTGCTTTCCTGCTGGGCCCCTTATGAGGCAGTCAGGGGTCCTAAAATAAATATTTTCCAGACTCATCTCTGCGTCCATCTTGGGCTCTATCTCCATGACCTCCTACAACAGCCCCTTCTTAGGTGTTTTTAACCCAAGTGATCTCCTACTGGAATGACTAGTACATTGTATTATTTCCTCTCGCAAAGCATATTTATTTAGATTGCTCCAGGCTTATTGTGTTTCTTTGCTCACGGATGCCTTTGGCTAGTTTGGAGGATCTATTTCTTTAAAATACCCATAAGAATGAATGCTCCAGGAATACCCATCCCATTGCCCTCCAAATATAATGAAGTGTTATCAACGCCCCAAAAACACACCTGCTTTGGCACATGAGTCACTAATGAGTATCTGAGGCTGGCATTTGCATGGGTTTAAAGTGCCAGGGATGCCTTTCTCCAAACACCTTTGTTTTTTAAGAATCCATTCACAGTTAAGGGGAAAAAAAATGTTCGAAAGTGAGCCATTAGCACATTATTGAATTCTCGTTTCCAGCAGACAGCTGTGTTGTGCTTAATGTAATAGGGTATATTTACTGATGCCTCGATGCTGTTCTTTTGATTTCCATGAATTTGACATACTCAGCACTCCAGTGTGTGTGGCTTCGTGTTGTTTGTTATTTTCATTACATGTTTCCGCCTTCCACGTCAGGAAAGCCTCGCTAGATATCCAGAGGCCTGGAGTAACAAACACTTCATTATAAATGCCTCCCTTGTTTCTGCAAATTCACCAAATTAAAATCCTTCATTTATTGAAACACGCTTGAACCTTCCAGGAGAGGTTTTTGACAATTGCTGGATTTGTTTGGCAGGAAGACAGGAATGTTGCAGGGAGACTCCAAGTAACCAAGAAGTGGAAAAAAGCACGTTTAGAGCAGACAAAAAAGAACACCATGAAATCAGAGCACACAAGCTACATATTGTTTTTCTTAGTTTCTATGGCCGTGCTCTGTCACCCTAAGAAACAATTTCGTTTCCTTTGTCTTAGGTTAGGTTTATCGTGTCTGTATGGTCAATTCTAGTTCAGGTCTCTTATTTCATCACTTTTAATAATAGTTGACTAACTGCTGTTTTTTCCCTTCCACTGCATGAAAGTTAAACCTAAAAAGATAATTACGTGCCCTGTATCCCACACTTACATTTACCAAAAATTAATAATATTTAAGATATCTTATCAGAAAGAGTATTAAATGCTCTTTGCATGGAAGTGATCTGCTGTCCAAAAAAATGTTCTTGTTCTCCAACATTTATGACTCCTGGCCCCAGGGAGACACATCCCTCCAAAAATGAAAAGAAGAACCTGTGTTAGTTAGGTAAAGATAAATGAAGGAAAAAATCCAGAGGTGATTATCCTTGAGATTCACTCAAACCACTCCTGCGTGTCTGCCAAGGAGCTCTCTTGGGCTGTACTCACCCCCAGCCTGACTTTCAACCAAGATGAAGAGGTGAATTCACAGCAAGTGTGTTGGTGCCTGGAGGAGGCTGAGAGTGAGCGCACACTGTCAGTTTCTGGCAGCCTCTTCTTGTCAACATGGACAGTCCCATTGAGAAGTTCACAATTGCCAGGGTTCCTAAAACTGAGAACAATCTGGTGCTCAGCTAGTTCTCACCAAATACGGTGTCATTTCAGCCTCCTCCTTTTACCTTTTCAGGTGGTCCGAGATATTCTGCTGATTGGACACAGACAGGCTTTTGCGTGGGTTGATGAGTGGTATGGTAAGTCATCTTCCCCGAAACAACTCCGAGGGTATCTTTATAATCCGTTGACTTGGGCTCCATTTGGCTTCAGCTGCTACCTGGAAAGACAACAAGGGCAGGAGTGCTGCTGTCTGTATCGGAACTAGCACTGTCCGTGGAGCGTAATGAAGGGGTATGGGATGACAGAGCCTTGGTCTAAAGAACCACAATACTTAGTTATTGGCTAAGGAGAGCCTGAGTGTGTTTGATGCTTGAGTACTTGGTAACTCAGGGCTCTAGAATGCTCTTTTGGGTGGGTTTCAAACCCATCCTAATTTATCCCAAACTCATTCATGATCAAAGGTGCCTGAAGCATCCTATCAAGTAAAAGCAGTCCCTTGATACAGAGAACTCTTCAAAATATTTCCTCCCCCAAATCACAAGGATTCTGCAGGAATTGTAGGGCAGAAACATAGGTACCCCTTTAATCCTGAGACTGTAGTTCTGTTTGGCTCCCCCCACCCCTACCCCCATGATTTGGGATGAGTCAAACAAATTCTGCACATTTCCAGTAAATGAAAACGAGGTTGGCTTCCTCTCATGATGGATGGCCCACCTTCCCCAGATCCTCAGTGCTATCATTTTGCGTCCACGTGACCCCTCTGCATTCCCAGAATCAGTCATCAGGGGCTAGTGTCCTTGGCTATAAATAGAAGCAAACACACCGGCTTGGCGACTTGGGTTGCTTCTGATTGCCTAATGAAATGCCCTTCTCCTTGGCCTTTTCCTAAGTCACATTGCATTTATTCTGAGCATAACCTAGATTGCATTTCGGTCCTTTTCTGCCTTCGGTCCACCAATTCCCCCTCTGATAGCAGAAGGGATCAAATTGAAAGTGAAAAGATACATTGAACTGAGTGGGCAGAGACAGTGATTGTTATAAATGTCGTTAGCTGCTTCTGAGCCACATTTAAAAAGACATGGTTCTGTAGGCCACAGGCTTTTGTTGTTGTTGCAGTTTTCCCAGATCCTCTTGCCTTTTCTGAAGAGCAAATATATCTTCGTCCAAACTAGCTCTCCAGAAGAGGTTCTTTTGAAAGATCATCCTTGGCTCTTTCTCACCACATGCCCCCCAGGAGGTTGCTCAAGGCAGCAAGAGGGCCGGCCCATCTCCTCATCTGAGTCACTCTCAGTCCATGTGTGGGCCTCTCCCGTGAGGCGAATATCCTGGGGTTATGACTTCCCCTGTTCATGCAACCAGTCTTGCTGGTTCCTTTTTTTTTCTGGGGAGTTTTTCCCAGGAAAAAGTTAAGAACTGCATCTCTCTCCCAACTTGCACTCCGCCCAGCTCAAGCTGTCCTCAGGGGACGGTGAAAGATTATTCAGAGAACAATAGGCTCAAACTGGCAGAAGAGTTGGTACATGAACAGAACCTCAAGGGCCAAAACTCCACCACTTTGAAGGCCAAGAAACACGGCGCCTTAATAGATTCCTCTCTAGTGCCAGAGAGGACTTTTCAGAAAAGGCAACATCAAAAGGTGCAGCCCAGTTCTGAGTATGAGCACAAAACACCCCAAGCCGGTGATCAGAAAAGAGGGTCTGAGGAGAGGTGGGATGTAGGAACAGAGGAAAATGTGGCTGGGTGTCGAGTGACCGTACAGATGGGGTACAGAGGATGAGGGCCAACTCTGTGCTCTCTCCACTGAGAACTTAAAGACTTAGTCAAAAAAGAGTTCTCAGGCTTTTAAAAGGGGCCTAAAGCTAAATAATATATGAGAAGAAACTGCAGGTCTCCGTTCCTGGACACATTTGAGAACACTTACCTGTTTACTTAGGGTGGGTTAGGTGGAGACTCAAGTTGTGTATTCACAAAAAGCCCTTTCTGTATGTGAGGGCAGAAAAACGGGCTATGGTTTAGTGGATGGAGATCTTCAGGGCACCGTGTGCTCTAGAGAAGGTCTACACCCCCTGTATATACAATCCTAACCCCAACCAAAACAAGCAACCTTTTCACTCCAAGAGGTCTGAGAACCATCCCATCAATTTAGAGTAAATTCCTGCCAACATCACTGCCACCCGCTGAGCAGCTTGGGAGGAAAACAGTAGCTCCTTTATGGTACAGACGCAGACAGTCAAATGAATGAAAGTGGCCCTGCTCACTGAGGCAGCTCCTTACTCCAGGTAAAGCTGCCTGGGCCTTTCAGGTAAATGGGTATGTGAAGAGCCAGGATAGCCCCTCTAGGGAGGGATAGGTATCTGAAGTTGCTTATTTTTCTTTGGTCTCTACGGGTTCAGTGAGACCTCATTATACAACATAGATAAAGTCCAAAGTAAAAAAATTAAACAAAAAACTCTTGCCTATAGTTTGTAACACTTGTTATCAAAGTGAGGTCCCTGGACCAGCAGAATCAACATCCTCAGGTACTTGTTAGAAATGCACAATCTTAGGCCTCCCTGCACTATGAAGCTATCCCCAGCCACTGCAGCACAAATTCAATCTCAGGTCAGGGAGCTGACCCACATGGCGCAGCAGGCCCCTCCTGCCTCGCCCGCTGCTCCCCTCAGCAGTGTATTTCAGTCACTTCTGTTCTGTTCCCCACTCTGTCTCTGATGAATCCTCTCACCCTCCCGCACCTCTGGCCTACATCCCAGCTCTTATATGCATAAATAAATCAATCTTAAAAAGAAAGAAAGAGGGCCTTCCCGGTGGCGCAGCGGTTGAGCGCTGGGTTGCGAAGCTGCCCACAGCCTCAGTGGCACCGGTTCGATCCCCGGCTGCTCCCCGGCCACCGGAGGAGGGTCCCACATGGTGCGCAGACCTCTCCTGCCGCCCGCTGCTCCCCTCAGCAGTGTACTTCGGTCCTTCTGCCTGCTCTGTTCTCCGCTCTGGCTCTGGTGAATTCTCTCACCCTCCCGTGCTTCTGACTGTACCCAGTGCATGTATAAACAAAACAAACAAATAAACAAATAAACATGCCTCTATAAAAAAAAAAAAAGATAAAAAAAAAAAAAGATAAAAAAAAAAAAAGAAAGAAAGAAATTAATTCACAATCTTAGGCCCCACCCCACACCGGTGAGATAGTCTGGAGGGTGTAGTCCACCAATCTGTTCTTCACAAGCCCTCCAGATGATACTGACCCTGGAGAACGACAGACCAACACAGCATGGACTGTGAGCCCAATTACATTACAAAAACAGTTTCGTGAACTCAAACAGATTAGGGAGTAGTACATGTCTTCAAGACCAACTGCTAAGCCCTGTTGCCTTGTGAGAGGTAGAAATTGTGTCCCTTTGGGGAAGAATCAGCAGGTCCTCTGGGCTTGGTGCTGAATTTTAGCCCCATTTGCCTCCTGGGCTGTGTGTTTGCAGCAGGTGCGAACAGTACATTCTTATCAGTGACAGCCTTGGGTGTCTTAAGCCCAAGTAGATTCACCACCTCTGGTGCTTAACTCAGAGTCTAGATAAGGACAGTGTAGAGGATGGTGATCTCGTCTTGCCCGGGTCTTAATTTTGTATCTTTTTTTGGGCTTTTGACTATCACATAACTTTCCCCAAACAGATTTTATTCTGTTGGTGGTCATCATGTCACCGTGCCCACTTTTGGAAGAGCGAAGTTTCTCTTTCAAAGGTCTTTAAGATCCATGAGCCCTGGGTCTCTCCTGCATCCCTGCAACACTAATCAGGGAAGCCACAGCAACACATTTCAGAAGATGGGGTGAGAGGGGAGATGGATAAAAATAGGCAGCCCAGCTTCACAAAAGCATGGTGCTGCTTCACAAATCTGACAATATTTTGAGAGAAGAACTCAGAGGATTGCCAGAGGGAGGCAGTGATTGATTGGAGCCTCATGAATGTCTTTGAAATCCTAACCCTTTCCAAAAATTATGAGGGGTCACTCCGGCTGGTATAGATGAAACTCCCTCATGAAAGGGACTTAGATATCATCCTGAGTCCCTAAAGCCTTGAGCAAGCCTAACAATGAGTGAAGCAAGCCTGAGGTAGAGAAAGAAATCTGCTTAGGGACCAGCACTAGCTGGTTGAATTTACCAAGCAAGCCTTTCCCAGCAGCCTCCAGTTTACTGAAATATGAATGCAGGACCAGCAACATTCGATGCGTGTGCTCATTTCATTTTTCTGGAGGAAAAAAACACGGAGTTTTCCATCAGATTTTCAAAGGGATCTGTGACACCCACCCCCAACTCCACCTCCCCGAACTAAGAACTATGGAACAGTCACCACTGTAGATTACAATTCCCCATCTTAGTGGTCTGAATGATGTGCCTTAAGGCTTGGCCACTTTCGCTACACAAAAGTGGAATCACCCCTAAGCTATTTATAACAGCATTGCATTCAATCTGTCATCATTTAAATTGGTGGAAAAAAGACACATCCCGAAGACTGCCACCATTTTGCAGGAGCCAAAGGAATCTCAAATCTAATGCATGATTTGCAGGGCTTCCTCCATCTCCCCGCTTCCATTTTGACTTAGAGTAAGAAAAAATTACATCTGTTTAGGCTGAGGAACCTGGGAGTGAAGTGAAAATGAAGAAGGATAGAAGACATAATGTGACCTTGGACAGGCCATTGAATTAGAGTAAAAGGTCCATTTTTTAAAACGTTAGCTGCTATCCCTACACGATCCAATGAAGGAAATTCTTACTTGTTTTGTTGCATGTTGTTTGTAGTTTCTCTGTGTTTAACTGACTTCTATCCTAAAGACTTTTCAAACATAGAACCTTTGCTTCCCATAAAATCAACCTGCCTTCTTTAAACCTAAACTAATTGAAAGAAAATTGCCATCATATACAGAGTTGAAAGATTAGATGCTATTTCAACATATACAGTCCACAGAGGATTAATATCTATAATCCATAAAGAGGTTCTATACATAAAAAGTCCAATAACTCAGAAGGAAAGAGATAAAGAGCTGGAATGGATTAACTTATAGAAGGCGAGGCACAAATGGCCAACTTCACTACTAACCATACAACATATAATGGAAACAACAGGAAGAGATGCCATTTGCTTACTTGCTTACAAAAGTTTAAAAGAATGATAATATCCAGTATTGGATAGGTGGAAGAAAAGATTAACAGATTCTATGAAATAAGTAACCTATGATCCAGCAATTCCACTTTTAGATTTTTATTTTTCTAAATGTGTTCATGAGCATAGGCACAAAGGTGTTCAGTACAGTGTTGTTTATAAAAGCGGAAATAGTTACAGTGTAGTAATGCTCAGTATAACTGTCCATCCACTAACAGGAATAGGGCCAAGTATATTGTGAAACACCCATACTATTGAATATGGTGTGCAACTACTAAAGAGAATAAGGTAGTCCTATAGGCACTGGTATGGGAATATATGGAAATATGTTTATTTTCCATTAATGGAAAAGGTAAGCCAAAACAATATGTGTAGTTTGTCTAGTAGATAGACTATAGTATGATTCCATTCATGTCAAAATAAAATGAAGCTATATGGATGTATGTGCAGTAACAGACATGTGAATTCAAAGAAAATGATTCTGTCAACCTGTCCCTCAAACTTTTAACAGGGGTTATCTCCAAAAGGAATAGGATTGATGGGGAAGCTTAAAAGGAATTAAACTATTTTTCCTCTATATTCCAATACTGTTCAAATGATTTTTGTGGAACATAATCCCTTCATTACTAGAATGATTCAAGGAATAAATAGTTGAAACCCATAGTTTATATAAAAGCAAGAAGTGGTTGAAGCAGACCAAGACTCAGACAGTTTGAGATGGATTTGGCTCTTATGGGAGCCTTTAGTCTGTGGTTGAGGATTCCTCAATTAACAAATCCCCCAAGGCCAGAGCTTCTCACTCCAGCCCGCGGGTACAGAAGTTTCTGCTCAGGCCCCATTCAGTGTGATCTCCACATTTTGGAAGGAGACTTGAGATCTGCTCTCCCCTCACCTGAAGGAGAGGAGAAAGAAAAGGGAAGAAATGGTATTACAAGGAGATAAAAACTGACGTAAGAGGAGGGTATTTAAACCCAGATACTTTCCAGAACTGAAGAGATCCACCACCTCTGATAACCAAGTTTCAATCTTCTCTTCACTCAGGCAGATTAGCCCAGTGTTAGTTGTTTAAGAAACTTTTATTTACAAAACCTTACTTAAGAGAAGTAAATTATGGCCTTTCAAATCTATCAATTAAAGTGTGATTATCAATGCATTTAGAAAAGAATGAAGTTTCTCTGATACACAAGCATTTCTTTGCTAGGAGCAAAGGGATTCAGACCTAAATTGCTAAAAGTGAGAATGATCATTGAAAATCAATCAGTAATGAAGACGAATCATCTCTGAAGGTATAATCTGACACTGGGCATGTGTAATTGAGTTAACTGAAAGAACGATTCCTATATAGATTTTGAGGTAATACACTTTGCAGGAGCAAGACACGACACATTTTGCCAGATAACCTGAACGGGAACATTTTCACTTGATCACTTTCCATAAATTACTGAAAAATATTGAACATGTTTATTCCATTTGCATGAAGCCTGTGCGGTGTGTGGAGATATTTCAGATCTAGACAAACAATATTTTCCTACAGCATCAGCAGGGAGCAAAGGATCATCATGTTTATGAAAAACACTCATTTTTATGTGGCCTAATGGGGAGAGTTGTTTTTCCTTTAGATGCAATTTTCTGAAACTTTGTTTTTTAATGCTTTGTCTAAAAAAATAAAAAAGGGATCCTGTTTCTAGAATAGGCAGAAATTCTAGAAAAATGTCCCTTCTCCTTCGTTGTTGCAAACTGATGTGTACACCTCCTAGTGACTCCAAATAATAGATTTTAAAATAATGATCCTTTTTTCCATATTCTACAAGCAAGGCATGTTAACTGTAGAAAATTGAGAAAATAAACAGAAAGAGGGGGAAAAGAGAAAATATAAGCAAGCAAAAAGAAGAAAATGAAAATTATCTATAATTCCGGCTCCTTGAAACCATCCCTGTTAACATTTCATTTTAAAATGTAACCTACTGTCTTGTTTAAAGGTGTGCAGGCCTTTTCTGACAAAAGTTGTTTCCTAATATGTATAGTTTTCTTTACTGCCTATTTTTTTATGTAATGATGCACCAGGCACATTTCTCTATAGTTTTCAATATTCTCCCACATCATTTTTAGTAGGACTATCAGTCACCTGAGTCGTTTTCCATTCTTCACTATCATGAACAAGACAAGAAGGAGTATCTTTGTTGTCAAATCCTTCTTCCCATCTATCAAACTGCTATCTCTTTGAAAGCCCATAGCCACACAGTTTAAGCCCGTTGCTTAACATTGAGCTAATTAAAGATGAAGAATGATTCCTTTTTGGATTCACTAGAACAAAGAAACCAAAATGCCTTTGTTTTTATTTTCCAAATTACGGTCATGCTGTTGGGGGTAAGTGGTGGGAAGAAAGGGTCTCATGGTAAGATTCCAGGCATTTCTTTCCATTTTAAACTTTTATCTTCGAACCACCTCCGTGTTCATTCCAGGTGTATCTGTGTTTAAGAAATTTTGATCATCAGTCATCGAAATTAAAGTGATTGTATTGCAAGAATGTGTTATAAATGTTAACTAAGATGCATTTGTTTTAATCAAAAGCAGCATCTCCCTTGCTTTCCAGTTCCCTTGATAATCTTAAAAAAAAAAAAAAAGTATGCTCTTTGCTTGGCCAGACTCTGCTTAGCATTCTCGATACTTACATTGCTCATGGACAGTTTTGGAGTGTGTCAAAATCATCCATTAAATAAAACAGCCCTGATCTGAACACAGTCACCCTCCATCGTGGTCCCAGACCACACTGGATTCAATTGTAAATTCCTGGCAACTCTGCCTTTTGGAAATGAACAGGATCTCACATGACACACATGGGTTGATCACACATGATGCAGAAAATACTGAAGGAAAAATTCTGCAAGTCCTCACTCAAATCCCCACCAAGCTAGTTAGTTCTGGGATGGTCAATTACCCAGTTGCTCAGCGTACATCGTAAAGAGGCCTAAGGTTAAATTCTGCCTGGAGAGCAGCAGAGGAATGCCCATCTGGGAAAACTGCTGATAAAACCTTGTAAAGTAGTGGAAGAGGAGGAGGAGGAGTTAGGGTGCAGACTAAAACAACAGCAGTATTTAAAGTGAGACTATTGCTATTTTTATGCATTTCACCAACTGCTGATGGATGGGTTCTTTGTTTAAGTATTTCATCAGTTGGATCAAAAGAGAGTTTCTCACCCTGGGCACTATTGACATTTTGGACCAGATAATACTTGGGGTGGGGGGAATATTAAAGGAGGGTTCTGTGCATTGTAGGATGGTCCATGGCATCCTTGGCCTCTACCCACTGGATGCCAATAGCACCCCCATCCCAGCTGTGACAACCATAAGTATCACAAAATAATCCCCATTGAGAACCGCTGGATCATTATCCTGAAATACTGAAAAATTGGCAGACTCGGGCCAAAAATCATAATGTCATGTGCCATTTTATTTATAGATCAGTGTGGGTGGAAGCAGTGCCAGCCATCCTCAAGCTGTTAGGCTAGACTTGAAGTTCAGTAGAGACCTGCACTCTATGACACCGAGTATTCTCTGCAAAAACATATCCCCACGTGAGCATTGCACCACGTCTCACTTGTACCTGGGGATCCTCTGCCTTGTACATCCTGTATCAGCAATGAAAGTGTCCTTTCTATTGTTGATGCATTGATTTCAAGAACCTCCAAATCTGTTTTGAAAGGTGTATGGAAGGTAAGTACTAAACCGTCCAAGCTTGCCCCTGTCCTGGGAAGGATCTTCTAAGATGCTTTAGGAGATCTCAGGCTATGCACAGCCCACACGCTAACACTTTCTCCCTACCTAGCTCACTTTACAAGAACCACCGCTAAACAATTTCCACTCTTCTGGGATGATTCGACTCGACCTCCTTGCACTCACTCCCTCTTTGGCTGGTTTAGCTAACTTTATGATTTGCTTTTCATAAAGTTACTGAATTCCCTGCTTTTTAAATCTCTCTTTGGCTTCTGCTGAGCTGCCATCTCCCCCTAAAGTCTCCCCATTGAAAGTGTGCATTTAATAACGGAAGTTGCCAACATCTTGACCTTCTTTCAGATATGACAATGGAGGATGTTCGGGAATACGAGAAAAACATGCATGAACAAACCAACATAAAAGTTTGCAATCAGCATTCCTCCACTGTGGATGACATAGACAGCCATGCCCAAACAAGTGTATGTAGAATTTTTCAAACATGTTGCCCGCCCTTTAGCAAACGTACACATCAACCGATCTTTACAATAGAGCGGACGCTCATTCTCGTCTTTCCACAAAAACATGTCTTGTCCCAGAGGCTGTTAGTGAAGAAACTGGGGTGGGGGGTGGGGGGTAGGAGGGAAGCGTCTAAACTGGACAGGGTCACCTCTTGCTTCCAGACATGTTGATTCTTTAAAGCCACTTGACTTGGGGTTGCTTCAGTCATCAAACCAAGAACATGGGCAGTGGAAACCTTTCCATATGGCCTGCACTGTGATAGACAGAGGGGTAAAAACGCAGGTCACAGGAAAACAAGAATAATGTCAGTAACTTATAAAAACATGGTTAACACTCAGTTATTCATTCAAGGGACAGCTTCTGGCTCATCTGGTATTTTAGGTTTCTGCGCATTTACTTTGAAATGTTTTCTTTGGCTCTGTATAGCTGTGTTAGCCAATCAGTTCCCTTTTGCTTAGGTTAATCTCAAAAGGCAGCTACCGTCTGTGCACACACACACACACACTGGCTGAGCAGGGAAGGTGCCATGAGCTGGGACCGTGCTGGCCAATAATAGACCTAGCCTGGGACTTAAGATAAGCTTCAAAGAACCTCAAGTTATTTAGTGGCACATCGGAAATTGAGAGCTGACTCTATGGCAGAAGCCAGCATCTTAAATATAGTTATCTCTCAATTATTCATACTACTGCAAAGGAGACACAGACAATAAAGAAAATGTAATCACCACATCATTTCTATATATCTTTGGCCCAAGCTGTGATCTCTTTGGGTGCCTTGCCTGTTAGCTCAGGCTCCAGAGTAATATATGTTCGATTATTTAAAAGTGGATAACTTAGTTATAGAAAAGCAAAAGATAGCTGTTGTTGTAAATGGATGCTTTAGAACTGTGAAGACCTTCTGGAGCATTTTGGCAATTTTTAATAAGTTTTTGGAGCATGTCTTTGGAATGCGCCCCGCCAGGTACATGGGCTGCTGTGGATGCATGTGACTGCCCTTGACATTGGAATGGCCCTAATTCTTCCTCCCAGTTTTGCATGCATTTGATTGCATTTGCAGAAATTTATTTAGCTAAGACTTAACTGAAGTGTTCTTCTCTGTTGGTGCAGACCAATTCCAATAGGACTCCCCCCCACCCCAGTTCCAATGTTAGAAATGCTCGTTAAGGAAATTGTCCTGGAATTTCCATCACTTTAAACTACGTTTTCTTTTTAGGAATGTTGGACACCTTTCTCTCCGCAATGCTTCCTACTCCCACCCCTCCTACCCTTGACCCCACCCCCACCCCCTGCAGCCACTCTCTGAAAACTGTTTGCTCTTATATGACCAAACAAAGGAAGTCAGAGGAAAGGGAGAGATACCACATGTCTAAAGGATTCTGAGCCCCCCTTTTTTCATTCTGAGTTCTCATGGCTTACAGATTAATGCTTGATCTTCTTTTGATTTGACTATGATTGTTACTATCCTAATACCGGTTTACTGAAGAGACAGCAATACTCAGACTGTCTCTCCACATGTGGAAGTCCACACTTTCTCACTGCAATGCAGTTGTCCCCATGACTTCAGGGTACCTGCTTGCCCAGTAAGTTACACAAAGAGATTATTTGAATGCTTGCGACATTTCCAAATAATCTTGGGAGTCTATCAAATTGGAGATCATCTGTTTTTCCATTGTCTTTTTCTTCTCTGTCCTATTGAAAAATCAGTTGAAATGAAGAGACTAAAGTCCATGGCAAATAAAAATTTCATGGGTGCTCAATAAAATTTAAATCATCAACCTGACTAGGAACTAATTAGATTGAAATTGTGCAAAATTAACACCCATGAATACACATCACATCCATGCAATAAGGAAATAACAGTCTCTTTTTCAATTGAACAGTTTTCAATGCCTTCAAGGAAGGGAACTTCTAAGAGACTCTGGAAGGGAATGTAAAATCAAAGTTGTGTATGTTGGATGATTTCTGCCCCCTGCTGGATGTGTGTGGAGTAGAGCACTCTATTTTGCCACCTGTTTAGAAAGCCTAATTTTTCAAAGATGATATCCATTTATTATAGCAGAAACATAGCTCAATTAACTGAAAATTTTTTTGAGAGTTTTGATTTTATTTGAAAGTAAATACCTCTTTAAAAAAAAACCTAAGCTTATTTCTTAGCCTGTTTAGCAGTCAGTATTTTTTAAATGTGTTTAAAATGGTAGGTTTAGGTATTTTTAAATGGTAAGTGTATAGGTACAGTTTTTCTTCTTTTATTCTGAATTTCACATTCTATCAATGCTGTCGTCTTTTATTTCCTTTGTAAAAAAATCTTTTCCTTTCAGAAAATTTTAATAATTGTCCCCAGGAAACTCTCTCTTAAGGATTTTGTTTTTAACAAACATTTTGGTTTGCTCATATGTTCTGATATGACCTACTCTGTGTATAACCTAATGATGTATACCATGTTATGAATATTCATTCCATAATTACTATTTCCACTGTGACCATACTGGTTCATGTTTATGCAACATTATCTGTGAAGGTTTAACTATTAAGTTCATGGGAGGGGATAAGAATGAGGAATGAGTCTCTAGGGAGCTAGAACAGATGTACAAAATCCACTGGCAGCAGATTTCACCTTTTACTCAAGGACAAGCCCTTAGACCTTCACTTGGTGCTTTTTCTAATGAGCCCAGTCAACTGTTTTTCCTGTTACTAGCAAATAAAAAATTACAAAAGCCTCCCTGGTGGCCTATGGGTTCTCAGCCCTAGAACCTTTGCAGTTTGAGTTCAATCCCCAGCCAGTTTGCTGACCCACATATGGCGCAGCAGACCTCTGCTGTCTCCCCACTGCACCCCTTAACAGTGGATTTCAGTAGATCCGCCTGTTCTGCTCGCCACTCTGTCTCTGGTGAATCCTCTCGCCCCCTACACTCTGGCCTATACCCCAGTTCTTCTACACATATTTTTTTTTTAATTACAAAGGATACCAGAGATAGCCAAACTGAAAGAAATTAATAATAGCCAAAACAATACCAATAATGAAGTTCTTGAGAACAAGGAAAGGAATATCAAACAATAAAAAGCAAATAAACTTGAAAAAGAATTCATTATTATAGCACGATGATATAGGGTCAACATATTTATGGATAAAAGGTAATGTGTATAATATAATAAATACATTAAGGAAGATTTACCTTTAATTTTCTTTTTACTTTGTCATTTAAAAAGAATATTTCAATTATTTAGAAAATCTATATATAGGACAATGCCTGTTAAGTACAGCATCACTGAATTTATTTCTTGAACTCCAAATAATGCTTTTTTTTTCTTTTTTTTAAGCTGAATTAAATAAAACACAGCATTAAGCAATCTGAAGTTGGATACACAATCAAGAAACCAGTAAAACCCCGCCCCCCGCCAGAATACATTGAATAAGATAGAATGTTGAGAAATTCTGATATTTTGTCTATCTCCCCTAGAAAGATGTACTTATATGTTCTAAAGTAGACAATATGTATCATTTTTTGAGCCATCAATTGCTTTGATTACCTTTTCTTTATGGAAAAGACAACCCAGTGGGCCTCCCATGGTGGCGCAGGCGATTGAGCGCCGTGCTGTGAAGCTGTCCACAGCCTCTGCAGTGCCAGTTCGATCCCGGCCGACCGGGTGAGGGTCCCACATGGCGTGGCAGACTTCTGTCGCTCCCGCTGCTCCCCTCAGCAGTGTACTTCGTCAGTCTGCCTGTTCTGTTCCCTGCTCTGTCTCTGGTGAATCCTCTCACCCTCCACGCCTCTGGCCTGTACCCCAGTTCTTGTGTAAATGAATAAATAAATCTTAAAAAAAAAAAAAGATAACACAGTGTAATAGTAACTCTATACACAGGCCACACACACACACACACAGACACACACATAGAGTCCCCATCTGGTTCTGTACTCACCTGCTAAGTTCTTACTCAGAATACTTAAAATACTTGATGAAAAACACTTTGGAAATTTTGGGATGGATATTCATAAAAGGATTTTTTTTTCAGAGGTTTGCCTCAGTAAAAGAAAAAGAAAAAATGCAGGGTTTAGCATTTCGGTGACAATTTGGCTTTATCACCTGGAAAGGCCCCTCTGTGATAGGGCTCCTGTAGCTTTAAAACCTGGCACAGAGCTGCATCTCTTTTAAATAACTGTTCATTTTTCTCTCCACTTGTTTTCCTTAAAGACATGACAATGGATGAAGTCCGAGAGTTTGAGCGAGCCACTCAGGAAGCCACCAACAAGAAAATCGGCGTATTTCCACCTGCAATTTCTATCTCCAGCATCCCCCTGCTGCCTTCTTCAATCCGCAGTGCCCCCTCCAGTGCTCCGTCCACACCTCTCTCCACAGATGCACCAGAATTTCTGTCAGTTCCCAAAGATCGACCCCGGAAAAAGTCTGCCCCAGAAACTCTCACGCTTCCAGACCCTGAAAAGAAAGCCACCCTGAATTTACCTGGTGTCCACTCAGATAAGCCATGTCGACCCAAATCAGAGTAACTTCATATGAATATTTCATGGGGTTTTATATTTTCGTTTTGGGTGTTTGGTTTGTTTTTTTTTTTTAAGAATCTTCTGATAAAGAAAAAGACTGCTTTGTCATGCAAATGTCCCTTCGATCTCTGAGTGTGCATGTGGTTAAGTAATTCACATATAGGATTCCCCAAGTATGCCACACAGCCTCGTACTAGATGTAAAATGTTAGACTTGCAAAGGACAGAGGAATCTTCTGTAGCCACAGCTGGAAGCCAGGGAGGAAGTCTTGTCATTAAGCATTGGATGAGGTTGGGGGGACTTCAAGGGTTGAAAAAAAAAAAAGCAAAAACGTGGCACCACTTTGTCACAGGGTGTGGTAAAGAATAAAGTCAATTTTCTCCCATCAAACCTGAAATTCTCAAAAATGCTATTCTCAGGCGTAAACTAATTGCTAAATTTTGAACTGCTCATTGCCAATACTTGAATACCAACAGTTTCTGAGATTCCTATTTTTGGTTAGTCTGACTCAGGATTTGGGGCCTAATTAACTCTTTAAATTTTTTGAAAATTTTAATTATCAACCTCTAGAGGCTCCAAGTGCAATTAATGATAACTTATTTATAGCTTTCAAGGCATTTAATAAAGATTCCACTTGTTCCTGTCTTTTAATAACTTTACCCCTTGTGGCCTCGGAAATCTTTAAGAATTGCATGGGTGAATGTGACCCTAACTGACTGATCTTGGAATGGTTTGGTTTAGGAACCAAGAGACCCAGGCAAACATCTTTTTTCTCTGCAGACACCAACAAACTTTGACTTGTCAGCTTCTATCATCCAATAAGATTCTCAGAATTTGCAATTAATTGAGTAGAATTCATTGACCGTTTGCCCATTCAAATGAGTTCAAGGGAAGAGTAAGCTCACTGGACTTGGACACTGTCAGAATGTCTGGCTCAGGAACCCTAAAAAAGAGATTTGTCTCCCTCCCCCCCTCCTGGTTTTACTTTTAATAACAGCCAGACATCCCTGGATCCATTCAGAAGTCTCTGGAATGGATGGCCCATCGCTGGTCTTAGAAAAGACTCGTCCTTCTGGCTCCCTTAACTTGAAACCCAAACATTGGGAAAGTCACAGAAGTCAAGTAAATACTATCGAGTGGGAGGAGAATTGCTGGCTCCTATTTGTAGACCAACAAAGGAGGAATGATAAAAGGTGCCCCTCTGTCTGATTTTCTTTCCTGCAAGTAGTGGTAATGCCAGATTAGAAGGTTGATGGGAGGCAAGATCCTTCATTAAAGTGGCAGAAAGAGAACTCTCCTTTGATCTAAAGAGAACACTCTCTCACCTTTGCACCTCACTGCCTTCAAACGCAGAAGGAAAGGCAAGCAGAATCTAGCATTTACTTTTGTCCTCCCAGAGAGGAAGAGAACAAAATAACTGGGCAACTCTGAGGCCCCAGCTAGCCTTCCTGACCTAACCTCCAACCTCAGGAAAGGGACCTTCCCAAAACACAGATTCCAAAGGAAACAACAGAGACCAAGTCATGGTCTCCTCACAGCCTCTCAGCCAGTGGACCCTGCCTGCTTCTCTCTCAGTGCTCTGCACTCTGCATAGTGTCTTTCAAGTTGATAAACTCTCCCAAGGTGCCGGCGCTGGCCCCGTGAGCCCAGCACCAAGTGTTCTAAGTCATACGTCAGACTGTCAAGATCATTTCTTTATCTCTAGGTTGACATTGACCTTAATAAATCAATAAACCAGAACGCAAAGGAAACCAGTCGCCAATAACTTAGGTCAACACTGCATCTCTTCGCTGAGAATGATAGCCTGGTAGTAAGACACCTTCTTTGCATGGTATGATAGCATGATTCCTGCTTGTGGGAAAACAATCTTTTCTCAAATCCCTTGGACTTCTCAATGGCTCCCTCTCCCACACAGTAGTCCTAAAAAGGAGAATGTTTGACTTTAGAAAGCAAAACTCTACTTTTGGAAGACACTGACATAGTGTTTGTATTTGCTTACCATTTGCAAGCTGAAATCAGGATGGAGTGGGATCACGACTTCCACATCCGATTGATTTTGTGCCTATGGTTAACCCATCCGGCACCTAGCTTTTTCATCAACACCTTCTATTTTCCCTTTTTGTAAAGTAACTTCTGCTATCAAGATCAACAATTCTATATGCTTTAGAAAGCTAATTTGTGATTTCCTTCTGTGAGTTTTCTTTCTCTTAAAGCCAACCTAATACCACAGACAACAATTGCAAAGCTGCGATGATTGTGTGATTCTTAGCCAACAAATGTATGTGCTCTTAAAGTACACTGTTTTCCTGTCTACATGTGGTTTGTGTGCATTAAAAGGGTGGGGGGGGTTGCCAGTGTTCATTTAACTGCTTTGACTATTTAATCCAGTCATCATAAGGCATAAATGACTTCAACATTTTATCTCTCTTGAGTTTCAAATGTCATTTCACCTTGTCCCCACATGAATTTGTTTATTGTGGGATGAAAACCTGCGATGAATATGTACATAGAATATTAATAATTCCTATAAGGATGGAAGTTAAGTCACTGCATGATGGAAACTTAGAAAAAAGCAGAACCTTGAGTTCTTTAAGCATGTTTGAGGGGAAACAGAATCTTTAACTCAGTGCCTCTGTCTGCAATGTGGAAACCTTCGACTTTGTCCACCAAAATTGTATGATACCCGTGTAAATATATAAATAGAGTATAGTAAATCAGACACCACCAGTTTTTAAGTCTCTGGTTGCAAATTTTAAATAAATAATCCATAAACCAACACATATTCACCCCATCTTCATCTCTGATGTTAATGGAAACCATCATCACAACGACCCTGCATTTCATTAATTTGAGGGGATTTCACCTCAAAGCTCCCCTGTGCGTTCACTGACTGTGGCACAATATCCTGGCTTTGACTGTGCTTTTCCAGCATAAGAAGGTCTCAGTGTTTTGACCACATAAGCTTTTTCATAAGTCAACTCTACAGGCCATTTCCTTTTCCGACTTTGGGACTGTCATAAGGCAAAGCAGAGGAAAAGCTTAGCAACAAAGGCGTGACGTTTTTCAGTTGCTGCTGTCATAACCAAGACAATATGAGTTCATTTGTAAACTGACTTATAATTCCTCTGTTACCATTTTGCATCTGTGTGGGGAAATAGTTTTAATTTATTTGGAGTTACTGATCAGTCATATTGTTAGTTGTGAAAATAAATCTCTGGGTAGCACAGACACTAAAAACACAACATAGCCCCCCAAAAGGAATTGAGTGGTTTTCTTTCATGACACTGTAATAATCAGAGAGCGAAGAGAATAGATTCTCACACTTTTTGAAAAAGGATTTTTCAGTGAAAATGTCAAGGCTGATTTACACATATTTTAAAATTCTACTTTCCTTGCATTTCTTCATGGCTCAGAGACAGTCACCGGTTGACGTAGCTCAAGAGGGATTTTACTTTTGAGCAGGGCCAGTGTATAATGTACATGTCACATGTCCTCAGATAATCCAATCGGGAGAAATTGCCCGAATAGTCTTCATCCCTTTCTGATTATCTGACTCCGTGTGCTACGTGACGATCTGCCATCTGAGCCATAGTTCTTGAAATTTAAAAAATAGTATCTGTCCAGTGACTGCCATTGATCCACCTTAAACAGACTCTTCAGTCATTCTTGCTGAGATGGAAGCGTTACACGGCGTGGGCATGTGGCCACAAAACATGGGTGTTCTTCTCTGTTCTCCCCTCACAGCAATCTGTTTGCATCTGAAATGTAAGTATTTCAACTGTTCAGGAGGCAGTGCAACGCAAGGATGTGAAGATGTTGAGAACTTCTCAGATGCTGTTATTCAAACTAATTTGGTTGTTAACAAATGCTTTAGAATCTGCCTCTCCGTGTTTTTGCTTTCAATGGGAAACGTCTGTGGACTTGCAAGTTTCCCTCCCGCTTCTCTCTCTCACTGAGAAGACATTCTTTGAGTTGATGTTACCCCTATGCCACTTTTATGTAGCTTTGGAACACACAGTGTTACAGAGAAGCAGAGCAGACAGAAGTCGATCCTCACACATGCCATCCTTGTGTGTCATTTTACGGCTGTTTTGTGTTTTTTCCCCCCAGTTATTTATTATTGTTAATAACTTACTTTTTCTTACATTCTGTTGTAAATAAAGTACAAAGCAATCTTCTTTCCAAGTGTAGCTTCCTCTTTCTTTCTCAGCTGTTCTCAAGGGCACGTTGGCAAGGAAGAACACGTGGATTGAGGGGCAGGGAACTATGGAGGAGGAAGAAACAAGCCAACAGCCGATAGTGAGACCCAGTTCAGGAACTCGGGTGCCAGGGAGCCCGGTCTGCCAATAGGTGGGCAGTAACTTAAGGGCCAGGGCCGCACTGAGAAAGCACTGGGGGCAGGTTCTAGTCAATCCAATCCCAAAATGCCCAATGTGAATGCATGACCCGGTAGCGCACATGCTTAGATTCATCAATTCATCGAACAGGTGGTTCCGCCTCATCGAAGGTGAGGCGATGGTCTGGGTGGCAAGCCAGGGAAATCAGCCCCAGAGAAAGTGTGGGAAAACTACCCCCGCGGGACACCAGGTTTTCACCACTGCGGGGCCAACCCCTTCTTATTTTTTTTAAAGCTTTATTTATTTATGCATACAAGAACTGGGGTGCAGGCCAGAGATGTGGGGGGGAGGGGTGAGAGAATTCACCAGAGACAGGAGAGGTCTGCTGTGCCATGTGGGTCAGCTCCCTGGCCGGGGAGGGGATCGAACTCCTGCTGCAGTAGCTGTGGAGTGCTTCATAGTGCTAACACTTAACCCCTTGTGCCACCAGGGAGGCCCTCAGGACCAACCCCTTTTTAAAGAGAAACCCAAGTCACTCTGATGCAGTTGCTCACAGCTAAAGTTGCTCCTGTTGTTCACAAAAGGGGCCTCTGGGGACGGGCAGGGTGAGGACAGAAATTCTTTGGTGACTCTTGTTCAATAGTCTCAAAGTATAAGCAGCAACACACCTCCCTCGGGGCTTCCTCTTCAGTCCTGAAACTATTGTTGTTATCCACACCATGTGCTTTGATCTCTGACCATATACACGCCGTGTGTGTAACTGTGCACCAGAACTAGGTTTCCTAGACGGAAAATGCTCCCGGATCATAGAGCGCTAATCCAATTACCCAAATGTACTTGCTTTTTGTAGCTCCAGCTTCACCAGCACCACGCCTTTGAATCCTCTCTTCAAAATACACAAACTTCCCACACATAGTTGCTGCCAGCAAAGTTGGGTACAACCAGGCTGGGTGTTTATTCCTGGGGCCGAACTATGTGGGTTATCAAATATTTAGAAACCTATGTTAAATATATAGATGCTTGAAACACCCCCAGTTTCCAAATGTAGCTTTTAATCACAGTGTTATCTCGTTCGAGTGTTACTTTTAGACTTTGGAACACCCACATTCTCTTCTAAATAGAAATCTCCTCCTTGTTTCCTTTAGTGCACTTCATTTGGGGCTTTTTTTGCCTCCAGCCTCCAGCTGCACCTTGGCTCCTCAAGCATAAGTCATGTGTCCTTTCTTTAATCCTTGGTCTGGAATATCCTTTCAAGAAAATGTTGCTCTCAGACCTGAAGCTTTGAGGGCTCTGGGACAACATCAAATCTGCGTGTTCGTGTACAGGCTGTGCGTGTGTGTGGCACTGCAGTTGATCCAGGCAAGCCCTATTTTCAAGTTTATCATACTGATTTTCTCTGCTGAATTATTAGATTTCTAGCATCCCATGTGCCCATAAATTCTTCCATTCCTCTGGCATACAACCTCGTAAGATAGTCCATGCAAATCTAAACATTTAACTATGTCCCCTGCTCCTAGGAGAATTGGAAACAGTCTGGTATTTATCTTAATGCTCTTGTTCCGGTCCCAGCGTGGAGGACACCAGTTAATATGGAGCCAGAAAAACTGGATGTGGCCTCAGGTCTTCCTGAATCTGGGCATTCAGTGCAGCGCGTGACTGAGCTGAATTAAACACCTGGAACTAGGGAGTAATTATGTTTAATCCTCAGTACCACCTGTCTGCATTGAAGACACACAGGGAGGACTTGAGTCAAGGATTCTTCAGGGAGATATGGCCACTCCGTCACTTGAGATGTTCAAGGGCAGCCAAATGTGGACCTTTGTGATTTTTAAAAATTATTTTCTTGGGCCTCCTCTGGTGGCGCAGCAATTGAGCGCTGGGCTGCGAAGCTGCCCGTGGCCTCTGCAGCGCTGGTTCCATCCCCGGCTGCCAGGCGAGGGTCCCACATGGCTCGCAGACCTCTCCTGCCACCCGCTGCTCCCCTTAGCAGTGTACTTCGGTCCTTCTGCCTGCTCTGCTCTCCCCTCTGGCTCTGGTGAATTCTCTCACCCTCCCGCGCTTCTGACTGTACCCAGTGCTTGTATAAATAAATAAATAAATCTTTTTAAAAAAATTATTTTCTTAAAATAGCTGCTCCAGAAGCCTCCCTAGTGGTCTAGAGGTTAAGTCACAGCAGGTTAAGTCGCAGCACTACCACTATGAAGGCCCATGTGGACAGACAGAGTTCGATGCCCGGCCAGGGAGCTGACCCACATGGCGCAGCAGACCTCTCCTGTTTCACCTGCTGTTCCCCTCAGCAGTGTATTTCAGAAGATCTGCCTGTACTACTCTCCACTCTGTCTCTGGTAAATCCTTTCACCCCGCACACCTCTGGCCTACACCCCAGTTCTTGTATGCATAAATAAATATAAATCTTTTTTTTTTTAAAGATTTATTTATTTATTTATACAAGTACTGGGTACAGTCAGAAGCGCAGGAGGGTGAGAGGATTCACCAGACCCAGAGTGGAGAGTAGAACAGGCAGAGTGATGAAGTACACTGCTGAGGGGAGCAGCGGGCGGCAGGAGATTTCTGCGCGCTATGTGGGACCCTCCTCTGGTGGCCGGGGAGCAGCCGGGATCGAACCGGTGCCGCAGAGGCTGCGGGCAGCTTCGCAACCCAGCGCTCAACCGCTGCGCCACAAGGGAGGCCGAATGAAAATAAATCTTGGGCCTCCCCGGTGGCGCAGCGGTTGAGCGCTGGGTTGCGAAGCTGCCCGCAGCCTCTGCAGCGCCCGTTTGATCCCCAGCTGCTCCCCGGCCACCAGAGGAGGGTCCCACATGGTGCGCAGACCTCTCCTGCCGCCCGCCGCTCCCCTCAGCAGTGTATTTCATCAGTCTGCCTGCTCTGCTCCCTGCTCTGGCTCTGGTGAATTCTCTCACCCTCCCGCGCTTCTGACTGTACCCAGTGCTTGTATAAACAAACAAACAAACAAATAAATAAATACATAAATAAATCTTAAAAAAAATTGCTGCTCTGGAGGGATTCTACATGAAGGTGCTGGCAGGTGACAGCTCCTGAGAAACACTGAAGGATCGTTATGGGATTGTAAGTCCCAAGACATTCTAGCCAGACCCTCCTGAAGACAACTGTTTCTCTCAGGTGTATCTGCTCTTAGAATCGGTCATCAGTTCTAATCCATGTTGTGCCTCTCTTCAGACCACAACTTAAAATTTTAGAAATATTTCTGCCATTTTGAATTGTCCTGCTATCACCTGAAAGTTATTCTACTTCTTTGTATTTTGTTAAAACCCATTATCTAGACGCAAGGGTGTGAATTTCTTGTTCAGCTTCATTACTTACTTTAGAATTTGCTCTTTCTTCTGTGAAAACTCCTTCGTGTATGCCTATCTTTCAACAAAATGCTTCAAGGATTTTCAATTGTTTTATGAACACCTTTATATTTGGGAAGTTACACAAGTATTATTTTTCTTTTTTCTTACATGGAAAAAAGTTGTTATTGAAATTAAGCAGCTAAATCATGTGACTAGTTATGGTGGGATTGAGAAATATGATAAATTACATAACCAAATTTAAGTATTAACCTGTTTAATTTTGCATACTTTAATCTCTGTGTAAATAGATTAAGAAGATGAAATTTTCGTAGGCAATATTCAATAATCCCTTTAAATGGGTAATATTCAGTAATCCCTTTATATGCATTATCAAGCCTCATATTAAGCAAAGTGCAACAATAATTTAATATGCTAAACAGACACATACAAAACCTGTGTATCTTGAACTACAAAAGTGGTGTCCATAGTCACATATAGTTTTAGTCAAGTACACATGTCCACAATGAACAAATACTAACAATGTTAATTAAACACTCCCCCGAGATGCTTATCCTGCCTTCAGTTCTTTTTTTAAAAGATTTATTTATTATGCATACAAAAGCTGGGGCACAGGCCAGAGATGCAGAGGGTGAGAGGATTCACCAGAGACAGAGTGGGGAGCAGAACAGGCAGACTGACTGAAATACACTGCTGAGGGGAGCAGCGGGCGAGACAGGAGAGGTTTGCCGCTCCATGTGGGTTGCTCCCTGGCTTGCTGGGGATCGAACTCGTGCTGCAGAGGCTGCGATTACTTCATAGTGCGGTGTTTGACCCCTTGCACCACCAGAGAGGCCCTGCCAACAGCTTTTTAAATAATACCATTCCCGATACTGAAAGCATTTATTTTAAGAAGCTCTAATCTGTCATGGGAAAATTAGTTCTACTAAAATTTTACAAATAATATGTTATAGACCACAAAGATTCTTTTTTTTTTTAATATTTATTTATTTAGTTATACACGAACCGGGGTACAGGCCAGATGTGCAAGAGGATGAGAGGATTCACCAGAGACAGAGCGGGGAGCAGAACAGCCAGAAGGACCAAAGACACTGCTGAGGGGAGCAGCGGGCGTGACAGGAGAGGTCTGCGCGCCATGTGGGACCCTCGCCGGCTGGCCAGGATCGAACCGGCGCTGCAGAGGCTGCGGACAGCTTCACACCTCGGCGCTCAACCGCCTGCGCCACCAGGGGAGGCCCAGACCCCAAAGATTCTTAATAAAAAAAAAATACAATAATTCTGTATTGTCATCCAATACAGAAGCATTCACATGAAACTTTTATTTCTCAAAAAAACCCCACATTTATGATCTAAGAAAACAGAAAATATTAAAACAAATCATCTTCAGCCAGAAACATTCCTACAGAATACTGCATTTTCTTATATCTTCTCCTTAAAAGAAACACAAACTGGGCCTCCCTGGTGGCGCAGCGGTTGAGCGCTGGGTTGCGAAGCTGCCCGCAGCCTCTGCAGCGCCGGTTCGATCCCTGGCTGCTCCCCGGCCACCGGAGGAGGGTCCCACATGGCACGCAGACCTCTCCTGCCACCCACTGCTCCCCTCAGCAGTGTATTTTGGTCCATCTGCCTATTGTGTTCCCTGATCTGGCTCTGGTGAATTCTCTCACCCTCCCGCGCTTCTGACTGCTTATATAAATAAATAAATAAATCTTTTAAAAAAAAACACAAACCAATTCACTATCTTTTCATTAGCTCAGACTACTGTGCTCTTAAACCTTTAGAATACATGAAGAACATGTCTCAGCTATCAAGTCAAAGGTGCCATGTAGATTTCACATATTAAAGAACAACAGTATAGCCTACAGTGGCACAAATACACCTAAGACATAAAAACTACTTTAGTATTTTAGATAGTCAAAAGTCAGAAAGAAAAGCATGGTTTGCAAGTTACTTCATCGTATGTATGGTCATTAAAACCCAATAAATAATTCAAGTATGGTACTGTAAAGGCAAGCAAGGAAGAGCTCAAATATCACTCTAAAATCAAAGACATGAAAATAAATGCTGAAATTTTTGTTTCTCCATCCTTCATTTACATGGCTGGATAGCAGGATCTTATTGTGGAAAACAGAGTTATTGTAAAGGTGAGCTTGATAATGAATCTTCAGTGAGTACAAAAGGTGGCATGTGGTTTCCTTCATCAAAGGCTTTTCTAGCTCATTTCAATGTTTTATTCATAGTAAGCAAATCTTTAATCCTAGCAAACTTCCCTGGGTCCTTTCAAATTAAAAAGATACCATCTTCAACTTTCATATGATCTTCCAATTAACACTGCCTTGTGAATTAATTCTATGATGAACTCTATGACAAGGTCTTCAAGAATATCCACTGACTCAGTATAAGGATTCTGGTCCTCCCCAAATCCATACATAAAGCATCATTAATTCTTTAGAAAAACATTTATTTCTCTTACCCTGTATCCTCCACCTCCTCTACTTTCTTCATTTTCTTCCTCAAAAATAGGGTCTTCTTTCTCATCTACCATCCCACCAATCAGGAAACCTACTGGAGTCAGCTGCCTTGCTCCATGTTTATCATTTTTCATAGCTTCATAATATTCTATTGTGATGTCAATCTGTAATTTACTTACTGTATGCCATTTGGGTTATCTTTTGGAATCTGTTATTACAAAGTGTTGCTAGGAATACCTTTGTATCATAGTTTATGTCTTCTTCTAATTATTTGTCTTGGGTAAGTTCCCAGAAATTGAATTACTAGGTCAAAATACATGTATATTTTTATGACTTTGGATATTTACTGCCAACATCTCCTCCAAAGCAAATTGCACCAATTTGCAATTTCACTGACAACATATGAGTGAGGGCATGTGTTTGTTCAAACAAGTATTTGCTGTTTTAAAAGCTCACTAGTCTTATTCAAGCAAATGCTAGTATAAGTAATTCCCATATAAGTAATTCTTTGGCTTAATACATTACTAAGCCAAGTACCCTCTTTTGGGGTGTTCATGTGATAAACAGAAAGACAAAGCAGCTCTCTGATTTATTGAGAGTTTAATGCATCATTTAGCTTACTATGCTACAGAAAAGTTAACTGGCTACTATAAAAACAAAAGCCTAACTTGAGCATAAGGAACTGCATTTAATTGCATAAACAAACATCAACTCTAAATCATTTGTTTTCACACTTTCAGTGATAACAAACATTAAATGCATCTTTATTTGAGGATTTCCTAAAAACCACTATGTAAGTGCCAACAAGCTTTGTTTGCTTTTTTTTTAACCAAGAGAGAATCAAAGTAAAAAAATTGAGCTCACTGCTACTTCAGAATCAGTGATTTCCTGGTCCTAGGAGAACCTGTAAGGACAGAACAGAGACTTTCTTAGGTCTTTCATTTAACTTCTTGTCCAAAATGTGATCATAGATTACATGTGTTCTCAAAAAGTTCTATGACATCATCCTTGCATGAGAGTCATTCTCAAGAAATAGAGAATTGTTGTCAAAGAGAGCTTGCTGGTTATTTTTCAAGGACAAGATGTAAAATTTACCCATGTTAATTTGGAATGACTGTATTCTACTTTTTTGTTGTCACCATTGTGTGTCTGTGTTAACTGTTTTTTTCCTTAAAGATTTATTTATGTATGCATACAAGAGCTGGGGTTTAGGCCAGAGGTGTGGGGGCGGTGAGAGGATTCATCAGAGACAGAGTTGGGAACAGAACAGACAGACTGACAGAAATACACTGCTGAGGGGAGCATCAGGTGAGACAGGAGAGGTCTGCCGGCACCATGTGGGTAGCTCCCTGGCCAGGTGTCGAACTCGTGCTGCAGTGGTTGCGGATAGCTTCATAGGTTGCATCTTAACCCCTTGCGCCACCAGGGAGGCCCTGTGTTAACATTTTATTTTGAAAATAATTATGGATTCATAGCAATTTACAAAGAGACCTGCATGGCTGTCTTGCACAGTCTTGACCCAGCCTGCT
The DNA here is from genome assembly GCF_014898055.3 of Talpa occidentalis. Classification (NCBI taxonomy): domain Eukaryota; kingdom Metazoa; phylum Chordata; class Mammalia; order Eulipotyphla; family Talpidae; genus Talpa; species Talpa occidentalis. The sequence continues at coordinate 125,774,501 of NW_023605083.1, read as the reverse complement.
GAAGATCGGTGGGTCCTGTGGGCCTCACACTCTGCCCACCCAACTACAGCTTCTCAGTCCCAATCTCTTCTCCTACTTTGCCATCCATTCACCATTAAATCCCAAGTCTTGCTGGAGCACAAATGCCAAATACACCTATTGGATATTGACACTCATTGGATGATAGCATTAAATTGAAATGTATGCCCCATATTTATGATAGAAGAGATTTGTTTCTTCCTTGAGCTCTCATTTTTGCTGTCGGAAAACCATCTTCAGGGTCTCCTGGTGACGCAAGGGGTTAAGCACCACACTATGAAGCAATCCACAGCCTCTGCAGCACAAGTTCCCTCCCCAGCCGGCCAGGGAGAAACCCACATGGTGCAGCAGACCTTTCTTGTCTCGCCCGCTGCTCCCCTCAGCAGTGTATTTCAGTCTGTCTGCCTGTTCTGTTCCCCACACTGTCTCTGGTGGATCCTCTCACCCCACCTCCACCCCCTCACATCTCTGGCCTGTACCCCAGCTCTTATATGCATAAATAAATAAATCTTAAATAAAAAAATCTTCAAATGTGTCTGCCTGAGTTCTGATAGTGTTCACTTTGTCACTATGGTCTCAACATTTACCTCAAAAGTGTTTTTTGAGATTCTAAAACTGGAGAAAAAAACATATCTCAGAATATTTTAGATCTTATTTAAAAGCCACCACGATTTCCATATAATATGGAGATTTAGAGGAATATATATATATATATATATATATATATATATATATATATATATATATACACCAACCATCTTCTTTTCAGAATGGTCCTTCTAGAAATGTTCCTTTGGCAGAACACTTCTGTAGCCCACTCATGTAATGTGCATGCCACCAACTGTCAACCTTCTATGAAAAATCCATAATGGGTAACATTCTCCTTTTTGAATATAGGCCCCCATCCCTTCCTACCCACTATATAATTAGACTTGTTCATCATATATGTATCACCTGATTCTATTCTAGGGATTAAATGTAAGATTAAATGTAATTCTATTCTAGGGATTAAATGTTGCTTAGGCAGCTAAGCAACATAAACATGATAAAATAATCAAGACAGAACAATCACAGCTCAAAGGAAAATGTACAGGGTCATAGCTGTCTTTGAAGACCAGCTTTTCACCCTCTCTAAAGAGTGATGGATAGGCAGTCCCCATTCTTGCTCACTGACCTGGGTTGATGGCTCTTGGAAGTAGAACACTTTGATCCATTCCAATCTTAGACTGGGTTGAAGAAGACTCCTACTTCCCTTGTTACAGCTGATGTTCTTCCAAAAAAGGACTGCAATCTCCTTTAATAGTTTACTAAAGGGCCTCCCCTGGTGGCGCAGCGGTTGAGCGCTGGGCTGCAAAGCTGCCCACAGCCTCTGCAGTGCCGGTTTGATCCCCAGCCCCCCACGGGGTGCCACATGGCACTCAGACCTCTCCTGCCGAGCCCACTGCTCCCCTCTGCAGTGTTCTTCAGTCCTTCTGCCTGTTCTGCTCCCTGCTCTGGCTCTGGTGAATTCTCTCACCCTCCCGCGCTTCTGACTGTACCCAGTGCATGTATAAAACAAATAAATAAATAAATAACATGCCTCTAAAAAAAAAAAAAAATTTACAGGCGAAAAGCTCCAGCGTTCTCAACCAGCAAGTCTTATTTATCCTAATGGCTCAAATATACATCCCATTTTTCATAATAATTTGCATGTAAATGTGATTTATTCAACAAACATGTATTAAATTCCCTGTATGGGGCCTCCCTGGTGGTGCAAGGGGTTAAGACACAACCTAGGAAGCTGTCCGTAGCCACTGCAGCACAAGTTCTATCCCCCTGCCGGCCAGGGAGCTGCCCACATGGTGCAGGAGACCTCTTCTGACTCGCCCACTGCTCCCCTCAGCAGTGTACTTCAGTCAATCTGCCTGTTCTGCTCCCCACTCTGTCTCTGGTGAATCCTCTTACCCCCCACACCTCTGGCCCATACCCCAGCTCTTGGATGCATAAATAAATAAATCTAAATAAATAAATAAATAAATTCTCTGTATGGATCAGACATAATTGCTGGTGCTGTGAATGCAAAGACATAAACTGAAAATTTTGATACCTAATACAGCAAATATCTAGAGATATAACCCATATAAACAAAAGCTTTTTCTGGTTGTCAATAAATGTTAAGAGTGTAAGGGAATCCTGGAGCCATTATGTTTGAGAACCTCTGTTTTTCCGTCAAGCTGAATAAGAGGGAAAGCACAAATTCAATATTATGAGTAAGCTTTCACAGTTTATTCATTAGTCCCACAAGTATTTATGGGACAGGCACTGTGCCAGATACTAGCGATAAAAGTGGAATTACTTAAAAGAAATAAACTTAATGGGGGAGAGATATGAGTATCTAGGCCATCCCAGCCTGGATGACACGTTAGTTACAATAACGCTGGTGTCCTAAGTCAGACATTTAGTTCAGTCTCAAAAACTCGGGGAAGACTTCCTGGGGAAGTTTAGGATGGTAAGCAAAAGATGGACAGTATTTGCCCAAAAAGGCTCAGTAGAGAGGTTGAGAGGAAAAGGAAGTTGCACAGAGGCCAAGATGACTGGTGGAATCTCGCAGTATTTCTTTTCCAATTATCAAAGCAATCACACATTCAGTCAAATTTCTTGGTTAGTTTGAAAAAAAAAGTTCTGTTAGCCTTATTAAGAATTTTGGATACTATTTGATCCTTTACAACAGCTGAATAGTCTCCTTTCTCCAGGGTTGTAATGCTGTGGCCATGAGGAAACCACAAATTAGGAGCTCCATGTCCCTGCTCACCCAAAGGTGAAGGCATTTGCCATGTGATGTAATACATGGTGTGCCTGTTTAGTACTTGCCTCTTTGGTTTCTCTCCAACAACATGCACAATTTACTTTTGTGATTTTTTAACATTATTGATCAAATTGGCCACATTTCTCTCTGGAAATTATGTCTGCTAAATATAGTCCAGGAGGACCTTGAACTTCACCCTCTTCATCAGCCAAGTTTGAATTTCCAGTAAGTTGCAGAGAAACGTTCCTCCCAACTAGAGTTCAGAGTAAGGGGCACCAGGGACCACCTGGGAAGCCTTGAGAGGCATCAGAGACTAGATATCCGTGGAGAGTTCTGAGAAGTCTTGAGGGTAAGTATTTTTTTTTCTGTTTTTTTTTTAAAGATTTATTTATTTATGCATACAAGAACTGGGGTACAGGCCAGAGATGCGGGGGTGGGGGGGTGAGAGGATTCACCAGAGACAGAGTGGGGAGCAAAACAGGCGGATGTACTGAAATACATTGCTGAGGGGAGCAGCAGGCAAGACAGGAGGGGTCTGCTTTGCCATGTGGGTTTCTTCCTGGCCAACCAGGAATCGCACTTGTGCTGCAGATGCTGCGGATTGCTTCATAGTGTGGTGCCTAACCCCTTGTGCCACCAGGGAGGCCCTCTTTTTATTTTTTTGACATTTATTTATTTAAGCATTCAAGAGCTGGGGTATAGGCCAAAGGTGCAGGGGGTGAGAGAATTTACCAGAGACAGAGCGGGGCTCAGAATAGGTGTGTTGACTGAAATACACTGCTGAGGGGCGCAGCAGCCGAGACAGGAGAGGTCTGCTGCACCATGTGGGTAGCTCCCTGGGCAGGGATCAGACTCATGCTGCAGTGGCTGCTGATAGCATCATAATGCTGAGACTTAACCCTTTGTGCCACTAGGGAGGCCCTCGACATTTCTTTTCAGTACAACACGTTATTAAGACTTTATCTGAGGGGGGAAAAAAAGACTTTATCAGAAGAGAGAAATATTTTTTCTTTGGCATAGTGGTCCAAGAGGCAGAGATAAGAATTCCTCGAGAGTTCACTTAGTGTAGAAAAAAATCTAGTTTATTTTTATGCGGTCACTTCGCACGTCGTCCACCCTTCAAGCCTCTCAAGTGTATACCTGAGCGCCCAGCAAAACACTGGCTCCCTTTGAGATAAGATTTCCCCAGCGCCAGTCTCCTCCCTCGAGAGGAGTACTTCCGGGAATGGGCGTGGCCTGGGCGGGGTCAGCCCCAGAGCAGGCCCCGCCCACCCAGCTGTGCCGCAGCGGCCCGCGCCCGCTCCGCCCGCCAGAGGTCGCAGGCTGCGAGAGCGGATTGCTCTTGGGCGCGTGCCGCTCTGGCTCCTATTCTCGCGAGAGGAAGCGCTAAGCCTGCTGGGAGGATGCGCGGTAGTCCGCAGATTCGCCCAAGATGGCAGCCCTGGAGGAGGGATTCACGCTGTCTGCAGTACACCTGGGCGCCGGGCCCGACGGACTCCTGGGGGTGGAGCAGAGCGACAAAACAGACCAGTTTCTCGTGACGGACAGCAACAGGACCGTCATCCTCTATAAGGTGAGCGCGGCAGGCTCGGAGCGCCCCGGCTGCCCGCTCGCCCCCTTCTCTGCGGAGCCGGTGCCCCGGGTCTCTCAGTTTCGGGAATAGACCGTGGAGCGGGCCCGGCGGCCCCGGGTCCCCTCTCCGAGACGCCAGATGAGGCCGAGAATCTGACTCGGTTCTTCTGGAAAGAGGCTTATTTCTGAGCCGCGCGGCCGAGCGTGTCAGTGCACGCGGGCTAGACTCGGAAGGGAGAGGGAGGGCGCTCGCACGTCCATCTCTCCGTGGTGGCCTTGCCGAGCCTCCGGGCGCCGACGCTCCAGCTGCGCGCCCGAGCGGTGAACGGAGGTTGCTTTCGACTTCGACTGACTGGGTGGCAACAGTGGTTGAGCCATGTGACCCCTTCTTGGGGGAAAATACGTTTTTTTTGGGGGGGTTGCACCTCACTTTCTTGGTAGCTTGATTAGAGCCTTGTGAGCGAGGGGCCTGTCTGATGCCAAGTACGGGTCAGGCTGTAAACCCTGGAGTTGCGCCCCTGGAGATCCACATGCCCCGCCCCCTCTCCAGCCCGAAGCCTGACTCGGCACACCATCCAAGCAGCTTTACTTTCAGTGGTGGTGTGAGAAAGGAATTCTTTTAAAAAAAAAAAAAAATTATTTATTTATTTATGCATACAAGAGCTGGGATTCAGGCCAGAGATGCTGGGGGTGAGAGGATTCACGAGAGACAGAGCGGGGAGCAGAACAGGCGGACTGACAGAAACACACTGCTGAGGGGAGCAGAGGGGGAGAGACAGGAGAGGTCTACCTCACCATGTGGGTTTCTCCCTGGCAGGCCGGGGATTGAACTCGTGCTGCAGAGGCTCGGGATCGCTTCATAGTGCAATGCTTAACCCCTTGTGCCACCAGGGAGGACCAGGAATTCTTCCCCCCCCCCCCCCCCCGGGGCTGCTGAACGTAGTTTTCAGTGTCTTCAAGAAACTAGCTGTCTACTTTAAAGTTGGTAACACCATTGGATTTTACCTGGACTATCAAGTGGGCTTGTAGATTTTGCAGTTCCTGCATTGGCATAATCCCATCTATCCCCGCGTAATCTCCCATGTGTTCATAGGCAGTGAAATCAATCGTTTGAATGCACTGTTGTTTATTAATGAAGTATTCATTTGTCTTTTTTATTTTAGAATTTTTTTAAAGATTTTTAATTATCTTTTATTTATACAATAGCTGGGGCACAGGCCAGAGGCACGGGAGAGTGAGAGGATTCACCAGAGACAGAGCAGGGAACAGAACAGGCAGGCAGACCGAAAGCGCTGCCGAGGGGAGCGGTGGGATAGACAGGAGAGGTCTGTCTTGCTATGTGGGTATCTCCCTGGCCAGCCGGAATCAAACTGGCAACTGCAGAGGCTGCGGACAGCTTCATAGCACTGCACTCAACCCACTGTGCCACCTAAGAGGCCCTATTTTAGAAATTTTTATTTACATTTCATCTTAACTACTCTTTCAGAGCCTTTTTTTTTTTAACTTTTAATTGTGGTAAAACATACATAACATTTACCATATTAACCAACGGCACTACCATCCATCTCCAGAACTCTTTTCATCTTGCGAAACTGCAAGATGAACAATAACCCTCCATTTCCCTATCCCCTGACAGCCACTGTTCTACTCTGTCTTAAGTGGAATCATACAATATTTGTATTTTTGTGGGTTGTTTTTGTTTTTTTTTAACTTAAACAGATTGCTGACTGCTATCTTTTAAATAATTTCTTTCCTTTGTTTCTTTTGTAAATTGAATTGCTTTTAATGTCCAAAACTGACTCTCTGAGTATTGTATGTTATCTTAATTTCATTAGGTTTCTGATCAGAAACCCTTGGGGAGCTGGTCAGTGAAACAAGGTCAAGTTATAACATGTCCAGCTGTGTGCAACTTTCAGACTGGAGAGTATATTGTTGTACACGATAATAAGGTGAGTTTTAAAACTTTTATCTAATATATAGAAGTCAAATGTTGATTTAGTAACTATTTGTGTTTACCATATGTGTATAGAAATTGAAATGCTTTTTTTTTTTAAACCCGCTTGTTTAAGGTTTTGAGAATATGGAATAATGAAGATGTAAACCTGGATAAAGTATTTAAAGCTACAGTAAGTCTTTAAATTTTCCAATATATTTATTTGGCCTATTGATGAGATGGAATTATTTGTGATGTATATTATTTATCTTGTTGTATTTGTAAAAGTGACATAAAGGTTATAATCATATTTTTATTCTAAGTTGTCTTACTGTGTATCTCGATAGCATGTCTCAATTCATTAGGTAATATGTTAGAAATTATTAACTGTATTTTTCAGGAGATTGAGGATTTAAATAATTTACAAACAATAAATGATATACTTGTTTCCTTGTTTAGATATCTTTGGTATGTCCCTTTTGAGAAGAGGTGAAATTTCACTGTGCTTTTATTTTTTAATAGATGAAATAGATCCTGTAAGTTTCGTGCATTACACATTTTAAGAGTAACATATAATGCAATTTTAAAAAATCATTAACCATGTCTTTGCTACATATGTTTATATTTCTCTCTTATCATGCTAGGATTGCCAACTAGGATAATCTCCAAAGTTCCCCAGTTTTAAATGTCTAACTCTAAATATAGTTGGCACATTTTAGAAATGGCTCAAACTAGAGCTGAGTTAGACGTAATGGCAGTTGTTGTCCAAACCCTGGACTTCTAGCCACAGGAGGTCTCTTGGCGCCAGTCTTTTCATTTGCCTACAGAATAACAAAATTCTAAATTTTATGCAATTGTTTGTCTGGGAGGGTGGGTTAGTCTCATTAATTTTTTCTCTTAGGCTTTTAGGCTATAGTTATAATTGTGCATTAGTGTTGCTCTAACACCAGAATTGCTTATAATTCTGCATTAGTGGCTTTATTTATACCTCTCTGCACCTCTAGTGCTGGGAGACGCAGGTTGAAGCCTAACCTCTAGTATTTATAGTGGAGAATAAACCAAAAATGAATAAAAATGATTGCGTCTGGAAGAGAGTGGGAAACATAGCAAAAGTTAGACTATTTTATGTCATTGATTGGATCAAAATGAAATCAAATCAGTACCTTAAAAAGAAGCTTCTGTAAGTGTCTTGTTAGGTGGCAATTGGTTTAGAATAAAGAATAAAATATTCTTATGTTCTCCTAGTTGTCTGCTGAGGTATATAGGATACATTCAATACAAGGGACAGAACCCTTGGTACTATTCAAGGAAGGTGCTGTTCGTGGTTTAGAGGTCCTGCTTGCAGAACCCCAGCAGAAAATTGAAACTGTTATCTCTGACGAAGAAGTGATCAAGTAAGTTTCAGTACTTGTAAGTTACCAAAATGAAGATGCACTCTGCGTGCTTTGTGTTTGTTTTTTAAGATTTTTTTTAATGCATACAAGAACTGGGTTGTAGGTCAGAGGTGAGGGGAGTGAGAGGATTCCCCAGAGACAGAGTAAGGAGCAGAACAGGCGGATCTACTGAAATACATTGCTGAGGGGAGCAGCGGGCGTGACAGGAGAGGTCTGCTGCGCCATGTGAGTCAGCTCCCTGGCCAGAGATTGACTTCATGTCGCTGGCGTTATCTTGACAGTGCTGTCTTTAACACCTACACCATCAGGGAGGCCCTCTGCATGTTTTTAATAATATTTCTTTACCTTATTCAAAAGTATTTTGGCTTAATAATAATAATAATAGTAATGTAATTAAAAGACATTTGTTGACACCTATCTAGGAAGATAGGTGATTGAGGAAACTGTAGGGTCATATGAGTCCTATTTGAATGACAGAATTGGGCAATAGGTTATTTGAAGATGAAATGGGTAAATCTATCCCCCAGACTGATGTCTTTGTTTCTGTCATATTGCCCTGACTTCCCGGGAACCCTTCCCATGAAGAAATGTGCAGTTTGTTAGTGAAACCATGTTTTAAGACCTCTGGTTTCCCAGATTCTGTAATGAAACTGGGGAAATGATTTACCAAATGATGGAAGGAAATTTCGTATTTCACATGTTTCCAATCCCCATCATATCCCATTTCCTGTTCAGTTACCTTGCTGCCTTTCTAGGTCTCCCTGATGCAAGCTAATTTCTGAAAAGTCAAAGTGAAGACTTGTACTTAGTAAGTGGACTGTGACCAGTATATCTTAAACTGACCTGATGAATGTCTCTAAAATGTCAGCAACTGTGTTTGGAGGAAATCATTAGGAAAAAGAGAAACAGGTAGAGGATCTGGGTTCTAACCGCCACTTTGCCAAACCTGCCTTTGCAACCTAGTTGTGGGCCTTTGGCTCTCCCTGACCTCAGTTCCCTTTGCCACTTGAAGAAGGCAGGTGAAATCCTAATGTTTTCCTTAGAACACTAGTCCCAAAATGACTGGAAAAAAAAAGGTCGGGTCAAATAAGTTTGGAAACACTGTTACACCCCACCCTTGGAACTTATACTTCACATCAGTGGCTTTAAAGCAGTAAGAAATACAGGTTGCATTTAATCCAGAGATGCATTTGACAGAAATATCTGCTTATACCTTCTGGTGTATGTTTTGGAACTGAGCTAGGTGTTCTCTAATGTCTCTCTGGCTCTAAAAAATACCTAATAAAAGATAGTCTTTTAAATGGAGGTTGATGGTAGGTTTCTCTCAGCTGGTGACTTGGCATTTTATAATTTTACTTTTGAGAGGCAGTATTGTGAAGTGGTTAAGGCCTTAGACTCTAGAGCCTAACTCCCCCAGTTCAAATCCTAGTATGACTCCCTGCCTGTGTGTGTCATCAACCCTCAGTGCCCCATATGGGTCAACTACAGGACTTAGGTGATGCACTAGTGTATTATAAGCGCCTGATAAACATCCCCACTACCACTGTCTTTTTTATTTTTCAGGTGGGCAAAGCTCTTCATGGTGTATAAGCATCCTGTTTTAATTTATATTACTGAAAAAGTAAGTGTTATCTTCAATATCTTGGTCCATTTTGTAGCATTTCAAAGTTAACTATTGTATTTAAAACTAAAATTGAGCTGTGTTGTTTCAAAAGAATATTAAAATCTTTTTTAGGGCCTCCCCTGGTGGCGCAGCGGTTGAGCGCTGGGCTGTGAGGCTGCCTGCAGCCTTTACAGCACTGGTTCGTTCCTGGCTGCCGGCGAGGGTCCCACAAAAAATAAATAAATAAAATAAAATCTTTTTTAACTGGACAACAAGTTTTTAATTACTCATTGGAAATACAACTTCTGGTTTTAACATTTAAATACAGTTGGTTGAAATGGGAATATTTGTAAACTAAAATGTTTTTCTTTCATAGCATGAAGCTTATTTTGCTTATGTACAAACATTTAACTCCTGTGTCTTAAGCAAATACACACTCTTACTTGGACAAGAAGAAAAATCCGTTATACAGAGTTTTGCTGCATCTGTGGATCGGAAAGTCATTTCTTTGATGTCATTAAGTAAGCTTTTCTTTAAACTTTGAGTGATTGTAAATGGAGGGGTAATACGGGCTCTTTTGCAGTAACACTATTCTTTTGCATTAGAGTTTTAGGTTTGGCAGCTGTCTGTTGTAGTTCTTCCCATTTCATGTTTCTGTGCAAGCACTTATGCCCCTTTTTTTGCATGTTGTCATGTCTGGTCATGCATTAGGTCAGTGGTTCTCTTCAGGTAACTTTTATGTCTTAAAAATTTATCATATTAGGGCCTCCCTGGTGGCGCAGCGGTTGAGCGCTGGGTTGCGAAGCTGCCCGCGGCCTCTGCAGCGCCGGTTCGATCCCGGCTGCTCCCCGGCCACCGGAGGAGGGTCCCACATGGCGCGCAGACCTCTCCTGCCGCCCGCTGCTCCCCTCAGCAGTGTACTTCGGTCCTTCTGCCTGCTCTGCTCCCCGCTCTGGCTCTGGTGAATCCTCTCACCCTCCCGCGCTTCTGACTGTACCCAGTGCATGTGTAAACAAAACAAACAAACAAACCAGCAAACAAATAAATAAATCATGCCTCTATTAAAAAAAAAAAAAAAAAAAAAAAAAAAAAAAAAAAAAAAAAAAAAAAATTTATCATAGTAGGGCCTCCCTGGTGGCGCAGCGGTTGAGCGCTGGGTTGCGAAGCTGCCCGTGGCCTCTGCGACGCCGGTTCGATCCCCGGCTGCTCCCCGGCCACCAGAGGAGGGTCCCACATGGCGCGCAGACCTCTCCTGCCGCCCGCTGCTCCCCTCAGCAGTGTACTTCGGTCCTTCTGCCTGCTCTGCTCCCCGCTCTGGCTCTGGTGAATTCTCTCACCCTCCCACGCTTCTGACTGTACCCAGTGCATGTATAAACAAAACAAACAAACAAACAAATAAATAAAAACATGCCTCTATAAAAAAAAAAAAATTTATCATAGTAAATTGAATAATAATGTGATACCTACATAAAAAAGGAAAGGAGGGACCTCCCTGGTGGCACAAGGGGTTAAGACGCAACCTATGAAGCAATCCGCAACCACTGCAACATGAGTTCAATCCCCGGCCAGGGAGCTACCCACTTGGCGCAGCAGACCTCTCCTGACTCGTCCGCTGCTCCCCTCAGCAGTGTATTTCAGTCAATCTGCCTGTTCTGTTCCCCGCTCTGTCTCTGGTGAATCCTCCCATCCCCCATGTCTCTGGCCTATACCCCAGTTCTTGTATGCATAAATAAATCTTTAAAAAAAAAAAAAAAAGGAAAGGTCACCTTTTATCTTTATCATGATAAAGCTGAAGTGGTTTGATATATTGAATGATCCATAAAAATAAAATTTAGGGCCTCCCTGGTGGTCTAGGGGTTAAGTCCTCACTGGCTGTGGACAGCTTCATAAGTTGTGTCTTTTTTTTTTTTTTTTAAGATTTATTTATTTATTTACACAAGCACTGGGTACAGTCAGAAGCGCGGGAGGGTAAGAGAATTCACCAGAGCCAGAGCGGGGAGCAGAATAGGCAGAAGGACCAAAGTACACTGCTGAGGGGAGCAGCGGGCAGCAGGCGAGGTCTACGCGCCATGTGGGACCCTCGCCTGGCAGCCAGGGATCGAACCGGCGCAGCAGAGGCTGTGGGCAGCTTCATAGCCCAGCGTGCAACCGCTGCACCACCGGGGAGGCCCTAATAGGCCTTTTTTTTTTTTTTTTAAGATTTATTTATTTATGCATACAAGAGCTGTGGTCCAGACCAGAGATGCGGAGGGTGAGAGGATTCACCAGAGACAGAGTGGAGAACAGAACAGGCAAACCGACCAAAGTACACTGCTAAGGGGAGCAGCAGGCGAGTCAGGAGAGGTCTGCTGTGCCATGTGGGCCGCTCCCCGGCTGGCCAGGGAATCGAACTCGTGCTGCAGAGGCTGCAGATTGCTTCATAGTGTGGTGTTTAAACCCACTGTGCCACCAGGGAGGCCCCGGACGTATTTATTCTTAAATAGAAGATTGCGATTTATGTGTCAGCTTACTGAAGTAAGGAAGTCTAAACCAAAGGGTCATAAAAATCTCCTGACACATTGCTAGAACCGCATGAAATTGCCAAAATTCTTTTGAATTTCAAAACCAGCAATTTCATATGTTTTTCAGAGTGATTGAGTAACAAGAAATGTATTCTATAGAGCAGGGTGCTAATTCATTTCTTTTTTTTTTAAAGATTGATTTATTTATGCATACAAGAGCTGGGATACAGGCCAGAGATGCAGGGGGTGAGAGGATCCACCAGAGACAGAGTGGGGAACAGAACAGGCAGACTGACCGAAATACACTGCTGAGGGGAGCAGCGGGGAGCAGGAGAGGTCTGCCTCACCATGTGGGTTTCTCCCTGGCCGGCCAGGGATCAAACTCATGCTGCAGATTGCTTCATAGTACGGTGCTTAACCCCTTGCGCCACCAGGGAAGCCCGCTAATTCATTTCTTCTTCTTTTTTTTTTTAAAGCAGGGGTTTTTTTGGTTGTTGTTGTTGTTTTTAATATAAGCACTGGGTACAGTCAGAAGTGCAGGGAGGTGAGAGAATTCACCAGAACCAGAGCAGGGAGCAGAGCAGGCAGACTGAAGTACACTGCTGAGGGGAGCAGCGGGTGGCAGGAGAGGTCTGCCCACCATGTGGGAGCCTCCTTCGGTGGCCGGGGATCGAACCGGCGCTGCAGAGGCTGCGGGCAGCTTCGCAACCCAGCGCTCAACCGCTGCGCCACCGGGGAGGCCCCCGCTAATTTATTTCTAAGGAGACATACATCCTCTTAGTGACTAGATTGTATTCCTGGCCGTCCTTTCTCATTATTCTCAGTCATTATAGATATTTATTTCCTGGTTATTATATTTCTTACTGTAATTTTTATTAATAGTGTTCTCTCAATTTTAGTTTTGTAGTATATTCTGTATGGGAGAGAATATATCATTGTTGTATTTGTTTATTTGTCTAATTATATCCTGTGCCAAACTGGTAAAATCTCATAACCCAGTGCATTTAACTGTAACAGCTATAGGACTCTTCTGTTGATAACAACAAATAACAAATTCTTGTTTCCTACAGGCTCTGATGGGTGTATATATGAAACCTTGATACCAATACATCCAAGTGACCCAGAAAAAAGCCAGAGGGTAGTTCGGTCACTGTTGCTGAAGGACGTAGTGTCTGGTACAACTCGAAATGGCGCCGCACTCGCCGTCCTGGACCGGGATCATGTGGCAGTCCTGGGACCGCCACTGCCAGCTGCTAAGGGTAACTGGAATTCAGTCAGTCAGGAAGTCCCTTGGATTTCTCCTTCAAAGTGTACCTTTCAGTCTTCTCTTTCTTTTTCATGTATTTATTAGTACCTAATTCATTCTCGTCATTATACTCAATTTTGTAGCTTCCTAACTGTCCTTGTGTACTAATAGGTCTCTGATTTTTGTCTTTCACTGATTATTCTTACTGAACATGTCCTTTTATCACTACCTTGCTCATGGCTAATGTCTTAAAATAAAAACTGCAAATATTTGCACCAACCCATAGACATTTAGAACATTGGTAAGCCTTTCCTAGAGGACTGAATTCATAATTTGGTGACATTTCACAGAAAGGAAATCCAGTAAACTTGGACACCTTGAAATTCAGGAATTGTATGCTTTTCGTCTCTGTGACTTGAGAGCAAGAGTCACATCAATGCCTTTTTTCCTCCCCTCCAAACACCTTTCTGAAAACACAGACTTGTCTATTCTGAAGAACACAGTTGCTCCTGACCAGTGCAAGATCCGAGTATCCTAACCTACACTGTAAAACTCAGGATCTTTCGATTAGCATTTAAGTCTCGTCACAGTCCAGACCCCATTCACCTTTTCCAACCTCTTCTCCCAGGTTCTGATCAAGAACCCCTGCTCTGTACAGGCTGGGCTCACTATTGACTACAGAATTAAAATGACCATTCTTGCCAGTGACTTTATTCTTATGTTTGCCCTGATTACTAAGATAAGAGCTAGTAGTTCTAGCATAACTATCCTGTGCCAGGCAATTTACTTGTATTACCTAGTTAATTAATCCTCCAACAACCCAATGAGAGAAAGTAGTTATCATCCATAGTACCTCAAGAAACTGAGGTACTAGGTAACTGTAGTTTTAGGATTCCATCCAAGCAGGTTGGCTGTTATTCCACATACCCTATTGGTCTAACATCCTGACTCTTAACCACTCTATCATGCTGTGCTGGGCCTCTCTCAACCTTCAACCTCCCCTTCCTGGTTCCTTTTCCCACCCCCCCACCCCCCCAAAAAAAAAAACCATAACAGTTTCCTGTGTCTCTTTCCAGAGTTGTTTTCTATATGTACACCAGCACATGCTAATTTTTCCCCCCTTTTTTATACAAATGGTAACATACCATAGACACTATTCAACACTCCTTGTATTCTTTTACCTGAGATGTCATTGTAATCTTCCCATAGCAGCATATTTTATTATTATGACTTCGTTTTTCTAGAACAATTTAAGGTTCACAACAAAATTGAGGGGACAGTACACAGACATCCCACATACCACCTGCCTCCGCATGATACTTCTCATCTAGAGGCCTCATTTCTTTGAAATTCTGTGGCAATAACTATTGTCATTACTTGTTTTAATACTTGATAAAAAGCAAGACTTGTGTATTTAATTAAGACCCTCCTCTGCAAACATCCCTAAGGGCACAATGTATTTATGATGAATTTGTATGTCTTATTTTATAGACTGCCTCTCCATATGGAACACAAAATTTCAGACACTGCAGACTTCAAAAGAGTTACCACAAGGCACCAGTGGTCAAGTAAGTTTTTACGTTTGGGGATTTTTTCAAATGTGGCTTTTTTTTTTTTTTTTAAGATTTATTTATTTGTTTATTTATTTATTTATACAAGCACTGGGTACAGTCAGAAGCGCGGGAAGGTGAGAGAACTCACCAGAGCCAGAGCGGGGAGCAGAGCAGGCAGAAGGACCGAGGTACACTGCTGAGGGGAGCAGCGGGTGGCAGGAGAGGTCTGCGCATGATGTGGGACCCTCCTCCGGCGGCCAGGGAGCAGCCAGGGATCGAACTGGCGCCGCAGAGGCTGCAGGCAGCTTCACAACCCAGCACTCAACCGCTGCGCCACCGGGGAGGCCCTTTTTTTTAAAAAAGATTTATTTATGCATATAAGAACTGGGGTACAGGCCAGAGGTGCAGGGTGGGGGCTGTGAGAGGATTCACTAGAGACAGAGTGGAGATCAGAACAGGCAGGAAGACTGAAATACACTGCTGAGGGGAGCAGCAGGGAAATAGGAGAGATCTGCTGTGCCATGTGGGTAGCTCCCTGGTCGGGGATGGAACTCATGCTGCAGTGGCTGCGGATAGCTTCATAGGTTGTGTCCTAATGGCTTGTGCCACCAGGGAGGCCCCTCAAATTGTAGCTATTTTTATGCCCAATAAATATACCCTAAGGGAAGAGACCTTTGGATCTAAATATTTGAACAATTTATGATTAAAATGAATCTTACTTGAAAAGTTATATTTAATTTATTACTTTAATAGTTTTTTTCACCTTCAAAAACTGAAATTATAGCTAGGTTTAGATTGGGGAGAACAATTAACTAGTTAATAAAATAACTTTTGTATTTTACTGCTCTTTAGATCTTTTTACTTTTGTATTTTGAACTATAACGTAGAGCTGTTACTTTGTCTAATGATTTGCCCTTTTAAGTTATTCACTGAACATTATTATGGAATTACATAAGAACTCTTAAACAATGAAAATT
The DNA here is from genome assembly GCF_014898055.3 of Talpa occidentalis. NCBI lineage: Eukaryota > Metazoa > Chordata > Mammalia > Eulipotyphla > Talpidae > Talpa > Talpa occidentalis. The sequence goes on along the minus strand of NW_023605083.1, from coordinate 125,758,919 downwards.
CCATGAGATCAGACTGTAAACTTCCTGAGACAAGGGTCCTTAACTGTCTATTCTCCATGTGTCTTCACTGCCCAAAGAGGTCCTCACTAAGTGTTGGTTAGTCAGTTATAAATACTCATAGACAGATAAAATGTAAATCAAGGTAATTGTAAAAAGACTACATTCTCAGCATATAATTTTTTTTTAACGATTTGTTTATTTATGCATACAAGAACAGGAGTACAGGCCAGAGGTGCAGGGGGTGAGAGGAGTCACCAGAGACAGAGTAGGGTCAGAACAGGGGGATCTACTGAAATACACTGCTGAGGGCAGCAGCCGGCGAGACAGGAGAGGTCTGCGCCATGTGGGTAGTTCCCTGGTCATTGGAGATTGAACTCATGCTGCAGAGGTTGCGGATAGCTTCACAGTGCTGTGCTTAACCCCTTGTGCCATCAGGGAGGCCCATTTATTTTAAATGTAAATATTGATCAGATTTTTATGAATTGAAAGTATCCTTTAAATTATGCTATATTCAAATGTGTGCTAAAATGAGAGCTGTGTAAAGCTAAACCCAACTAGTAAGTTGTTTGTATGAGATTATTCTGGAGAGTTGATGAACTCTGCCTTGGTTTTTTCTCTTAATATTGACTGCTCGCACCTTAAGTTATTGTAAGTTATATGGCTTTGTTGAATCAGATCCCAAGAGAGAAAAACAATTTACTTTTTTTTGTGACCTTTTTTTATTGTAGGTCTGGTATTACGGGGGAAATCTGTTTATGTTGCATGGAAAATTTCTAGCTGTGATTCCATATAAGTGTGAAGTATCGTCATTAGCAGGGGCTCTTGGAAAACTCAAGCATAGTCACAATCCAGGTAGGCAATAAACAATTTTACTACCATAAACCATTTTGTTCCAGCTTGATATATAGATTTCCAGAGCCTGTTTTTAATGAAATTTAGCTGTGTTCATTTGAAGTTTCCTTACCCAGGCAATCACCTTCCAACAGTCCACATTATGGCTACTGCTATAGGCTGAAGAGCTATGCTGCTTGGTTTTGGGTTTTGTTTTGGTTGGGTTTCTTTTTTTTTTTTTTTGGTCATTTCAAATGAGTTGGCTTAATTCCCAGTGGTACAGAATTTGGATAGAACAAAGACAGAAGAAGAGCACATTTTGGCAAGATTCTGGATGTGGTTTACTCTGACTTCATAGTTAAAGTAGAAATGAATTTAGAACTACAGAGAAGATGAGCCATTATGGTTTTTTTATTTGCTTGTTTTTTAAAAGTTTGTTAAATATGTGACAGGATCTGTGACACTTCATTCCGGCTGTTGGTGACAGCAGAAGTTAGGGCAGGGAATCCAAATGTTTCTAACAGGCATGGAATTAAGGACCACCATTGCCTCAGGCACAAGGAACAGCTTACTTTTTGCAGCCTGTGGCCAGGAGGCCTTTCCCGAACCATGACCTTCACTTTTAATGCCTCAGGTGTCTTCCGCATCCATCTTCTCAGGCTGCTTCAGGGGTTTCTTCCCACCATCATGCCGCCAACACTGTTTTTGAACACAGGTGCTCTGTCCCTAGTGGGATTGTCACACCACCCCCACCCCAGGGAAGTCTCTAGACTCATCCGTCTATTGGCTTAATGTTGCTTTTACTATATTATGATTTCTTGATCTAAGGTGATTAGTAGTATTGTTTAGTTGGGGAACTTCCAGTAGGTCAAAAAGTTCCAGAAATTGTTTATTTTGTGTTTTCCTAGGCATTCATGCCATGTCTCATTTTGTAAACTGGGAAACATCTCAAGGATCCGGAGTTGGATCCCAGAACTCAGAGCAGTCCAAGAGAATTGTAAGTTTTTGGTAGTCAAAACAGAAACGTTAGTGCAAATGTTGAAAAACAAGAAAACTGAATTATTTTAATGATTCTTATCTGTACAACTCTTACAGCTTTGATCTAAGTGATTAGGATGTTTGAAACGAGCATAGTAACCAACAGTCTTTATTCAAAATGAAACACAGTCATTTCTATGGGGGGGTCAGGGAGGGGTGTGTAGTAAACCAATTGTAATACTTTCCTGAGTGTCAACATGTTTACAAAACAAAAATCCTAAAGATACTTAATTTAGAAGTAAAAATAAACCCACTACTCACTATAACAATACTCTCTCCCACCTTCCCCGAAATTTTGCTTATGGCAAAAATGTGTAGTCTTTTTGGACATTTCAAATTCTTCTAATTGTATATGGGATCTTTTGTGTTGTTTTTTGATGCTAATGAGTTTACTTAATTCCAGTTAAGGAGAAGAAAAGTTGAAATGAGTACACAGTCAGAGACTCCAGCATCCAGTCAACTTTTATCAACCATAAAGGTAATATTAAAAAAAAAAAAAACCACATTAGAAGCACAAAAAGTCAACTCAAGTAGTTAAAAGAAATTCATGTACTTTTCATTCCATCTTATTTTTCTTTTTTTTAAGATTTATTTATTTTATGCATTATATAAGAACTGGGGTATGGGCCAGAGGTGTGGGGAGGTGAGAGGATTCACCAGAGACAGAGTGGGGAGCAGAGCAGGCAGATCTACTGAAGTACACTGCTGAGGGGAGCAGCAGGCGAGTCAGGAGAGGTCTGCTGCGCCATGTGGGTAGCTCCCTGGCCGGGGATCAAACTTGTGCTGCAGTGTCTGCGGATTGCTTCATAGGTTGTGTCTAAACCCCTTGCACTACCAGGGAGGCCCTCCAACTTATTTTTCTGATCACTTTTACAGCTTTAACTGGCTGACATTTGATGGTATGTTAGGACTGTCAGATTAGATTATTTGGGATTTTGTGAGATTAGTTGATCTCTTCAGTCTTACTCAATTTTGCATGGACTGTGAACTGTTTTTTTTTTTTTTCTTTGCAGCTTGTTCATGTGCAACATGTAGAATCAACTCTAGTTTCACAAGTGCATGAATACTATTACAATTTGAGGAAATGTTGAGCCTAGGAAATTTTAAGTTCAGAATGGTGTTTAATAATAACAGACTAAATTCTTTACCTCTTCCCTTTCAGAAAGATTCCGAAAAGCACATTGAAGTAGAACTACGAAAGTTTTTGGCTACTAAACGGACCCCTGAATTTCATACTACTATTGGGGATGTGGTAATAGGACTTGTGGGTAGATGTAAAGCAGAACCATCCTTTTATCCCCGGAACGCTCTGATGCAACTTATCCAAACACATGGACTTTCTTACAGGTACATGTTTGGGCCCACCAGATTTTACATGCATCTCCTCGGGCTGTGTTTCTCACAGTTCTTATTTTCATAATCTAAAGTATTTATAAGTTCTTTATAGTTAAGATTTCTCTGAATACTTAAAGATGGTTCATTTTTTATTGTCTCAGCTTGTGCCCTGGCTTAATGGAGGTTGCCTTAGAAAAGACAGATGTGCAGCTGTTACAGCTCTGTCTCCAGCAGTTCCCTGACATTCCTGAGTCAGCTACATGTGCTTGTTTAAACCTTTTCTTGAGGTAAGTTAGAAATAGGTGATCCTCTTTCTCTCCTGCATTTTTAATGTATGCATCATTTGATTTCTAAATCCTTGAATGCTTAAAATATGAAATTTTTCCAGTTAGTTCAAGTAGTGATAAGAATTAATTTCTTGCTTTCGATTAACATAGTATTGGTGATGATAGTCTTAAAGAAGCAGATGTCAATATGGACTCAGTTTCTGACTACAGTGATGCTGTGCATGATGAGAAGATGGAACAGCAACCAGAAATACTTCAAAATGGTTTCAATCCCGAAGACGATAACTGTAATAACTGTGATCAAACGTTAAGTGAAAAGCATCAGGACACAAAAGAGGAGACCACCTCATGCCCTGTAACACCAAAAAGAGCAGCTCTCTTGTATCCTTCAAAGCAGCTTACCGAGTGGTGTCTTATTCCAGGGATACGGTCAGATGTCAAGCAATAACTGAGGAGTAACTGATAACTTAAGGGTTTTTCCTGTTTTCAGTTTCTGCTTGAATATTAATTATGTTCAATGTTCTATTCAAATAGCTTGCTTATTCCTGTTTCCTTAATTAAGAAGCTACACTAAGGTAGAAGCTTTATCAATTATTAAAGTGAGTATTGTGATGAAGTACCAATTATTATAACAGCAAAGTATTCCAAGCAATCTCTGGTGACTAGGAGGGTGTTCAGTGATACAGCTCTCCTAGAACAGTAAAACTTGCGTGTAAATTTAGAAAAAAAGGGAATTACTCATAATTTAATAGAATGTGCTTATTTATTGAAATAAGATTTTCCTTTATTCCTAAGTAGAAATGCAGTTCTTCGTGCAGCATATAGTGAGGCGTTTCTTCTGCCTCACTTGAAAGACATCCCAGCACAACATATCACTGTAAGTAGTTCTCCGAATCCTATAGGATTTTACTTCTGCCTTAAAATTGCTGCTTAACTCTGACCAGCTTTTAGGACATTCAAAAGACTCTTAGGTTCTTTAATGTGAATAGAGTTTACTAACCCTCATGGTGAAAGTGTGTGCCTGGGAGACTTAATGATTTTTGGTGGCAGACTTTGGTGTGTTTTGGTGCCCCCACCTGAAGCCAGGTCAACCCATCTGAGTTCTAAACAAGTAGACATTTCAGAATTTCTGAGAGAAGGAGTCCATCTTCTCTACTTATATATAAGCAGAGTAAGCTCCCTGCTCACCCTGCTCAAACCAGATGAATTCCTTGTTGATTGTAGGGACTGCATTGTATTCATTTTTGTGTCACCTGATGTCTAGCATTGGTTTAGTAAACCCTCTTTAAAAATCCTTCCCAGTTGCTTTTAGCCTATATAGAGTGTGAATATTCTGTCAGAGTGATAAATTATCTCTTTTTCCACCCAGCTGTTTCTCCAGTACTTGTATTTCCTTTATCTGAAATGTAATGAAAATGCTACTATGACTCTTCCTGGAATACATCCTCCAACCCTGAACCAGGTGAGATAGGCTTTTTATTTTGATCTGGCACAGGGAAATATATAAAAAATGATTATATACAGTCTCAGAACCTGGAATTTAGTAACTTATTTCTACTGTCTCCTAGCCCAAATAGACAGACCTCTGGAGGGGACTAAGGGTCTCGCCATTTGGTAGATAGATTTTAGAATCATAATTCTATACCACAGACCAAACTGAAATTCATCTCAAATTCCTGACTCCTTGTTATGATCCTTTCCAGGAGTTTCTGTAGCTTCACTGGGGGAAGGTGTTAATCAGAGTCCTAATAATCTCTAAAGACTAACAGAATGAAGAGTAATGAAAAGATGTTGTCGTACACCCATTAAATACCAAGTTTATTGGCCCTGAATCAAGGCCAACAGTTTGCTGAAGCTGTTGGTTTCAAGCAGGAGCCTAAAGAAAAGTCTTTCTATGGTCTGTTGGCCTTTTCAGGACTCAGAAATGTAATGGTCAATTCATTAGAAAGAAACATCTGAGTGAAAGGAAAAAAAGTTTATTTGAAAAAGAATTGGAAACATTATAAAATATTTATTATCATTGAAGAATGTGTTATTCTAATTATGCCAAACCCTTAATTTAACTGTTTTCCATTTTAAGAAACAAGTTAAAAAATTTTAAGTGGCTTTAATAGTTGGAAGTTTTTTTACAGTTGGAAGTTCCAACAATACCAAAGAAGAAAAAAAATAAACTTTGTATCTGTACATCCCTCTTAGAGATAATCAATATTAAGTTTCTTTCCTATCTAGAAATTTTCTTTTTATGCACTTGTTTTTCTCTTGCCTTTCTAACAAAAATTAAATCATAGTGTGCATGCTATTCTGCAAGAAATTTTCTGGACCAATACACACATAGCTGCTTCATTGTTTTTACCACAAGTTGTTTACAGTTTTTTGCTACTATAAACAAACTTTTGTGAGCATCTTCATACAGACATCCTTGTATATTTATGAGAGTACCTATTGTGTAAATTCCCATTAGTGAAATAATTGGATAAAGGGTGCATGCATTTTAGTTTTGAAAATACCAGATTACCTTCCCGAAGGGCTGTGGCATAGACGCTACTGTTGACAAGATCTAAGCCTTACTCTTTGCCCATCAGACAGGTAACAAATGTACTTTTGTTTGTGTTTCTTTGGTACTAAGAGAGGTGAACCATCTTTTCTTGCCTGGTTGGATTCTTTGTCATTGTTCTATTGTATTTCCTGTCTTTTTCTTTATGGCTTTTAAAGAATTTTTAGTTATGTTAAGGAAATTGGCCTTTATATCAAATGTATTCCAAATACGTTTTTGTTTTTTTTTTTTTTTTTTTTTTTTTTTTTTTTTTTATAGAGGCATGCTTTATTTATTTGTTTGCTGGTTTGTTTGTTTTGTTTATACATGCACTGGGTACAGTCAGAAGCGCGGGAGGGTGAGAGAATTCACCAGAGCCAGAGCGGGGAGCAGAGCAGGCAGAAGGACCGAAGTACACTGCTGAGGGGAGCAGCGGGCGGCAGGAGAAGTCTGCACGCCATGTGGGACCCTCCTCTGGTGGCCGGGGAGCAGCCGGGGATCGAACCGGCGCCGCAGAGGCCGCGGGCAGCTTCGCAACCCAGCGCTCAACCGCTGCGCCACCGGGGAGGCCCCCAAATACGTTTTTCATGTCACTTGTTAGTTCTCTCTTTAGTGTAATTTTTTTCCATAAATAAGTTACTATCAGTTTTTATGCTATCAGAATTAAATGTTTCCGTTATAACTATGTTTAAGGCCCTACCTGCCCTAAGATTATATAAGTCACCCTGTTTTTCCTAGTACTGTCATGGTTTCCTTTGCTGTATTTAACTTTTTTTGATACATACAAAATATACTTGGTATAAGGGGTTTCACACGGATCAACTTTCTCCTCTCCCCCCAACTGGATAATTGGTGCTATCACTCTCATGAAAAAGCACTAAAGAAACTGATTATCCACAAAGGATATTTTTATAAAAGTGTGATGCTTTTATTTTAGTTTATGGTAGCTCATCTACAATACACAAGACCTTATTTTAGGGAAAAAGTGTATTTCAGAATAGAGATGGGTGCATTTTTTTCCTAACTTCCAATAATTAGCCAAAAAAAAAAATTGAGTGAAAAGATACTCTCCCTTGGGCCTCCCTGGTGGCACAAGGGGTTAAGATGCACCCTATGAAGCTACCCACAGCCACTGCAACATGAGTTTGATCCCCAGCCAGGGAGCTACTCACATGGCACAGCAGACCTCTCCTGACTTGCCCACTGCTCCCCACAGCAGTATATTTCAGTCAGTCTGCCTGTTCTGTTCCCAACTCTGTCTCTGGTGGATCCTCTCACCCCCACCCCCATCTCTGGCCTTTACTCAGCTCTTGTATGCATAAATAAATAAAATCTTTAAAAAAAAAAAAAAAAGATACTCTCCCTTGCATTATCACTCTGGCTTACTTTTTATTGATTAATCTTATGCAAAAGGTCCAACTATGCCTGTAAAGTAACAACTATAAAAGCAGGAAAGAGGCTTTCTATATTGCTTAGAAATTTCTCCATCTCTAAACTAAAATGTCCACACTTCTATAAAGATTTTTATTTTTCTTATAACCTTATGGACTTTAGAAAATGAATTAACCTAAAAATACAATTAAAATCTTAACTTCTTTTCCTGTTTCTCTTTAGATCATGGATTGGATATGCCTACTTCTAGATGCAAATTTTACTGTTGTGGTAATGATACCAGAAGCAAAGAGGCTACTCTTAAATCTTTACAAATTTGTGAAATCCCAGGTTTGTGATCATTTGATACATACTGAACTCTTTGTACTCCAGTATCACCTAAATCATAATTTGTTCTTAACATTTTTTCTTGCAGTAGTTGTAAATAATTGTGGTGGATTTGTTTATATGGAAACATTATGGTAAAAGTTATTCTGAAATTTTTTTCTTAGATTTGCATTTGTTCCGAGCTCAACAAGATTGAAGTAAGTTTTCGAGAGCTACAGAAATTAAATCAAGAGAAGAATAATAGAGAATTATATTCCATTGAAGTGCTGGAACTCTTCTGAAAATAATTCTCCTTCATAGATGTTTTATGAAGCTCTTTTATGTGAATTCTTCCTACTCATGCAGGCAAGAGATGTGTTCTGTTGTGACTGTCTCAGTATCAAGACAAATGAGCATCAGCAAGTACCTGGGCCATCCTTCCTGACGCCTGCAGGCTGGACTGCAGGTTTCCCGGGAACCTATGCTGGTGTGTGAACACTGGTGGGCACAGATTCTGAAACTTTTTTTAAATATGTAACAGAGCTGATTTTAAGTAAACGTATTTGTGTACTGATAAAAAGTCTAATTTCTTATCGTGTGTTTTGAATAACTCTTCTTTTAATAAAAAATTGCCATTGAAACAGTTATGCTAAGAAGAATGTAGTTTTATGAGAATCAGATGCTGTCCCTGCTTATCTGTGCTGGTGAGTGGCGGCCAAGGTCAGTGCGACAGCAGGGCAGGGAGGCTTTCTTGTGCTATGCCAGTGTCTCCTGTCCTCTATCTCCTCACATACCCGAGGGTTGAATGGTACCTCTTTTTATATGTAATCTCTCTAATTAGATTAGTTGTTAATTTCTGTCTAAAAGGGCACTACCAAATAGTGAAGATGTCTCTTCTGAAAATAGTTTTATGGGTTGATTAACCATCAACTTTCCAGTTTTTAACTCTTTAGATTTAGGACAAATGAAAGGTTTTATATAGGAGTCTATGCTTTTGTTTCTTGAAGATTATTTTTGTTAGGGCCTCCCTGGTGGCATAAGAGATCAAGTCTCAGCACTATGAAGCTATCTGCAGCCACTGTAGCACAAACTCGATCCTGGGCCAGGGAGCTGACCTACATGGTGCAGCAGACTGCCCTGTCTCGCCCTCTACTCCCCTCAGCAGTGTATTTCACTAGATCCACCTGTTCTGCTCCCCATTCTGTCTCTGGTGAATCCTCCCACCTGTCCCTCCCCCTACCTTTGGCCTACATCCCAGTTCTTGTATGCATAAATAAATAAATCTTTAAAAAAAAAAAGAAATGAAAACTTTATATGGACATACAGAGACTAAAGCTAAACTCTTCAAGGCAAGGACTGTGTCTTACCCTTTCTGCACATAAACACAGGCCCTGTGGCACATAGTTGGTGTTCAGGGAATGACTATTTATTGAGTGAATCTCATTTGTCCTCCATTATCATTAAGTGATAATTCTAAGGGTTTGTGAAAGTTTTCTCCCATTCAGTGGGATGTCATTTTCTGGAAAGTAAATCATTTATTGTATTTGTTCAAATATAGACAAGGTCTTTTTTTTTTTTTTTTTTTTTTTAAATAGAGCTGCTAATATTTTTTTTTTTTAATGTTTATATATTTTATTTATTTATACAAGCACTGGGTACAGTCAAGCGCGGGAGGGTGAGAGAATTCACCAGAGCCAGAGCAGGAGCAGAGCAGGCAGAAGGACCAAAGTACACTGCTGAGGGGAGCAGCGGGTGGCAGGAGAGGTCTGCGTGCCATGTGGGACCCACCTCCACTGGCCGGGGAGCAGCCTGGGATCGAACCAGCGCTGCAGAGGCTGTGGGCAGCTTTGCAACCCAGCGCAGCACTCAACCGCTGTGCCACTGGGGAGGCCCAAGGTCTTATATTTTTATAACACTAAATTCTATCCCACATTGGCTTCTAATTACATGTACTACATCTATGTAATAATAAAAGAGTTGCTCTTTAAACTTAAGGTCTCCACCTAGGAAATGATTTTCTGCTGTGAACTTCATGTTGAAGGAAATGTGTATAAACAGATTATCATTACTACTTAAGATTAGAGAGTAGTTTCCTTTTTGCCTGCTTGGCCTTCTCTGTAAATATTTGCTGACAATATCCTTTCTAGATCATGTATAAAACTTTAAAACAAGATGGACTATTTGTCCCAGCTCTTTTTTGCAAAATTTTAATACCAGTAAGTTGCAGGAGAAAGCATGATCCCTGTACCCTTGACCTAAATTTACCTATTGGTGGGCCTCCCATGTGGCGCAGCGGTTGAGTGCTGGGCTGCAAAGCTGAGGGTCCCACATGGCAAGCAGACCTCTCCTGCCACCCGCTGCTCCCCTCAGCAGTGTACTTCGGTCCTTCTGCCTGCTCTGCTCTCCCCCCTGGCTCTGGTGAATTCTCTCACCTTCCCAACCCGCACTTCTGACTGTACCCAGTGCTTATATAAATAAATAAATCTTTCAAAACAAAACAAAAAACACTACCTTTAAAAATAAATAAAAAATAAATTTACCTATTGGTAACATTTTACCATGTTTGCTTTACCACTCTTTATTTCCTGAATCATTTGAAAGTTATTTGCAAACATCCAGATTAATCCCATAATTTAGCTAATCCCATAAATTCTTCAGTTTAATTCTTTAAAATAAAACCATTATGTCACGTGACTGAGGCAGGAAGTTAAGGTTAATATTGTATTATTATCTAGGGTGATGAAAACTTTTTCAAATTGCCACAGTTGTCCAATAAATTTATAGCTGGACTCCCCCAACCCTTGTTCCCCAAGATCAGTTCAAGGATCATCCATTGTATTTAGTTTTCATGTTTCTTTCATCTTTAAAACAGTTCCCTAGATAGGGACCTCCCTGGTGGCAAAAAGGGTTAAGACACAACCTATGAAGCTATACGCAGCCACTACAACACAAGTTCGATCCCCGGCCAGGGAGGTGACCCACGTGGCACAGCAGACCTCTCCTGACTTGCCCACTGCTCCCCTCAGCAGTGTATTTCAATCTGCCAGTTCTGTTCCCCACTCTATCTCTGATGAATCCTCTCACCCCCCCCCATCCCAGCTCTTCTATGCATAAATAAATAAATCTTTAAAAAAAAAAAATAGGGCCACCCCTGGTGGTGCAGGCGGTTGAGCCCAGTGCTGTGAAGCTGTCTGCAGCCTCTGCAGCGCCGGTTCTTCAAAAAGTAATAATAATAAAAAAAAACCAGTTCCCTAGGTAACTGCATTTCTGAAAAATTTAGGTCAGTTACTTTTCTAACTGTCCCTCACGTTTAATTTGCCCAATTTCCACATGATTACATTCAGATTAAATGTTTTTGACAAGGATGTTACAGAGAAGTGCACACAGCTTAGGAGGCATTAGAGTGAGGCATCCCATCAGTGGTGATTTAAAAGATTTATATATGGGGCCTCCCCGGTGGCGCAGCAGTTGAGCGCTGGGTTGCGAAGCTGCCCGCGGCCTCTGGCGCCGGTTCGATCCCTGGCTGCTCCCCGGCCTTCGGAGGAGGGTCCCACATGGCGCGCAGACCTCTCCTGCCGCCCGCTGCTCCCCTCAGCAGTGTGCTTCGGTCCCTCTGCCTGCTCTGCTCCCCGCTCTGGCTCTGGTGAGTTCTCTCACCCTCCCACGCTTCTGACTGTACCCAGTGCTTGTATAAACAAAAAAAAACAAACAAACAAATGAATGAATGAATGAATAAAACATGCCTCTATTAAAAAAAAAAAAAAAGATTTATATATGCATACAAGAGCTGTGGTACAGGCCAGAGGTGTGGGAGGACCACCAGAGACAGAGCAGGGAACAGAACAGGCGGACTGACTGAAACACACTGCTGAGGGGAGCAGCGGGCGAGACAGGAGAGGTCTGCTGTGCCATGTGGCTTGCTCCCTGGTGGGCCAGAGGCCTGGGATGGAACTTGTGCTGCAGAGGCTTTGGACTGCTTCATAGTGCCATGCTTAACCCCTTGCGCCACCAGGGAGGCCCAGTGGTGATTTTAAATTGAACTTCTTAGTTAAGGCAGCATTTACTAGATTGCTTCACTCTAAAGTTCCCTTTACCCTTTGTACTTTATAAGTAACCTGTGGATATCTTTAGAACTATGACTACTCTGTTTTTGTTGCAGAAATAAATTCTAGCCTTTTACCCAGGCGAGGGAAGAACAAGCGGTACTTCAGGAATGCTGAGGTCAGGAGAAGCTTTATTACTCATGCATGAGGTCTCAGACCTGGGCAGTCCCGTAAGGTCTGAGCACCAGTCTAGAGACAACGAATTTCTTTTATACACAACCATCTTATATTGATAACATTGGTTAGCAAGCACAACTATTTGCTGTAAAACGCCTAGACAAAGGGGGAAAGATGGGCATTCGGGATGTCCTTGGAGAGAGAAATCAGCTTGTCCAGCTGTCCAACCTTGTTAAAATGTAACCTCATTTAGATAAGCTAAAACTTAGATGGAAAGCTCTCTAAGGAAAGGTTTATCAAGTAAGCAAACTCATTATTTACAGTTGCATTGGATTATTTACTGCACCAGGCCCAAGACCCTTTAGCAGGAAAGATTTGCTTAGCAGTTCCTTCTCATTTTGAATATTCCTCAACAGTGGTTTTAGATCCATTGGTAATTCTTGCCGAATCATTTATTACAGACACACCTTGGTGATAATTGGTGATTCAGTTCCAGACTACGTGACTAAGGCAAATATCTCAAGAAGCAAATTGGTATTTTGGTTTCCCAGTGCGTATGGAGTTGTTTATGCTATACTGTACATAGATGATAAAATACAGTTTTGCTAAAAATGCTGACCATCACCTGAGCCTTCTGCAAAGTCTTCATCTTCTAGCTGGTGGAGGAACGTCTTGCCCCCATGTTGATGGCTGCTGACTGATAGGGTAGGGGTTGCTGAAGTTGACAACAGTGAAGTTTGCTGCTGCAACAGTTGCCTTGGGATTTGGTTAGCTGTCCTGTGCTGGGTGCCCCTCACTGACGGAAGGGCCATTTCAGTGAAGGGAGAGGGCTCTTTTTTTTTTTTTTTTGAGGGAGTTACTAACAAACAAAATGTAGGGGCCTCCTGGTGGCGCAAGGGGTTAAGACACAACCTATGAAGTTGTCTGCAGCCTCTGCAGCGCGAGGTTTGATCCCAGGCCAGCCAGGGAGCAACCCACATGGGGCAGCAGACCTCTCCTGACTCGCCCATTGCGCCCCCCGGCAGTGCTTTCGGTCCGTCTGCCTGTTCTGCTCCTCACTCTGTCTCTGGTGAATTCTCTCACTCTCCTGCGCCTCTGGCCTGTACCCCAGCTCTTGTATTAAAAGGGGGGGGGGCAATTTGTTGGAGGGCCACGTCTTTCTGCCCCCACTCTTGCCTATCCAAGGGCAGGGGGCTGGGCCTATCGCTCCTATAAGAGCAGAAGCAGACCAGCTTGGTCAGGTGTCCCGCCTGGTTTTAGGACTTCTCCAGATGAAAGGGAACTGCTAAGAAAAAGAAATCTTTCCTTGTTAAAGAGTCATAGACCTGGAAATGCAAAGTAAATAATAAGTTTGTTTCCTTAATAAGCATAAGCATATTTAAACAAGGTCTGGCAACCTGCTAGGCTGATTGATCTCCCAGGCCATCCTGGAAGATCTGTATCCTTCCCCTGTGTCAAGAATTTGTATACTGGGGGGTGGGGGGCGGGAGGGGAGGGATTGGGGTCAGAATGGGGGGTTGCAATTGTATGGGGAATATAAAAATAAAATTTATTAAAAAAAATTTAGGGAGGACAATAAGAATATAATAAAAATGATAAATTGCAAGCATTATTGACATATATAAAAGCATGTTCTGACAGCAAAGTAGAGAAAAATGTTTTTTATTCAGGAACTTTCTCACCCAAATCTTTTTAATATGAAAGGGAAAACTCATATAATGAGAACCTTTTCTGCTGATTAACATTATACGAATAGTTTTGCACAAGGTGTTTATCTGTCTACACATTAGCATACCATTATCATCATTCACTGCTTTGCTGATGAATTGTATGTCTTCTGCACACTTTCCAGAAAACTGGGGAAAGTAAAAGGATCAGGCTCACTAGTAAGCACCTACTGTTTGCTAGGAATGCAAAAAAAAAAAAAAGAATTTGTATACTAACTAACCAACTTTATCAATATAAAGTGGTTGTGTATAAAAGAAACTCTTTGTCTCTAGACCAGTGCTCAGACCTTATGGGACTACCGAGGTCTGAGACCTCATGCATGAGTAATAAAGCTTTCCTGACCTCACTATTCCTAAAGTACTGCTTGTTCTTCCCCTGCCTGAGTAAAAGGCTAGAATTTATTTCTGCAACACAGAGACTTCCGTTAGCCATTTCCTGCACTACCCACATTCGGAGCATGGATTATCCAAAGGAGGGTTAAATCACTTGAAAGCCTAACAATGCAGAAATATGTTATGAATATGTTTCCCTTCAACGGAGACAAAAGTTTAAGAAAAACAGTTGATCTCTTCAATGTAAGTGACCTGGAACAAAGCATTCATTTTCAACGGGAGCCAAAACCCTGATCTAGTTGGTTTTCTTATTGACAAGCCAGAATCTTTTCACGCCTCACCCTGAATGAGAATAGTGGGTTGTTGGTGCAGCCTGACTGGGGCAGCAGCGATAGAAATGTAAAGAGGTCTATTAATCGAGGTGGATGACTCTGAATATGGGCCGGTAGAAAGCTGCCTTCTGTCTTTGTCAGTGCTGAGTACTCATTCAAATGCAGAATATTCTACTTTAGCTGGAAGCTGAGAAGAGACCTCTGACTCTTGGTCACCCTGGGGTGGGATCACTTTGTTACAATGCCTGTAATTTAACACACATTCCCTGGATTTACACTCTTTAGTCTTACACTTGAGGACCCTCCAATTTTAATTTCCAGGTCTCACTTCCCAAGAAGTCCCTCATTTACATTTCCCCTCCTTAATTAACATCTCTAATTGGAGATCGCAAGCTTAATGTATCCAACTCTGCATGCTTCATCCCCTCACCCCTAAACTCGCCCCCTGCCCAGACTCTCCGGGGACTTGCTTCACTCTCCCTCCCTCCCTGTAGATATCAGCAAGCCCGGTCAGCCTTAACCTATGAAATGTTTCCGTGCCCCCTTCTGTTTCCTACTGGAGCCATTGTTCGCACATCGCCATCCTCTCTCAGTCTCCCCCTAGTAGCCCCCAGTTGATCTGCCCCTCCGCTCTGCCGTCACCCCATTCTCCGCACAGCCTCCAGTGACCGTAAAATGTAAATCAGATCAGTGGACACAGGCCCTTTCAAAATCTTCAATATACTGATAAAAGCTACAATGTGGATGAAGCCAGAAAACCTCAGTTAAGTGAAAGAAGCATGTCCCAAGAAACCATACAGTGAAATGACTCAAACAGACAAACAACACAAATCTATAAAGACAGAAAGCAGATCAGTGGTAGCCAGGGGCTGGGGTTGTGTGGGGGCAGGGCAGGGGGAAGATGGAATAATGGGTTCAAGGGTGGGGGTTTCCTTTGGGGACAATAATTCTGGTGATTCTGATCATTCTAGAAGATGGTTGCACAGCATTGTGATTAGACTAAGTATCACTGAGCTAGACACAATAAATGGTGAGTTTTATGTCACGGGAATTTTCTAGTTCCTTAGTTCAGTCTTTGATGTCAAACTCCTCACATAGGCCACAAAACCCTCCTAGATCTGGCTGGCTGCCTCTCCTGAACCCTGAGCCTCGTCCTCTGGATTTGCCCTCAGTGACCTGGTCAGGCCCACATCCGGTCTGTCTCCAGGCTGTCTCCTTTGCCAGGTTGCAGGTCTTCTGTCTCCATTCCCACCTCAGAGGGGGCCTGGCTTAGCTTTTCCTTCTCCATCTTGGAGAGACCTTTCCAGCCTGTCCTATCTCTTTCTGCTTCTCAGCACTAATCCTGGTATTATTTGTATTAGGGAAAGTAGGATGAGGGCCAGAGGCAGAGGGATGAAAGAATTCTGTAGACAGTAGAGAACAGGAAAGTTGTATTTTTTTTAAAGATTTATTTATTTATGAATACAAGAACTGGGGTACAGACTAGAGGTGTAAGGGGGGGTGAGAAGGTTCACCAGAGAAAGAGGGGGGAGCAGAACAGGCAGACTGACTGAAATACACTGCTAAGGGGAACAGCAGGCAAGTCAGGAGAGGTCTGCAGCACCATGTGGGTAGCTCCTGGCCAGGGATCAAACTTGTGCTGCAGTGGCTATGGATAACCTCATAGGTTGCATCATAACCCCTTGTGCCACCAGGGAGGCCCAAAGTTGTATTTCTTGAGTACACTGCTGAGTGGCTAGACAGGGATGTTGTCTGCTCCCAGGAAGTTTGAGGCTCTTTTAGATCCTGTTATCTACTGGAATGTCTGGTCTTGGCCATGGACCTTTCATACAGATTGTGCCCTGGCCCTGCTTCAGCATTCATGGCCAAGGTGATGGGTCTGATGGACCAGTTCCCATAGCAACCTTAGCGATTCCCTTATCTAGTCAAGCCTCCCACACTTGCCTGCTGGACAAGGAACTGGGCTTAGTTTTTAACCTTAGGGACAATATCCTAACATTATTTACTTGCTTGCTTGTTTGCTTTTTTCTGTTCAACAACTTGGGTTCTGTGAAGTCAAGTCAAATCTGTTCCCAGAATGAAGACAGTGCCTGGAACTATGGACAGGCTCAAATTTACAAAAAAAAAAATATATATATATATATGTATGTATGTATATGTAAATATATATGTATATACACACATTTAAATATATATTTGAGTGTATAATAAAAAAACTAATGAACCCTTGAAGATTAAGAATACAGGGCACTGGGCCTCCCTGGTGGTGCAAGGGGTTAAGTCTCAGCACTATGAAGCTATCAGCAGCCACTGCAGCATGAGTTCAATCCCTGGCCAGGGAGCTACCCACATGGCACAGCAGACCTCTCCTGTCTTGCCCACTGCTCCCCTCAGCAGCATATTTCAGTAGATCTGCCTGTTCTGGTCCCCACTCTGTTTCTGGAGAATCCTCTCACCTTCCACTCCTCTGGCATATACCCCAGCTCTTGTATGCAAAATAAACAAAATAAATCTTTAAGAAAAAAAAAAGAGGGGCCTCCCCAGTGGCACAGTGGGCTGAGCACCACGCTGTGAAGCTGTCCGCAGCCTCTGCAGTGCAGGTTCGATCCCTTGCTGGCCAGGGAGCAACCCATATGGTGAGGCCGACCTCTCCTGCCTCACCCACTGCTCCCATCAGCAGTGTCTTCCGTCTATCTGCCTGTTTTGCTGCCCGCTCTGTCTCTGGTGAATTTTCTCACCTTCCCACACCTCTGACTGTACCCCAGTTGTTGTGTAAATAAATCTTTAAAAAAAAAAAAAAAAAAAGGGCCTCCCCGGTGGCGCAGCGGTTGAGCGCTGGGTTGCGAAGCTGCCCGCGGCCTCTGTGGCGCCGGTTCGATCCCTGGCTGCTCCCCGGCCACCGGAGGAGGGTCCCACATGGCGTGCAGACCTCTCCTGCCTGCTCTGCTCCCCTCAGCAGTGTGCTTCGGTCCTTCTGCCTGCTCTGCTCCCCGCTCTGGCTCTGGTGAATTCTCTCACCCTCCCGCGCTTCTGACTGTACCCAGTGCATGTATAAACAAAACAAACAAACAAACCAGCAAACAAATAAATAAAGCATGCCTCTATAAAAAAAAAAAAAAATTATAAAAAAAAAAAAAAAAAGAACAAGATATTCTTAAAAGAGAGAACCTCATCAATTGACTAGAATTTCAGCAAAGGAGTTGTTGCGCCTGTGACCAGGTGAGCATCAGGGCCTATAACAGGGTAATCCCCAGGAAGGGGTGGTTCCATGGAAACTTCTGCCCTTTAGCTCCACTGCGCTGAGCAATCGCTTTGGAACCACCTCACCTGGTCTATGGCTAGCGTGTCCGTTAGCAGAGGAGCTTATGCACATTGTCTCATCTTTCCTTGCGTTCACTTCTCCAGGTGGGTGTTATTACTATTATTTCCAATTTACAGATGAAGAAACCGAGGCCCAGAGAGGCCAAATTACTTGCCCAAACTTCCAGAACCTACTATACAAAGTCTCCTGTTCACACTGGGCTTGACTTTGAGTGACTTCCTTGGCCTCCCAGGGCCTCCCTTGCCCTGCGGCCTCTTCCCTCCGACCGGGGACTGCAGTGAGAACTGAATGAGACAGTGCACGGAAAACAGCCTGGCGGTGGGCACAAGCCGGGGTCGAGCTTTCCTGCTTGTTGTGAGGGAAGAGAAAAGGGGGAGGAGAGGAAGTTTTCCCCTCTGACCTCTTCTCTGCTTGGTCGAGCAATCACAGTAACATCCAAGATTAAAGATTTATTTATTTATTTCTGCATACAAGAACTGAGGAAAAGTCTAGAGATACGGGGGGTGAGAGGAGTCACCAGAGATGGAGTGGGGAGCAGAACAGGCAGACTGACTGAAATACACTGCTGAGGGGAGCAGCGGGGGAGTCAGGAGAGGTCTGCTGCGCCATGTGGGGTGTTCCCTGGGCAGTCAGTCGGGGATTGAACTCTTACTGCAGAGGCTGCGGATTGCTGTGTCATAGTGCTTCATAGTGCAGTGCTTAACCCCTTGCGCCACCAGGGAGCCCCCCCTTCTTTCTACTTTACATCCAAATCTCCTGAAAGACCAGAGACCAGGGCTGAGAAGGCACCCCCAGAGAGCTGAGGGCTGGGACCGGATCACAAGGCCAGAAAGCTGCATACAGGGGTCCTGCCAGCTCCTCCCACTGGTTCTTCATCTCACACACACAGACCTCAGTGCAATGGAATTTCCAGCTTGGATAGGGAGAAAGGAATGTATATCGAGACCCACAATGGCCAGAAAAATAATCCAGCCTGGCCCCATTCCCAGGCGTCCCTGGTGGTGTCCACACCAGAGTCCACACCCAGCCACCTCTGACCACGGCCCCGCCCTGTTGCTCCTCTGGTCCGGGAAACACCCTCTCCATGGCGCCGTGTGCACTGGCAAGCCTCAAAGGGCAGGGGCGAGAGGACCAGAGAGGAGGAAGAGAAGCCCCTATCCCTTTTCCCTGCAGGCTAATTCCCTGGGACCACAGCATTTCAGCCAAAGTGGTTTAGAGACAATCTCTGCTCACCCTACCCCTGCAGTGGACAGCAGGGGATGGAGCCATTAGGGCAGCAGAGCGGTCCCTCAGACTGATGTCATCTGCATGTCATTGGTAAGTGGGGACTGTCCCTGTCCTCCAACTCTGTGCAGCCACAGTGAGCACTGTCTAAATTTTCGTGCATCTGGAAGTCTCCAGCTCCTTAAGAAAGGGCAGCTAGTCTTGGGCCTCCCTGGTGGCACAAGGGGTTAAGTATGCGCTATCTATCAGCAGCCACTGCAGCATGAGTCTGATCCCCAGCCAGGGGGCTACCCACATGGCGCAGCAGACCCCTCCTGTCTCTCCCGCTGCTCCCCTCAGCAGTGTATTTCAGTCGATCTGCCTGTTCTGTACCCCACTCTGTCTCTGGTGACTCCAGTCACCCCCCACTCCTCTGGCCTGTACCCCAGTTCTTGTATGCATAAATAAAATAAATCTTAAAAAAAAAACAATGTATGATGTGTATGAACAAAGAGAGGTGGTTCTAGTTAGGTAATTGGTGATCAAAGGAATTATTTTTTACTGTGTTTTAGGAGCTTTATGTTTTCTTCAAAAAAGCCCCTGCCTTTTAGAGATAGATATAAAAATATTTTGTAAGGTATTATGTGATTTCTAGTATTTGCTTCAAAATAATAGGGGAAGGGCTGAGTGAAGGTGGGTTTTGATGAAATACACTTGACCATAAGTTTCATCATTGTTGAATTTACAGGTGTGGCCATGGAAGTTCATTACACTAGTCTCCCTGCCTATAGGTGTATGTTTGAAATTCTATTTCCATGATTTAAAGAAAAAATTAAATATGTGTATACACACATTCAATCCATACAAAATACCTTCTAAATATAGGGTGTTTCTAACTCATTCGAATCTATTTATAAAAATGTGTTCACAGGCCTTCCTGGTGGCTCAAGGGGTTAAGACGCAACCTGTGACGCTATCTGCAGCCACTGCAGCACGAATTCAATCTGTTGTAGGGCAGGGAGAGGGGCAGCCCAAACCCCGCAAACCTGCCTACTCTAAATGGGTTCTGCCATCCGCCGCATCAACACAAAACATAGGAGACTTTAATGGGAAGTAACTTTAATAAAACTAGGAAACAATACAGGTAAGGCAAAGAGTCTAGTTTCTAAATGAAGCACCCAAAGTGACCCGTCCCCTCGTGGGTAAAAGTCCATCCAGATGGGATTGGCCCAGAGCACGGCCCCAAAGCCTGCCACGAGTCTAAAGCACCTTCCAGTGGGGACCCACAGAAAAGGGTCAGAAACAACCAGACAAGCCCGGAAGGAAAAGAGCAAAATCAACATCAAGATAAAAGCTGCCATTGTCACCTCCCCACGGGTCTCACCCACATCTGTGTCACCCAGTCCATGACCAAAAGACAAGCGCAGTTTCTTCACGTGTCTCTTGGCTCCACGCGCCTCCTCCAGGTCTCCTGGCTCCATCCTGCTTCCTTCCTTCCTCAGTCTCTTCTGCAGCTTCTCCTCTTCCTGCTCAGCTCCACCCTTTCCTGGGGACCACCCTGTTACAAATCCCCGGGCAGGGAGCTACCCACATGGCGCAGCAGACCTCTCCTGTCTCGCCCACTGCTTCCCTCAGCAGTGTATTTCAATAGATCCACCTGTTCTGTTCCCCACTCCATCTCTGGTGAATCCTCTCACCCACCCCCACACCTCTGGCCTGTACCCCAGTTCTTGTTAGCATAGGTAAATAAATCTTTTTTTTTTTAAAGAGGCATGTATTTTTATTTATTTATTTATTTGTTTGTTTGTTTTGTTTATACAAGCACTGGGTACAGTCAGAAGCGCGGGAGGGTGACAGAATTCACCAGAGCCAGAGCGGGGAGCAGAGCAGGCAGAAGGACCGAAGTACACTGCTGAGGGAGCAGCGGGCACTGCAGGAGAGGTCTGCGTGCCATATGGGACCCTCCTCCAGTGGCCGGGGAGCAGCCGGGGATCGAACTGGCGCCACAGAGGCTGTGGGCAGCTTCGCAACCCAGCGCTCAACCGTTGCGCCACCGGAGAGGCCCCGGTAAACAAATCTTTAAAAAAAAAAAATGTGTTCAAATGGCAAGTTGACTGTGTCCTCAACCAAGAGGGTTGAGGTTAGTCAAATCCTGATAAGAAATCAAGTCTTATTATTTTTTTTTTTTTAATTTACTAAGAAGTCAAGTCTTGAGAACTATTTATTTTGTTTTTTTCTAAGATCTATTTATTCATGCATACAAGAGCTGGGGTACAGATCAGAGGTGTGGGGGGCTGAGAGGATTCACCACAGACAGAGTGGGGAAAAGAACAGGTGGATTGACTGAAATGCACAGCTGAGGGTTGCAGCAGGGGAGACAGGAGAGGTCTGCTGCACCATGTGGGTCATTCCCGGGCCAGGGGTCAAACTCGTGCTGCTGAGGCTACTGTAGCTTTACAGTGCTGTGCTTAACCGCTTGCCTCACCAGAGAGGCCCTATTTTGGTTTCTTTTTTTAATGTTCATTACTGAGTCACAACTTGATTTTCACATCTTTATGAGTGTGTAAAACTTCACTATAAATAGTACTTTAATTTCATCCTTTTTTCCTTCTTTATAGTCACAATAGCCCTTTGAGGAATGCAGGCACTAAAAATTCTATGAAGAAGTAAACAGGATGAATTGGGTAATTTGTCCAGAGTAACCCAACTTCCAAGGGGTGCATGTCTGGCTGCCTGCCAGGAGCTTCCTCCCGGGGCCCACCCAGTGCTAGGGCCCTCCAGGACCATCAGTAAAAGAATGCAGCTGTGGCAACTGGACCCTGGTTGTATTCCAGGGGAGTGTGTGTTAAAAGAAAGGCCTGGGGGCTGGCATAACCTTTCTTTGCAAACACTAATTCTGAGTCTCTGTGGAAGTTTAGGCAAATCACTGACACTCTAAGGCTCAGTATCCACATCTGGAGAATGGAATAACAAGACTTCTCCTGAGGGTTGCTATGAAGCTATCTGCAGTGGATAAGCCTGTAATAGGTTCTGTGTAAATGCTGACTGTCATCGTGAATGTGATTAGGTCCTCGGGATTAGATTACTTTACAGTCAATGTTTCAGACACCGGTTTTGACCCCAGGCTGTTCTTCTTTAGCACATGTTTGCTTTTTTAAAAAAGATCTATTTGTTTATGCATACAAGAGCTGGGGCACAGGCCAGAGGGGCAGGAGGGTGAGAGGATTCACCAGAGACCAGGTGGGGAACAGAACAGGTGGTTGACTGAAATCCACTGCTGAGGGTTGTAGCAGAAGAGACAGGAGAGGTCTGCTGCGCCATGTGGGTCAGCTCCCTGGCTGGGGATGGAACTCATGCTACAGTGGCTGCAGATTGTCTCATAGTGCTGAGACTCAACCCCCTGCACCACCAGGGAGGCCCCTCTTTTATCACATGTTAAGGGAATGTCAAGCACAGTTCTAGGTGAAGGGACACAACCATTAGACAGAATAGTCATGGCGTCTGGCTCGCAGAGACCTTACAGGCTAGAGGTCAGTCCCTAGAAGCTTGCTTAACACAAGGGCACCTGAAAGTGTATTGATAGTAGGAGACTGCTACTTTGTCTTTATAGTTCCTTTTTCCTTTCAAAGATTTTATTAATTTTGGGCCCCCCTGGTGGCGCAAGGGGTTAAGATGCAAACTATGAAGCTATCCGCAGCCACTGCAGCACGTGTTCGATCCCTAGCCAGGGAGCTACCCACATGGCACAGCAGACCTCTCCTGACTTACCGCTGCTCCCCTCAGCAGTGTATTTCAGTCAATCTGCCTGTTCAGTTCCCCATTCTGTCTCTGGTGAATCCTCTTACCTCCCACACCTCTGGCCTGTACACCACCTCTTGTATACATAAATAAATAAATCTTTAAAAAAAAAAAGATTTTATTAATTTTGCATAGATGAACTGGGGTATAGGCCAAAGGTGAGGGGGGTGAGAGGATTCACCACAGACAGAGTAGGGAGCAGAACAGGCATATTGACTGTAATACACTGCTGAGGGGAGCAGCGGGAGAGACAGGAGAGGTCTGCTGCACCATGTGTGGGTCATCTCCTTGGCTGGGAATTGAACCCAGGTCCTTGTGGTGGTAGCACTGAGACTTAACCCCTAAGCCATCAGGGAGGCCCAACTTCATTTTCATAGTTCTATGGGGAAATGCAGGCCCCATTCCCTCTTCAGTGATGGGAGCCCTCTCATCTACTCTTCACTGCTGGGACTGCCTCTGTGGTCCTGTAAAGTCAGAGGGCCAACAGCACCACGGAGAAATCAGGACAGGGGGAGGGTGTCAGAATCAGAGCAAAGAAGTTGGGTGGGGTGGGAACATGAAAGCTAGGCTCCATAATATGCTCAGAATTGGCCTTCCCCACTTTAGCATGTGGGTTAGTTCTAGATCAGATCCATCGAGGCCCTGAAGGCTCATGAGAAACTTTTTCCACTCCCTTAACTATCTAGAAGAAAGAAAATTGGCAGGGGGAAGGGAGGGGGTCATCCAGAATTAGAATACAATCTTTCTCTTAGAGAAACTAATTACAGAGTGTCTGGTCTTTGTCACAAGTCACCCTCTTTTTTCCATGAAGTTACAGGCCCCTGTCTCATTCCTTAACTCCAGATACATACTCCCATTTTTCCTTGCTGACCTTGGAATCCCTGTCTTTGTAGAGTCAGGCTTTATATACTGTACATACATAATTAAATGTGTTTTTCTCCCACCAACCTACCTGATGCTGTTCCAATTGTTGTGTTTGATAAGGCTGATTCTCCAGAGGGAAAAATCCAGAGGGGTATGAGGGAATTTTCCCTTCTCCCCTACAAAGTATTAAATAGGGCCTCCCCGGTGGCGCAGCGGTTGAGCGCTGGGTTGCGAAGCTGCCTGCAGCCTCTGCGGCACCGGTTCGATCCTGGCTGCTCCCCGGCCACCAGAGGAAGGTCCCACATGGCGCGCAGACCTCTCCTGCCGCCCACTGCTCCCCTCAGCAGTGTACTTCGTCAGTCTGCCTGCTCTGCTCCCCACTCTGCGCTCTGGTGAATTCTCTCACCTTTCCGTGCTTCTGACTGTACCCAGTGCTTGTATAAATAAATAAATCTTAAAAAAAAAAAAAAGATTTCTTCAGGGAACCCATATGCAATTTAGTGTTCGCATTTTTCACCTGTATCAATTGTGTAGACTTTCTAGAAGACAAGGTTCCAATATCATGAAATGCCTTAAAATATGCATATTAAAAAATACATATCCTTTAATCCAGCAAGTGCATTTCTAGGATTTTACCAGAAATATATACAGAGACATGTGAAAGGATGTTTATCATCACGTTACTTCAGTAACAAAAAGTATAAACACACTACATGGCCAATAGCAGAGGAGTAATAATTTAATGTGTAAGAATAAATTCCACATAACCATTAAAAATCACCTTGTGGGGGCCGCCCTGGTGGCGCAAGGGGTTAAGATGCAGCACTATGAAGCTGTCCGCAGCCACGGCAGCACAAGTTTGATCCCGGCCAGGGAGCTGATCCACATGGCGCAGCAGACCTCTCCTGTCTCGCCTGCTGCTCCCCTCAGAATTTCAGTAGATCCACCTGCTGTGCTCCCCACTCTGTCTCTGGTGAATCCTTTCACCCCTTCATACCTCCGGCCTGTACCCCAGCTCTTGTATGCATAACTAAATAAATCTTTAAAAAATCACCTTGTAGGGCCTCCCTGGTGGCGCAGCGGTTGAGCGCTGGGTTGTGAAGCTGCCAGCAGCCTCTGCAGCGCCGGTTCGATCCTCGGCTGCTCCCCGGCCACCAGAGGAGGGTCCCACATGGCATGGCAGACCTCTCCTGCCACCCGCTGCTCCGCTCAGCAGTGTACTTTGGTCCTTCTGCCTGCTCTGCTCCCCGCTCTGGCTCTGGTGAATTCTCTCACCCTCCCGCGCTTCTGACTGTACCCAGTGCTTGTATAAATAATAAATAAATCTTTAAAAAAAAAAAAATCACCTTGTATAAGAATATTTATTAGCATAAGAAAATATATGCACTAAATTACATAGAAATAATTCAACTTCGGGCCTCCCTGGTGGCGCAGCGGTTGAGCGCTGGGTTGCGAAGCTGCCCATGGCCTCTGCAGCGCCGGTTCGATCCCCGGCTGTTCCCCGGCCACCGGAGGAGGGTCCCACATGGCGCGCAGACCTCTCCTGCCGCCCGCTGCTCCCCTCAGCAGTGTACTTCGGTCCTTCTGCCTGCTCTGCTCCCCGCTCTGGCTCTGGTGAATTCTCTCACCCTCCCGCGCTTCTGACTGTACCCAGTGCATGTATAAACAAAACAAACAAACAAATACATAAATAAAACATGCCTCTATATGAAAAAAAAAAAAAAAAAAACAAGAAATAATTCAACTTCACAACGATTTATGGAGCGTGATAGTGTTTATACAAAGAGAAGCTATAGAAGCATTGAAAAACACTTTAACTAGTGATTACCTTTGATAGGTAGAATTAGGGTGGTTTTTGTTGTGTTTTCCTGCTTTCTAAATGTTATACAGTCAGCTGTTATTTCCTGTGTAATTAAGAAAACAATCATTCTCTGTTGTTTTGGTTTTTTTTAAAGAAAAGGTGAAGGGAAGGAGTGTAATTTACAGCAAGGAAAACTATCCATTAACATGAGAAACAGAGGAAAAAATGGAAAATGTTCCCCTTGGGTAATTGGTCAATTTGCTGTAATTACTCAGAAATTGTGTCTTTGTTGTGGGTTGAATTATATCCACCAAAAGATTTATCAAAGCCTTAACCTCAGATCTGTGAATGTGATCTCATTAGGAATAAAGTTCTTTGCAGGTGCAGTTAGATAAGGTCAGAACAGATTAGAGTGGACCCTAAATCTGCTCACAGGTGTCCTTAAAAGAAGAGACACAGGGTCTCCCTGGTGGCACAAGGGGTTAAGTCTCAGCACTAGGAAGCTATCAGTAGATGGCGCAGCCTCAGGGTGTAACAGGGTGGTCCCCAGGTGCACCTCTCCCCACCCTGTAACAAGGGGACCTCTGCTGTCTAGCCCCTGCTCCCCTCAGCAGTGTATTTCAGTAGATCAGCCTGTGCTGCTCCCCACTCTGTCTCTGGTGAATCCTCTCAACACCTCTCCACCCCAGCTCTTAAAAATGCATAAATAAATAAAATAAATCTTAAAAAAGAAAAAAACCCTCCATTACTCCCCATCTCCATTAGTGCCCCCTACGGGGTAAGGTAAAAAAGGATCAGGCTTTTCTGCCCTCCGCCATTAGGACAGATGATGGAACCCTGCGGTGCTGAATGCATGCCTGATGGCGGGCACCTGGAGTGGGGTGTGGGCCTAGGTAGATGGGATTCACCTGGGCTCATACTGAGCTTATAAGGGCGGTGTCACAGGGACGCCAGCAGAAGCAGAAAAGCAGAAGCAGAACCATGAGAGGAGCAGGGAGCAGAGACCACCAGAGAACACCGGGGAGCCCAGAAAGGGTGAAGACTTGCTGGGGCTAGGAGGCCTGCCAGCCTCCCGACCCCCCGGCACCCCTGCCTGCCGTGTGCTTGGTAAATCCCAATAAAATCCTGAAAAGCCACTGAGGGCTCCAGGACTCTGTTCTCCTTCACCCTGTCTGTTTGGGTCATAGGGAACCTGCTCTGTGCCCATTCCTGCTGCTACACCCCCAAAGTCACCCCAAGTAAAGACTTTGAAGACAAGGTAGCTTCCCACTCCTTCCAAACCACTTGCTCCCCCATGCCCGCTGAATGGAAATTTTGGAGGGTCACTGGCTGCAGGGAAAGCTCTGGGAGAAACAGGTTATACTTCTGAGCCTCAATTTCCCCACCGGAAAAATCGAGACAATATCGCCTGTGTTTCTTAGAGTTACTTAGATAACTGGGTCAAAGACACTCATATTTGTCATACATTATCTTTGAAATTGGGATGTGCCCACAACCAAGGGCATCTTCCCTTCAGTGTATGTGAAACCACCTTTTTCTTTGACTTTGCCCACTTCCCGCCTCCAGCAGGGTCAGTTGCGCCCCCTGCTGCCCCACGGCTCACACCCCCTGCCCCTGTTGCCAGAGCCAAAGGTGCCCTCAGCAGTAATGGTCTTAGCTGCTTCTGTGTTTTCTCCCACTTCTGACCTGCCTCATCACAGCCATCTTGTGAGGGTCTCACCTGCACCCACCTGCCAAGAGGGCGGCAACCTCCAGGGAAGATAAGCAGCTGGTAACCCCGACCTCCATCTGCATAGTAACGCAGGTATTTTTTTTTAAGATTTATTTATGCATACCAGAACTGGGGTACAGGCCAGAGGTGCGGGGTGGGGGGGGTGAGAGGATTCACCATAGACACAGTGGGGAGCAGAACAGGCAGACTGACTGAAATACACTGCTGAGGGGAGCAGCGGGCGAGTCAGGAGAGGCCTGCTGTGCCATGAGGGTTGCTCCCTGACCAGCCGGGGATTGAACTCGTGCTGCAGAGGTTGTGGGATAGTTTCATAGTGCTGTTGCTTAACCCCTTGTGCCACCAGGGAGGCCCTAATGTCTTCATTCTTATTTTATTCCAAACAAAAGATCTTATACATTTCTTACTGAACTATCCTACCAATGCAGAAGTATAGATATGAGAAAAATTAATCTGATAAAATGTACGCAACTATCCAGATAGCAGTCATCTGTCAAGGAGTATGGCGCTGGGAGAGTTTGGAGATGTGTGCCATCCACGTGTGATTCCTCAAAGGCCCAGTCTGGTTCTTCCCCACGTGTCCTGTGGACCTGGACCTGACTCAATGACCAGTTTTTATCCAAAGTTGCTGGGGAACAGGAGCTTCTGCCTTTGTTTCTGGGCTGGGAATCCCTCGCTCCTGAAAGTCTTGCGAGAAGAGGTAGTGCCGGCCTGAGTCAAGGGCACACAGGTGATGGTGGAGGAAGGGCGAGAGGGGAGCCAGCGTCTCCATTCCTTAGGACTGTTCCTTGTGTTGCAAAACATAAGGCATTCCTGGCCTCCACCCACAAAATGCCAAATGTGCTCCTCCAAGTCACTGAGGCAGCCAAAGAGAAACTGCCCACACACATTTCCATTGTCCTCTAGGGGAACATGGCTGTCCCTGCCAGAGAACTTGCCAGAACAAAGAGAAACTATAAATATAACACTAAAAAATACCCTTCCAATGGGAAGAAAGATCTACTTAAGTTCGGTATTCCAGCTCAACCGGTGTGCGGGGCAGCATGTCTACAAGTGCCTAGAAGAGTGCCTGGTGCACGTGGGGGCTCAGCGATAACATAAGAAGAGATGAACCCACTGGCCATCACACTGTGGAAGGCAACCCTTGTTCTCCCAAACTTTGCTTTCATGCTTGTAGTTTCTTTAAGAATTTTTATTTAAGCATACAAAAGCTGGAGTGTAGGCCAGAGGTATGGGGGGTGAGAAGAGTCACCAGAGACAGAGCAGGGAGCAGAACAGGCAGATCTACTGAAATACACTGCTGAGGGGAGCAGCGGGCGAGACAGGAGAGGTCTGCCGCACCCTGTGATTCAGCTCCGTGACTGGGGATGGAACTCGTGCTGCAGTATGGCTGGTACTAGCTTGATAGTGTGGAGACTTTAACCATTATGCCACCAGGGAGGCCCCATACTTGTAGTTTTAAATTTGATAACTTAGTGCTGTTGTATTCAAAGATTTCATTGCTGGGAGAGCTGAATCTTTCTTTAATCAACAGTTTACACTCAGGGGCCTCCCTGGTGGCGCAAGGGGTTAAGTCTCAGCACAATGAAGCTTTCCACAGCCACTGCAGCAGGAGTTGGATCTCCACCAGGGGGCTGATCCACACAGAGCAGCAGACCTCTCCTGTCTCACCCACTGCCCCCCTCAGCAGTGTATTTCAGTCAATCCTCCTGTTCTGCTCCCCACTTTGTCTCTGGTGAATCCTCTCATCCCCTCCCACACCTCTGTTCTCTCTCCCTGGACTCATCTCTTCTGCCCTTAGGTTAAGGCTACTGACTTTGTAAGTCTACAGAAAAGCAGCCTTACGAGTTTGTCTCCATTCTTAATGGATCTGGAAGAGGAACCTGTTATTGGTTACATCCATCAGGTGGAAATGTACCAGAGGCTTAAACGGGTGACTGTAGCAGAAATGTCTTTATTTTCTCAACAGATATTTACTTCTTATTATGAGAAGTGGTGGGCGGTACAACACAAGGGTTGAGAACAGAGCCTCTGAAGCCAGATTTCCTGGGTCCACAATCTGACCCATGTACTTACTTGCTCTGCAGCCTTCAACAATATCATTAACCTCCTCCTCGCCTCTGAAATGCGGCTAACACCCACCCTATTGTAACAGGGAGGTCCCCAGGAAAGGGGGAGTTTCCCTGCCCCACCCAAGGGAGGGTGGAGCTGAGCAGGAAGAGGAGAAGTGGCAGAAGAGACTGAGGAAGGAAGCAGGATGGAGCCAGGAGACACGTGAAGAAACTGCGCTTGTCTTTTGGTCGTAGACGGGGTGACCCAGATAAGGGTGAGACCCATGGGGAGGTGACCATGGCAGCTTTTATCTTGATGTTGATTTTGCTCTTTTCCTTCCGGGCTTGTCTGGTTGTTTGTGACCCTTTTCTGTGGGTCCCCACTGGAAGATGCTTTAGACTTGTGGCAGGCTTTGGGGCCTTGCTCTGCGCCAATCCCATATGGATGGACTTTTACCCACGAGGGGACGGGTCACTTTGGGTGCTTCATTTAGAAACTGGACTCTTTGCCTTACCTGTATTGTTTCCTAGTTTTATTAAAGTTCCTTCCCGTTAAAGTCTCATGTGTTTTGTGTTGATGCGGCGGATGGCAGAACCCATTTAGAATAGGCAGGTTTGCGGGGTTTGGGCTGCCCCTCTCCCTGTCCTATAACACTATGAGGTGTTTTATGAAGATTAGCTGGGGCAGTGAGCACTGATCACAACGGCGCGTAACCCAGAGGAAGCAGTAACTCATGCCTATTGTTACTACTGAAAGCCTAAAATACAGCCCTTTCTAGGCACTTGGGATAGAGCAGTGAAAAAAAAAAAACATAAAATTCATTGTCGCCCCCTTCCCACCCCAGGCTGACTTGGGGAAGGCCGAGGCCTAGTTAGAAACAGATTTGTTAATCCCTGAAGCCAAACACACAAGTGAGGCTGGGCCCAGAGAAATCCCATCTCTTAACTGCGGTCACTCTGAACAAACAGGTTGGAAAAGCAGGGGATAGATGACCCCGGTTTTTAATTGCCAAGAAACTCTAGTTTCTAGAAATACCTGGGGGCTGAGGGGTCGCCAACCTAAAAGTCCAGACCTCCTTTCTGTCCTGCATTTTGAGGCTACGGGGCGGGTGGGCGGGCAGTGAAGGCCCAGGGCACATTCAGCCGGGGGCAGACAACTGCACTTTTGAGGCCTGACCTCGAGGTGGCGCCCCTGCTGTTCCTCTGGAACCACTGGACCAAAAGACTCCAGAGAGTCTGGCAAATGGAGGAGAGTGTCATCCAATGGAGGAGGGTGCCCAGAAGGCTGGCCTGGACCCCTCTGATCCACCCCTGAAAGGGGCATTTCCCAAGCCTAAGAGTACTGCTATGTCATCAGTGTGCTCCAGGCTTATCTTAAAATCGATTTTTAATTCCTATCCCCCAATCCAGAGTGACCTGGGTTTAAATATTACCCCCTCGGGCCTCCCCGGTGGTGCAGCGGTTGAGCGCTGGGTTGTGAAGCTGCCCGCGGCCTCTACGGTGCTTGTTTGATCCCCGGCTGCTCCCCGGCCACCAGAGGAGGGTCCCACATGGCGCGCAGACCTCTCCTGCCGCCCGCTGCTCCCCTCAGCAGTGTACTTCGGTCCTTCTGCCTGCTCTGCAACCCGCTCTGGCTCTGGTGAATTCTCTCTCCCTCCCGCGCTTCTGACTGTACCCAGTGCATGTATAAACAAAAACAAACAAACAAAACAAAATAAATAAATAAAAACATGCCTCTATTAAAAATATATATATATAAAAAAAATTACCCCCTCATTTCTTTTTTTTTAAAGATTTATTTATGCATCCAAGAGCTGGGGTGCAGGCCAGAGGTGCGGGAGATGAGAGGATTCACCAGAGACAGAGCGGGGAACAGAACAGGCAGACTGACTGAAGTCCACTGCTGAGGGGAGCAGGAGGTGAGATAGGAGAGGTCTGCTATGCCGTGTGGGTAACTCCCTGGCTGGCCGGATTGAACTCGTGCTGCAGAAGCTGCGGACAACTTCACAGTGCTGTGCTTAAGCCCTTGCACCACCAGGGAGGCCCACCCCCTCATTTCTTGATAAAACAATTCGAATCTAGTCTAACCAGTAATCCTTCCATGACGCGACTTGGAAAGTCTGAGCAAAATGCACTCTGAGTGTTTATAGGGCAAAGCTACATCTAACATCTTTAGGAGAAGGATTTTAAGCAAGGTTAGATTGGAGCCAGTAATGCTTTAAGCATCCCATTTCTTGCAGCCCGGCTAGTCCCCCAGAGGAGGGTCCCCAAGAGGAGGATCCCCCAGTGGCGGGCTCCCACAGTGGTGGGCTCATCAGGAGGCAGAGCTGCAGGTGGTCTGAGGCCACTGGCTAGATTCGGGATTCCATTCATTTCTGGACCACCGCTCCACCAAACACTGGATCTGTGCAAGCAGGCTGAGGCTTGTCTGCAAGTCTGTCTTTATTCCTGGCCTCCATGAATGCATCTAGTTTTCTGAAGATGACAGAAGGTGGAGAATCAGCCCAGCAAAGCAGAGTGCTCAAGAGGACTGTTCTGAGACTACAGCAGTCTGGCCCAGAGCAGAGCCTGTGAAATTGGGCCCAGCAGGGCCAAGGCTGCCTTGAGGACAATCCAGTGAGAGAGAGAGAGAGTGTGTGTGTGTGTTTTCCCCGAGCAGGGCATAATAGATCCATTCCTTCCATTCTCAATCCACCAGACCCTTCCCCAGCTCAGATGTGGGAAGCATTCCCCTCTCCTCTTAATTTATGCCATCAGCATCAGCTGGCAAATGAATCCCATGTTTCATTTATCGCCTTCCCTTCCCCGAAAAAAAGGTCATTCATTTTATGATCAGGCTAACATACGTTCACTTTTGAGAAAAGCAAATAAATGTTTAATAAAATTCTGAGTCTCCTAAGACATTGGCTTTATAGCTTCCTGGCTGAGAAAGGCGCATTTGCGAGGCTGAGAAGCTGAAGAAATGGCTGCAATGACTCCGAGTAGCATTCGTCCATCAGGAAATAAAAATATTCTGCCCCTATATTGCTCAGGGAAAACGACCCATTAGAAAGAGGAATAGGACTTTGAAAAACCTGCGCTCGCGTCACTCCTGATTTGCCAGGGCTGTTCAGGGGACAGTGAGAGCCCAAAGAAGTAACTCCAGTGCCATGGAGACCCGGCTGAGAAAAACAGATCATGTGTAACTTCCCCCGAAATGAAATCGTTTGCTACTGCCTTGCCAGCTGGGGGCGTGGGGTGGGGTGGGGGGGTGCGGTGAATTCTTGAATGGGACGCCTGTGGTGGGGACCATCAGAGGTGGCTCTTTTGGGGTAACTGTCCTGACAGGCTGAGAAAATGCATCAGGTATTAGGCAAAGTCAGCAGCTACCTGCTCCTGGGATGGGTGTTTCCAGTAGTTTCCGAGGACTCCAAATGAAGGAATGAAGATTTTATTGGCAGGCAAAGCCATGCTAGCTTGAATGTCCATTCCCAGTTTGTTTTATTCTTGCCGCTTTGGTTATTATTTTTTTAAAATCACCTTCATTCTCTTTGCTCAGAGTGAAGAAAGTCATTGATTTTCTTATCAAGATGCCAGGTGAGACTTTTTTCACAAATTTCGGGGCACACAGCCAATCTGTTACCATTGTCTGGCCTCCCCATTTTTAGCTGCAATCATTTTTATCATAAGGTGAGCCAGCTGGGGATGTTTTCCAGATTGTATGCATAAGTACTGCCTTTTGCTGGTCAAGTAAATGATAAGAGTCTTTATTTCGTGATTGCATGAGAAAGGATCTGTAACAATGATCAAAATAAAGCTTGTTAGATCAATTTTTGTAGTAATGCCTTGGTTCCCGAAAATTTGATTAAAGTGAAAATTAAGTCAAATTAATCAGAGTCCAAATGAGGAAGAAAGGAAATTCTAGGGGAAGTGGGGGTATTGGGAGGTGCAGAACCACAGATACAGTAAAAGAAAAGAAATTAAAGTATAAAGCCACAAAGAAACAAATCAAATCACCTTGCCTGTTTTCTCTGGAAATAGACATGGATACACCTGACTCATTGAGAATCATAATGTCAGTTGTGGGTAACTCTGTTGATGAGAGAAGACCTCAGTCCTATCTCTGTATTTTTCCCATCCCTGGTACATGTGTTTATTTTTATTAAATTTGTGATATAATTCATATGCCACACAATTCATCCTTTCAAATAAGTGTACAATTCAGAGAACTTTAGTCTATTCACCAGGTTGTGAAACCATCACCACCATGTAATTCCAGAACATTTTCATCATCCCTAAAAGAAGGCCCATACCAATTGGCCGTCACCCCCACGCTCTCCCCCTTCCTATCTCCTGGCAACCACTAATCTACTTTCTGTCTCTATGAATTTGGCTCTTCTGGACATTTCATATCAGTGAAATCATACAATATGTGGTCTTTTGTGTCTGGTTTTTTTTCACTGCATCATTTAAAAAAATATATGGTAATATATAAAACACATGCAATTTACCATTTACCTTTTTTTTTTTTTTAAAGATTTATTTTTATTTATTTATACAAGCACTGGGTACAGTCAGAAGCGCGGGAGGGTGAGAGAATTCCCCAGAGCCAGACCAGGGAGCAGAGCAGGCAGAAGGACCGAAGTACACTGCTGAGGGGAGCGGCGGGCGGGAGAGGTCTGCGCCATGTGGGACCCTCACCCAGTGGCCAGGGATCAAACCGGCGCTGCAGAGGCTGTGGGCAGCTTCGCAACCCAGCGCTCAACTGCTGCGCCACCAGGGAGGCCCTACCATTTACCTTTTTAACCATAGAGTTCAGTGGCAGGAAGTGCATTCACATGGTTGTACCACCAACACCATCTCCAGAACCTTTTCATCACCCCCCAAAAGGAATTCTGTCTCCATTAAACCACCACTCTGCCTCCCCCGCTGCCTTCCCCTGGCAAGCATCTTTACTTTCTGTCTTCGTGAATTTATCTACCTTAGGGACTTAGTGTAAGTGGACTCATGCAGTGTTCGTCCTCTTGTGTCTGGCTTATTTCACTTGGCAAAATGTCTGCAAGCTTCATGTTTTGGCTTGAGCCGTGGCTTCCTTTCTCTGTAGACAGGATGCTGTTCCATTGAGTTTATATGTCACATTTGGGTTTTCCATCGATGAGCTGATGGGCCTTG
Source organism: Talpa occidentalis (assembly GCF_014898055.3). Lineage (NCBI taxonomy): Eukaryota > Metazoa > Chordata > Mammalia > Eulipotyphla > Talpidae > Talpa > Talpa occidentalis. The sequence continues at coordinate 125,724,666 of NW_023605083.1, read as the reverse complement.
GGTTACCACTTTTTATTTTTTTAAAGATATATTTATTTATGCATACAAGAACTGGGGTACAGGCCAGAGGTGCAGCGGGTGAGAGGATTCACCAGAGACAGAGGGGAGCAGAACAGGCAGAATGACCGAAATACACTGCTGAGGGGAGCAGCGGGCGAGTCAGGAGAGGTCTGCTGTGCCATGTGGGTCACCTCCCTGGCTGGGGATTGATCTTATGTTGCAGTGGCTATGGATAGCTTCATAGTGCTGCACTTTAATCCCTTGCACCACCAGGGAGGCCCCTAAAGATTTATTTATTTATGCATACAAGAACTGCGGTACAGGCCAGATGTGTGAGGGGGAGAGGATTCACCAGAGACAGAGTGGGCAACAGAACAGGCAGATTGACTAAAATACACTGCTGAGGGGAGCAGTGGGCAAGACAGGAGAGGTCTGCTGTGCCATGTGGGTAGCTCCCTGGCTGGGGATCAAACTCGTGCTGCAGTGGCTGTGGATAGCTTCATAGATTGCATCTTAACCCCTTTGCGCAAACAGGGAGGCCCTCAGTGTTCTCCTTCCTATGAATAAAATAATAACAGTTACTAAAATGATAGTTATTATTCGCACTAACCTGTTTTAAGAGTTTACTGAGTTCCAGGCACTGTACTGGGCTCCTAATGTGCATTATTCTGTTTAATCACCTTAATAACCCTATGGTTGGTGTTATGATCAGTCCCATTTTACAGATGACAAATTACAAGTCAAGAAAATTGCCCCGTATCACAGAATTGCCCCAATACAGTTAGACTTATTGTTTCTCAAACATACTGGATGACTTAGTCCAGAATAGTCTCCATATCTTCACATAGATATGCTGAGCTGGAATGTCACCCCCTCATAGATGTCTTCCCTCTCCACCCTACCCTAAAGTAGAATTGTATGTGGCACTGGCATATAGTTGGTGCTCAAAATTTATTGACTAAGTAAAATATCCCATAGACATCCTCATCCCCCCAAATTTGCTTCTCCCATTCCCAGAGTCCAGAATATTTTCTCTGCTGGCTCAAGTCCTCTCCCCGACTCCCTCCCATGGCTACCTTCTCTGAGCACATACAAGACTCTTAGCCCTCACCTGTTGAGCTGTTCCAGTGCCTTCAATCCTGGAATAATCCTGCCTTTCATGCCAAAGCTAACAATTGATTTCTCCTTTTGCACATTCAACAACCAATCTCTCTTGAGTCTCTACTCCATTATGTTAGGTATGTAGGAAGGGGATGAATAAGATGCAATTCTACTCTCAAGGGACTCTCCACTGGCAGATGAAGCAGATGTGTAAATAAGCAAATACAAAGCAGTGGGAGAAGTGCAAAACAAAGACACACGTGATCACTGGGGCAACACAGTAACCAAAAATAAAGAGATGCATATGCAACACTTGGGGGAGACCCAGAAGAGCAAACCCAGACAGAAGATGCTGCTGCCACAAATGGGTCAAAATTCACCATCAGCCTATTTTGAAAGATGTGTAGTGGTGCGTTCACATCCTGGTTCCTTCATGTAGTAGCTCCGTGACCTTGGGCAAATTACATAACCTGTGAACCCCTAGGGGAAATAATACCTGCTCCAGAGTGGTGCTGTGAGGATTAAGTGAGATAACACCCTTCAATGTAGATACTTAACCAGTGATGCTTTTAAATTGCTATTAAGAAATTGAACACAGGGTCTCCCTGGTGACCTAGGGGTTAAGTGTCAGTGATAGCAAGCTATCGCCAGCCACTGCAGGATAAGTTCAGTCCCAGCCAGGGAGCTACCCACATGACGCAGCGGACCTCTCCTGTCTCCCTCACTGCTCCCCTCAGCAGTGCAATTCAGTCCATCTGCCTGTTCTGCTCCCTACTCTGTCTCTTGTGAATCCTCTCACCCCCCTGCACCTCTTGTCTACACCCCAGTTCTTGTATGCATAAATAAATAAAAATAAATCTTCTTAAAAATTATGCAAACCAGGGCCTCCCCGGTGGCGCAGCGGTTGAGCGCTGGGTTGCGAAGCTGCCAGCAGCCTCTGCAGCGCCGGTTCGATCCCCGGCTGCTCCCCAGCCACCGGAGGAGGGTCCCACATGGCGCGCAGACCTCTCCTGCCGCCCGCTGCTCCCCTCAGCAGTGTACTTCGGTCCTTCTGCCTGCTCTGCTCCCCGCTCTGGCTCTGGTGAATTCTCTCACCCTCCCGCGCTTCTGACTGTACCCAGTGCTTGTATAAACAAAACAAACAAATGAATGAATAAATAAATAAATAAATAAATAAATAAATAAATAAATAAAAACATGCCTCTATTAAAAAAAAAAAAATTAAAAAATTATGCAAACCATACAAAACACAACAAAACAAAAACAGACAATTACAAACCAGAGACATCCTGCAGGGGAGGAGGAGGGAGAGGGATCAGAGGGAGGGAAGGAGGAGCACAGGGGACTGAGGTGATGGTGCACAGTTCATTGGGGAAGGAAACTCTACAGAGACTCCACCTGAGGCGGGGAGGGAAGCAAATATTGGTTAAAAATGAACAATGATGTAAAAAAAAAAATTAAAAGTCGTGCAAGTGGCGTGCGCTTCGCTATGTAAATACATCCTGAAAGTCCCTGGGTCTCTCCAACCTGTGGGCTTACATGGACCATATTCATCTTGTACCCAAATTTCACCGCCCCATTGCCCCCATCTGTTTCTGCAGACCGCTGTAAAGGGACCCCTAGGGAGCAGCTACAGCAGATCTGCACCACCTCCCACCCCTGCCCCTTCATGTTCCTATTTGAGAGGCACAATCACCTTTTCTCCAGGCCTTTGCCTTTGGCAGTCATTCAAAAAGGACACCCCCTTGCAGGTGACCTGCTTTTCCTGAACCAGAGAGGTGAGACTTGCGGTGGTAAAACTGGGAGAGTCCTTGGCAAACTGGGATAACTGGGCACCATGGCCCATTGCACAGGGTACTCTCAAAGTTGCAGGATGTTTATGTTCCCAGTGGGCTATCTCAGCTAAAGCCAGGCTGTGTTCCTCCCCACCCCGGGACTGGTGGATTGCAGGAGGGCTGGGTGAGCAGGATGTTTGTGTTTGAATTTGGGGAACTTGTTTCCTGGGTACCGGGGTGGTAAGAAAACTAACCAAAAGGTTGCCTGAGAAACAAGTCATGTGCACAGGTCTGGACCAGCGATGCTGGTTAGATGCTGCTTTGTGAAATGTGGAAACTGCAGTCCCCAGGGTGGGCTCCAGGTTCCAGGCAAGCAGGACAGAAACCTGGGGATAATGACCCCGAGCCAACAGGGAGAAGTCAATGAGTCCTCCCCAAACTGAGGCAAGTAGCCAAAGACATGGGAGCAAAACTAGGATTTGATGTTTGTAGGTTTGGGGGTACAGTTTCCTTAATCAGTCAGTGCTTGGTTTTGGTTCAGCTAAGCTTATCCCAAGCCAGTATTGATACTGGTTGATCACTTCTTTCTCTTTATTTTATTTTATTTATTTTTGAAAGATTTATTTATTTATACAAGCACGGGGTACAGTCAGAAGTGCGGGAGGGTGAGAGAATTCACCAGAGCCAGAGCGGGGAACACAACAGGCAGACTGACGAAGTACACTGCTGAGGGGAGCACGAGAGGTCTGCGTGCCATGTGGGACCCTCCTCCCGTGGCCGGGGAGCAGCCGGGGATCGAACCGGCGCTGCAGAGGCTGCGGGCAGCTTCGCAACCCAGTGCTCAACCGCTGGGCCACCAGGGAGGCCCTCTCTTTATTTTAAAGATTTATTTTTATTTATTTATGCATACAAGTTCTGGGGTACAGGCCAGAGGTGCGGGGTGAGGGAGTGAGAGGAGTCACCAGAGACAGAGTGGGGAGCAGAGCAAACAGATCTACTGAAATACACTGCTGAGGGGAGCAGCAGGGAGACAGAAGAGGTCTGCTGTGCCATGTGGATAAGATCCCTGGCTGAGGGTCAAACTCATGTTGCAGATAGCTTCATGGTACTGAGACTTAACCCCTTGTGGCACCAGGGAGGCCCTGGTTGATCGTTTCCTATATCATGTAACAGACTTTATTTTCCTTCCAGCTCTTGAAAGGTAGGTGACCCCCCAGGCTCCCTACGAGGTACCCCTTCTCTCCTCCATAACAGTTTGCTTTATCCATATACCCACCATTTTCATCTCAATGAAATGAGATGAAATTATATAGAATTATAGAATTATATCTAGAATTATATTATATCTAGAATTATATCTAGAATTATATCTAGAATTATATCTCCAGTGTCCATCTCTCTAGAGCTTCAGTCCCATTACAGACCGTCTCCTAGACATCTCCACCTCCTTATCCCATCCATCCTAGCAAATTCTGCCTCCCTAAATACGGAACACAGCAGGATGTAATCACAGACATTGTTAGCTTCGGGACAGGGACAGTGGAGAGGACGTGAACGGAGACATTCGCAGTCAGAGAGCTGTGGCGCACACCAGCGCATGGTGAATGGGAGGGGGGTGGATGAGATGTTCCTCCTTCCAGCTCTCAGGGTGCTGGACCTGTGCATGGTGAGCACAGGGCCATGGCTGCAGCCACCTGCAGGCTGCCTAGAGACTCGGGCCTGGAGGAGTTTGTGTCCTGGGTGCCCGAAGGAATGATCTAGATCTAGATCTAGTGTGCAGGCAAGAGTGAGAAAATGCGGGTGAGTGTGTGAAGGGCGTTCTGGTGCAGGCAGCTTGGAAACTCCACACATACTTTCAGTTTTTTATCCTTGAGGAAGTTTTTAAATAAAAAGATAGCCCTCCTATGCTTAAGGCTGCTAAGATCTTAAAGTCCATCATATATTACTTGACTTTTTACCTTGACTTAGGATATCTTTAGCCTCACTGATCTGGGCTGCTCTGTAAGGAGACCCCCCTCCTACATCTGGGTGATTTAAAAACAGAATTTGTAGGGGCCTCCCTGGTGGCTCAGGGGTAAAAGTCTCAGCACTATGAAGCTATCACCAGCCACTGCAGCATGAGTTCGAATCCTGGCCAGGGAGCTGACCCACATGGCGCAGCAGACCTCTTCTGACTTAACTGCTGTTCCCCTCACCAGGGTATCTCAGTGGATCCACTGTTCTGTTCCCCACTCTGTCTCTGGTGAGTCCTCTCACCCCTGCACCTCTGGCCTACACCCCAATTCTTGTATGCATAAATAAATGAAAATAAATCTTTACAAAATAAGAACATAATTTGTAGGTAATTATCTTTTATTTTTCCTCTATGGGCAGTAGGGCTTATGCCTCATATTAAAGCTGCTTCCCTTTTTTTTGTGACATTAGGGTCAAACCCACCTTAGTAATGGACACCACTGTAGGCAGATTTGGGGAGACTTTGAAACTCTTGTTTTACTTGAGGTTCCATATGCTTCGTGGCTCACAAAACAGAATGGCCCGCACTTCTGCAGCAGCAATGGTCGGTCTGCCCAAGGGCGCCACTGCGCTGACCTTGACCTCCCTGCCTCTACCAGAGTGAGGTTTGTCTCAGCTCAGTGGCCACAGCCACCAACTCCACGTGGAAAGCACTGCAGCCACCAAGCAGGTCCTAACCTCCCAGACATTCACATACTTGGGTGATTCAAGAGGTGTGGAAATGTGAGGTGCACAGTCCAGCAGCGCCTGGCTGTTGCGTGAAGTCACACTTTGCCGTGATTTTTTCTTTAAGATTTATTTATTTATTTTATACAAGAACCGGAGTACAGGCCAGATGCGCGGGAGGGGGAGAGGATTCACCAGAGACAGAGTGGGGGACAGAACAGGCAGACTGACTGAAATACACTGCTGAGGGGAGCAGCGGGCAAGTCAGGAGAAGTCTGCTGTGCCATGTGGGTAGCTCCCCACTGACAGGGATTGAACTGGTGCCGCAGAGGCTGCAGACAGCTTCACAGTGCGGCACTCAAAATGCCTGCGCCACCAGGGGAGGCCCACTTTGCCGTGATTTTGACATTACTAGGACTATGAAAAATGCAAGCAATGAAAAAGTATGATTGGATCCCGAATCCACAAGAAATTTTATAAGCACCTTTGTCAATGAAAGAAAAGCTCTAAATATAACTTAACTATAATTTCTGCCATTGTCAATGTTTGAGTGGTTATAAAAGCTTAATTTCTTAAAATCACCTACTCCTGCAAACAGTTTCTTGTCATTTAAAGAGATCATTGTTCAAGAGTCTTGATCAGGAATTGCAGGAGCTATTTAAAACCCAAAACTGAGAAAAAAAGTTAGGGATCAGGATTCCAGTTCAAGTTCTTTTTTTTTTTTTTTTTTTTTTAATAGAGGCATGTTTCATTTATTTATTTGTTTGTTTATGCATGCACTGGGTACAGTCAGAAGCGCGGGAGGGTGAGAGAATTCACCAGAGCCAGAGCAGGGAGCAGAGCAGGCAGAAGGACCGAAGGACACTGCTGAGGGGAGCAGCGGGCGGCAGGAGAGGTCTGCGCGCCATGTGGGACCCTCCTTCGGTGGCCGGGGAGCAGCCGGGGATCGAACCGGCGTCGCAGAGGCCGCGGGCAGCTTCGCAACCCAGCGCTCAACCGCTGCGCCACCGGGGAGGCCCAAGTTCTTTTTTTTTTTAAAGGGCTTTTTAGAAAGTGTTACAAATTCACTGTTCTTTTTTTTTTTTTTTTTTTTAAGATTTATTTATTTATGCATACAAGAACTGGGGTACAGGCCAGAGGAGCAGGAGGTGAGAGGATTCACCAGAGACAGAGTGGGGAACAGAACAGGCAGGCTGACTGAATATACTGCTGAGGGGAGCACTGGGCAAGGCAGGAGAGGTCTGCTGTGCCATGTGGGTACCTCCCTGGCTGGGGATCGAACTCATGCTGCAGAGGCTGTGGACAGCTTCACTGTACTGTGCTTAACGCCTTGTGCCACCAGGGAAGCCCACCAATTCACTGTGGGACATCTTCTCTAATGCTATATGTTTTAATTTTATTATAATTATATTCCATAAAGAAAACTTTGTTTTTTATACCACATTATTATGCCCTGTCATTATTCTATTACACATTGTCCCCTCTCATTATTCATTTAGTGTTTACTTGGTGCTATAATGTGAAACAGCAGATCAAGGTACAGATCTAACCCAGGCCCCTAACTGATTTGTGAGGAAACTGGGGCTCAGTCAAGGTTGAGTGAACTAAGGTCCAGAGCTAGTCACTTCCCTCCTCACCAGTCTTCTGTCCTGCTGAGCCCTCTCAGCAGGTCGTGAATTGTCCCTCTCTAGGGGACCCAAGTGCAAATCACGCTGACTTCTGTGTGTGTCTTACCACAGCCAGTCCATGTTCCTGCCCAAGCTGAGGGAACCTTCCACATGGTGACCTGAAGCACCAGGGACTCGCCATCCTGGCCTCCGTGGCAGCTGGATGTGCAGCCACATCCACGTCAGGCTTTGGACTAGAAGCCAGTAGGGTCACGGAGCCGTCACACTGTTGGTGGTGGGGCCAGGCAGCCCAGCCGCCATGCTGTCTTTACTGGTTCAGGTCTGTAGCCTGCTCCCCTCAGCAGCGTACTTTGTTCCTTCTGCCTGTGCTGCTCCCCGCTCTGGCTCTGGTGAATTCTCTCACCCTCCTGCGCTTCTGACTGTACCCAGTGCTTGTATAAATAAATAAATAAATCTAAAAAAAAAAAAAAAAAAGAACCCACACACTAAAAAAAAGAAATTTATTTTTCATGGTGCTGGAGGTTGGAAGTCTGAAATCCATGTCATTATGGTTGGTTCTGGAGAGAGCCCTTTTCTGGTAACAGACTAGCAGATATATGCATAATATTTAGCTCTCTGTATAGGACACACACACACATACATGCCTACCCATCTATATCTATCTATCTATCTATCTATCTATCTATCTATCTATCTATCTCTATATCTATCTATATCTATATCTACATATATATAGATGGGGGCACACACACAGATCTTGGTAGCACAGAGGGGAGGAAGCAAGATCTCCCTTTATTTTAAAGGGACATTGATTCTAGTCATGGGAGCTCCACCCTCATGATCGAGCTCATGTAATCCTAGTTACCTCCCAAAGGTCCCAGCTCCTAATAACCATCACATTAGCAGGTAGGGTTTCAACGTATGAATTTTGGGTGGTTTGGGGGAGGTCGGATATAAACATTCAATCCACAGGAGCATCTAACCGAGGTACTAACTTTACAGCTAAAGAAGAAACTGTTGTCCTAGCAAACCCCAACAACCAAAAGCAGTTGACCTACAGAATAACGCAATGGCCCGTGGAATACAGTGCTATGGAGCCCGCTGGACTGAGAGCTTGGATCCCTTTTATACTCGGGACCAGCAGCTCCAGAGGCGTCCGCTGCCGCCTCATGAGTTCCTTTTCTGTTGAAATGAGTCTGAGTCAGTTTCTGTTCCTTGCAACTAAAAACTCCAACACAGGGCCTCCCTGGTGGCCTAGGGTTTAAGTCTCAGTGCTATCACCGCGATGGCCTGAGTTCAATCGCCAGCCAGGGAGCTGACCCACGTTACACTCCCCACGCTGTCTCTGAATCCTCTCACCCCCTGCACCCCAGTTCTATGCAAAAATAAATAGTAAAAAACTCCAATACAAAAATCTCTCTCCTGGTGGCATAATCTATTGTGATTTATTTTTTGCCAATGGGTCTCCTCCACTATTAGATTATCAATTCGGAAGGCTATGAACATTTTTAATATCTTTGATTCCCTGGAGTACACAGCATTGTACACAGCGCTGGACACATGTTGCAATCTGGTAAACTTTGGGCTACATCTGCATTCATTTTGATCAATCTGAAGTGTTTTTTAAAAATTCCCTTAGTTGCCAACATTCAAAAATCAAGAGATTTCAGGTGACACACACATTTCCACCTTCTCTAGAAAAATTGGAAGTTCTGGCCTTTTGAGGCCTACATCCCCACATTCCTCATAAACAAAACACGGGCACTTCTACTTGCCAGTCCTCACCTCGCACACTTGATTGACTCCCCTAGTACTGACCTGATCGCTGATGCCATGCAAGCGTGCCCCCCTGTACCTCAATCGAATTATATCCAATCAATTCATTTGGCAACTAGTGCCTGTAATTTTCCTTTCTCTTATGCGTTCTAGCCTGCTAAATAGATTGTAATCAGCCACTTGGACAAAATCAAATTAGCTATTTTTCTTTACACCCCCGTTTGGCTGTCACGGATTTCAGGGGCTGTTAATATATTATGCTTCCAAGCCTCTCTCATCCCCAGAGCCGACCTTGACCACCGAGAGAGAGTTGACTAACCCTGACTGAGAACAGGGCAGCCTGAAATTTCATCACATTTGGGTCCCTAGGCTATGGTGGGCCCTGATGGCTTGTGAAGAAACTAGGGTTCTCTCCCCATCACACAACACAGCACTTGTGGAGGTGGGCTGAGGTGGGCAGTCTCTCCACTGCAGACGCGCAATTTGCTGGTGGTCGAGTTTCAAGCTGGGACTCTGGGAGGGGGGGAAGGAGACTGGCAAGTGGTGGACTGAGGGAGTTTCTCCGAGGTTTCTGGGGGGGCCCTCAGTGCCGGGAGCCCGGGGTGACACGCCTCAGGGTCCGGCCGCCGAAGGCGTGGCTGCTGGCACCGCCGGGACGCTCGTCACCGGCCTCAATTTCAGGGCGCTGGGACCAAGCGTGCTAAGTTTCACACTTCAGGGGGCTCGGCCGCTCCCCAAGTTCATCTTCCTCCGTCGCCCGAGTCGACCCCCCGCGACACCCTAACTCTCTTCAGCAGCGATTTCCCCAGGGGGACGACGGGGCGCGGAGCTCGAGGGCGCCTCCCGCCTCCCCTCCGAGCCCGGCGGGGGCGGCGCGGGAGGGAGGCCCCGCCGAGCTGGGGCGTCTCCCCGGGCCGCGGCGAGGGGCGCGCTCGGCGAGGGGCGCGCCCCGGCGGTCCGGACGCCCGGACGCGGCCGCGCTCCGCGGCGCCCCGGCTCCCCGCCCCCGACCCGGCGCTCCCGCGCTCCCCCTAGCGGCCGCCGCGCGGCCTCGCTCCGTCCCCGGCTCGTCGGCGGCGCAGCTCACGTGACCGCGCTCCGGGCCTGCGGCCGCTGTCGGTTCCCCCAGTCACCGAGCGAGAGGGAAGAAACAAGATGGCGGCTGAAGGCGATCCGGAGTGGGGCCCCAGCAATTCGGCTTGAGCCTTCTCCCTCCACCCGCTTCCGCCGGCCGGGCCCCTCCCGCCCGGCCCCGCGGGCCTCCCCCCGGCCCCGGCGCCCCCGCCGCCCCCCTCGCCCGCCCCTCCCCCTCCGCTTTCCCTTTCCCCCCGCCGCGGCTCCGACATGAGGGGCCGGCGGGGCAGGCCGCCCAAGCAGCCCGCGGCGCCCGCGGCGGAGCGCTGCGCCCCGGCCCCGCCGCCGCCGCCGCCGCCCACGTCCGGACCCATCGGGGGGCTGCGCTCGCGGCACCGCGGCAGCAGCCGGGGCAGGTGGGCCGCCGCCCAGGCTGAGGTGGCGCCCAAGACGCGGCTGGGCTCGCCCAGGGGGGCAGCAGCAGCCGGAGGAAGCCGCCGCCGCCGCCGCCGGCCCCCCCAGCACCAGCGCCCCGGGCCGGGGGGGGCGAGGAGGCGGGGGCGGCAGGACGGGGGGCGGGGGCGGCCACCTGGCCCGGACCACCCCGGCCCGGAGGGCCGTCAACAAAGTGGTGTACGATGACCACGAGAGCGAGGAGGAGGACGAGGACGAGGAGGACATGGTCTCGGAGGAGGAGGAGGAGGACGGCGACGCCGACGAGACCCAGGACTCCGAGGACGACGACGACGACGGCATGGACGAGGACGACGAGGACTCGGACTACCCCGAGGAGATGGAGGACGACGACGACGACGCCAGCTACTGCACGGAGAGCAGCTTCAGGAGCCACAGCACCTACAGCAGCACCCCAGGTACCCGCCCCGCCCGCCGCCGCGGCCGCCCCTGCTCCCCTCCCCCGGCCCGCGCCCTCGCGGGGCGCCCCCGCCCGCCCCCCCCGGCGGGGGGGCCGCGACGGCGCGTCCAGGGGCGAAAAACTGCATTTAGCGAGGAAAGAGGCGCATTGTTCAAAATGGAGATTGCATTGTTGCAGTTTGCAGGCCACACACTCGCTCTCCACCCCCCCCGCCCCCTCTCTTTCCTCTTCAAAATTTGTGCCAGTGCAGCGGCTCCCCGGGCTGGACCGAAACTTTGGCACACGCCTCGCCACGGCCTGCGTCGCCCCCCTGTTTGGGTTTGGGTGTTTGGAATGAAAGAAGCCTCTTGTTCCGCCAAGCGCTTTGCATTTCTAATGTGGTCTCGCTTAGGTTTTTATTATATTATCTGTTCCTTAAAAGGAATCGAGGCGATAGGCGGGTTGTGGCACGCGAACTCACACACACACACACACACGCGCACACACACACACAACACGCTTCTGCTCACACCCCTGGCTGTGTGGTTTCCAGGTTGTGTGGAGGAAGTGTAGGGGTTGCAGTGGCAGGAGCCTTATCTGGTCCTGTGTGTTTGTTTTTATTCTCGGGCGCTGATGGGCTCGTGCAACAGTTGCTGGTAAATGGCTGATTCAAAAGCAAAGCGGAAAGCCAGGCAAAACCAAAACAAATTGGGTAGTGCACCCGATCCAGCAGCGTTTTGGTCAAGTCCGGCAGGAGAGTAGGAAACCGCAGGAGCCCGTGTCTTCACTAATTTGATCCCTGTCCCCGAGAAAGGAAGTCACCTGTTGCAGGAGACGGGAGTGAGTTATCACGCAGACCTAATTGCTGCGGATGAACTTTTGGACCAACTTCCAAATCCGCACGGAGAAGTGTCCGGGAATTTATGACAAAATGACTTTTCCTTTTCGTTCTGTCTGGAAGGATGAAAGTCCTCCCTGGATCTCTAGTGCATTTCTCCATGGTGACTCCTCCTCTGCTTTCTCACAGAAAGTTTCTCTCAGCTGATGCTGAGATGCACTTTTTTTTTTTTTTTTTTTTTTTTAAAGCACAACAACACACAATTACTGCTTTGTATTAAATACCTAGTTGCGGGTCACTAATTTGTGAAAAAATAACTTGTAACAACAACCTATACGATTTTTTCCTTTATATTTTTGTATATCTGGGTTACCTTAGAGTGCGGTTGTAAGGCCATTTACAACGTTTATGAGGAGGTAGGGTCTTAAAAGTAATTAAGCTGTGTCTCTTGTTGTTAAAAGAGACTGGGACAGAAGTGGTTAAATTTAAATGTTTCCGGTTTTTGTAAATGCTTAGCTCCTTCTTGAAGGAACACGAGTGTTAAGCCAGATGTAAACCCACCTAGACTGCCCTCACAGAAATGAAAAAGGTAATTAATTTTGCCTGACAGAATATCAGCCTGGCTTTGCAGGGGGAGGTTGGCAGAATGAGGGGATGAATCAAGTGTCCTGTATTTATTTCTTGTAAGTGGAAGGCACTACATGTCAGTTTTCATTTCTTGCCAACTTAATTTAGTACATCTTTTATAGTAATAATTTTGACCTTAAATCACAATCTGATCTTTTCTATCAAGAGCAAAGAATTGAAAGACACCAGACTGGAAAGACACTATTGGAGGAAGTTTTTTTTAGGGTAGACTGAGCTAAGGCATTTGGGCAGGGCATTCAGCTAACTTGAACTCTTCTTTGAAGGCCTGGCAAATAATACTGAGGATGGGTATGTGGGCATATGCTGAATTAATTAAGTCCCAATTTTTGGCTAGGTTTCCTTTTAAAAAATGGAAGTGTTCAATTCTTTCCATGACTTTTTTTTTTCCTTTATGAACTCATCTGTGTATACTTGTTCTATTTTAATATGAAATTAAGGATTATATTTTTTTATGTTGAATTTATCTTCTATTCCCTGCCCTTCCTAGCAGTGTCTTTACACGTTGCAGGTGCTTATCAAAGATTGGTTGGATAAGTGATTGTTAGTAGGTGAGAACTTGTCAGAGATGAAGTTTTGATAATTCTACAGTGGATGTCATAACTCCTAAATATTTTGGATTTGGGAAGCTAAAAATTGGTCTAATTAGATTTTGTTAGACAAACAATAGAATGTTTTTAGTAACAGAATTACTGTGTTTTGAGCCTGCCTGCCAGGTATTTTTCTTTCTTTCCTGGATTGTGTTAACTTGTTGAATGTTTTACTTTTTGAAACAATTTATTTCATAAGATTAAGGTAAAAGAGATGATACATTTTATATTCTAAGTTTTCGGAATATGTCCACTTGCCTAAAATGAGTAACAATTTGTGACACTGAGGTGTTTAAGCTAGACACCCATTTCATGAGTTTTTTGTTTGTACTTGCAGATAGTAAAGGCTGGGAAGAAGCCTGTTAGCTAAATGTGCATGTATGTGTGTATGATTTGGAAGAAAAAGGTTCTAGGACTGGTTTAAGATATCTCAGTACCTTGCTCATTTTTGGGCAGTACCTGGAGAACCATGTTGTAGCACGTAAAATATATGATTGGTGGATATGAATACTGCTGCACTATGAAGGCTGAAAGAGGAGTGTACTTTGTTGATAATTTAGAAGCTTGCTTAATTTTTGTAGACAAGAATGCCGCCTGAAATTCCTATTATAAAAAAAGAACTCATCTTTTTATCTATTGAATTCTCTGTAGGTTATGTGACTGTGGATGATGCAAAGACATTGATTACTTACTAGCCCAATTTTCTTTTTTAAAGATTTATTTATTAATGCATACAAAAACTGGGGTGCAGGTCAGAGGTAGGGGGGTATGTGTGTGTGAGAGAGAGAGGATTCATCAGAGACAGTGGGGAACAGAACAAGCAGACTGAAATACACTGCTGAGGGGAGCAGCGGGTGAGACAGGAGAGGTCTGCTGTACCATGTGGGTAGCTCCCTGGCCGGCTGGGGATCAAATTCGTGTTGCAGAGGCTGCGGGTAGCTTCACAGTGCTGTGCTTAACCCCTTGCACCACCAGGGAGACCCAGCCCAGTTTTCTAAAGTCATAGATTAAAAATATTCACTGGAGAGTAAATATTTTCCTTTTATGGAGAAAAGTTTTAAGTACTTAAGTATTCACAAGCAAATATTTCTATAGGACTGACAGCGCATTAATACAGAATTGAAATAATCTGGTTTTGCATAAGCTAGAGGCATTTGGCTGAATCACGTTTTTGTTTATTTTGTTTGTTAAAATTTAGAGTTATTTCAGTGTACAGGTTTTGTGACATACTTTGCCATTACATTGAGAAGAATTCTGTAGAAACTTTTGAATAGACATGTGTTTGGTAGAATTCTGACAGCACTTTGAAACTAAATTTTTGCGGATTAAAAAATTAAACCTGACTTGAGACAGAATGGTTCTTGAATTTAACTAGTGTGGAACTTCTGAGAATACTTACCTAGAATTTTGAAATTTGGAACCTCTCATGACCCCAGAGAGCAGAAGCTCTGGTGTTACCTTGGAGTGTCAGTGATTTATGCCCTCTAAGAATAATGACAGTGGAGATCAGTGGCACAGATTCCATGAATGAACTGTAGAATTCTCTAAAGCAGAAGTTGTTACTCATTTGGCAATGTTTATTCACACCAGTGTCCACCAAATATCTTTTCATTATATGTGTAATTCTGATTGCTACACCTGAGGTACAAAGTACATTGGAGATTGAAAGGAGGGCAAGGAAGCGAGTTCCCTGTTCGGGGGAGTTGGTGTGGGTGTCAGCTTCCGGAATGGGCATTTGGACAATGAGGATGGATGAACACAGGGAGGAGCTGCATGAACTAATGTACTGATAGTAAGGTGTGGGCAGTAACCTGGTTTAGCAAGAGCCTGAGTATGTGCATAGGAAATAAATTGCAAAGCTCCATTGTTGGGCAGAGGCTGGAGAACCATGTTGTAGAGGATTTGTATCTCCCCTCCCTCATCTGTCCAGTAAAGTTTGTACTGGAGTGGTGATCCTGGTCACTTCTCTCTCCTAGACCTCCCAAAAGATAAACTGTGTTTCCATTAGCACCATGCGGGAGCAGTGCAACCAAACCGTATCAAATCATGGGAATACTTTTAAGCCAGGAGTGCAGCCACGCCTCCTCCTCCCTTACCCCCCCCCCTAATTTTTGAAATTTACCTCTTTCAAATGTAATTCAGATCGGTTTCATTTGTGGGTATTAGAGATCAATTGGAAAATCTGGAAACAAGTGGAAGATGATTTCAGTGAATGTTAGGAAATTTGGCGCAGCTTCTGTTCTGCAGGATGGATTGGAAGAGGATAAATTAGCTGCTAGGGATCTGGTTCAAGATTTTGTAGCCCAGGATGGAAAATCAGTTCAGGTGGGACTTCAGAGTTCTCCAGGTCTTGACAACATCCAAAGTGTTGACAGACAAATGCCTCAAATATGTTTCTTTAAGACATGCTTTCAGGAGCAATGGGAATTCAAGATAATGAGGGAAATTAATGAGATCTTTTTTTCAGGTATCAGTACCTGAAGAGGTTAAACATGAGAATTAAAAGAAAGAAAATGAGGACCCCAAAGCATTATTAAAAAGTTGGGCAATGTGACCTGTGAGTAGTAAAGAGGAGTGTCTGAGGTCTGCAGTAATAGTCTTGCCCGCAGTTCAAGCTCATCCGCTTTTCTGGTGTGTGCTTGAAAATGGAGCTGTGTAGTGAAAGGTCTGTGCGCCGCCGGGTTTGAGTGTTAAGGTCAGCCGCTCTGGTCTCTCCTGTTAGGTCCTCCCTTCCCAACACCTCAATACCTGCATCCTCCCTGTCATCACAGATCCAGGGAGGGAGAGTGGAGGAAGTGAGAAGGTGGTGGAGGTGGAGATGGTGGAGGAGGAACAGTAATCCGGGGGACACAGACCAAGCAAATCCTAGCAGATACCCTCTCTGCATTGAATCGATTCTTCCCTCCCAGACTCAAATCCCGCTTTCCTGGAGCTGCCTTTCCAGAGAACTGTCACTCACCGTGGTCTTTTTGAATGCCTGCTTCTGGCAGATAACTTGAAGTCTTGACTGCAAACTTAGCGCTGGTTTAGTTCTGACCCCCTTTCTAATTATTTTCATGACTTGCGCCCTTTAAAATGACAAATCTCAGGAGGCAGAATATTATTTGCAAAATGCACTTTAAAAGATTGAAGGTAAAATCATACAGAAGGAATTAAAATGCATATAACTAAATATAATCACAGTGTTTTGCCTACTGGTATATATATCATTATATTTTATTATTCAGCTGTTGCTTGCTGAATGATTTATTTTTTTTTTTTTTTTTTTAATTTTTTTTTTTTTAATAGAGGCATGTTTTTTTATTTATTGTTTGTTTGTTTTGTTTATACATGCACTGGGTACAGTCAGAAGTGCGGGAGGGTGAGAGAATTCACCAGAGCCAGAGCGGGGAGCAGAGCAGGCAGAAGGACCGAAGTACACTGCTGAGGGGAGCAGCGGGCAGCAGGAGAGGTCTGCGCGCCATGTGGGACCCTCCTCCGGTGGCCGGGGAGCAGCCGGGGATCAAACCGGCGCTGCAGAGGCCGCGGGCAGCTTCGCAACCCAGCGCTCAACCACTGCGCCACCGGGGAGGCCCTGAATGATTTATTTTTTTAACATTTATTTATACATACAAGAACTAGGGTACAGGCCGGGGGAGGGGGGCAGTGAGAGGATTCACCAGAGACAGAGTGAGGAGTGGAATAGGTGGATTGACTGAAATACACTGCTGAGGGGAGCAGCAGGAGAGGTCTGCTGCGCCATGTGGGTCACCTTCCTGGGCGGGGATCGAATTGTTGCAGTGGCTGTGGACAGCTTCATAGTGCTGTGTCTAACCCCTTGTGCCACCAGGGAGACCCCTGAATGATTTTTTTTAAAATTTATTTATTTATGCATACAAGAGCTGAGGTACAGGCCAGAGATGTGGGGGGTGAGAGGACTCACCAGAGACAGAGTGGGGAACAGAACAGGCAGATTGACTGAAAACACTGCTGAAGGGAGCAGTGGGCGAGACAGGAGAGGTCTGTTGTGCCATGTGGGTAGCTCCCTAGCTGGCTGGGGATTGAACTCGTGCTGCGGAGGCTGCAGATTGCTTCATAGTGCGGTGCTTAAAACCCCTTGTGCCACCAGGGAGGCCCCTGAATGATTGATTTAAATGGTAACAATAATAGCTAACATTTATGGGACATCTAAATTACTGAGTAACTTTCCAGCAACATTTAACAAAAATTCAGTTTTTAAAGTAGCAGCTTTATTGAGATATAATACACATACCCATAAAATTCACCCTTTTAAAAGGTGACTAATTCAGTGGTTTTTAGTATATTCACAGAGTTGTGCAACATCACCTTACCTACTTCCAGAACATTTTTATCACCTCCCAGAAGAAGCCCCCTACTCATAGCACTCCCTCTTCTCACTCTCCACTCATCCAGCCCCTGGCAACCTACTTTTATTGTCTATTGATTTGTCCCTTATGGACAGTTCATAGAGATGAAATCACACCCAATGTGACCTTTCTCACAAGCATAGTATTTTCAGGGTTCATGCATGTTGTAGCAGGATCAGTACTGTATTTAAAGAATGTTCCAAATTTATATGATCATATCACATTTTGCTTCTCCTTTGATCAATTCACAGACATTTGAATTGTGTCCACGTTTTGACTGTTATCACTAGTGCTGCTGTGAACATTTATGTATAGTTTTTTTTTTTTTTTTCATTCTTTCTGGACAGCATGTTTTTATTTCTCCTGGATATAATATCCGAGGAGTGAGACTGCTGGATCATTACAAATACAATTTTAATAGAATCATTGTAACCAAACTTGTTTCTTGACAATTTTAACTGGGAAATTCTCTTTAGATGAACAAGAACTGTGTTGTAAGTCTCCAAAATAGCTCTGATTTTTGGATTGCCTTAAGAAAGCTTGGGCAATTTATTCCAGAAAGACTTTTTCAGAGAAGACCCGGTGTAAGTGCACTCACACCATTGATCTCCACACTATCGGTGTAAAGACGCATATCAGTTCTTTTTTTTTTTTTTAAAGATCTATTTATTTATGGGGTGCAGGCCAGAGGTGTGTGTGTGTGTGGGGAAGAGGATTCACCAGAGACAAAAGTGGGGAACAGAACTGGCAGATATACTGAAATACACTGCTCAGAGGAGCAGCAGGCGAGTCAGGAGAGGTCTGCTGCGCCATGTGGGTAGCTCCCTGGGCGGGGATCGAACTGGTGCTACAGCAGCTGCAGATAACTTCATAGGTTGCCTCTTAACCCCTTGCACCACCAGGGAGGGCTTCATATCAGTTCTTTTTTTGAAAAGATTGTTTATCTTATGCACGAACTGGGGTATAGGTCAGAAGCGCGGGAGGGTGAGAGAATTCACCAGAGCCAGAGCAGGGTGCAGAACAGGCAGACGGACCGAAGACACTGCTAAGGGGAGCAGCGGGCGAGACAGGGGAGGTCTGCTGTGCCATGTGGGATTCTCCCTGGCTGACGGGGAATCGAACCAATGCTGCAGAGGCTGCAGACAGCTTCACAGCACAGCGCTCAACCGCTGCGCCACCGGGGAGGCCCATATCAGTTCTTTTAAAGGGGGTAAATAAAACTTTGAACGTCAAGAATCTAGAGAAGTAGAATATAGTATAAAATAGGTTTAAAGACTGAAGCATTTGGAACCTCACTTCATGGGTTTAAAACTGCACTTTGTGATGATGGGCAGTTTACTCAGCTCTGGGACCCCACTTTCCTCAGTTACATTGAGGTATCATACTGCTTAATTCAAGGTGTTGTGAGGGTTAAATGGGTTAATACATGTGAAATACTTAGAATGCCCGGCACAGGGTAAAGAGTTCATAAATGTTAGGTATTCTTGTCTTAATTTGGCCCAGAGCTAAGGATGATTTCTGTGGAGATACAGACTTGACCTACAATGTAATGGGGTGCTGTTTTATTCTGTGAAAAACTCTCAGCTGACTCACAAACAATAAAATTATTTTGAGGTGCACATGTAAGTAAAAAGGCACAGTGAAAGTTTTATTTCTTCCCCTTAAAAGAACTATTGAATGTTTAACTTACCTTTTTAAAAAATTTAGTTTGATTTATTCTAGGGCTACACTAAGTAATAAACTTACTTCAGTTATTTATAATGACCATTTAGGGAAAGCACTCTTGGTATTTCTGACTCTTTTGGTAAGTTCCTCCATGCCATCTCTCTCTGCTGCGTCTTTAAAAGCCAGTTTTCCAGGTTTTTAGACCAGCCTGTATCCCTTTCACTGTCTTCCTCCTTCCCCTGAGAGCTCATCTAGCTCAGGTTGTTTTTAAAAATTGCAGTGAAAAATTATAAAAATAGTGCACATTTACTCTTTTGGGAAAATACACATAATAGAACAATGAAAATCATCTGTAATCTCACCAGCCAAAGATAACCACTGGAAATGCATGTGTTCTGAAAATTCCATTTTCTGGAATGTGTTTTTAGCTACATATTCTTAAAAAGATATAACTAGGATCATATTAAACAAACTGATTGTTTTTTACTGGCTGTATAGCAAGGTTTTCCCATATCACTGTTTCTACCAAAGTAGTACGTAAACATGGGGAAATATATTAGAGTAGTATTAAAGGTTCGGAGTGAACAGAAAACAGTTCCCTGCTGAACCTCTTTCTACCCTGAGAGCTCTCTAGAGATACTGGCTTTCAATTCTTACAGCTGTTTTTTTCTTTCTTTCTGGTATTTACCATAGTATTTTAAAATAATATGCTTTATTTGATTTATCGATTTTTAGACTTTTCTCTTGACTTTGTTATGGTAGATGAGGATTTAGTTCTAATATAATTGGTATAATTAGAAAGTATTCTGTTTATCCTCCCATTATAGTTATTGCTTGTTTTGGGGGTAAATCTTAGGGATTTATTATGCTATTAAAACTATGTAAATATAACTCACAATCAAATGAAAAGTGTACTATATTATGGGTTGTTTTTGTGTTTTTTTCTTTTTGTGCCTGGCCAGTGCACTATCAGGTTTGTAAACTATCTTATCATTTATCCTTTTCCGAAAATGTAACAGTTACTTTTTCTCCTTGTTGCTCTCTCTTTTCGACTGAGCCGGGCTGGTGGTTCTCTAGGTCTTCTGGACATCATACGGGACTTCTTTTTGATGTTTTCCCATGTTGATTCTGTTTCTTGGATCCTACATCTGTCTTTTTCTTTTTCTTTTCTTTTTTTTTTTTTTTTAAGACTTATTTATGTATACAAGAGCTGGGGTACAGGCCAGAGATGCGGGGGGTGAGAGCATTCACCAGAGCAGAGTGGGGAACAGAACAGTCAGACTGACTGAAATATACTGCTGAGGGGAGCAGCGGGCTTGAGAGGAAAGGTGTGCTTCGCCACGTGGTTTGCTCTCTGGCCGCCCAGGGATCGAACTCGTGCTTGCAGAGGCTGCGGATTGCGTGGTAGTGCGGTGCTTAACCCCTTGAGCCACCAGGGAGGCCCTGTCTTTTCTTTTTCAACACAACCTCTAGTTGCTCCTAAGAATGGGTGTATGAGCAATAAAACTTCCCTTCTGTTATCATTACATGTCTAAAATGCCTTTTTCAGTTGTAGTACGTCATAGATAGCTTGGCCAAGTATAGGATTTGAAATCTGAAACTCAATTTCACTTGAAAGATTTGTTTTATTGTGTTCCAGCAGCTAATGTTGCTGTGGAGAAGGCTAGAGACAGTCTGATTACTTCCTTCATGTCTGACCTTTTTAAAAATTTCCTTTCTAAAGGGCTCTTTTCATGACTTCCAATATTACTAGATTTTGCCTATACCATATTCCTTGCTATGGCTTTCTTTTCATTCATTGTGCTGGGTACTTGGTGGGCCCTTTTATTTATTTTAATTAAAAAAAAATTAGAAGAACTGGGGTGTTGACCAGAGGTATGGGGGCTGAGAAGATTCACCAGAGACAGAATGGGGGAGCAGAACAGGCCAATCTACTGAAATACACTGCTGAGGGGAGCAGTGGGCAAGACAGGAGAGGTCTGCTGCGCTATATGTGGGTCAGCTCCCTGGCCAGGGCTTGAACTCCGGCCTCATTCATGATAGTGCTAATACTTAACCCCCAGGCTCCCAGGGAGGCCTCTCTCTTCCTTTTTCAGAGCATCCTCTTACTGGATGCACCATCCTCTCGTACCTGTCTAAGCACATTTACAGTTTTTGTCTTCAGATTTCCATTCTTCTGTTTTAGTTTTTTTGTTTATGTATTGGAGACTTCATTCAAATGTCTTGTCTTGCCTAGTTGTTCATATCTAGGAGTGAGGCACTGAAGCACTTTTTGAAGGGCATGACTTGTCAACCAGAGGGTGTCACTGTAATATCGCAGTGTGCAAAACTTTGTCTTTGGTGGAAGCCCAGTTTTTGTTTGTGTGTATTTTGGTTTGTTTCTCTTTTGTTCTTTTAATTTTCCTCCTGTGAGTCTGGTTTCTTAAGGGAAGCCTGAGAGCAGTATGTCTTAGGAAGCTGGGGAGGGAACATGGTTAGGGCTATCACCTTGTTTTAGTTTGTTTCCCTTTTATGAACCCTGAACTTTCTAAACCCCCATGTCCAGGGCACCCGGTACCTCCACATCCTCAGCTGGCCTCTCTAGTGAGTCAGACACCTCTCTTATCATTTTCCATATTCCACAGATTACCTGAAGTTGCCTAACTGCTTATGTCTCCTCTTTTTCTTATTCCTTCCCCCACCCCCAGTTTTGTGATACAGTTGCCAGATAACATTGTAATAGTTTAAGGTATGCAACATAATGATTTGATATATGTATATACTGCAAAATGATTGACACAGTAAGTTTAATTAGTATCCATCACCTCACGTAAATATACTTTTTTCTGATGATGAGAACTTTCAAGATTGTTGAAATATACATTGTTGTTAACTATACTCACCATGCTGTACCTTACATACCCAGAACTTACTGATCTTGTAGCTGAGGTTTGTACCTCTTGACCACCTTCACCTGTCACCCCACCATGCCATCCCTACCCTACCTTTGGCATCCATCAGTCACTTCTGTTTCTGTGAGTTTGGTTTCTTTAGATTCCATTCATTTCTGAGAGCATATAGTATTTGTCTTTCTTTGCCTGATATTTTACTCTGCATAATGGTCTCAAGGTTTGAAAATCCATGTTATCACAAATGTCAGGATACCTTTTTTATGGCCAAATAATATTCCATCACATGCATATATTTATGCTTAGCTCACATTTTCTTCATTTACCTTTTGATGGACATTTAGGTTTTTTCCATGCTTTGACTATTGTAAATGATGCTACAGAGTTCGTGGGGATACAGATACTTCTTTGAGACAGTAATTTCATTTCCTTTGGATATATGCCTAGAAATGGGATTTCTGGATCATATGGTAGTTTTATTTTTAATTTTTAAAAAAGATTTATGCATACAAGAACTGGGGTACAGGCCAGAGTTGTGGGGATGAGAGGATTCACCAGAAACAGAGTGGGGAACAGAACAGGCAGATTGACTGAAATTCACTGCTGAGGGGAGCAGTGGGTGAGTCAGGAGAGGTCTGCTGCTCCATGCGGGTCACCTCCCTGGCTGGGGATCGAACTCGTGTTGCAGTGGCTGCAGATAGCTTCGTAGTGCTGAGTCTTAACCCTTTGCGCCACCAGGGAGGCCCCTATTTTTAATTTTTTTGAGGAAACTCCATACCATTTTCCCTACTGATTAAACCAGTTTACATGCCCATAAACCAGTTCATAAGGGCTACCTTTTTTTCCCTTATCTTTGCCAGTAATTGATATCTCATCTTTTTAAGATTTGTTTTCATTTATTTATGCATACAAGAACTGGCATGTAGGCCAGAGGTGGTAGTGGTGGTGAAAGGATACACCAGAGACAGTGGGGAGCAGAACAGGTGGATCTATTGAAATACACTGCTGAGGGGAACAGAGGGTGAGACAGGAGAGGTCTGCTGTGCCATATGTGGGTCAGCTTCCTGTCTAGGGATCAAACTCAGGCCTCAGAGATGATAGCGCTGAGACTTAATCCCTGTGCAACCAGGGAGGTCCTATCTTATCTTTTTAATGATAGTCATCCTAAGAGGTGTGAAGTGATAATCTCATTGTGGTGGTTCTCTCTTTGTTCTGATATATTTTACCTTTTGCATTTCTTTGCCTTCGGTTTACCAAGTGTTGAGAGGAAAAAGTTACTCATGTTACAGATTTGTCATATATAAATAGAAGTATCATTTACAATGTGATTAAAACATTTACAAAAATTATCTGATAATCAGTGTGCAAGCTTAAGAACGTCAAAGAGATGCAGCAATGGAGAAGAAAGCTCTTGTTCTCAGTGGCTGCAGATAGAAGAGGGCTCTATAGAAGAGGGGCTAGTCACAGTGCATAAATAGCTGTAATAGAGGGTCGATTATGATAAGTGCTGTACGAAAAACAGAATCATATCGGGGAGAGACCACTTTCTATTGGTAGATGAGAAATGTTGTCGTTAATAAGATTGAACTTTAGATATACCTTGAAAGTTGGGTAAGATTTCTTTAGGTGGCGGTAGAACAGGAAGAGAAAGGGGGATGCAGAATGTAATAGGTGAGAAAGACATGTCCAAGGATCACATGTTTCTGGTTTGAATGTAAAGGCGATAAGATTGAAATATAGCATTATGTTAGTTTCGGGTATAGAGGTAATGACTCACTATTTGTATAGATTTTTTTTTTAAAGATTTATTTATACAAGAACTGGGGTATAGGTCAGAGGCACGGGAGGGGGAGAGGATTCACCAGAGACAAAGCGGGGAGCAGAACAGGCATACAGACCGAAAACACTGCTGAGGGGAGCAGCGGGAGAAACAGGAGAGGTCTGCTATGCCATGTGGATATCTCCCTGTCCAGCCAGGAATCGAACCTGCGCTGCAGAGGCTGCGGAGAGTTTCACAGCGCAGTGCTCAACCTGCTGTGCTACCGGGGAGGCCATGTATAATTGTTAAATGACCACCGCAGTAAGTCCAGCTAATATCCACCACTGTACATAGTTGCAAATATTTTTCTCTTTTGATGAGAACTTTTAAGATTTATTCTCTTAGCTACTTTCAGATATGCAATACAGTATTACTAACTGCTGGTGAATGCTTGTGCACTACATGCCCATGACTTATTTTATAACTGGATGTTTTGTACCTTTTAACCCCTTTCACCCATTTTGCCTGTCCCTACTCCCTTTGGCAACCATCAGTTTATTCTCTGTAGCTATGAGTTTTTATTTTGTTTTAACATTCCACATATAGGTGAGATTATAAAGCATTTGTCGCTTTTTATCTGACTTATTGCACTAGTCCATTCATGATGTGGCAGATGACAAGATCTCATTTTCTGTGGCTGAATGATATTCCTGTGTGTGTGTGTGTGTGTGTGTGTGTGTGTGTGTGTGTGTGTGTGTGTGTACACATACATTTTATTCATTCATCCATTGCTGGACACTCAGGTTATTTCCATATCTTGGGTGTTGTAAATAATACTCCTGTTAGAGTTCTATTGGAAAAACTAAGTTAAATGTTATACTCTCTGTATATAAATAAATTAAGTTAAATACTCCAGAGGCATGGGGGATTAGAGGATTCACTAGAGACAGAGTGGGGAACAGAACAGGCAAACTGACTGAAATACACTGCTGAGGGGAGCAGCAGGCGAGTCAGGAGAGGTCTGTTGTGCCATGTGGGTAGCTCCCTGGCTGGGGATGGAACTCATGCTGCAGTGGCTGCAGAGAGCTTGATAGGTTGCGTTTCAATCCTTTGTGCACCAGGGAGGCCCTAAGTTAAATACTTACAGTAAAACTGCAATGAACATGAGGGGACCATATAACCTTATGGGTGTTTTGTTTTCTTTGGATAAATACCTAGAAATGGAATTGCTGGGTCATATGGTAGTTCTATTTATAGTTTTTTGAGGAACCTCCTAATCATTGAATGTTTTTTACTCAAAGATGTCATGGTGAAGCTGAAATTTTTGAAAAATAATCAGGCCTTGATGTATAGGATTTATTGTAATAGCAAGGGGCTGATAGGACTTCTAACAGTTATATAAAATTGCATGCTAAGGCTTTACCAAAATACTTAAACTATACTCTATTTGCTATGATTACTTTAGTAACTATTCTTTCAGATAAGTTTTGGTTCACATCCCTGGTTTTTTTAAGGCTTTCACAACATAGTACTGACATATAAATATTATATAACATAATATTACATAATATGTATACTACATATTTTAATTAGATTTAAATATATTTATTATACATGAAATGAATTATAAATTAATTTCTACCAAGAGTGTGTGAAAGTGCCCATTTCTCCAGCACTGTTTGTTTATATAGAGCCATCTTTGCATACAATGGGAAAAAAGCTTTCTTGTTTGAATTTGCATTTCTTTGCTAGTAAAATTTCATACTGTCATGATCTCTGATCTCCAAATCTGTGTATAGTCATATTTTCTTTCCTATGTTTCAGCTCATGAATGGAATGAACAGTTGTTGAACCCCGCCACTTAGGTGTGCTGTAGGCCCATCAATTTCAATATATTCCAAATAAAATTCATGTTTTAGTGACCACTCCAACCGCCCATTTCCTTGTTCATGGAATGATACTTCCCACTCAAAGGTGAGGGAAAAAGTAAACCCCTCCTTGTGCCTCCCCATCCCCATGCAGGCTTGGCAGCAGTCCTGTGTAGCCTGTTACATGGCTCTTCAATACCTGTTGACTCATGGTCCCCTAAGTCAGGTGTTCTTCATCCTTCAGTTCACCTCTTAAAGGATTCAGTCTGCTGCTTGCCCTCTCTTTATCTCCCCTCACATCCATCGTCATTGTAAGCACTGCTCTACTCTAAGACATCTGACCACGTTACACACTTTTGTAAAAACCTTCTGTGGAAAAAACGCTTGTTTTAACGTGATTTGTAAATAGTCCATGGTTTAACTTTTTGCTTCCCCTGCCAGCTTCATCTGCTGCTTTGACTTGTTCCCTTATAAAAAAACAAATTAAAAAAACAACAACCCAGTTGATTACTTGTGGTGTTCCAGGTACGGTCTGGATGTGGCCATGAGTAAGTCAGATATGGCCCCTGCCTTGATGTAGCAGGGAAGGCAGCCGGTGCATCAGGGAGAGAGACTTTCCGCAGGAAGCAAGTAAATATGATTTAGCCTGCAGGGGTCAGGCAAGGCTTCCTGAAGAGGTAACAGTTGGCTCAGAATGAAAGTAGCCAGTAAAGCGAGCTGAAAGAGGATTCTAGACCATAGGATCATCAGTACAATGACTGGAGGGAAAACCCTGAAGAGTTTTAGGTAGAGGATTACGTGACCAGATTTATAGTGTTTTTTTTTTTTTAAAGATTTATTTATTTTTTATTTATACAAGCACTGGTTATAGTCAGAAGCGCAGGAGGGTGAGAGAATTCACCAGAGCCAGAGCGGGGAGCAGAGCAGGCAGAAGGACCGAAGTACACTGCTGAGGGGAGCAGCGGGCAGCAGGAGAGGTCTGCGCGCCATGTGGGACCCTCACTGGCGGCTGCGAATTGAACCGGCGCTGCACTCTGCTGCGGGCAGCTTCTCAGCCCAGCGCTCAACCTCTGCGCCACCAGGGGAGGCCCCAGATTTGTAGTGGTTTTTGCCCCCCAAGTCGCTCTGGCTATAGAATAGAGAATGAATTGGAGTGGAATAGAAATGGTTGAAAGAAATTAGGCTGTTGAAGTGGGTGATAGCAGTGGGAATGGAGAGAAGTAATTTAAAGAGTAATTTAGGACTTAGAATGGCGCAACTCAGTGACAGATTGGTGAAGGGAAGAGGAGTCAAGGATGATTCTGAATCTCTCATTTCTCTTGTTCTCATTCCTAATTCCTTTTTCTTTACCTTGAATTAAGTAAAACTGAATTCTTTGTAGTTTCCCTTGTACACCTTATATCTGTTCCCGCTGTGATGGTGACTTAATCATCCTGTCACCTGTCCATCCCCTCACCTGTCCATCACCTCCGCTACCTTTTCCATCACCTGACCTGTCCATCACCTCCACTACCATTGTCTCCCTTCCCTCCACTTGCTCCCTCAGTTTCCAGGAACCTTGTGCATATGTTTGTTGTTTAGTTTCCAAATATTTGGGGAGTTTTCTGGGTATTTTCTCTTGTTGGTTTCTAATTCCATTATATTCAGAGAGCATACTTAGCCTAACTTTAATTTTGTAAAAACACTTTTGGAGCTTTGTTTTGCTTCCTGAAATATTGTCTGTCTAGACGAATGTTCCATGGGTACTTGGAAAGAAGGTATATTCTGCTGTAGGATGGAGTCCCACAAATGTCAGTTAGTTCAAGTTCATTATAGTGTTGTTAGGGCCTTCTGTATCCTTGCTGATTTTTCATTTACTTGTGTTGATGACTGAGAAAGAGGTGTTGAAGTCTACAGCTGTTGTTATGGATTTGTCTGTTTCTCCTTGGAGTTCTAGCATTCTCATTGTATTTTGAGGCTCTATCAATAAGTACATAAACATTGAGGAAGGATTATTTTATCCTCTGGATTTCCAACCCCGTTATCATTAAATTTGTTAAAACACTGGACTGAAACGGATTGTTAATTATCTCTCTCCTTCACTGGAACCTACTGCGGGCAGGAAAGCTCTCTCTCACCCCTTTTAGTGCCTGGCTTAGTCTCTAGTGTGTAATAGACAGCATAGGTAATTGCTGAGCTGTGAGTGTATGGCATGAATCAAAGAAAGTCTCTGGACTCTTTGCTCATAGCTCTGCACTGTCCAGTATGGCAACCACTAACCACATGTGGCTGTCTATACATCTAAATTATATAAAATTCAAATTTCAGTTTTTCAGTGATACCAACTCCATTTCAGGTGCCCAGAAGACACATGTGGCTAGTGGTTCCCATATTGCATCACATGGATGTTGAACATTTGAGTCATTTAATATCAAAGAAAGTTCTCTCAAACTGGGCTGTTGTAGTCAGGCTGCCTCTGCAGACTGAGAATTTACCTAGCATCTCTTCCTCAAGCTGTTATTTGCTCTGAATGTTGCATAGCGTGGGTCACCCTAGCATTTTGTCTCTGGTGCCCCTTTGTTGAGACTGTTGACCCAGCACTATTTGTGTATATGATGATAGCTGAATTTCTGCAGTAACACTTGGGATCATCTTGGATATGCCTGCACATCACTTGCTGTTCTTGATGGCACGGGCAAGAGTCAGTCAGCTAACACTTAGTTTTAGAAACTCTGCTATAGTTCCAATAAAATTAAGCTAAGAGTTATAGGACAGCAGGGAAGGAACAATTAAAATTCAGAGACTTTTGGTTGAGAAGCTTGATTTGATAATTTCGAAAATTGTCATGTTGGGCCTCCCCTGGTGGCGCAGGCGGTTGAGTGCCACGCTGTGAAGCTGTCGGCAGCCTCTGCAGCCACGGTTCCCAATCCAGGCCGGCCAGCGAGGGTCCCACATGGCGCAGCAGACCTCTCTTGTCGCGCCCGCTGCTCCCCTCAGTAGTGTATTTCGTCAGTCTGCCTGTGCTGTTCCTCGCTCTGTCTCTGGTGAATCCTCTCACCCTCCTGCGGTGCATCTGGCCTGTACCCCAATTCTTGTAGAAATAAATAAATCTTAAAAAAAAAAGAAAGAAAATTGTCATGTTTGTAAAAGGGTAGGAATTGGTATATGAACTGAATTGTGATGTGCTGGTGTGTCCGGGTGCCTGGGTTCCACTATGTGAAACCTTCTTCAGGAACCTCTGGCCAGGTTATTTCCTAATTGTTTTCTTCTTTTTTTTTTTTTAAATTTTTTTTTTTTTAAAGAGGCATGCTTTATTTATTTATTTGTTTGTTTGTTTGTTTTGTTTATACATGCACTGGGTACAGTCAGAAGTGCGGGAGGGTGAGAGAATTCACCAGAGCCAGAGCGGGGAGCAGAGCAGGCAGAAGGACCGAAGTACACTGCTGAGGGGAGCAGCGGGCGGCAGGAGAGGTCTGCGCGCCATGTGGGACCCTCCTCCGGTGGCCGGGGAGCAGCCGGGGATCGAACCGGCACCACAGAGGCTGCGGGCAGCTTCGCAACCCAGTGTTCAACCGCTGCGCCACCGGGGAGGCCCCCTAATTGTTTTCAAGGAAAAAAAGACCTCAGTTTTTTTTGAGTGCAATTCTTTTGTTACTTAAGTGATGTTATTTTTTTTTTTTTAAAGATTTATTTATTCATGGGCCTCACCGGCACAGCGGTTGAGCGCTGGGTTGCAAAGCTGCCAGCGCCTCTGTGGCGCCAGTTCGATCCCCGGCTGCTCCCCGGCCACCGGAGGAGGGTCCCACATGGCGCGCGGACCTCTCCTGCCGCCCGCTGCTCCCCTCAGCGGTGTACTTCGGTCCTTCTGCCTGCTCTGCTCCCTGCTTTAGCTCTGGTGAATTCTCTCACCCTCTCGCGCTTCTGACTGTACCCAGTGCATGTATAAACAAACAAACAAACAAACAAACAAACAAACAAACAAATAAATAAAAGTAAAAAAAAAAAGATTTATTTATTCATGCACACAAGAGCTGGGGTACAGGCCAGAGATGCGGGAGGTGAGAGGATTCACCAGAGACTGAGCGGGGAACAGAACAGGCAGATTGACTGAAACACACTACTGAGAGGAGCAGCGGGCGAGACAGGAGAGGTCTGCTGCGCCATGTGGGTTGCTCCCCGGCCAGCCGGGGATGGAACTTGTGCTGCAGAGGTTGCGGATTGCTTCACAGTGCGGTGCTTAACCCCTTGTGCCACCAGGGAGGCCCTTAAGTGATGTTAAATTACAACCGAAGAACCTCTGGAGATTTGCTAAGAAAGTTAATGCTGAGATATCCTCTACTCGTGGATATGATCTAGAAATCCACATACTTGAGCATGGTCAAATGATCATACTGAATGGCAGTGTTCGGTAGGTAAAATTTCTATATTTTACTGCTGTGGCTTCTTGCTTGATTTCAGTATGCTAACATTGCCTCCTTTGAGGTCTCTCTGTTTATAGTATATTCTATTTATAGAACTTAAAAAGTATTTCAGAAATGCACCTATTAATCTGTGTGGAATTTCTTTTCTCGTCCTTTTTTCCGTCTAATGCTTCCACAATTGTATCAAGACTTCTGTGAGGAAATAATCTAACATTTAAAATAGCTAATAAAATTTTAGCCCCCTCTTGTCAGTGCATTTCCCCTGTACTAGATGTTAAAATTATCTCACATGCTCCTTGAAGTGTTTTTCACTAAATTACCCTTTTTTTCTAATTTACGACTATACTCTGCTTTCAATGTTATGCAGATAATAACAGAAGTTTTAAAAGCAGGGGTACTATAATTTCAGGTACATATTTTAACATTGTGGTCTGAATTATCCAGGTAAAGTGTTTCCAGATTTCTCATCCTCTGTAAACTTGTCGGATGCCTTCTTCCAGATATGTTATCTGTAACTGCCTAAATATTTGAGTTGCGAATCTTCCCTGCATCCTGGAGGAGATCTAACAGTGGCGATGACTTATGTCAAGGGTCCCAAGCTTAAATGCCTATAGGCCTCAAATATGTAAAGATGCAAAGTGTCTTTTTTAAATCTTTCTTACTGCATAACTGCATTGCTGTTGATAGGTATTGTCTTAAAAAACTAACTCTATTGAAGTTGTAGTTCTTTTTTTTGCATACAGAGCTGTCCTAAATGTGCTAGAGGTGTGTTTTAGTCACCCTGGCTGGTGTTTCCACAAAGTTGATTCCTAGGAGTGGAACTGTTGAGTTACATTTTTAGGCTGAACCTGCTTATATTCCCAGAACCTATTTTTTACCTTCCCTAATTTGTGCTTACAGATTTCAGAAAAGTTTTATTTTAAGATGTAATTGACATGTATTCATTTTAGGTATACAACACAATGATTTTATATATGTGTGTATATATGTGTATGTAGATGTGTGTGCATGTATATACACACACGAAAAATGACCTAACATGATAAGTTTAGTTACTGTCCTTCACCACATGTAGTTAACAATTTTTTTCTTTCGGTGAGAATATTTAAGATCTATTCTCTGAGCAACTTTCGAATATACAATA
This sequence comes from Talpa occidentalis, assembly GCF_014898055.3. Lineage (NCBI taxonomy): Eukaryota > Metazoa > Chordata > Mammalia > Eulipotyphla > Talpidae > Talpa > Talpa occidentalis. The sequence continues at coordinate 125,693,616 of NW_023605083.1, read as the reverse complement.
TAGTATACATGCTGTAAATGACACCCCCAGGCTTGTGAGTTTTTTAAATTTACATTTTCTTGAACCCACCAAAATTTTCTCAGACCTTTAGCAGGTGTTTTTGTATATGGGTTAGACCCAAGCTCCTCATCAATTTGTTAGTAAACATACTTGTAATACAAGTACCTGGGGTTTAGCTTCCCAAACCCTGGACGTGGGGGTTGGAGGTGCAGATGTCTGTTTTGAGGGTTTTCTAGCTAGGTGGGAATGGAATTCTTTTTTTTTTTTTTTTTAAAGATTTATTTATTTATGTATACAAGAGCTGGGGTACAGGCCAGAGACGTGGGAGGTGAGAGGATTCACCAGAGACAGAGTGGGGACCAGAATAGGCAGATCAACAGAAGTACACTGCTGAGGGGAGCAGCGGGAGAGACAGGAGAGGTCTGCTGCACCATGAGGGTGGCACCCTGCCCGAGGATCGAACTTGTGCTACAGAGGCTGCGGACAGCTTCATACACTGTGCTTAACCCCTTGCACCACCAGGAAGGCCCCGGAATGGAATTGTATATTGATGCTTAGCTTGAGTTTGACTTTAAAGAAGTCATTCTTCTGTGGGTCTCAGTTTATTAGGCTGTAAAGTGGGCTAGATGATTTCACTTGGCAAACTTTAAAAGAAAGTATTGGATAGTAAATATTTTAGGCTTTGTGGGCTAGACTGTCTCTGTTGCAAATACTCAACCATTGTAGTGTGAAAGCAGCTGTAGACAATAAACACATGAGTATGGCTGTGTTCAAATAAAACTTTATTTATAGAAACAATGACTGACCATAGTTTGCCAACCGTTTTTTGAGCACTTGACATTATTAATCTCTGATGTAGATAATTATGTTAGGAAAAGAGCTTTGAGTTTTAAAATAATGCTTCTGAAAGTCTGGTAGTAATTTAGTTTTATTTTTGCTTTTCTCCTTTATTAGGAAAGAAATATGGACAATCTAGAAAACTCAGAAAATAATAGAAATATTTGGATTACTCTTCTTTGGTGGCCATGTGTATACACCAACCATATACACATGAATGTGTGTATGTGTATATGTATATATACTTGTGAGAATGTGTATATACTTGTGAAAGACTATTCACATGTGTAGAATATACATTTTCTTTTTTTTTTTTTTTTAAATAGAGGCATGTTTTATTTATTTATTTGTTTGTTTGTTTGTTTGTTTATACAAGCACTGGGTACAGTCAGAAGTGCGGGAGGGTGAGAGAATTCACCAGAGCCAGAGCGGGGAGCAGAGCAGGCAGGAGGACCGAAGTACACTGCTGAGGGGAGCAGCGGGCGGCAGGAGAGGTCTGCGCGCCATGTGGGGCCCTCCTCTGGTGGCCGGGGAGCAGCCGGGGATTGAACCTGCGTCGCAGAGGCCGCGGGCAGCTTCGCAACCCAGCGCTCAACCGCTGCGCCACCGGGGAGGCCCTACATTTTCTTTTTAAAAATTGAATAATGCATACTTGATTTTATGCATTTTTTCCCATATGCCATAAATTTTTTCTATGAAAATTGTATCTAGTCTTTTTCTGATTGTTTTCTAGTTGTTTCTATTGTTTTTAAAAAATACTTCTTTCTTTTTTTTTTTTTTAAGATTTAAGCATACAAGCCAGAGGTGCAGGAGGGTGAGAGGATTCACCAGACATAGAGTAGGGAGCAGAACAGGCAGATCCACTGAAATCCACTGCTGAGGGGAGCAGCAGGTGAGACAGGAGAGGTCTGCTGCGCCATGTGGGTCAGCTTCCTGGCTGGGGATTGAACTCATGCTGCAGTGGCTGCCGATAGTGTCATTGTGCTGAAACTTGAACCCCTTGCGCCACCAGGGAAGCCCCCTTTTTAAACTTTTTTTAAAAAGATTCATTCATTCATTCATTCATTTATTTATTTTTATGCAAGCACTGGGTACAGTCAAAAGTGCGGGAGGGCGAGAGAATTCACCAGAGCCAAAGCGGGGAGCAGAGCAGGCAGAAGGACCTAAGTACACTGCTGAGGGGAGCAGCGGGCGGCAGGAGAGGTCTGCGCGCCATGTGGGACCCTCACCCGGGTGCCGGGGATCGAACCGACGCTGCAGAGGCTGCGGGCAGCTTCGCAACCCGGCGCTCAACCGCTGCGCCACCGGGGAGGCCCTTTTAAACTTTTTATTTATTTATTTATTTATTTATTTATTTATTTATTTTTAAGCTTTTTTTTTTTTTTTTTTTTATAGAGGCATGTTTTATTTATTTGTTTGTTTGTTTGTTTTGTTTATACATGCACTGGGTACAGTCAGAAGCGCGGGAGGGTGAGAGAATTCACCAGAGCCAGAGCGGGGAGCAGAGCAGGCAGAAGGACCGAAGGACACTGCTGAGGGGAGCAGCGGGTGGCAGGAGAGGTCTGCGCGCCATGTGGGACCCTACTCCGGTGGCCGGGGAGCAGCCGGGGATCGAACCTGCGCCGCAGAGGCCGCTGGCAGCTTCACAGCCCAGCGCGCAACCGCTGTGCCACTGGGGAGGCCCTTTTAAACTTTTTAAACACTCTTCCCAGTGTTAAGTATTAGTTGTAATAATAGATGTTAGTGTGTGCTCCAGATTTTGTGAGGCTGATGCTAAAATTTCATTGTTGTTAAGCTGGCTATTGGTTTGAGGTCTTTAATTGTGTTGAACATATGTGTTTCCTTTTTTCTGTTTGCATTTTTCCCCTTAATCATTTGTGGCTGTTGTGTTTTGCCACTTGTCTTCCTAGCTCATTTTCAGATGATTCTGTTTCTCCTAAGTGCTACATATTAATACAATCATATTAATAGATTTCATGATATAACCTCATTCTTACATTACTAAAATGGACCTCTCATTAATTTTTTAATGTACCATTTAATTTTTTAAAAGGTATTTTATTTTTTAATAGTTTATATACTCACAATGCATAACGTATTTGAGATATATCTATATTGTTGTATTAGTTCTTTTTATTGCTGAGTAACAGTCCATTATATAATGTACTACAGCTCATTCAATAGTTGACATTTGGTTGTGTCATGTTTTTGGAAATTATAAATAAAACTGCCATAAGCATTTGCATAATAGTCCTTGTACAAACTTTTTATTCTCTTGGGTAAATACCTAAGAGTGGGATTTCTGTGTGTTGATAAAGAAACTGCCAAATCATTTTGCATTCTAACTACTAGCAAATGTTCCAGTTTCTCTACATCCTGCTGCTTAGCACTTGATAGTCAGCTGTTCTTTCCAAATTTTAGCTGCCTTATTAGGTTATAGGTATACTTCATTGTGGTTTTAATTTCATTATCCTACTGTTGGTACTGGGCATCTTTTCATGTGTATTTTTTTTATTTCCAATTTGTATATCATCTTTGATAGAAATATACTAAAAACTTAATTGAGGATGTTTTAATTTGGTTGCTTTCTTATTATCAAGTTGTAAGAATTCTTTATATATTTTGAATATAAGTGCTTTATTTTTATTGGCTATGTGATGTGCATATATTCTAGTTTGTGGCTCATGTTTCATTCTCTTAGCAGTGTTGTTCCCAGAGCAGTTTTAAATTTTTATGATGTCCAATTAATAAATTTTTTTTCTGTAATGTATTTGCTGTTTAAGAACTTTTTGCCTAATCCAGGGCATGACAGACTTTTTATGCAAATGGCCATCTAGGTATTAAATACCTCAGATTTTATGGGCCCCATTGAAGCCCCATCATTGTAGTACAAAAAGAACTAGAGATAGTATGAATTGAGTGAGTGACAAAATGAATAAGAAGGGGTGTATTCCAGGAAAACTTTATGGACATGGAATTTGAATTTTCACATCACGAGGTATTATTTTGGTTAGTTTTTTTAATTACTTAGTACTGACAGGTTATAGTTTGCCCACTCTTTGGCCTAACTAACTCAAGGTCACAAAGATTTTCTTCTTTGGTTTCTTCTAGAAATTTTACACTTGTGCCTCCCCTGGTGGCGCAGCGGTTGAGCGCTGCCTGCAGCCTCTGCAGCGCCGGTTTGTTCCCCGGCCGCAGGCGAGGGTCCACCAAAAAAAAAAAAAAAGAAAGAAAGAAAGAAATGTTACACTTTGGGTTTTATATTTAAGTCTATCATTCCTGTTGAGTTAATTTTTTATAGGATATAAGATAGGAGTTGAGGTTCTTCTTAAGGGGTAGGGTGGCATGTGGGTGTCCACTTGTTTTAGTATTTTTTTTAAAGATTTTTTTATTTATGCATACAAAAACTGGAGTATAAGGCCAGAGATGTGGGGGTATGTGTGTGAGGATTCCTCAGAGACAGAGTGGGGAACAGAACAGGTGGATTGACTGAAATACATTGCAGAGGGGAGCAGCGGGCGAGGCAGGAGAGGTCTGCTGCGCCATGTGGGTTGCTCCCTGGCTGGCTGGGAATTGAACTCGTGCTGCAGTGGCTGCAGATAGCCTCATAGGGTTCATCTTAACCCTTGGGCCACCAGGGAGGCCCTACCTTCTATTTCTAGTTTCGCTGAGAGGTGTTTTGTTGTTATCAGGAATGGATGTTGAATTTTGTCAAGTGCTTCCTCTGCAGCTATGATGATTATATGGTTTTTCTTTTGTAGTCTGTTGATATTGATTGATTTTTTGAATATTGAGCAATTTCTGCATTCGAGGAGTTGAACTTTACTTGGTTGTGACTTACGGATTCCCTTTTACAGATTGTTGAGTTTTCGTACATGGTGTTTTTTGAGGGTTTTTATTTCTGTATTCATGAGGAGTATGGGCCTGTAATGTTCTTTTCTTGTAATATCTTCATCTGGTTTTGATGAGTAATACTGGCCTGAAAATGTGTTAAAAACTGTTGCCTTTTTTTCTATGTTCTGCAAGAGATTGTGCAGATTTGTAACTAATTCTTCCTTGGAAGTTTGGTAGACTACTCCAGTGAAGTCATCTGGGCTTAAAGTTCTCTATGTTGGAAGATTTGTAACTGTGAATTTGCTTCTTTAATACATCGAAGGCTATTCTAGATATAAATTCTTTTTGAGAGGAATTTGGTTAATTCATGTCTTTTAAGGAATTGATTTCTTTCATATAGACAGAATATATGAATATAAAGTTCATAATACGTGTTCTTTAAGTGTTTGTAGACTATGGTAAAGTTATCTCCTTCATTCCTATAATTGAAATTTATGACTCCTCTTTTTCTCTTGGTCAGTAGGTCCACAGGCTATCAGTTTAATTGATCTGTTAAAAGAAGCAGGCTTAGGGTTCATTGATTTTTTTTTAAATTTTATTTATTTATTTATACAAGCACGGGGTACAGACAGAAGCACGGGAGGGTGAGAGAATTCACCAGAGCCAGAGCGGGGAGCAGAGCAGGCAGAAGAACCAAAGTACACTGCTGAGGGGAGCAGCGGGCGGCAGGAGAGGTCTGCGCGCCATGTGGGACCCTCCTCCGGTGGCCGGGGAGCAGCCGGGGATTGAACCGGCGCTGCAGAGGCTGCGGGCAGCTTCGCAACCCGGCGCTCAACCGCTGCGCCACCGGGGAGACCCAATTTTTTTTTTATTTTTTGAGGGGAGGGTCTATAGTTTTTCTCTTTTCCATCTCATTGGTTTTTGTTCTGCTTTTTATTTTTTCCCTTCTGCTTGCTTTGAATTTAATCTGTGCTTCTCATTTTGGTTTCTGAAGGTAGAAACTTATCTTACAGTCATTGACTTGAGACTTTGTAAACTTATATATTGCTCTAACTGCCCCTTTATGCACTTTTTTTAAAAAGATTTTTTTCCATTTATTTATGTATACAAGGCAGGGGGTGGTGAGAGGATTCACCAGAGACAGTGTGGGGAGCAGAACATGAGGATTGACTGAAATACACTGCTGAGGGGAGCAGTGGGAGAGTCAGGAGAGGTCTGCTGTGCCGTGTGGGTCAGCTCCCTGGCCAGACATTGAACTCATGCTGCAGTGGCTGCGGAGTGCTTTATAGTGCTAAGACTTAACCCCTTGTGCCACCAGGGATCCTTTTTTTTTTTTTTTTTTTTAATAGAGGCATGTTTTATTTATTTGTTTGTTTGTTTGTTTTGTTTATACATGCACTAGGTACAGTCAGAAGCGCGGGAGGGTGAGAGAATTCACCAGAGCCAGAGCGGGGAGCAGAACAGGCAGAAAGACCGAAGCACACTGCTGAGGGGAGCAGCGGGCGGCAGGAGAGGTCTGCGCGCCATGTGGGACCCTCCTCAGGTGGCCGGGGAGCAGCCGGGGATCGAACCGGCGCCGCAGAGGTCGCCGGCAGTTTCACAACCCAGCGCTCAACCGCTGCGCCACCAGGGAGGCCCAGGGATCCCTTTTTTATGCACTTTTAAACAGAGACCAGGAGACCAAAAAAATAAAAATAATAGTGAAGTGATAGCCAAACAAGATTTTCCCCAGACTCTCTGGCTCACAGGGGATGCTTTTCTAAGTCTTCTGCCTGAAAAGCAGATTTGATCTATAGATGAGATAATGCTTGTGAACATGCTCGGCATAATTCCTGGCATGTGGGAAACCCTCTGTGAAAGCTAGGAGCTGTTTTTCATATTATTACCTCTCATGAAAAGACAGGGATAGAGACAAATGGAATGTACTTACTTGAAGAGCAAAACCTTATAATAACCTTAAAACTAGAGTGAGGCACTGTTTTAGCTCAAAAGAGAAATCCTTATTACTTTTGACAAATCAGTTTAATAATTTTAAAAAGATGATTAAGTTCTTCATAGTTTACTTAGTTTTGTTGTGCCATTCACTGTTTATGTGCGTGTAATTATAGATTAAAGGATTAAGTCTAGAGTGTTAGTGTCTCTGGAGAATAGCTTCTCTCACTCCTTATATCAATACTGAGTTGTCTATCTTTCTGTCAGATACCAATTAGAGAGGGACGGTTACATTTTCTCTGTAGAATAGAAACAGTTAATACATAAAGAATTACACGTCTAGAATTCTGAAAACATTTCATAATATTCCATTTGGAATCAATACATAAAAATTTACCGGCCAAACTGAAAGATCTGCAGTGACATTGTGGATTTTAATTTTGCTATGACTTCACTCGTGGACTTCCACCTTGTGCGAGTGGTTTTACTTTTGGATTTTGTTAGATGAACAAATAGTTTGCAGTTACTATGGTAAGCCATGGTCTGTTCTCTGGAGAAGTTAACAAATGAGCTGGGTGCACATGAGTAACTGCTCTTAGTATAAATGTACTTGCTCCATGATGGGGAGCTTTCCAGAGTGTCAGAGAAACACAGTGCCCGGAGTCAGGAGAGGACAGATGAGGGGGCATTTGATGAGGGTCTTAAGACAGGTCTAGGATTTCTTGCAACTTCATCAAATTAAGATATATTTGTTTAAAATGTGTATACACACGTGGTTTTTTTAGTTGAAAATTTTAAATTAGACAAATGCAGCTTGTGTCCATAGTCCACATTTTAAAAAACCCAGGCACATAGGAAAGGACTCTGAGCAACTGATAACATTTGGTGAGTGCCAGTGACCAGATCTTCCAAAGAGTTCCGAGAAGAGACCATCCCTGAAGATCCTCCCTTCCATTATGGAATATAAAAGAGTGGACTTTTTTTTTTTTTTTTAAGATTTATTTATTTATTTTATTTTATACAAGCACTGGGTACAGTCAGAAGCGCGAGAGAGTGAGAGAATTCACCAGAGCCAGAGCGGGGAGCAGAGCAGGCAGAAGGACCGAAGTACACTGCTGAGGGGAGCAGCGGGCGGCAGGAGAGGTCTGCACACCATGCGGGACCCTCCTCCGGTGGCCGGGGAGCAGCCGGGGATTGAACCGGCGCCTCAGAGGCCGCGGGCAGCTTCGCAACCCAGCGCTCAACCGCTGCGCCACCGAGGAGGCCCTAAAAGAGTGGACTTTTGCCTCAACAATTGCCGTGTCATTTTAATAAAATATCTACATACAGTAACCTGGACAATTCTTCTGTTCAGGAAATAGCTGGTCAGGTGGGTTGGAATACTTGTTATTTAGTCAAGACATTCTCTCCCTTCATCTAGACTTTAATGGAAATTCATTGACAAATCCTTGTTCTTTGGATCTCTTCCTCCCTGACCCCCACATCCCCCTAGATCCTGCAGACTGCCTTCCATCCATAGCATTTTCTTTTTGTAGACTTATTAATGTCTCTGATTAGGCATCAGCTTGTATTTGCATTGGTCCTATTCTATAATAATATGCCTTCTGGGCCTCCCCGGTGGCGCAGCGGTTGAGCGCTGGGTTGCGAAGCTGCCCGCAGCCTCTGCAGCGCCGGTTCAATCCCCGGCCACCAGCGAGGGTCCCACATGGTGCACAGACCTCTCCTGCCGCCCGCTGCTCCCCTCAGCAGTGTGCTTCGGTCCTTCTGCCTGCTCTGCTCCCCGCTCTGGCTCTGGTGAATTCTCTCACCCTCCTGCGCTTTCTGACTGTACCCAGTGCTTGTATAAATAAATAAATCTTTAAAAAAAAATATGCCTTCTGAGGCGGCCTCTTACTTCTTCTGCTTGCTTTCCCATAAAAACTTAACTTTCTGCTTCATAAGGAAATATCGCAGTTTTGTAAAGCAGAAGTTTTCAAACTTGACTGCACGTCAGAATTATCTGGGGAGAATGATAAAAATACAGGTTACTGAGTTTCACCTGCCTTTTGCTAAATTTGGCTTGTGTTTTGAGATTCTAGTTTTAACAGCTTGCCATTTGATTTTGTTGTGCCTCCAGCTTTAGGAAAGACTGATTCAAGGCAGCTTGTCATCATTTGATGAGTATATGAACCACCCAAAGGTTTTGAGAAAGTGCAGATCTTAATTTTGTGGGCCTGGAGTGAAGCCTGAGATTCTGGCTGATGCCAGTCACTTTTTGAGTAGCAAAGTTTGAAGACAACTTTTGGAACTAGTGAATTTTATCTGATGTGCTAGTTTGTACTAATTAGGATCTTAAAGGTATACCTTTTAAAGTTGTAGGGCTGTGCTCCTCAGAGTGTGGTTTTCAAATGAACACAATTAGCATCATCTGTTAAGAATGCAAATCCTGAGCTTCTATCCTAGATCTGTTGAATCAGAAGCAACTTAATTAGAATAGTCTCTCTAAATGGTCCTACTGCAACAGACCAGTGTTCTGGGAGTTCTCAGATTGTCTTCACTTACATAGGGAGGATAAAAAGATATTCCTAACACCTGCAAATAACAGTGGACATTTTCTTGTGTAATCACATAGGTAAGCATTTCAGAGCTACTAATTCCTTTAATGTTTATTAGTACTATGTGCTAGCCGCTATTCACAATATAGACAAAACAACATAGACAGAATCTGCCTCCCCTTCAGTAGTTATCTAGTGGTGATAATGACTAGTTCATACATACATACATCCATAAGCAGTGGATAAAACTACTTCGCGAGTTTCAAATTGTTTATCCTTTTGTAGCAGTTTTTTGTTTTCATTTTTGAGATTGATCCATACTGACTGACGTAGTTACTCAAGATTGCTCTGTAGAATTCTATCAAATGAATATTCCAGAATTTAACCTTTTCTCTGTTGGTGGACATTTTGTTTCCAGCTTGCCTTTTTTTTTTTTTTAAAGATTTATTTATGTATGCATAGAAGAACTGGGGTTGGTGGGGGGCCGGTGAGAGGATTCACCAGAGAGAGTGTGGAGCAGAGCAGGCGGATTGGCTGAAATAGACTGCTGAGGGGAGTAGCAGGTGAGACAGGAGAGGTCTGCTGCACCTTGTGGGTCAGCTCCCAGGCTAGGGATTGAACTCCTGCTGCAGTGGCTGCTGATAGCTTCATAGTGCTGAGACTTAACCCCTTGCACCACCAGGGAAGCCCTCCAGCTTGACTGTTTTTATAAGCAATATTGAATGACACATGAACAAGGGAAAGTTTCTCTGGAAAAGTGTTTTTCAAACTGAGCTGCAACTAGCTAGTTTTAAAAGCAGAAATAGAATAAAGGTATTAGTATAGATGGGAAGATGTTAGTATAAGGCATATATAATAAGAGTAGTGTTTTGTAGAATTTTTTTTTGAGGGGGGAAGGTATATGTGTGCTGGATTGAGATGTAAAATATGCTCTTCTGGGTCTGGGCAAAGTTTGTAAGCTGATCCCTGGGTTATATATGCACAACTGTAACCTAATTCTACTACTAAATTGCTCTTCCAATTGGTGGTACCAGTTTACAGTCCCATCGGTGGTAAACTGATGTATCCCTTGTTCTTCCAATATGGTTGATTGAACTTATAAACCTTTGTCTACTGATGAGAATAAAACAGTATCTCATTGCAGGTTTACTTCGCCCTTTCCTGATAGTGAGGTTGATGTAATCCTTTTTTTAAATTTAATACAGGAAACTTATATAACTTACCTGCTAGGTAATTAGATCAGTCTTAAATGATAATGAGTGTAACACTCAGTGGCATGTAATAAATACACTTCTATGAGCAGTTGAAATGACTTGCTAACATTACTGATTGACAGCTGAGGAGCTTAAGCGTTTATATTTTATGAGTTTTTCTTCATACATTCATTGTATTCTATGCTCAAGTCTGTAAACCTGAATCTTTGTGTTTTTGGTTTTTTTTTTTAAGATTTATTTATTTATTTATACAAGCACTGGGTACAGTCAGAAGTGCAGGAGGGTGAGAGAATTCACCAGAGCCAGAGCAGGGAGCAGAACAAGCAGATGGACGAAACACACTGCTGAGGGGAGCAGCGGGCGCAGCAGAAGAGGTCTGCGCGCCAAGTGGGACCCTCCTCACCCAGCGGCCAGGGAACGAACCGGCGCTGCAGAGGCTGTGGGCAGCTTCGCAACCCAGTGCTCAACCACTGTGCCACCGGGGAGGCCCTGTTTGTTTTTTTTTTTTAAGATTTATTTATTTATGAATACAAGAGCTGGGGTACAGGCCAGAGATGCGGGGGGTGAGAGGCTTCATCAGAAACAGAACAGGCAGACTGACTAAAACACACTGCTGAGAGGAGCAGCAGGCTAGGCAGGAGAGATCCGCTGCACCATGTGGATTTCTCGCTGGCTGGCCTGGGATTGAACTCGTGCTGCAGAGGCTGCGGATTGCTTCACAGTGCGGTGCTCAACCCTTTCGCCACCAGGGAGGCCAAACCTGAATCTTTTTTTCTTTTTTTAAAGATTTATTTATTTATTTATACAAGCACTGGGTGGGTACAGTCAGAAGCGCAGGAAAGTGAGAGAATTCGCCAGAGCCAGAGCGGGGAGCAGAGCAGGCAGAAGGACCGAAATACACTGCTGAGGGGAGCAGCGGGTGGCAGGAGAGGTCTGCGCGCCATGCGGGACCCTCCTCCGGTGGCCGGGGTGCAGCCGGGGATCGAGCTGGGGATCGAACTGGAGCTGCAGAGGCTGTGGGCAGCTTCACAACTCAGCACTCAACCGCTGTACCACCGGGGAGGCCCAAACCTGAATCTTTTAATTTGATATAGTGAGCTTATATTTATATTCATAAGAGACCATCAGTAGTCACTAGTAATAGCATCATTTTATTGATTTGACTATTAATATTTGTTTGCATAGAAACCTGCCCTTTTTTTTTTTTTAAAGGCATGTTTTATTTATTTATTTGTTTGTTTATACATGCACTGGGTACAGTCAGAAGCGCGGGAGGGTGAGAGAATTCACCAGAGCCAGAGCGGGGAGCAGAGCAGGCAGAAGGACCAAAGTACACTGCTGAGGGGAGCAGCGGGCCGCAGGAGAGGTCTGCGCACCATGTGGGACCCTCCTCCGGTGGCCGGGGAGCAGCCAGAGATCGAACCGGCGCCGCAGAGGCTGTGGGCAGCTTCGCAACCCAGTGCTCAACCGCTGCGCCACCGGGGAGGCCCGAAACCTGCCCTATTTTTTCTTTTAAAATATTGTAATAAGGATATGTGCATGTGATATTAGCAAATGTAAAAAGGTAAAAATGTTAGTCTTCTCCCTCAGTTTTTCTCCCTAGGAGCAAGTACATAGAAAAAATTCCTTTTAATACGCACACCTGAAACTTATATAATGTAATACACTGTTACTTCAGTTTTAAAAAGTGATTCTTATATGATTGAGACATACATACTTTATCACTGTACCCTTTTCTCTTTCTTTTTATGGGTTTCTAATTTCTGTATTCATATGACTTCATTGTTCTGTAACTGGCTTTTCCTCTACTCAGTAATACATCTTAAATCTTCTCATTTTAGCAGATGTGAATTTTACTTTATTTTTTAATTGCTATATTTGATTACATTGTGTCATAATGTATCATAATTCATTTCACTACTGATGTATTTTTTCAGTTGACAAAGACAGGAACAGCACACATACAAAAAAATTAATAGTTTTGAGAAGCTATATTGCATTAAATATATTAGTACTTAATGCATGTGTGCCTATATCTGTAGGATAAGTTTTGGGAAGAATTGCTGGCTCAAAGAGATATGCAGATCTTTGCCAAAGTGCTTTCTAAAAAATTGAATAATTTTATATGCTCAATATTGCTTCATAGTGAACTGACCGGCATTTATGTTAATTTTCAGAAGTGCTCACATTGTTCAGTGCACACAGAACAGCAGATTGAACAGAGGCTATGTTGTGGCTTCCAGCTAGACATCATAGAATGTAGAACTGTTTTGCCTTTCTTCCTTTAATCTGTAAAATCGACAGAAAACTGGCAGACTACAGCTTAATGTAAGCTAAATGAAATGTTAAAAGTTAGAACAGTACACAGGTTATCCAAAAATTTTGAGAATGTATGACAGCTGATACTTTCAGATTAGACATTAGAAGTAGATTTTTAAACATTCACTGCTTTCATTGATAGTCTTTAAAGACTCATTTGCCATGTGTCTTGTAATAAAAAGTCTACTCTGTACAGTGTCAGAGACTGTTTTAAATCACTACTCTTTAACTTTCAAGTGACAGAAAACCAACATGTCACTTAAAAGGAGAGTCATTTTGGCTTAGGTGCTTAGGAAATTCAAAGGACAGACTGCCAGGATTCACATTATTAAGACTGTCGCTTAGGGCCTCCCTGGTGGCTCAAGAGGTTAAGACACAGCCTATGAAGCTCTCCACAGCAACTGCAGCACAAGTTCAATCCCAGGCCAGGGAGCTACCCACATGGCACAGCAGACCTCTCCTGACTTGCCCCCCTGCTCCCCTCCACAGTGTAGTTCAGTAGATCCACCTGTTCTGTTCCCCGCTCTGTCTCTGGTGAATCCTCTCACCCCTCACACCTCTGGCCTGTACCCCAGCTCTTGTATGTATAAATAAAAATAAATCTTTTTTTAAGATTTATTTATTTATTTATACAAGCACTGGGTACAGTCAGAAGTGTGGGAGGGTGAGAGAGTTCACCAGAGACAGAGCGGGGAACAGAACAGGCAGACTGACGAAATACACTGCTGAAGGGAGCAGCAGGTGCGGCAGGAGAGGTCTGCACGCCATGTGGGACCCTCGCCAGCAGCCGGGGATCGAACCAGCGCTGCAGAGGCTGCAGGCAGCTTCGCAGCCCGGCGCTCAACCACTGCGCCACCAGGGGAGGCCCCCCCAAAAATAAATCTTTAAAGAAAAAACAAACAACAACAACAACAACAAGAAGAAAAAAACTACACTATTTAAAAAAAGACTGTCACATATCTCTCATGTCTGCTTCTCTCTGCCTTCTTTGTTCCCTTCTTTTCTCGATGGAGGTGGTAGTGGGTTAGCCACAGTTAGTGGCCACCTTCATGGATGGACACAACTTCAGAGTACCTCTTGCTTGGCACCCAAATATAAAATCCCTGGCAAAGACTCTCAGTAGCCTTCCTTGAGCCATGTGTGTCCATGCCAGTGATAGGGAGATGGGCTGCTTGGATTGAGGACCTCATCAGAATCACAGGGCGTGGGGGGATGGAATTCTCTAAAGGAAGTGATTCTGGGCAAATGCTGACAGTCAAAGAAATATGCCAGATTTTCTCCTGTTTGGCATAAGTTGGGGAGCTGGAGTAGATACATGAAAAGGTAAATGTTAAAGTAATAGATATGGCTCACAGGCTGCAAGATCTCAGAAGCACCTTGGGGAGTCAGAATGATCTATTGGAGGAAATGGCACTGGAGTTAAACCTCAAAGTGTTGTTAATGTTCCACATCAGTTGATTTTTTTTCTCTATACGGTTTACATTTATCCTTTTGTTTGCTCTCCTGGCCACGTTTTTATCTCCTTGATACTTTCAGAAGAGGCCCTACCTCCACGGGTTCTCTCCCCCATCCATTCTGTATGCTGACGCCATAGATACCTGCCCCATTTCTTCTTTTAAAATATCATAAAGATGTGCATGAGATATTAAAAAACATAAAAAGGTAAAAAAAAAAAAAGGGAGTCTTTTTTCCTGTTCCCCAGTTTTGCTGTACACTGGATCATTCTACTCATGTCCCTGCTCTGCTCAGAAAATCTATAGTAGCCCTCATTATAGCCAGAACAAATTATTATACGAAACCCTAAATCTAACATGTCAGGACCTCTGCGTTTTGGTCCTGAAGCTGGTTTTCTAGCCTTTCCTTCCATAAGCCTGTACTTGGATTCTCTTTGACAGAATTTTGCAAAAACAACTGAAAGGACACAGGTACTGCACCTAGAAGCAGTTTTCTGTCAGTTGCACACTTGTGTTTCTTCTGCCTCCCGCTTCAGTCTTCCTTTTTACTCCTTTTCTGCTTTCTCTCAATTGTACTTGTGTGGGTGATTCCCAGATAATTTCCAGAAGACAGTGAAATAGACTGGATTACCCCGTGATGCTTTCTAGCATGGTGTTTCTGTGATTTAATTGAATTTGTGAAAACTGCATCTGTGTCGACAGTGTCACTTTCGTGAGGCTCACCAAGATGGGACAGGCTCCTTTGTCACTGTTGAAGCTCACCAAGCAGTGTCTGGCCCAGAGTGAGCCCATGGCCTTTTTCTACAGAAAGTAAAGGGTATATTTTTATTTGGGAGATGTGTATTCTAGTGAATGTATACTGGGGATGCATCGTGTACATTAAAAAATCTGGTATTTTCTCCTGCCGCCTGCTGCTCCCCTCAGCAGTGTACTTCGGTCCTTCTGCCTGCTCTGCTCCCCACTCTGGCTCTGGTGAATTCTCTCACCCTCCCGCGCTTCTGACTGTACCCAGTGCTTGTATAAACAAACAAACAAACAAACAAACAAATAAATAAATCTTTTTAAAAAAACAGAAATAGAATTTGGAGAGGGGTTAGGAGTAATCTATGAAAAGGAACTTCACTTTCATAACTCTCTGTGTAAGTACATCTAATTATAAGGTGATTTCTCATTGAGATAAATAAATAATATTGGATTTAAAAAAAAAAATCTGGTATTTTAGCATATTTTTTCCCCTCGTGCCACACACCCTTTTTAGTCTGCAGACGATAAGAGTAACCTAGAGGTGAGGAGGATACAGGAATGGAGGGTGGGGGGAGGTAGTCAAGAGGTCACCAGCAACCCCAATCATGATGACTAAAACTTAGCTGCACAAAAATGAATTTAATGTTAATGATCTCACTAAAATTTCTGATGTTTAAAATTACATTTTCCATTCTGTGAACATCGTTGGGGAAAATGTAATAATACAGGTGCTGGAATTCAGAACAAACTTTCAAGTTTTTATATACATCAGGGTTTATTACAGACATTAGAGACTTGTTCAGAGGATGAAGTGGTATGTGTGCTTGTTACAAACTAAGCTCTAAAATGCTGTATATTTTAATACATTAATGTACACATTATATTCTTGTGCGTCTTAGGGAGTTAGGGCCTAAAGTTGCCTCACTGACTGCTGAAAAGTATAGCCTGTTGTCTGTTTCCTAGGTGAGCCCCCTTTTTTCTCCCAGCACTGGAGCCCTTTGCTTCTCCTTCCTCCTTCCTGTCTCAGGCTTGACCCTGTGCTTCATGTGGAACTCCCCACTGTATAGCTCTCAGGAAGTGCTCTGGCACAGGGGAAGGGGTGCTATACCAGAGAACTTCCTGTCTGTTCTTGAGATGAGCTCTCTTGTGCCTGTTCTCTTACACGGAGTTTCTTTTCTCATATATGTCCTTCTAAATCTTTCACTCATGGTTCCCTATAACCATTAGGTAACCCCTCTGGGTAGTTGAGAGCTGATTATAATTTACAATTTTACTTTTCGTCTAAAATATAATGGGATGAATTTGAATGTACATATTCCTTAGACTTAAACATTGTAGTTAAATTACTGCTTTTTGATATTATTTTAACTTGACAGTTACCAGATAAATAGAACTATCCCTATTTATTTTTTGAGGCATATGTTCAAATAGGAAAAACTGGGGAACCCTTAGTTTTTATAAATGATGCAGGGTATAGATTAATAATTATATCATTTCTTTTCTTACAGGTAGACGAAAACCAAGAGTACATCGGCCTCGTTCCCCAATATTGGAAGAAAAAGACATCCCACCCCTTGAATTTCCCAAGTCCTCTGAGGATTTAATGGTGCCTAATGAGCATATAATGAATGTCATTGCCATTTATGAGGTACTGCGGAACTTTGGCACTGTTTTGAGGTTATCTCCTTTTCGCTTTGAGGACTTCTGTGCAGCTCTGGTGAGTCAAGAGCAGTGCACACTTATGGCAGAGATGCATGTTGTACTTTTGAAAGCAGTTTTGCGTGAAGAAGACACTTCCAATACTACCTTTGGACCTGCTGATCTGAAAGATAGCGTCAATTCCACACTGTATTTCATCGATGGGATGACGTGGCCGGAGGTGCTGCGAGTGTACTGTGAGAGCGACAAGGAGTACCATCACGTTCTTCCTTACCAAGAAGCAGAGGACTATCCTTACGGACCCGTGGAGAACAAAATCAAAGTTCTGCAGTTCTTAGTTGATCAGTTTCTTACCACAAATATCGCTCGTGAGGAGTTGATGTCTGAAGGAGTGATCCAGTACGACGACCACTGTAGGGTTTGTCACAAACTTGGGGATTTGCTCTGCTGCGAGACGTGTTCGGCAGTATACCATTTGGAGTGTGTGAAGCCACCTCTGGAGGAGGTGCCAGAGGACGAGTGGCAGTGTGAAGTCTGTGTGGCACACAAGGTGCCTGGTGTGACTGACTGCGTTGCTGAAATCCAAAAAAACAAACCGTACATTCGACACGAACCTATCGGATATGACAGAAGTCGGAGGAAATACTGGTTCTTAAACCGAAGACTCATCATGTAAGTAAATGTGGTCGACAGAGCTGACGTAGCAGAGCTGTGCTTCTGATGCGATACATGCCTGTGTGACCTAATGAGTTGTTTAAAGAATTTCTGATTATACGAATATGTGCATTGATACAGTTTTTAAAACTGTAACAGAAAAGTAGATAAAAAAATCAAGATACACACCATTCTAGTCAATGCTTCGGATGGGAAATAGGACAGTATTAGGTAGGCTGCTACTGTCAATCTTTCCCCTGTTGTATTCCCTGTAGTCGACCTCGAGGTCATCTTTGCCCCAAATTTGGTATTAGGATTTTGTGGTTTCTCTTTTTGGTTTTACTGTGTCTGTATATACATGGAGCAGCAGGAACAGCCAGCTGTCTAAGGAAAGATCAGTTTTGCCATGACTGGTTGCAGGATCCCAGGAGAATCTAAGCTTGACATGTAGGTCTTAGTCTGACTTCAGCTTTCCAGAGGGTTTCTTTCTTTTTCTTTTTTCTAAATTTCTTTTATTTTATTTATGCATACAAGAGCTGGGGTATGGACCAGAGGTGTGGGGGTTGAGAGGATTCACCAGTGACACAGTGGGGAGCAGAAAAGGCAGACTGACTGAAATACACTGCTGAGGGGAGCAGCAGGCGAGACAGGAGAGGTCTGCTGCGCCATGTGGGTCAGCTCCCTGGCTGGGCACTGAACTTGTACTGCAGTGGCTGCTAATAGCGTCATAGTGCTGAGATTTAGCCCCTTGTGCCACCAGGGAGGGCCCTCTCCAGAGGATTTCTAAGAGGCTCTTGAGGCCAGGTCAGTGGGAAGGCCAGGAGGCAGTGGAGGGTGTCAGGCAGGGTTATAGTGTGTACGTGGCCATCCTGTAGAAATATGGTCGGAGGGAGAGGGCTACTTTATATTTTCAATTTCTAACATCTTTTTTTTTTTTTTTAATTTTGAAAAAAGATTTATTATTTATCATACGAGAACTGGGGTACAGGCTAAGGTATGGGGGGGGGGTGAGAGGATTCACCAGAGACAGAGTAGGGAAGAAAACAGGCAGACCAACCGAAATACGCTGCTGAGGGGGGCAGCGGCCAAGTCAGAAGAGTCATGTGGGTAGCTCCCTGGCTGGGGATCGAACTCGTGCTGCAGTGGCTGCAGATGGCTTCATAGGTTGTGTCTTCACCCTTTGCGCCACCAGGGAGGCCCACAATTTCTAAAGTCTTCAAAGCCTTCTTCCAGCACTCAGAATTAGAACAAGTCAGACAATCTTTGATGCGATGAAATGAGTGTGAGAGCTGGGCGTGGAGAGGGCAACAGGGATTTCATCAGTCCATGGTCAGGCCAAGCCAGGGAGAGATGTTTGTCAGCCAGGCTCCTCTCTAGTTTGTGAAGGTGGTACAAAGTAAGCAGAGATCTCCAAAATTTTGTGCAGTTGTCTTTTTGCTTTCCTGTTGAGAAATCTGAATCCTTATTCAGATCTTTGTGCATGACTGGTTTGAACTTGTGTGGGTCTGTTTTCATCCAGTGGTGTTCAGTGGGCACTTTCAATCTGGCAGTTGGGTCCTTTGGTTCTGAGAACTTCTCTTAAGGACTTCTTTCTCTCCTTTTCTAGAAGATTTCCATGTACTATTCAGTTTTTCTATTGTATCATATTTTTATTTTCTAAATATACTTTTGCTCTTAGAATCTCCCTTTTTTGTATAGTCTCTTTCTTCTAAGTTACTTTTTCCTGATACTTTTTTTGGTCTGTCTCTTTCATCCTCAGATGACTGTTAATTTTTAATTTTCTGCTCCTGGTTAACTTTGTGGACTGTACAGCTGGAATGTTTCAGACTGGAAACTCTGAGCAAGTGGATAGGTCTTACCAATATTGAACTTAACCCCTGGAGGCCTCCCCTGGAGGCGCAGGCAGTTGAGAGCCTGCTGTGAAGCTGTCCACAGCGGTGGTTCGATCCCGGCCGGCCAGCAAGGGTCCCACATGGCATGGCAGACCTCTCCTGTCGCGCCCACTGCCCACCTCAGCAGTGTATTTTGTCTGCCTGTTCTGTTCCCCGCTCTGTCTCTGTGAATCCTCCCACATCTGGCCTGTACCCTGGTTCTTGTATGCATGAATAAATAAATCTTTAAAAAAAAAAAAAAGGAACTTAGCCACTGGGTCATTTTTTTAATCTTTTATTGGGAATTCCTGATGTCACTATCTTTAGGGCCTTCCTCTTGAGCTGTTAAGCTGACCCAACGATGCTTTTTCCAGTGTTCTGCTTGGGAGCTTGAGGGTTTGGTTGGCTGAGTGGTAGTAGTGGGCTGCGCTGTACAGCACCCTGGTTTTCTGTGTAGTGCCTTAGTTCACACCCGAGCCTGGTGTTGCTGGGTAAAGAGAACCTTAATTTTTCCTCCTTTAGAGACAAACCTTTAGTGGCTTGAAGAGGATGGATGGACCGGGAATCTGCTCCTTCTCTGCTGCAGATAGATACTCCCCTGCCCATTTCAGTGCTTCTCCCGCATTGTGACAGTTGGTTCTCAACTTCACCTTCTTGATTTGCCATTGGGTTTTCTTGGCTCTACTAAAAAATACACATCTGCTTTTCTTCTTACAATTTTTTTTTCTGCCCTGCTGTTCTTGTCTTTGTGAATTTATGTCTTTTAAAATATTTCTTTAGTGTTTAGTTTTAAGCAGGTTTTCAGGAGGGACCAACGTGAGAGTTATGGATTTGGTCTGCCACCTTATCCAGGTAGTAACGAAGCTTTAAAATGCATATTTTGTGTACTTTGTTTTGGATCAGCTATTTATAAAAACCTGTAACTTCTGTCTTGCCCGCAGCCTCTCGGTTATCTGGCCATGGCGCTTATTGTGCCATCTCTTCAGTATCTTGCTGGGACGTGGCAGCCTGGACACTCTGGGCAAGCGCATTATAAGCAGTGGGACAACTGTCCCCATGTTTTGGTTTGAAGTTAAATGTATTTCATCTTAAGTGAAAACTCAGTGGCACTGACTGTCACTCCATCTCAAATGCCTCTAGAAAGGGCTCAGAGGCATCAGAATTGCAGTGAACAAATTAAGAAATAAATGAAATTTCTTCCGTGCTCCTAATCTGCGCTTTCCTGCTTCCCTTCCCTTTCTGCGCCTTTCATGTTCACTCTCGCCGCCCTCACTTCCCTCCTCGCGCTGCCCTTCTGAGCCAGAGAGAGACCACAGGTGCTTTGTCACATCTAGGTAGATGCTGACATCTTGTAAAAGCTTACCACACAGTAATCAGTGTTCTGGGCCTTGGCTTTAGGGGCCTGTAGGTGGAAGTAGTTGGTGATGAGCTAATAGTAACAACAGCAGCATTTGTCATTCAGTTAATAGGTGTCTCACAATGTCCTAAACATTTTATGGTTTTTAATTTTTTCTCATTAATCTGTGCAATACTTCAATAATATAGGAATTATTTTTATTTGTGTTTTCTAGATGAAGAAAGTAAAGCTCAGGGAGGTTAAATAACATGCCCTCAGGCATACCCAAAACGCTCTTAGGAAGTGGAACCTGGAATTTTCTTTCAGTGCCTATTTATATAATATTGTCAATAACTCATTTTGTGCAGTAGTCTAGTTACTAGCCATCATCTTGAGATGTCTGCAGCTTGCATTTGTTTCAGCTGTTTTAATCAATGCTTATCATTGGGACGGGAGGAAGCAAATGCACTGGTCTAACCGTACTGTGTATTTCTGAGATCTTTTGGAATCTGAGATAAAATACCAACAATGATATAAACCAGTGGTACATCAAGAAAAGATTTAAAAAATAAAATCTGAGGTAAAGGGATTTTAAGAAAATATGAGGGCCTCCCTTGTGGCGCAAGGGGTTAAGATGCAGCACTATGAAGTTATCCGCAGCCACTGCAGCATGAGTTCCATCCCTGGCCAGGGAGCTACCCACATGGTGCGGCCGACCTCTCCGGACTCGCTCACTGCTCCCCTTAACAGTGTATTTCAGTCAATCCGCCTGTTCTGCTCCCCACTGTGTCTCTGGTGAATCCTCTCATCCCCATACCTCTGGCCTGTACCCCATTTCTTGTATGCATAAATAAATCTTAAAAAGAGAATATGAAGTAAGTGGTGTTTCAAAATGAAAATCTGCTTCCTGATAAGTCATTATCAATATATAAAACAGGGCCTTCCCGGTGATGCAGTGATTGAGCACTGGTTTGCGAAGCTGCCTGCAGCCTTGCAGCCTCTGCAGTGCCGGTTCGATCCCCGGCTGCTCCCCGGCCACCGGAGGAGGGTCTCACATGACGCGCAGACCTCTCCTGTTGCCGGCTGCTCCCCTCAGCAGTGTACTTTGGTCCTTCTGCCTGCTCTGCTCCCCGCTCTGGCTCTGGTGAATTCTCTCACCCTCCCCACGCTTCTGACTGTGCCCAGTGCTTGTATAAATAAATAAATAAACAATATATAAAACAGTGCTCAGGCAAGCAGGGCGGAGCCCTTTGCATATCGTTAAATAAGTGTAGACCTTTGAAATTACACATATGAAATGACTTAAGCAGTTAGCCTTGAAGCACCGTGGATGGAATTTTGATGCATTATTGATGAAATTAAATAATCTGCTTTTCTAGGTTGAACAATTATAAGAAAGAAATTTTTTTGGTCTAATGAGTTTCATAGTGCTCAAAAGAGTTCAGCTGAGATACACATGTAATTTCCTGAAAGGGAGGTTTATTACTTTATCTTCATATCATTTGATGTTATGTTCTCCGTGCCAGCTGTCTACTAGGAGCAAGATTATCTCAGGGAATGAGCAGACCTTTGCTTCCCTTGGCTTCCTGTGTCCGATCTTAGCTCTAGAGGCTGAAAGTCCCAGGCCAGGGCAACAGCGTGGCTGGGGGTGGCTCTCCTCTAGACTCTAGGCTTCACCCTGTGTCCTTACCTGGTGGAGGGCCATAAGATATGTATGGTAGCAAAACTAAGCTTATTTGTTTTAAAAGCTTTAATTGTAGTTCTTCAGATAGTCTTTTTTCTTTTTCTTTTTATTATTTATTTATTTATTTAAGCATATAAGCACTGGGTACAGTCAGAAGCGCGGGAGGGTGAGAGAATTCACCAGAGCCAGAGTGGGGAGCAGAGCAGGCAGACTGACGAAGTACACTGCTGAGGGGAGCAGTGGGCTGCAGGAGAGGTCTGTCACGCCATGTGGGACCCTCCTCCGGTGGCCGGGGAGCAGCCGGGGATCGAACCGGCGCCACAGAGGCTGCGGGCAGCTTCGCAACCCAGTGTTCAACCACTGCGCCACCGGGGAGGCCCAGATAGTCTTTTTTCTTAATGCGTAATGAAGTACACAAAAGTTAATGTGCATTTCAGCCAAAACAAATCTTTTTTTCTTTCTTTGACACTTAGATTATTTTCTTTGTGAAGTTGAAAACAAAATTTTAAATAGCGTTATTCACTGATAAGTATTCTTTGTTAATAATTTGAATAAATCTGAAAGATTTTGCATCTTTTATCAAAAGTAGATTAAAACTATTTCAGTTTAAGTGCCCCCTTGTGGTAGATTAAATGTGGACTCGTGGTGAAGGTTTTCAAGCCATGTGACTGCTCAGTTGACACCATGTGGAGATTTGGTCTGTGCTCTCCCTGGAAGCCCACACTTAAAATGACTAGTCAGTGGACCTGTTGCCCACCCCGGGCATGCCTTAAACAGGATGGGGCAGTGTTTTTCCATTGTTGGTTTTATTTCTTTGATTCTCATTTAAAAGTACTTGTGTGGATTAGTGAAGCATAAAATAGAAGAAATGTTTTTTTACGTGAGCTTACCTGAGGACCAGAGTGATACAGCAAACATCCTCAAGAGCGCAACTTTTATATAGATTAGAAGCCAGTTTTAATCCAGTATAGAAGTAGGCCAGTCTTTCTTAAGATATTTCTTTTATCCTGTCAAATCCGTGCTCTGAAATTGGGAAATTTGGTAAAATAAGGATTGCCAAATTAGATGGCACTCTACATTCTGAATAAAATTACTTTGAACACACCACTGAAAAACTATATGTAATTTTCATTTTCCAAATGATTAAATTGACCTTTAGCCTATAAGATTTCTAGCCTCACCTCCCCATTCTAGCTATATGCTACCTATGTACTTGCTGGGAAACCTCCATCTTGTAACCCTTCTGCGCTTGTCCAGTCTGTATGTCCGGCAGCCCACATTGCAGGCGCCTCAAGCACAGCGTATCTGGAACCGAATCCATCGTTTCCCCCATTACCTGGCCTTCACCTCGTGTTCCATCTTGGCAAATGGGATCACTGTTCTACCAGGTGCTTAATTTGAGACCTGGGAATGGCCTTTTGTCCTGTATTGTTTGTTACACCTTTTAATTACTGCTGAAACATTAAATCGGTTATTGTCCATTCTCACCGACCTTCCCATGATACAAGCGCGCATCATCTCCATTAGACTAGTTTAGTAGCCTCCAAACTGACCTGAATGTAGCTTCTCATTCCCCAGTTCTAGTCTCTGTTCTGCATGTAAATAATTTTTAGAATAGCAATTCTGATCAGGTTTCCTTTGCCCTGAGTTGAAAAATCTGTCAGTTGCTTCCAGAAGGTTCGTGGTTTTAAAGAAAGCTTTCAAAATTTGTTTTGTTTAATGCTTCCCACTCCCCAAAGCAAAAAAAAAGCAAACTAGAGTGCACAAAGATCTTTTGTCTAATTTATCTTTCAAGTCTCAGCCTGCGTATACTATTTCCTAGGGCATTCTTTCCCGAAACTGTTCTCCTTCATGCACCCTCAAACACTTTGCCGTTTTTTTGTTTCTTTTTTTTAACACCCATCCCACTTGTAACTATTTGTTTTAAGGTAGATATCACATACTTCATAGGAGGAAAGTAATAGCAACTTTGCAACCACTAGGTGCTGGCAGTTTACTAAGCACTTTACATATTTTAACTCATTCAGTCCTCACAACAGCATTTTGACACAAGTACTTCCAATCTGTCTTTTCAAGGCAGTCAAAGGCTTTTTCTATCAAGTGCCTCAGAATTTTTACAGCCTTTTCCAATCACCTAACTCTGAAGCCATTCCACATTTTTAGGTATTTGCTATAGCAACACTCCATTTCTTGGTACCAAAATCTGTATTCGTTTTCTAAGGCTTCCATAACAAATTACCATAAATGAAAACAACAGGAATGTATTCTCTCACCCTTCTGGAGACCAGAAATTTGAAATCATGGTGACAACAAGCTATTTCTTTTTTTTTTCCCCCCCAAAGATTTATTTATTTATTTTATATAAGAAACGGTACAGGCCAGATGCGTGTTAGGGTGAGAGGATTCACCAGAGACAGAGCGGGGA
Source organism: Talpa occidentalis (assembly GCF_014898055.3). Taxonomy (NCBI): domain Eukaryota; kingdom Metazoa; phylum Chordata; class Mammalia; order Eulipotyphla; family Talpidae; genus Talpa; species Talpa occidentalis. Next base: position 125,669,119 of record NW_023605083.1, on the reverse strand, counting down.
ACAGAACTGGCAGACTGATGAAATACACTGCTGAGGGGAGCAGCGGGCAGGACAGGAGAGGTCTGCCCCTCCATGTGGGACCCTCGCCGGCCAGGATTGAATCGGCGCTGCAGAGGCTGCAGACAGCATCACAATGCGGCGCTCAACCTCCTGCGCCACCAGGGGAGCCCAACAAGCTATTTCTAAAGAAGCAATTCCAATATAGGACAGACTGCCATATGAAGTAGTGAATTAAAATGAAGAGTTCTTTGTTAAGGTGAACATTCTGCAGATGCCAGTATGGACTAAGTCAGCTTTTCAGGGCCCCTTCAAAAGTCTTGCTTGCAAAAAAGACAGAATGTTCATTTAATTAAATTTATTCCATAATATCTCATTTCATGTTGAAATCTTGTGCTTGTAAATTGTTTTTTATCCAAAAAAAAAAAAAAAGAGAGAGAGAGAAGGATGTGATATAGAGTATATTTCTTGTTCCATTGATATTTGTAGATATTTCTGGGTAAAGGGGGGAAAAACAAGGCTGTCTTTCAACATCTTTATAACAGGAGAATCCTTAAGATTGGTATTTTAGAAAATAAAAAATCAGGGCCTCCCTGATGGCACAAGGGGTTAAGCACCACACTGTGAAGCAGTCCACAGCCTCTGCAGCACGAGTTCGATCCCTGGCCGGCCAGAGAGAAACCCACATGGCAAGCAGACCTCTCCTGTCTCGCCTGCTGCAATGTATTTCAGTCATTCAGCCTGTTCTGTTCCCCACTCTGTCTCTGGTGAATCCTCTCATCCCCCGCATCTCTGGCCTGTACCCCAGCCCTTGTATGCATAAGTAAATAAATCTTAAAAAAAAAAAAAAAAGAATCAGGTTGTCCTGTAACTCTTAAGTTCAATTAAAGTCCAGTAGGTACTTTCTGATTAGATATTGTTGATTAATTTTTGATATTTGATATGGTTAAAGCTTATTGATTAGAGGATTGACATTTTAAAAATTGCAAACAGAAACAAGACATTGTCATTACTTGGTCATAAGAAGTCAGTAGAAATACCCATTAGAAAGTAAAATCTAGAGATTTAAAAATGATTTTTTGAAATTTTCATAAAACACTTCTAACAAAAATATACTAATCTCTTCTTGGCAGATGTTTATTTGAAAGAGCAAAGCTTGATAGCGCTGAGAACTTTAACCCCTGCGCCACCAGGGAGATCTCATACCCTCTGAATTTTGAGATCCTCAGTGTATCGGGTTTTAGATATCCTTCCTCATTGCTGTACTGATTTGTCTTCCCCTACCACTACTCCCAAATTATTTTACCCTAAGCTATTGTGAGCTAGGAAATAAAAATTATAGAAGTTGCTCAAATAAATTAAGAGTAATTTGATTTTAATGAGATTTAGAGGAGATCTTTTGTGGGCAAATATTAAGCTTTAGTTCACAAACTTGGTGTGTTACCTATTTTAGCTTTCACTGGATAGATAAAATTGTCAGAATAGTGCTGTCATGTCTAATTTAGTTTCTGTACCTTTTTTTAAACAGAGAAGAAGATACAGAAAATGAAAATGAAAAGAAAATTTGGTACTACAGTACAAAAGTCCAACTTGCAGAATTAATTGATTGTCTAGACAAAGATTACTGGGAAGCAGAGCTCTGCAAAATTCTTGAAGAAATGCGTGAAGAAATCCACAGGCACATGGATATAACTGAAGACCTGACCAATAAGGCTCGGGGCAGCAACAAATCCTTTCTGGCGGCAGCTAATGGTGAGAGTGAAATTTTCTCATTTTACTGTATGTTAAATTTGAGATAAACTTTCAACATTAAAATGACTACAAAAATTGAAAACATTAAAAATGTTTTAAAATGTTTTATTTATATTATGCATACAAGAGTTTGGGGTACAGGCCAGAGGTGCGGGAGGTGAGAGGATTCACCTGAGACAGAGTGGGGAACAGAACAGGCAGATTGACTGAAGTACACTGCTGAGGGGAGCAGCGGGTGAGACAGGAGAGGTCTGCTGTGCCATGTGGATTTCTCTCTGGCCTGCCGGGTTTCTCTCTCATGCTACAGAGGCTGCGGATTGCTTCCTAGTGTGGTGCTTAACCCCTTGCACCACCAGGTTGCCTGAAAACATTAAAATTTTGAAGTATATGTATTTTACTTTAATTTTATTTCATTTTCCCAAGAAAACCTTGTTCATCCCAACATAAATCAGGAACGCTATGCATTTTGGTGTCTTTTTTTTTTTTTTTTTTTTTCATTTTAGTGTCTTGACCGTTTCTTGTGGCTTGCTTAATTTAAGAATCTTACCACACCTACTGGGGAGTCCTTCCCTCCCCCACCTTTTCAATTGAGGTAATATTGTCTTACAACGCTGTATATGTTTTAGGAGTTACAGGCTGACACCTCTTCAGGTGCCACACCAGCCCCGCCTCCACAGTACTAATAACCCCCACCACAGTTCATTTGAGTCCTGCTTTTTATTATGAGAAGTAAAATTCTTCAAAAGCTTACTGTTTGCAGGCCTCCCCTGGTGGCGCAGGTGGTTGAGCGCAGCACTGTGAAGCTGTCCACAGCCTCTGCAGCACGGGTTCAATCCCAGCTGGCTGGGGAGATACCCACATGGCACAGCAGACCTCTCCTGTCTCGCCTGCTGCTCCCCTCAGCAGTGTATTTCATCAGTCTGCTTGTTCTGTTCCCCACTCTGTCTCTGGTGAATCCTCTCACCCTCCTGCACATCTGGCCTGTACCCCAGTTGTGTGCATGAATAAATAAATCTTTTTTAAAAAATGAAAGTTTACTGTTTGCTTTTAAAAAACAAAATCTTTTATTTTAGAATTACAGAAAAGTTGCCAACATAGCACAGGAACTCCATATTCCCTGTATCAGATTTCCTCCCTTTTTAATATCTTACATTAGTGTGGTACAGTTGTCATAACTAATGAACCAATACTGATACATTGGCATTAATTTGGATTTCCTTAGTTTTTATCTAATGTCCTTTCTCTGTGTCATGTTCCTGACCAGGATACTAGATTCTTAAGTCTTTTTAGGTTCCTCAGGATGGTTACAGTTTCTTAGGCATTCTTTATTTTTGATGACCTTGATCGTTTTGAGGAATAATGGTCAGATATTTAGTAAATGCCCTCAGTGTGGATGGGGTGTCTTAGGTCTTCCCATCGTTAGCACGTTAGGGCTTATTGATTTGGGTGAGGAATACCACAGAGGTAAAGCACCATTCTCCTCACCATGTTATGAGCACCTGCTGTCAACGTGTTTCATCACCGATGATGTTATCCTTGATTGTGAGGTTGAGGTAGTGTTTGTCAGGCTTTCCCCCTGTAAAACTACTCCTCTCACTCATATTGTGTTTTTGGTAGAAAGTCACTATGCTCAGCCCACACTTAGTGGGTAAGCAGTCATACTCCACTTTCTTTGGCGGAAATTGGGATTTTTCAGTCCAGATAGTTTATCTAGTCTCCATCTATTTATTCACTCATTTATGTAAGTATAGAGTTATGGATATTTGTTTCATATTTTGGGTTATAATTCAGTACTACCCCACTAATTTTATAGCTCAACTTTTTGCTTTTTAAAAGATAATAAATGTGTATGGTTTTTAGCTTTTAAATAGTACAAAATTAGGGCCTCCCTGGTGGCACAAGGGGTTCGGACACAACCTATGAATCTGTCCTCAGCCACTGCAGCATGAGTTCGATCCCCAACCAGGGAGATACCCACATGGCGCAGCGGACCTCTCCTGACTTGCCTGCTGCTCCCCTCGGCAGTGTATTTCAGACGATCTGCCTGTTCTGTTCCCCACTATGTCTCTGGTGGATCCTCTCACCCCCTGCACCTCTGGCCTTTACCCCAGTTCTTGTATGCATAGATAAATCTTTAAAAATAAAATAAAATAGTACAAAATTGAATACAGTGATGGGCCTCCCCAGTGGCGCAGCTGTTGAGCACTGGGTTGCAAAGCTGCCTGCAGCCTCTGCAGCGCCAGTGCAATCCCCCGCTGCTCTCCAGTCACCGGAGGGGGGTCCCACATGGTGCACAGACCTCTCCTGCCGCCCGCTGCTCCCCTCAGCAGTGTACTTTGGTCCTTCTGCCTGTTCTGCTCCCCACTCTGGCTTTGGTGAATTCTCTCACCCTCCCGCGTTTCTGATTGTACCCAGTGCTTGTATAAATAAATAAAAAAATAAATCTTAAAAAAAAAAAAACTTTATAAAAAAATTGAATACAATGAAAGGAGACTCTCCTTCATAAACCTTAGTTTCATCTTCCTCTTTTTTTTTTTTTTTTTTAATTTTCTAGAGGCATGTCTTATTTATCTATTTGTTTGCTTGTTTGGTTGGTTTATACATGCACTGGGTACAGTCAGAAGCCGGGAGGGCGAGAGAATTCACCAGAGCCAGAGCCGGGAGTAGAGCAGGCAGAAGGACCGAAGTACACTGCTGAGGGGAGCAGCGGGCGGCAGGAGAGGTCTGCGCGCCATGTGGGACCCTCCTTCGGTAGCCAGGGAGCAGCCGGGGATCGAACCGGCGCCGCAGAGGCCGCGGGCAGCTTCGCAACCCAGCGCTCAACCGCTGCGCCACCTGGGAGGCCCTCATCTTCCTTTTTTTTAGAGACAACCATTATTGCCACTTAAAAAAAAAATGCCAGGTGACTCTGGTGAATTCTCTCACCCTCCCGTGCTTCTGACTGTACCTAGTGGCGCAGCGGTTGAGTGCTGGGCTGCAAAGCTGTCCACAGCCTCTGCAGCGCCAGTTCCATCCCTGGCTGCCAACAAGGGTCCCACATGGCGAGACAGACCCCTTCTGCCGCACCTGCTGCTCCCCTCAGCAGTGTATTTCGTAGTTCTGTCTGTTTTGTTCCCCACTCTGGCTCTGGTGAATTCTCTCACCCTCCCTTGCTTCTGACTGTACCCAGTGCTTGTATAAATAAATAAATAAATAAATCTTAAAAAATAATGCCAGATATACTCTGTGCATGTTTATTAAGTATTGTGTTTTCTAATAGTACTTTTTAATCATAAGTTAAATAAATTAATTAGGTGAGGTTCTGAAATTATACTTTAACTGCCTGGTTCTGCTCTTCTTACATGTATTTTGTACTGTACATATTATCATTAATTTTTCCCATTCTCCGTTTGCTTAAAAATGGAATGCTTGTGGGCCTCCCTGGTGGCGCAGCGGTTGAGCGCAGGGTTGCGAAGCTGCCCGCAGCCTCTGCAGTGCCGGTTTGATCCCTGGCTGCTCCCCGGCCACCGGAGGAGGGTCCCACATGGCGCGCAGACCTCTCCTGCCACCCGCTGCTCCCCTCAGCAGTGTACTTTGGTCCTTCTGCCTGCTCTGCTCCCTGCTCTGGCTCTGGTGAATTCTCTCACCCTCCCACGCTTCTGACTGTACCCAGTGCTTGCATAAATAAATAAATAAGCAAACAAATAAATATTTTTTTTTAAAAGTAATGCTTGTATTGAATAAATGCCTTTTTTTTTTTTTTTTTTTTGGGTGGGACCCTCCCTGGCGGCTAGGGAACGAACCGGCGCTGCAAAAGCTGCGGGCAGCCTCACAGCCCAGCGCTCAACCGCTGCGCCACCAGGGGAGGCCCTAAATGCATTTATTCAATAAATACATAGTTCATAAATAAATACATAGTTCAGTTGTATTCAAGCTTTTCTCACATACTCTTCATCAACATTCTCTTTAATTCACACATGTTTTGGAAGAATGATAGTTGTACTATGATATAAATGCTATTAAATAACAATATACTTTCTTCAGAAACAGGCTGATTATACTTATCTCTGGTATTTGGAAGTATTTTCCTATCAGATCTGTTTAGAAAAATAAGGGATTTCATTCATCAGGTAAATTTCAGTTGGAATTCTTTGGGGAGAGCAATTGTTGTAGTAATACAGTCCCCTTCTCATTCCCTCCCTTGCATACTATAGAGTAATAATAGGAAATTTTATTAATTTGTTATATTACTTCCCCTTTTAATTTCCTTTTGTGAATATTAGCATTAAAATTGATAAATGCCTTTTTATTCTCTTGCATCCTGATCTGTTAGTTTAATAATAAATAACCTGTCTAGTCCCCTAAAAAGCAATATGAACTATATTTTTATCAAGTAAGCCCAGTTAGATTTCTCTCTAGAGTGAGCTTATCTGTGTGTACAATATTGCATAAATAGTGTCATCTTAATTCAATGAAGAATGAAACCAAAATAAGAATGGAAAAATCAGAATGTTTAAGCAATCTGATTGGGAGAATGTAAAATACTAAAAATGTCTGATATGGAGGAATTGTTTAATTCTATTACAGATTATCATGTGATAGAACACTGTACCTTGGTGAATTATATAAGGTGGTATGCACAAACATTTCTCGGTTATTGATGTAGTTAAATTCTCTTCCTTTAATAACCAATTGTGGAAATAGACCAGCTTTTATAAAACACACAGCATGGTACCTATAGTTAATAATGCTGCATTGCATATTTGAAAGTTGCCATGAGAATAGATCTTAAAAGTTCTAATCACAAGGAAAAATATTTTGTAATTATGTACAGTGATAGTAACTAGACTTATTATGGTGCAATATAAACAAATACCAAATCATTGTGTTGTGTACGGGTAACTGATATAATGTTAGGTATAAATTTTACCCTCAAAAAAAAAAAGAAGAAAACTTCAATTAGCACATTAGGATTATATAGTTGGTTTCCTTTTTATATTTTTTCAAATTTCCTACAATAATTACATATTTTTCATTGTAACTAAGCATATATTTTTAAAAAATTGGTTAAACCTTTGTAGTAGTCAAGACAGCAGAGAGAGCTTTATGTGTTAGACTACATATATTAAAAAAGTTAGTTGACCAAATTTGTGTTTAAAGGACACAGGACTCACCTGGAAAAGTAACATTTGCCAAAGCTGAAATAATTTAAACAACAAAGTAAAAAAATGATAACATTGGCTCATTCGCCAGAGAATATTACTAATATCAGGGAGTCCGTGATGGTACTACCCTGTAATGCACACCATTGCCAAAGTATTATTCTGCCCAAGTTGAGAGAGAATTCGAGCTCTTAGGGAATTGATGAGTTGGAGAATAGTTTATGGGACTTCCGAGAGAACTGTTTTCAGATGGAGTCTTGGTTTTCTCATTTTATAGTTGAGGGCTGAAGATCAAATGGCCTGCCCTGGGTCACACAGCTCATTCATGTCAGATCTGCACTAGACCACGCTGTAGGTTTTGACCGCTATGCCATGCAGCCCATATGGCAGAGGATGTGACAGCATTCTGTAACAGGTGTCATTTCAAAAGATAGGCTGATTTTTTTTTTTTTAAAGATTTATGTACTTAGGGCCTCCCTGGTGGCTCAGGTGGTTGAGTGCTACACTGTGAAGCTGTCCGCAGCCTCTGCAGCGCGGATTTGATCCTGGCCGTCCAGGGAGAAACCCACATGGCGCAGCAGACCTCTCCTGTCTTGCCCATTGCTCCCCTCAGCAGTGTATTTCAGTAGATCCACCTGTTCTGCTCCCCGTTCTGTCTCTGGTGAATCCTCTCACCCTCCTGTGCATCTGGTCTGTACTACGGTTCTTGTATAAATAAATAAATCTTTAAAAAGATGGTCAACCGCCTGTGCTACCAGGGAGGCCCTGATTTTTCTTTAAAAGAAAAAAAAAGCAGAACCTATAATTAGATATATTTTCTTGAAGTGAAGATAGCCAAATTGGTTTATTTCTCTAAACACCCAGATTCTATTGCTATTACCTAATCCTTATTCCATAGTTCTAATGCCTTTAACATATTCAACTTTAATAGCTGGTACTGAAACATGTACGTGGCATTAGCAGTACTTTTATATTTGCTATATGCAGCAACACCTTTTTTCTCATTTTTATTATAGAAGAAATTTTGGAATCCATAAGAGCCAAAAAGGGAGACATTGATATTGTTAAAAACTCAGAAGAAACGGAAAAGGACAAGAATGAGGCTGAAGAAAATAACTCCAAAGAAGCTGAAAAAACTGGAGAAGAGTTTGAAGACCAGACCCTCGAAAAGGACAGTGATGACAAAATACCAGATGATGATCCCGAGCAAGAGAAGTCTGAGGGTAAAAAAATTACTTGGTTAAAAAAGAAATGTTTCATCAGCGTTTTTTATGAAATCTCCAATTTTACTTGACAAAATGAATATTTTATGATGAACAACTACTTAATTTACATTTCTAGAGAGGTTAGGATCCACTTCTCCCTTGTAACTTGCATTAGCATTGTTGAGTTTTGTATTATTGGTGAAAAATCAGTTTTTATCCCAGAATATACACCTTTTATGTGATTAACATATGTTCATTTTTCGTATGAATTACTTAAACATTATTAATGAATTCTCTAGATTATCTATGCAAAAATATCCCAGAATCTAATTGCTTCAAATTGGCCATCAACTAAAAGCAGGATTTTGTTTTTTGTGATGATCATTTTTAGTAGTTGTTTGAATGTGGCCATTTGTCCTAAAGCAATTTTAAAGGATATCTTTAAAGTTTTGTTGTGCATTTTACTGTAGAGCCAACAGAAGTTGGGGATAAAGGTAACTCTGTGTCAGCAAATCTTGGCGACAACACAACAAATGCTTCTTCAGAAGAGACTAGTCCCTCAGAAGGGCGGAGTCCCATGGGGAGTCTCTCAGAAACCCATGATAGCAGCAACATGGCAGAGAAGAAGGTGGCATCTGAGCTCCCCCAGGACGTGCCAGGTACAGAGGGCAATGTATCAATGCCTCTGTAAGGGGGGAATCCTTCCCTTTCGTAGTAAAAGCTGAATGTCACCTAAAATTATAAAGTATGTGTTCATTCATGCTGCTTGCTTACATAAGTACCATCCCTGATCGCTAAATTGTCACCTAACATTCGGAGTTTGACATATGTTCTTGCAGTTAGTGCTTGGAACTCATAATCCTCATGCTTTTTCAAGTTCATTTAACTGTTTTTGACTAATAGACTTGTTTGTATATTTTATCACCAGACCATAGTGGTGGATATTTTGGTTTTAATTACTCACATACTAATGGCTATGTTGATTGAGTCAACCATTTCAGTTTTGTATGTACTAACAAACTAATTTTATGATTGCATGTGCTCATATAATTTTTTTTTAACATTTCAAGCCATAATGTTATGATAGAAAAACCCATGTCACAAAACATTTTTTGCAAGGTATATTTTGACATAAAAATGTAAGTTAACAGTAATTCATAATTTCAGCTATTTAAAATTAAAATGATAATTGAAGTAAGTTGTGTCACATTTAGAATGTCATTTTGTCTAAGAATGTCTTATTCATTTTCAAAATCAAACATTTGTTATAGGAGCTGTGTGTATTTTTCAAAAAGCAAAATTTAGATGAGCAGAGCGAGAACACAAACACTAGGAATCCCACCAAAAAACAGGAATTATGGTTAAAGTCTTGATAAAAGTCATTAAAGATTTTTTCTGTGTATTACAAGAAAAGCACATATATTCAAACTTTCAGTACTGTCATTGCTACATTTTTTTTTATCAGGATGTGATTATGATGTGTGGGGAAGAAGACAATACCTGTAGTTGGAAGGCTTGATTCTAGATATGCTTCTGTCATTAAATTAATGTCATTTCATCTTTCAAGGCCTTAATTTTCTGATTTTGTAGCCAACAGTTGTGGTGGGGATTTTGATAACCAACAGTTCTGGTGGGGACTGCTTTCAGTTCAGTGTTTGGTCAGCAGTGAGCTGTTGCTGAGAAATAACATGAGGCTGCATGCAGGGATGTATGTGCAGGGTACATGTTTTATACTGAGAAAGGACTGGTCACTGAGATGAAGGAAAGTCTGGGAACTCTGCTGCTTGGAGAAGTGAATGAACAATTTTTTTAGCCTGAGAAAGAGCAGGTTTGACATCAAGAGGAATTTTGAAGTGGAAATAATATAATTGTCCTCGAATATTTGCAGGGCTGAGAATAGTGAGGGGTGAGGGGAGGTGGTTAGACTTGATCTTTGAAATATAGGGTATTAGGGCCTCCCTGGTGGCGCAGCGGTTGAGCACTGGGTTGCGAAGCTGCCCGCAGCCTCTGCAGCGCCTGTTCCATCCTTGGCTGCTCCCCGGCCACCAGAGAAGGGTCCCACATGGCGCGCAGACCTCTCCTGCCGCCCACTGCTCCCCTCAGCAGTGTACTTCGGTCCTTCTGCCTGCTCTGCTCCCCGCTCTGGCTCTGGTGAATTCTCTCACCCTCCTGCGCTTCTGACTGTACCCAGTGCTTGTATAAAAAAATGAATGAATGAATGAATGAATGAATAAATAAAAAAAAAAGAAATAGGGTATTAAATAAATTGAAATAAAATGAAGACTATTTTGACTATAAGTAACAATTTCACGTTAGAGCTGTTTAGAAAACAGAATAAATTTCATTTTACTAGATGTATCAATAAATATGTATCAAATGATTTCAGTGAGAGTCCTTCATTGAATAGACTGGAGAAACTCAAAAATCTGTAGCTCAATTCTGTAATTCTAAAGTTAAATCTTTAGGTCCCATCCAGATAAAATAATTGCTTATTCTGACTTTAATGTATTCAGGATTAAAAGTTTGAATGTGGAGTATTAACCCCCAAATCATGAGTCATGATTACATTCTCAGTAAATACTTCCTAAAATATTCTTTGAATTTTTGGATTGATTGATACTTAACATAAATAAACTTCAGTCTTACTAGTGTGTTTATGCACTGGTTGCTTGTGTGGTTTTGCTTAGGTTTTGGCAGATACTGATTTTTGACTATTACTAGTTTATTAATTTCCTTGAGGTATTGTTCTTTTGTTAGTTGAGTAGCTTAAGGAGAAACTACTATTGTAGTATTTTTTTTTAAAGAATGCCAAATGAAACAATATAGAAAGCACATATTAACTGCTCAAAAATGTTGATTATCATTGTTACTGCTTTATACAGTCAGCTCTGAAAGAATGAAAAAGTCTAGAAAGAAAAGACTAATAAGTGTGTGTTGAATTTTATACATTTACTGAGTCAACAGTAGTTAACATAATTCTTGCAAATGAAAACCTTTGTATTTAAACAATGCAGCTTAAATGATATTTTCATGTATATCTCATGAAAAATGTATTTAGATGAGAACCTGAACAAGCATTTTAAGGAAGCAAATAGCTATAGTCAGTAGGTGCCATCAGAATAAATTTGGGGTCTTTAGCAGGATGAGAATGTTGTACAGCTGAAGATGCTGTCCCTGCAATAAACCCAAAACCTGACTATTAAGTAAATCATAATTCTTTTCTTGATTAGAGTTTGAAAGGAAACAAAACCTAGAAACCTGAGAGTCTTCTACTTGCTCCCAAAACATTGTAAAAAGCATTTCTAAAGACTTCTGTGTTAAACATATGTCACCACAGTTTTTTAAAGAGGAATTTGGTATTTTTATAAAATAAACATTTTATAATATACCCTGACTTAATAATTCAGTGATTCCAGAATATATTTGTGGGGATATGTCCACCTACCACTACTGCCAAAATAGACAAAATCATGTGTGTCTCTGCTTCCTTCTGCCTCGGGCTCTCTTGGTGCACTTTTATTCAGCAGGTATTTATTCACAGGCTAATGCATGCCAGGTGCCTGATGGTACCCTGGGCCAATTTCTCTTGCTGCTGTTGACGACCCTGTGATCCGTAGAGAAGATGTGGTGTTAGAAGAATTAGGGCGGGGGATTTTTCTAAGTAGATTAAAAAAAATTACAGCAGTGATAGAAGCCATCTTACCTGATTTTCCTTTCTAAAACTTCAGAATCTATTTAAACGCGTAATTTAATGCCTAAAGCTTATCAATAAAAGATACTGTCAGGTTGGAAAACTTGGTATAGAGAGAGATTTTTGATACACTTAACGGAAGTGCAACAATGATAAAGTGCACATATACAACTAGACACCTTGATGAGTATTTACAAAGTGAACACCTGTGGAACCACATCATGCCCCTTCCTAGCCACCACTGCTCGCCCCCCCTTTACTTTACCTCATTTTTTTTCTTTAGAAAAATTTTTCTTTTACCTTCAAATGAAAAATTTACTTTATGTAATTTTTTTATAATAAATTTTATATTTATATTCCCCATACACTTTATGTAATTTTTTATGCAGTTTTTTGTTTTTGTTTTTTTTAAGATCGAATTTGTGCTGCAGTGGCTGCCAGTTGCTTAATAGTGTCTTTAACCTCTGCCACCACCAGGGAGGCCCCTATCCAGCCAATTTAAATTTCCTCAGATAGCAATGTTTTGTAGCTGTTTGTTTTCCCCAATTTTGGTTTGTTTCAAATAACACCAAATAAGGCCCATATATAATAAGAAATTTGGTTTTATATCTCTTGAGTCTCTTTTCAAAAAATTTTTAAATTGAAGTAACACATGAACATCACATCATAATATTATGTAAGCTTCAGGTATACATCATTGAAAATCAAAACATATGTATTAATCTAGAGCACCTCCCCTTCCCAGGCTTTTTTCTTTCACATGCTATTGAAGAATCCCATGTTTGGGATTCTTTCTTTTTACTGTCATTTAATTTGCTCTCAAGAGTTGATTTATTTCATTTTCTACTGTTTTGGCAAGAATACCTCAAACCTGTGAGCTGGGTAATTTGTGTCATATCACATCAAAAGCCTCATGAAGTCTGCTTGATCTTCCTTTAGGAAAGCTGATTGACCAGTGAGTGCAGGTAGTGATGTGATCAGGTTACCTCTTGACTTCTCATTCACTGATGATCTTTCCAGAATCAGGAGTCTATTTGGGGCCTATTACATCAGATTTCTAATTCTGTCTTTTTTTTGGGGGGGGGTATATTTTTAAATTGTAGTTCTGCTATTTGAGTAATGAGCAGGAATAAATGCTTGATTATTTCTTTTAAATTCTCATTTTCAGAGTCAGGAGTTGATGTCCATTTTACCTTCAATGGTGATTCATGAGTTATGGACTTTGGGGGGAGAGGCGTGGCTTTCTTAGTTTTTGTAAATAAAAGCAAAATATGCCTATAAGTATGCATTTCCCTATTCTTCTTACACAGTAGTTAGCATACTATAAGTATCGTTTCACATCTTTTTTACATTTAACCTTGGGATCATTTCATACGTGGCTATAGTGATTTCCTCAGTTCCTGTTAGGTGCATATTTCTTAGTGTGTACTATCCTTATTCAACTAGTGCCCCATTGATGAATGTTTTCCTTGTTTCCGGATTTTTGCCATTGTTAATGCTACAACAGCTAACTCTGTAAATAAGCAGCTTATAAGTATTTTTGCCAGTGCATTTTGGGATAAATTTCTGGACATGGAATTTAAGTTATGAGAAAATGCACGTGTATTTTCTCTAGATCTTGTTGGTTTCTTCTTCTATCCACTTTGCACTCTTTTGCATTCCCACAGCAATGATGGGAGTACCTGCTCGCCCATTGTCTCTCCAGATGAGTATATTATGAGACTTGAGCTGTTACCAGTCTGGTGACTGAGAAGTGGTTCCCATGTAGTTTGAATTGTCAGCATGTTTCCATATGTTTAAAGACCATTTTCATTTCCTTTGTGACTGTTTATATATACTTTCCCATTTTTTTCCTATCAGGTCATTGTGTTTTTTCTCAAAAAAACAAAATAGAAAAAAAAAAAAAAGGAGTTCATTATACTTTAGAGATAACCTTCCTGCTGTACTGTTAGCCACTTTTTAATTTGTGTAATTGTTTAAGAGCTCTTATTAGTGGGAAAATGAAATGCGATTTAGTTTCTGAACTAGCATGGAAAGATCGAGACTTTTATTTCAAAAAAGCATTGCCAGTGTTCATTTTGGTATACTTCTATACTTTGAAGAATTATTCTATTAGTAATACTGTTAAATCATTCTTTAATTTAATGATCACTTAGGCATTCATTACCTTCTAGTTCATTTGGGGACATAGAATTTAGACAGAAAATCTTAAAGATAAGTAATCCTGTTTAATTCTATTTCCAATACTGTTTGAAAAGTCAGAATATAAATTTTAGGTTTTGAGGTATTATCTCAACAAAATCAGTTCTGCAATATCTGGTGTACCATCAGATTTGTGAGATAGTTATATCCTTTATTATTCTTCAGATTGGGGTATCTGAAAGATGTCTGCTTTGCACTATAGACTAAGGTAGTGAGAGTCTGAGTTATTAGACAAGGAGACCTAAAAAAAACATTTAGGGTATTGCTTACAGATTTTTTTAGATTATTCATACATGTGCAGCTTTTTAAAAAATCTAGCTTTCAAGTGCAGTTCTAAAACATATATGTCTTTTTCTGACAATCAGTTATTTTTTATGTGATGTCCAGTTTAAAAATGAGATATTCTATTTTTCTAGAAGACCCTAACAAGACATGTGACAGCAGTAACAATAGTGCTACCAATACCTCCATCCAGCCTAATCTGGAAAACAGTAACAGCAGCAGTGAAATAAATTCTTCCCAGAGTGACTCTGCTAAGGCAGCTGATGATCCTGAAAATGGAGAAAGAGAATCCCATACACCTGTCTCTATTCAAGAAGAGATAGGTAAGAATACACTTCATATTTTAAGCCAGCTTTTTGATTTTTTTTTTAAATTTTTAATTTTTTAAGTAAAAGTTTGATGGGGTGGGAAAAATTTAGATTTCCTTTTCCTTTTTTCTTTTTAAAAAAACACAAGTAATACCAGTTGTTTTTGTCTTTAAAAAAAATCATCATCAAAGCACAGAGGGAAAAACAAATCTTTTTCACACCCCCTTCCCAAAGGTACCCACCATCAACAGTTTTGCATCTTTCTCCATACACTTAAATTAATGTATGCATGTTTGCAAAAATGGTTTTGTTTTGTTTTTACATAAATGGGATCATTCTGCATGTATTGGTCTGCATCTTGCTTTTTTCACTCAATAATGCATTTAGGGGATCTTTTCATGTTATATATAAATTAAATTCATTCTTTTTTTAATTGCTGCATGACACTCCATAGTATGAATGAATCATGAATCATCTATTTCTCCATTATTGGACATTTAGACTGTTAACAATTTTTTCATTACTACAAATAATGGCACTTTTTAACATCCTCAAGATATATCTTTGTGTACCTATGTGAGTGTTTCTGGCAGATTAGGAATAAGTAAGTGGAACTGCTGAGTTAAATGGTAGGTACATTTTTAAAGTAGTGATGGCTACTTCGTTATCAAAAGGGATATATGCCAGTAATTTACATACAGATGTATTTCTTCACACCTAAAGTCAACAGTATCAATCTCTTTCACTTTTGCCAGTGCTGAAAAGTATTTTATTTAAAAATTTGCAGATCTCTGCTTGCAAATGTGATTTTCTTATCATGTTTGTGTTTGAACTTCCTGTGAATTCCTTTTCAAGTTTTGCTCATTTTTTCCTATTGAGTTTTTGTTTTTGTCCTTGTATTTTCCTTGATGTATTTCAGGAATGATTCAGGTGTTGTAATTACTAATCTTTGATTTTATATATATATATATATACTTATATAATTATTGCTTTTTAAAAACTGCTATCTTGTACAGAAATTTTTTACATTTTTATGTAGCTAAATATATCAATCTTTTTTCTTAAGGTTTCTCTGGATTTTGTATCTTACTAAGGAAGACCATCCCTACCCCAAGAATATACATATACTTTGCAGTCATTTCACATAAGACTTCTCCAACTTAATTTTTAGTCCTTTTGAATATAATTTTGTGTGTGGTATAAAATGGAAATCTGTTTTAATTAATTTAGGACTCATAAAATTGCAAGTGACCACAATAACTTAAACCAGCTTAAGTGAAAGAGGGATTTAATTAGCTTGTGTAATTGGGAAATCTAAGCTATTATCAGACATTACTGGAGCTCCAGGCATCAAAACTCTGTCTTCCTCTCCTGTTATTGCACCTTTTGGATCTCTATGTGTTTGTGCGTTAACTTATTTTCTCCTAATACAGACAGGCTTTTTCTCCTAATCCAGGCAGGGAAGATGTCATCAGCGGTTTGTATGCATATCTTTCCAAGGTCTGGGACCTAAAGGCAAGGCCCCTACTCGTGCTCCAAAACAAAAGTCCTTGAGGAAGGAATTTGAGAGGCTTTTCTTGGACATATTGTTCCCACCCCTGTGGCCAGGGCAGGCAAGGTATTATGATTGATGGCTCCAGCACAAACATGATCAGAGTGGGGTACGAATGGTTTTTGATAGGTAGAAAGAAAACAGCAAATATCCACAATTTCACCCTGTGGTAAAAACACTTCTGCCTAACATGATAATGCAAATTAAAGTAAAAACAAAAAAAAAACCAAAAAACTTCTCTTCCAAAATTACATCTGGTAATTGTCCTTATATCTATAACCAAATCTAGGATTTTGGTGTGATATATTATTTTTAATTAGGTCTTGGTGTGTCTTATTTTGATCTCAAATTCACAAGCCAAATTAGGAATTTAACTACTTGCAACACTCATTATCCCTATAGTGAAAGGTTTTCTTTGTTAAATCTAGCTGCTGTTGGTTTTCTTGAAAGATGACTGAATGAGGAGTGAGAAGCATATGGGAAGATCTCCTTTCTGAAGGCTATTTTGCTTTGGCAGCCTAGTTCCTACTGGCTCTCTTCAGGGATGCGTTGCTGGGGATTGCTGTAGGTTTGAATAATCACACATCCCAGTTTGACCAACTTGTAGTTTTTTTCCTCGCAGTAGCATCCCCTTAATAGATTATCCAGCTATTATCTAATGTCCAGAAACTTGGAAACTTGGCCTAGGGTCCCTGGGGGTAAACCCCTCTACTTGCTTAGTTTGTCTGTTTAGTGGATCCGATGACCCTAACCCTCAGATAAAGTCTGTCTGGGCTTCTGTCTCCTGACATCATTATACAATGAGCTGCAGAGGCTGGAGTAAAGCAGCTTCGTACTCTGCCTTCAGGCTGGGTCACTGTTACTCCCTTATAGGAGAAGGAATATGGCTTTTGCACAGGGGTTATCAAATAAGTATCACCACTCTCAGCCCTGTTCCCTTTCTCTGCCCCAATCAGGTATTACTCCCATGCTAATTTTCTGCCTCCTTTGCCTTATTTGCATTCAGCTGAGCAAATGGCCATGGAAAGAATCTTAACAGTATTGGATCATTGGTTCTAAGTTGAGAGACTTCTTTTTAAAAGCACTGTGCCATTCCATTTCTGCTTCTAGGAAGACCAAACAACATCTAAAAAGTCTTTTTGTAGGACTTTATAGATGCTTGCAAGAAGTAGCCACTCTAGTTCAGCGTCTTGGCATAAAACTGCAGCATGGGTAGGCTCATTGTCTGAACTTAAAGAGAAATCTCTTGATAGTCTGACCACCTGCTTTGTTAACATACACTGAAGGTCATGAACTGTCCATCCTGGAATGGTAGGGCACCCAATATACCCACTCCATCTTTATTTAGTCAGTGCCATATTTTGGAGTCAAAATCTTAAAATACTCTACTGGATTATTTAGAACTTAGTCATTGTAAGTGACAGAAATCCACCAAACCTGCTTAAAACAAAAGGGAATTTTGTTTGCTCTTATAATTAAGAAGTCCAGAGGTTGTAACAGCCTCAAGCACTTTTTTTGGACCCAAGGAGCCAAATGAGGTTACCATGGGTCTTCCTGATATTTTTTCATATTTCTCCACTCCTCAGTGATGGGCTTACTGAAAATTTTCCCCATGTTATGCGGTAAACGAGCCAACTGCTAATTATACCCTTTTTGCTCACTAGTACAAAAAGCAAAACACTTTCTCCATCTCCAGAATTTAAAAATTAGAGTAGGATGGGACAGTCCCTGTGGAGAGCCAGTGCTGAGCTCCATCTAACCCATCTGGGTGATGCCCCATGAGGGCAAGCTACTGGATTTGCTGTCCTGGCAGAATCCTGCAGTCGAAATGGGGGAAAGCATCTCCCCAACAGGAAGAGAAGGGACGTTGAGCAGATATTTAACAAATGTTTACTGAATTGTCTTTTTTATTTTTCAAAATGGACAGCCAGTGTTTCCAGTGCATGTTTTTCTCTACTTAAAGTCCCATCTTAATATATAGTATAATTAATTTTCTGCTTGGTCTTTCATTTGCTAATGCCACACTATCTTAAAGTACTTAAGTAAAAGAAAAACGAGATATTGTTCAACTGTCTGACCAATGGACACTGGATTGTGACGTGATAGTTTTGGAATGTATAGGAATTTTAAGCTGAAATCAGATTCATGGGAAAGCAGAAATTGCTCTTGGCAGTTAAATCTGTCACTTTTTAAAATATGGGAGTGACCTTTATTATGTTAAAAAGTATTAATGTAGTTGAATTTTACATGTATAATTGGGAATATGTGAGTGACCTTTATTATATTAAAAAGTATTAATTTAGTTGAATTTTACATGTATAATTGCATACACAGATAATTATCTACCTTCCGTAGGAAAAAATTCACTTGGTGCAAGCTCTAAGCCATTAGGTATTTCAACAGAATTACAGTTGAAATCCTTTTAAAATGAATTACATCCTTTACTTTTTTGTACAGAAATCCATGTAAGGCAACATGTTATTAGTGTGCATTTTGAATTATGTTTATCACTTACACATTTATAGCAGTCCTTCCTGTTTTTTAGTATGTAAACTTTGAAGCAGATAGCCTGGCATGTTTAAATTTTCTATAAACAGTAAATGGCTCCCACTGAGGTTCTGACATAACTTTCTTTTTAAGTAAAACCTTATGAGTTAATCCACACTTGCTTTGGCAATTTAAGGACTTTCTCTGTTTACATTCTAGATTTTCTTGTACACCAGATATAGATTTTGGATAAATAAATTGTTGCTATGTATATGTAACTGTTAGCAATTACTTTTGACCTTTCATTTAATAACAGGTGATTTCAAATTAGAGAAATCTAACGGGGAGATAAGTGAGTCTCCTGGAGCTGGAAGAGCAACATCTGCTTCAACTCGAATTATCACCAGGTTACGAAATCCAGAAAGCAAACTCAGTCAGCTCAAGAGCCAACAGGTGGCAGCCGCAGCCCATGAAGCAAATAAATTATTTAAGGAAGGCAAAGAGGTGTGTTCTTTCTGTTCAAAACAAAAACCTCTGAATTGTGAAATTCTTGTATCTATCATTTAAAAATAGGGGTGGAAAATATATAGACCTACGTGTGAATTGAATTTTCTCTATTTCCAAGAGAGTAGGTGGGTAACACGATTAAGTGATGCATATATTGCACTCCCAGATTTCAGTCCATGTATAGCCTTGCTGTGTGTGGGTGGTTTACCTTCTTACTGTATGGATACTTTTATTGAATGTAATTCTAAAGAGATAGACATAACTTTCACATATGGTGATGAGTGGGCTATTTGTGGGCTTTACTAGAGAGTTGTAGATGACTTAACGCTCCGTTATAGTCATAATCATTTTAGGTGAGCTTGCAACTGGAGGATGGGACTTACCCCTCGAAAGCAGGGTAAGAACAGCATAGTTCTCCAGTGCATAGAACAGCACACATCCCACCTCTGACTTTGAACAAAAAGACTGAAGTGAGGACTCAGATTTCTGTCTTCCAGGTAGCCCTGTGACAGACCACTGCCATAAATGTATACCACATATATTAGAATTATTTGCATGGCAGATATGTAAGAATATACAATATTTTTACTTAACATCATAGAAATTGCTCTGGAGCAGTGACTTCTGGGTTTTTTACTCTGACCCTCAGTAAGACATTTTTCATAGCAACTCAGTACATACATTTAATGTTTCCTGAAATGGTATTTTATATGGGAAGCACTCCGGTATTTTCTCTTATAGTCTAGTCTATTTTATTATGTTTTGCTTTTTAAAAAGCTGGCCCATTATTGATTTCACAGTCCTCTAAAGGATTGGTATCAACTGTTTGAAAACCTTAATAAAGTATCCATGGACTCTTATACTAATTTGGAATGATAAAAGAAGCAGAAAAAAAAGATAAACACCTCTTGTTAAGAATACACTTTTTGGGGAATAGTACCTGGAATGCTCTCCTTTTCCCTAATTTATATATTGTAGGCTTGAAATAATAGTAGGTGAATGATTTATACATAAAGTTTCATGTATATACTTGAAACATGTGAAAACACTTAATGTTTGACATATAGTGGGCAGTTAACGAATGTTAGCATCTTTTTTGCAGAATATCTTGGTTGCTTAATTATAAACAATTAGCTTTAGCTTTTAAACTTTAAAATCATAAGATGTATCTTAACTTATTTGAACTTTAGGAATTATGTATTGAAAGTTGATAAGTCAAATTTATACAATTGATATGAATAATGGAATCTTTCTATTTCGTTGATCAGGTTCTGGTAGTTAACTCTCAAGGAGAAATTTCACGATTGAGCACCAAAAAGGAAGTGGTCATGAAAGGAAATATCAACAATTATTTTAAGTTGGGTCAAGAAGGGAAATACCGTGTCTATCACAATCAGTACTCCACCAATTCATTTGCTTTGAATAAGCACCAGCACAGAGAAGATCATGATAAGAGAAGGCATCTTGCACATAAATTCTGTCTGACTCCAGCAGGAGAGTTCAAATGGAATGGTTCTGTCCACGGGTCCAAAGTTCTTACCATATCTACTCTGAGACTGACTATCACCCAACTGGAAAACAATATCCCTTCATCCTTTCTGCATCCCAATTGGGCTTCCCACAGGTAGAGGAAACTAATGTTCATTTATTGCTATGTGAATATGCTTGATAATTTACAAAATTATTATTGCAGGCATGCAATTAAAATTATCAGTACTAATGAATTAAATAAAATCAACTTAGTTAACAAAACACTGAAGATATTAGGGATATGAGTGTACTTCTAGATTATTGAACCAATACTAGTATTTGGAAGATTTCTGAGAAGCAGAATTTTCATCTCTAGATCAAGTGGATAAAGTTCCAGAACTTTGTAGAATGTTTAAGGAGTTGGAGGCCCAACTGACCTCTGGGATTTCCTCTGGTGTTCATAATTTGTGATTCTATGAGGTAGAAACTTTTAATAGCAGTACATTTTTATCTACTTAGCTTAGAAACATATGCCCTGTAGGAGAGTCAATAATCATAATTCTTGTACTTTTAAGATGAATGAAGTAAAATATTTTTTCCTATTTTTTTCCTTCTGAAATATAGGGCAAATTGGATCAAGGCAGTTCAGATGTGTAGCAAACCTAGAGAATTTGCATTGGCTTTAGCCATTTTGGAGTGTGCAGTAAAACCAGTCGTAATGCTACCAATATGGCGGGAATCTTTAGGACATACGAGGTAAGTGCACTCTGAACCTTGTGAATGGTGTAGTAAACTCGCTTTTGGAATGTTAATCTATTAGTAATGAAAGGTAATGTATTTAAAAGGCCATGGTAAAGACAACTCTTCTTGGCCTCATTTCCTCCTCTACAAGATGTAAACATGAATGAACATAAATTAGTTCATGATATAGAATTATGAATGAAGATCAAAAGAGATCAGCATATGAAAATTAAATATTTTCTCAAATAAAAATCATTTTTATTTATTAACTATTCAGTATCAACCCTAGAATGTCCAGGTACTAACTATGCCAGGCATCTCATTTATTGAGAGCTGAGGTCTGTCCAAGAATGGTGCAGCTCTTAAGTAGACCCAGAGTTATGCAGCTGCAGCAGGTGGTTATAAAAAAAGATAAATTTAATGACTTGAGTCTACTTTTTAGCCATAATAGATTTGTTCTTTTACTTAATGTTTCAAAAAATTTATTACAAACTAATATAAGCTTATGGTAAAAAAAAAAAAAGTAAATTATTCATTGTGAAAAGTAAGACTCATTCTACTTTCCTGCCTCATAGGGTCCACTCTAAACATATAATGCTGTAAGTTTTCAAATATAAATACATTTTGTGCTGCTTTCTGTAACAGTGCTTTATCTCATAATAAAAAGTTTTTTAAGAAAAGCAAATTTTACCTACTAAACATTTTTCATTTTCCTTTGGCATTTCCCCCACCTAAGTCTTATACTTTGTTTTCTCTCTTTTCTCCCTGCTATCTTGAATATAATTTCTCTTGCTGGTAGAGACTTCCGCAAGTGTGAAGAACTGAATTCTTTCTAGGACAAAGAAAGGGCCATAGGGTTAAATTAAGGTGCTGCATCCAAGAAGAACAGTACTGAATGGGTATCACACTTAACTTCTTATCAGTCTCCTGTTGTGGCAGATACAACAAGGAGAGCATCAGAAACAGTTGTGAAGCAGTGTTCTGTGCTTCTGGTTTTCCTTCTTGAGTTTCCCTCCAGGCTTGCCTGGCTTTCTTCTGTCCAAACACTCCCCTTGTATTAAGTGATCACTCTCAGGCCTCCCTGGTGGCGCAGGCGGTTGAGTGCAGCGCTGTGAAGATGTCCGCAGCCTCTGCAGCCTGGGTTCGCTCCCAGCCAGCTGGGGAGCTACCTATATGGCGCAGCAGATCTCTTCTGTCTTACCCGCAGCAGATCTCTCCTGTCTTACCCGCTGCTCCCCTCAGCAGTGTATTTCAGTAGATCTGCCTGTTCTGTTCCCCACTCTGTCTCTGGTGAATCCTCTCACCCTCCCACACATCTGGCCTGTACTCCAGTTCTTGTTTGTATGAGTAAATAAATCTTTTAAAAAGATACATAAGTGACCCCCCCCCCTCCCACCTCAAACCTGTGTTGGTGGAACAAGAAGCCACCTCTGGTGACATAGATCAATCAGTCTTTGCAAACTAGAGCTAAGCTAATATTATTAAATAAAATCTGGTCTTCAAACATAATTTAAAATTACTGAATCAGACCTTTTATAAACATGTCTTTAAATAATTATTCAGTTTTTTTAAAGTCAAGGTTTTTTTTCCCTTCTGGTTTGTCTTTATGACTAGTCTTCTAGACATGTCACTTATAGTTTTTTTTTTTTTTTTTTTAATAGAGGCATGCTTTATTTATTTATTTATTTGTTTGTTTGTTTTGTTTATACATGCACTGGGTACAGTCAGAAGCACGGGAGGGTGGGAGAATTCACCAGAGCCAGAGCGGGGAGCAGAGCAGGCAGAAGGACCGAAGTACACTGCTGAGGGGAGCAGCGGGCGGCAGGAGAGGTCTGCGCGCCATGTGGGACCCTCCTCCGGTGGCCGGGGAGCAGCCGGGGATGGAACCGGTGCTGCAGAGGCCGCGGGCAGCTTCGCAACCCAGAGCTCAACCGCTGCGCCACCGGGGAGGCCCCACTTATAGTTTTATAACTATATTATGAATATGCAAGTATGACACATTTGGTAATATACACAGAATGATTCTTTTTCATAGTATGAGGTGAGGTAAAATGGAACACTAAATGTTTTGAAATTTATAGACCATGAGTCATGAAATTTTGATATTAATTATATGACTTCTACTCTGGCAACACTGTGGTCACATATTTCTAGGTGACAGATTTTTAAATCTAACCCTAAGGAAGTATTTAGAATTTCAACTAGATATTTTATTCATGAAATACTTGTTTATTGTGATGTTCAATGAAAAGCTTTGAGAGCAATCTAAATATCTTCATAGTTGCAGAATATTTTTAAAATAATGATAAATAGAATCAGATTTGAGACAATTGCAAAAACACTATTGAAAATACTAAAAGAGGGCATCCCTGGTGGTGCAGCAGGTGAGTGCTGTGCTGTGAAGCTGTCCGCAGCCTATGCAGCACAGGTTCTATTCCCAGCCGGCCAGGGAGCTACCCACATGGTGCAGCAGACCTCTCCTAACTCACCCACTGCTCCCCTCAGCAGTGCATTTTGGTCAGTCTGCCTGTTCTGTTCCCCCCTCTGTCTCTGGTGAATCCTCTCACCTCCCACTACTCTGGCCTGTACCCAGTTCTTATATGCATAAATAAATAAATCTTAAAAAAGAAGTAGATTAGAGTCAGTAAAAATTTGTAACTATAGAATAAACCAAAGTTTTCTCCTTTCCTCTCTCTACTTCCCCTTTCCCTTCCTTCTTTGCCTCTCTTATACTCCTTCCTCCTTCATCTGTGCCTTCTTTCTTCTGTGCTTCCCTTTTTGTCTTATTTTCTTTCCTTCCTGATTCATTCACCATTACCCAAAATAGACTTAAGGTGAGCATTATTTCTCTCATTTATATGTCCAGTAAGATTGTGTGTACATGTGTGTGTCCATATACTACAAGTGGCTTTCCTTTCTTATGTTTACTGTGTGATAGATGTATAAGCTTTTGGGTTCCATATTGCTACAATAAGTAGTAATAAAATGAACACTTGCGAATACACCATAGGTCTAAAAATAAGGATATTTTCATCATTGTATGTTTTGCACATTCCCTTCCCTTCCCTGAGAGATAGCTGTAATTTTTATTTATTTTTTTTAAATAATAAATTTTATTTTTATTTTTTATTTATTTATTTTTTTTATAGAGGCATGTTTTATTTATTTATTTGTTTGTTTGTTTATACATGCACTGGGTACAGTCAGAAGCGCGGGAGGGTGAGAGAATTCACCAGAGCCAGAGCGGGAGCAGAGCAGGCAGGAGGACCGAAGTACACTGCTGAGGGGAGCAGCGGGTGGCAGGAGAGGTCTGCGCGCCATGTGGGACCCTCCTCTGGTGGCCGGGGAGCAGCCGGGGATCGAACCGGCGCCGCAGAGGCTCCGGGCAGCTTTGCAACCCAGCGCTCAACCGCTGTGCCACCGGGGAGGCCCTAAATTTTATTTTTATATTCCCCATACAATTGCAGCCCCCCATTCTGACCCCAGTCCCTCCCCTCCCGCCCCCCAAAAAGTGTCTCTGGTTCATAGTTTTTTGTTGATTTTGATTTTCACTTTCTTATAGTTATTCATTTTCCTGGTCCCTTATTTAAGTTTTCTAGATTCCTGCTATGAGTGAGACCATCCGGTATTTTTCTTTTTCTTTTTGGCTTATTTCGCTGAGCATGATCCCTTCCAGCGCCATCCATGTTGCTGCAAATTGCATATGTTTATCTTTTTTGAATGCTGAGTAATATTCCATGGTGTATATGTACCACATCTTCTTGATCCAGTCATCTATTTTTGGGCATTTGGGTTGTTTCCAAAGCTTAGCTATTGTAAACAGTGCTGGATAGCTGTAATTTTTAAGTGTGTGTACCCTTCTTTTTGTGTGGTTTCATCACATATGTATGTATCAGTAAATAGTGGATTATTTTCTGTTGTTTAAATTTTATAATGTGTCATACTAATAGACTGAGTTGAGATTAATTTTTATTGTCTTATTATTACACAATAATAAAAATGGGTTAATATGCACAATATATTTTTAAAAGTCTACAGTTTAGTAAGGAAGAAAACCCAAACTATTAAGTAGGAAAAAAGGGCAAAATAAAAATATAATTCACAGGAGACACAATAGCCATAAAACACAAAAAGATGCTTAACCCCCCTGATGAGGCAGGGAAAGTGCACATTAAAACTAGGAACTGCTGTTATTTCTCATCCATCAGATTGGCAGATAAAAATTGGAAGAGATTTCTGATATATTGCTATTAAAAGAGTAACTAGAATAAGAAAACAATTTGGTAAAAACAAAGTAGAAAATGCAGTTTTACTGCTAATTAAATACCTTATGAGGAGAGATATAGAAAAACATTCCTTATAATATTTTGTAATGGTGAAATTTGGTAACAATTCCTAAATGTCCATATTGGCATGTTTAAAGAGATTCTGTAATAGACTACCATAGGGCAGTGAAAAACAAATGAAGTCAAAAAGTGCCAGTAAGATTGACTCTCACAAATGTACGACAAAGTGAAAAATCTCTTTCCTAAAAATTACATGCAGTGTGATTCCTTTTCTGTTAGGCTAACACAATGTTACACTGTTTCTCAGCGGTGTAGACATTTGTGGTAAAATTTTAAAAGAAACGCAGAGACTCTATGCTTGAAACAAATATACCTGTAAATAAACAACAAATGCTCAAAAAAATCATAATGGAAAATTAGAAAACATTTTGAATCAAATGTTCATGAGAGCACTATATATATTAAAAATCATGTAGTGGGGCCTCCCCGGTGGCGCAGTGGTTGAGCGCTGGGTTGCGAAGCTGCCCGCAGCCTCTGCAGCGCCGGTTCGATCCCCGGCTGCTCCCCGGCCACCGAAGGCGGGTCCCACATGGTGCGCAGACCTCTCCTGCCGCCTGCTGCTCCCCTCAGCAGTGTACTTCGGTCCTTCTGCCTGCTCTGCTCCCCGCTCTGGCTCTGGTGAATTCTCTCGCCCTCCCGCGCTTCTGACTGTACCCAGTGCTTGTAAAAATAAATAAATAAATCTTTAAAAAAAATAAAAAAAATAAAAAAAATAAAAATAAAAATCATGTAGTGCAACTAAAAAGTATGCAGGAGAAAATGGTAGCCATCACTGTTTACCTCAGAAAAGAAGAATTGTAAATTAATTCACTGGGCATCATCTTAAGCATTCACCCCAAAGAAAGGAAATACTAATAAATATTAAACATTTGATGAAATAGAGTACCTTTATTTTAATTTATAGCCCTATAATGAAATTTCCTGCAAAGCAGGAGGGAGGAGGAAAAAGCGCAAATGCTACTATCAAGAAAAAAGGGGGACATGCCAACCAATATTTCTGATTCTCTGTCACTGGTACTGGGAACTTTAAACCTTCACGGAATCTATGAATACATATTCAGGCTTCCTGCATTCCTCAGAGAAAGACGCCCACCAGATTCTTCCTTTTGGGTGGGTAAAGTATTGGGAAGACCCACTAATCTACACTGGACAGGAGGGCATAGCCATGTTCCTTTCTCAGTCAAGAAAAGAATTTCTGGTTCAGCTTAAAGAATGCCACTGTACCTGTGAGCAAGGAGGTGAGCAAGACGATGGTTTCAGAAGGAAGTTCTTAACATTACAGACAGCAATACTATTTAAATTCTTTCATAAAGTAAAAGGAGGAAACCTGACTGGTTGTTATTTCTGTTAGTGTAAAAGTTATTAAACTTGATGAATAACAATAGAAAATAGATAAATAGAAAATTTGGGCCCTGTCTCTTTTATAAATATTTATAATTGATTTAATAATTGATAGCCAAAAGATGTATATTCAAAAAATCTTAACTTAAATATTAGCAAGTGTATTCACAAGTAAATTAAGATGATAAAATGGTCTCCCCTCAGCTTGGAAGTACCTGTCCATTCTTAGGACACTGTTAATACCATGCTATTTTAAGGAGTGAAGAAAATTTAAATCATCTCATTAGATGCTAAGAAAGTGTTTGTTAAGAAGGTTTAGTTCATTATTACATCTCAGTTAAAAAAAAACAACAAAGTTAAATAGGAACATGAATAGTCTTTTTTCTGTGTGTGTGAAGATTTATTTTAAACCACATGAAAGCATATCATGCTTTTTGGCGAAACTCTTGAAGCATTCCCATTAACATGCAGGTGAAACAAAATGAAGATGCCCACTATCACTGCTGTCCTTTAACTTTTCTTGAAACTATAGCCAATGCAATTTGCCAAGAGAAATAAAGCGCGCACACACACACACACACACACACCAGGAAATATAAGCACAAATAGAATATGCGGTCTGTTTAATTATGAATCCAAGAAAATTGACTGAAAAAAAATCAAACAGTATGAAAATTAATTAAAGCAGCTGCTACGCTGAGCTATAAGTTTTGTGTCTACAAACAGAAACCATGTAGAAAATCTAATGGGAGTCCTGAGTTAAGTCACAAATTGAATATACACAAAAGTGAAAACCTTGTAAGCAATAATGCAAGTGGGCAAATGATAACCTACCCAATGAGAAGGTCAAAGCCCAGGTCAGTCAGGAGAACTTACCTGAGGATATTCACAAGGTACACCAGAGACACCTCAGAAGGCTTGAAGCAGAAAGCATAGAGCAGTGGCTTTGGATCCCAGCTCCACACTGGACCTGTTTACCACAGTCCTGCCAGAGAGCTGAGTGCGGTGAACAGTCTTCCCAGACTTGCTCATGACCTTTCTGTATTTCACCAAAGGAGTCTTTTGTAAACTTGTGAACAAGTTTATTTTTACCTTCTTTTAATAGTGACAGCATTGCTTTTGCTTATGCAGCTAATTTTATTCTTGCTACTAAGTTTTCAAACGCCAAGCTTTATTATGTGTGGGATACATAGGTAATAAAACTGTAAAGAAAAACAAATGAATGAATGGTAATGACTACCTGGAGTTTTAGGACACACTAGCTTCAGATGTGGCTATCAATAAAGTTCTACTTCTTAACCTGGTAACTTTTTTAAATATATTTTAAAAAATTACAATAAAAGTAAAGATTCCGCAATAACAAAGAAACCTTGAACCTTGACTAGAAATAAATTTAACAAGAAATACTTAGGACCATGTAAAGAAATTAAAGTTTTGCTAAGGAAAGAAAGAGGTACTTGAAGAAAATGAAAAGATATATCATGCTTAGATGTGTGTATTACATTTCTTAAAAATGCCATGCTTTAAATTAATAAGTATATTAATTCAAAATATCAACAGTAATGTTCATTTGCTTTGTGAGTAAAATGTTCCCTTCTTGGGGCACTACGAGGCTTGATTAAAATGATCTAATATTTCATCTAGAAATTTAATGTACAAGGAAAAGGAAGTAAATGGTAGGGGGAAAAGGACATAAGGTATTAGAACATATTTTGAAGCTACAGTGATCTAAATAATTTGTACTGCACAAGTAAAGCAGTGGAATAGAGCAGAGAATTCAGAAATAGACCTAAACCTTGGGAGTCTAGTTATGATAGCATCGCACATCAACAGAGGAAGAGGGCATTATAGAGAACATGTCCCTGCATCCCTGCCTCGGCAGAAACATTTGATAAATGAAGATTTTAAAAAAGAACAAACTCTTAAAAACAGTAAACATTTTCAATAAGAAAAGCATGGATTAATTTATGTTTTTGTTGTGATACTTTCTTTTTAAACAGATATAAAACCCAGATGCCATAGAGGAAAAAAGTGGATATATGTTTTTAAAATTCTGAGTGGAAAAATAATAATATAATCAAACTCAAAAGACAGATGGCAAACTGAGGAAAAATATTTGCACCACAAATGGAAATTTCCTTAATTGACAAAGACCTTTTTATAAATGAAAAAGGACTAATAGTCCAGTACAGACAAGACAAAGGATTTGAACAGGCATTTTGCAGAAAAATAAATATGAAAGGCCAGTAGACATAAAAAGGATATGCTTACTTCTCATAATTAAAGAAATGTAAATCAAAACAGTGGATAATATTGCTTATCTCAATTGGGCTATTTAGATAACTTGAGTGAAGGTGGGAAAGCAGGGTGACTGTATAATTGATGGGGGTGTGACGTGTACAATTTAAAGAGCAGTTTGGCACTGTCAGCTTTTTAAATGCCACAAACTATGGGCTCAGCCACCCTTCCACTGGGGAACACAGCAGGCTACTCCTAAGTTTACCGAGAAAGGCATAAAATATTGTTTATTGCAGCTTTGTTTGTAATAGCAAAACAAATACAAGACCCTGGGTGTCACATGGAAACTGGGTTGAAACTCAGCCCATATTCCTGGTCCAACTTTCTGTTAAACCTTGGAAATGTGGCAGCAACACTTACCACCCATTGAACCTGCCAGTATGGCATACCAGCCTTGTCGGCCTTCATTCCTGGGGCCTCATGGCTGCAGAGTAGCCAAGTTTTCTGCCCAAGCAGGTGGAGTTGACCTGCTTGGAGCTCACTATTATCGCTGCTGTTTCCCATAAGGATTGTTCCCATAGCAGTGAGAACAATGGAATTTCTCAAGGAATGTTAGCATCACAGATTAACCCATAACTGTTTGGCCTGAAATCTCCAGCAAAGCGAGGACTCAGTATTTAGTGATGAGAATGGACCTGTTCCCCTATGAACAAGAGCTGAGCGTGCACCCAGTTGTGACCTCCTGGAGTGTCACTGCAGAGGTGTTGTCTGTTCCAGCCTCAACCAGGGAAGATGGCTCAGATGCTGTGTCAGGCCTGTCCTTTTAAGGGGTTTTAAAGCTGAGCCCAATTTTCTCGACTCTCTTGAGAAATAATACTTGGTCTGGTGCAGGGACCTGTTCCTTACTCTGTTAGGCCTAGACTGTCAGGTTATCCGCCATGCTGTGCTCTGCTGTGCTCCAGAGCCTGCCTCACTCCCTGCACAGTGGTTGTCAGTGGTATCCTAGTCATTAAGTTAACCCTGATGAGAATCCACTCCCTTGCCCCACCTCCCATCATTCTAGAGCCTTGTGAGTGTCTGCTCTACTATGTATGTGCAGTTACTCTCCTGGCCTAGGGGAGCTAGATTCTGGGTCCTGTAGTCACAGAGTCACAAAGCTTTCTTAAGTAGAGATAACTAAATTAGTAGTTTTGGGTGGAGGGATGGAGATAAAATGAAATCCCATTTCAATTTTTTAGCACCTCCACTCCCCCTTCCCCAGGTTGACAAAAGATCTGTTTAATTCTTTCCAAATAGCTGTGCATGCAAAATTGGCTTTATCTGGGTAGTGTGTGATTAAAAACAATTCTCCTAGCACTAATCTCTTAGAGACATGAACTCCTCTCTCCGTACCTATCGTTAATGTCCCTGCTGATGAAAACTATTCCCATTCATGAAAATCTAGTCTATTCCCCTTAATGTAGCACCTCACCACAGCCCATCTCCCTACTGGTAGGGGCAGCATATCTTTGCTCCCTTCCCCTCATCCCAGACTGGGAGCCCCATGGGGTATAGGAAGCATGCATTCTTTCAGTGGACCCTGTGGGACGCTTTAAAATCTCCAGATCTAGACAGAAAGAATCAGAAATATTGGTTGATAAAATGAAAGGGATTTGTTGATCCTTTTTTGCAAGGGAAAGAGTAAAGTGTCCTTTAATAGGGGAGGGGTTCAATAAATTATGGTATGTCCTTGCAAAGGTACCTTATTTAATTCTTTAAAATGATCTGTATATTCTGGTATGGAAGGATCTAGTTTATTCATTGATTAAAAACTGACTTTGTGTTTGTGATAGAATATCCCTGTCACAGAAATAGAAAGTTAGTGTTTGTAGATGTTTTAGAAATAAGTCAGTTGTGAGGTGGGGCGCATATGAGAAAGGTAGCATGTTTTGTTTCTACCTTTTTCAACTCTTTGGTTTTCCTCTAATGGAATTGTACCTCTACTTAGGTTTGTGAGTTGGGGTTGTCATTGACTATAGTTTTATCTTTTTTATTGGTCAAATTTAAATGTAATTCTCTCTTTCTATCCTTATATTCTTAGATTGCACAGGATGACATCTATTGAAAGAGAAGAAAAGGAGAAAGTCAAAAAAAAAGAGAAAAAACAAGAAGAGGAAGAAACAATGCAACAAGCTACATGGGTAAAATACACATTTCCAGTGAAACATCAGGTAATTTTTTACTATAATCTTTATAAAAATAAATCGTAGCTATTTCTGAGACTTACTCTGTAACTTTGAGTATTTTATAATTTTGCTTTACTTTTGACACCATATGGAAATAGACTGGTAAATTTAATTAGTTTGCCTTATTGTTGATCTTGTTTGGTAAAGATATATAAAGCTACGTGTGCTTTATAAGCATTCTCATCCTTCTCATTTACACCAGGTTTGGAAACAAAAAGGAGAGGAATACAGAGTGACAGGATATGGTGGTTGGAGCTGGATTAGTAAAACTCATGTATATAGGTTTGTTCCTAAATTGCCAGGCAATACTAATGTGAATTACAGGAAGTCATTAGAAGGAGGTAAGTAATCAAAGTTATTTTTTTCTGCATAATAATTCCTGATTTGTATTATTTTTTTAAACATTGGTGATATGTTGACATATTTCTGAAAATTTTAATAGAACATGCAAATCACTAATATAGTTTACTAATTATAAACTCTGAAAATTTTTAAATTAGTTTTATTCACAGGATTTTATCTGGGTTTCAGTAAAAGAAAAATAACAGAACTTAGTAAAAGGAAAAAGACTTCAGCTACCTATTTGTTCTTCTAAAATCTTTTAATTTCATGCTGCTTGACGTCTTGAGTATCTGGAAACCTCAGCGTTGTAGCACTAGCAGAACCAGAAAGGAATTGATAGAGGCTTCTATAACAGTGTCACATAAATGAAGCATTAACTCAGTGCTGTTAGCTAACATTTTATTTATTTATTTTTAAGATTTATTTTATTTGTGCATATAAGAGCTGGGATGTATGCCAGAGGTGTGTGTGTGTGTGTGTGTGAGAGAGGGTTCACCAGAGATAGAGGGGGAGCAGAACAGGCAGATCTACTGAAATACACTGCTGAGGGGAGCAGCGGGTGAGACAGGAGGGGTCTGCTGCGCCATGGGGGTCAGCTCCCTGGCCAGCGATCGAACTCATGCTGCAGTGGCTGGTGATAGCTGATTCACAGTGCTGAGACTTTGCGCCACCGTGGAGGCCCACTAACATTTTAGTATTTGGAATCACAGAACTCTAGTAGTGAGCTGCCTTTTAAGAGATCAGATATTTGAACGCGCATTACCTGACCAGATTTTTTCTTGATGAGGTTAACTGACATATCACAATTCACCAGCGAAAGCGATAGAATCCTGGCGAAAGCCGGAGACTCCTGGGCCCCATTACCTTTTTGTACTCTACCGTGCAGTCTCTCCTTTGTAGATTTTTAAAAGTAATTCTGTTTACCGTGCAACATAATTTATGGTGTGATGTATTCTTTCCTATGAAGCCTGTGCTCTAGTGCCAAATGAGTACTGTCTGCCTGCCTAACTGATTGATCTGGCTTCCTTGTGAATTTCTGATGAAACCTTCACTGATAGATTTTTGAAAATATCAATGTGGGACAGTTATTGGAGTACCTTTTTTTTTTTTTTTTAAAGATTTTTTTACGAAGGGCCTCCCCTGGTGGCGTAGGCAGTTGAGTGCAGCGCTGTGAAGCTGTCCGCAGCCTCTGCAGTGCCGGTTCGATCCTGGCCGGCTGGCAAGGGTCCCACATGGCATGGCAGACCTCTCCTGTCGCGCCGACTTCTCCCCTCAGCAGTGTATTTCGTCAGTCTGCCTGTTCTGTTCCCCGCTCTGTCTCTGGTGAATCCTCTCACCCTTCTGCACATCTGGCCTGTACCCTGGTTCTTGTATAAATAAATAAATCTTTAAAAAAATATATTTATATATGCATGTAAGAACCGGGGTACAGGCCAGAGGTGTTGGGGAGGTGAGAGGATTCACCAGAGACAGAGTGGGGAGCAGAACAGGCAGACTTACTGAAATACACTGCTTAGGGGAGCAGCAGGTAAGACAGGAGAGGTCTCCTGCGCCATGTGGGTAGCTCCCTGCCTGGCCAGGGATCAAACGTGTGCTGCAGAGGCTGTATTGATTCATAGTGCAGTGCTTAACCCCTTGCACCAGTGGGGAGGCCCTGGATTACATTTTAACGGACAAAAATAGAAATTATATAAGGATCAAGAGTATTTTATAGGAACTAGGAGTTTTTTGTACATAGTAGATTCTCCATAAATACTTCTAAATTTTTAAATAGAAATAATTGTGTCATCTGATTATGTTTGAGCTAAATGTCCATTATAACAAATTCCACAAGATTATTCTAATATTTTATTACTGTTTAACTTCTACAGTTACCCATATAGCACTTAGAATTATAGAGAACTTTTGTTTAATTGTGTCTGAACTGGTTTGTCCTGTGTAATAATATGCAAAGTAATTAGACATTTACAGTTTATTTTGTATCTACTTTCCTTAGCACAGGGTTTTCCAAATGCTGGGCTTTTATCCAGTCAGTTTGGAAGTTGGACTTTAAGCATCTTCTTTTCTCATAGGTAGTAGCTGGGAAGAAAGCAGCAGTGCATATTATTGGTATGACTTGGCTGTAGAGTAGGAATTTTTATAGTCAGAGCAGCAATAACCACCAATGTATAATCACAGAGCTATTGATCCCTATCCTCATGGCAAATCTAATCTGATTATTGATAGATGCACAGATGGGTTGAAAAAACAGAGAAATGCACTTCAGGGAACACTTAGCGACAGAAGACCAGAGTGTTCCACTTGTTTGGCTGCTGACGGTTGCTGATCTCTAACTCTAACCTCTGTTCTAACGCAGGCTGTGTGCATTTGCCTTGCATGTTAATTTATAGCTTCACTAAAGGCTATTGGTCAGTATTCTTTATGTCATGAGGACTTTTAATGGGGGAACCAACATTTTAGAGTTTTCTATTTTAAATAGCAGGGTTCTTAGAAGCTATAGATGGGCTTAACCACTGTCATATCAAGCTCTTTTGGGGCAACTTGAAACCATTGAAAACATGTTTGCTCAGTTCTGAAATAACTAAGGAAAGTAATAAGGAGATCAAGTTCATTTTTTATCTTTTTGTTACCTGTGGGATCCAGACACATCCTGTCACCCTCCCTTTGCAATTGTCTTCTTCTCTCACCAGTATTCTGCTATTGTGACAGCTATTGAGTGTGGTTTTTGCATGTTTCCATTCCCTTGTCAGTCTTTCTAGAAAGAATTGTTCATTTGACCATTTTGCGACCGCGCTGCCATACTTCCCGGAGCGCCTGCACCGGGGCTTGTGCTGGCCAGCGGTGCTCGCGCGGGTGTCTGGCGGGGACATGGGGCTGGTGGCCGTGGCCTCTGGTCTGGGATGAGCCGCGCTCTCAGTGGAGGCAGGAGAGCTGAGCCGGAGCCATGGCCAGTACAATGGTAGCAGCTGGACTGACCATTGCTGCTGCAGGATTTGCAGGCCGCTGTGTTTTGCAAGCCATGAAGCATATGGTGCCTCAAGTAAAACAAGTTTTTCAAAGCCTACCAAAATCTGCTTTCAGTGGTGGCTATTACAGAGATGGATTTGAACCAAAAATGACTAAACGGGAAGCAGCATTAATACTAGGTGTAAGCCCTACTGCCAATAAAGGAAAAATAAGAGATGCTCATCGACCAATTATGCTTTTAAATCACCCAGACAAGGGAGGATCTCCTTATATAGCAGCCAAAATCAATGAAGCTAAAGATTTACTAGAAGGTCAAGCCAAAAAATGAAGTAAATGTTACGATGAATTTTAAGTTCTTAGCAGTTTATGTATAAATACCAACTTTTTGAGACCTATATGAGGGCTTTAGATCATTGTAAGTAACTGATGCAAATATAAATCAGGCTATTTGTAAATCATAAAATTTGGAGATTAATACTCAGTTATGGATAAACAAATACGATTTGAATAACAATACTGTTCATTACTCATTAAATTTTGTACCTACTTGAAGGCACAGTGTTCTCAGTAAGTTCCCCAGTCTTAATGGGAGACCAATAAACTGGCAATGGAAAAAAAAAAAATTGTTCATTTGAGTAAAACGACGCCACTAGGACCCAAGAAGATTCAGCTAGATAGTAGTTCTGTTTTATATGTTTAAATTCATTTTCTTATGGAATATTTGAAATTACACAAAGGTAAAAGAGAATAGAATAATGAACTTTTATGTAACCATCCTTTAACTCTAACAGTTACACAAATTCTATCATATTTGTTTCAGTTATCATTGTCTATTTTTATCCTGAATTTTTCCCCTTGTATTTAATGCAAATCCTAGAAATCATTTTGTCAAAGGTCGTTCAGTATGTAGGAAATAGACTTTCTTTTCCACAGCCATCATACCATTATCACAGATTCTCAGTCCATATCTAACTACCCACTTGTCTCAGAGATGCCCTTTTATTGTTATCAGGTAAATCAGGTCAAAACAAGGACCAGGCCCCGCACTGCCGTTGGTCATTCTTAAGTCTTTTATTCAATGATAGACTTAAGTATTCTTGACCTGGAGTCCATGGACAAATTCATGGCTGTGCAAGGACCCATTGAAATTGATTCCAGACATTTGTGTACGTACTTATTTTCTGGAGAGAGCATCATAGTGTTTATCCAATTTAATATGGTTGTGTTACACAAGGTATATTAGGAGCCATTGATACAGACTTTCTGGACAGGTTGAAATAGTCTCTCATGGGAATGCTTCAGAAGCCCATTTAAAATGCAGTCATTCTTGGGCCTCCCTGGTGGCGCAGTGGTTGAGCTCTGGGTTGTGAAGCTGCCCACAGCTCTCTAGTTCCGGTTTGATCCCTGGCTGCTCCCCGGCCACTGGAGGAGGGCCCCACATGGCGAGCAGACCTCTCCTGCCGCCCGCTGCTCCCCTCAGCAGTGTACTTCGGTCCTTCTGCCTGCTCTGCTCCCCGCTCTGGCTCTGGTGAATTCTCTCACCCTCCTGCGCTTCTGACTGTACCCAGTGCTTGTATAAATAAATGAAAATAAATCTTAAAAAATAAATAAATAAACAAATAAATAAATAAAATGCAGTCATTCCTTTTATGCTTTAGATCAGCCTAGCATGTAAGAAATGCCAGTTTTTTGTTTTTCTCCAACTTTTGTTTTTATCTTTAACAAAAAATAGTGGAGTATATATAAGCTGCTGGAAAATGCTTGATAATTCTCACAAAAGTAGATCCATTAAATTGCTAATATTCAAGATGCCTGAAATCACTATGAACTTGGTTCCTTTTAGCCAAAAATAATACGGATGAAAATATGGATGAGTCAGATAGAAGGAAAAGTCCACGAAGTCCAAAAAAAATAAAAACAGAGCCTGATTCTGAGAAAAGTGAGGTAAAGGATTCAGATACTGCAAAAGGAACAGACCAAAGTGAAATGGACATTTCAAAGATTACTGAGAAGGAAGGCCAAGGTAAGGAGAGTCAGGTGTGAAGGGCAGCCTGGGGTGATAAGAATGCGCTGGATCTAGTTCTAGCAAGACAGGTACTGTGTTGTCTTTATTGAAACAGCATTCATGTGCCATATAATTTACCCATGTAAAGTGTAGAATTCAGTGATTTTCAGTATATAGTATATTTCTATTGTTCAACCATTTAAACATTGTCATCTCCCCAGAAGAAGCCACATAACCATCAGCAGTCAGTCCCCAATTAACACCCAACAAACACACCCCCAGCCCACCAGTCTACTTTCTGTCTCCATGGATTCGCCTGTTTTGGACATTCTGTACAGATGGAGTCATATAATATGTGGTCCTTTGTGGTTATCTTATTTCACTTAACGTAATGTTTCAAGGTTCACCCATGCTGTAGCATGTATCGACATTCCTTTTCATTTCCAAGTAAAGATTCATTGTATAGCTATGCCACATTTTCCTTATCCATTCATCAGTTGATGAACATTTGGGCTGGTTCTGCTTTTTGCCTATCACAAATGATGCTGATATAAATCTTTATATACAGGTTGTTTTGTGGACGTTTGTGAACATCTCTTGTTTAATTCCTAGAAGTGGACTTGCTGGGTCATGAGATAACTCTACATTCAACTTTCTGAGGAACTTACATGGTTTTTGGGGTGGGGGGGATTTTTTTTTAAAACTAGATAATGCATGAGCCTTAAGATACAACTAAACTTCTGAACCAGCCTTTCCAACACAAATTAGGGGATTTGGGACTGATAAACTCAATGGTACGTTTGTGGCCAGTCAGTTATCAAGGTTACAGCTTAGAAGTATAGCTCTTTTTATATTTATGTAGTTTTTATAATGTATTTTCCCACTGGTTTTTAGTAATTTGTAAAAAAAAATTTATGATTATAAAATACTCTGCAAAATCTTACATAAACTTACTCATATATGTAATAGCTGTCGTATAATTAGTAATTTTTCACTGTGGTATTTCATCATTTTTAGCTACTAAGAATATTTAATAATTTGGAATGTATGTGGTTTTTCAGCCTTTTATAAAGTTTCACCCTGTCCATCGACCCATTTTAATCATATATCAAGAACTTTGAAATATATAGATATTTCTACTTAAGCTCTTGAGTGAAAATGAGAAAAATTTTTAGTTTTTTAAGTTAAAATATTATGAATTCACATTTCAGACTGAAAATTGCACTTAAATAAATGTCTTTGTTCCACAGATGTAAAAGAAGTTTTAGATTCTGACAATGATAAGTCCTTTAAGGAAGAACCAATGGAAATAGATGATGATATGAAAACGGAGCCACATATAAATTGTCAGGAAAGTTCTCAAGTAGATGTGGTCAATGTCAGTGAGGGTTTTCATCTAAGGACTAGTTATAAAAAGAAAATCAAGTCATCCAAACTAGATGGACTTCTTGAAAGGAGAATTAAGCAGTTTACACTGGAAGAAAAACAGCGCCTTGAAAAAATGAAGATGGAGGGTGGAATTAAGGGTATAGGGAAAACCTCTACAAGTTCTTTGAAAAGTTTGTCTGAGTTACCAGGAATAACAAAAGCAAAAGAAGAGTGTCAAAGTGACTTGCTTGGACAAGAACCAAGCCCTAACACAAGTAATGATAAATCTGAAGACCTGATTCGTGAATGTTCACAGAGTGATTCCTCAATTCTTGGAATCAGTGATCCTGATCATACAACAAACAAACTTTATCCAAAAGATCAAATGTTAGATGACGTCTCCATTCAGAGCCCAGAGACAAATTGTCAGAAACAAAATTCTGTTGAAAGTGACCTAGATGAGAATCTTTGTAAATCTGCTAGTAAAGACCAGGAACCCAGTAAGGTTAAAACAAAAGGAAGTGATTTTCTCATTGATGAGAAACTAACCAGTGCAGATGAAATTGGTACTTTGATCTATAAGAACAAAAAACCACTCACACAGGAGGGTAATGACACCAGTGTTTCTCCTTCCCAGAGCCCTTTACTTTCGTCAGTACCTAAAAGTACTGATGATAGAGATACCCCATCTCTGTCAAAAGCCATGGACTTTGAAGGAAAACTGGGATGTGACTCTGAATATAATAGTACTTTGGAAAATAGTTCTGATACTATGTCTATTCAAGACAGTAGTGGTGAAGAAGATATGATTGTTCAGAATAGCAGTGAAAGTATTTCTGAACAATTCATAACTCAAGAACAAAGCATTGAAGACTTGGAACCATTGAAGCATGAGTTTGTTTCAGATAAGTCCTCTGGAAACTGTGATGACAGGCTGCAGGGTAAGGTAACTGAAGCAAATGGCAAAAAATCAAGTCAAGAACAGAAATTAGAGGAGAGAACAGTTAATAAATGTATTGATCAAGTAAATTTAAAAAGCATCACTGACAAAAGGAATAATGAAAATCGAGAATCTGAAAGGAAAGGCCAGAAAGCAAGTTCCTTTCAAATGAATGGAAAAGATAATAAACCTAAAGTACATTTGAAAGGGGAATGCTTGAAAGAAATCTCTGAGAGTAAAGTAGTAAGTGGTGACATTGAATCAAAGGTTAATAATATAAATAATGTAGTTCCTGAAAATGATATTAAGTCTTTGACTACTAAAGAATCTCCTGTTAAGCCATTCATGAATGGTGATGTCATCATGGAAGATTTTAATGAAAATAACTTGGAAGCAAAATCATGTTCACTGAGATCTCCAGGTGCTGAAGGTGATTACCAAGATAACGTCAAGGCACTGCCTTCGACCAGAGAGTCTGTGAGCACACACACCACCACACCTCCACCCTCTTGTCCAGAAAGTAGTGCAGCCAATCAGGTAGAAGACATGGAGATTGAAACTTCAGAAGATAAGAAGATTACTCCATCACCTATTACTTCTGGAGAGGAATCTAACCTGAGTAATGAATTTATTGATGAAAATAGTCTGCTCACCAACAAAGATGAAAATGTCAATGGAGAATCTAAAAGAAAAACAGTCATCACAGAAGTTACCACTTTGACATCCACAGTGGCCACAGAATCAAAGACCGTAATCAAGGTAGCAAAAGGGCAAACTGTAGTCTCTTCCACAGAAAACTGTGCCAAGTCCACTGTTACAACCACCACTACAACAGTAACAAAGCTTTCCACACCCTCCACAGGCAGCAGTGTAGATATCATCTCTGTGAAGGAGCAGAGCAAAACCGTGGTCACCACGACAGTGACAGACTCACTGACCACCGCAGGAGGCACTCTGGTGACATCGATGACTGTGAGCAAAGAATATTCCACAAGAGACAAAGTGAAACTCATGAAATTTTCAAGACCCAAGAAGACACGTTCAGGTACAGCTCTGCCATCCTATAGGAAGTTTGTTACCAAGAGCAGCAAGAAGAGCATATTTGTACTGCCCAACGATGACTTAAAAAAGTTGGCCAGAAAAGGAGGAATCCGAGAAGTCCCTTATTTTAATTACAATGCAAAACCTGCCTTGGATATATGGCCATATCCTTCTCCTAGACCGACCTTTGGTATCACTTGGAGGTATGTACTTTAAAATGCATTTGGGGAAGGGAGAAACTTTAATAAGAATATCTCATTTTTTTAAAAAAATGAGATAATAGAGATGAGATAGGGAAGCAAATATTTAATGACTGAAGTAATGGAAATAAGATAAAGTTTTGAACTTGGCCAGCTGGTAGGTACTAAAGTTTCCTTTAGGGGAAATTGTCTAAAGATGGAAAATATAAGGGAATCCTTTAGAATGAAATTCAATTTTACTTTTCACAAGACAAAAGAAACATGTCAAACATGGCTGTTTTGTGGTCTGACTTTCCAGTTATTGCCATGTGTTTGCTCTGGGATCGAGATAATCATAGAATTGGATAATCACCAATTTCATGGAATGTTTATATTTTATTTCTTTTGGATAATTCATAAAAGCATAAGACATAGGAAACATGCCTATAAATCACACACAGTTCATCATGATGTGGAAAACTTCCTAATGTAATTTTTCTGCATGATAAATAATTGTTCTGGAACTCTCTGTTACTTATGTGAGAAAAGGTAGTCTCTGAGATGCTTTTTAAACCCAGAAATAGCCTTAATTAAAAATTTTCTGGGCATTCAGTTTGGGGGATGAATCATAAGTACATCGTATTGGCAGTTATAAGATCATGTAGTTGATCATGTAATATTGGGAAAGAATCTTAGAAATTCTTATCTTTTATAGATGTGTAATAATTTGCTTCTGGCCGCAGAGGGACAGAGTTAGGAACAGTGCCCGGATTTACTACATCCCAGTCCAGGACTTTATCTGCTACATTGCATTTCACATATTTGTCCTTGCTTTGTCCTTTTTTCATATCCTTGTCTTTTTATCTTTCACTCTTACAATTGAAAAAAGATGGAGCATAAACATAACGGTTCTGGGGGACATACTCACAAAGCAGGAGCCATCTTGGTTGCAGTTACATTTGATAGGATCCTGGAATGATCACTTCAGTAGTTTACTGAGCAGACTCCATTTCACTTCAGGCTTCATTTCTATGTCTTTTAATATGTTTCCAGTTTCTTTAAGTTAAAATCATACTTTTTTTGTTTCCTTTAAGTTACAATTAGCTAGTATTGAAGACCCAAAAAATGAAGTCTATGAATACGCTCTATAAAGAAATTCATTTATAAATATGACCAGAGTTGGTTTGGCCAAGTTTTTTATAACTCATCTTTTGATTTAAATTAAAATATCATCACTCCATTACACATTCAATAGAGACAGCTGAAAAGTACAATTTCTCTGCAGGGCCTGCAATGAAGGATTTGCAGAATCCTGCAGGGAATCAAGGAACTCTTCATTACAGTTCATGGATTTGTAGGATTACTCTGCACTTTTCTGCTTTCTTCATTGAGAGCGGTCCCAAAATGTATCCTTGACTGTCCTGCAGGTAACTTCTTTCCCACTGGAAAAGTTACTATGTACAAATAATTTAATTAAAATGACCCAGGCCGGCCTTTCTGCTCTCTTATATTCTGAAATGGAAGGCAGGCTCGTCTGGGAAGCACTTTTCTCTGAGCCAGTTCTCATCAAGTGTTGCCCGGGGCCCTTTTCTGCATGGCCGGGTTTCAGGAGCCTTGTACTGTTCTGTTTTAATATGACTGTGAGCACAATTTGTATCTGTTTAGTTAATTTCCTGTTTTTTAATGGAAGTAGACACCTTCCTGTACATTTTAAACATATTTGCCTTCAAATATATGCTATGGTCTTAATTTGCTGAAGTTGAAAGAAACATAATCCCCTTTCTGATGGAGGCATGGGTAAAAAAATGTCAATTATTCTGGACTTTAGAATGCATTTTAAAAAATGGATCACGATAAGAATCATGCATGTGAAATGCATTTTTATACTGACACTTGAATAAAATATGTCTGGTGCTTAGAGTGGGAGCTAAGAAAGCCAAAGGCACATGTGTAATCTCTATTGATTTAACAAGAAGGCTGACCAGTACTGAAAAAGTGAAATTTGTTTCATCAACTCATTAGGGTCTCTTTTTCCTTCCACACTGTCCATTCCCGTACCCCTTTTCTCCCAGGCCCTGATTCTGTGTTTCATTATCACTTTGAACCGGGAGTCCTCTCCACAGTGCTGCCCCCCAAATACTGATTTATCCTGTGAATATTCTGACTGAGTGGAGCAAGCATTTAAACAGGGCATGTAACTACTGCAGGTCAGGAAGGGGGAAAGCATTTGTCACCTGTCCATCACATCTGCCAGCAGTGCTTCCCTTTACAACCCACCTAGTGCTGAAGACATTTCAGAGACCTTGTAGAGATGATCTGTAATGCTTGTCTTTACTCCTTCCCGTTGATACAGTAGACTCTGGCTCTACCTCCTTCTCTCATGCCAGCTTCATCTCTTGCTGCACCTCCACACCCCTTCCCAATAGCCCTCGTACACGTGACGTGGTTTCTAGAAAGAAGTGTGTGCTCTTTCACACTTTGCTCTAAGCTATTTGTATCCCATTGCCTTAGTCAGGCATCCCTATGTCCTTGTCCTTTGAGACTCCAACAAAGCTCTCCCCTCATCCCCGAGCCAAGTCACATGCCCCTCCCTGTGCTCCCCTCTCTTATAGCTCCTGAGCATACTTGACTGTGTCCCAGCTCCTTTCACACACTCTTACACGTAGAAGGCCTCATATTCTTGTTTGAATGCATGAGGTGTGTTTCCCTGCCTGTTGGTGTTTCTATTATAAAATGGGGATGCTTCTTGCAGGGAGAAGAGAGAGTGAGTATTTCACTTTCCAAATAAATGTTCATTTGCTTTCTGCCACAAGTCCAGAGTTCCCCAGGCATTTCTATATATACATATAAAGTGTGGTCTGAAAGTGGCACTTTCCCTCTCTCAGTACAATCCTGCACTAGCTAACATTCTCTCTCCACTGTATGAATTGTTCTGTCCAGGTCCGAGGATTCACAGGGTGATCACACGACAAAATCACCGTGTCACAGTGGAGACAGGAAGTTAAGAAATTGCAACTTTTGACTTAGAGCTTTCCCTTTCACACGTTGTTCATTTTTCCTACTTAACATTAAGAATAGAAAACATTGTCTTTCAAATACAAATTATCTTAAGATTACCTTCTCCCTCTGTTAGAAAAGGAAATTACTTTAGTTTTGTAGGTTTTCTCCACACTGAAATTAACTAGAATATTCATTTAGTGTGTAGAAGAGTCAACGAGTTACACGAACATCACTAATACAGAATTGACAGCCAAGGGCTGCTTTTAAATATCCTATGATTAATTCCACTTTAGGACATGACCTTCATTGCAATTATACATTTGTTTTGAAATATGTTTTTAATATTTTTAAAAGAATATCTAAAATGTTCAATATTTAGCTTTGCCCACAATGCTTACAAAAAACCTGAACCAGATTCCTTTGTTACCTGATTAGTACCTAATACCACATTGTCCTTTTTTATTACTGTATTGTAGGATCCCAAAACTACCATAATGTTGTTAAAGTATTGTTAATATCCATCATCCAGTAGTTCTAGTTTTGCAGAACCAGCAATTGGATACAAAATTTTCTGTCCATTTGGAAATGTCTTACTGGATTTGTGAGGTCTCTTAGTGTTTTTGCATTGCTTTTTGAGAAAATTTAAGCATTCATTTTTTTTCCCAGCAAAAATCAGTTAAGATTTTATCCTTCAAAATGATTTTATCACATTTGATAGCAGTTATTTCTTGCTGTGTATTTGCTCTTCTTCAAAATTTTTCTAACACATTTTAGTAGATTTATAAATTCTTCATAAGTAGTTACCATATCAATCTTGCAATGAGACATGCTGATTTTACATATTTATATGGCATTTAAAATGACTGCAGACCTTTTTTTAAAAGTCATTCAGGTGCCTATTATGCCTAGGAACAAAAAGTTATGTTAAAAGATACATAAGAGCCAACGTGCTTACAAAACTGTATTGTATATCTTGAAGTCATGAGGACAAGAAACAGTCTTCTAGTTTATAGAATATGTGCTTGTGTGTGCATGTGGGTGTGTGTACACATATAAATACATATATGTGGTTTTTTCTTGGGTTTTTCTTTCAGGTATAGACTACAGACCGTAAAGTCCTTAGCTGGGGTGAGCCTTATGTTACGGCTACTGTGGGCAAGTCTGAGATGGGATGACATGGCCGCCAAGGCTCCTCCAGGAGGAGGGACTACACGGACAGGTGAGGGCTTTTTATTTCCTAGTTTAAGTTTAATTT
Source organism: Talpa occidentalis (assembly GCF_014898055.3). NCBI lineage: Eukaryota > Metazoa > Chordata > Mammalia > Eulipotyphla > Talpidae > Talpa > Talpa occidentalis. The sequence continues at coordinate 125,624,537 of NW_023605083.1, read as the reverse complement.
TAAGCATATCTGTTATTTATTAAAAACATAATGCTTGTGTTTTAAAAAATACAGCTTTGCATAGGCTATAAAATCCAGGGTGCCAGGAGGGAGGGTTCAAATTATAAGGTGAGTCAGCTACCTGTACCAATCTGAATATTTAAAGGATTTTTATTAGTGTTGAGTATAACTCATTTTGATGGTGGCATCTAGAATGCTGTTCTTGCTGCTGCCTCTCTCCTAGGGTTTTTATTATCTTGACAGAGTTTTGCCAACAGTAATTAAACAGCCCCCAAGGAGCATTTTGCCCAGTTTAGACATTTTCAGTGAAGAAGAAATACAGTGTTATTGCAGTCTAGCAATGTACCTGTAGTCATTAATTAACCAAATGTTTCCAAAAGTTTATTCCATGTGTGTCTCTTTTAAAGCACCAGATGTTGTACCTTTTTAGTCTCTGAATATTTTCAGTGGTTATTAATACTATGTGAATTACATCACCATAGAAACATCTGAAACTGAAATCACAACAACAGAAATAATTAAGAGGCGAGATGTTGGTCCTTACGGCATTCGATCTGAATATTGTATCAGGAAAATCATTTGTCCCATTGGGGTTCCAGAAGCACCAAAAGGTAAGGAGTAGAAAGAATTCTGTTCTTTCATTATTACCTGTTAGCTCACCTTCTAATCAAAATTTGATTATAAATATTTCCTTAACTCTTTTCTCAACTTTTGGAAAAGATATTTTTCTACTATAGTTCTGTTTCAAGTATAGTACTTCATATTCCATTAGACACACGTTGGTGCTTATAAGCATTGGGCCATGCACAGGGACGGTGAGAAAGCTATAGTAAAACTCTTAGGATTAAGGTGTGGAGTAGTGATTGACATCACACCATCAGCTCCAGGAGGGCAACCTTCAGATCTGCCTGCTTTGCTGTAGTCCTTACACTGCTGCACATCTGACACCTCAGTCGTCCCTGCCGGTTTGTTCACTAAAGAGTTAATTAGCTCTTAGGAAATATTTCAGTGCTTAGAGTAGAAATAATCTAAGAATCGGGCCTCCCTTGGTAGCACAGGCAAATGAGTGCAGTGCTGTAAAGCTTTCCGCAGCCTCTGCAGCGCAGGTTCGATCCCGGCTGGCCTGTGAGATTCCCACATGCGTGGCAGACCTCTCATGTCTCGTCCACTGCTCCCCTCAGCAGTGTGTTTCAGTACATCTGCCTGTTCTGTTCCCCGCTCTGTCTCTAGTGAATCCTCTCACCCTCCTACACATCCGGCCTGTACCCTGGTTCTTGTATGCATGAATAAATAAATCTTTAAGGAAAAAAAAAGAAATAATCTAAGAATCATAAAGAAACAGGAAACATTTACAGAGCTCCTACGTGATAGATACTGGGTGGTAAATCCATAGAAGATGAGTTCTCAAGGAAGTAGAGAAGAGGTAATAGTATTACAGTACTTTTAACTATTAACCTAAGTTGCAATAAAATGAGAAGGATTAAATGGTGATATTGAGGAAAAAACAAAGTTAATGTTATTTTATAAATAATTATGACTGTCCACCTAGAAAAACATGAGAAAATTTGTGAGAATCAAAGCTGTTAATGCTAAAAAGAGTTCAGTAAGGTATCCAGATTCAAGATGTATAAATAGACAAAAGTCAATAGTTTCATACATTGCAATAAAAATATTTAGAGGGGAGGGACTCCCTGGTGACCTAGGGGTTAAGTCTCAGCACTATCACCACTATAGCCTGAGATTGATCCCTGGCCATGGAGCTACCCACATGGCACAGCAAACCTCTCCTGTCTCACCCACTACTCCCCTCAGCAGTAGATTTCAGTAGATTTCCCCTGTTCTGCTCACCACTCTGTCTTTGGTGAATCCTCTCACTCCCCTCATACCTCTGGCCTACACCCCAGATCGTCTACATAAAAAAAATTTAAAACTATGGGCCTCCCTGGTGGCGCAAGGGGTTAAGTGTCAGCACTATCAAGCTATCTGCAGCCACTGCAGCACGAGTTTGATTCCCAGCCACGGAGCTGACCCACATGGCACAGCAGACCTCTCCTGTCTCGCCCACTGCTCCCCTCAGCAGTATATTTCAGTCAGTCCCCCAGTTCTGCTCCCCACTTTTGTCTTTGGTGAATCCTCTCACACATGTACACACGCGCGCGCACACACACACCTACACACCTCTGGCCTACACCTCCGTTCTTACATGCATAAATGAAAAAAAAATCTTAAAAAAAATAAAGTTAAAAACCTAAAGAAAACTCAAAGAAAAACCTATTTAGGAGGGAAGAATCTGTTAAGGGATGTGCAATTTAGATTGAAATATGCTTTTTTATTGAAGTTAATCACTTCAAACTTGAAACTTGATTGAATTCAAAAGTTCTTCTTGGAGACAAAAATGACTGAGAATGACCTTTTTGGAAAAAAAACCCAATCGGGGGAGGGCTTCCCCGGTGGCGCAGGGGTTGAGCGCTGGGTTGCGAGGCTGCCCGCGGTCTCTGCAGTGCCGGTTCGATCCCCAGCTGCTCCCCGGCTACTGGGCGAGGGTCCCACATGGCGCGCAGACCTCTCCTGCTGTCCGCTGCTCCCCTCAGCAGTGTACTTCGGTCCTTCTGCCTGCTCTGCTCCCCGCTCTGGCTCTGGTGGGTTCTCTCACCCTCCCGCGCTTCTGACTGTACCCAGTGCTTGTATAAATAAATAAAAATAAATCTTTAAAAAAAAAAAAAAAAAAAACCCAATCGGGGGAACCTTAGGAAATATTAACACAACTAAAACCGTTGAACTGGCTCAAGACTACAGCTCGGTTGTTGGGCAGACACAGGCAGAAGAGTGCGCCCCTGCCCACCGTCAGTCTCTACCACACACCCACTGTGCAGACCGCCGCGTCACCTCCACTGCCTCTCTTTGGCTCCTGTCACTTTGTAGACAACCCAGACCTTACTGCTGTTTCACTCTCCTGCTGCTGCTTCCCTTTTCTCTGCACATATGAAAAGGTTCAATAATTGTCTCTCCCTACTGTATTTTTTTCAGTCTTGTCATTAGGAGATTTTATTTATCCTTAATAGTTTCAGTGCTCTGATGGGGAGTTACAGATTACCAGGATCGCAATCCATGTTGCCATATGAAGGATGAATTAGCATTAGTCAATTGTGGGGGAAGGAGACTAGGAATGGTGCTCCAGGCTGAGGGAACAGACTGTGTAAAGGCCTTAGGCCCCTTCTATTAGGGGTCCACAAACCACTGCCTGCGAGCCTTGATCCACCTTGTTCATAAAGTGTGATTGGAGCACTGCCACACTTCCTCACGTATTGTCTTGGGCTCCTTTCATGTTATAAAGACAGAGCTGAGTAGAAACAGAGACCATCTGGCCTGCATAGTCTGAAGTATTTACCATCTGGCCCTTTAAGAAAAATTTTGTGCCAACCTCACCCCCTCTCTGCTTTTCATGGTAAGAGAGAAGATGCCAGAAGTACTATAATTTTAGGTGCTGTGTTGCTTGAAATACTCTGATTTCTTTTCCAAAGAAACACCTACACCTCAGAGGAAAGGTCTTCGATCAAGTGCGTTAAGGCCAAAGAGACCAGAAACACCCAAGCAAACTGGCCCTGTTATTATTGAAACCTGGGTAGCAGAAGAAGAGTTGGAATTATGGGAGATCAGGGCATTTGCTGAGCGGTAAGGAAATGGTTCACATGTGATCAGATATTTGAGAATTTTATCACTTCAAAATTAAGAATTACCCCTTTGATAGTTTATTCAATATGTCCCAGGTAATTTTACTCCATTTTTTTATTTTAACTACTAGCATACACGGCTTATGTTTCTGATTTCAATAATTATTATCCATTTGTCCATTTCTAATTATCTTAATTTTAAATGTTTTATGTTGGCTTTTTTAATCAAAATAATTTCATATCTTTGTATGATATGAAAGTCAACGAGATCTCACTTAATATTAGATGCCAGATGCCTAATAATTCTCATAACTTCCTTCTTTTTCCCCTGCAGAGTGGAGAAAGAAAAGGCACAAGCAGTTGAACAGCAGGCTAAGGTTAGTGAACAGGGGAAGGCAGAGGACTTCAAAGCCCATATGGAGGCTCACCAACAGGTGGGCGAGATGGTACCAGACCTACCTGGCAGTGAATTGACATTTTTAGCCAAATTCACCCCCACCAAAAGCACAGTAATTATATGTTTGTGTGGTTTTATTTTTAAGTGTACCTCATATAAATTTTATTTTGAAGACAACTCTGTGGACATACCAAGTTGTGGTTTTGTAAAAAATATTTAAATTTCTTTACAGCACTTATTAACAAAGATAGTCAACATTTCCTATTTCAAAAGCATAACCCAAAGAAATTTATGTGTTCAGTTTCTTTGCCTTCTTTTTTGCTACTTATAATCAGATGACATTTTTCAGTATCCAAAATAAAACTCCTTTTCTGCTGAGGAGTGAGAAATTACATGAAATGATTCATATTACATTCAGGCATACAAAAGAAACACTAAAAAGCTTGGTCGTGGGGCCTCCCCTGGTGGCGCAGCGGTTGAGCACTGGCTGGAAGCTGCCCACAGCCTCTGCAGCGCCGGTTCGATCCCCGCCGCCGGCAAGGGTCCCACATGGCACGACAGACCTCTCCTGTTTCTCCCACTGCTCCCCTCAGCAGTGTATTTCTTCAGTCTGCCTGTTCTGTTCCCCGCTCTGGCTCTGGTGAATTCTCTCACCCTCCAGTGTTTCTGACTGGACACAGTGCTTGTATAAATAAATAAATAAATCTTAAAAAAAAAAAAAAAAAAAAAAAAGCTTGGCTGTGATGTCATTGCTGAGCAGTTTTCAACAACAGGAGACAGAAAGAAAGTTAGCATTGGAATTTGTCTTTGTATACAACTCAGACCACCATTAACTAGCTCTGTGGCCTGGGCCAGTTGCATAGCTTCTCTGAGTCTCAATTTTCTCATCTTTAAAGTCATAATACTATTGACTATTCAACTGGTCTGAGCATTAAATAAGATAATGAAGATAAAGCATCTGCCGCCAGGTTTTCAACCAGTGGCTCCTGTTGTTTTTACATGTGCCAGCTTCCACTGTCTCACTGGCAAGCTGTCAGGAAATGTCAACAATCTATGGTAAACGATAAACAAATTGTCCTTTAGTAATCTTGACTGAAAGATTATACTTCTCTATATTAAAATAGTCAAAAATATTTTTTCTGTAAAAATGTTTAAATTGGGTAATGTAAGAAGTCTAGAAAAAATGTTTAATAATTTTCAGCTCGCTTGATTGCAGGTTTGCCAGATTGAATAGTGATGTTTAAATATTGACATGTTCTCTACAATTGGATAAATTAGCATCATAGTAAACTGGAAACCTTTTACAGCTCCCATCATTTCTGCTCTGAATCCTACAGCTGAGCAGCCTGGTGTTCTTGTCTCCAGTAAGATTACCCACGTCTCTGATTTCCAGTCTGAAAGCTTGGTCATTTGTATAGCCTGGAAAGACTTGATTGTTTTCAAGTTTCTATTATGAAAAACATACTACTTTTAATAAAATATTTGTGATAGTCATAAAAATACTGCCTTTATCAAGAAATTGAATGCAAGTGTAAATTTCTGCATAATTTCAGAGGTAAAATATTTTAGAAATTTGATGCAGTTTCTTAGTCTGGGAGAAATTGTGGCTGAACTTTTTGCAAAATGATACTGTTTTTGTTTCGAACTGTTTTGGTTCATATTTTCTCTCCCTGACTTTTTAGAAACGATTGGAACAGCAGAAGCCTACAGTAATTGCAGCTTCTACTACTTCCCCAACAAACAGCACAACTAGTACCATTTCTCCAGCACAAAAAGTTATGGTGGCCCCCATAAGTGGTTCAGTGACAACTGGAACTAAAATGGTACTAACTACTAAAGTTGGATCTCCAGCTACAGTAACATTCCAGCAGAACAAGAACTTTCATCAGACCTTTGCTACATGGGTTAAGCAAGGCCAGTCAAATTCAGGTACACGGCTGTGATTAAATAAAATATTGCTTTCATTCTGGAGAAAGACATTTCAACCCTTTACCTACTTAAGTGAAACATTTCTTTAGAAAATTGTTTTTCTTTTGCAGCTAATTGAGCAAACAAGCTGTAACAATTGGTTTGTTGCAGATAATATTCATAATATTACATTAGCAAAACTCGTCTCTTACATTATTTCACTTTCAACATTTACATAATTCACTTACTTGAATGGAGAGGAATGTTTTTCTTAAAAAAACAAAATGAGCCACATTTCATGCATTGGTGCCCTTCCTAGAAGTCACTACGTTGCTGGTTATTTTAAATCTAAAGCTTATTAAATGTCTTATACCCCATTAGCCACCAGCACAGCTGCCACATCTGCTACAACCATTGCCAGCACAGGTCAGACGTTCCAAATTACAGGCAATCCAGTCACTATGGCAGGAAAAGTAATTACCAAACTGCCACTTCCTGCAAACAGCAAGATTGTCGCTGTAAATGTGCCAGCAACCCAAGGAGGTAAGGGAAATGTGAAGAGTTTTAATTCACATTTGCCAGATCATACTGTTGCCATTATTTTTCATTTCCTTTTCACTGATTTCAGTCCTCGGATCTCACATTCTATGTAGCCCACTATCAAACCCTGCCACATGTAGTTTCTCCTCAGAAACCGAGCAACACCTGAGCTTTCTATTAAAGGGGCAGTTGTTAATTACTTATTTTTTTTTCCCTAAGGTGTTGTTCAAGTACAACAAAAGGTCCTGGGTATCATTCCATCGAGCACAGGTACAAGTCAGCAAACCTTTACTTCATTCCAGCCCAGGACAGCAACAGTCACAATTAGACCCAATACCTCAGGCTCTGCAGGAACCACAAGCACTTCACAAGTAAGAATTCTTTACAGGTTTATTTTGTTTTGAGGTGTTGAACATACCAGGTTGAAGGTTTTAGAATGACCTCTTCCAGGATCAGTTCAGCTTCTAATTTTCTTCTGCCTATTCCTTAATCTATGACAAAGTACTGATTCATTTCTTTTATTTTTAAGTCAAAAATGATACATGACCTGTTAGCTTTTAGCATTTAATTCGTAGCACATTAGTATAGTTTATGAATCCTAGGATTTTATAAAAAAAAGTTCCTTTATATAAAACAAAAGACAACAATTAACCACCCAAGGAAAGATGCTTTGCAACTAAGAAATAGGATAAAAAATACAATCCACACCACTATGACTAGTTTGTTATCAGTTGATATGCACACATATCAGATACAGCAATTCTTTGCCATTAGTATTATGAAAAAGTTTGAAAGCCTTGAAGACTTAAAAATGTTCTGGACCTAACTGTAAAACTGAAAATAGCCTGCTGTGTAGTCTGTCCTTGAAAAAAAACTATAAAAAAAAATTCTGTTTCTGAGCTTACTCTTATAGTCTCTTGGGTTACAGATGTGAATTAATTACATTTTCTCCCCTCAAAATTCCATCTTTATTTTAATGCTTAATATAATTTAAAATGTAAAGTTCAAGAGCCTCTGATTTCTATAGACATGTTTATCAATCGACCCTTTTTAGAGATTGTGTTCTAAGTCCTTCATGCTTTAGTCTTTTACAAGCGTTTTAATTCCTTGTCCTTTGTGTCATTTATAGGTAATCACAGGGCCTCAGATCCGGCCTGGTATGACGGTGATTAGAGCACCACTCCAACAGTCAACACTAGGAAAGGCAATTATTCGAACACCTGTGATGGTACAGCCAGGTATTCATCCATCCGGCATTATCATTTTACATCTAAACAACCACTTTAGGAAAATAGATAGTTCTTGGTATTGGCACTCTATAACTAGAATACACCAATTTGAATTAATGCCTCAAAGCATACTAAATTTCAAATCCATCATGTAAATTCATCCACAGATTTTCATTTTTGGCATTGCCAATAAGAAAAATAGGTCCAAGTATGCTTATTAAAAATGTTTTGAAACCTCTAATAAATGGAATATATACATTCAAATCATTAGAATAAAGAGAATGGACAAAGAAAGCAATTTGATAAAAGGCAGAGTTAAAATCAAGGAATCAGCTAAGAAGCATTTTTTTTTTAGCATCCACTCAGTTTGGTATACTTGGAATTCTTCCTTGGGCCACACCTCTCTGTTAAAGACTCCATTTGTAAGATGAAGATAGCCTAATTGCTCACAGAACTCAGCTTGTAGTTTGTATGTTAAGTTACTCTGCCAGTTAGCAAGATTGCCTATAAAGCATCAAGACTGAGATTCAGCTGCTATTAAAGTCTCTAGGGCCCAGACTAGAACTATTTTGAAGATAAGAAAAGTCAAGTAGTTGCCCCAAGGGTAGGCACTAGCCTTTGATGGAGTGAAGTCTGTCCCTTTTCAGCTGTTTTGAGACTAAGCCTTGTGTAAAAAACCTCTCATCCAACCCTGTGGTTTTTCTTTTTTTTTTTTTAAAGATTTATTTTCGTACAAGAATTGGGGTACAATCCAGAGAAGCAGGGGGTGAGAGGATTCACCAAAGACAGAGCAGGGAACAGAACAGGCAGACGGACCGAAGTGTACTGCTGAGGGGAGCACCAGGCGAGACAGAAGAGGTCTGTCCCGCCATGTGGGTTTCTCCCTGGCCGACCGGGAATTGAACTTGTGCTGCAGTGGCTACGGATTGCTTCGTAGGTTGCGTCTTAACCCCTGCGCCACCAGGGAGGCCCCCTGTGGTCTTTCTTATGAAGAAAATAAGACCATTAGGCAGTAAACTGGCACATGAGGAGGACAAGAAAGGAAATAAAGATTTCTTATTTCATGTTTTGCTAATCAGCTCTTTAAAAAAAAAACAAAACAAAACACACGAAAAACAAAACCTCTTTTTTTTTTAAAGATTTATTTATTTATGCATACAAGATCTGGGGTACAGGCCTGAGGTGTGAGGGGTGAGAGGATTCACCAGAGATAGAGTGGGAAGCAGAAAAGGCAGGTTGACTTAAACACACTGCTGAGGGGAGCAGCGGGTGAGTCAGGAGAGGTCTGCTGCGCCATGTGGGTAGCTCCCTGGCTGGGATCAAACTCATGCTGCAGTGGCTACAGATAGCTTCATAGGTTGTGTCTTAACCCCTTGCGTCACCAGAGAGGCCCCCAAAACCTCTTTAAATGAGGCTTTGACCTGTGTGCCAAATATATAATAATTATCGCAATTATGCATCACATACGTGAAGAGCGTGCTTTAGAATCCACAATAATGGAAAACTTTTCATTCCCAAAAAAAACGTTCCTCCCTGTTATTGGTAGTTCTGAATGTTAGCTATTTTTACCCCATGGAGTCAAAAGGTGGATTTTTAATATAAATGAAGGAATATAAAGCATTAATTCAAGTCTCAAAGTTTCAGTACACAAGTTTTAGCAATTCAACTTTATAACAATTATAAATTAACCTGTTAAATTTTTCTGGATAATGCCAGCATTTGGTTTTTTAAAACAAGTAAATTTTATTGAAGGCAAAAAAAATAAAAAATTAATCTGAGATTTTGAATGTAGCACACAAAAAGACAAGTTTTGGAAACTCATAAGAGTTCCTTATAAAACAAAACTTCAAACCCACAGAACTCTTTCACCTCCAGCACTTTATGCCAAGTATTAGTTCTGCTTATGAAAACCCCAGCCTGAACTGAGACTGAATGACAAGAGCTAAATATATGTTTAATAACCAGACAAGCAAAGGAAATAATTCTACCAAGGAGGAAGGAAGTTTGAGAACCCAAGTTGAGGTGAACCAGGCCTTACATAGGCAACAATATGAGCTTCAGGGGGAACACATTTTAGTTGAATGGTGGCAAAAGAGAATGCATGTGTCTCCGCCCCTCAAATGGGTACACAAAAGCAAGAAGTAAGTTGGGGTGGTGGACACATTGAAAAAACAGAAAGCCAGCGTGTTTGGTTAAACTGGAAGCATCGTCATTTCAGTCCATCCCACAGAGATGTCTAATGAGGCTTCCAGGACCAGCACCTGCAGCACAGGAGAGGGCTGCTGCCGGTCTGCTGTTGTCTAGGCTGATCAAGCTATGAGTTCCCCCGGGATGCCTATGAGGTGATCCAAAGCCAGAAGATAGAAGACGACCAGAAAGCAGGAAACGAAGATGTCGTCTAGATGGGAGGACAAAGGAAGCGGGGTGAACGGGGTAGACTCAAAGTTATGCTGATGCTGAAAAAAATGTCCAGGCAGCCACTTGAAAGCCACTTGCCCTGCAGGCCTCTCTGTACCATCCTGCCACCACTGCTGAGAAATGTCACCAACCAGGGGTCTTGGTTGAGCTTCTGGCCTCTTTACAAGAATTTGACCAGCAAACAAGCCAGATTACATCCAGACAAGGTTTCAGTAGGCTTATTCTTGAGCGTAAAGGAACAGCACTGAAGGAGAGGTTTGCACAGAAAGAAGAGATGGGGGTGCGGTTCGGGGGACAAAGATAGCCCTAATAATACTGGGTAGAGTAGAATTCAGTGTTTGGAAAATCAACAGCAAATAGGACAAAGTAAGTTATTTTACATCGTCTTACAGGGCAATGGTTGCAATGAAGATGCAGTCTTCAAATCTTTATGAACAAAATAAGATATCAGTGAAGTATATTAAAAAACATACTTTGAAATCAAGGAGGAATTAGGGAAGCATAGTAGAGCAGAAGCACACTGTGTATTGACTGTATACCTTTAGGAATGCATATTAGCTTAAATAGCTATGGGCTATTTGATAGGAAAATGGTCATGTAAGGAACCATAGGTAAAACTTGATGAATTCCAAAAAGTAGAGTGTATGGAGGCCACATTTTTTCTATTAAGGCTAGAGATTAATACCAAGAAATACTAATAATCTTTATTTGCTTGGAGATTTAAAAACATATATCCTTATAAGTAGTTTATAGATTAAAGAAGCATCAAATATATAATTAAAAATATTGTCAAATAGTGACTTTAGACGATGCTGCCAAAGCTGAACTCAGAGCCAAATTCATTCATTCAGTGAATATTTGAGCACCTGCTAGGCCTCCCTGGTGGCACAGGCAGTTGAGCTCAGCACTGTGAAACTGTCCGCAGCCTCTGCAGTGTGGGTTCGATCCTGGCCAACCAGAGAGATACCCACATGGCACTGCAGACCTCTCCTGTCTCGACCGCTGCTCCCCTCAGCAGTGTGTTTCAGTACATCTGCCTGTTCTGCTCCCCACTCTGTCTCTGGTGAATCCTCTCACCCTCCCGCACATCTGGTCGGTACCACAGTTCTTGTATAAATAAATAAATCTTTAAAAAATATATATTTGAGCACCTACTCTTGGCTTTTGAAATATGTTGGTGAACAAAATAGACCAAAAAGCCAATTTTTTTTTAAAGATTTTATTTATATGCATACAAGAACTGGGGTGTAGGTCAGAGATGTGCGGGGTGAGAGAATTCACCAGAAACATAGAGTGGGAAGCAGAACAGACAGATGTACTGAAATACACTGCTGAGAGGAACGGTGGTTGAAACACAGGAGAGGTCTGCTGTGCCATCTGGCTTAGCTCCCTGGCCAGGAGTCAAACTCCTGTTGCAGTGGCTGGTGATAGCGTGATAGCTTGATTTAGCTGACTTTAAGCCCTGCCCTACCAGGGAGGCCCCCCAAAAAACCATTTTCTTAAATTTTAATCAGAAGTTAGACAAATAAATAAATAAAGCTATAAATAAAAAATGATGGGAGGAAATAGAAGTATAAGTAATAGTAGCTAGAAAAGATAAAAGGCAAGTATTATTAAAAACAAATCATTGTTTTCAAGCTTTATCTTGAGAAAAAGGAACAAAATGCTAGTTTATAGAATTATAGAATTAGGAAGGAGAAAGTACTTCCTAATTATAGAATTAGGAAGGAGAAAGTACTATCAAAATAGGGTGAAGATGTAAAGAAGAATTAATTAAAAGAACTATTAAAAAAATAGGGTGAACTTTGTCTTATTAAAAGAGACCCATGTACAGAGATCCCTGTATTATGACAGAATTCTCATCCATACTTAGAAACTAAAATCTATTTGAATAACAAGTCATAATTATATACTGTGCTTGTATACTTTTCTTATACATCTCAAAATTTAATGACTGAAATCAAGGAAAGAAAATTGTAAAGTTGCCATAGTTGCAAACCTCCTGGTTTTATGACCGAATTCTTTCAAATGGTTAGAAAACAGTTTCCTTATAAAAAGATAGTGGAGAGCATGGGGGAAGAAAAAATAAGCTCTTCCCCACTTATTTTGCAAATTTAGCATAATTCTGATATGAAATATAGTATAGTTTGTGTCTTTATACACAATACACAAGTTTTTTTTAAGCATATACATGTGTATTTTATAGACATATACACAAACCCATGTGTTCTATACCTCAGCAGGATTTATCCCAGAAAAAGTGTGATTCATTACTATAGTTAATAGTACAGGGATAAATGTTAATGTTCAGTATCTATCCCTGTTTAAAACTCACAGCTGTCAGGTACTCATGTAGCCAAAAGTAAATATAGAATTAATGTAAAGGAGGGGCCTCCCTGGTGGTGCAGGGGATTAAGACTTAGCACTATCAAGCTATCATCATTCACTGCAACATGAGTTCCACCCCTAGCCAGGGAGCTGACCCACATGGCACAGCCGACCTCTCCTGTCTCGCCCACTGCTCCCTCAGCAGTGTATTTCAGTCAGTCTGCCTATTCTGTTCCCCACTCTGTCTCTGGTGAGTCCTCTCACCCCCCACACCTCTGACCTTCACCCCAGTTCTTAGATGCATAAATAAATGGAAAATCTTTAAAAAATAATACTAATAATGTAAAGGAGGAAAAAAACATTTCAGATGATAAATGGTAATGATGACAATTAGAAAATTGAAAATTCGACAGATTGCCAAATAGTACTCTAGATATATGGAATTTTTATACCTTAATAACTTCTGTAGCTGCATTTATGTGTTTCACATGCTTATATGAGTCTATAGCTTCACAGATGAGTGTGTTTGGTGTGTCAAAGCTAGGTGACCAATGAGCCCAGTAAACTCAAGGTAAGTCCCAGGAGCTGTGGTCACAGGGACGAGGTGGATTGTCAAGTGCCATGTGTGTCAGAGTGTGTGCACATCACCTTATCCCCGTTCCCACCACTTCCCTGGCCTTTCCCAGATGCAACCCATAGATTCCCTGATGTCATCAAAATGAAATTTTTAATATTTGAATTTTGATGGTAATCCGAAAATAAATGAACAGTTACATATTGGGGATCATCTAAATAACCCTCAGATAGTTTACTCAATACCCACCCTTTTAGCCATATTAATGATGAGACGGGATCAGTACGGTACCATGTGGTCATCTGAAGTAACATCTCATGCATTGTTCCTCACACCACAATACAATGCTTAGTGCTGGGGTCCAGAAGTTCTCAGGGTACCTGACTACATATGATTCATCTTAAAGAAAAATGGATGGGTGGGGCCTCCCCGGTGGCGCAGCAATTGAGCGCTGGGTTGCGAAGCTGCCCACAGCCCCTGCAGCACCTGTTTGATCCCCAGCCGCCGGGCGAGGGTCCCACATGGCGCGCTGACCTCTCCTGCCACCTTCTGCCTGTTCTGCTCCCCGCTCTGGCTCTGGTGAATTCTCTCACCCTCCCACGCTTCTGACTAGACCCACCCAGTGCTTGTATAAATAAATAAATAAATCTTTAAAAAAAAAAAAAGAAAGAAAGAAAAATGGATGGGGGCCTCCGCGGTGGCGCAAGGGTTGAGACCCAACCTGTGAGGCTGTTCACAGCCGCTGCAGCATGAATTCAATTCCTGGCCAGCCAGGGAGCAGCCCACATGGCACAGCAGACCTCTCCTGACTTGCCCTGCTGCTCCCCTCAGCAGTGTGCTTCAGTCAGTCTGTCTGTTCTGTTCCCCACTCTGTCTCTGGTGAATCCTCTCACCCCACCACCCATGCCTCTGGCCTGTCCCCCAGCTCTTGTGTGCATAAATGAATAAATCTTTTTTAAAAAAAGAAAAATGGATGAGAATAATCAAGAAAATTTTAGAAGAGAAAAATGATGACAACTTGCACTGCCAGTTGTTAAAGCATATTACAGAATTAAAAGTGTGATACCAAAGGGAACTAGACCAATAGAAGCAGTTAGAGAGTGTTATATGTGAGAATTTGCTGTATGATAAAGGTGTCATGTTGAATCAGGAAGGAAGGAGTGAATTTATCAATTAATGATACTGCGGTAATCATTTTTAGCTTGAGGGGAGAGGAAATAGGTCTCTGCCAAACATACACCCTAAGAACTTACTTGGGAGGCTAGATCTAATTAGAGAATGCGGGGAGAACTTATAAACAAAAATGAAAGACTAGTGTATTTGACCACATTAAAAATTTTTTTTCCCTAGGTTTAAAAATAAAAGGCAGGCAGTGAAGCAGGAGAAATATGTATTTGGAATTTATCTCTTTAATCTGTAAAAAAAAAAAAAAAAGCTAGGAAAAACAGAAATAGACAGTGGACAGTATCACAAAAGAAGTATAATTACAGCATATTTACAGTATATAATTACAGTATATTTACAGTTTTAAAGGCTGTAAGAAATTTAAGTTGAACAAATTCAGACTCCATGATACTATGATACATTTCTTATTGCTGGAATATTTTACTGTAGTGGAAATAGCCAGGGTTGATAAGTGTCCAGTGAAATGGGCACTTGGTTGGGGGAGTATGGGTCAATTCAGTACTGTGTTCGTACTTTGACATTGGGGCAAGTTTATCCTTTTTTTAAAAAAAAGATCATTTACACAAGAACCGGGATACAGGCCAGATGTGCGGGGAGGGTGAGAGGATTCACTGGAGACAGAGCGGGGAACGGAACAGGCAGACTGATGAAATACACTGCTGAGGGGAGCAGTGGGCACGACGGGGCGAGTTTATTCTAAGGAAATAGAAGCACATGAAAATTTATAAGCAAAGATTTTAGAATGGCATTTTTTGAAAAAGGAAAAGTACTCGGCCTCCCTGGTGGCGCAGGCTGTTGAGCGCAGTGCTGTGAAGCTGTCTACAGCCTCTGCAGTGCCAGTTCGATCCCCGCCAGCCTCGGAGCAACCCACATGGCGAGCAGACCTCTCCTGTCTCTCCCGCTGCTCCCTTCAGCAGTGTATTTCATCAGTCTGTCCTGTCTCTGGCGACTCCTCTCACCCTCCGTGCCTCTGACTTGTACCCCAGTTCTTGTATAAATAAAATAAATCTTAAAAAAAAAAAAAAGAAAAAGTACTCTAAATGTCAGAATATATGTGCAATGATGTTAAACATTAACCATTAAAAGAAGTATATGCAGACATGGTGGGGGGCAGAGCAAATAGAAAACTTCAGAAACTGATGTTTTCACTAGTTAATGATGAATCAGGACATGGTAAATGTATAGTTAACTACGAAATAATTGTTCTCAGCAGCTCTTCCACCGGGGAAAAAATTCCACCTTCCTTTTCTTCCAGTTTCAGCAGATTAAGAAACAGAAGTTTTGAGAGCATGCGGAGCCATTGCCACAAAGCTGCTCTCACTCAGCGGTTACCAGGCAGCTCTCGTGGAAGTGCTCTTTGAGTTCTTTGCCCGTTTTTGAGGATAAAGTGATCCTAGCCTTCATGGTTCTGCTACACTATCTGACAAATAGCTGTAAGAAAAGCTTGTTTATAAATGTGACTATTTCATAATTATTAGATCATTATTTTTAATGTTCTCCTGGAAAGACATCCTTATATATGACATGTTTTACATATTCTCTTCTGTCTTCCCAGCTGTTGTTTCGGCTTTAGCCCCATAGGGAAAATAATCATATTTTCACTCAGTTTCCCAGATAGGAGACACTGGAGAGGGGTTGTCAGTGAGCTGAGTGAAAGTCAGCTCACCGACAACCAGGTAGGTCCTTGGGTGTGGGTGTGGGTGTGCCTCTGAGTGGGTCCTTCGGCTGTTACCATCCTGTAAGCCTTTTGAAGATTGAAAGTAGACATTCATCTTGAGCATTGAACAATATTTCAACTGAAAATACTACCAAGGGCAGGTAAGCATTCTTGATGTTTTGCTGTTTGTGTAGGTGCTCCTCAGCAAGTGGTGACCCAGATCATCCGAGGTCAGCCTGTCTCCACTGCAATCTCTTCCCCCAGTGCAGTTTCCTCAGCACCTGGGCAGAAAGGATTAGCCACAGGAACATCCCCTGCCACTCTGCAGTCTTCAGCCTCACAACCCCCTCGCCCCCAGCAAGGACAGGTGAAGCTTACCATGGCTCAGCTCACTCAGTTAACACAGGGCCACGTAAGTAATGTGACTTCACTTAACTTTAGAGATGATTTTATTTATTCTTGCTTTAAGTTTAAAAGCATACTTATTTTCAAGAATTTTGAATTTACTTATTTTTAGGAATCAAGCAAAAGCATTTCATTACAATCAGAATATTATAAACCTCAACCCTAGACTCCTTAAGCCATGAGATAAAACAGCCAGGCAGATAACCCTTCATCCTTCTCCCCCTCTTTTGCCCTCCCCTGGAAAGCCCTTTAACTGCCAAAATTTTATTAGTTGACCAGTTTCCATGGGAGCATAAAATTCTGAATATACTAAACTGCTTCCTTGCAAGACTCAGTATTATCCACTCTTCCAATAGTAATCAATAGCTTGAATACTGTTCTATCCTATCCAAATAGATACTGTGAAACATGATAAGCAGATTTTTAAAATTTACATGGAGGGCCTCCTGAGTGGTGCAGCGATTGAGCTCTGGGTTGCAAGGCTGCCCTCAGCCTCTGCAGCGCCGGTTCGTTCCCAGGCCCGTTCCCCAGCCGGTTCATTCCCCGGCCGCCAGGCGGGGGTCCCACATGGCGCGCAGACCTCTCCTGCCGCCTGCTGCTCCCCTCAGCAGTGTGCTTCGGTCCTTCTGCCTATTCTGCTCCCCGCTCTGGCTCTGGTGAATTCTCTCACCCTCCCGCACTTCTGACTGTACCCAGTGCTTGTATAAATAAATAAATCTTAAAAAAAAAAAAATTTACATGGAAATAAAAAGAGTCAAAATCAGTGATGACACTTTTGAAGCACTGAGGATTTGCCCTTTGTGATCATCTTATGTCAGTTTTTTCACTAATCAATACAGTGAGGTACAGACCTAAGGATAGACTTCAAAACAGTGGAAGGCAGAGTGACCCCTGTATGCATGGACAGTCGTTCTCTGATAGAGCCGCTTGGGAGATCATTGAGAAAAGGACAGGTAATTTAGTAAATGGTGCTGGGCCAGGATAAGGATCCTGGATACAGTCCCAGGATATAAGGGCTGCCGCATTCACTACCTGGAGGGGGTGCCATTCCCATCCTTCTCTTGGTGACCGGTGCTCCTGAAGCATGAAGTGGAGCCAGAGCCTCATGAACTCAACTCCAGGAGAGTAAGAGGCTGAACTGTGCAAAGGAAAACAATAATCCTGTTAGGAGATAAAATAAAGAAAATCTTCATAACCTCAGAGAGGAAAGACTTTCTGAAACATAGAAAAAATACACTGTAAAAGGGAAAACACTTGTAAATTCAGCTACATTAAAAATAAGAACTTCAGGGCCTCCCCTGGTGGCACAGCAGTTGAGCACAGCGCTTTGAAGCTGTCCGCAGCCTCTGCAGCCCACAGCAAGGGTCCCACATGGCACGGCAGACCTCTCCTGTCACACCCACTGCTCCCCTCAGCAGTGTATTTCGTCATTCTGCCTGTTCTGTTCCCCGCTCTGTCTCTGGTGAATCCTCTCACCCTCCTTTCACCCTCTCACCCTCCCGCTCATCTGGCCTGTACCCCGGTTCTTGTATAAATAAATCTTTAAAAAAAAAAAAAAAGAACTTCATCAAGCACTATGGAGTTAATAGAATGAGAGAAACTATGACTAGAACCAACCAAGGACTATTTTCTAGAATACTCAAAGAATCACTACAAATCAAGGAGGAATAAAATCCATATAGCTCAGGAGAAAAAAACCAAGTAAACTTGATAGAAGCTCTAAATTGCCACTTAATCCAAAAGCTGCTGAACTTGATTTGTAATAAGGGAAATGCACATTAAAACCATATGATTAAGAGGTTGGTATAAATTAAAATGTCGGACAGGGCCTCCCTGGTGGCGCAAGGGGTTAAATAGGACAACCTATGAAGCTATCCGCAGCCACTGCAGCATGAGTTCCATCCCCGGCCAGGGAGCTACCACGTGGTGCAGCAGACCTCTCCTGACTCGCCTGCTGCTCCCCTCAGCAGTGTATTTCAGTCAGTCTGCCTGTTCTGTTCCCCACTCTGTCTCTGGTGAATCCTCTCACCCACCACACCTCTGGCCTGTACCCCAGTTCTTGTATGCATAAATAAATAAATATTTAAAAAAATAATAATAATAATAATGTTGGACAAAACCAAAAGTTAGCAAAGGTGTGGAGGAGAATGAACTCTCATGCACAACTGGTGAGTATATAAATTGGTTTAGCCATTTTGAAAATACTTGAATATTATCTAATTGAAGATGTACATGCCCTGAGCCCAGTAGTTCTCCTTCTAAGTATTAAAAATATATTCCCTCGAGAAATTCTGATTCATCTGAGCATCAGAATATTCTTAGCAGCATTGTTCATAAGAGTCAGAAATGCTGTCTTTGATCAACTAAATAGTGGTGTGTCCCTACAGCAATGAAACTGAACAAACTACAGCCACACACGTACATTGTTGAACTAAAGAAACAATAAGCAAGCAAATGTACGACTTCATTTGCAAAATTTCAGGAACAGTCAAAATTTGACTAAGCTATTTTATATAGGGACACAAGGGCTACTGTATTAGCAACCTGGAGGGGGCACCATTCCCATTGTTTTCTGTGTGAGTGGTGCTCCTGGAGTTGTGAGACTGTGGCCCTACGTAGACTCTGGCCTATAAACGTCTGTGGTAGGTAGTAATGCTTTACAGAAATGCAGTGTCAGAGAAAAGTTAGGGTTAGGGGGGCCTCCCTGGTGGCGCAAGGGTTAAACACCGCACTATGGAGCAGTCCGCAGCCTCTGCAGCACGAGTTCAATCCCCAGCTAACCAGGGAGCAATCCACATGGAACAGCAGACCTCTCCTGACTCGCCCACTGCTCCCCTCTGCATCTCTGGCCTGTACCCCAACTCTAGTATGCATAAATAAATTTAAAAAAAAAAAAGAAATGCAGTGTCAGAACAGTGACAGCAGCGGCTATGTCTTGGAGACAGGGAAGGAACTAGCATCAGGGCACATCCTTGTGGCTTCTTGGGTACTGGAAGTGATGAGCAAGTGCTGGTTTTATAGGTGTTCACTCTTTGACTTTAATTATGCATGATGTTCTGTATATTTTTTTTAAAAGATTTATCCATTTATGCATACAAGAGCTGAGGTACAGGCCAGAGATATGGGGGTAGGGGGTTGAGAGGATCTGCCAGAGACAGAATGGGGAACAGAACAGGCAGACTGACTGAAATACACTGCTGAGGGGAGCAGCGGGCGAGACAGGAGAGGTCTGCTTGGCCATGTGGGTTGCTCCCTGGCCCGCCGGGGATCAAACTTGTGCTGCAGAGGTTGCGGATTGCTTCATAGTGCGGTGCTTAACCCCTTGCGCCACCAGGGAGGCCCCTCTGTATTTTTGAATGAACGCTGTATATACGAAAAGCACAAGTAAACAAGGGGCTCCAGAGTAAACTCTACGGCATTGAGTGTCAGTCTGCAGGTTTGTGGGGCATCCATTTCGGCCATTGGGAAGCTAGGGTGGGTTGTTCCACATTTGTTCTCTATCCACTGCCATGTGCCTGGTGGTAGGTTACAGGATTAATATGTCCTGGACAAGAGGAGTTTTTATTTCCAAGTCCCCATTTTGATAACTACTGGCATAATGTTGATCCTCCTGACTTGGTGTTTTGTTCCTTATCAAGAATCCTAAGCTCTTTATGCTTTAGTGCGCGTGTGCGCACACACACACACACACACACACACACACACACACACACACACGCAAGCCGCGCGCCCCACCCCACCCCAGCCACGCTCTTTAGTCCAAGCTCTCGGAATGAAGATTTGGTAATTTGGCACGTTTTGAAGAATCCGAAACTAGGCAACCTGGGCACCTCACCTTTACCTTGATTTGTAGCTTTGGGCAAAGACCTTGAACTTTCTGACCTGAGTTGTTAAATTGGTAATAAAATTATAGTAATATCTTCTCTCCTGTAATATCACAAAGTCCCACTGTGAGAATCACGTGTGGCAGTATATATAAAGATCCCTCCACAATTGTGAAATAATATGAACATGATTATTTAACAACAGAATTTAGTCATAAACTTAAGCAGCCTTATTTTGTAGACTGGGAAACTTCAATCTGGAAGGTTGAGGTTACTTGTAGACAGGTACCTTCTGGCTGTCCATTTGGACAGCTTGGATTAGAACTCTGGATTGTTAATCCCAGTTTTTTCTTGTAATTATCAGTCATCTTAAATAAATCTTATTTTAGTTTATCTGAATTCCTCCTGGTGCCATTCTATAGACATTCAAATACATATTTTCATTATATTAAAGAACTTTTTCAACATGAAAGTGGTATGCTTACAGGTTAATGCTTTGAACACTGTTTATATGCTGTGTGTTTTTTTTTCACAGGGTAGCAATCAAGGTCTGACCGTAGTTATTCAAGGACAAGGTCAAACTACAGGACAGTTGCAGTTGATACCTCAAGGGGTGACTATACTTCCAGGTCCAGGACAGCAGCTGATGCAAGCTGCAATGCCAAATGGTACTGTACAGCGATTCCTCTTCACCCCATTGGCAACAACAGCCACAACAGCCAGCAGCACCACCACCACTGTTTCTACTACAGCAGCAGGTAGAACTTGGGCTTATCGGAAATGCTACTTGTTATTCCCAAAAGTTGCTGGGCTCTAAGAGGGAAAAGAGGACCACTGCTTAACTTTGGGAGGAAATGCCTCCAGTCAATGAGTGTACCATGCTCAGCCTCACAACAGATTCAACAGACTCCCTCTCATCACCACCACCACCACCATCCCCTATTAATATATATATATATATGGTACGGTTGAGAACTACAGGTCCAGAACCACTTTGTTAGCTGCCTACTGCAAATTTAGTCATTACCTACCACCACAATGCAGGAAAAAAATGAGGGTTGGTATTAATCTGGGCCAGAAGACCCGCCTGATTTGCAGAGTGTGCATGTAACTTAGAAGCCAGCCCTCTGGAGATTTTGCAAAATGTGTGAAGGATAACCATGTCCCAGACCCAGGCTGTCCAATTTAGGAGAGTCCTATCCTAGGAGTGTCTGACTGAAGTATTGCTATACAGAATTCTCACCTTTAGCTAATCCTCTTTAACTACTTTTTTTAACCATGGTCTTATGTTCTATAATAATAGAAATGTTTGATCTTTCCTTTTCACAGGTACAAGTGAACAAAGACAGAGTAAATTATCACCCCAGTCACAGGTGCAACAATCCAAAACCCTGCCACCAGCTCAGTCACCAGGTGTTTGTTCTCCTGAAGCCCAGCCACAGTCCGCTCAGCCTTCAGCTCAACCCCAGTCCCAAACCCAGCCCCAGTCCCCAGCTCAACCTGAAGTGCAAACTCAGCCTGAAGTTCAGACCCCAACAACTGTCGCATCCCACCTCCCTTCTGAAGCACCACCCGCCCAAGCACAGTCATCCAAACCCCACGTTGCAGTGCAGTGTCAGCCTCAAAATAATGCCCAAGGACAGTCTCCTGCTCGCGTCCAGAGTCCACCACAGACTCGAATACGCCCGTCAACTCCATCCCAGGTGTCTCCTGGACAGCCAGCCCAGGTTCAGACTACAACCTCACAACCGATTCCAATTCAACCACATACATCTCTTCAGACACCTTCCCAGGGCCTGCCACAATCACAACCCCAGGTACAGTCTTCAACTCAAACTCTTTCATCAGGACAAACGTTAAGTCAAGTTACTGTTTCATCCCCATCCCGTCCTCAGCTACAAATACAGCAGCCACAGCCCCAAGTCATTGCTGTGCCTCAGCTGCAACAACAAGTCCAGGTTCTCTCTCAGATCCAATCGCAGGTTGTGGCTCAGATACAGGCTCAGCAAGGTGGTGTGCCCCAGCAAATCAAACTCCAGTTACCTATTCAAATTCAGCAAAGCAGTCCTGTGCAGACTCACCAGATTCAGAATGTGGTTACAGTGCAGGCAGCCAGTGTGCAAGAGCAGTTGCAAAGGGTTCAGCAACTCAGGGATCAGCAGCAAAAGAAGAAACAGCAACAGATAGAAATTAAGCGGGAACACACCCTCCAAGCTTCTAATCAAAGTGAAATCATTCAGAAACAGGTAAAGTTATTAAGTAAAAGCAGCATGTTCAGTAGCTTGAAATATTGTGCTGTGCATTAGACTTAGTGTTTGGTTGCGTTAGGTCACCTAAATGAGACAAAAGTCACTGACACTTGGACTTATAAGCAGCACTGGATTGACAACAAATTATTGAATGACTGCTGTGGTTTGGATCTCTGTTTGATATATACAGTTAGTGCTTATTAGTAGAAACTACCTGTATTGGGGAAGAACTAAGATGGGAAAAATGGAGTTAGGAGTTTTAACTGTCACTAATCCAAAACTTGAAGGTTTAATTATATTTTAAAGTCACTTCAAGCATCAGAGCAATTTAAAGTGATCTGCAGTAGTCATTCCTTAGTTTGCATGTAGACTAAGCAAGGCAGATTAAACTATTTGCATTTCTAGCCACACCTTTTTTTTTTTAAAGTTCTGAATACCAGTGGGTTGGGGGTGGCTGCTCAAATAAAGAAAAAATTTTTTTAAGTTTTAAATACTCTTATCCCATAGCTTAACTATAAAGTGGCATCATGCGTGGCATCTTAGTGAAGTAAGACAGTTCAAATGAGTTAGAATTATTCTACTTAAAATGAAGTCAGACGTACAGCATCCTGGAACGTTACTGGAGTAATCCTTATTTGCATCCTTAGTATGTGCCTCAGCGCTAGACAGGAGTTGAAGTGTGGATTTCAAATATCCCCAAGTCGTGAGCCCTGCATTCAGCTCATTAGTCTCCCATTCGTTGTCCATGAAACTAACTTATCTCCCCTGAGCTATGTCCTCATTGAAACCTCCTCTCTTTCCAGCCACACAAGATTATTGTGATGGCTAAATAAAGTCGTGTATATAGAAGCACTTTTTAAACAGCAAAGGGATTATAAAGGTGTATAGAAATATTTATGAAGTCACTGTCGTATGTAACACTCTCGTGTAACAATAACAAATGCATTATTACCCAGCTTCTAGTACTGAATTACCAGTCAATTATTACAATAGTGTCTTTAATCTGGTCAGGATTTTTAAAAGTAATGTCTGGCAAGAGCATAACATTAAAAACATGGCCTTTGAAGAATGATCGCTGGCGTCATTAACATAGGCTTACAGAGCCACACAAGAATACAACTTGCCAATCTCAACCAAGTGAATTCCCTTATGTCTCAGTATCTCATTTATAAAATTATTCCTACCTCTCAGTGTTATTATGAGGAACAAATGAGGCATTGTCAAATGCATGACTTGGCCACTCCCAGTATATGATAAGCACCAAGGCCATATAGTAGCTGCTGATTTTATATGTGTTATGATAAAAAATTCTTAGTTTCTTCGCGAAACATGTATATGTGTTCAGATTTCTACTGTTACCTGTGTAACAACTTGTAGTCATTTTAAACTGCTTTGGGGTTTCATTCTGTCCTGAAGGTGGTGATGAAACATAATGCTGTAATAGAACATTTAAAACAGAAAAAGACCATGACTCCAGCTGAAAGAGAAGAGAATCAAAGGTAGGGAGAAATGTTTATAATCCAGTATCATAGGGGCACTTGGAATATTGGTTGTGTATTGGTTTCTTGTCTTTAACATGCACATGTGCGGAACTTCTAAGTTTACCTTTTTTTCCTCTTGACTGTAATTCACTAAATGAGAACACGTGGCACTCACTGCTCATCATGGGTTTGAACCCCTCGAAACTCTCCGGTCACAGAAAGTTTGTATGTCTACTGTGGACATAGAAAAATCATGTCTAAACCTTTCAGAATGAAATGCCCAGCATTACATAGGTTGTGTATTTTTCTCCAGAATGATTGTCTGTAACCAGGTGATGAAGTATATCTTGGATAAAATAGATAAAGAAGAAAAACAGGCAGCCAAAAAACGGAAGCGTGAAGAAAGTGTGGAACAGAAACGTAGCAAGCAGAACGCTACCAAGCTCTCTGCGTTGCTCTTTAAACACAAAGAGCAACTCAAAGCTGAGATACTGAAAAAGAGAGCACTCTTGGACAAAGACCTGCAAATCGAAGTGCAGGTGAGAAGCATTTCCTTTCCTTCCGTGTTCCGTGTTTAGCATCTAAGTTTCTTTTTCCCTTAAAATCGATTAAGCTTACAATTTCAGTTTGTTTTCTAGAATTTACATCTATTTATAGAGAATAAATACAGTAAAAAAAA
This sequence comes from Talpa occidentalis, assembly GCF_014898055.3. NCBI lineage: Eukaryota > Metazoa > Chordata > Mammalia > Eulipotyphla > Talpidae > Talpa > Talpa occidentalis. The sequence goes on along the minus strand of NW_023605083.1, from coordinate 125,599,992 downwards.
TCACTGGGACCCAAGTATTTTGAAACAAAACAGATTTTATATCTAAATGTATGTGTGACTAGCATAGGCTAGTCACTTTGAGAGGTTAGTCTACTGATTAAAACATTTGAGATCTCGCAGGATATCTTTTATTATTTGACAAAGTCTTAATAACAAGTGAAGAGCAAAGTTTCATGAGAAAGGTAAACAGAGAAACTGCAATATAACTGTTGAAAGAATAGAAAATAAAGTATGCCCATTAAATAAGACCAAAATTTTTTTTTTAAAGATTTATTTATGCATACAAGAACTGGGGTACATGCCAGAGGTGCGGGGGGTGGTGGGGGGAGAAGATTCACCAGAGACAGAGTGGGGAGCAGAACAGGCGGAGTGACTGAAATACACTGCTGAGGAGAGCAGCGGGCGAAACAGGAGAGGTCTGCTGCATCACATGGGTCACCTCCCTGGTGGGGGCTCGAACTTGTGCTGCAGTGGCTGGCGATAGCATCATAGTGCTGCATCTTAACCCCTTGAGCCACCAGGGAGGCCCCCCCCAAGACCAGAATTCTTCCTTGACTTGCAGTGGGTTTTGTAGGCATTGCTAACCCTCTAATTGCTTGGGGAGATTTATTGAAAAAAATGAAAGAAAATATCTAATCATATATTTTTAGAAGAGAAGTAGGCTATCTGTAGAATCCCTAAAGGTGCCTTCTGTATTTCTAGAACGTGAGACATTAAAATATTCATTAGCCCAAAACTGACATCACATGCATCTTTTGATACATCAGAAATCTTCGGTTAAAGTAGAAACCAGAGGACAATGCCAGAAATCAACATTGTTACATCGTATTTCTGGAAAGTCTACCTAATAAATTAAGAAAGATAAAAAAAATTAAAATAGGAGGATCAAAGACAAAATTATTGTGTATGATGTGATTATTACATCAGAACCCAAAAAGAGGGCCTCTCTGGTGGCGCAGGGGTTAAGACACAACCTGTGGAGCTGTCCACAGCCTGCAGCATGAGTTCAATTCCCCGCCAGCCAGCAAGCAACCCACAAGGCGCAGACCTCTCCTGACTCGCCTGCCGCACCCCTCAGCAGTGTACTTCGGTCAGTCTGCCTGTTCTGTTCCCCACTCTGTCTCCAAGGAATCTTCTCAAAACTCTGTCTATACCCCATCTCTTGTATGCATGAATAAATAAATCTGAAAAACTATATGAGAAGGTATTCTACCTATACACTGATAGAGAGAAATTCTATTTCTGTAGAAAACATTTATTTCTAGAGAATATTTCATCACTGTGTATCAAAAGATTTTCAGATAATGATTACCATTTAATCCACTAACCCACTAATTTCACTTCTAGAAATATGTTTAAGACACAATTAGAGGGCCTCCCCGGTGGCGCAGCGGTTGAGCGCTGGGTTGCGAAGCTGCCCGCGGCCTCTGCGGCACCGGTTTGATCCCCGGCTGCTCCCCGGCCACCGGAGGAGGGTCCCACATGGCGCGCAGACCTCTCCTGCCGCCCGCTGCTCCCCTCAGCAGTGTACTTCGGTCCCTCTGCCTGTTCTGCTCCCCGCTCTGGCTCTGGTGAGTTCTCTCACCCTCCCGCGCTTCTGACTGTACCCAGTGCATGTATAAACAAAAAAAACAAACAAACAAATAAATAATTAATTAATTAATTAAAAAAACACAATTAGACAGGACATATGAGCAAGGACATAATAAAGGTTAATAATAAAAATTTGGAATCAACCTAAATTCCACAAAGAAAAGATTAGTGTTTCTCAATAGGAATATTTTGGGTCCTTTTGACAGACCAGTTTTTACATACTGTAGGAAGTTCAGCATTGGGAACCAAATGCTGTAGTGTCCCTGTCATTGTATCAGCCAAAGAAAAATGTCCCTGTCCCCTTTATATACATTCACAAATACTCTCTGGAGGTGTCAGCACCGCCCTCAGCTGAGAACCGCTGAACTAAATATGTATAGGAGCGTCCACCCAAGGAATTGCCACTCTAACAAAATGGTGAGTGTGGGGTGGGTGCTTTTTGTTTCTAATTCTTGGAGAAATTTTTCAATGATAAGTGCAAGTAGCAGAATAATTGTATATAAGGTGATAGAACTATTCACTTCGTTGTGTTTTTGTTGTTTTGCATGTGATTTATTTTAAGTGAGAGGGATTTCGTCTCTATTTCCTCTCTTGAAGCCCAGTTTGGGACCCAGTGTATAAGCATGTTATGTCAGGGCCCTCCTCCTCAGAAACTGGTCCTGCAGCTGCTGACCACTACCTGCCTCTGAGCTGGAGCCCTGCCAGCGCCTGTTCACAGTTTTCCCTTCCTCAGGGCTATTAGTCTCATCCAGGCATGGCTATGTCTTTTTAATTTTTTCTTTTTTAGATTTTACTATCATCGATATGTTCTTAAAGGGGAAACCAAAGTGCTTACCCACTATACCATCTGACCATCTTGATTTTCCTAAAATCTACCTCAGTGAAGCTCGAGGTTTCCCTTTTTTTTTAAATTTTTATTTTTAAAAGATTTATTTATACAAGCACTGGGTACAGTTAGAAGCGCGGGAGGGTGAGAGGATTCACCAGAGCCAGAGTGGGGAACAGAACAGGCAGATGGACAAAATACACTGCTGAGGGGCGCGGCGGGCGAGACAGGAGAGGTCTGTCGCACCATGTGGGACCCTTGCCAGCGGCCGGGGATCGAACTGGCGCTGCAGAGGCTGAGGGCAGAGCCTGCAGGCAGCTTCGCAGCCCATTGCTTAACCGCTGCGCCACCAGGGGAGGCCCTCCATTCTTCATTACAGAAAAAGTTCAGACTTTCTCTTTAAATATGAAAGGACTGTTGAGTAGTCACACAGCTTATCTTCCAACTTACAAGATTATCTAGACTCTATGCAGAGAAGAGAGTCATTATTAAGCCCACACTATTCAGGTTTATTTGTTTGCATTTTTGTGATCTTTTCTTTCTCTTGATTTTTTTTTTTTTAATTTTTTTTTATAGAGGCATGTTTTATTTATTTATTTATTTTATTTGTTTGTTTATACATGCACTGGGTACAGTCAGAAGCACGGGAGGGTGAGAGAATTCACCAGAGCCAGAGCGGGGAGCAGAGCAGGCAGAAGGACCGAAGTACACTGCTGAGAGGAGCAGCGGGCGGCAGGAGAGTTCTGCGCGCCACGTAGGATCCTCCTCCGGTGGCCGGGGAGCAGCCGGGGATTGAACCGGCGCCGCAGAGGCTGCAGGCAGCTTCGCAACCCAGTGCTCAACTGCTGCGCCACCGGGGAGGCCCTCTCTTGATTTTTTTTTAAGATTTATTTATTTATGCATACAAGAACTGGGGTACTTACCAGAGGTGGGGGGGTGAGAAGATTCACCAGAGACGGAGTGAGGAACAGAACAGGTGGAGTACTGAAATGCACTGCTGAGGGGAACAGTACGCAAGTCAGGAGAAGTCTGCTGTGCCATGTGGGTAGTCCTGGCTGGCTGGGGATTGCTCCCTGGCTGGCTGGGGATTGAATTTGTGCTGCAGTAGCTGCAGATAGCTTCATAGGCTGCATCTTAACCCCTTATGCCACCAGGGAGGCCACTTTGTGATATTTTCCAAGCTTCCTAAGGTACTAATGTAAAACTGTTACTAATGCACCTTGGGGGATGGGGTTGGGGCCTACACAGAGGTGAAAGGGTGCCGGCCAGAACTGCTGCTTAGGTTTTACATATCCAGGTGAAAATTATGTAAATCCTTGAAATGGCTTTTGTTTTTCTTTTCAGAGGCATCCACATGAAGGCTGTAAGACTTCAGAATTTATAAAACTTCTATAGATCCAGGGATTCATTAAAATTATGTTTAATCATTTATTGTAATTCATAGAAATTATCATTTGCTACTAGAAGCTGCTTTATCTCTGAATTTACTTTTTTTAAAAAGATTTATTTATTTATGCATGCAAGAACTGGGGTACAGGCCAGGGTGCAGGGCAGGTGAGAGGATTCACCAGAGATGCATTGGGGAGCAGAACAGGCAAATTAGCTAAAATACACTGCTGAGGGGCACGGCGGGCAAGACTGGAGAGGTCTGCTGCGCCATGTGGGTAGCTCCCTGGCCAGGGATCAAACTCGTGCTGCAGTAGCTGCAGATAGCCCCACAGTGCTGACGCTTAACCCCTTGTGCCACCAGGGAGGCCCGTCTCTGAATTTAAATGAGCATATCTGCTGTGAGCACTGTTAGGTGTCAGAAGTCAGTATGGCAGCTCATGGCTGTCTCCCTGTGTTCTCCACTGTCTGTTCTACCAGTAAGACTCTGGTCTCTTTCAAAACCTTTACTGCCTGGGCCTCCCTGGTGGTGCAGGCAGTTGAGCGCAGCACTGTGAAGCTGTCCGCAGCCTCTGCAGTGCCGGTTGGATCCACGCCGGCCAGGAGAAACCCACATGGAGAGGCAGACTTCTCCTGTCTCACCCACTGCTCCCCTCAGCAATGTATTTCGTCAGTCTGCCTGTTCTGTTCCCCCCTCTGTCTCTGGTGAATCCTCTCACCCTCCGCACATCTGGCCTGTACCCCGGTTCTTGTATAAATAAATAAATCTTTAAAAAAAAAAAAAAAAAAAACAAACCTTTACTGCCTAGAACTCCATCCAGTGTTAAGCAATTTTTAAAAGGATCCCAACTCTGAATATAACTCTATGGTCATTGGGATAATTTTTGTTTATCTTTTTTAGCAGGAAAAAAAAAATCAAGGCTTTCCTAGAAAACTGGAACATGGGCTAACTAAAGGGAACATGGGCTAACTAAATTGTACTGAAAGACTATAAAATTTGAGCAAGAAAAAATTATTATAAAGGAAATGTTTTGGGATTATGCTTGATATTTTCAATGACTGTAGAAATTCATCAATGTCTCAACTTCTAAGAAATATTCTTGGTTATACTGTGATTTATTTATACCAACTTTGTTCGTGAATGCCAATCCTAATGGTAATCTTCATTTTTTACTTTTAGTTCTTTAAGTTGGGTTGCATGTATAGTGAGAACACACGCTTGGAATTGTTAAAGCTCCCCGGCTTTAGGCTAAACCATGTGTAATGAAACACCCTCTGGCAGAACCAAGCGCTTCATAGGTCAAGTGACAGTCTGGTATTGTCTTTACTTCACCACAGGAAGAGCTCAAGAGAGACCTGAAAATTAAGAAAGAGAAAGAGCTGGTGCAGGCCACGGCAGTAGCTGCCACCTCCCCTGCAGCACCACCTGCGCCCCCAGCCCCTCCACCATCCCCTCCTCCGCCACCGCCGCCGCCACACGTGGGTCCCCTGGCCACGGCCACTGCACCCACGCTGCCCGCGGCTTCCCAGAAGAGGAAGCGTGAAGAGGAGAGAGACTCGAACGCCAAGTCCAAGAAGAAGAAGATGATCTCCACTACCTCAAAGGAAACTAAGAAGGACACAAAGCTTTACTGTATCTGTAAAACGCCTTATGATGAATCTAAGTGAGTAGATCTTTTTGTGCTCCAGTTGATTTTCTTACAAGTTTAGCTGTTAAATGACCAGCTTTTAAGAAAATGAGTATGTTAGTAGCAATGTAAATGAAAGTAGTTAAAAGTCAGGGTAGACATGTTTCATCTGTGGTCTTGCAGCTGATATTCTTAACCTTGGCGCTAGGCGAGTGAACTTGTATTATCTTACATGTTCATGATTCATGTTTGTCCTTCATCAGACTCTTTTCTGTCAAAAACAAGCTTTCTGTTGCTCCTTTGCTTTCTCCTTGCGTCTCTGGAGTGACTCCCAGCCAGGCACGATGCTCTCTGAGGAGAGGTATGTTGCTCTCGCTGCCCAGAGCTGAGTGCAGCCTTCTGGAGTCTGCTCACAACCCTCTGACCACATCAGCTCCTAGCGACTATCTGGATGTGAATGATGCAAGAGGTTTTGAGTTTGAGTGGTTTGTTTTTTTAATGTTTAATTTTAAAGAATTCTGGGTTTTTTTTTTTTTTTTTTTTGTATTGGAATACTATGGCTTCTTATTTTTGTAAAAGTTACCACTTATTAGGGTCAAAAGTCAAAAACTGCAAATGTGTTGTTCTTTTACCTATTCTTCAAATATGGTACTCAAAAATTTGCTAAGCATAGCAGCTGGAAGCTGTTTTTGACAGTTGGGACTTGTATTTTGTGATATATACAAGATTTTAGAGACTAATCCATAAATGTAGTTTCATTTTTTTTGTCATTATTCAACTAAGGACTTAGATTCCATTTAAGCATTTAAATGTAGCCCAGCTTTTTAAAGCCATTATTAACCACAAGTATTTTTTGCAGTACCAAAAGTTTATTTGATTGTGCTAAAAAAGAAAAATCATCATTTAGAATTTGGAATGCTTAATGTCTACCTTAAGTGGATGCCTAATGAAGTAATAAAATAAAATTATGATCTCCTTAATGATATTTAAGTTACAACATTTAAACTACCTGGGTGGTGCTATTCAAATTAAAACCTGATTGCAAGTGCCGGGCCAAAACTTTTTGTTAGGAGATTAAACACATAGATCAGTTTTAGGCATCTTCCCTTTTTATTGTCTTTCTTTATTACAAATTACACATAATAGAAAGAGCTGAACCCTAGCAATTGATTTTTCCCTTAGTCCTTTACACAAGTGTGCCTTGCTTTAAGCAAAATATATTAAATGATTTATAGAACAAAACAGAACACGATTTACTTTCTGTTTACTAAAAGATCTACTTAAGGAATTTCTCAAAACAGCAAGGATTTTTTTGGCCTATTTTAAATATCCAGACAGCAGAAATTAATTTGGCATACAAGTTTCCTGTAATACCTGAGTAGCATAAAATATGAGGCATACATACATGCACATACATTCTATGCGTTCACCTTGCTGAGATCGCCTCTGTCGATAGTTCGTATTTTTCAGTTTGTTATTATTAGCATTTCAGTATGTTAATTCCCTCCCTATTCAAGTTAGGGCGGCTTAGTGTTTTTTTCAGGAGTATTTTACCAATACCTCTTATCAAACATGGCTGTTTCGGGAATCTTGAACTTGAAATTCAAGTCCTGAGCTTATATCCACACAGGACAACACACAGGCAACACACAGGACACCTTGAAGGCCCCACCTGTGGCAGTGAAAATCATGCGAGAGTCATAATCCCGAAGAAAGAAGTGGTAATAGGATAAACCACCTAACCATGTGTTATCCTTTATGTTCCTGAAGCAGGTTAATTTGAAGCCTGAGGACTGCTGCTGTTCCTCTAGGTGAATCTACCAAGAAACACCTTGGCAGAACCAGCGATATCAGCTATGCCAGTCTGGTTCTCATGACTTTTGCTAATTCATAGACTTTGACATAGTCAACACTTAGATAACACTATGTGTTGGTCATAGAAATACTTTTCATTTTGTCCTTTAGATTTCAGATTACAAAAACCTCGAGGATTAACTCTATGGTATTACCCATGGTTGCACATTCAAACAGCCCCACCCCCACCTTGCCAAATGCTGTAGAACCTCTGGCTGTTTTGGACAACTCCTTACATTCCTCTGCACACCACACATCCCTGCTTTTGAATGAAAAAGCTCTTTCAGAGTCTTCACGGGTTAATTAGCCTGACCTCTCTCCACCTTGTGGCACACATATTGTTACAGAAAATTACCCATGTTATAATCTGTTATAATTAAATTCCAGTGATTATTTAGAATATTTGGTGGAAACCGAATTACTACATGTACCTTCCTTAGCTTTCTTCCTCATATCTTATTTTAACCATTTATCTTCTACACCTGCTGACCCGCATGTCCTTGTAGTGTAACTTCTATTTGGTGTTTGCGCTTTGCTTTGTTTTCAAATTTAAATTATGAGATACATTTTCAAACCTATCTAATAGCCCTGAATTTGAAATGGCTTCTGTGGCATAGGTTTGACAGATGTAAGTCTTTGATTCTTTGGCTTTGGTTTTCGTGCCTGTTACAGTTTTACACACATTCATTAAGAGGCAGACATTACCATCAGTGTGTTGTTTATTTTTTCAAATTCCAGTATGTTTTTAAAGACCCATATTTCACTAAACAGTATATTTGTTGAAATTGATGTGAGTGACGTTATGTTTCCACACTTGATACAGTGTCAGATGCCGTAGTTCGCCAGAGGTTGGATGCAGGATGTTTATTTAGCTGACGCATTGTAGAACTAGTTACCCTGTAAGATAGTGAATCAGGGCAAGGAAGACAGATTTAAGTATCATGCAGCTCAAAATGACAACTACATTGTCATTTTCATTGTGAATACTTTTAGGTTCTATATTGGCTGTGATCTTTGTACTAACTGGTATCATGGAGAATGTGTTGGCATCACAGAAAAGGAGGCTAAGAAAATGGATGTGTACATCTGTAATGATTGTAAACGGGCACAAGAGGGCAGCAGTGAGGAATTGTACTGTATCTGCAGAACACCTTATGATGAGTCACAGTGAGTTCTGATAAGAGCATCATATTTAATAATTTAGGAAGCCAAATTGCTCTGACTGGTTATTTATTTTAAAGTAAAAAGCAAGGTATTTTTCTGAATATATTTTACACTTACATTACCAATTCCTTTCCAGTTTTTTTCTCTTCTTCCCTCTTTACCTCCCCTTCAAAATTTACGTTGCTTCATAGTGAATGTTTGAGATGCAATGGAAAAAAATATGGTTTAATGGTAGATTTTGATTCTTCACTGTGTAACATAGAAATTAATGAGATTAAAAGAGCCTGACTTGTTTGGACTTTTATCAGTGTTTGAAATGGTGCTTTATTGTAGGTTAGAAAAACACTAATCTGGGTACAAGCTCTCTGAGACTCTGTATCAGGATTTTGAACTCCTAGTTGGGTGGCCAGTATCGGCTTCCCACTTGATATGGTATTAGTTGAAAGATTTTTTGGCTTTACTTGTTTTGAACTTTAAAGTCAATTAAATGTTCTACCTTTTTTCTTCATATTGGTTCTCCAATATTACACAGTGTTCTCAATAAACTTTTAATGCTTGTTCTTAACATCAGAAATACTAAATTAACACATTGGAATGTCAATCTTCAAGAGTATTAAAACAATTACAATACTAAAACTACTTTATATCCCAGGGCTAGAACATTTTCAGGTGCATGTTTTATTACTTTTAAGAGTGAATCATAGTGATGTGATCTATTCTGTTTGAGCTCACATTTCCACCTCGGATCTTGCAGATTTTATATTGGCTGTGATCGGTGTCAGAATTGGTACCATGGGCGCTGTGTTGGCATCTTGCAGAGTGAGGCAGAACTCATTGATGAGTATGTCTGTCCACAATGCCAGTCGACAGAGGATGCCATGACAGTGCTCACGCCACTAACAGAGAAAGACTACGAGGGGCTGAAGAGGGTGCTGCGCTCCTTACAGGTGAGCAGCACGGTGCGCATAGCGTTTGGGGGACATCAACCCTTGTGACTTGTTGGATCAAACTTTCCTATCGTAGAGTATGTGACTATTTACTGCATCCCAACTAGCCTGGTGACGTGTGCACCACAGACTGACGTCTTCCCAAGGCAGTGTCGTGAGGTTTTCCATGCCCACACATTGGCTCAACTGTTGTTTATTTAATGTTCTCAATTAAAAAACTTGGGGGTTTTTTTGTTTTTATTTTTTGTTTTTTAAATATTTTATTTTATATAATTCTTACAGTGTTTTTCATTTCTGCACAATGTATGCATTTTCATTTTGGTTATATTCCCCATACAATTGCACCCCTCCCTTATTTTGACCCTAGTCCTTCCTGTCCCTACCCCTCCCCCACCCCCGTAGTGTGTCTCTGGTTTATAGTTGCTTGTTGATTTTGATTTTTACTTTGTATTAATTAGTCTAAAAGACTTGTTTTTGTGACCTAAAACTTTTATCTCACCACCATAAATTGAAAAAGTTTGATTAAATTCTAGCAAAATACCATTACATACTGGAGAATTTGACCCAAAGCCTTCCCTCCTTCATTAAAAATAAAAAGGAGATCTAGATAACTCACAGGATTTTAACACGTTAGATATATTCAAGATATACAAGTGCTAGACTGACACTTTCTGCAGTTTTAATCATAATCAAAACAAGAGAAAGAGAACCATAATCTCAGTACGAGGCTGGATGGTATATAACATCACATTTCCGCCACCCCTTTAGCCACCAATGGTAAGCATTCCACCCGGTCACAGGCATGGTTGCAGTGCCGCCATCACTTGACCATAAGAAAGCTTTTTTTTTTTTTGTGGGCCCCTCGCCAGTGGCCAGGGAACGAACCAGCGCTGCAGAGGCTGCCTGCAGCTCAACCGCTGCACCACCAGGGGAGGCCCCATAAGAAAGCTTTTTAAAAGATTTCTTGACTCCTAAGCTGGTGTTTCACCCCCACCCCCATGCCAAGTCCTCAGGCCACTCTTTGAGAACTGTTATCATAGAGGGTGCTCGTGTGAGATAATTTGTGACTAGAGCAAAATTTATCTGGTATAAGTAACCTCATCTATTTATTTTTTATTTTTTAAAGATTTATTTATTTATACATACATACATACATACATACATACAAGCACTGGGTACAGTCAGAAGCACGGGAGGGTGAGAGAATTGACCAGAGCCAGAGCATGGAGCAGAACAGGCAGAAGGACCGAGGTACACTGCTGAGGGGAGCAGCGGGCGGCAGGAGAGGTATGCGCGCCATGTGGGACCCTCTCCCGGTGGCCGGGGATCGAACTGGCGCTGCAGAGGCTGCAGGCAGCTTCGCAACCCAGCGCTCAACCGCTGCGCCACCAGGGAGGCCCATCGTTTATTTAGTTTAAAACTGACTTTTGGAATTTAAGGTTTGGTCAATACAGAAACTCAACTGGGAAACTTCAATGGAATTACTGTTCACGCTTGATAATAGTGATGCTCATTTCTCATTACAGGCACATAAAATGGCCTGGCCGTTCCTTGAACCAGTAGATCCTAACGATGCACCAGATTATTACGGTGTTATTAAGGAACCTATGGGTAAGCACTTGAATATTGTTTTTCAGAGGTCTCAGCAGATATTTGTCATCCTTAAAATTGGTATTTCATGAGGCTACATTGACTGGTGAGAGTATAAAATACATGCGGTCACTTTGAAGGCTAAATAGGTATTAAAGTTTATAAACATGCCTAACCTTGGACCAAGCAATTTCATTTCTTAGGATTTATATGTGCACAAGTATGTCGTTCATTGAAGCAATGTTTGTAAGTACAGAAGAATACTGGAAAAGATAAATAGCCATCAGTAGTGGGGTAGCTAAATCAAATGATACATGTGCAGAGTATTATCTAACTATATAAAGGAATGCATAAACTTAGTGAACAGGTCAAGGTCTTTGTGTGTGTGTGTGTGAAGAAGAACTGGGGTGCAGGCCACAGGTGCTGGGGAGGTGAGAGGATTCCCCAGAGACTGGGGCGCAGAACAGGCAGACTGACTGAAATACACTGCTGAGGGAAACAGTGGGCGAGACAGGAGAGGTCTGTAGCGCCAAGTGGGTCAGCTCCCTGGCCAGGGATCGAATGTGCTACAGTGGCTGCTGATACTTGACAGTACTGTGTTTTTAACCCTTACACCACTGGGGGGGGGGGGCGGGCCTGAAGTTATAATTTTAAATTTCTGCTAATTTGGACAAAGAAACTAGTTCTTTGACTCTGTCTGACCTTCAGTAACTAATAATGTACTTATTGTGATTTTTTTTCTCTGTGAATTTACTGTTAGTCTATTTTGTCTCTTTTTCTCTTGGGATGTTCATACTGTTATCTCTTGGGATGTTCATACAGTTCATGCTGTTATCACTGTTCTATAACGGTTCCTTACATACTAACATTTAAAAGCTTTGTAGTAATTTTTTGGGATGTGGTCTTTTTTTTTGTTTTTGTTTTTAAAGATTTATTTATTTATGCATACAGGAGCTGGGGTACAGGCCAGAGGTGGGGGTGGTGAGAGGATACACCAGAGACAGAGTGGGGAGCAGAACAGGCAGATCTGCTGAAGTACACTGCTGAGGGGAGCAGTGGGTGAGACAGGAGAGGTCTGCTGCACCATGTGGGTTGCCCCTTGGCCGGCCAGAGATTGAACTCGTGTTACAGAGGCTGCGGATTGCTTCATAGTGCAGTGCTTAACCCCTTGCGCCACCAGGGATGCCTTACTGACACAACTTTTTAAAATTAGTAACTACCCAGAATTCGGTTTGAAGTTGACAGTATCCTCATGTGGTGTGTTAAGCTCTGACTGTCTCCTGTAAGTGACCTGTCTGACCTGCAGAGTAAACATACCTAGTCTTGCTTGGAATTCAGTCAGGATAGGTGCATTTCTGCAGTTGTTCTTGTTCATGCATTCTTTTCTGTACCCACATAAATTCAAACTATCAAAGGGGCCAGGTGTGGATTTGTGTGTATGTAAGAAAATATAACAAAATTTGCCATTTTTATATGCACAGTTCATTAATTAGTAACATTCCCAATGTTGTGTCTTCTAGTACATTTTATGGTTTTAATTTTTACCCCTCAGTTTTAATCCATGTAGAATTGTTTAAGCATATAGGCAAGGTAGAATTTTTTCTTCAGAGGTGTAGGCAGTTCCCCAACCCAGTATATTAGCAAGGACTTTCTCTGCTTGTTTTTGTTTTTTAAATGTCTTCAAATTTTATTTTTTGGATGGACTTTAAAATGATTTTCTCAGTTTCCAAAATAATCATTGAGGGTCTCCTTGGTGGTACAGGGGTTAAAGTCAGTGCTGTCAAGTTAATGACAGACACTGCAGTCTGAGTTCAGTCCCTGGCCAGGGAGCTGACCCACATGGCGCAGCAGACCTCCCCTGTCTCATCCCCTGCTCACCTCAGAAGTGTATTTCAGTCAGTCTACCTGTTCTGTTCCCCACTCTGTCTCTGGTAAATCCTCTCACCCCCACACTTCTGGCCTGCACCCCAGCTCTTGTATGCATAAATAAATAAATCTTTAAAAAAAAAAATCATTGAAATTTTCTCTGGGTTGCATTACCTAAGCCTCTGAGTCCTAAATTGATTTGCAGTCACTTGCCTTTTACTTTCTTCCAGATTTTTATGTAAAATTGTGTATGGAATTCTCCTTCAAGCACAACTTTCTCCTAATGTTAGTTCAAGTCAAGTTAACTTAGCACATTACATCCAAGGCAGTCACCAGCTACTACCCTGTTGATCTTTGCATTTCTGTATACTCCTCATGGTTATGTACTGACATTTTTATTCATATCAGCTATTATTTTTGCCTTACGTATTTATTTTAAGAAGACATTGTCATTACCACCATGAATGTATCCTTTATTGCCTATACAAAAGGTAACACTAAGAGCCAATAAAGAAGACAAGATGAAGTTAGTAGAGTCTAATACAGGGATTACAAAACCACAGAGATTTTGTTATTAATTCTGGGTTTCCCCCTTCTCTTTGTCCATATAACAATACCTCGCTCATTGGTTGCATAGTTTGATATGTATTGCTCATGATGTATTTTCCTTACGTCAAAAAAATTGAAGAGTGGCTCTCTGTAGTTAACTAGATGTAAAAGAATCTTCTTTTTTTTTTTTTTTTAAAGATTTAATTTTATTGGGCCTCCCAGTGGCGCCGTGAGTTGAGCTCGGCACAGTGAAGCTGTTGCACCCTCTGCAGTGCGGGTTCGAGTCCCGGCTGGCCAGGGAGATTCCCATATGGCATGGCAGACCTCTGCTGTCGCCCACCTACTCCCCTCAGCAGTGCTTTCAGTCTATCTGCCTGTTCTGCTCCCCACTCTGTCTTTGATGAATCCTCTCAACCTCCCGAGCTTTTGGTCTGCACCCCAGCTCTTGTATAAATAAAAAATAAATCTTTAAAAAAAAAGATTTAATTTTATTTATGCATACAAGAACTGGGGTGTAGGCCAGAGGTGCAGGGGGGAGAGGATTCACCAGAGACAGAGTGGGGAGCAGAACAGGTGGATTTACTGAAATACACTACTGAGGGGAGCGGCGGGTAAGTCAGGAGAGGTCTGCTGCGCCATATGGGGCTTAGCTCCCTGGCTGGGGATCGAACTCAGGCCATAGCAGTGGTAGTGCTGAGACTCAACCCCTAGGCCACCAGGGAGGCCCCTAAAGGAATCTTCTTAACAGTAGCCAGGGCTTATATTTTAGGCATGCAATCAAAACCAAAATTGGTAAAGCATTCCTATTTTCTTTGTGAATTGCTAAATAGTTCCAGTGGTGAGCCAGCTTGCTTTTGGGACTGCTTGGGCAGGAAATGTATCTCCTTGGGTCAGAACCATGTACAACATTCCTATTGAAATAACCTTAAAGCTTGAAAATGTTTTACGTTTTCTATTTTTAAGACCTTGCCACCATGGAAGAACGAATACAAAGACGGTATTATGAAAAGCTGACAGAATTCGTGGCAGATATGACCAAAATTTTTGATAACTGTCGTTACTACAATCCAAGTGACTCCCCTTTTTACCAGTGTGCAGAAGTTCTTGAATCATTCTTTGTACAGAAGTTGAAAGGATTCAAGGCTAGCAGGTGAGCAAACGTTTTCAGTGTTTCGAATTAATTCAGCTTCTCAAACTCTTCATACCGTGCTGTCTAAGGAAGCACCCAGTGCAATTTGTGATCAATTTAAACTTTAAAATCTAGATGCTTTAGAAAAAAAAAAAGAAATCAAGGCTCTAGCATTATGATATATTGGTAGGACAAGTGAACAGATTTAGTAATGAGAAATTGCTGAGTTACTGCTTTAAAATTAAAATTGTTTTTAAAATTAAAAAAAAATGTTTATCAGATGTTTACAGATTGCAAAATGCTATCCTTCTTTTGAATGCCCAGACACATTCAAAAGACTGTGGTAAGACAGAGTACTTGCTCGCACTAACTTTATATAAGTATAAAAATGACTGTTCTCTAGGGTAGATTTAGGGTAAGACTTTCTCCTTAATTTATGTTTGCTATATCTTTGAAATCCTAAGCTATTTTATTTTTCTGGATATTTTTCCTGTGGACAAAACTAAACTTTAAGTCCACAGATCTTTTCTTTGAATCACTAGCACATCAAAGCATTGCACACCTTTGCATGAGATCCAAGTACTCTCACTTTCATGCCTCCTTCTATTTCTGAACCTCAGCATCCCCTTCTCAAATCCGTAGTTTTCTTTCTTCCAGCAAAGGCCTATTTTGCTTTCCTATGATAATTACACCACTCTGTAGCCGTTGAGAATCAATATTCATCTCCCACCCACTAGTGCACAACTTTTATCATCCCGAGATACTCAGACTGGGTAGATTTTGGCTGTATTGGGGCCTGATATCTATAGTATCTAAAGAACTCCTAAGGGATTCTACTCATCCTACTGTGTTAAGAATGAGTGCTCTACAGAGTAAATTCCTTTCTTAGCAAGTTTTCTAAAGATGTGCTCTAGCAAAATAAAGGAGCAAATCCAGAAAACAGAAGACCTTGAATCTAGAAAACAAGTGCAGTAGAGCAATGAGAATTACGTTGACCCATGGTGACATTTGTACAAAAGACCTGTGCGGCAGATAGTACAAATTGGAACAGGATAATGGAGCACTCCCAAGAAGAGGGTATCAGATTGGTGGAAAGTTTTCCACATTAGATAATTTATTTAGGAATATAAGGGGAAAAATAAAAGGCAATTAGAAACTCTATGAAAAACAAAAACTTGTATAAGAATGCTAAGTATGCCCTGTTAGCAAAGGAGTTTGTGCTACAGAAAAAAATATTTACATGGTCAAAATAATAGAAATACTGCATTGATTTTCAATTTTTAGAATCAGCCTATAGGCAAAACATATAAAAATTTCAAAATTACAGGGAAGTAAGACTTGGACTCAAAGGGAGAACAGAAAAATGCTTTTGTGAGCTCCATTTTCATGGTTTTAACAGGACTTAAACAATAGAAAGTTGATAAAACATAATAGTATAAGAAATCTTAACTACTGAGGAAATAAAAGTTACAAGTGACTGATGCTAAGGAGCCTGAACTTCAGGTTATGTAACAAGAGGATCACAACTTATTACCCTCTCTACTTTTTTATTTATAGCTCTTGCAGTTATTTCTCTCATACATTTCTAAAATTGATTTTTTAAGTGGAAAGGCTCAAGCCTTTGGCAGTAACTGAGGTGGGAACTGGGAGATTTGAATATCCCACCCTGTTGCCCTGCTGATGAAGAGGAGGAAAGTGCCTGTTGGCCTGTGACAAAACAAAGGAAGTGGATGGGGCTAGTGGGGAAGATGCCAGAGGCTGGATCTGTCTGCACAGTGAAGGGGCCACCAGATCATTTTATGTAGCTTTTTATTATATTCAGTTTACATCAGTTTCACTAAAGAATATGGAAGTTAGACGAGACTTTTTTTCAATTCTGCTTAAGTAAATAAAATTCAGTGTGAAGAGATTTTAGGGAATTTGTTGATTTCCACGTTTAAGGCAGAATGAAACATAAGTAGACAGTCCTGAAATTTGTTTTATTTTATACAATTCTAGTATTTCCATTGCCATATTTTCCCCATTTTTAATTTATTATCTCCAGCATTGTTTGCACATTTTCACTACTGTACTTTGTTATAATTCTTCATTTATACCATCCATGTTCTTTCTTTTCTTACAGATTGTGATATCTTTAGTCTGAATTTTTAACTGGAATCAGAACTGGATGTTGGGTCACTCTTTTATTGTACCGCGTGATTACCTAACTCAAAATTGCCCCCACAAAATTTCAGATTAGCTAATATAATTTTTTAATGTTAAAAAAGATGATGTATAATAGTAAACAATTTATTTTAGCAGCCATGTTGAACACTGTATTTAAGAATTGTAAACTCCTGAAATACTGTATTTATATACACTATTGCAATAGAAATTACTTTGACTTAGTCCTGATAACTGTACAGAATTTGGTTTACTAACAAAGATTGTGAATAAAACTGTGAAACTAGAAAGGAGACTTTCTGGACTTTAATAGAAAAATGTGATTTTAATACTACTATTTCTGTTCTTTCAACATAATTTTTCCCCTTTTTCTTCCCAAATCAATGTAAATAAGCACACACACACACACACACACACACACACACATTGCTTTTACCACAATGGTAATGCTTCTGTAAATGTCTGTGTCCCTTTGGCTAAAAATGTTGTAACCTTTATTAGAAAAATATATATATTTTTTTAAATACTGACTTTTTTCAGTGAACTATCATGTTTAGTGTACAGTACAGAGCTTTAATAGTATAGGTTAAAATTTTCTTATGTATTTGCTTGCCAGGGGTGAAAGAAAGAACATGGCTGCTTCCCCCAGACAGACTAATAACCTTGGCATCCACATAAAGCATCATTGTTTTCAAAAATGAAGGGTGCTTAATTGTTCCCTTTTTTCTGTATTCTGTAGGTCTCATAACAACAAACTGCAGTCTACAGCTTCTTAAAGTTCAGCGTGTTAACCTAACATAAAACACAGCAAGAATCTGGTTGTCTGAACTATTTTAAATTAAGGAGCCAGATGTTTTTAGTCAGGTTATCCTGACAAGACTTGACCTAAACTTCGTTTTTATTGGTCATAATAGTCCAATTATATTCTTGGCCAATTTGTCCAACGGACAAGGGAAAAGCAAAGTCATCGACACCATTATCTTGTCAAGATCAAATGGTTTTACTATTGTGGCAGAAGCGGGAAAACTTTGTTTATTGAAAAAAAAAAAAAGAAAAAAGAAAGCAAGAAAAAAGATAATATGGGGTCAAGTATAACTCCATGGAAATGCCACGTCTGCTCTTCAGTGAAGAAGCTGGTTTAGAGTCTCACAGAAAACTTTTGACTGTATTTATTTATTGTTGCAAAAAAAGACGCTTTTTTATTGCTGCCCTCATTTGTCAGCTAATTATTTTTTCTTATAAAATCCAGCCCCGGTTACATGTAATCCATTCTGTCTCTTATCATGATTCCTGTAGGTAAAAGTACAAGACAGCCTCTAGATGTCTTTTCTTTCTATGAAAGGAGCTGCTATGTACACATGTGCACACACACAACTGGGAATCAACAATGAGTTATTGTTCATGGTAGATAAAAATTAAGCTTGCATAAAGGTCGGGCTAGGTGGTCCTGGACTACAGACTCTGTTGCCTTGAATATAACAGTACAATTTGTCATTTACTCTGCACCAGGCTAAAATGAGTAAAAATCTATTTGAAGGTATCTTGTTTGTAAACATTTGTCAGATTCTAATTTTTTTCTTTTTGTATTAAAATTCAACTATGGATGTATATGAAACAAAATAAATGGAGATAATTTTTCTCCCACAGATGGTGTCTTTGAATGTTCGCTAATGATTATCTGTCAGCCTTTGAGGGGGAAGGGAGGGCTGCAAGACACTTAGAAGGCAAAGGCATCTAATTGTACCTGGCTTTTTCCAGGACAGTAGTGGCCCTTTGTTTTATCATTCCGAGCCCATTGTCAGAGAAGAATCCTCAGGGGTGCTAATACTGTTGCATCAATTGATCATACTAATAGGAAAGGTGATGTGACAAAATACACATTGCCTTCAGCTGTACAGTGTATGATACCAGACAGGTGGTCGGTTACAGACAGCCACTTATTTTATGAAGGCCATTTTTTTTTAAGATGACTTCATTCTTGTATTTTTTTCTTTATTTGGTTTTTTTGTTTTTCACATAAGGAAATAGTATAAGCAATAGAGGAAAATGGAACAATGGAGGAAGATGTATTTTGTGTTTTTCCTTTCATTGTGCTAACCTTACACATTGTGCTACTGCATTGTAATAATATTTCTATAAAATCTGCCAGAGTCGGTTTATGCAGTTTTGCAAAAATTTCACTAAATTTTGCACTACTTCATATTAGCTTTGTCCTACCAAATTCTGGAATTTATCAGATTACTGTTTTTAAAAAATTTCCTTCTGTTTAATATCACCCTGCTATGCAAAACCTCCCAGACCTTAGTTTCTTCAAAGAAAGACAGTTCGCAATTCTTATCATAGGCTCAGGTGTACAGGTTATTCTGGGTTAGTTTTAACTAACGACATCCATAATCCATTCCTTTTTGTTCATAAAAGTTTCACAAATTCATGCTTACAAACTAAAGAGACTAATTGCTCAATATGAAAACAAGGTTTTGACTTAAAATATTAACATGGAAGTAGTTAAATATAGGTTATTCTGTCCTTTTACTTTTTTTAAAAAATGTTACATATTGTATGCCCTGTGCTGATGCCAGAAGCCTACGTTTTAATGAATCTTAACATTACTCTGCATCTCATCCCGTCACAGTATTTCTGTATTATTTATTCACATACAGCTATATATGGGCTTAATCATTTAAAACTTGTTGCAGCAAGAACTTTCCTACTTATAGGCAATAGATTGCTATGTTTTTAACAGATTGTGGCAAATTCTAAACAGCAATTCTTTTTGTACCTGTTAGGACATTCATCCTAGAAAAATAAAGAAATGTTTTTGACAATGAATTTGGTGCAGTTTCTAATGAAACAATGGTTGGTCGGTTGGTATGTTTTCTGTAGCAGTTGGCATTACCACATTGTGCAAAAAAGGTAATTTCATGGAACTCCTCAGACCAGGAAGATGTTCATTTCGTATGTGAACTTATGAAAGTATAAAGCTTTTAATAATTTCTACCCATATAAATAACAAAGTTTTATCAACTATAGAACGTTTCTCTTTCAAAAGTAATCTTTGAGAAATATATATTATTTTTAACATAAGTTTCAAAATAAGTTTCAAAAACTACTTTTCTATGAGTATTCTTGAACAAGCTTTTGCTATTCAATAATATATCAAAGCAATTTTGCCTTCAGTAATGGAAATCGTGGCGTGCACATTTGTAATACTGTTAGGATTTTTCTACCCAGTCTTTGGGCGTGTAAATACATTTACATCAATTTCCTTGGCTAAAGTTATTGTCGATGCTTGTTATCTTCACTTGTCAATCTTGAAACTATTTCATAAAGTATTTTCATAATATGGTAAGCCTTTTTCTCCTATTCAGATCTGCAGGACTTGTGTTTTAGTTAATGTAGGTTAAAAAATGTGAACTTTCAGAAATGTTTTCTAAAGTAAACTGATTGATTACCTTTCTATATTTCAAATGGCCTTGAGCGTTATTTAGAGACACTGAGATAGCTGTTTGTAATCTGCCTTCTTAGAGTCTGCAGATAAAAGGTCTTTCCTACTTCTGTTGGTTTCTATTAGGCAGACTGCCTGCATCTTTGTGTTTCTGATAATAAAGATCCAGCCAGATGGCTTTTTACATTTGCACACTTAGGGACTGAGCTAGACTGAGCCCCAGAACCACTGTAGCCTTCTTTCACGAGGGGCTATTCCCTGTTAGTCTCAGGGGTCTAGTCTTTAAAATGAGAATGAGAATAGTGGTGTCCCATGGGTGAGTAATGTCTTAAAAGTACTTGGGGGGTTGGGGGGGTGACCAGCTGAGAAGTATTTTTAATAATTTGAAATATTCCAAAATATGCTAAGGTACTTCTCGATACTTAAGAATTTCTTTTTAGGGGCCTCCCCAGTTGGTGCAGCGGTTGAGCGCTGGGCTGTGAGGCTGCTCACAGCCTCTGAAGCGCCAGTTCGATCCCCAGCCACTGGCGAGGGTCCCACAAAAGAAAAAAAAAAAAAAACTTTCTTTTTAGAGACCAAAAAGGGGCATTTATTAGAAGCTCACAAAGCACATGTGCCTATTGGGACCAAATTCAACTAAAATATATTTTTTAAATGGCTGAAGTCCTGAAATTGAGGTGATGCACTGTAGGCAGTTTTTAAGTGTTTGCATAGATGTGTATTTGATCAACCTTAAACACTAAGGGCAAGATAAGAATGCCAAATGATACGTTGAAAGGGCATTAAAAAGCTAGTACCAAAAGGAAATGTATGTTTGACAGAACTTTCCCTACTAAAACAAAACTTTTTCTTTTCCTTGGCGCCTAACTTAATTTGAAGGAGGGGTTCTATTGAGTCCCCCTCGAAGGCAACTAAGTCATTGAGGACAGTTACATGTGCACGCAGCCCTGATGCTCAGGAAGTAAAACCTATCTGAGCAAAAGAATTAGTTAACTAGTAGGAAGTCACTAATTACAATTTCTTACAAAATTAAGACTATCTGCAGGGTACTCACTGAAGATTGAAGAGGCCATTCTTGACCTTTTCTGTCTGACCTGAAGTCGCCAGACTTAGCCACTGTCCCCTGTGCACATTCCCAACTCTCTGTCTTTCATGGCTGCCCTGGTCTTGAATGATGGCCTTCATTTGTCAAGACCGTTTCTAAGAGCTGGCCTGCTTATGTTTGTGGGATGTACATACTCTTAACTGTGGGATCCAAACATCACACAGATGGCTTGGTTTAAGCAACCCCTCGGAAACTGTTGTCAAATTCACTTCCTCACCCTCAGGCTTCTGTAGAAGTGATTCTAACCCATAGCTATTAACTCCTTTTTATACTCTAACATCCAACCAATGTATCTTAGCCATTTTTAATCCCGTTACCCAAGATTACCACTTCGCTTTCTGGCATTCAAGAACTCGGCTTTGATTTTTGTGACTTGTGGTATCTTATTTACATCTAAGTTAATTTTTATCTTAACAAGAAACAAAAACCCAGAAGCTCGTCATTTGCTGCAAACTCTTGGCTCCTACCAATAACTTGTGTAATGATGTAGTTGATTCCCCTCAAAGCAATTCCACTGAGATTTTTCTATAAGTTTGTGCAAGACTCATTTTTGGAAACTTATCTAAAATTCCCTCAGTAATGTTTTACCACAGAATAGTCAAAACTTCTTGACTTTTACTTGCCTGTTTGTTGTTAGAGACAAACAAGGGAACAGTATCTCCCATGTCAATCAGCCGTTAAGTCTTCGCAATTGCTACATGCTTCCAGATAGATTTGCTAGCGTCCTGCCTGGTACCTGGGCTTTTGCGGCCACTCAAGTCTGCGTGTGGCCTGCATCGGTTCTCCCTGAGACCAAATAGGTTGTTTTTCTTTATTCAGTGCACTGCCTTTTCTTTTTTTTTCCACACAGTAGTCTTCAACTAGGTAGGGGTTATCAGTGTCTCTGGTCAGTAAAACTAACTTCTGAAAAAAGTTGTTCATGTCAATGGACTCCAGTATCCAATCAATATTATATTCTGCTAGTGATTAAACCTGTTTCAGACCAACTGGAAAGCACTTAAAATTCAGATCCTTGCAAGCTGTCATTGAATATTGGTTCCAGGATTTGGGGAGTAAGTTTGAGAATGGCTTTTTCCCAAACCTTTGTGGCACAATGAGGCTAAAAAAAACCAGGTGCATCCAAGATCTGATTTCAAGTCATGATTTACTTCTTTACAAACACAAACATGATACTTGGTCTTAATAGAAAGATGACATCAGATACACCCAGAAAATGTTCAGCATTGGGACAGCTTCCAGTTCAGCGCACACACACCAAAAAAAAAAAAAAGTAAGTTTTTAGGACAGGAAAGCAAGAAGAAATACTATCTTACATTTTGGTGCAGCAGGAACACTTGTTTGAATATTTTGCTTGAATGAAGTCCATTAAGTGTAAAACTTTAATACTTGTCTTGGGCACTGACCCTAGTGTTTGCTCTAAATGACATTTCATACATGTCTTTGCCTAGTGTACTTAACAATATGTACAGAATTTTAAATGTGATGCTTTGAGTATAAATTTGGTTTGATACGTGATATAGACTATTCAAAGTTGTATATTTTAAATCAAGGAAATGTTTTGTGAACTATTTCTACTGAAGAATGTATTTAAATTAAAATAATTAAAAATAAACAACATGAAGCAGTGATCTGTTAACTGGACAGGTCAGTTATCTGAACCATGTGCATAAGGCACCGCCAGAGCTCAGAAGCACACGATTTAAGAACCATTTGGTAAGGAAGAAGGTGACGTCAAGGTTAGAGATGGCACTAACTATGCAATGAGTTCACAAAGGCGCTGTGTGCCCTATTCTAACGGGAAACCCCATTACGCCATAATAGACCTTCCTTTTTTGTAGCTGAATTCCAAGTCTCCGATGATCCAAAAATGCCAGGACGGCAAGTGTCAAATGCATTGGGTGTGAACTGCACTTTGAACTTGCCCATCCCTTTTTCTGTTAAATCTCTTCACGTAGCTGCTGCTGCTCCTCAGCAGTCCATCTCCCGGTCGAAGGCGGCCTCTCAGGACCTGGAGCAGAGAGGTCGGGAGCTGCCGTCTCTTATGGTAGATGTGCCCCATCACGATGTACCTGCTGCCTGAAAAGTAACGAAATAAAAACCCGCAGAGTTTCACGCATGCCAGGAAACAACAAGATAATACAAGAAAAGTCTGATTATCCTGTTGTACATGTTGGGACTCGGACATTTACGTTGCAGACAACAAGGGAAACAGGCTGGCGACGCTCAGGGGCTCACCAGAGCAGCAGCCAGCAGAAAAGAATAAACGCAGTCTCGGCGTATCCGCAGGATTTTCCACCCCATCTCGCTAGAAAGACGCGGGAGTGGGTGCCCTTCCCTACGCGACCCCCCAAAAAGCCATTTCTAAGCTCAGTTCTGAACAGACCCCCTTATGCTCTTTCCTGTCAACGGTATTCTCGTCCTTCGCCAGCAATCCACAGAGTACCCGTTCTGTGCCCGCCCGTGCCCGTTCTGTGCCCGTCCGTGCCCATGCCGTGCCCGTCCTCGACCCGAGGCGCGGAAGGGGGTGTGGGGCTCAAATCACAGTGACCGAGCCGACGCCTGTCTAAATTCTATTCGCTTTATAACCCCCCCAAAGGCGCTGGGGTGACCGACGCGCGGGCCGCGGCCTCCAGCTCACAGGCGGAGGCACCCGGGACAAAGGGTCGGGCCGCGCCAGTACCGGGTTTCAGCTCCGGGCACGGGCGGCCGCAGGCGGCGGCGTCCAGGGCCAGCAGGTGGACGCGGAGGAAGAAGCCGTCGGGGGCGACGTACAGGCGGCTCATCTTGTACAGCCCGTCCCGGGCCAGCAGCAGCGTCACCAGGCGGACGCCCGCGCCCAGCGTGTCCACGTCGTGCACGATCCCGTTCACGGCTGCTCGAGACACAAAGAGTTCGGACAAACGCGGGACACGCAGTTCCTCCCCCCGCCCCCCCACCCGACGGGGCCCGGGGCCTGCGCTGCGCGTGCCCGGGCGGGGGCGCGGGGGTGGACTGCGGGGGTCCGCGCGAGCGCGCGCGCGCGCCGAGGGCTCGGACGGGCTCGCACGGGCTCGGACGGGCTCGCGGCGGCCGGGTGGGGGAGGGGGAGGGCGGGGCGGGGCTCACCGAACTCGCTGGCGCAGTAGGCCTCGCGCTCGTCCAGGTCCGCCCCGCAGGCGCGCGCGCAGGGCTCGGCGCCGGGGCCCGCGTTCCTCCGCGGAGGCCCGAGGCGCGGCGCGGCGGGCGCGGGCCCCGGGGGCGGTGCGGCGGCGCGCGGCCGGTTGGGGTGGGCGGGGCCGGGCGGGGCCTCGGCGGCGCGGGCGCGCGCGGGCGCGCGCGCGGCGGGAAAGCGCAGGGCCCGGGCGCGCGCGCGGCGCGGGGCGTCCTCCGGCGCGGGCGCGCGGCGCGGGGACGGGCGGTTCTCGGCCTGCGCGAGGCGCGGGCTCGGCGGGCCGGCGGGCGCGCGCGCGGCCTCCCGGAAGCCGGCGCGGTTCTCGGCGGGCGGCGGGGGCTTCCGGGGCGGCGGGTCGGGCCAGGGGCCGGGGGCGGCATCGGCCGCTCTCGGGCGCCGCGGGGCCTGGGGGACGGGCTGCGCGCCGGGCCCCCGCGTCTCCGCTGCGCTCGGGCCGCCGCCGGGGCCGGGCTTCCTGCTGTGGGGCGGCGAGGCTGTGGGGACAAGAGGGGAGACCGGGAGGCCGTCAGGGGGGCGCTGAGCTGAGGGAAGACGCGAGGCCCCGGGGCCGGGGGGCGGGAGAAGCGGGGGGGGGCGCAGAGAGGCCGGAGGGGAAGGGGCGTCTGCGGGGAGGCGACTGGGGTGGGGCCGGGGGAGGCCGGCGTGGGCGGGAGACCCCGGGGGTGCGGGGAAGCGCCTCGGGCCAGAGCGGCCCAAGGGGCTGGCGAGGAGGAGGCTCTGGGAAGGGGGCGGCCCTGGGGCGCCTGGACTGCACCTGCGAGGGGCGAGGGGGAGGCGGGACGCCCGGAATTGGAGGGCGAGGAACGGGCGTTAGCGAGGAGGGCGCCCCTGTCGGGGGGGGGGGGGCGCCACGCCGCCTCAGCTTCCAGAAGGCCGAGCCCCGGCCCTGTTTCCTTCTGCCGCAAAGGAAGAGGGGGCTGAGGGGCTCGCCCCCCAAGAACGAGGCCAGCTGAGACCCTTTTTTCTCAGCACGTGAGAGTCAGGGGCCCGATGGGAACGTCTCGTTGTGCTCAGGGCTCTTCTCAGACGAGCGGCTCAGACCAGCCCAACAGCCTGTTTGTTCTAGGACTAAACATCTCTGACAACTTTGCTTCAATAACAAACTCTTTTTGCCCTTTCTTTAATATATATATAAACATCCGCCTTTTTGCTATTTACAGTTTGTTGAGAAAGTACCCAGAGCAAACCCCGGCGGGGGGGGGGGGGGAGGTCTCGTGTTACAGGTTGTCCTAATTGTTCCAGCGCCCCTGACAACAGAACTATTTGGTTTTCCCATCCGTGTTTACACTGTCATCTGGGTCTGCAGAATCAAGCACTTGGGAGTGGATTTTTATCTGGCTTCTTGGACACCACTTACTGGTAAACCCCAGCTAAGAAGGATTTTTAAAGCCTGCCTGGCAGGCGGAGGCCCCTGGTTGACTATAAAAGCCCACACATCCCCTTCCATTTTTTTTCTCCTCCTCTGATGGTGGGAGAAGCAGCTCCTACAAGGCAGGGCACGAAAGATCATCTGTAAAATTATTCATGATCTTCCCCAGCTTTGCACACAGGTTGGGGAGCGCACTTCAGCCAGACTGGCAGCTGGGCAGCTTTCCATGCCCAGTTACACAATCTCGTCTTGCCATTTGCCCGGGTCCAGAGCCCTCCAAGCGGGCACGGGCACCGGCCTCTTCTTACTCTCTTGCTGCCGTTTTAACGGCTGCGTTTCGGCATTTTCTCTCCTCTTGGGCTGCAGAGCTCGGTCCGCCCATCGGCGACTTTTGCCACACTTCATTGAAGGCGATTTATCTTGCCAAATGGACAATCCTCTTCAACATCAGCTTTCACCCAACAATAATAGCTGGTTACAGTCCGTGTTTTTGCAGAGGTTGATTCTGACTCATTCTGCTCAACGTCGTCCCATCCACAGCTGAATAAAGTCCTGGTGGAGATCCAATTCCTGACTCTCAACTGCTGACCTCCCAACTGCTTCCCCATAGATAGCACCATCTGTTGTCATGGGAAAGATTGCCTGATATTTGGGTTAAATGCCACTGAAGTCATTCAATTTCCTTGTGGAAAAATAACCCAAAGTCAATCGCACCGCGAGGTGCGGAAGCTGTTTTTCCCAGAGATAGTGAACCAAACACCCAAGCCCAAGGCAAACAAAACCACCTTCCCGCAGAGCAGCCCTGGTTTCTCGCTCCCGCGGTCGCTTCTCTCCCCGCCAGGCAGGACACCCGGTGGTTAAAGACTCAGGTGCCCCGAGGCATTTGCTGGGGCTGCAGGGCGAGGGGGGAAGGTCCGAGCCCGGCTCCCCGCCCTCCGCCCCGGCCGCGCTCCCGGCGCTCGGGTCCCCGGGGACCCCGCGAGCCGCCGCCCGGCTCCCGAAAGGCGCCCCGACCCCTTCTGACACTTTCCCTCGGCGGCGCCGGGGCCGCTGCTTAACATGCAAAGTTTCCTCCAGCCCGCCCGGCTCGCCCGAGAGCCTTCCAGTGGCGGGGCTGGCTCCTCTCCGAAAAGGCTGCCAAGACACACAAAATCTTGGGGACGCATTTTGCTCCTCTCGAGCAGAACATCCGCGCAGACCGGGGAGCTCCTCGGGGCGCGCGCTGACCCCGGCTCGGCCCCCCGGATCGCGCCTCCCCCGCGCCCCGGCCCCGCGCCCCGCGCCCCGCGCCCCCAGCCTACCTTTCCTCTCCGCCCCCGGGGCCTCGGGAGCGGATCCCACGAGGAGACAGAGCAGCCAGAGAGCTCGAGCTGTCATTCTCGTAGACACGCTCCCAGACTCTGAACCCCAGCCTGGGCTCGGGCGCTTTCTCTCCCCCACCCTCCCCACACCCCCACCCCCGCTCATGCTAATGAGGGGCAGCCTCGGGGAAACGAGCATCCCTCACCAGCAGACCAGGCAACAGCCCCGAGCCGCGAGGGCTGCTCCCCGCCTCGGGGGGCGCGCACGTGGCCCCTCGCCGCGGTCCCGGGGCGCGCCTGTCCCGGGAGAGCCGCGAACCCGGCGCTGGGAACCTGCGCGGGGCGCGGGCTGGGCCGGGAGGGGGCCTTTCGGGGGTGGCGGGTCGAGAGTGAGGGTGTCGGGGGGCCGGGGGAGAGGGTAGGGAGGCAGGAGGGATGGATTTGTGGAGATCAAGTTAACAGCAAGTAGATGAACGAGCGCTCGAGCCGCCCGGGCGCGTGAATCAGGGGATTCCAGGGGACAGAATTCACCCGGGGGCGCTGCAGGCAGCTTCTGGAGAGCTCCAGTCGCTACAGCCTAAGTTTGTTTAAACTATTTTACTGTATATACAATATACTCGAGAACAAGAAGGGGGAGGAAGCCTCCAGCCAAAAGAGCTTTTCTTCGCCCTTCCTTACCCTCCCCCAGCCCAGCCCCCTGTGAATTCAGTATCTGTCAAGAGTTGAATTCATCCACCAAGCCCCTGCAAAGTGCCTTTTACCTGCCAGGTGTCAGGTGCTTGGGGGCAAAGATGACTTAGCACCTTCCCAGATCTCCAGTGATAGCTCATCTAAAGGAAGATGGAAGTTTTTTTTTCTTTCTAAGAAAAATAAACTCATTCCCTGCTTGGTTCTGATTTTTTTTTTTAAAGATTTATTTATTTATGCATACAAGAGCTGGGGTACAGGCCAGAGATGAGGGGGGTGAGAGGATTCACCAGAGACAGAGCTGGGAGCAGAACAGGCAGATTGAAATACACACACTGCTGAGGGGAGCAGCGGGCGAGACAGGAGAGGTCTGCCAGGCCATGTGGGTTGCTCCCTGGCCGGCCGGGTGTTGAACTCGTGCTGCAGAGGCTGCAGGTCTGCTTCATAGTGTGGTGCTTAACCTTTTGCGCCACCAGGGAGGCCCGGTTCTGATTTCTTGAAACTGCTCTGTGTCTTCGTCCGAAGCTGAGAGGACCCTCCCTCATAATGAACGGGAACAGCATTCACCAAAGGGGGGATAGAAGTTCACCGAAGTAAACCCACACCCTCATGGACGTGTATCTCATTTCAACAGCTTCAAATCCAAAGGGAAGGGGAAACGCAGAGATGAAGCCATTTTATCCAAAGCGTATGAGCCAAAAGTGAGATGCAGCTGCTGAAAGAAATGACAAATTTTGGCTGCTCTCATATCTTAGGTCTCAGAAATAATAGTGCAAATGGACTGACAAGATTCAGGGCGGGAGGAGGAACTGTGTGCTCAAGAGAGACACCGAAAAGCTTTCGGAACAATAGGGAGAGGGCTGAACTCCATCGTGCTCAAGTTCATTTTGGAGGACAAGCAGCGTAGACACATACAACATCTGTTCTATTTTTGTGAAAGAACCAGAGGTGGACATTATGAAGTGACAAGTTTAATTTCAGTTTAAGAAATATTCTAACAACCAAGATCCCCAAGAAAGTAAATTGCTTTGCAAGATTGTGTCAATGACCTCCGGGCCAGCAGAGGCATCCAAAGAGAACATCATGCAGGAATACTCTAGAACAGCTTCCTGAATGAGGTGTGACGTGGTTTGAGGAATACAATGAGGTAAATATTCTTCATCCAGTCACAGGTTTGGCGATGTGAATATAGGGGTTGCTTTGTTGGATGGTTTAATCCTCAACTCTCCACGACTTGAAATTCAATTTGGTCAATGGACCAGATTCGTAAGACTGACTCATGTGAACCAAACTCATAAAAGATAGATGCATAAACCAGAATGGCATGTACCATTTCCAAGGGAGAGGATTCATGAAAGCTGGCCGAGAGGTCCGACTATTCATCCGAAGCTTGCCTGTTGAACACGAAGTCAACTTGCGGCTGAAAGTGGGCTAATCACTTTCCCAAGTCACAGAACTATTCAGATTTTAGAGGAGCAAATTCTCTGTTTCCTCCAAAAGAGTGACTCTCTCGTGCCGCTGCCATGCTTGTGGACGTCAGAGTCACTGTCTCCGGCCTCTGACCAGGACCAGAGAAACACTGAAATTCATGTTTTTGGGGCCCCGTAGAAAAGCTGTCCTCAGATCCCCTTCTTTCACATGTTCCTGCTTTAAGTCAAGTGGAATAAAATTAATTAGGCTTAAGCTTTCTCAGTTACAACCACATCTCCGACATACCTGCTTGAGATTATACTCAAGTCACCCAGATCCAATTTGGGGTGTTCCCGAAACTCTTCTGTTGCAGGAATGTTGTGAATGCCCTGAAGCCCACACCCTGAAATGTAGAGGCGGAGAGCTGACTGGATCTCCCACAGGCTCATAGACGCTCCTGAACTGGCCAGGATTTGGGGCTGGGTCTTGGGCAGCAGCGGGTTGACAGGCTCAGAAACTGTCCCGATGGAGGAAGGCACAGAGGGCTCGATGCGACAATCTATGGAAGCCAGAATGCCAGTGGGGGAATTTACACGTGAAACGGAGCAGGCAGGTAGGCACGATCACGTTGGCCTGGCTGGCATTCTCGTTCTATAAACAAGTCACATGGAAGCCAAACTATCATCAGGGTGCGTGGTAACATAAGCCAGAGCATGGGGAGTTCGTCATTTCATTGGAATGTTTAATGGCATGGGTTTCCCATGGTCTAGTGTGTCCATCCCCACAATAGGTATATACACCTGTCAGGGGGAAGAATCTAGGAGCCTAACTGCCTTCCTTTCCCTGCCAACTTCTGGTGTTTTCAGTGTTCTGCTTAGCAAATATTTATTGAGTATCTACTATGTGTTTTATAATAAAGAATTTGTGCAAGGTTTCTGGCAAAAACCCTTGGAATTGCTCGTCACAGAAGTACCCTGGTTTTTCATGAGCTTCGCAGCTGAACCTGAGTTTATGTGAATGAGAAGACTCCTGGATAGCTTCAGGGTGGGAACTGTGACCAGAAAGATCTCCAGTGTATTAGGGTCAAGACTTTGAGCTAGACCCACCTCCAAGGACGGGAAAGAGACTGGAGATTTTTTTCAATGATGGGGACCTTTTAAGCCAGCTGACCCACACGCTGCAGCAGACCTCTCCTGCCTCGCCCGCTGCTCCCCTCAGCAGTGTATTTCAGTAGATCTGCCTGTTCTGTCAGTATGTCTACCTGTTCTGTTTCAGTATATCTACCTCCCCACTGTCTCTGGTGAGTCCTCTCCCTCACACACACCCCAGTTCTTGTATGCATCAATAAATCTTTTTTTGAAAAAAGGTGTCCATGAAGCCCTCCTGGAAACTCAGTGGCGCCTCCTGGTGGTGGTCATGCTGATCTGCTGGAAGAGAGAGGTGTCAGTCCTAGGCCAGAGGTCAGGGAAGCTGCACTTTGGGGACCCTCCCAGGTCTCCCCGTGTCTCGCCATTTGCTGGTCCAAATCTGTATCCTCTGAAAGAACACTGTGGCTGTAAGTATAACATTTTCCTGAGTTTCCTGAGTTGTGGAGAATGATCCACCTTGAGCAGGACCCAGATTTATAACCAGCTGGCCCGAAATCTTGTCACTAGCCAGCCTCGCCCCTGTACCTAGTGGGGACTAAGAACTCCAAGTGGTTGGAATGAGAACAGAATTGTGTTCCTGCAGTGGCATCAAAATGCCGTATGTCAGGTCATGTTGGGAAAGCCAGAAATGCCAGTGTAGGGTAAGGAAAAAGTATCAGGCTTTTCTGCCCTCCCGCCATTAGGACAGATGAGGGAACCCTGTGGTCCTGAATGCATGCCTGATGGCGGGCACCTGCCGTGGGTACACCTGGGCTGAGAGACTGAGTTTATAAGGGCGGCGTCGCGGGGACGCCAGCAGAAGTCAAGAACAAGCAGAAGCCGAGAGAAGAAGAGGAGAAGCAGAGAGAAGGCCGGAGAGCCCAGATGGAGTGAGGATGTGCTGGGGGCTGGAAGGCCTGCCAGCCTCCCGGCCCCCCAGCACCCCTGCCTGCCGTGTGCCTGGTAAATCCCAATAAAAGACCTGCAAAAGCCACTGAGGACTCTGACTCCTCCTTTACCTGGTCTGCTGGGTCAGAAAACCTGCTCAGTGCCCTGTTCCTGTCTTTACAGCCAGCTACAGTGAGTCTCCAAAAAAGAGCACACTGCAATTGCTTTGATTACTATTAGATGAGTTACAGTTGCATTCTATCGATAGTTCTATTTCAGGGACACCTTTTTTAAAAAAAAAATTTATTGATACATACAAGAACTGGGGTTCAGACCAGAGGTGTGGGGAGGGGGTGAGAGGATTCACCAGAGACAGAGTGGGGAACAGAACAGGTGGATCTTCTGAAATGCACTGCTGAGGGGAGCAGCGGGCGAGACAGGAGAGGTCTGCTGAGCCATGTGGGTCAGCTGGCAAAGGATCAAACTCGTGGCTGTGCTACGTCGTACCGCTCGCTCGTGCTGGCTGCAGTGGCTGGCGATAGCTGGATAGTGCTGAGACTTTAAGCCCTGCGCCACCAGGGAGGCCCATCACATTAGACCTGGTGTTCACATAACAAGACAGAAGCAGCTCTGCCCCCTCCTTATACATTGTATGGAAAAGTTTGCACCCAACTTTTGTACAATATAAATTGTTAAAATGGCACTGCCAGCTTTGTCCATCTGAAGTTACTTAAGGACATAATATTGTTAGGGGGAAAAGGCAGTCCCAAAGCAAATTCCATACAGGCTTTGTGGACTCCACCCCCACCCCAGGTCAAAGCCAAAGACACTGGGAACTCCAAATCCCATCACCACCAAAGGGAAGGTGGCTGGGACCTGAGGGTGGGGTTAAGCAGCCAGGTGGATACAAAAGGCAGACACGTGGGCTTTGGGGGCTCTCTCTCCATTTTGGGGCCCTCGGCCAGCTTGCGGCGTCTGTCTAGCTCTGAGAGTGACTTTGGGGTTTCCAGGTCGTCGGATCGGGTAGGACGCATTAAAGACTTTATTTCCCTATTTTCTCCCTGAGTTGTACATTTTCCTTATTTCTTTTTCTCTTGTAAATAAACCTTTTATTAACCCTTTTGCGTGTGTCTGTAGTAGAGTATTCATAAGTCCCTTTAAAGCGCGCGGGTGAGGACCCACAGCCAGGAACCCGTTTAATATCGGGGTTGCTCTATAACAATATGTTCTCATTTAGACAAAGAGTAACTTGTGAACATTTCAGGCTATTTTCAGTGTTTGCTCTTCTAAAACATCCTGTGTCCCTGACAAGAGAGGAACGGACCTGGTGTGACCTGGTGGAATACTGTCCAGCAGGAGCCACCACTCCTAACATTCGGGTTGAGATAATTCTTTGCTTTGTCTTGTAGGGTGTGGACTAGAGTCCCTGGCCTTATCCACTGGATACCAGTAGTGCCCCCCACCTCCAGTTAGGACAACCTAAACCGTCTCCAGATACTGCCCAATGATTAAGGGTCCCTGTGTGTGTATTGGGGGTGACTCTCATCTCCTCGCCCTCGTTTCTGGCCCCACGCGCTTTCTGGCAATGTACAAGTCCAGGAACGAAGCTCTGCAGTCAAGGAGGGCAAATCCAGACCCCTGCAAGAGAGGGCCAGGCCCGGCCTCTTAATTGCCAACAAGGGATTATTGTTCTGCGTCTCGGGTGTGACTCCCCCGTGGGCGCAGCGCCCTCTGCTGGCAGGTCTTTCCTGAGCGCTGCGGCCCGGAGCGGGCTCCACCTGGGGGGGGTCCTCCTGCCTTCGGGTAGTTTTCTCCTTTCATCTGAGGGGTTTCGGAGGTTCGCTGGTTTCATTGATAGTGTTGTTTGTGGTTCTGCTTCTCACCCTCCTTGTTGCTTTTGCGGTATTTCTTAGAAGAGTAAGGAGAATGACTTTAGTAAATAGCTGATCATATCTGGCTCAAAGAAAAGGAAAAGGAGAATTTTGTGCAAAAACTTCAAATATCTGAAGTTTACCACATTCTTGCATGTGACCTGACTGTAGTTTTCATACTGAAACCTGGTAAATGTTCATGTATGGAAATGCTGAATATTGATATTATATTTTATTTTAATATTAATGCCGGTGTATTTTCTTTTCTTTTTTTAAAGATTTATTCATTCATGCATACAAGAGCTGGGGTATAGGGCAGAAGTGTGGGGGGGGGGTGAGAGGATTTACCAGAGACAGAGTGGGGAACAGAACAGGCAGATTGACTGAAGTACACTGCTGAGGGGAGCAGTGGGCGAGTCAGGAGAGGTCTGCTGCGCCATGTGGGTAGCTCCCTGGCAGGCCAGGGGATAGAACTTGAGCTGCAGTGGCTGCGGACAGCTTCATAGGTTGTGTCTTAATGTTACAGGGCAGGGAGAGGGGCAGCCCAAACCCCGCAAACCTGCCTATTTTAAATGGGTTCTGCCATCCGCCGCATCAACACAAAACATAGGAGACTTTAATGGGAAGGAACTTTAATAAAACTAGGAAACAATACAGGTAAGGCAAAGAGTCTAGTTTCTAAATGAAGCACCCAAAGTGACCCGTCCCCTCGTGGGTAAAAGTCCATCCAAATGGGATCGGCCCAGAACAAGGCCCCAGAGCCTGCCACAAGTCTAAAACATCTTCCAGTGGGGACCCACAGAAAAGGGTCACAAACAACCAGACAAGCCCGGAAGGAAAAGAGCAAAATCAACATCAAGATAAAAGCTGCCATGGTCACCTCTCCACGGGTCTCACCCTCATCTGGGTCACCCCGTCCACGACCAAAAGACAAGCACAGTTTCTTCACGTGTCTCTAGGCTCCACGTGCCTCCTCCAGGTCTCCTGGCTCCATCCTGCTCCCTCCCTCAGTCTCTTCTGCAGCTTCTCTTCCTGCTCAGCTCCACCATCCCTTGGGTGGGGCAGGGAACCTCCCCCTTTCCTGGGGACCACCCTGCTACATTAACTCTTGTGCTACCAGGGAGGCCCAATGCTGGTGTATTTTCGAACATTCTTAAATGATGTTTGAAATTTTGGACTAATACAATGCTAATAAGTATTTGCATTTACCAAGACTTTAAAATTAAAATTCTAAAGTGATCCAGTACAAAAACAAGCAAAACTAATTAGCACTGCTAGAAATAAGACTCCTGACCACCGTGGGAAGTAGGGGATGACTGGAGGGAATCAGGGGTTTTCTGCAGTCAGTGATGTCCCATTGCTTGATCTGGATGCCAGTTATACAAGAGTGTTCAGCTTCTGAAAATTGGAGTGCAACAAATGATGTGTGACTTTTCTATTTGTATGTTATATATCAACAACAATTACTTTTTTTAAAGGTTTATTTTTATTTATTTATGCAGTGGCGATAACTTGATAGCTGAGACTTTAATCCATTGTGCCACCAGGGAGGCCCGACAATTACTTTGAACTCAAAAGCAGAACAACCTATAATCATAAAAGAAATCATGACATTAGTAAATATCTGATCATATCTGGCTCAAATAAAAGGAAAAGGAGAATTTTGTGCGAAAACTTCAAATATCTGAAGTTTAGCATATTTGTCCATGTATTAAGGATTCCTGTCTTTGATTCTGGGTATCTACATCTTTCTTTCAGGAGAAATGGATTTCTCCAATTAATTGTGTCCTAGTAATATACAACTAGTGGGAGCAAACACCGCAGGAGTATGACAAATTCCAGCATTTGGGAACCCTGCCATGGTCTCCTTTGCTGCCAGTCTGCCTCCTTTGGTGATGCTGGGGTTCCAGAATCAAGCCCTCCACTCAGCAAGGGCCTCAGCTAGGGCAAATATACACCCAGCTCACTATGAGCATCCCCAGAAGTATTTGGAAGCACCCTTTGACCTACTCCTCACTTGGCCCCTGAGACTACTTGGGGACAATCAGGGACAATTGGGGAAACAGGGACTAAACTGTTTTCATGGCCCATTGTAGGGTAAATGATGTTATCAGGCTGTTTGGGTCCTCTGAAAGCTTGTGGGTGCCCTGGGGCTGAGGGGTGGGGGTACCTGTGATTGTGAACACCTGGGCCCAGAGGGCACGGGCATGCGCATGTGGAAGTGGGGGCACCTGTGCCTGGAGGCCAGGGATATCAGGACTGCGCTTTGGGGGAACCACTCTGAAGCAAAAGCACAAAGATTCTGAGGCAAAAGCACAAAGATTCGTGGGGGGTTGGGGGGCTTGGCTGCCTCCCTTTCTCTCTCTCAGCCCCCCTGTCCAGTGCCTGCCTCCCTGCATGCAGCCTCCAGACCTGGAGTGCCTGTGTACCTGGTTCCCTGAGAGAGCTTTGAGGTCCTGTAAATACCCACTGAGGACTCCAGGACTCTACCCGTCTGCCCAAGTCGACAGTGAGCCTGCCCTGTGCACTCTGCACTAGACCCATCAGTAATAGACCCCCAGCAGCCCTGTTTATTTATTTAGTTATTTAATGTATTTACTTTTTTTTTTTTTTAGCAGCCCTGTTTATCAAGACTATGAGGCAGTTCCTAGACCTGACAACCCTGACATTTTCTTCCAGCTCCCTCTTTGCTGTGGGGGCTGCCTTGTGCATTGTGGGGTGTTTAGCAGCATCCCAGCCTCTACCCACTAGAGGCCTGAGTAGCCCGCCACCCCCCACCCCACATTGTGACAATTAAAAATGACATCTGGCCAGATGTCCCCTGAGGGGCAAAATTGACCTCTCTGAGAACAGCTCTCAGGTAAGAAAAACTCCCTTCAAGTTGATTTTCAAGTACATTTCAAAGATGTTATGGAACACACCTGAATAATTTTACTTTTCTTTTCCCCTTTAAAATAATCGGGTGCAGCTACCATGAGTTAAAAACTGATAATGGTACTTGATGCCTTTGTCTATTAATAATGTCAAGGACTTGTAACAGGGTGGTCCCCAGGAAAGGGGGAGGTTCCCTGCCCCACCTAAGGGAGGGTGGGGCTGAGCAGGAAGAGGAGAAGCGGCAGAAGAGACTGAGGAAGGAAGGAAGCAGGATGGAGCCAGGAGACCTGGAGGAGGCGCATGGAGCCTAGAGACACGTGAAGAAACTGCGCTTGTCTTTTGGTCGTGGACTGGGTGACCCAGATGTGGGTGAGACCCGTGGGGAGGTGACCATGGCAGCTTTTATCTTGATGTTGATTTTGCTCTTTTCCTTCCGGGCTTGTCTGGTTGTTTCTGACCCTTTTCTGTGGGTCCCCACTGGAAGGTGCTTTAGACTTGTGGCAGGCTTTGGGGCCTTGCTCTGGGCCGATCCCATTTGGATGGACTTTTACCCACGAGGGGACGGGTCACTTTGGGGCTTGATTTACAAACTAGATTCTTTGCCTTTCCTGTATTGTTTCCTAATTGTATTAAAGTTCGTTCCCATTAAAGTCTCCTATGTTTTGTGTTGATGCGGCGGATGGCAGAACCCATTTAGAATAGGCAGGTTTGCGGGGTTTGGGCTGCCCCTCTCCCTGTCCTATAACAGACTCACAAGTACACACTTCACATACCCAAATATGACGAGAGTCTGAATCCTTAAAAACTCAGTCCACATCACATAAAACCCACAGTGGGGACAGAACAAGTCTATGAGCGCTAAAAATAAAATGTACAAAATCTGCGCAGAGGCAAGGTGTGGTGCTCTGCGTGCCTCCTCTTGAAGGACATAAACTCTTTGAAGGAATTACCTCTTCCCCTTTACGGGAAGAATTGGTGGGAGGCTAATTCCTCTGTGGCCCCATGAATCAAAAGGCGAAGGGTCTGTTACAGGTCCATGACACAAACGGGGCCAGTTACAAGCTTCTCCCTGGAACTCTCTTTCTGGAGTGAGTGGTCCTGGAGCGAAGAAAACCTTCAGAGGCACTTCCTGCAGCCCTGGCTGCCTGACTAGTGACAATGGTGACAGCAGTGGTGGCTTCCCAATGGGCATCTCTGGCTCTGCGTCACTGTGCTTCCAGCTTCTTGCTTTTGGGGG
Organism: Talpa occidentalis; assembly: GCF_014898055.3. NCBI lineage: Eukaryota > Metazoa > Chordata > Mammalia > Eulipotyphla > Talpidae > Talpa > Talpa occidentalis. Next base: position 125,562,811 of record NW_023605083.1, on the reverse strand, counting down.
ACCTCCAGTGTGTCCCTGATGCTTGCTGATCCCCAAGTCTGTTCCTCCAGCCGTGCACGCACCCCCCACCCTCTATTTAGTGCCTCCTCTCCCCCCAGGTGTTTCCAGTGAATCCCGATTGACAGGGCTGGGGTCACTGATCTCTTCCGGTTGCTGGAAACAAGAAGGAACTATAGTAATGGAGAGTGAGAAGTTCTTTGGAGAACAAGCTGCAAGCTGCAAGCTGAAGGCAAGTGTGAGCTTCCAGAAGGAAAGGCTAGTTCAGATTTTCAAATTTCAGGGTAAGCTCAAGCAAGATTGAGACTGACTGGTGTTTCTTAAACTTGCCAATTATGAGGTCACTGGGAGGAGTGTGTGTAGGGGTGAGCGAGTAGGTTTCCATGCCTGGGAGAAAAGGCGATGCTGGGCACAGGGAGACCCCTTTGATGCAGCCTGGCTGCCTGGAGACAGTCTGGGGTACCCAGGCCTGGGGCCGAGGCCAGGTCAGAGCAAAGTCAGAGAGAGGGTCTGGCCTGGGCCTGTAGGAACAAAGTCTCTTCCTCTGAGACAGGAGATAGAATAGGTGAGCTGAGGGAAGATAAAATGCAAAATTTGTGTTGATTGACATGACTCTGGGGTATTCGGTAGACTGCAAGGTTTTCTGACTTCAGCTGAATGAATCAGTGTGCCTGAGCCACAAAACCAAAACATCTGCTAGAGAGAAGAAGCCGGACTGGGAAGGAGACTGAAGGGGTGGATTGATGGGCCAGCCGGTTGAGCACCCTGTGGGCCAGAGCAGACCAGCGGAAGCCAAAGGGTAGACACTGAGACAGGGCAAGCTAGGGTTTTTAGGCCTGGAATCAGTTCCTGACTGGGAGACTAGGCCTGACAATTCCGGTATCAACACCTTCCAAGGAGTTTCCTTAGGAGAAGGATCTTGCTTTGGGGGACCAGGGAGACATTGCCCCCACATGCTGCCTACAGAAGGGAGGGAGGGACAGAGCAGTTCAGATTTTTTGAGCACTAGCTGTTTGCAAGGACCAAGGGGGCCACTGACTCTGAGTGACCAGGGATGAATCAGGGATGAACGGGAAGTGATCCCCTGGGCTTCTCTGTTATTGTTTTTTCTTTTTTTTTAAAGATTTATTTATTTATTTATACAAGCACTGGGTACAGTCAGAAGCACGGGAGGGTGAGAGAATTCACCAGAGCCAGAGCGGGGAGCAGAGCAGGCAGAAGGACCGAAGTACACTGTTGAGGGGAGCAGTGGGCGGCAGGAGAGGTCTGCGCGCCATGTGGGACCCTCCTCCGGTGGCCGGGGAGCAGCCGGGGATTGAACCGACGCTGCAGAGGCTGCGGGCAGCTTCGCAACCCAGCGCTCAACCGCTGCGCCACCGGGGAGGCCCTGTTTTGTTTTGTTTTGTTTTGTTTTTTTAAAAAAAAGATTTATTTTATTTATTTATGCATACAAGAGCTGGGGTGTAGGCCAGAGGTCTCGGGGATGAGGATTCACCAGAGACAGAGTGGGGAGCAGAACAGGCAGACAGACTGAAATACACTGCTGAGGGGAGCAGCAGGCGAGACAGGAGAGGTCTGCTGCGCCATGTGGGTTGCTCCCTGGCTGGGAATCGAACTCATGCTGCAGAGAGCATCACAGTGCTGAGCCTTAACCCCTTGCACCACCAGGGTGGCCCTCTATTTATTAATGTGTCCTGGTTTAAACTTCAGCACTACATTCCTAAGCTTCACAAGGGGAGTAAGGCTATCAGTTAAATTTCTCCATTGGTTGTTCAGTTTTTTTAAATAAATCTTTAATTTTGGAATTATTTCAAATTTACGTGAACATTGCAAAGATAAAATAGAGGGCCCTCCTGGAGGTTAGCATCTTACATTACCAGCTACATTTAAGAAATGAGTATTGTTGCACTAGTAGCTCAATTCAGACTACTTAGATACCAGAGTTTCCCCACTAAGGTGCTGTTTCTGTTTCAGGTTCATATCCCGGATTCCACATCCCATTCAGTACAGAGTTGTTTTTAAGGGAATTAGAGGATTATCACTGATAACTCCTACAAATTTTGCAAGAAGAGAGGATTATCACTGATAACTCCTACAAATTTTGCAAGAAGAGTTTAAACTTTTCAAGCCAGTCCCATTGAGCCAGTCTGAAAGGCTTAATAAATTCTTTTTATTTCTTTTATTGCGCTAATTTTCAAGACACACACACACACTGTGCGTTCTCAGTACAGTTTGTTGTTCATAATCATTTGAGAACAGAAACCATAAATTATGTTTATTATTTGTGTATGTTGTAAATGTGTGTTTGTTTTTCTATGAACCCCTTAGTACTGTAGATAAATTTGTTTGGACTTAGCATCATGGAATGTGTGTACTCACCTCTTGGATAAGGATAAGGAGAAAGTTTTTGTAAGTGTGGTTGCCCCTCCGGGAAGCTCAGCTAGAAAAGATAAGTAGAACAATAAGTGATTCCATCTGTCCACTTAGCACTTTGGGCTTTTTAAGTGCACATTTTAAAGGACAGATTTAAATCAATAATATATCCTTCTTGGCGTCAGATCTCACTTCCAATTGCAAGCTCACAATTACAGTTTTTAAAAGGAGGATATGCATTTCCTAACCTGTAAATACTATCACCACAGAGATCGCTGTAGAGAAGAGCGAAATAGCCACATTTCAAAATTCGCTTTATTACAAGCAGTGCCTGCCATCACCTGCCTCACCACCAAAATAACTCCGGCACGACCCAGATGGGACTCGAACCCACAATCCCCAGCTCCGGAGGCTGATGCCTTATCCATTAGGCCACTGGGTCACCACAGGATCCGGGTTCTCACACCGTCTCCTTACGTGATGCCATCATCGCGCCCCGCCCCCGCGCTCCGCGGACTAGCGTTGGGCGGTGAGTGATTTGGGAGCCGCCCCGGGCGGCGGCCACGCGCGCCTGCGCTCTCGACCGGACTGGCACCCGTCTCCCACGCGCCTGCGCTCTCGGCCGGACTGGCGCCCGACTCCCACGCGCCTGCGCTCTCGGCCGGACTGGCGCCCGACTCCCCACGCGCCTGCGCAGTCCCGGAGGTGCGTGTCCGGCTCTGGGGGTGCCTTGTTGGGGGGCTGCTTCTCGCACGGTGCTCGGCCCTGGGGGCTCGTGAAGCTCGACCGGGGAACTCTAAGTAAAATTCTGCGCCTGCCTGCCCCCCGTTCTAGTTCTGTGTACTGGGGCGGGTCCAGGATCTCAGTCTAGAAAGTTCTCAGGTCCCGCCCCGTCGCCCCTGCGGGTCTGCGTCCTCCGCGGGGGCCCTGCCCGGCCGGCGCGGGGTCCCCGGGGAGAGCGGACCCCGGGTCGGCGCTTCTCCCCCGCTCGTCTGCTGCCCCTTTCCTCCCCTGTCTCCTCTTTCCCTCTGGACTGAAGAGAAATAGATAAAATGAGGTCCCTAACCACAAAATAGGGTGTAAATATATGTATGTAAATATATATAATTTTATATATAAAAATACATAATTATATAATTCTAAAGCTACGTCTTGCATAAAGATGGAGCGTTTCTGATTCCATCCACCATACTATTGCTTACAAGGAAGATGCAGTTGTGATTTAAAAAAAATACACGTATTGGCCCTTTTTTTAAAAGATATATTTTTATTTATTTATGCATAGAACTGGGGTGTAGGTCAGAGGTGCGAGGACTCATAGAGGTAGAGTGGGGAGCAGAATAGGCGGTTGGATCTACTGAAATGCACCGCTGAGGGGAGCAGCCGTGGAGACAGGAGAGGTCTGGGGCCTCATATGGGTCAGCTCCCTGGCTGGGGATCGAACTCATCTGGCAGGAACTCAACGGGCAGTGGCTCCAGACAGCTGGATAGTGCTGACTTTAACCCCTGCGCCACCAGGGAGGACCTGGTCTTCTTTTTAGGTACTTTGTATCTGTTCGTTGCGAAATTGTATAAAATAGGAGCAAGCCGAGCAAAGAATTGAAGTTGACCTATCATTTCAAGTTAACTACTAATATTAACATGATCGTAGTGACAGCAAAATGACAAATTGGGAAGTAAAAACAGCCCGAATCCAGATTAGCTATATTCTGCTTCATCCCTGGTGGAAGAAGTGCAGTGTTAGTGTTCTGACTACCAGGTAATTGAATTGGGCCCTTCAAGGTGTGAAGGCAGCGTCAGAGCTGGGTGCACACCAGTAGCCAGATTAGCCTCAATAGCAAGAAGTGGATGTTGCTGAGTCTATGTGCAGCCTCTGTCTCTGACACCTTGGCCACGAAATTCATAATCTCCCATTTATCAAGCACTGGCCTGGTGGGGAAGGAAGGTAATGGGTATCCGCAAGCAGTACATCACCCATCACTGAATTTTAAAGCTCGTGCTACAATAGAGTTCTTTGGGTGAACATGACTCATTCACACCCTCCAAATCCATTCCGAGAAATCCGATTCCTTCACCCAAACTACCTTTGTCATCAGTCCTATCTCAAATCCCTGGCTATATTGTGTGTGACTCTGTCATAAATCCGTGGTTGCAAGAGGCAGAAAACCCAACCCAAAACTGGCTTAAGCAAAAAAGGGAGTGTACCCAGTTATATAACTGGAAACTTCAGAGACAGGCCTATGTACAAATGTGTCTTGATCAGGGACTTAAACAGTATCGTCTGGATCTGATTTCTCTCTATTCTCTTCTGCTCCTTGTTACTGCATTCTCAAACAGGTTCTTTCCTCACAGTGGCGAGTATTTACAGTAGCTGCAGATTTTACATCCATTTCATAATTCCAAGTGCAGAGGGAGTGTATCTCCTTCCCCTCCACAGAACAGATAGTAATTCTACCTTGCAGAATCATGAAGATGAAGAAGTCCCGAACCTACTCTTATCACGCCACATTGAGTCACACGCTCCTCCTGAGCCAATCTCTGCAACCTAGGGGAAAGAATCCGCGCTCCCCCCACCCCCTGAAATCAAGGAGCTTTACTTGAGGAAGAGTGGGTGAAATCTACCTCTCCAACCACCTGGGCTGGTCTGAGTGAGCAGTGACTCCCAAAGGAAAGTAAAAAATAACTCTTTTAACAGAAAAATGAATACCGGGCAACATAAACAATGAATGCCCATTATATTGACCATTCAGACATACTAATTTTCACTATTTGGGAATCAGATCCTCAACTCAGAAATGTACCCTTTCAGAAAAAAAAAAGGGGGGCCTCCCCTGTGGCGCAGCGGTTGAGCGCTGGGTTGCGAGGCTGCCCCGTGGCCTCTGCGGCGCCGGTTCGATCCCCGGCTGCTCCCCGGCCACCGGAGGAGGGCCCCACATGGCGCGCAGACCTCTCCTGCCGCCCGCTGCTCCCCTCAGCAGTGTGCTTCGGTCCTTCTGCCTGCTCTGCTCCCCGCTCTGGCTCTGGTGAATTCTCTCACCCTCCCGCGCTTCTGACTGTACCCAGTGCATGTATAAACAAACAAACAGACAAATAAATGGATAAAGCATGCCTCTATTAAGAGAAAAAAAAAAAAAAAAAAAAAAAAAAGGGGGTATCAGATGTAGCACTCAGGCTTTCACCAGTAGAGAAGTTTATCGCTCTACTTTCCTCCAGGGCAGCATCTGAGAGAAACTGTATACCAAGAGCCGTATACTCCAGCTGATGCCAACATCACAGGCAGAGAGAGCACCTGTCTTGATTTCTGTTTTCTTCATGAACTGGTCACAGAGAATGCCCCATGAGGCCACAGACATAAACTGACGGCCTGAAGTCAGAACGCTAGGAGTGTAAGTCTTTTGTTGATATAATTAATGTCTGCCCGGAGAGTGGGGTTGGTCCAAGTCCCTCCCCTCCTCCTTGCCCTGGTAGTACTAAGCTAGCCCAACTTCATGGTTATGGGAGGTCAGATAAATCTCAATTCATGTGAGCAGCTCACAGGTCATGGTCATTTAGTGTCTGGTAGGTAGTCAAGAGCTGTTTCTCTAAAGGAGAATAGTTACGAAGAGTCAAAAGTGGCACCAAAGGTGCAGTTTTGCTTCTGAGTTACTTTTTTTTTTTTTTAAAGATCTATTTATTTATTTATTTAAAGATTTATTTATTTATTATTTATTTATTTATTTATACAAGCACCGGGTACAGTCAGAAGCGCGGGAGGGTGAGAGAACCCACCAGAGCCAGAGCGGGGAGCAGAGCAGGCAGAAAGACCGAAGCACACTTATTTATGCATACAAGAACGGGGATGTAAGTCAGAGGTGTAAGGGGTGAGAGGATTCACCAGAGACAGAGTGGGGAACAGAACAGGCAGAGCTACTGAAATACACTGCTGAGGGGAGCAGCCTATGAGGCAGGAGAGGTCTGCTGCGCCATGTGGCCAACAGGGGGAATCTAACTCATGCTGCAGGGGCCTCTGACACCTTCATAGGTTGTGTCTTAACCCCTTGCTCCATGGGAGGAGGCCCAGTAGTGTCTTTCAAAGGCAATTTTCACTTAATGTTTGAGTTGTTTACAGCTCACAGAATAGTTGTTGACAGCATGGATCTGGAAACAGTTAGCCTGGGTCTGAATTCTCTCTCTCCCATTTGCTGGCTGTGTGAACCTAGACAAGTTACTTAACCCCTCATGATTCAGTCTTCTATGAAATGGAACCTTGCAGAGTTGTGAAGAGTAAATGTATTGATATATGTAAACATTTAGAACATGTACTCAACAGTTTCAAGCATAAGGAGATCCCACTTAACTGGTTCAGAGTTAGGGCAGGCTGTTCATCAGCACTTTCATGGTTCCTCTGCAATAGTCTTCAGATTTCTGGAACTTACATCCCTCAGTTCAATAGAACAGAGCCTGCTTTCCTACCTCCAATCATTAGAGGAAAGGCATAGGCTTTCAACCAGATGAACTTAGGTCACATGCTTGACCCTAACCAAAAGAATGTCCTACAGTGACTAGTTTAGGGGTGAATTCCTTCCACATTTTGCACTTAAGGGCATGGGATTCTGCTGATCGGGTAGGTGGAACAGCATTGGCCTGCTATGAACCTCAGGCAGCTATGCAGTGAGCAAAACTGGTATAAATGCCTGCAAGGATGGACAAAGTTCACTGAGTTTGTTTATATTAAAAGAGAAACCAATATAATTTTCTAAAAATACTTTTTAGAATGTAGAAAAATTGCACAGGCAACAGAAATCACTCATAATCCTAAGACTCTGATTACCATCTTTGATGCTTTAGGGGAAAAAAATACATGGCAAGAAAAGTGCAAACATTTTATTCAGAAATGTCTAACCCAGCACAGAACATTATTGGAACAACTTGCAAAATTTAAACAAGGACTATACGGTAAAAATAGCAGGCAAGTTCAATTGTCCTAAATTTGGGAATTGTGGTGTGGTTATATGAGAATGTCCTTATTCTTAGAAGATATTTGCTCAAATATTTAGGGGTAAAGAGACATGATTTCTGAAACTTACTTTCAAATAGTACAAATAGTATATATACACACACATAGAACTAGCAAGTGGGAAAAATGGTAACACTTGCAAAACACATAAAAATGTACAATTCTTCTATATTTGAAATTGTTTAAAAACCTGGAGAAACATGCATAATAAACCTTTTTTTTTTTTTTAAGATTTATTTATTTATTTATTTATTTATTCATACAAGCACTGGGTACAGTCAGAAGCGCGGGAGGGTGAGAGAATTCACCAGAGTCAGAGCAGGATGCAGAACAGGCAGACGGACCGAAGTACACTGCTGAGGGGAGCAGCGGGCGGCAGGAGAGGTCTGCGCGCCATGTGGGACCCTCCTCTGGTGGCCGGGGAGCAGCCGGGGATCGAACCGGCACTGCAGAGGCTGCGGGCAGCTTCGCAACCCCACGCTCAACCGCTGCGCCACCGGGGAAGCCCCATAATAAACCTTTTGTTACCACATTTGTGGCTTCTCTAGATTTTTATAACTACGTTTTTTTTAAAAAAAACCCTAAAATGCAACACAAATCTGCCTTATTCCTCACCTCCAGAACCCCCTGCCAAGTTTCTTCGGTGTCCTATGGGGCCAGGAGGAGTGGTCAGAAATGTTTAGCAATATACTTCTGTATAAAGATTTTATTTAATTTGTAAGTTTTATTTATTCATACAAGAGCTGGGGTGTAGGCCAGAGGTTGGGGGTGGGGGTGAGAGGATTCACCAGAGACAGAGTGGGGAACAGAACAGGCAGATTGACTGAAATACACTGCTGAGGGGAGCAGTGGGCGAGGCAGGAGAGGTCTGCTGCGCCCTGTGGGTATCTCCCTGGCCGGGGATCGAACTCGTGCTGCAGTAGCTGCGGCTTGCTTTAGCGTGCTTAGAGAACCCCTTGCGCCGCCACGGAGGCCCCTGTATAATGATTTTTAAGGGGAACGATCTAGGGGGGGTCGTTCGCGGTAGCGGGTGAGGGCTGCCCCCCAGGGGAAGCGACTCCCAGTCCTCGGGACGGGGGCGGGCGGGGCCGGGGCGCGCCCAGCCGGGCCAGCCCTGCGCGCCGCACGCCGAGCCGCGGAGTCGTCCCACTCCCGACTGCAAGGAGCTCTGGGATCGGCCGGCCGCTCTCAGCTCTCGCGAGGCTACCTCCCTGTCTCCCAGGCCCTCTGACCTCCCCCCTCCTAACGTGTTTTTCAAATCCACCAATGGGTGCAGAGCATGGGCTCGAACCAGCCAATCGGAATGCGGAGCCACCGGGAAATTTAAATCGCGCCGGCCGGCTGCACGAGCCACACCGTCTTCGGGCTGAAGCGAGGTGGACGTTTCCCGGGCACTGACCTGCACCTGCGCCCGCACCGCCGCCTGTGGAAGCCGGGGCCGCCCGCAAGGTGAGCGCTCGGGCCGCGGTCTGGCCGGAGCGGCAGCGGCGGAGCCGTCGGCCGCGCTCGCCTCGCGGGCGGCGGGAGGGGAGGCCCGGCCTGGCCGCGGCCGCCCTGCGTGGCGAGGCCTCCGGCGCCGGACGTTGGCGCGGCGGCTGTTCGGCCTGCGGGGCTCGGGTGCGGGGCGCCGAGGCGGTGCGAGCCGCGGCGGGAGCCCGTGGCGCCGGGGGCCCCGATCCTCCGCGGGGTCGGGCCCGGGAGCCGGGGCCGGGGGGGCCGGGGCCCTCCTCCGCCGGCTCCGCGGCAGCGTCCGGGCTGGGGCTGGGGCAGGGGCCGGCCTGGCCTGGCCTGGAGGCGGCGGTTGGGAGACGCGCTCTCCGCGCAGGCCCCGGCCCGGCCGCGTCGCAGCTGGCAGAGGGACGCGCTGGGCTGGAAAGCGAAATTGGAAGGACTTTCCTTCGGTCACCCCGGGAGGTGGCGCGCAGGCTCCCCGCGAAGCGCGGCTGCCCCAGCCCGGTGGCAGCCCCCGAGCCCCGCGGGTGGGCGCGGGCGGGGCTCCGTGTTGACAGGCCGGGCCGGGGAGGCGGGAGGACGCGCTGCCGGGCGCAGAGCTGAGCTTCGTTTTCCAGGGAGGAGGAGATGGCGCTTCGGGCCATTTCGAAGACAATGGAGCCTCCCGAGGAGGCTCCCTTAGGGCACAGATTTTAGCTGCCCGCTCTGCCCCCCTCCTCTGTCTTCGGGAAACTGTTCGTGGACTCTGGAGGCCGCGGTCACCCTGTCCCGCGCGGCATCCGCCGGCGGACGTGGCTCGGGCCGAGGACATCGTGAACTTGAGGCCCGCGTGCCTTCCAGGAATGCTTGAGGGGAGCGAATGTCCGATACCGCGATTTAAAAAATAAATAATAGGTAGAGATGAGACTTTTGGTTCTGGTGGTTTAAATGAAATAGTAGTTTTTTCCACTTGTTTCTTTTTTTTTTTAGCTGTGGATGTTAGGAAATTTAAATGTAGCAGCTTCCATGACATTCCTGATGGACTGCACTGCTCTGGAAGTTGCAGCCCCTCAGAGGGGAGGGGACGAATACTCTGCGCCACAATCATTTCATAGCGCTGAGAAATGAAGTCCCTCCTCTTTTTTTTTTTGAGATTTATTTATGCATGCAAGAACTAGGGTACAGGCCAGAGGTGCAGAGTATTCACAGTATTCACCAGCGGGGACCAGAACAGGCACAGTGACCGAAGTAGTACACTGCTGAGGGAGCAGCTGGGGAGGCTGGAGAGGTCTGCTGCCCGGCGTGGGTTGCCAGCCGGGGGATGGCTTCACAGTGCTGTGCTTCAAATGCCTTGTGCCACCAAGGAGGCCCTGAAGTTCCTCTCTTAGGATTGTGCTGTGAAGTCAGTATATGCCTGCTATTTCTGTAAGTGCTCTTACTGACATAAAGAAGAAAGGAGAATTTTTTTCTCTCCCTTGTTTTCTAGCTTTTCTCCTTTGTCTCATAACCATGTCCACCAATGAGAATACTAACTTGCCAGCTGCCCGCCTTACCAGATTCAAGAACAAGGGGAAAGATAGTACAGTGAGTACCTTCTGTTGCATTCTTTTTGTATTTTTTTAAATTTCTGGATACTTGGGAAGGGGTAAAAACTTAAAGGGGATTTGAAAAAAAAAGCCCCCATTTGGCACAAGACTTGGTATAATAGGTGGAAATGATCTGTTCCCAAGGAAATGAGGCGACGCAGAATAGAAGTTAATGTGGAACTGAGAAAAGCAAAGAAAGATGACCAGATGCTGAAAAGGAGAAATGTAAGCTCGTTTCCTGATGATGCTACTTCTCCACTGCAGGAAAACCGGAACAATCAGGTAAATATATTTTCGTTTATGAATTGCACTAAACCTTGAAACTCATTTTGGGGCGCCTTTTTTTTTTTTTTTTAAGATTTATTTATTTATTTATTTATTTATTTATTTATATAAGCACTGGGCACAGTCAGCATGCAAGGGTGAGAGAATTCACCATAGACAGAGCAGAGAGCAGAACAGGCAGACTGACGAAGTACACCAGTGAGGGGAGCAGCGGGCGGCAGGAGAGGTCTGCTCTCCATGTGGGACCCTCGCCTGGCAACTGGGGATCGAACCGGCACTGCAGAAGCCACGGGCAGCTTTGCAACCCTGTGCTCAACTGCTGCACCACTGGGGAGGCCCTCAGTTTGGGACTTTTCTTAGAATTTTATTTTATTTTTAAAGATTTATTTGTGCGTACAAGAACTGGGGTACGGGCCAGAGGTGTGGGGGGTGAGAGGAGTCACCAGAGGCAGAGTGGGGAACAAAACAGGTGGATATACTGAAATACACTGCTGAGGGGAGCAGTAGGCGAGATAGGAGAGGTCTGCTGCACCCTATGTGTCAGCTCCTGGGATTGAAGTCAGGCTGCAGTGGCTGCAGACAGCTTCACAGTGCTGTGCTTAACCCTTTGCACCACCAAGGAGGCACTTTTCTTAGAATTTTAAATAACACTCCTAGTCTTAATTTTGTTAGCTGTCATATCTGTGAAGATCTTTTTTTCTTCCCAATCAGGAATACTAAAGGATTTACTTTTCTGCCCATTCTCTACCCACTGGCATTGATTCCAAAGTCGCCTTTAGCTTTGGTATCCTTTTAGCTTTCCTTGCTTTCCCGCTGCCAGCTTGGTTCCTTGCACTCGCCATTCTAATGTTAACCAAAAAAGTCAGCATGTCCACAACCCACCACCTCCTGTCTTCTTTATTTCTTTTTTTGGTTTCTCTATTTTTGTACTTGTCACTAGCTTTGTTCAATTTTTTTTTTCTCCTGAAATAGTTGCAGTACTCTCCTAATTTATCTTTTCATTTTATGCCACACACTTTTAGTAGAAATTTTCCTAAAATAACTTTTATTTATTTATTTTTTTTTTTAAATAGAGGCATGTTTTATTTATTTATTTGTTTGTTTGTTTGTTTTGTTTATACATGCACTGGGTACAGTCAGAAGCGCGGGAGGGTGAGAGAATTCACCAGAGCCAGAGCGGGGAGCAGAGCAGGCAGAAGGACCGAAGTACACTGCTGAGGGGAGCAGCGGGCGGCAGGAGAGGTCTGCGCGCCATGTGGGACCCTCCTCCAGTGGCCGGGGAGCAGCCGGGGATCGAACCGGCGCCGCAGAGGCCGCGAGCAGCTTCGCAACCCAGCGCTCAACCGCTGTGCCACCGGGGAGGCCCCTAAAATAACTTTTAGACATGTTTCTCTGCTTAAAAACTTTGATTTTAAATCCATATTCTTTAAAGGTCATTTGTAAGTTAGTTCCTTCTTGGATTTCCATATTTTATCTCTTTCAAAGTTAATGGACGTTTTTCCTGGTTTTTACACATTATGTTTTCCTTTAGGGTTCTACGTTTTCCTTTTTTTTTTTTTTCCTTTATTTGAATATTAACTTGTATTTCTGGAGTACTAGACTCAAGTCTCCTATCTTTTATAGCACTCATGGGGTCAGCCTAGCAGGAAAAATTTTCCTAGCTCAGAATTCCTGTAGCACCTGGTAGTGCACCAAAACTGGGGAGTGGCTGCTTTATAACAGCAAATGTATATACACTTGTTTCATGGTTCTCTACTTGTCTCATTTTAAGCTGTAACTGTTTTAATTTGTAAGCTCCCAAGCAGAAAGGTACTCTGTCTTTTGTAGTTAATTGTAGCATTGATTCTCAGACCTTTCTGTTGTCATAACATATTTGTACCACTTAATATTTGCACTTAAATGTAGGATTTATATTTGTGGGAATAATAGATAACAAACTGCAGCGTGAAAATCCCCAGCATATTCCCTCTTAACTTCATCCCTTTCTCCATAAAGGTAGATCTGAATGTAAGTGCTTGGGACTAATAGAGTAGAAAGTGCTTTTAATTAATTCTTTAAATTAATCACAGCCACCTTTATTGTGACAAAATGCTGGCAAAGTCTATAACTTGAGTCTCCAGTGAGTCAAGACACCAAGTGTGAGGGCCTCCTTGGTGGCCTAGGGGTTTAAATCTCAGTGCTATCACCACAACAGCCTGAGTTCAATCTTGGGGCAGGGAGTTAACCCACATGTAGTGCAGCAGACCTCTCCTGTCTCGCCCTATGCTCCCCTTGCCCCAGTAAGTAAATCTGTTTTCCCCACCCTGTCTTTGGTGAATCTTCTCACCCCCCTCTACACCCCAGTTCTTCTACAAGATGATTTTTTTAAAAGGTTTATTTATTTATGCATGCAAGAACTGGGGTGTAGGCCAGAGGTGCAGGGTAGGTGAGGGGATTCACTAAAGACAGAGTGAAGAGCAGAACAGTTGGACTGACTAAAATACACTGCTGAGAGGAGCAGCGGGAGAGACAGGAGAGGTCTGCACCATGTGGGTCACCTCCCTGCCTGGGGATCGAACTCATGCTGCAGTAGCTGCCAATTGCTTCATAGTGCTGACGCTTAACCCCTTGCGCCACCAGGGAGGCCCAGATAAATAATTAATTTTTTTTTTTTTTTAAACACCAAGTATGAGAGCTGTGCTACATATAAAATAATACTTAATAGGCAAATGTAGGGCTAAACTTTTACTAACTAAAATATAAAGAATGTCTTAATAATGGCAAGTATGCATTTTGTTTGTGTTTATTTAATATTAAAAGTGATTTTAAGATGAAATGAATTCCACTGTTTTTATAGGGCACTGTAAATTGGTCTGTTGATGACATTATCAAAGGCATAAATAGTAACAATTTGGAAAGCCAGCTCCAAGCTACTCAAGCTGCTAGGTAAGTCTTGTTTACTATAGCATTTGATAACCTAAGAATCCACCTTTTTAGACTTTGGTGTTTTTTGTTTTTCTTTTTTTTTGGCAACAAGACACAAGTCTTGTAAGCAAAGTAAAAGTTAAAGCTAACCTTAGGCCTATTTTAACTAGAATTTTCCTGTCGGTAAAAACTAATTTACTATTATTGTCTCAAATCCTGCCCATCTCCATTCTTAATCACTGTTACCCTTTTGGCATATGTTTTAAGAAAATTACAAAGTTTTTGTCATAGTGGCATTTCAAATCTGTTGAAGGGAAAGGAAATTATTCAGTAATCATATCTATTTATAAAGGTACATTCACTTAAAAAATAAGTATATCTCCTGCCAAACATAAATATTTCTGCTATACATAACAGGATAAATAATTTCTGTGGCTTGATACTGCAGAAAAATATAAATGGCGAGTGATCATGGAAAATGTTTGACTTCACAGTAAACAAAAATGAAACTTAAAATGAGAGTGTAACTTTGTCAAATCGGAGATTTTAAAAGGTGACAGTATCTAAAGTATCAGATTTTAGGAATGCAGAAAGGAGGTTAATTATTGGTGATATTTTGATTTTTGGAAAAGGGTAGTTTAAAAAAGATAGTAAAGAATACCATGAATGGCAGCACCATGTATGCAGTGTGTTTAACTTCTTTCTTAAGTTCCAGGCTATCACAGCATTTAGTGCTTTGTCTCAGCATTTAGTGTAAAAGGTGGTTTAAAGTTCTGAACTCTTGAATAGCATTTTGAGATAGTTTTTACACAGACTTGTTTTGTTAATCACCTGCTTTTGTTTCTCTTTTTGCTCACCCTTAGGAAACTACTTTCTAGGGAAAAACAGCCACCCATAGACAACATAATCCGGGCTGGCTTGATTCCAAAATTTGTGTCCTTCTTGGGCAGAACTGATTGTAGCCCCATTCAGTTTGAATCTGCTTGGGCACTCACTAACATTGCTTCTGGTACATCAGAACAGACAAAGGCTGTGGTAGATGGAGGTGCTATCACAGCATTCATTTCTCTGTTGGCATCTCCCCATGCACACATCAGTGAACAAGCTGTATGGGCTCTAGGAAACATTGCAGGTACTTGGATTTGAAATTCTTTGGATTGAATGTCTCTAATTGTATTAAGGTTGGAAGAAGTATGTTGTCGTTACTAATAATTGCCTTTTTAAAAAAAAAAAAAAGATTTATTTATTTATGTAAGCCCTGGGTACAGTCAGAAGTGTGGGAGGGTGAGAGAATTCACCAGGGCCAGAGCAGGGAACAGAACAGGCAGACTGACGAAATACACTGCTGAGAGGAGCAGCGGGCGCGACAGGAGAGGTCTGCTGCGCCATGTGGGATCCTTGCCAGCGGCCAGAAATCGAACCGGCGCTGCAGAGGCTGCAGGCAGCCTGCCAGCCCAGCGCTCAACCACTGCGCCACCAGGGGAGGCCCACTAATAATTGCCTTTGTGTTCAATTTTGAGCTTACTTGCTTTCCCATGTTTATTAGGGGCAAATGTGTTACTAAAAATAGGCATCTGAGAAGTATCTAAGAAAATAATCTCCAAGGGTGTCATTTTATGTTGAGGTGTCACTTTTGTACTCAGTCACTGAACACTGGTGGTTCCAAACAAGTAGATGTGATTACCTTACCCTTTTTTTTCAGGTGATGGTTCAATTTTCCGAGACTTGGTTATCAAATATGGTGCAGTTGAGCCACTGTTGGCTCTTCTTGCAGTTCCTGATATGTCATCTTTAGCAGTAAGTTTCTAACCAAAGTATGGTCACTCAGTTCTTGATTCTCATTTTTCCTGTCCTTCAAAAGACAGACTTCTCATTGCATTTTTCTTTCCCCTTAGTGTGGTTACTTGCGTAATCTTACCTGGACACTTTCAAATCTTTGTCGCAACAAGAATCCCGCACCGCCCTTAGAAGCTGTTGAGCAGATTCTTCCTACTTTAGTTCGTCTCCTGCATCACGATGATCCAGAAGTATTAGCAGATACCTGCTGGGCCATTTCCTATCTTACTGATGGTCCAAATGAACGGATTGAAATGGTTGTGAAAACAGGAGTTGTGCCCCAACTTGTGAAGCTTCTTGGAGCTACTGAATTGCCAATTGTGGTAAGAAAATAACTTTCAAATGAGAATGTGAAGTATAAAGATGTAATCAATACTATATTGACATGATGCCTATTTTTGGCCAGTTGGGCCTCTTATCAGAACTCCTAGGGAATATAGTTTTGGGACAATGCTGAAAAAATAAAAAGATAACTGCCAGCATTAACATTTTTTGTTTTCTTTTTAGACTCCTGCACTAAGAGCCATAGGGAATATTGTCACTGGGACAGATGAGCAGACTCAGGTTGTAATAGATGCAGGAGCACTTGCTGTCTTTCCCAGCCTGCTAACCAACTCCAAAACTAATATTCAAAAGGAAGCTACGTGGACAATGTCAAACATCACAGCTGGCCGTCAGGATCAGATACAGCAAGTGGTGAATCATGGATTAGTCCCATTTCTTGTTGGCGTTCTCTCTAAGGTAATAAAATCACAGTCAAAAGATTGTTGGTGTTTACAGGTGGGATTTGGTAGAGCTGTGCTTGACGTAGTCCTTAGTGCACCAATTTTGGGTTCTGCTTAGTCCTTTGCTAAACAGTAGCCAATTGCCTCTTAAGGTTGGATAGAAGTAGTTTTAGCTGTTATTTTCCTAAAACAAAACTTTTTGGATTTTTCTGTTTTTTTCTCTCATTCTGAAATAAAACCTGTTTCCTGATGTTTATTAGGCAGACTTTAAGACACAAAAGGAAGCTGTGTGGGCTGTTACCAACTATACAAGTGGTGGAACAGTTGAACAGATTGTATATCTTGTTCATTGTGGCATAATAGAACCATTGATGAACCTCTTAACTGCAAAAGATACGAAAATTATTTTGGTTATTTTGGATGCCATTTCAAATATCTTCCAGGTAAGTCTGTCTTTTTTTTTTTTTTTTTTAAGATACATCTATCTATGCATACAAGAACTGGGGTACAGGACAGAGGTGTGGGGGTTGAGAGGACCCACCAGAGATAGAGTGGGGAGCAGAACAGGCAGATTGACTGAAATACACTGCTGAGGGGAGCAGCGGGTGAGGCAGGAGAGGTCTGCCATGCCATGTGGGTCACCTCCCCGGCCGGGGATAAAACCCATGCTGCAGTGGCTGCGGACAGCCCCATAGACTGTGTCCTAACCCCCTGTGCCACCAGGGAGGCCTCTCTTCTGGGTAAGTCTTATTTGAATTTGGGTTTGATATTAATCATTTACTATTTAGCTTGGAGTAGGAGAGTATCTAAGTGCACACACAGAATCAGGCAGATTCAGCCACAGAATCAGACAGCTTGTTACATGTTCCACATTCCTGGTGAAAGACACTCAAGGGACTATAAGAAATGGAAATGAGATGATAAGTGGATAGTGTGACCTGAATTGAATGCAAGTCCATATGTGGATACCATTCATAGCTATTTTGTCAAGAATCATTAATTCCCCAATGTCATGCTGAGTTTTGGTGAAATTAAATTTAAACGATACAGTTACTTGATTATATTTTTCTTCTGATCCCATTTCTAATTGATCTAAGCATGCCAGCATGTAGGATGTTCTTCCTGTGATTGATGGCAGGAGGTCCTACTCATCAACTTTAATAAGCTTCTGAGTCTAGATTTTTTTTTTTTTTTTTTTTTTTTTTTTTTAAAATATGGAACGCTTCACGAATTTGCGTGTCATCCTTGCGCAGGGGCCATGCTAATCTTCTCTGTATCGTTCCAATTTTAGTATATGTGCTGCCGAAGCGAGCACTGAGTCTAGATTTTTTTGATTGTGTGTTTGTTTTTTTTTTTAATTAAGGTAACATTGGTTGGTTCACAACACACTGATTTAGGGATACGGGTTCACACCTCTTCAGGTGTATGTCACTACCATCCACCACCAAAGCACCTAGAGTCCTTTGCCATAATCCATTTAGGGAGGGCGCCCCACTCCTGACCCTCCTCTGGTAGCCTCAGTTGTGTATTCAGATTTCTAGGGCTTGTTTTGGATTAGTTCTGTCTGTTCCTTTATTCTTTTTTAAAAAGATTTATTTATTTATGTATGTAAGACTGGGATACAGGCCAGAGGTGTGGGAGGGTGAGAGGATTCACCAGAGAGAGAGTGGGGACAGAACAGGCAGACTGACTGAAATACACTGCTGAAGGGAGCAGTGTGTGACATAGGAGAGGTCTGCTGCGCCATGTGGGTTGCTCCCTGGCCAGCTGGGGATTGAACTTGTGCTACAGAGGCTGTCTGTATGTAGCTTCATAGTGCTGTGCTTAACCCTTTGTGCCAGCAGGGAGGCCCTGTTCCTTTATTTGTTTATATTCCGTGTAGGATCTGATTATGGAACAGTTTACATACCAAAGTTGAATCTAAAATAATGTTCCCTGGCATGTCCACTCTACACAAATAAGTTGTTTTCTCAATTTCTCTTATCTAAGCCCCCTAAATTATTTTGAAGCAAATAAGATAATCTGTAAATATTTGTGTTATCTAACCATAATACTATTATACCTAATATATTCTTTTTTTCTTTAAAGACTTATTTATTTATGCATACAAGAGCTGGGGTACAGGCCAGAGGTGTGGGGGGTGAGAGGATTTGCCAGAGACAGAGTGGGGAACAGAACAGGCAGATTGACAGAAATACACTGCTGAGGGGAGCAGTGGGCGAGTCAGGAGAGGTCTGCTGCACCATGTGGGTTGCTCCCTGGCTGGGGATCGAACCTAGTGCTGCAGAGGCTGTGGATAGCTTCATAGGTTGCATCTTAACCCCTTGCACCACCAGGGAGGTCCAATATATTCTTCTTGATATCAAAAAATTTAGCTAGGGAAATTTGCATCTATATACTATAGGCCTTGTTTACCCTTACAGGCCATCCACTTTGGCTGCACTGTGAGATTATTTGGGATACTTTTAAATAGTAATATCCTGTTCATTGCAGACCAGTTGAACCTGGATATAGTATCAGTTTTTAAATTCAGCAGGTGATTTTGATGCCCAGAACAGATAGATGATCTCTGGCTCAAAGCTACAAATGTAGTTTAAAAAAGTAAGTACAAAACTGATCACCCTGAATTTTTAAAAAAATGGAAAATGGAGATAGTTTTATCTCAATAGGATTGTTGAAGGAGCTGTGACGAAACCATTCTCGTTGTTTTGTTTTTTTTCCCATTAAAATAGATTGTTTCAGAGCTTAGGCCAATAACTTGGAATTAATTTTTTTCAGGCTGCTGAGAAATTAGGTGAAACTGAGAAACTTAGTATAATGATTGAAGAATGTGGAGGTTTGGACAAAATTGAAGCCCTACAAAACCATGAAAACGAATCTGTGTACAAAGCTTCATTAAACTTGATTGAGAAGTATTTCTCTGTAGAGGTGAGTAACATGTAAATATTAACTTGGAAAGTACATGTTTAAGATCAAGCTCCATAAGATTTTTTTCCCTTTTTTTTAAATTTAGTTTTAGTTTTTTTTTTTAAAGATTTATTTATTTATGCATACAAGAGCTGGGGTACAGGCCAGAGATACGGGGGAGGGGGGTGAGAGGATTCACCAGAGACAGAGCAGGGAACAGAACAGGAGACTGAGTGAAATACACTGCTGAGGGGAGCAGTGGACGAGACAGGAGAGGTCTGCTGTGCCATGTGGGTTGCTCCCTGTGCTGCAAAGGCTGCAGATTGCTTCATAGTGTGGTGCTTAACCCCTTACACCACCAGGGGGGCCCTTCGCTTATTCTTTTAATTCAGTCTGTACAGTTGTTAAATATAGCAAAGTATTTGTAAGTAGACATAATGTCCATGTTAGTTCCTCTAATGTTTGACTTGATAATGTAAGTTTTTTAACTTGAGACATAAAAATCAAAAGGTCATCAATTTGCTTTCTTCTGAACACTCTTAGGAATCTTAGACTCTCCAGTAAATTGTAGGAGTTGGTAGAGAAGCAGGCCTACCCTGTAACTATACTCTGGGCCTAATAAGCAGTTTTCCTTTTTCCTACAGAAAAGTGACAGGTGAAGAAAAAAAATTCAGTTTATTAATAACATTCCTTAACTTGCTCAGAACCTTCCCTTCCCAGGCATTCACAAGAAGAGCCAGTTATAGCAGTTTAGCACTGTTTGAAATATTGTACAGGATTAAAGGTGAAATAGGCAGGTGAAAATCTTGAGAGTAAATGTAAATACAAACGTCTAGGCAGATTACTGCTTAAAAATGTACCATGTTTATGAGATTATGTTAATGTCATTTAATAACTTTCAGGAAGAGGAAGATCAGAATGTTGTGCCAGAAACTACCTCCGAAGGCTATACATTCCAAGTGCAGGATGGCACTCCTGGGACCTTTAACTTTTAGATTGTACAGCTGAGGCATAAAGTTGTTTGTTGTGTACTGTTTGGTATAAGTTTGTCTTACTGTTTCTCTATTACGAACTTTTTAAATGTGGTTTGTTATTGTAGCACTTTTTACAACAAGACTATACTTGAACAGTTCCAAACTGTACATACTGTATGAAGCTTCTTCTCTCAATGGATTTCCTATTTCTATGTGGAATTTCATACCTGCAGTGTCCTGTAAATAAAGATTAAGCTCCACCTTTATTTCACCATGCCTACGTGTTGCTTTCTAGTGTGTGCTCTTAAGGCTGAACCAAATCAGTGTGACTAAAGGAGGTAGTCCTGGCTGCAGACATTGTTTGATATACAGCTTGTGATGTCATCAACCATCAAGGGTAATAAGTAACTTCTTTCCTGCTCTGTCCTTCTGAGTCCTGACTTTGCTCTAGGTTGCTTCTCCTCTTGATGATAATGGCTGTCGGCACTTCCAGACTTAAAACCACTTCACACAGGCCAGAAAAAATTTCAGCTTTCCTCAACTCATGTCACATTTAATCTTTTTTAAGTATTCTTTTTTTTTTTTTAAAGATTTATTTATGCGTACAAGAGCTGGGGTACAGGCCAGAGATGCGGGGGGGTGAGAGTATTCACCAGAGGCAGAGTGGGGAGTAGAACAGGCAGATTGACTGAAATACACTGCGGAGGAGAGGTCTGCTGCATCATGTGGGTTGTTCCCTGGCCGGAACAAAGGCTGTGTGATTGCTGTGCTGCAAAGGCTGTGTGATTGCTTCATAGTGTGGTACTTTAACCCTTTGTGCCACCAGGAAGGCCCTTAAACTATTTTTTTTAAGATTTATTTATTAATTTAAAGATTTATTTTTATACAAGAGCCGGGGTACAGGCCAGATGTGGGGGAGGGAGAGAAGATTCACCAGAGACAGAGCGGGGAGCAGAATAGGCAGACGGACGAAATACACTGCTGAGGGGAGCAGCGGGCGAGACAGGAGAGGTCTGCTTCACCATATGGGATTCTCGCTGGCTGGCCAGGATGGAAGCCACGCTGTGGAGGCTGCAACAGCTTCACAGTGCGGCGCTCAACCATCTGCGCCACCAGGGAGGCACTTTTTTTTTTAAAATTTATTTACTTAGGCATTCAAGAGCCTGGGGTACAGGCCAGAGGTGCGGGGGGTGAGAGGATTCATCAGAGACAGAGTGGGGGACAGAACGGGCAGATTGACCGAAGTACACTGCTGAGGGGAGCAGCGGGCGAGTCAGGAGAGGTCTGCTGCATCAAGTGGGTCAGCTCCCTGGCCGGGGATTGAACTCATACTGTGTGGCTGGTGATAGCTTGATAGTCCTGAGACTTAAACCCCTGTACCACCAGGGGGGCCCCAAATTGCCTTTTATTTTAAACCTTCCCAGAACCTCATCAATTAAAACCCAAAATTGTTTCCACCAAAGTGGTACATTCCTTTCCATTTTGCTGTAGTGGTAGAAGCAAAATCTTGAATTTTGTTTGGGCAACTGTAAACCTTGTGAAGTACAGGACCCAAAGTTCAGAAGGCTATTAAGGGAAGTAAGCATAGCTGGCTACTTACCTCCCTCCACTGATTTTGGGAAGCTTTTGAAATATGTCATTAGTATTGCTTCCTTTGAACATTGGGCTGTTGCCCTAATTTGTGATTAACAAAAACGTGGCCAAATAGCACAGCATCCCCACGGGAAAGTGTTAGAAAGTGTTTTCGTAACATCACTGATTTAAGTTTCACAATGCCAGCTAATAAAGATGATAAAAAACACTGGAACTGTCAAACAGGGTTTTGTGAGGCAGAAAAGCTATTTAATTTTGAGCATTTATATGTTAAATGGCATGTTATTGGCATAGTTTGAAAGCATAACCCTGGTGTCTACCAACACCCAGCCCAGTTCCTCCTAAATATTCAGGACAGTTTTATAACACTAGGAATTGATCATTTCATGTATTTCCTCCCAGGCTTTTCAGAATCTTCCATGTTCTTCATTCTAGTTCGGGAACGTGAGGCAGTGGAATGAACTAAGTCATCAGGAGCCAGATCTGCCCGAGTTCAAATCCTGCCTCTTCACATGTTATCTTTGGACCATCAAAGTAGCATAATCCCTGGTATAAAACTCCCACAGGTAATAGTTACTACATGACATTAGTATCCTAGGTAAAGACTGTGGCCCCAGAATAACTGTTCCCAACATTTTTATTTTTTTTTTTAAAAGATTTATTTATTCATGCATACAAGAACCAGGGTACAGGCCAGATGTGCGGGAAGATGAAAGGATTCACCAGAGTGGGGAGCAGAACAGGCAGATCTCCTGAATTACACTGCTGAGGGGAGCAGCAGGCGCTAGCTACAGGAGAGGTCTGCAGTGCCATGTGGATACTCCGCGGCCAGCTGGGATCGAACCCACACTGCAGAGGCTGTGGACAGCTTCACAGTTGGCGCTCAACCTGCGCCACCAGGGAGGTCATGTTCCTGACTTTTTAACAAAAATTTACAGACCCCTAATTTTTTTTATTTTTTTTTCCCTATTATTTTTTTCTAAAGATTTATTTATGCATACAAGAGCTGGGGTACAGGCCAGAGATGCAGGGGGGTGAGAGGATTCACCGGACACAGACCAGGCAGCAAAACAGGCAGACTGACTGAAACACACTGCTGAGGGGAGCAGCGGCGAGACAGGAGAGGTCTGCTGTGCCATGTGGGTTGCTCCCTGGCTGGCCCGGGATCGATCATGTGCTGCAGAGGCTGTGGATTGCTTCACAGTGTGGTGCTTAATCCCTTGCTCCACCAGGGAGGCCCCAGAACCCTATTTTCATACAAATTTAGCTTCCAGGCTAAGTTTAATTATTAACTCTTCCTGGTTTTTCCATATCAATCACAGATCTAAAGCACTATGTGCCCACCCCATGTCTTTCTATACTCAGTGATGGGGTTCTGCCCCAAAGCTGGACGTGTCATCAGCCTGCAGGCCTTTTATAGGCTTTCCCATAGCTTCTGAACAGTGGAACTGTTCAGCTGTTACCAGCTATTACCTGTGCTGCTCTCCCAGTGAGCTCTGGGCTGCCTTTCCGCGCCGTCTCCCTTTCAATTCTGTTAGGCAGATCCCTTTGGAACACTTCATCTAAATGCTCACTGGCCGAGAGAAATGCCACTTTGAGCTGCCGAGTCCATCTTGGTGATGATTTGCTTGGAAGTTGGTCAGTAAATAGCAGATAGGCCTTTACTTGCTAGTGATGTGAAACCCTAGAAGGACCGAGAAAACAAAGTTAAACTCTGATAAAAGGTTTAATGTTTAGAACTTGAGCAGGTTCAGGAAAAAATATTAGAAGCTTGTCCAGATAAATAAGGGAAAATGAGGAAGAAAGAAAAATACAAAGGGAATGAAAAGTCAGAGAATGGTGGATGTACAGAGGGCAGTTGCTGATTGTAGCTCCAAGAGAGAGCATTTTTTTGCACAACTGTTGGAATACAGCAGGTATGTGGGAGGCCATGTAGAAATGAGGACTTTTAAAATCTGATTTAGGCCTAAATTTTAGTTGACTGTCCTCACACTGTTACCAGTCACCTACACAACCACTGTTATTCTGAAGAAACAACTTAGTGCACATGAAGTTTATTCTTTTTCCTTCTTTTTGGTAACTGTAAGACAACTTTTCTTATCGTTACAAAAGTGATATTAATTTAAAAAAAAGATTTATTTATACACATAGGAACGGGTGCAGGCCAGAGGTGTAGGGTGTGAAGGGGTTTGAGGAGCAGAACAGGCGGATCTACTGAAATCCACTGCTGAGGGGAGCAGCAGGTGAGACAGGAGAGGTCTGCTGTGCCATGTGGGTCACCTCCTGGCTGTGACTGAGCTCAGCATAGAGGCTGTGGATAGCTTCATAGTGCTGAGACTTAACCGCTTGCACTACCAGGGAGGCTCCAGAACTAATATTAATTTTAGAAAATCTGAAAACATGGTTTA
Organism: Talpa occidentalis; assembly: GCF_014898055.3. Taxonomy (NCBI): domain Eukaryota; kingdom Metazoa; phylum Chordata; class Mammalia; order Eulipotyphla; family Talpidae; genus Talpa; species Talpa occidentalis. The sequence goes on along the minus strand of NW_023605083.1, from coordinate 125,538,796 downwards.
CCACAAAGATTAAAATGCAGCCTAACCCCCCCCACCATTGGACTGTACATTTTTTCATAGAAGTCCTTAATCTGAGTAACGCAGCTCACAAGCCCCTGAAATTGGATGCAAGTCTTGTAAAATAAATAGTTGGAGCGCATGAGATTTTCTGAGAAAGAGACTCAAATTAAGTTATGAAAGGTGTAGCCACCTATGACAAATTTTGGATGGAGAACGAATTTACCAATTTATTTTCTACACGTTTGCAGTGTTGTTTTTTTTTTTTTTTTAATACATTCTGCCTTCTTTGTGCCGTAATTTAACACCTTAGACCAATAAACTTAGCTGCAACTTAACTACAGAACTGAAGTTTAACAACTGTCAGCAAAAGGTGGCATTTGGTGAACTTTCATTCCCGAGGCATGATGAAGCCCATGAAGAATGCGGTGCCTTTGTGCCCAGAAAGCAAGATGGCAGGGTTTGTATTTGGCTCCTTGGCCTCAAGTTCAGCTTCCCTGCAGCCCCCTGAGAGTGGGCGGTAACAACTGTCCGCTCTTGGCTCCTCATCTTCCCGCTGACAGCCAGACAGTTGCCAAGGGCTGGTCCCCGCACTCTCCCCCACCCCAACCCACAGCATGGGGGATGGCAGTAGAAAGCAAGGAGCATGGCAGCTCTGTCATTCTTTCCAGGAATTGGCTTTCTTTCCAGGCCTTGTTCTTTGCTTTGGAGGTAACAATGGTCATTTTCCCCTGGAATTTCTGCTGCGATCATCACACTTGCCCTTCTCGTAAGAGACTCAGAATTTGCTAGTCTGAGTCACAGCTGGCTCCCAGATGACTCTGTCCTGTGACCCCATGGACGTCCCCACGTGCATTTGCAGGAGGTTTAGACTTGGCTTGCTGGGGCGGGAGGCCATGGGCTCCCACCCTCCCTGGGAGATTTATGGGCTCACGCCTTGGACGGAGCAAATCCCTGGAGGTACAATCAGTTTCCTTTTGCTGCATATTCTAGATTTCCACCTAAAACAGAAGTTGACTTCATTCTTACCCCACCCACAGAGTAAGAATAACTAGATAGCTAGCAAGTTATTACTGACATCAATTGCTAAATTACCTGGCAGAGAAAGTTTTCCATTCTCGCTCTGCATACACACACACATCTGTGAAAGGGGTCCTTCTGGGTCTGTTCTTTAAACCCTGAGGATGACATCAAAATGAGCTAAGAAGATGAGTCTTCGGTTCCCAGAATGAGCACATCCATCCCATTCAGGTGGAAATGGGCAGCAAAGCTCAAGCAATTTCTTGTTGCAAAGTAATTCTTCAGCGTCTATTTCCTGGAGATAATGTAGAGAATGCTAGCAGGTTTCTAACATACTTCAGCTGTTCAGGAAATACTTTAAATAATTTCCTGCTCTAGAGAATAGGAGGAGGGCCAGAAAGTTGGAAAGAATTACCCTCTTTCTTTACGGTCTCAAATGCACTTCACAAGGCCTCCTTCACTATTCACACATGCTCCTGTGGGCGCTTTGCTGGCTCTGCCTGCCTTTTTCATGCAGGAATGTTCTTTTTAAGAGTGTGTTGAGAATCCTAGTAACCAGGACTTCCCATAGCATCCTGGCCTGAGCTTCCTAAGGCACTTCACAAATGCGAACTAATTAAGCTTGGAAAGGGCCGTGAGTCCTCCCAGACCTTATTGAAATGCAGCCAGCTCTGAGGTGGACGGGGTGCAGTTTTTGCCCTGCACAGCAACAATTCACACAGTGGAGAGGAAGTCGAGCCGACGACTGCCTGGTGCAAGGAAGAAGCAAGTTAGATATCATGGAATTAGTTGCCTCTTTAATTTGCCTTTTGCTGTACTCAGTGGGGTTCAACTCTTGGTATTCAAATAGTCACTGAGCAGATTTCAGGTTATTGCAAAGAAAAACAGATGAAGATTTCATTTTTTAAAGATTTATTTTATTTATGCATACAAGAGCTGGGGTGCAGGCCAGAGGTGGGGTGTGTGTTTGTGTGTGTGTGTGTGTGTGTGTGTGTGTGTGTGTGTGAGGATTCCCCAGAGACAGAGTGGGGAGAGAACAAGTGGATCTACTGAAATGCACTGCTGAGGGGCCCCCCTGGTGGCGCAAGGGGTTAAGACACAACCTATGAAGATGTCCGCAGCCTCTGCACCACGAGTTCTATCCTGGGCCGGCCAGGGAGCTACCCACATGGCGTAGCAGACCTCTCCTGTCTCACCCACTGCTCCCCTCAGCAGTGTCTTTCAGTCTATCTGATTGTTCTGCTCCCCACTCTGTCTCTGGTGAATCCTCTCATCCCCTCACACCTCTGGCCTGTACCCCAGCTCTTGTATGCATAAATAAATCAATCTTTAAAAAAAGAAATACTCTGCTGAGGGGAGCAGCGGGTGAGACAGGAGAGGTCTGCTGTGCCATGTGGGTCACCTCGCTGGTGGGGGATGGAACCCATGCTGCAGAGGCTGCTGATAGCGTCATAGTACTGACACTTAACCTGTTGTGCCACCAGGGAGGCCCCCCCACTTGCCTTTAAAGGGGGCAGCTGGTGACAGTGAAAGGGCCTCCTTTCTCTCTCCTCTTAACAGAATAATAAAAGGATCACATGGCAGCCGCCTCCAACTCTGCTCTTCCTGTTTTCTCTCTTGCCCCTGTCCACTCCACACAGCCTGAAGGCTTGATTTTTGATGAACCTTGCTCACCTCTACAACAGCTTCTAGATTCTTCCTTTTCCTTTGTCTTTGTTTTTCTTTTATTGAGGTAAACAGGCAGCCATGTGTATAAAGTGCTCTAATCTTAAGTGTGCAGCTCAATGCATTTTTACCAGGTAATGTACACATCCAGATCAAGATATGGAACATTACTAGGACTCCAGAAGTTTCCTTCGGGCCTCTCCAGTCAACCGCTTACAAATCTCCCACCATCCCTCCCATGCACTCCCCTACCTGGCCCTCTTCATCGCTGGGCTGCCAAAGTAACCTCTAATCTGATTTCAATCAAAGAGGGGTCTTTTTTGGGCCTCCTCTAGTGGCGCAGTGGTTGAGGTTGAGCGCAGGGCTGCGAAGCTGCCCGCAGCCTCTGCAGCACCGGTTCGATCCCCGGCCGCCAGCGAGGGTCCCACATGGCACTCAGACCTCTCCTGCTGCACCTGCTTCTCCCCTCAGCAGTGTGTTTCGTCAGTCTGCCTGTTCTGCTCCCCGCTCTGGCTCTGGTGAATTCTCTCACCCTCCCGTGCTTCTGACTGTACCCAGTGCTTGTATAAATAAATAAATAAATCTTTAAAAACAAACAAACACAAAGAGGGGTCTTTTTAAAACACACATCACGTGCCATCACCACTCTTTAATATTTTCCAGTGGCTCTGAATCACACTTAAAATAAAGCCCCTCACTGTGGCCGGCAAAGCCTTCCATAAACTCGGTCCTGTCTGGTACCCACATCTCTGACCTTATTTTTCTTCAGATTTTACCACGTTCCCTGTGCTCCAGCTACACTGGCCTCCTTTCTCTTCCTTATACTCTCCAGTCATGTTGTTGCCCCAGGACATTTGCTCATGCTGGTCCTGATGCCTGAACACTGCTCCCTACAGATCCTCTTGTTACTCATTCCCTCCCATCAGTCAGGTCTCACTTCAAATGCTACCTCCTACATAGGTCTTCCGGGACATCACCCCTTTCCCTAGTCACTCTCCCTTTTTGTCTTACATTGCAGTACGTTTACTTCTCATTAGAAAAAAAAGTCCTGTTTATAGCCCAGACATCTGAATCTCAGCATCTCAGTGGCTTAATACAAAAGAGATTAGACTTTGGGCCTCCCTGGTAGCGCAGCAGTTGAGCACTGGGTTGCGAAGCTGCCCTCAGTCTCTGCAGCGCCGGTTTGATCCCCGGCTGCTCCCCGGCCACCGGAGGAGAGTCCCACATGGCGCGCAGACCTCTCCTGCCACCCGCTGCCCCCCTCAGCAGTGTACTTGGGTCCTTCTGCCTGCTCTGCTCCCCGCTCTGGATCTGGTGAATTCTCTCACCCTCCGCCCTTCTGACTGTACCCAGTGCTTGCATAAATAAATAAATAAATAAATAATTTAAAAAATAAAATAAATAACTGAATCTTATTTAATAAAAAAAATTTAAAAAAAAAGGGATTAGACTTTGCTCACACATCCTGCTGCAGATTGGTGGCAGAGATGGGACACGGTCCCACATGCTCACTCAGGGACTCAGGCTTCCTCCATCCATTGGCTCCATCATTTTGGCGGTGGGGGGGGGGTGTTTCTACATCTGACCAAGTCGACTAGGGAGAGAAGAGAACTTAAACAAGCCTGGAAGTCACAGACATCACTTCTGCCCACATTTCACTGGCTGGCACTGAATTACATGCTGTCCAGCTTCCTAGGAGACTGGGAAGTGTAGTTTAGAGGTGTGTCCAGGAAGAGGAGGCGCATAAGGGTTTCACCTTATTGTACTATAACCACAGTATCTAGAACAGTGCCAAGCACGTGAGATGCACTACATAATCATTCACGCACTGAGTGCATGTGTGCACAGATGCACACACACACTCTTCCCCAATGGGGGGCACAGATTGCCTTCATGATGGAACCAAGGAAAACTCAAGAAACCTGGGACAGTTTTTGTCAACTGTTTTGGGGATAAGGCACATATTAGCCACAGAGTCAGATCTGCAAGAGACCATCTAATTCCACATCCTCTTTTGCAAATGGGTAAACCGAGGCACAGAGAAGGGGATTGTATCCAAGGCTAACTGGAGCCACAACTGGGAACGGACCCAGGTTTTTCAGTCTGTCTTCTTTGTCCATGAGGGAGAAATTCCCAGTGCTGGCATCTGGGAGGTGTCTGGCATGGTAGCTGGAGTGTCAGCTTGGGGTCCCAGCTTGGCCTCTAGCTGTTGTGATCTCAGGTAAGTTACCCAACCTCTGTGTGACTCCGTTTCCTCATTGGTTGTTGTTTTTCAGTTTCCTCATTTTTGTTATTGCAGCACTATTTTTTTATTTTATATATTTTACATCATTTTTCATTTTTGCACAATGTATGCATTTGCATCTTGGTTATAGTCCCCATACAATCTCCGCGCCCCCTTATTTTGACCCTAATCTCTCCTTCCCTCCCCCCCAGTGTGTCTCTGGTTTATAGCTGCTTGTTGATTTTGATTTTTACTTTATTATAATTAGTTTTTTTCCTGGGCCCTTATTTGGGTTTTCTAGATTCCTGCTATGAGTGAGACCATCTGGTATTTTTCTTTTTCTTTTTGGCTTATTTCGCTGAGCATGATCCCTTCCAGCGCCATCCATGTTGCTGCAAATGGCATGTGTTTATCTTTTTTGAACGCTGAGTAATATTCCATGGTGTATATGTACCTCATCTTCTTGATCCAGTCATCTATTTTTGGGAGTTTCCTCATTTTTAACGAGGAGAATAGTCCCCACCTCCTGGGGTTGTTGTGGACGTCAAATGGCTAACGCAGGTGAAGTGATTAGAACGGAGCCGGCTGGGTGAAATCCGTGTTTCCGCGGGCGGGGTGCGGGGTGGGGATTCCCTGCTAGCAGGTCTCTGCAAACTTCGCACAGAAAGCTTTCCTGCAGAGGCAGGTCGTTTGGTAAAGACAAGGGAAACACAGTATCTCGGCCCTTCTAATTATTTTATTTTACTTCTCTGCAAGTTCACACCCACTTGATTCTGGGATTCTCCAAATCGCACCAGAGACTCTCCCCTACTCCCACTCTCTCTGCTTTTTTCTTGGGCTGTTTTTTGTGGCCCTCCACATTAATAGGCAAATAGTAAGGAGTGAAACCTCCAATCAAACCTTCATTCAATCCATCCCACGCAGACCCTGTCAGCTCTGCTCTAATCTAGTTAAAGGGGCCACCTTTGCTCCTAATTCCCCCAGGCAGAGGAAACCTCTCCTCCCGCCAGCTCAGCTGCCTCTCAGAACCACACCGTCACCCAACATGCAACAAAACCAGCCTCGCAGGCCAGAGTCAACTTGGGGTCCCAGCTTGGCCTCTTGCTGTTGTGATCTCAGGTAAGTTACCCAAGCTCTGTGTGACTCCGTTTCCTCATTGGTTCTTGTTTTTCAGTTTCTTCATTTTTTTATTGCAGCACTATTTTTTTTATTTTATATATTTTTACATCATTTTTCATTTTTGCACAATGTATGCATTTGCATCTTGGTTATAGTCCCCATACAATCTCCGCGCCCCCTTATTTTGACCCTAATCTCTCCTTCCCTCCCCCCCAGTGTGTCTCTGGTTTATAGTTGCTTGTTGATTTTGATTTTTACTTTATTATAATTAGTCTTTTTTCCTGATGCCTTATTTAGGTTTTCTCTGTCCTTTGAAAGCTTTAACAGGAAAAAAATCTGCCTCCTGGACAGAGGTATCTGCAACACCGATATACACCGATATGAAGAACAAGGATGTTTCTGGAACTCCAGGGGAGTATCTACCCCAGCTCTCCTGCTCTAGGAATCAAAATAAACGATCCCGCCTCCCCGGCCAAAACAGGGACAGGCAACGGCAACCCCCCACGGCTTCTAAATGGCTTCCAGAATGCTCTGGGATTTGACAGAAGTCTCCTTGGTTTTATGTACAAAGGTAAGAAAACTTACTTTTCTTCTCATGGGCTGGAGGCAGAGTGGACCTTACTTGGTTAAAAAAAATGCATTTCTTGGTTAAAAAAATGCATTTTAAAAAATGCATTTCTCTCTCATGTGGGTTCATATTTCATGCACGTTGAAAATGAGAGCACAGGATGGGGGTTGCTATGCAAGACGACAAGGCGCACCCCAAGCTCTGGAGCGGGGTGCAGAGGGGAGGTGCTCGTGAAGGCGCCCGGGAGAAGCCGCCACAGGGAGGCAGCAGCGCGCAGTGGTTAAAGCAGGGACAGGCTTTAGATCTCGCCGACACGGGAAGATGTGAGTTTGAATTCAGACCCCAAAAAGTGACTTCACTGCTCTGTGCCTCACTTTCCACCTTAGCAAAATGGGGAGAAAACCAGTATCTAACTCCCAGGGGTGTTTTATGGGTGGATGAGAACTAATTTAACAAGTAAAATTCGTGTTTAAAAAGCAGGAGTTGGATCACTTGTAATCAGGGAAATGCAAATCAAACTACCATGAGATACCATCTCACACCAGTGAGAATGGCACATAAAAAAACTAGCAACAACAAATGTTGGCGAGGGTGTGGAGAAAAAGGAACTCTCCTGCACTGCTGGTGGGAGTGCAAACTGATCCAACCACTATGGAGAGCTGTGTGGAGATTTCTGGACCTACTAAACATAGAGCTTCCATATGATCCAGCAATTCCACTCCTAGGTGTTTACTCAAAGGACACAGAAACATCAATTCCAAAGAGCACCTGCACCCCTATGTTTATAGCAACACTGTTTACAATAGCTAAGCTTTGGAAACAGCCCAGATGCCCAAAAATAGATGACTGGATCAAGAAGATGTGGTACATATACACCATGGAATATTACTCAGCAATCAAAAAAGATAAACACATGCCATTTGCAGCAACATGGATGGCGCTGGAAGGGATCATGCTCAGCGAAATAAGCTAGAAAGAAAAAGAAAAATACCGGATGGTCTCACTCATAGCAGGAATCTAGAAAACTTAAATCAGGGACCAGGAAAATGAATAACTATAAGAAAGAAAATATTAAAATCAACAAACAGCTATGAACCAGAGACACTCTATGGGGGGTGGGAGGCGGGGAGGGGAGGGATTGGGGTCAAAATAAGGGGGTTGCAATTGTATGGAGAATATAAAAATAAAATTTATATATATATAAAAAAAATAAAATAAAATAAAAAGCAGGAGTTGGGCCTCCCTGGTGGCACAGCAGTTGAGCGCTGCGCTGCGAAGCTGCCCACAGCCTCTGCAGTGCCGGTTCAATCCCCGGCCCCCGGCGAGGGTCCCACATGGCGCGCAGACCTCTCCTGCCTTGCCCGCTGCTCCCCTCAGCAGTGTACTTCAGTCCTTCTGCCTGCTCTGCTCCCCGCTCTGGCTCTGGTGAATTCTCTCACCCTCATGCGCTTCTGACTATACCCAGTGCTTGTGTAAATAAATAAATAAATCTTCAAAAAAAAAAAAAAAAAAAAAGGCAGAAGTTGCTGGGGCCTCCCTGGTGGCCCAAGGGTTAAGACGCGGCTTGTGAAGGTGTCCACAGCCTCTGCAGCACAAGTTCAAGCCCTGGCTGGCCAGGGAGACCTCACATGGCACGGCAGACCTCTCTTGTCTAGCCCACTGCTCCCCTCAGCAGTGTATTTCAGTCAGTTTCCCTGTTCTGCTCCCCACTCTGTCTCTGGTGAATCCTCTCACCGCCCCCATACCCGGTATTTTCATTTTTATTTTATTTTTTTTTTAAGATTTATTTTTATTTATGCATACAGGAGCTGGGGTACAGGCCATAGGTGCAGGGGGTGAGAGGATTCACCAGAGACAGAGTGGGGAGCAGAACAGGCAGATTGACTGAAATATACTGCTGAGGGGAGCAGCGGGCAAGACAGGAGAGGTCTGCTGCACTATGTGGGTTGCTCTCTGGCAGGCCAGGGATCCAACTTGTGCTGCAGAGGCTGTGGATTGCCTCATAGGTTGCATCTTAACCCCTTGCGCCACCATGAAATGACACGGGAGGCCCCTCATTTTTATTTTTTCGAGGAATCTCCATGCCATTTCCACAGAGGCTGCGCTAGATCACACCCCCAGAGCGATGGGCGATTTCTTCTCTCCATGTCCTCACCACCATTTGCCATCTCCAGTCTTGTTGGTGCAGGCCATTCTCACAGGGGTGCAGGGACATCTCAGTGGGGCATTGATTTGCATTTCCCTCATAATAAGTGGTATTGAGCCCTTTTTTCATGTGTGGTCGGCCAGCTGAATGTCTTCTTTGGGGAAATGTCTGTTGTTTTTTTGGACCTTTTTTTTGGTTGGGTTGTTTGTTTTGTTGTTGTTGTTGAGCTGTAGGAGGGTTTTTTTTTTTTAATATTTTATTTATTTATTTATTATTTATACAAGCACTGGGTACAGTCAGAAGCAAGGGAGGGTGAGAGAATTCACCAGAGTCAGAGGGGAGAACAGAGCAGACAGAATGACGAAGTACACTGCTGAGGGGAGCAGCGCGCAGCAGGAGAGGTCTGCGCGCCATGTGGGGCCCTCGCCCGGTGGCCAGGGATCGAACCGGTGCTGCAGAGGCTTCGGGCAGCTTCGCAACCCAGCGCTCAACCGCTGCGCCACTGGGGAGGCCCTGTATGAGGTTTTTTAAAAATATTTTTTGGAAAAAATATTTTAAAATATTAAAAAAAAATCTTTAAAAAATATTTTGCATATCAAATGTGTGATATGCAAATCTCTTCTCCCAGTCTGCCAGTTGCCTTCTTGTGTTTGTGGTGGTTTCTTTTGAGATTCAAAAGCTTTTCATTTGATGTAGTCTCATTTATTTATTTTTGCTTTTGTTTTCCTTGCTGTTTCATCCCCAAATACACCTCTGTGGTCCAGGAGTGCATCGCCTGTGAGTTCTTCTATGTTTTTTATGGTTGTGGGTCTTATATGCATGTCTCTCATCCATTTTGAATGAATTTTTGCCTAACAAGTTAAGTAACAATCTAGTTTTATTTTTATGTCCATTTTTCCCATTTCTCAAGTTTCCCAGTTGGTGAAGGAGGTTTTGCTTTTCATTTTACGGTGGTGACTCCTTTGTCAAAGATGAATGGTTCATATTTGTGCGGGTTTATTTCTGGGCTTTCTACGCTGTTCCACTGGACAGGCCCAGATTCTTGCCCTGAAGACCTGGCTCTGGATCAGAACTGTGTGCAGTGGACACCCACTGAAGCTGCATGGGCCCCCAAAACACCCGGGGGCACCGGAGAGGACCAAGCTGGTTGTCTTTTGTGTACTTTAGAGGATGATGGTGTGTGACCAGGGAGGAAGCAGAGGCCTCCAGTGGCATTGATTGGTGGGGTGATGGGCCTCAGAGTTCTCCCCGGAACAAATCAGCTTTCTTCTGGCTGCTGCCGATTTTTGAAGAAAGAGCGAATGCTGAGGAGAAAGGGCCAAGTCAGGTGGTTGTAAGAGACACTCTCCTGATGAGTCTCTTCAATCCAACAATTGTTCTTTGAGCCTTTAATATGAGTCTGAGAGGGAAAATAGTGTTCACCACAAACCACACCATCCCTGACATACATTATTCCACTCAGTTCTCACAAACACCCATGACTCAGAGAACAAGGATTCCACCTTCACAGAGAAAGAAATTGAGGCTCAGAGAAGTTAAGGAAGCTTCCTTGTGTCATACAGTCACCAAATAACAAAACTGGAAAGTGAACTGTAATTTATCTGCCCCTGCCTCCTAGAGCTAGGGCTGGTACTAATATCTGGCCTATAAAGCCTGCAAGAAAAAAGTCCTTTTTATTTTCTCTAAATTCTTTCTTTTAAACATTTTTTAAAAAGATTTATTTTTATTTATTTATGCATACAAGAACTGGGGTATAGGCCAGAGGTGTGTGGGTAAGAGGGTTCACCAGAGACAGAGTGGGGAGCAGAACAGGCAGATCTACTGAAATACACTGCTGAGGGGAGCAGCAGGTGAGACAGGAGAGGTCTGCTGCACCATGTGGGTCAGCTCCCTGGCCGGGGATTGAACTCTTGCTGCAGTGGCTGCCCATAGCTTCATAGTGCTGCGTCTTAACCCCTTGCACCACCAGGGAGGCCATTTTCTCTAAAGTCTTACCATCCAATAGAAGAGATAATTCTGATACTCCAAACACCAGGAGGAACGGCAGACATTAGTCAGCCTTTCAGAAGCTGTGACTGTGCTTCACCCTTAGTGACTCTACAAGGCTGGACTTCAAGGGTCCGTGAAGAGGGAATTATTGTCCCCATTTTATGGATGGGGAAACCAGGGCTCAGAGAAGTTAAGCAAGTTGCTCCTGATTCCACAATAAGCATTTGTCCCTTCCCAGCCGAGGGAAGTACCAGAAGAAGCACAAAAAGCCCGTGGTTGGAGGTAGCTCCATTTGGTGTGTGTGACTCCAGCCTCATTCTGGGCTGAGTCATCTTCGAGTCACAGAACCAGCCCCTCTGGACACACTGGGAGGCTGTTTTGCACATTAGGTGGAGTGGAGTCCAGATGATGGCAAAAAAGACAACCTTGTTCGGCCATGTCCCCTCTGCAGGCCCTTGGGAGGTGGCCAGGCCCGGTGACCTGAGCAGGAGGTGTTGCTGGGCTCTGGTGTCCAAGCAGCAGGACTTGGCTACGTCCGCTGGGCTCTGCCCAGCTCAGAAACCCATTTGTTTTTACCCTTTGATGTGAACCAGATGTGGGGCATCTCACCCTGTGGGCAGAGGCCAGTCCAGGAGGCCCTCAACCCCCCTTGCTCCTCAGTGCTTAAAAAGGGGGTTCAGAAGCAGCAGCTGGTGGCCCAGCCCCCAACGCTCCTAGCTGTGCCCCTTACCCCCACATTCCATACTCATTGGCACCCCTACTTCTTCCCTCCACACCAACAGGAAATGACACTGGACAGATCTCAAAGGCCGCATGTCCTGGACAGTCTCTCTAGGAATTTTCTGGGCCTCTGGTTTGTTCTATGTGTCATGTTCTTTCCACTCATGGCATTTTTTTCAAAGGAAAAAGGAATATGAGAAGGAGTGTACTTCTCTAGTGCTATCTCCCCTCGTCATCCAGGTCAAGTCTTTTTTTATGTTGGCATGGACTTGTGGACACAATGGATCATAATCCACGACTCTTATCACTTATTTTGATAATTAAATTATTCCCAGTTGGGACCCTGGGAGCTCATTCAAGCTAGCTGCTATGTCCTTTTGCCAAGACTCATCATCCTCTTTGCTTTCTAGCACAAGATGTTCTAGGCTCATCTTGTATATTTCCTGTCCCAGCCCTGGAACCAGCCACTTCTTCAAGGTCTCTGTTTGTTTTAGTGAAAATGGTGTTTAGAAGTCAAGATCTGGTACTGGGTGTGCTCATAGCTGCTTGGGCGAGGCCTCCCGGTTCCTCTTGGTGGGCAGAGCTGGGGAATGTCCGTGTGTATCCACACACAACCCAACCCACAGTCTTTCACATCTACATGGATTTATTATTTCTTTAAATTGTGCTAAAATACACATAACATAAAATTGACCATCTTGAAATTTTTCAAAAGAGATTTATTTATTTATGCATACAAGAACAGTTAGCAGAGATGGGGGTGGGGTGAGAGGATTCACCAGAGAGAGTGGGGAGCAGAACAGGCAGATCCACTGAGGGGACAGAAGGCGAGACAGGAGAGGTCTGCTGCACCATGTGGGTTTCTCTCTGGCCAGCTGGGGATCAAACACGTGCTGCAGAGGCTGCGGATTGTTGCATAGTGTGGTGCCTAACCCCTTGCATCACCAGGGAGGCCCTCATTGCATTTTAAAGAGGAAGAAACTGGGATTGCAAAACTGTCAACTGCCTAAAATCACACAACTAGCCAATGGCAGAGGGAGACTGGACACTGGGCCATTCTGCGCTTTGTATCTAGTTTCTTAGGGGAAAAACTGGTCAGTGAAGGAGACAACAAAATGCCCCTGGTGTTGAGTAAAAGGTGGGAGATGGGGAGACTTTCCACCCACATCATGTCCATCAGCCATGGCTGATTTACCGGCAGCATCCTCTTCCCCAGGGCCCTGTCCAGCCCTGTCTTAAATTTCCTGTGTCTGGTGCAAGCAGCAGTGAGGGATTCTCTTTAAATAGATCTGGCAAAACCATCTTTTGTCCATTAGATGACATTGTCTGGTCTTTGTGCCTCTAGGATAGGGATGAAAATAATCTGATGATTCAGAAAAGATCCATTTTTCATGAGGGTTCAAGTTATACAAGAATCCTATAGCCAACCCAGTTAGCAGTCACAGAGCCATCTCTGCTCACCCCCAGGCCTTCAGCGGTCCTCCTGTTGTGGCCCCTTGCAGAAAAGGTATCTGAGTGGAATTGGCTTATAAGGGATGGTGATGCTGGCTTTCCTTTGCTTGTTGTTGACTTCTTTGCCTTGTTATCAGCAAAATCACTGTCACTGCATCAGACACTCTGGAACAGTCTGCTGTATCAGAGTAGATATTTCAAGTATATCCTCTGGGTAGTGACCAACCGGCATATGAATTTTGTCTGGCACGCACTTAATTAAAAAAATTTAAAATTAGTTCACAAAATAAAAAAAAATATAGAAGCTCATCATAAAAGTCTGCATTTTGGCTTCTCTTGGAAAATCAGATGTAGCAATAGATGGTCCACGTTCCCATATGGCAACAGAGGACCAGAAATGGGTAGTGGCTGCCCCTTTAGATGAGGTGCACACACTCCTAACTATTATTTTTTTAAAGATTTATTTATTTATGCATACAAGAACTGGGGTACAGTCCAGAGATGTGGGGATGAGAGAATTCACCAGAGACAGAGTGGGGAGCAGAACAGCCAGATCTACTGAAAAACACTGCTGAGGGGAGCAGCGGGCGAGTCAGGAGAGGTCTGCTGCACCATGTGGGTCACCTCCCTGGCTGGGGATCGAACTCATTTTGCAGTGGCTACAGATTGCTTCACAGTGCTGAGCCTTAACCCCTTGCACCACCAGGGAGGCCCCAGTGTGTAACTTTTTATTTGCAATGAATGGATAGGATTTTGTATGAACACAGGTTTTCATTTCTTTGGCATAAATGCCCAGAGACACCATTTCAGGGATTATGATAAGGGCATGTTTAACTGTCAGAATGTTTCCTTGAATGGCTGTCCCAGGTTGCATCCCCACTACTCATCATTTTATTATTTTACTATACTAGTTAAATTAACTAATGTGGAAATGGGCTGGCATTTGGGAGACTGGTCATGCAGGCCTTTTCATCACTTGTGTACAATCATGGTTATCACACGCACCCTCGCTTTAATTTTCATATGTGTTAGTCACACGCAGAGGTCTGGAGGGGCAGAGATTGAGATAACAAACCTGACTACCTCCGATTTTCTTGGCTGGTACCAGGTCTTGCCAGGACTTTGAATCAGCTGGGAGCAGGGTAGGGTCACCAGGAAACCCAGGCCGCCGGACTCGACAGGAAGTGTGGACGCAGCTTACTCTGAATCTGGTTTGTGGTCTGCCTGGCTGTGCACCATCAGGAAAGGGCTGCGGCCCTTTAAATCCTCCCACCCCTGAAAATAAGCTCATAAACAAGGAAGTTCTGAGCCACTTCCTGTGAGAAATAGCATCTGATAGTCTGGGAGAAAATCCACTTACAGAGCAGTTCTGACTGTGCCTCAGGCTCCACTCCCCATAACCCATAAGACAAGTGGCTTTGGGTATTTGAAAAAAAAATTTTTTTAATTTATTTATGCATACAAGAACTAGGGTATAGGACAGAGGTGCGGGGGAGGGGATGAGAGGATTCACCAGAGACAGAGCAGGGAGCAGAACAGGCAGATCCACGGAAATACACTGCTGAGGGGAGCAGCGGGCCAGACAGGAGAGGTCTGCTGTGCCACGTGGGTAGCTCCCTGGCTGGGGATCGAACTCATGCTGCAGTGCCTGGCAATAGCTTGATAGGGCTGAGACTTAACCCCTTGTGCCACCAAGGAGGTCTGACTTTGGGGATACTTTACCTGGGGTTCTTTACTGATGCTGAATACATGACCTTCTCCCACCTGCTCCGCACGCCACCCCCCGCCCCCCGAGTTAACATGTATGGAAGAATTTATCTCACTTATGGTATGACCACCTAATACTGTAATTTGAACACATTACATTTGGGTGTGGATATAAAGATTCTGTCAGACATCACAATGGCATGAAACTTTAGTCTTACTGTGCCTCATGATAACCCTATGCCATCAGCAGGTGAACTGTTCAATTTTTTTTTTTTTTTTTTGAATTTCCTGGGACTAGGATTGAGTCACAGGACTGGAGGCACTTTCTGTAGCCCCATCACTGTAAGTGATAGAACTGGGTCTGGAAGCCAGGGATAGAGTGCTGGTTCTGGGCCTGCCCCTCATTCTAGCTCAGAGCCGCTCAGTACAGAAGCCTCAGGTCACAGGTGGCCTCTGAACCTTGAGATGCAGAGTCCGGAATGAAAGCCCTGCAAGTTCTTTTGAAGGTTTGGTAGGGGAAAAAATGACGGTAGACTATCTCAATGATTTTTTATATTACTGACAAGCTGATATGATATTTTGGATATGTTGGGTTAAAATATATTTTATTAAAGATTTATTTATTTAAGCATACAAGAACTGAGGTGTAAGCCAGAGGGGTGGGCAGAGGGTGAAAGGATTCAACAGAGAGAGTGGGGAGTAGAACAGGTAGATCTACTGAAATACACTGCTCAGGGGAGACAGGAGAGGTCTGCTGCATCATGTGGGTTGCTCCCTGGCCTGCCAGGAATCAAACTCGTGCTGCAGAGGCTGGCGATAGCTTGATAGCATTGTCTTTAACCCCTGTGCCACCAGGGAGGCCCTTTTTTTCCTTTCTTTTGACTTTTTTTTATTATAGTAAAAATAGATATCATAAAACTTACCAGTTTAACCATCTTAAGTGTATAATTAATTGACATTCAGCATGTTTATCACCAGGTCCCAAAGTCGGAGCAGCTTTTTAAGCCACCCCATTCACTCTGAACTCATTTGTTTCCTGCAGTCAGGCCTGTGTTTTCCTTGGCCACAGGAGAAAATGGCAAACGCGATGCCTCACGGCCATCGATAACACCGGGCCTCTGACCCGGGCCCCAGTTTCGTTTGCTGATGTCTTCGTGGGAAGAGAAGTGGCTGAGCAACCTCCTAGTCACACTCCCGCAGGCTGCCCTGAGCCTCCTCCGGGAGACAGGGAGGGGTAAGACAGTCACAGGCTCCAATGCAGGCTCTGCGGTGTGTCTTTTAAAAAAATGGATGCATCATTCATGTGCCATAAAATGAATCCTTCTAAAGTGTGACTTCACCCCTGTCTTTCAAGGCCATGCCTGCGTGAGATCTAGAACAGTGGTCACCGACTTCTTGCTGATGCCAGCACAGCACTGATTCATCCAGAAACCAGGCCCACGGGCTCTTAATCCTCCTTGTTAACTGGTCACAGGGAAGTGGCCACGAGCCCGCAGGGGTGATGGAGGGAGGGGTAGTGAAGCGGCAGCAGCTCCTTATCGCCTGCTCATGTAGCTTACTGCTCTCCGGGACCTCTCGGGCCTGGATCCAGACACTGCGCTTTCTGTGCAATGCCGGAACACCTGAGTGCAGCCGAGCACGTCGCCTGGTGGCTCATGATTAGGCGTTGGCCTCTACCGGGACTCAGTGGCCAACGGGACTCAGTGCATTCAAAGGGAGCACAGTCATTGGCAGAGAGGGCCTGACCTTTCTCCATCTGTCATTCTCTTGTTGGGACTTGTGCTGCTGTTAGCCACAGACACCCCTGGTACCCCTGGGTGTGCTGGGTCATAAGGCTTCATGGCAGGGCAGCCTCAAATAGGAGGGCAATCTAATCACAGGATTCTATTTTTTTTTAAAGATTTATTTATTTATATAAGCACTGGGGTACAGTCAGAGGCACGGGAGGGTGAGAGAATCCACTAGAGACAGAGCGGGGAGCAGGACAGGCAGGAGGACCGAAATACACTGCTGAGGGGAGCAGCGGGCGAGACAGGAGAGGTCTGTTGCGCCATGTGGGTAGCTCCCCGGCTGGGGTGGATATTGAAACAGCGCTGCGGAGGCTGCAGACATCTTCACTGCACTGCGTTCAACCTGCTGTGCCCACCAGGGAGGCCTTATTTTTTTTTTAAAAGATTAATTTATGTGTAGGAGAACTGGGGTGTAGGCAGAGGTGCAGGGGGTGAGAGGATTCACCAGAGACAGAGTGGGGACCAGAACAGGCAGATTGACTGAAATACACTGCTGAGGGGAGCAGCGGGTGAGACAGGAGAGGTCTGCTGCACCATGTGGGTTGCTCCCTGGCCAGCCAGGGATCAAACTTGTGCTGCAGAGGCTGTGGATTGCCTCATAGAGCGGTGCTTAACCCCCTGTGCCACCAGGGAGGTCCTAGGATTTTTTAAAAAAGATTTATTTATGCATACAAGTGCTGGGGTACAGGCCAGAGGTGTGGGGGGGAGGGTGAGAGGATTCACCAGAGAAAGAGTGGAGAGCAGAACAGACGGATCTACTGAAATCCATTGCTGAGGGGAGCAGTGGGTGAGACAGGAGAGGTCTGCTGTGCCATGTGGGTTGTTCCTGGCCAGGGATAGAACTGGTGCTTCAGTGGCTGCGGATAGCTTCATAGTGCTGAGACTTAACCCTTGCGCCACCAGGGAGGCTCTGAAAAAGGTACTGTTAATGGTGTGCCAGGCTAATGAGCCAGCCTGTCAGTGGCTGGAGACACCCCAGGCTAGGTGCTGCCCAAAGGACCGGGGCAATGACCCTGTTGGGATAACTTGCAGTCCATCTGCCCCGGATGTGGCCGCGATGCCTATATTACAATCTGTGAAGTATAAGGGTAAACTATGTACTCAAGTCCCAGCCTGTCCCCTTAAAGGAAAGGTGACTGTTCCTCTCTGCTTTCTCCTCTTTTGCTGGAATGTGCATGTGGTGGCGCTGAGCCATCTTGAACCATACCCTTGGGATGAAATGAGCTAGAAAGAGCCTAGACCCAGGCAGCGAAGGGCTGTAGAAACTTAGCTTGCTTGAGTCTTTGTTATTCTGTTTTTCTGACACGGCACTCAAATCCATTTCCTATGTCACACACCATGCCGGTGTATGTCCACTTCACTTCATTACTTAAAACCCTCTTTTATGTGATGATTATCTTTAAAATCATAAACAATGAAAAGCAGCCGGGAGTGAAGTGTGGGCCCAAAGCCTGCAGTTCCGAGACCTTTGCTGATAAAGCCTGGACACTGCAGTCACTCGGCCCTGGGTTCAAATCCTGACACCGCTAATCCCTACCGAGATCCTGGGTGAATTGTTTCCCCTCCTAGAGCTCCGTATTCTCTGTGAAATGCTCTGGGGACTGACAGCTTGAGAAGCAAATCCCCCAGCCACGTGCAGTGGTCCAGAGCAGGGCGTTGGCAAACAGGAGCCGAGGTCACTGCCCTCTCTCCCTGGCTTGCCTCTCGGCTTCCTCTTTGCCTCTCTCTCCCCCTCCTGTTCCTGCTGCGCTTTCTCTACTTTCACTTTCTGGTTTGCTGCTGCCCTGAGCACTATTCCTGGGTCACCTGCGGGATTAATCCACAGGAGGCCAGCAGGCCGCTACCCATTATTTATTCTCCCTTCTTCCCACAAAGGTGCATCTTTGGCCCCTAAGAGATTGTCTCTGTCTTTCTTTTCCATGAGACCATTGGGTGCTGGGGATCCCCATGGGTCATGGTGACCTTCCTTGGCCATCCCTCCTATGCAGTCCCCGGGGGAGCCCAGGACAGGAGCCTGCATCCTGGGCCACCCAGCCAGGGGTGAGGCATCACTGGCAGGGGGAAGAGCAACAGGCCAGGAGCATCCCAGGCTTTTGATCCGTTTGATCCTGAAGAAAAGTCACCCACTCTTCTCCATGTTTCCATGGGGGCTTCTTCCTAGGGGCTTCAGTGCACGTTGAATGCTTCCTTGGAGAATGTATAAGAAAAAGAAAAATAGAGAGGGAAGGAAACAGAAATCACAATGCTACCTTTCCCGTGAGGGAGCGGGGGTCTGGCTCCGAGTCCTCCTTTTGGCAGTGGGGAGCCCCACTGCCTGTGATGGCCTCATTCTCAGGCTCGGGCTCCACCCCACCCCAAAGGTCCCAGACCTCCTCACCCCTCCCTGAGAACTTAACCTCTTGCGCAACCACATAAAGGTAACCAGTGTCTGGTGGCTTGATGGGGCAGACTCGGAGGGACTTCCTGCCTTTTGATGCCTGTCATCCCCTTGAACTGGGCTGGGCCTCTGAAGATGAGAGGACCCTTTCGACTTCCTGAGTGTCTCAGCATCCAGGCTCGTGGGGTTTGTGGTCTGAGACGCTGGCATGAACATTGTGTTCTGTAAATTGTGCCCTCTGGGTCCTGTAAAGCAAACAAGCAAAGCTTTGTGCAAACCACCCCCTAACCAGACTGACCCAGAGGGTCTGGAAGGCCCTTGGCCTGGCTGCCTCTAGCAGAAAATGAGTGAACAGCAGAATGGATAGGAGGATGTGAGGAACTGCCTAGGTGAGGGGGTGGTGACATGCTTCCCGCCCCCCACAGTCTTTCCCAAAAGTAAACAGATTTCTCCAGCACTCTGAAATTGCGAGGCTGGGCAGATATCCCTGCATCCTCAACCTCTTCCCATTTACAGATGAAGAAACTGAGGCTCAAGGATTTTTTTTTTAAGATTTATTTATTTATGCATATAAGAGCTGGGGTACAGGCCAGAGGTGCAGGGAGTGAGTGGATTCACCAGAGACAGAGTGGGGAGCAGAACAGGCAGACTGACTGAAACATACTGCTGAGGGGAGAAGCGGGTGAGACGGGAGAGATCTGCTGCGCCATGTGGGTTATCTCCCTGGCGGCCGGGATCTGAACTCATGCTGCAGAGGCTTCAGATTGCTTCATAGTGTGGTGCTTAACCCCTTGTGCCACCAGGGAGGCCCTCAAGGATTTGCTTTTAAACTTCCTTTTTTTTTTTTTTAAAGATTTATTTATTTATTTACGCGAGCACTCGGTATAGTCAGAAGCGCAGGAGGGTGAGAGAATTCACCAGAGCCAGAGTGGGGAACAGAACAGACAGACCGACGAAATACACTGCTGAGGGGAGCAGCAGGTGCTGCAGGCGAGGTCTGTGCGCCATGTGGGACCCTCACCGCTGGCTGGGGATCGAACCGGCGCTGCAAAGTCTGCGGGCAGCTTCACAGCCCAGCGCTCAACCGCTGCGCCACAGGGGAGGCCCCAAGGATTTGTTTTTAAAGATCTATTTATTTATGCATACAAGATCTGGGGTGCAAGGCAGAGGTACAGTGGATGAGGGGATTCACCACAGACAGAGTGGGGAGCAGAATAGGCAGATCCACTGAAATACACTGCTGAGGGGAGCAGCAGGCAAGGCAGGAGAGGTCTGCTGCGCCATGTGGGTCAGCTCCCATGCCCGCTGGGGATGGAACTGGTGCTGCAGTGGCTGGCGACAGCTAGATATTACTGTCTTTAACAACCCTATGCCACCAGGGAGGCCCCTGAGGCTCAAGGATATTAAGTGATTGCCCCAAGGGCACACAGAGCGAGGATTGGGACTCAGAACCAAGATCTCTCTGTCTCACCAGACAGCTTCCCCCAGGGTGTCAGCAAAATTGGGGAACAGGACAAACGCTTCAAAGCACTTGACTCAGGTAGTGCTTGTCAGGTCTCTCTGCTGGAAAGTTCTTCTCCCCTTTGCTGGTGGAAGGAAGCCACGACACAGCCTGAGCCACAGGACCAGGGAGTTCTGTTGCCTTCCTGGAGGGTGGATGATCTCCATCAATTTGGAGTTCTTCCGCCTTGGAGATTTCTGTTTTGTCCTCTATTTATTTATGTAGTCAATCATTTATGTTTTTCATTTGTAAATAATATACTCATTGTATTTTCAGGTAAAGTGCCTTTAAATTGAAATTACAGGTCTAATTGTTTAAACTGCAAAAAAGCTCAACAAATTTAGACCATGGAATGTCCAGGAAGCCTGGAGGCACAAGGAATGTGGTGTGCTTGTTGTGCATTTCCAGATTAATAATTAGACCCACTGGTTGACAGATAGAGGCTTTCTCCTGGAAAGGTCTTGGGAGGCTGGATTACAACATGTGGAATAGATGATATGCAAACGTTTCCCACATATTGCTTAAACATACGTCTGTCCTGGTCTCGGGACTTGGCGGAGCCATGTCTCTCTCGGAGATGGAGTGGAGTCTGCCCTGCTTGTGAGGGGCTCCTCTTTGGGGGGTCTGGCCTCATTCCCAGGTGGAGCCTCCTCCTGATCCCACAGGCTGGGGTGGGGCGGGGAGCCTGGGAGCCACTTCCTTTAGGGGGTCACATTGGGCATTAGGGAGCAGTCCTGGCAGGTTTCAGAGGCTGAAGGCTTTGCAGAACGGCAGCGACCACATCCTCGGCCTCCCCTTTCCTGGTGACTGTTCTCTGCCTCTCAGGCATCCATCCTGACCCTGGCGACTGTTTCCGCGGTGGGTGTGGGACCTAAGCAGCCCCAGTGAAGGAGACTCCCTATAAATGTGCCTTCTGGAAACTTCTTTTTTTTTTTTTTAAAGATTTATTTATTTATTTATTTATACAAGCACTGGGTACAGTCAGAAGCGCAGGAGGGTGAGAGAATTCACCAGAGCCTGAGGGGAGAGCAGAGCAGGCAGACTGATGAAGTACACTGCTGAGGGGAGCAGCGGGTGGCAGGAGAGGTCTGCGCGCCATGTGAGACCCTCCTCTGGTGGCCGCGGAGCAGCCGGGGGTCAAACCGGTGTTGCAGAGGCTGCGGGCAGCTTCGCAACCCAGCGCTCAACCGCTGCACCACAGGGGAGGCCCGCTTCTGGAAACTTCTGACCTGACCTTGGTGGGACTGTGAAAAGGGGATCTCCAGCAACTCAGTCAAGATTGATCATACCCCCTGATCCCCTTCCCCCCATGATTCTGGGAATAGGATCATCAACCCTCTGGTTTTCCTGGGGCGATCCTAGTTTTAAAACTCAAAGTCTCACGTCCCAGGAAAATCCTCACTGGGGCATTCAGGAGGGCTGTTGACCCTACCAGGGAGAAAGGTTTCTTTACTTTGCTTTTTTTTTTTTTAACTTGGCATCAGTGAAAATTTCATTTTCTTAAGGTAGTTGACAGCTCTCTTGACCTCAGCACCACCTTCTAGAAGCCTCCGTACCATGAGAGCCAAGGGAGGAGACTCAAGGGTGTGGGCTGAAGCGCAAAAGAAGAAGCTGAGGCAGTGGTCCAGGCAAGCTGCTGGCACCGGTGGGAGCCACAGAGCAGAGATGAGAAAAGGCAAAGCCAGGGGCGCTGGTCCACAGGCTACTGTCTAGAACCGTCTCCATGGAGCTCGAGCATCCACTGCCATCTGATGGCTGAGACCACCTTTGAGAGACTCCTCTGGCTCCTACCCAAACAGTCGCTTTGGTCCTTTGCCCTGTGACATCCCCAACTAGTTCTGTTTCAGTTGTGACTGGATGTACCACGTGAACAACAAATCATCCTTTCTGCTATTTTAGCTGAAGAAAAAAAAAATACTAGACAAAATTGAAACTCTGTGAAAGGCTGAAGTGTTATCTTGCTCTTTATACTAGGAGACAATATTTAGTCATTCAGCAAAAACCGATTTGCCTACTTGCATGCCAGATACTGTTTTAGATCTAGAAAAATTACAAACCAGGTTCAAGGCTGCAGAGAAAGTAACAAAGCCAGAACAACTTTAAAACTAATCCAGATGCTGGTTTGTTATTTTTTAAATTGTATTATTTTATTGAGGTGACAATGTTTCATAACACTGTATATAATTCGGGGCTATAGATTCACGCTCCTTCAGATGTATGTTACCTCACCACACCCACCACCAAACACCCACAATCTTCCACGACAGTCTAGAAGGTCTCCTCCCTTTTTCACTTCCTCTCTCCCCCCTACCCCCAGTAGCTCAGTTCTGCAGCTAGATTTCTAAGATTTGTTTTGGTTTTGATTTTCTGACCCTTTGTTTTGTTTCTTTATATTTCACATGAGTGAAATCATTATTTGTCATTCTCCTTCTGATTTATTTCGCTTAGCATAGCCCTCTCCAGTTCCATCTGTGTTGTGGCAAATGGCAAGAATTTGGTTTTATAATAGCTGCATAGTATTCCATTCTATGTATATACCTCATCTTCCTGATCCACTCATCTGTCATTGGGCCCTTAGGTTGTTTCCATAACTTGGATGTTATAATTAGTGCTGCAATGAACATAGGAATGTGTATGACCCTTTGAATTAGTGTTTTTGCACGCACAGGGTATGTTCCCAGGAGTGGGATTCCTGTGTTGTATGGTAGATCCACTTTTAGTATTTTGAGAAAACTTCATGCTGTTTTCTGTAGGGGCTGGACCAGTTTATGTTCCCACCAACAGTGTGCAAACGTTCCTTTTTCCCTACAAGCTCTCCAATATTTATTGTTACTATTTGTTGTTTTTTAATATGGTCCGGTCTCACAGAAGTGAGGCCTTTATCTCATTATTGTTTTGATTTGCATTTCTCTGATGACAAGTGATGATGAACATTTTTTCATGTGCCTGTTGGCCATTTGGCATCCACCTGTAGGATATTCCTCAAATTATTCCAACTCTTCCACACTCCATATCCCTCCTTCTCAAGGAGGAAGACCCTTTGCTTTCTTAGTTTATAGGATGCATATAAAAGGATGTAGATGTTTACATATTAACATGAAGAGATGTTCTCAAACCATTGCTTAAGTGAAAAGAGCAGGCTGGGGCCTGCCTGGCGGGCAAGGGATTAGGCATCAGCACTATGAAGCTCTCCGCAGCCACTACAGCACGAGTTCGCTCCCCAGCCAGGGAGCTGATCCACATGGCGCAGCAGACCTCCCTTGTCTCCCCCTCTGCAATATATTTCAGTCAGTTGGCCTGTTCTGCTCCCCACTCTGTCTCTGGTGAATCCTCTCACTGCCCACACCTCTGGCCTGTACCCCAGTTCTTATATGCATAAATAAATAGGGCCTCCCTGGTGGCGCAGTGGTTGAGCGCTGGGTTGCGAAGCTGCCCACAGCCTCTGCAGCGCCAGTTCGATCCCCGGCCACTAGGTGAGCGACACACATGGCGCGCAGACCTCTCCTGCCGCCCGCTGCTCCCCTCAGCAGTGTACCTCGGTCCTTCTGCCTGCTCTGCTCCCCGCTCTGGCTCTGGTGAATTCTCTCACCCTCCCGCACTTCTGACTGTACCCAGTGCTTGCTTGTATAAATAAATAAATAAATCTTTAGGAAAAGGAAAAGAAAAGAAAAGAAAAGAGTAGGTTGCAGGCTGCTTTGCACTATTTGAGCTCTTTTTTATAGTAAATAATTTAGAAGCAGTCTTGCCAGGGTGACACCTCCTGCTCTGTTTAACCTCTTATCAAAGACAAGCTTTTAAAGATGCTTGTTTGGGCCTCCCCGGTGGCGCAGCGGTTGAGCGCTGGGTTGCGAAGCTGCGCGCGGCCTCTGCAGCGTCGGTTCAATCCCCAGCTTCCCTGGCCACCGGAGGAGGGTCCCACTTGGCGCACAGACCTCTCCTGCCGCCCGCTGATCCCCTCAGCAGTGTACTTCGGTCCTTCTGCCTGCTCTGCTCCCCGCTCTGGCTCTGGTGAATTCTCTTACCCTCCCGCGCTTCTGACTGTACCCAGTGTTTGTATAAATAAATAAAATAAATCTTAAAAAAAAAATAAAGATGCTTGTTTGAGTTTTCAGAGAGGAAGAAAAACAACACACAGCTTGTATTATAATATTCATAATGCTCGTAATAACATTCCACACTTTGAGCAGCTCAGCTGCATTTTACCATAAACATGAGGCGCAGAACTTGTCTGGAGATTGCTGCGGTCACAGGGAGTGTGGAGAGAACTTTCTGTTTTTTTCTGTTCTGGGAACTTAAAGTGATGCGTCTGCCTGTTTCCATGCTGAGCCTGTGTTTGTGGTTCTTCAACAGTCAAGTTGTTTTTCATGAAAAGTTTCCTGGTATGGGTTTTATAACTTTAATACCCTTTGGCCAAATTTTTGGAGCCCAGAGAGGCAGAGAGTCTGTAGGAAGGGTTTTGGCTTCCTGCAGACAAAGACTTTGGGCCACAGCCACCATGTTCTTGAGGCTTTTACCAATTTGGTGATACTGGAAGATCCCCTTGCCAGGGAGCCAGCACGTGAGGTCCCAGAGTTTGGTCAGGCTGAGCTTGTCTTGTTGCCCATTCCTGGGGGAGATACAGAAGGCGGGTTTCCTGAGAGACCCTGGGGCGATGACCTTCTAGACCTCTGATCTCAAGTCAAGGGAGACTGATTGGGTAACACCACTTGCTAGAGAGCCATTCCCTTGGGTAGTTCCTGCAGAACCTTGAACACAAGTGTTCTTTTCTCTCGCTAGCACTAGTTCTTCTTCCCTGTGGGGCAGACACGGCACCAAGACCCGGTGCCTGGCCAGGTGCTCACTGCCCCATCCTCATCATCCCCAGGGAGCATGGCACAGGGGCAGAGGAATCGCACAGCCCACCGAGCTGGCTGTGGGTCTGGCATGGGCACCCTCTCCCCTTCAGCGTCCAGTCACCCAGGCTGGGAACCACAAAAGAGGAAACACCTGTTCGTCCTGTCTTAGGGACTGGCTGCGAATTCCCCGAGATACAGAGTGAGTCACCATGGGACCATGGAGCGGATTTTACTCATCCCCCAGGAATGGATCCTTGGAAGGCTCCAGAATGACTAGCCTCAAGTGTTCTGTCTCAGGCACAGGGCATTCCCTCCTCCCCCCTGCTCCTGTCTGCAGTCACTTCCTCTCTGGACACATCCTGTTTCTGGGAGCAGGCAACTTGCCAGGCAGATCGCAGCCTCGGCTGCGGGGAGCAGACGGGCGGAGACATCCTTCCTCTAATTTCTAGTACCTAATCCCATCTTCCTTCCCAGTCAGAGATATGGATCAGCATCTCCGCTGTTCCCAGTCCCTGCACGCCAGGAAGGGAGCGTATAGAAGGAACATGTTTCCATTGGCAACTCCAACTTATTGATGGTGCTTAGAAGCCACTGCTGATCTGTCATCAGCCTCTCAGGCACAGGTGATCAGGAAGGGATCTAGAGCAGGGATCCATCCAGCCATTTAATAAAGATTTATTGAGTACTTACTATGTGCCAAACCCTTTCCTAGGTGCTAGGTTACTGGGGTAAACACAACATAAAAATCAATATCCTCACAGCAATTACATTCCACTGGGAGGGACAAGTGATAAGCAAGATAAAAAATACTAAAAATTATGCCATGTAAGATATGATAAATGTGAAGCAGAGACTACAAAGCTGGGAAAGTAAATATGAAACGTTGCCCACGGGGGACAGTATGAAACGCCAAACAAGGTGGCAGGGGAAGTCCTTGTTGGGAAAGGGAATTTTGGGTAAAGACAAAGGAGGCAAGAGAGCAAGCAATGGGGAAGAGTTGTCAAGGCAGAAAGAATAGCAAGTGCAAAGGCCCTGAGGTGGGAGCATGTCTGGACTGTGAACTGGAGAAAGGCCAGTGTCCCTGGGGTGGAATGATCAGGGGAAAGTCAAAAGAGTTAAAGTCAGAGAGGTTAAAAGGACCATATCCTGCTGCAACTTGTGAGTGGTAGTGTGGACACTGGTTTGCACCATTGCTAGGGGAAGCCACAGTGGGTTTAACTAGAGAAGTGACAGTTTATGTTTCAACAGGATCTCTGGGGAAGTACTCGGAGAGTAGCCTGAAGAGGGTGAGGACAGCGAATGGAAGCTGGAGGTCACTTAGGAGGGACCTGCACCAGCCTAGGGGAGAGCTCACAGTGGCTTGGTAGTGGCAGGGGGCATGGTAGGCAGTGATTCTGGAATATTCTTAGATAGAGCTCTCAAGCTCAGTTGATAGACAGGATATGGGGGTAGGATGAGAAAATACGAGACAAAGATAACACCAGTATTTTCAGCCCAAGTAGATAAATGGAAGATGAAAAGGAACTTTTAGAGGGAGCTGGCCTGAGGCAGCTGGTTTTGCTGTCTGGTTTTGTTCCTAGAATTTTTTTTTTAAGATTTATTTATTTATTTATACATATAAGTACTGGGATGTAGGCCCGAGGGGTGTAGGCCAGAAACAGAGTGGGGTACAGAACAGGCAGATTGACTGAAATACACTGCTGAGGGGAGCCGCGGGCGAATCAGGAGAGGTCTGCTGTGCCATGTGGGTAGCTCCCTGGCCAGGGATCGAACCCATGCTGCACTGGCTGCGGATGGCTTCATAGGTTGCATCTTAACCCCTTGTGTCACCAGGGAGGCCCCCCACCAGGAGAATACTTTTTTTTGATTCATCATTGTGTGTCCAGTGCTTGAATTGGAACCTGGCACACCACACAGGTGGTGAATGAATGACAAAACTAGCAGCAAATATGACAGACGTGTTTTCTGCCATGGTGGAGAAGAGCATGCTTAGATCTTTAAAAAAAGTTTGAAGAGTCTAGCTAGCTCTGAGGTAGGGCTTGTATTTCATTGTGTCTAGGATGGGGACTGAGCTACAGAGAAGATTTTCAATATATAATGGTTATAGTCTGGGCTCAGAAGCTCTCTCAAAGAATGAGATGACTAACTGATGGAATATTTTTAGCTCTGTCTGGGTTCCCAGCCATAGCAAAGAGCCTGGATTCATGCCCATCAGTCAGTTCTGAAAATCAGGTGTGTGTGTCCCTCTTGAGTAGATGTCTCTGCTGACATCATCAGTTCACCGGAGGTCACTAAACTGTGGCACATTTCTACATCTTGACAAGCGCATTGTATTCTGAGCATCAACATGGGAGCATTAGGTCTCCCGGCATGGAGATGGGACATGTCTTGATAAGTAGGTGCAAGAGAGGGCAGCGAGTGGTACTAGATCAGAGTTAAGACAGGACTAGGAGGAACAGGGGTTCTGGGTGGGTGGGGACCAAGAAGAACATGTCACTGGTGTTAGAGGAAGTAGCTGCCCAAGAACGTGCCTGGGCGGGCGTCCCGGCTGAGAGTCTCACACCCATTGACGCCTTCACAGTTGGCCAGGCTACCCTGTTCTTACAGTGACGCGAGCCACTGCACAAGCCAGCATGAGGCTGCACCTGCAGCAGCCCTGCTATAGAGCCCCGTGCCTGATGCAGGAGAGGATCCCAGGACCTAAAGGGTTACATGCCTGGTAATAACCTCCTCCTTTCTGTTGGGTCTTTTATCCCACCAGTTCACATACCTTCTCAAGCAGTAATTATCCCCGCAGCCCCGAGTGGAAGCTAGAAATGTAAAACACAGTGTTCCTTGTTCAGTTGGGAGAAGAGAGGCTTGAACTCTTCTAAGTGTCTTGGCTCCAGGGCACACACAGTGAGTCAGCAATGTCTCCCAGGAGGGGAGTCTGGAGTCCTGTCCACAAGTGACATGTTTTACTTTAATCACCACCCCACCCAGCACCTTCTGGTCGCTTCCTTCCAGCTCTGTGGTGTCTGTTACCACTCCTCCACCCGCTCGCTCACTCCCAAAAACGTGCTGGAATTTTTCAACCATGAGATCTTTTTCTTCCTTTCTTTTCTTGTATTTGTTTTTGTGGATTTGTCATCTTTTTATTTCTTTGCTAGCATTTTAGAGAGGCGGAGGAGAGCCATCTGCCATTATTAAAAAATAAAAATTTGAAAACTGTACTGATACAGCTGCTTTACGGAAAATTCTGGGGAGAAACTCTTGCCTCTCATCCCAACAAAACCACTATTATCCGTCCTGGTGTATGGCTCATGTGATTCTTGGCTATGCATATTTTCAGAATGTGATCATATTCTTGGTTTGCATAAAGTTTGTATTCCTCCTTTTTGATTTGCATCAGAAGCAATTTCTCTAAGTTTTGGCATAATCTTTGTAATCCTTGTTGTAAAGGCTGGACAGTATTCCATCAGGGAGATATAAGAGAATATGCTTTCATCAGAATTCTATTGTAGGTCTGTTACTAAATATTTAAGGTGTTCCTCGTATTGACTCATATGTGTGTCCTGGGGTAGGGAGTGACTACACCCAGTAATTTTTTAACTAGAGAAAGCTGTCTGAATGTTGCCATTGAAATTTAATGTGTGATAAAGGTGTATACATTAATGAGAAAAAAAGATAATTTTAAAAAATAGTGTTGGGAACGTGGGAGAAACTTGGATTCTTATCTTTCACTAGGATAAATTCCAAATGTACTAAATATTTCAATGTCAAAACAACTATAAATGTACTTGAAAAATCCATTGGAGAATTTTTGGGATTATTTCATAAATGGAATTCTATCCAAGAATTCATCAAATAAAAAAATGGATAAATATGATTATATTAAAATCTAATTTCTTCATGGCAGAAACCACTAGATATGCAGTCAAAAGACAAATGTAAGCTTGGAAATACGTTTTCACTTTCAAATACAGGAAGGACTAATTTCTCTAATAAATAAAGAATTCCTACAAATTGTTAAGGAAACACGCCAATAACCTAGTGAATAAATGGGCAAAGACTACACTCAGACAATTCACAAGGAAGGAAACACAAACCATTCATGAACATATGAAAAAAAGTTACTTTCTTTCATAGTAAGAGAAATTTGTTTGAAAACTACTTGGATAGAACCAGTTTTTATCTCCTAGATTGACAAAAAAGACAAGGGCAGCTTATCTCAGTGGTTAGGAGACTGAATTCTGGCCAAGCCGACCTAAGCTAGGCTCCCTGCTCTACTGCCTATGACTTAGGTGAGTTACTAAACTTCATTGCAGAGGAAATCGGTTATACCTACTGAATTAAAAGAATACACAACCTTCAGCTTGCCATTTCACTCATCTTGAGTAATGATGCCCCTTGCCTGTTGATTGAGGAATAGCCTCCAAAGCCTAGGGAGAGAAAGGGTGATTACAAAAGAAAAAATTATGGAATTAACTATAATTATGGAATTAACTATATAAAATTATGGAATTAACTATATAAAATTTTTTTTTGACTTACACAGATCCAAGAAAAATGGACGCAAAAGTAAAAGAAACAGCCTGCATGCTGTTCCATGATATGATTAGGAAAATTTTAATATATATATACATACATATTTTAAAAAGATTTATTTTTATTTATTTATGCATACAAGAACTGGAGTCTAAGCCAGAGGGGTGGGGGTGGGGGTGAGAGCATTCACCAGAGACAGAGCAGGGAGCAGAACAGGCTGATCCACTGAAATACACTGCTGAGGGGAGCAGCGGGAGAGACAGGAGAGGTCTGCCCTGCCATGTGGGTCGGCTCCCTGGCCAGGGATCGAACTCGAGCTGCAGTGGCTGCAGATAGCTTCATAGTGCTGAGACTTAGCTCCTGACACCAAGGAGGCCCGGCCAGTGTATCTTCTGCCAACTCAAACTACTCCAGACACCTGCTGTCATCAGGTCTATCTCAGAATTCCACCCTAGCTCCTGGTCACGGCTCCTGCCTGTGAAACAACATGGAACAAGTTTAATTCACCCGAACCTGACAGCTGTGATGTCCCTCTGGGTTTTCCTCATTAGCTTCCCTGCATGTTCACATGGGACATGATTTGAAGGTCCCTCGGCCTCGCGATTCCTTTCCCCCTTGTTCCTTTTACAGAGCAGCACCAGAACTGAGAGTATTGCTTGTCTGAGGGCTGACAGCTGCGTGTGGGGATGTTGTTGTCCCCTCCCCCTGGGATCCTGCTATGTATTCAGTTGAGGGGCCCACAGCATTGGAGTGACTGACTCGTGGGGAGCCATGTAAGCTTGAGTCGTCCCCAACAGGGGCTGATCCTGATTCACGTCCCTCTCCATTTCTTCTTGAACAAATCTTTGGACTCAAGTAACCCAAGGGGCTCCCTGTTAAGTTCCAGTTTTCTCACTTTAATTTGCACAGCAGTGTCTCTGTCTCAGAGAGGTGTTGTGACCACAGGAAGGGGGCGGTGTTGTGTCAGGGATCCCACCGCTGTGGAGGGACCTTGGCCCGAAAGGCGTCTCTAGTAATTGCATGTTACACCCTTATCAGCTGCATCCAGGAATCCTGCTACTGACATTCAGACATTTCTGAAGAAGGAATCTATAGCAGTTGATGATAATGCAGCTTTTATATTTAGTTTATGGAAGTGACTTTTCTCCTGTGTAAGCAAGCATTTTCCTTCCCTTGCCCATTTATAATATGTAATATGTAAAAGCATATGTAATGTGATTTTCATTTATGCTCTTTGTGGAAAATTTAGAAAACATCAAAGTTAAAGAGGAAAATGAAAATTCCCTGTAATGCTGTTACCTAATGACAACTGTTGTTGACATTTGGTATATTTCATTCTTTCTTATTTGCATATTTTCATATTGCTAAAACCAGGGCTGTAACTGTTTCATTACATGAGCAATATTCATTACAGAAAAAAGTGAAAAATACCAATATATGAAAAAAGAGAAATAAAATCCCCATTATCTAAAAATAACCTCTAGTTACATTTTGATGCTTCTTTTAAGATGTTTACATCTGTAGCTATATATTTTTTAAAATTTATTTATTCATACATAAAAGAACTGGGGTACAGGCCAGAGGTGCGGGGGGTGAGAGGATTCACCAGAGACAGAGTGGGGAACAGAACAGGCAGATTGACCGAAGTACACTGCTGAGGGGAGCAACGGGCGAGCCAGGAGACGTCTGCTGCGTCATGTGTGTAGCTCCCTGGCCGGGGATCAAACTTGTGCTGCAGCGACTGTGGATGGCTTCATAGGTTGTGTCTTAACCCCTTGCACCACCAGGGAGGCCCTGTATCTATATTTTTTATTGGGAAATAGGGTTTATACAGTAACACAATGTTATGAGTTTTTTTTCACCTGATAGCATGTTGGAAGCATGTTCCCAGGTCAAGAAATATACATGTCGGGGCCTCCCCGGTGGCGCAGCGGTTGAGCGCTGGGTTGCGAAACTGCGCGCGGCCTGCGGCGCCAGTTCGATCCCCGGCTGCTCCCCGGCCACCGGAGGAGGGTCCCACATGGCGCGCAGACCTCTCCTGCTGCCCGCTGCTCCCCTCAGCAGTGTACTTCGGTCCTTCTGCCTGCTCTGCTCCCCGCTCTGGCTCTGGTGAATTCTCTCACCCTCCCGCGCTTCTGACTGTACCCAGTGCATGTATAAACAAAACAAACAAACAAACCAGCAAACAAATAAATAAAGCATGCCTAAAAAAAAAAAAAAAAAAAAAAAGAAATATACATGTCAACAATATGCACATATTATGTATGCACTATATTTGATGTAATAAACAATTATTATTATTATTTTTTAATTTTCTAGAGGCATGTCTTATTTATTTATTATTTGTTTGTTTGTTTTTTGGTTTATACATGCACTGGGTACAGTCAGAAGCGCGGGGGGGGTGAGAGAATTCACCAGAGCCAGAGCAGGGAGCAGAGCAGGCAGAAGGACCGAAGTACACTGCTGAGGGGAGCAGCGGGCGGCAGGAGAGGTCTGCGCGCCATGTGGGACCCTCCTCTGGTGGCCGGGGAGCAGCCGGGGATCGAACCGGCACCGCAGAGGCCGTGGGTAGCTTCGCAACCCAGCGCTCAACCGCTGCGCCACCGGGGAGGCCCCAAACAATTATTTTTAATGATTGCATGTCTTATAGTATGAATTACTGTAGTTTATTTAATCATTTATGGCTAGCTATTACTATAGCTTAAAATTCTTGCTGGAATACAAACTTTTTATTTGAAACAGACTCACTTCTTGGGTTATGCTTCTTAACCTCTTTGTTTACACATACCACTTGAGAATCTGAATTCAATGTGCTTGAACATTTTTAAACAACATTACGACAAATATGCATGTCAATATATTAATATAGTTTACCTCCTTTCATTTTAATGGCCCATATGAGAGTCTATTAGTTGAATAGATTTATGGATTGCTTAATTATAGCATAATCACAAATGGCACTTCAGAAATGGCTGTTTTCAAGAAGAAAATTGTCCTCCCTGGTGGCGCAAGGGGTTAAGACACCAATCACTGCAGCACGAGTTCCATGCCCCACCAGGGAGCTGCCCACATGGCACAGCAGACCTCTCCTGGCTCGCCTGCTACTCCCCTCAGCAGTGTATTTCAGTCAGTCTGCCTGTTCTATTCCCCACTGTGTCTCTGGTGAAAACTCTCACCACCCCCCACCTCTGTCCTATACCCCAGTTCTTGTATGCATAAATAAATAAATCTTAAAAAAATTTGAACAACTTTATGACAAAGATGCATGTCAATATAAATATATATATTTTAAAGATTTATTTATTTATTTATTTAACATAGTTTTACCTCCTTGCATTTTAATGGCCCATATGACAGTCTATCAGTTGAATAGATTTATGGATTGCTTAATTATAGTATAATCACAAATGGCACTTCAGAAATGGCTGTTTTCAAAAAGAAAATTGCCAGTGAACAGTACAGTAATGTGTTTTTATTTTCTGTATTTTCTATATTCATATCCATGAGTATTTTCTATTTTTTTCTGTGTCCATGTCTCTCCTCAAGCCAATAAAAGCTGAGATAGCTCAAGTCAATAATGCCTTCTCATTTCAGACCCTCTGGGTAGGCAGAGTTCAGCCTGATTTACCCCCAGTTCTCTAGTGTCTTCTGCATAACTGTGTAGGAAAGGAGTCTCGCCTCAAGCTTCTCCCTGGTTCAATCCCTTCTTATGGCTTTGATTCTATGGAAAATGATTTTAGAGAACATTTAGCAAACTTACCCTGTGTGTTTTCACATTGTGAGGACTTACTCTATAAGAATATTATTCCACCTGTATTTAGGGAAAGTTGCTTGTTTTGGCAATCCTTCCTTTGTTTTAAGAATTCACATGAGGAGGCCTTCCTGGTGGTGCAAGGGGTTAAGATGCAGCACTATGACTCTATTGGCAGCCACTGTAGCACAAGTTCAATCCCCAGCCAGCCAGGTAGCTGACCCACATGGCACAGCAGACCTCTCCTGTCTTGCCTGCTGCTCCTCCCAGCAGTGTATTTCAATCGATCCGCCTGTTCTGTTCCCCACTCTCTCTGGTGAATCCTTTCAATCCTACACTTCTGGCCTGTACCCCAGTTCTTGCATGCATAAATAAATAAATCTTTAAAAAAATTTAAAAAAAAGAATTCACATGAGCCAAATTCCACTTTCAGAAATGTTGTGGGCCATGTTTCATGCTGTGTAAGTTCATGCCTAGAGACTCTAAATATCTGAATGGGTTCATCAGATGAAATAGAACTTACTGTGCTCACTGTCTCAGCTTAGAAATGAATTACAGGATGCTTTAAATGCCTCAATACAGTCATAGATTTAAACTGCTAGTGATAGCAGTGAATGAATTAATAAAAAAAGACATATCAATATTTTCATATCAGGTGGATTAGACCCTATGCTTTATCATTTTGCAAATAAAAAATTCTGATCCTGGACCCCCTGGTGTTGCAGGGGTTAAAGTCTTAGCGCTATGAAGCTATCTCCAGCCACTGCAGCATTAGTTCAATCCCCAGCCAGGGAATTGGCCACATTGCACAGCAGACCTCTCCTGTCTTGTCTGCTGCTCCCCTCAGCAGTGTATTTCAGTGGATTTGCCTGTTCTGCTCACCACTCTGTCTCTGGTGAATCCTCTCACCCCACTCACCACTGACCTAGACCCCAGTTCTTGTATACATAAATACTACACTTGATCTTAGCCAAAAGGCTGAGAAGTGATCTCTTATATACATAAATAAATAAAATAAAATTTAAAAAATTCTGATATTGAGAAGAAATCCTCTTGGCCCCTCTAAAGATTACACATGTCATTTTGAAAGATATTTTTCTTCTTTATAAGCTATTTTTTTGCTTGTTTTTAAAATGAGGTAACATTGGTTTTATAACACCGTATATGATTCAGAGGTACAAATTCACACCTCTTCAGCCAAGGTAACCATAGTCTCTGAAGGATGTTTTTAAAGACAGCAACTTGAAAATTAGGTAAGAATTTCTTTCATTTCAAGTTTGACAGGGTTTGGCACAATATTTGTTGAATGAATGCATAGCTTATATATACTTTAGCAGCATAGTAGAAAATATGACTCTGGTCTTTTGATTACCATATGGACTATGTTTTGCAAGGGATAGCAATTGGGTATAGGTGTGGCAGACCTCTCCTGTCTCACCTGCTGCTCCCCTCAGCAGTGTCTTTGGCCTGTCTGCCTGTTCTGCTTCCCGCTCTGTCTCTGGTGAATTCTCTCACCCTCCTGCGCCTCTGACCTGTACCCCAGTTCTTGTATAAATAAATAAAATCTTTTTTAAAAAATGGGTATAATTTTGTCTTTGGGTTTAAATATTTGGTTTTCAGATTCTCTCCTTATGAATCTTTATCCCAGTCTCAGTCCACTGACCATGGATTCTAGCTGACCCAATTCATTCTAACTCTGTACTAAATCATGTCTCACTACTTGGCATCATCTGTCAGCTCTGGTGAGTGCTTGTTTTCTGGGAGTATAGGTGAGGTTGGCCAAAGCTAACCTATTGAATACACCCTGACCTAAAAACATGGGAATGAAGCAGTGTTATTGCATGAACATGTTGTAGCATCAATTTTTATTTATTTATTTTCTTTTTTATAAATTATTTTATTTTATATAATTCTTACATCATTTTTCATTTTTGTACAATGTATGCATTTTCATTTTGGTTATATTCCCCATACAATTCCCACCCCCCCTTATTCTGACCCTAATTCCTCTTCTCCCCCCTCCACCCCCCCCCCCCTGTAATGTGTCTCTGGTCTATAGTTGCTTGTTATTTTGATTTTTACTTTATTTCAATTAGTCTTTTTCCTGGTAGCATCGATTTTTATGAGGGATGAGAAAAGAAAGTCACTTCAGTTAAGTCTCTAATCAAAAAGCAACTATTCTTAGATCCAAGAAAGGACTCAGGAGGCCTTCCATGGTTCCATTCTCCTCAGCACTCTGCCCAGGCTCCACGTGAACAAGTACAAGCTCGTTTGCTGGAGGATGAGAGACCACGTGGAGCAAAGGCAAGCCATCCCACTGGAGGCCATCTTAGATCAGCCATTCCCCCCCTTGATGTGCCAGCTAACTGGCAGGTGACCAAAATTGCATAAGTGAGTCTGAGACCAGAAGCCCAGCTCAAATTACTGACCCATGTAATTGGGAGCTAAATAAATTATTGTGGTTTTACATACTGAATTATGGGGTTGTGGGTTAACTACGAAAGTTAAGTAGTACACCATGTTAGGGAGGTCTGGTCCCTACTTGGTTTAATAACTGGCTCAATTTACTTGATTTTGAGAAAACTTTGGAGCGCTCCTGTTTTTCCCTAACATCCTCAGCCCTACCACAGCACTTTGGTGTAGTGAATGAGGTCTTGGTACTGTAGTTACAGACCCGAACCTGAACTTATTCTCTTCTACTTATTAGTTGTGTGACTGTAGGCAAGTCCTTCTTCCCTCTGCATTTTATTTTCCTATCTGTACTTTATGAAAAATAATGTCATTTAGCAATATTGCTTGTGGTTGTTTATCTAATATCCTGGGCCTTATACTTCCTAATAGAAACCTGATTTTCATTCAGTTCTTTGTACATCCCTAACCTGTATATCTATGCATCCTCTACATTGTTGTCTGCATTCTCTACATAGCCTTGATCAGTTAGTGATTCTTGATTAGTCCCAACTGATCTCGGAAATTCTCTTCTCCTTACCAATGAGACATGATGGATAATATGCTGGTATCAAAGAATATCTAGGAAAGATTTCTTCACTCCAAAGAAGACAGAGGAAGATATGATCATCTCTTTCTTCTTCTTCTTTTTTTGATTGATTTATTTATACATACAAGAACTGGGGTATAGGCCAGAGGTGCAGGAGGTGAGAGGATTTACCAGAGTCAGAGTGTGGAGCAGAACAGGTGGTTCGACTGAAATACACTGCTGAGGGGAGCAGCGGGAGAGATAGAAGTCTGCTGTGCCATGTGGGTCAGGTCCCTGCCTGGGGATTGAACTCGTGCTACAGTAGCTGGGGTTTGCTTCATAGTGCTGATGCTTAACCCCTTGCACCACCAGGGAGGCCCCCTCCCTTTCTTCTTTGAAGATTGCTTGTTCTGCACACAAGGCCTGGAACTATAGTGGCCATCTTGTGTTTATGGAGGATGTTGCTTGAAGGCAAAGCTAAAGCCCCAAGGAAGGCAGAGGCATGAGATGGAAAAAACCTGGGTCCTTGGACATATCCTAAACCACTAAAACTCCAATCATAGGATCAATCCTATCTTAGAGCTGCTTTTTATATGAGATAATACATCTTTATCATTTATATCTGCTTGAATCACGTTGTCTATTCCTTGTTAAGCTAAGTACCTATCCTAAAAGATAAATCCCTTAGCATAGTATCTAGCACATAGTAGCCCCCAATAAATATTAGCTCTTGTTATAGCTGCATTTGCTTTTTTCTCAGCTATTGAATGTCTTCAGATTTCACAGTAAAGTGGAAAAACACTTTACTTGAGCCTACTGACACACCAAGTATGGTACTGCTTTTTTCACTTCTTATGGTTCCAGATCTAGACCAGGGGTTGGAACTATTTAATGGACCAGATCTAGCCCATTGCTTACTTTGTAAATAAAGTTTTTTATTTAAAGATTTATTTATTTATGCATACAAGAGCTGGGGAACAGGCCAGGGGTGTGGGGAGGGCAGCGAGAGGATTCACCAGAGACAAAGTGGGGAGCAGAGCAGGCAGACAGACTGAAATATACTGCTGAGGGGAGCAGCTGGTGAGTCAGGAGAGTCTGCTGCGCCATGTGGGTAGCTCCCTGGCCGGGGATCAAACTCGTGCTGCAGTGGCTGTGGATAGCTTCATAGGTTGCATCTTAACCCCGGGGAAACCCCTGTAAATAAAGTTTTATTAGAACACAGCTACATCCATTCTTCTGTGACTGCTTCTATAGTACCACCCCAGAGTTGAGTATTACAATGGAGACCCCATGGTCTATGAACCCCAAAATACTTACTCTCTGGCTCTTTACAGATAAAGTTTGCCAGTCCATGTTCTGAAGCCAATTCTTCACCTCCTCAGTGAGGATTCACATGGAGACCCAGCTGACAATGCAGACTGCAGCGTCCATTTCAGCAGTTCTTCACTGGATGTATTAGGATTTTTGTGGTTAAGTGACTGAAAATTTAGGAATGGCTATATCCAGGGTCTCAGATGGGACAAGCAGGATCAGATTGTACTGCCTTTATCTCTTGGTCCCTCTTCCTCTGTGTCGACTCCAATCTCAGACACTGTTGACAACTGAAGACCATGATATGGCCCTGCATTGCCTGTCCTAGTGTGTCCAGTTGGAAGGACAAACTTTGTCTCAGATTTTCATTAAAATTTTGAAGAATCACTGTGACTTGACCTAAGCTTTGAAAATGTACTCCAGAGCTTAACAGAATATTCCCTTTTAACCCTTTCTATTTTATATTTTTGCCCTTTCTATTTTATGTTTTTGGCTATCTGTCTTGTTGATTGTCTTCCTCTACTAGATTATAAGAACAGTGGTCAGCAGCTGGTATATGCATAGTCAAATCACTTTGAATGAATGAATATGCATTTATTTAAAAATTGGAATTGGGATCACCCCTGATAGGTTTTTTGTTCTCTGCTTCCTAAAAGTTTATGCTTTTATTCACAAATATTCCTTCATGTCACAACTGTTTAGATTGGATTCTAAAGGCAATAGGCAGTCATTGAAGGTTTTTAAACAATGGTTGACATTGACCCACTGGTTAATGAGCCATGTTGATCTCATTCTGGCCCATATTCTCTGCATTACCCATAAAGACTGCATCATACAAATATTTCCACGTCTCCTCCCATCTTGCCCTTAGAGAATCGTGTTGTAGCTACTACAGTTCTTATTTTGAAGATGATTGGATATGACTTTTTTCTGAGTTTGTCATGTTGCTCAGTTGTCCAAAGTAGTTGCTTTTGAGTGATGCGTCTGCTCCCTTTCCCCGGGGGCTGGGACTGCTACCTCATCTTGAAAAGATGTGTTGCTTCACAATATCAGCTTACAGCAAGACATGCACAGATAACTTTCAAACATTTCATTGTAATACTTCCATGCTTAAATCATCAAATTGGCTTTGGAAAATATGCAATCTCTTCAAATTACATTCTTTTTAAACTCGCAGTTCACAATATAATAGGCCAGTCTGTTTACTGTAGGCATTTGAAAGGGATATATAGAAATGGCCTACATTTACAGGATTTCCTATTTTTTTTAAAGCACAATGTGGTAAATGCAACAAATAATAAAAAGTAGCTATGCAGTGAGCCTTGCCTGTGTATTAGGTAGTTGGTTGTGGAAGGAACTTAGATGTGTTTGTTCCTAAATTTCCTGTTACAAAGTATCACAAACTGGGTAGCTGAAACAAGAGAAATTTCTCTTGCACCATTCTGAAAGTTGGAAGTCCAAAATCAAGGTGTCGGCAAGGCGATGCTTCCTCTGACACTCTGGGTGGAATCCTGCCTTGCCTCTTCCCAGCTTCTGGTGGTGGCCAGCAATCCTTGGATTTCCTTGGCTTGCAGCTGTGTTGCCCCAAATGCTGCCTCTGTCCTCACATGACATTCCTCCTGTGTGTCTTTGTCTTCACATGATATTCTCTTCTTCTGATAAGGATAACAGTCATTTTGAGTTAGGACCCACCCTAATGTCCTCATCTTAACTTGTTTATATCAGGAAAGGCCCTATTTCCAAATAAGGTCACATTCACAGGTTTTGGGGGTAGGTGGGTGGACTTTAGGATTTTGACATATTTGGGGGGCAATTCAACCCATAGAAGATGTCATCTAGTCCACCTCTCTACTGGACAAATCAATCTGTTGTACACAATTTATTTAATCTGAAAACTTAGGCACAAAGCCATGATAGTCAATTTAAGTTAAAATCAGGTAGATGGGGAGGGACAGGAAGAGAGCCCTGGCACCGTATCTCCCTATTCTCAAGAGGGTGACATAGTTGTTGAACTGACCCAGCTATGGAAATTGGTTGGAGAGCTGGATGGGTAACAGATAATCTAAAGAGGGATGCAGGGGCCTCCCTGGTGGCACAAGGGGTTAAGTTTCAGCACTATGAAGCAATCTGCAGCCAGGAGCTGACCCACATGGTACAGCAGACCTCTCCTGTCTTGCCCGCTGCTACCTTCAGCAGTGCATTTCAGTCAATCCACCTGTTCTGCTCCCAACTCTGGTGCATGTCTCTGGTGCATCCACTCACCCTTCTGCATCTCTGGCCTACACCCTGGCTCTTGTATGCATAACCAAATAAATCTTTAAAAAAAAAAAAAAGAGTGATGAGGGAAGGTCTGGTGCTGGGCAGAGCTCAGAGCCCACCGCTGCAGAATCTAGCTGGTTGCAAATTTTGGAGGTAGGTGGTCATCATCACCCTCTAGACCACCTCTGTTGAACAGAAGTATAATGCAAGTCACAATTGTAATTTCAAAAATTTTAGTAGTCATGTTTAAAAAAAAGTAAAAAGATATGGGGAAATTAACTTTAATACTATATTTAACCCAACATACCCAAATAGTATTATTTCAACATGCCATCAGTATGAAAAATAGTAATGATGTTTTGGTTTCAAAATTCATTGTGCAATTTTTACTTGTCATCCATCACTAACTATATTTCAAAAGTACAATAGTCCTATGTATTAGACTCCTCTAGTTTCTAAAAGTGCTGCTCATGGGTGGTAGGATCCATGCCACAGGCTGAGAGCAGGTGACTCCATTCTCAGGGAGAACACGGGCTGGAGCAAGGCAGGCAATCCAGAGCGCTTGGGGAAGAGCTTAGAGTGGCCGGAAGAAGAAAAGGTGTTCCAAGTGGGAGCAAAGTGAATGCACCAGGGCCCACCTGGACTTCCTGGAGAAGTAGGGGCGTGGCTATTCCGCAGCGAGATCCCTTGGAAACCAATTGTAAGAAATACATCTGGACCAGGAGTATTGGAAGGGAATCTTCAGACAAACACTGTCTTTGTCTCTTTCTTTTTTTTTTTTTTTTTTTTTTTTTTTTTTTTTTTTTTATAAGGCATGCTTTATTTATTTGTTTGCTGGTTTGTTTGTTTGTTTTGTTTATACATGCACTGGGTACAGTCAGAAGCGCGGGAGGGTGAGAGAATTCACCAGAGCCAGAGCGGGGAGCAGAGCAGGTAGAAGGACCGAAGTACACTGCTGAGGGGAGCAGCGGGCGGCAGGAGAGGTCTGCGCGCCATGTGGGACCCTCCTCCGGTGGCCGGGGAGCAGCCAGGGATCGAACCGGCGCCACAGAGGCCGCGGGCAGCTTCGCAACCCAGCGCTCAACCACTGCGCCACCGGGGAGGCCCTGTCTTTGTCTCTTTCTCTAGAGTTAGGAAACCTCTTCTCTACTTCTCTCTGTTGGTCTCATTCTATGGATGCATAACCTCTTATTAATTGGCCGTGTTTTACCTTAAAAGGTACAATTCTAGTTGCTAATTCTAGGACCACTCAACTCAGCTGCCCTTCCTTAATTCAGTCTCCTAGTATTCCATTTCCTGTTCCCAAGCAAGAAACCCTGATGGGCATAGTGGTCAGCCACCTACTTTTGGCTGTCAGCTGAGGTCAAACTCACCAAGTTTACTCAAGTTCACGCAGGTCCATCCCTGCTGTAAGGCAGTGGTTCTCAAAGAGGGTTCTCCCCACCAGCAGCATTTGGAATGCAAATTCATCTACCTCAGCCCAACGGATTATATCAGTGTTTCTGGGGTTGGAGTTTAGGAC
This sequence comes from Talpa occidentalis, assembly GCF_014898055.3. Lineage (NCBI taxonomy): Eukaryota > Metazoa > Chordata > Mammalia > Eulipotyphla > Talpidae > Talpa > Talpa occidentalis. The sequence continues at coordinate 125,497,339 of NW_023605083.1, read as the reverse complement.
ACTGTGTTAGAGCAATAGATGAGGGTAGATTTTCTGAGAAGAGGGCATGGATAGGGACTACTGTTTTAGTACACCAAGGCAGAGGCTACGAAGCAAGTGGCATGAGCAAGAGCTAAGGCCTATGGCAGGGCTATCTAGACCTGGAAAGACGCAGGTCCAGGATGCAAGCTCAGCTTCCACCTCTGCAGACCAGGTTTGCTGGGAGGGGATCTCAGAGAACAGCTTAGAATGTGACCGATTCCTAAATCCAGTGAGGATAGGACTGTATAGAAGGGCTTTTAGGGAACCCAACTTTGATGACCTCTCTGTAGACGCAGAGAGAAAATGAGTGGTAATGGGGGAGGAAGATCAGGGTGATGATAATGGGAAGTCCATGTGGCTGTGCCTGGCTGCTTTAGCTGATTTGGAGGAAGCTAGAACTAAATATGAAATTAAATTAAATTGAACTAATCACATTTTACATATTAAAGAAAGTTGAATTTTAAGCAGTGCTATTAACTGCTGAGTGTCTGACGCTTGCTTTTTTCCCATGGTACATAAACTGTATTAAATTTAAAATTTAAACGACAAAAATAGCTTCACAGGAGTACCATTATTAACATAACCTTACCTCAGACGGATTTTTTTATTACTGGAGACAACTCTCCTATGTAAAAAAAAATATTAATGGCTGGAACAGAAGAAAAATACCAACTACAGATGGTAAGCATTTTCTTGCAAAGTCACATCAAATTTAACATTAGCCTTGGAAAACAGAAACATGTTTTAAACAAAAGGTTTTATATATTCTTATAACCATGTGTAGATTTTCACCTTTGGTCTAGGATACCATCATAAAGAATGCAACTTTAAGTAATTAGTAAATTAATGAAAATGCCAAAAACTTTGGTTCAGAATGCTTTCTAATGAATTGTTGTCGCAGTATTTTCATTGGAAGATTCTATTAAGAAGCATTTATGGAAAAATGTTGCTGGTATGAGATTGGTTGCCTTACCATATTTGAGACAGAGGCCTGAAACTATGATTTGACAAAAGGTGCACAATTCTACAGAGAGCAAATTAGAAGCCATCAGGGAATAAATAGGTTTTGAAAAGATTTTCTGCAATTCCCATACCCATTAGGTACAATTTACACCAGAAGTGGTGGATTTCTAGGGAAAAAGAAAAGGGTGAAGGCTTCCCTGGTGGCACAAGGGGTTGAGTTTCAGCACTATGAAGCTATCTGCAGCTACTGCAGCACGAGTTCGATCCCTGGCCAGGGAGGTGACCCACGTGGCGCAGCAGACCTCTCCTGTCCCCCGCTGCTCCCCTCAGCAGTGTATCTCAGTTGATCTGACTGTTCTGCTCCCCACTCTGTCTCTGGTGAATTCTCTCACCCTCCCCCCACCTCTGGCCTGTACCCCAGCTCTTGTATGCACAAATAAATAAATATTTATTTTATTTTATTTTTAAAAAAGATTTATTTATACAAGCACTGGGTACAGTCAGAAGCGCGGGAGGGTGAGAGAATTCACCAGAGCCAGAGTGGGGAGCAGAACAGGCAGACCGAGGAAATACACTGCTGAGGGGAGCAGCAGGTGCGGCAGGAGAGGTCTGTGCGTCATGTGGGACCCTCGCCGGCCACCCGGGATGAACCGGCGCTGCAGAGGCTGCGGGCACCTTCGCAGCCCAGCGCTCAACCGCTGAGCCACTGGGGAGGCCCTGAATAAATAGAAAGGAAGGAAGGAAGGAAGGAAGGAAGGAAGGAAGGAAGGAAGGAAGGAAGGAAGGAAGGAAGGAAGGAAGGAAGGAAGGAAATGATGAGTTCCTTTGGAATCATTATTCCTCCCTTTGTTCTCAAAAATATATCTAAAAGTATTGCAAGATGAAGTAAAGCTATGAATCTAATGCTGGAATTTAATCTAGTGAAATTTCAGCTCTCCTTAACAGCATGAATGGGTTTAAGTTTATTCTTATCTGAATCTTTCATTTTAAACAATGGAATTTAAACTTACACACAGGCAAGCCTAAACAGAATCCTCCTGTATATATTATGCATGTATGCATTTTTCTGCCCTGTCACATATTTGAATGTACAGCTCAAACTTCACAACAGGCAGTTTCCCCAGCTCCCTGCTTATGTTCTGAAACCCTAATTTCTATGACCTAATGCAGAGCTACCAATTATGTTAGTGGGTGGTTAGGAACAAAGTGTGTATGAATATATCAGTTTGTTATGTTTTATTACCATTCTCCATCCAGTGTCTTAAATTGTTACAGCAGCTATTGTTCAAATTGATTAGTGTATCTTTAGATCTTCTGTGACACAAAGAAGCATTTCTAAAGGACCTTGTTCCCTGCTTTGTACACGGTAGCACTCAGAATTTATTGAGTGAATTTCTAGCATTGCCCTCTGAATTTATATAATTTTTGGATGACTTTAATTGTAGAGCTGTATCCAGACTGAGAAGGTGCTCTTGGAGCTTTCTTCATCTGGAGAATGAAGTGATATCATTGCTGAATTAAAATATACTGGACTTTATTAAATGTTTAAAACGGCACTAATATTATAATAGCCCGAAGCAAAACTCACACAGCACACAAAAAAATCCCACCCACACTGTTATCCTTAGTTTCATTGTGCTAGATACTTTTGCATACAACCACACAACTTTTTATTCTAGTTTTAAACTTTGATTATGTATAAAGTCTTCCATATTATATGATCTTCATAACTATCATTAAAAATGGTTGCATAAAAATCCACGCGGCTGATGTAATGTAATTCACCATTAGGCTGTTCTCTCATTCACGTTTGTTATTCCAGAACTTTGCAAAGAAGGTCTTCTGTATTATTACTCGTCAAGAACAAATTCCTAGGTGTGCAGTCACGGGGTCAAAGAGTAAGGTACACTCACTTTTATTTCATATTTTATTTTTCCTCCTGAGATAACGAAATACCGTACTGTATGAAAAGCTTTTCACACATTGCTCTCCAACGTTCATCTTGTTAATAATCCTTGAAGGCATGATTACCACCCTGCTACCCTTGCTCTACAGCTGGAAAAAGAGCTCAAGCAGGCAGGTAACCTGATCTAGTTCACCAGGTGAGTCCTGGGTGGAGGTTGGCAACTAGGATACCAGGAGCAAAACACCCCTGGGGATTTGCTGGAACCCTGGATATGGGAATAATCTCTCTTCCCTCGCCCGAGAGACGCTAAATTCTCGGAGGACAAGGGACTCCTGTTCTAACCTTGCTCGCCCCCGCCTCCCAGAGCGGGTGCACACAGTGGGCGTCTAATAAATGCAGCCTGCCTTGCACAGGCAAAAGCTCTCCAGCCGCTCCTGGTGCCAAAGGGGTCCGCGCTGCCACTTTGTGCCTTTGCTCGCTCCTTCCTCAAGCTCTGCGTGGGACCCCAGCGGCAGCTCACCACGCCGCCGACCGCCGCAGCCCAGGCTGAGCCCCGGCCTGGCGCCACCCGCGGGCCCGCACCCTGCGCACGCCCGCTCGGCCCCGCCCGCCCGGCCCCGCCCCTCCGCCCCGGCCCCGCCCCTCCGCCCCGGCCCCGCCCCTCCGCCTCGGCCCCGCCCCGCCCCCTCCGCGGCCCCGCCCCCGGCCCGGCCCCGCCTCCCGTCTCCTCCCCGCCCCCCGGCAGACGAGTGGCGGCGGCGGCCCCCGGACCCGGCTCCCTCAGACAAGAGGGCGGGTGGAAGAGGAAGCGGCCGGTCCCCGCGTCTGCTCCGGCGCCGCCGAGCACCGCCCGCCTCAGCCGACCAGCCGCGCCGGAGCCTGGGCCGCGCCGGGCCGCGCCGAGGGCCGGGCAGAGGCGGCCGCGCGGGGCGGCGGGCGCGGGCGGAGGCGGCGCGGCGGCCGCGGCGGCCGCTTTGTTGTGCGGCCCGGGCCGGCGGGCGGGAGGAGGGGGCGCGCGTCCCGCTCCCTCCGCGGCTCATGGCGACGCCGCTCGGCACATCCGGGACCCTCCGGCCGCGGCGGCCGCGGCGCCGGCTGCTCGGGCCGCAGCCCCGGCCGCTGTGGTGACTCCGCCGCGCGTCGCCGTCGCCCCCGCCCGCCCGCAGCGCCGGCCCCGGGCCCCGCGCCGGCCGCCCCGCCGCCGGGGACATGTCTAACCCCGGGGGCCGGAGGAACGGGCCGGTCAAGCTGCGCCTGACAGGTGAGGCGGGCGGGGGCGCGGGCGGGGGCGGCCTGGCGGGGGGCGGCGGCTCCCCTCGGCCGCGGCGGGGAGCGCCCCGCGCCGTCCGGGGCCCCGGGGGTCTTTGTGGCGGGGCGGGCGCGCGGGAGGCCGGGGGCCGGGTGCGAGCGCGGCCGTCGCGGGCCGGGGGGGCGCCCGGGCGGGGTCGCGGGGGGCGGCGGGGTCCCGCGGGGGGCGGCGGCCGCCGCGCGCGGTAAACACCCCTCAAAGATGGAGCGCGGGCGCGGGCGGTGCGCCCCGCCGGGGAACTTGCTCGCCCGCCTCGCCCGCGCGCGCCGCCTCCGTGCCCGCCGCGCGCACCTGAGCCCCGCGGCCTGGAGGGCGGCGGCCCCGCCGCGGTGTCTGCCCGGCCCGCGCGGCGCCGGCTCCGGGAGGCGTGAGGTCGCGGGCCGCGCGGTTCGGGCTGTTCCCTGTAGGCCGCGGCGCGCCCGTCTCCCTTGTGACTCTTGACCTGCTTTGAAAACGCACTTTTTGGGGGTTCGTTGGCCGCGGTGCGCGCGGACAAACTTGGAAGCCAAGTTGCTCTCTCGCCCCTCACCCTCCGCCCCTTCCCTTTCCTCAATGGAAAAGAATGTCTGGAGGGGCTGCTCGGTGGAAGACGCCCCTGCCACGGGCTTTGATTCCAAGGGCGCCGACGCTTTCACACCGCAGGTACTTTGTGCCCTTTTAAAAGGCCATTTTTGGTATTCTGACAAAATGTTATCCCATTTTAAGGGGACATTATTTTTAGTTTGAAAAGGGTCATTGGAACCGGTGCAGCTATCCTAGTGTCACTCTTATTAGAAGCAACTTTTCAATGTTGATATTTGGGTGTGCGGCGGGTTGGTGTCCCCGAGAGGGTCTGTGCGTGTGCGCGTGTGGGTGCATGTGTGCTCGTGTAAGAGCAGACACGCATTATGTTAGCTGACACTAGACTTTGAGGTTTATGTGGACTGATTTTGCAATTGTGTGCTTGTGTGTCAAATCCCGGTCCACTGGCTGGACTTTTGGGATAAAAACTTGCGGTGAATTGGGTATTTGAGAATTTAGCCTGGCTGTGTATTCGCTGCAATTTAAAAAAATATCTTACTTTTGTGACAGTTTTACTTTCCCTATAGGGAAAATTGCAAAGACGCATTGAGTGATTCTTACTGGAAAGCCTGGATTGGGGGATGCCTGTCTCTCCAGTGCCCCCATCCACTTTCTTAAAGATTAATGGACACCTTTATAAGGGATCTTTGTTGCTTTAGAGTTTATTTGCTGTTGTTCCTCTCTGCCGTCAGTCCTGTGTCCATGATCATGGGAAGAACCTGTGACTCCAGGTGTGCAAAAAGCATCAGAAAGAGGCTGTTGGCCGTTTCTTTTACCTTTTGTACAAATGAGAAAATGACGGTGAAAACAGGGATTTTGATTTCCTGCAAATAAAATGACTGAGGTTTTTAGTGTGACTCAGTGTCTCTGAAAGTGTGTATTTGTGGTTTCTTTGCTGCATATGATACATTATAAAAATGCAAGAGAAAATATTACATTTATTTGGGGAGGTGGGAAGAGGGAACAGTGGAGTAAATTTTCAGGGTGATTTTGCACTTTAAGATATTTTTCTGAGGAACTTTAATTACACTGTGTCCCCTTAATTGTCAAAACAGCTTGAGGCACTCTCAGTTTCTTAAGGCCATTGGGAATTTATCTCTGTCATATTCTAAGAGAAAACTATTAATATTAAAATCATTGCACTCTCCCTTTTGGGTACATGTGGTGGATTCTCTTCTGTTTTACCAGGAAAGTTAGCATATATTTTTTCCATTTTTGTTAATTTACAAATTAGATGGTATAGAATTTTAACAAATAGATTTCAGTGGCTGGATTCAATTAGCAGCTTTTAAGGACATAGACATTAAAGGGTTAGATGGAAAAGATTGTTTTGACTGACTGGATAAATGACAGGACTGTGTTTGATGTGCGTCCAGGAATTGGTCTGGAGCTGGTGCCCAACTTTTCAGCCCATCTTGAGAAGCCAAATAAAATATTTAACCTAGGCTTCGTTTTGTTTAAAAAAAAAAAAGTTGATTCTTTGTTAAGACCTTAAGAAATGTTTGGCATACCTTTAGACTAAGTGTTTAACAGTTCATTTAGATCCGGGTTCCATAATAGAGGAAAAATGTCTAAATAAAGGCAGATGCCACAGTGAATATTTGGTTTACAATACACTTGGGTTGTAAGATGCTTTAATACTACTGTGCTTTGCTTTAAGTTACTACCATGCTAGTGTTTTCAGTTTTATTGAGTGCCTTTGATTCCAAGGTACTTTGTAAACTGAAGCTACTCAGTTAAATCTTTAATGTAGCGTTGCCCCTTTACCAAAAGGTGTAAACAATTTTTGCATGGTGACACACATGTGCACTTTGAAGGAGAAGAAATATTTGAGCCATGAGATCTCTGGCCACCACACATATTAGACTTTCCCACATACCATTTGTCGGGCCACAATCACCTAGTGAATTGTTTGGTGTTTGTTGATGCTAAGAAGGCAGGGCTAACTTAATTCCAAATTTAAGATTCCTCAGACCATTGGTGGTTAAAATCTGGTTTGGACCATTAAGCTACTTCCATTAATATGTGATCATTAAAATGACCAATATGGTAAAGCTATCAACTTCACCTTACATTTCTAGAACAAATTGATTATAAACTATAACATTTATATCCATTATACTTATGAGTATCTGACCTAGGCTTTTCTTACAGGGGTTTGGATAGAAACTACTTTGTATTTGATTATAGTAAAAAAATTGGGATAATTTTTTATATCATTGTTTTTGAAAATTAAGACTAGAAAAACAGTTTAGTAGTATTTTTAGTGTTTGAAAGTCTTTGAAGTGGAGAAATCACAGATTACTTCTCCAGAACATTTATTGCACACCTTTTTGTAATTTAAACATTTTTGTATACTGCTCCTTATGTTATTAATTTATAAAACCCTTGGTAGTAGTGATGTTAACCTCATCTGTAGCTTAAAGAAAATTGACTTCAAAAGTTTCACTAGATATGCTGCTATCTTAGTAACGTTTTACTGCATAATTTATTGATTCAAGCCTTCCTAAGTAGGAATGTGTCTGTGTGTCACAGTGACTTATTCTAGAGGAGTTAATGATTTCAGTGTTCCCAATTCACTTTATTTATTTGTCTTCTGAGGAAACCAATGTGACATAGCTTTTTCCTTTTCTCTTAAGTAATTTCTTCTAGTCAGACAGGCAGTTGAGCCTGCCTAGGTGCTTCATGTCATTTTTTTCATTGGTCAGTACAGTGTGTGAGTTTGTATTTGAATCATGGCTTCTTTTTTCCTGTCGGTTGAACTGCAACTGTCACAACATCCTAACACATTTATTTAGCATATAATTTAGCATGTGACTCAGTTGTCAAAGTAAGTGAAGGATCATACTTCAACAAGAGTTTTATTTTATTTATTTTTTAAACTTGATAGCCCCTTTTACAGGCCAGAGGTGTGGGGGGGTGAAAGGATTCACCAGAGGCAGAGTGGGGAACAGAACAGGCAGATTGACTGAAATACACTGCTGAGGGGAGCAGCGGGCGAGTCAGGAGAGGTCTGCTGCGCCATGTGGGTTGCTCCCTAGCCAGGGATCGAACTCGTGGCTGCAGACAGCTTCATAGGCTGTGTCTTAACCCCTTGCGCCACCAGGGAGGCCCAAGATTTTTATTTTAGTCACTGTGATGAAAGTCTTTTAAATATGTAGTATGTTCAATTCCTTTCAAAGAGAACATACTTAACCACTCAGTATTTTATTTATGATTCAGTATCATTATGAATATAAATTATTTTACTGTTGTAATGTCTAGCATGAGGATGTCATCATGGTGTATAGAAAGAACTATTTGACCCTGTGTTAATAGTTTTTTTTTTAAATTTTAATAAAGAATTACTCCTAGATTACTTTATTTTCTTTATTTATTGCACTTTACTTATTTATGCAAACAAGAGCTGGGGTGCAGGCCAGAGATGTGGGGTGGGGGGGTATGTGTGAGAGAGGATTCACCAGAGACAGAGTGGGGAGCAGAACAGGCAGATCAATGCACTGCTGAGGGGAGCAGCCAGCAAGACAGGAGGTCTGCTGCGCCATGTGGGTCAGCTCCCTGGCCAGGGATTGAACTCGTGCTGCAGTGGCTGTGGACAGGCTCATAGTGTTGTGTCTTAATCCCTTGCACCACCAGGGAGACCCTTGTAGTGATGGGTTTTTTAGCTCTGTTCTTACTGGTTTTTCTTACTTTGTCTTCATTTTTGTTTTCTCTTATTTACGTTTTCTGGTCTAAGAATGCTGGACACTGGAAATATACTGTTGTGATCAGCATTATGATGTATTTCTGTATAATTGAAATGTGTTGACTGCTTTTTAAATGCCCCGCCATATACTGTCATCACTTTTAGTTCTCATAATGGTTCTAAGTGATAGGAGCGACTGAGACTTGGGGAGGTTAAATGCATGTCAGAACCTAGGTTCTTTATTTACAAACTTTTAAGAACCTGGGTGGAAAAATAAAATAAATACGTTCCATTTATTTGAAATTACCCTTCCTCCTTTACATCTTTGCTCATCCTTTAAGGCTCAATTCAAGGATTACCTTTATCCCTAGAACTTCCCTTGACCTGAATTGACCTTTCTTCTCTGACTGAGACGCTTGTAGTAGTATCAGACCTGACTCACTGAAGGGCATTTGTTTATGCTGTAAACTCCACAAAGGCAGAATCCTTGTTTCGCCAAGAGTTAAGAACTCTTTGGCATTTTAGTGAGTAAATGCTAGAGACATGTAAGTAGTTCTGTGTAGATCTGTATATGTTCTTCATGGCTACTGTCACTCATTCCTTTTTTTCCCCAAGGAGTGGGAACCATGGACGTATTTCTGCTTTGATCCATTTGCAGTTTAGAAACATTCCTGGGACAATAAGAAGGGGGACAGGAATAGGCACTAGGAAGGGGGACTGGGAATAATGCTTTTAGGATAACCATTTAAGAGGATACCATCATTGATATTTTTTTCTTGTGTTAACTTTTAATTTATAAACTTTTGCTATTGTAGTAATTGCTGCAAGCATCTTGGTATAGATGACTTTGATTTCTTCTTCTTTTTTTTAAAATATATTTATTTATTTATTTATTTATACAAGCACTGGGTACAGTCAGAAGCGCGGGAGGGTGAGAGAATTCACCAAAGCCAGAGCGGGGAGCAGAGCAGGCAGAAGGACCGAAGTACACTGCTGAGGGGAGCAGCGGGCGGCAGGAGAGGTCTGCGCGCCATGTGGGACCCTCCTCCGGTGGCCAGGGAGCAGCCGGGGATCGAACCGGCGCTGCAGAGGCTGCGGGCAGCTTCGCAACCCAGCGCTCAACTGCTGCGCCACCGGGGAGGCCCTGACTTTGATTTCTTCTTTAAGGATTATTTTCGTGGGATAATTCCATCAAAAGCATGCTAGTGAGTTAAAGAGTGTGAATCTTTTTAAAGTTCTTGATTAAAGTTCTACATAAAAAGAATCATGTCTATTTAGAGCAGCAGTGAACAGATAAGTGTTCCTTTTACTATATGTTATAAGCACTGGCTCTTTTTTTTATGTTTTTTACTAATTTCATGACCTTTGGTATTTAAACATTATTTGTGAAGTAGATTTTCCTGCCTGTTTGTTGACTTGTTTGACCTTGCCCTAGTTATCTGTTAGGACCTTAGTGATTTGCCTGAGAATTAAAAAGACATTAATCTGTTGTCATATTTGCTACAAACTTTTTCCACGGTCTGCTTTTTGTTTTTTAATTTTGGCCATTTTTGGACATGCAGAAATTTATTATTTTAGAAGTCAAATCTGTTCCACTTTTTATTTCTATTATATGTAGGCCTTTTTCCTCAGGAGGCTTAGTAAATACTTAAGTACATTGTATTTTAGTTTTAAAAAAATGGGTTAAGAAGTCATTTTCCCCCAAATTGCTGTTTAGTTGTAATAATTTACTAACCAATTCTTCCTTTCCATAGTGATGTGATTACCTTTTTAGTTATGTTAAACTAGTTACATAGCGTCAGATTATCACTTGTTTATTGGTGTTTATTTTCTAAGTGTCAGTATTTGGAATTTTTTTACAGTTGACTTTACATTTAAAATACTGATTTTCTTGAATTTTTTAAAAAAAGATTTATTTGTTTATGCATACAAGAACTGGGGTACAGGCTAGAAGTGTGTGTGGGGGGGCGGGGGTGAGAGGATTCACCAGAGACAGAGTGGGCACCAGAGACAGAGTGGGGAACAGAACAGGCAGATTGACTGAAGTACACTGTTGAGGGGAGCAGCGGGCGAGACAGGAGAGGTCTGCGCCATGTGGGGGAATCAAACTCATGCTGCAGAGGCTGCGGACAGCTTCATAGATTGCTTTTTAACCCCTTACTTAACCCCTTGCGCCACCAGGAGGCTCTTGAATTTTTTTTTTTTAAAGATTTATTTATTTATGCATACAACAGCTGGGGTACAAGCCAGAGATATGGGGGGTGAGAGGATTCACCAGAGACAGAGTGGGGAACAGAACAGGCAGACTGACTGAAATACACTGCTGAGGGGAGCAGCGGGCGGGTGAGTCAGGAGAGGTCTGCTGCGCCATGTGGGCTGCTCCCTGGCTGGCTGGGGATCGAACTCATGCTGCAGAGGCTGCAGATTGCTTCATAGTGCAGTGCTTAACCCCTTGCGCCACCAGGGAGGCCCCCTATTGAATTTTTTTCACTAATGTATAATTAGTTCAACAAAGTGGGAAATTTCATGCTTGTTACAGAATAACTTCTGAAGGCATTGATTACTTTTTAAAAAATACATTTGATATGATATTAAGTATCAAAACGTATGTTGAGTTGGGCAGTATGGCTTAGTTTCTTACTGAAAATTGACAACAGATGTAGTAAGTTTTAAATTAAATCTTGGTGATTCATTTTGGGTAGAAATTAATACCTAGGTGATTTGAACAAAGGGCATCTCTTTCTTCCCAGAAAGTTTTCTTATGTCCCTTCATAGGCAGTTTCCTTCTCCCATCCTTAGTTCTTGGCAAACACCAGTCTACTTTCTGTCACTATGGTTTTGCTTTTTCTACAATTTTATGGAAATGGAATCATACAGTATGTAGAGTCAGGCTTTCACCTAGCAGGGTGATTTTAAGACCTGTTTAATGTTGTGTATCACTTGTTTGTTTCTTCTAGTTCCTGAGGAATATTACATTGTACACATACCTCATTTTGTTTACCCATTCATAAATATCCAGAGACATGAATAAAGCCACTATGAACATTGGCGTTCACATCTCTTTGGAAACATGTTTTTACTTCTCTGGGGTAAATGATTAGGATTCTTGGTCTTGTGGTAGATATGTGTTTAATTAAAAAAAAATCTGTTAAACTGTTTTTTAAAGTTGTACCAGTTTCCATTTCTACTGGCAGTGTATGAGAGGCCAGTTGCTCCCAATCCTAGCCAGCACTGCAACACTTGTTATTGTCAGTCTCTGATTTGAGCCATTCTATTTGGTATATGGAGATATTTCTCTGTAGCTTTACATTTCCTTAATGACCTACATTGTTAAGCACTTTTTTTATGGACTTGTCATCTGTGTATTTTTGGTGAATATCTGTTCAAATCTTTTGCTCATTGTTTTAAAATTAGGTTGTTTTCTAATGAATTTGAAAATCTTTTTGTATTCTGCATATAGGCCCTTTACAGATAGGTGTTTTGTCCCTGCCCCCTAGTCTCAAGGAGCAGAGTTTTACATTTTGATTAAGTGCTGCTGCTCACTTTTTATTTATGATTCATGCTTTTTATGTCCTGAGTCTTTTTTTAAATCTATAGTCTAAAATGATTTTCTCTTATGTTTTCTTCTGAATTATTTATAATATTAGCTCTTACATTTAGAGCTATGATTCTTTAAAAAATTTTAAATATAAGATGTTTTAAATATAAAATTTTAAATAAAATGTTCATTAAAAGTAGATCACACACTAAAAGCACTTCCATGTGTCTACATAATTTTTGTTGATACATAAGATACTTCTCTGTGTATCCTTCAATTGACTTATATTTTATAATATAAGAGGTAAGGGTCAAGGTTTACTTTTTTTCCTTATGGATGTTGATTTTCCCAGGACTATTTGTTAAAATACTTACATTTTCTTCCATTGAGTTTTCTTGCTCCTTGGCTGAACATCAGCTGACAATACAGAATGTAGTTGTATTTCTGGACTCTATTCTGTTCCCTTTCTCAGCAATTCTGTCTTTATAAGTTTATTCTTTATAGTCCACACTTTCTTGATTACCTCAACATAAGCCTTTTGGTTTCAAACTTTGATAAAGAGCTTTTTGTAAACATTTTATAAGTATAGCTTTATAAGCATTTAATCTTTACTTTAGGATTCTGTTGTGGTTTAGGATCAAATTTTTACATGTGCTATGTACACTGATAATTTTTATGTAGTACTATGAATGGACATAGAAATCATGAACTCTGGTTGGGCTTTATATTTTTCTTTAAAAAATTTCTATTATGGATTTAATTAAAATAAAAACAAATTCGGGTCTCCCCGGTGGTGCAGCGGGTTGAGTGCAGCACTGTGAAGCTGTCCATAGCCTTTTTCCTCAGTGCGGATTTGATTCCTGGCCAGGGAGATACCCACATGGCACGGCAGACCTCTCCTGTCTCGCCTGCTGCTCCCCTCAGCAGTGTATTTCAGTCAGTCTGCCTGTTCTGTTCCCCAGTCTGTCTCTGGTGGATCCTCTCACCCCCCGCACCTCTGGCCTGTATGCCAGTTCTTGTATGCATAAATAAGTAAATCTTTAAAAAAAAAGATTTATTTATGCGTATAAAAGCTAGAGTGTAGGCCAGAGGTATGTGTGTGTGTTTGTGATAGAATTCACCAGAGACAGAGTGGGGAGAAGAATAGGCAAATTGACAAAATACACTGCTGAGGGGAGCAGAGGGCAAGACAGGAGTGGTCTGCTGGGCTGTGTGGCTTAGCTCCCTGGAGGGGGTCAAACTCATGCTTCTGTGGCAGCATATAGCTTCACAGTGCTGAGACTTAACCCCTTGTGCCACCAGGGAGACTCCAACAAACATGATTTAAAAAGGTTTGTCTATTTACCAGTTATTTGCCCCACAAATAATTTTTGGAAAAAGTGAGATATAAGAATAAACATTTCTAAAATGTGACAATAGGAAGAAAAAAATGATGTAGTTGTTTCATTAAATGTGGCTTGGACTGTGAGTGTGTGTGTGTATATATATAACTTTTATAGTTTATGTTATGAACATGCTTTCCTTTTATACTTTTTATAAGACAAAAGGAAGAAACTTGATTTTATTAGAATCTAAGCAGATTTTTATTTGACCACAGTGCATTCTGGGAGCCATTAAAGCAGATATCTATACTTACTATTTGACTTGGCAGTTTTGTGGGAGGTAGCTAGGATGTTGTAGAAAGAGTACAGAACTTGGAGGCAGAAAATTTGGGTTCAGATTCTCTTGTCATTGATAAGCTTTGTGCCTTTAAACAAATCACTCACATCTTGGCACTTGGGTCTTTATTTGTCAATACATGCTAAAATGACAGTGTTACTTACTTTGGGATTCTTCTGAACAAGAAGCAAAATAATAGATATGAAAGGTATTGTTAAAGTTATAAAGTATTATGTTAATGTTTTGTATTCTAGTCATATTTGACCAAGATAGTGTTTTGTTTTTTTTTTTAAAGGATTTATTTATTTATTTATACAAGCACTGGGTACAGTCAGAAGCGCGGGAGGGTGAGAGAATTGACCAGAGCCAGAGCGGGGAGCAGAGCAGGCAGAAGGACCGAAGACACTGCTGAGGGGAGCAGCGGGCGGCAGGAGAGGTCTGCGTGCCATGTGGGACCCTCCTCTGGAGGCCGGGGAGCAGCCGGGGATCGAACCGGCGCTGCAGAGGCTGCGGGCAGCTTCGCAACCCAGCGCTCAACCGCTGTGCCACCGGGGAGGCCCCAAGATAGTGTTTTAAGGAGTTTAATCGTAACATAATAAACTGTGTTTTCTAGGCACAAGTATAACATTAATAATGAGTAGTGTAGATGTTGATTTAAATGATATCTTGCCTTATAAAATAGACATGTCTTATACATCTAAGAGTACTAATGTATTATCAAGAATTTACGTAGTTAGGGCCTCCCCGGTGGCGCAGTGGTTAAGCGCTGGGTTGCGAAGCTGCCTGCAGCCTCTGCAGCGCTGGTTCGATCCCCGGCTGCTCCCCGGCCACCAGAGGAGGGTCCCGCATGGTGCGCAGACTTCTCCTGCTGCCCTCTGCTCCCCTCAGCAGGTGTACTTCGGTCCTTCTGCCTGCTCTGCTCCCCGCTCTGGCTCTGGTGAATTCTCTCACCCTCCCGCGCTTCTGACTGTACCTGGTGCTTGTATAAATAAATAAATAAATCTTTTAAAAAAACAATTTATATAGTTAAATTAGCTACTATATTACAATTTTTTTAACTTTATGATAGCCATCATTTAGACAATTAACTGCATTACCCACAGTCCCTTTTATTTTTGATTAGAAGTAAAAGAACTTTGAGGAATATTTGGAATGACTCAGGTTTTTGCAGGATTTTGATGGTGGGGGAATTGTTTGAATCCAGGTTTTAATGATTTAGTACTTTTCCCTGTAGCTTGCCAACCTTTCTAAAATAGCCTGTAGTTTTACCTCTTGCCAGCAGATGGAGATATTTCTGCACAAGTAAATATCAAGAATGAATAAAGGTCTGTAAAAATGAAACCCAAAGTCAAAATAAGTGTACATGATCTTGCTTTCAGGGAATTTGCAGTGTAAACAAAGAGAAAAGACTTGAGGGATGTAAAAAACAAATAGTGCTAGAGTTAGTGGTGCATACGATGAGGGTAGAATGAAAGAATGAAAGTCCATGGATATTTTAAGGGAGCTCACTTTCCAGATTCCAAAATTCATTAGTCTTTCATCTTTTCTTCCCTCTAGTTTACGAAAGAAATATACATCTCTTGGTTATCCCAAAAAGTACATTGTCCTGTTGTAAGAGGTCTTCCAGGGCACCAAGGAGACAAACCAGAATATGGTGAAGTTGTTGGGAGGACATTGACTGTAGTGACTGAATAATATCTTTTCACAAGTCCAGTGGTTTCCAATCCTTAATTTTCAGCAAAATTGAAGGACCTGATCAAGTTGTTGTTAACTAATAATTAAAACTAATTTTCATTAAAAAATAGGAAAGTCAAAGAAATTCCAATGTTTTTTAGAAAGTTAGAAAATTTTGATTGTGGGCCTCCCCTGGTGGCGCAGCGGTTGAGTGCTGGGCTGCGAAGCTGCCCGCAGCCTCTGCAGCTCCAGTTCGATCCCTGGCTAGCGGGCGAGGGTCCCACATGGCGCACAGACCTCTCCTGCCGCCCGCTGCTCCCTCAGCAGTGTATTTCGTCAGTCTGCCTGTTCTGTTCCCTGCTCTGGCTCTGGTGAATCCTCTTACCTTCCTGCGCTTCTGACTGTACCCAGTGCTTGTGTAAATAAATAAATAAATCTTTAAAAAAAATCCTTTAAAAAAATTAAAAAAAAATTTTCATTGTGATTTTTTTGCATATAAAAAATTGAAATTTGATGGCATTACTGTATAACAATACTCTTTAACTTCTCATTTATTTTATTTTATTTTTTTAAGTTTTTTTTTCAAGATTTATGTATTTATTTATTTACTTATTTATTTATACAAGCACTGGGTACAGTCAGAAGCGCGGGAGGGTGAGCGAATTCACCAGAGCCAGAGCGGGTTGCAGAGCAGGCAGAAGGACCAAAGCACACTGCTGAGAGGAGCAGCGGGCGGCAGGAGAGGTCTGCGCGCCATGTGGGACCCTCCTCTGGTGGCCGGGGAGCAGCCGGGGATCGAACCAGTGCTGCAGAGGCTGCAGGCAGCTTTGCAACCCAGCGCTTAACCACTGCGCCACCGGGGAGGCCCTTCTCATTTATTTTATATTAATGTTTTCTTAACACTTATATTTATAAAAAGGAAAAAATAGACTAGAATTTATGTTGAACCCTTACTCATTTCAGCAGTAGTAACATTCACTTGCAGATACATGAGCTAATTGAAAATAAGAAAAACCCCATCCATCTGATGAAGAGATGTGTATCCATTTTTCTTTCCTTTTCTTTGCATTTGGTTAATTAATTTATTCAAATGAAGATGCAGAAAAGGTCTGCTCATTGATTTTTGGTTGATATGTCTTTCAGTTCTCTTTTAAATTCTAGTCATCTCTCCCGTTCACCCCCTATCCTATGACTTTTTTTTGCTTTAAATTTATTATAGAAACCAGATCTATTAAAGACCTACATCTAAAACTTCTTTATGGTTTGGTTCTAGCATTGTTTTCATCATTCCTGTCTTCCCATGATATTCCTGTGCTCTGGCACTCTGAACTCCAGACCTTTTCTTATTCTCGTCACAGTCTCTTGTATCTCATGCTTTTGACAGTGCTGTGTCCTTAGACTGTTACCTTCCTTACCTGCGTAGTCTTCCTGCCTAATTATTTAGCTGAAGCATCATCCCCTGTGGAAGTCTTCATAGACCTCCCTAGGCTGAGTTAGGTGTCCCTCTCTATCAGTTAGGGTCCTTTTAGGAAATTAGGTAATAATGTCACAGTAGGTGAAAGATGTCTTGAAGGGACTCCAGTGTATGGGCGCAGGGTTAAGGGAGTTCAATAAGCACCAAAATACTAGCAGTGATAGAAAATTGCACCATCTTTAGCCCAGCAAGGTCAAAGTATGGGGACCCCGAAAGACTGTTGCTTCTAATAAAACCCAATTGAAACCAGAGGTCAAAAGAGCTTATTTATGTGGTTCATAGGTAAACCCCCTAGAACACAAAGCCTGGGGTAAAGGATGGAGAATGGATCTGGAGGAGGAAATAGAGAACATTCAGCACAACCTTATTCACCCTCCGCAATATTTTAGCATTCTTCATTGTTCATTCATCATACTGACTTAAAATTCATTTGGTTATATTGATGTTTTCCCCCATAGTGCTGTGAACTCCTTTGTAGTGCTGTGAATGCCTTTTTAGCTCCGAACTATCTCTTATTTGTATTTGTGTACTGAATAGATACTTATTAAATGAGTAAAGGTTAATAAACACATACATGAGATTATAATTTAAAATGTCTGTTTTAGCGATGATATGTGGAGACTTAGTTAAAAGAGAGTAAAATCTAATAATTTTGTTTCGTTTGGCAGTTTTGAGGCCTCTGTAATAAACAATTCACTTACTTTGGTTGAAGAGAGGCCAGGGATTAATTTAGCCCATAATAGGTAACTACTATATTTAGAAGGATTATAATGCAAAACTCTGAGTTGCAAAACTCAGTGAGCTGGTAAGTATATTTATTACCTACTTTCTTTTGCTGTAGGAGAATGTGATGCAAGGAAAGAATCTATAGACGCTACAAGGTCAGGAGGAATGTGCCTTAGCAGACTTTCTAGGGAGGGCCTCCCTGGTGGCGCAGGCAGTTGAGTGCAGCGCTGTGAAGCTGTCCGCAGCCCCTGCAGCGCAGGTTTGATGGCCGACGGGGGAGATACCCACCTAGCGCTGCAAACCTCTCCTGCTCGGCCCGCTGCTCCCCTCAGCAGTGTATTTCAGTTTGTCTGCCTGTTCTGTTCCCCGCTCTGTCTTTGGTGAATCCTCTTATCCTCCTGCACATCTGGCCTGTACCCCGGTTCTTGTATGAATAAATAAATCTTAACTGCTGCTACTACTTCCTTTTGTTTTTTGGGACAGACTACATACTCTTTGGTGTACTAATCTCATAGATACTGTTTCCCAGATTTTATAATTTAGTTATTTTATATTTTGCCTTTGAAGTTTCCAGGAATTTGATTGCAGAGCACTTACCAAATGGCACTAGCCAAATTGGAAATTTTTGTGTAGGATAAGAAAGGTAGTCAGTGGAAATAGAAGCAGACCAGTAAAAAAAGATACTATTTGAATAAAATAATTTATGCAACCAAATGATTTTAATTCTTTAAGTCTCTGGAGTGATTTTTATATTGAAAAAATAATATAATTCAGAGCTGATAAAGAATGTTAGTACTCCCCCACTGAGTCAGTTTAATTTTTTTTAAATTTTACTTTATAATAAAGTATTACGTCTTTATTAATGTAGCAGTGGTTTACAATAGTAGGTAAATTTCAGGAGTATAGCTTCAAGCCTCAGTAAATGTATGTAGTATACTACAGCCACACCCGTCACCATGTTAGGGGGGAAAAGGATGTCCCAAAGCAAATTCCATATAGGCTTTGTGGACTCCACCCCCACCCCAGGTCAAAGCCAAAGACACTGGGAACTCCAAATCCCATCACCACCAAAGGGAAGGTGGCTGGGACCTGAGGGTGGGGTTAAGCAGCCAGGTGGATACAAAAGGCAGACACGTGGGCTTTGGGGGGCTCTCCATTTGGGGCTCTCGGCCAGCTCGCAGCATCCGGCCAGCTCTGAGAGTGACTTTGGGTTTCCAGGTCGTCGGATCGGGTAGGACGCATTAAAGACTTTATTTCCCTATTTTCTCCCTGAGTTGTACATTTTCCTTATTTCTTTTTCTCTTGTAAATAAACCTTTTATGAACCCTTTTGTGTGTGTCTGTAGTAGAGTATTCATAAGTCCCTTTAAAGCGCGCGGGTGAGGACCCACAGCCAGGAACCCGTTTAATATCGGGGTTGCTCTATAACAACCACAGGTCTAGTCGATCCACTGTCCAGTCATCCACTCTACCCTTTCCCGCTACCCCTTCCCCATCCCCTCTGGTATCTGCTATTTTGCTATTGAGCGGAAGGATTTGATAATTTGTTTGCTTTGTATTTATAATCCATGTGAATACATTTTTCTTTATATTCCACATGAGTGAAATAATGGTAATCTGTGATTTGTTTTTGTTTCTGACTCCTTGAGTTCCATCCATGTTGTCCCATCCATGTTATTGGAAATGGCAAGATTTCATCCTTTTTTTCTTCTTTTTTAATGGTGGAGTAGTAGTCTGTTGTGTATTTACATGCATCTTTATCCAATCATCCATCCGTGGGCCTTTTATGTTGTTTCTATCTCTTGGCTATAGTGAATAGTGGTTCAGAAACACTAACTCCTAGATCACTCAGTCCTCTTGGTGTGATGAGTAGTGGAGTTGTGTTGGCTTTTAAAACTTTCTCTGATGTTTAAGGGGTAGGATTGCTGCTAGCTGCCTGTTGGGCCATCTCAATCATGTGACCTCTTGCATTGCTTTTCTTTAACTCTTTAATCTGCTCTCCACAAAGCTGCTTCAAAAATTAAAGTGTGAATTGGATAATTTGTTCCTTTGCTTCAAACCCTCAAGTGAATTTGCATAATACTTGAGATGAGATGTTATTTACACAACAGCCGGTATAATCTGGAAACTGCTTTTTTCTTTGCTCATTATACTTTAGTGACATTGATTTTGTTTTAATTTCTTAGAAAACCCAACCTCTTTCCTACTTCAGTGCCTTGTTTTTCACAGGGATCCTCCTGTTGCTTATTATTTTTCTCATCATTTGGTCATCTCAAGGAGTTCTTGGCTCTGTTTAATGTAACTTACACTTTCTTAATTCTCAGCATCCTGTTAACTTCAGGTGACTTATCACAAATTATTTTTATATTTTCTGTTTATTGTGTTTTTTAATAATTACTAATAATTTTAGATTACTTTTATAGAAAATTGCAAAGATAGTTTCCATATATTCCATATCCAGTCTCCTCTGTTGTTAACTAATCTTAACATTAATCTTAAGGAATAGTTACAATTAATGAACCTATGGTGAGACATTATTAACTATTATTAACTAAAATTCACACTTTATTCAGATTTCCTTACTTTTTATCTGATGTTGCTCTATGCCTTTTATCCCTGCTCGATTGGGAACTCCTGAAGGCCAGGGATTGTGTTTATTTCATTCACCTACTGTGAGGCTGCTCACTTCACAGCTTAGTTGGTCCTGAGAGAATTGACCACTGGAAAGGTGTCTGAGTTTATAGTCTTTAGTCTAATCTCTTTCCCATTTGCTAAGGGAGGTTGTCCCTGTCTTCTCTGAGTCCCGGAGCTAGTTGGCGAGGCCCAGGTCCCTGTGGTGGTGCTAGAGGTCATATGCAGAGGTTAGTTTACTATGAAATGAATGAAGCTCAACTTTCAAGTTGTGGAGGGGAAGGAGGAGGGCACAGTAGACTGTGGGGGAGACTGGTGCTTTGGTGCTGGGCGAGCTCCCACCTGACGGGGAAAATCCTGTGCTGTCAAAATACTAGCAGAGATGTAGAACAATGGAAATTCATTAAAAAAAAAATTAAATTTAAAAGAGAAAGAAAAAAAAATTCAGGATCCTATCTGAGGGCCTGGGGAGCAATGAGTTCACATGGTCCTCAAAAAAATTTTTTTATTGGTATATTTTATGTACACAGAAAAAAGTACCACGATCATAAGTGTGCAGTTAAGATTGCATAAACTTAACACGCCTATATAACCAGTACCCAGGTCAAAAAACAGAACAGCTTTTGTATGGAGAGTTTGCAGATGTAAGAAATCTTAACCACAGCAGTTAAGATTGTTGTCTCTTTTCACGTGGACTTCTCCCCTATTCCACTTCTTGTGGTGGGTGGCATTTCAACAGCTGTAGGCGTTTTGAGGATCTGGCTTTGGGGAAGCTGATTTGAGGCTACATTTAGTTGGGTTTTAACGGGATATGTTTATGTGATTTGCAGTCTTTTCATACATAGTCAAGATATTGCTGGCCCAGAAATGTACTTTTTTTTTTTTTTTTTTTTTATAGAGGCATGTTTTTATTTATTTATTTGTTTGTTTGTTTGCTTGTTTGTTTATACATGCACTGGGTACAGTCAGAAGTGCGGGAGGGTGAGAGAATTCACCAGAGCCAGAGCAGGGAGCAGAGCAGGCAGAAGGACCGAAGTACACTGCTGAGGGGAGCAGCGGGCGGCAGGAGAGGTCTGCGCGCCATGTGGGACCCTCCTCAGGTGGCCGGGAGCAGCCGGGGATCGAACCGGTGCTGCAGAGGCCGCGGGCAGCTTCGCAACCCAGCGCTCAACCGCTGCGCCACCTGGGAGGCCCCCAGAAATGTACTTTAATAGGGAAATTAAAAAGTGGTTTTTTTTTACTTTTTCTAGGCTTAAAAATGTTCATATTGATACACAATCAAGGAATTTCTTAGCCTTTTTTCTGTATTTAAATTTTTTCTTACACAATTGGGAAGGGAGAAGATGAGAGTTGCCTTTGAGATAGTGTTATTTGATTTGAAGTATGAAGAACAAGTCTTGGAAATTTGTTATGATTGTGAATGGTTTGAGGTGACTTGAGTAAGCTATTAACACATTTTGTCTTTGCATGATTTTAGAAAGTTCAAAAACATTGAATAAGCTAAATGTATACACCCCTGCAAATTTAGCTCGTACAAAATAATGTATAGTGGAAAGCTTCATTTCTCACCTGGTTTCTTTTTCTTAGTGTGGATGCCCAGCTGTAATCAGTTACTGATTTCACCTACTTTGTAAATTGCCAGCTGGTGGGGTAGAGGATGCTGGTAGTTTTTGCCAGACTGTGGATTCCCCCTTCTCTTGGTAACTTTTAGCGTGTTTTTCCTTTTGGGTGGTTGAGGGGGTGGATCTCAGGCTAAGTAATTCCCGTGGTCTAGACAAACCCACCACCTACACTCACACTGTTTTAACATCCAGGTGGAGAGAAGCATGATCAAAAAGCCAAGTATATAAATTATCAAGTTATATGTGTGTGTTTGTGTGAGGGGGGCGCTGGTAGAGAGGAATAAATACCTTAGGACAAATTGTACACACTAAATGATAAACTAAGGAGTCTGGATTCTATCCAGTAGGTAGGTAGGAGTTGATAAGTGTGTCTAATTAATTTTGGATTTATAATTAATTCCCCAATTCCCCCTGCTCAATTAATGGCAAGTCCCATGTTTCTCCTTTGAAATCTCTTTGACCCATTCCTTCCTTTTCTGTTCTTACTCATTCCACTACCACTACCACTACCATAATTTAGCCCTGATTACGTTAGACTGAGATTGTTGCTATAGTTAACACGTGGCTTCTGCTTTGAACACTTTGTCAAACCCACTTTAGACATTGCTAGCAGATTAATTGCACCTAGAGCTTCATTTTGGTTACGTCAGTCTTTTAATTTCTCCCAGTTGTTGACAGAATAACATCCAGACTTAAGCCTATCATTCAAATCATTCCAAAAATTAACTTTGTGTATCTTATAAACCTTATCTCCTCCCCGCACCTTCTTTAGCCCAGGTTTAGAGAACTTTTCACCCTCTCATATATCTTGCCTCTTTCATTTTTAAATTTTGTATGTTTCTTTTTCCTGAGTTCTTTTCTCTAGTTTCATCTCTATTGATTAAAAAGCATACCCACTCTTAGAGTTTAGTTAAAAGTATATTTTCCTTGTACAGCTTTTTCAAATAATTTAGACGATAGTTTGAGTCCTTTCTTCTGAAATCTCAGAACTTTGTGCTTGTACTCAGGGCACTGTTACTTAGCGCTTTCTGCTGTGCTTGTTTGTCTTAACTGCCTTGCTGGATGATATAACTTAGTTACGGTGTTTGTTTTCCACACACAGAGCCTTCATATACTTGTGTGCTTGGTAAATATTTGTTCTGTTAGTTGAACTTTTCTATTTTGAATCACCCTTTGTGATGACTCTAAATGTTTTGGTAATTTAGCATTAATTGTTGTGCATTAATTTTTTTTAAAGATTTATTTATTTATGCATACAAGAGCTGGGGTACAGGCCAGAGATGCCGGGGGTGAGAGGATTCACCAGAGACAGAGTGGGGAATAGAACAGGCAGATTGACTGAAGTACACTGCTGAGAGGTGCAGTGGGCGAGTCAGGAGAGGTCAGCTGCACCTTGTGGGTTGGCCCCTGACGGGCAGGGGATTGAACTCATGCTGCAGAGGCTGCAGATTGCTTCATAGTGTGGTGCTTAACCCCTGCGCCACCAGGGAGGCCCTGTTGTGTATTAATTTTATGGTAGTTGTTATGTGTTTCTTAGTCATAGCTTTCCAAGTAGACTGTACAATTTTTTATTTTTCAATAGAGGCATGTTATTTATTTATTTATTTGTTTGTTTATACAAGCACTGGGTACAGTCAGAAGCGCGGGAGGGTGAGAGAATTCACCAGAGCCAGAGTGGGGAGCAGAGCAGGCAGAAGGACCGAAGTACACTGCTGAGGGGAGCAGCGGGCGGCAGGAGAGGTCTGCGCGCCATGTGGGACCCTCCTCTGGTGGCCGGGGAGCAGCCGGGGATCGAACCGGCGCCGCAGAGGCCAGGGGCAGCTTCGCAACCCAGCGCTCAACCGCTGCGCCACCGGGGAGGCCCACATACTGTACAATTTTTAATGGCAGGAAATATGTCTGATCTGTACTTTCAGAATTCTTCATAATGTATATTTATTGTTTTTAAAAATATTGCTGAGATGCAGAAAATATTTGACAAATAGTTATTGAATTTAGAGCTTTTTTGATAATTGAAAAAAATTAAAAACCTTTCTCAGAATCCTAAAAACACATTTGTATTAAAAGGGAACACAAATAATGGAATTTCTATAGCTTTACCTTAGGTTTTATTTTAAGGGAACAGAGGATCAAATAGCCTTTTTTAAGGGGCTATAAATACAGTATGATACCCTTTACAATTTACATTTTCTTCTGTTCAAATGAAGGCTTATCCACTTGAAATACTTGTGTTTTATAGAAATTATTCTGATAAGAATGTTTTTTTTTTTCTATTTGAAGTTTGAACTTGATAGATACTGGTTTTATGACAAATCTTGTTTTTATAATGAGTCCTGTGTAGTTAGTAGTTACCTCTCAATGTAGTTACTGTCTTTTATTTTTGGGAGGAGCTATATCTATTTATTTTTGATATTTATATTTGGTGATTGAATTTAATAGTAGTGATTGAGTTTAATAATATTGCGTACTCTAGTCTTTATTTTTGCCTAATAATTTCTTTTTCTTAAAACTACAGAATGATCACTACCTCCCATGTTGTAATATTATGCTAATTATCTCAGAGCATTTGAACATAAATAAAATAAAAATATAAGTATGTAAAAATTGTGATAAATATACCTAGATTGTATGCCTCTCTGTTTTTATAACAAGCATGTTAATATGAAACAAATTTGCAGGTAGCCTGCTTTTGAAGTGGAGTTTGGTGGTTTATTTCAATTCAGAAGCTTTAAAATCAAAGAACAAACAAAAAATTTAAATTTAGAATAAAAATTCTTAGCCCCTGTTGTTTTTAAAAACAAATATATTCTTTATGATGCAATTTTCAAATTAAGTTGTTAAAAATCCAGCAAGAATTGTTCTATTTCACTGATTTGTTTTTTAAAGATGTATTTATTTATGCATACAAGAGCTGGGGTACAGGCCAGAGGTGTGGGGGGTGAGCGGATTCACCAGAGACAGTGGGGAACAGAGCAGGCAGATTGACTGAAGTACACTGCTGAGGGGAGCAGCAGGCAAAACAGGAGAGGTCTGCGCGCCATGTGGGTTGCTCCCTGGCTGGCCGGGAATTGAACTCGTGCAGCAGAGGCTGTGGACTGCTTCATAGTGTGGTGCTTAACCCCTTGTGCCACCAGGGAGGCTCTATTTCACTGATTTTTACAAGTATGATAAGTCTACTTACTCATTGCAAACATTTCAATTATGGAAGTATATAGAGTGAAAAGTGTAGGGATCTTCTTAACTAATTTCACTCTCATTCCTAGAAGTAACCACTGTTCATGTTCAGTGTAGAAATTTTCTCTATTTCTTCTGTGCATTTGACTTACATGCTAACAGTATTTTTTTTTGAGATTTAATTAAAAAACTATTTTTACTTGCTTACTTAAATCTTACCATGTAGCCTTATAATTGAAAAGAACTTTCAGAAGTCACTTTAATCCCTGACCGAAATACACTTTCTTCTACAATAGGCCTTTGGTGGTTTTTCTAATACACGGGATACTAGATTACCTACATCTCCCATCCTTAGGAACTTAATTTCACCGTGCTATTTGTTTCACTGTAATGTAGATCTGAAACCAAGCAATTGTGGGGGAAAAGAGAAGAGACCCAGTTGGTGGGTCCTTATGGCATGCTGATGACTGGAGGACATGCCTCAAAAACAGAGTCATGGGGAGAAGCAACAATAACAGCGCTTATTTACAGGGAGTGAGAAAAGGGGAGAGCTGAGAGGCAGAGCAGGACTATTATAGACCTGCAGTTGTCAATACAGTCTGTCCTACCCCAGATAGTGTCTGTGTTGCACAGTCCAAGCTAGAAGCCTTACCTGTAAGGTGGCTGTCTGCTGAGCCGAGACTGGGAGAGCAAGAAGGGAGCCTGGCAGCATGTAGAAGGTGGCGTGGACTCTCCAACGAGAGCCTGGAGCCGGTGCACACATGGAGGAAGGAGGCTCAGCCCACTTAATAGAAACCAAGATCAGGGACCAGACTCCTGGAAGCAGCCTGCTGGCAGTCAGAAGGAGCGCCCTTACTGGGCACCTGGCTGCAGAAGGGGAAGAGAGGAGAGGCAGACCAGAACTGGGAGACTGAAGGACAAGAACTTCTCTCGTTCCGTTAAGAGCGAGATTGCTGCTCAGGCTTTGAAAGTCTTCCTGGCAGTCCTCCTCCCCCCTTCATCCTCAGACCTAGGATCAAGGGGCGGGGTGGGTAGCTTCACCATCTGCCATGGGTGCCTGGCCGTGGAGTTTGTTGGGGGGAGCGCTGGGTGCACTGCATATCTTGCTTGATGGTACCTGCTGGCTGGACTGTACCAAGTGGCCAGGTGCAGGGGGCCACCAGCATAACCAAGAATCACTGAACCCTTGACTTCTAGGAGTTCGGATTGATGTCAGTGGGCTTGGGGGTGGGGTGGCAACCGATCAACAGCATGGCCCAGCTGGCTGGGGGCAGGTGGCAATTCCTCAGCCCTGAGAACTGCCAGGTTCAAAACACCAAATAGGCCTTCGGTGTTGCTAGGGGTCCCTGTCTATTTCAAACATTTTCTCTCTGGTAACTTTTTACTTTTCCTTTACCTCATTTTAATTCTCGATTGTTTTCCTGCTTTTCTTCAGTAACCCTTGTTAGATTTTCATTTGATTTTGTTATCCCATAGACGTCTTGTAATTTATTTTTCATTTCTGCAGCAGTTTTATCTTTCTTGGATTTCTTTCCTGCTTTTTTTGTTGCTATTTCTTTCTTTCTCCTGTCTGATTCTTTCCTCCTCTTCTCTCTTCCTTGCAGTTCTTAGGTTTTGTGCATTTCCAAACATTTATTTGTACTTGAAGTGTTTTTGTTATGGGCTTTTTTGTTGTTCTTCATTGTGTTTGTTTTTGAAGGAACACTTCATCAGCCAGAGTGTTTTGTTTGCATTTTCTGTTTTCTTGGTATCTTCCTATGGAGAATATAAAATTCTTAATACCTGCTTTTGGCTAATCTCTTGGTAGATGACTGTGTTTTTTTAGTTGCCTTTCAAGGCAAGTATTGGTGTTTTGAGCATATTATTGAAGCCTCAGAATTATAGGGACCAGAATTTTACTGATACTCATCATGCTGCCTCTCATTAATTGAAGTTGTGAGATGTTCACTTTGTGTGAACAAGCCAGTGCAGCTAGTTCAGTCCTGGAATTTGGGCTTGGAGTATGGTAAATGACACAATGGTTACTCTGATGTTGCATGATAAGTATATGCTAAGGAGTTTATGTAAATAACTAATACAAACATTGCACCTGGGTGGGCATGGAGTAGGAAGTAAAAAGGGAATTTCTTTCCTCTGCTTCTGTTTTTATACTTTCTGTTTAGAGAGAAAAGAGATTTCAGAGTCTTGATCAACTCCCAATATCTGAGGAGTCTACCTTTTATTATTATAAATAGCATATATTTGCTAATTATTTTTTGCTAATTATTAAGAAATTCTTTACCTAAGCCATCTCATTTAATCCTCAAGGTAATCCTATTAAGTAAATGAGTATAAATAATTACATCATATCATCATCAGGAAACCCTGTTCTCAAAGAGGTTGAATAACTTGTCTGAGGTAGTAAGTGTGGGGGAGCTGGGATCAGAACACAGATGTGTTGTACTGTAATCTCTGAGGTCTGTACTATACTGTCTTCCTAAATATTTTTGGTCTCTTGACAGGTTTGGAGACCTTTGAACAGGTTCCTCCCCTGCCTCGCCCCTTCCCTAAACACTTCCTTTTTGTCTCATTTTTCTCTGCAGCTAAAAAGAAGGGAGACCAAAACATTTGAAACTTCCTTTAAGACAAGGTTTTGTAGGTCAGATAGACTGAGTGAATGCTTTGAATTAAGAGAAGTTTGTTTTCTTTTCTGCCCATATGTCTTTCAGCAGCTGGCTGAGTGTAAGTCAGTTGGAGATTCATTTAGTTCAGTAGACAAACTTTTCATGGGAGTTGCTGTTAGGAGTTTGTTGGGTCCCGGTCAGTTATTAATACAGGATTATGTAGGACACTTTGGCCATTCTCAGTACCAGCCATCTGAACAAACGGAGAAATTTGTGATTGATATACCAGCAGTCAAAGCTTCTGGAGATTGGAGCTTTGCCTTTCTCTCCCTGTTAAAGAAGATCGCTAGAGTGATGGGGGTGGTTAATAGAAGATGAGAAGCAATAAATTATAGTAAAATACAGTTTCACTGGTGGCTTACTTCATGTCACTCTTTTCTAAGTTTTAATTTTCTTCTGTATAATGGGAATATGATTGATTAATCCAGAAAATTTAATGAACTGATACATATAAGTGCTTAGCACAGTGCTTGAGAAGTAGAAGTAGTAAACACTGAATGATATTTTTGTTGTGTAGATACTTTTTACACCTTTTATTGGGGTGTGAAGATGAGAGCAAGCAGAAATTAAGATCTTGTCACATTTCTTCATTTGAAATTTTTGTTGGAAGCATCTTGGTTAAGTGCATTTTGTATCCTGAAAGAATAGATCACAGGACTCGGGCTGGGGTTTGAAGACAAAGTGTTCCTCATCTGTCAAGGCCAGTTAATTTTCTGGTCAGGCTCTGGAATGGTGCCCATCCAGTATACTTTTTCACTTTCAAATTCAAATATTCACAGGTGTCTCCTTTTAACTCCTGCATTTCTTTTCAATGGTGACTTGGAAAACAGCAGTCAAACAGGTGACTCTCATTTATGTCTATGCAAATCTAGTATTTGTTAAATTTGTTAAATTCTCTTCCAAAACTCCTTTTGGTGAGTATAGTGGAGTGTAGGTGATAAAACTAATGGAGATTATGTGTCTTACCTTCCTTATGCATTTGAGCAGTAGTAGTTGCTTGACAAGGACATGGGAGAGTTAGTTGGATAAAGGTGAAAGTAATGCTGGCTTGGGAGGCTTGGGGGAGCGGGGCTCGTGTTTTATGTCCTCCTCAGTCAGTCAGGGAAGCCCTTAGCCAGAGCTTTCAAGGAACTTGTAAAAACAACTTGTTCTTACCATTATTGGCTCAGCTAGTGAGAGGCAAACTAGGTAATTCTTAAAATTTTCTAAGGATGGTTTAAAAAACGGACTTGGGCTAAATTGTTTCAAGTTGAGGGGGAATGGCATTTGTTTTCTCTCTGATCAGGTTACTCTAGCACATTTAAATAGAAATATTTATGTCTGACGTTATTAATAGATGGTTTTCCTGCCTTACCGCTTACATCTAACCTGTTGCACCAGTTTGGGTGTGGTGGCAGGAACTAATTTCTTGTGTTTTGGCAGGTTAGCTCCCTGCATGCTTGCAGAGTAACTGACACCCTTTCTTTTGTGGCACTGAATTTGAATAGGATTTTATATTTTTAGACATTTCCAATTGATTGACTGAAAGTAATGACTTTGGCAGCCTCTGATAAAAACTAAAGAAACAGCCATTCTAGGCTTTTTCCTAACTACTTAACCTGCATTAACTTTATACTTCACTACCTGGGGGGAAAAGAAGATTTTTGTTCCCACCAGTCACCTCAGTTGGCTAATTTTTCCTGTCACTTTTGTAAAAACACTCTGTTCTCTGAGGTCTGGTTTATAGGCTAATTTCCATATTATGAGAGCTTTTCTGAGCTCAATCTATAAAATTGAAATACAAGTAATTTCATGTCTCTCAGCCTGACAGTTGATTAAAGTATTAAATAACCCCTCCGACTGTTAAATCACCAACCCCTTTGTTATTTCCCAGGTCGTTAATCTAAACCTAACTAACACTGAAGGTTATTGTCTTTTTTAAGTTGTCACAACATCTTTGCCTGGGCCTGAACCTTTTCTTTCTCTACTAGGACCTACCTAGGTTTTCAAAACTATTGTCTCCAGGTAGCCTTTCTTTTTTTTTCCCCCCAAAGATCTATTTATGCATACAAGAACTGGGGTACAGGCCAGAGGTGTGTGGGTGAGAGGATTCACCAGAGACAGAGCGGGGAACAAAACAGGCAAATTGACCAAAGTACACTGTTGAGGGGAGCAGCAGACAAGTCAGGAGAGGTCTGCTGTGCCATGTGGGTAGCTCCCTGGCCGGGGATTGAACTTGTGCTACAGCAGCTGCAGATAGCCCTATAGACTGCGACCTAACCCTAATCCCTATGCCACCAGGGAGACCCCAGGTAGCCTTTCTTGATGGGCATCTTTCTTTTTTTTTTCTTTTAAAGATTTTATTTTTGCATAGAAGAACTGGGGTGTAGGCTAGAGTTGTGGGGGTGTGAGAGGATTCACCAGATGCAGAGTGGGGAACAGATCAGGCAGATCCACTGAAATACACTGCTGAGGGGAGCAGTGGATGAGACAAGAGAGATCTGCTGCGCCATGTGGATTAGCTCCCTGGCTAGGTCTGCTGTGCCATGTGGGTTAGCTGTTTGGCCAGGGATGGAACTCATGCCGCAATGGTTGGCTGGCAATAGCCTGATAGCACTGAGACTTTAACCTCTGCGCCAACAGGGAGACCCTACTTATGTTGTTTTTAAAAATGTATTTGCATGCAATTCATCTGAGCCTCTTTTCTTAAAATCAGCTACCTGTTCTCTCTAGCCTTTATTTCTACAACAGTGTTGTTAAAGATTCTGACCTAGAACATCATTCCCAGTCTCCAAGATTTCTTTACCAGGACAACAGTTGGTTCCTCTGGGAATTTCTTCTCTTTAAAAACTTGTGACTTACCTTGGTCTAGTTGTTAATTCCAGTGCAATAATTGCCTCAAATACTCTTTACAATTTATAGCCATTTGTGTGTGTGTGTGGGGGGGAATGAAGTTGCCACGGAAGATGAGGAGTGCTATTTTCTCTCTAGCTTCTACCCATAGGTAAGCAGCAAGATGTAGAAAGAGTATGAGGAAGTAGAAATGAGAAATGTGAATTTTAAATCTTTTCTTTTCCCATGGTACTTTTGAAACTCTGCTTCTAAGTTTATCAGTAAAATTATGGTCACTTAATATGATTGTTGTGGGACTCAAAGGATAGTTTATAAAAAAAAAATGACATCTAAGATATCATTTTTCTACTTTCTATATAACCAAAAGGTCCTCCTCTCTTCCTTTAAGAAATGAATCTCAGTTAACTAATTTTATTGTGGTAATCATTTTGCAATATATGTCAAATTATCACATGTACACCTTACAGTTATGTAACATTTTATGTTAATTATATCTCAATAAGGCTGGAAGAAAAGGAAACAGACCTCTAGACCACCAGTGACATTCCAGCATACTGAGAGCATTATTCATTTGATGAAAGAATACGGAGTACTTGACACGTGTCAGACGTGGTGGTAGGAGAAGAGGTGTTAAGACATTATTTAACTTCGTCTTTAAGTAGCTGAAAGTATGGTATTTTTATGCTCTGGGAGAGAAGAAAACAGAACCATGAGAAGGTTCTAATGGAAGGAGGCCCTAACTTGGCCAGGTCGGTGGAGGGCTGAGCAGGTGGTAAGGGTCACTCTCTGCTGAGAAATGATTGTGCTCAGTTTCTAAAGATGAATGAGGTTAACCTCCCCTTAAGGTGAAGCTGAGGACTAGGAAGAAGGCAGTCTGTCCTGAAGGAGTACAGTGAGCGAAGGTCAGAAGGAGAGATTAGGTTGGAGAAGATTGTATTCAGAGGTCAAATCATAAAGTGCTGTGTGTATGCTGAGGTGTTTTGGCAAACCACTAAGGGATTTTAACGAGTGATAGTCTGAGTTTATTTTAGGAAGTTTTCTGTGGAAGGTATGTAGATGATGGGTAAAGATTCACTCTCATGCTTGATGACTGTGAACTGGTGATACTTTATTTTTTTTTATTTTTTAAAGATTTATACAAGAACTGGGGTACAGGCCAGATGCACGGGAAGGTGAGAGGATTCACCAGAGACAAAGTGGGGGAACAGAACAGGCAGACTGACGAAATACACTGCTGAGGGGAGCAGCGGGTGAGACAAGAGCCGCGCCATATGGGATTCTCTCCGGCTGGCCGGGATGGAACCTATGCTGCAGAGGCTGCGGACAGCTTCACAATGTGGTGCTCAACTGACTGCGCCACCAGGAAGGCCCTGGTGATGCTTTAAAGAGGGTGAGAAGGAAAGATAAATTGCACTTAATAGTGGGGGGAACTGTAATAACAGTTACTAAAGAGAAAAATAAAGACTATAAGATACCAAAAGTTGAGCATTCGTTGAAGAAGTTTTCCTACCAAGGGAACGTGGTCTAGCACAAGCACTGAGGTAGGCTCTAGGGGATAACCTTTAAGGAGGGAGTAAGGGAGTAGGTTTTAAAGCCTAAGAACTATAAGATATCACTGTTGAACATTAGGAAACAAAATCACTCATTGTTGATAGGCTGGTGACTTATGGATTTGTTGGTTAGCTAAGCAGTCAACTGGCTAGAAGTGGACTGTGCATGTGTCTTTCGTTTGTACACTGTGCCTGTCTTGAGAGTACTTGTAACTTAGCTGCCAATGCACAAGGCTAACCTGTAAACATGTATTTTTTTAAAAAAATTTTTTTAAAATGTTCAACATCACTTGTAATTAGGGAAATGCAAATCAAAACTACCATGAGATACCATCTCACACCAGTGAGAATGGCACATAAAAAAACTAGCAACAACAAATGTTGGCGAGGTTGTGTAGAAAAAGGAACTCTCCTGCACTGCTGGTGGGAGTGCAAACTGATCCAACCACTATGGAGAGCTGTGTGGAGATTTCTGGACCTACTAAACATAGAGCTTCCATATGATCCAGCAATTCCACTCCTAGGTATTTACCCAACGGACACAGAAACATCAATTCCAAAGAGCACCTGCACCCCTATGTTTATCAGCAGCACTATTTACAATAGCTAAGCTTTGGAAACAACCCAAATGCCCAAAAATAGATGACTGGATCAAGAAGATGTGGTACATAGATAACATGGAATATTACTCAGCATTCAAAAAAGATAAACACATGCAATTTGCAGCAACATGGATGGCGCTGGAAGGGATCATGCTCAGCCAAATAAGCCAGAAAGAAAAAGAAAAATACCGGATGGTCTCACTCATAGCAGGAATCTAGAAAACTACCATGAGATACCATCTTACCCCAGTGAGAATGGCACATATTAAAAAAACTAGCAACAACAAATGTTGGCGAGATTGTGGAGAAAAAGGAATTCTCCTGCACTGTTGGTGGGAGTGCAAACTGGTCCAACCACTATGGAGAGCTGTGTGGAGATTTCTTGACCTACTACTAAACATATGATCCAGCAATTCCACTCCTAGGTATTTACCCAAAGGACACAGAAACATCAATTCCAAAGAGCACCTGCACCCCTATGTTTATAGCAGCACTGTTTACAATAGCTAAGCTTTGGAAACTACCCAAATGCCCCAAAATAGATGACTGGATCAAGAAGATGTGGTCCATATACACCATGGAATATTACTCAGCATTCAAAGAAGATAAACACATGCAATTTGCAGCAACATGGATGGCGCTGGAGGGGATCCTGCTCAGCAAAATAAGCCAGAAAGAAAAAGAAAAATACCTGTCCCTGTTCCTGCTCACTCACAGCAGGAATCTAGAAAACTTAAATAAGGGACCAGGAAAATGAATAACTATAAGAAAGTGAAAATCAAAATCAACAAACAACTATGAACCAGAGACACTCTATGGGGGGTAGGGGGTGGGGAGGGATTGGGGTCAAAATAAGGGGGTCGCAATTGTATGGGGAATATAAAAATTAAAAAAAATTATATAAAATAAAAAATTTTTTTTAAAGATTTATTTATTTATTTATATAAGCGCCGGGTACAGTCAGAAGCGCGGGAGGGTGAGAGAATTCACCAGAGCTGGAGCGGGGAACAGAACAGGCAGACTGACGAAATACACTGCTGAGGGGAGCAGCAGGCGGCAGGAGAGGTCTGCACACCATGTGGGATCCTCGCCCAGCAGCTGGGGATCGAACCAGCGCTGCAGAGGCTGCAGGCAGCTTCGTAGCCCAGCGCTCAGCCACTGCGCCACCAGGGGAGGCCCCTAAACATGTATTTTAACTGTACCAGGAACTAAACATTATTAAGCTCAGTCTCATTGTGGTATGAGAAAACAATTATCACTTAGCATTTAAAGTAAATTACCAGGGCCTCCCCGGTGGCGCAGCGGTTGAGCTCTCGGTTGCGAAGCTGCCCGCAGCCTCTGCGGCGCCGGTTCGATCCCCGGCTGCTCCCCTGCCACCAGAGGAGGGTCCCACATGGCGCACAGACCTCTCCTGCCTGCTCTGCTCCCCTCAGCAGTGTACTTCGGTCCTTCTGCCTGCTCTGCTCCCTGCTCTGGCTCTGGTGAATTCTCTCACCCTCCCGTGCTTCTGACTGTACCCACTGCTTGTATAAATGAATAAATAAATAAATAATAAATCAAAAAAAAAATTACCAGAAGAATACATAACAATTTAAAAAATAATAGCAAATTATTCTGTTTTATTCCTGTGTTTTGTGTAGAAGCTGTCTAAGTAGCCATCAGCTTGAGCTGTAATTCTGGAGTAAAGTGTAGTGTTTCTTGGAATCGTTGCCTCTGGTGGCCTTTCAATCAGGCTCAGTTCAAAGATCACTCGGGTGTGGAAATCCACAGACCTGGATTGGTAGCTTTTTTGTCAGTGACACTTTGAACCTATGCATCAGTACCTTGAAGCTTGACTATTGTAGCTCTTGACAGCAGGACCTGATGTGGTCCTATTAGGGGAGGTTCTTTTTCCAGAGTGGAAGGTGCTTTTTATATTGTTGGATGTAAGACTGCATAAATCAGATTAGTCTCTGACAGTAGTTAGCTAGATAATATGTAAGAATTAAAAACTCCAGATTTTAGTGAAGTTGAATTTCATTTACGTTCGGTGAATCATAATGATTTCATAGGAAGAAAGTATATGTGAGCCCTGAGGGAGTAACTGCATGAATTCTAGTGCTAGTGGCAAAACTCTAGGCTAGAAAAAAATGAAAGGTTCTTGAAACTTTAGGAATAAGATAAACAGTGGAGTTTCTGTTTTAAGAGAAGGGTATTACAGAGTTTCTGTTGAACTCCTTTAGTGAAATGAATTCCTTGATTATATGACTGAAAGGTAGGATTGTCCATGTTGCATTAAGCAGTGGACCTGCGTCAGTGCCCACGTGTTTAGTGGCAAGAGCATATCCTGCACGAATGCTTTTGTGATTTTAAGATAAATCATTCCACAGATAATATTAGATCAGTTGATAAAAGGGTTATCATAGATCAGAGCTAATTAATTTTTGAGTTATTTAAGCAGTTCTTCATCTGAAAAGGGAGTAATGTTTCAATATGGAATTTTGAACAGATTTGAAGAGTGATACTCAAAGAGAACCAAAGAAGATTTCTTAGTAGGGCAGGTGGTTGACAGAAATATTGAATGTTGATTAGAAGTAACAAGAATTACATAGCATCTGGGACCCATCAAGTGAGTGGTAAAAAGTGGCATCAAATGCAAGCAGGGAGGGTATGTCTTAGCAAGATGAGCAGTAGGCTTCTGGTGTGAACAGTGTTGTTGGATTACTTATGGAAGGAATGGAGGATAGGGATGTGCTTGAGTAAGAGTTACTGGGAGTCTAAGGATCACAATTCTGATTGCCTGAGTTCTTGAACGTCTCTGTAGTCTTTTCCATTACATTTTTTTTTTAAAAAGATTTATTTATTTACACAAGCACTGGGTACAGTAAGAAGTGCGGGAGGGTGAGAGAATCCACCAGAGCCAGAGCGGGGAGCAGAGCAGGCAGAAGGACCGAAGTACACTGCTGAGGGGAGCAGAGCAGGCAGGAGAGGTCTGCGCACCATGTGGGACCCTCCTCTGGTGGCCGGGGAGCAGCCGGGGATCAAACTGGTGCTGCAGAGGCTGCGGGCAGCTTCACAACCCAGCGTTCAACCGCTGCTCCACCGGGGAGGCCCTTCCATTACATTTTTGAAGGATAATAGAGGAGAATTACAAAAGACAGAGAGTCGTTGTTCTAATAAACATTCATTGTGGGGTTTATTTCTGGTAATCTCTTTAGGTTTAAATGGATAGTGGGGTAACTGAAGCAGCAGTTTATAAGGATCAATTTGAACTCTTCTTCCTATGTCATTCATATCTTAAGCTCAAAGAGTACAAGTATCTGAGAGGTCAGTATAATCAAGAAAATGTAGGTCAGTGTAGGGCTGCTGTAATTGGTTTTGTGTACACTTTTCAATGAGGATCTGTAAGTATATGCCTTCTGTAAAGCATTTAACTTGACAGTGCTATCTAAAGAACAAGTCTCAATGTGAATTAGTGAATTAGCTAGAACAGAGTCACACTATAGGAAGGTGTCTTTGTTTTCTAATTGGATTATTGAAAATTAGTAAACGTTGAGAGACTGGGAAGATTGGGTCATGGGTAATACCATCGCTGTCACTCTTGTGGTACTATGAGGGAGAGTAAAAGGAATTTAAGGTATAAACAGAAGACCCTGTAGTGACTAGGAATTTGTAGGTCTGTCTTGAACAGGAAATTAACTTTATTTTGGCTAGCAATAGTAGAGAATTTCATAGGGTATTGAAATGCTCAGAGGTATGTCATCATTATATCTCTAACTTGGTTTGTTAGACTTCTTTATCAATTTTAAGGAATAGTCACTTTTTAGCAGCTGAACTCTATAAATTCAGAACCCCTACCCCTACCCCCCAGGACAGTTCTTTTCCTTATCTGCCATAGGAGGGAATATTAGGCTAAGTTGTTTAATTTTAAGGGACATGTAGGTCCCCCCTCTTCATTCTTTTAAAGTTCTTTGAACAGTATTCTCTTATAATTTATCTAAATAATCTATTGCCAGCCCACTGACATTCTCTTCATTAAGCTGGATATTTGTGGCTTTAATCTATTAAAAGGGTTGGAAAGACTTTGTAGTGGTTTGCCTTTATGTCTATGCCAAAATTTTCCTAAAAGTTTCAAAAATCTAATGATTATGAATGATTTTTCTTGCAATTTTAAGTTTTAGTCCAATCTACTCTAGAAAAGACTTCTGGAATGGCTAGAAACAGACACTTTTGTTTCCCTAGCTTTCTTTTAACTTCTGATTTGTGGTCTCTAGTCTGCATTAGATCCTAGCTTATTTTTTTGGAATCATCTTTGATATTTTGGGGAAACTAGTAGTGTATACAAGCTTGTGAAGTTCTGACTCGCTTGGGAATATAGGTGTCTAGAAGTATTCTAAGCTTTCAGAAAACTTTTGGGCCTCAGTGGGTTTAGGGACTCTGCCTGGAACCAAAGTTTAAAAACAACAGCATAATGATCTTCTTTTGGAGTTGGGTTAAGTCCTTGATGGAAATTGTTTAATTGTCCCTCACTATGTAGGTGCTCAGCAACAGGAGAGGAGCTAGCACCTTTTTTTAAAAAGATTTATTTATTTATGCATACAAGAACTGGGGTACAGGCTAGAGGGGTGGGGGGTGAGAGGATTTACCAGAGACAGTGGGGAACAGAACAGGCAGATGGACTGAAACACACTGCTGAGGGAAGCAGCGGGTGAGTCAGGAGAGGTCTGTTGTGCCATGTGGGCGGCTCCAGGCCGGGGACCAGTGGCCGCAAATAGCTTCATACATTGCGTCTTAACCCTTTGCACCACCAGGGAGGCCCTGGGAACAGGATATTAAGGAAACCCATGATGATAGAGAAGTTTTGAGATGAATATGAGGTCTTCACCTAAAGCGTCAGAACATTTAGGATTCTAGGAGATGGGATAAAGGTTAAGCTTGGAGGCAGGAAGTCAGGCTGTCCCTTCCCACCCTTTTTTAGCTTTTGTGAAATAATCCTCTAAGGAAGTTAATTTGGAGTTATTGAGGCATTTAGTTGTCTTGGTGTACCAGTTTAAGGAGGGAGACTTTTGCCTTGGGAGTTTTACCTCTTTTGGTTCTAAGGCATTGCAGAAGTACAGGCAAGCCCTTGTTGAAATAATAGATTTTCCCAAAGTGGTTGCTGCTATTATAAGCTATCCTTGATGTAATTACACTGTATTATTAGACCTGTATACCAACTGTGACTATAATGACTATACATATACTTGAATTTTTGAGTTGATAACCCCTAAAACAAATACCAAAAAAGGAGATTGCTTTACTGTTTGGCCGACAAGTGTATATACAAAGGGCCTAGGCAATTGAGATAGATCCAGTAGTGTAGCACTGGAATCTGGCCCAAGCCATAAGTTTTTTGAGAATCTCTTACACAAAACATAGGTGGACTAACAACATATACAGAATAGATCCCTCTTTCTTTGTGTCACTCAAAAATGAGATCATTTTTTCTCTTTGTCCATGACAAACCAGATCACTGTCAATCACGGTAAACAAACTTGTGAGACAGAACAGAGCAGTCTGAGCTGATATAGCGGGATCACCCCAAACCCTCCAAATCCAGAACTCTTCAGATTATTATTTATTTTTTTAAGATTTGATTATTTATACAAGCACTGGGTACAGTCAGCCGCGCGAGAGGGTGAGAGAATCTACCAGAGCCAGAGCGGGGAACAGAACAGGCAGACTGACGAAATATACTGCAGAGGGGAGCAGCAGCGCGGCAAGAGAGGTCTGCGTGCCATGTGGGACCCTCGCCCGTGGCCAGGGATCGAACCGGCGCTGCAGAGGCTGCAGGCAGCTTGGCAGCCCAGCGCTTTACTGCTGCGCCACCAGGGGAGGCCCAGGTTCTTAAGTGTTAGTTGTCTGTCAGCTTCACTGGGTGGCTCAGTCTTACGATCTCCATGGAGCCTCCAGAACTGTCAGAAAAGCATAATGACTATTAGAGGCCAGAGATGATGCACTAAGTGAAAAAGGTTTTTTGCCAAGGGGGAACCTGATCTAGCTTGGAGTCTAGGCAGACTCTCCAGGATGAAGTACAGGGCAGAAGTTGGGTATGTACTTTAAAGTTATTGGAAAAGCAAAATCTTTGAGTGTTGTTGATTGACTGCTGATATGAGTGTGTTGATTGGCAAGAACTGAACTGGCTAGATATGGTTTGTAGCACATTTGTGGCAGGGAATTATATCTAGCTGCTTCTATTTTGTATATAATACGTATGAGTTAGGATTTTGTCACCTACTACTATATCGGCATCAACAGACTAGGTGACCATGTGAAGATTTATCAGAATTTAATAGTTTTTATTTTAAAAAATTTTTTATTTATTTAAGATTTATTTATGCATACAAGAGCTGGGGTACAGGTCAGAGGTGTGGGAGGTAGGAGGATTCACCAGAGATGGTGGGGAACAGAACAGACAGATCAACTGAAATAAACTGCTGAGGGGAGCAGCGGGCAATACAGGAGAGGTCTGCTGTGCCATGTGGATTGCTCCCTGACTGGGGATAGAACTTGTGCTGCAGTGGCTGTGGATAGCTTCATCGGCTGTATCTTAACCCCTTGTGCCACCAGGGAGGCCCAGAATTTAATAGTTTTTTAAAAATTTTTTTAAAGATTTATTTATGCATACAAGAGCTGGGGTACAGGCCAGAGGCTTGGGGAGTGAGAGGATTCAGCAGAGACAGAGCGGGGAGCAGAACAGGCAGACTGACCAAAGTACACTGCTGAGGGGAGCAGCAAGCGAGACAGGAGAGGTCTGCTTTGCCATGTGGGTTGCTCCCTGCCTGGGAATTGAACTTGTGCTGCAGTGGCTGTGGATAGCCTCATAGGTTGCGTCTTAACCCTTACGCCACCAGGGAGGCCCCTTAATAGTTTTCAGTAGACTGTTTTCAGAAAATATTCTGACACAAATCTTATAAAAAAATTTTTTATTTTTAAGAGGAAAAATTACCTTTGAAGTAATAATTAATAGAGAATAATAAAGGAGGTTATGGTGGTGCCGACTTGGAATTTTTGTGAAACACATTCAAATTAAAATACATACTCATTTATATTTAAAAAGAAAAAGTTGTATATGCTTTTCCTTGGTCTGTTCTAGCTGCCGTTAACAAATATACCATAGACTGGGTGGCTTATAGATAACAGAAATTTATTTCTCAGCGTGCTGGAGGCTAAGAAGTCCAAGGTCAAGTCACTTGCAGATTCAGGGTTTTATGAGGCCTTGCTTCCTGGTTAGGTTAGACAGAGACTGTCTTCTCACTGTGTCCTGACGTGGTGGAAGGGATGGGGGAGCAGTCAAGGTGTCTTTTCTCAGGGCAGTAATCCCATTTGTGCCAACTCTACCCTTATGACTAAATTATCTGTGAAATACCCCAACTCCAATAACATCACATTGAAAATAATTAGGTTTCAACATATATATTTTGGAGGTACTAAAAATATTTAGTCTGTAGCATGTGCACTTCTCAGCTATACCCTTTAAAATAACTTGTCTTAAAGAGCATCCTAAAATCCTTTAAAGAACTCCTTACTACACTTAAATTATCTGGTTCTTCAAAATGTGGAAATAAAAGTTTATGAACTACATATAATGAAGTGTTAATGGCTTTTCATTTTTTACAGATTTTATGCAGTACCTGCCACATTTTAGTCAGTTTTGAGGATACAAACACCAGAACAAATGTCCTAAATATTCCGTCTTTTTAGGATAGTGATCTGAGTATTACACTCGGTGTAAAGTGTAAATACATAGTGTTTATTAGATTTTCAAAGTGACCTTTTACCACCATCTCATCACACCCCAAAATTAAGAATCAGCACTTTAATTAAGGATGATTCTCAAAGTGTGGTGCAGGGGCCAGTAGTATCATAAGCATCACTTGGGAATAGTCCTGGGACCAAAGTCCAGCCCTGAATACTATGGGGGTGTGGTTCCTCCTTTCCCCCCCAGATGATGCCTACTAAAGTTTGAGCTCTGTGACTCTAAGATGGTAGAGTAGATTCAGTCACTAGTTCTATCTCTGTGATCTACACTAATGTTGATTTCCTGATGTGATTGTAGGATGGAAGTTCTGTTGACTATAACATTCTCTTATGTTCATATGTTATTTCTGCATAGATTTTTTTTTTTTTTAAATAGAGGCATGTTTTATTTATTTGTTTGTTTGTTTTGTTTATACATGCACTGGGTACAGTCAGAAGCGCGGGAGGGTGAGAGAATTCACCAGAGCCAGAGCGGGGAGCAGAGCAGGCAGAAGGACCGAAGTACACTGCTGAGGGGAGCAGCGGGCGGCAGGAGAGGTCTGCGCGCCATGTGGGACCCTCCTCCGGTGGTAGGGGAGCAGCTGGGGATTGAACCGGCGCCGCAGAGGCCGCGGGCAGCTTCGCAACCCAGCGCTCAACCACTGCGCCACCGGGGAGGCCCTCTGCATAGATTTTTGAACACAAATACTTTGTTGACTTTTAGAGCTAATATTTGAAAACTTTGACTTACGACAAATTAAGTGACTTTAAAATATTACTGTTTTTTGGGCTTAACATGTTTGCACTTTTGGATAAGTGCCCCTTTTGGCCTATGCCAGTACTCTGATAAGTCTTGTGGATTACTTTTATCTTAATGAAGACATTTTCAATTGTAAGTCATAGGAAAGCAACCACTCAGACTAACTTCAGAAAAAAGAGAAATAATTGAGGGCCTCCCTTGTGGCACAAGGGGGTAAGCACCATGCTGTGAAGCAATCCACGGCCTCTTCAGCATGAGTTTGATCCCCGGTGGCCAGGGAGCAACCCACATGGTGTGGCAGACCTCTCCTGGCTCACCCGCTGCTCCCCTCAGCAGTGTATTTCAGTATATCTACCTGTTCTGTTCA
Source organism: Talpa occidentalis (assembly GCF_014898055.3). Lineage (NCBI taxonomy): Eukaryota > Metazoa > Chordata > Mammalia > Eulipotyphla > Talpidae > Talpa > Talpa occidentalis. The sequence continues at coordinate 125,455,865 of NW_023605083.1, read as the reverse complement.
CCATTCTGTCTCCGGTGAATCCTCTCACCCCCAGCATCTCTGCCTGTACCCCAGCTCTTGTATGCATAAATAAATCAATCTTTAAAAAAATCTTTAAAAAACAATTTCTTGATTGAGGGCCTCCCCTGGTGGCACAGGCAGTTGAGCACTGCGCTGTGAAGCTGTCCGCAGTCTTTGCAGTGCCTGCTTGATCCCTGGCCAGCTGGCGAGGGTCCCACATGGCGCGGCAGACCTCTCCTGTCGCTCCTGCTGCTCCCCTCAGCAGTGTATTTCATTAGTCTGCCTGTTCTGTTCCCCACTCTGTCTCTGGTGAATCCTCTCACCCTCCTGCGCATCTGGCCTGTACCCTGGCTCTTGTATAAAATAAATAAATAAATCTTTAAAAAAAATTCCTTGATTGAACAGTGTTGTAGGATGTATTTAATTTAAAGCAGGTCTCACACAATTATATCTATTGAAAGAGTGAAATTAGTAATCTTTCAGAGAAGTCCCTTATGCAATCTAGGTTTCTTGTAGCTATTTTGTTAACCCATATTCCCAATAATTGCATTAGTGTCAGATTCTTTAAGATGAAATAGCCAGCCTGAGAGTCTGTTGCATTCAGTGTATGATAGTTAAGAGTTTTTGTAATTAGATGTGGTTTCTGTAATTTCCGAATTGGAATCTCAATTCTAGCATTTATGACTAAACCTGTTTCTTCATCTCTAAAATGTTGGTGGTACTACTACTACTCCTACTTCGCAGAATAGTTGGTACACTTACACACAGTAACTATGCAGTAAATTTTGTCTAATATTTTTATGCAGTAAATTTTGTCTAATATTTTTATATTCCTTACTAAAACTACATTTTATTAAATGTGTTTTTCATAAATGTTTACTCTGAAAAGCATGTTAAGAAAATATTTTCTATAAATATGTTTACCTAATTTTAGTGACTGTGGGAGTATTCAGCCTGCTTTCTTTGCCAGTTCTAGCCATTTCATTATTGTTGTCGCCTTAGGGATGTATCTGATGTTTTTGCCCTTTGCACCATTTTGTGATAACTCTTGAAAGTGAATCTTTGTGTAGTGCTTCTGTTTTCAAGCAACATCAACTGAAATAAATACATAGAAAATTATATTGTGTACAAGCTTTTTGTAGAATTTAAATTGCATTTCATTTTATGTTTAGGAGTTGAGATAGAGGTTGTTTCTTGGAGCAGAAAGATCTAAATTACTGTCATGTGCCAGTGAGCAGGAAGGGGTGCGTATTAGTAGACATTTTTAAAGCATTAGGCCATCTTGCTGGAATTCATATAGGAACGTTATCCTGAATTTCAGTTTTATTTTACAAAGGTAATGTAAGTTCAAAGAAAAGTAGAAAAATCTGTTTGAAAACAATCTCTGCAACTTTTGAGTTGTACCAACAGTATTATAAAGTCTTTTTGTGGGATGGAGGAAGATGGGATGTCTGAGTTTTTTCTTTTTCTCAGGAAGTCTCATTCCAGTCAGCAGTGTAATTGGAATGCAACTCCAATTTGAAGGAAAGGGAATTTTTGGCAAGAGGATACTGAGCAGTTGGGAGTTTTATTCAGAATATACATAGACAGCCACTCATTAGGAGTCTAGGTCAATAAGAACAATAAGAACATGGCTCTCTATTTCTACAGCAGGGATTTACTCTTGTATTATGTCATGGTGTGCTTGCATATGAATAATCCTTCCAAACAGAAAAGAAATTAACGTGAATGAATTGGTAGTATCTATTTTATCTGCATTTCTGCAGATGGTTTTCTCAGTTACTCCCCCAAATAAAATATGCTAAAAGAGATTTTTGCAAAGTTTAAAAGCATTTCTTGAGAAAACAAAGGCATTTACAGAATATTTGAATTATACCTGACCTGTAGACTCTGAGAGTAAAGATAATCCAGAAATGTGGGATTGGGATCTCTAGCTCAATATATTAACTTAATTTTTTAGAAGGTATACTAGATCTATCTAGTCATTGAGCAGATGATTTAGAAGGTAATTTATCTCTGCTGTGTAGTTTCCATGGGGGTTAGATGTAGATGAAATGACATATTTAAAAATTTTCAGGCCTCCTTGGTGGCACAAGGGGTTAAGATGCAGCACTGTGAAGTTAGGGAGCTACCCACATGGGGCCCGCAGACTTCTCTTGCCTTGCCTGCTGCTCCCCTCAGCAGTGTATTTCAGTCAGTCTGCCTGTTGTGTTCCGTACCATCTCTGGTGAATCCTCTCACCCCCCCCCCAACACCTCTGGCCTGTACCCCAGTTCTTCTATGCATAAGTAAAGAAAATCTTAAAAAAATTTTTTTGGTGTTCATATCAAATACTCTAGTTTGTGTTTAATTATTCATGGAGTTTTTTTAAAATTGATTTTTATTTATGCATACAAGAACTGAGGTGTAGGCCAGAGGTGGGGGGAGGGTGAGAGGATTCACCAAAGACAGAGTGGGGAACAGAACAGGCAGGCAGACTGAAACACACCGCTGAGGAGAGCAGCAGGCAAGACAGGAGATGTCTGCTGCCTCATGTGGATCAGCTCTCTGGCTGGGGATCGAACTCATGCTGCAGTGGCTGTGATATAGCTAGATAGTGCTGAGACTTTAACCCCTGTGCCACCAGGGAGGCCCTATTCATGGAGTTTTAAGGTAAAATTTGATAATAAAATCTTACCATTTTATTTTAATTTTTCTCATGTATTTTTTTTTGTTTCCTTTACAGTACTCTGTGCAAAAAACTTGGTGAAAAAGGATTTTTTCCGTAAGTAAACTAACTTTAAATCTTGTTTATTATGTGAACAATTTTTTGAATAGTATTTTCGCAGTTGTCTAGTTTAGGAAACTGTTCAGAATTACACTTAGTGTTATTTCATGAATGCTTTGATTCAGAGCCTTTTGGCATCACATTTTTAAGAGGATTCTGTGCTTCTTTCCCTTTACCCACCCCTCCCACATATTTGTGTGAAGTGTGTCTGTGTGTGTGCAGGTATGAGTATATACTTGGACAAGTGTGTATTGAATGTGTGCATACTACTAGGTTCCTAGAAAAGATTTGAGGTTGTTTTTTTTTCTTCTTTTATATGCATATATATTTTAAAGATTTATCCATTCATGCATACAAGAGCTGGGCACAGGCCAGAGGCTTGGGCGGTGGGGGGGGGGGGGTGAGAGGATCCACCAGAGACAGAGTGGGGAACAGAACAGGCAGATTGACCGGAGTACTCTGCTGAGGGGAGCAGCAGGTGAGTCAGGAGAGGTCTGCGTGGGTAGCTCCCTGGCCAGGGATGGAACTTATACTGCAGAGGCTACGGATAGCTTCATTGTTGCATCCTAACCCCTTGGGCCACCAGGGAGGCCTTTCTTTAACATTTTTAAGAAACTTTTATATGAAGTCAGTATTCCTTGGAAGGCAGAATGTCCTTCAGCCTGCTGAGAATTTTCACAGTGGAGAAAAGAAATCCCTGCCACAGTAGATCGTAGATCCTCTTATGTCCCAGACTCCAGAGCATACATTTGGTTCCTGTATTTGCAGTCTCGCAATCGGTTATGAATTTTTTTTTGTTTTATTTAGGGTTAGGCTTAGTTTTTGTGAGGGAGGCCTGGAAAGTACCCCCTCATGTGTATTTGAAATCATTACTCTGTAGTAGCATGCTTTATGATAGCTTTAAATTACTGAGTACGAATGACAAAATTTATAGTAAAAAACTCTAACAATAAAATTTTTATGTTAAATATTTGAAGTTAGAAATAGAGAAGATTGGGCCTCCCTGGTGGCGCAGGGGTTAAGGACAGTGCTATCAAGCTGTCCCCAGCCACTGCAGCACAAGTTCGATCCTGGCCAGCCAGGGAACTACCCACGTGGCGCAACAGACCTCTCCTGCCTCACCCGCTGCTCCCCTCAGCAGTGTATTCAATAGATCTGCCTATTCTGCTCCCCACTCTGTCTCTGGCCTACTATTATAGAAATAAGCATGTAAATGTATATTTGTAAGCAAAAATAAACAATCACATTTCTACCTTTCCCTTTGAATGTTGTTTAAAGAATCAAGAACTAAAAAAAAAACTTTGTCTACAGAGACAACCTCTGTCTTTACCCCCGTACCTCTGGCCTACAACTCAGTTCTTCTGTGCATAAATAAATAAATCTTAAAAAAAAAAAAAGTAGATTCATTAGATTTTTAAATTTAAATTCTACAAGCCAGCAAAACTGACTCTGTATGCTAATTTAATATGACATTATAATTTTCAGGGGCTTAATGAAAAAATAATAAACTCTTGGTATATTTTAAAATCATTAATTCATTCTACTTGAAAATTGATTACTTCCAATCTTTCTAGAATAGAACCTGACATTTTATAAAACTGTATTATTAAAAATTTTATGGTATCCTTGGGCTTGTATAGCAATTACATAGGATAATTTGGGACAGGTAAGAACTTTATAAGCAGTATTCAATTTATGTACCACATGGCCTAAACCCTACCGCTTGTCACAGCAGGAGAACTGAGTGGCCTCTGTCCTTGCTTCCACCAATTAATGTTACCTCCCTAGATGACTACTGAATGCCCATCTCATTCCTGTTGCTAATAACCTAATAACAGAATATGTACTCTTTTAAAGTTTTTTTTTTCTTTACATGTTCTTGTATGCTTATTATTTAATAGTAGAGAAACATAGACTGTAACTTCAACTTTCCTTTAATTAAGGAACAGAAAGCCACATCTAGGGTTTCTGTGTGGGCAAAGTTTTTTCTTAGTTCTTAATTCTTTAAACAACATTCAAAGGGAAAGGTAGAAATGTGATTATTTTTGCTTACAAATATACATTTAATAATAAAATCAAAAGAATAAGACAGAATAGATTCATCCCAGGAGAAAATTCTTAATCTTATAGAAGGTAGAGGGAAATGTATTTTTCTTTTAAACTCATTTATAATAGGTATTATTGAGGTAATGGGAATAGCACTAAACTTCCAAAACAATGTAGTTCAATAGATTGATACCCTAACTTACCAGTACTCTTAAATTTTGATCTTAACTTATTTGAAGTTAACAGATCACAGAATTAGAATTGGGAAACTGGCTGGTGATTTCTGACTGGCCTTGAATCCTAGCAAATTAGTGTCCTGACTTAAAAAAAAAGATTAGCATAGATATCAGGGCGCAGAGTTTCTCTAGTTAACAATACCAGCATTTTGTTGTAGCATTTTCAACTCCATAGGAAGTCTCATTATCCCAATGTTTTATTTAGTCAGTCTCTTCCTCCCCCCTCCCCAGAAGAATCACTATTTTCATAGTTACTTTGAGCTGGAAATTGAAGTGTCACTGTTGACACTAGTTTCTTAAAAATTCAAATTAGGGTGCAGCGGGTTGAGCTCAGCGCCTGAAGCTGTCCGCAGCCTCTGCAGCATGGGTTCTATTCCTGGCTGGCCTGGGAGATTCCCACATGGCGAAGCAGACCTCTCCTGTCTCACCCGTTGCTTCCCTCAGCAGTGTTTTCGGTCATCTGCCTCTTCTGCTCCCCGCTCTGTCTCTGGTGAATCCTCTTACCTTCTCGCGCCTCTGGCCTTGGACCCCAGCTCTTGTGTAAAAATAAATGAATCTTAAAAAAAAAAAAATAAATAAAGTGTGATCTTTAAAAAAATAAATTCAAATTAGGTATTTCAGAATAGTCTCTTAACTGTCATGTCCTTTTTTCTTTTCATGTGACTTCCCTAGTTTTCATCCCACTGCTATGTTATCACAACCACTTCATTGGATAGTCTGTCTCTAGTCTTTTCTTTTCCTGGTCTATCCTGAATACCTCCAGTAGAAAAAAATGGCATTGTATATATAGCCATGTCAAGAACCTCAGATGGTTTCATTACTGCCTCAGTCATTTTAAGCTTTTATTTTCTGGATTTTAAAATCTCTTTTATTAAATCATGAATCAGTCTTCCCTCTCCAACAATATTTACATTTATACCTTAGCACAAAGACTTTGGTTAGACTCTAGAGCCCTTCAGATATTAGCATACTCTCCTAAGTATTCTTCCCATTTTTCCTTTAAAGCCCAAATGAATCCCATGCCCTCAAATTGTTCAAATTTCAAACTTTTTTTTTTTTTTTTGAGCTCTGACTTCTATGCATGAACCACTTAGTACTTAGTAAATGAGAGGTATAATGCAGGCTAGTGACTAAGAGCATGTATGTGCATGGGTTTGGAGTCTCAACTAAAGTGAATCTGTTACAGGGCAGGGAGAGGGGCACCCCAGACCCGGCAAACTTGCCTACTCTAAATGGGTTCTGCTCCGCTGCATCAACACAAAACATATGAGACTTTAATGGGAAGGAACTTTAATACAATTAGTAAACAATACAGGAAAGGCAAAAAATCTAGTTTCTAAATCAAGCACCCAACATTACCCATCCCCTCGTGGGTAGAAGTCCACCCAAGCAGGATTGGCCCAGAGCAAGGTCCCAAAGCCTGCCACAAGTCTAAAGCATCTTCCAGTGGGGACCCACAGAAAAGGAACAGTAACAATCAGACAAGTCTGGAGGGAAAAGAGCAAAATCAAAATCAAGACAAAAACCGCCGTTGTCACCTCCCCACAGGTCTCTCACCCACATCCGTGTCACCCAGTCCATGACCAAAAGGCAAGCACAGTTTCTTCACGTGTCTCTCGGCTCCATGTGCCTCGTCCAGGTCTCCTTCTGGCTCCATCCTGCTTCCTTCCTTCCTCAGTCTCCTCTGCAGCTTCTTCTCTCTCTCAGCTACACCCTTCTTTTGGGTGGGGTAGGAAACCTGGAACCTCCCCCTTTCCTGGGCACCACCCTGTTACAGCTCTACTGTGAGACCTTCAGCTTGTATAACTTCTTTGTACCTCAGTTTTTTAGCAGTAAGATAAATTATAACAGTATCTGTTCCATAAGGTTGTTGTGAGATATAAGACTTAATAAGTATCATTTAGAACAGTGTCTGACATAGTATTAAAAGTGTTTTCTTTGTAATCAGTAGAAACACTTGCTTATTCTTATTTTCCTAATTAGATAGTAAGCTCTTTTAAGGCAAGGTACTAGATACTTTATTTCACTTTCTTTAAGTTACCTAATAAAACCTTTTGGTTAATTTGATTTCTTTGTAGCCTGTTTTTCTGTGTGAAATCCTTAACCAGCACTTTCTTTAAATAAACTACTAAGGAAAACCTTGGGAAAACTCTGTAAGAGAGCTTGTAGTGTTTTAAGCATTTACCTTACTGGGGTGAAAGGGCTGGTAAGAGCCGTAGAAGCTTCCACATTAGGAGGTAATCTCTAGACTTTCTTGTAGTTTAAGCTGGGAAGTTGTGAGACATGAACAAGAAAAGCAATGAAGATTTTGGTATTTAATGTACAATTGACTTTAATCTTAGCTTTAAGATCACTTCATTTCTAGCTAAATGTTAAAATTTTTATAAGAATAAAATAATCTTTTGTAGGCAATAGTAATATTGTTGTAATTGATTTTATCTTCCATATCAAATTAGTCTTTAATGAAAAAAAAATCTTGCCCTTTTTTTCACAGGACTTCCTGATCCGTTTGCTAAGGTGGTGGTTGATGGATCTGGACAATGCCATTCTACAGATACTGTGAAGAATACACTTGATCCAAAGTGGAATCAGCATTATGACCTGTAGGTTTAAATATTTTTTTTGACATAAAACATTGAATCAGTATCATTTGACATAGTCTTTCAAAAGAATCACTTAAAATCATCTGTGGTATAATTCAGTCTTCACAGCAGGTAGGTATTTTGGCTTATTGAGAGCTGGTTTTGGAAGATGAGGACCCTTAATAGGCCGTTGAAGAACAAAGTGTATATACAGTGTGGTCAGTCTCCCTCAAAACACCCCCCTCCCCATTTTTCATTTAAATAAAGGTATTGATTCACTTTAGGCCAATTATAAGACCAGAAGTCAGAATTAGGGTATACCCATAGGCGTTCTTTCTTTTAAAATCATGGTAGTATATGTCCTTTTTAGGAAGAACAAATGGTACTGTAAGACATAGAGTGGGAAAATGTAGTTACTGCTCCATTCTTATTCCTGATTCCCATTCTCAAGTTAACTGTTTTCAGTAACTTTGCCTGTTTATTCTGGTATTTTCTTCTTTTACTGGATATTATGCTTATTTTATAGTCCCTCAAGATTTTACATTTATTTTAGTTTTAGCTATTTTAAAATTTCCTACCATAAAGATGTTTAGCTTTTATAACTGATATCTTTTATCACCACTTCTATAATCCCTGCATGCCCCTTCCTTTCTCCCAGCCCTCCTGTGTAGTTATTTAAACCTTTTTGGTTAAATTATTGTTCTGTGCTTACGTTACAATGATCACGTGAATATTCATAACTGAGTCATGTCATCTGCAATGATCATATTTACTTTCTCAACAACTTTTGTTTGTTTTGAAGTTCATAACTATCTTACTTTGCTATTTGTTTAATTTTCTGTCTCATTAATTAATTCCTAAACTCTCCTACCGGATTGAACATCTCCTGTGGACATGTTCAAACACATGGTGTATTCCATTTGTTTTATTTTCTTCTGGGAGATTTGCCTCCTGGAGCCTCTTGTCCTTTTGCTCCAGTCTGCTCTGTGATTCTGTAAGATTTGCTGCACAGTTGTTTTGGAACTTGGCTTTATCATTGTTGGCGGTTTCCTTTTGACTTGACTAGGTCCAGTGACTTATTTTTGTTTGTTTTTATGGCCATGTTTTGGTAAAGTCTGTCTTCCATTGTCATCTTAAGAATATAAAGATGGAAAAAAAATTCTTTGCTATCTTGTTTGAAAATATATTTTGTCTTCTTGATTGATAATTTGAGTCTTGTAGGTGAGATGTCATTTTCTCTGTAAATTTTGAATACATTGCTCTAGGTCTAGCTCAGTACTGTTGAATCGAAATATAATGGGAGCTCATCTATAATTTAAAATTTTCTAGTAGCCACATTTAAAAAAATAAAAAGAGGGCCTCCCCAGTGGCGCAGCGGTTGAGCGCTGGGTTGCGAGGCTGCCCACAATCTCTGCGGCACCGGTTTGATCCCCGGCTGCTCCCCGGCCACCAGAGGAGGGTCCCACATGGTGCGCAGACCTCTCCTGCCTCCCGCTGCTTCCCTCAGCAGTGTGCTTTGGTCCTTCTGCCTGCTCTGCTCCCCGCTCTGGCTCTGGTGAATTCTCTCACCATCCCGCGCTTCTGACTGTACCCAGTGCTTATATAAATAAATACATAAATAAATCTTTAAAAAAAAAAAAAAGAAATAGATGAAACATTAAGCTTAATAATATATCCAAAATATTCTCATTTAATATGTAATCAATATAAAATAATTATTGTTATGCTACATATAATATACACACACATAAAAAAATAAACTAAGTCTTTTATTTATTTATTTTTATTTTTTTAAAATATAGTTGACTTTTTTTTAAGATTTATTTATTTTTTTATTTATTTATACAAGCACTGGGTACAGTCAGAAGCGCGGGAGGGTGAGAGAATTCACCAGAGCCAGAGCGGGGAGCAGAGCAGGCAGAAGGACCAAGGTACACTGCTGAGGGGAGCAGCGGGCGGCAGGAGAGGTCTGCACGCCATGTGGGACCCTCCTCTGGTGGCCGGGGAGCAGCTGGGGATTGAACCGGTGCTGCAGAGGCTATGGGCAGCTTCGCAGCCCAGCGCTCAACCGCTGCGCCACTGGGGAGGCCCTAAACTAAGTCTTTTAAGTCAGGGGTTTGTTTTGTACTTACAGCCCCTCAACTTGAACTTGGCTGTGTTTCAGGTTCTTAGTATCCCATGTAGCTGGTGGCTGCCATTTTGGACACTGCGGGTTTGGAGTGTCTCTAATGACTTCCTGACTTTGGTACTTTCTTTCTTTTCACCACAAGATTTCATAGTATTCTTCTAATGCCTAGGCAATTTATTATTATTATTACTATTACTATTATTATTATTGGTGTGAACTTAGTATATTTGAAACATAGTGCTAGGTATTAAGTGGAACTTTTTAATCTGGTTACTTAAACTCCTTAGTTATTGGAAATTTTTCTTTTTTTTCCACTTGAGGATGATATCTTCTCCATTTTCTTTCTCTTTTTCTGAAATTCCTGTTATTTGAGTGTTATTCCTTCTGAATAGATATCCTCTCTTTTTTAGGAAAAAAGTTTTAATTAAAAACTTTTAGTTCTGGTTAAAAAAAAAACACAATGAAATATCTGAGCTGTTTCTCCAACTTTATTTTCCAGTATTCCTATTTATTATAATTTCTACTCTCACATTTTTAACTTCCAGGGTCATTTTGCTTTCAGATTATCCCTTATTTGTAATTTCCTCATAGTTCTTGGATGTAGTATATTCTCTGATGAGAGAAATGAATATTGTAGTTTTCTTCTGTTTTTGTATTGCCTCTGATTTCTAAGAGTTACCCTTTTTTGTTAATTTGGTTTTAGTTTCTGTCTTTCATATTTTAAAGGAGGTAATTAAATGTTGATTGGAAACTCTGATGCTCATGGGTAGAGCTGCTCATCCTGCTAATGTGATCAGGTCTGACTGTGACATTTTCATTAGATCAAATTCTCCTGTTTCTGTTACAGGGCAGCCCCAATATGAAATGGGTTGCCTGACTGTGGTACTTCACGAGCAGGCATAAAAGGGACTTATAATGAGACTCAACTGCAGGCATACACAAAAAGGTTAATAAAGGGCTTATTTACAAAAAAGGGAAATGAAGAAAGGAATAACTCAGGGAGAAAGAGAGAGAGAGAAAAATTGATGATTGCATCCTACCAGTTTCGCTGAGCTGTAACCCCAGTAGCACGCTGAAAGTTGGTGAAAAACCAAGCAGCCCCAAGGCCCACATGTCTGGTTATACACCAAACCTGGCTGCTTAATTCCACCCTCAGTTCCCAGTAATCCTTCCTTCAGTGGTGATGACATTATGGGATTTGTAGTCCTTGGTGTCTTGGGTCTTTTTAGTCTTGGGTGGCAGTGGGGTCCATAAAACCTATTTGTGGAGTTTGTTCAGGACATCCTTTTCCCCCAACATCTGCCAGGGGGCTGCTGTATTCTGGAATGCTAGTGGTGTTCTTGGAACTCTACAGCTCTATGCTAGGAGACCCTCCATTCGTTAGGTTAACTTGTCCCTGTTGCCCCTGTTTTGTTAAGGAATTTCACCTCCTTCCTTAGTTGTGCCTAGTGTCCCTAAGCAGAGAATGTTTCAGATAATAAACCTTTGGTTTCCTACCAGGGTTGGGAATGAATTAGGTGGAGGAAGTGGCTCAAGAGATCTTTCCATTCCCTGTAAACATTTTTACCAGTCTCTCTCTTTCAGTTCCTCCATCACCATCAGATTACAGTTTGGAAATATTTCAGAGGTTTGATGGAAAGTAATAATCTTGCTTCTTGCTGTACCTCCTTGCAGGCTTAGTTTTTAATTTTCTTCAGGTTGCTAATCCAGTTATCACATGTTTATCTGCTCTCTAAACTTTCAGCTTTTTGTCAGCCTCTTTCATATTATAAATGTTAATTGTACTGATTCTGACTTCCCAAGTCCTTAGCCTTTTAAGCTTCACAGTCGTTCTGTGTCACTCTTCATCAGCTTCAACTTTTCTTCAAAATGTTCCACTTCATTTTACCTATAAAAACTAATGTAAGGGCCTCCCGGTGGCGCAGCGGTTGAGCGCTGGGTTGCGAAGCTGCCCGCGGCCTCTGCGGCGCCGGTTCAATCCCGGCTGCTCCCCGGCCACCGGAGGAGGATCCCACATGGCGCGCAGACCTCTCCTGCCGCCCGCTGCTCCCCTCAGCAGTGTACTTCGGTCCTTCTGCCTGCTCTGCTCCCCACTCTGGCTCTGGTGAATTCTCTCACCCTCCCGCGCTTCTGACTGTACCCAGTGCATGTATAAACAAAACAAACAAACAAATATAATTAATAATAAATAAATAAATAAAAAAAACATGCCTCTATAAAAAAAATATTAAAAAAAAAAAAACTAATGTAAGATATTCCATCAAAACCTCTATCCCTGACATCTCACCTCCTTACTTTTAGATTGTTAGCTATAGAATTGTTTATAGTACCCCACTCAGCCCTGACTCTGGTCAGTGACTTCAGTTTGGCCTTCTAAACCCATGTGAACAAATGTCATGTTTCCATTACTGTATTAAGATACCTGGAGACCACTAAGGATATGCTTTCTTGCATACACCTCGGTACTGCAGCTCATTAACTGGGGTTAATAAACATGTAAATAGGAACTTTTAAAAAGGTAGGGAATTAAGATAAGTGAGAACTTCTTAGCTTTCTACCTTTATCACAATTAACTGTGATTATCAGTTAATTGTCTAATGATAATTTCACCAGCAGCAACAAAAACACCTACTGTTAGGGCCTCCCCGGTGGCGCAGTGGTTGAGCGCTGGGTTGCGAAGCTGCCTGCAGCCTCTGCAGCACCAGTGCAACCCCTGGCTGCTCCCCGGCCACCCAAGGAGGGTCCCACATGGCGCGCAGACCTCTCCTGTCGCCTGCTGCTCCCCTCAGCAGTGTACCTCGGTTCTTCTGCCTGCTCTGCTCCCTGCTCTGGCTCTGGTGAATTCTCTCACCCTTCCGGGCTTCTGATTGTACCCAGTGCTTGTATAAATAAATAAGTAAGTAAGTAAGCAAATAAATAAATAAATAAATAAATCTTAAAAAACAAACAAAAAAAAAAACCTACTGTTAGATGATTGATATAGAAGATTACATGAGATAGTACAAGTACTTAGACTAGCAAATGTAACTTAGTGTCATTTTAAAATATTAGGTGCTTTCAGTAAATGTATTTTAGATCACCTTTTTTTTACTACTCGATTTAACCTTCAGGAATTTTGAAAACATAGCTATAATAAGCTACCGTCTATCTCACTGACTAAACCTTTGATTCTTAATCAGATTGTTTTAAGCCATTTCTTTTAGTTTCAGTCAGATTTAAATTTAGCCCTAGACCCAACTATAATAGTGACCAAGACACAGTTCTTCCTGCTTTGGTCTAGTTTTCCAGTTAAGTGGTGTTTAAAGACAAGTAAATAGGAAATTATAAGCAGTGTGATAATAATATGGGGAAGTGTAGGGTGCTATAGAAATACATTTTTTTTTTCCACCGATTGAAGCATTGGGGAGATCTTCTAAGAAAAAGTAGCATTGTTGAGATTAGGCATTTAGTAGGAGAAAAGGAAAAGATGGGAAGCAGAAAGTAGTCTGTGTGAAGAACCAGAGCGAGAGAGAATATGTCATTGAAAACAGTTCAGATATACAGCAAGGTAAGGGGAAGGTGGTAAAAGACAAGCGAAAAGAGGCAAGTCTGGCACCAGCTCATGAAGGTTCTTGCATACCTGTTAATAAGCTTGAATGTTTTCCTAAAAGCAGTGGGGAGCAATGACAGTGTGTTGGGTGGGGAAATGTTATAATTAGATTTAAATCCTAAATGGACACTTTGGTTATAATGTGAGGAGTGGCTAAGATGGAAGCAGGAGTGGCAAGGAGACTAGGTCCAGTATTATTGAGTAATCTATCAAGTAGAAAATGATGATTTTGTTATAGAAAAATTGTCAGTGGAAAGATGTACATACTCTTGATATTTTTAATGGCCTTAAAGCGAGAGAGAGACAAGGGAGAGAGAATATGAATGGTACTATGCCCTGTGCTCTCCTGGGCTTGGCTCACAGGCTGTAGTTTGTTGATCTTTGCCTTAGACTCCTTGCTTTTCTAGCAAGACTTCTAGTCTTTCTCAGTATAGTAGCCAGAGTGATCCTGCTAAAACATATTTGAAATCTTGTTAATCCTCTGTCTTAAATCTTCCCCACTGGTTTCCCATCTTACTTGGGATAAAAGCCAGAGTTCATACCATGACTGACAAGGCCATTTATGGTTTGTCCCCTGTGTTAGAGCAGGCTAACTGCTGCAGCAGACAACCCCAGATCTTCAGTGGATAATGCAATACAAGTGTACCTTGTATGTAAAGTCCATTTGCTGAACCACTGTTGAGACACTGTCACATAGTCATTCAATTATGTAGGATCTGCTGCTTTCAATGTATGTTCTCAAGACTTCCCTCTCTGCCTTGACAGCCAACCTCCAACCAGATGCTTAAGCCAGCTCTGAGACAGTAGGGAATCAAATATTTTAACATATCTAAATCAAGCTTACCAGAAACTGATTTTATATATATACATATATATATATATTTTAAAGATTTATTCATTTATTTATATAAGAACCGGGGTATAGGCCAGAGGTGCGGGAGGGTAAGAGGATTTACCAGAGACAGAGCAGGGAACAGAACAGGCAGACTAATGAAAAACACTGCTGAGGGGAGCAGTGGGCACGACAGGAGAGGTCTGCTGCGCAATGTAGGACCTTCGCCAGCCGGCCTAGATTGAACCCACACTGCAGAGGCTGCAGACAGCTTCACAATGCAGTGCTCAACCTCCTGCGCCACCAGGGGAGGCCCTGATATAATATATATATATATATACATATTTTTTTCTGATTTAATATATTTTTAAAGATGTTTGGGGTGATTTAACTGTTTAATACTTTATTCTGGCTCTACAATTTGGGCATGCCATGTCTCAGTAGTAGTCATTTGCCAGTTAGGTCTGTTAGGTTTATTGGAAAATTGATGCATGCATGCTAAGTGATATTTTAGTACAGATCTTTTCATTTGCAAGAACAGAAACAAAATTTAAATAGGCTTTTTTTTTTTTTAAAGAGGTATTAGCTTGCCTAGTTAAAAGTCCAGGAATGAAAATACTTTAAGCATAGTTGGATTCAGAGGCTCAAATGTGAATTCCTCATTTAAAAGTTTTACTCCTCACATAGGTGGTTTATGTTTTTTGTGTGCTTGTTGAATTTTTCTGATATTACTGCTTTACTGAATGTTGTTATAAGGTCAAGGTTGCTGGACCAAAAATTTGACCTCTTAGAATCATTGAAATATAGTTAGGATTCTACTGATGACACTGTTATATTTTTGCATGGTTTGACACCATGTTAACAATTGACTGTGGTAGAGCTTTTACATACTTGCAGGTATATGCATGGACAAGTTTAGTAACGCTTTTCCCTGCTCTGCTTGTCTGCAGGCAGTGAAGTGAAATCTGCAAGAGTCCTGCTAGCTCAAGGCCTGCATACAGGAAAGAAGCAGGGGAAAAGCGTTACAAACATCTTTTGTTCTACAACATTTTAAAACATACCAGGTATGTCAGATTTTTGGTCTGTCAGCCTTGACAATGCCTCTTGAAAATGAACTGAGTTCTTTCTGAGGTAATATAGGTCATGTCATTGAAAGATGATTGTGATAAAAGTTCTTGTAAGATTTTTGCTCTAGAAATGAAATAATCATCATAAATTGTCAGTTTCAGTTAGCTAAAAAAGTTTTTTGTAAGCTAACAAAAATTGTTACTCTGAGGATGACAAATGTGAAAAAAGATATTTAAAAATTAAAAAATTTAAATTCATTCCTATGAATTGATTGAACCTATAACCTATTTTGCCTTATCTAGCCATACTTTGAAACATTTGTGACTTTACACTACAAAACAATAGAAAAAAATTTACACAAGTTGTAATTGCGAAATTACTCATGCGGTTATTTTGTTTTTTAGGTACATTGGAAAGTCTGATTCAGTTACGATCAGTGTATGGAATCACAAGAAGATCCATAAAAAACAAGGTGCTGGATTTCTTGGTTGTGTTCGTCTTCTTTCCAATGCCATCAATCGCCTAAAAGATACTGGTTGTGAGTAGATACTAGTGCTTTAAAAAATTTAAATATATATATGAACATACACATTCTCATAAACATACATGTATATGCTTTTGGGGGGAGGCAGTGGTTCCAAAACTTAAAACTTCCTGTGGCTTAAATTTCTGGTCTAAATTTATTTAGACTTATTTAGACTTAAATATATTTATACTTAAAAATAATTGTTTTTAATGTGTGAAAACTGGAACTAAATCAGAGCTGATGCTTAATTTCCAGTGAATTTATAGGTGTTAAGAAATTATGAATATCTAGAACAGTAAGAAGAAAGTTTTCAAAGTATATATGCCTTTTTAAAATTTCTTACCTGTTTTTTGGTGGATTTGTGAGACAAAGTAGGTTTTAGGTGATTGGAATATTTAAAGGTGGAACTTAAAGGGGAATTATTAGTGAATAAGAGTCATATATAAAACTGCTATGAAAAAACTAGTTATAGAAATGTAAAATATTTTGAGTATAAGATAGTTGTATTAACTGCTTAGCTGTAACTTAGTTTTACACCAACTTGGGCATTTGAAAGACTAGACATTGGGAGTGATTTCCATATTGGATTGACAAGCTGACTTAGCATATGTATAATTGATGTAACCAGGTGACAAAGTATCTTTTTGGAAGTATTAGACATAAATGGAATTATATTTTTCAATAGATTTTTTTGTGTTTCTACAAAATTCTTTATATAATATTAAAAAAATGCAGTCATTGTCAAGGGATTTTATCTAGTCTTGGGATTTTAGCTCAGATGCCTATGCTGAACAAATTCACATAGAATCTAGCTAAGGAAATTAATAAATAACTAGAGTAAATTTAGCCATGAATGTTAGCTGTATTAGGAGATGACCTCTTTTATCTATCTATCTATTTATTTATACATACATACATACGTACATACAAGCACTGGGTACAGTCAGAAGTGCGGGAGGGTGAGAGAATTCACCAGAGCCAGAGGGGAGAGCAGAGCAGGCAGAAGGACCAAAGTACACTGCTGAGGGTCTGTGCGCCATGCGGGACCCTCCTCCAGTGGTGGGGGAGCAGCCGGGGATCAAACTGGCGCTGCAGAGGCTGCGGGCAGCTTCGCAACCCAGCACTTAAACCGTTGCGCCACCAAGGAAGGCCCCAGGAGATGACCTCTTTTAATGTTGTGTTGTGTGATATCACACCTAATATGTAAGTATTGCTTTGTTAAAAAGAGAAAGGGAGGAAATTGAACTTAAAGTTCCGAGTTAGGGAAATTTGAGGACTCCTGAGAATGTCTCACATTGTTTAGTTGAAAAGGGACCGACACAAAGATGTTGGATTGGAAAAATTGTAGCATATCAAAATAAGCTGTTTTATTACCAACCCAGCAGGCAAACTGAAAACTTACGGATTACATGTATGACCTTATCTCAGGTTCAATAAGCCTACATTTATTGAACTTGTAATGTGTCAGGTACTATTCTAAACCTTGGTGATAGGAGGTAAAAAGGGCATGAATCCTGTCCTCTGAGAAGCAAGGCTAAAGACATGCTGGCAAAGGGAGCAGGACCCATGGAAGGGCTTAGAAGAGGAATTGTTCTGTATAAGTCCACTGTGCAGCTGACTTAGTAGTGTTCATTTGTTTTTCAAAGGGAAAAAAGTCTGTATTTTTGGCTAAATAACCAGGAGCTATTTTGGAGCATGAATTTTTCTTTCTGATGTTTGTGGATGTTTCATTGCTTTAATTTATTTGACGTCTCCCCCCTCCCCCCACACACACATGCACACACTTGTTTTTGCTTTCTTTTATTAGGGTGATATGAGAGGTATTTCTTATATGACCTTTTTGACTGACGCGCAGTAATATTTAATCGTCAAACATTTATTGAGCATCTGATGTAGTGTTCTGCCAGGCTGGAGTAGCGAATACAGTGGCTAAGATATGTTATCCTTTTATCAATTCATGATCCATTTATTTAAGTAGACAGATGGTATGCAATTGTAAAAGAATTCAGTTATAAGTGCTTTAACAAAGTAAAATTAGCCTTAGGAGACCATGTTCCTTACTGTAACTGGCTAGGCCAGTTTCGTATGTTTTATATGTGAGGCATGAGAGAATAAATAAGTGGACCTAAATGAGTTAGTAGCAGAACTGACCCCAGCCCTTATCTTACAGTTTATACTTGGCTTCTTATTAATGCTCAACTTTGTTTGTGAGGGGGTCATTTGAAATGGTTAGATGAAAAGTAATAATGATGATGACTAACATCTTTTGAATACTTATGCGCCAGGTACTGTACTAAGAGTTTATATAATAATCTGATTTAATTTTTTAAAAAATATAAGGTAAATAATACCTCATATATGAGAAAAATAAGACTCAGGGATAAATTGCTTAAGAACATAGCTATTAAGTGACAAACCAAGACTCAGACTGAAGTAGTCTGGAATCTTAAGAGAGAAAATAACTGCATGCTGAAAATGTATACACCATTGTTTTAATGGCTTTTGAAATTGTTATTGAAACTTTTGTTGAGATACGTATACTAATTACATATGCTATTAAAACATTTTAAACATGTTTCTTCATTAAAACATGATTGTGTAAATGATAGACCTGACTTCCAATAATATTTAATGGAAATTCATTATCATTCTATAGATGTTAGTATTACTTTTAATTTGTAATTACTTTTTTTGTTGTTGATTTGAAATAGATCAGAGGTTGGATCTGTGCAAACTTGGGCCAAATGACAATGATACAGTCAGAGGGCAGATAGTAGGTAAGTATGGAATTTAAAGTAAAGTGAATTTTGGCTTCATTCAAACTGACCTAAGTGCTCAATATCTTTTAAATCAAAGTACATCACTAGCTTCATTGTACTATCATTCATTAATATGCATCAAGTAAATGTTTTCAACAGTGGATCCAGGATAATAAATTTAAAAAATAAACTATGAATAAAGAAAAAAAGCTGCCTAGTATGAAGAATTATTGGTCTTATAAGAAGGAGTTCCTTTTTAAAAAATTTTTACTTATTGGGCCTCCCCTGGTGGCGCAGGCAGTTGAACGCCGCGCTGTGAAGCTGTCTGCACCTCTCAGGCTGGTTTGATTCCGGCCAGCCGGCGAGGGTCCCACATGGCGAAGCAGACCTCTCCTGTCGCGCCTGCTGCTCCCCTCTGCAGTGTATTTCGTTAGTCTGCCTGTTCTGTTCTCCGCTCTGTCTCTGGTGAATCCTCTTGCCCTCCCACACCTCTGGCCTGTACCCCAGCTCTTGTATAAATATATTTTTAAAAAAATTAAAAAAAAAATTTTTTACTTATTTTCTTAAATCATTCTTCTCCCTTCGGGTGTAGTCCCCATAGTTCTCCCACCACCATAGCACCTTGAACTGTCACCATAGTCCCTCTTCCCTCCCTTCTTTTAACCCCTCTCCTTCACTCTTTGCCTCAAGTCTATGATCAGCTGCAAGTTTGCTTTTTTTCCTGACCCTTTGTTTGGTTTTCCTATGCTCTACCTGTAACTGAAACCATTCGATAGTTTTCTTTTTAGAAGGAATTCTTTTATTTATTTTCATAGTCCATAGTATTTTATTTATTTATGGTCCTGGGTTCTACCAGCTCAGGCTCCTTCCCGTTGGTTCTCACAAAGTGTGCTTCTCTGAGTGGTGCAGTCTGGTGCCTCAGTTGAACCAAAGTACCTTTCTCTTTGCCTTCTTTTTTCTTTCTGATCATTTTCTTTGATACTTTCAGCTGTCAGAGTGTTTGTTTAGGCGCAGTGTGAACGTAAATACTTTTGGCAAGAATCTTTGCTTTTACTTGTTTGTTTTACTACAATGCCAACTCCATGCTGGGCAAAATTATAGGCTTCCAGTTTTGCCATGGTAAGATTTGCAGGGACTCCTTTCTGAGTGATGCCCATCCCCTTGATGTCTACAATATCATCCTCATAGAATTGCATGTATGTGGCTAAAGGAACAACTCTATGTTTTCTAAAACTCAGAGAACATACAATGAGTGACTTTCTTTCCCTTTGTGTTGGTCATTTTTGCCATTTCTGGAAGATGATAGATTGGCCGAAAGAAAGGGAGGAAGAAATTCTTTAAAGGTATATAAAGATAGTAGAGCACTGACAGAGAGGATATATATAATACTAAAAGTTTTCAAAAATAATTCTTAAACTGGTTTTTGCATAAGAAGAGAATATTCTGTTGAACTTTTTGCTTATGCTTTATAATTTTAAAATAATCTGTGCTACTTGAGACGAGTCGAATAAGGAATGATAGTATAACACTCATTGAAAAATGGAGGAATTTTTACCATACCTTATGGGCTGTTCTATTTTGAATTTACCCAGAGAAAAGACTTTCTATTAGATTAAGAATTGATGTATTGAGATTTAATCTAGATACATGGTATCATAGGACACTGAGGTGGGCTCCTTTGAGGCGTCTTAAGAAGGAAAAATGATGGGCCTCCCTGGTGGCACAAGGGGTTAAGATGCAACTTACAAAACTGTTTGCAGCCATTGCAGCGCGAATTCGATCCCTGGCCAGGGAGCTACTCACATGGCTCAGTGGACCTCTTCTAACTCGCCTGCTGCTCCCCTCAGCAGTATATTTCAGTCAGTCTGCCTGTTCTGTTCTCCACTCTGTCTCTGGTGAATCCTCTCACCCCTCACCCCCTAACCCCTCTGGCCTGTACCCCAGTTCTTGTATGCTTGAATAAATAAATATTTAAAAAATTTTTTGTAAAAGAAGGAAAAATGCTATAGGGATCTTACCACTTAATTATAGAGCAGAGTTTAGTAAAATTGATTATTATGAGCTATCAGAGAGAATTTCATTTTACAAGGCAATGAATTGGGTTCATAGTTAGGAAATTGCCAGCATTAGCAACATAACAAAGCTCTATTGGCTGTCTTCACAGGGAGGTGTTTGCACTACAGCATTCTTGATAATTCTTGTCATTTTTTTTTTTTTAAAGATTTATATATTTATGCATGCAAGAACTGGGGTACAGGCCAGAGATGCAGGGGTGAGAGGATTCCCAAGAGACAGAGTGGGGAACAGAACAGGCAGGCTGAAATTCACTGTTGAGGGGAGCAGCGGGCAGGCAAGTCAGGAGAGGTCTGCTGCGCCAAGTGGGTTGCTCCCTGTCTGGCAGGGGATCAAATTCATGCTGCAGAAGCTTCGGATTACTTCATAGTGCGGTGCTTAACCCCTTGAGCCACCAGGGAGGCCCCAATTCCTGTCATTCTAAAATTGAGAGGGAGTATAAAATACCTCAAAAATATATCTTAGCATCAGAACTTTCTAAATCTTATTGTTCCTCCTCTATTTGATTTGGTTTGTTATGTGGTTCTTGCCAACTAATGTCTAGTAGTAATCAAAATAGTTTTGCTAGGTGTGAAATTGCTTTTATAAAATAGCAAACTTTTCTTTATTATGTGTATATAAATATCCCTACTGGACTCTATACTACATTAAAAAACTTATTTTAAATGTGTGTGTTTTGAATTTAAAGTTCTTGTGTGAATTTGATGTTCATAATAGAGGTTAGTTGGACTCATACATTATACATTATGATCCCGTTATTTGAGACTAGGATAAGTTCTCTTTCTTGGTGACCTTTACAGATAATTATAAATAGATGTATATAATGCTTTTTTGGAAAATGAAAAAAAGTACACTAGGATACCAACTTTAAAAAATCTCATTCATGGGCCTCCCCGGTGGTGCAGTGGTTGAGCGCTGGGTTATGAAGCTGCCTGCAGCTTTTGCAGTGCCGGTTCGATCCCCAGTTGCTCCCCGGCCACCAGAGGAGGGTCCCACATGGTGCGCAGACCTCTCCTGCCGCCCGCTGCTCCCCTCAGCAGTGTACTTTGGTCCTTCTGCCTGCTCTGCTCCCCGCTCTGGCTCTGGTGAATTCTCTCACCCTCCCGCGCTTCTCACTGTACCAGTGCTTGTATGTATAAATAAATAAATAAATTAAAAAAAAATCTCATTCATTCTAATTTTTATATGCATGTATATTGATCTTAATCACACTCAACATAAAATCTTGGTTTGGCTTTCTTTTCCTTACTATAACCATCATTAGTATTTATAATTAATGACTTTCAAAGGATGAGTTATTATATTATAATGTAATCATTGACCTTTAAGTGATTTTTTGCTGTTATAATATTGAAACTAGCAAACATTTATGAACACTTAGCTTGACACTTTTTTTGGATTGTTAACTTAGGGAAAACAGTTTCCTAAATTGAGGTGATTTGATTTAAGGATTACAAATGTTATCCAAGTAGCACCTATAATAAGCAATCATTGTCATTACCTTCATGTATACTTTTCCTTTGTTATTAAAAGAGATTATACCGTGAGATTATACCGTGCAGTTTTTAAAATAACCTGTTTTTACTAGTTCTGAATATCCTATGGTTTTCTTTTTTCTTTTCTTTCCTTTTTTCTTTTTTTTTTTTTTGCTATATGGATTCATTTCTATAGCATTTTATGTAGTAATCCATGGTAGGTAAATAATTAGCAAGTCCCTTATTACTAGGTATTTAGGTTTTGGCATTTAAATGTTATAACAGTGTTCTGATAAACATAGTATTTCTTTGACTCAATTTATATGTTTCTAAAATTGGGACATTTATTAACAGTCCCATTTAAAAATTGCATAGATGTTTTGTAATACAGCATTCTGGAGAAGTAAATTGGGGCTCAGGAAGTCCTTTAGCTTTGAACCTTAGTATTTTTTTAAGCAGAGTTAATGAGAAAATATATTGTTTTTACTATGATTATATTTTAGTGAGCATTTCAGTTAGATTTTCTGTATAAAAACTGATAAAAAACTGGGCCTTTCCGGTGGTGAAGCGGATTGAGCGCAGCACTGTGAAGCTGTCCTCGGCCTCTGCAGCCCGGGTTCAATTCCTGGCCAGCCAGGGAGATTCCCCATGGCGTGGAAGACCTCTCCTGTCGCACCCGCTGCTCCCTTCAGTGGTGTATTTCCGTCGTCTGTCTGTTCTGCTCCTTGCTCTGTCTCTGGTGGGTCCTCTCACCGTCCCATGCCTCTGGCTTGTGCCCCAGCTTTTGTATAAAAATTAAATTAAAAAATCTTTTTAAAAAACTGATTAATATAGTTTTATATTACATTTTTCATATGATGTTTACTTCAGAGATATAAGTGTTGTCTTCTGTAAACAGAACTTATATAAAGAAGCAATGTATTGAAATTTTGAAGTTTTTACAGAACTTGAAGATTTCAGAATTTTGAGACACTTCCTAGAAA
Source organism: Talpa occidentalis (assembly GCF_014898055.3). Lineage (NCBI taxonomy): Eukaryota > Metazoa > Chordata > Mammalia > Eulipotyphla > Talpidae > Talpa > Talpa occidentalis. The sequence continues at coordinate 125,432,801 of NW_023605083.1, read as the reverse complement.
GGTCTTAAGATGACATATTTTATATAGTAACCTATTCTTTAAAAAGTTGTATTATAGTCAAATTTGCCTGTACCTCTTCTATTTTTTTGTGAGAATCACCAAAAAGTAGAATTAAAGTCAAAACTTTTAGGATTTAAGGCATATCATTTAGCTTAACTTCCTCGTTATTCAGATTGGGATTGTCTAAACCTGAAGAATGTTGAGTTTTGTTCAGGGTCAAGCACTAAACTCAGTAGGTTGAGCCTGGTTTGTGTTCACATATCTCTTGACTTTCAAGTATACAATGGTGATTTTATCCTACACTGGATGATTAGGTACTGTTTAACTCATGGAATCGAAGGACTGACCTGTTGCCAGAATCATCTATTTTTTAAAAGATGGTCAAGAATTCAACCCAAAGTTAACTTTTCAAAGTTTCTCTATACATAAATTTATCATTCATGTGCATTGCCTCTGTTTAAGTTCATTAGTTGTCTTGCTTTGCCTTGGTAAGATGGGAAAAAGTGAATTACTCTCTTCTATGAACATGATAAAAATATAGAAAACCTTAAAATTCCCACATTCCTACAGGAGAAACTTAGGGAAAAAGAAATTACAGAATTTAGAAACTAAAAAGTTCATTCTAAAATACTGAAATAAGCTAAGCTATAGCCTTAAAGATAAATATTTAAATTGTAATTATTTGTTCTAGTTGTATGACTCTTAGTTATATTTTTGTTGTTTTAGTAAGTCTTCAGTCCAGAGACCGAATAGGCACAGGAGGACAAGTTGTGGACTGCAGTCGTTTGTTTGATAATGATTTACCAGATGGGTAAGCTAAAATGCATTGAGAAATATTTACATAATACTCTTAAAATAATGAGAAATATGTTGGTGTTTATTGTGTACTTGAGAAATTTGCCCATATATTCTACAATCTACTTTTTGCTTGTACTTGGAAAATTAGAAATTTATAAAATTAGCCATAAATTAACTTTGTTAAATATAATTTTTAAGAGTTTTGACTAGAAGATAAATGAATTTCCTGGTAGATAACAATTTTCCTATGAACATATATTCAGAAGAAAAACTTAACTGTTTGAATAAATTTTTGAAAACAGGTCAGTGCGGCATATGAAACTCCTGTATTTAGAAGAATGGGATAGAGAATTTGGCAAATAGTAGTTGTAATAGCATAGTAATACTTATTGAACACGCCTGTGTCAGATACTGCAGTAAAGTACTTTATATACATTATGTCATTTAACTCTCAGAGCACATGATTCTGGAATTAGGCCACCTGGGTCCTTAATCTTATGCTTTGCTAGCTTTCTGAAATTTAATCAGCTTAACTCTTTTTAAGTTTTGATTTGTATTTGTTTATAAAAAGGATGATGATAAAAGCCACATATGCCATAAATTGTTGTAAGAATTAAATGAAGTAGTAGTCTGTGGAAAGCTCTTAGCACAGTGTCTTGCATAGAGTAAGTGCTTAATAAACAAATAGCTACTATTACTACTGCTGCTATTGCTGTTACCCTCATTCATTTCGCAGGTTAAAATACCTGCGACTCAGAAAAGTAAGGTGACTTGCCAAAAACCACATAGTAAATTGCAGAACTGGAACAGAAACTCGAACCTTGATTCCACAGTTCATACTGTTTATCATTCTTCTTTTTTTGATACTTTTCTGATTTTATTTTTAACTTTTAAAGTTATTTTTAATTAACTTCATTTAGGTCTAAGTTACATGCATTAAATTATATCTACTTAAAGTGTGGTATATAATTGATTGAATTTTGATATAATTTACATTCACGCTACGGCTTTTATGCAGTTTGTTTAAACTTAAACATTGCTGTAATTTAAGCTGTTTATAGATCATTTTTTAGCTTCTTTATGTATCTGTTAACTCTTATCAAAATGTGAGGTAGATTATGGCGCTTTTGAGGGACAGGTTTAAATGGAAATTACAAAAAAGGTTGTTATCCTAAACTTGTGACACTCTTATAATCACAGGGAGAAAAAGCCTTCAGAATCTTTTTATTTTGTGAGACCTCCAAACCTATGTCTAGTAGAAATATTAAAGTTACCACATTTTAATAGTTATCTGCTCATTTTTTTTTTTATTATACCAGTTAAAGTAAGATACTCAGAGGGCATCCTGGTGGCATATGGGTTAAGTCTCAGCGTGCTATCACCATGATGGCCTGAGTTTATGAGTTCAATCCCCAGCCAGGGAGCTAACCCATATATGGTGCAGCAGACCTCTCCTGTCTTGCGTGCTGTTCCCCTCAGCAGTATGTTTTAGTAGATCTGTCTGTTCTGCTCCCTACTCTGTCTCTAGTGAATCCTCTCACTCCCTGCACCTCTGGCCTATACCCCAGTTCTTCTATGCATAAAATAAATAAATATGTAAAAGGGTTTTTGTTTTTAAAAAAGTAAGACATTGAGGAAGAAGTGTCACTCTTCGGTTTTTTAAAAATTTGGGTGAGTTGCATACATTGAAAAGCTTTTAGGGCCTCCCCGGTGGCGCAGCGGTTGAGCGTTGGGTTGCGAAGTTGCCCATGGCCTCTGTGGCGCCAGTTCGATCCCCGGCTGCTCCCCTACCACCGGAGGAGGGTCCCACATGGCGCGCAGACCTCTCCTGCCGCCCACTGCTCCCCTCAGCAGTGTACTTCGGTCCTTCTGCCTGCTCTGCTCCCCGCTCTGGCTCTGGTGAATTCTCTCACCCTCCCGCGCTTCTGACTGTACCCAGTGCATGTATAAACAAAACAAAACAAAACAAACAAACAAACAAATAAATAAATAAAACATGCCTTTATTTAAAAAAAAAAAAAGTTAATCCTAAAAAAAAAAAAAGAAAAGCTTTTATATATATACTTTTCTAATGAAATTTAATTTTTAAAATTTTATGTGTGATTTTTATTTTTAGTATGGTCATTTTTTTCCCCACTAAATTGTGGAGAAGTTAATATAATTTAATTGACCATTGTTGACATTTTTGAAAATTTTGAGTCTGGTTGATGGAAAATGTCAGACTTCAATGTAAATATCTCAGAAGCTTAAGAATTCCAGGAGATACACAGTCTAAAATAAGTGGAAAAATTTCCTGTATTCTGTGTATTGGTCTTTTAGTCTGTCATTCCTGATTCATAACAACAGATGTCTTCCTTCCTTGGTTATTGCAGTAAAAACATTCTATTTCCAGCTTCCCATTAACACCTTATCTCTCAATATTTTTCTCCAAGCTGGGAAGAAAGGCGAACTGCTTCTGGAAGAATTCAGTATCTAAACCACATAACAAGAACTACACAGTGGGAACGTCCAACACGGTAAGAACATACAAATGTTTTGATATGCTTTGAAGTCATTTCTTTCTGTATGCCTATCAGCTTTACTAGATTTCTTGGTTTATATTGCTATAGATCAGTAAATCTTACAGTAAGTGCCATTATTATTTTTGAAAGTTTTTTTTTCAATGAAGATTGTTTAGCAGGTCATCCTAACAGTGAACAAGGAAGAAAGGCATTTCTTTATGGAACTTAATGTATACAAAGATAAGAGGATACAAGATATTTTTTTAGAAACTGTGAAGAATTGGTTTTTAAGTAACTGAAAATGAATAGGATAAGTAGCTGAGTGTACTTTTTATTTTTTAAAATAAGAACAAATTTTATTTGCCACCACTACTCAGCTTTTTATATTTACCCTCTTTCTGAGCAGGACTGGTATCTGGCATAGAACATGAAATGCTTTTCATTAGCTATACAAATTTTTATTTATTGGAGTTAATTGGTTAACTCATTAAATCACAAAGTCTTCTCAATGTTACGGTTCTCAGGTAAAAGCTTAGCTTATATTGCCATTTTTAAAAAATGCTTTTTTAGGAGTTGTACTTCTAGTATTACACTGCCAAAGATTTTATTGAAGTCAGAGCCCATTTTTATTGTATCTCAGCATGTATGAATGTGACCTTGTGTCAGGCTTTTTTGTGAAGTCTATTTCCTTCTGACTCATTTAACTGATAAAATTGATTTTAATTTCCACATGTATAAAGTTGATTGTTGTTGTAAATGTTAGTTTAAAAATTAACTCGATTGTCCCTGTGGTTTGAATAACTTAAAATAGATGGAAGCTCTGAAGAGATAAACTATCATCTTTCCTTCATTCATTAACAAGTATTTATAGCCTGCATAGATATAAGAGCAAACTGGGCAGATTATATTCAGTAAAGATTATAGTGGGAGAAGACATTATGAGAATGGCAAGAAGAAAAGTTCCAGAAATAATTGCTATGCTGAGGGATAAAATGGTATATAATCAAATTCCTGGATGACTGCTTTAGATTCTCAGGTCAGGAAGAACCTCTTAAAGGCAACATTTACGTTTACTCTGTTGTGTGATTGACAAAAAAGAGCCTGACCTAGGGAGAATAGAAGAAAACAGTCTAGCTGGAAAGAAAATACTCTCCAGGAGTAAAGGTAGAAAGGCCTTAGGAAGTTCAGGCAACAAGAATGCCAGTGTGACAGAAGCAGAATGGGGAATTGGTGTGAAGTCAGATCCGGGAGGTGGGTTGTAGCAAAATGGAATAGTGCTTTGCAAGCTAGTACTCAAATCTACAAATATATGAGAATTTCATATACAATGTAGTTAAAATCATTATAAAGTGATTTAAGTGTGTTATTGACAACCTGCTTATCACTTAAGTTTGTTTGGTACTTAAGGAGGCTTCATTCAGGCTTGCTTTTATTCAGGGTTTCTTGAAATCTTTCTTTGTATTAATCATTCCATTTTCTTATGATTGTTACTGCAATACAAACATTGTCTAGAGAACTCTACATATGATATCTGAGTTGAGTAACTTTTTTTCCCTGTTACTTTTCAATAGACCGGCATCTGAATACTCTAGTCCTGGCAGACCTCTTAGCTGCTTTGTTGATGAGAACACTCCAATTAGTGGAACAAATGGTGCAACATGTGGACAGTCTTCAGATCCCAGGCTGGCAGAGAGGAGAGTCAGGTCACAACGACATAGAAATTACATGAGCAGGACACATTTACATACTCCTCCAGACCTACCAGAAGGCTATGGTAATGACAACTAGCAGAGGAAAAATACAATGTGGTTTGCTGATTTCAGCTTGCTAAGAAAAGTCAGGAAATCAACTTTTAAAGAATTTGTTAATCTGGGTTTAGGGATTCTGCATGAAAATAAAAGTAAATGTAAAACTTCCTAACTTAGTCTTGGAAGTGTTAGAAAACTACCTAACCAATAGTTTGAACTGGGCTAGTCATTTAATATCAGCCTTTTTGCTCTCTTGTAACGAAATGGTTTAAATATTGCCTCTCCTTGTCACCAGGATATTGTGAGGAGCATATGAAACAGTATGAGACTACTTTGTAATTAAGCACTGTGTAAAGGTGAGATGGTGTTGTTACTGGTAGTGGTGATCTGACAGCGGCCCTCCAGTGTAATTTTCTAGGCATACATTTTTAGAAATAATTTCAAGGCATGTTTCTGATGCTATTTATATATTTGTATTATCTATAGTTTTGGGTTATTTGAGTGGGTTATTGTTGTTAATGACTTAGTCACTGCTAGGCAGTCAGATTATTATAATCTTAATATAATTTCTTAGAGTTGCAGAATTTCGTGTGGTAGAGGGCATGAATCTTATAGTGGATACAAAACTTTCTAAAATAATCATAAGTGTTGAAACCTTACAGAGAACTCTACTTGCTTGCTAAAAACTTAACCAAGGCTCCTTGCGTTCTTGCCTTAACAGGCTGTGGATGAACTGTTCTGGTCTCATGGTGACACCTAATGACCAACTTAGGGAATTGCCTGATCTGACACTTTTTACTCTAGAATATGTTTTAAACTGTTCTGTAAATGCACAATTCTATCTTTTTTAAAACATATTTAAACTTTTAAATTAAAACAAAACTCACTTGTCCATTAATTGTGCTGTGCTGCACAGGGTAATGAGAGCAGGATTATTACATTGTGACCAGATTAGAGCAAGAGTGGAGGAGATAGACCTGGGTTGGTATCCTGGCTTTGCCACGTAGTATTTGACACTGGGCACATTGTTTGACCTCTGTGAGCTTTACTTTTATTTTCTATAAAATGGGGAAAATAATAGTACTGACTGTGTAGGTTTGTAGCAAGTAGTAAATGATAATTATGTGAAATGCCTGACATACTGTCTGGCACAGGAAGCACTTAGTAAATTTTAGCTATATCAATGTTCAAACCTTAGTATAAAGTATCTTCTATTATTTCTCTTTAATTGAGATTATGAGTCAGACTGTTGGAGTGGGGGGTGATTATATTTTTATAATATTTATTTGTATCAAAAATTTTTTATACAACCAAAATAGGGGAATAAAGTGGTTCTCAAATCCGAAATTGAGCAGCTCTAACTTAAAACAATTTAAAACATTTTTATGTTTGTAATTTTTAAAAGTTTAAAACTAGTTGATGGACAGATTTTTAAACTAATTTGCTAATATTAACTAATGTTTTAAATACTTTGTCAGAATTTTTTATTAGATTTACTTGAAGAAAAGTGGTTCTGGTGCTTAAAAAACACCATTGAAACTTTTACAGATTCCTTCTTTTTGTCCTGGCTTCCTCTTCCTCTTCTGAAGGGCTTTGAATTAATTTCAGCTTTGATTTTTTCCTCCCCAGTATGCACATTTGCTCTTTAGTCCTTCTTTCTCTAATTATTTTTCAGTCCTTGCCTAATTTTGACTATAGGGTGTTTCCCCTGTTTTGTTTTGTTTTTTTGGTGGGGGGCTTCTGTTTGAGTACAGGTGTAGTAATCTTTTTTAAAGATTTATTTTATTTATACAAGAATGGGGATACAGGCCAAATGTGTGGGAGGGTGAGAGGATTCACCAGAGACAGAGCGGGGAACAGAACAGGCAGGATGACTGAAATACACTGCTGAGGGGAGCAGCGGGTGAGATAGGAGAGGTCTGCCGCACCCTGTGGGTTGCTCCGCGGCCGGCTGGGATCAAAGCAGCACTGCAGAGGCTGCGGGCAGCTTCATAGCACTGTGCTCAACCACCTGTGCCACCAGGGAGTTCCCCAGATGTAGTATTGAGGTTATACCTCTGTCAAGAAAAGAGAAAAACTTAAGTTTGGGTATAAAATTGGGCATAATTACAAAGCATTACAAGCCTGCATATGCTTCAAAAGTTTCTGCAGTTTCCTTTGCTATCTCCCCAAATTTGACTAGCTTCTTCCTCTGAGCCTTCTTTTGTTCCTCTCAGGCTTCACATTTAAGGCAAATAAAAGTTCATTTCTTCATCTTTGTTTTATTTAATTATTGGTATTTTCACAGTGTTGTTTTCTGTTTTCCTAATGCAACATGTTTAGTATCTGAGCCACATTATGAAAGCATTTGGCTTTTAGATAGATGGCCTGTGACCCTCATCCCCATGTATAAGATTGTTTCCAGGTGAAAACGTATTCTGAGATCAGAACAGATGATTTATAAAGTGATTCTTCGGTAATAAAATAGATTCGTAATTTGAGAATTTTCCTATTAATGTAATATCCTAGTGTCTGTAGCGGTGTTTGACTTGGACATTCTGAATATGTTTTTACTGTTAGTGTTTTTTAATTTTACAGAACAGAGGACAACACAGCAAGGTCAGGTATATTTCTTACATACTCAGACTGGTGTGAGCACATGGCATGACCCAAGAGTGCCTAGGTAAGAACATATTCTAAATATTCTGCCTATGATTGGTTATCTGTTTTACTTAGGACTTCTTAGATTATTTAATTTTTAGCTTCTTAAAGTAGTTTGTGTAAAATTTTGGCTGTTTGTGATTTGTTTTAGTCTGACATTTAGGAAACAGTCTTACCTATTTCTCTGTAGCCCTATCCCAGCGACCGACCTTACAGGTAGCCCCCGGTCGTTTTCACCTTTTCCCCTTAAAAATTGGTGTAAAAATAAGGTGTTTTTTTGAGTTTGAAAATTGATTTGGGGGGGGGGAAAACAAGATTTTACAAAGACTACATATCCTTAAAATGTTTTAAGCATCGCATTATAAAATTGTATGTTTCCTGTCATACCCCCTTTTAAAGGGTATTTGGTATTTTATTTTCTAGTTTTTTGCAGCCCAGCACTCAACCACTGCACCACCAGGGGAGGCCCTATTTTCTAGTTTTTTAAGTTGAAATTTTTTTTTAACTTATAAGTCCTTAATAAAATCTTAGTTTAATGTAGAAAAGAAAATGACCTAATTAAATTAAATTTCTTTTAAATGCCAAAACTTATTATACATTAAAATTGCAGGCATCATGGAGTACATTTAATGACCAAACTGTCAGTTCTCTTTTAATTTCATGAAGATGGAATGATACACATATATTTAATAATTAATTTTCAAAACATTTTAGTATCAAATAGTAAGTTTTTAAAATATTACTTGGTTATTTTGAGTTATTTTCTAATGAACAAATGCAAAATGCCAAGTAGTCAAGTTGAAACTGCAAAAAAGGTTGAAATCTAAATTAAACTCTGAATCCAGTTGCATGTATGCCTGTGTGAGCTGATGTCCTAAACATTAAGTACAGCATTCCCCTCTCCAAAAAGAAGGACCCATAGAGGGTCAGGAGATCTTTTTCTGCCTAAAGCTTACACTCAAGTCTCTATTTTCAAGAATCATGTACTTGAATCAAAAACAGATGTTACTAGCTGATCTTGGATTGCTTTGGTACTCTCTATAAAAAAAGCTATTGTAATGACAATGTTTGTAATAGAGCTTAATTAGAACCCCCCCCCCATGAGGGTAGCAATCAAGGAAATAAATATGCTGTCATTAGTAATTGTATTAAGACTGCCATTTCTCTGTCTTGATAATATAAACTGTTAGTTTAAAAAAAAAATCCAAGGGCCTAACTTTGAGAAACAAGAGTCTTGTTATGTAAATTATATTTTGGATTCATTTATCAAATTGAAGGTCAGTAGTGAGCTATTCTATAAAATTATTTTAAATCTTTTGAAGGAAATGTATATAAGCAAATGATTTTTTTATTTTTATTTTTTTAAGATTTATTTATGCATGCAAGAGCTGGGGTACAGGTCAGAGATGTGGGGGGGGCGGTGAGAGGATTCACCAGAGACAGAATGGGGAATGGAACAGGCAGATTGACTGAAGTACACTGCTGAGGGGAGCAGTGGGCAAGCCAGGAGAGGTCTGCTGCGCCATGTGGGCTGCTCCCTGGCCAGCCAGGGATCGAACTCGTGCTGCAGAGGCCGTGGACTGCCTTATAGTGTTGTGCCCAACCTCTTGTGCCACCAGGGAGGCCCCAAGAAAAGGATTTTTAAATTTTATTTATTTATTTATTTTTTTTGCGGGACCCTCGCTGGCGGCGGCAGGGGATGAAACCGGCACTGCAGAGGCTGCGGGCAGCCTCGCAGCCCAGCGCTCAACTGCTGTGCCACCTGGGGAGGCCTGAAAATGATTCTTTAAAATAAATGATTTATAATAGTGAGAAAGTTGCTCTTAAATTGTGTGTTGCAAGAATAAAGATTTATTTTTATTTACTTATGTATACAAGAACTGGGGTGTAGGCCAGAGGTGTGGGGGGGTGAGAGGATTCACCAGAGACAGAATGGGAAGCAGAACAGGCAGATCTAATGAAATACACTGCTGAGGGGAACAGCAGGCAAGGCAGGAAAGGTCTGCTGTGCCATGTGTGGGTTAGCTCCCTAGCCTGGGATGGAACTCATGCCACAGTGACTGGCAATAGCTTGATAGTGCTGAGACTTTAACCCCTGAGCCACCAAGGAGGCCCATATGGCCTATCTGTTATTTAAGTGGACTATATACAAATCTTATTAAAATGTAATCACTAAAGACATTTTAAACTCAGACATGTGAAAATTAACTTTATTTAAAGGTGTTCAGTAAGCATATTTATCTGAGAAGTTTCATTTTATCATGTTTTTACATTTCTCTTTAAAACACTATATGGTCTTGAAATATAGATCTTTGTTACATTTTATGACCATAACATTCCATTTTTCTTTAATCATGTCCCACTTGGACATAAAACTTGTTTCCAATTTTCTGTTTAAACTTTTAATCAGTTCTTTAAGAGCTCTCTAACGTACAACTATAGGTTTATAAAATTATATAAAGAAGTATTCTTTGATTTCAGTGATTGCGTCCATTTCTAAAATTCCATTTAAAATATATGTTCATTCCTAAAAGTCTTTCATTGATAGTTTGTATTTGGGATTGTGCCCTTTTTAAAAAGCATTACACATCATAGCTGTTCTCTTGTTTGATCTCTGACAATACTTGGGTATCTAATTTAGTGCTTTGTTTCCACTAACTTGCATTCATCATGACTTCCCTTCCTGAAGTGTTTGGTGATCTTTTATTGTGAGTTTATTGTTTGTTTTTAATTGGTTGGATTTCTGTGGACCTAAGTAGGAATTTAGGAAGTCTTCCTGGAATCAATTTGTTCCCCAGCTTAGTGGGGAAATTCCAGATTTCCTTTTTCAGCTGTGCTGCTGGCCTGAGACTTGTTTCCCAGTGAACAGCACCTTTTAGCAGCCCTGCCCCTCTGCCTGCTTGCCACTCAGGTGCCAGCTCCAGCTCAATTCACTTTTTTTTTTTTTTAAATTTAAATTTGAGGACGATTCTTAACTTTTCTTGCCTCTTTTGAAACTAGTAGTATCTCAGATGATATATTCTTTCTAAACATTAGAGTAGAATGTTTTAAGCTTGCCAACAAACTGAAAATGTTAAAATTCTGATTCTAAAAATAATCAAAGCATATTTTAAAGGATAACTACTCCATTTTGAATTTTAAAATCTGTAAATGGACTCTTGGAGACCCTATAAGCAGAAGTCAGAATCACTGTTTCTAAAAATGTATGGGTGCTTAGATATGTGCTTACTTTGTGTTTCACTAAGAAGCTACTACAGGGAAAATCTTTTTTCTAATTCAACTTTTAAAACATTGTGATAAGGGGGCCTCTCTGGTGGGGCAAAGGGTTAAGCACCACACTGTGAAGCAATCCGAAGCCTCTGCAGCATGAGTTCGATCCCCGGCCGGCCAGGGAGCAACCCACATGGCGCAGCAGACCTCTCCTGATTCACCCACTTCTTCCCTCAGCAGTGTACTTCAGTCAATCTGCCTATTCTGTTCCTCACACTGTCTCTGGTGAATCCTCTCACCACCACCCTCACCTCTGGCCTGTACCCCAGCTCTTGCATGCATAAATAAATAAATCTTTAAATAAAAAAAACATTTTGATGATATTCATCATTGTAATTACCCGTGATAGTTGAAGTTTACATTGATCTTGCTGCTTTTTTTCATTCTTTAAGGTCCTATAAAACTTTGTATATGAAATAGTGCTATTTAAAAAATGTATAATATATTAGTGGTCTTTGGTCCATTAAAAGTCTGTCTTTTTTGTAGTGGTAAGCTTTGAACATACTTCTTTTGACATCTTCATTCACTAGCTTTACAGATTTTAAAATTCAAAATGGAGCAGTTATCCTTCAAAATATGCTTTATTTTTAGAATCATGATTTTAACATTTTCAAATTTGCTTTATTGGCAAGCTTAAATGATTGATGGAATGAACATTTATTTACAAGTTTTGTAGTGTAGTAAAGAATGAAATAATTGAAGGGAAATTTTAGAAAACATTTAATTACTTATGTCACTGACATTTGTAAGACTATTTTCTGTCAGACAAGTATAAAGTATAGTTTATGTTGGCAGATGCTGTGATTGCTTTTATATTAATTTTAAATCTGCATTACATTAAAGCTGAGGAATGAATTTACTAAAAATGTAGGCAGTGTGATAAGTTTCTGAACCATTTATGGATTGAGTTTTGACTATGCAAGTTTGTTTAAACCATTGGGAATTAGAGATTCCAACTGAACATCTCAAGTTTCTGAAACAATACATATTCTAAGACTTCATGGAATTGTTCTGTGTCACACTTGCTTGGCTCAGCAGGCCCTGCAATGGATGTATTTTTCATTTTATATTTGTTATTTCAGGGATCTTAGCAACATCAATTGTGAAGAGCTTGGTCCACTGCCTCCTGGATGGGAGATCCGTAATACAGCCACAGGCAGAGTTTATTTCGTTGACCATAACAACAGAACAACACAGTTTACAGATCCTCGACTCTCTGCTAACTTGCATTTAGTTTTAAAGTAAGTTTTGGAAACAATACTTGTTAAAATGCCAATCTGAAGACGTGAAGACTGATAGTTGCTTTGTGTATCAAGTGTATTAGAATGTCTACTGTCTTCAATTATGAATTACTTTTAGTAAGCAAAATCGAGACTGTTACAGATTTTACTCTAATATGAGTTTTTTTAACCCCACTTAGTTTAAGTAAGAACTGGTCTTGAAGTGTTAGGAAAAGGATATTTATTGGTGGCGCTAAAGAGAGGGTAGTCTATTTAAAAGGGAGTAGTTTGACAGACATAGAGGCCAATTTTGTGTTGGCTATTTGCAACACAACTACTTGTAGTCATGGCTAACACTTCCATAGTATACTAAGTGCTGTCCTGAGTACTTTATAGAATCTAGCCATTTCATTTTCAGAACAACTTCTGAGGTCATTTTTTTTTGCCATTTGTGTAGAGGAGGAAAACTGAGGCACTGAGGTTAAGTGACTTTTAGTAGATCACCAGTAAGTAGTACAAGTCTGAATTCTCACCCAGACACACTTGTTTTGGACTGCTGTTAACCAATTTCCTGAGTATTATTTGCACCCTTTGCAATTCTTTTCTTTCCAGCTGCCTAGTTGTTGTTGTTGTTTGAAGTCTTATTACCTTGCTTTCTGAGGAAGAGAAAAAAGGAAAGAGAGAAAAGGAAACTTCATTACCAAATAAAGGAGCAGGGGTGTCTTTTTTTCAATAATTCAAGCAAAAACACTTTGATACATACATAACAACACAGGTCTTGCTTGTGATAAGAACGTAGAGGACAGACCCTGTCACCCTGTATAATTCCCTCTCTGTTCTCCATGCGATTAACACATACTCTTACCTTTGTCATTCATTTGTTGTTAAGTTCTATGTGTATAAAAATGTCAAAAAAGGAGACAGTATCATCCAAGATGGTTTTTGGAAATATCCTTGTTTTATTAATCAATTTTTGGAGCTTAGGTTAAATAAAACAGAAAATTTAAATGCAACTGCTACAATGGTTTAGGGTAACAGGAGAAAGCATTTAAAATGTCTGTCATTGCTTCCTTCTTTCACATATGTACAATTACCCCAGGGCTGCTCCTGTGTCAACAGATCTCAGCTTGTAGATAGAAGAACCTAAAACTTTAGCTAAAAATGAAGTTTGCAAATATTTGTAAACATTGCTATGTGTCAGCACTAAGAAATACAAAGAAATATGAACTGTTTCTATAAGTTAAGATACATATCTTAGCAAAAGAGAGAGTCTGCAATCTACCCCTTGAGTTAAGACAGCTCTTAGGCGCTTGCCTGGTAATGGAATTACTGTGTTGTAGGATATTTTACAAAGGAACTTATTTTGAAGTTGTGCAGCTCTAACCAGCAGTGTGTGAGTTCCTGTTGCTCCAACTTTTTGCTAGGCTTTGGTGTTACTGGACTTTAAAATGTTTTTGCCAGTCAGATGATGTGTAGTGGCATGTCATTGTGATTATAATTTGCTTTTCCCTAATTAGCTGATGACATATTTTATTTCTATTTTAAAAGATTTTTAAGTTGCGATGTGTTTTTAAGATGGTATTGAGGGAGTTTTGGAGTCAGACGTGCTGCCATTGTGCCACAGGGTATCCCTTTTAAAGGAGTTTTATTTGATGTCTGTGAGTGTCAGATATTTTGTTACTTTATTTGGTAGCTCTAATGTGTTTTTTTCCTGCAAAAAAATGTAAGAATATAGGCTATTAGTGATGAGACTAATTTAGAATTAATGAAATTGATGTGACCCTTCTTCCTAATTTTATGGTGTTGTTTTGTGTGAATTGTATTATTATATAATATGCATAAATGTTTTTACAGGATTGCTTTTTTGGGGGGGGTTGGTGTGTTTGTTTGTTTGTTTTTTCTGTTTCAGCATTTAGGAACTGAGAAAATGATGATAGCAGTATAATCATAATAATCTTGTCAGAGCCAGATAAAAATTTGGTGGAGTAAAATATATTTTTGAAGGGAATAAGGTATTCAAACTAAGAAGAATTGAGAATGAATTTTGGGAATAGGAATCAGAAGTTACCTCTTAAAAGAATTACTGGGCCTATTATATAAAATTTACATCAAAGGACATTTTAAAAAGGACTTAATAAAAGAAACCTTTCTTAACAGATGAATTAGTCTCCCTCAGCCATGGCCTCTAATGTGAACCCCTCCTGTAATATTGGTGTTATTCTCTTCAAAGGGAAGAGATTAAAAAAAAATGTTTTTTATGTTCTGAAGATTGTGCAGTTCCCATAATGCCTCAATATCTAATCTGTCAATGACAAAGAACAATGTAAAGTCATTGTAAAAACATTGTTCAATACTTTCAAGTAGGGTTCAATGCAGCACTTTGCCACAGAAATATTTTTTAGTCAGTATTTTCATTTAGCCTTACTGGTGAGCAGCAACCGTTTGATTTTTTTTTAAAGAATTATTTAATTAGTTATGCAAGCACTGGGTACAGTCAGAAGTGCAGGAGGGTGAAAGAATTCACCAGAGCCAGAGTGGGGAACAGAAACAGGCAGACCGACAAAATATGCTGCTGAGGGGAGCACCGGGCGCAGCAGGAGAGGTCTGCCTGCCGTGTGGGACCCTCGCCGGTGACTGGGGATGGAACCGGCGCTGTGGGCGGGCAGCTTCGCAATCCAGTGCTCAACCGCTGCGCCACCAGGGGAGGCCCCAGCAACCGTTTTGAAGTTATTTAGGGTCCACCCAGAGGTGCCTTGTTAAAGGCACCTCCTTTAGCATGCTCATAAACATGCTAAAGGAATGTTCTAGGGGATGCACCCAGAGAGGCCACAGAATCTGTGTATCCTGGGACCTGTGTGTCTTGAACTGAGGGCAAAGACTAATATTAGAACAAAAGATACACCTGTCATCCCTGTCACTCAGGAAATGTCAAGTATTTTGGGAGTTCTGGTCAAGAATGGTGGCTAAGAACAAAGTACATTTCTTCTGTGCCACTCCTTTCCTTATGTATGGATGCAAATTTCCTCCTTCTTATAAGGATACCAGTTAATTGGATTTTGGGCCACTCTCATCTAGATGTTGGACTTCACAGTTCAAGCCATATACATTCCATTTTCAGCCAACCACTGATCTGCTTTCTATCACTGTGTGTTAGTTTGTGTTCTCTAGAGCGTTAGATAATGGATTCCTACAGTTTGTGTCTTCTCCTTTTGTTTGGTTTCTTTTATCCAGCATAGTGAGTTTGAGATTCATCTCTGGTTGTGCATATAGTTCAGATATACAATTGTATAGATTGTATAGATACTGTATAGATATACAATTTATTTGTCCATTTACCTATTAATAAATATTTGGATTGTTTTCCAGTTTTTTTGCGCAACAAATAAAGCTATTATGTACATATGTGAGTTTTGTATGGACATGTGCTCGAATTTCTCTTAGTTAAATAAATACCTAGTAGTAGAATGACTGAGTCATGGTATTGATGTTTAACTTTTAAAAAAACTGCCAGTTTGCTTTTCCAAGTGGTTTACCCTTTCACACTCCCCTCAGCAGCATAGGAGAGCTATAGTTGCTTCTGGTCCTCTCTAAGGCAGTATTGTTTATCTTACTGTTAGGCATATATTAGCATCTCATTGTAGTTTAAATTTGCATTTTAATCCTAACAGTGTTGAACATCTTGTGCTTACTTGCCATCTCTATATCTTCTTTGTGAAATTTTTTGCCTTCCCCCTTTTGAATTAGTTGTTTTTTAAACCTTTTTTTTTTTTAAATTTATTTATACAAGAACTGGGGCACAGGCCAGATGTGCCGCAGGAGGGTGAGAGGATTCACCTGAGACATAGCTGGGAACAGAACAGGCAGACTGATGAAATACACTGCTGAGGGGAGCAGCGGGTGTGACAGGAGAGGTCTGCTGCAACATGTGGGACCCTCCACGGCCGGTAGGGATCGAACCGGTGCTGCAGAGGCTACAGACAGCCTCACAGCGTGGCGCTCAACCACCTGCGCCACCAGGGGAGGCCCAAAACTTATGAGTTTTAAGAGTTTTTTAGCTTGTTGAGATACAAGTCCCTTATCAAATACTGGTTTGGAAAAAATTTCTTGTCTGGGATTTATCCTTTCAATTTCTTTTTTTTTTTTTTTTAAGATTTATTTATACAAGAACTGGAGAACTGGCCATATGTGGGGGAGAGTGAGAGGCAGGAGAAGTAGAGCAGGAGGCAGAACAGGCAGACGACCAAAAGCACTGCTGAAGGGAGCAGTGGGCGAGGCAGGAGAGGTCTACTGCACCATGTGGGTTTCTCCCTGCCGGCCATGAATCGAACCCGCTCTACAGAGGCTGCGGACAGCTTCACAGTGCTGTGCTTAACCCGCTGCACCACAGGGGAGGCCCTCTTTTTAATTTCTTAACATTGATTTTTGAAGAGTACAAGTTTTCTTTGAAATTTTGATGATGTTTCATTTATCCATTTTTCTTTTATGAGTTGGGCTTTTGTTGTTATAGTTAAAAAGTTTTTTTTAAAGATTTATTTATTTATGCATATAAGAACTGGGGTGCAGGCCAGAGGTGTGGGAGGTGAGAGGATTCACCAGAGACAGAGCGGGGAACAGAACAGGCAGATCAACAGAAATACACTGCTGAGGGGAGCAGCGGGTGAGACAGGAGAGGTCTGCTGTGCCATGTGGGTTGCTCCCTGGCAGTGTTGCAGTGGCTGCAAATAGCTTCATAGGTTGCGTCTTAACCCCTTGCACCACCGGGGAGGCCCTTTAAGAAATTTTTTATCTAATAATCACAACGAAAGTCTTCTGTGTTTAGAAGTTTTATGGTTTTAGTTTTATATTGCGGTCTTTGATCCATTTTGAGTTAAATTTTTGTATCTGGTATAAGGTAAACCCAAGTCCTCTCTCTTTTTTTCCTTTGCATTAGAGTTATACTGTTGTATAGGGATATTCTTAAATACAGTCTTTTGATTTTGCTAATGTGTATATATAAAAGCATTTTTATTATGATGTTTGTAGAGTAGTGAATAATGATTTGTAATTTTCATCAAACTATTTTCTTGATAGAGTTATGCTTTAAGAATAAAATTTGACATGGTACTTAGGAATCACTGTATGTAAAGTAAGCTAAAGGTGATTTACTAGAGAATTCAAAGTTATTTGTGTCATAGCTACCTTTGCTCTTTACCTTTAGGTTCAGAAACTGTACTTTTGTCAGTTGTGTGTAAAATTAAACTTTCTACTTGACAGCTTAGTTTAAAATTAACTAATTCATTTATCATAGAGCTTTAAAAAAAAACTTCTTAGATGTATCTTAATATTTTTTTGCCAGGAGAATACAAATATCTCTAAGCAGCATGCCTTTTAGAAATTTTATTTCTGCTGTACCCGGGAGATTATTGTTATGTATTTGTGATGAACTGTGTATTGCAGGTTGAAGTCACTTTAGCACCATAATGTGAATGCCTCAGTGCTACAGACTACACACTAAAAACGATTAAAATAGTAAATTCACATTATGTAGAAACACACAAAAAAGTCACTTTGGGAAACATTTAGACTTGTTTATAAAGTGCTCATTTCTCTATGGCAGCAACTTCCATGTGACTTCCCACATTCTTGTGGTCTAGACTGGAGCGTGTAGAGAAGGGTCCCTGCCAGGCTGCCCGTTCAAACTGTCTCTTCCAGAGAGGACAGACTCTAGATAACAGGCACAGAATTGGGCATATGCCTGAATTTTAAAATGGGTGAATGTAAACTGCGCAGAAGAAAATGGCAACGGTATTTGAAAAATTTGTTCTCAGCAGCTATATAAACCTTTATGGATAAAACTCCATTATTCAGCTCCATAAATGTGGGTGGATTCTGAGAAATAAAGTTTGGAACTAGCTTATCATTGGTAAAAAGGTCAAGCCAGAACTATAATAAGGCCTGAAAATGGTATGGCTACATTATTTTGTAGTATGTTATTTTAAATGTATACTTGTAATGTGTTTTATTTAAAATCCCTTTTTATCTCTGTTTATTTCTAGTCGGCAGAACCAGTTAAAAGACCAACAGCAACAGCAAGTGGTATCCCTATGTCCTGATGACCCTGAGTGTCTCACAGTCCCACGGTATAAGCGAGACTTGGTTCAGAAACTAAAAATTTTGCGCCAAGAACTTTCCCAGCAACAGCCTCAGGCTGGCCATTGCCGCATTGAAGTCTCCAGGGAAGAGATTTTTGAGGTATACTTACAAATCTTGTTTTAAAATAGAGAAAAAATTAAAATGAAAATTGAGAAAAATTCAGTGTTGTACTCTGTTCTAGGAAGACTTTTAAGACTTTAGAATGGGAAACTTTTCATAAATTTCTTTTTTAATTGTGGGAAATAAAGGCAATGATATTAGAGAAATTTAATATTGAAAATAAACATTTAAATAGGACAAAGAGTGTGAGATGTGCTGGTTGCCTTGGCTTGGTCTCTGCATTGCAAATACTTATTAATGAGTTTTAAGAGAGCACACACATCCATTCCTTACTTTCTTATTCTTCCAAAAGGTAAGGGAATCTTAAACCAAAAAATCATTTTATTTAGTTAATGTTAGATTACTTCCTTAATTTATTGAAAATCTTTCTTTTTAGCATATCTTTTTTATTTGTGTTTTATAGCTCTAATATCAGCTTCAAGGTTCTTAAGTAATAAGTTGCAGAGGTCCAAAACAAGTGTTACAGGATTCCTGGACAAAAGATGTTTGGGGACTTTTTTCTATAAGGACAGTTTTGACTCTGTAGTCAGTTATTTGTATTGTAAAATGACAATCAATTTAATGAAGATCACATTAATGATTACTTACATTCTTTTGAAACTTTTTTCTTACCTTTACTGTCTACTGGTACCTGAGATCTAGAATTAAGTCCAACTTAAAAAAAATTGTGTTTTTTCTGCCAAATGTTATTAGTGGAGTGGAATCATTGCTGTGGTTTGTAGAACTTAAACATGGAGTTTTACCCTTAGTAGCCTTTTAATATAGTATTTGTTAAATGAATTGGCTTCAGTAGTTTGAAGTTATATCCATTTGTTTTTGTTTGTCCATTGATTTGATTGTTGATTCACATGATTTAAACAAACATATTTTGTGGGTGGAAGGGGAGGGGTTAAATAATAGGCTAAAAGCAATCTAGTAATAATAGTGTATTAAATTTTTTTTTTTTTTTCAGGAATCTTATCGACAGGTCATGAAAATGAGACCAAAAGATCTCTGGAAGCGATTAATGATAAAATTCCGTGGTGAAGAAGGCCTTGACTATGGAGGAGTTGCCAGGTAAAGACTTGCTTGCGTTAGTCAGATGTATGGTCCTTGTATGTCCAGGTTTAAATATCAGTGACCTTCTCTGAATTAATTAAATATCAGTGACCTTCTCTAAATTACATGCATATTTATCTCCTAGTTTGATACTCCCTGATGTTTGCAGTCAAGAGGATATCTTAATAGATATATTCATGATAAAGTAAGATAGTACTGCTGCCAGACAGTATTTGAGAATTCCGTAATGGATCAGATAGCCCAGTGAGACTTCTCTCTCAACATGCAGGCCCTATTTTTCTCCATCTCTCCTTTAGTGTATGGTGTTCCCTTTGTTTTACATTGTCAGGAATAATCTTGAGACTTTAATAACATGTAATCTAAACTGAATACTGTTTCTATTGGCATGCTTTTTAACCCTTTAAAGAAATATTTGTGTGCATGTGTGTATGTTTATATCATAAACAGTCCTTAAAATATTTCAGTACAGAATTGGTAATGTTTCTGCTAAATTCACTTGATGTAAGTGTAGCAAAAACATTATCACTTCTGTATTTAAACATTCTATGGACCATCATGAAAAGTCAGCTTCCCCTAATCTAAATCCAACCTGGGGACTGTGATGGCACAAGGGGTTAAGCACAGCACTATGAAGCTATCCGCAGCCCTGTAGCATGAGTTCGATTGCTGGCTGGCCACAGAGCTACCCACATGGTGCAGCAGACCTCTCCTGATTCGTCCGCTGCTCCCCTCAGCAGTGTACCTCAGTCAATCTGCCTGTTCTGGTCCCCACTCTGTCTCTGGTGAATCCTCTCACCACCACCCCAACTCTGGCCTGTACCCCAGTTCTTGTCTGAATAAATAAACAACTCTTTTTAATAAATAAATAAAGTCCAACCTGAATTGAATTTGTGTTTCCATCAACTCCCATTGTTGTTAAGCATTACTTATTTTTACCAATAGATTTATTTTCATTCTGTGACCTTTTTATCTGCAAATGTACAGTCTTTTTAGTTTGAATTTTTGAATTGGTCACTTGTACATTTTATTTAGGCCTTGATAGCCTTTTCTGTGGAATTCTCATGATTTACTCATAACTAGATTTTGAATGCTTGTTGAGAAAACTTATCTGCTGCTAGATCTAAGTTCTATAATTGCATGTATTTGCTAAGTAGGTAGTCCACTTTTTTTTTAAAAATGATTTATTCATTTATGCATACAAGAGCTGGGATACAGGCCAGCGTTGCGGGGAGGGTGATAGGAGTCACCAGAGACAGAGTGGGGAACAGAACAGGCAGATTGACTGAGATACACTGCTGAGGGGAGCAGCGGGCAAGTCAGGATTGGTCTGCTGTGCCATGTGGGTTGCTCCCTGGCCGGCTGGTGATAAAACTCATGCTGCAGGGGCTGCAGCATGTGCTGTGCTTAACCCCTTGTGCTACCAGGGAGGCCCCAGTAGTCCACTTTTTTGTTGATCATTTCATAACCTAACTGTTGTCAAGGCTTGGGTGGACTAAATGGATATGGCAGTGAACTACTCTTTCTTATCTTTATTCTGTAGCAGAACCCAAAACTAGTTGGTTTCTGCCCTTACTCAATTTCTAAATACTTGGTGAAACAAAACAAAAATTGGATTTTCTTTAAAACAAATTACATGCATAAAAAGCATATAAGACAGTTTAGGTGAGTGTAAACATGTACTGGAATGATTGCTTAATTTTAATTTTTAGAGTTTTTCAAATATTATGTAAAAGGTAGTGATGTGGACTCTGTCACATTATAGAACTTTGAAATATTTTCCTTTAACTACTTGTTAATAATATTTCACTACATTTGCGAAAATTGTTACTCAATCTGTTTAATCCATAGTGTCAGGACATATCGTTTAAATTCCTTTCCTACTTGAGGAATGACAAGAATTGAGACTTGAATTAATCTCCTAAGTCCTACACTAGTCACTTTCATCAAGATGAATAACAAATCATCTTTCATACTTTGAGAAATAAAAAGATTTAATAAGGTTAAGGTGATATAGTACTTTTTATTATGAGGTTTTAAAAATACTGATGTACATTTAAAACTAAGAAGTGTTAACCAGAAAGTGCAGGTTTGTCCTCATGTTCATACTTAATCTAAATGCCTTGTAGTCTCTGAGTAGTATTATTTTTATTTTGGTATATTTTAGGGTTTACACATAAAGGATGATGAAAAATGGATAATGAAATTTACTACCGAAACAATACCAACAGCAAAATCTTTTTCCAAAAATGAGAGTTAAAAAAAAAAGAGAGGGCCTCCCCTGGTGGTGCAGGTGGTTGAGTGCAGTGCTGTGAAGCTGTCTGCAGCCTCTGCCGAACTAGTTCGATCCCCGCCAGTCAGCTGGGGTGCCACATGGCGCGGCAGACCTCTCCTGTCACTCCCACTGCTCCTCTCAGCAGTGTATTTCGTCAGTCTGCCTGTTCTGTTCCCCGCTCCATCTCTGGTGAATCCTCTCATCCTCCTGTGCATCTGGCTTGTACCCCGGCTCTTGTATAAATAATAAATCTTTTTTTAAAAAAAGAGCGTAAATTAATGTTACTTGTATAAACAAGTATAAATCTGCCATAATGGGAGCAGACCAGGATACTATAAATCATTCAAATGCTTTGAAATAAAATCATATTCTTCTCTTTGCTTTATGTTATATGGATTATAAATTTATTTAGCAGTTAAAAGTGACAGACCTCTGCGCTGCAGCACCTAAAGAGTTGTTGGTGCTTCTGAATACCACCTTTATATTCTCTGATGCATAAATGTCATACAATTGCCCAAAATTGAGTGAGAAGTCACTTCAGTATAACAGGAATTTTCATTTGCTATTTGGACATAGTAGATTTTTCTTATATAACTATAGTTGGTGATTTTTTTATTTAAAAATTATTTGCTAAAATGATTAAAAGCATATCTTAAAAATATATTCATTAACAAAACAATTCCTTTGTCTTATCTTGTTTTCTAGGGAGTGGTTATATCTTCTGTCACATGAAATGCTGAATCCATACTATGGCCTCTTCCAGTATTCCAGAGATGATATCTATACATTGCAAATCAATCCTGATTCTGCTGTTAATCCGGTATGATTGATGGTTATGATGCTGTGAATTAACTTGTAACTTATATTATGCTTTCCATCTTTAAATGTCTGTGTAGTTTATGACATGGGATTATTGTCGTGCTGAAGCACCCCTGGACTCAGCAGTTCCTCTTCTAGAAAACTTTTTTAAATAAATGATTATGGATATGTGTAGGGTTGAAGTATATGGATGTTGACCGCACCTGTGTTTACGGTAGCCCTGCTTGGAAACAGTGCTGATTAAATGATGACACAAAGTAGAATGACACATGTAGTTAAGAGCATATTTTCTAGAATTAGAAAGACATTAAATCCTGTCCTGATCTTGACAAATTCGTTGACTTGACCCTCAATTTTATCCTTGCTAATAATAATGAGTATACTTTGCACCTCA
This sequence comes from Talpa occidentalis, assembly GCF_014898055.3. NCBI lineage: Eukaryota > Metazoa > Chordata > Mammalia > Eulipotyphla > Talpidae > Talpa > Talpa occidentalis. Next base: position 125,409,828 of record NW_023605083.1, on the reverse strand, counting down.
TAAAAGATACAAAGATGATAATTAAATAGGGCCCTTCACAATAAGTACTAGCATGGTGCTGTACATTATTAACCCTATGTTAAATTATTACTCAACAAAAGTTATTATTAGCTTGTTATTTTTATATTATTCCTATTTCCACTTAAGGGCATATTATACAACCAGTAAAATGACATTCTGGAACAGTAATTAATGACATGTAAAGATAGTATTTGTGATACGGTAAGTGAAAAGAAGATCACCAAACAGTGTGGTGCAGTTTTGGGAAACATGTATACGTGTCAGTATTGACGGACTGTCCACTTAAATATTGATGGTACTGTCTCTGGGTATTAGATTATGGGTGTTTTTTTTTCTTGTCTCTGTTTTCTCAATATTATTTTTTTAGTGACCATATATTCACTTTTTATTTTATTTTTTTCAGGTTTATTAATTATGCATACAAGAGCTGGAGAGGTGTGGGGGGGTGAGAGGGATTCACCAGAGACAGAGTGGGGAGCAGAACAGGCAGATTGACTGAAGTACACTGCTGTGGGGAGCAGTGGGTGAGTCAAGAGAGGTCTGCTGCGCCATGTGGGTTATTCCCTGGCCAGCCGGGGATCCAACTCATGCCGTAGAGGCTGCAGACAGCTTCATAGGTTGCGTCTTAAACTGGTTGCGCCACCAGGGAGGCTCTGTTAACTTCTTAAAAAGAAAAACTTTTTAAGATAAAAGGGAGGCTTAAAGATGATTTTGAGGGCCTCCCCGGTGGCACAGCGGGTTGAGCGCTGTGCTGTGAAGCTGTCCACAGCCTCTGCAGTGCGGGTTCGATTCCTGGCCGGCCAGGGAGAAACGCACATGGCGTGGCAGACCTCTCCTGCTTCTCCCGCTGCTCCCCTCCGCAGTGTCTTCGGTCTGTCTGCCTGTTCTGCTCTCTGCGCTCTCTGGTGAATTCTCTCACCCTCCCGTGCCTCTGACCTGTACCCCCAGTTCTTGTATAAATAAATCAATCTTTGGGGGAAAAAAAGGTGATTTTGAAGACTACTTATTAAAGAAGTAAAAGAAGTTTTAAAATGTAAATATCCAGCTAACAAAGTGATATTATGAAAGACCAAATATGTCAAACATGGTAGACAGTTTAGAGTGATTGCAGGGAATGCTTTATAAAGGGAAGATTTTTCAGGTGGGCTCCTCTGCTTGAGGAGCCATTATGCCACTGTGGTAACAGCATCTCATATTTGTGTAGTGTTTTTCCATATGCCAGGTCCAGTACCTTCAGGTTTCGTCATCTTATTTTACTCGTCACAGAAACCCTTTTTAGATATTATTACCCTCGTTTTTCCAGATGTGGAAAATGAGCCCTGTAGGGGTTAAGTAAGTTGCCCAAATTTGCCCAGCTAATAACTGGCAGAATCAGGACTTTAGCCCAAGTTAGATTTCAAAGCTGTGCTCTAAATCTGTGATGTTTTCAATTCCTGATTAGGTTCAGGAAATAGGAAGTTTAGGATTGCTAGCTTTTTTTTTCCATGACAGAGCCAGGATTGTACAGGGCTCAAAAGAAGGTGAGAGGAGAGGAAGAGAACAGGATCTGCAGGTGCTGTAATGAGGCTGTTGTGGGAGTGTAGTTTGGACTTAATTCTAAAGATAAGTTTTATGAAGTGAATACCCTTTGAGAGATGCATTGACTCTGTTATGGTTAGTAATGTAGGGAATCTATTGCATGCTCAATAGGAACTCCCTAATGACTTTTGAGCTTTGCTATGATAGCTAGTTCCATTTAAAGAGTTGTAAATTAGACTATAAGTTGATACTTAACTATGAAAAAAGATTAATATTGCTTAAATATTCAACTTTAGTTAAAAATTCCCTTGCTACTTGAGTATTTATGTTAACTTTTCAATTTCAGGAACATTTATCATATTTCCACTTTGTTGGACGAATAATGGGAATGGCTGTGTTTCATGGACATTATATCGATGGTGGTTTCACATTGCCTTTTTATAAACAGTTGCTTGGAAAGTCAATTACTTTGGATGACATGGAGTTAGTTGATCCAGATCTTCATAACAGTTTAGTGTGGATACTGTATGTATTGATTCTTGTATCTGTTCATTATAATTAGAATCTGAGCTTTTAACAAAGATAACATGTTTCAAAATGGTTGTACTGTTTTTCATTAAAATGATAATGCAAAAAAAATGATAATGCACAGGAAATATTGAGTGATTATCGGAGTGATAAGACCATGTAAACTTTTCCTCTTTCTACTACTTCCCTGTATATTTTGAATTCTTAAAAGTCATCAAGTGTTACTATTTTTTAGAAGGAAAAAATCTAGTGTATTCTGTTTTAAAAGTACTGTGTATAATGATTTCCTCAATGTGAGGCAATTTCTATTTCATGCCTGCATGAGTTAGCATAGTGAATGCTTGCTTACGTGGTGACTATTGACATCAAACTGTTAAAAGGGTATTTTTAAGAACCAGTTGTGTTTTGCAAGAGGTTATTTATTTATGAAGATACACATTGGCCATATTTATTTTTACCATATACACATGTAGCTTTCTCACTCAGGATACTCAGGGTTTTGGTCTCTTGGGGGTGGACCCAGATTCTAGTAGGGGTCTCTTTTTTTGAATGCCAAACATAATTCAAGTTTCCCTATATAAAGGCCAGCTGTGGCCAAATCTTTTTCTCATTTACAGGAAGTAGAATGTTTTCCTGTGTTTATGAAGCTTAAATGTCTCTTGAGTTTTCCGCTCAAAAACTAGGAGAAGTCTGACCTTTGTACTTGTTATGTCATAAAAATACTTTAGTTTTATGTCTCGCTGTTAATACATCTAAGAATCTGTATTTCAGTTTTCCATTTCCATCTTTATCTCTCCCCTTTCCAGTGAGAATGATATTACAGGTGTTTTGGACCATACTTTTTGTGTAGAACATAATGCATATGGTGAAATTATTCAGCATGAACTTAAACCAAATGGCAAGAGTATCCCTGTTACTGAAGAAAATAAAAAAGAATATGTAAGGTAAATACTTTTATGTTCTCAAGCCTGAGAATTGTTTTAATGTTAGTACCGAAAAACATTCAAGCGTTTAGTTAGTGTTACTTACCACCACAAAGTACCGTCCAGAATTCAGTGGCTTCAAAACAACCATTTTATTTCCCACAATTCCACGGGTTGGTAATTTGGACAGAGAACAACAGACACCACTCCTCTATGGTGTCAGTCTCTCACGTATCTGGTGCCTCAGTGAGCATGGCTGTAGCTGCGGGAGACTGGCTGGTGGGGCCACTCGTCATCCTCTGGGGCCTAGTTCTCCACATGTTCTTTCAGGGGCCTATCACTCACAGCCGTGGTCTCTCTCACCTGCAAGATAGTCAAACTTATTTGTGATTGGTTTTCCAGAGCAGAAAGGCAGAAGTTGCTGGGTCATTTTAATGCCTAAGCCTAGAACTGACCAGCATCATGTCTGGTGTATTCTTTTGGTTAATGCAAGTGCTCATAGCCCAGGGTCAGTGAGGGAGGGTCAGGAGCCTGCGATTTATCAATGACATCAGCAGTTGAGTAACACATTTTATATGTTAAATAAATTATATAGTATATTCTTTCAATAAAGTAAATTACAGAAAAGAAAATGTTTTTAAGAAATCATTAAGAAAATACATTTATAGTACTGTATTTATTGGTACCAAATGTTTGTGCTGTCTTTTCACAAGCTGGTTTGTGTCTCAGTGACCTGTGCAATTCAAACCTATGTTGTCCAAGGCTCGGCATACATACAACAAGCGTGAATTACATTCTAATTAAAAACTAAAAGAATGACTGGAATTTCCCAAATTTAGCAGTATGTCACTTCCAGCATCTAGTGTGGATTACTGGGGTCCTTCGTCTTCTCTCCAGAATTTAGTTGTGTTTAGAGTTTACTATCATTATCCCTGCCAAGTGTAGTTTTGAGATAAAAAAATTAGGAAGAAATATTTTTCACAGATGTGTGGTTTTGCTGTCCCCTTAAACAAACAAAAATGAGGTTCCCCTCTTTGCCTCCCCAAGGCTATAATGTTAAGTAACTTATTTCTTAAAATAGAGAACTTTTTCTCCAAATTTAGAAAAGGGAATGTTGACAGATTTGAAAGATGAATAGTGTGAGATTTATGAGATGGAGTGATTTTCCTGGCTACAAAAAAAAGAAAAAAGGAATGTTAAGTCCAAAGCACAAGTAAAATTACATATCAGATGTAGTGTAGTATCCTTTTTGTTGGTAAATTACATGTTCCAGAGTTTTTGAAGCCTCCAGGAAACGATGAATATTTAATCAAAAAATGCTTACTGTTTTTTGCATCTGAGGAGTCTCTTTTACCTCTTCTTCACTCCTCCCATTTGTTGCCCCCAAATATAAAGACAACACACAAAATTTTGAGATTATATTTTCAGGAGAAACCAGAAAACCAGTCAGTTTTGATTAAATGGGCTCTTTTTTCCTGGTTTTTGGTATTCATGCTAAAAGTTTAGAAAGAACTTTTATCCCTATTTTAATTTCACTAAGCCTTAATAATCTGAGATTCTTTTATACTAACTTCTTAATGCTAGGTGCTTCTAAAGTGCAGTGTTGCTAAAATAGAGATTCATAATAATCACCAAATCAAATCATTACTAGATGATATATTTGATCATGTGAAACCACTGCCCAATGTTTACAGGCTGTATGTGAACTGGAGATTTTTACGAGGCATTGAGGCACAATTTCTGGCTCTGCAGAAAGGATTTAATGAAGTAATTCCACAGCATCTGCTGAAGACATTCGATGAGAAGGAGTTAGAGGTCGGTATATTAGCATCATGACATCATCAAATATATAAAACAAGGAAAGGTTGAGAATTTTCTGTTACTTAATTTTAAAGGAAGATTGTATTTCTGGTGCCTTTGAAGTTTTATGGGAGAATGCTGTGAGAATTCTTATGCCCAGAAAAACTCTTTCCTACTTTGGAAAGCCTTTCATGGTTTGGAATTTCTACAAATAAGCAATTTCTCTTACATTGTGAAAATCTTTGTGTCTACATTGTATATCATCCTTACTAGTTTTCAATAGATTTCATGTCTTATTTACTTGTTTTCAACAGATTGAATGTCTTAAGTCTTATATTACAAAATCTTAACTCCCTAATGAAATGGTTATTGATTTAGTTGAAGCTTTGTTAATTGGTCTCCACCATATTGAAATTTATTGGGATGAAAGCCAGAGCTCAATTGGATTTACACTAGGCTTCACAAAAAAGCTTTCGGTACAGGGCCTCCCTGGTGGCGCAGCGGTTGAGCGCTAGGTTGTGAAGCTGCCCGCAGCCTCTGCAGCACCGGTTCAATCCCCGGCCCCCGGCTGCTGGGTGAGGGTCCCACGTGGCACACAGACCTCTCCTGCTGCCCGCTGCTCCTCTTAGCAGTGTACTTCGTCACTCTACCTGTTCTGCTCTCCATCTGGCTCTGGTGAATTCTTTCACCCTCCCACGCTTCTGGCTGTGCCCAGTGCTTGTATAAATAAAAAAAAAGCATTTGGTACAGGATCATAGACGAAATAGTTAAAACACTTTGTATAGATTCCTTAGTAAATATCCTTAGCATTTTTGTAAACATTCATTACTAATAGTAGCTATAATAAACAGTTAGCTATAATCTTGTTTTCTGTTAAAGCTGGTCCTTAAAACACCTTACCTCTGTTTTAAGACCCTTAAGCGATATATCTGAATTTCACTGAAGTGTGAAAAAACAATGCGGTTTTGTCCTAGCAAAGGTCCCAAATTTAATTAGTGATTAAGGATAGCTTAATTAGTGATTAAGGATAGCTAAGTATTTTAAGTCTACAAATAATGTAAAGCAAGTATTATTACATTCATAACCAGTGTCCTCTCTAATAATCTCTTTTTTTTAAGCTTTATTTTTAGGGCCTCCCCTGGTGGCGCAGCGGTTGAGCACTGGGCTGCAAAGCTGCCCACAGCCTCTGCAGCGCCAGTTCAATCCCCGGCCGCCAGCGAGGGTCCCACATGGCGCACAGACCTCTCCTGCTGTGCCCACTGCTCCCCTCAGCAGTGTATTTACTCAGTCTGCCTGTTCTGTTCCTCGCCTGGCTCTGGTGAATTCTGTCACTCTCCCACGCTTCTGACTGTACCCAGTACTTATATAAATAAATAAATCTAAAAAAAAAAAGATTTATTTATGCATACAAGAACTGGGGTGTAGGCCAGAGGTGTGGGGGGTGAGAGTATTCACCAGAGACAGAATGGGGAGCAGAACAGGCAGATCTACTGAAATGCAGTGCTGAGGGAGCAGCAGGCGAGACAGGAAAGGTTTCCTGTGCCATGTGGGTCAGCTTCCTGGCCAGGGACCAAATTCCTGCTGCAGTGGCTGGTGATAGCTTGATAATACTGAGACTTAACCCCTTGTGCCACCAGGGAGGCCCCTCTAATAATCTCTTAACAGACATTAGCAAACAGATCTCAGAAGATGCTTGACTCAATACATCCCCATTCCTTTTGTGATTAACTAAAAGGAAGAGGAAGACATAAGGGGAAATGGCAATCAGAATGGCAAGAATGGCAATCCATTCTTGTCTATTTGTCCAATCTGTAAGGCTTCACAATTACCACTGTACCGAAGAAAAGAATTTAGGAGGAATATTGTATATTACAAATACTTCTATAATCCTGTTTGGATAACTACTTCCCTGTACATTGTGGCTGCGAGTCAGTAATCTTTTAAGAACTTTTTATAGAAATCTTGTTGGACATTTTATTCACTAGGTTTGGGGTTTATGATGTAGTTTCTACTGCTAATGAAATTAAGTTTTTCATAAAAATGTACATTAGTATTTTACTGAATTAATAGAATTATAATTAGGATTTGCAAGTTCATTTGTCTTACACTACACACCACCATAATGCACTGTTACAAATAATGTAAGATGATTAGTCTTGGACTTTAAGAAGATGTATTAATAGTATCAAAGTGATTTTGATATAGTTTATATGGGCCCTGCATCAGGAAGCCAAGCAAAGCTGTGTATAAATACTTTTATGTATTTTGGACGTTGATACAATTTTCATATTATCAAGTACTGTATCACTTGTTCAGCACAGATTTCTGGAGTTCCTGTGTGCTGCTGGTTGCTTTCATAGGATGTAGTGCAGTAGATGTTACTGTCGTATTCCAGCACAGGAACCAAACCATGAATCCCAAAGCTACTAAGTGTTGAAAACAGATTGTGGTGCAGATCTTAAGAAGGCACATGTGAATGGTATTTACTCTTTGAGTTTAGTTTCTGTCAACTAATATTTTTTTCACTTCTATGAAATTATGAAACATTCATTTATTATCCTGGCAGGGAGCTTGTGGTGAATAAATGCCCATGGAGCTTCTTAAAACAGAGATCCTTAGTATTATCCCAGACCCACAGAATCAGAGTATTTGAGGAGAGGACCTAGTATGTGTATCTTGAAATGCTTTCTGCATTCTGACGTGTACACTTGATTAAGAACTAACATGTTAGCCTCCCTGGTGGCGCAAGGGGTTAAGACGCAACCTATGAAGCTGTCCACAGCTACTACAGCACGAGTTCGATCCCCAGCCAGGGAGGAGACCCACATGGCGCAGCAGACCTCTCCTGTCTCGCCCACTGCTCCTCTCATCAGCGTATTTCAGTCAGTCTGCCTGTTCTGTTCCCCGCTCTGTCTCTGGTGAATCTCTCACCCACCACACCTCTGGCCTGTACCCCAGTTCTTGTATGCATAAATAAATAAATCTTTAAAAAAAAAAAAAGAACTAACATGTTTTTAAAAAAGTATGTGTCTGGAGAGGAAACTACCACATGAGATTTGCCCTGCAAATATGAAGTTCTCTTCTGAGGAATTTTTGGCTTACCTCGGGTTTTCATTGGCTCATTATGTGTGCAATATTTTAACAGCTTATTATTTGTGGACTTGGGAAGATAGATGTTAATGACTGGAAGGTAAACACCCGGTTAAAACACTGTACACCAGACAGCAACGTTGTCAAGTGGTTCTGGAAAGCTGTGGAATTTTTTGATGAAGAGCGACGAGCTCGGTTACTTCAGTTTGTGACAGGATCATCTAGAGTGCCTCTGCAGGGCTTCAAAGCTTTACAAGGTAAAAAAAAAAAAAAAAAAGCCAGAGGGACAGATGACGAGGCATCGGCTTGGGGGAGGGAGTCAATATTTGGTGTATGTAGTTTACAAACCATGTGCTTATAAAGAGATTCTCTTTGCACTGTTTCTTATCTGTGACTCTCATATCTTGATACCTTCTTCTCCTTCCTTTCCTTTGTTCCCCTTCCAAGAGCCTTTTCTGCTGGGGTCTCTGTGATTGTAGTGAGTGCTGCACGCTAGAGACCAGATGTGGTGATGGCCCTGCTTCTTGTCTTCCGGTCGTCTTGCATTTAAATTCTGTTGCACATTCCTGTAGGGGAAGTCTGTCTGCTTCCATGTTCACATCTTAACCTGCCAAAACATTTACCCAGTTGGGATGCTTCTTCCTCTTTTTTATCCTCTTCATAGAAAGAGCAGCATGAGTCGTGGAAGCCATACGTTTGACCAGAGCACTTTAATTATTGCATGGCATCGGACCATTGAATTCCAACCATGTACCATTTTTAAGAAATGTTTTCTGTTTGGGATGAGTTTCATTTGGGATTAGTTGGTGATGTTGCTGATGATGGGGCTTCACTGGGTGGTAGTTGCTTCCTTTACCTCTGAGGCGCTTCGTTTTCAAACTGCTGCTGGTGCTTACTGAGGATGTACAAAGCAAGACTGGTACATAACTCCACAGCGTTGAGAGATCTGGTGAAGGTGTACTTGGAGTTGCGCTTCCATCGCCTTGTGGAAAACTCACCACTATCAGACCTCTCAGATGCATAAAGTGAAGTTGTATTTCTACTTAGGTGTGTATGGGGTGTCTTATATTAAATGAAATTTATTCTACAGACTGCTGATCTTTTATTCTCAGCCAGGTTTGAATCATGATACCTAACTTTGCCTCATCTGAATTTCTGTATATATATTTTTATCTTGGATTTGACCGATTACTTTTCTTCTCATAATTTTGGGTCATTGATTTTCTATAGAAGATAAAAAGTTCAATCTTGAATTTTTTTCTCAAATTGAAATGCTGGCATGCAAAGGAATCCTGCTTATCCGAGTCAGTCTCATATTCTTTTCCTGCTGCTTTTTGGCATCTTGTGTGGAGTCAATTCTCCTCCTTCCCCAAGACTCTGTGCTTTATGTACCAGTTTTGTCCTCAGAGTGTGAAGACTCATCCAGGTGCACCTGCAGTGTTTTAAACCACATCTTCCTCTTTGACAGGCGCCGCAGGCCCACGACTCTTCACCATACACCAGATTGATGCCTGCACGAACCACCTGCCAAAAGCCCACACCTGGTAAGCTGTTTCTGTAGTGTCTTTACACCAGCCCATGTAGTAGGTGTTAGTTTCAAAGAGATTTGACTTTTCATCAGTGGTTCTTACTACTAAATGGACATCTGAAAGAAATGATAGCAACTCTTTTAAATGATTTAAGATTACTATTCAGAAATCAGTAGAAACACCTCAAAGAGGGAATACTTTAGAGACCTGTTAACCTTTTGTGTTAATTTGTGACAGAGTGATATGTCCATATTAGTGTACACTTGCTAGCCCAGTTTACTTATTTTGAATGAACTATGTAAAATCTGATTTGCTTGTTCACAGCTTCAATCGAATAGACATTCCGCCCTATGAAAGCTATGAAAAGTTATATGAAAAGCTGCTAACAGCCATCGAAGAAACATGTGGATTTGCTGTGGAATGAGGAACTTCGAGGACTCGCCCAGGACTCTATTTATACCCCTGACCGACAGCCTCTTTTCAGCAGTTTCAAGGAATGCTGAAACACAGGAAAATGCCCCCCCTCCCCCCTTAAAAGTTTTAGGACACTGTGAGGGGAAAGGACGATTTTGAAATTCCTTTTCAAGGAAAAAAGAGGTCTTTATGCTTTGCCATGAGGCCATATTCAGCTGCTATTTAAAATTAATATCTTGAACCTAAAGAATGCTGACTTTTCCTACATTTCCAGAGTTAGGCAGTATTCTACACTTAAAGACTACTACTATTTTTATAAAAGGTAATCTATTCAAATCACTTCACAGATTTCAAGTCTCTCAAACATCAGGACAACTTCAGCAGTCGGTACAAGACACATTTTATTTTGATTGAATACATGATTCTGAATAGCTCCTGTACTTGCTCTTTGTAAAAAAATAAAATAAAATTATTTTGAATTATTCTACATTTGTAAACAATTGGCTAAAAGCATCATCTTTAAAAAATTACATGTTTAGTTACATTTTTCTATAGCAAAGCATTATATTTTAAAAACACGTTTCAGCCTAATCTAAGTGAGTCTTTGTTATATTTTTTAAGCACAAATTTCCTGGAATAAAGTTCGATAATTTTGGTTGTCAGATTCCTAATGCAACCATCTAGTATAAACTTAGCAGCTTAATTGCTTCAATAAGATATATTCAGGGGCTCCCTGTTTTTAAGAGACTTTTAAAAATTCTTATTTTTTATCTTCAATCAATATCAGGTATTACACATTTACTTTTCATCTTAAATGGAAATACTGCATTTTTATAGCTCTTCAGATAATGTGGATGGGATTTTCATTCTTTTGCTAAGTCAGCTTATCTCATATATATATGTATACATATACACACACACACATATATTTTTCTGTAAACCAAAGTCTCTTATGACAAGTGCACCTAATTTATATTATATTTTAATTATGATGTAAGTTTCTATCAAATAAACCATCCTAATCTCCGTTTAGCTGCTATTTTAATCAGCTAAAATTATGAAAAAGGAAAAATTTTGCTATAAAGATTACTTAGTAAGCTTAGAAAATCCTGCTTTTATCTGAAAAATGAAATGGGGGTGATGGGCAAGGGGTGTGATTGCTAAAAGGAAAAAAACAGTGCTTCTAACTTAGTAGTATAAATTGCCTAAAAGAACTGAAGAGTTAAATTTGAAAGTATAAGGGAATCCTAGTTTACTTGTTATTAAAGGTCAGCATCTGATTTTGAAATGTCCAGATTTAGTTTTCAACATGGGTGGCATGTTGCATGGTCCAGAAGTCAACCAAAATTTTGGAGGGAGGGACTGGAAGAATCTGAAATCATGGGTGGATTGTAAAAAAAAAATTAACCATAGAAATATGCACTATTTTCTTTTACATTGATGTGAAATCAAGAATAGCAAATTATGATGAGATAGCTATGTTTAAATTTTGCAGCTTAATGAATCAAGTGAATAGGCCCTTTGTGTTCTTTCATTTGATGGATTAGTTTTCAGTTTGTGTTCTGGGAGCCACACTGTTCCTCAGAGGTGCCTCAGACGTAATGGGTTAAGAGGGGGAAAGGCCTAGTTGATGTTTGAGGGGGTCCCTACCCCTAATCCCCTTTACTCAGAGCAGCTCCAATTTTTCTTTGATGTGTTGGAAATCCAAGTAACTCTTAACGGGAAGGGGCGCGGGGCGGGGGCTGGAGGGGTGGGGGCGGACAAGACATGGGTGAAATGAAAAATGGAAATTTTGCTGCTTTAAAAAAATTGAGAAATACTTGTGTAGTTTCTAAGTATTTAAATTTATTTCATTCAGCCAAATTTGACTGCTACAGGCAGACTGGTCAGTCATAACTGTGCTGTGGTAATGTGCTTATGCTGACTTCTTCCCCAACACTTTTGTGTTTTCCTACTGCATTCTCAGTACCGAAGAGCATCTTGAAATGTAGAGACGTTCCTGTATACTATTTGATTTTCAGTTTTCAGCTTTCATGATAGTACCTTATTAGTGACAGGTCCATCTCTCTTTTATATTAAAGCACTAGTACAAGTGTAATTGTGCCTACTTATCATCTCTCAGTCAAAAGTACATAACACATTAGAAAAATCATGGCTGATGGATGCAGTAATCATGAAATGCTACTAACATAATGTACAATATAAAGCAGGCAAGTACCATCGCTTTTTGAGTGCCTTTTTAACTTTATAATAATGACTTAATAGAGCTTTAAAAGAAGAAATTACCCTATAATAGTATATGGTATCTCCAACATTGTTTATAAACACATGACAATTTCAATTTCAAATTATGTTACCTGAATATTTTCAAATAGGTGCTAAGCAGACTCCCCAGGTGTCATTAAACCTTGGACTTGCACCTCACGTTTAATGTGAATATTTATTTCCACATGTCCCCCTTAACCGGGTTTTTTCTAATTCTTCCTCTGGTTATTTCAGATTTTTGATGTCATTGTTTCCATACATTGCCTTTCCATCACTAATGCTTAATTTTGAACAGAGGTTACTTTGTAGAGCTCATACTTAGTTCAGAGGTGAGTTTTGTTTCAGAAGGTCTTATTTCTTGATGTAAAGAGTTTTTAAATAGTGCTGTGTATAGTGTACATTTTGTTTTGCACATAGTTTGTTACCCTGAATGGGTTTTATTTTTACCAAGTCCTTTTTCCCCCTTGTATTTACAGTCCAGAGCACAAGCTTCCTTTTAAATACAGTGTAATTTGCTTTATTTTATAACACTAAGTCGGCTTAGAACTTCCCAGGTGCATTGAACTGATTGCATTGATGGGAGTTAGAAACTGTTCCACCCATTTTTAGTTTGAGGGAGCAGCTCCTGCTTCTATTTTTAAGCTGCAGCACACAGTTAACGGGTGTCATTTGTGGTATTTAACATTCTTACGTTTAGGATGATGATTGTACCAAATGCTGAGTTGTTTTGTTTCTAGATGTAATTAGTTCACTTAATGTAATATTCTTCCTTTTCTCAAACTGACTTTAAAAACAAAGTTTTATCATTTTCATTGTATTTGTATTTATTACAGAGTGTTTTAGCTTTGATATTCTTTGTATTTTCACTCAGTTGTTACATGAGCTTTATCAATAACATCTGTAAAAATGGTTTTTAAAAATTAACTATGTATGTGCCCATGCCGAAGCTGAGCAATAAAATGAATGCTGTTTGCACTGTCACAGCATCAACGTTTTTAAAGAATCCTGAGTATATAATGAGTTGTTTTGAAGACATTCATGATTGGCTCTAGGAAGTATCAATAGCATAGGAGCCATGAGACAAATTTAAGATTGGAGTTTCTTAGTCGATGCTTTTGTCACATGCAGAACTTGAATGCTCAGGACCCCTTGTCTCCAGGTCAGCCAGAGAGGGTGCTCGTTTTCATGTGCCATGGCACATGAACCGCTTGGCAGTGGCTGTTGGAGGCTCTGTGGAGATGAATCTCTGAGGCTGTTCTGGGCCTTTGAAGAGCTCCAGTCTTGTAACAATGTTTATTAGCAGCTCTCTGGAGGGCAGAGCTGTGGTAGAGGCGGCATATTTGCTACCTTGGTATTGAACAGTAAAATTCTCAAAATCAAAGGGAGAGACCAATTAAATTTTTCCAGGAAGCCACGACTTTAAGCTAAGTTTATGATTCACAATTCTGTAGGTGAAAGTCCAGTGAAATACATGACTGGAAAAAGGAATGGGTGTGTTTTTTCATCCAGAACTGTGTAAGTCTTTCCACAGCAGAGGCCATTCAGAAAAGAATGTTTGGAATATAGTGTAAGTACTGGCAATGCAAGTTCAAAGAAAGGACGGTGTAACCACTTTTTATATTCTTTTGAAGTTAATTGTTATGGCTTTGTCTCACATGGCCAGTTCACTGGTTATTAGTTGAAATTTAAGGTTTAGTGTATTAAGGATTTAGTAGTAGTATAATCTATAATGTACCCAAGTTTGATTTGATGAACATCGTTTTCCTGCTGTGGAGACCTGACATGTTTGTCCCTTCATTATTATGAGGGTTAACCTTGGCCCCAGCTGCATTTATTTGTACTCTGTATGCCACATATATCAAAACAGGAGTGTAGTAACAGGATAGAGGCGGTAATTTTACAAAAACGGATTTCATTCCCATGTTTTAACAAACTAGACAAATGAGATTTTAAAGTTGCATTTTATTCAAAGATATTTGTCCTAAGTGTCTTTTTCACCCCTTCTTTCAACAAATATCTTCTGTGCTGCTACTTTGTAGCAGGCTCTGTACTAGCTGCTAGGGATATAGCCTTGGGTGGTTAGAACCTCAACTCCCAAACTAGTGCTTCTAGCCTATATTTTGGGAGATGCTGAAGTTCAAACTTAGGTGCTCAAAGCTCAGTTTGAAAACAGCAGAGCTGGTCCTGGGAGCACAGGATCAAACAACTCACCTCAACAAGGCCTCACATCCCAGACTTGGCCCATAAAACAATTAGTTTGGTCCCTTTTCCCCTTCCCCCCATGATATCTGCCTCTGGTATTCATGTTCATATATAATTTGCTACATTTCCCAAATGATTTCCTTAATTGTTGCTGATTAGCATGTCTCCTGGATATTTGGATTGGGATTTATCTAGGGCATTGATTCATCTCTAAATGAACTGTCTGCCCCACTTTTATCTCCTTTACAGTGTTTCCCACATGAAGGAAGTGAAGAGGAGGCTGTAACAGCCCATGGGGTGGGTGAGGGACCCTTCTGAGAGCTGTTGCTCCAGCCCACTTAAGTTCAGTCTTCTGACTTTCAGCCCGGGAATTGGACGTGAAGATGGGAACATGTCAGACTCAACCTTTCAGTTTCATTCTCCCAGAGACGACGCTGGTGTGGCGAGGAGGAGGAGAACCAAGACCAGAAGGGCAAAGGTTTTCTTATTTTTTTATTGAAGTATAAATGACACATAAGATTATTAGTCTTGGGTGCAAAGTAATGATTCCCTATTTGTATATATTGTGAAATTTTACCTGTGATAAGTTACATTTTCCTTCGTTACAGTTTTTTCTTCTTGTGATGAAAACTTTCAAGATCTTTGCATCTTTCAAACATTCAATAAACTGTAGTCCCCACGTTATACATTACATACCCAGGAAATTTAGTTCTGACCTGCCCCATCCTCAGTAATACTACCCTTCAGCCTTTTCTTCCCTTCCCCCCGACCCCCACGCCACTGTGCACCTCTGGCAACCACTAACCTACTTTCTGTGGCTGTGAGTTCAGGGGTCCTTTTTTAAGTTCTACATATAATTGAAGTCAAATGGTATTTGTCTGACTTAGCATAATGTCCCTCAGGGTTCATCGATACCACGTATGGCAGGATTTCCTTTTTTGTGGCTGCATGATATTCCACTTTATGTACAATTTCTTTATCTAGTCATCCATCGATGGACATTTTGGTGATTTCCTTATTTTGGCAATTGTCAATAGTGCTATAGTGAACATGAGGGTGCATGTGGCTTTTGAAGTTAGTGTTTTCATTTTCTTAAGATAAATACCCAGAAGTGGAATTGCTGGATCATATGGTT
The DNA here is from genome assembly GCF_014898055.3 of Talpa occidentalis. Lineage (NCBI taxonomy): Eukaryota > Metazoa > Chordata > Mammalia > Eulipotyphla > Talpidae > Talpa > Talpa occidentalis. The sequence continues at coordinate 125,394,403 of NW_023605083.1, read as the reverse complement.
GTTGTTCTTTTACTTATTTGAGGAACCTCCATACTATTTTCATAGTGGCTGCACCAATTTACCTTCCCACCAATGGTGCACAAGGGTTCTCTTTTCTCCACATCCTGTCCAGTGTTTGGTATTGTCTATTATAATCGCCATTCTAACAGTTATGAGGTGATTGCTATTGTGGTTTTAATTTGCATTTCCGTAATGGTGGTAGTATTGAGTGCTTTTTCATGTACCTGTTGGCCATTCATATATTTCCTTTGGAAAAATGCTTATTCAGATCCTCTGTCCATTTTTTAGTTGGATTTTTTGTTGTTACTGAGTTGTATGACTTCTTTATATTTTTAATTTAACTCCTTAGATATGTGATTTGCAATTATTTCCCCCCATTCAGTTGCCTTTTCATTTTGATGATGGTTTCCTTATGTAGAAACATTTTAGGTTGATGTAATCGCACTTGTTTACTTTTAAATTGCACTTCCTTTTGTTGGATTTGGTGTCCAGTCCAAAAATCATGGACTGATGTCAAGTTGCTGACAGCCTATGTTTTCTTTCAGGAGTTTTATGGATTCAGGTCAGACTTTTAAATCAGAACCCATTTTGAACTGATTTTTGTGTATGGTGTAAGGTAGTGGTTCAGTTTATTTTGCATGTAGCTGTCCAGTTTTCCCAGCACCACTTATTAAAGAGACTGTCTCTTTCTCATTGTATATTTTTGACTCCTTTGTTATAAATTGACTGTATAGGCAGGGGCTGACTTCTGGGCTCTCTGTTCTGTTTCATTGATTTGTGTGTTTTTATGCCAGCACCATATTGTTTTGATTACTATACTTTGTAATATAGTTTGAAATCAGGGCATGTGATGCCTCCAGTGATTTTGTTCAGAAGACTAAAGTTTTAAAGGCAGTGTGAGTTATTTTTTAGGAAACTGGTCACATCAATTAAATTAGCTGGGGAATGGTTTGAATAGCTTGAAATTGCAGATAAGACATTTTCAGCATTTCTAGGTTCACAATCTAACATATTCATCTGTAGCTACAGCTGAGGCCCAATTTTGGATTCCTTCTTTAGTTTATACCATTTCTCTTAAGGCACTTTCTTCTGTCTGTCCTGCCTTCTCATCCTCCCATTGGAGCTCTCCTGCTAACCATTTTTTTTACTGTGATGCCACTTTCCATCGCAACTAAGAGCTCCACATGGTAACAGTAATGCACATACATAGCCGAACATACATTAAAAAAATCATGTAGACTTAAAGGCTTAGAAAGAGCCTCATCAACTTTCCCCTTCCATGCCGTCTTGCTTTCCAGAGGCCACTACTTGCAAATCTTGTTAGATCTGGTATTTGCTTCCGTTTCTAAATACACTAATATTAATCCTCATTAATTTTAGACACAGCCTGGTTTTCCTTTTTATGTAGTTAAGGATTTAGCTCTCACACCGACCATCTCATTATGTAACACTCCCCCACCCCTACGCACGATGTAGTTATATCACAGTTCTAAATAACTTTTCAAATGTGTGCATTTGGTCCTTAGCAAATTGGCTTCATGTACGATTCCTTCTCCATGGGCACTTGGATTACAACATCCTCTGCTGCTCAATAAGTTACCACCTTATTTGCTTTCTGTTTTTCAAAAATATGTTGGCTTCTTTAATTTTTAATTACCTATTCTTTGACCTTGGCTTAAAAAGCTTGCCTGTTCCTTCCCTGGTAAATTCCCTCACCCCTTCTTCTCTGATTATTCCAAGTTTTTAGCTTGGTAAAAAGCTGACCGGAACTTAGCAACTTAAGAATCCTAAAACATTTAATATTAAGTTATGAAGCATCATTATGCTTGTTTCAGCAAATTCAATTAGTATTAGAATATATTAAGCACAGAGTGAAAGTTTATATACTCTACCATTCAGACCTACTATTATCTTTGGGGCATATTCTTCTAGATCTTATCTATATTGATTATATTACATTATTAATGTAATATATAATAAATATTTATATATAAATATATAAATATAATTTATATAATATCCACTTGTACCATTTTAAAATAAAGTGGCACCACACTACATAGTTTAAGATTTGCTCATTTTACTCACGAATATATTGTGGATAGCTTTCTATCCAGATCTACTTTAGCATTTTTCTCTTTGTAACTTATGTTATAGCTCTTCTATATCTAGACTCATCTTGTACATTTCCCCCACCCTTTCCATCTACCTGTACTCATTGACTTGTCTTTAGTGACGAGTTTATTATATATTGTCACAAGTACATTGCAACTGTCTGCTTGTCTTTCCTCCTCATGCTCCAGACTTGGCTGATCCACCAAGTCTTTTCTCAGGAAGCCCTTGCCTGCCCAGTGGTCCAACATTGTCAGCTGCCAGAGGCAGCAGTGGGACAACAGCAATAGATCCAGCTACTACTCATTTCTCCAGGACCAGGCCTTCTGGCCACTGGGCCTCTGTCCTTGTCCCTATGCTTGCCCCCATGCTACTGGCTACGTGCTCCACGTGCTCCAGTGGAGCCCCTCTTCTCCCTCCCAGTGGTTTCCTGGTACTCTCTGCCAGGCTCTAGCTTTGATCAGAAGTCCACAGAACCTAAACTTTCCTGAAGCCTCCCTCCAGCTGTTGGCCTTCATGGAAGCCTCCTCTACAGAAGATAACCCCCACCAAAATGGATTTTTTTTCTCATAGTTGCCCATAACAGAAATTGGAGTGGTGTACTTTTTGTCACTTCAAATTCATTGTTTCCTTTCCACCTGCAATCACTAGTGCTCTTTTGAGGTGCATAGTCTGGCCTCATACCCCTTGTCTCTCCTCATGCTGCCCATTACCAACTGCTAGACGCCACAGTGCATAAATTCTTACATTCCTGCAACCATGTGAAAAACCTTGCACTCACACTGTATCTTCCCAGCTCTGATGACAAGCCCACTTCTCTCTCTTCTGAAAGAGATTTTTTGGTCAGGTGCTATCTTCTTACTATTTTTGTTGACTGACAGCAGCAGGTTTCAGGAACTCCTTGCTCAGTAAGGCTTGTTGTTTTAGTACAAGTGTGACTAACAAAGAGTGTATGCCTTTATTCCCCCCTTTCAAGGTTTTAGAAAACCAGAACTTTTCTTAGTTGCCTACCAGTTACTACTTTTGCTTACTATATGCTGCATGCCAGTCTACGCTCTCCAGTGCATTGCCTCATGCAGTCCTCCCCAAACTCTGATATAGGTGCTATCATTCATTCCTTTTTGTTACTAGTATTTTTTTTTTAATAGAGGCATGTTTTATTTATTTGTTTGTTTTGTTTATACAAGCACTGGGTACAGTCAGAAGCGTGGGAGGGTGAGAGAATTCACCAGAGCCAGAGCGGGGAGCAGAGCAGGCAGAAGGACCGAAGTACACTGCTGAGGGGAGCAGCGGGTGGCAGGAGAGGTCTGCGCGCCATGTGGGACCCTCCTCTGGTGGCCGGGGAGCAGCCGGGGATCGAACCGGCGCCGCAGAGGCCGTGGGCAGCTTCACAACCCAGCGCTCAACCACTGCGCCACTGGGGAGGCCCTGTTACTAGTATTTTATTCCTCACTACCATCCCTTGTTATCCCCTTGTCCCTTCTCCCCTCCTGCACCGACTGTCCTGAGCAGCCCTCAGAATGTTGAGAGATACCCATTGTTTTAAGTGTCTTACGTTACAACTGTCAAGAAGCAGTAACTTTTAAGAAAATGATTTTATTTTAAAAATTACATAATTTCATAAAAATTGTTGGGACTGTATATAGGTAAGACATTTAAAAATAACTCTTCTAGTTTAGATTGTTTACTGGCTCAGTTCTAGTTCTGATTTGGTGAAGTCCAGAAATTTTACCAGTGAAGTCTGGCCTCACGGGAAGGGGTTTTTACTGTACTGAAAGGAAGCCATTTGAAGCCGAGATCTGAAGCGCTCAGCTTCCAGCTCCCGGAAGAAAGCATCGTCGTCGTTCTGTGTTATCATATACTGCAACTGCTGGATTTCCTTCTCCATCTTAGATCGCAGCTCCCTCTTCACCTTATGTAATGTCTAAAAGAGAATCATGTCATTGTGCTGTTCACAAAATTTATCCGCGCCTCCATCTATTTTTATGCCCTTTCCACCTACCAGCTCTCATCAAGCTCCTGCAATAACTTAGCAGCAGCTCTCAGAGACCTGAATAGGTGAATGTAAAATCATAGGATAAATATTTTGCATCATAAGTGGATCTTATTAGTATTCAGTCCATGCCCCTCCCCGCAAAAGATATTATATGGCGATTTCCTACTTCTTAAAAACGTAAAGAAATTATTTTTATCTTGTTCATTATTACCTGGGTCTGGGCTTTCTCTCTGGCTTTGAGTTCTTGACGTTCTTGTGATATAGCTTCTGCCAGTAATGAAAACTGTTTACAGGGAAGATAAAAAACAATCTTTTGTCTGTGGTCCAAAGATTACTTATCTTTGTTTCTATACTTAATGTTCATAGGCTTGTGATTTTTACTTTAGTTGAAACAGGGCAATATGGAATATATATTTGGTTAAACACTAGTATGTTTCATCTTAAATTTAAATCTTTGGGGCCTAACCTGTATAGTGACAAATTGAGTTAATGTCTGGAGCTTTACTGTTTAACAGATCAAGCTAACTTTTGACACAGCTGGTTAGGACTAAGCACATTAGAATGTCAGTGAAGCAAGAGTGAGCTCACCTGGTCTTTATAGTAGTTCTCCATTGAGTCCAGTTCGTTCTGGTGTTGTTGCTTTTGTTCATTTCTCTTTTCTTTGGCATAGTTTCTTAGGTCTCGTAATCTCTGCTTCTGAATTTGTAAGCCTTCTTCAAACAGTTTCTTAAATATCTGTCAGTTATTCAATCAGAAAATAGTTATGCTGAACTTCACTGGAGAGATGTACTGATCATATTTTACAAAGGTTTTTTTTTAAAGTAACAGCTCTGAGATATATATAGCATAAAATTCAGCCTTTAAAGATATAATTCAGTAGGTTTCAATATAGTCACAGGTTGTATCAACAGTAATTTCAGAACATCTTCATCACTCCGACAAGAAGCTCTATACCCATTAGGAGCCTCCTATTAACCACTAAATCATTCTTATCTATAGCTTTGCCTGTTCTGGACATTTCATATACATGGAATGTATGTTCAGCCTTTTGTGTCTGCCTTCTTTCACTTAGCATAGTTCCAAGATTCATCTATAGCATGATGCTGTATGGATGTATCACTTTTTTTAAATCCAGTGATCAGTTAATAGACATTTGGGTGGTGTACTCTTTTTGGCCATTATAAATAATGGTAATGTGAACATATGTGGACAAGTTATTTGTGTGGATATATCAGGAGTGAAACTGCTAAGTCGTATGGTAGACTATATTTAACCTTTTGAGAACTGCCAAAATATTCTGAGAACTGTTTCTAAGTGGCTATGCCATTTTACAAATCCACCAGGGAAGGTGTTCTAATTCTCCACAATTTGCCAGTATTTATCTTTTTTTCTTTAACCATCCTAGTGTGTAAGAGTGGTAGGTCAGTGTGGTTTTGATTTCTATTTCTGTGATGAATAATGGTTTTCTTTATCTTTTCTTATATCTCATATATCCCATACATACTATATCTTTACTACTTTCAGAAAAGAAGTCTCAAGCAGCTAAATTTATTAAGAAGAATCCCAGGGCAGAAACATTATACATGTGCTATGTTTGGGGGTGAGGTGGTTTATTATCTAAGCAGGACACAGGAAACAAATTGTTCAAAGAATTTGGATATGCCCCCTTGCCCTCCACTGATTAGTAACAATTCCTGACTGAAGAACTGGTTCTTTCAGCCATGCATTTGTTAGCTAGCACTACTGCCTTTGTCAAGTTATTTTAACCTCTCAAAACCTTTTTATTTATTTTTAAAATTTTTTTAAAGTAAGCCTGAAAATTTCAGATGTAGCTTGTTTTTTTTAAGACTGGAATTTTAAACTGTAGGTTTGTTAATGGAACACTTTTACACAACCAAGGTCAAAACCTTTTTAATCTGTATAACCTACCTCAGAGTATTTAGCCTCATTACCTATAATCACCTTAATTTTTTTTTTTTTTTTGTGGGACCCTCGCAGGTGGCCGGGGATTAAACTGGCGCTGCAGAGGCTGCGGACAGCCTCGCAACCCAGCGCTCAACTGCTCCGCCACCAGGGGAGGCCCTCCCTCACATTAATGTTTTATGCTAGCAGTAACATTTACTGACAGTTTGGAATCCCAAAAGAGTAAGCATTCCAGCTTGATTAGAATGAGAGCGCACATTCTTGTGCAAACACACACCTCATAGCATATCTGTCCTACATTACCTTCCTGATTTTGTGTGGAATCTTAAGTCATCTTTCACACCTTAAGCTTCTCTCTCATAACCTGTTCCCAAACTCTTCAAGTAACTGTACTAAAAAGTACTTCTGTGTAGGAGGTGAAAGAAAATTAAGACCTTAAATAAGGGGAAGGGATAGATGCACTGTGGGTAATAAAATTAAGGTGTGAACAAGTCTGAACTCTTATGGTTAACATTTTAGAACTTGGATTTGGATTCGGGATTCAAATTTGGCAAGAGTCACAAAGGCGGTGGAATGAATGTTAGCAACTGACAAACTACACCTTTTTAACAGGGTCAGATGGAAAAAGCCATATTTACCATTTCTTCCCGGGTTCTCATTCTCAACATTTTGGCACGCAACTGAACTCTATATTCATCATAATATTTTCGGGCACGAATGATCTGCTGCCGATTTTCTTTTATCTTTGATTGAGTCAACTTCTGCCTATGAATTCGGTCCTTGAAGTCTTGCTAAGAAAGGGAAAGGGGATGGGAGAAAGAGTTAAGGAAGAGGAGATGGACTCCGGTGTTGTCATCTGCCCCATTCCTCCTCATAGTGTTTTTAAGCAGGAAGTCAAGTGTGGCGGACCAGTAGCCTAAGGCCTGAGCAGACAGAGAGCCTTTGGCACCTCAGTCCAAAGAACTGTCCCATTGAGCCCCTCTGTTGCAGAGAACAGCAATGTTCAAGGTGGAAATAGGGATCTCATCTCCCCATTCCACCAGAGGGTCACCTAAGCCTCACTGAGATGTCAGTTTAAAAGTAACAGAAAAGGGATTGGGGTCAAAATAAGGGGGTTGCAATTGTATGGGGATTATAAAAATAAAATTCATTTAAAAAAAAAAAGGTACCAGTTGTTCTAATAAAAAAAAAAAAAAATTAACAGAAAAGGGCCTCCCTAGTGGTGGCAAGGGGTTTAGCACCACACCATGAAGCTGTCCGCAGCCTCTGCAGCACAAGTTCGATCCCCAAGTGGCCAGGGAGCAACCCACATGGCACAGCAGACCTCTCCTGTCTCACCCGCTGCTCCCCTCAGCAGTGTATTTCATTGTCTGCCTGTTCTGTTCCCCGCTGTCTCTGGTGAATCTTCTCACCCCCTGCATCTCTGGCCTTTACCCAGCTCTTATATGCATAAATAAATAAATCAATCTTAAAAAAAAAAAAAAAGGGAATAATTACACACACTTTCAAACAAAACTTAGTCAAAACTAAGAAAATTTAGACAATATCTTATAAAACAGTGAGGATGAAATGAGGCCATGTACATAAAGCTTTCAACTTGGTGTTTAGATATTTGTCCCCCTCCATTCCCAATACAAAAGTACCACATTCAGTTCTTGTGATGACTTCCCCTTCTTTTGGAATTGTTTAGAATAGTTCTCTACACTTTGCTTACTCTACACTCAACCAAGGGTTTTTAAATCTCTCCCTCCGGCATGCTACCTTTGCTCTGCTTTCTCCCTTCGTTATACTCAACAAAGGATGTGTGTGCTATGTACAGTTCTAAATCCTGTCACAGTGGAGGCTGGTAAACTACCTCAGCTCTTTACTTGGGACCTGAGAAAAATGGGTAAAGACAAAAAAGCACTAAAATGCAACCATCTGGCGCCTTGAAGGGGCTGTGGAAGTAGACAGATCTGGATTAAAATCTCAGCCTATGTATGGGGAATATAAAAAGAAAGAAAAAGAAAAAAAGGAAATAAAATCTCAGCCTAGCCCCATACTGATTATGGGAGGCCCAGGGCAAGTCAATAGGTATCTCAAAGCCTCAGGTTTTCTATTTCAAAGGAAATATCCCCAGTATGTCACTATAAAGATAAAATGAAACTATATATAAAGCACCTAGCACCTTTTCCCCTCATCAGTTTTGGCTGAAGGGCTAGCTGGCTTCCACATGTGTTAGGAAGTTGAGTTTATAGCTTGTACATATAAAAGTAAACAATGCAACTTAACTTCAAAATTACAATATCCAACTTGCTTTTGACATACCAGTCTCTTGTTATGTTCATATTCTTTCTTGACAAGTGCAGTAAGGAGATCCTGCCTTCTTAAGGCTTCTTCTATCTTTTAGGGGAGCAGAAAAGGAGGTCAGTAATGCGATTCACTACTCTGTAAGGAAAAGTTCTTCCCCTTTGTGGGTTATATTTCTATGCTTAAATTTGAGAGTTCACTTACTTCATCCTGGAGTTTCTTCTTCGATCGATTTTCTCTACATGCATCCTTTTTAAGCTGTTCAATCTGTGCAATTTGCTGTTTCCACATTTTGCTTAGTGTTTGTCCAGAAACATAGAGAAATGGAAACTGCTCCAGCATCAGAGGCAGGAGACTCTGCTCATTCACTTTCACTGCAAGGTAAAAAAGCAAAAACAGAAACAAAGACACTCTTAATCTGAGACAGACTGATAGCTTTTAATGGCAACTATCTTTTTTTTTTTTTTTTAAAGATTATTTATTTATACAAGCACTGGGTACAGTCAGAAGTGCGGGAGGGTGAGAGAATTCACCAGAGTTAGAGCGGAGAGCAGAGCAGGCAGATTGACGAAGTACACTGCTGAGGGGAGCAGCAGGTGGCAGGAGAGGTCTGCGTGCCATGTGGGACCCTCGCCTGGTGGCTGGGAATTGAACCGGCGCTGCAGAGGCTGCGGGCAGCTTTACAACCCAGCGCTCAATCGCTGTGCCATCAGGGAGGCCCTTAATGGCAACTTTCATCCCACCTTTCTGCTAGATCAGAGCTTATCTAAATGATGTGGTTCTGATCCTGAAAAGAACATTCTAAATGTACATACTTCTTTTGCTTTCCTTTCTTTGACCTGATTAAGCCAACTACTTATAAAGATGAAAATAAACTCAACAGTCCTGACTGAAGACATGCTGGTCTTGTGAAGGTCCAGCTGACCCGCTCAGCTGACTCGGTGCCAGGGTGGATGCTGTGCGTGTGGTCAGACTCCTCAGCCCTCCTTGGAGGCAAAGACTGTCTAATGGGATGTAGTTAAAAGGCCAGCGGTCTTTGAAGCTGCATCCTGGCATTTCTCATGACCTCGTTTTCTCCATAATAGGACTCTTAACACTCACTGGCACAAACTGTAAATATAACTGGAGCTGAACAGGCCATCTGTTTGCTGTGGAACACCTCTCTGGTTCTGCCACCTTCCCAGAAACCAAAGGCAACCAGTGGAAGTGGGCAGAGTGAAGCCAAAGCTGGTATTTAAGAGTTTTAAATGAATGCCATAAAGAGTTTTATCTCTCTTTACAGAAATCTACCATATGGCAGTGATAAAAGAAGGAACTTTCTCCAGCTGACTTGTGGATGTTTTCAGTGTTGTGTCCTTGGAATGTAGCACACACTTTCAAAGGATGCCAGCTTTCCATAAAATACAATTTTGTGGTTCTTACTTGGAACTGCTTTATTTGGCAAACCATCTCTTGGACTTTGAGTTGTGGTTCTTCTAGAGTAAATCTTCCAGGGCTGACTACATTTTGAAGTTCCTTTACGAACAGCTCTGTTTATTTTGTCCTTAGAGCAGATATAAAACAGAATAGAAATAAAGGAGAGATCTAATAACTTTCATAGATCATCTTACATATTACATATTGACAAAAATAACTAGTCACCAGTTTAAACGCCTGCCTTCAAATTTCTAAAATCTGGTTAGTATTTATCTTTCTTAGTTAAAAGCATCTTTTGGTCCCCGGCATCCCTTAGAATTTGAAAAGCCACTGAATCCTCTTCAAGTTTCATCCCCACCATAGTCCCACACTTAAAATACAACCACTCATACTGTTTTGATGTCCATGCTGCTTTGACAACTTTTCCCATATAGATTAAAATTTTTTTAAACAATGCTTAGTTATCATCATACTATACTATATATCATGCTTTGTTAACGAACATTTTTAGCATAAGCATTTCCCCCCTGCTTTCAGTTAGCTCCTGTAACCATCCCTTTGAAAGGCTATTAAAAAACATATGCTCTGGGTGTCCTCCAACCAGCTACAAAGTAACTGGAACTTGCTGTCTTCCCTTATTCTCCTTCACCCTGTCAGCCTCAGCCATCTTTCTCATCACCTTTGATGAACTGCTGAACAGCAGAACCCTTTAGAAACTGATGGAAGGAGGAGAAATACTAGTGTTCTTTGGTGCTACATCTTACCCTTTCTTAGAACTTGGCTGCCCTCTGAATTAAGAGAAAATCCTACATCAGGAAACGAAATCCTGACTTCTGAGGAGCTAATCAGTCCTGCTGATTCTTTTAACCTTTTAGAAAGATCATCTCTGTACTTCCCAATGATCTGATCAAATGGCATTTATTACAGTAGAGACTTTTACCCACTGTTTCCTCCTCCTCATTTATTCCTAGCAGTCCAGTATTCTCTTGAACTTTATTTCTTCTTAGTTCTCTTTCAAATGCTTCAGTTAGTGCCTAAAGGGGAAAAGGCAATATGCTATTAAGTTATTAAAAACATGCACAAGTGAAAATGAAGGGAAAAAATTGACCTAAGATTCTGCCATTCCCTTTCTTTTTTAGATTTGTTGGGACATAAAATGAAATTTCATAGAACACTTGTTTTTGTTAGTTTGGTTTTTTTTTAAGATTTATTTATTTATTCATACAAGACCTGGGGTATAGGCCAGAGATGCAGGGGGTGAAAGGCTTCACCAGAGAAAGTGGGGAAGCAAAACAGGCAGATCTACTGAAATACACTGGTGAGGGGAGCAGTGGCTGAGACAGGAGAGGTCTGCTGCGCCATGTGGGTTGCTCCCAGGCCCGCTGGGGATCAAACTCATGCTGCGGTATCTGGGGATAGCTTGATAGCTCTGTCTTTAACCCCTGTGCCACCAGGGAAGTCCCATTCTTTTTTTCTATTTCTCCTTTCCCATATCCTATTTGTTGCCATTTCTCTTAAATGCAAATAGTAAATTTTTTGTTTAGGAACCAAAGAATATCCAAACAAATTTAAGTCAGTGATAATATTAAATATAAGAAAGGGTTAAAGCTCCACCATACTGAAAGTATAGCAAAATGTGTTCAACTATCAAAACAGTGTATTTAAGGTATTGTGGAAACTTTATGCATTGGGTTGCAAGCATATGTCTTTGATGGGTTGGATATTTAAGTATTTATTGTTAGCAGTTTTTTTTTTTTTTTTTTTTTTTTAAAGATTTATTTATTTATTTATACAAGCACTGGGTACAGTCAGAAGCACGGGAGGGTGAGAGAATTCACCAGAGCCAGAGCGGGGAGCAGAGCAGGCAGAAGGACCGAAGTACACTGCTGAGGGGAGCAGCGGGCGGCAGGAGAGGTCTGCGCAACATGTGGGACCCTCCTCCGGTGGCCGGGTTGCAGCCGGGGATCGAACTGGCGCTGCAGAGGCCATGGGCAGCTTCGCAACCCAGAGCTCAACCGCTGCGCCACCGGGGAGGCCCTTTATTGTTAGCAGTTTTTAAAATAATTTTGGTTACACATCATTTTAAGACACCTGAACTTATTTCAGCTTTTAAAATACTATTTTAAAATATCATTATAAAATACTACTATAGCAAATAACTTGAATTCTAAATTTATGCTACATTTCAAAATTCTTGCCTCTTACATAGCAGAAAGCCTTCCTTGTTAATCATACCATTCTCCTTGTTGAAACCTCAATCACACTTTTCATTCTTATATTGGGCACTTTCATCCTATCTACCACTCAAGTGGTCTGATAACATTTAATTTGCCCCAAATTCTTTTTCATCTCTGAAAATAATCAATCCCGATCTCGTTCTTAATGCACTGGAGCTGTGGGCTATATGCAACAGTCTTCTCAAGTTTCATAAGTGCAAATTTTATGCTCCATAATGAAGACATAAATGTTATGTTACATAATTTTTGATCATGTACTCAGCTCGAGAATATCAAATGCATTCTAAGCTTTTAACCAAAGCATGTTCCTTGGTGCACTTGACTTAAGGTAACTGGTATGTACCTTTGCTTGGCATCGGCGTTCATCTGTTTCTTTTGACTTTTGCTGTCTCTTTCTCTCCATGAGGAGCTGCTTGTTTCTGTTAACTGGTGATGGAGAGAGTGAATGAGATCTGTAGGGTGACTTTCTATGCGTGGCAAGTCCTACAATACAGAAGGGACATATGCATTTGTTCCTGACAGCCAGAAATGTTAAGTTGGAAGCCTAGTGGTTGATTTTTACCAAATCCAAGATACAGACTGTAAATGTGCAAAATGTACTCTCACCTATAATTAATTTGTATTAGTTTGTATGGTTAGCCACACCAAGTAAACAGACATAGGTATTTACTATCTCAAATAAATACTTAGGTTCAATATACAACTTTGGGTTGAAAATGAAGTAACATATGAAAAACCTGCTGCACACAAAGGCCCTCATTTAAGTGCTCCCGGTGATGGAGGAAGAAGAACATATTAAACCCTTTGAGCCGTATGTCTGCAATCCTTTTACTTGCCTGTGTCCTGAGGAGGTGAAGTGCATATACACATGTACATAGTTTATCTGCATAAAGCTCATGCTTTTGAACAAAAGTTAATGTAGTTTAGCGTTTTCTAAGTAGTCCTGAATCTTCCTTACTTAGTAATTAGTCCTCCTAATTCCACACTGCCCAAGAGATTAAATAAATCACTTCTCTCTTCAAACCGTTTTATGTTCCATTCTTCTTAGGCAAATGCTAGTTGTGAAAAGGGGAATTGTCTTAGTGGTTCCCTGGGCCATCCTCATCCTGCTATGTCTGGAATGAATAGGTACCTGGCCTTCGCTTCTTTGGTCCACATTCCATGATGCTGTCACTGTGCTGAGATAGTGTCTCTTCATTTCCAGTATCTTCTTCATAGTCAGTCGTTTCTTTAGTTCGATTTCCCAGGGCACATTTTAACATCTATAGAGAAAATTCTCTTCAGTATCATTCATTGATTTCAGTTAGAATGCAATTTGGAAGTAAACAGAACTTTTAAAAAGTTATCAGCCCTGATAATGAATTTTCAGATATTTATGCATGTCTAATTTTTCAAGGGCATATTAGTGCTACAGATTACTCAGTCTCAATAAACTTAAAGTAAATCAGAGATTTATTCAATGCTAGATCAACCTATAATACTGTATTTTTGAGAATCTGAGATCCATCCAATTTCACATCAACTCTGTCTTTGACTTGATAACAAGTAGAAACTGTATAGATGTATGTAAACAGTTTAACATAATCATTCATATTAACTGACAATTCATTTTTATAAAATTTGGGTTAAGTCTGTACCAAATTTCGTTATACCATGAAAATCCAGGTGATAATTTCTCATTCTGTCATACCTGCTTGACTTATGTAACATAATGAGACAACTAATTTTCTAGTACTTTACTTTTATCTTCAAATTGGAAGATCACTGAAATGTTCACAAAGCATGGGAATCTCAGTATAGATAATAATCAAGACTTACCCAATCTAGTTCAGAGAGCCGCTGAGAGAGTTTCTCTGATACTGCATGTAATTCTTGTTCTGTTAACCTCTTTCTGGGCCTCTGGGAGGAAGGTGAATCCCATGATGAGACTGCAGTTTTGTTTTCATATCTGCAATAAGTGACCATGTGACATTAAAATAGCAAAATATACCTGGTTAAAAAAAAATTGAATTTTTTAACTGTAAATACTTTAACAAATATTACATACTGGTCTTCACAGCCAAGTTTAGACACTACACTACCCTTACTTTTTGCAAGTCCTTTGCAAACAGAGTATAAGCATTAAGAGCTGCAGTAATGTTACCTTTTTCCTTTGGGAAGTTTCCTTGTCCTAGGACACTGGACCTGCGCTGGATATATTTCCTGTTGGCTATCTTTAGGCGACTTGGAAGTGAAGAAAACACTATCATCTGGTTCCTTTTAAAAACAGAGAAAATTGCTTTGGAAGAAGACACAACAAATCACAAGTGCAAAAGTATTAAAGTAAACATTATCTTTCTAACCTTAGAAGGAATCTTACAGAAAATATTCCTTACGATGTTTAACAGCCTCCTTAATTTTACTTCATTATCTTTTTCTTTTATTGAAGCAAATTAAATACTTTTAGTAAACTATACTATTGTCATTTTAAAAAAATTTAAGTGTACGAATTCTGCTCTTATTACAAAATGAACATTCCCACTTAACTGCCACTCAGGTCAAGAATTGGAGTATTACCAGCAACTCAGAAGCCCTTCTTCCACCATCCTTCCTGAGACTCCTGCAAAGGTAATCCTCATCCTGTGATCTTTTTTCAGTTTTTAATCTGTCCACCCTCCTACCTGAATAGATGACCAGAATGTGTAGGATGGTGGTCACCTAATGCTAAGGATGCTTATTTCATCTTTGTACTTTTTCTGCACTGTTGGAATTTTTAATAATATTATATCATTGTTTATAAATTCAACCTTTGCAGATATGCCTGCTTGTTCTTGTTTCTAGGAAAAGAGGGACAAGATGGCCATATTGGTCTTTTTCCCATGAGGAAAGAGTGGAAGCAAGTAGGTCAAGATGTTAATAGTAGTTAATGCTAGGTAACAGGATTGTGGAAGAAAGGTTCTTTTTCATACTTTCTTGAAGTTTTTAGAATTATTTAATTAAGGGCACACAAAATGGGTTCTGAAGCCAGAATGCCTGCGATTGAATCCTGATTCTACAGCTGCTGTGTGACCTCAGACAATACTCAACCTCTATCAGTTTCCCCACGGGAAATAAAAAAATTATAGTTGCTTCAGAGATATTGTCAGGAATAAATTATGCAATACCTATAAAGTACCTTGAACTGTGCCTGGCACAAAAGAAACACTTAATATGTGCTACTCCCATATATGTGCTACTCCTTATGTGCTACTCCTTATATGTGCTAGTTCCCATTTTATACATTTCTCCTGTCCTTGTCTTGCTAGAATAAGATCATGCAGGGATAAATTTTAAGAAGTGGCAGCACTCTGACTGGTACAGTATCCTTGACTAATACAGGTAGACAGACACCCCTTTAAAACTATAGAAAACAAGCATTTCTACTCACCACAGAAAATGTGGTGCCCTCTCCAGTAGAATTCATGGTAGGGGAGCAGTGACTTGAATGCAGGTATTCTTTACCCATGGGGCAGGATGCTCGAGGCGCTGAAGGGTGGTAGGGTGGATGTAAAGGAATAGCAGATTGTATAGGCTCCCCTAGCTTTCTAGCACTTGGAATCATATCCACAGGAGGAATTTCCACTAGTTGAACAAATTAAAGTGAACATTAAATGAAACTAAGAAATAATAAATAATCAGTTTATATACATACATATCTATATAAGCATGTTCAGATGCACTGCTTAGAAATACATTTTTAACTAGATTTTTAAAAAAAGCACGTAAGATATAGGTAAAAAAAATTGCTATCATAAAAATATTCTCTGAAAAGTTATTTTAAAATTAAAAATTATTAAAAGCCTAATTGGTTTGAAGAACAGCTATATAAATTATGATTCAGTCACATGTCATAAAACTAGTTAGCCATTAACAATGACACAATACTGAGCACATGACAATCCCAGAGCTAACTACAAGAGGCTGTTTTTTCAAGTTACTATGTTTTGTCATTCACGAAAAAAATCATAGACCACCAACTAAAATACATATTAGAGAATCTTGTACAAGTCTTAAAGTCTCTTTGCGAGGAGAAAATTCAGATAATAAAGGATGCAAAAATATGTGACCAAAAATATGGTCATCTTAAGAAATCAGGGCTCATAATTAATAGCAAGCAAGATCATGTAAAACCAAAAAGGACTGCATTAAGTATAGAGTGACAAAAGTAAAAAGACTAATATAAGCAGTAGCAATTGTCCCAAGAACTAAACCACACAGAGCAGTGACTTCAGGAACTAATCATACATTTACTCACTGTTTTCAATAAAGGATGTCCTACTCTTGGACAAAAAACTAGATGAGGGAGGTTTCAGCATCTCTTCATGTGATGTGGAGGATGGTATGGGTGAGGTTTTTTTAAACTGCATGTCATTAGGATCTTGGGTACCTAGAAAAGAAAATATTAAGAGGTAAAAATCTTTTTAGGTAGCAAAATAGTTGCTGAATGTTATACTAATGTCAGAAAGCTCTATACCCAGAAGTTAAAAATCTCAAAAAAAATTCTCGGGAATGGCATAATCATGGAACTATGAGAGCAACATGTAGGTCTGTAGTCCAGAATGATTTATATAACTTAAAAATTTTACACAGTGTGTTATTACTTTGCTTTAGAAAAATAAGTGTCAGAGCTTTATAAAGGCTGATCTGTGTGGGTATATCCCTAAGATAACTGAGATAAGTCAAACAAAATGTTTCGTCCAATTTTTTAATGTTTAATATACTGAATCAACTTTATATTGTTATTACATAGAGAACTATGCTAAAATATTTCTGAAATTGAGGGAGCATCCACTTTGCTCCCTTAGAAATCCATAATACACAAACTGTCCAAGTGAAATACTCATAACTTTCCCACTCTAAATGACTAGTCCTTCAGTTTAAGGAAAAGTTTCACCATAAACTTATCCCTCACTTTGAAGATACCAGAATGTACCCTGAAAACTCACTATTGCCATTATGTACAATTGCCCTAATCACTAAATACAGAAAAATTCACCTTGTACTCCCTAAGAGCCATGAAATATGTACTAAGACACTATATATTTAAAACATTTTGATACACCTCTGACAACTTTTAAAAATTAACATTATTTTTGTGCTTTCCTTTTCTACAATCTAGTTCAATATGGCCATTTTCAGATTAAAATGTGATTCTCCTCCATAACTTATTTCACATGAATACCATCTAAGATCTAATATTCAAAATCCATAACTGGGTCCACAGTTTCTCTACTATCTGAGTTTGATGTCAATTCATTTTTACCAGGCATTTTACCATGCATTTTTTCTTGGATCCATTTTCCTGAATGTCTCTCATATGCTGCCTGTTTGATGGAATTTCTCCTAAAAATCTCATGCTTAGCTAATAGCTGGAACCTTTATTTGTCAGGATGAAAGTTACACATTCAAATATTTCTCCTTAATCTTTATATTGTCTGATGATGTACTCTTAGATACTGCAAAAACTCTGAGCTTCTCCACTGAAAACATAATTTCAATTATATAAACATCTACATAATAAATGTACATTTGGTTTACAAAAAAAATGGGGGGCCCTGAGTAGAAGAAAATGGGTGATGGTGATCAAAAGTTGTGTATAAATGCTTCATTATAAGTACCTCATGAGGATGTACTGTACAGCAAGGTGACCACAGTTAATACTGTAGATATGTATCTCTGAAAGTCACTAAAAGTACCATAACAGTTCTCATCATAAGAAAAAAATATTCTGTGTGGTGATAGATGCTAACTAGACTTACTATTGTGCTCATTTTGAGATATATATGTATCTCATATATGTGAATATGTATCTCATATATGAGACATATCTATGGACGATATGTAGCACATATACCTTATATATATAATGTATAAACACACACACACCCAATAATTGTTGTGCACCTAAAACTAATGTTTCATAGTCCAGGAACCAAAGCCTTTATTAGATGCTTGTGAATGTATATGATGATGGGTATGTGATGACTTAAAACCAAATACAAAGGTAGTTACTATAAGCATTCATATCAAGTTCAAACATTTTTCCTGGCTTCTCTCAACTTTTTCACTTCTGCCTTAATTGCATTATAATTTGAACACCTAAATTCTGAGAGCAATTCACTTTTGATAGACAGTCTTTCTAGATGGCATTTGCTATCATATCCCATTTCTAAAATCACATCCCTTCCATCTTCTGTCACCCAACTCTCTACTTCAAGAAACATTCTTGTCGGGGCCTCCCCAGTGGTGCAGCGGTTGAGCGCTGGGTTGCGAAGCTGCCCGCGGCCTCTGTGGCGCCGGTTCGATCCCTGGCTGCTCCCCGGCCACCGGAGGAGGGTCCCACATGGTGCGCAGACCTCTCCTGCCGCCCGCTGCTCCCCTCAGCAGTGTCCTTCGGTCCTTCTTTTTTTTTTTTTTTATCAAGCCTGAAAGCTTTGGTTCTATTTATTTTTTTATTTTTATTTTTTTAAAGATTTATTTATTTATACAGGCAACTGGGTACAGTCAGAAGCACAGGAGGGTGAGAGGATTCACCAGAGCCAGAGTGGAGAACAGAACAGGCAGACTGATGAAATACACTGCTGAGGGGAGCAGTGGGCGCAGCAGGAGAGGTCTGTGTGCCATGTGGGACCCTCGCCTGGGGCCGGGGATTGAACCAGCGCTGCAGAGGCTGTGGGCAGCTTTGCAGCCCAGCGCTCAACCCCTGTGCCACTAGGGGAAGCCCCCTTCGGTCCTTCTGCCTGCTCTGCTCCCTGCTCTGGCTCTGGTGAATTCTCTCACCCTCCCGCGCTTCTGACTGTACCCAGTGCTTGTATAAACAAACAAACAAAACAAAATAAATAAATAAATAAAAACATGCCTCTATAAAAAAAAGTATAAAAAAATAAAAAATAAAAAATAAAAGTACACAATAAACTTTAAAAAAAAAAAAAACATTCTTGTCTAATCTACACTTGACTCTGATCATTCTATTACTTTGTCTTTCCCAGTGGCAAGCACATGTCTTTGATCTACTATCTAATCTTCCAGATATAATTTATTAAGTGCAGCATCTATTCCTTGAAATCAGCATTAATGATGAGACGTAAGTTACAGACAGTTCAGTCAAGTTTTCAAATTTCACACTTGAAGTAACTGAGGCTCAGAAAAGTTAAGGGTATTGCCAGATTCATACAGCCAGTACCAGAGCCTGGATGAGATTATAGGTCACTTGATTCCCAATTTAATGTAGTTAATTCCACTCTAACATTCATGTTCTTCTGCTCAAAAAAAAAAAAAAAAAAGTTATTGTGGGCTTAATGTTTGCTAAATTTTGAAATATTAGGATGAATAATTCTACAATATATTTCATTTATCTGTCTTTTTTTATTGGCTGCCTCCATGAGAATGTAAGTTCCATGAGGGAAAGGATATGTGTGTTATTTTGTTTACCACTGTATCACCACTGCCTGTCCAGGGAAGGCATTAAACATTTGCTGAATGTGTATGAGATATGGCTACTGTCCCTGGGATTCAGATTTTACATAATAGACAAACTCACATTTACTATGCAGTGTGAAAGATGTTCACCAAAATAAGGTGAGAAGGACACAATGTCGGAATGCAGAGCCTCAAAGTCCGGGGCAGGTAAGGGACACGGGTGTCTGTTGGTTAAGTTTGCTAGGAAGATAAAGGAAGCAAGAGTATCCCAGGAGAAGAAACAATATGATGCCAGGAAAGAGTATGGCAACCAAGGAGGGCAGGAGAGAAAGCTGAATGGAGTCTGACCTCCTCCAGCAGGTCTGGCAGATACTCAGGTTTACTGTGAATAAGCAGTAAACTACTGGAAATGTGACCTAAATCTTGGGAGAAAAATTGCTACTGGATTGTAGACTTACTAGCTGAAACATGAAAAAAGTGAGACACCCAATTCAGGAAACTATTCCTAAAGGTATTGAGAGTGTACTGCATCTAGAATTCCTTCCCACACAGTACACAACAGACTTGAATATACCTATTTGCTCATATGCCTGTAGAATCCCATTTGATTGGTATTGGTTAACACCCAGTGGGTAATGGCAGTATTCTGGAATTTCAATTCTGATACCTGATTAGGGTTTTCTCTAGTCTTCTCAGCATATAAACACTCCTAAGTATTGACTATTACATTTCTATATCTGTATGTTGAATAAAAATAACTGATTTTAAAGTTTACTCACCATTACTTCTGAGTGAAAAGGTGTGTGCAGTATCTCCAAGTCTAATTAGTTCACCAGTGGATTCTGTTTCATCTCCATCCCAAGTGGGACCCAATGCCTCAGATGACAAGGAGTACCTGAAAGAGTTCCCTCCTTTACACTGGGTCAGACCATACCACAGAGGGCCCTTCCCATAAGACTCCTGAGAGTTGCTTCAAGCAGCCTCCCTGTGGGTGTTCAGATTACTCAATGCTATGTACAGAAAAAGGGAGACTTCTTTCTGTGGTTAATCAGTTTTATTTTGATTATGGAAACAACTGTGAATAGCATCAAAGATTAAATATATAGGAGAATACACACAGAACTAACAACATTGGTTACTCTCGGGATATGGGACTGAAGGGAAGTCTTGGTAGGGCATTAATTTTGCATTAAATATCCTGTACTGTTTCACTTTTACTTTTTTTTTTTTTTAATCTAATAATGAAAAATAACGTCAAGAAATTCATCTTATGGTATCCTTTAAGACACATTTCCCACAAGGTACTATACCTAAACATCAAGGCACTGTACTTTTCAAACCTTGACTAATGAGTATCAGCTATTCACTCAAACTTTAGTTAGCAAGAAGTACAACCATATACACCAAGACATAATTAAAATGACAAAGATTAAGAATAAAGAGAAATTCTAAAAGCAACTAAAGAAAAATGAAGTATATACAAGGGAACCCATTATAAGATATCTGCAAATTTCTTGACAAAAACCTTACGTAGGTCAAGGTGTGAGCATGGAGGGGGAAAAAAAACAAATCTTACAAGTCAGAAGGAAAAGGCATGATATATTTAAAGTGCTGAACATAAAGGATTTCCAACCAAAAACACTCTACCCTGCTTGACTATCACACAGAATTGAAGGAGTGATAAAGAACTTTATAAACAAAAATTAAGAGGATTCATCATCACTAAACTACCCTTGCAATACTAAAGGGACTTCCATAAAATGAAAATAAACCCTACCTAAAAGCAGCAAGACAGTGAAAATATATCGTGTGGTAAGGGAGGAGAAACTGTGCATTATTAGAATGAGTTCATGATTAATCTACCTACTGTGTTACAATCTACCTAATGGGTTATAATCTAATGATATAAGGTATCCCTCATACATAAACCTCATGGTAACCCCAAAAGAAAAATCCATAGAAGAATTAAGAAACTGAAAAGGGAATTCAAATGTAACACAAAAGGAATTTACCAAAACACAAGAAAAGTACAAACTATGAAAATATCCAAAAGACAAAAAAATGACAAATACTTACATTTTAATAATTACCCTAAAAGTTAACGGCATGATTCATTAATCAATAGGCACAGAGTGGCTGGATGGATCAAAGAACACTAAAATTTATGTGAAACCATAAAAGAACCCCAAATAGCTAAAGCAATCTTGAGAAAAAAGAAGATGGAAGCATCACATTACCTGACGTTCAGGCTATATCACAAAATGACAGAAATTCAAACAGTATGGTATAGAATTAAAAACAAAGATCAATGGAATGGACTCAAAAGCCAAGAAATAAACCCACATCTAAAATGACAGTTTATGACAAAGGAACCAGGATCATACAATGGAGAAAGAAAAAATCATTCTATAAATGGTGTGGAAAAACTGACAGCCACACGCAAAAGAAACTGGATTATAGTCTAACTCCATACACAAAAATATAAGTGTTGGATATAAGACTTGAAACTATAAAATGCATAGAAGAAAACAGGTGATACAATCGTGCATCAGCCTTACAGATATGTTTGGGGAGTGACAACTCCAATGTTAAGGGAAATGAACTAAATAGCTTCTGCACAGTGGGGGAAAAAAAGCAGAAAGGAATAAGCTTACTAAATGGGAGGAAACAGCTGACATACATCTAATAAGGGGTTAATATCTAAGGTATCTAAAGATTTAGACAACCCAAAATTCAAACAACCCAATCAAAAATCAGAACATCTGACTACACACTTGTCTAAAAGAAGACAAATAGAGGGTCAGCAAGCATATGAAAAAATGCTCATCATCACTTATTAGGGAAATACAAATTAAAACCATAATGAGGTAACTCACACCTGTGAGAAGGGCTTACATAAAAAGACACGTTAACAAGCGTTGGTGAGCTAACAAGCGTTGGTGAGCTAGAGGAAAAAGGAATGTAAACTGGTAGAACCACTTTGGAAAAGAGTGTGGCGCTTTCTCAAAAACCTGAAAATAGAACTACCATGTGATTAGCATTCCCAATTCTGCATACCTATCCAAAGAATATAAAATCATTAACCTGAAGAGTTACATGCACCTCTGTTAATTGCAGCACTATTCACAATAGCCAAGATGTGGAAAAAACCTAAGTACCCACTGATAGATGTTTGAATGACTGGATAAAGAAGATGTGTGTGTGTAAATATATATAACAGATGAAATTTTGCCATTTTCAGAGAAAGGATTATGCAAGTGAAATAATTCAGAAGGAGAAACTATCATATCATCATACCTATATACAGGAATATAAGGAAACAAAGCAGATAAATAGACACAGTGGACTTTTTGACAAGAGAACGGAGGTAACCAGAAAAAAAGATTGGTGGTCAGAGCTAAGATGGAGGGGATCCAAAGGATGGTGGTGGATTTATGTTTAATATTTAAAATAAATGAAAACAAAACAGAAACAAGTGATCAACTCAGAGCGGGGGGAAATACATATCTATATTTTGTCTATGAGAGTACAAATTTTAAAACTCTTAAGGCTCTGCCTCTAGCTTAAAGATATGAGAGGGAGGTGGGACAGAGGTATTAAAAGGTAATTAGGGGGACCTCCCCAGTGGTGCAGCGGATTAAGTGCAGCACTGTGAAGCTGTCCACAGCCTCTGCAGCACTGGTTCAATTCCCGGCTGACCAGGGAGATTCCCACATGGCAAGGCAGACCTCTCCTGTCTCCCCCGCTGCTCCCCTCAGCAATGTACTTCGGTCCTTCTGCCTGTTCTGCTCCCTGCTGTCTCTGGTGAATTCTCACACCCTCCCGTGCCTCTGGCCTGTACCCCAGTGCTTGTATAAATAAATAAATCTTTAAAAAAACAAAAAAAAGATAAAAGATAATTATGATAAAAACAGGAACAACCACTTCATAGGTTAGTAAATTACGATGCACCAATATGTTATACATGATTTAAACATGACAGTTTAAAGAGGATGTGTTAAAAATTTAAATACAGGAAACAAAATTATGTCTATAGATAGTATCACAAAATCCAAAAAAAGAAAAAAAGATTAATATACAACAAAATGTTATCAGCAGTTATTTAAGTTCTGAATGGTAGATTTCACCTTTTCTTTCTGCTTTTTTTATTTTTCTGTACTTTACAAGTTCTCTGTAAGGAACATAAACTACTCTGGTGATCAAGGGAAAAATTAAAAACAAGCAGGTGGTTAATGCTTTTATATAGCTGAAGGTGCTTAAAACTCTTGGAGGCTTAAAGTATGACAGATTAGTAGAATTTTCAAATTAGCTTTGCCTTTTTTTGCTGCCATTCTGGTGTAATAATGTGGAATTTTAATCCTTAATAGAAGGGAAAGAGTAATCTATTTTGATTGAGTTCCCAGACACTGAGTCCTACCTCCCAAAAGAAGCTCTTTTCCATGATGATTTGGAATCGTTGGTACTTTCTGGCCCTTCCAAAGGTTCCCCGCTATGGGATTCTTTAAAACCTTGGTCACTTTCACCTGTTTAGAATAAAAACAATACCAATAAAAGCCCAAGTTAATACTATTTCTGTATAGGGGTATTATACGCCTACACAGAATTTTTATTAGTACTGGAATTTATGTCAATTGCAGTTGCTGCTAAAAACGGTTTTTGGATAACTTCATTAATAGGAAGCTTATTCTTAAATGGATCATGTATTATTCTATCTCTGATACGGCAGTATTTACTTAACCAATCTCAAATTATTAATGCATATTGCTTCCCCCCCTTCCCCCAAAGATAAATAACATTGCAATGAAGATTCTAATGTGCCTAACTCGCTATTATTTCCTTAGGATAAATTCCTAGAAATGGGATTTATTAAGCCAAAGATTGTAAGTAGCCTTGTATACTGCTAATCCATTTTATTTTTTTTTTTTTTAAAGATTTATTTATTTATTTATACAAGCACTGGGTACAGTCAGAAGCGTGGGAGGGTGAGAGAATTCACTAGAGCCAGAGCAGGGAGCAGAGCAGGCAGAAGGACCGAAGTACACTGCTGAGAGGAGCAGCGGGCGGCAGGAGAGGTTTGCGCGCCATGTGGGACCCTCCTCTGGTGGCCGGGGAGCAGCCGGGGATCAAACTGGCGCCGCAGGGGCTGCGGGCAGCTTCGCAACCCAGTGCTCAACCGCTGCGCCACCAGGGGAGGCCCTGCTAATCCATTTTTTTTTTTTAAATAATAAATTTTATTTTTATATTCCCCATACAATTGCAGCCCCCCCCCATTCTGACCCCAATCCCTCCCCTCCCGCCGCCGCCCCCCTAAAAATGTCTCTGGTTCATAGTTTTTTGTTGATTTTGATTTTCACTTTCTTATAGTTATTCATTTTCCTGGTCCCTTATTTAAGTTTTCTAGATTCCTGCTAATCCATTTTAAATAACCATAGCCCCTTTGGAAAATATGGCAATGCTGATTTTTACAAATATCATTAAAAAGCTTACAATCAAAATTTCACATAATAAATTGTTACCATTGGGGAACTGGGCTGAAGAGTAAAATAAAGAGTAGTCTATCACAATCTAAGTATAGGCTGAAGACAGAAACATACCACTTCTTTCTGATGCCTCAGCAACATCTGAAATTTTTAGCAAAAATAGCAGTTCTGATACATGAAATTTTAGAGTAAGGAATTTTATGAACGGAATAAGCAATTTTAGCCAGAATTTAGCTATTAAAGTTTTAAGTAATTTACATGCAATATCCAAGATGGCAAAAGACATAATGATGGTCTAGGGTAGTTAAGTGTTTTTAAATACTTGGAGTAGTAAGAATTGAAATTCACTTCATGAATTAGGTATATTAATGACTTTATTTCCTTAGAAAAATAAGCAAAAAGATAAAAGGCAAACAAAGAGAGAAATAGACTATAAGCCAAACCAACTTTCAATTCTTAACTTACTTTTCTCGTCAGATGTTTCACTGATGTGTTCTGTAAGATATTCGAGCAACCCATCAAATATTTCTAGTAGATTCTTAATAGCTTCTTTATCTCCTCTTATTATATTTTCTCCTAAACAACAAATATAAAGCTATTAAAAAATTTAGCCGAGAAATAAAAAGTCTCATAATTTTGAAATGGATAGACCATTGTGAAAATACTGTTCAAGAATACAAAGATCAGAAACTAACCCAGGAGAAACAATGGTTATCATAAATATTAAAAACATTAATTTCCTGCTGCCTGATTATATTTGGAGAAATAAAAGGGGTAGCCTTGAATATAGTGGTTGACAATTCACTGGCATGTTCCTTCCTTTTATCAAGAAGCAAAATAAGTGGACTTGAGAAAACATCCTCTGTTAATTTTGTTCCAAAATATAAAGCAGCCAAACACAAACTTACTAGGTTAGGGAAACAAAATGGCAGGATGTAGGATCCTCCTCATGTGATTTGTTCTGAATAGCAGGAGAGTAATATTACAACAAAAACCAAATGTGTTGGGGTATTTTCACCAGGAATCCTAATAGTTTCTAAATGTATATTAATTCCTATTCATTTTGTATAGATTATCCCATTTTTCTGATTAAAAGTTATCATAGCTCTGTATATTAAAATCCTTTTTAATCTCACCCGACCCCCAACCTCTCCAGGGTCAACTCCCACCACATTTATACAAGAAGGCGATCTTTAGTCCCTAGCACAGTACCTAGCCCATGATAGATCTTCAACAGATGTTAAGTTGAAAGGTTAACAAGGAATGGGTTGGTAAAAAGCAGGGAAAC
Source organism: Talpa occidentalis (assembly GCF_014898055.3). NCBI lineage: Eukaryota > Metazoa > Chordata > Mammalia > Eulipotyphla > Talpidae > Talpa > Talpa occidentalis. The sequence goes on along the minus strand of NW_023605083.1, from coordinate 125,368,225 downwards.
TTGACATGTTTTATGTCACCTAAACTGGACTCCACTAAACATCAGGTATGAGTGGAACTTAATTCTTTTGAGTAGTCCTTTTGGGTAATTCTTTTGGGTAATCCTTTGGGAGACCATGCCTGATATGCTCATGAGTTCAAACCAGTATGGGAGAAGAACAGTAGAAATCTGGAATTTGAGAGAATGACCATTTATAACTTCAGATATGACACAAAACAAACCTAACCTGGAAACTTGATGTCTTAAAATACAACTAGTAAAGATAAGACAATGTGTGGGGATTTTTCTGTTTAAAACTAATCGGAAATATTGTTTTTAGATTGCATGTTTTTCTGGCTTAACAAGATACACAAGTATACACAAGGGTATACTCAGCAACTTCTCAGTTTCCAGGATGGGGAGCATACTCCACCAACCCAGCAACTAAGACTGCCTGCCAGAATGCAAGGCTTCACAATGTAGGAGAAACTGCTTGAAAACACAAGGATTGAAAAACTGCCTTACAGTCTACAGGACGAGGTAAGTACTTTTGCAACTTCTCATGGGGTAGGTGTGAGTTGTTTGGGGGGGGGGGGCGCTTTGCATTAAAAAGTTCTATAAGTAGACATAACCTTGCTACAGGATGATTGAAAAATATAGAATTGTTCTAGTCAGGTGATTAATTCCAAGTGGCAAAAGCACAGTGAAATGTGGGGTTATCTTTCAGAGTGAATTATCTCTAAACAGATTGACCGCATTTGCTCTACTAGAACTGCAAGATAGTTTTTACAAAACATTTCTTCTTGTCAACATAAAATTGAGATGTAAATGATTTATCCTGATCAATATTTACATCCTTTACTTTTACAGAGTAAGTAACATAAACCTTCTCTTAGTGATTTACATATAATTTCAAGTTTCCAAGAGTCCCTCTGTTTACTAGCTTGAAATAATTTACTGGAGTAGTCCTCATTTTCTCATGATCTACATATAGAGATTTACAAATACTTTGGTATGTTTGGCTTCAGAGTACAAGCATAGTAGGTACATTTTATTTTGGAAAAAACAGTTCAAAAAGAGTTTACAGTTTTATTTATTTTGAATAGATAATATATTCACATGGTTCAAATTCAAAAAGTGTAGAAGTTATATCAAGTATTATAGGTTACATGCATAGCTGAAGAGTCCTCCTGCTTGCAGTCAACTGCTTACATATTCTCCCCACCGTTGTTTTTACAAATAACACCATACCAGGCACATTATTGTAACTGCACCACACTTTTCTCACAAAATACATACTGGAGATTGTTCCACCTATGTGGAACATCATATAGAGAGAATCATTAATTACCCTGTACAACTGCAGAGTAGTTTCCTATCTGGATCTATCATAATTTATTTAACCTATTCTTATTAATGAACCTTTAGGTATATCTGATTTTAGTTCCTATAAACAAGCAAAATGGCAGCTTTAAAATAAAGTAACAAACATACCTCAAGCTACCAACTAGGATACTATACTTCAGACCCAGATCCATCAAACTCAATATTTGATTCTCTTGGAAATGCTCAAGGATGGCTGCTGTAACTATACCAGTCAACCGTCTTGGCTTTACTCTTGCCATTTGGCCTGTTTCTTAAGTTAACTCATTTGACTGATTAATGTACAGAGCTCTACTTAACAGATTATATTCGTAAAATGAGTAATTACCTGATATGTGAGACAAGCTGACCTGCAGGTAATCCAAGGCCAATGAATCAATTACTGCTTGTACATTGTGAGCTTCATCTTCTTGACTCCTAGGAACAGCTATCAGGTCTGCAGGAAAAAAGCTAAATGACTTTGCATCTGTGAAAGTCCAAGGTTTCAGCTATCTGTTTCTTTTTTTCTTTTTTTTTTTTTTTTTAATAGAGGCATGTTTTTCTTTATTTATTTGTTTGCCTGTCTGTTTGTTTTGTTTATACATGCACTGGGTACAGTCAGAAGCGTGGGAGGGTGAGAGAATTCACCAGAGCCAGAGCGGGGAGCAGAGCAGGCAGAAGGACCGAAGTACACTGCTGAGGGGAGCAGCGGGCGGCAGGGGAGGTCTGCACGCCATGTGGGACCCTCCTCTGGTGGCCGGGGAGCAGCCAAGGATCGAACCGGCGCCGCAGAGGCCGCGGGCAGCCTCGCAACCCAGCGCTCTACCACTGCGCCACCGGGGAGGCCCTCAGCTATCTGTTTCTGATCAGGCTTCTGAGTATGCTTAAATATTACAATAATATCTGCCCCCAAACAATAGGCTATAAAGTAGAAATAAAGCTAATAGAGCCTGAATTGCACCTAGAATCTTATTGGTTGAATATAAAGAAGATAAAACCAAGTCCTCAAATTCAAGGAGATACAAACACTCTAATAAAGAAGGCAGTATGTGAGGATGAAACCCATGAACTGTGGGCTGTTTTCCATGAGTGAGAAAAACCCCACAATAGGTGTGAAAGGAGGATTCTTGTATGTCCTGCTAAAGTAGCCTGCAGAGAATTATTGGTGTAAAAGTTTTAAAAATCAGTACAGACCAGAGTGCAGAATGATTTTAATATAAAATTAAATTTGGAGGTTTTTTTCTCTGGTGTTGAGGAAGATGGCTACTTCAGGGTAGGATGAAAAAAGTTTTTAAAAAAACTGGTCTAATAACTATATATGTCTCTGAACTCTAAGAAGTATTGAGACTAGTACCAAAGATACCAGCTAGAGTTCTTCCCCATAATTCCAGAAAGTGATGAGGGCACTGACTCATAGTAACAATGGGAAAGGAAAAGAGACCATATAGAGTTTAATGGTTATAAACTATATGAAAAAACAGAGGCAGTGAGGAATCTAAAGGTAAGGACTCTGAAATATTTAATCAGGCATATAAACAAATAATGTGTGATACCTCTGAAAGAAATGAGCAAGCCACAACTTATGACAGGACTATGAATTTCTGAATTTACTGGTAAACTATATTCATATAGTACAAACACCAGTTCTTATCCCTAACAGTGGCTAAGTAACAGGACCAATGATTTTCCAAGTCCAACTCAACCTCAAAACCTTTGAAAGGTACATTTACAGAAAAGGTGTGACTTTTATAAGGCATTAGGCATGATTAAACAGTGATGACTAAAACTAGTCAAACTGATATGATCATTAAGGTAATGTATGCAACCCTTTAGATAGAAATAAGATGCAAACAAAAAGAAAATGGAGATTTTACAAATACCATAGGATATACAAAGAAAGGCACTAGAAACTTTTGGCCTAAGAGTGTATTATTCCCACTTTTTAGGACCCTTACCTGGTACCTTTTCTCCCAAAATGGATTGATAAAGAGCAATAAAAACATTAGCATCACAGTCTTCTAGTTCACGTATTCTCAGGTGTATGTGACATTTCAAAAGGAGGTTATTAGCAATGGTTACCCACTCTGTTGGGGAAAAAAAGATAAGACTTGAGTAGCATGATAAAAGTCATACAACGCACATTAAAAAACATGGGCACACAAAAACACATTGAAACATGTAGAAAATAAGGAATCTTTATAAAATTTTAGAGGCCTTCTTAGGTAGGCATGACTTTTTGATATTTCATTTATTTTTCCCTTATTGAGGTAACAATGGCTTACAACACTATATATGATTGGCAGGATTTTTAAAAATATGTATTTAATTTCTTAGGATGACTCCAGAATGATAGTTTCAATGCAGTCAAAATTAGGATGCAAATTCAGTTTTTACCTTTGCAACCTAAACTCTTTATTTACCAATAGTTCTTATTTTACAAGCCATACGTAAGTGTTTTAACCACATTTACAAGTAAATGGGACTATAATGTGATAAACAGGATAGTTAGTGAGAGTCCGAAGCCACTAGAAGCTAATGAATGTTGCTTCATATTCCCAATAGCACGAGCCATGTTTTCACCCAATTATCTTGTGCAAGGGAGAATTTCTCTGGTGCCCAAGTAGATGGTGATTAACTTAGACTTAAGAACCGGAGTGATGACGCCAACACTACTGCATTTGTTAGCTTTGAAGTCTGATGTATGTGAAAGAAAATATAGGGAATAAATAAAAACGTGTCTAAATTCAGAACTACTACCTCACCGATACAGGTGAAGTTCGCGTCCCACACCCAGATTATTCGAGTCGGGATTATTAAAAGCACCTCAACAGTCTCTCGATGAAAAGTAATTTAAAAAGCGTGAAACATCTGTTGCCTGAAATGACTGGCAATAAGGGGGCAAGTTCTGTATTAGGTTCCGTGCACTTGGACGCAGGTTGTGGGAACGAAGCGGGTATGTATTCCAGGCACGGTCTCCCCTCACAAACGAGAGGGGGAAGAGAGGGAGGGAGAAGGGGAGAAAGAAACTCTTCAAGGCCTGTGATCGCCCCGTGCCCAAGTCCACGTCCCACCGTTGCCCAAACCATGACAACCGGCTTGAACGCCGTCGCAGAGAAGGGAGGCCGGCGTCCCGGACAACCCAACCGACTCGCTCCGCAAGAGCGATGCTAGTCGGAGCCGCTAACTCCAGGGGGCACCGAAGAGAGGACTCCGCCGTCCTTCCACTCCGGCGGGGCCGTCGACCCCTCCTCACAGTGCCGTTCCCCAGAGTTGAACCCCGCGTCCACCATGCGAGACCCGCGCGTCCGCGGAGCCGCCCCCCTCCCGGCAGCCCGGCGAGCTGCGCTGTCGCCGCCGAGCCCCCTCCCCACCCCGACTCGCGCCCCCCGCCTCCCAGCGGACCGAGCGCCGGGCTCAGGGCCCCTCTCCCGGGCACCCGCCTGCCGCCGCGGGGCGTCAGTGACGAGCCCCGCCGGCACCCCAGACCCGGCGGGGGCCGACCGGAGCCTCCGGATAAAACGGGCAGGGCCGTTCGGGGGGTTGGACGGCTTCAGGCCACACAAACCGAGCCTCCAGGCGGAGACTCACCAGCCTCCGGGAAGGCCATGTCGCGGACGCCGGTCGCCGCCAGACGCCCGGCCGAGCGTGCGGGGTACGGTGTCCGGGAAGGGCCGCGCCGGGGGCGGGGGAGCGAGCGCAGCGCCCAGGCGGGGTACAGGAGGGAGGACGTTAAAACGGCTTCTCGCCGCTGATTGGCCGCCGCGGGAGCACTTCCTTTTGCAGCACGTGCCTAGACGGCGGTTTGCAGGCTTTAGAGCCCATTCTCCGCGGGCAAGAGCTCGCTGAGGGAGGCTCAGGGCGGCGGGTTTGACAGCCGGGGTCACCCAGCCGCCGCGGCCGCTCTCCCGGGGCGTTAGCCCGGTACTTCCGGTGAGCGTTTCACTTTGTATTCCTCCGCCGACGCCAACTGGAGAAGTAGTGCGGCCTCTCGCCCGGTGGGCGGGAGCAGCCACGTGACAGTGCCAGGCCCCGCCCTCCCGTGGGGTTTGGCTATGGGCGTGAGGGCTCTTTGGAGACGTAAACATCTCCGAGTGGGCAGAGTGGGTTGGCCTGTGTGGCCATTTTACCGCCTGGGCTGAACCTAGAAAAGGGTGGGTGGCTTCTCTGAGGTGTAGAAAGACGATAAAAAGGTAAAATCAAGCGAGTAAAGACTGAGGCATTCTCGGGGTGGGTGGGCCCAGTCTCGAAGGGGCGAGAAACGGGCGACTGTGAGGGAGGGGCCGCAGGGGGAGGGGCGAGAACATGGCGGATTCCGGAACGCCGGCGGGAGTTGCGGCCCCAGCGCAGGGCGGGGTGATTAGGTCATAGAGCGGCTCCCAGCAGCCTCTGCGGCGGAGGAGGCGGTCCAGGCTATAAAACCGGCTGCCGGGACGCGGCCGGCACCTCATTCATTTCCACCGGTCTCTTGTTGAGCAGCTCCGGCTCCTGTCATCGCGGTCCCTCCGCCTCTGCCGCCCCCGCAAGGCTTCGCTGTCGACGAAGCCTTCTGTAGCGACTCGTCGCTCCCGATTCTCTCTGCTTCGTTCCCCGCCAACCGCAACCATTGACGCCATGTCGGGTTATTCGAGTGACCGGGATCGCGGTCGGGATCGAGGGTGAGTGTGGGAACCGACCTGTCAGGCCCGGCGGGTGGGGGATGGGAGGCCGCGGAGGGCGGCGGCGGGGGGAGGGGCGCGGGGGGAACTTGACTTTTTCGGTCTATTTGGGGCGTTTTTAGTCACAAATTTGTGGCATTTTCATAATTTATTAAAAACTGACTGGAAGAGCTTGTTTTGCCAAGGCCCCCAAACTCCCTTCAGTGTGGGGGGGCGTCGGGGCCCGGCGACCCCGCAGCTGTTGGGGGAACGCCGAGCGTGTTGTGAGGCGAGGGAAGCGCGACGCTCCGAGGCGGGCGAGGTCGCCGCTGTTCGGTGCGACCTTTGGGGAAGGTGTTTTCGGGGTCCCGGGAATTCGGTGGGGGCCGAAGGGGCCGCTTCCGACGCCATGGGTGCAGCTGGGGCTGGAGGGCGGCGGGCGCCGCCGGAATCGCCATGTGGCCGAGCCGCGGGTACAAAATGCCGGCGTCGGACATGGCGGCGGCGCCTTTGTTACCCCGCCCGGCGGAGGAGCTCAAAATGGCAGCGTCGAGAAAATGTGGCGCAGAGAGAAATGCGAGACAAAGGGGGAAGCGCCGCCCCAGCGGGAACGCCGCCCGGCCGACTCCGCCCGGGCCGGGACTCCTCCCCCGGTAGTCGCCAGCTCCTCCTCCTCCTTTTCTTTGCGTTATGTAATTTTGCTGCCTTGATCGGGAGCCCTTCCAAGGGAATCCCCCTAACTCGATCGGATTAGACTTCCCGAGACCCACCTTTCTCGTCCTCCACGGCTCGTGATGTCTGTTATCCATAGAGGCAAAGCTGCTTTGCGTGAAAACAGCGATAAGTAACGTCTTCGTTGCTTACGCTCCTCGTCCCTCCTTGTGTTGTTGTTTTATCAGATATTTAATTCTTAAACTCGTGGGAAAGACTAGTCGCCACAAGCTGTTGTCTCTTGTAATCTGAACTTGGGGGGTTTGGGTTTCCAACCTGATAAATCCTGGGCTGTGCATTTGGCTTCAGTAGTGTGTACTTGAAACTGGGAACTAGAGAGATTCGGAGATAATTGTGGCTTAGGAGAGACTGGTCGTCGTTAACCACAGTGCTAGGTCTTACGTCTCGTGTTTTTTTTTTATTATGTGCAAAGGGAGCTACATATAAAATGGTATTTAAAAGTGCAAATTTTTTTTTTTAATTTCAGGTTTGGTGCACCTCGATTTGGAGGAAGTAGGGCAGGGCCCTTATCTGGAAAGAAGTTTGGAAACCCTGGGGAGAAACTAGTTAAAAAGAAGTGGAATCTTGATGAGCTGCCCAAATTTGAGAAGAATTTTTATCAAGAACACCCTGATTTGGCAAGACGCACAGCGGTAAGTAATTTTCTGTGGTTTTATCAAGTGATGACTCAGTAATGGTTTCTAACAAGTCAGACTCTGACCAGAAATGTCTTCCAAGTTTTGAGAGATGTACAGTTCGATTTAGTAGTAGGGAAACAAATATTACTTTTGGAAATAACTGAAATTTTTCTGCATAGATGGTAGGGTATAACACTGTAGCTGGGTTTTATGCATCATATCTGCATCCAGGTTTTAAGATTGCTCCTTTAAAGTAGCTAGATAAAAATTTAGAGACCTGTTGGCTTTATATTTAGTTTAGAGGAGGATGTCATGAGACTTAACTAGATTATTAAAACTTGTTTTGTAGCAAGAGGTGGAGACATACAGAAGAAGCAAGGAAGTTACAGTTAGAGGTCACAACTGCCCCAAGCCAGTTCTGAATTTTTATGAAGCAAATTTTCCGGGTAGGTACTAGTTTTGAGTCTTACTCTCTTTACTCTAAAATCTCCCCCACCTTGATATTTAATTTTCACCAAATTGCTGTTTCTAATCATAGCAAATGTCATGGATGTGATTGCAAGACAGAACTTTACAGAACCCACTGCTATTCAAGCTCAGGGATGGCCAGTTGCCCTAAGTGGATTGGATATGGTTGGAGTAGCACAGACTGGATCTGGGAAAACATTGTCTGTAAGTTTGGGATAACTTAAGTAACTGATGTGCTAGAGAAAATGGGGTGAGAGGCATCTGGAAGTGTTTTAGTTTAACTTTTGTTCTTTGCTCCCCTCTAAATAGTATTTGCTGCCTGCCATCGTCCATATCAATCACCAGCCATTCCTAGAGAGAGGTGATGGGCCTATTGTAAGTATGTTTAATTTTTGACCAGAAGCTTTTATATATTTATGTAATGTATTGTGAGAGTTTTTATATACAGTGGTGGTTTTTGTATAGAAATGATAGTATTTTCATCCAGTTTAACTGAAGACAAAGTTGCTTTGGGAATTGGGCATAACACAGAAAAGCTTAAAACTAGAATCCAGGTCTTGGCTAAAATAAAAGCCATTCTTTCTGTTCCTCTTAGTGCTTGGTGCTGGCACCAACTCGGGAACTGGCTCAACAGGTACAGCAAGTAGCTGCTGAATATTGTAGGGCATGTCGCTTGAAGTCTACATGCATCTATGGTGGTGCTCCCAAGGGACCACAAATACGTGATTTGGAGAGAGGCAAGTAACCAAAAGAGGTTTCTGTATGTCTGTGGTGGTGCCGAAGATTTTAGGTACCATAGTTACATTTATGTGTTTTATTGAAGGTGTGGAGATTTGTATTGCAACACCTGGAAGACTGATTGACTTTTTGGAGTGTGGGAAAACCAATCTGAGACGAACCACCTACCTTGTCCTTGATGAAGCAGATAGAATGCTTGATATGGGCTTTGAACCCCAAATAAGAAAGATTGTGGATCAGATAAGAGTAAGTGCCCTCAAATAAGTAATCTTTAACTTAGTTCTAAGTTCTTATAGTACAAAGCTTTATTATTCCTGTTTTTAACCCCCCAATTCTTTAGCCTGATAGGCAAACCCTAATGTGGAGTGCAACTTGGCCAAAAGAAGTAAGACAGCTTGCTGAAGATTTCCTGAAAGACTATATTCATATAAACATTGGTGCACTGGAACTGAGTGCAAACCATAACATCCTCCAGATTGTGGATGTGTGTCATGATGTGGAAAAGGATGAGAAGTAAGTTTTTTGTACGTTCTTTGTGAACCCCTAAAACTTTGTTATACAAATTGAGGAGTTGCAGTTTTATAAGTTGTCCTAAAAAAGTAACTTCTAATTGGGTGGAATTTGAGTGTGGCTCATTTAAAATGAGGCATTCCTTTTGAAAATTGCTTCGCTTCCCTATTGAGGTAATTGGTTATTACCTTATTTGTGGCATTCTTATAGGAAAAGGAGTTCTTATCCTTTGGTTTTCTAAAGGATAAGGGTAGAATTGCTTATAAATGGTTAGGGAGGTGTTTCTTTTGGCTTGTGGCCATGTAAATTGATGTTTGACTGTAAGTGCATGGTTATGACCGTGAACTGCTTTTAAAATTCTCGATTTATTTCCTTTCAAGACTTATTCGCCTGATGGAAGAGATCATGAGTGAGAAGGAAAATAAAACCATTGTTTTTGTTGAAACCAAAAGAAGATGTGATGAACTTACTAGAAAAATGAGGAGAGATGGGTATGTTGGACTTCCTCCTTTGAAGCACATGTAATACAGCTGTGTTTCGAGGAAAGGGCAAACAGATGAGCAGTTTTCATAGATGGAAATCATTTTGTTGGTGTAGGTAAAACTGCAATACATTATTTTAAGTGAAATTGAAATAAGGGATTCCAAGGGATCTGGAATCAAAAATGATTAAGCATTAGACTTAATCTATCAAGTTTTTGTGTTAATCTAATAAGGTTATTTCAATTTAGGTGGCCTGCCATGGGTATCCATGGTGACAAGAGTCAGCAGGAACGTGACTGGGTTCTAAATGGTAAGTATTTCAAATGAAAAAGTCTTTCTTGAAACTTAGAATTCCACTCAGATTAGTGGTGATAATATGTGTGCTTTGTTTTGCAGAATTCAAACATGGAAAAGCTCCTATTCTGATTGCTACAGATGTGGCCTCCAGAGGGCTAGGTTAGTACAAACTCGCATTCATGGCTTGGTTTCCCAGAAGATCTCCATATAATTTTTTTAAAGAAAGTTTATTGCTTTCTTTAACCTCTGCGTTTTTTCTAAGTTTTTTTCATATAAAGGTGCAGTCTTTGTGGCAAGGCCTAGGCATGACAATCGGAGGACTCGAGGGGGATGGAGGACTAGTGATCGGCTGGCTGCTTCCAGTCGATTAGAGAGGTGAAAAGCTGAAAGTGTGCCAGTAATCTTCAAAAGGCAGAACATACGACCTCTGCCTCTGTAAACTGTTCTCTCCGGGGGAAAAAAATGGAAGTTATCCTCACAGTTCACTGCCGTGGTATTTCTTCTGTCCCATGCTTTGCATGACTGCCATGGTACAGCATTGTTTCAAACTGTTTACTGTGATCTGTGGGTCTTTGAGTTTCAGTGAGTTTGCTGAAATGTCGAAGAAATATTTCCAAACTTCAATGTTCAATGAAATTTTTGTTCAAGTTTGAAATGGAGAGAGCAGCTTTAAAAGGTACTAAAGCCTTTTACAAATTGGTGAGTACTGGCACATGAGATCTAGAGCAGGAGCAACTTCTCACACTTAGTCAGTGGGAAAAGAAAGCAGTGCTTTGAAAGTTCCTCCCTCACCTACACAGTAGTCGTCATGTCGAGACCTGCCAGAGAGAGACACATTCTCAAGTGAATCCTGGCTTCTTGGAAGCGCTTGCCTAGACGAGACACAGTGCATAAAAACAACTTTTGGGGGACAGGTATGTTTTTCTTGCAGCTGCAGTTGTAAGGTCTTGGCAAGACAAGCAGTGTGGCCAGAATTTTGAACTTCTGATGAGTGTGTAAATGCAAAGGACCGTGTACATTTTTGTTTAAAGGTCCTCAAAATGAGCACATGAAGAGGTTGCTGTGAACCTTTAAGTGGCCCTACTGCACAGAAGCATTCAGATGTCACTTGATGATCTGTAAGGGGACTTGCTGATGGGGACTCTTCTAGGGAATACATGTTACTTTTGATAGGCTTTCTCATTGGGTGGGTTATGCAACATACAGATGACATGTGCTTTTTTTTTTTTTCCTTTTTTTTTTTTTTTTTTTTTTTTTTTTCTCTCAACCTCAATGGTAATCCTACAGGGAATGGATAACCATTTTAACTGTTTTTTGCAGCCCGTACCTTCTTGGGAATACAATTGTCTAACTTTTTATTTTTGGTCTGGCTGTTGTGGTGTGCAAAACTCCGTACATTGCTATTTTGCCACACTGCAACACCTTACAGATGTGGAAGATGTGAAATTTGTCATCAATTATGACTACCCTAACTCCTCAGAGGATTATATTCATCGAATTGGAAGAACTGCTCGCAGTACCAAAACAGGCACAGCATACACTTTCTTTACACCTAATAACATAAAGCAAGTGAGCGACCTTATCTCTGTGCTTCGTGAAGCTAATCAAGCAATTAATCCCAAGTTGCTTCAGTTGGTCGAAGACAGAGGTTCAGGTAAGACTGACCTTCTGTAAGAGATGTTGATTTATTTGCGGTCACTTTATTGTCTGTAAATAGGTTTAAATGGGATTGGTGTATAAGTCAAGTCTTCCATGTGCAACTATTTGAGAAAACAGTTCAAAGCTATAGTGAATAATGCCACATGATTACTTCTGTTAGTGATTTGTGCCATAGCAATAATAAATTTGCTTTTTTTTTTTTTTTTTGGACAGGTCGTTCCAGGGGTAGAGGAGGCATGAAGGATGACCGCCGGGACAGATACTCTGCGGGCAAAAGGGGTGGATTTAATACTTTTAGAGACAGGGAAAATTATGACCGAGGTTACTCTAGTCTGCTTAAGAGAGATTTTGGGGCAAAAACTCAGAATGGTGTTTACAGTGCTGCAAATTACACCAATGGGAGCTTTGGAAGTAATTTTGTGTCTGCTGGTATACAGACCAGTTTTAGGACTGGTAATCCAACAGGGACTTACCAGAATGGTTATGATAGCACTCAGCAATACGGAAGTAATGTTCCAAATATGCACAATGGTATGAACCAACAGGCATATGCATATCCTGCTACTGCAGCTGCGCCTATGATTGGTTATCCAATGCCAACAGGATATTCCCAATAAGACTTAAGAGGTATATGTAAATGTCTGTTTTTCATAATTGCTCTTTATATTGTGTGTTATCAAACAAGATAGTTATTTAAGAAACATGGGAAATGCAGAAATGACTGCAGTGCAGCAGTAATTATGGTGCACTTTTTCGCTATTTAAGTTGGATATTTCTCTACATTCCTGAAAACAATTTTTAGGTTTTTTTTGTACTAGAAAATGCAGGCAGTGTTTTCACAAAAGTAAATGTACAGTGATTTGAAATACAATAAATGAAGGCAATGCATGGCCTTCCAATAAAAAATATTTGAAGACTGAATTAAGTGGAAATTGTACTTTATTTTACATATGTCATGTAAAACCTTGCTTAGATGGTCTGTTTCTTGATCCTAACTAAATTGACTACTCCTTTACATGCTTTAATTTTGGGAAGTGGGAGATCAGAATGTCCTTAAAATCTATTCATACTGCAGAAATTAAAGTGGGATTGATGTAGGTAAATCTTGAAGTTGCACAAAGGCTTTCTGTCAGTACCTCCCAACATCAGGTGAGTCCTTTGGTATCCTATTTTATTAGCAGAACGGTGAAATGAGTTCATAGTGAAATAATAGGAAATAACTGTAAAGCCCCACCCTGAAGCTGCTGTACAAAAATATGATTGTTCCTTTTGCAAAGGTCATAATTTGAGAGGCTTCAGTACTTGCTTTTTCAAGAGGTTCTATTCATGCTCTCGGCTCTATTACGAATAGCTAAGACCCACTTAAGGTGGTTGGCCAAGAGCTAAATTTGAACTTTACAGTATTCGGATGCAGGTTATACATAGATTATTATAGTCTTAACAAGCTTCCTGCGACTCTGTGGTAATAGTGGGAGTCACGAATGTCTTTCCATTAATTCAGGGACTTCTAAAGGATAAAGGACTTCAGACTGTAAGATCTGTTCACATTCAAGTGAACCCAAGAAAAAAACGTCAAAATTAATGGTTAATCGAGAGCATGATAACCAAAAGCACAGTGACTATACAGTACAAGTCATCCTGTTGGGATCAACGGGAACTTACTGCTAGAAAGATCCAGGGAGTGGCTTTAAAAAGATTTAACTTTGGTTTATCGACCTTTCTAATCCCTTTGTTTCAATCTCTAGAAGTAGGTCTGAATGTCTCCAGAGAGTTTGATAGTGTGTTTACTTTTTGTCAGGAGAGTGGAGGTTTTTATGAGACTTCATTTAAATTCTAATTAAACTGAGGCTTTAATTGGTGTTAATGCCTTATCTCTAAAATGTAAAACCAGTTTGGTGGGTGTGATGGGGAGTGGTAATTCCAGGACTAATACATTGAAAACTGGTTCAGCCTCTAGTTAACTGAGCAGTTTTCAATAGCATGGTTAGTCAAATTCATTATGACATAATTTATAAGAAGCTTTTGGGGTAGATTGGAGCATTTATTACATATTTTACTGTTCAATGTCTTAACGTGGGCCTTTTAATTTGTAAACACTGAAATGATTGTGGGGCTGTGGAAATATTTACGTATTTACCTTTGAAAGACAGTCCACTTTTTAGCATGTGTGTTGTGTCCAGCCTGTGGTTGTCTTAACTAATAAATGTGATTTTTTCTCCCCATTCTCTCTTTTTATTTATTTGCGTGTAGGCCTCTTCCCTGGTATGTTTGAAGTGCCCACTTTTGAAGTAATTGCTTTTCAGCAGTACCTTATTTTTCTAGCTTATGCAAACTTGCACACATGCCTGTATAGAATAATTTTCTAAACTTGACCTACATCGTATTCAGTTCCTTTATAAACTACGCTTGCTTTCTTGGTACTCCAGTGGACTCTAGGAGCTGGTTCATTTCACCTGGGTTCATTTCAAAGTTTCCTTAGCCACTTAAGGGGCTGCAAGTACAGGAACCAGTGGACTTTGGAATCTGTATTTTTCTCAGTCCACCGTTTGGGCAATTTTCTTAAGGGTTCGAAGTTAAAATGGAGTTAAGATTGTCATAAACCTGCTAGGTAATCCTGAGTCTCTTAAACAAGTTTTTCTGCCTGTCTTCACTCCTTAGAAGAGGCCCCTGGTAGGAAAAGGTGCGCGTATCCCCGGTGGCGGAGATACTGCAGGCGGCGGGCCTGTGCCCTCCCCCAGCCCGCACCCGCGCGCCCGCATTCCTGCGGGCGGAGGCTCGCCGGCGGCGGTGACATTGACCGAGAGTTGCTGCCACTTTGCCTGGGGCCCTAACCCGCCTTAATGGATTAAAACTAAAAATTCGGGGAAAAAAAAAATTCGAACCAATGCTTATTTTCGTGAGGTGTACTTCAGCGTTTGGAGAACACCGCGACATTTCATGTGTGATTTGTAAAAAGGAAGATAAGGCGGACGCACCGGCGACGGCACGACAGGGGAAAGCGGAGGGGTGACGTCGCTGGAGAGGGCTGGTTAAATTCAGGGGCGGGGAGCGGGGACCAGGCCGGGCGGAGGCGCGCGAGCCCCGAAGGCCGGCTCCCATCATGGCGGCCGGGAAGCCCGCAGCGGCCGGGGCGCAGTGACGCGCTTCCGTGGGCGGGGCCGCTTGGCGCGCGCACGCTCGTTTGGCCGCGCCTGCGCAGTTGCCTGCGGGCGCGCTCGGGGGCGGCCGTTGGCGGCGGCGGCCGGGGCGCTCGTCCCCCGGGCCATGCGCTGCGGGGCGGCGGCGGGCGCCTGCCGGAGGGGCTGCCGGCGCCTGTTTTCCGCCTTGGGGGGCCGAGTCCGTGGAGGGCCGCCGGCGCGGCTGACGTCAGCGAGCGGCGCCCGCGGAGCGCCGCCGGCGGGGAGCGCGCCGGGAGCGGCCCCCGAGCGCGGGGACGGCGGCGCGGCGCTGCTGGAGCTCTGCCGGCGCCGGCACTTCCTCGGCGGCGCGGGGCCGCCGCCCGGCCGGGACGCGCTCCTGCGCGGGCGCCACCCCGGCCTCGGGCCCCTGGGCGCCGAGCTGCGGCAGAACCTGGCGGCGGAGTGGTGGGCGGCGCTGGCGGCGCTGCGGGAGCAGCAGGTGCTGCGCGTGGACGCCCCGCTCCACCCGCCGGGCCCCGCGCGGCCGCGGGCCGGGGCCGCCAGGTCAGTCTCCGCGGAGGCGCTGCGCGAGGCCCTGCAGGACGGAGACCTGAGTAAGGACCAGCTAGTAGCGCGCCTTGAGAACGTGCTCAGAACTTCTGGGGAGCTGCGGGAGAACCTTCTTCACGGTATGCCGCGCGGTTGCACGCTTCGGAGTAGGTGTCGGGGTGGAAAAGCCGCCTCGATTCGGGAATTGCCACCGGGCCCGTTAGTCCCTGGGCGAAGAAGACGCCTGCTGCGCCTCCGTCTGCTCGGTGAGGTGCCCTGACGGCCTGCCTTCCGGAGCCTCCCGGGGCCGGTAGTGCTCGCGGTTCCACGGGGCAGCCCCAGGATCTGAGACCAGCTGAAGTTGTGTGTTGGCATCATTTGTGCATCAGTTCCACGCTGCTGGCCGATATTTCCACAGTCACTTTCTTCAAGTTTACACACAATAGACATTTGTTAATCAGGAGCTGATTGTTCCAAGGCAAAAGGAAATTGCCCTCCCTCCCCCAGTTTTTTACATGAAAACTGATCACGGTCTGTTTGTTGTTGGAAGAGCCCTTTTTGAGTTCGAGAAACAATAGGACTGATTAAACTTTATAAGTGATTCTTGAGCGAATGCACATAAGTTGGTAGGGTACCAGTTGCCTTTAAAGTCAACAAAAACATTACAGAGATTCCATGAAAACAGGTTCTGTAGGGGGCAGATGTGCCGCCCGCCCCCCCCCCCCCCACTTCTCTTTGCAGAATGCTGTCCTTGCCATTTTTCATTCCACGTTACTGGAAAGCAATGAAAAATAACCAATGTCCAGGGATCTCTGCAAATTAGTATCCGTATTGTATGTAGCCTTTTATTTATTTTTTTTAAGATTTATTTATGCATACAAGAACTGAGGTACAGGCCAGAGATGCGGGAGTTGGGGGGCGGGGAGAGGATCCACCAGAGACAGAGCGGGGAACAGAGCAAGCAGACTGAAATACGCTGCTGAGGGGAGCAGCGGGCAAGACAGGAGAGGTCTGCTATGCCATGTGGGTTGCTCCCTGGCCAGCCAGGTATTGAGATCTTGCTGCAGAGGCTGCGGATTGCTTCACAGTGTGTTGCTTAACCCCTTGTGCCACCAGGAAGGCCCTGTATGTAGCTTTTTAAAGACACCTTAATAACATAAATGTGAGAATTTTGATTTGTACTACTTTAATTATTCCATGGATGGCTTTACTTTTGAGGCAGTTAAGTCACTGCTTATTACCATATTGCAAAACAAATCATTATTTTTCTTCCCTTTTGGAAGAGGAGACTTTGCACTCTTAGAGTCCCCTTCCTCCAGCGTAGACATGGTCTTGCCTTCAGGAAATGTAAAGCCACTTGTTTGCCAAATTCTTTGGCTGTCTAGTGTTTTCAGCTTAGACTTAACCAGTTGGCCACTTCTTTATGTTCCTCATGCTTTTGTTTGAATGTGGTAGCCTCTGCTTACGAAGTCTCAAAAAATTCTCCACAGTTCTGTCCCCAGATATTGTTATTGCCCCATTATCTTTCTTCAGTCCTTCTGTGATTAATTACATGTATGTTCAGCCTTTCCCCCATCTTGTCATCAGCTTTCTTGAACACATTTATCACATTTTAAAGTCCACGTCTAATCACAAACCTGTTTCTGGTATCTGTTTGTCTTTAGGGTTTTGGTGACTTGAATTTTGCCTGTGATAGTCTAAGTAACTTGTGTATACAAAAATTGTAAGGTAAATTGAGTCTTTTTTTGGGGGGGGGGCAGTGTTTTTTTCTTCCTGAGAGGATTTACATTTGTTGCTGTGGGAATTCTAATTCTGGAGCTGTTTTATATGTTAAAGCATAACATAGATTAATGTTATGAAGAACCAAGATTTTCACTGTAAGAAGAAAGGGATCCAAATATAAAAGAAGACAAGGATCAACTCTATATTGTTAAATTTGAATTGGCAGTATCAAATTCAAAAACTTCAGATATGTATTTCCTGGCTTGATTCATTAAAAGAAGCAATGATGTTCGTGGCAATGAACAGATCTTGGTTTCTAAAATGAACCAGTACTTGAAAAATGGCTTCCAGGTCTGGAACAGGGAAAGTACAGGGCAAATTTGGCACATTTTGTGGTTCTAGAAAGCAAAGAATTACTTGAAGACTAACGGGGTCATAGCAAAGGGACACACATGCCGGCTTTAAGAAGGCTCCCACTGGCTAAATTTGGGACACATTGAATATTGATGTTAATGAATTATAACACAGAACAAAATCCATAGTGCCAAACAGAGTAAGAAGCCTGGTAGAGAGAAAAGATGGAGAAAGTTTATGGTTCTACAGAAGGAACGCAATAAGTAAGGAAGGAAAGATAGGTCTGGAATAGCACTACTTCATGATTTTATAATAATCCAATATAATAATTCAATCAAGGATCACCAACAGATTTTAAACTATTGGCTGAGAGAAAGATTGTTGGGCAGCAGGATATTGCTGGAGAATGGATTTTCATTACTTTAATCAGGTAATCAAATTTGGTTTTATTAATAGATAACTTGACACTATGTCCCTCTGTTAAATAAAACTTCCCCATCGGGGCCTCCCTGGTGGCGCAGAGGGTTGAGTCTCAGCACTATGATGCTGTCTGCAGCCACTGCAGCACGAATTCACTTCCTGGTCAGGGATCTGACCCACGTGGTGCAGCAGACCTCTCCTATCTTCCCGCTGCTCCCCTCAGCAATGTATTTCAGTCAGTCCACCTGTTCTGTTCCCCACCCTGCCTCTGGTGAATCCTCTCACCCCCACAACTCTGGTCTGTATCCCAGTTCTTATATGCATAAATAAGTAAATCTTTAAAAAAGAGAGACTTATACATCAACTGTGTATATATATATATTTCTTCCTGCTAAAAATGGTTAACCCAAATTAAATCATAAGGAAGCAACCAGACAAATCTCTAGTGTGAAATAATCTGACTGTCTGGGCTCAAATCAAAAGCCAATACCACTAAAAGGAAAGTTAGAGAGGAAGGAATCGGGAAATGCTCTAGATTCAAAAATATTGAAGAAACCATATCAAAATGCAGCACATGCCCCTTGATTAGGGAGAAAAGAACAGCCATAGTGACATTTTGAGTGAAAATTAAAGAAAATAAAATACTAAGCCTATTTAGATGAAATGATGGTATTATGTTGATTGTATGGTAAAATAATACTTTGAACTTTAGGAGATGCATTTTGAAATGTTTTGGGTGAACAAGAAAAAATAAATGGCAAAATGTTGACAACTGGTGAATCTAGATAAAGGATATACAGGTATTTAGTATTTAGTATACTGTTTACAGGTAAATAGTATTTATTGTACTATTTTTTTTTCAACTTTTTGTAGATTTGAAAATGTTTAAAAGTTGGGGAAATTCTGCTTAAAATTATGTAGAGCCTTAGTTTTGTTGATTAAAATCTGCCTTAATAATACCATGCTACTTATACTGCTGTGCTAGCATTATTGTATCAGTTTGTCTATATATTTACCAAAATGGTGATTGGGCTTACAGAGTAGATTTGTACAATGATTGATTTTTCTTTTGACCAGGTGCCTTGTCCCACTATGTTAATTGTCTGGATCTGGTAAACAAGAAGTTACCTTTTGGCCTTGCTCAGATTGGGGTGTGTTTTCATCCTGTTTCTGAAACGAAACAAACACCTGATGGTGTTAAAAGGTACAAAATATGGTAAATAACTTGGGCCTGTATTTAAATGGTCATGAACTGGTCATTTTCACTTTGGGATGGGTTATATAATTTTCCAATAATAAATATCTGATGTTTCTGATCTCCAAAGACTCGGTGAGAAGACTGAAGCTTCACTGGTATGGTTTACTTCAGCAAGAACTGCAAGCCAGTGGCTTGACTTCTGGTTACGTCATCGACTCCTGTGGTGGAGAAAGGTACTACAATAATTACCCTTAATTTTATAATTAATAAGTAAGTTGTCTTAGTGTGTCAGAGGTAAGACTTCTCTATAATAAATGAAATGATACTTGATGTACCTATGTTATATGTTTATAAGAGTCAATTATGATAAATACAGATAAAAACTCTTTATAATGATTTTCAATGTTCTATATGACAAAGTTACTTTGGTAAAGACGTTATTAATTATCTCTTGCTCAGAAGGTTTCGTTGATAAGACTTTACATACAAGGTAAAGTTCAGCTCTCTAACCTGGCATTCTTGGCTGGTGTCAAGTTTGACCTTTGCTCACTCTTACCATCTTTAGCTTTTGCTTCCTACCTCCATATTATTGAAATGGCTCTGTAATTTATAACCAAGTTTTAATTTATGCTGAAGATAAAAGAATTGCGCTAAGCATTTTTGTTTGGCTGTTTTTCTTTCTCCAACTCTTAAAATCCCCAACCACCCATCTAAACTAAATGGAATATTCACAAAGAGTCAAGCACTTCACAGGAGGATAAGAATGGTTAGTATATGATACTTTGATATCCCTTTGAGTTCATGGTTACTTTTCCTTTTTACTAACTGACCACAAAGAGGCTAGCTAGATAGCATCCAACAGTTTTTCTCTGTAGTTCTTTCAAATTAAAACACAGTAATTTTAGCAGTATATTACTCATATTTAATTAAACTTAATTTTTATTTGGGATTTGACCACTTTCAGATGCTACATAAAATGTCTCGGGCATCTTTACTTATTAATAAGTTAATAAGACACTTTGTTTTCTAGTTTGCAGTGAGTCCATCCAACTTCAGCAGCAGCGATTGTCAGGATGAAGAGGGACGAAAAGGAAACAAACTTTACTACAATTTCCCTTGGGGAAAGGAGCCAATAGAAACCCTCTGGAATCTAGGAGATCATGAACTTTTACACATGTATCCTGGAAACGGGTCTAAGTTACACGTATGTTTTACTTTTAGTTCCTGTGTAGCCTTTATGCAGATTCTCTATGATCAGTTTTAAACTGTTTGAGAATAAGTTGCAGACAAGATGCCCTGTGGCCTCTTAATAGCTTAGTATGTATTTCTCAAGTGCAAGAACACTCATCTGTATAACTGTGCAGTGCACAGAACCCTTCGGACATAATGTATTTTTCCAATATACCCTTTATAGGGTCCAGATGAAATCTGGTAGCACATATTTCAAATGAACAATTCCTTTCCCCTTTCCTTGTCCTTGATGACGTTGATGTTTTTGAAGAATATATGCCAGTTAATTTGTAGCATGTCCCTGCAGTTTGGGTTTTTCCAATGTTTTCTCATGATTTAAGTATTTTTGCTAGGAATATCCTCATTGCAAGACATCATATCAAGATGGATATCAGTGTGACTTTTATCACTTAATTAAGATGGTGCTACCAGATTTCCTCCAATATAAAGTTGACAAGCATTTTGTACTTACTAATGAGTAAATCTTTTGTGGGCAGTTAATTTAAGACTACATAAATAATCTTTTTCTTGGCAAATTTTGACCTGCCAGTTGCAGTATCCACTGCAGATTCTTGCCCAGAGGCTTGTGAAATGGTGGATTTTTTGTGGTTATCTTACTTAGCAGTGAGAAACCTGCCTCATATAAAAGGGGGAGGAAGAAAGACTAGTTAGAGAGCTTGCCCCTGGGCATGCTGCTCACCCTTTTAAAGTCCCCCTCATCAGGTGCCCTGACCAGAACTAAGGGAAGAAGGAAAGGAAGAGGAAGTCAGAAAGCCTGGCCTTGTACCCCAGTCACATCAGCCCAGAGTTTGGCCCTGGACATTCCAGGTTTAGTGCTTCTGTCAGCTGACCAAAAACTTAGTCCTGGCCAAAGGGAAAAGGGATGGTGAAGAAAGAACTGCTTTTATTAAAACTTAAAATATTTTTCTAGAATTGACATTTTATAAAATTTGAAACGATTCTTTCCTCATCGGTTTGAAAGGGAGAGAATAGGGCCTCCCTGGTGGCACCGCACTATAAAAGAGTTCACAACCTCTTCAGCATGAGTTCGATCCCCAGCTGGCGCCAGGGAGCTACCCACATGGCACAGCAGACCTCTCCTGACTTGCCCACTGCTCCCCTCAGCAGTGTATTTCAGTCAATCTGCCTGTTCTGTTCCCCACTCTGTCTCTGGTGAATCCTCTCACCCCCCGGCATCTCTGACCTGTGCCCCAGCTCTTGTATGCATAAATAAATAAATCTTTTAAAAAATAAATAAATAGGGCCTCCCAGGTGGTGCAGCGGTTGAGCGCTGGGCTGCGAAGCTGCCCACAGCCTCTGCAGCGCCGGTTCAATCCCCCGCCACCGGGGAGGGTCCCACATGGCGCGCAGACCTCTCCTGCCGCCCACTGCTCCCCTCAGCAGTGTACTTCGGTCCTTCTGCCTGCTCTGCTCCCCGCTCTGGCTCTGGTGAATTCTCTCACCCTCCCGCACTTCTGACTGTACCCAGTGCATGTATAAACAAAACAAACAAACAAACAAACAAATAAATAAATAAAAGGGAGGGAATAATAAGTTTAATAGTACTTGGTCTAAATCCTGCATTATGGTATATTTAATATTCATAATCATAGCCTTAAAGTAGTAAGAGGCAAGTTTTTTTTTTTTAAGATTTATATTTTATTTATTTATGCTTACAAGAACTGGGGTGTAGGCCAGAGGTATGTGTGTGTGTTGGCGGGGGCGTGAAAGGATTCACCAGAGACAGAGTAGGGGAGCAGAACAGGCGGATTGACTGAAATACACTACTGAGGGGAGCAGTGAGTGAGACAGGAGAGGTCTGCTGCGCCATGTGGGTTATCTCCCTGGCCGGGGATTGAACTTGTGCTACAGTGACTGCCAATAAGCTTCATAGTGCTGACACTTAACCCCTTGTGCCACCAGGAATGCCTAAGAAGCAAGTTTTTTTAAGGCTGTTTGCTCATTATGAGAAGAACTTTATATTCCCATAAATAATTTCCCCTTTCCACAAGCATACCAATTGTTTTCTCTAAGGACTTTCTGGATTTTGTTATAATCTTCAAATTTCCAAGTGTCAATTCTCACCTGGGGAGCACTGAAAAAACAGTGATGCCTTGTTCCTACAGTGATGCCTTGTTCCTACTGCCGTCCAGTCTGTTCAGAATCTCTGAGAGTGGCCCCAGCACCCGTCAGGTTTAAAATTCAAGACATTCTTACTGCAGTCATTCTTAAAGACTCAGTGGGGAGCAGAGACTGGGTCATGAATCATCTTTGTGGGCCCAGTGGTGACTAGCAGCTTGCACAGAATGGATGCTTTGTGAAGTGAATTGGAAGTTTATATCTTCATTTTTTAAGTCTAAAATATGTAATTTTAAGAAATAGTCTGCTAAATGATATTTTATTTTTTGTTCTACTTTTCTATGAAGGGTCGAGATGGACGAAAAAATGTGGTTCCTTCTGTTTTGTCTGTAACTGGAGATCTAGACCGAGGCATGCTGGCTTACCTGTATGATTCTTTCCAGCTAACGGAGAACTCCTTCACGAGAAAGAAAAATCTTCATAGAAAGGTGCTTTCAATATTCCAAAGTTAGACTTGGGTGGCTAAAAATATGCCCGCCCCCCCCCTTAATGTTAATATACTTGATTTCTAACAAAACCCTGAATAATAAATTTCTTTTAGTATAAATAATATAAGTATTTTCCAGTTTCTTTAGAATCTGGGCACAGTAATAATAAGCTGGTACCCACAGAATTAAACTAAGCATCCTATTAGGGAACACAAAGACATTTCTGTTTGCTCACAGTCAGCTGGAGAGTTCCTGCTGCTGCTTACCCCCTGAGCCTTTCCATTAGTGACCTCCATTTGTATCAGAAAGCTGACTGTTGTTACATGGGAGGAAGTCGCAAGCATGACTTGTGCTGTTGACCTCTCTGCTGCTGGTCTGACCCATGTGGCTCATCACAGTACCTCAGAACTAGATGAGGGCCTGGGTCACGGGAAGGGCTTATTTTAGAACATGCAGTTAGAGCATTTTTATGTCCTCAAAATCAAGAGAAGGAGAGGTTGGTGCTGTATGAGGGAAAAGAAATGGCTATAGAGCAAGATTTTGGAAGAAACAGGAGTTATCGGGACACAATCACAAACACAAGTGAAGGGATTTGTCTTGAAATGGAATTATTTCAAATAGCAGGGAGGAAAGAAGTGATGGTATAAACAAATAGGCTACCAGGTCTGGCTAGCCTTTGAAGGAAATTTTACTTATCGCCTGTATTTTCTCAGGGAATTAGGAGGCATGATTATTAGCTTAAAATGTGGAGAAGTAGGTGTGTTAGTGGCAAGTTTAAAATAGTCAAGTCCCACTGAATGTGAAAGCTGCCTCAAGTCAGAAGTTTTAACATGTTAAGTGCTCAGCTGGGAATGTAAGCCAGGGTTGGCAGCACTGCTCTGCAGAGGTGATTTATTCTATGTGATGCACATTTAACCTAACGTGGCCATAGAGAACATCCAATTACAGATTTGTTCTGGGACTCAGGATTTATAGGGTAGGCATCTTTTCTGTCTCTTTTACCCACATCTACACCATCAGCAAAACCTACCTGTTTCTACCTTCAAAATATATCTTGAATTTGTCCATTTCTTACCATGTCCACCTAAGCCGCCATCATTCCTTCCCTCCCCAACAGAGTGACCTTTTAAAAGGTACCTGTTGCTTTGCTTCTCTGCTCAAAACTCCAGGAAGCTCCTCATCTCACTCAGAAGAAAAGCCAAAGCCCCTAAAATGTGTTCAAAACCTTTTCCTTTTTGCCCTCTCCTACTGTGCTTCCCCCGCCGTGGCCTGCTCTCGTGACTGGGCTTCCTTGCTCTTTTCAGAACATGCCAGTCGTGCTCCCAGCCTTGTCTTTTGTTCTCCCCTTTGCCTGGAATACTCTTCCTGCAGCATCTGTGTGTCTTGTTGCCCAACCTCCTTTCAAGTATTTGCTCAGATGCTCAGAGACCTTCTCTTTCCATTTTTATTTAAAAATTGCAAAAGGCCTCCTCAGCCTGCCCTGGCCAGCTCTGTCTCCGGCATATCTTCCTTTTTTTTTTTAAGCACTTAATCATCTTCAAATATATTACTTATTTTGCTTATTATCAGTCTTCCCTCACCATGAAGGATGAGAGTTTTTGTCCCTAGCACATTGAACTATATCTGGCACCAGGTAGCCATTTAAGTGCTGAGTAAGAAGAGGGGGCGACTCTGGTAAAACAAGGTTCAAATACTAACCCCATGGCCCAGGCTAGAGGCCGCGATGCTGGGAAGGGGCCCTTGGAGTCAGGGAAAATGGAGTTCTCAGGAAATGGGAGAGTATCAGGTGAGCTTACTTCTGCAGAACATGTAAGTGGGGAAATCTAGGAGCAGCTGGTTATAGACAGCAGAAAACACTTCATTACACGATTTCTTGTGACCGCAAACCAGCTTCCATTTTCACACAAAATTTTCATTGTTAAATATTTCATTGTATTTGTGTTATATTTACACTAGATGTGTTGTCCTCTCTTTAAATTGCATTAGGTACTTAAACTTCATCCTTGCTTGGCTCCTATTAAAGTTGCTCTGGATATGGGAAGAGGCCCAGCAATGGAGCTGAGACAGGTAGGTCAAATGAGTTTTAGAGTCAGAATTTCAATGATAACCATTTTTCTAAGTAAATGGGTAACTTCCCATTTAAAATTTTATCTTGATTCATTTGCTTCTCCCCCCCCCCCAGATTTATTTATTTATTTATTTATACAAGCACTGGGTACAGTCAGAAGCGCGGGAGGGTGAGAGAATTCACCAGAGCCAGAGCGGGGAGCAGAGCAGGCAGAAGGACCGAAGTACACTGCTGAGGGGAGCAGCGGGCGGCAGGAGAGGTCTGCGCGCCATGTGGGACCCTCCTCCGGTGGCCGGGGAGCAGCCGGGGATTGAACCGGCGCTGCAGAGGCTGCGGGCAGCTTCGCAACCCAGCGCTCAACCGCTGCGCCACTGGGGAGGCCCTCATTTGCTTTTTTTATATTTAAATAACAAACTGGATACTGTGATTAATTATAGTTAATTTAGAGTATTTTAAAAGACACTGAATGCAACTCAGGGGATTTGCTGTTGCTGTCATGCTCAGCCATAGGTGTACTTTCAAAATAAGGACACACAGTTTTGAAATCAAAATATTTGTATAAATATCTAGTGAATTATATCTTGCTCCCTTCCCTTTTTTTTTTTTTTTTTTTTAAGATTATTTATTTATACAAGAACCTGGGTACAGGCCAGATGTGTGGGAGGGTGAGAGGATTCACCAGAGACAGAGCTGGGAACAGAACAGGCAGACTGACTGAAATACACTGCTGAGGGGAGCAGCAGGGAGACAGGAGAGGTCTGCCACACTGTGTGGGTTGAACCAGTGCTGCAGAGGCTGTGGACAGCTTCACAGCACTGCAGTCAACCACCTGCGCCACCAGGGAGGTCCTATTGAACGGGTTGCCTGGCTGTGGGTCCTCACCTGCGCGCTTACAAGGGACTTATGAATACTCCACTACAGGCACACACAAAAGGTTAATAAAAGGTTTATTTACAAGGGAAAAGAAAATAAGGAAAATGTACAACTCAGGGAGAAAATAGGAAAATAAAGTCTTTAATGCGTCCTACCTGATCCGCCGACCTGGAAACCCAAAGTCACTCTCAGAGCTGGCCAGACCGCTGCGAGCTGGCGGAGAGCCAAAAATGGGGGATCCCCAAAGCCCACGTGTCTGCCTTTTATATCCACCTGGCTGCTTAACCCCACCCTCAGGTCCCAGCCACCTTCCCTTTGGTGGGGATGGGATTTGGAGTTCCAGGGTCTTTGGCTTTGGCCTGGGGTGGGGGTGGAGTCCAAAAAGCCTGTATGGAATTAGCTTTAGGACATCCTTTTCCCCCTAACACCTTCCCTTCTTAACATAATGTTTTTGGTATAAGCACAGATTCTAGAGCTATAATTTTATTTTGATTTTTTCCCTCTGATCTCTCTAGTCTGAGTACCCTTGAGAAAAGCCAGGAGGGTGGGTCAGTTTCTTTTCAGGGACCTCTCCAGCAGTCATTATTTCTGCCTGACTCACACCTGAGTGACAACACTAAAAACATTGCTTCTCCCCCACCACCCCCACCCCCCCCCCCCCCCCAGCTTTCTGCCGGTGGAGAAGTCTGTGATGGTACAGATAGTGAGTTTAGGGAAAGGGAGGATAATGGCTTAATTTGTACTTTGCCCTGTTGTGGTAGGCCCACAGCACCCTTGTAAGTAGCACTTCCTAGGTTTTTTGTTTGCATGACAAAGAACCACACTCCCTAGTTTTTGTCATTATGATTGCAGGCCTTATTTTCTTTTGTTTTTGTTAGTTTACCAAGAATATAATATTTTATGCCAGTGGGTGTTTTAAATTTACCAAAAAGTTTATTTAGTATGGTATATATTCTGTTTTTAACTTTTTTCCCTCAGCAGTGTGGCAGCTCCTTATGCCTAGAGGTGTCTGGGCCATGCAAGAGCGTTTGTTGGTTGTGTGCAGAGGTGCAGGATTGCTGGATAAAGTGAATATGTATCTTTAGTTTCTCCATCTCACCTAGATTGCCGCTGGACTGGCTATACCTACTTGCACTCTCACCCATGGGGTGAGGGTTCTTATTCCCTCAGGTCTTCCCCATCATACAATTATGCTTAGAGCTGCTTCTCTCCTTTTCTAACTTCCAGTGAAAAGAGCAAATTTTTTTGCTGGCAGTGTTAGGGGGAAAGGATAAATCCTTTTAAGCGCGCAGGTGAGGACCCACAGTCAGGCACCCCGTTTTGTATCGGGGTTACTCTACAACAGCAGCAGCTAACTTTGTTAAAATCTATGTATTTATTTCCCTATTATTTTCTTTTTTTTTTTTTTTTTTTTTATAACATTTGCTAGCATTGAACTATTTTTTTTTTTAAAGATTTATTTATTTATTTGTACAAGCACTGGGTACAGTCAGAAGCACGGAAGGGTGAGAGAATTCACCAGAGCCAAAGGGAAGAGCAGAACAGGCAGACTGACACTGCTGAGGGGAGCAGCGGGCGGCAGGAGAGGTCTGCGCGCCATGTGGGACCCTCACCCGGCGGCCAGGGATCAAACCAGCGCTGCAGAGGCTGCGGGCAGCTTCGCAACCCAGTGCTCAACCGCTGCGCCACCGGGGAGGCCCAATTTCCCTATTATTTTCTTAGATTTATTAATAACTACATTTTCATCCTCCAAATAGCAAATGAACACCCATTTACTTTGCTATGGTCTTTCCCTTGGAACAAGTTAGAAATGCAATTCTTGGTTCCCACTGCAGACCTGATGTTTCAGAAGCTGGGAGAGAGGCTGAGCGGTCTGTTTTGACGAGCCCTCCCGCTTATGCTAAAGCCACTCAAGTTTGCGAGGGGTGCTGCTTGCTCAGGCTCCCTCCCTGCTCAGGACATTTGGTAATGTCTGGAGACATCTTGGTTGTCACAGCAGGGTAGGGCTCTACCGGCATCTAGTGGAGGCCGAGGATGAGGCACAACATCTATGTCAGCAGTGCCAGATGGGGGATCCTGCTCTAGAACTCAAGTTCTAGATGTTTAAGGGCCTTTTAAATTTTGCTTCATTTTACCTCACCATTGCTTATTAAGACAAAAGTTAAGTTTACTGTGTCACTCATTATTCCTTTTTCATTTCCTGTCTGGCTTTTGTCTACAGCATCTACTCCAAGTAATCAGTCATTATCTTCTCCAAATATTTTCTTTAGCTGGCCTTCAGAATGGCACTCTCCTGGTTTTCCTCATACTTTCCTGGCTGTGTCTCCCTAGTTTCCATTATTTCCTTCTCTTCCTGATAGTTCTCAACTCTCTTGAGTTTAGAGTTGACATAGCCCTTTGGACAACTTTTCCTCAGATGGAATCTGTTTTGGTTTTATTTGAGTTTCACATGATGATGATGATGGTACTAATTTTTGTACTTAATATAAAAATTTCAGAGAAGATTTGCATTTTATATTCAGCTTTGCAATGCTTAATTTCTTCATTTTCAGAGGAAGTACAACTTTAAAAGTATACAACAAATTATAAACAATATTGTCACAATTAAAGAAACTTGTGCATATATTAAAGTTGAAAAATGTGATTTGTTTTACAAATAGAGGATAACCACTTAGCTACTTCATCTGTTTCATACTTGAAGTTTTGATGTTTTCCCCAGGTTTGTCAAGGATTATTTAATGAATTGCTAGAAAGTGGAATTTCTGTGTGGCCTGGTTATTTGGAAACCATGCAGTCCTCAATGGAACAGCTTTATTCAAAGTAAGAATTGTCTTCGTTGTCACTCAAAAATGTGTTTATTCAGATAAACATTTGTGTCTTTCAGTAATAAAGCTTCTAAATACATCTATATAAACACAATGTAAATATACGTAAATTTATTCCTAAATTTCCCTTTCAGAGAACCATGAGCCCTTAGTTAATTGCATATTTGAGCATATATTATATGCAACTTCAAGACTTAATGTTGAAAAATCTGTGTATCTGTATTTATTGATTAATCAGGGATGGAATTACGCATGTTGAAGTGCCTTTCCCATCATGGTGTGGTTTGCTCTGCTCTGAGATTGAGTGGGCATCGAGAGAGCAGGGAAATAGCCTTCGCTGTAACCAGCACCTCTGTTTACCCATCTGTCAAGGCTGAAACCTGGGTGTCGTCCTGACTCCCCCCTCTTCCTCACTTTCCACATCCAGCCCATCACTAAATGCCAGCTTACCTCCTATATATGTCTCGCCTCCGTGTCTCCACCCTCACTGCCACTGCCCAGTCAAGGTCACTATCTCTTGGCTCAGTGGTTGAAATGATCTCCTGATTGATATCCCTGTCTCTGGTCTTACCTTCTGCTGTTTCATTAACTTCTGTTTTTAAATAAAGTGATCTGCTCTTCTCTCCTTTGGATTTATTTTGTTGTTGTTTTTTTTTAACTTTTTGTGTTGAATCACTTTGTGTACAGTCTCTTGGGTCAGAAGTTGTGAAGGGGTGTTTTTAAAACACCCCTTTCAGATCATATCAGAAAAATTAGATTTCTATAGACAGAGCAATAAATGACTGTCATTTATAGAGTGAAGGGGTGGTACTTGAACTTTTCAGTTCCTTCAGATTTTAAAATATTATTTGACTCGTGGATATTATCAAGTTAGAGTTGTTCTTTTTATGGTGAAGTCTGTATTGTCCTAGGATGTTCTTATCCAAACAAAGATTTATTAATCATCTACTATGTTCTGTACCCTTTGACACAGCCATAAAGAAGACAGAAAAGTTTTCTGTTCTTACGAAGCTTATAACCTAGTGGGACAAAATAAACACTGAATAAGTAGATAGATAGATAAATAAGATAATTTCTGATAGAGTCCTACAATGTTGAAAGAAACAGTAGTGACTGGGCCACAGAAAGGCCAGTGTGGATATATTTAATTACTGCTGAACTAGAAACTATAACTTACTGCACTGTTACAAATTAAGCATGATTTTGGTTTAACTTGTTGTACCCTCGATCTTTATTTTAGTAGTAACATTTTAGTCTAAAATATTTTTTTTAGATTGCATCTAAGTATCAAAAGACTGAGCTTATTCTGAGATTGATCCAAAATGTCACCCCAGATGATATGTTAAAATACCAGGCCTTATTTCTCAGATTTCATTTTCTGCTTTGACCTTTCAGTCAGAAACTTTCTGGAAATTTTGCTTTGAATAAGATTCAGAAACTTGAACTTGGTTCAGTTCTCAAGCCCTGCCTTTGAGTTTTGTGACTTTAGAAGCATGAACTCTAAAGTAATTAAAACAGGTAATGTTATGAACTTACAGTTTACATCTGTGCTCATATATTTTACTTTTTTTTTTTAGATACGATGAAATGAGTATCCTCTTCACTATTTTGATCACTGAAGCTACTTTAGAAAATGGATTAATAAATCTGAGAAGTAGAGATACCACCATGAAGGAAATGATGCATATCTCCAAAGTGAAAGACTTTCTAGCCAAGTACATATCATCAGCCAAGAATGTATAGATTCTAATATTTGTATAATAAATATTCTCCTTTTCTAATGTTATCTTAGATTTTCTTTTAGCTGCTTGACACGAGGCAGGCATTTCTGATGTTGTTCTTTTTAATACAGATTTTATTATATTTTTAAATATATTCCATTATACCAGGTATATGTTCAGCTACAAGAAACAAAAATCCTGCTGTTTTGGATTAAGTAAATGGCGGTTTGTTTAACAAGAGATTCAGGGAGTAGATTGTCCAGACCTGGCGTAACTGTTTCTGTGAGGGACCTGGGATAGCCTTTTCTGTTCCATCATCTTTGCTATATTGACTTTTCTTTCCATAATTGTTGCTTCTTCATGGTTACCAAGTGGCTGCTGTGTTTCTAGCTGCCTCCTCCACATTCTAGTTAGGAGAAACGTCAAAGAGATGAGCTCGCCGGCCAAGAGTCTTCCTTTCTCAGTTAGGAAAGTAAAAGCTTTCCCAGACATCTCAATCAAAATTATTGTCTACATTTTATTGGTCAGAGCTAGGTCCCTGGTCATTCCTAGGCCAGTCACTGTCTAAGGAAAGGAGAATATGATGATTAATTTGGGGAAAAAACCACGATTTTTCCCTTGGAACTACAATAGTGCCTTATTCTCTCTGAAATGGGTTTTGTTACCAGGAAAGAAGAGGTCCTTATGGAGCTTGCCACAGCCACAATGTCAACTATCAACGATGAACCCAAAACTAAACTTTAAAAATTAAAATCTTCATTGATTTTTTTTTTTGAAAAGCAAGCTAAAATAGATGCTACATGTCATCATCTATTACAGTACACTTCATAGCTGATCCTCATAGATATGTTTACCAGAAATCTTTGAATTTTTTTTTTTTAAGATTTATTTATTAATGCATGCAAGAACTGGGCTCCAGGCCAGAGGGGTGGGAGGTGAGAGGATTCACCAGCGACAGAGTGGGGAGCAGAACAGGCAGATCAACCGAAGTACACTGCTGAGGGGAGCAGCGGGTGAGTCAGGAGAGGTCTGCTGTGCCATGTGGGTAGCTCCCTGGTTGGGTATCGAACTCATACTGCAGTGGCTGCGGAGAGCTTCGTAGGCTTGAGTCTTAACCCCTTGCGCCACCAGGGAGGCCCAAAATCTTTGAACTTTTATGTGCTGCTTACAGATGTGTTAACACTATCAATTACCAATCTGACAATAATTATAGCTGATTATTGTGGAACATCTTGAAAAGTTAACTAGTCATTAACTTACCCCTGGCACAGACATGCGGCCCCACCAACCACATTTGGATTGACTTGATCAGAGAAGAGGAAAGAAGAGCTTTAGTCTACGGGAGATTCTGATGTGTAAATTTTTATTTTTGGTTAGTACATTTTTATTTTTTGGTTAGTACATTTCTGTTTCTCTATCCCCCTCCAGTTAGATTATTGACCTCTAAGAACAAGGGTGACCTGGACATCTAGACCATGGAGGAACTTAGATTTGCAAACCTTGGACTAAGTCTTTTTTTCAACAAATGAAAAGATTTCACACACACACACCCCACCATCCCTGATGTTTCCTTGTCCTTTCCCTCCCCCTGCCTCTCAACTTCAGCCCTCAACTTGCATGCAAGCACTGGGCTCCAGGCCAGAGGCACCGGAGGGTGAGAGAATTCACCAGAGACAGAGCAGGGAGCAGAACAGGCAGAAGGACTGCAGTCCATTGCTGTGGGGAGCAGTGGGCGTGACAGGAGAGGTCTGCCTTGCTATATGGGAATCTTCCTGGCCGGCCAGGAATCGAACTGGCGCTGCAGAGGCTGCGGACAGCTTCACAGTGCCGTGCTCAACCTGCTGCGCCACCGGGGAGGCCCCTCTTTTTTTTTTTTTTTAAGATTTTATTTATGCATACAAGAACTGGGGTATAGGCCAGAGGTGAAGGGGTGAGAGGATCCACCAGAGACAGAGTGGAGAGCAGAAAAGGCGGATTTGGGCCTCCCCGGTGGCGCAGCGGTTGAGCGCTGGGTTGCGAGGCTGCCCGTGGCTCTGCGGCACCGGTTCGATCCCCGGCTGCTCCCCGGCCACCAGAGGAGGGTCCCACATGGCGCGCAGACCTCTCCTGCCGCCCGCTGCTCCCCTCAGCAGTGTACTTCTGTCCTTCTGCCTGCTCTGCTCCCTGCTCTGGCTCTGCTGAATTCTTTCAGCCTCCCGCGCTTCTGACTGTACCCAGTGCTTGTATAAATAAAAACAAACAAACAAATAAATAAATAAAACTTGCGTCTATAAAAAAAATAAAAATAAAAGGCGGATTTACTGAAATACACTGCTAAGGGGAGCAGCAGGCGAGACAGGAGAGGTCAGCTCCCTGGCCGAGGATCGAACTCACGCTGCAGTGGCTGGCAATAGCCTGATGGTGCCGAGACCTCAACACCTGCACCACCACAGAGGCCCTTAGATAAGTTATTTTTATTGAGGGTTGTCTAGATCAACATGTCCACCTAGGGTTGCATACACGTCAGAATCTCCCGTGGACTAAAGCTCTTCTTTCCTCTTCTCTGATCAAGTCAATCCAATGCTGTTGGTGGGGCCGCATGTCTGTGCCAGGGGTAAGAGAGGGAAACCACAGGAATCAGAGCGGAGCGAGGAGGCTACTAGCTGTGAGGGGGGCACATGAAGCACATGAAGCAGCTACCAGGGCCTGCAACCTGCCTGCGTCCAGTACATGGCAGTTCCTTCCCTGGCCTTATCACAGTGGTTTTAAAGAGACTGCTGAGAAATGACGTGCCAGTTAGCTGCGCTCTGCCTCACGACCTCTGGGCCTCGCCTCTGATTCCAGCTGCATCTGAGGCTTCACTCACTTCGTGCTGACCATTGTAGCTTCAACTATACCACAAGAAACGCTCATTTCCCGCCCTGGGACTTTCCACTGCCCTGGGTGAGGTGTAGTAGAACATGCTTGGGTGTCCACATGCGCAGCCTGGATGTGGAAGGAGGCCTCACCTTCTGGGGCAACGCTTGGCCAACGGGATAGATGACTACAAGGATTCTTGCCAGTGGTAAGGGGGTGGTGAGCACCCCTCGCCAGAGCTTCACCATCATTAGGACTTTCCCCTGCCGTGGGAAGGTCACGCCATGGTTCTAGCACTTGAAAGGTATGGGCCGTGTAATTACATGGAGTGTGCGGTTGGTTGGCTTCTACTGACTCTTTTAGAAGCTTTGCAAGGAGAAAATGAGAGGCTATTAATTCAGGGCTTGCTGCTAAACCCAGAGGGCCTCCGTGACAGCATGTGAAGCCACCCTGGTCTCCCACGGCAAAGAGCAGGCTGGGCACAATACCAAGTCCAGAATTTGATTAACATTTGCTCCACGAAGGAGCAGATCCAGCAGGCCGGGGCCGGGGCCCGCCCGTGCGTGGGGCAACTGCGGCATGGATGCTTGGCCCTCCCGATACGTGCGTTCAGGACCAGGGATTCGGCCAGCTGGCGTCCGAGCTTGATGTGAGAGGGCAGAACAGATGTCTCTCGAGCAGGTGGCACAGAGCCCGGCGTCACCTGTGCCCGCTGGCCTAGTGCCCCCCGCTCACTCCTGCCACGGCAGCTGCTGGAGGAGGGGAGGAGAGACCCGCCTCACACTCGGTTGACCTAACAGGTGCGGGCGAATCAGAACCAGGCCGTGGCCGGACTCGGCCCCATTCAGGCCGCGGGGCCCCCAGCTTTGAGTGGAGGGAGAGGTGGCCTGAGGGGAGAACCAGGGCAGACCCTGGGAAGTAGAGAATGGCTCGGCCAGTCGTGAAGCTGGAGCCCGGCAGTCGCGGGGCCAGAAGCTGAGCGAGAAGGAAGCCTGAGGCAGAGTGGGGCCCCAGGAGCCCCGAGTCCCTTGTTCTCAGCCACCGAGCGCATCCCCAGGAGAAGCGGCCGCAAGGACTTCTCAGCGACTTGGCCACACCCGTGTGTGGACCCACAGAAAGAGTGGCCCACGGAGGGGGGAGAAGTATTTGGAATTCACCAGAGTGGGGGGATCTCTTGATGCCACCAGGCCAGGCGACAATTGTCAGCCACCAAAGGCGGCCACCGTGGCCTGACAAGAGCAGGGCAGCAGGGGCTCAGGCCCCTGAAGGCGCAAGATCTGGGTACCCCTGTAGGGTAAGTTAATGATACCAGGCTTTTCTGCCCTCCCGCCATTAGGATAGAGGACGGAACCCTGCGGTCCTGATGCAGGCCTGACGGCGGCACCTGGCCTGGGGTGTGGCCTGTGCAGATGGGATTCCCCTGGGCTGAGACTGGGCCTAAAAGGGCGGCCCCACGGCGATGCCAGGAAGAGCAGAGAGCAGGAGAACCACGAGAACCACGAGAGGGGCAGAGAACAAGGCCACGGAGAAGGCCGGAGAGCCCAGAGTGAAGACGTGCTGGGGGCTGGGCCCGCCGTGTGCCTGGTAAGCCCCCGAGGGCTCCAGGACTCTCTCCTCCCTCACCCCGTCTGCCCGGGTCATAGAGAGCCTGCGCTCCATCCCTTCCTGCCGGTACAGCCCCCTTCAGGTAAGCCATCTAGGCCAGCTGGAGTTCTGGGGGGAAGGCAACCTTGGATGGGGAGGGGGAGAAGATTGGGGCTCTCAGTGGGAACCCCAGGGCCAGCAGGGACGCAGCCTTGTCCATGTGCCCGCCCTGGTAAGTTTTTCAGAGCCTGGGACTGCAGCCCCCACCATGCACAGTGGCAGCCTCACCCAAGGGAGGGCCCGAGCAGATCTGAGAGGTGCTGGAGGGTGGGTGCCCTAGTCTCTTGGTCTCCCCCAAATTCCCGCCACAACCATGGAAACAATTCTGCGTGGGCTTTGGGCCACCTCACAGTGAAGGTGCCAGGCCT
The DNA here is from genome assembly GCF_014898055.3 of Talpa occidentalis. NCBI lineage: Eukaryota > Metazoa > Chordata > Mammalia > Eulipotyphla > Talpidae > Talpa > Talpa occidentalis. The sequence goes on along the minus strand of NW_023605083.1, from coordinate 125,333,254 downwards.
GGGGCATGCATCTTTGTCTTCTTTGAGCTCTGGCTCGGGGGCCTGTGGGTGGGGTCCTCTTAGGGTGGCTCCCAGCGAGTGGGTGGGACCCAAAGGGCAAATGCTTCTCCCTGCAAATTCTCCGGCATCCTGGACTTCTAGACCTCACAGCGTCTTATGTGGCCCGAATCCAGTCAAGGGGGTGGTCACTCAGCTTCGAGCTCCTTCCCTTCTTTTCCTTCCCTGTGCCGCTCTCTCTGGTCCTTCACTCCTGCCCCCAGGGTCACAGGCTGCGTTCTCCGCCTGCACCCCCCTGCAGCCAAGTTCGTGCTCAGGCTGAGGCCCACTCAGGTTAAGACATGCAAAAGCCAGGGGTGGCCACGGGGCAGGTGCATGACATTCAAGACTTACCATGCCTCAGAGTTGTCAGAAGCACCATCACATTTGCTCCCCTTTTTGTTTTCGTTTGTCTGGTCCTGCTCCAAGCCCCTCACTTCATTCATTCTCACAGCAGCTCCATGATGTGGGGCTCACTCTCTCCCCGCTCCTCTTCCCCAGCCAAACGAGGAAACTGAAGCCTCGAGAGGCGACATGGCTCATCTAGGGTCCCGTGGTTAGCGCGTGACCGAGCCTGGAATCAGTCTGTCAACTCTGGAGCCCCCACACTCTCAGCCCCCACACTCTCTGATTTCCCCCAAAGGAAAATATCAATGAAAGGGGGCGGTGGGTAGGCAATGCCCTCGAGTGCTGCTTTGTGGCAACAAGATCCTTGCATTCATCGTGCACACAGTGTCCCTTCCGCCCTGAAGAGGCTTCCCACGGTCAGAGCTTTTGTTGACCTTTGCTAGGATTTAGCTCCCAGTCCAGCCACTCACCGAGCTGCGGTTGACCTTGTAAAATTACCTCACCTGAGTCTGTTTCCTCACCTGTAAAAGCAAATTAATCATATCGGCCATATAGGATGTTGCTGCAGAAAGAGTGTCTAATAGCGATGACTAGACACCACGATAGCGCTGATTTTTCTAGGCAGAGGCTCATTGCTAGAACCATTAAGACTGGGGTTTAGACACCAGCGAAAGAAGAGAGCAGAAAAAATGGGTCAAGTTGTTTGTCTGCAGCCCTAAAACTACTGTGCTTGGCGTATAACTCCTAGGAAGAAAGATTCAAATCAGAGCTTTGTCTCTGGTAGTGACAAATGGTGGCTCCCCCAAAAGTCAAGTCCATGTCCCCTAATTCCTGGAACCTGAGACTGTTCCCTCATTTGGAAAACGGGTCTTTGCAGATGTGATTAAGGGTCTTGATGAGAGCATCCTGGATAATCCAGGTGGTTCTTAAATCCAAAAATCGTGATCCTTCCAAGAGACGGTCACGGAAGACAGCCGTGGACCAGGCCGGGGAGGAGAAGGCCGTGCACAGTGGAGGTTGCCAAAACACGGCCACAAGTCAAGGAACAGCAGGAGCCACCAGGAATTGACAGAGGTAAGAAGGATTCTCCTCCTAGAGCTTCAACAAGAGTGTGTGTGGCCCTGCTCACTCCTTGAACTTGGATTTCTGGCCTTCAGCATGATGAGGAAATCCATTTCTGTTGTTCTAAGCCACCAGTTTGTGGTAACTTGTTGACAACACTCCTAGAAAATGAATATATTCTCCTGTCTTCCCAAATCGACTCCAGGCTGTTCCTGCCACAGAACGCTGAGGGGAAAGGCAGGACGGGACGCCACATGACTAGCTAAACCCTGAGCCTGAGAAAGGCCGTGAAAATCAACACAGGTGTGCTCCAGGCCTATCAAAGCCGAGAGCAAAGTGAAATGGCAGCAGAGAATATATGTGGTGTGTGGTGGGCCCTGCCTTGCTCTCTCCGAGGTGACTGTGGGCACTTCAGCTACACCTCAAGGTCATCAATTTATGCTTTACCCATGGTTTTACTTTGTGCTTTTTGCTTATGCAGCTTCAGTGGGTGTGGGGACACGGGACCCAAAACATGATCATTCTAAAGCTCCCAGGAGGCAGTGTGAAGAGAACCACCTGGGAACAATCATTCTTTATATATTATTTTAAACATTTATTTATTTATGCATACAAGAGCTGGGGTATAGGCCAGAGATGCAGGGGTAGGGGAGTGAGAGGATCCACCAGAGACAGAGTGGGGAACAGAACAGGCAGATTACTGAAACACACTGCTGAGGGGAGCAGTGGGTGAGACAGGAGAGGTCTGCTGCACCATGTGGGTTGCTCCCTGGCTGGGAGGGGATCGAACTTGTGCTGCAGAGGCTGCGGATTGCTTCACAGTGCGGTGCTTAACCCCTTGCACCACCAGGAGGCCCAATCATTCTTTGTAAACGCGACTGCAGGGAGGATGGCCCAGGCCTGAAGGTAGCAATAGTTTTATAACGCTGTTACCTGGCAGCATCCCACCTCACAAACCTCTCGTGCGATGACGGGATTGAATATACCTGAGTGGCCAGGAAGCGTGCTGGGACCTGACGGACCCTGATTCACCTTAAGTAAACAGGTAAGACATGTTTTAAGTGTCAGTCAAGTTTGCTTTTTCTCCGCGTCAGCCGGCTTGACAAAAGCATCTTACCCTGAGTTGCAGTTTGTATCTTGAAATTTTATATGGTGAGTTCAGAATAGACACAGGCCGTTTTACAATCATTAGAGGCTTCTGGAATATAAATGAGGAAATAATTAGATAAACTTAGGATATATGTCCCCAGAGGCTCTAAGAAGAAATTCTTTCTACAAACTGGGACAGCACCAAGTATTAACGGGCTTTTCCTGGACTGTATGAAATAGGGAGTGTTTTATGTGGACAGTGAAGGGTAAGTGATTACCAGGCTTTTCTGCCCTCCTGCCATTAGCATTAATGATGACTCCCTGGGGTCCTACACGCATGCCTGATGGCGGGCACCTGGAGTAGGGTGTGGGCATGCATAGGTGGGTGCACCTGGGCCAAGAGACTGGGCTTATAAGGGCGGCGTCATCGGGACGTCAGCAGAGCGAGAACGAGAAGAGAGAATGAGAGCAGAACCAGCAGAGAAGCAGAGGCCACATGAGAACGCCAGAGAGCCCAGGAAGAGTGAAGACTCACAGGGGGCCGGGTGGCCTGCCAGCCCCCCGGCACCCCTGCCTGCTGTGTACCTGATAAAAGCTCAATAAAAGCCTGAAAAAGCCACCAAGGGCGGCGCAGTGGTTGAGCGCTGGGTTGCGAAGCTGCCCGCGGCCTCTGGCGCAGGTTCGATCCCCGGCTGCTCCCCGGGCCACAGGAGGAGGGTCCCACATGGCGCGCAGACCTCTCCTGCCGCCCGCTGCTCCCCTCAGCAGTGTACTTCGGTCCTTCTGCCTGCTCTGCTCCCCGCTCTGGCTCTGGTGAATTCTCTCACCCTCCCGCGCTTCTGACTGTACCCAGTGCTTGTATAAATAAATAAATCTTTAAAAACAAAAGCCACCACAGGCTCCAGGCCTCTCCTTTACTTGTCTGCCCGGATCACAGAGATCCTGCCCTGTGCTCTTCCTGGTGCTACAACAGCCTCTGCTGTATCCTGCCCCCCTTCCCAGCAGCCCATCTCCTCATGAGCTCTGGCAGGAGCTGTGGAGTGGGGTGTCATTGGCTTCCTGGGGTGCACATGCGGCTCCCATCCTTGGACTCCCAAAGCCCTCCACTGTGGTGGCCTCACAGGGACCGCCGTGCCCTGCTGACAGCCGATTTTATTTCTTACATCGTTGTTCACTTTTGTGCATCATGGTAGTCCCCCAGTTCTCCCACCACCACAGCCCTGGGGACCTCCCCTGTTTGGACCCCTGGCCCTGCCCCTCCCCTGCTGTTTGCCTCAGGTCTGTGGGCTGCCTGCTTTGACTCACCGCGCTCTCTGGGTGCCGCCTCCTGGAACACGGGCGAGGAGTAATGGATCTCCTGGGAGTGTCTAGTCTCTGGGCAAAAGACACAGACTCTGAGTCTCTGATCACGGGAGGGTGTGGCTTCACCCACCGCCCTACTATGGCAGAGATGCAGAGGCCACATGAGAACACCAGAGAGCCCAGGAAGAGTGAAGACTCACTGGGGGCTGGGCGGCCTGCCAGCCCCTGGCACCCCTGCCTGCTGTGCACCTGATAAAAGCTCAATAAAAGCCTGAAAAAGCCACCGAGGCTTTTATTAATATAACACCACCTGTCTTGGGCTGTGGAAACACACTGCCTTGGTTCCCAGTCTGGCACAAGTCGTTCATCTACGACAAAGCAACGACGTGAGTTGGGGTGTGGTGTCTGCTTTCGGGCGGCAGATGCCCAGCGCGCACCTGGCCCGTGGCCGGCCCTCTGCCGTGGTGGCTGGGACTGTTCTCACGGCCAGCCTTGTCCCTGGGTCTAGTTATCATAAAACAGGCCTGCTTTCGGGGGCGATCGAAAGGCTGTAAAGCACAGCACAGATCATTCCAAATGGATTAAAAAAAAATCTGCAAGATAGGTAGCCAAGTGAGAAATCAGGGTTAGGATGGCCTGTCTCTGAGGGGCTGCCTCCCCTCTGTGCAAGGATCTAAACAAATGATCGTCTCCCCTGGCAAGTGGGAGTGGGTGCAGGGTAGGAGGGAGATCGTCCTCTATGCCTGTCCTTTTTTTTTTTTTTAACCCACGTGTGTACAACCATAAAAAAAAAAGACAAAAACCTAAACCAACCAAAATACTCAAGTTCTGTTACCTGCTTGGCTTGGACAGATATTTGCATATATCCCAGCTTCCGCGGGTGTCTTTCCACAGTCCCGGGGTGCCTGTTCTCGCATAGTTTTTCCTGCGTACATTGGTGCAGAATCATTAAATGAAGCAATCCAGCCATATGGTGCTTATTTTATCGCCTTCCCAAGTTCTAAAAGAATCACCTGCTCCAAAGGCCGCAACTGAATTAAAGCAAAACCATGGGTGCAGCTAGGATTCTATGGCAACTGCTTCTCCCAGCCAGGAGCCTGTCCGGTTTATTTTCCCAGGTCTGTGAATAACATCCTTTGCCTGTCAGACTGCATTTCAAACGACCAGAGACTTATTGTCTTTCCTCGCCAAAAAGAACAGAAAAGTCTGATGTCTGGCAGGAGCTGTGAGCTCGTCAACCAGGTGACTCTGTTTAGCTTATCGGATGATTTATCAGATGACTCTGCTTTCTGCTCTGGCCGGCAATCAGGAACATGAATTCCGTATTTTGCAAGACTCTGGACTTTTTTGCAGGAAGGGGAGGTGGGTTTTAAAAGTGTCCACGATGTTTCTGCTTTGACATCTATTTTTAAATTTCAGGTCAACTGAGATCCTGATGTCTCTGAATGACAACTCTAGAGACGGAGGGCGAAGGAGGAACCCCACGTGCACCACCTGATTCTAGGCCCAGTTCCGAGAGCCCCTCTCTCCACGTAAGAAGGCTGACACCCAGACAGGGGAGCCCACCTAGCGCTCCTGGGCTTGGTGGCGGGTGCTATGCTGAGACTCCAAGCATCTTGTGTGCAGATCTCGATATTTCTCTGAACTTCTCGATATTTCTCTGAACATCTGTGCCAATTGCAAGGCCACTTTGAAGTCCTAACTACAGGTGGCTCTGAGATGGGAAGAGCCAAAAGCAGGGGCTTGATGCAGCACTAAGTTGGGGCCACCAGGAACGACACTGGCTGGTCTCCACCTGACTGAGCTTCCTCCTACCGCAGACTCAGTGACAGGGCAAAACTCTTGCCGGTGAAGAGCTGGCCAGCAGGGCCCGCTATGTCATTTGCAGAGTTCAGTGCACAGGGAAAATGTGGAGCCTTTGGCTGAGAAGTTACTACGTTTGCACACCCACAATCCAGCAGGTTATTCATAATAGCCAAATGGTGGAGCCACACAGGTTTGTTTGATAGATGGGTGGATTAGCAGTGTGTCTGGATCAATGTCTTTATACGTAATGGAATATTCTGAGGCGTTAAAAGGCAGAAAATGCTGACATAGGCTAGAACATGGATAGACCTTGCCAAAACTGTCCTAAGTGAAATAATATCTGCTATAAAAGGACAAGTGCTCTCTTATTCCACTTATCAGAAGTACCAAGAGTTGTAAAATTCATAGAGACAAAGTAGAATGGTGGTGCCAGGGCCTGGGAGGAGTGGGCAATGAGTGGGGAGTCCTGGTTTCACAGGGCTAGAGTTTTAGTCTTGCACGATAAAAAAGCACCGGGTGGGTGGATGATGGTGGAGGCGGCATGGCCACGTGAATGTACTTAATGCCGCTGAACAGTCATTGCAGTGGTAAATTTTATTATGTATATTTTATCACATTTTTAAAATAAATTTTTGAAAAATAGTATAAGAATTTCAAGACAGTGGCAGCTGAGCATTAAGCCTAGGGTGGCCTCTCGTTAGTGCAGCCCACTCAGGAGCAATCTAAACAAGAAAGGCTTTTACAAGAGAAAGGATCATCCCACCTGGAACTGTCCATTTTCTCTACCCTCCCCCTTCTGGATCCTTCCCACCTCTTTGCATTTTCTTCACATCCCATTTCTGATCCTTCTTTCCCTGCTTCCTCCCCCTCTCCCCAGCTGTCTGTATCCCAAACCCATGGGAAATCTAAAGAACTTACGTGCTTTGTCCTTTGGTAGGATCCAAAATGCCAGAATTAGGATTATTACTATTAGCACCAATAATAACCCTGGAAGAAGCAGCAGTAGGCAGAAAGGACAGCGCTCTTCATCTGCAAGAAGACGGCATTCACTGGTCACTGCACAGGTCTTTGCCAAGGATGTTGAACTGTTGAGTAGTCTGGAGTCACCATGTCTCTCAGATTAACCAATGTGCTGTGCACCCAGGACCCTATGCCACTGTGCACAGCTGCTCGCTGCTATCGAGTTAACTTGTTCCTCAGCTTCTCAAAGTCACAACCAACTACATCTTCCATCAGATGAGAAAAAGCAGCATAGTGTTTAACAAACTAGCTACACTGTTAGGCTCAGCAGCCTCAGAATGGCCTGTTCATTTACTGGGCAAAGCCCTTAGTTATGTTGGCATGATTGACGTCACCCAAACACCTACCATTTATTGAATGTTAACGTCATGCCAGACACTGTTAGGCACTTCATGTAAATTGCTTTACGAAAGAGTTGAGTAAGGCTCAGAGAGGTTAAGTCACTTTCCTAAAGTCACACAGTAAATGGAAGGGCTACAACTTATAGGCCGAAGTCTAACTCTGGGGCCTGACTCATTTGTTAGAATTTACTGAACACCAGAGTGTGGGCTCTGCTCTTTTGAGGATGAGACTGGATCAAGTTTTCAGTGTCCAAGAGTACATATTGCTTTTGCCTTTGCTACCCCGGAAAATGTCCCTTCATAAAGAAGTGGAAGGCCAGGCTGGGACTTAGCGTTCTCAGCATCCTTGGAGTTCCACATAGAACGAAGTGGCAAGGGGAGAGACACAATTCAGCAGTACAGTAATCTTCCCCTTCCTCAAAAAAATAGGAAGTAATCCTCCCTCAACGAACAGATTCAAGGGAAATTGTCAGTTGGAAGTGTGTGGGTCTGCTAGGCTCTGTCAGCTCACAAGCTAGTTCTTGGGAAATCCAGCTGTGTGTCATTATATAATTCATTAATAATACAGGGTTTTTTTGGGGGGGCCTTCCTGGTGGCGCAACGGGTTGAGCGCAGCACTGTGAAGCTGTCCACAGCCTCTGCAGTGCCGGTACGATTCCTGGCTGGCCAGGGAGATTCCCACATGGTGTGGCAGGCCTCTCCTGCCTCGCCCACCCGCTGGTCCCCTCAGCAGTGTTCTCGGTCTGTCTGCTTGTTCTGTTCCCTGCTCTGTCTCTGGTGAATCCTCTTACCCTCCCGTGCTTCTGGCCTGTACCCCAGCTCTTGTATAAATAAATAAATCTTTAAAAAAATACAGTATTTTTATAAAAGAAGGATAATTTTTGGTACCCATGAGTGATTAATGACTAATGTTGTGGTGTTCATGACTCAAGCCCTTCCTGGGTTTGGAACAAGATCATATCTTAACCTTTATCAAAACCCTGGAGGAACACAACACAATTATTTGCACTAGGCTCTCAATAGGTAGCTAATTTTTTAAGTTTATTTTATTTTATTTTTAAGATTTATTTATTTATGCAAGCACTGGGGTACAGGCCAGAGGAGTGGGAGGGTGAGAGAATTCACCAGAGACAGAGCAAGGAGCAGAACAGGCAAAAGGACCGAAGTACATTGCTGAGGGGAGCAGTGGGCGAGACAGGAGAGGTCTGCCTCGCTAAGTGGGAATCTCCTTGGCCAGCCAGGAATTGAACCGGCGCTACAGAGGCTGTGGACAGCTTCACAGCTCTGTGCTCAATCCTCTGCGCCACCAGGGATGTCCCTCAATAGGTAACTATTAATCTGATTTAAGTGAAGATCATAGTTTTATAATCTATCAAAACATGTCTACAGGACACTGTAGTTACTTTAACATTGCAAGAAATATGTGCATTTACGCAGAAGGCAGGAGGAGGGAAGATTTCCTAGAGATGTATGGGACAGAAGCTCAGGAACTGGAGACTAGGGGGCTTTTAGTCCACTAATTCAAGTTCTGAACTATCTAAGAGCAGATTTAATTCCTGCAGATCCGGAGGCACTTACTATTCAAATGGAGGAAACCCTCAGCCATGGTGCATCTTGCCATCTTTTCTCATACTGAATCTCAGGAATTTGAAGAGCAACTAGATACTTTCTCTGACAAGTAACTGCCCTACCTTCCTCACCCCGTTCCACACCCACCATGGACTGAGATTCTCACTCAGACTCAAAATCAGACAATGATAGCATCATACTGCCTAGTTTTACAATTCAGATTTCAGTAATTGAGCACTAGAGCTACAGCTAAGGTCGATCCAGACAGGAAATCCCAAGAAAGCTGGTGTTACACAGATTCCTCGATGGCCACGCCATTGCTCTTTCTGCAGTACCAGGCTGCCCAGTTCACAGGAGTGGGATGAGGGAAGATTTCCTATAGATCTGTGGGACAGAAGCTCAGGAACAGGAGACTAGGGGGCTTTTAGTCCACTAATTCAAGTTCTGATCACTAGAGCAAATTGTCGTTAGGTTATGGCCTCACATTGCTCCCCGCCCCCCTCCCTCCACTGACCCCAGCCCAGGGCCACATTTGTAGAGTTTCCCTCCTTCTTCACAGTTCTTTTACAGTCTCGGCTTCTATTCAGCTTGTGTTCAAAATTGTGTAAAGATAGTAGATTTCAACCTAGATCTTCTTAAGTCTTACATGGAAATTTGTATCTGAAGTCTCACGAGCCCTTCTCGAGGGAAGAATCTATCACTGTCATCAGATTGTTAAGATGGCGATAACCTAAAAATTTCCATGTCAACAATTTGGAAGATTGTGGAGATCTTGTCTAGATGCATGACAAGATGCGTGACAAAGAGAATCTGCCTGCAGCAGAGGCCTCTGATAGAAATTTCTGTAACAATGGAAATGTTCTGTGTCTGTGCTGTTTAATACAGCAGCTACCAGCCACCCCTGTGGCTGCAGAGTACTTGAAATATGACTAATGAGGCACTGAATTTTTTATTCCATCTAATTTTAGTACTTTGAATTTAAAATTAAAGAACCAGGGCCTCCCTGGTGGTGCAAGGGGTTGGGTGCTGCACTGTCAAGCGATCTGCAGCCTCTGCAGCACGAGTTCAATCCCTAGCTGGCCAGGGAGCAACCCACATGGCGATGCGAGCCTCTCCTGTCCCGCCCGCTGCTCCCCTTTGCAGTGTGTTTCAGTCAGTCTGCCTGTTCTGTTCCCCGCTCTGTCTCTGGTGGATCCTCTCACCCCCTGCATCTCTGGCCTGTGCCCCAGCTCTTGTAGGCATAAATAACTAAACCTTTAAAAAAATTAAATTAAATTAAAGAACCACACAGGCCAGTGGTTACTGTACCTGTGAGCATGGGCCAGGAGAATAACTCAAATTTTGGTCAGTGTGTCAGGACAACTGTGTTGAGAAGACTCCAGGTACAATGTACCTGTATTACCTGGAAAACCCCTCTTTCCTCTCCTATGAAGATTATCATCTTCATAGATGAGGCCATTAATGCTAGATGTGAGAGGCTTAGGGTGGGAAGGTAGGAAAGAAAAATATAAAAATGGTAAGCTGTGGCTGGGCAGGAAGAAGACTGACTGATGAGGAAGGGAAAGTTCTGGGGAAATTTGAAGATGCTGGTCACAGAAGCCAACACTGAATCTAAGACTTCTTATTCAAATTCAAAAGGAAAAGTTATTCTTTTTTGGGGGGGTGAGGGATGAGGATGAGGGAAGATGTCCTGTAGATGTGTGGGACAGAAGCTCAGGAACTGGAGACTAGGGGGCTTTTAGTCCACTAATTTAGGGCTTAAACCACCAAGTTCTGAACTACCTAAGAGCAGATTTAATTCCTGCAGACACGTAGGCACTTACTATTCAAATGGAGGAAACCCACAGCAATGGTGGAAATCTTTTTTAAAGATTTTTTTTTTATTTATACAAGAACTGGAGTACAGGCCAGATGTGTGGGAGGGTGAGAGGATTCACCAGAGACAGAGCAGGGAGCAGAACAGGCAGACTGACGAAATACACTGCTGAGAGGAGCAGTGGGCGAGACAGGAGAGGTCTGCCTCCCCATGTGGGTTGCTCTGAGGCGGGCGGGGATCAAACCAGAACTGCAGAGGCTGCGGACAGCTTCACAGTACTGCGCTCCACTGCCTGCACCACCAGGGAAGCCCAGGAAAAGTTATTCTTTGCCCATGTGCATCTAGACAAGATCTCCTCAATTTTCCAAATTGTTGATATGAGAATTTTTGGTCTAAGACCATCAGCCTATTTGTTGTCATTACCGTTATTTGAAAGAGAAAGTAAAATGGAGTTATGAAGAGTACAGGCGACATCCTCCCCAAGCTCCTGAGTGAGTTTCTGCAGGGGCGGAGAGAGCCCGCAGAGGAGGAGGGATGAATCACACACATCTCAGGGGCCCCAAGTAACAAGCGCTCTACTTACTGACAAAGGTGAAGTTGAACTCACTACTGTATTTCGAACAGTTGGAAACCGTAGCTTTGCATTTGTAGGGACCCAAATCATGGACTTCCGCAATGGTTAGGTTAACCACCATGGGGTCACCTGTTTTGTTCTGGGTATCCAGACAACACAGGTTCCGAAACAAACGATACGTGATTTGCAGTGAACTGTTCTGGATGGAACAAACCAGAGAGACGTTTTGACCCCTCGTGACTGCTTTTGTTTCTGAGTTCAAATACGGAGAAGAAAATTCTGGAAAGCAAACAACACAAGAAAAAGTCCTTGTTAATATCCCTGAGGATAACTCAATGGCCATCTGGTCATATTTTGTGGGTCGAATGGTGGAAATACCCTGTTCTTGGCTACTTTTCCTAAGAAGGCCATCTCCTGTCCCCTCAGCCAGGCTGACCATTGTGTGAGGAAGCCCCCCAAGGGCTCTCCCAGGGAGGGATGGAGGCCTGACCAGCCCCTTTTGTTGGCTATCTCTCCTGGCCTCTAAGACTGGTCATGCTGAGTTAGAAACATTAAAGTTTCAGGTCCCATAGCCAAACAGGATGACCTGTTTTGTCCATTATTTGAATTTTTTTTAAACTTCAGACATAACAGAGAAGAAACTATAATCATCCCCATGGGCCTATCACTCAGCTTCCAAAATTATCAACTCAGGGTAACACTATTTCATTCTCCCACATTACTTTCCACTGCAAATCCCAGACGGCCTAGTATTTCAGCTGTGAGTTTCAGTATTGAGAAAGAGAAAAACAGTCCCTGACATCTGGGAACTGGCCTTCCAGGAACTGACCTGTCACTCACACTTAGAACTTCCCTATCAAACAAAGCCACCTCTACTACCATGTTGGGTTGAGAAAAAGAATAAGGCCACTTCCCAATCAGGCCTGAAGACAGATAAAGACATAATCATTGTCCAAATTACAAAATGGCCAAGCCTCGCCCTAAGTTGGCCAATAGAAGTGACTGCTGTTTCTTTAGAAGTCATGGCTTTAGCCTTGCTCTATTTTCCTTGCCCATTAGTTAAGAATTATTAAGATACCCCGTCTTTAATCCTACTTCCTAACAGAATTCAATCCTGATTATAGTCTGCTGCTTGGACTCTTCCCCTAAATTACTTAACACAAGTCCCAATCTTACCCTAAGTCCTTTCTAGCACTCTCTTGCTGAGACATCCCGTGGTTCCCAGCCAGGCATTTTCTCCCAAAACCAATTTGACTTAACCACATGTATGTCCCTGCTGATCTTCGTCTGAAGGACATTGATAATTCGTGTCTCTACAGTACTGGACCCAATGCCATAACCATCTCCCCAAAATTAGCAGTATTTTTTCCAATTATCTTCGTTGAGGTAATGTTGGCTTTGCAATACTGTATTTTAACATAACAGTGAGATATTTTTCTTTTATTGCTGTGGGTTTTTTTAATTTGTTTGAGGATCATTACGAATGTGTAGATTTAAATGTATTTGATGTGTTTCAATCCATTGCAATTTTTATTCTTGTTGTTTAGAGTTGTTCAGGCATCTCTAAACCTTGAGACCCTTTGATATGATCGCAGTATACCTTAGTGTCTTGTGTGTGTGTGTTTTCATTATTTAAAAAATCAAGGGAAAAAAAGAACCCTTATTGTAAAGTCTAACATAAAAAATAACACAGAAATTAAGAGGAATTTAGGGAAACATTTTATATCACTTGGTAGGAAAAAGCTCTTCCAGGTAAGATATTTGGAATTAGCAGCCATAAAGAAAAGTTTGGAAAAAATTGATTATCTTAAAACTTACAACTTCTCTGTGGTAAGATTAAAGGACAGTCTGGAAGAAAGTGTTTAAAACATAAGTGAAGGGATAAGATTCTTGTTATATACAAAAATCAATAAGAAATAAAGCAACTGATAATTAGACAAGTAATATGAATAAGTAATTCCCAGTAGAAGAGGCAAAAGGTCATCATCCAGACCTGGGGCCAAAAAATATATATATAATAGAATAAAAAAAAAAGAGGGAAAGGAATTAAAAAAAAAATGACCTCAAGGCCCCACCTGATCTTTGATCTGAACAGGTGACCTGTTTCCGGTCCTGCATTAGCTTCCAACCAGAAACGGCCATCCCTAAATTCCATCTACGCAGGTGCTTTCATGGATAGTCAAAGGGAAAAAAGATGGTCAACTTCATACATGACAAGGCAGCTGCAAATTTAAACAATATTTTGTACTCAACTGACTGGCACAAATTTTAAAACTGGATTGTTCTTCTGTGAGTGAGCGGATGGGACACTTGCCCTCCACCGGAGCAGACACTGCTGGTGGGCCGAGTACAGGTTCATTGTGTGGGGAGGTCAATTTTACAAAATCTATAAGGAGTCAAAGGGGTGTGCCCTTGGCCCCACAATTTCACTTCTAGTATTTTATCCCGCAGAAGGTCTCATGCTTGTGAGTCCACAAAGGAGGGCTTGTACAAGCATAGTCATTGCAGCATTCATTGTTATATGATTTTTTAAATGGAAGAATCAGGGAGGGGTTGGTTAAATGAATCATTGTGAGTCCTATTGTGAAATGCCAGAGAGCTGTTAAAAAAAGGAAATAATCTACTTCTACCACTTAGAAAAATCTCTGTGCTGGAAGATGAAGTAAAAAAAAAAAAAAAAAAAAGACAAGTCACAAAAGTCTTTTTACTATACTATTGAATAGGAAATGGCTGTTAATTGTGGTTTCATCTGGAAGCAGAGGGGTTTGGAGGTAGTGTTACAGAAGCTTCGCATTTTATATGGTAACATTTGGCAGCTCTCATGGATGGCTCCTGTACACCAGGCACTGGGCTGTGGGACCTGGCCAGGCTCAGGCCTCACAAACTTCCCAGAGAGATGCGTTTCTTATCCGCACTTCAAAGAGGAAAGAAATTAAAGTGGTTAAGTTGTGTGTCTAGGCTGCCAGCTGGAAAAGGTCCCACAAGCTTAGGACCTCTAGTCCAGCTTTTTTTTTTGCATGGAAAATCTAGGGTATAGGCCAGAGGTGCAGGGGGTGAGAGGATTCCCCAGAGACAGAGTGGGGAGCAGAACAGGCATATTGACTGAAACACACTGCTGAGGGGAGCAGCGGGTGAGACAGGAGAGATCTGCTGTGCCCTATGTGGGTCAGCTCCCTGGCTGGGAATCGAACTCAAGTCGCAGCAGTGATAGCACTGAAACATAACCTCTGGGCCACCAGGGAGGCCCAGGACTCTGAGTCTAGCCCTGTAATAATAAACAGCCTCCCAATCTATATATTTTGTGTGATGCCTGCATTATTTTTACAATGGTTGTGCATTGATTTTCTAATTAAAAACAACAGAGAAAGATTTTATTGTCAAACAACCCAAACTGTTGTCTCTGAGTCTCAGGAAAGATGCTTCAACACCCTCCCTAAAATCATGTCATTTGAAAAAGACTTTACTACTTTGGCTGTAGAAGCAGAGAAAAACTTATTTACGAATGATCATGTTTAAAAGAGCCCACCTTCCCATTCTGGGGAAGGTTTTAGTACAAAGTACTAAAGTACTTGAAAAGTAAATGAAACTTACCTTCTGTTTTTTTCATTGTCTTACAGGCCGCTGCCCCTTTTGGGACCAAAAGAGAGAAAAGGAAGATGAGAAAACTCTTTTTCCAGCTCATCTTTCGGTTTGGAGATTGAAGCCTCAAAATGGTAAGTGAATCCTTGATGTGACAGCAGAAAAACTGCCGCTCCCAACCCAGCGTGTTCCAGGGGCTGCACATCCTCTGTAGAGACATGAGACGGGAGGGCGAAGCCGTTGGTGCAGTGGTGTGATGGCAAGAGTCCAGCGAGCTTCCTCCTCTTTGATCAAGTCAAAGAAATCGGAGTTATCTGAACAAACTTGACATGATGTGTGTGGCCTCTTTGCCCTGCCTGTGTCTTCCACCAGCTCTTTTTAGCAGAGATGTGGGAGGGGACTGCCTGGGAAGGTGGACGCAGGAAAACAGAAAAAAAAAAAAGGGAAAGAAAAAAACCAACCCTTTGTATCTGTCTTTGTGTGACCTCGCCTCCCCTGCTTCTGTCTCTGGATTTAGCAAGAGGAACTTCATGGGAGTTCGGTTTCAAATCGTGAAGTGGGTATTGACTGTTGAGAGAAGCACCAGCCTGGCACCAGAAATGCCTGAGTTTCTGCCCACGATTGATTCCTAGACCCCTCTCCATGTTCCTGGAGATGCGCCTGGGACTCTGCATTTCACCATGGGCCTGGGTGACCTCAGATTCTCTCATCACAATCCAGATTGCCTCAGGAGTCCCTTCCACCTGATCCAGAGTCTCCTGGTCCCATGAAGTGTAAAGAAGGAAAGTCAAATATTCTGGTGTCACCGGGATGAAATGGAAAGTGGGGAGTGGCTCCCCAAGGAGAGGGAGCTGTGACCAGGTGTGGCCACTTGGGTTACTGATTCTTGTTGCCACCCAGGATTGGCCTGATAAGTTTCCATGTTCCTATGGACAGGTGCCCACTCTGTGAGGAAACCAGGTCCCTGGCCAGGTAACAGGCCTTCTGGGACATCATGTAGCCCCCAGTGTGGACTCACCTCAGGACTTCATGCTCAGGCCCCAGGTCCCAGCCTGTGGGGGTCGGTCATTCCCAATCCCACTCCTAGCTACTGTCAGTGGGTTGAGGGGGTGTCTCAGCAGAACCAGAGCCTGCTGCTCTCACCCCCACTTCTTCCCTGCCTGGCTACGACAGGCTGGAAGTTCATCATCTTACTTAACCTGACTCAGTTCCTAAAAGACCTTTATGGCCTCTGATGATAACTTCTGAGGTACCTGCTCTTTCAAAGGAAGAGGCATGATTGGAGGTGATGGTCATTCTCATGCTGCATTAATGTCTCACTGAGGAAATGGGAGGGAAAGAACCTCTTGAGTTTCATCTCTGCAGGGATGACCCTTAGAAGCAGAATTTCACAGGTGTCGCCTTCTTGACAGGCCCCTCCCCGGGGAGAGGCGGGGGCCCTGTCCCTGAGCACCATCATGCCTGCATGGGGAGAGGGTGGGGAGTTTGCAGAAAAACCGACATGTTGGGACATATCTGTGTGTTCATCTCTCGGTTGGTGCAGGAAGCTCGCAGACCGCAGCTTGGACACGATGAAGCACAGGAAACCAGAGGAAGTCCCACTCACAGCTGTTCGCTAACATTGCTAGGACTGCTCTGGAGGGGTAGGAGGTCACACGACGAATCAGAAGTGAAGTCTCTAATGGAAAAAGCAAATGCTCATCAAGGGATCTGGCAAATTCCTTGCAGTCCAAATCATGCCAAACCCACACTATCATGATACACAGTCTTTCCCCAGAGTGCGAAAACTGGTAACAATAAATACCGTGCTACAAACAGGAAAGTTGTCCAAGACCTCAATACTGGATGTCTCATGGACTCCTTGCAAAGCTTCCAGGAGGTGTGCACAGTGTTATAAAAAATATTTAATAACCAGTAGTGTGATAGGAATGTGTAACTCAATGTAGGAATCAAAATTTTAACAAAAATTTTAATCAAAATTTCATCACCACCCCCTCATTAACTCTAAATAAACGATGCAATATTACTTAGCTTAAGTAAAACTACAAACTACTCAACAAGGGATGTAAATTTTTTTTTAAAGATTTTATTTTATTTATACAAGAACTGGGGTACAGGCCAGAGGCACGGGAGGGTGAGAGGCTTCACCAGAGACAGAGTAGGGGGCAGAACAGGCAGATGGATCGAAAGCCCTGCTGAGAGGAGCAGCGGGTGAGACAGGAGAGGGCTGTCTCACCATGTGGGAATCTCCCTGGCCAGCCAGGAATCGAACCCATGCTGTAGAGACTGTGGACAGCCTCACAGCGCTGCGCTCAACCTGCTGCACCACCGGGGAGGCTCAATTTTAAATGATTTTAAAGTTCACTTATTTTTGCTTTTGCGCTCAATCAACAAATGCATTTTCATATAATGTATTTTAAAATATGATAGTTTTTGTCTCAGAATTGATATTTTATTTTTATAAGTATTATGCCCTATTTATCTTTTGTAGTATCGGCTACTTTTCTTTCATTCATCAAATAAATCTTTTAAATCTTAAAGTATTACTATCTCAGAATCTCACAAAGGGCACAACTCCCTAAAACATCTCATTTCCCAAAGATTTTTACCATTTCCATTACAAAGACTTTACAAGACTTCATAGTTTCTAAACTCTGCAAGCAGCATTATAAGCGCTCCATCAGGTCCAAGTGTTTATTTTTTTTCAAAGATTTATTTATTTATGCATACAAGAGCTGGGTTCGAGTGGCCAGAGGTGAGTGTGTAGGGTGAGAGGATTCACCAGAGACAGAGTGGGGAGCAGAACAGGCAGACTGACTGAAATACACTGCTCAGGGGAGCAGCGGGCGAGACAGGAGAGGTCTGTGGCGCCATGTGGGTATCTCCCTGGCTGGGGAGCGAACTTGTGCTGCAGTGGCTGGCTATAGCTTCATAGTGCTAAGACTTAACCCCTTGCGCCACCAGGGAGGCCCTGCTAGTGTTTATTATCTTGTTTCCCAAGTCTTGAGATAAGTTCCTTAATTCCCACTTTTCCCATGAAAAGTGATAAAAGTTTATTGGGAAAAGCCTGTAAGTGATGAACAAGATCATGTCTTGAACTGCCTCACTCAGAGATGACTGTGGAGGGCTGGACACCCCCTGAGGCAGAGCCTGATGGGATTCTTGAGTGTGCCATTATTGAGGGGGTGATGGAAGAGAAGTGAGTCTGTGGTGGGGCTGCAGGCTCAGTTTCATGGGGTCATATAGGCCCCACTCTTGGTTAATGTGCCAATGCCAGCGTCCTGAAATGCGTAACAACTTTTAAGTGAAGGTCCTTCCTATTCATCCTGCGCTGCAGGATGAATATTATAACTCGGGGGCAGAGGCCTGCCCCGCGCCCCTCGCTCTCCCTGGCTGAGCCTCTTTCTCCTGGTGTGGTCACGATGGTCAGTTCAGCTATGAACACAACCTCAGTCGTGACACCACTTTTGGTTGGCTTGGATGGAACATTCTGTGAAAGAAAAGCTAGAAACCGGGGCCTCTCTGGTGGTGCAGGGGTTAAGTCTCAAGCGCTGTCAAGCTAACACTGCAGCCTGCTGTTGGTCTGAGTTCGATCCCCAGCCAGGGAGCTGAGCCACATGGCACAGCAGACCTGTCTTGTCTTGCCCGCTGCTCCCCTCAGCAGTGTATTTCAGTGAATCCGCCTGTTCTGCTCCCCACTCTGTCTCTGGTGACTCTTTCAACCCCCTCCCACTGCACCTCTGGCCTACACTCCAGTTCTTCTATGAAAAAAAAAAAATTAAAGGCAGTCCTTAAGTCCTTATACTGGGATATGTTTTGACATCCTGTTCTTTCATTACACAGCTTTATTGAGATATCATTTACATACCATAAAATTTGAAGTATATACAGTTCAGTGGTTTTTAGTATTTTCACAAGCTGTGTAGCTATCACCACAATCTAATTTTATTTATTTATTTATTTATTTATTTTTTTATAGAGGCATGTTTTTCTTTATTTATTTGTTTGCTTGTTTGTTTGTTTGTTTATACAAGCCTGGGTACAGTCAGAAGCGCGGGAGGGTGAGAGAATTCACCAGAGCCAGAGCGGGGAGCAGAGCAGGCAGAAGGACCAAAGTGCGCTGCTGAGGGGAGCAGCGGGCAGCAGGAGAGGTCTGCGTGCCATGTGGGACCCTCCTCCAGTGGCCGGGGAGCAGCCGGGGATTGAACCGGCGCCGCAGAGGCCGCGGGCAGCTTCGCAACCCAGCGCTCTACCGCTGCGCCACCGGGGAGGCCCCACAATCTAATTTTAGAACATTTTTTTATTATCCCAAAAGGAAACTCCATATCCAGAGATATTTTGGAGTAATTTTTTAAAAGCGAGTTACTTACTTTCCTATGAAATGGAAATATACTAATGATGGGCAAAAGAGGGGGAAAAGAAAACATGTTGCAGAAAAATACATAACATATTATCCCATTTATTTGTGTGGCATACATAGATACATATATTTGTCATTGTATGTTTGTTCATTCATTTTTTTATATATGCTCAGGGTACCATGTCTGGAAAAAGAAATGAGGAGTTTTATTTTAAATACTTTTTATAGACTATTTTTATGCTATATGTTTATATATAACTTTTTAAATCGGTGGTATGTTTTGAATGGAAATAATAACCAAAAGTAAAATAAGCCACGAAGGTGTCCAAAGCTGATAAAGAGGCATTTAGGAGAAACTTGTTGAAAAATTTGAAATAATTTCTTCTTGTCACTTTTTATTTTTTTTATTTTTTATTTATTTTTTTTTTTTTAAGATTTATTTATTTATTTATACAAGCACTGGGTATAGTCAGAAGCGCAGGAGGGTGAGAGAATTCACCAGAGCCAGAGCGGGGAGCAGAGCAGGCAGAAGGACCAAAGCACACTGCTGAGGGGAGCAGCGGGCGGCAGGAGAGGTCTGCGCGCCATGCGGGACCCTCCTCCGGTGGCCGGGGAGCAGCCGGGGATCGAACCGGCGCTGCAGAGGCTGTGGGCAGCTTCGCAACCCAGCGCTCAACCACTGCGCCACTGGGGAGGCCCTCTTGTCACTTTTTAGTATTCCATGAGATGGCGCCATTGTCAAATTTCTGTAGTTTCAATGACCGCGGTGTAAGGGGAGGAGCGGACGGTGGCATCGTCTCTGTGGGCAACAACTTGTTTTAAGTCACTTGAGAAAGAAAAAAAAAGTTAAACAGAAAAATCATTACCAGCTCAGTAAATGCTATTTTCAACCCAATCATTCCAGTGAGATTTATGAGATAAAAATAGGAGGGATTGTTGAAAAAGGAAGAATCCTACTCTTTCAAGTCAAGGAGGAAAATGAAATACTGGGCTTGTTAAAGAAATGTAGTCATCAGGGCCTCCCCGGTGGCGCAGCGGTTGAGCGCTGGGTTGCGAAGCTGCCCGCGGCCTCTGTGGCGTCGGTTCGATCCCCGGCTGCTCCCCGGCCACCGGAGGAGGGTCCCACGTCCTGCCGCCCGCTGCTCCCCTCAGCAGTGTACTTCAGTCCTGTCTGCTCTGCTCCCCGCTCTGGTTCTGGTGAATTCTCTCACCCTCCCGCGCTTCTGACTGTACCCAGTGCTTGTATAAACAAAAACAAACAAACAAATAAATAAATAAACCATGCCTCTATAAAAAAAAAAAAATAAGCTGTTATATAAAAAAAAGAAATTTAGTCATCAGATTGAAAAATACTGTCAAATTCCTATAAATATTGGCTCTAGGGAGTAGCTCACTTTCTCAGTCCTGTAAAAATCCACTACTGATATTCTGATTATCAGAAGTGCAAAAAAACTGTATGCCACTTTAGAAGTTTCCATAATTTGGGGCATTCCAGGATTCTTCCTTTTTCAACAATCCCTCCGTATTTTTATTTATTTATTTATTTATTTATTTATTTATGCAAGCACTGGGTACAGTCAGAAGCGCGGGAAGGTAAGAGGATTCACCAGAGCCAGAGCGGGGAGCAGAGCAGGCAGAAGGACCGAAGCACACTGCTGAGGGAAGCAGCGCGTGGCAGGAGAGGTCTGCGCGCCATGCGGGATCCTCCTCCGGTGCCCGGGGAGCAGCCGGGGATCGAACCGGCGCTGCAGAGGCTGCGGGCAGCTTCGCAACCCAGCGCTCAACCGCTGCGCCACTGGGGAGGCCTCCCTCCGTATTTTATCTCATAAATCTCACTGGAATGATTAGGTTCAAAATAGCGTTTACTAAGCTGGTAATGATTTTTCTGTTTTGTATTTCCATGTCTATGTGTTTGTTAATCAGAGTTCCTAACAGACAAGGGACAAGTTTGCTAGGTTGAAAGAACTCTAGCCAAAGCAGAGGAACTTGGAGTGAGTGGTAGGAGCAAGGGTCCTGGGGCAGTCCCTGGTCAGTTTTGGAGCTTCAAGAGAGTAACTAACTGCAGCTGTACCGAACCCCACAGGACGAAACAGTGGGGCATGTGAATCTCCTAGCACACTGCAATGAAAGTTAGCTACTGTGATCAGCATTTTATTTTGCATGCACCGCCTCATCCACAGCGCTCAGCATCTCTAACTTCCCCACCACTCACCCTGAGAACTTCCTGTTGATCTAGGTTTACCTTTGGAGAGGCAACAAGACTCTCCCAGTGACCTCTTCCCTGCTCGTAATGCCCAGATCACCCTGTTTTCCTGGTTGGCAAGTAAGCAAAGTAACAAAATAATGGATCCTCGGGTTAACAGGTTTATCATCTGTCACCTAAGCATCCAGTGCTGTCGTCAGGGTCCTGAAATTCATAACTTTTAAACTAAGGCCCTTCCTTTTCATCCTGCACTGCATATTATAACCTCAGTGACAGTTTTGTGCAATCTTTTGGTCCCAAAATGGTACCATGGAAGTAAAGAACACAGAATGGAATGTGAATGAGTCCTTTTAATTCCAGAACCACCTGTTTGCAGATCTCAGACAGGGAAAATTTAAAGAAAAAGTTATCATAATTTTGACAATTGGTCTGAATTTGATATCTGGGTTGCTTAAAGGCAGACCTACTAACAGTTTTATATTTGTTATTGACAAGAACTTCTGTGCTAACTCCCCAAGAAAGTAACAATCTCTTATTGATTGCACAATGCAATTGTGTAGGCAAAGCCCACAGATATAGGAAAATTCATCTGATTGGAGGAGGTGAAAAAAATTGCTCTCCCTTTGCTTTCAATATTTGTGTGTTGGTGGGTGGGTGTATACTGTTTGCAATTCTTAAGGTAGTACCTACTCAAGAGCAAAGAAGCTTCATTTATTTCTGGTAGCCCTCTGCCTAGCCTGTGCAGGGCATTCAGAATTGAACAGCAATTAGCAAGGGGGTAGAGTGAGGTGATTTTGGTATTTGGGGTACCTAGCAAACAGAGGCCTGCTCCAAACTCTGGCGTTTCTGACCTGGAGGTCTAGCTCTCTACAGACTCCAAGCTCCGGGAAATCAAAGTTTTGGCGACTGTTTTCTAGAAGATTTCCTACACTGGTGATTCTAGGGGTTCTTGGGAGGGTGGAGTGGAGAGGGGGTACAGAAGGAAATGCTGTGTACTTTTTTTGATAGCTTTGAACTCTCTTGTGTTTATGTTTTCATATTGCACTTGATTTGATCTTGATCTTTTACTGATAGCTTGATTTTATTTTTCTTTTGCATATAGAAAGTCTAGAGAAATCTTGCTGTTGCCAGATATCTCTGCCTATGCCCTGATCAACTGTTATATGCAGCATTCTTTTGGATCAAACCAATTTTTGCTTTATTCCAATCCAAAATCCAATCCAAAATCACTGTCTTTTCGTAAGGGAATTTGAGCAATTTTTGTTTACTGTGAGAGCGATTTACATTTACTGTAAGACATTTGATTATAGTTCCTGCTATCTTATTCTTATGCCTGCTTTTCTTTTCTTTTCTTTTGATTTTCTTTTTGATTTTTCTTTATTTTTAATATATTTTTTACATTGTTCTTTTTTTAATGCTTTTTTTTTAATGCTGAGATGCTTTCTCATCTCAGTTATAGTCTCCATGAAATTCCCACCACTAATTCACCTGTGTCCCATCACCATAGTCCCTTGTGCTCTTTCCACCTCTGTTTTGATGCTACTCCCTTCCTTCCCACCCCTGCAGAATGTCTCTGGTTTATAGTTGCTTGTTGATTTGATTTTCATTTTATTATAATAACTTTTTTTCCCCTGATCCCTTATTTGGATACTCTACATATCTCCTATAAGTGAAACTATCCAGTATTTTTCTTTGTCTTTCTGGCTTATTCACTGAGCATGATCCCTTCCAGCTCCATCCATGTTGCTGCAAATGGCATGACTTTATCTTTTTTGATTGCTGAGTAATATTCCATTGTGTATATGGACCACATCTTCTTGATCCAGTCATCTATTTTTGGGCATTTGGGTTGTTTCCATAGCTTACCTATTGTAAATAGTGCTGTAAAGACAGTAAATATAGGGGTGCAGAGATCCTTTGGGTAGATACCTAGGAGTGGGTGCTGGATCATATGGAAGTTCCATTTTTAGCAGTTTGAAGAACCTCCACACAGCTTTCCACAGTGGTTGGACCAGTTTGCATTCCCACCAGCAGTGCAGGAGAGTTCCTTTTTCTCCACATCCTCGCCAACATTTGTTGCTACTTTTTTTGATATGTGCCATTCTCACTGGTGTGAGATGGTATCTCATTGTGGTTTTGATTTGCATTTCCCGGATTACAAGTGATGTTGAACATTTTTTTCATATACCTGGTAGCCATTTGCATTTCCTCTTTGGCAGGCTCTTCTGCCCATTTTTTGATTGGGTTATTTACTTTGTTTTTGTTGAGTTTCCTCAGCTCTTTGTAGATCTTTGTGATCAGTCCCTTATCATTAGTGTTGTGCGCAAAAATTTTCTCCTAATCAGTGTGGTGTCTCTTTGTTTTGGTTAATGTCTCTTTTGCTGTGCAGATGCTCTTGAATTTGATGTAGTCCCATCTGTTTATCCTTTCCTTCACTATCTTTGAAAAGCTGTACTTTTCTTTAAGCAACAATATTCTTCTAGGCACTGTGCTAAATGAACCCACTAAGTATAATTTGCATACCATAAAATTCACCCATTGTAAGTGTACTCTTCAAAGGCTTGGCAGAAAAAATATAGACCCCCCCAGATAATTGGCATTTTAATTGGCATTTCAGATAAACAACAAATACTTTTTTGTATAGGTGTGTGCTCCTCAATATTTGGCACAGACTTGTGCTAAAAATATTGTTTGTGGCTTATCTAAAATTCAAACATAACAGGACTTCTCCTGTTTGTACTTCCTAAATCTGGGAATGCTATATTTTGTACATATATAGAGAATTGCACTATCACCCCAAATCCAGTTTGAGGACATTGCCATCACCCCCTTATTTCCCTCTTGCCCATTTGCATTCAATCCCTGGCCTGCTCCCAAATCCCCAGCAACCATGGGCTGGCATTCTTCCTCTGAGGATCTGAGGAAGGCTGTAGTTACAGTGGTTTCACAACTTAGTTTAAAGTTGAACTATTCGCATGAAGAGTTTGGTTTCATTTTTTCAAGCAAAAGCACAGAGGAGACGGGTTGCCCAACGTGGGGTCTGGTTTGTCCTTTTCCATCAGGCGTCTCTGGTTGCAGGTATGTGGCTTATTTGACTCTCTTGGTGTTTGTAGACCGCACGGGTAACCCAGCTGTGCTAAGCTGAGAGCCCCTTGGCCTGGCACTAAGGATGGGGAACCCCTCCAGGCCCCGTCAGGGGCACACTTCATTGGCAAAGTGCTGAGCCCACTCTGGGTCCAGTCTGGGGATGACTCAGTCCGTGCTATTACAAGTCAGGGTGCCCAGGACCAGGCTTGGTGTGTAAATGATCAGCAGAAAAGAGCCCTCCACGGGTTCAGACTTCATTCCACATATACTGCTGGACTCCCAGCCTGGCTGAAGGAGCTCAGTCTTGGGGGGTGTGTGCAGATCAGGCTCTGCTTTAAGAAAGTTTCTTCTTCAGCTGCAGGGTTACTGAACACCCACCAGGAGCCAACATTTCCCAAAGGTTTAATGTGTGTTAACATCTCATCTTTGCAAACAGCCTATAAGACAGATCCTGGTCAGTGAAGCAGCAGAGGCCCAGAGGGGTTGAAACACTCCCTGTGGTCACACAGCCAGTCTGGGCCCAGAAGAGCCTTTTCTTAACACTGCTCTGTTACCATGGGGTGCGGTGAGTTCAGTGGGAGTCCAGAAAGCAGGGTGTCTGAGCCACTGAAAAGGGGGGTAGGGTGGACAGGCGTCTCTCCTGGGAGTTAGCCCCCCAAAGAGGCAGGAAACCACATTCCAAGTTGGGGAACAGCATGTGCAAAGGTAAGAGACAAGACAGCACACAGATGAAGAGCGAGCGAAGAGGGTCGGGGACACCTGCTATTTCAGAGCATTTCCAACAAACTGGAATTTGCTTTGGGGAAAATGGTCCGATTCTGGCGAGGGGCAGGGTCTCCGGCGAGCTCCCCGAAGGCCCCAGGCGGGACCTGCTGCAGCTGGCTTAGCTGGTGAGGGGTCTGTGCCCCCGCCCGGCCCCTCACCGGACTGTCCTCGCGTGAAAGAGCTACTGGCCCCTTCGTGCGGGGCTCACCGCGCCCAGCAGCTTGTGGTCCAGGTCAGGGAATAGAACCAGGGTGGCAGCGAACCCCCAGGAGCTTCACGCGGTTCGGGGTCCACCCGCCGAGACCTCCTCTTGCTACCGGCGCTTCTGGAGGCTCCGCCTGGGCCGCGGGCGGTTCGCAGGGCGCCGAGCAAGAGCCTCCCCAGCGCAGCCCCCGCGGCTTCCTGGCCTGGGTTGGTCGCCATGGAGACGGCGCCTCCTGCTCCCGCCGGGCTGGGGTCGGCTCTGCAGGTGCCACGCGCAGATGCTGGACCCGCAGTTCCTTCCTCTTTCCTGCTGCAGAAATGCCACAGGCCCCCCGGGGTCCAGGAACTGCCGCGCACCTGAGGAGCCCGAGCTTGGGAAAAACAACCTCATTTGATTCCCCAGGGGTGGCGGGGCCGCTGGTCAGCGGCGGGGCCTGGAAACAATGCGGGTGTGAGAACAATGCGGCCTCCCGGGCGAGCTGGGGCCGCCTTCCCCGGCCCTGGCCTTCCGAGTGGAGGTTTAAAAATGGACTTGCGGGCGGTCACCGGTCGTATTGTCTTAGGCTGCAGGGAGCTTGGACCCCAAGTCTGGCAGGTGTGACCACAGGCAGGGCAGCCCCTGCGCGGCACGTGCCCCGCTGTGGGGACCCTGGAGGCGGGTGAGGCCGCAGGAGAGGGGGGTGAGGGAGGGGAGAAGCAGAAGCAGAAGTAAGAGGTGCAGGGAGGTGGGCACTTGGGGGGCGCTGCACACCTCTGCCCACCAGTCACAGTCACTGGGGTTTCAGGTGTTGGCAGCTGAGGCCCTGGCGGAGCAGGTGCGCTGAGGTGCTCAGCCCTTCCTGAGAGGCCTGGTGAAGCAGCCCGGACCTGGCCGGGTGGGGATGTGCCTTCACAGCCCAAGTGGTGAGTGGGGACCCCAGAGATAAAGAAGGAGGCTCCCTGCCCCGGGAAGCCGGAGACCCCAGCAGGCCCAGCAGGCCCTTCACCGGCCGCCTGGGCAAGTGTGGTCATCTGTGTCAGGGGACCGAAGGGGTGGGTCTCTCAGCCTGCGCCAGTGGGGCAAGAGGGGGTGAGGACACCTCACATTTACCCATTTCACTGTCTAGGGGTCCATCTAAGAATAATTTTCTGGTAAAATAGGTCTTGAAATGATGAGAGGGAACACGCCACTGATGGGCTGTGTTAAAAAACAATCAAAAACCCTTTAGCCTCCTTGAACATCCAAGATACTTCCTAAGCACAAAATGTCCTCCCTCGCTTCCATCTAGAATGTCTCTGTTCCCAGCACATTTGCTCCCCCTCACCCTGGGAGAGGATTTCCCAGGTTCTAAGCAGCAGCAGGAATATTCAAGCTTTATTTTTGTCAGCGGAATGGCCTCGACTGCTGCATCCCAGGGGAGCCCTGGTGGTGAGGAAGAGCAGATGGTGACAAAGGTGATTCTGGCAGACACCTGCCGAGCAGCTCCCCTCTTTCTCTTGAGCCCAGGGAATGAGCCTGTTTGAGAAGGGGACCCCAATTCTCTCCGATCTCTTGGACTGACAGAAATGGAGCACATTTCGGCAATACTCAGCTCCCTGCCCCCCACTATGAAGGGCCTTGCACCCCTTAAGACCGCAGGAGAATTGCAGGGTGGAGGCCATAAAGTAGTCTAATGAATGCAGTAATCCCCATCAATTCCTGCGTCGGGGAGCACCCAACAGCTGAGTCCCTCAGGACCCAGGAACAGGCCCATTTTTTAAATAGGCTTTTGATTGGGATAATACTCAGTTCGCAGGCATTTGTAATAAATAATACAGAGAGCCGTTGTATCTTCTGCCCAGTTTTCCCCACTGGTAAGGTTTTATGAAGCCACAGTGTAGTATCACAGGACACTGGCATTGACACAAGCCATCAGTCTTGTACTCGTGATTTCACTTGTCCTCATTGTACCTGTGTGGAAAGTTCTATCCTACCTCATCCCGTGTAGGTTCAGGCAGTCAAGATACAGTTCCACAGGGAGCCTCCTTTAAGTCATACCCTTTAAGTCACACCCCTTTCTGCCCTGTCCCCACCCCCCAACTTCTAGAAGCTGCCAATTTGTCCTCCATTTCCAAAATCCTGCCATTTCAAAATGTTACATAAACAGCATCATATTTGGGCGGGATTGGCATTTTTCGCTTAGTGAGCTTCCCTGGAGGTTCATCCAAGTTATTGCCAGGATCCACAGTTAATTCCTCTTTACTGTTGAGGAATATTCTGTGGTGTAAGGGGTACCGTTCTTTTGCCATTCACTCTTGTAGCTCCTTGGCTGAAACACTCCCAGTCACAGCGGACAGATGGACAGAAAAACAAAGTTAATTTTGCATCTCCGGGGGGCCTGAGAGATAAGAGAGCCGAGTACCCCTCGGGCAAGAGCAAACTCCTGTGCCGTGCTGGGCTGAGGGGAGGCTGGAGGGTCTAGAGCATAAAAGGGAGGAACACAATTCACAGGTAGTTGGGAGGGGCAGGTGTGTGGTAAGCAAATGTTTGCGATGCCCTGTAGAAGACAAGGGACATCGGAGAGGACTTTGAACAAACAGCCCTCGGCTGCGGTGACAGCGCCCGTCCTGCTACAGGGCTTCTTTCCAAATCCCTTTTAGGCAGTTGTGGGGGGAGCTCAAAGTTTTTCTTGAATCTGCTGGGTCTTGATTGCCTTCAGCTCCAACCAGGCCATGTGGCAAGGAGGCGCATTATGGGGGTGCTTGTTGGAATTCCTTCAAAGGGCTTTGGGGCTGGTTCCAGCTCTTCAGGGAAGCTGGAATTAGTTTTAAAAATTGTTTTTTCAAATTTCTCTGGGCAGCTGATCTGTTTGGAAACAGCTCCAGGCAAGCAGCTCCATGAGCTCTAGGAGGGCCCCAGCTGGCGGGTGCGAGCGTCTCACATTCTCAGTGTAGATGTTTGTGCAGTTGCTGGCGGGGCGCGCCACTGACTCGGGTCCGCATGGACGCCCTGTTCCCGGCGCATGTCTGGTGCCCCGGCTGAGCTGCCCTGTTATTTGGATGTCTCTGTTTTTCTTCATCTTGTTTAATCAGGTAATGGAGCCATAAAGAAACAGGAAGCAATAAGACAGTTGTGTAGAACAAATTGAAGGATTACATCCTAGAATAACCTTGGTGGAGAAAGATTTCATTTCTGCGTATTTTAACTTTTTTAGACTTTGACCTTCTTGGTCTTTGTTCTAAGCCAAAGATTTTCCTGTTATGGGACATTTCGAGAAGCCCTGAAGTGTTTTTCTTCCAGAGGTGCTGTGCACGGAGTCAGGACTGAGGCCAGAGTTCAGCCCCCGGTGTTCCGTGGGCTTAGCCGTGGAGTCTTGGCAAGTGCACTAACCTCTCTGGACTCTTGGTTCTCTCCTGTGCGTTGAGGAGAATACCAGTATCTGATGCATGTGAGGAAATAAGATAATCCATGAAAACTGCTAAATGTCCATAATTTTAGCAGAACCACCCCCCACCCCACCTTGAGAA
Organism: Talpa occidentalis; assembly: GCF_014898055.3. NCBI lineage: Eukaryota > Metazoa > Chordata > Mammalia > Eulipotyphla > Talpidae > Talpa > Talpa occidentalis. The sequence continues at coordinate 125,304,607 of NW_023605083.1, read as the reverse complement.
CCACATACCTCAGGCTGCTCCTAGAACAATTTCAATCTTGTTGCTGACAAATGGTTTGAGAACCTAATCAGCAGTTGTCAGATTGTTTCTGAGTACATTTAGCGTTTGTGTCAACAGTGAACTTAAGAACAAACTTCTGGATCAAAACTTGATAAGCTGGAAACTTTCTGTACTTTAAACCAAAGTCATTTTTGAATGTATAATTCACTGAGCTGATCTCTAGATAAACCACCTTCACCACCTCCATCATTGACCACACCACCATCACCACCTTCACCTTCACTTCCCACCACCACCTCCACCATCACCACTACCACCATCACCACTACCACCATCACCACCTCCACCACCATTCACCATCACCACCTCCACCAGCACCTCCACCAGCACCACCTTCACCACTTCCACTGCTTCTACCACCTCTACCACCAAGCTGGAGAACAACTCTCAGGAAGGCAGTCTCTCATCCTTTACCTCCCAGGTGGAGCTTCTCCCGGCAAGCCTGACACCATGTTGGATAACCTGCTAGTAGGTCAGCTTCCCCTCGAAAGTCCTCAGTGGCAGGGCCAGGCCTTGATCTTTCCCTGGTGCTTAGCACAGTTCAGGCTATGATTGAGGGGTACCCCCCTCTGCAAGGGGCAATTTCGTTCCAGTGGGGCCTCCTAGAGGATGCTGACCAGCTGCATCAAGGCCTGGGCTAGAGCCCCTGGAGCATTCCTGACGTTCCCTCCTACCTGCAGCCCCGGGTGGTGCCGTGTTATACCTCAGGTCCTCTGGAGAACCTGACATGAAAAAGGAAAAAACTGGGAAATGAAGTGTTTCAGGGCATGAAAGTTCTGGCATTTTTACACATGACTCCATTTACATAAGCAGTCCTGAAACAGGCTGCTTCCCAGAAGTGGTCCTGAGTGAGGGTTGTCAGAGAAAATACAGGATGCCCTGTTACATTTGAATTTCCTATAAACAACTAATTCTTTGTGCCAGGCAAGATGTGGGACATAATTATAGCATAAAATGACTTGTTGCTTTTGTGAAATTCAAATGTAACTGGGTACTAAATCTGATAACCCTGCCCTGAAGTCATCCAGGGTGGGTCAGAGCTGATTGCCAAGGAGACCTGGCCCATTTCCTGCCTGCCACCTCTCACTTAAGAGGATGCAGGCTACCTCTTACCCACTCCACGCCACCCCCCAACACACACACATGAACTTCCTCCCCTCCTGTGAGTCAGTGTGCGTCCACTCAGGCTGCCTCTGAGTCGTCTGCCCAGGAAGGTGCTGTACAGGATCAGTCTCTGGAGGCCTCACAGGCAGGCAGATGTGACTCTGAGATCTGGTCGATGCTTCACCTTCTAGCTCTGTTTCCCCTCCTGTAACAGAGAGCTTGGTGTCTAACCCCACCATCCACTGCCGCATGGTGGACTTAAAGGGGCTGCCAGAGATCAGGTCTTCATCTCTGGAACTTGTGAATTTTACTTATATGGAAAAAGAGTCTTTGCACAAGTGGTTCATATAGGAGTTTATCCTGGATTATGGGTGGGCTCCCAATGCAATCACAGTGTCCTTAAAAATAAGACAAAGGGAAATGAAACACAGAGGAGAAGGCAATGTGAAGAGGGAGCAGAGAGAGTTCTGAAGATGCCATCTTGAATGTTAAAGTGATGCAGCCGCAAGCCAAGGAATGCTGGCAGCCACCAGAAGTTGGAAAAGGCAAGAAACAAGTTCTCCCCTAGAGCTTCTAGAAGGAATGTATCCAGAGGAAGTGATATGATTTGGTATTTCTGCCCTCCAGAACTGTGAGAAAATAAGTTTCTGTTGTTTTCAACCATCAAGTTTGTGGGAATTTGTTACAGCAGTCACAAAAAACTAAAACACCCATGTCCTAGGATTTTTTTTAAATAACAGCTTTATAGAGCTATATCTCACATGTATTGTTCATTTAAAATGTACAATTCAGGGGCCTCCCTGGTGGTGCAGGCGGTTGAGTGCAGCGCTATGAAGCTGTCCGCAGCCTCTGCAGTGCCGGTTCGATCCCCGCCGTCCTCGGAGCAACCCACATGGTAAGCAGACCTCTCCTGTCTCGTGCACTGCTCCCCTCAGCAGTGTATTTCATCAGTCTGCCTGTTCTGTTCCCCACTCTGTCTCTGGTGAATCCTCTCACCCTCCCATGCATCTGGCCTGTACCCCAGCTCTTGTATAAAAAATAAAATAAAAAATAAATCTTAAAAAAGTTATAAAATGTACAATTCAGTATCTTTAGTATATGCAGAGACTTATGTTGCTATGACCACAACTTTAGAACATGTTAATTGCCCTTAAAAGACACCCCATGCCCATTATCTCTCCTAGTCCTAGCAAGCCACTTGTCTACTTTCTGTATTTCTGGATTTGCCTATTCTGAACATTTCATAGAAATGGAATCATTTACAATGTGGCTGTTCACATTTGACTTCTCTCACTTAAGTATATCTTCCAGATACATCCATATTGTAGCATGGACCCAGACTTCGTTCCTTTTATTGCCAGATAACATTCTATCATATGGATGGACCACATTTGTTTATTGTCAATTAAGGGGGCTTTGAGTTTTTTCTATGTCTTGGCTCTTAGTAGTAATGCTGCTATAAATATTCATGTGCAAGCATTTGCGTGGTTTCGTTTTGTTTGGATATATACCATAGTGGAATTGCTCCTGGGCCCTATGGTAACCCTACTTTTAAACTTTCGAGCAGTACCAGACTGTTTTCCAAAGTGACTGCATCGTTCACAATCCCACCAGCAGTGTCTGAGGGCTCCAGCCTCTCCACATCCTCACCAACACTTACTGTTGTCTGTCTTTTTAATGATAACTATTCACTTACTATTGGGAAATGATTTTTCGTTATGCTTTGGTTTATAATTCCCTAATGAATAATGATGTTGGCATTTTTAAAATATGCTTATCAGTCCTTTGTTTATCCTCTTTGGAGAAATGTCTAGTCAAGTCCTTTGCCCATTAAAAAAATTGTTACTTTTTGTTGTCTAGATTTAAGAGTTTTTTAGATACTCTGAATACTAGACCTTCATCAGATACATGATTCCAAATATTTCTTCCCATCCTGTGGATTGCCTGTTTGTCTCTTGATGATATCCTTTGCACACAGTTTTTAATTTCTAGGAAGTGTGATTTTTTTAAAAATATTTTTTCTTGCATTGCTTATGCTTTTGTCTTCGGTGGTTTTGAGCACAGGATGCCCAAACCCTGTGGAGCATTTTGCTTCAGTGCCTGGGACCTGGTGGTGCTCTGGCCCCTCGGGGCACTCAGGGCAGAAGAGAGCAGGCCCCTGGGTCATGATGGCTGATCTGCTGTGAGGGTCAAGTCTCCCTTAGGCCAGGAGGCACAGTGCCTGGGCCCATAATACATTAAAGGGTTCCCCACCCCAAAAAAATTTAAATCAGAAGAATAAAAAAACACTTTGAGGTCAAGAAGTGTTTGAATGTATATAATATCTATATGATCTTACTTATTCCAGAGCTGTTGTAAAGCATAATTAAAAATGTTTTTATGGAGGAAGGGGCCCATGAAGGCAAAAAATGCCCACGCCTTGAGTGATAACACAACCCACCGGGGACTGGGACCCAACACCAACCTCTCCATGCTGTCCTAGGCTGTCTCCCTTTGGCCCCGCTGCCCACCTTGTAAGGGGCCAGAGAAGGCAAAGAGGACTGCATATGGGTGGGCATCGAAAAAAATGCTTCTAGTCTCCCCGCTGCAGCTCATTAAGGCAACGTAGTTGCCAGTACTGCAATTAGATGAAGCAGGCAGGGGCCCAAATTAGACCTACAACTATTATAATTACTACTGTTGCTGGTCTGACGATTCTTTTCCTTCTATTGTCCCCAGCTAGTTAAATGTGATTTCTGAGGCCAGCTCGCCTTTGGTCTCTATAACTAGCCTGTGAAATAGGTAGAGTGGATATTAATTCCAATTTTTAAAAATTTATTTATGCATACAAGAGCTGGGGTACAGGCCAGAGGTGTGGGTGGTGAGAAGATTCACCAGAGACAGAGTGGGGAGCAGAACAGGCAGACTGACTGAAATGCACTGCTGAGGGGAGCAGCGGGCGAGTCAGGAGAGGTCTGCTGTGCCATGTGGGTAGCTCCCTGGCTGGGGATGGAACTCGTGCTGCAGTGGCTGCAGGTTGCTTCATAGGTTGCATCTTAACCCCTTGTGCCACCAGGGAGGCCCTAATTCCAATTTTATAGGTGAGGAAAATGAACCTCAAAACAATGAAGCTATTAAAATGCAAAGAAGGGACTGGAACCCCAGGTTCTGATTTGCTCGTTAGTAACTATTGATCTCCCTTTGGGGTGAATCCCAAATGCAGAGAATGGGGGCTTTGTTGCTCTCAACAGCTCACCTAGGTTCATGGATCAGACCTGTGGCCACAGGCTGGGGAAATGGCCAGGTCACCATCTTTCTGAAACAGAAGAGAGTTCAGCTGTGCTGGGTGCCTGCAACTGTCTGACAGAACAGCTGTCTGCCTCCACCACCCCACCCCGAGACCCACTCAACCCCAGCTTCTCAGAAAAACCACTTCCTGGGGTTCATTCCAGCAGGCAGCTGAATTGCTGTGATTGGGTTACTTCCCTGGTATTTGAAGGCAGAAGCGCATGGTGTGGTAAGCTACTCTGTCTTCCTTTAACCCCCTGTGCCTGAGAAGGGGCCTGGGTGAGCTTGTCCTGCCTGGTGGGTGCACCTGAGGTCTCCAGCAGTGGAAGAGTTCCTCTTTTAATGAGTTCCCAGAGAGCTAAAATATGGGGAACTATTTTTCTTCTAGATCGAGGAATCCACTAAGGACAGGGGGAAGTGATAATAAAATGCCACTCTAATTAGACATTCGTGCCCCCTTATCTGTGGTTTCATTTTCCATGGTTTTATGTACTTGTGGTCAATGAGGTGTAAAATGATTATATACAGTAGGATATTTAGAAAGATAGAAATCACAGTTACATAACTTTTTTTTACTATGTGTTGTTATAAGCATTCCATTATTGTTGTAAATCTCTTAGTGTGCCGAATTTATAAACTGAACTTGATCGTGGGTAGATAGAGTTTGGTACTATCCCTGCTTTCAGGCACGCACTAGGGTGGTGGACATTAATATTCGGAACCCGGGCCTCCCTGGTGGCGCAGCGGTTGAGCGCTGGGTTGCGAAGCTGCCCGCAGCCTCTGCAACACCAGTTCTATCCCCCGCCACCGGCGAGGGTCCCACGTAGCACGCAGACCTCTCCTGCCGCCCGCTGCTCCCCTCAGCAGTGTACTTCGTCAGTCTGCCTGTTCTGTTCCCTGCTCTGGCTCTGGTGAATCCTCTCACCCTCCCGCGCCTCTGACTGCACCCAGTGCTAGTATAAATAAATATTTTTTTATTTTTTATTTTTTTAAACAAATTTTATTTTTATATTCCCCATACAATTGCAACCCCCTTATTTTGACCCCAATCCCTCCTCTCCCCGCCCCCCACCCCCTATAGAGTGTCTCTGGTTCATAGTTGTTTGTTGATTTTGATTTTCACTTTCTTATAGTTATTCATTTTCCTGGTCCCTTATTTAAGTTTTCTGGATTCCTGCTATGAGTGAGACCATCCGGTATTTTTCTTTTTCTTTCTGGCTTATTTCGCTGAGCAATATCCCTTCCAGCGCCATCCATGTTGCTGCAAATGGCATGTGTTTATCTTTTTTGAATGCTGAGTAACATTCCATGGTGTATATGTACCACATCTTCTTGATCCAGTCATCTATTTTTGGGCATTTGGGTTGTTTCCAAAGCTTAGCTATTGTAAACAGTGCTGCTATAGACATAGGGGTGCAGGTGCTCTTTGGAATTGATGTTTCTGTGTCCTTTGGGTAAATACCTAGGAGTGGAATTGCTGGATCATATGGAAGCTCTATGTTTAGTAGGTCCAGAAATCTCCACACAGCTCTCCATAGTGGCTGGACCAGTTTGCACTCCCACCAACAGTGCAGGAGAGTTCCTTTTTCTCCACATCCTCGCCAACATTTGTTGTTGCTAGTTTTTTTAATATGTGCCATTCTCACTGATGCTTGTATAAATAAATAAATAAATCTTTAAAAAAAAAATTCGGAACCCTATTTAAAGGAGGTTGAGAAGCTAGAAAGAGTGTCCATATGGGCAAATTACAGGGTCCGGCATGAATTCTAGCATGTCACTAAAATGTCCCCTCTCAGGGGACATTGCAATTTATTAGTGATTACGGGGAATTGAAGTTATTTCAACACAACTTTTTGAGACATGCATGTTTCCCTGAAGTTTTATCTTGAAATGGCACAAGAAATTAAATCAAAATATCATAAAATGTTTCGGAGTGCAAAGGGTTAGAATTGGTTAGCCTTGGATTCGAGAAAGTACACATGGGTCTCCCCATGAACAGTCCTCCAGTATGTCCACTCTTCTGTTTCCAAATAAACCCTATTTGTTGGAATAGCTGATGGCTTTTGTTTGAGGACAGCAGGGTCTTGGATAAGGGGGGAGGTCTTGGATAAGGGGGGATAAGCTCAGGGGACTGTGGGGTGCTGTCTGGGCTGGAGTGGATGTCATTTCAAATGCTTTTCAACACCCTGAGGCACAGCTTTTATTTTAAAATTCTATTTCTTTACATTTTAATAGGTAACACACACAGTTAAAAACTAAAAAGGGGCCTCCCCGGTGGCGCAGCAGTTGAGCGCTGGGCTGCGAAGCTGCCCACAGCCTCTGCAGCTCCGGTTCGATCCCCGGCCGCCAGGCGAGGGTCCCACATGGTGTGCAGACCTCTCCTGTTGTGCCCGCTGCTCCCCTCAGCAGTGTACTTAGACACTCTGCCTGTTCTCTTCTCCACTCTGGCTCTGGTGAATTCTCTCACCCTCCCGCGCTTCTGACTGTACCCAGTGCTTGTATAAATAAATAAATAAATAAACAAACAAATAAATCTTAAATAAATAAATAAAAACTAAAAAGGACACAAAGATTTATAATGAAAAGTACACTGAAAACTCTGAAACACTGCTGAGATAAATGAAAAAAGATAAAGGGCAAGGGACCTCCCTGGTGGCACAGGCAGTTGAGCTTAGCGCTGTGAAACTGTCCACAGCCTCTGCAGCACAAGTTCGATCCCCAGCCGGCCGGAGAAAAACCCACAGGGCACGGCAGACCTCTCCTGTCTTGCCCGCTGCTCCCCTTAGCAGTGTATTTCGTCAGTCTGCCTGTTCTGCTCCCCACTCTGTCTCTGGTGAATCTTCTCACCCTCCAGCATCTGACCTGTACCCCGGCTCTTGTATAAATAAAATAAATCTTAAAAAAAAAAGATAAAGGACGAGAGGAATCATGTTCACGGGTCACACTTCTCAATATTGTTAGTAATTCTCCCCAAATGTATTTACAGATTCAATGCAATTCTGATCAAAATCTCAGAAAGGATTTTTTGGGTAGAAATTGACAGGCTGTTTTTAAAATTCGCATGGAACGCAGAGTCTAGAATACCCCAAAAAACTCCAAAAAGGACAAAATTGGAAGATTAACACTACGTGACTTCGAGATATATTATAAAGCCCCAGAAATGCAAGCATTGTGGTAGCGATGAAGACAGACAGATCCATGGCACAAAATAAAGACTCCAGAATCAACCCACACACATTAGGACAATTGATTTTGGACAAAGGTAGATGGAAATTAATAAAAGAAATCTCACTAAAGTGAGGTCAGAGGCTAGAAGACAGTTCTCAGGCACGCACCCTACAGAACCCAACCAGATGAGACAGGCCTTGATCTCCAACAGGAAGTGACGAGGTGGCAGGAGGGAGGAGGGTCCTCCCTGCCCAGTAGCTCAGCCGATGGAGGTGCTCTAACCCAGCAAATAAAATCCATGACACTGCAAAGTTCTCGTTTCCATGGATTCTTCATTTATACACGCTCCTCTAAGCTCTATATAAGAACGTGCCTCCCTTTTGTCCTGGGAAGTGTACCCATGCTTACATGTTCCGAATTGCTGTTGTTTCTGAATAAACCCATTTTCTGGCTGCTTATTTGTTTGAGGACAACAGGTACAAAGAAAATTCACTGGAGAAAAGACAGTCTTTTCAACTGATGACTGGAACAATTGGACTTCCGAATGCAAAATTTAAAAAATGAACTCTGATTCAGACCACCTTGCATTAAATATAAAAATTAGCTCAAAGGAGAGAATAGATCTAAATGGTAAAGACTTGGTAGTTGACCCCCCAAAGGATGATCCACTAAAGAAAAAAACTGATGAAGTGGACTTCATTAATATTCATTAATATTTACAACTTCCTACCAAAAGACTCCCTTGAGAGGATAAAAAGACATGCTATACTCAGGAAGAAAATATTTACAAATCACGCAAATGGTAAAGGACTTGTCTCCAGAATATATGAAGAACTCTATAAACACAAAACCAAGAACACAAACAACCTAACTGGACATTTCTAAAAATAGAAAAAAATTTCTTTCCGCATGCATGCACTGGTTCTCAACAGCTCTTATCAAAACTTCCATTGAACTCTAGAGCAGAGAGAGGAATTGTTCTCCACCTTTCTCTTGGTACTGGTCCTGAGGCAGAGAAGGGTTTAGTTTCTATTGTCTCAGTTCAAATCTGATTTAGCTTTACCCTGTGGAAGTGTGTGTGTGTGTGTGTGTAGGAGGGGGGAGTTATTTCAGAAACAGTACGGCCGCCTCAATTTTAAGCAGTGATAATATAACGCAGACAACACTCTTAGCTTGTCTTTGTTCACCCAGACAACCTTCCATTCTACTAATGCTTTCTGATCATCTACTAGGCACCAGGCTTTGTCCTCACAATGGAGCCAGCAGCCCACAGGGGGAGGGCCAGCTGTTATGACACTTTCTTTTTTTTTTTTTTAAAGATTTATTTTATTTACACAAGAGTTGGGGTACAGGCCAGAGGCGCATGGGTGAGAGGATTCACCAGAGACAGAGTGGGGAGCAGAACAGGCAGACTGACTGAAATACACTGCTGAGGGGAGCAGCGGGCGAGACAGGAGAGGTCTGCTGCGCCATGTGGGTAGCTCCCTGGTCGGCTGGGAATTGAACCTGCGCTGCAGAGGCTGCTGACAGCTTCACAGTGCTGCACTCAACCCGCTGCACCACCAGGGAGGCCCTGTTATGACACTTTCAAGAAAATGTCTGACAGAGAAGACTACAGAGGTGTGGAGGAAGGGCAGCTCAAGGTGAGGAAGATGGTAATTCAGGAGGAGTTGATGCAGAAGAGGGGAAGGGGAACAACATTGTCAAAGGTGCAGGCACTTGCTGTGTTCTAGGAATTATAAGTAATTACTAAATTATAAGTAGTTACTAAATTATAATTTAGTAACCAGATTGTAGGGGCCAGGAAGGAAGTGGTGAGAGACCAGGCTGGAGAAGTGTAAGCAAGGGTGGAATTTGAGGAGGACTATAAACCAACTTGCTTTGGAGAGTCATAGGGAATCATTTCAAGGTCTCAAACGGGAGTGAAAGGAACTGACTTATATCTCAGAAAGCTCCCTGTGGCCCGGGGTAGAGTGTATGTTTAGGGGTGCAGGCTGGAGGGGGCCACCACCTGTGGTGGAGCTCACAGGGCTGCCTCCATCCACAGTGAAACCACCTGCAGAGGCCAGGGAGAGCCTTAGCCCCACTGAGTTCCAAGTTCAGCTTGGGCCTGGTGGCAGATCCTGATGAATCTGCAATTTTCTGGAAAAGTCAGCTCTGTCCCACGGAGGGCCAGACTTACACTGTGCAGAAAGAGGCCCCTGAGGGACTACAGGAAAGGCGAGAGGTCTCCCTGGGTGTCCCAGGAGAGAAGCGTTTGGGTGGAAGCTGGAGCGCTGGAGGAACCCTCTCACCCTGCTCTGAGAAGGAGCGCCAAGCCCCGCCAGACAAGAGAGTCAGAAATGCCGAGGCAAATGGCACTTGGGCCTTTTTTTTCCCAAAAAACTAAACAAAGCGACTGTGTTCAGTGGCCCCTCAGGAAGGCCAGTCATTTCCTGAGGAGATATCAGGCCGGCCCAGGCCTCATTGTTCCCGATTTCCAGCAATGGCCGCCATTACCTGACCAGCACCACGGCCAGTTTCTCTGTGGCGCCAGAGAAGTCACCGGAGGGGTTTCTCTGCTTTTTACAGGACAGGGTTTTCACCTGTGGTCTCCTGTGGTCTCCTGTCCCAGAGGAATGTCCCGGCGGCAGAACTGACTGCCGCAGCCTTCTCTCTCAGGATGCCGCAGGCCCGGGCCCAAGAGGGCAAAATGTGTCTTGGAGTCCTGCTGACTCTTCTGCTCTGTGAGTCTTTTTCTTTTCCCACATCATTTAAACGTCATGAGAACTGAAGCCTAATGAACTCAACATATTTCTCCTGTCTTTTCCAGGTTCAAGCCTTGAGGGTCAGGAAAACAGTAAGTTGTTCAAGTTTCTCTCTGGCTTTACCGTGTCTTTCCGTGAGCCTGAAGATGCATGTCAGATTGCTTGGGTTTGATGTTTATAACAATTGAGAAAAATATTCCAATGGAGAGCTCAGGGTTTTTTTTTTTCCCTTGTGGCATTTTCAGAAAGTTTTAGAGCAAAACACTTGTTCTAAGTCAGGTTCTAATCGGTGTGTTCTAGAAGGAACGTGCGTTTTCTGGAGGTAGGATTGGGGAGGTGATTTTTTAAAAAAGTGAGTGATTCTATCATTTGTTTTTTGTTATTCTACCATAAATTTCTTATTTCCATATTCTACCCTGTCCCTGATTATTTTTATTCGCAAGTGAGATATAACCCTTTTGTCAGATTCGTGAAATACATGAGTGCTTCAGAGTTTATGATGCTATAACTTTTTTTCTCCCAAATGATGTAAATTAGATAGTGGATTTTATTTCCCATCTACCCACCAGGCTGTGATTTTATTTGCCATGTGTTCAGCTCATCCCAGAAAGGCAGAGCAGGGGGCTTTGTCTTACCTTAGAAGTCTGGCTTATTATGCTTTTTAGACCGATTTTGAATCTTTGAGATAAATAGATTTTGTTGTGCTTCCTCTGGGACCATGTGAAGTGGGGGAGGGCTCGCTGGGCCTCTGGGCTGAATGGAGGGAGAACCCACAGAATGCAATCCCCTTGACAGAGGCCACCTTACTTGGCAAAGAACAGGGGTGCTGGGTCATCCAGGTCTTTGGAGACAGGGGTGTGGATGAGGCTGGTTTGTTGAGCTGTGGCTGGAGGGGAGCGTGGCTGCCAGCAATCCATTGTTCTTGCACGAGCATTGATCCCCATGGCAACCGTGAGGCAGGATATCCATTATCTTCTGATCATGCTCATTGACCAGGGATGTCTCTGTGCCCCAGAGAAATGACTTGCCCTTGTGAGAGCCAGCGAGCATCGCACCAGAACCCCCACTAACCCAAACCTGACTGTCGGGAGCCGTAGGCCTGACTCACATCTTTAAAGTCATTTTTACTTTGCTTCTTTGAGTCTTTCCCCAGTTTGTAAAATGGAGATGATAAGAATCTCCGTGGCAGAGAGTCAGAGTGAGGTGTGTGCCCTGAGGGCCGTGCCTAAGACAGAATGTTTCCTTTCCAGTAACTTTATTATCCTGTAGAGTCCGACTGTTTCTATCCACTCCTGCCCACACACCCCAGGTCCTGTCAAGACCACGCCCTGGCTCTGCAGCAACCCATTCCCCAAGACCTGCATTCCTCACATCTTCTCCACCGCAGATGGAAGTAACTTGCTCCCTTCCCAGGGTTTCCAGAGAAAGTTCTTAGTAATGTTGGAAAGGCTGTAGAACTGCAGGATTTAGAGCAGGGGGAGGTCTCCACTCCTTCTGCAGGCCTCCACCTTGTTGCACACTTAAGGAAACTGAGGCCCAGAGATGCTAAGTCACTTTCGCGTGGCTATTAGCAGACAGGGGGCTGGGACCAGGTGTCCCATTCCTTAGGCCCCGCAAGATCATGCTGACCCCCCCAGCTTGCTCAGGTGACCCCTCCTGCTGCTTCCCTCCTTTCATCTCAGGCCCCTGCCCACCCCCGGCCCTCCTGCTTCAGGAGATGACCTCACTCCATCTTCACCTAGAAAACAGTGCTGTCTGGAGGGAACTCCCTCAACTTCCCGCCCTGCCCCAGCTTCAGGCTTATCTGCCTCTGCACCCAGCCTCCAGGCTCCCGCCCAGCTTCGAGGCGCTGTCCACCCGAGGCTGATCAGAGCAGCCCGGCCCCGCGGCCCCGGCTCAGCGCCCATCCCTGCCATCACCCCCAGGGTCTCACCCTATCATTTATTCAGCCCTCACCCCACTTTTAGTATCTCTGCCCCTCTTCTGGGTCTTTCTTTCAATCTCCCAGTGTGACTGGTAACTCTTTGCTGTGGTGGTTGTTTTAGGAAAATGGAAAATCACAAGCTACCCTGCATTTACTATTTTGAGGCCTTTTCTATCTACTCCCTTCCTCAGTCAAACATTGCTGAAGGCTGGCTTATTTTTTTTTAAAGATTTATTTATTTATGCATGCAAGAACTGGGGTACAGGCCAGAAATGTGGGGGGTGAGAGGACTCACCAGAGACGATTGGGGAACAGAACAGGCAAATGGAATGAAACACACTGCTGAGGGGAGCAGCGGGTGAGTCAGGAGAGGTCTGCTGCACCATGTGGGTAGCTCCCTGGCCAGGGAGTGAACTCGTGCTGCAGTGGCTGCAGACAGCTTCATAGGTTGCGTCTTAACCCCTTGCACCACCAGGGAGACCCTGAAGGCTGGTTTATAGTCGCTGTCTCTGCCTCCCAGCGCCCCCTCACTTAGCAGTCGGGCCTTGGCCCCGCAGCTTCTGCCACAGCATCCCCTCTCCTGAGGGCTCCCGAGGAACTCTCCCGGCCCCTGGCTCTCGGGCCCCTGTGCTGCCTTGCATGAAACTTCCTTCCTTGACCTTCTGCACACTTTTGTCTAGTGTTTCTCCTACCCGTGTGACAAACCCACTCCTATCCCCCAGGGGAGACTTTTCCTGAAGTCTGCTTGCCTCCCCGCTCTCTGCAGTCTCCACAGCCATGTCCTTCCTGGAGCTCAACCCGCCTCTGCACCAGCACCTCCCCTGGTCCAGTCAGTTCTGGCCTCTCCCCGAACATCACAGGGGGTCAGCGGGTGATGTCTGCTCCTATTTGTCCACCAGACCCCTCAACAGCTGCATCCCCGTGACTTTGCTTCCTCCTTATCTTTTTCTAGCATTTTCCAGAAAACTTCCCTTCTACTCTCTGCCTCAACCACCATATCCAATCACACAATCTCTCTGTGTGTGAAAATACACATGAAATGTATTATTAATGACATGTGTTGCTTCCCTGATACTATGCAACCATCACCACGGTCTAGTTCCAGAACACTTTTATCATCCCCCAAATCAAGTCCTTTTGCATCCACTAGAAAGTTCTCAAGTCCACCCTTGCCTATTCCCGCTGTGCCTGCCTTTGCTCAGGCCTCAGCTTCCACCTGCGTCACCATCCAGGCTGTTTATAGGCCTCCAGTCTCTTCCTCCAAAGGCCCAGCGTGACCTCCCTAAAGCGCCAATATCATCCCGTCACCTCTTGAAGGCTGTCAGAACAGGGGCCAGCTTATCAGCACAGAGGGCAAGGTCCTCTGTTCTGACACCTCCTGCCCTAGACTCTGGTTCCTGTGGCTGCCCGTGCCCAGAATGCATTGATTTCTCATGTCCCTGTGCCCTGGGACGTGCTGTTCCCTTGCCCGGAGCACCCCACCGCCCATTCTTGGTCTGGTCCAAGGCCAGGCCCAGGTTGCTTCCTTCAGACTTTCCTTGACCTCCCCTGGTCAGCCCTCTTGCTGCTGACATCACTGCGCTCCAGTCATCTGGGCCGCACCGGCCTGCCCCGTCTGGGCAGCAAGGATGATTTCTTATGTACCCTGTAAGCCCAGCACCTGGCACAGGTGCTCCACAGGGGGCTCATTGAGAAGGACCCAAAATGAACTTGGAGATGGTTGAGATCCACAGGAGAAGATGGGCCAACACGTTCCATGCTGAGCCCGGGAGTTCTTCGGGGACCTTGCTTCATGGCTCCCTGTAATTTTCCTAACAGTGGTGGCTACCCCCTGGCCCCCCTCTTTCTTCCTGAGTCATTTCCAGGTTGAAGGCCAAGTGGCTGATTGGGTCACGATGCCTCATCTTCCCGGGAGCATCTGCACCTGCTGCCTGTGACTTGAGGTAGAGGAAAGCAGCCCCCTTCATTTTAGGATTTTAGGGGTGGGCACTACAGTCCCTGGGTGCCTTTTATAACTTGATCTTACAGGTGAATCCCTCACACTCCCGCAGTATTTGTTGGTCACACAGGCCAAGTCTGAGCTGGAAAATGACCACATGCGGACAAGGCTCCCGGGGCGGGGGGGGGGGGCGGGGGCCGTCTTGAAGGTTGGCTCCTGCAGGCTGGCGGCCATGATGGTGGAGTCCAGGCCGCTGTTTTTGTTGCATCACATCAGTGAGGTTTTGTGTTAAGTCTAAGAGCTGGGATTCCTACTACAGTTTATCAAAAGTGTTCTCTTCTTCCATCCTGCCCACCTTTCTTTTTCCCGGTTTATTGCAGCTGGCCAGGGGTGTGATGTTCTGTCAGTGAATCAGTTGTCTTATTTAAGCAGATGTGTCTGAGTTACTTAGAAAACAAGATGGTGGAAGTGCTCCCAGGTGGCGGAAGTGCTCCCAGCAAGTGGGCATCACCCCCCCTAAAGAATTACCACCTGGAGCTTTAGCCAAGTTTGCTTTAAATTCGTTCAAAAGTGGCAGAGCTCTGAGAAAAGGAACATGAACTTGGCCCAGTCTATAGGAGACATAGGCAGGGATGGGGCTGAGGCTGGGAGCCCTGGAGTAGGGAAGAATGTGACAAGCAGACTGAGCTCCTGGAGGGCAGGAACTGTGCCGGGCTCAGTCTCCTCTGAACCCCCAGAACCAGGTGCAGCGCAGGCACAGAGAAGCGAGGGGATACCAACCATGCCCCCGCCCTTTGTGGCACATATACTGCCCCCCACCCCACCCCTGCTCAGCTACCTTGGTTCAGTCATTGTTCAAGATTAAAATAAAGTTTCCATTTCAGAGGAGGAAGTGTGGTGGTCTCCAGGGCTACAGGACTCCCAAGGTCAGCGCACTAATGGCTGTCAGGTCAAGGGCGTGGACCCTGGTGTGTCCAAGCTGCTTTATTTCTGTCCCCAGCACCGTGTCCCACCTGGGACTTCACCAATCAGGGTGTGTGTCTCATTCAGCACAATGACAGTCAAGTGGCCTCAGCCTGTGGTAATTAACCCTAAGAGTCTGGAGGTGTTCCTATACATTAAAATGAATATAAAATTTTAAATGATTTTATTTGGGAAAATTTTAGCAGCAACATGGAGCAGAGATAGAAGTTTAGAAACCTCAAGAGTCAAGAGTTGGTTTTATTTCTGCAACTGACAGAATCTAGCTGACATTTCTCCAGCCCTGCATCGGCGCAGGGACTCCACGTCCTTAAATCCAGGTTCCCATCACAGAGGTCCGCCTTGACTATGGTGTGGGCAAAGACAGAGCTCAGGGAAACTCACTCCTTTGCTTAAAGTGATGAGAGGAGAGATGACCAGCCGGGTGACCTGGCCATGCATTTATCTTCCACTCTCCATCTGCTGATAGGATGGAGGAGCACGCACTGGATGTGTAATGGGACTGCCTGTCCCTGCCTGGGAAGGGACCGCATTAATTGGTGTGAAACTAAATACCGTCCAAAGAAACTTTTTTCTGAGAGCGCCCCAAGCAGGGCCCTGGGGCCAGGAGCTGATATGGAATAGAGAAAGGCAGACATGGGACTACTAAGGATTACTGCAGCAGGAAACTTGAGTTTAAACCATCTCCTTGCTTTGTGACGTGGACTTAGCAGATGCCTCTTTTTGTTAAATTAATTGCTCATCAGAAAAGGACAAATGTGGGCCTCCCAGGTGGCGCAGCGATTGAGTGCTGGGTTGCGAAGCTGCCCGCAGCCTCTGCAGCGCCGGTTCAATCCCCGACTGCTCCCCGGCCACCGGAGGAGGGTCCCACATGGTGCGCAGACCTCTCCTGCCGCCCGCTGCTCCCCTCAGCAGTGTACTTCGGTCCTTCTGCCTGCTCTGCTCCCCGCTCTGGCTCTGGTGAATTCTCTCACCCTCCCGCGCTTCTGACTGTACCCAGTGCTTCTATAAATAAATAAATAAATCTTAAAAAAAAAAAAAAAAAAGGACAGATGTGCATCACTGGATTCTTTTAAAACCTGAAACATGTTAGAGACGAATTAAATTTTAAACTGCTCAAGAAAGAATTGACTATTAAAATCAGTTTTTACCAGGATCTCTAGCCAGTGTCAAACTGTTCCTTTTGTTCTTTGAAAAAACAAAAGTTACGTATTGCTATTCAATAGGATAAAATAAAGGAGGAAATTTGGGTGACAGGAAAATAAAGACAAGCAAGTAAAACCAGGACTTTTAGAACATTTTTAGAACATAAAATATATTCCAGAGGTTGCTAGGGACAGAAGTAAAATTTTAGGTTTGTACTTCTGAGCAATCAAAGCAAAAAGGAAAACAAGATTCATTAAAAAAAAATTGGGGGAGGGCCTCCCCGGTGGCACAGCGGTTGAGCGCTGGGTTGCGAAGCTGCCCGCGGCCTCTGCGGCGCCGGTTCGATCCCTGGCCACCAGAGGAGGGTCCCACATGGCGCGCAGACCTCTCCTGCCGCCCAAACCTCTCCTGCCGCCCACTGCTCCCCTCAGCAGTGTACTTCGGTCCTTCTGCCTGCTCTGCTCCCCGCTCTGGCTCTGGTGAATTCTCTCACCCTCCTGCGCTTCTGACTGTACCCAGTGCATGTATAAACAAAAAACAAACAAACAAACAAATAAATAAATAAATAGCATGCCTCTATTAAAAAAAAAAAAAAATTGGGGGAGGGGACCTCCCTGGTGGCTCAAAGGGTTAAGTCTCAGCACTATGAAACTATTGGCAGCCACTGCAGCACCAATGCCATCCCCGGCCAGGGAGCTACCCACATGGTGCGGCAGACCTCTCCTGTCCTGCCCGCTGCTCCCCTCAGCAGTGTATTTCAGTCAGTCTGCCTGTTCTGCTCCCTGATCTGTCTCTGGTGGACCTTCTCACCCCCCACACCTCTGGCCTGCACCCCAGCTCTTGTATGCATAAATAAATAAATCTTTAAAAAAATTGGGGGGAGGGCCTCCCCGGTGGCACAGCGATTGAGCGCTGGCTTGTGAGGCTGCCCGCAGCCTCTGCAGCGCCGGTTCAATCCCTGGCCGCTGGGACGAGGGTCCCACATGGCCTGCAGACCTCTCCTGCTGCCCGCTGCTCCCCTCAGCAGTGTATTTCGTCAGTCTGCCTGTTCTGCTCTCCGCTCTGTCTCTGGTGAATCCTCTCACCCTCCCACGCTTCTGACTGTACCCAGTGCTTGTATAAATAAATAAATAAATCTATCTTAAAAAAAAAATTGGGGGCAAAACATAAATGAATAAACACAGAGATGACATCCCTATGACATCCTGGATCACACAGAACATTAGGATCCATAGATATTTCCTTAACGGCATCTGTATTAGTTTCCTAGTGTTTTGTGTAACAAAATACCACAGGCTGCGTGGCTTCAACAACAGAAATTTATTTCCTCACAGTCCTAGAGTCTGGAAGTCCGAGGCTGCTGTGTCAGCAGATTTGGTGTCTTCCAAGGCCTCCCTCCTTGTTGCCTTGCAGTGTCCTCAAGTGGTTTTTCCTCCGTGGCTATGCCCTGATCTCTCTTTGTCTAAATTTCCTTGTAAGAGGACACCAGTCAGGTTGGATTAGGGCCCATTTTAACTTATTCAGGTCTTTAAAGGCCTTTTCTTCCAAGACAGTCACATTCTGAGGTACTAGGGGTTAGGCCTCAACATGGGAGTATGGGGTGGGGGTCTGATTCAGTCCTTCACAGCACCCCCTGATGAAGAGCCAAAGCTCTGTAGGTTGATATAGTTCTATGAGGGACCAGAGTGAGTTGGTCCAGACATAGAAATTTCTGGAAATCATTGCTAATCCAAGGAAAAGGGGATTTAGAGATTCTGTGTGACCTGGTACCCATCCATCTGTCATGGCCTGGGAATATTTTCCCTTTTCTAAAAGTGCCTGGTAAGAATTGAACGTTAGGAGTGTCGCCTAATCTGTGTGATCTTTTTTATAGAGGCATGTTTTCTTTCTTTCTTTGTTTTTGTTTATACATGCACTGGGTACAGTCAGAAGCGCGGGAGGGTGAGAGAATTCACCAGAGCCAGAGCAGAGAGCAGAGCAGGCAGAAGGACCGAAGTACACTGCTGAGGGGAGCAGTGGGCGGAAGGAGAGGTTTGGGCGGCAGGAGAGGTCTGCGCGCCATGTGGGACCCTCCTCCGGTGGCCGGGGAGCAGCCGGGGATCGAACCGGCGCCGCAGAGGCTGTGGGCAGCTTCGCAACCCAGCGCTCAACCGCTGCGCCACCGGGGAGGCCCAATCTGTGTGATCTTGTCTGGCCTCGAGGAACCCCTGGTGCCCACTGCCCCACGCCACCTCAGCCCCTGAAGGCCTCTGTGGGCCACATACACTTTGGGTAAGGTCCACACTGGAAGGCGCCACATTTGTGTATGGAGAGTTATGTCTTGGGCAGGGGCAGGGGCTATATTTTTGTATTTGCTTATAGATGCGTAAAGAGATTAGCTGGAAGGCTATGCAAGAAATGAAAATCAGTGGTTGGTTGTGCAATGGGAGGGGAAACTAGTGGTCGGAAACAGAAAGGGAAAGTAATTTTAAGCTCTGGTGTTTTCTCTGTATTTTTACTTTTTGAACTTCAAGTATACAGAATTGTATGAATAATCACTGGTTCATAGCACATTCTCATCTTTGATCTGCACATATTACCTTTTGTTTTATTCATTTTTAATAACATGATGAATTCATCCAACCACACTACTCAACCCAAGAACCAGAACATTAGCAGTGCCTTTTTTTAAAAGATTTATTTATTTATACAAGAGCTGGGGGACAGGCCAGAGGTGCAGGAGCATGAGAAGATTCAGAGACAGAGCAGGGAGCGGAACAGACAGACGAACCAGCAACGGGCAAGACAGGAGAGGTCTGCCGCACCATGTGGATATCTCTCTGGCCTGCCGGGAATCGAATCCGTGCTGCAGAGGCTGCAGATAGCTTCACAGCGCTACGCTCAACCACCTGAGCCACCAGGAAGGTCCCATTAGCAGTGTCTTTATCTACCTGCGTGCTCTCCCACTCCTACCCACCCTCCCCTAAAGGTGACCACAACCCTGATTTTTTAAATATTAATCTTCTGCCCATCCACCTTTCTAAACTTGCATTATTTCAAAATAATTTGTCTGTGGGCTCTTCAGGGTATTCACATAGACACTGATCATCTGCCTTTGGGGAGGGTTGAAGAATTTGACAGCACTATTCACTCGAGCACTTAAAATCTCTTAACTGTTTCATTCATACTTTATGAAGGTAAATGCGACTGGAGGCTAACAAAACACAGACGCCGTAGCTCTCAGCCCCGGCTGAAAGATGTCAGACAGATAGCCTCCTTGAGGATGGAAGTGGATCAGGAAGACTTAAGAGGTTTGGGGTTTTTGAGAGGTTGAGCGATTTGATGTTAAGGTCATGGATTTTAGGTCAATGTGATCCCTAGTCAGCTGACTTCTGTTATCACCTACAGTTACTGGATAAAAGCCAATTAAATGTTGAAGAATATGGGCCAGAGGTAATGCGTGTAGCTAGTTGATCTGAGGTCCAGTTTCTGGCAGAGCCTAGGTAGGTAGGTGGGCCTTGAGGCTGATTTGGGGGCTTGACCAGAGACTCCCCTCATTGGGAGAGGAGAACCCGTGGCTCTTTGCTGCTTGGTGGCAGGAGGGAATGGGCAAAGCCAGTGGCTGACTCAGAAGTGGTTTCTCTTCTTCACCCATGTGCTGAGGTCTCTGAGTCTGTCAGATAGAAAATGCCAGCTGGGGCCGTGCTATTTTGGTCAGGCCTGGATGGGGAAGCAAAGTTCCTGGGCATGTGTTAGTATTGTGGTAGCCTTCATTAATCAGCAGTCACTATATTGGGTCCTTTCCTGCCTCTCTCCGGGAAGTCTTGCAACAACCTAATAAGTAGCGATTGCTGCCCCATCTTACAGCTGAGAAAACTGAGCTCAGAGAGGTCATCACACAAGGTCAGCCAGCGATGAACCAGGACGTGGATATTTGTCTGTTTGAATTCTGTGTCCTCCACTCCCCCCCGGGGGCCATGATGGGGCAGCTCACAGCTTGATATATCTTATAGTCAGGTTTTATTTGTCACACTCTGCAGACTGCCACCTGGTCTTGGAGGGAATATGAGTAACTTAGTACCAACTGCCCCAGGCTTGAGCCACTACACGCAGTCTTACCCACCGGACCCTGTAAGCCTTTGGGAGCTTTGGATACAATAGTGCACAGGATGTGATAATGACCATCCAATGTGAGGAAGGTCATCAGAGTGATGTTGTTTCTGAGATAACAGGTATGTTTGAACTCTTTCCCTCTGGCACGTAGCTTTCACCATCAACAGCATCCAAATGGATATCCTGCCGCAGAATGAGGTGCAAAATGGGGAGAACCTGACCCTGCAGTGCAATGTGGATGTCAGCACCACCTACCATGTCAAGTCTCAGCATCACATGCTGTTCTATAAGAATGATGTGCTTTTTTACAACATCTCCACCATGAAGAACGCAGAGAGTTTTTCTGTTCCCCAAGCCCGAGCCTATGACTCAGGGACCTACAAATGCACTGTGATTCTGAACAACAAGGAGAAGACCTCTGCAGAGAACTCGGTGTTCGTGAGAGGTGAGTCCCTGGAACTTAATGTAACTCAAGCCGATGACCTGTTAGCACCCGCAGGAGCAAGAACGGGAATTGAGTGCATAGTTCACAACGGATGTACCTGCATCATTCTTGTTGCTCACCTGCCTAGCATTTTCCTCTTCCATGTCGGCACTTTTCTCTCTTCCATGCCCTTGCACACACTAGTCCCTCTCCAGGGAGACCCCTTCTTCCTCTCATCTTCATCTCATCTTCTCATGAACAATTTCTCTTTCAAGACTCAACTCAGAGATCTCATACGCTTTCCCAAACAAGTGGATCGCCCCCAGGGTCCCAGGCCTTCCAGCTCTTTTGCTCTCTCTGTGTTCACTGGTCTATATGGCTCAGCTTTGACCCTGATTTCTGCAGTCCTTTGCCCGGGTTAATCTGAGCAAATCCCTTTACACTGACATTCTCACCAGTGAAGGGAAGATAACAACGACACCCAGATCGTTACTGAGAGGATGAAAAGAGATGGTGCCGGTGGAGTGCTTAGTGTGATTTCCAGCACACGATCACTTCCCAATCGGTGGCAGTTACTATTTCACCCCACACTGCAACGATATCTAACACATCTGTTTGCTCTTCTGGACTGTCAGATCATGAGGAAAGATTTTTTTTTTGTATCTCCAAGAAAGATTCTGGCTTAAAGGATGCCCTCCATAAATGATTGTGGAACAAAGTTAACAGCTATAAAGGGCAGGTAGCAATGGAGAGGGATGGAAAAGCAAGAGGGGAATCATTGCAGGAAATGGGTGTTCAGAGATAAAGGGTTGCATCCATCCATTCATTGGTTTAATTCCTCAAGCAGCATTACCTAAAGTTGCGAAGCAGGGGGAAACCAAGGGCTGGTGGTGAAATGCATCCAGGAGGTCCCAGCTCTGGAGGCAGTTGCAGCCTGGTAGGGAAGAGAGCATTTCAATAAATAATTGTGGCCCCATACTCATGTGATCTGAGTGCCTTAGGAGCACAAGAGAGGGAGGACACAGTGCTTCCTGGAGAAGTTAGGACAGCCTCCTAGAAGAAGGGACTTTAGGGCCAGAGACAGAAGAGGTGTCAGGTTTGCATGATGATGAGTGGGGCAAGGTCTGATTAATTGGAGGTAGCAAAAGAGGGAGAGGTAGAGGCTGAGAAAGGGGTTGGGATCCCAGCAGAGCACCCAGTTCTTGAGCCTCTTGGGGTCTTCATTTCCTCCTGTCTCTCAGACAGAGACAACCAGGTGACTCTGAATGCCCTTGAAGGTTTTTTGTTTTGAGGATGAAACAGGACAGCAAGTAAAGCATGTTCAGTACCAGGTACCGAATGAATGAATGAATGGCCCACCCATGCTCGGCTCAGGCCATCCTTAGGGGAGAGAGTAACCCTTTTGACACACGGGAGATGGCAGACCCAGCAGGCAAGTGCTGGGGTCATTTTCCATTCACTAGCCTAGACTCTCTGACCACTTTCTTGTCAGTCTTTGAGGCTCCCGGGGAAGCATGTGGCTGCATCCGGCTCCAGGCCAACTCCTCCTGGGGGTCCTGTGGACACTTGGGGGGCATGACTGGCTGGTCATCTCTTTGTATCACCAGAAGCAGCAGCCACAGGGATTCAGGCCCATCCTTCCCCATCTTTGCTGAGAGCAGGGGAGGAACAGAGGCCTGGACATTGATGTTAGTGACGAGGAAAGATGGGCAGATTGCAAATTTGTAAAATGAGTTTTGAAAAGAAATGTGCTGGCGGCCTTTGGAAGCTTAGGGTAATTTTTCTTAAAACTTGGACAATTAAATGGACAATTTAATGGATTCTGCCCCGAACTTCCTTGACAACAGCTGCCACCATGGTCATTTTTGCATTTTTATGGTCACTTCTGTGATCGGAAGTCATTAAAATTGTTAATTTTTACTTCCAGTAAGAAGAACTCCCATGTAGGAGGAAATAAACAGTTATAAGTGCTTTATACACTTTGCATTTAACCCCGGCAGTATCACTGGGAGAAAAACGTGGCTCCTGCCCGTTCCTGGCATGGCCACTGGGGCTCAGGAACTTGAGTGGCATGTGCCAGACTTGGGATTCATCAAAGGCAAAGCCAGAGTTAGAACCAACATTTAATTGATCCTAACATTGGTCTCTCTGCCTCTTGATTAATAGGATGGGTCTTCGTGGTCGATAAAGGGCACTTCATTCATTTATTAGACATTGACCAAGTCCTTCCTCTGAACCAGGCAGGGCACCTGACAGGTGACAACAGTGGTGTGAATGCAGCCAGGTCTCCTTCCCAAGAGGACACCTCCTTCTCTGAACTAACTGGGTTGAACAAGCTTCCTCAGAGCTGTCAGTGACGGGGTGAAGTGGCACGTCAAGGGAGAGGCAGGCTGAGCTGTCTGACTCTGGGCTGAAGCTTCTTGGCTCAACCACGGACCTGCGTATCTGCTCCCAGCCAGGTTCTCTCCAACCTGATCTCTTCACCTGATGCACTGGCCCCTCCAGCCCTTTCTCTGCTCTAAAAGGCCTTCCTGAAAAGCCACTCACATTCCTCACCACAAGCAATTCCCCACACACATGTACCCCAATATGTCTGAGCCCCCATTCCACCTCATCTCTATATGATACCCCTCCTCCAAGATCAGACCCCGGGACTTCTTTTCAGACACTGCTTGGTTATTTTCACCTTTGCTCAGTGAACTGGGGGAACATGCACTCCTCCTCTGTCCCCACTCTCCCACCCCAAACTCTGGCTTTGGAGTCAGACAGACTTGGGGTCAACTGTCAGCAGCCACAGGGCTTGTTGACTATGAGCTGCTGGATGGGTCTTGAATCTTTCTGGGATTGAGCTTCGTCTGTAAAATGAGCATAAAATCTCTCTGGCTTGCTGACGCAGGAGGGTTGTTAGGAGAATTACATGGAGTCATGGATATATAGTGACGAAGTTTGTGGCTGTCATTCAGTAAATGACAACAATGACAGTAATAGTAATAAATACTGGCAATTTGCTTTTATTTTAACGCTAGCTCACATGGGTATTATAAACATTGAAAGCACCAACCTCATCTTAAAGATAGTTTGTATGTCTCAAAACGCCTGAACCAAGGTTCTAGGTACAAAGGTCAATCATTGCCTGGCAGGCTGGGTGTTCTGAAACATAACAAAAGAATCTTCCAAGCACCATGACTCAGCTGAGGGAAACTCCTGCTGCTAGATCAAACCGATGCTAATAGACTTTCTCTTCCCTCCAAAGGAGTGCCAAGTCCTCAAGTGACCCTGGACAAGAAGGAGGCCATAGAAGGCGGGCTCGTGAAGGTCAATTGCTCTGTCCCTGAGGAAAGGCCTCCCATCCATTTCGCCATTGAAAAATTTAAGCTTGATGTCAAAGAAGCCAAGCAAAGAAGAGAAAAGACTTCTCGGAACCAAAATTTTGTGATGATGGAATTCGCAGTGGAAGAACAGGACCACATTATCTTTTTCCACTGTCAAGCTAGCATCTTTTCTGGGACCCACGTGGAGTCCTCGCAGACTGTCAGGAGTGAAATGGTCACTGTGAGGGGTCAGAGTCCTGCTTTTATTTTTATCATTCTTTTTGCTTGGCTGGTTTAGCAGGGGAGGAAGGGCCCAGAACGGGATGGGGGTGGAGCCTCTGGTTGGGCTGTGTTCTCAGGATTATTCTTAATGACTTCTACTTTTCAAACCTTTTCTTTGCAATACAGTTTATATATATATATATATATATATATTATATATATGTGTGTGTGTGTATATGTATATATGTGTGTATATATGTATATACACACATACATACACATTTGTGTATATATATGTACTTGTATATATTTGTATATATATGTACTTGTATATACACATATGTGTGCATATGTATATATGAAATATATATGCGTAAAATGTATACATATATAAATATGCATCAAAATATATTTACAAATTCCCTAAACAGAAGTTTCACAAAGAATACCTAACCTTAATGTATGATGCGCTCTGTTCTATTCTATTTTATTCAATTCGATTCGATTCAATTCAATTCGATTCTATACTTTCAAACACCGGCCAAGACTCCCTGGAGTGATACTGTGGGACCTGCAGTTTGGAAACCAAAGCTTTAAGCCATGCAGGTCAGACACCAAACGGTGGGGACTGGAGAGTACTGGGAGAGGGGGGGGACACAGGTCTTCAGTCTTTGCCTCCCACATTTGGTGAGGGGCGCCCCCTCTGTGCGTGTGCCCAAGACAAGCAGAGCTCCAGGGCAGGTAACAGCAGTTCCCTGTCACCTGTGGGGGAAGGACTTGTGAAGCTGGGAAGGGTCAGGGGATAATTCAGGTGGCCTCATTATCTCCTGGGATAATAGGAGCCCTAAAGTTTGTCATAGATGACCCTCTGCTTTCAGCAGCTTGCTTTACCCCTGCCCATTGGGTATGGATATATGTATACAAACTTACATACACAACATGTGATCCTACATACATATACACATAATACATAGTACACACTATATATACATAATTTACAATATGCATGACATAATAGGAATATTATGTATATCATTTATTTATCTGTAATAGGTAATGATCTATTTCTGATCATAATAAATGCATGGTATGTGTAAAATTTTCAGGACATGCTATAAAGTATAAGGTGATCATAGTACCACTTACCACAGAAAACTACAAGAGTAGTTAGACATTCATGCATGCACAGTGATTGTTTTCATTGCTTCTATCAAAAAAAAAGCACCTATCAAGCATACTCTTATTTCTCCTAACTTAACAACATTTTGTGGATTCTTGTCCATATGGAAAAATAAAGATATAGCTCTACACCATTTTAGTGGCAACTCAAAATCCTCTTAAAGAACTACCCTAAATTGTTTACCTAATTTTCTATGGCTGGACATTTAGTTGTTTTCCTGGGGTTTTTGTTTGTTTGTTCGTTTGTTTACTGTAAAAACAATCTTGCAATGGACAGACTAGTAGTTATGTGCACTTTTGCAAGTATTTTATTATTATTATTTATGGGATCTATTCCTAACAGTCATTTGCTGATTCAAATGCTTTCTGCATTTTCAATACAATGGATATTGCCAAAGTCTTCTTCAAAATAATTGAAGGTTTCCGTGGAAAATTATGCCAATATTTATTTTTCCACATACTTAAACAAACATGGGGCATTAGTAGCATTTTATTATTATTAATTTGTGTGCTTGAATATGCCTTTTTTAATTGAGCTAACACCGGTACACAAACATTTTATTATTTTTGTGAATCTAATTGAAGCACAGTGATATATTCCTGCAACTGTGATTTGCATTTCTTTAGAAAGATTATGGATGTTCTTTATGCTAATTGGTCTAGTACATTCCCTGCCCTCCTATAAACTGCATGTTTATATACACTTTGTCCATTTTTACTGTTTTTGACTGATTTGTTTGAGCCTTTTATAAAGTAAAATAATTAGTTCTTTGGCAGGTAATGCACCCATATTTCCCCAAGTATGTCACTTGCCCTTATTTTATGGTAAGTTTTCCCGGCAGAATTTTTTAAATCTTTAGTGAATCAAATTCACGCATCTTTTTTTCTTTATGATTTTCAGATTTGTGATTCACTCCTAAAGTTCTTCCACCTACTAAGGTTTTTATTTTTTTTTAAAGATTTGTTCTTATTTATTTATGCATGCAAGAACTGGGGTGTAGGCCAGAGGTGCAGGGGGTGAGAGGATTCACCAGAGACAGAGTGGGGAACAGGACAGGCAGGCTGACTGAAATACACTGCTGAGGGGAGCAGTGGGTGAGACAGAAGAGGTCTGCTGCGCCATGTGGGTCAGTTCTCTGGCTGGGGATCGAACTCATGCCACAGTGGCTGGGAAGCTTGACAGCACTGAGGCTCTAATTCCTGTGCCACCAGGAAGGCCCACCTCTAAGGTTTTTAAAGAAAAAAAAAATGCACTTGTTTTCTCTTACTATTTCCACAATTTACATCTCCCTCCCCCCTGACCTACATTAAAATCTCTGGTGCATCTCCAGAGTTCACTTGGGGGTAAGAAAAACCTTTCAGTTAGTTTTAAGCTGCCCCAGAGGGCACTTGTTCTCTGCCTTTCTTTTTTTTTTTCTATTTTTACTCAGGAAAGCAGGCTGTTTTTTTAAATGGTATTTTTTAAAATTTTGAATTTAAATGACTTTACAGTAAAAAACTAGTGAATATTAATATTAAAGTCGCTCCCACTGCTCCACTCAGCAGTGTACTTCGTCAGTCTGCCTGTTTTGTTCCCCGCTCTGGCTCTGGTGAATTCTCTCACCCTCCCGCACTTCTGACTGTACCCAGTGCTTATTTGAATAAATAAATAAATCTTTAAAAAAAAAAGCAACTAGTGAATATTAAAATATTACATCATTTTTGTTTTTTTTAACACCCCAATCTGTATTTTACTTCCTTGTAGTCTGTGTATATACTTTGCTATTTTTTTTCGTGGGGGTGAAGGTCTACCTCACCATTTCCCGAAGATTCCACACCCTCCTATCTGATTCTGATATTTTATTAAAACAGTGTATTTCAAACTGCTTGATTCATGAAATCAATTTAGTCAATCATGGCCAATATTTTTTTTTTTACATTTTTTTTAATAGAGGCATGTTTTATTTATTTATTTGTTTGTTTGTTTGTTTTGTTTATACATGCACTGGGTACAGTCAGAAGCGCGGGAGGGTGAGAGAATTCACCAGAGCCAGAGCGGGGAGCAGAGCAGGCAGAAGGACCGAAGTACACTGCTGAGGGGAGCAGCGGGCGGCAGGAGAGGTCTGCGCGCCATGTGGGACCCTCCTCTGGTGGCCGGGGAGCAGCCGGGGATCGAACCGGCGCCGCAGAGGCCGCGGGCAGCTTCGCAACCCAGCGCTCAACCGCTGCGCCACCGGGAGGCCCAATCATGGCCAATATTAAAAAAAAAATTGAATAGACTAGAAATCACTTTGTTGGGGCATGTGGTTATTTAAATATGCATCTCCATGAAGCCACACAGTTTACATCATTGTCACTTTTGAAAGTTGAAATATTTACACTGCAATACCATCGTTCCATGAAAGTCCCCTTGGTAGGCATGAGAAGCATCTGTTTCTAGCTGCTGGGGTTGTTTCTGGGGTCACTTGAAGAAGGTTCTAGATGAGATCTAGAGGCGGTGGTTTGGCCTTGAGAACTTCAAGTAGGAGAATTGCAGTAAAAGAGGCTGAAGAACGAACAAGAAGGGCATGAGCCTCAGATCAGCCTAAACAAAGGTTTTGAGAGGATAGTTTGAATTTTTTTAATCAAAAAGGATAAACAGTGGTTGACCACAAAAACAGCAGAGATGGGAGGAAGCCCTTCTCCCCCTGTCCAGGTCTGGACCTGAATCCAACCAGCTTGTCCTCTGCTTGCAGAATCCTTCACTACTCCCAGGTTCCAGATCAGACCCATGGGGCTGATCACGGAGGGAGATCAGCTCCAGATTAAGTGCACCATCCAGGTCACACACCTGACCCAGGCGAATCCAGAGATCTTAATCCAGAAGGACAAGACGATCGTGGCCCACAGCAAGCAAGGCAACGAAGCCGTCTACTCCGTGATGGCCATGGTGGAGCACAGTGGCCATTACAAGTGCAAGGTCGAAACCAGCCGCATATCCAAGGTCAGCAGCATCGTGGTCAACATAACAGGTAGGGTTGCTGCCGGTGGGTGCGCGCGCAGGGTGGGACTGCAGGGACCCAGGAGGCCAGTGGTTGCTGAGGCTTCTGCTTGTCTGAATGAAAGGAGGCAGGCAGGGGCGCAGGGCTGGGGGCCCACATGTCAGTGCCAAGGGCATAAGCCTTTTGCTGTAGTGCTTGAGAGTGCGGGTCTGATTCCAACCCTGCCACTCACTACAGCAGTGACCTTGGGTGAGTTATGGAACTTCTCCTTGTCACACTTCATGAGATGGGGATAATGACGGCGTCACCGAGAAGCCTGCTACAGTGGCCCATGGTGACTCTGCTGTACAGAGGCTCATACCGAGGAAGGACTCGGTGAATGTCAGCTAGGGGTTCTGTTACTAGCCATCACATTTATGGCTCCTCTGTGCCAAGCACTATGCCAGACACAGGTCAGGAGGCAGAAAGCATGAGTGAACTCAAAAATAACAGCCACAGGGCCTCCCTGGTGGAGCAAGGGTTAAGACGCAACCTATGAAGCAATCTGCAGCCACAGCAGCACAAGTTTGATTCCCAGACAGCCAGGGAGCTACCCACATGGCGCAGCAGAACTCTCCTGTCTCGCCCGCTGCTCCCCTCAGCAGTGTACTTTGGTCAATCTGCCTGTTCTGTTCCCCACTCTGTCTCTGGCGAATCCTCTCAACCACCACACCTCTGGCCTGTACCCCAGCTCTTGTATGCATAAATAAATAAATCTTTAAAAAAAAATAACAGCCACACTTCCACTTGGTTAAACATTGTACCGTGGATTGATGTACATTTTCCCCATGCTGCCAAGAGCACTTTTTCTCTTGGCCACTGAAAAAAAAAATCTCTTATCCTTCAAGATCAGACCCAAATCTCCCTCCAGCTTCCCAGGCAGAGGGTCCTCACATGCCCCCTTGCACTCTGCCCTGTCTTCACACACCATCATGATGAGGGTCTCTCCCCACCGCTCTGTGTGAGCTCTTCAAGGGCCAGTCTATGGCTTAATTCATCTTACATCATTGATACTCAGCACAGAGCCTGGCCCATTGGGGAGCTCCATGATATCCATTCAACGAGTGAACAAGACTGACCCTCAACCCCCACTACTCCTTGTGAGGGTCCAGCTGGTGTTGCATCTTGTCCTTTATGGACAGTCTGTGTATAAAGTCAGGGTCTTTCCTAACATTTCATCCTAATTGGAAACCATCTTGCATCCACCTCAGGAAAATGGGTTCTATGCTTTACATTTTCGTTTGCATATTTTAAATGAGATTACTTTGGGATTTTTTTCCTAAGCCATTTTTTCACATTTTGGGGTATCTGCCCAGTGGAGATTGTTAACCACTTTAGAAGTTTGTAGCAATTTCTTTGTTTACTTTCCCCCATTCCTGACCTAGAGTTTTTGATGGTGCTGTGAAAACAGACGAGTCAATGCTGGTATGGCGGAAAGGAAGCAGGAGGGAGGAAGGGAGAGAGGGAGGAATTTGTATTAATGACAAGTAGATCTGTTATTGGGATCCCACTTTATTTGAAGTTTTTCTTTATGCCTGTGGAGGAAACCAGAAAGACGTGATAGCCCGACTACGATAGAAATGATTTCCACTGATGACAATGACGGTGTTCATTTTTACCTTCAAATCTGTGTGGCAGGTCAATTCAGAGCCCCAGGCAGCATTTGACTCCCTGACTCCTGCTTGCATTCTCAAATCTCTAGCCTAAGAATGTTCCCCAAGAGAAACTTTGAGTCTCAGTCCCTTTCTCCACATGCAGATATTTCAGAAGAGACTCCTGCTTCCTTTTGCATCAAGGAAGCCAGGGTGCATTTGCTCACATGAGAGGCCCAAGCCTTCGCTTCAGTTAAGTAGTTAATTAGTAACTTCCCTGTAGCTGACAATGAAACATACACCACAACTCTGAAATATCGATATATTTCTGGGAATAGTTAAATTAGGAGAGGATACGATTTCTTGAAAGTCAATTTCATTCTTTATGCCTGCTGACACCCAGCTTAAATTATGAGATTAATAACCCCTGAAAGTGGCATACAGCTCATAGCTTACAAAATGCTTGCCCCCAGGAGGCTGAAGGAGTCATTTGCATCCCTCTCTAGGGATGCTGGAGGTGCTGGAGGGATGGTGGGCAGCTGCCACTTCTTCCCACCCGCACACCCTATGCTGTCATCTGCTTCAAGCCTGCACTACAGCCCCTCCTGCTTCCAGCCTGAGCCCCACCAACCCCATCCATTCTCCTCCCATAGATCCCCTCGCAACAATCACTGATGTGTCCCCCTGACCTCACTCTCCCCATGGTTCTCAATGCCCTGAGATAAATCTCTACTCCAAAGGTGCTCCCAAGGTCCTTCAAGAGCTCCGTTTCTTCCTCTTCTACTTCCGCTATGTTCCAGGCCAATTGAACTTCCAGCTGCTTGAACCTCCTGCCTCTGGCTGCCCTCCAGATGCTGTTCCCCCTGCCTAGGACAATTTCCTTCTGGATAGCATCCCCCAAGGGGCCTCTCCTGAGTCCCCACACCTACATTCAGGCTCCCCTCTCTGGGGTCTGCTGCAAACACCCCATCTAAATCTCTCACTAGATATAAATAGTCTGAAGTCAGGGACTGTATCTTTTTTCACTGCTCTCTCCCAAGTGCCAACCAAGGTGCCCAAGCACAGAGCTGGCCTGAAATAAAACAAGTGAGTGGATGAAAAAATGAGTGAATGCATGAATCATTACTTATTGCATTCAAGTTGCAAAACTTTCCTAATCCATGTCTGTGAGATAAATTAGATTAACAAGACAGGAATCCCTGCCATTGAAATCCCAGGCAAAGAACGTGCCCAGGCTCTGTAATGGTGATATCAGGTATATGAAAAGCAAAGGTAAACTCTCTGCACGAAGTTGAGGGCTAGTTCCGTCAAAAGCAGCTGGGCCAAAGTAGGGTGCGGGTGGTTCCCAGAAACGTCTTATCCCATTCCCCTGCACTGTTTTTCCAGAGCTATTTTCCAAGCCCAAGCTGGAATTTACCTCCACAAGGCTGGACCAAGGTGAAATCTTGAGTTTGTGGTGCTCTGTGCCAGGAGAGCCAACTTCAGCCAACTTCTCCATACAAAAGGGAGAAATGATTGTGTCCCAGACTCAAAATTTCACAAAGATAGCCTCAGCGTCGGACAGCGGGCCATACACCTGCCTAGCAGGCATAGGCAAGGTGGTCAAGAAGAGCAACACGGTCAACATCACTGTGTGTGGTGAGTATACCCTGGCCGGCTTCGAGAGTCTCGGGATTGAGTGGGGAAAAGGAGCGTTATCCCCAGGTCTCACCTTCTCCAGTCTGAAGGCCGATGGGACTGAGGCAGGGTTTGCACTCCAGGGAAAGAGAGAGGAATGAGGTGGAAAGACCTGACTGAAGCAAGTGGGCATTTCTGCTCAGAGCACAGGAGAGAGGCAAGACAGGAAAATGTAGTTGGCCAAGGTCAAGCTCACAGTTTTGTGGTGGCTGTCTGCCTGTGATGCGGCCTCAGCATTGACAAGCCTCTGGCTGCTGGCAGGGCGCCCACTCTAAAGGTCAGGAGCAAACACTGCTAAGTCTGTGCTAAGCTTAAAGGTCTAAGTTGCTGTTTTCAATCCTTTCCTGGCTCACCGGAAGGGCCTGAACTTCCAGGGGGTTGACTGTGGGTACTGAGTCCACTCAGAGCCCCGCTCCTCAGCTTGGACTGCGCATGCACAAGCTGGTTAGGATGCAGCTGGGGTGAATCTGTGTTTCTCACTAGCGCCTTGGGGCTGCTGGGTCCTGGACTACCCTTCTGGTCGAGGGCTTCTTAATGAATGGAGTTCCGGTCAAGTGGCCACCATATTGTCATCATTCAACTGTGGGCCTTTGATTTAACCCATGACTGGAGTTTCTCCAGTCAAGATTTCAGCTTCAGATGAACCAGGATTTTAATCTCTTGTCAGCTCTGTTGCCATCTAACATAAAAGGCAATCATTCAAGAGACAAATGTGGCTCATTACATGCTTGTTCTTTTTGTTGTTGTTCTGGGGAGGAGGTGGTTTCGTTTTCTAAACTTTATACATAAAGAAGCTAACTTCTAAATAACAACCTGCTAGGGTTTGTGTTTCTTGAGGCAGGCAATTTATTTTCAGAAGAGGGTGAGGCTCTGCAAATTTGTTACAAAATATATTGTTTGAGTGCTTGTTTTTTTTTTAAGACTTTTCCTGTGTCTGTGCCTGGGAGGTGTATGAAAATATAAACATGGTATGGGTTGTTGGAAAAGTTATGACGTATTTTTTTCTATGACTTTTTTGACAACCCAATACTTGGGGGGATGTGATGCTGTTCTTGAATCTGTGCCATCCTTGTTTGTTTGGAGGATTTTCTCTCCCTCTACCTCCTCACCACGCACGTGCTTTACCTGTCCGTCTTAAAGGATCATGGTAAACAAAGCAGGAGCCATTTATATTCCCATGGAGATGAGAAAGCAGGAGTTTGGAGAAGGAACCTCTTGGGCTCAATGTTTTGCTTCTGCCTTCAATGCCCTTCAGGTTTCTCTCTCTCTTTCTAGAAATGCTCTCCAGGCCCAGGATTTTTCATGACTCCAGGTCCGAGGTGATTAAAGGACAAACCATTGAAGTCAGTTGTCAATCCGTAAATGGAAGCTCGCCTATTTTTTATTATCTTTTGAAATCAAGTAACATCTTGGACAGGCGAGACCAGAACTCAAACGACCCCGCAGTGTTCAGAGATAACCCAACAAAAGACGCCGAGTACCAGTGTTCGGCAGACAATTGCCATTCCCACACAGAGATGGTCAGCCACGTTCTTAGGGTCAAGGTCATAGGTAAGTTGCTAACTCGCTGTGCTGTGAGGAGTCATGTGGGATGGGGGCTTCAGTTCATATTTTCAAAGGTTTGGGGTGGCCCAGGGGTTGAGTGGATGAGAGAAGCAGGAGACATTTGTGCAAAGGTCACAAACTTGACATGTGGCAGGACCCAAGGGCCTGGAAGGTGTCCGGTGTGGCCAATGTCATCTCTGTTCAGAACCTCTGAAGCAAAATACTAAAATACAAGAGTGTCCTGCCCTCAGGAAGCCTGAGCACGTGGGCTCGCTCAGCATTTGCTTCTACTTTGGATGAACCAACATCCATCTCTGAGAATCATAGACCCTTTGTCCAGCACCGGCCCCAGTGGGCAGACTTTGTCACAAGGGGAAACTGCAGCAATCAGAGCTGCAGGCTGTGGTCTCATGGGACGCTTGTGCTCAGAGAAATCTACCATTGTCCAGGTAGATATTTTCCTTGGAGCTCTTATACTGCGCCCCTCGCATCCACGCACGTATTGATGACGGCAGGAGGACAGGAGGCATCCAGTGCCACCCTGTGGGTCCTCTGCCATTGCCCTTGTGGGGAACTCTGGGAGGAAGCTTGAAGAGTGATAGCTGAGGGGAGTCTCTTGAGTAAGGGGCACAGCGCCTCTTTGGCCAGCATGGAGGGGGCCGGCCCAGAAGCAGGGACTGTGACATTCCTTCTCGTCCCCCTTTTCTTTCCTTGGCGCTAACCTTTTCCCTGTTTTTCAGCCCCGGTGGATGAGGTCACGCTCGCTCTCCTGTTTGATGACGTGGTGGAGTCTGGGAAGACTATTGCACTTCAGTGCTCTGTGAATGAAGCGTCTGGTCCAATCACCTACAGGTTTTACAGAGAAGAGGAGGGCAGGCCCTTCTTTGAAACCTTCTTGAATGACACCCAGGCCATTTGGCACAAGCCAGAGGCTAGCAAGGAGCACGAGGGACAGTATTACTGCACAGCCTTCAACCGAGCCAACCGGGCCAAGAATGTCCCCCAGAGCAACATCCTAACTGTCAGAGGTGAGTGGGGATGTACAGGCGAGAGGTAGTGTGGGTTCTGAGGTCAGGCCAGAAAGCACACCTCTTGTCAGAGGAAGTGGTGGGAGTTCAGTGCATCTTGCCGAAGAGGAAGAGACTGACATCCAGGGTCTTCAGGTGCAGGTGACAGAAATCTACTCAAATTCAGAATAGAAGGTGAATGAGTATAACAAGGAATTAGAAGAATTTCACACAGTCTGAATTCCAAATTCTCAGCAGAGAGATAGCAATGAGGCCATTTTGCGTCAAACATTCACCCATAGACCCTCTACAGCCATGGGGATTGGGTCATGCAGAAGGGAAATCCTTTAGGGGAGCCCACCTATGTGGGGAGAGGGTGGTTTCCTAGACAAGGGGGCAGCTGAACACATCCCAAGGAGTCTGGTCAGTCCCGAGGTCCTTCAGCCCAAAGCTGATTCTAGCAGACGCCACCATGTCTGGGCCAGCAACGGACACGAGTCCCTTCAGGTAGAGGCTCCGGGTAAGATGCTGGTTATGAGGCCTGTGAAAATCGTCATATTTGTTGCTTAAGGGTGATATTATTTCTTGTTTACTTCATTCCTAGTCTTTTTTGCCCCCTGGAAGAAAGCTCTCATCGCAGTATTTGTCATTGGTGTGATCGTTGCCGCCTTGATACTTGGGGCCAGGTACTATGTCCTGAAGAAAGGCAAAGGTGAGCGCAGGGCCCCCCTCTCCCGACAGGGCAGCCTTGCCAGGGAGGCCACGGATGGGCTGCAGTTTCTGGGGGGGTGGGTAGGAGCCACTGGAGCTGCACCCCAGTGGGGCTGAGGAGACGCCCCCACTGTGACTGTAGAACTTTTCCTGAGGGCGTCACCATGACCAAAAATTTTGGCCTGGGTGGGCTCCTGGATTTAGCCAGGCTAAATCCACAATAAAAATGCTAAATGAAAAATCCTTAATGAAAGTGATCGCTTTTCTAATTGTGCACCCAGGAAAGAGATATGGGGCCAAGTTGCATTGACATGTGGTCAGAAGAAGCTATTCCTGTGGATTTGGCTACAGCTAGACCTGTAGTTGGTAGAGAGCAGACTGTGAGCATCACACACACACACACACACTCACAGATGTTGAATATTGTCCTATTAATTTGTCGGCTGGGCCATGATTTCCACCCTGTGCTTGGGGTTAACCACACAAGAAGGAAAACCAGGATCAGCCACCAATTCCCAGGTACCAGGCTCAAGGTCAAGGGCACAACACCAGTAAATTTGGCAAGTGCATCTTGTGGGATAAGGTGGGCTCTGTTGCAACCCCTGATGCTGCTGCCTGGGACCAGAGGGGTAGCTGGGAGGAAGATGGATCCTGGGTTTCATGCAGAGCAGGAAACTACGACTCCTCTGGAGGCAAGGCTCCAGAACAAACCCCAGCCCAAGGCTGACCCTGACCTTGGTCCCAGGTCAGCATGGAGTTAGGGAGCAATTTAGCTTTTCCTTTTCAGAATGGTCTTGAATCCAAAAGACAATTGTCCATTTATCAGGCTAATCGGGTTCCTGCCCCCATGTCTTCATCTCGATCAAATCCCTTGAAGGAAAATTGCTTTTTATGGAAACAATCAAAATGTCAAGTTTCAGGGACAATGGTGTGAAATTTCTTGGTAATGAGACCTGCTTTGTTTGTTTATTAAGTGGGACTGTGTTTGACTTTCTTTTCTCTCCTTAATGGTATTGAATCTTCCAGAAAGTCAAATATTGTTGACATGAATGCTCCTGTCTGTTGTGGACGGGAGTACTTTATACTGACTTTGGATTTTCTCTTTCTCTCTTAAAGCCAAGCAGATGCCAGTGGAGATGTCCAGGTCAGTGGATGTGGAGGGGGTGGCTGCCTGGGGAGCATGGACAGGCTTGTCTCTAGGGAGTCCTTGGAATTAGAACATTTTCAGTGATTCCTGGAAAATTCAAGAAAAATTAAGGACCTTGGGTGTGAATCGTGTAGAGCTGCATGTGTTTGTGAATGCGTGTGTGTGTGAATTTTTGTCTTAATGGAAGACTGCCAACTCTGCTTTCATGGGAAGGAATAGCTGTATACTGAGGTCATGTCCTTCCTACACTGTTCACTTGTGAATTCCCCTATTCTTATGAAATTATAATGGTAACAGATGGAATTTAAAAAATGTACTTACTTGGCAAAATAGAGTTAGTCTGAAAAAATGGTTGTGTTATTTTTATTGTTTCTTGAAATCCAAAATCTGGAAGTATGGACAGGGTAGCTCTGTTGCCCCGGAGACACAGTAGCACGGGATGAGGAATTTAGAGGGTTGGGATTCACCTGATAAAAGGTTCCTTTGGTTCTGACACTTTAACAGCAAAAAGTATTTGCATGCAGCACAATTTTTTTTTAAATAATGGAAACATTTTTAAAAATGATTTATTTATTTATGCATGTAAGAGCTGGGGTACAGGTCAGAGGTGTGGAGGGTGAGAGGATCCACCAGAGACAGAGTGGGGAGCAGAACAGGCAGACTAACTGAAATACACTGCTGAGGGGAGCAGAGGGCAAGTCAGGAGAAGTCTGCTGCGCCATGTGGGTTGTTCCCTGGCCGGGGATCAAACTCATGCTGCAGAGGCTGTGGATTGCTTCATAATGTGGTGTTTAACCCCTTGCACCACCAGGGAGGCCTGCATGCAGCACTATTAATAGCAGCTAGGTCCTTGAAAGACAGTTGGAGGGAGAAGATCTGGTCTGTCCACAGAGTGGGATTCAGCCACAAGATGAAACAGCCATTTACAGGAAAAAAAAAAAAAAAAAGAGGGGGTTCCAAGCAATTCCAGATGACAAAGATGAATAGTGGACATTGACCTAGCAGATGATCTGACCAAGTGAAATGCTTACAAAAACTAGCAGACACTAAGACATGAACTGAGGCTCTGGGGTTAAGATGGATGGCGGAGAAAGGGATAAAGGGATAGAAAGGATGATAATGGGGGGGGAAAATAAAATATTTACTCTAAAAACCAAAAGATTTTTGTCAAAAGAATCTTAGAATTGAAACCAGTATTTTGCAAACGAGAGAATAGCCTTCCTCATTTTGGAAACTCTTCCTGGTTTTCTCCTGGTCTTTCCTTGATTATTTTGTTGGTTTGGGGTTAAAGCCAACAAAAATGTGATCTATTTTTTTCCTTTTTGATTTCCTTTCAAGGCCAGCAGCGCCACTTCTGAGCTCCAATAATGAGAAGATGTCAGATCCCAACATCGAAGCCAACAGACATTATGGTAAATCCTGGTTTTCTGCAGTTGCTGAGAGTTTTCCCAGCTGGCTACACACTCCCTCCCCCTCCCAGAGCCAGAATCTGTAGGCCTGGGGTTCAAGTTGAAAGGGAAGCCCTGACTTCCAGTAGAAGCACCTAATCTAATCATCTGGTGAGCTAATAAGCAAAACAAAGACCTCAGAAGAAAGACAGAACATTCTACTCTTGTTTCACCTCCTTCTAAACATCCTGAGAATGAAAGGTGGAGAATAACTATAGTGCCAGGACACCCATTCTGGGTTATTTTCAAAGTCTTTGAATATTGCCCAGATGTAATCATTCTTTGTAAGAAACCAGGCATGAAATGAAGGCACTGGTGAAGTATCTACTCAGGTGAAATTCTTTATTAAAAGAATAGGACAGTTTTATATCAGACTTGCCATGACAGAAGGCCAGTTTAAATATTTCATTGTTACTAGAGGAATTTAAAATAAAATAATAAAGGAATGCTTGGTTAAAAGGCTCAATTTAAGGGCCTCCCTGGTGGCGCAGGCGGTTGAGCGCAGTGCCGTGAAGCTGTCCGCAGTCTCTGCAGTGCTGGTTCGATCCCCACCGGCCTTGGAGCAACCCACATGGCCAGCAGGGAATCGAACTCGTGCTGCAGAGGCTGTGGATAGCTTCACAGGTTGCGTCTTAACCCCTTGGCCACCAGGGAGGCCCCCAGTTTTCTTTCTTTGGGAATAGAATTCATATTCTTTTCTAAGAATTCTTTTCTAACAGTGTCCCAAAAATCAAGAACATTTTAGGATATTCCTTTAGTAAGGCACACATGAGAAATATGTCTTAAGTATGAGCAATTCTTATGATATTGAGTCACAAACTCTAAAAACATAAAGTAAAACATTTGTTATCACAGAAGCGATGTACAAATAAAGAGAAGAAAGCAGACACCTCATCTAAGACACTAGATTCAGAAAAGAGTGACTATGTAGCAAAAGGTAATCAAGTGCTATAGAGAAAATATTCTTTTTTGATATATTTGTATTTGATTATACATAAATACAAAGATACT
The DNA here is from genome assembly GCF_014898055.3 of Talpa occidentalis. NCBI lineage: Eukaryota > Metazoa > Chordata > Mammalia > Eulipotyphla > Talpidae > Talpa > Talpa occidentalis. The sequence continues at coordinate 125,265,906 of NW_023605083.1, read as the reverse complement.
TTAAATGCTTAAAATAGTATTTCCCCTATAATTTCCAAAATGCAAGAAATACTCATTATATTGTCTGTGCGTGGATTATTTCAGTTTATGACTATATTTTAGTAGCCATAAGAACAAGAAGTTGGTTTACATACCTAATAGAAAATGATGCGTTCATCAGGGATAGTATTTACATCACTTTCAAGAATTCTTTTTAATAAAGAACAACATAATAAAGGCTTTCCTGGTGGCGCAAGGGTTTAAGTCTCAGCACAATGAGGCTATCGGCAGCCACTGCAGCACTAAGTTTGATCCCCAGCCAGGGAGCTACCCACATGGCATAGCAGACCTCTCCTGCTCCCCTCAGCAGTGTATTTCAGTAGACCTGCCTGTTCTGCTCCCCACTTTGTCTCTAGTGAATCCTCTTGCACACACACCCCCCCCACACACACACCTCTGGCCTATACCCTAGTACTTGGATGCATAAATAAAATAAATCTTTAAAAAAAGAAAACAATAAAAAAAGACTTAAAATTTTTGCACGGCAAAGTGGCCGCCTTGGGGTACTGCAATTGCTTTAAAACTTTTCTGAGTTCTCCAGCTGGGGAGTTGCTTTATCAGCATCCTCATATTCATGGTCACTGGGTCATCCCTTCTAAAATTAACTTTTGTTTCCAATGAACTTGTTCCAAATGAACATTTCTGAATTCTGATCAGTTCAACCACAGAAGCATCCCTCTATGGCATAGTAGGTCGGATGGGGCTCCAGGGGAACCGGGTCGGGGGGGGCAGTCCAGAACTACCCTGCTAGTTGCCAACCCCACTCTGGAGAAATTGGACTTTACTTCCTTTGTTAGCAGCACTGACTTTTTATATAGTTTATATAGAAAACTAGAATTTCCATTGTCATGGATCCTAATTCTTATTTTTCAACTAGGTTACAATGAAGATGTTGCAAACCATGCAAGGAAACCAATAAATGACAACAAAGGTAATTATCTAATTAAGTCTTTACATTATTATTAGAAATCTTTACACAAAGATAGACCCCTAGGAAAGGAACCCAAACTCTTAAGGCCTATGAATATTGTCCCAGCTCTCTTACCCACCCTGTCACTGGCTGATACATAAAATGGAGTTGCTTTCTCCAGAGTGTCCTTAATGAGGGAAATCACCTAAATTCTAGTAGAAAATAACTGGCTTCTACCCTAAAAGGAACTTCCTGATTCAGAAGGGGCTACTGAATAAGGTAGGAGTTGCTCTTCTTTCTTGGATAGTAGAGGCAGAAGGTAACTTTTTAAAAAGCATCAACCACAGATCATCACGCTGTATACCTTAAGTTTCCACTGTGTTCTATGTCAATGACCGTTCAACACGATCAGGGGAAAGTGTCGGGGAGCGGTGGGGGCATGCACAGGGTACTTCAAAGGTAGCTCTTTTTCTTTAAAAGATTATTGAATGTTTGGATGTATGTTTTACTTACAACTTACAAATATGTTGTATCTATATATTCATTTTATATTCAATAAAAACAAAAAGTACACTCCAAAAAAATAAAATAGCACCACTGCTTATTTTTGAAGACAACAAGAGTTTGCTTCTGCCTAAAGCACTGAAGGATAAGCCAAATAATTTTTAAAAATTCCTTTCCCCTAGGGCTGCTACCCTGGGAATCAAAACCCTGTAGGGGCTCAGGGATTCTATAAACACCCCCTGTCCTTGACTGTAGAATCGCTGTTTCAGTTGCTACTGAGGAACCCCAGTTCTCTAGGGCTTCAAAATTGAAACAGTAATGTTATATTTTGCACTGAAGACAAATGAATGTACTAGATTTCTCTGTAGTGTCCCAACAGCTCTCACTAATTTGTTTTTCTAGGCTTGTACCTCAGACTTTCAAAACATTTTCAGTTGGGGCCCCTACTTCCAATTTCTTGAGATCCTCTCCATCTTGGAGGTACCTTTCTCTGCCTGTGGCCATGGAGTGGGTTAGCAGAGGTGACTGCTGTGACTGGTGCTGGCTGTTTTCTGTTTTACTGAGCATTTACAGATCTACTGTGGAAACAACAGCAACCCAGGTTGGGGTGTCTTTCCCCACTGAAGGGGTGCAGGTGTCTTTGCCACCTCCCTCAGCCTGAGGTTTCACACCTACATAGAATGAAGTTCAGCCCGTGTCTGGCTCCCCCTGTAAATATTAATCTTTTGAGTAGGAATCTCTAATGTGGCCTGAGGTTGCCCCCCGCTGCCCCAGACCCTGTCTAACCCCAGGGAGTTGTGGTTCTTTTGAGCAGAGCCTCTGACCTTGGACGTGGAGTACACAGAAGTGGAAGTGACCTCCCCAGAGCCTCACCGAGGTAAGGCGCTGGCACACCCCAACCCACCCCACCCCCACCCGCGATCTCGTAGGTTCAGTTCTGCTTGTGGATAGGCCTGCCGGCACGCAGCGGTCTATGCTGTGGCCCAGAGTCTGGTCACCCCCAGTAGCTCAGAAGGGAGGTGATCAGTGAGACCCCCTGGACATGTCATGGGCAGGAGCCATGACACGCCCCCCCTGCTCCCACCCCCCCACCCCCCCTTGAAGGTATACAATTTCATTAATTATCACTGACCAAACCTCCAGCGGTGGGTGTGTGTGTGTTTGAGCGTCACTCAGAGCCAGGTGCTCACTGCATGCTAGGAGGTGTCTCTGGAGGGACGGCCTCCCCGTGGGCGTTTGGACTTTCTTCCAGAGCTACATCCCTTGCCAAATTTTGCTGAAAAGTTGTTCACAGGCTGAGCCTGTATTTCTGAAATGCTTGTTTTAAGGAAGCAGGGGGGTTGCCATTTATAGGGACAGTTGGAGAAAGGGATTTGAAAACAGAAGCCCCTTTGATGTAAACAGCGGCCTGTCACACTTTGAGGTGTGCATGTGTGTGTGTGCATGTGTGTGTGTTTCTCTCAGGGCAGGCTGCCCGGAGGTCTTCAGTCTAGTTCTCCGCTGGGGAGACTGACTCGGAGTGGGGTGGTCCCCAGCAGACACTAGACTCCAATCTCAGTTGCTTTTGGCCCCCAGAGGCCCCTGCTCACTCACAGGAAGAGCTGCCCAGACCCAGCCTGCTGGCAAGCGAGCCAGGCTGGGTCTGGGCACCCCTCTTGCTGGTGAGGATTAGGACAGGCAGGCCTGAGATGACGTTTCAGACCAGGCTGTGTGACATGAGCCACGTGGCCGTGTGACCCTCTTGTTACTTCTTGCTCCATGATCTGAGAGGAATTCGGGGTTTCTTCCTCCCTCCCTTGCTTAGTTTCTGGGGACCATGTAGGAAGGTGGGTGCACAGAACCCTGCAAGCAGATGACACCCCCAGGCCTGCACTTCCAGACCAGGCTGCGGTGGGAGGGCCGGGGCGGGGCAGGTCTCTTCCTCTTTGTTTCATTGTAAAGCAATTCAGCAAAGGGACCTTTGGCCCCTCGTGGCGGGAAAGCCCAAGACAGCCCCGGAAAGCAAGGAACCAAGAACTAGATAAATAGTGTGAGGTCACAGCACGTGCTCCGGAGGATGGGGGCTAGGGGAGGGCCGGAAAGGAGTGTCTCTTCTGGCTTGGGTGGTCCCAGAAGGCTTATTAGAGGAGTGGCGTTTAAGCTAGGCCACTGGGGCCGCTGAGAAGGTGACCCCAGGGGAGGACGGTAGGAGGACCCAGGAGACAGGAAGGCCGGTGCAGGGTGGCTCGCGGAAGGGTTTGAGAGGAGATGTGTCTGCACAGAGAGCGGAGGGAGAGGGGGCAGAGGACTGGGGGGTGGGGCACAGGCCTCTGAGGTTCCCTGCATCCTCATCTCAGCAGATCAGGGGGGCTTTGGAAGCCTTTAGGCTGGCCCCTTCTTCCTTCTTTAAAAATGCTTGTGAATGATGGCTTGAAGGGGACACGAATGGACAGGGGGAGACCAGTGTGTGATCAGATGGGGGAGCCACTGTGAGGGATTCTCATGTATTTTGGAAACACATCACAGCATTGCATGAAAAACTTAATGACCAGGGATGGGAAACAGGGTAGCTACAGGGTTGCTACAGGTTGACTGGGGGGCACAGGCTGGTGGGGGGGGATCTGGCCCCAAGATGAGACCCCAGATCCTGGTGCTCACAAGCAGCCTGGGCGGGCTGTGGAGATGGGACAATAGGCCTTCCCTAGTCCAGTGATGGCCTCCTCGGCCACCTGCATCCTGGGTTCTGCCCAGGAACAGCTGCTTACTTCCTCTTTACAGGGAGTTCAGGCTTGGAAGAAAATTTTACCGAATCCCTTAAGGCGAGAGTCTGTTTCCAGGTGCCCCAAATTCAGAAACATGGCTCTATTAAACAGACCAAGAACTTTATTCCCTGATAAGCAATAGAGAAGGAGCACCCAGAGCTTCAGGGATGGGTCCCTTTTACTTGGGGGACTGGCCTCCTCCCAATTTGCACGTCATGGTTTTGGGTGGAGTCTGGACGGTCATTGCCAGGATGTCTCTTCACGCGCTGGGCTGCACTCTGCACAGGTCCCTCCTCTCCCTTCTCCCCTCCTCCCCATACCCTTGTCCTTGCCCCCTCCCCGCTAGGCACCCAGCCACCATCTTGGGAGTGACCAGGAGGGTCCACTTCTGCGGTTCCGCCTCTCCTAGCTCTCACTCCCCAGCAAAGGCACAGCTTGGTGTAATTATCTACCCCAGAGTTACAGAATCCCTCCTCTGTTTCATTCTGTTCCTCACCTTGAGGGGGACAGGGCAGAGATCACTTTTCTTAGATTGCATTTTATTTATGGGCCTGTGCTTTCAAAAGAACTGGGGTGAGAGGACAGAGCTGCCCAAAGATTTTGAATGTGTGAGGGGGAGCCCCACCGTGCTCCTGACCCTCCAGGCCCTCTGAGCCCCCTAGCACAGTGGTGTGGGGCTCTGGCAGGGACATAGGGACATTCTGAGACCCACCCCCAGCCCCAGTGCCCACTGCCTCTTGGGGTTGCTGGGCCTGATTCCTGGAGTGTTGGGGCTAAGGAAGCTGATGCAGGGAGATGGAACCGGGATTCTTTTTGCTTTTCTTTGGGAATATTTCCACGTTTGTAGCTCCTGGTTTCCTTTTTCTTGCTTGAGGAAGGGAAGGGGTTGGAGGCCTCCTAGGACTTGGTGGAGCAGCACACTGTCTGCCTAACTGTGCAGCTGCTGGGTGCAGCCACTCAAGTCCTCACCTCCTTCCAATTTGAACAGAGGGCCTCAGGAAGAGCTAGAATGATACTTGGGTGGAAATGGTGAGTTTCTAGAGAATTCAAGTTGGCTTCTCTGGACCCTCCTCCTGGCAGCTAAGGGACAGTGGGGGCGGGCAGGCTGGCCTGTGAGCTCTCCCCCTGCTTTCAGATGAGGGGGCATCACTAGATGAGGAAAGGGCTTTGCGTGTTCAAGGCCAGTTATGAGACAACTTGGCCTGGTCTCGGCCAACCAGCCTCTGTCCTCAAGGCCTCCCTGTAAGGGCAGGACAGGCCACTGAGCAGGTTTTCTGATCCAGCAGACCAGGTAAAGGAGGAGTCAGAGTCCTCAGTGGTTTTTGCAGGTCTTTAACTGGGATTTACCAGGCACACAGCAGGCCGGGGTGCTGGGGGCCGGGAGGCTGGCAGGCCTCCCGGCCCCCAGCGCATCCTCACTCCAGCTGGGCTCTGGTCTTCTCTCGGCTTCCGTTCGTTCTTGGCTTCTTCCTCGGCTTCGGCTTCTGCTGGCGTCCCCGCGACGCCGCCCTTATAAACTCTGTCTCTCAGCCCAGGTGGACCCACTGCAGGTGCCGCCATCAGGCATGCATTCAGGACCACAGGGTTCCCTCATCTATCCTGATGGCGGGAGAGCAGAAAAGCCTGATACCTTTTCCTTACCCTATATGTCTTAGAAATAAAATGGCTTCTATTCTTCTGTAAGGGCAGGAATGACACGGAGAAGGTTTTCTGATCCAGAAGACCGGGGTAAAGGAGGAGAGTCCTGGAGGCCTCAGTGGCTTTTGCAGGCTTTTATTGGGATTTACCAGGCACACGGCAGGCAGGGGAGCAGGGGGGCCGGGAGGCTGGCAGGCCTCCCAGCCCCCAGCAAGTCTTCACTCTATCTGGGCTCTCCGGCCTTCTCTCTCTCTGGGCTTCTGCTCTGCTTCTCTGCTTCCTTCTTGGCTTCTGCTGGCATCTCCGCGACGCTGCCCTTAAAAGCCCAGTCTCAGCCCAGATGAATCCCATCTACATATGCCCGCACCCTACTCCAGGTGCCCGCCATCAGGCATGCATTCGGGACCACAGGCTTCCCTCATCTATCCTAATGGGGAGAAGGCAGAAAAGCCTGATACTGATACTTTTACCTTACCCTATACTCCCCCAGCACCGTTGGGGTGGAGGTGGGGGAGGGGACCGCATCCAGCTCTACCCTGGCTGGTAGCTGACCAAGTGGTCACTTGGGGGTGGAGGAAGGGCAGGAAGGAACTCTCAAGCCCGGTATGCTGCAAGCTTGCTCGCAGGCTAATTGCTGGGAAAACCCCGTGACGTTGAAGCCCACTGGTGCGCTGTCAACAGGGAAAAAACAGAAGCCAAAATATAGCTCTGTCCGGAAACGCCCCTGACAGCTGAGACAAACAGCCTGCCAGCCTGTTTTAGTCATTAGCAGGCAGCTGCTGCCCAGGGGCAGCGAGGGAGGAGGGGCAGGAGTGATGAGCCACTGACCCCCACCCGCCCCCATCTGAGCTGGGCAACCTGGAGGCAGCAGGGAACCACCTGGCAGCAGCAGCTCCAGCGGCTCTGCCACGACAGGCAAAGCAGCCACTGCCCTGGCTGATGTGCAGAGTTGTGTGGTGATGGGGTCCCCCGGGTGACCAGGGTGGTCCACAGCTACCCCATATGTGCAGGTGGGCAGGCGAGTTCATAAGGGTCTCCAGACCCCAGAGCCCTGGCTCCAGTCCTTCCCCACTGCTCCCACCTCCCATGGTGGGGCTGACAGGGAGCCCTGGGCCTCATCTGCCGTGTTTATCCGCTATCACAGCATTGTTGTCCCGCCCGCCCATCCACACGGGCGGCCTGCAGTGTCACAGGGCACCAGGTCCGGCTCACCTTCTCCTCCGCTGCCCTGGTAGGCACACAGTGGTTTTAGGATCGTACTGAATAAATGACTTGCCTGGGCCTGACATGGAGCAGAGTCCCTTGGGGATGTGGAGGATCCCCCAGAAGATATGGGGATCCCTGAAACTTCCCTCCACACCCCCAAATCTGCTGTTGTGGAGGGAGAGTAGGGTGCTCTGGGCAACTCTGCTGGCCTCTTAGAGAAGGCAGGGTCCCCCCAGGGCCTGGTGTCTCAGCCACTCTGTTGAGTGCCAGCTCCTCCTCAGCACCCTTTGGGAGTCACCACAAGGCCTTATGTGAGGCCCTGGCCACACCAGGTACTCCTAGTTCTGCTGTTGGGATCGGAACCAGTCTTTCTTCTGGTGTTCAGGCCCTGACACAGGAACCACCGCCATTCAGTGTGTGATGAATGAATGTGATTTTAATCCTAAAACTAAACACCTCAGGGATCGGGTTGATTAGGCCAAGAACTTCCTGGGGTGGGCGTGAGAGTAGGGATAGAAGGGCTGAGGTAGAGACAGGTACAGGGATGTGGTACCTTCTCTATCACCTCAGGCCCTTCCAGCTGCCCCAGGTTGCTGTGCCAGGCCTGGGGTTGGGGGCGCACGAGACTTCCAGCACAGCCCAGAACTCCAGGGGAACAAATACTGTCCAGCATGTTGTGGGCAAGTGTCCCCAAATTGCTGTGTGAGCAGAGGGCCTATGGAACTCCTGGGCACAGGGACGGGGGAGTGCATGAGGGCCTCTGTGCTGGAATGCTGGGGCAGCGCTGGTCCTGGGAAGGGAGGATGAGGAGCAGTGAGGCCGAGAGAAAGGGCCATGCGGGCTGTCCCTGGAGTGGTGAGTTTGTTGTAGAGCAACCCCAATACAAAACGGGGTGCCTGACTGTGGGTCCTCACCCGCGTGCTTAAAAGGACTTATCAATGCTCTACTGCAGGCACACGCGAAAGGTTAATAAAAGGTTTATTCACAAGGGAAGGGGAAATGAGGAAATGGACAGCTCAGGGAGAAAAGTGGGAGACAAAGTTTTAAATGCGTCCTACCCGATCCGCCGATCAGGAATCCCAAAATGGCACTCTGAGAGCTGGCTGCAAGCCAGGAGCGGTGAAGCCAGGAGGCGAGTGATAGCGAGCCCCCCAAGGCCCACGTGTTTTGTTTTTATATCCACCCTGGCTGCCCAACTCCACCCTCAGGTCCCAGCCACCCTCCCTTTGGTGGTGATGGGATTTGTCTTTCCCAATGTCCTGATGGCTTTAGTCTGGAGTGGGGGTGGGGTCCACAAAGCCTGTATGGGATTAGCTTAGGGCATCATTTCCCCCTAACAAGTTGAGGGCCTCTCGGTGCAGTCAGAATCCAGGGCAGCAGCCTCCTGCCCTGAAGAGACTGCTGGCCTGACCATGCTGGCAGGCCGCTTCCTACCCTGTCTGGAGCTGCTTCCTGAGCCATAGGAGAGAGCCGGCCATGTGGCTGCAGGGCCTTTTTACAGCGAGGCTTCCAGGACATTCTGCAGGTGAGAGAAGGGAAGCAGCAGGCTCCGATCTGCCTCCTAGGTGTGTCTCTGTGTGTCTGTGTCTGTGTGTGCACACACTGGTATGTATGTTTATACACACTGTACATGTGTATGCAAGGCATTGTTGTGTCGGACAACACCACACTGACAAACGGGAGTCGTGGAGCAGGCTACATAATGCAGGATGCTGCTGAAGAGCAAGATCCTGGCCCTTTTATTGACACATGTATTTGGTTGTAAGGAGATTAAGGAGTTTAAAGAAAGGGGAAGGGTGTAGAAGATTAGGGATTGTGAGTCTGCCCTCCAGGCACTTCTTATCTACTTGATGACAGACCTTAATTTCCCCCCCCCACCCATGGTTCTAATCTTTTCAACAAGGCGCTCCACTGATCAGCTTCTGGGGTCCCTTGTCACACATCAGTCCTCGGCCTCCCTCTGCCCCACCCCCACCCCCGGCGTTCCCAGTCATACCTCGTGATGTAAAACTCGGGAGTATGTGTTATGCATCGGTCCTCAGCCCCCTGGGCTTTCTGGACATACCTCATGAGGTACATGTTATGCATGGGTCCTCAGCACCCCCAGGCGTTCCGGACATACCTCCTGATGCACAACCTTCCCGGTGTGGTCCAGCTTTGTGCTCTTGTTTGATTTGAAGGGCTGAAGGGTTGGGCTCCTTTTCCTAACTGGCCGGACCACTTTGACCTAGTTTAGGTGACATAATGGCGGCCGAATAGGCTGCCTAGGAGTAGCAGACCCACAATGCATGTGGACATACTATGAGTGTGTGTGTGTGCGTGCACGCGTGTACATCACCTGATGATAAACACAGGGCTTTTTGAATCCCAAACCCTCGGGTCTCCTCTAGGTGTAATCCACACCCGTCAGTTTATAAGCATCCCCCGTGGAACTTTTTTTTTTTTAGAAGCTGGGGTGGAAGGCCACAGAAGTAGGTGGGGGGGGGGGTAGGAGGACTCACCAGAGACAGAGTGGGGAAGCAGAACAGGCAGACTGACTGAAACTCACTGCCGAGGGGAGCAGCAGGAGAGAAAGGAGAGTTCTGCTGTGCCATGTGGGTCACCTCCCCAGCTGGGGATCAAACTTGTGTTGCAGAGGCTGCAGATAGCTTCACAGTGCTGTGTCTTAACCCCTTGTGCCACCAGGGAGGTTCAGGTTCCCCACCCCCCCCCACAGAACTCTTAACAAAACACCAACACCAAGATGCACCCAGACAGTTCCCTCACAGGTGGCCGTGAGTCTCAGGTGTTGGCGTTTGAAACCAGCTAACCCAGTGGTCCAGATTTGTGAGCAATGTTCAGTCCTGCTGATCCTTAAGTCATAGATGAAGCCTAGGCTCTACCCAGACCTCGGGTCATTTAGAGGCCAGGGCCCAGCATCCTGGGAGGGGCTGACACGGGGACAGGAGGGCAGGGAGAGGGAAGGGGCCTCTGAGATGGAGGCTGCAGGCCTGTGGTGGGTCCCTCCACCGCAGCCCCCAAGGTTCAGGGTTCCCTTGGCCTTCCAGGCTGGGAGTGATGCTGGGTAGACCTCGAAAGCAAGGAAATGCCAGATTTAGGGGTGACAAGTTTTCTAGATGCTCCTGGAGATGGGTACCCATGGGGTGGCGTAGCGGGGTGCAGCCTTGTGGGGGGAGCCTGAGACGTTCTCCAGCGGTGGGATGACTTGGCCCAGAGGCTGCTTCTGACTTGTGCTGCTTCCTCCCCAGGTCTGGAGACGAAGGGCACGGAGACCGTGTACAGCGAAATCCGGAAAACTGACCCTGGTGAGTGAGGGGCCCTTGGCTCCTTGGCCTGATCCCCAGAACCATCCAGGGGGTCTTGGGAGTGAGCAGGAAAAGAGGGAACAAAGAAAGCCAAAAAGAGGTGCTACCTCTACCAGAGTTGACTCTCTCCTGCTGTTACAGGGCAAACCCCGATATAAAATGGGGTTGCCTGACTGTGTGTCCTCACCTGGGCACTTAAAGGGGACTTATTAATGCTAAACTGCAGATACACACACAAAAGGTTGATAAAAGGTTTATATACAAGGGAAGAGGAAATGGGAAATGAATAACTCAGGGAGAAAAAGAGGGAGATAAGTTTGTAAATGTGTCCTACCCGTTTCTGCTGACCTGGAATCCCAATGACCCTCCGAGCTGGCAAAAACCTAGCACACCTCGTGGCCAAGAGGGTGACCTCCCGGCCACATGGCCACTTAAATACCCAAACTGAGAGCCTAGTTGCTTAACTCCGCCCTCAGGTCCTCGCAACCTTCCCTTTGGTGATCATGGGATTTGTAGTTCCAGCGTCGTGGGGGTGGAGTCCACAAAGCCTGTATGGAGTTTGCTCAGGACATCCTTCACCGCTATCACTACCACCCTGTAAAGCAGCCCTGGGCTAATGCACGATTCATCTGTAGACACGAGGTTCTGCCATAGGCCAGGCGAACCAAACCTCCAGCGTCTGCACCCAGCTGACGGGGTGTTGGGCTGAAGCCTGTGCTGGCACCGCAGCCTCTGCAGCACGAGTTCCATCCCTGGCCGGCCAGGGAGCTGCCCACATGCCGCAGCAGACCTCTCCTGACTCGCCCGCTGCTCCCCTCAGCAGTGTATTTCGTCAGTCTGCCTGTTCTGTTCCCCACTCTGTCTCTGGTGAGGCCTCTCACCCTCTGCATCTCTGGCCCAGCTCTTGTATGCATAAATAAATAAATCTTTAAAAAAAAAAAAAAGAGGAAGGACAGGAAAGCTCTTTGAGCGGAGGGCGGTCCTGCGTAGGTAGCCACCGAGGGGCTGACAAGCAGGGGTTTATATAAGTACAGTGAGGGAGGGGAGGGGGCTGCTGTTGGGTGTCTCGGCGTTGTGTCTCTTGCTGATTGGTTGGGACCGTGGGGTCTCCTAGGTTACTGAGGTCCCTGGCCTCTCTTTCCGGAACCAGCTTTGGTGTGTTGCTTTAGCACTGTGTTATTGGATTGGAGGGCACCCTCCTGGTGCCACGATTATTCTACAATCAGGCTGATAAATGGACTTAGGGCACCCGGACTTGGGGTGAGGGAGCACCCTCCTGGTTTCCACTGTTCAGATTGATAAATGGGCTCGGCCGGTGGGGCACCCTCTTCCTGACTAACTACCTGACCCATTCCTAATTCCCTCATTCAAAGCTACTGAGACATGGAGAGGGGAAGACTTGCCCAAGGTCACAGCCGGCAAGTCCCTGAGAACTGACCCACCTGAAACCAGACCCACCCTGAAACCCTGCCTTTGGTTTCAGGGAAGGGAAGGTGGCCTTGCCTGGAGGCTGCAGGGACCCCGTTCAGGAGGCACCTCCTTGCCCCAGACTCGGGGGCCCAGGGTCTGTGATCACCTGAGGCATACATGGCGGTCCTTTCTCGCTTGTGGAAAGGTCACACCCAGCGTGCATCCCCAAGTCCCACTAAAGGCAGATGAGCAAGAGCAAATCAGCAATGAGTTACTCAAAGGAGTGGGTGGAACTTGGAGCTTATTTGCATCTTAACAAAGAACAGCACTTTTTTTTTTTTTTAAGATTTATTTATGTATGCATACAAGAGCTGGGGCACAGGCCAGAGATGCAGGGCGTGAGAGGATTCACCAGAGACAGAGTGGGGAATAGAACAGGCAGACTGACCGAAGTACACTCCCGAGGGGAGCAGCGGGCGCGACAGGAGAGGTCTGCTGCACCATGTGGGTAGCTCCCTGGCTGACCAGGGATGCTACAGAGGCTACGGATAACTTCAGAGGTTGCGTCTTAACCCCTGTGCCACCAGGGAGGCCCCCCAAGAACAGCACACTTGTATCGTAGTGACGAGACAAAGGGAAAGGGGTTGCCGGGGCAGAGCCGAGCGCGGGAAGGTACATGCGCAGGGACGCGGATGGCGTAAGGTTTGTGCGGGTCCATCTTGGGGCTGTGGAAGGTCCAGGGGAGAGGGGACTTGGGGCACTTCTCACTCTCAGGAGCTCCTACTTGTAAGGGATAGGGGAGACAAGCAAAGGGAGTCCCAGAAAACCTCTTTCTTCATCCATTGATTCTCATCTGCTCCAACTCTGGGGCTCCCCAGGCTGGTTCTTGCTGGAGTCCTCAGTCTGACCTGGTGGGACCCGGCCGTCCCTCTGGCGGGGCTGGGATGAACCAGAGGCCTGTAGGGATGGAGGTGACACAGGGCCCTGCTCTGCTGGGAGACCCCCAAGGGCCTCTCCTGGGGCTGCATCTCAGCAGTGTGATTTTTTTTTTTTTTTTTGACAAGCTGTGTGATTTTAACTAGCATACCTAACCTCTCTGAGACTGGGTTTCTTTATCTGCTAAATGGAGATGGGACTAATGAGAAAAGGGGATGAGATGAGATTAGGGGGCGTGATGCTAATTACTCCAAGCACTTAGAGTGAGAATTCAACCCTTTTTAGCCGAAAAGCATAATCGAAACTCAGGCCCTAGAGGGTGGGGGGTCTTCCTCAGGGTGAGCTAGAGTCTGCCATCTCCTGACTCCCAGGTTGGGGTGCTCCCACTGCACCCTATGGGTCAGCTGGGGCTGAGGTCCCTCTATAATCTCTCCTCTAACCTGGTAGCCACCTCCTGCATAGGGGCCGAGGGCAGAGAGGGCCCTGGGTCTTACAACTGAAATTAAAGTGCTGTTGCAAAAGCCAGCTCCCCCCCCATGCCTTGGAGGTTCCCCTCAAGGGTGTTCCTCTTTCTACACTTGATCTTAGCCAAAAGGCCGAGAAGCGATGGGGGGGTGTTCCTCTTTCTGAACATGCGTGGCTCAGCTGCCAGCAGTGGGCGGGGTGGGGGAGGCTGAGCGCTGCAGGCCTCTGGTGATTCCTTTTCCCTTCAGCTTCCCCTTACTGTCACTGCTGCTGGGCTCTCACTTAACCCTCAGATTCTTCAGAAAGCCAGTGGGGGGCGCTGTTATTATCCCTGCTCTGGAGAGGTGGACATGGCATGCTAGTTACATAACTTGCCCTTTTCCAGCTTCTTTTGGTTTGGTTTGCACTTAGCATCACCTGTATTAGATGATCCCCCTCCGCCTGCTTTAGAAACAGCAGCCTGGTATGATCTGGGGGACCTTGGGTGAGTTCAAGAGCCTCCCTCTGGCCGAGACCGCAGATAGCTCAGCGCCACCCCTGACCTGATCCTCTAGGCCTGGGAATCTGCGTTGCTAACAAGCTCCCACAGGCTGTGGCCCAGGGCCCCTCTCTGAGAACCATTTTCTGGATGTTCTGCATTCTGCTGGATGTTCTCTAGGTTCTGCTCTGGTTCTTGTTTGAAGGGGCAGGGTCTTTCTCATTCCCCAGAAATCCTGGAGGGTTCTTTCAAAGCTGACCAGCGGAGAGACAGAGAGAGACAGAGACAGAGAGAGAGGGAGAGAGGGAGTGTGTGTTGGGGGAGAAGGGTGACCCATGATAAAACACAGGCCGCGGCGGGAGGCGGTCTCTGGGCGGGCAGCGCAGACAGGGCAGAGCTGAGTCCTGTCCAGCCTCTCCTCTCTCCATCTCCACCTTAACTTCGCCCGCCTTCCCAGCAGCAGCCTGTGGGACGGGCTATTCTGGGATATGGCTCACCAGGCGTAGTTCTGGCCCTTAAGCCCCCCTTTTCCCCTGAGTGATACAGAGGAAAACTGCTCTTCCAGATAAGCGCAGAGCAGCTGGGGGTGGGGAGGCGCTGCTAGTCCCGGGGCTGCGGGAGAGGCGAGGCATGAGGCTCTCACAGGCTGTGGGCGGCACCGTCTTTGCAAATTCTCACTTTAGGCTCTAAGCTCAGCTTCTTTCTTTTTTAACTCATGGTAAAACATTTGCCATTTCAACCTTTCTGGGGGTGCCCATTGCGGCCACAGTAGGCACACTCACAACATTCACAGTCTTCCTCAGCCGCCACCTAGGCGTGTCCCAAACTGAACCCCATTCCCTTAGACACTCACTGCCACTCCCCCAGCCCGGCAGCTCCGTCCCACCTCGTATCTGTGAAATCACAGCATGCAGTGTTGGGAGCTGCCTAGTGAACGGGCTGAATGAATGACTGTACGTGAAGGCCCTCTGTCCACGCCTTGGCCACCTCAGACCCACCCCCCTGGCATGTTGGTGAGGAGAGGGAGTCACTCACTCTAAGAGTCACTCCTGGGGTCACTTGGAACCAATCCAAACCCTTTACCCTCTTGTAGGGCAGGAAGACCACAGTGCAGGGTTTCTAGGATCCCATGCAGACCGGGTAAAGGAGGAGTCAGAGTCCTCAGTGGATTTTGGCAGGTCTTTTATTGGGGTTCACCAGGCATATGGCAGGCCTCCCAGCCCCCAGCAAGTCTTCACTCTATCTGGGCCCTCTGGTGTTCTCTCTGCTTCTCTGCTCTTCTGTTCGTTCTGCTGCTTCTTGGCTTCTCTTTTGGCTTCTGCTGCTGCTGGCGCCCCTGTGACTCCGCCCTTAAAAGCCCAGTCTCAGCCCAGGTGAATCCCATCTACCTATGCCCACACCCTACGCCAGGTGCCCGCCATCAGGCATGCATTCAGGACCGCAAGGATCCATCATCCGTCCTGATGGCGGGAGGGCAGAAAAGCCTGACATTTTTCCTCACCCTACACCTCTCTTGACTCCAGGACCCCAAAACTTTAAGCCCAAGTTTTCCCTTTGAATCTGAATTGTCAGTGATGGGGCCAGTGTTTCTGGTGCATTCCTATTAGCTAGAGGCCAGCCTGGATGGTCTTTGAATGGGAACCTGATGGAAAACTTCCTAAGTAAGCAGTGGAGACATGGGGCTGGTCCCCCTTCTGCCCTTATCAGGTTATATGACTTTTCTCCCACCCCTCACATCTCTCCACCTGGCATTAGTTTTCTCATTAATTCCCAATAAAATGCCCTCATCTGTGTGGAGTTGCCACAGAATGCCCCTCGGGGATGTGTGGATAAAGTCTTGGGGGGAGCAGAGGGGCCTGTAAAATGGGGAGATAGGGAGGGCAACTCTTCCAACTTAATACCCCGCCACTGGGTCATATCCACGGTCATGCAAGTCTGCTGTTCTCGTTGGAGCCTATTTTGCTGACCTCTTCTTTAGCTAGCGGACACCCCTCTCAGTGGACTCTCAGTCTCAAGCAAGGAAACCTCTTGATCTTTGAGGTTTTCCCCTTTTCAACGGTGTGGTCATCTGTTGCTACATCCCAGGGAGGGGAGGAGAGAGGTTCTCTGGACCATACAAATTATATCAGAAAGAGACAAACGGAGAGGTTCTCAAAGAAGGGAAGGCAAGGCCTGGGATAGAAACAGCACAAGCTGAGAAAGCTTTTGTGTCTCGGGGACCTTCAGCTTTCCCAATGGAATGGAGAGAACACTGATCATTTCCCGTAAGCTTAGCACTTGAGAGTTTTAAAAACTCTTATTCCCTAATTATTTGCCTAAGGTTAGGATTTGCAAATCCCAGTCACCCAGTGGAGCTCTAGTTACAGTGTGTGATTTGCTTACCAGAAATGGTAAGGCTGGTTTTATTTTGCTTCTTAATGAGCAGGGATGTAGGTGGTGCTAAGGGGTGGGCCTTTAAAGAAGCAGTTCAGGTTACCGTTTGGTGCCTTTCTCTCTTAACACTTAACTGGAACCCACTAACTCCCCTCCCCTTTGACCTGGAGCTTCAGGCAGAACAGTCTGAGGCCACACACCCCCACCCCCCCAACCCCGCACCCAGCCCTTTAGACCCAGCCCTAAAGACCGGGCCCTCCTGAGGCTGGCTCCTGGCTCTGATGAGCTGGGTGGCAGGGCCACCTGGAGTGGAAAGCCCTTGCCAGCCTCTCCTCATTTGTCATTAGCTTCCTCCTTTTCTCACTGGCTCTGACTAATCTTCGGAAAGGCCTGACTTTTCCTTTTCCTCTGCCTTGTTTATCTAGTGTTTGACTAGAACAAGATCCAAAAGAGAAATGACAGCTGAGTAGGGAGCCCTCTAGAAATGTCTGACTGTCCAGGGCCCCGTGGGCAACTTCACTTTTTTTTTTTAAGATTTATTTTATTTATGCATGCAAGAACTGGGGTACAGGCCGGAGGTGTGGGAGATGAGGGCGTTCACCAGAGACAGAGTGGGGAGCACAACAGGCAGAGCTACTGAAATACACTGCTGAGGGGAGCAGCGGGCGAGACAGGAGAGGTCTGCTGTGTCATGTGGGTTGCTCCCTGGCCGGGGATCAAACTCGTGCTGCAGAGGCTGCAAATAGCTTCATAGCGCTGTGCTTAACCCCTTGTGCCACCAAGGAGGCCCACAACTTCACTCTTTCACTTGGCCTGGTCAAGCTGTGTGAACTCCGTGCGTGTGTGTGTGTGTGTGTGTTTAGTACAGTTTTATCTTATTTAAGAAAAACAAAAAGTAACAACAAATTTCCCACCACACCCTTTACACCCACTTCACCCCTTCTTCCACCTCTTCTCCTGTTCTCTTATCCATGTCCACTAGTTTATTTTTATTGTGCTTCGTCAGTTCATCTTTTTGGTTTCCTTCTATCCCCCCAGAGAGGAATCATCATCCAACATTGTCTTTATCTTCCTAGCTCACCTTCACCATGCCCTCAAGATCCTTCCATTTTGCTGAAAATGGCAAAATTTCATCTTTCCTGATGGCTGAATAGTTCCCACGGTGGACAGGCCACGCCTTCTTGGTCCCGTCCCTTATCGGTGGGCGCTTAGGTTGCTTCCAGGTCTTAGCCATTGTAAACGCTGCCCCAGTGGGCTAGCCAGGAGTGTTTCCACATGAGCTTCGCTCTGACCCAGCGCTGGATGGGTGACAGTGCTCCAGCTTATCCTGAAAGTGCCCTATGAAATGACTTTCAGGTCATTCAAAGCAAAATCTCTTAACTTATATTTACACTGGATTTGAAAACCGAAGAGTAAAGTGGTTTATTCCAGTCAGCCATGTGGCCAAGCTCTTCCCTAGGAGAGAACTCAGGTCTAGGATGAGAGTCCCACAGCTTCAAGCAGGGGAAACAGGAGATATTTGGTGGTGTCTGGAGACAGTTTTGCTTATCATATTTGGGGTGGGGTGGGGACTGTGCTACCATATCTAATGGGCAGAGGCCAGGGTTGCTGCTAAACATCTTATGATATAGAGGAAACCCTGCCATGAAGAATTACCCAGCCCAGAACGTCAACAGTACCAAAGTTAAGAAACCTTGCTGAGAGGAATTGAGGAAGTCTCGTTCTCCAGCAGGAGAGCTGGCTTTCCCCCTGGATGCCAGTGCTCGAGCTTTGCCTATGCCCACTTCTGGAGGTGCCCAAGCACATCCACCTGGCAGTGCGGCTCTGGAAATAGAGGCCAAGTTCAGCTCCCAACACTGACCTATGTCTTTTGGGCCAGACAGGCCCAACTTCCCATCTGAGTATCTGTTCCTTCGGCCTCCACTCTGCTTTCTCCTTGCCTTCTAGGTGTTTCTTATAGGGGGGCAGATGTATGGTAAGCCAGGAGTGGCTGGTCATCAAGAAAGAGCCAAAGAACAGAGGGTCTCTAAGTCAGGCCCCTCTGGAGGGCCCGTCCCACCCATCCTGTGAGGCCCAGCGGGCACTGCCTGCCCCCAGGGTGGCGTTTCCTGCCCGAGAAGGCAAGAGGGTGAAGAAAAGGAAAACATTCCATGAAAAGAGATGGGTTCTACCCACCAGCTCCTATTTTTGTGTAGTTGCTCCACTACCAAGGAGAAACAGCACTGCCGAGAGCAGAGGCCCAGCCTCCCGGCAGCAACCCCAGCTGATTGGGAATTTGGGCACCTCACGTTCACATTGCTTGAGGATCTTTCCCTCTGGCGTCTGATTCCAGAGCCCTTGGGGCTTTGGGAAGCCTGGGGTTCTGTGGGTCCTCCCAGGTCAGATCTGGGGTGGGGGTGCTGCCCAGGGCCCCACTCAATGTGTGGAAGTTTACACAATGGCTGGACTTCGTGGTCGGGCTGATTCATCCATTTGGCGTGGACGCCTGCCTCTGGCCCGGCCAGGACAGAAGGGGCCCCCGAGGAACTTCTGGCCCTGTTCCCTCTAGAGGAGACTCACAATGGGGCTGTGATAAGACAGGGCTCGAGGGGGAAGTGGACTTGTGGAAACAGGATATTTTAAATTAGAGAAAGAAGCAGAGGGGCCGTAACTGCCTCTGTGAGAGAGGAGACTGTCCTGGACACAGGACCTGATTGTAGCTGGGGCGGCGAGGTAGCAACCGAGGTGCTTCCGAGGGCCCTCTCCTGTAAAACCCAGCTCTGGGAAGGCAGAACGACCTTCCTGGCATTCCCTCCGCCACTAGCAAGAACAGCGCCACCCACTTCCCACATGTCTTAGGCCTTCCCCAAGCAGCAGGCGAGGCTGCCATGGTCTCTGCCCTCGGTCTGTGTGCACAGTGGGCTGTTGGGGGCTCCTGCCCATTCAGAAGCTCTGCTGTGAGGGGGAACTGGTTCTGTCCAGGGGAAAAAGCTGTAGCCCTCTCTTGACTTTTGTAATGAAATCATCTCCAGCCAGTGCAGGTGGGGACCACTCACCTCAGTGCAGAGTTTCCTGTTCTCATCATTCTTTCTTGTCCCCCGCCATCATCTTCCTGCCATCCTCCTGGGGCCACTTTCACCGCCACAGCCTGGCAGGGCCAGCGAGACCAGGCATGCACTCTGGTGAAAGATGGTGTGTCCTCTGGAACAGTTGAATGAGGCTCCCCAGGGACAGGAGAGGTGTGGCTTTGCCCTGCAGACAGCACTTGGTTGGTCTTGCCAAGAGGTTTGGCAGTGCTTATCCCTCCTCAGTCCATCCCGCTCCTAGGAATGGTCAAACCAGTGTGGAGTCTGTTGAGAGCTTTATTCCCAAAGAGGATACTGGCACATTATCTAAAACAGCAAAAACTTGGAAAGAACCTAAATTTTTAAAAGGAAAAACTGGTTAAGTAAACAGTGATACCATCATTTCATGATTATTATGCAGCCACTAATGATTGTGTTTAAGAAGGTACCAGAAAATGTTTATAAAATTGAGCCATGTGAAAAAGAAAGGATATAAAATGTCAGGTAGTGAATAATTTTGACTTTTTAAAAAATCCGACCCAAAGTAGAAAATAACTGGCAAACATAAGTGTCAACAGGTTTTAAAGATTGGAGCCTGAGACAATTTTTATCTATTACTTTCTACTTTTCTGTAGTTTTCAGTGTTTGCCTAAAATAGCATGGACTAATTTTTTAAAGCTGTTTAAAATTTCAATGAGTTTCCAGATGCTTTATACTCTTGTCATGTGGAGCCAGCTTCCAGGGGAGGCTGTGTGGAGGCTAAGGAACCATAACCTGGGGATGGGGGGAGGGTCTCCTCCTGTACCCCCTGACCCCCTCTTCATCTGCCTGCTCTGCCCTGAGATGCTGGGGGGAGCCCAACATGCTCTTTGCATTGCTCACTTCCACATTATCCTTTGTTTTTCAGATTTCATGGAGAACAGATATTCTGTAAGTACAGAATTCATATACTTTTGTTTAAATAGCCCATCCAACAGTGAACTGTTTCCTGACTCACCCAGGTTCTGCTTTCCCACGAATTTTTCCCCATACCAACCTCGTCTCTTTTAGACCAGGAGCTCCTCTGACCAGCCTAGACTGGTGGGAACTTTGTCATCAGACTAGCTGGGTTTTCTGGACCGCTGTGATCTGGAATATTCTCTCCCACTGTTTCCAGCACTGTATCTCAGCCCACAATGAAGGGAAACCTTGAAGTCTCACACCAAAGGATTGGGGACCAAGGGCACTGAGCTCCAAATGAGCAAAGGATCCGTTTGTTCCTGGTCCCCAGGCTCACACTTGGGAAGGGAGGCAGATTTGAGCCTCTGCTTGGGAGGATGGAGAATCCGACAGCTCATCCAATTCTGAGTGTCCAGGCCAGTCACCCTTACACATGAGGTCCTCTCCTGCAGGAGACACCCAAGGTCCTCAATCCAAAATGGGAATCAGACAAGTTATAGCTGTTTAGACAGGAGATAACAGCTACACCAGAGACTGGGAACACAGACGTGAACTGCTTCCTTCCTCCTGGTTAGCTCGCTCACCAAGGAGGGGTCGTTTGGATGGGCCTTGAATGAGTCAGGTTACAGCAGAGCCCAGGTAGAAGGAATAGCAGAGGTGAAGGTGTCACCACAGTTTCAAGTAGTCCAGAAAAGGCAAAGAGGTAACAGTGACAAGGGGCTGGGGAGATAAGAAGGGCTTACATGTGAAGGACGCGAAGGCCTCAGTTATGAGGTTTTATTCTGCAAAAAATTAGGGAATTTAAGAAGTTTCTGTTGGGCAGATGGGAATGTTTAAAAGAAATCCAGAGTTCCAAGTTGGGGTTTTGCAAAGACCTGTCTCGCCTCTCCTACTCCCCAGCTTTTTAGGAGCTCCCCAGCAGCACAGGAGTTCACTTGGTGTCTGATACCTTAAGGAAGGAGGGATTGGCCTCATGAACTGCTGCTTTAAGGTCTGGAAAGAACTTTTTGCAAGATTGCTGGTAGCCCTTGCAACAGGCCCTCTGGCTTCCTTTGTTTTGCCTAAGCCTGGATTCTTGTAAAACAGAGCTCATTATACTTTTGACGGACAGGAAGTCACTGACAATCTTTTTATGGAGGACTGCTATCATTTAAGGGAAAGAGAAATGAAATGAGTGTCTTTTTCTAGCTTAAATCCAAGCCATCTCCTAAACCAGAGACAGTTGAGTGGCAGGGCAGGGAGCCAGATGTATAGATGAAAAAACCGAGGTCTGAGCGGGTCGAACAGTTTGTCCAGCTGGCTGCTGGCAGCGCCAGAACTAGGACCCAAGTCTCCAGACTCCCTGGGCAGCCCAAAAAATCATGTCACTGCCTTAGCCATCAAGACCTGGAAACAGTAGCAAGTGCCGGCTTTGCTTCCTGCACAGTGTGGAACCCGAAATAAAGAGAAGTTCTGCTTCGAGAAACAAGGCTGTGTCCACCCAGGCAGGTCGCCTGGAGCTACAGGCCTTGTTTACTTTGTCTTCAGGCCAAATGGTCTCACTGGACAAAGGCTCTGAGCTCTAGGAGATGGAGTTTTCCCTTTCCCCTGGCCCCTGTGCCCTGCAGTCTGCTCCCAGGAGCATCCTGGGAGCTCCCCCTATTAGACCTCCCCACAAAAGAATTAAGCTGTTTGGCGGGAGCATGGGGACTCCCGCCCTGTGGGGAAAGGGATTTTGAATCTTTAAGCGGTTGCATTTTGTTTATAAGAGAAGCAGGTATAGTTTCCCTAATAATCAGGTAGTGAGGGTCAGGAGAAAATTAATTGAATTGCCTAGCAGGGAAATGGGAGGGGATTTCCTTCCTGAAATCAAACCTGGCGATCATTCCCTCTTGTTTAATGGCCGTTGCTTCTGAAAACATATTGGAGGAAATATCTTAACAATGAGATAGTCACTTAGCCAAATACTAATTTAGTATTGTTTGACTTGCTTCAATGGCACATTCTGACTTCATTTTTCCTCTGCCATTTTTGCCTTGTTTATCAATCGTGTTTGTGAGCCATGCAGACAGATAACAAGAAAGAGAACACCCTGTCCTTGCAGGGGTGAATCTGGACCTGCATGGGTCTGGGATCTTGGAGAGAAACTTGTCTTCTTACTGAAAAAAGGTGACTCCTCCCCTTCTGGGAGCCAGCGGGCAATGAGGTGCAACGCGAAGTGCCCAGGAGCTGGGACCCCGGCCTGAGTGAAAGTCCAGCTGGCCAGCCTGGTTTGGGTGGTCCTGTCTTCCTCAAGCCTAAGCTCCCCCATCTGCAGGACAAGGGTGGTGACACAGTAGCGTCTTGTAGGATTGCCTGAAGCGTTAAATGAGACACGCGTGTGCCAAGTTCTCTGTCCCCTCCCTGCGGCCACCTAAAAACTAGTTGATGATCTATTTTAAAACTCTTTTCTTCAGACCCTTTGGGAGTATGGATAGGAGATTTTCTTCACTTGGTCCTGAAATACCCAGTCATAGGAGGGGACTCAAGGAGTAACTTACCCAAAGCCCAGGATACAGCCACAGCCAGTCTTTGGCTTGGGAATCAGAGACCCACATTAAAACTTTGCTTCCCCTAATTGCCCATGTGCTAGTTGTGTTACTATGAGCAGATGGCCTAATCCCGCTGAGCCTCAGTTTCCTCATCTGTTAATTGGAGGTCATGAAACCCCCTCCCCTGGTTGTTGCAAGGATGAAATGAGCCCCTAGCATAGACCAGGCCTGTTGGAAGTGTTCTAGGGTGCACTTTCTAGAAGCAGGAAGGAGAAATCCTGGGGGTGAGAAACAGAGTGACCTTTGAGGGCTCACACACCATGTTCTGGCCAGAAAGCGGGGAAGCGGGGGGAAGGGACTTTATGGCTATAACTAGGCTGCTGATGGCTGGTCCCTGATTTAAGCACAGGTCCTGGATATAAGTGTTTTAACCTTTACTTCAAAATCCCCAAAGTCCAGTTGAGAGTGGCCCAGCCCTTCCTGTCTGTGGGGCAGATCCTGCAGCAGCTCCCTGAGCACTGGATTCCTCCCGAGAGAGAGAGGAGGTCTGGGGAGGGACTTGGTCTGGGGCCTGCAAAAGACTGGCCACGAGCCGAGGAAGTGGGGCGAGGGTAGCTGCCAGGGCTGGCAGGCCTCCAGTCCTCTGGGGCCCACACAGTTCTTGGCCCGCCTGCCGGGTCTCTCCTGGCAGGGAGGAGCTGAGCCTGGACCCTCCACCTGGAGCCCCTAGGGCCTGCATCCTGTTCCAAAAGGCAACTCAGATCCAGCAGTGCCAGAACAAGAGAAACTGTCAGCCACCCTTGGGTAGCCAGCCAGTCCAGTGGCCGGCTCCCCAATACCTGGGCCAATCCTCACAGCTTCTCCTGCCCTTGCCTCCCCAAGTTCCACCAGCAGCAGGGCGCCTGGAGCTCACAGAGTGTGCAGGGCAATGGGCTCAGATCCTGTCTGCTCTTTGGCCCCCCTCTGCTCCTGCATTTCCGGTACCCTCCACTCTTTCACCCCTGTGCTCCATCCATTTGTCAAAATCCACTCCACCTTTGAGGCCGGCTCCTGAGTGACTTCTCCGGAGTCTTCCGTGACCCCTCGTTGCCTGGCTAGGGTCCCCTAACCACCTCTAAACAGCTTCCCAGCTTGTGGGGGTCTCTTCCACCTTCTACTTCCGGCACCCTTGTTCGCCAACAACTGATGACTTATAAAATTTTCCGTGGCAGCTCCTGGCATCCTCTGATAGATAACAGTGACCGGGTGAGAGGGAGGTCCAGCCCCTGATGGATGGACACAAACACCTTATGGACAAAATTTTGGACACGACAGCACAGGGGACTGTTTGTTTGTTTGTTTTTATGGTAGTAAAAATAAATACAGCATGAGATTTACTATTTTTACCCTTTTAAAGTGTACAATTCAGTAGCATTAAGTTCAACAGCCATCATCACCATCCAGCCACAGAATCTTTTCATCATTCCAGAGACTCTGCCCCCTAAACTCTACCCCACACTGCCCCCCTCCCCGCCCCCATTCCTGGCACCCACTGTTCTGGTTTCTGCGTCTGAGTTTGACTGCTCTGGGCGCCTGGAACCGCACAGTATGTGTTCCGTTTGTGTCTGGCTCATTTTACTTAGCATAATGTCTTTAAGGTTTAATCTCTTCAAATGTATCAGAATTTCATTCCTTTTGAAGGCAGAATCATAGCATTTTGAAACATGCAATTAGACCATTAGAGTTCAGTTCTTCATTTTATTAATTAAAAAAAAAAAACAGACCTAGAGAAGCTACCTCCCCTATTAGAGGCAGAACTGGAGCAAAAAACCCAGGTCTCTCTTAACTCGATTCCTTTTCCTCTGTGGGTGATCATGGTGCCGAGAGACTCAGTACTGTGTGCCTTATGGGTGCTGGGTGAAGCTGGTTGATGGCCTGATGTGCGTCTTGCACATGGGGCGTTGAGGCTGCAAGCTGTACGGAGCAGGCATTCAGGGAAGGGAGGTGCCAGTGTGGGCAGGAGCTGCCTCCCACCGGGGTGGGGGTACCAGCCCTCACGGGGCTGCAGCTGCAGAGTTTTCTTCTTCAGTCCTGGGGGTGTGACCATCGCTTGTCTCGTCTCTTGTCACCAGAGAACGGAAGGCTCCCTTGATGGAACTTAGGACTTCGAGGACAGAGGCTCGTCCCTGGGAGGACAGGCACGTTCCAAGAGGAGGAGATGATTCCCATATTCCAAGAACTCTGTGCGCTTATTTATGAGCCTGCCCCACTCCCACTGAACATAGTGATTCCTCAGGCCAAGCCACCAGTTCCTAAATCCCTCCTCCCGCACGTGCGGGCTGCAGGAGAAACCAAGGAGCTGGTTCATTTCCCACGTGACCCGCCGTCCACCAAGGCGGAGTGTCCTCAGGAGTGGTGAGTGCCAGAAGGAGGTTCAGGGTCATCAGGCCATTGGGATATTTTGAAACTTGAATGTTTTGTCTTGTACAGAGATCAGGAACTTTTCCAAGTACCCTCATACACAGAAACCTGTTCTTGTTGGGTCTGTCCTTCCAGCGAGGGAACTCCCTCGGGGACTGGTCTCTCTCTCTCTGTCTTTGGCCCTTCAAGGGCCTGTGGTTCACGGCGCTGGTCACGCAGCTGCCCCCCTGTCCCCTCCATGACCTTGACCTCCACAAATGGGAACACAGAGCGGTTTGGGAGCAACATCTTGGAGATGCAACTTGAAGACAAGGCTCATCCGTTCCGGGCAAGGCACCAGACAGAAAATGAAGTGGACAAAGCGCAGATGTTCTTCAGCTGTTTCCTATACCCTTTCTTTCTTTTCCTCTACTCTGCTGCAGGCTGGAAGACAGGAAGATGGTTGCCTACAGCAACTATTTTTAATAGAAAAATCAAATGCTTATTTTTCTTACTAATTTTTTTTTTTATTTATTCCTTGCTAAGGAAGTGGTCTCCTGAGGTCTTATGATGTTTCTGATTGTGTCTTGGGGCGGAGGGGCTGTGGCCATTCTGCTGTGGAATTTCATGAGAGCACCTACCGGAAGCCCCTGGCCCCAGCCGCCTCAGTGACACAGTGTGAGGTGTTGTATTAAATAAATTTGATCTTTACTCTTCACAGACCTGTGAAATGTCATCTTCTGACAGGCTACACACACAGAGGGTATCTGCAGTGTTCGAGGGGCCTCAGGCTCTCTGGAGGCAGAGAGGACCAAGCAATCTCCCCAGCAGGCAATCCCACAGGCCAAGGCCTAGTGGTCTCCTGGACTCAGGCCCCCAGGGAGTCTGAGCTGTAAACACTGAATCTTGAATACCAGGCTGCTCCTTCATGCTGGCTTCCCAACCCCAGACCCCAAGCTTGTCCCTGGTAGAGGTTGTCAGGCTGAGCCAAAGACACCCAAACAAGGACATTCCAGCATGCCCAGTTAAATGTGAATTTTGGATCAACAGCCAGTCATTTGGGGGCATAAGTATGTCTCCTGTAATGTTTGGGACTTATACTAGAAAAGTATTCATGTATCTGACATTCAAATTTAATTGGGCCTCCTCTTTAATCCAACAACAGTGGCAAAGCTCCCTCCTGCAGCCACCCCCAAGGCCTCAGGACCCACCCTCTCCGCAGCCTCCCCAGACCTCTGCCCCGGATCACCACTGGGCGGAGGAGAGCCGAGGGTGTCCTAGCCAGGTTCTAGCTGCAGAAACAATGGAGTTGTTTGACCTCCAAGCCTCAGATTCATGTCTCAAACAGGAGATGAGACTTATGGTTCTGAGCATTTGGAGGATAAAAGCCTCAGGCTCCCACGCACGGCACGCACGAAGTTCTACAGAGAAATGTTAATATGGTTTCCAGTTCTCAGGCCATGGACTCAGGATGGAGGCAAAAGAGTAGATGACCCCTAATGACCTTCGCGTCTGCTGCTCTGTGCATCTTGATCTGGGGAGAGCCCAGAGGTGTCAGCCCAGACCCTTGCTGCTGCTGGAATAAGGTCGCTGCCCAGAGACTGGGAAGACCCTGTCTTATTTGTGGGGCGTAAATGGACTTCTCATTATTTTTGCCGTCTGCCTGTGTTTCTGAGTAGGACAGCAAACACATAGATGTCACTGTAGATGTAATGCTTAAAAATCTCCAAACACTGGATCCTGGCTTCAGCTGTCCTAATTAGCTGTCCTAGCCAAACGTCTGTATCTGAGCTCATTGCTTAACTGGACATCTGGTCACCATCGCCGGGAACGGCCGGGTTCTAGAACTGGCGGCTTAGAGCTCCCTCTGGTGTCCTGACATTGTAACAGGTCACTGGAGGCCTTGAAATGCTCCTTGGCCAACACGCGGTGGAATTTTTTCCCTCTTGGGACAGTTGCCAGAGGCCGGTGGCCTGTGCGAGTGTCCCTTGGCATGAACTCATGAACTGAACTCTTGCTCCTTGACGTGAACCCAAGATGGGCTCAGCGACACCAAGGTCGTTCGTCACGCAAGCAGTGGTTTTCCACCAGGACGGTTTTGCCTCCCCGGCTCCCAGGGCAGTGTCTGGAGACATTTTTTATTGTCATAACTGGGTGGGTGGATTGAAGTCAGGGATGCTGCTAAATACAATGCCCGGGACAGCACCGTGACAAAGACTCTCCGGCCCCAAGATGCCCGTGGGACCAAGGTTGGGAAGCCCTGCGCTGAACCAGCCCAGCGTTCGTTTCTTTCCTCAACAGGTTTGTGTCCATCATTCTGTGTGTTCCCGACACTGCTGGGAACTGGTGGTAGCATGTGGTCCTTGCTCTCCTTGAACATACAGCCCAGAGGAGTCAGGAGCCAGGGACAAGTGGGATAGATGGTGCAATGGAGAAATTCAAAGAAAATGGGGGTGCATGGAAGCTGATCCTAACACAGAGTTTGGGGGGTCAGTGCAAGAGCTCAAGAGGAAGTTGGATCTAACCTAAGACCTGGGGAGAGGTAGAGGGCACCAGGTAGAAAAGGTGGGATGAGGAGCACCACCTCCCAAAACCTTGAGGCAAGAGAGAGGTGTCCCCAAAGAATAGCGGGAAGACGGCCTGTCTTCCCAGGACCCTCCAGCTCTAGGAGTTCGTTCATCTTCAAAAAGTCTCTGTGGTCCCCTGGACTTTCTGCTGGGCTGATTCAAGTGTTTGAGTGTCTTAAGAAGGGTGCTGAATGATGATGTTCAGCAGGGACTCAGCTCCGGTGTGCAGTTTCTTTAAAGACACTCCACCGTGTTGGAGAAAAAGGGCAGGCCCCGCTCTGCTTAGACCACGTGACTCAAGTGAACCGGTGTGGGGGAGAGAGGGAGGGGTGATCTTGAGGGGGGTGATTTGAAGGTAGTCTATACAGCTGGGGCCACGGAGTGAGACCTGGGAGAAGGTTGTTAGCTATGAATCCCCCGAGGGTGTGTGTGTAAAAGCTTGCATGAGTTTGCAGTTTTCTGAGACAGTATCCAGAGCTTTTATCAGTTTCTCAGAGACATGATCCGAAAGGAGGTGAGAAACTATGAAATAGTTAAAAACTCATTTATGTGCCATAGGATTTGATGTCATTGAAAACCCAGAAAGAGCTCTTAACCCATTTCTTAGTAAAAGGTCTTCATGGATGTTTAAGTCCAATATCCCCAGCGGGACTTGGGCTTTGAAAAAAAATTGCTCAGAGTAAAGAAACACATGGCGATTTCAGGGTTAGAGACAGTGCTCACCTCTTCAAAGTAATAAACTCCTAGATTGCTTTCTTACAGCATAGGAGTAAATTTATTGAAAAATTTCATAACCCCAGGTCTTCCTAAAGCCTGGGCCTTCACACAGAGTTCACTGTTCAATGGGAAATGAATGTTTCCTTCAAGATGAACTTGGGCAATCGAAGAGAAAGTTTAGTTTCATTTCACAGAGGATGAAGGATGCTGGGAAGCAAGTGAAGAAATGTGAAAGGCCACTTGGAGTGGGGCTAGGCCACCAGCTGACACCGTGAGCTTGGACGTGTCTCATATACCCTAGGATTCTCCTGCAAATGAGTTGTACTTATTTCTTAGAGCTGCCACAGCAAATCACCATGAACCACGACATTAAACAACAGAAACGCAGTCTCCCCAGTTCTGGAGGCCAGAAGTAAGAAACCTAGAAGGGGTCGATATCATGCTCCCTCCAAGGATCCAGGAAAGGCAACTTCCTTGCCTCTTCTGGCTTCTGCTGGTGGCTGGTAACCCTCAGTGTCCCTGGACGTAGGGCTGTGGCACTGATCCCCGCCTCTGTGCCCCTGTCCCATGGCCTTCTCATAAGGACACCTGTCCCTGGAGGTGGGCCCATCCTGACCCCGCACATCCTCACTTAAACCAATGACAGCTGCAAAGACCCTGTTTCCACACAAGCTCACGCAGAGAGTCCAGGTAGACATGAATTTGGGGTGGGGGGGACAATATTCAACCCAGGACAAAGGGAATGGACAGGAGGAGCTCATGTTCTTGCAGCTCTGATACCCCCTCCCTGCTCGCCTAAATGGAGAGAGGCCAACAGCCGTTTGCCTTCCCAGCAGCGTAGTCCTGGCCGTCTGCGTCGCGTCTGTCTCTGCCTCTGATCTTCTCCCACGTCTTCCCAACCCTCACGTCCCTCCTCCTTTCCCTGCTTCCACTTTCCGTGCCTTTTTCTCTTCTGCCTCATCTTTCCCCTCGTGCTCCCGTCCCCTAATGAGTGTCAGAACACAGACGCATTGTCTCTTCCCAGTTCTTTTGAGAGGCAGTGCAGGGGAGTACTTTCTGTTTTTCTCTTGCTTTAGGGAAAAAAGAAAGACTCCAAAACCTGCAGAGTTGCCTCCTACCTTCATCTGGGCAGGCGTGGATTCTTTCCCCAGGATTTATTGGCTTCCTTAGGAAAATCTCCCGCTTTGCTGCCTGACTTCCTCCCTGTACTGGGATGTGCTCGTTTTCCTGGAACCTCTTGGCATAAGAGCCTCTGGCTTAGAACCAGAAACTACTTCATTAGTTCCTGGTGCAACCGACACCCCCCTCCTCAGGGCTGGGGTGGTTCTAGCCAGAACTTGCTACCCAAGAAACCCCCACCACTGGGCCTTGAAGGGGCCTGGGACTGAGTCCTAGAAAGAGGAAGCAGAATGGGTTCCGGTGCCTTCCAAAGTATGGACAAGCCCTGCGCTGGAATCTGACACCATCTCTAGCAGCCCTGTCCTGTCCTGCCAGGGCCCTTAATTAGAGTGTGTGTCCCTGAGCCCAGCCCAGCTCCGTCTACAGTTTGCTTCTCTGGCCGGTTCGTACAAGAACGAGATGGCCAAAGGAGAAGCTCTTCTGTTTATCTTAAAGCTTTTAACCGGGATCATTTCAATAGGCCCATGAGCACTGCACTTAAAGTCTGATGACTTAGGAATGACCGGAGGATGTAAACATCAGCCCACAGCTGGTCCCCAGCCCGGCCAATGCCATTTGCTGAGCTGCAACTTGTTAGTTCTTTCCAGGCTCTTTTTGGCCCCTACTGCCTCACACAACTCTACAGGCTTAACCTGAGGCCCTGGGTGCCCCTCACCCCAAGGGAAATTGTCCTGGGGAGGAGCAGAAATGTTGCAACAGGCAAAGGAGAGTCCCCAAAACTAGGAGGAGTGAGTCACTCCAGAACCCACTGCCTGCCCTATGCTATCATAGGCTGCTGCTCCCTCAGATGTGTGACCGCAGGGGGTGCCCACTGAGCCAGGACATGGGTCTTGGGGCTAGCAGCCATGCTGAGATCTCCATGCCCCCCAAGTAGCAGGCAACCTGTGGAGTGCCTGGTCTTCATGGGGCCTGGACAGCCAGGAGCTTTAGCAGTGACCACAACCAGAATTCCTCCCTCTTCCCCACATGATACTTCCAGAAGTTCTTGCGGCCCCATGGAGAAAAGAGATTTGCCAATAGAGCCCAGCTTACATTCCTGCAACCAGGCAGAGGGGGCCTTGGGGACAGGTGACATTTCTTGGGTTCACCACGAGGTCGTGTGATGTTTATTGCACTTGGTTAGGTGGGGGTCGAGAAGCCAGGCCTGGAACTGTGAATCTTGCTCTTCAAGGCCGGCGTGCAGCAGGAGTGCAGAGCTGGTGAGTGAGGCCAGCCAGCCACCCAGCCGCTCCTCTTGATGACTGTTTTGGCAAGAAGCACTTTGTAAGCACCTGCTAAGGTCCAGAGTCTACGCCTGGGGCCAAAGATACATCCAAGAACCAGACAGGCATGGTGTTTGCGCTGGTGTCGCTTTACTCAGAGCAGTCAGGGTCTTCAACCCTGCTTGCTTGGGGGGACGATTTGAGAATGTCACATGTTCCCAGGAGTTACCATTTCCAGTGTTAAAAGTGGATCCCCAGATCTGGATGGCTTGGGAGTCATTACAAAAGTCCCTCAAATGCCTGGGGACATATTTTTATTCATCTACAAATGCTAAAATAAAGAGGCTCACGTTGGAATCTTTGTAAACATTTTTATGTTAAAGATGCATCCTTGTACTTGAGCAGCTGGGGCCCATTGGTCTACTGTAGTCATCTCTGGTTTGCCAGAGTCCAGTAGCTGTCTTGAGGTGATGTGACTGTCGAGGCCTTGGTCCCAAGAGTACGGAAGTGACAGACATGTAAACACAGGCCCACATGCATGCACACACACCTGCACAGCACTCCAGAGAACAAAGGTGCCCCGGCCCTGACCTCAAACAGATCCTGTGCCAAAACCAACACAGGTGTTTCTCTGTTTTGTGGGAGGTGTTAGCATATGGGGATGTGATATTTAAAGCAAAAAGTTAAAATCCAGACAGCATGACTCTAAACAGCCCAGCGTATCTCCTTTGCTTATCAGTCTTCATTCAACAAACAATGAGCTTTTGGTGTGTGCAAGGCTCTGCCTGTTCTGCGGCTGCACGGAAGACACCAATATAAGCAGATGCCCTGAAAAGCAGAAACCCACAAGAACCAGCACCAACTCAATGCCTGTAACAGCATCAAAGACGGCAGCCCTTCTACAGCCTCTGTGAACATCAGGCACCAAGTAAACACCACCAGGTCTCTTCCTTCAAGATGGGAGCAACTGATGCATCTGAACAAAGCACATGGGTCCAAGCCATTCAGGCAAAGGCCCACGGTTCCATTGGGGCAGAATCCAGCACAGTCGGTTGAGGCTACTGGGCAGCTCACAGGTTAGAGCCCTGAATCCTCTCAGAGCCAATAATAGTCAGTGTGGCAGAACCAATGTTAAGTGGAGAAAGAAGATTCTGTGCACAGGCATGTGTGAGTGTGTGCCACGCCTGTGCTGAACAGAGGCAGTGCACCGTGGGGGCTCGGCCAAGGGGAGGGTCCCAGTGACTTCTGTTCAAAAGTAACTAGACAGAAAAAATGCTTGGGAAATATATTACATATACTGAAATATTTATACATTGTATAGCTGATTGGAGATTAATATCCAGAATATACAGAGACCTTCTAAAATTCAACAACCGAAAACAACCCAATTCAAAAATGAGCAAGGGATCTGAATAGACATTTCTCCAGCGCATGAGAAGATGATCAATTTCACTGATCACTGGGAAATGCAAATCAAAATCACAATGAGAGGCCCACCTCACACCTATTAGGATGCCTACTGTCAAGAAATATATACCTTGTATCCAAAAAATACCATCAAGAAGATAGCAAATGTTGAAAGGATGTGGAGAAATCAGCACCCTGTACACTTTTATCACTTATGCAACTTGTATAGACGGGGCCTCCTCTCTTGTCCTCTCTACCCTGGAGATAACTAGGCTTGAGGAAGTGAGAAAAATAAAGAGGAGAATGATTGTGTTTAGTGAATAGATGAAAACCCAATGCATGAGTTGCCTGTGGCTCAATATTTATCAGAGACCCCAGCTATTTATCACAGAGAAGCCTAGACACACTCAACTATGCATTCTTTTAGATTGTCTAGTTTTTGTCTTTATTTTTGGTTAGAGCATCAGAATAGACTTCACTTGCACCACAAACACCGTCCTGGGATGGAATGTCACACTCTCCTCTTTGCAGATGAAAGGGTCAGGTTCTTGAACAGCAACTTTGGGTTTTTGGTGACCACCGGCCAGCGTCGGGCCCAGCAGGTGTCACGCAGAGTTCTCCCTGAAAAGCCCGGCTGAGTGCGCAGACTTTCTTAGATCTTAGGCTGAGAAAGAGAGGGCGACTTGTGGGGAGCAGTAGATGAGCCCAGCTTCAGTGCTGTTTGTTCTAACCCCCTGCCCCTCCACCTGTGGTCTGCATGGTCCCTGGCAGCTATGTAGAAATGCAGAATCTTAGGATCCACCCTAACCCTCCAAATCAGAATGCTGACAAACAATATCCCCGAGTGATTATGAGTCATAGGTGAGAAGTCACGCTTGGAAGAATACCACCTTTATAAGTATAAGAGCATTTCTAACATCATGTTTTACCATTGTGAGCCTTATCAGACTGAGACCAATCTGGTTTGTTTTCTCTTAAATTGCCCATTCACAAGGGCCTCTGAGAGCGCCACCTTCTGGCAGCATGAGAGAATGTATGTTTCTAGGACAAGAATGACCCATAGAATTCAAGTATTATATTTAATTGTCGCTTTAACACAATTGGCTTAGACTTTTAAAACATGCCAAGTCAGGAAAGGTCAAAGTAAGCTAGCGACCTGCCATTAAAGGAGACTGAACAAACTGGACAACTAAATGCACTACATGATCCTGGATTCCATCCCAGATCTTTTCAAAAATGAAGCTGTTAAAAGGCATTCTTGAGCCAACGGGCAAAATTTGAATATAGGTCGCATTGTAGACACTAGCATAGTATTGATGTTATATTTCCCAACTGGGAAACTACATCGTGGTTATGTGGGGCATCTGGTTCTTAGTAGACACCAGCTGAAGGATTAGGAATATAGTGTCGTGTCGTCTATAGCTGAATTTCAAACAATTCAGCAAAAATTAAAATTATACGTATATGGGCCTCCCCAGTGGCGCAGCGGTTGAGCGCTGGGTTGCGAAGCTGCCCACAGCCTCTGCAGCGCCAGTTCGATCCCCGGCTGCTCCCCGGCCACCGGAGGAGGGTCCCACACGGTGCGCAGACCTCTCCTGCCGCCCGCTGCTCCTCTCAGCAGTGTCCTTTGGTCCTTCTGCCTGCTCTGCTCCCCGCTCTGGCTCTGGTGAATTCTCTCACCCTCCCGCGCTTCTGACTGTACCCAGTGCTTGTATAAATAAATAAATAAATAAATCTTTAAAAAAAAAATTATACGTATAGAAAAAGGGGAGAAGAGAGAAATCAGTGGGTAAGCTGTTAGGAACTAATGTAGGTGAAGGAAGTACAAGTGTTTGTTCCACTATTTTTGTAATTTTTCTGAAGGCTGGACATTTTTCAGAATTGGAAAAAAGAGAACAGTTACCTCTGGCTACATAGTGTCCCAAGAAATTACTTAGGACGGAGACCTGGGGCCTGTGGATCAGGCAGTAACCCCTGGGGTAACCCGAAACTTCCCCCTCAATGGTGATTGTGGTTTCACTGGCTGTTTCCTGAAAGGTTAATGATTAAATCCACGAGTCCCTGGAAAGTGAGGAGACGGTGTCCCCCTCTCTGGGGCCTGGAAAGAATGGACATCAGGCCCAGGCCTGTATCTCAAACCCCAGCTGTGGCTCCCATTTAGTTCTTTTATTCACTTTGAATTACCTTAAATGACAAACACGATGCACATTGTGAAAAATTTCAAACAATATAGAGGCATAGAATTAAATGCGAAAACCTGAGTTTACTACCATCTCCCTGCCCCCATACTCCCTGCCAAGAATATACGAGTGTGAATAGCTCCCTCCAGTCTTATTTCGGCTTGTTTATAACCGCTGGCTGTGCGCGGCCCAGGGACGGGGGCTCTGTGTGGTTTGTTTTTTATCCACAGTGCCTGGCATGGAAAGGTCCTCATTAAACGCTGGCTGCATAAAATTGCTTCCTTCCACACAAATGGGGTCATTTTGAACATATGTCTCTTTTGCCTGCCACTTTCATTTAACAGTAAACGTTTTCCTGACATCTATGCAAACCTGTCTCCTTGTCTTTTTGCCTCGTTATTTTTAACTGCCAGGCGCGAATGCCTCGTATCCCATAATACGGAAGGTCCTTCATTTATTTAACCAGTTGCCACAAATGAGCTTTTTCCCCATTGCAAACAGCTGGAAAATTCACTGGTAATGGCATTATCACGTGTGAGCGTTCCCTGGAGGGAATTTCTAGACAGGAGACTGTAGTTGGAGCATGAACACATTTAACATTCCATTGAGTACTGTCCTCTGCTCCATGTCCCCTCCGCCTGGAAACTTCTTTCCTTCAAATCCTGTGGCTCCTGGGGGCCTTCACCCCTTGGGCAGAAGGGAGGACCTGGTGGTCTTTTCCACTCTAGGGCTGGAATGAGCTGGTCTGGCAGGGCTTCCCCTAGGGCCCAGGAGGGTCCAGACATGGAGGAACTGTGGTGGTGTCCTTGCTTGTGAGAGTTAGCTGGATGCAGAAAAAGAGAAAAAATGGAAAATGACAGACAAGAGCACTGAGTTTCTGGCAACGTTCTCGGTAGTGGGCAATAGCCGCTTGCCCCCATGCCGGAGTGAGCACCTCAGGTAAGAAGCCTCCCTTGAGGGGAGCTGAGTAGTTGACCCAGCCTCTGGGGGAGGAGGAGGAAACTCACGGCTACAGTTCTCAGTGCAGAGAGAGGAAAGGGAGGAGGGAGGAGAATCTTCCAGAAAAACACACGCGCAAACTGCAAAAACTCGGGAAGACGATGAGGCACAGGGTGCTCACTGGCAAAATTACCAACCATGTGCAAAAGGAAAATAATGAGCCTGCGAGTTCCTAGGCTTGATTAAATAGTAATTATGCCTGAAAAGCTTGCTAAATGCCTCTCTTTAAAAACCAACCAGCTAGGCAATTTTTCTTTCAAATTTAATAGCATCTATTCTTGTATTCTTTTTTGTCCAAAGTGGCCATAATTATGGGGGTGTGATGAGACAAGCACCCTCGTAAGTGGCTGGTGGGAGAGGGGGCTGGCACCATCTTTCTGAAGAGTGACTGTTCCAAGGGCCTTCAAAGTCTCCCCACACCCTTTGGTTCAGCATTTCCATTTCTAGGAAATCTGTACTAAGGCAATAAATAGACCCATAGACAGGAGGTTATGTGCAGAGAGCTTCATCCACAGCCGTGGGGTGGTAGAAGAACATTGGAAATAACCTAAGCAGGGACCTTGAATGAGGGAAGCACTTTAGAATCAACTAGAAGTTTATTAAACACACCTGTGTGTGCTCATTCAGGTAGAGGTTGGCTTTCGGGGGTCTGAGTCTCTGCTCACATGGGATGTTCCTATGCTAACCAGGTTAAGGATCACTTGGCTTAAAACATTCTATTTCTTCTTTAGATGTATTTTTTTTATCTTATCATGAGCATAAATGACTTTTATAAGTAGAAAAACATATTAAGAAGATAGACTAGAAGACAATAGGAAGTAAGGCTGGCAAATACCTATCATGCACCAGGCCCTGGGCTTGGCACAGATTGTGCTGCCTTTCTGGAAGTTCACAGGCCACACCAGGAGATGCCCTGGGAAAACAGAGACCCTCAGTTGTAGGGTAAATGAAGATTCCTCAGGCTTTTTTTGTTGTTGGCCTCTATGGCCCTCACCTGCGGCCTTGAATGCAGGAGGTGCTTAGGAGCGTGGCCTCAGGATATGCCTGACGGTGGACACCTGGAGTATGGTGTGGGCATGAGTGAGTGGGCACACCTGAGCTGAGAGACTGAGGCTATAAGGGCGGCATCGCAGAGCACAGAGGTGCTCAGAGGCAGTAAAGATTAGCCCCCACCCCGGCACCCCTGTACAGGGCTGCCTCACTATAAATGCTGTAGAAAGATCATAACAAGCCTGAAAAAGCCACTGAGGGCTCCAGGACACCCCTTTACCCATCTTCCCAGATCCACAGAGAACCTGCCTTGCTGGCATAACAAGTGACATGGGAAGCAGGATGATTCGACGCAGATGGGGATGATTCGACCCCGGGAGTGAGGAGGGGTGGCAGACTGTGAGCATGTCACACTTGGTGGCAGGCCTCCTCTCTGTGGGCATCTTCCAGAGGTGGCTTGAGGTGGCTAAGTCCCCAGTGCGGGTGAAGAGAGGACCCTGCTCACAGTGGGGAAGCATTGGATGGACATGGTGCCTGCTCGGAGGCAGGGCTGGGGGGTGAGCGTTCCCTCACAGCTCTGCAAATGGCGTTAAGGACAACACTGGAGGTGCCACAGCAGCATACGTGGGGACCAGAGCCCAGGAGCTGCGGGAAGAGGTAAAGATGCTGCAGGAGCACAGGCAGTGACAAGGTTGAGGAGATGCAGGGCAAGACCTTGAGTGGAAGAGACAGCACGCGAGGACCAGCCCACGAGCCCTGGGGCAGCAGACTCACTGGGGATGAAAGAGGACCACAATTCCTCATTCGGAGCTCGCCCTGTGCTCACGCAAGGATAAAACTGATGGGCTACAAGTTCCACCAGAAGGTGGGAGAACTTTGATGGTTGATGTTATGTCTATGGGACCCTGGGGGTGGAGGTGGAGAGTATCATTTGTGCACCCCAGGAGATGAGAATCAAAGGGTGGCCAGAGGGCTGGAGTGGCCTAAAACAGCCTTGTGTGAGGTTCTCTGCAGCCAGACAGAGGAGATTTATCAAAAAGCCAGTGTAATAAGGCAAAAAACTGATGCCAAGGTTGGGAAGGCCTGAGCGGTTAAGCAGCTGAAGGATGTTAAGGCAGGCGAGCCTCTTAAAATCACCTGTGGGTGATGCCCTGTTCACTGTTGAATAAGGGTGAGGTGCTGAGGAACCCGTCCTTGGGGGGCAGATGGGGACCGTGGCTTGTGGTGGGGACCAGAGCCCAAGAGGGGACCGAAGCAAGGGCACATGTGAAGCTTGTATCCACGGGTCCCCGACCATGTGCACATGCAGAGGGTTGGCCTTTTGTGCAGGTGACAGTGGAGGCTATGAAAGCCCAGTGTTGGAGTGATAGCAGTAAGTTCCCCTGGGGATTGGCTGATTACCCCCAAAAGAGTGTTGCCAATCTCAGCGTGAGTGCATCCTGGGGGGCATGGATGCGGTGTATGGCTTGTGGCCGAGACCACAGCCGGTGAAGGCCAGGAAGCTGATGGCTCCTAGTGTGTGATGGCAGGAGGGGTTCACCCCTCGCATGAGCAGGGCCTTTGACTATAGATTGGATGGATCATCTGCTGGTGCCAATGAACATCTTGTCTTTTTAGCCCCTAGGCTGGTGCCCTGACTGGGCTTAGTTATATACTCTTGTATTCAGTTTACTCTTTCAGGTCACGGCTGCAGTGTTCCACATTCACCAAGGAAAACGTGTACATTGTGGGGCGAATAGCCCTGAGGGGGTGGGTCATAGGGTAAATGAAGATTTCTCAGGCTTTTTGCACCATCGGCCTCTGTGGCTATCACCTGCGGCCTTGTAAGGAGGCACTTGGGAGCATGGGCTCAGGGAATGCGTGGCTGATGGTGGACACCTGGAGTACGGCGTGGGCATGCGTGAGTGGGCTCACCTGAGCCTGCAGACGGCGTCATGGAGGGCGGAGGGTGGAGGGCGGAGGGCGGAGGGCGGCAGAGTGCAGTGGAGAGCAGCCCAGAGAGCCG
This sequence comes from Talpa occidentalis, assembly GCF_014898055.3. NCBI lineage: Eukaryota > Metazoa > Chordata > Mammalia > Eulipotyphla > Talpidae > Talpa > Talpa occidentalis. Next base: position 125,227,783 of record NW_023605083.1, on the reverse strand, counting down.
GACCCCACCTGCCCTGCACCCCAGCCTGCCCTGCACCGGGCTTCCTCACTACAAATGGTGTAGAAAGATCATTAAAAGCCTGAATAAGCCACGGAGGGACCCAAGACTGCCCCAATCCAGAGGGCCTGCCTTGCTGGAATAACCCTCAGCGCATGCGGCGAGCAATGCTGGACGAGAGGGAGGGCCTCATAGGAGGCTGATACTGTCGAGGAAGTCATCAGCTCTGTTAGGAGCAGGGGACAGCCCTGCCCGCCCTTGAGGTTCATATGGGAGGGACGAGGGAAACCGCTTTCCAGGCTGAGGAAATAGCCAGCACAAAGCCAGGAGGCTGGAGCCCTCCATGTGTCAGCAAAAGTGAGCAGAGAGGCGCGGCTGGAGTCAAAGGTTAACTCAAAGCACAAGATGAGGAGAAGCTGGAGAGGCAGCAGGCCCAGCTCAGGGCTTTCTGGGCTCGGCTGAGGCTGCAACTTGAGCATGAAGGCTGGTGGTTCCCAGACTGCATGCTGAGGAAAACCCTTCAGGCTGTGAGGGATGTTGAGTACAACAACAGCCTTCCATAAAAAAATGCCTTTGGGAAACTCCAGGTCAAAGTGTTCTTGTCTTTTAATTGCAGGACACATCAAAGCCTTTACTATACTAATACGCCAGGGGTTCTCCAAGACGGGCGGCTCAGAGAGCGCGTCCCAAATTTAACTAGACACCTACACACTTCATCCTTGTTTTAAGGGAAACTTGTTAATGTCTTACACCACGATGTCCCCAAGGCAGAGTGTGGGAAGCAGCTGTGGTCAGTAGGAAGCCCATGCAGAAACCCAGTGGAATGAGATCAAACAAGCGTAAATGTCCCTCAGACCTGGGTTCAAATCCCACTGCCACAGTTACCCGCTCAGCCACCTTACCCAGGCTGTTTAAGCCAGCCGCCCTACACTCCCAATCCCATAGTTGTCTGCCCACCACATTGACTAGCCTGCACCCCGATGGGAGTTTCCATCTTGTCCAGCAACTGTGGGCCAGCTCTTCTTCAGAGAAGCTTGAATTCCAGCGTTGGGTCTTGCCCTCATCCTAGGAAATTCTTTGGCATTAATCCACATTTACAGTTAATCACTATCAAACTTTCCTTGTTCAAGTGACCGTGTGGTTTCTCTCCTGTTCTGGGACCCTGAATATTACACAGATTTTGTGAATTTTACTTTGTTAGCTGCTGGATTTTGTGGTATTCCAGTGAATATAGTTGAGCCATGTTCTGGAACACAGTTAAGCTTTTGGGAACACTTTTATCGTTTCAAGGTTTGTTATTGAGACTGGTTAGACAAGACTAAGAAATACTTAGTCAAGGGTTTATTTTTTCCCCACTCACAAGGGGGAGAATACAAAAGTCCCCATGACTTACAAGGTCCTCCGCTGGTGGGAACATGACTACTCCTGCAAGGACTATTCTCTTTGCTCCTGTTACGTGGCTGTCTCCTGGCTTCTGGTCATCTTTGCCATTAGTTGTTCTGGTTAGTACTCAGCCAATGACTTGAAGGGGACCCTGTGAAGATTTCTGAACACTCCCTTTGTGAAACTCTCTTTTCCAGGTCTCTGTCTTGAAAACTAGCTGCCCTAGCCCCCAAAAAGCACTGCGAAGCCCCAGTGGCTGTCTCCCCCAGGAGCTCTGGTGTTCCTGACAAGGGGGTGCAGGGTAGACAGGGGTCTTCCTTATGAGTCAGCTGGCCATCTTTCCAGGGAGTGCTTCAGGTCAGGCTTACCTATCCAGAAACTTCTTTATCAGCTTACTTCACCAGGCTCACTAATTAAGCGCCCAAGAGTTGGGTAAATAATTCAGGAAGCTAATTTTATTTACTCAGTCATTTAATAAATTTATTAGCACATTCTTTTTGCTAGGCATTTATTATTTTTAAACAGTTGAAATCACCTTTTTTAAAAAAAAAAACAAAATAAGATTTATGCATGTAAGAGCTGGGGTACAGGCCAGAGGCTTAGGGGGTGAGAGGATTCACCAGGGACAGAGTGGGGAGCAGACCAGGCAGATTGACCAAAGCACACTGCTGAGCGGAGCAGTGGGTGAGCCAGGAGAGGCCTGCGGCGCCATGTGTGTTGCCTCCCGGCCAGCAGGGGATGGAACTCATGCCGCAGAGGCTACGGACAGCTTTTATAGGCTGCATCCTAATCCCTGGCGCCACCAGGGAGGCCCCTGCTAGGCATTTATTAGCACATTTTGTTTGTAGGAACTGGGCTAAGAGTGGAGAAAGAGACCAAGGTCTCACCCTCACAGGGGTGCAGTCCAGTAAATTCACTTGTAGTTCGTGGATTCTGTGGGGAATGTGTATGTATAATAGGCTACTTAGTCATATGAAATCCTTGAACCTTGTTTCTTACCCAAAGACAATGACAGGTTCTTCAGGATACCCCCGGGTCGATGGACTGAAATAGATTGGAAGTCCCTCGGTAGGTGACCCAGTATGACATTTACGCTCCTTAGGGGAGCTGAGCTTCACCCTTGGATTTTTGTCTAAGGGTAGTTTCTTAGTTTGACCACAAGGTGGTGCAAACAGGCTTCTTGCCCAATGGCGGTTGGCACTGTGGACTCAATCTCAAAACTGTCTCCTTAATTGATAAGATCTTAATTTTCCCCCCTATCCAGCAATTTTCAGCTTCCACAAGGGTCTTGCATTTTTTTTTTTTTTACAAAAGTAAAATTGAGCGGGGGAAGGGGAGTCACCACTCCACAAACTGTTATTTTGCTGTATCAACAGGAGACACATTTTCCTCACATAGCCCCAATTCTATGGTAAGATCATTATTCAATCATTTCAGACTTGGTATAATAGCTTTCTAGGTTTTACTTCTTCACAAACCCATTTATTGCTGTGCGTGGCACAGTGATCACATATTGAGACTCAATGGAAACAAGGCCTAAGTTTTACCTGTATTTTTGCTTGGTCATCTTCACAGCCGGACTGCTCTCCACTGCAGTGGGTACCAGGTCGTTTACCTGTGAGTAAGAAAGGTGATGCTTCCAGAAGGCTTGATAGGGAATGGTTAATTACAAGTGAGTCTTCTGCGTCACTGCTTTCTGAGATCACCTGGTCACCTGGTTGATGTCATTGTCCAGAATCACAGTCACAAATGAAGGTGCAGACAACTTTGTGTATAAAGACTTCTCTGGAGTCAGGAAATATTTCCAAAAGTGAATTTTACCAAGCCTTCATGTTTTTGAGGTTCTTGATAAAAACACAGCAGGGCCCTCCCCTGGCGGCACAGGCAGTTGAGCCCGCGCGGCACTGTGAAGCTGTCTGCAGCCTCTGCAGCGCCGGTTCAATCCCGGCCAGCTGGTGAGGGTCCCACATGGCGCCGCAGACCTCTCCTGTCTCGCCCGCTGCTCTCCTCAGCAGTGTATTTCGTCAGTCTGTCTGTTCTGTTCCCTGCTCTGGGTACAGGCCGCGGATCTGGCCTGTACCCCGCTTCTTGTATAAATAAATAAATCTCTTAAAAAACAAAAACAAAAACAAAAACACAGCAGCAAAAAAAAAATGCAATTCAGAAAAACGTGAACTCTGGCTGGGTATTTTATGACATTAAGGAATTGTTCATTTTCCTGGGTATGCTAACAGTTTCTGATTGTCTGTTTAAAGATCCTTTCCTAGTGACACGTAGTGCAGTATTTACAAATGCAATATTATCTATAATTTACCTGAAAATAATCCAGTTGAGGGAGGAGGAGGGAATTAATGGAAAAGAATAGACATGTGTTGCTGGTTGAGTAAAGCCGGTTGTGGGGATACGGGTTGATTATGCTATTTTCTCCATTTGTGTATATATGTTTGGAGTTTTTTATAATAAAATAGTCTAAACCATAGCTATAAAAATATTATAATCTTATAAAAATCAAGAGAAGCCAGCCAATAATTCCTATTCTGCCTAATTAGTGCAAAAGGCAGGAAAAAAGGGGTAACTTCCTAGAACAGTTTTGTTCAGCTCTTCCCATCAAACAAGAGGTAAATTCTCCCTAAAGCCAAAACATATCAATTGACTTTGTTAAGATATTTATTTTTAAATAGTTTTAGAAAGGATTTAGAGCCGGAAAGAATCTTAGAGATCTGGTTGGTCTTCATTCTTTTCTGAGAATCTTCTTTCTGAATTATAATCCATACCCTTAAGGCAATTTCTTGCATACACTTTCCACTTGTAGTTTCATGCGGGCTATCATAAATTTCTGGAAATGTCCAGTGTTCCCCTTTATAATGAGGAAACTCCCCTACCTACCACTTAAAAAATTTAAAGTGCACTATTTTGTTTTCTGCACAGGTGAGCTTTGAGACTTTGAAGACTGTTTCCTGGGGTAGGTCATGGCATCAAGAAGAAAGAGTTCTACCTCTTGTCACTTGCACACATGCACATGTGCGTGTACACACATGCACAAGCACATGCAGGTGCACACACACCTCTGATTCTACTCACATCACCCCTCCTGTCCTCCCAGGCCTCACCTGGCTGACTCACCACATCAGCACCCAGGCTTGGGCCTATCACGCCATACTCCAGGCAGCTGGTCCCCATCGTGGTGAACCGAAAAGAGGAGGCTAAGGAAAGATCTCGAAAGCACAGCACCCCCTTTGCAGTTTTCTGCCTCTAAAAGTCCTAACAGAAAGCAAAACTCAGCACACCTCTTCTCCCTTCTTGTTTCCTGACTTGGCCAAAGAAATAGGAATTTCTGCTCCTCCGTATACACTCCAGGTGTCTTAGGAAGTAAAACCTCTAAGGCAAAGAGCTGACTCCCTTAAACAAACACCTTTACTGCAGGTTTGATTAGGTTTGGAGGATGCTGGGTGAAGAGTCCTTGGCATCACCGCCCTCCCTGCACTGTGCAGGGGAAGGATTTGGGTACTTACCCTTGGCCTTTGAAACTTCCCCCACCAGGATACACTGGAGAGCAGCACCTCTTGTTCCTCTGGGTGCTGCTCTATTCCCTGGGTGGGACTTGTCAATCTGAAGCTCCTGAGGCTGAGAAATGCTGTCTGTCACTGTGGAGTGAGAACAACTCTGGCTCAACCCAGCGGCTTCCAGCCTAAAAATATCTCAACTCAGCTACAGGAACTTTTCCTGCATAGGAATTTCTCTTCTGGAAGACAAGCCTGGGGTCAGTCTAGACCTTTCCAGTGCCAGCTGGAGAGAGCACGCGTCTGTCAGAGCTGAGGACAAGGGAATGCTGAGGGCCATCTCCTGGGCCAGGAGGCCAGAGAGGGCCATGATGGCCTCTTGGTGGATGTAGAAGGCTTCTGATGGGTCTGCTCTTGCAAAGGAGAGGGCGAGACCAGATCCCCACTCCCCATGAGCTCACAGTCTCTTGCAGCCCCCTTTTGACAAGGCTCCCAACGGAGATTCACGGGGCCAGAGGGATCTAGGCCACTGGCGTTTATAACCCGGGGCCGATGGCAGTGGGTTGCCTGGTGGCAGGGCTCGAGGAGTCTGGTGCAGATGCAGAGGCCTGAGGAAAAGGAGGGAGTATTGATGGTGAAGGTTGGGATCTGACATCGATTGAACTGCAGAGAGGGAGAAAAGGGAGGGAGCTTTCAAGCTCTTCCTGGGGTCCTCAGTCAGCATCAATGCTAACCCAGTGATAGCAGAGACATGAATCCTGGAGTTGTGCTCTGGAAAAGGTCACGGAGATGCTGTGGCAGCATTACTGGGGCCTCAAGGGACACCAGCCCAGCCCTGGCTGTCACATCCTTCAGAGCTCTGGCCAGCAGGTCATCTCCACAGTTTGCTTCCCCACCCCGGGTACCTCCTTCCTGGCCTTCCACCACACACAGGCCCTTGCAGCTGAGGGCCAATATGATTGTTTGGTGCCCAACTTTTCTGTGTCCCAAAGACCATCAGAACAGCAATCATGGAAGCTGAGCAGGCCCATGGGATCCCGTCTCTCTCCACGTCCATGTGCTCAGTCTGCATGGAGCTGGAAGGAAACAGGCTCCGGGGACATTGTTTGGTGACACCCTGGGGCCTGCCTTGGCCCACACCCCACTCACACATCCTGGCATCAGCAGGCAGATGGAGGTCGCACCTGGAGTCCCATCTGCTGGAAAAGAAACAGCCCACAGAATTGGGGCCCTGGGAGGCACAGCTGCTACTGTCCCCCCAAGGCCTAGAGGGCATGAAAAAAGCAGACTGAGGGAGCAAGGTTTGGGGTTGCTGAGCGGCAGCCAGTCCATGTTTAGAAAGGATTGAGTAAGGGTCAAGAAAAACAGGAAATTGACCCTGGATTCAACGAGAGCAGTTTTGGGGGTGCAGGTGGGAGCCACTCTGTAGAATGAGGATGAGAACTTGTTTTTTTAAATAAACTTTTTTTAAAAAGATTTATTTATGCATACAAGAGCTGGGGTGCAGGTCAGAGATGCAGTGGGGGTGGGAGGGGGGAGGGGGATGAGAGGATTCACCAGAGACAGAGTGGGGAACAGAACAGGCAGATCTACTGAAACACAATGCTGAGGGGAGCAGTGGGCGAGACAGGAGAGGTCTCTTGTGCCATGTGGGTTGCTCCCTGGCCGGCTGGGGTTGGAACTCGTGCTGCAGAGGCTGCGGATTGCTTCATAGTGCGGTGCTTAAACCCTTGCGCCACCAGGGAGGCCCAAGAGAACTGTTTTAAGGAAAGCAGAGCAGAGGCTCTGGCAGGAAGGAGTCTGGCGGCAAGGAGACTTCTCTGAAGAGGGAGATTACAGCGTGTTCGTATGTTGAGGAAGAAACCATGAAGGAGGGAGAGGGAAGGGCACAAGAGTAAACTCCCCACACCAGAACTGAGGCCTTGCGAGGGCCATGGAGAAAGCAGAGCATGCGTACAAACACCCCGAGACTTGGTGCTGGGAAGATGGCATCTCTCTGGTGGGGATGCCAGGGAAAGAGGAGACGGGTTAGCAGCTCAGTGCAGGGCAAGGCTGGCCTCTGGAGAAAGCACCATAGCAGTGCCCGAGGGTGAGCAAAAGCACTAACTCTGGAAAGGGCGGCCTTGCTGGCAGGGTTAGAGGCGCATGGGAGGCAGTATAAAGCGGGAGCCGTGAGCGAGGGGTGCAGAGGCCAGGTGAGCCCCGCCGGGGCTGTGCAGACTGGGAGAGGCTGACAGAGTGGACAAGGCCGCTCCATGTACCCAGAACAGGACTCGCTGGGAGCCTGGATGTGACAGGAAAGGGTGGAATCCAGGAGAACCCACTGCTGCTGACAGGAGCAAGTATGTGGGTGGTGATGCCATTGGCTAAGATGGGAGTGGACTGAGCCCAGGAGCCCATTTTGAGGAATTTTAACATCAGATAAGAATGAGGCACCCTCCAGAGAACAAGCAGACAGAGGGGTCCAGGTGGAGCACGGGGTGGTGGTGGGGCCCTGTGTTTGCTCCTCCACTGTATGAGCCAGAGCTGGGTAAATGATACTCCTGACTTGCACAAAGCAGAGGTCACTAGCCTGCTTGGTCCCTGGCCTGCAGGCTTCTTGAGGGCAGGGCTGTGTCTGAGGCCTTGCAGGCCACCGAGAAGATGAGATGATCAATCATTATTCAGCTGGATACATGACTGACCCACCCCCAGCCTTTAGAAACCGGGTGGCATTCAGAATTTGAGGACAAACACCTGGGACTTAATGAGAGAGGCCTTACTAATTATGGCCATGCTGATGACCAGCGGATGACTTATCATCAGGAAGGGCCGCTTGCTCTTCTGGATAATCATGTAAGTGGGTCACACCATGGCTACTCAGGCTGATGGGGAGATTGAGGGGGGTGTGGGTTGGGAAATGGATGGGGCAGCTCCAGGTCCACCAGGAAGCTGGGTGTGCTCAGTGACTGCAGGCCACCTGCTCTACTTCTCTGGCCCTTTGCGTTTGTTCTGATTTTATGGGAATGACAGAGCTCTGTTGCCCCAAATGGCTGTAGAACTACTGAAAAAATCACTATACTTTGGTGGCAAACAAGAGAAGGCCTTGAGGAAGGGTAGGTGGGCAACATGATCTGTGTGAGTTTTGCTCTTTCCCTGTGTGGCCCTGGGACCTGCTGGGAGTGTTCCCGGTTTCCTCTGGTCAAAGCAGGCAGGTGCTGCCCATAATAGGGGGGCGGGGGCCGGGGGCCGGGGGCTATGCTAGTCTTTCTTTCCACATTAGGCCACCCTGTGATTGAAATCTCCAGGGACTCTTCCCGAGGACCAGGTGCCTTCAGTGTCTGAGTGCCAGAGAAAGAAAAAGAAGGAACTAGGGCGGGGCTCAGAGAGATGGTACGGGCACTGGAATCTTCCCGCAAGCATAAAGTGGGGCCGTGTGGCAGGCAAGCAGGTAAACAGCATGAAACAAGATCCAGATGGAGACAGTGTGAGGCAGGGTTTGGCCTAACCTCTGTAATTTATAGAAGAGGAGACACAGGTTCAACACAGCTCATCCATTTACTCACCAGACATTTCTCAACAACCAATTATGTGCCAGGTGCAGGCCAATGTTTTGGTTAAACATTGCTGCATGACATAGCACCCCCAAACTTAGAAGCTTAGCACAGCAGCCATTTTATCATCCCTTACATGGCTGTGAGTTGACTGAGCTCAGCTGTGCGGTTTTTTGGTCCCAGTAGTGATGGCTGAGGCTCTGGTCACCTGGGGTGAGACCCAGCTGGAACCTCCAAGCAGGCTCACTCACAGGGAGGGAGGCGGGTGCCAACTGGGAGCCGGGAGCTGAGCTAGGCCTTTCTCCTGCTTCAGTTCTCTTCTGCATGACCTTGCCATGCAGCTCGGGTTGCTCATAACACAGACTGACTCCAAGAGCCATGAAGTGGAGCTGTCAGTGCCCTTCTGAGGCCAGGGCTCAGAGGTCCCTGAGGATCACTTCTATTGCATTCTATTGCCCAAAACTAGTCACGGGATGTATTAGTTACCTACAGCAGCATAACAAAAAAATCCCCTCAGTGGTGGCTTCAATGATGTGATCTCTCAGTTTCGGTGCAGATACTGGAACAGTTTTGCTGGGCAGTTTTGGGGCATCTTGTGAGATTGCAGTGGAAATGTTTTCTAGAGCTGCACTCATCTGAAGGCTTGACCTGGCCTGGGGGACCAGTCTCTAAGGTGGTTCACTCACAGAGGTGGCAGGAGGACTCAGTTCTGTGTTGCATGTCCTCACCACATGCTGGCTGGAGGCCCCCAGAGTGAGTGACACCAGGGACCAAAGTAGCCTCAGAAGTCAGATGTCATCCTCTGTACTCACTCCTCACACAGACCAGGTCCAATTCATGGCAGGAGAGGACAAGGATGTGAGGATCCTGGGACCACCTGGAGGCTGGCTACCACTCAGGCCTCCCGTAGGTATCAAGAGGTAGGGAAATAAACTCCATCTCTGGGTGAGGGGATGGCTGTGACTCTGAGGCATCTTTAATCCACCAGAGCCAGGGGCTGGGAACTTAGCACAGGACCAATCAGAAGGGGGTTTCTGCTCATGGAGTTTACAGTCTAGAGGACCACACAGAAAACTCGAAGAGAATGGATGTGACTCTCATTTCATTATACAGATGACAAACCCTAAGCCCATAAAAGGTAAATAAATGCCCAAAGTCATACAGTGAATAGTAGCAGAACTGAGATTAATAGTTAGACCCTTTGACTCTGTCCTTTCCCTTAGCCTATATTGCTGCTCGTTGTGTTGCAATGTTAAATTTTAAATAAGGACATCGTACATAATGAAAAATAACAGACAGATGAAGGATGCTTTTAAAAATAGTGGAAGGGAAGCAAACAAAATGTTGACCATTATTAATAGATGGTAAGAAAATGAGTTTTTTTCCTTCCATGTTTGTGTTTTTTTTTTTTTTTAAGATTTATTTTTATTAATTTATGCACATGAGAATTGTGGTATAGGCCAGAGGTGTGGGGGTGAGAGGACTCACCAGAGACAGAGTGGGGAGCAGAACAGGCAGATGGACTGAAACACACTGCTGAGGGGAGCAGCAGGCGAGACAGGAGAGGTCTGAGGCACCATGTGGGTCACTTCCCTGGCCGGGGATTGAACTCTTGCTGCAGTGGCTGCGGATTGCTTCACAGCGCTGCAACTTAACCCCTTGTGCCACCAGGGAGGCCCTCACTTCTGTTTTTGAGGTTTAAGCATTTCATCCCATTCTCTCCCCAAAAGTATTAATCTCCACGGTCAGTGATTTTTCCCAAACTGAAAAACAGCAGCTTCCATTACTTGGCCACCTAGTACATAAAAACGCTATGCCAGGCATTTTACACATACACTTCATCTTTCCCATAACCTATGAAATTGATATCTCTGATTTACAAAAGAGGAAACTGTGGCCCAGGAGAGTCAATAACTTCTCCGAGGTTATATGACTCAAAAATTATGAAATGAAACCAGAACCCAGGCCCAAGTGACTCTAAAACCTCCATTCTGATGCTGCTTTTCTAAAAAAAAAAAAAAAATGGTAAAACAATGTTCAAAGACATTTTAAATCTTCCATCTTCCAGCCTAATTTAGGGTTATTTCAGATCCCTCTTTTTGAAAATGGTCTTGGTATCAGGACCCTTTTAGGTACCACTTGAGGCTTCCAGCCACTGCCGTCCTGGCCAGCCTATGAATACTCATGCCAGCTCCATTTCTTGCATCAGGTCCTCCGTGGGCACCTCTCCAGCCTCCCTGCTCGTTGTCCACACCCACTCGGTGTTGGCCAGGCCCATTCATCCTGGGAGTAAGACTCATGCCTCTGCAGAGCCTTTTGCCATTGGGGGCAGAAACCAATGGACAAATGCTTTCCCCTCCCCACACCACCCCAGATAGTGGGTCCTGAGTTCCCCCAGGCTCTAGGGTTCCCCTAAGCATCCCAGGTTCTCCACATCAAGCAGACAGGAAGGTGGCCACACCACAAAGACACATTCAAACTCCTCTCCCCTCAACCTGGCTTTGGTCCCTGAGCATCTCTCAGAGATGTCCCTGGGCTCACACTCCTGCCAAATGGAATCACCTGTGAGTTTTTGTCTCAAGTGCTGCTTTTTGGGGAGCGCTGGCCAAACATTCAAATATTTTCTTTGTCTAAACTCTCACCAGAGGTAGGTCACAGAGATACTGAGGAGAGCGGCGCGTAGAAATGGCAAGGGCTAGAATTCTGTTTCCATTTACAATTCTGTTTAAGCATCTGGTTGAGAGCTGACATTTCCCACTTGCTTCCAGCTACTCTGTATCCGGGTATATAAATCTCCTTTTCAAGATTAAAAAATGAAGCAAACACAACCTTCCCCCAGGTCTAGGTGGATGTGTGTGTTGTTAGATGGCCAGCTGAGCCTTCCCTCCTATTACTGGAGGGGCAGGGACCCTTGCTGCACTGCTCACCCTCCACCCCTGGATTCCAGGCCAGCTGGAGATTGAATTCCCCGTGCTGGAGCAGAGCAAAGGGATTTGTCCTTGGAAGGCAGCAAGGATGGCGAGTGAAGTCAAGGTTGCAGGGAAAGAGGGGAGCATCAGCTGTGGCGGCGTTCATTCTGTGTGGCACATCCAAAGGCCCTTGAGAGGCAAGGCACAGAGAAATTTCTCTCCCCCTAGAAATTCCATTCCGGCTTTGCACCATAGCAATTAGAAGTCACTGTCCCCCTGACCCCCCATTGGCCCTCAAATGACAGAGCTTTGAGGCATTTATATTTAATAACTCAGGTCTCATGTGCTAATGAGCAAAGTAAATAATTGACATCACCTGCTGTCTGTTGCTCCATGGTGGCTGGGAATTCTCCACGGGTGCATCTGCTCACTGGCTGAGGCATCTCGCAAGCCCCTGAAGGCTCCCCTCAAGTAATGCTTCCCACAGAGACTCCTGTGTTGGCGGTGGCGGGGCGCCATCTGATTAGGGCTCTTTTCCAGCCCTTATCCCAGGGAGTCACCCAGGTGATGGTGCTGAGAGAACAGACATTGTTAGAGGTTGCCCAGTCTCTGGTCATCTCCACAAGGAGCAAGGGCCAGGGAGAGCCCAGGAGTGGAACATCTTCAGGAACTCCAGTTCTCTTTTTCTTTTTTTTTTTTGTGGGACCCTTGCCATTGGCCCTGGGGAACGAACCAGCGCTGCAGAGGCTGCGGGCAGCCTTACAGCCCAGCACTCAACTGCTGTGCCACCAGAGCAGACCCAAGAACTCCAGTTCTCTGACCGCACCTGACCCTAGCATCACTTAGGATGGTTCTGTGAAGCCCTTGTCCCTTCCACCCCACTCTGAACAAACATGTTATCTGGTTCTCTTCTCCTCCCCCCATGTATTTTCTCACATTTGTCTCCTCCTCCTTGAATTTCCTATCTCCATCTACCACACCACCTGCGACCATCCTCAACCCTCTGTTGTCAGTATCCCAAAATGGTATCCCCTATTTCTGATCCTATAAACTGCTGACTAGATTCTCCACACCTGGGCCCCAATGCTGAGTCCTGGACAACCATCTGATCAGCTCAGCAGTCCTGGGGTCCCCGCAAATGCATGGGCCCTCAGGGCTGCCCAGAATTCTCCCTCTCAGTCTAAAAGCTTCCTCTGTCATTGTCAGTGGCTTTTCTCTTAAAGCCCCTGGTTATCACCTCCCTGCACATGCTCAAGAGGTGACTTTTCTTCTTACAATAAGGCTAAGAAAACACAGGCAGGGATTTCCTCTACTTCCTGCCCTCCACCTATGAATAATCCATACCCACAGCCATTCTTGCTCACATCAGTTTAGAGCAGTGCAAGGGACACTCTCTTCCTGCCCACAGAAACTCCCCATCCCGGAGGCCCTCCTGGTCCTATGGGCCTATGAGTCCCCTCCTGCCCCTCCCATTCTCTTAGCATTTCTGCTCAGCCCAGCTCAGCAAAGGAGCCTCTGCATTTCTGGCTCCACCTACCCTGCTTTGTCAGTGACCCTGTTGCGGAGCAGTGACATCCTTTTCCCCCTAACAACCCCACTAATCTTTTTTTTTTTTTTTTTAAGATTTATGCATATACGAATTGGGGTGTAGGCAAGAGGTGTGGGGGGTGAGAGTATTCACCAGAGATAGGAGAGGTCTGCTGCACCATGTGGGTCAGCTCCTTGGCCAGGGATTGAACTCATGCTGCACTGGCTGGCAATAGCTTAATAGTGCTGTGACTTTAGCCGCTGCACCAGGAGGGCGGTCCTGACTCCACTAATCTAATTTCTAAATGAAATGGCCCCTTCTCAGCCCTCTAACTTGATCTTTTGATACCATTCCCTCCTCCAATCTCTCTTCCTTTGGTTTGGGTAACATTCTCATTTGGATGTTAGTCACTTTTCTGGTTTCTCTTAATGGCCTTCATCTGGCCACCCTAAAACCTTATTGGGGTCCCCCAGAAGTTCTACCTGCTATTCTGTGCCCTAGAGCTCCTAGCTTACCTTTGTGGATGCCTATAATAGTCTGACAACTTGTCAGACTAGATCTGGTGCCAACTGCTAGATCTGGTGCCAAGTCCACCTTCTTCCTTACACCTTTCTGTGTTACTAGTATATTCATCTCCATTCCCAGTGCTCAGCACACCCCCTGGCACACCCGAGCCCTCCATAATCGCTCATTAATAGTGCAGCACATGGATCCTTGACCTTTTTTACATGGTCTACAAGTGGATCAACTTTTGTGTGTGTGTGTGCTTCTTAACCATTTCTCCCTCTAAAAATGCAATGTACTGTCAAAAAATGCAATTAAAAATCTTAGAGCACTTTTTTGTTTGTTTAGAGAAAATAGGGATTGTCTTGAATGACTATAATTGGGAATAATTCAGGTATGCCAGTACCTATGGAGGCTTCGGATGAAGCCTGGATTGTGAGAGAGACTGGGGTGGGGAATAGATGCTGGAATAGTGACTTGGGCCAGAGTTAAAAACTTTTGTTCACTTTTTACATGCTGTAGCTCTATAACAGCTATTTCGTGAGTTCAAACTACATATATTTGTTACTAGGCAGGGTGAGGGGCACCTCAGCACCCCCAAACCTGCCTGCTCTAAGTAGATTTTACCATCTACCACATCAAGACAAAACATACTCCAGTGTGTAAGACCTTTAATGGAAAGGAACTTTAATATATAATTAGTGTGCAACAAAGACAAGAAAAAGAATAAAGTTTTTAAATTAAGCACCCAAAGTTACCCATTCCCTCATGGGCAAACACCCAAACAGCCAAACAGGGTTGTTCCAAAGCAGGACTGCTAAGGCCCAAAAGTTTGCCTCAAGTCTAGTTTTTTAGTATATGTGCTGCCGAAGCGAGCACAGTTTGCCTCAAGTCTAAAGCACCTTCTGGTGGGGGCCCATAGGAAAGGCTCAGAAATGGCCAGACAAGTCTGGAAGGAAAAAAACAAAACCAAAATCAAGTCAAAAACTGCCATTGTTGGGCCTCCCTGGTGGCGCAAGGGGTTAAGCACCGCACTATGAAGCAATCTGCAGCCTCTGCAGCATGAGTTCCATCCCTAGCCGGCCAGGGAAAAACCCACATGGTGCAGCAGACCTCTCCTGCCTTGTCCGCTGCTCCCCTCAGCAGTGTATTTCAGTCAGTCTGCCTGTTCTGTTCCCCACTCTCTCTGGTGGATCCCCTCACCCCCCCCCACATCTCTGTCCTGTACCCCAGCTCTTGTATGTATAAATAAATAAAAAGTTGTCCTGTACCCCAGCTCTTGTATGCATAAATAAAATCTTAAAAAACAAAAAGCTGCCATTGTTAAGCTCCCCATGGGTCTCTCACCCACATCTGTTCCAATTGTCTTTGTCCATGTTCCCCAAGTCCCTGGTACAAGTCTGGGGCCATGAAGCAAGTGTAACAGCGTGGTCCCCAGGAAAAGGGGAAATTCCAGGTTCCCTGCCCTACCCCAGGAGAGTGAAGCTGAGTAGAATGAAGAAGAAGCAGGGAGCTAGGGAGACCAAGGACGGAGGGAAGCAGGATGGAGAGCAATGAGGAGACCTGGAGGAGGCACATGGAGCCTAGAGACACGTGAAGAAACTGCGCTTGCCTTTTGGTCCTGGACTGGGTGACACAGATGTGGGTGAGAGACCTGGGGGGAGGTTAACAATGGCAGCTTTTATCTTGGTTTTGATTTTGCTCTTTTCTTCCCAAACTTGTCTGATTGTTTCTGACTCTTTGGATCCCCTCCTGTAGGTGCTTTAGACTTGTGGCAGCTCTCTAGCCTTGCTCTGGGCCAATCCCATTGGGGTGGACTTTTACCCACGAGAGGATGGGTAACTTTGGGTGCTTGATTTAGAAACAATATTGTCTTTTCTGTATTGCTTACTAATTGTATTAAAGTTCCTTTCCATTAAAGGTCTTATATGTTTTGTCTTGATGCGGCACATGGCAGAACCTATTTACAGTGGGCAGGTTTGGGGGATCTGGGGTGCCCCCTCCCTGCCCTAGAACACAAGCACAGCTTCTTCATGTGCCTCTCTGCTCCACATGCCTCTTCCAGGTCTCCTTCTGGCTCTCCATCCTTCTTCCCTTCTCCCAATCTCCCCTCCACCTGCCCCTCCTTCCTGCTCAGCTCCACCCTTCCTTGGGGCGAGGAAACTGAACCTTCCCTTTCCCTGGGGACCACCCTGTTACACATTCACAAACTTTTTTTTTTTAAATAATAAATTTTATTTTTATATTCCCCATACAATTGCAGCCCCCCCATTCTGACCACAAACGTTTTTTGATTAAATTTGCATGCCAGCAAGTCAGGTTAGAATCTATTATCATTCCCATTGTATAGATGAGCAATCTGAGGCTCAAAGAGCTTTAATGACGTAAGGTTTTCACGGTCAAGCAGATGGAAAGTTAGTGCAATGGGACTTCGATTCCAAGGCAGTGCTCCTGTGTTCTGTCTTTTGGTGAAGATTAATGTTATTTGCTTCATTTGCCTTTTGAATTGATGCATCCTGTTTCCGGCAGCAGTCAGGAGGACTGGTCCTCAGGGTCAAGAATGCTGGCTCTTTTTAACTGTTTCTTCTGATTTTGGAGACATCCAATCATATCTACCACACAGGGTCACTGGAAGGTTTCAGTGAATGAATATGGGCAGAGACCTTGACACAGTATTTGGTACAGAGTAACCACTTAGTAGTATGAATATTTTAGTGGTATTATATGTTTATTTATTGATCAAAGCATCCAAAATCCTTCACTTTTCAAAAAAAAAAAAAAAGAGCTCCTTCAGGTCCTCCTGGATCTTATTGGTTTGAGGTAGATGGATAAAGTATTAATTCATGTCATATTGTTATAGGACAGGGAGAGGGGCAGCCCAAAACCCCGCAAACCTGCCTATTCTAAATGGGTTCTGCCATCCGCCGCATCAACACAAAACATATGAGACTTTAATGGGAAGGAACTTTAATTAAACTAGGAAACAACACAGGTAAGGCAAAAAGTCTAGTTTCTAAATGAAGCACCCAAAGTTACCCATCCCCTCGTGGGTAAAAGTCCATCCATATGGGACTGGCCCAGAGCAAGGCCCCAAAGCCTGCCACAAGTCTAAAGCATCTTCCAGTGGGGACCCACAGAAAAGGGTCACAAACAACCAGACAAGCCCGGAAGGAAAAGAGCAAAATCAACATCCAGATAAAAGCTGCCATTGTCACCTCCCCACGGGTCTCACCCACATCTGTGTCACCCAGTCCACGACCAAAAGACAAGCGCAGTTTCTTCACGTGTCTCTAGGCTCCATGCGCCTCCTCCAGGTCTCCTTGCTCCATCCTGCTTCCTTCCTCAGTCTCTTCTGCAGCTTCTCCTCTTCCTGCTCAGCTCCACCCTCCCTTGGGTGGGGCAGGGAACATGGAACCTCCCCCTTTCCTGGGGACCACTCTGTTACAATATTATGTAGGTCTTGGCGTGCACAAGGAGGGAGATGGCTCAGAGAGGCACACTGCCGGCTTCCAAGGACTCTTGTCTGGCACTCTTGCTGTGGTGCAGCTTCAGAGCCCCCCACCCCAACCCCTACCCCAGGTGGGGTTCATAAATATGGTGAAGAGCTTTGGGCTCTTTCCGCTACAGATAACTGCCCTTCTGGCATATTTCCAGATAACTGCAACTGTAGCCCTCTCCTGTTGAGACACAACTTCCTTTCCTCTGGGGAAGGCCAAGGAGAGGCCAGTAGAGCTCCCAGGAGGTGATGTCGGCACCCCAGGGACTTTACGCTGATGAGGCAGCACCCTTCATATATCACAGCATTAAAGGGGTTGCTCTCTGGAGGCTACTCCTACATAGAAGGGCTCCAGTGGAAGGGAACTGACCTTCAAGTTCAAGGGCCATGGCTTCTGTGTTATTGTGTCTACAAGGCAAAAAGGGGAGAGGAATGTGGCTGGGAGTTTGGGCGTTGCTTGATGGCTTTGGAACAAAGCAAGTCACCCTCCCAGGGTTATGACTGAGCCTGGTGATATTAATGAGGAAGGGTGTGTTTGCCATTAAGCTATGTAAGCATTGTGCAGACCCGGAGAACTAGACTGCCTTGTTGCTTCATCCAGGCCCGGTGCTCTCCAAACTCAGCTGCTAGCCTGACCTATTTAGGGAACTAGAAAGTCTCCCAACCATATTATTGATTTTGAGAATTAAAAAAAAAAAAAGTCGTAATGTTGGCAGTTGAACTAAAATTCCAATACTAGGACAGTCTCCAAATATGCTCCTGAATGTGGCTCTTGTGCAATCAGCATCGGAATCACCTAGGGGGAGAGTTGAAAATGCATATTTTCCCCTGCTCCTCCCCAGACATAGGGAATTATCGGCTCTAACTAACCGTGTTATAATTCTCCAGGGAGATCTGACGCTGAAGTTGGAAACCAGTGATGGAGAAGGCGCTCGGGTAGGGCAGTGGGGGTGAGCAGAGGGAACTCTCCGCGGGTGCTAGTGCTTCCGCCTGACGCCTCAGCTTCACAGATGATGAAAGTAAAAGGGGCCTCGGCAGGAAGCTCATCCTCCCGAGAACAAGCCTCTCGAAGGCACAAAACCTCGGGGACCTCAGCTGCTGCGTCTCTAAAATGAGTCGTTTACACAAGTGAGTGCCAACTCTTGAGAACTAGCAACAGTCTGCTCGGGTCAGAAGGGGAAGCACCTCCTGAGGGAAGCTGGGAACGTGTCTTTTTAAGCCAATTTCTGGGTCTGGACGGGGCCAGAAGCGTCTGCTAGCCCCTCTCAAACCCAGAATTTGGGGGCACTTGCCCTGCCCAGGAGACTGGTTCTCCTAGTTTCCATTTATCACCGACAGTAGCACATTCTGTCTCCACTTGTTGCCGGGGTGCAGGGAAGAGGAAATTAATACGTGCCAAACGCTGGCGAAAGCGCAGCACCCGGGTTGCAACAGAAGAGAAACTCCGCGCCCCCAGACTCCCGCAGAGAACCCCGCCTCCGCCCCCTGCCCAGTCGGGTGGGCGGCGGGCCCTTTAACAGGCCTGACCAATCGCCCGCCCATTTCCACGGCCGCTCCTCGGCGGGTCGGGGCTGGATTGGCAGGGCCTGGCGTGCGCCGGCCCCGCCCCTGCCGCCCTCTGGTTGGTGGCGGCGGCGCGGGCCGCGGCGGGGCGGGGCGGCCGGCGGGGCGGGGCGGCCGGTGCCCGGGGGCGGGCGGCGGCGGGACGGCGGCGGGCGCCCGAGCCGGAGCGGGAGCGGGAGCCGGGGCCGCGGCGGCTGCGGAGCGCGGACGCCGGCGCAGTACGATGAGGCAGCCGGCGGGCCGGGGTGAGCGCGCCGCGCCCGGCGGCCGGCGGGGGCGCCGCGGGGAAGGCCCGGCGGGGCCGCCGCGACCCCGCGGGGTGCGGGTCCGGGTCCGGGTCCGGCCGGCGGCGGTTGGCGCGGCGGGCGCGGGGTCGGGCCTCGGGGCCCCGCCCCGCGGCGAGGCCCGAGCGTGGACGGGGCGCCCGCCCCCCTCGACGCCCCCGGGCGCCCCCGCGAGCCCTCGGGGCGGCGGGGGGCAGTTGGGGCTCGCGCGGCCGGAGGTGCCCGCGGCGGTCCCCGCGCCGGGCTGCGGGCTGCGGGCTCCGGCCGGGGGCCCCGTCCGCGCGCGAACTGGAGGAAAACAACTGGCGCCCCTGGAATGGGCCCCGGCCCCGCCGCCCCCAGCCCGCGTCGCGAGGTGCCGGCAAGTGGGAGCCGCGGTTACTTTTGCGCGCGGCGGTCGGGGGCTGCCTGCGCCCCGGGGGGTTTCCTCCAACTCCTGAAGTCGGGGTGCCCCGGGGATGGCGGCGCGCCCGGACCCGGGGGAGCGGGAGGCGAACTGGTGACATTGAGCTGAGGCCTAAGCGCGGCCAGGGGCCGGGTCCCGGAGCGCGGCGCCGCAGGCCAGGTGCCGCCGCCGGGGCGCACGCGGGGGAAGGGGGGCCGGGGAAGGAGCGACGCGCCGAGTTCATTGGCACCGCGCGCCCTGCCCGGAACGCCAGGCTCAGGCCGTTGGAAATGGCTTTTTGGAAAACTTAGCCCCTCAGTGGGTTGATGGTTACTTAAAGCATCCGTTGTTATGGTTACAGGCATCCAGTGTGAGGGCAAAGTCTGTTTCCACCCTCGCTCTTTCACCAGAGCTGGGAAGTACTTTGTCACTACGGATGTGTAGACACTGCACGGGGAGGGATGCTTTTTTATTTATTTTATTTATTTTTTTTTGGCTTTTCGTTTTGTTTTATTTTATACATATTTTACATCGTTCTTGCTTTTGTGCAGTGCATGCTTTCTCCTCTCTGATGTAGTCCCCGTAAATTCCCACCAGCAATTCACCCCTGCACCATCACCATAGTCCCTTGGGTGAGAGCACATTCCCTCCCCTGTTTGATCCTTCTCATTCCCCCTCCCCTGCAGTGTCTCTGATTAATAATAGTTGCCTGTTAATGCCTTGTTTTTTAATTTATTATTTTTTTTCCTAGTCCCTTATTTGATTCCCCTACATTCTGCCTATAAGTGAAACCACCCATGTTTTTCTTTTTCTTTCTGACTTATTTCACTGAGCATACTCCCTGAAAGCATAATCTTTTGTGCATTTGGGTTGTTTCCATATCTTCTCTATTGAGAATAGTGCTGCAGTAAGCATAGGGGTGCAGGTATCCTTCTGAATTGATGTTTTTGTGTCCTTTGGGTAGATTCCTAGCAGTGGAATTGCTGGGTTATGTGGAAGCTCTGTTTTCAGTGGTTTGAGGAACCTCCAGACAGCTTTCCATAGTGGTTGGACCAGTTTGCACTCCCACCAGCAGTGTAGGAGAGTTCCTTTTTCTCCACATCCTGGCCAGCATTTGTTAGGGAGGGATATTTATGCAGAGTTGAAGGGAAAGCATGGGCCCCTTGAAGGCAAGGGTGGTGCCACATTATGTTTGAAGTCTCAGGTCTTGCCACCATGTCTGCTATGCACAAGAGTAGTTGAAAGGGACCCTCTTGCATGTCTTGATGATTGTCATCAAAGGATGCAAAGGAATCCTTTCAGGGGCAAGGTGTAAGCTGGAATGGAAGCAGTTGTGACTTTTATTTGGAAACTGTAAGGCAAAATGAAGGGGCAAGTGATGCTTGAACTCTGGCCTAGGGAGAGTTTGAGGGGTCTAGGTTTGTGGGTTTAGAGTTGAGGGCACAGTGAAGTTTACCTCAGGGGGTATTGAACAGTGAATCTGCCATTTCTGTTAGTTCTTACCCAGCCCTTAAGCTATTTCAGTATTCTCTTAAATACTTAAAAAATTGGTCCTTGGTCTAAATTTACAGAAAACAATCCAGCCTTCAGACGAGATGGAGATAGAGGGGGATTTTTGCCATACAGTTTCTTTCACACAGACCTCTTTCTGGGAGCAACAGTGAAGGGTTGAAGTGGGGGGGGGCGGGCAGCTTGTGGAAAACTCTGGGTGCACTCAGCTTGTCTTTACATGTACCTCCAGGAACAGGTGCTGTGCTTGGGAGGAGGGAGACTGTTTTAACAAACTGATTCACATCAGAAGGTGGTGGTCATTGAGGCAACTGGTAACCCAACGGCTGGGACAGATGAGGGAAGAGGGTAGTTGCAGGGGTTTGTTTGGCTGAGTGTGCTGGGCTTTGTTGGAGGTTTGAGGAGGGAGTAGAGTGTCAAGATGTGAGTGAATTAGAGACGCAGGGGACACCAGTCTTACTGTGGGTTATCAGACGTTTTTCGATTGCATCTGGAGAAGAAGCAGGCAAGATTGGGCTTTTCATAATGGATAGGATATTCTGGAGTTTGGGTCAAAAAGAAATTGCACAGAGTCAAAAAATAGTCAGTCAGGTAATTTTTATTCAGAGTAGGCTGTGTGCCAGAAACTGGGTAGCATCGTGGCTATATGGTGAAGGGGGTAAGAGGGGTGGACAGCTTGTTTCTGGGAGTCTTGTGACGCGCCTTCCCTCCAGTCCACAGTGCTCACCTCCTGAGGATTTTTGACGTTTTTGAGAAAGAAAGGGAAGAAATGCACAGAATATTAGTTAACGTAAAGACAGAACAGAGCAATGGGACAGTCTTCTGCCGCAGATTACCTTTGGTAGCAAATGGAGTCTTCAAAGACTGGTTTTCTGTGTCAGGCTTGGTATAAAACTATCATCATCCCCATATCTGTTGACCAGTGTCTCTCTCTCTCTCTCTCTTTTTTAATCATTTTAGGTTCTTTTTTTTCCCCCCGCCCCCATCAATTCATTTATTCAAAAGTTTGGAAGCTCATGAAACATAGTCCCGTCTTCCTGGTGCTTCCAGGTTATTTTCTTTGCTTGAGTTCCCCTCAGGGCCCACTTTAACCTGTCTGATCCTTATTCTCACTTGAATGTATCCCTTGGAAATTGTTGAGGTCTCAGGGAATGTTTGTTCTTTGATTTTTTCAAAAATAAAGATTTATCTTATTTATGCATACAAGAGCTGGTGTATAGGCCAAAGGTGCAGGGCGGTGAGGGGTGTGGGGTTGAAGTGAGAGGACTCACCATAGATAAAGTGGGGAGTAGAACAGGAAGATCTACTGGGATGCACTGCTGAGGGGAGCAGCCGGCGAGGCAGGAGAGGTCTGCTGCACCATGTGGATCAGCTCCCAGGCTGGGATTGAACTCATGCTGCAGTGGCTGCCAGTAGCTTTATAGTGCTGAGACTTAACCGCTTGCGCCACCAGGGCGGCCCTGTTCTTTGATTTTATTCCAAGATAGAAGAAGGCTAATGTGGAAAAAGAGCATTTGTTGAATTCCACCTCTGCCAAGTACTACCTTTTCCCTTGCACACATGTCCTCTCCAGAGTGGTCCATACCTCACCCAGGGGCAGGAGCTGGTTAGAGGATAAAGTAAAAATTTTAATCTAGGGCCTCCCCGGTGGCGCAGTGGTTGAGCGCTGGGTTGCGAAGCTGCCCGCGGCCTCTGCGGCGCCGGTTCGATCCCCGGCTGCTCCCCGGTCACCGGAGGAGGGTCCCACATGGTGCGCAGAGCTCTCCTGCCGCCCACTGCTCCCCTCAGCAGTGTACTTCGGTCCTTCTGCCTGTTCTGCTCCCTGCTCTGGCTCTGGTGAATTCTCTCACCCTCCCGCGCTTCTGACTGTACCCAGTGCATGTATAAACAAACAAACTAAATAAATAAATAAATAAATAAAGCATGCCTCTATTTAAAAAAAAAAAAAAAAAAAATTTTAATCTAGGACTTTCTGATTATAAAACAAGCTTTTTCCATCATGCCATGTTGCTTTTCCCAGAAGAGTAGCAGTAGTTTGTTAGAGAATTTAGCACAGCACCGTCTTTGAACATGAAAAGGTCAGGTTCAAAGATATTCAGAGAATGGCCACAGTTAGTGTGCTCGTAGTGGAGTTGGGGGAGCACCTGGTGTCCTGTCTCTGCCCAGTGCCTTGGATGATCATGTGGCTGCTGGGAAATTGGCGTTTACTGCCTTGTGAAGGTGACCAGACTTAACGGTTCTTTCATCTTGGGCAAGTTATGTTCACTCTCCTTGCACCTCAGTTTCTTTACCTGTACAATGGGGCAGTGTCCACATTTCAGCAACACTGTTTCAAGACAGTACAGTTTGTCTCATCTTAACATTTCTGGAGAAACTTGTATCTTATAACCCTTGGGATCCTATTGTTATAGGAGACAATGACGTCCTTACTTTTGTACATACAATAACGGTGTGTCTTACATTATTAGGATCGATTTGATGAGCTGTGGTCGTTGTGAGGATTGCACGGTCTCGACTCTCTGGCACATAATAAGCACCCAGTAATTGTCGACACTGTTGACTGATAGAACATAAGGGTTAACTAGTATGTGGCTCTAGGATAAGCTGGGGAGCATCTTACAAGATTTGCCACTTGAAGCCCAGGCAGTTAGCAGTGATCTGTGGGCTGGAGGGACGTTTTTCCGCTCTGCCTGGAGCTCTGTCCTTTGGCTGACTCTCGTCCCCGTGAGAAGCATTAACTTCAGGAGCTAACGAGCCATGGACAGACAGCTCCCTGTGACCTGCCTATTCATTAAGGTCTTTGTCAACTTTAAATCCCAAGTTAAAAATAAATATCATTAAAAGAAGATTGGAAACCTACATGGATGTGAATACCCTTGCATGTGAATTTCAGAGCACCTCAAGATTATGTACAAGGTTACATACAAACTCCTTAAAATGTTCATCACATGGTGTGAAATGTCCGCGAGACACCGTCCATCAGAGAGATGCTCGGGGGTTCAGGAGCAGTCGGGTTTGATGGGTTGATGGTAGTCGGGGTGATGGAGAGGCCTGACTTCCCCTCCTGGGGCTTTCACTTCTTACCTTTATTTATTCTGTTATTATGTGTGTTGTTGGGCACATCATTGCACAACTCTGGGCCTCGAGGGTCTCATCTCAAAAGGAGGACTTCTCCACTTCCCCCCAAACAGGGCCATAGACGATGTGAGTTTATGAAACGAAGGGTCTGAGAAATTAGGTGGTTGAAAGGACATCGTTCGGGACTGCTCACGTCTCCTTTGACGTTTCTCATCATGCTTTTTGTGAAGCAGAAAACAACAGGCAGGTGATAACAGTATGAATAATATTATGTCATTTTGGGGAATGGCTGGGCACTGTTCCTTCTTTGCACCTAACATCACCTATGGGTGGTAGATTCTGGCATGTGGTAGCTGTCATTGTGCTGTAATATTGATGAGGAAAAAAGAGTCCCAGCTGATACTGAAGAAAATGACCTTGTTCAAGGAGCCGCTTTTGTTATATTTCACTTCACTTAACGTCTCAGTTTCCAAGGACCTCTCAGCACTCCAAATGAGGACTTACTGTAGAATTAGCAACTGTAGTTTCGAATGAGGAAACCGAGGGTCAGAGAAGTTAAGTAACTTGTCCAGAATCACACAGCAAGTACAGGGGCCTCTAGTTAGGACTAGAATTTGGGTCTATGTTGCTCCCCAGTACCAATTCTATGGTTGTTTTGGATGGGCCCTATTTTGTCTAGGCCTCTTCTCAAGCCATTCATCCTGGAAGGATTCCTTCAGCTTTGGGGTCACATGGCCTAGTCTTATATGCTGACACCTGTTTAAATGCTGAGTTCTTATTCATCTCGACATCTGCTGTGTTTTGGGAGAACATTGTTAAACCTAAAGAATAACCCCTATGGGAGCTGTAGAAGAAGAATCCTAGAAAGGTTTTTCTTTGATAAACAAACCATAGACCAGTCACTGTGAGCATGAGCAGGAGTGTTAAGAGTCCTTAGAAACTGTTGGGGTGGGAAGCCTGGTAGACTCCATTCTGATCAGGCAACCTTTGCTGTTGGGTTTGCTTGGAGTATTGGTTTTAAAAACCTTGCCCTAAGAAGATCATTGGAAGAAGATTATTGGAAGTAAGCAGCGGAGAGCATCCCTGGTTTATCCGAGCGGTTGAGAACACTGCACTGGCAGAGAGACCTCCTCAGTCGTAAGCTTATTTGGAATTTGAGAATCAGGCAACCCATGGATTGCCCCTGCAGGTAACCTTCCAGATGCACGAGTTGTATGCTGTAAGTTTCATTTCTTTTGTTACTTAAAGCTGACATAAGCCTCCCTGCTCTCATTTAATTTAAAATTTTTTAAAGATTTATTTTTTATTTATATAATAGGGTACAGGCCCGAGGCGAGGAAGGGTGAGAGGATTCTCCAGAGACAGAGCGGGGAGCAGAACAGGCAGACGGACCGAAAGCACTGCTGAGGGGAGCAGCGGGTGTGCAGGAGAGGTCTGCCTGTGGGTTGCTCCCTCCCTGGCTGGCTGGGAATCAAACCAGCACCGCAGAGGCTGCGGACAGCTTCACAGCGGTGCGCTCAACCCGCTGTGAAAATTCTTTCTTACACCTAATGCTGTCTTTGAAGCAGTGTTCCTAAAGATGGTTATATTTATCACTTGCAGCTTGAAAGAGAGCATTTAAAATGTTTACACTAAAAGTACTTACTGAATAATGGTTATCAGCCATTGGACAATATTTGAGTGTCAGAGTCACCCATTGTGATTGGCTTTGGAAATCTGATGGGGGGGAATATCTTTGCTCCCGCCTGCATTTGGCATATTATCTCGCTAGACAATAAGCTCGTCAACATTTGATAGGATGCCCTGTATATATTACGTTGTGAAATCTCCTTCCTCGGAAGGAAAAGAACCTGGTGATGAGGAAGAATAAAGAGAAGGAGCCAGCATCTGGGAGTGCTGGGAAGAGCTTTTTCAAGACAGGAAGCCACGTGGGAAAGTGGCTGTGGTGACAGGGCAGAGAGGAGTTGCGGATGGAAAGGGCAGCAGACGTGTCACGGGCTGAGTAGTGCAGTAGGCGGTGCAGAGCCAGGGCTTGAGGGGCCTTGGGAAGGGCAACCACTTGGGGCTTCAGTTTCCTACTTCCAGGTGGCTTGAGGGTCAAGCGAGCTTATATCTGGGGAGCCCGACTGGATGGGCCAGTGTGTGTTGGGCTGTGTGAACTGTACTGCACAATGTGTGTATTGGGCAGTTTGGGTAGGTGGAAAAGAAGGGAGAGCACCCACAATGGCTGAAAATCATGGTCCCGCCCCTCCCTACAAGGAATCATAGGGTTATTTTCAAACATTCCTAGCAAATGAAATTCACACAAGGTCCAAAGTATGAATTGACTAAGAAGCAGTGCTTTGTAGTGTAGACTGTGTTCCAGGTATAGCACGTACTTGTGAAATCGAAGAGAACAGAGTTCGCGTGTTGAAAGCCTCTGCGTGTTAAACTTTTGTGTAGTTTTTTAAAGGGGACATTCAAATTAAGCATGCAGTGACCCCAGGGTGCCTCTGTGGAGCTCTGGCCCAGCAAGGGGGCCACCCTTGTAAGTGGCCAGTGCAACTGAGAAACTGCGGTTTTAATTTGATCTGATTTTAATTAATTTTTGTTTATATGGCCCCATGTGGCCACGTTGGACAGTGTCACTCCAGAGGTTCTAAAACCGTCGATTCACATGATAGGCTAGAGTCTAGCACCAGCTAATTTGGACAACAAGATGAAAGAGCACAATTGAGAAATAGAGCCTCGACTCAGAACACTTGAGAGGAGTTTGATGGCCTGGAGGAAGGACCACGTGTTGGGGTTCATGGTCTTCCATAAGAGTGAGGTTTGGGCTCTCAAAAACCTTGACTTAGTGCTCTGATGGCTCCCAGGGCTGAGGATCTTTTGAAGAGGAGGGAATCTCTTGAGTGGACAATACATGTGCTTCTCTTGCCTTCTGGAATGTCTCTGAGAGGTAGAGAGAGTCTGAAGTGGCTCTTACAAAGCTTTCAGGAGGTGAGGGTGGGGGAGGACCTCCTACCCCTTGGGAGTTGTGCTCTCTGACAGGAGGATTTAGAGGCTTAGGGGACAGATGCTTAGGGCCTCTTTATCCCCAGCACATAGTAGATGCTTTGTAAATGTTTCAAAAATAGATGACAGGGCCTCCCCTGGTGGCGCAGCAGTTGAGCGCTGGGCTGCGAAGCTGCCTGCAGCCTCTGCAGTGCTGGTTCGATCCCGGCTGGCTGGCGAGGGTCCCACATTGCGCAGCAGACCTCTCCTGTTGTGCCCGCTGCTCCCCTCAGCAGTGTATTTCGTCAGTCTGCCTGTTCTGTTCCCCGCTCTGTCTCTGGTGAATTCTCTCACCCTCCCATGCTTCTGACTGTACCCAGTGCTTATATAAATAAATAAATAAAGCTTAAAAAAAAAAAAAAAGATGACAGCTTTCAGGAATGGATTTAAAAGTAAATTTAAAAGAAGGGATTTCAACATTAGAATTTATAAAGTTGAGTTTTTAATGATTATTTTAAAGGTTTATATAGTTTAGTATAAAAAAATATTTTGCATCTCAAAGTATCATTTTATATTATGGAAAGCAAAGTTTTGTGATTGGCTAATATTTGAATTGTAAGTTTTATATGCAGTTTACCCAAAATTTAAAAAATGCTGTCAGTACAACAGTATTTAACCTCTGTATTCCAGTTTGTATATACTTTGAAACTGTACTACATAACTGTTGTGTGCTTCTTATACAATGCGTCATATTGTTGTTTATGAAATTAAAGGACATTTGATAAAATTAAAAAAAAATAAAAGAAGGGATTTCAGTTTATCTAGAAATTCTGAAAAATCGGGTGCCAGGGATAGATTGCGTTACAGAGGTTTCCTGCAGCTGGTGTTTTTTGCCAGAGGTAATTGACATTTCTTTTCACCGCAGACAGGGGCTAAGCCTCCCTCACCGCATCCTTAGGTAGCTCTTCTCCAAGTACAGTTGATGTTGATCTTTCCAGCACCTCTGGATGTGGAATGTTGAATGAAGAGAAGTTGAGTGAAGAGAATGGTTCTCTTTCTCTTCACCTTCACTGCCGCTGCTCTAATCTAAACAAGTACCTTTTGCTGGGACGACCACAGCAGCCTCCCCACTTTCTCCCCATGGCGCCTGCTACTCGTCTCTAATCTGTTTACCCCTTGCAAAGAAGTCATTCAAAAATTCCCCATCTGATCATGTCATTCTTTGCTTAAGACCCTATGAAGGCTTCTTGTTGCTGCGGGGGTAGGGCACAGGTTCTGAACATTGTTCTGGAAAGTGCTGTGCGCTCCAGCCTTCCAGCTTCTGCTGCAGCCTGCCGCCTGCTCTCACCTTCATTGTCGTCCAGGCACCTCTCTGTCCCCAGCTGGAAGAGAGCTGGACTTTTCAGGAACTGAATCACCACACCGCTCCCTCCTTAGGAAATGGCTCTGCCCCATCTACTCATGCCCCATTTCTCTCTTGTCCTTTATAGCACATCTGACCGTTTCAGTGTGTTGTTTAGCAGGCGTCTGCTTTTCCCCTTCCTCCAGGAGGGCAAGGTTGATTTTGCTCATCGTTCTGTGCCCAAGTACCTAGCACAACTGTCTGACTCATTGCACAAGCTTCTTAATGTCTGTTGGGTGAATGAATGAATGCAGGTACACTAGAAAACGGGGTGGGGTGGGGGGAAGCCCAGGAATGTTTTTTAAAACCTCAAAATCATGCCTGGTGGGCACTAAAGAGGGCTGTGGGCAGTAAGTACTGGCAGGGAATTCTGGTGGTGCCTTGGGGAAGAGGCCTCCTGCTGGTGGGAGTCTCTATAATGGGGGCAGAGAACAGACAACATTGTTTAGACCTGACCCTGCAGATGGGGGCTGAGCCCCATTTCTAATTTATTTATTTATTTATTAAGTTTATTTTTTTTTTTAAATCTCTCATTTTTATTTTATTTTTTTACATCATTGTTCATTTGTAAACAATATTTGCTTCCCCCCACCTTGAAACCCACTTCCGATGAGGGGAGGAGCCTGTCAGTGCCTGTCAGATCCATCTGTCGTGTGGGAGGGAATCATAGGGGAGACCAGAATCTTCACAGGGAATTTTAGGTTGTCAGCGGGAAATGAGCCTGAGGTGGGACAGTGGGTATATTTTTCCTACAACTTTTGTGAATGTGATTCTGAAAGAAGAAACAGATATGTTCTAGCTGGTTTCCTAGGTGATGTTTTTGCAAGGAAAAGACTAGTTTCTTAGGTCATTGCCTCTCATAACCAGAGAAGAGGTGTTTCATGAAAGCCGGAGTGAAATACCTGTGTCTGTCTCAGAAGGCTTTAAGCTGGCTGTGAAGGAGGTGGAAGAGAAAAGTACACAGGTCAGTTGTTGAACCAGAGCAGGGACCTGCGTGACTGAGCAGCAGTGTAGGCACCAGGGCGGCGCCCAGGAGCTCTCAAGTGGAAGCTGGCACCCAGGCTGGTAGAGAATACCACAGAGGAGGGATTGGGTACTGCATGCCTGAGGCTGAGCAACTGAGGCCTCCAGACCCTGGCATAGCCGCCCGGCCAGGTAGACGTGATTGTGTTGTCGGGAGGATTAGAATGGAGCAAAGTAGTATGAGCACCCTGGATTCCAAAAGCAACCCATGCAAGAGTCAGTCTGTGCACTGATCACAGGGGGCTGCTGGGAAGCTTTTCAGTTGTGCTGGAAAGAGAAGGGGTACTTTGTGTCATTGTAAGGGCTCTGCCGGCCTGCCTGAGGGAGCAAGGATTTTTTTCCAAAGACAAGATTTTAAAATAGCCCCCAGGCAGATGTGCTAGACCTAGGCAGATGTTTGGAGGAGTTGAATATACCCTGTGGTAAATGCTAACCCTACCTTGCTGATAATTTTACATCTGAGGTCAAGAAGAGGGTGTGTGTGTGTGTGTGTGTGTGTGTGTGTTCAGGGTGGCACTACTTGGACATAATGATGACAAATAAGGAAAAGTCAGTTGATGGTATGGACAAGGTAAAGCCATCCAGAGGTGAGGACCCCAAGGCTCTGCCTGGAAATAAGCCCAGAGCTGGGGTTTGGGGGGCTGGCTCCACAGGGCCACATGCCTCCTTCCTCCCTTACTTTGTTTCCTGTGACCAAATAATGGAACTGCTCCCCACTAAATTGGGTCAGGAGCCATCGGGGTATCTTCAATTACCATGCCTGTTAGAAGTGATCTCGTGAATGTTAGTCCACAGCAATGACTAACGTGATGTGGCTCCTCCTCGGTTTCCCATCCATCTCATCCCCCTACGGAGCCAAGAGCAGAAACTCCAGTACCTGTGCTGGGAAGTCTGAAGGGAGCTGTCCTCGGGGAAAGGTGAGCTGCTTGCCACGGCTGAGTTCAGAGGCAAGATCGAAGTGGAAAATAAGCCTGAGCAGAAGAAAACCCATGGGAAAGGAGCTGCTTTTGTTTTAATTTCCCAGGGCAGGCTAATGTCTGCGGGGATACGATGAGTGGTGTTCGATCCTGCAGGGGTAGGTTAATAGTACAGCAGGAACATTAATTTTTTTTTTTTTAAGCTAAAACTCCCAACAGAAATGACTATTGATCATGCTCCGAGCCAGAGACCAAACTCATTTGGTCAGCCTCGCTCTCGTCTCAAGGCTGATGTTGATCAAGAGAGGTGTCGGCAGCGCTTAGTAGCCTGAAATGAGTTTTTATTTTATGAAAGGTCTGATGTGTGGTACAAAGGTCTTATGGAAAGAAAAAACACATCTCAGATTTCTGAATTAGGGGATAGAATTGTTTTGGCAGCAAAGGTAGGAAGTGCAGGACTCAGAATTTTCTGGGGCAGAAGTTCAAGAGGCCCTTCCAGAGATCAACACTTGCAGAGTGTTAATCTAAAAAAAAATTTTTTTTGAAGCATGGTTAACACACACACACACACGCGCGTGCACACACACACACACACTCAGAAGAACACACACTCAATCTCTCTCTCTCTCTCTCTCTCTCTCTACCTCTCTACTTAGAAGAAGTCTTCCAGAAATTGTAGGTTTTAACTATTTCCAAAACCTACTCTCTGGTCTACTGTGGCCTGATAAGGATCTTAGCCATTTTGTGTTCTGTGTCAGAATTGACACATTAATTTCAATTTCCTCTTCCAGAAATACTCTTCTGCTCCTCCCTGGCTCTCTTCTACAACAAGGTAATGGGGTACCCTAGCCCCTCAAGCCCTGCTATGCTGAGTAAGGGCAGCCTGGGGTGGGGGTGTGTGTCTGTTGATTGGTTAGTGTTGGTGCTTTTTAGCAAGCTAAGGAGAAAAGGTGGGATTTGGGGGCCATGTTTTTCTATTTCAGGAGTTTGTTTTTACAGATGCTCAAATTGATACTAAAAGTAGGAATGAGAAGTTTTTTTGTTTCCTGTTTTTGCAACAGTAAGGCCAAGACAGGTTCTTGGTTCAGCCCTGTGTGTTCTTAATCTCAGCCTGTCCTGAGGGGGGAGGGTAGACTCTGCTATCTCCCTCAGGTGAGATGTTGCTCAGGGGAGCGCCACCCTGTCAGACAGGTAGGGGCCTGGAAACTGCCTTTGTAGTCCCTCCTCCGGCACTGTGATGACTTAAAGAGAAGTTCTTTGAGGCTGAGAGAGAATATAGCACATTGGGTTAACATGGGCTGGGCAGCTGGTGATCCCTGGAGCCTTCTGCAGATGACGCTGCTGGGAAGACAGTGGCTGAGCGTGGGGACTGCCCTGGGCAGGCCCAGACTCTCGAGATGAAAGTCCGGCTTTTGTGACTTTTAAATGAAGCCCTTACCCACTTTGCTACTTCTTTTAAGGAAGGTAGTTGAAGACTCTTAAGGCACTATTTTAACCTCTTGAATAGCACTAAACATGGTAATTTCTTAATTATAAAATGGTTTATTAGGCACTTTCTCCCAGATTAATAACTTATTAATTAAGCCAGTGTGCCAATTTCTCTTTTTTAACTTAAGTAAGCCCATAGTATGTTTGGAATTTTTAATTTTTTTAAAAAAATATTTGGTTATTTGTAGAGTATCTAGAAAGTAATGTTTTGTTTTTTTTTTTTCCATTAAAGTTTTGAGTAAAATTACCAATGGAGCTTTGGGGGCACTAGAAGATTGTCCTCTTCCTGAAACAGGACTTGCCCCCACCCTCTCTTCTGTCCAACCCCAGCTCACAAAATACCATGCAACCGTCATCCAGAGGGGTGCAGATCAGAACTCTACCCTTTTACTCAAAACAGTGAAATGAATTATTTGAATCAGGTTTTTACCTTTGGGGAGGTGGAGGGGAGAAGCGTAAAGTCTGTGTTTTCCTCTTGAAAATTAATGTGCAGCCTTGTGTATGTGTGAAAGAGAAAGTGTGTGTGTGTGTGTGTGAGAGAGAGAGAGAGAGAGCTAGAGAGAGAGACAGACAGACAGACAGACAGACAGACAGACAGATACCGTGGCCCTCTGGCCCATGAACCTGCCCTGACTTCAGTGCAGGGTAGGCTGGGCAGGGGTGGGCTTTTTCTATCTGGCTCCAAGATCCTAAATGGAACAATCAGGTTTGAGTTAAATGGACCAGTCAAGTTTGAGCAGAATGGACCAGTCAGGTTCAAGCTCTCCAGCTGTCACTCAACCTTGAGTTATTCAGATCGAAAATGTAAAGTGGGCTGATTGGTGCTAAATGGCCCAGTCAGACGCTTAGGATAGGTTAACAGTGCACTCGGGCTTGCAGGGCATGGGAGCTCGAAGAGGATATAAGGCAAAGCAGGAGCCAGCTTGAGTCAGTCAGCAGCCAGCCACTGAAGAGGTAAAGAGTCATTGGGCCACCTTTGAAGCAGGATTAGTAGATGGCCTCCAATGAGGGGAAGCATCGGGTGGACAACCTCCATGGGCTTTTAGACCTCCAGGCCTCTATGGGCCTTTTCAGAGACCTGGATACTGCACTTGCCTCCAGCCCTGCCTCTGACAGTACCTGTCTACATGGACTGCCACTGGCCTTGACCCAGTGTCTCAAAGAGCTGTGTGCTCTTGGTGTGAGCCAACAGTTCACAAAGAGTTGTTCTGGTGGTTCTGGTGCTGTTGAGTCTGTTGCTGTTCAGTCTGGCATCCAACCCCAGCCTTCAGACTTTCAGACTGTGGCTGTGAGCTGCTGCAGTGTCACCTCATCTTCCACAGACAGGCTGTATTTGGGACTTCTGGACACTAACTGGGATGAGGGAGTAGGCCAGTTGTGGTCTTAGAAACGCTTTTCTTTTCCCAGTCTCCTGCTAAGTAAACCCTCTTTTTTTTGAGCCTGGATGGTCTTGCCGTTGTGCACACGGTAAGAGCTCCCCTGACTGTGACCTGCCTCCCATGGGCCAGTGCTCCCATTTTGAGCACTGTCCTTTTAGTAATGTTTTTCTACTGTCTGTGTTCATCAGGCTTGCAAGAAGCCCTCCGAGGAGAAGGGCTTGGGAAGAACTCCAGCCCTAAAGTCTGTCTGATGTCTCATCTAAAAGGCTTCAAAGTCGGGTGTTGAGGATGACGGGACCGAGTCACAGTAGGGAAGAACCTGGTGCGCAGACTGCGGGTGGGAGTCCATGACGCAGGCCTGGCTTTGCCTTGCTGGTCATACTATCAGTAGGTGGTTTTTGGGCCCCCGAGATTCTCTTTCCTCACTGCTGGCCCCTTCCCCCTCCTCAAATTCTTAAGACTTCTGCTTTGCAGGGAGAGTATTGGATAACCGTATCCTCCAAGCTCGGTACCCTGTGCCAGGATACTTTCTCCTCGGTTTCCTCAGTCAGTTTCTTTGATTAATATCCTAATTACCCCACCCTCCAAGTTCTCCAGAACCGCTCCTTTCATTTTCCTTGAATTTATATCATTTGTAACCACCTGTCCTTCCTCCTTTTTGCCCTCATGCATCCTAGATTGACCTGTGCCTTGTCATTGGCTTCACTGTTAGGTCTGGTCATTCTTGTCTGGGCCAGAAAAGGGTGCTGAGGTAGACAGAACTGGACGTTAACCCTCCCAGCCCTGTGACTCTGGATGGTGGCTCCTGCCCATCCCTGCAGGCCGTGGGTCTTGGGGCCTCAGCCCAGATGTGCAGTGAGTGATCTGTTCCTGCAGCCTGTGGCAGGGCAGGGGCACATAACCCCCTACACACATCAGGCACCGGCCCCCTCTTTCCCCCAGCGCCTCATGTGTCCTGTGCTATTGAGCCCTGCGAATGAAAGTATGATTCTGCTTTATAGTTCACTTTGGCCAGAGGCAGTAAGGACAGATGATCTTGCTTTCAGAAAGACCATTTTTCCAGGGCAGGCCACATTTTAAAGTAACACTGGTAACACATATTATGGCAGCAGAACCCTGTTAGCAGAAATTTAAATTATGCTCAAAGGTGACAGTCTGATTTTGGTAGTTGAAGTTTCTTTCTTCCTTCCTTCCTTCCTTCCTTCCTTCCTTCCTTCCTTCCTTCCTTCCTTCCTTCCTTCCTTCCTCCCTTCCTCCCTTCCTCCCTTCCTCCCTTCCTCCCTTCCTCCCTTCCTCCCTTCCTCCCTTCCTCCCTTCCTCCCTTCCTCCCTTCCTCCCTTCCTCCCTTCCTTTAGTCAGAAGCGCAGGAGGGTGAGAGGATTCACCAGAGCCAGGAACAGAACAGGCAGACTGATGAAATACACTGCTGAGGGGAGCAGCAGGTGCTACAGGAGAGGTCTGCGCGCCATGTGGGACCCTCGGGGGCCGGGGATGTAACCGGTGCTGCAGAGGATGCGGGCAGCTTCACAGCCCAGTGCTCAGCTGCTGCGCCACTAGGGGAGGCCCCAGAAGTTTCTTTCTTTCTCTGAACTTCCCCCCTGTGGTCTGGAGGTTGGGATCTGGCCTGAAAGGAGAGGAAGGGCACCGCAGGCTGCTGCCGTGCACGGCTTCACGTGGAGGTGGGCATGTGATCCAAGGCTCTGCTCAGGAAACTGGATCTCTGCATTGATGGAGCCATCTCTGAGCCAGCAATGCAGGCGGCTGGTAATTACAAAAAACCTACCGTGAAATTCATCTAACATTAATGAAGAGTCAGCACTGTGGATTTTAAATATGGGGAAGTTACTGGTGGTGGCTCAAAGTGATCTGAGGGTCAATTATTTCTTGCTATAGTCTTAAAGCTTCAGCTGGCTTGGGTCTGCTCCCCATTGGACCTGTGGGTTCCCTTCCCACGCCACTCTCCTTGGTTTACATTCTTTGACACGGGACGATTTTAATGGGAAGCTATAAAAAAAATGTAGCGTATTCCTGTGTCAGTTGTTGGGGGTTATCTGTTCCACTTTTTTGTGAACACAGGGAAGCGAAAGGTTCAGTGTGTTGAAAAGCATACAGAAAACTGGTAGAGAGCAAAAACTTGGGAGTTGAAAGTCAGCTAGATGATGGAACAGGTCAGCTTTTCCTGACTTTTTTTTTTTTTTTTCAGAGCGTTATTCAATACTTCATTTTGTATGTATGTCAGCATATGAAGGAAGGTCTCTAGATCAGCATTTATATGTGCCCTGATACATGGTTACTGTATTTTGAGGCTAAAATCTTTACTGCTTTGGCATACCATCCCCTGATTTAGCATGAAGGCTCTCCGGTCTATATATGCGTTTATGTGACTTGAAAGGGAACTCTTTCCATTTTATATAGATTTCAATTAGGGTAATAGCTTTCAAATATCTTGCAGAGGTACATTTTCTACACTCTTAGAATTGTCAAATTACAGCAAATAGAGTTAGAAATTATTTTGCAATTTTCTCAGCAGATTGTAATTTCTCCTTCTGTACATTTGGCTGTTCTGGAAATAATAGTGTAAAGGCACCTTTTTCTAAAGCTAACTATTTTCCAAATAGAATGGTGCTTTTTGGTTTAAAAGAAATGGGAGAAAAAGATTGTAGTCCAGGACAGCAAAAAGAAAACAGTCATTTTCAGCCTTTCTTTTATTGTACCTTTGGCCACATTTTGGGAAAAAGACCAAAAATTGCTGTAGTTTTGAAAGAATATTGGCAATGGGTAGAATGAAAGTGAGATTTTCAGAGTAAAAAGGTGACTTTCGTCTGTGGCTTGTGGACAGAGGGTGGTGATCACATGGCTCCAGCAGCTGGGATGGTGGAGATCATCAAATGTGTATATTTACCTTCTTATGATTCTTAAAGTTTCAAGTTAGAAAAAGCTCATAGAAAGAGTTTGTCAAAACAAAATTTTTTTGAAAGGGAATGTATATGTATTAATTCTGAAGGGATGTTGAAATATCTGGGAGACAGTTGGTGGAGGGGGCCAGAGAACAACAGGAAAGTGAGTGACTCAGGGGTTATGTTTTGATGTAGAAACACTCAGTTGAAGAAAAAAACATGCCTGGTAGGAAAGTTTCCGTGGAGATGTGCCCTGCATTTTGAGTGACATACTGAAGCAGCAAAGACTCAACATTAATTTTTTTTTTTTTTTTTTTCATTTTTTTTTCATTTTTTTTTTTTTTTTTAATAGAGGCATGTTTATTTATTCATTTATTTGTTTGTTTGTTTGTTTTGTTTATACATGCACTGGGTACAGTCAGAAGGGCGGGAGGGTGAGAGAATTCACCAGAGCCAGAGCGGGGAGCAGAGCAGGCAGAAGGACGGAAGTACACTGCTGAGGGGAGCAGCGGGCGGCAGGAGAGGTCTGCGCGCCATGTGGGACCCTGCTCCGGTGGCCGGGGAGCAGCCGGGGATCGAACCGGCACTGCAGAGGCTGCGGGCAGCTTTGCAACCCAGCGCTCAACCGCTGCGCCACCGGGGAGGCCCTCAACATTAATTTTGATCTTTCTTAGGAAGCTGAATAAAACAATGTGTTTCTGAGAAAGAAATATTAAGTTATGATGAAGCGTCAGAGTGACGCCCACAGGTGCAAAGCCAGTTCAACAATCAGAGCCCTCGACGTGGACCTCACCAGAGCCCCACGGAGAAGAATGGTGGCTCGTACTTTGGCTTCCTAGTATTTTTCCTGGGAAAAAGTGTCTGGTTCCAAATCGCTCTCAACTTGCTAGAAACCTTGCTTACCAGAGGTGGCTCTGCAAAACTTCGATGTCCCAAAATAAATCCAAAGGATCAAGTCCTCCTGCCCTTTAAAAGAAAGAGTGGTATTTTAACTTTGCACCCCTCTAAGTCTGAATACTATGAGCTTTCTCCCCAGAAATCCGAACATGTACGTCCAGACTCAGTTTTGCATGCATGTAGGTGTTAAAGAGTCTTTGAGTTAAAATAATGATTGATATAATAATGATGGAAGAGAATGTTGGGTATTTGCTGCCGTCACAGACGTGGTTTTTCGTGGTGTCCCCGTGTCCTGCGGAGTGTAGCTTGAAGGTTGTTTCTCAGGAGGTTTAGCAGGACTGGAGGAAACACATTGCCTGGCCTCGTTTTGAGAGAGCCGTACTGTGGAGAGTAGTGCTTCTGGAAGGTGCAGCTGCCCACTCCGCTCAGGAGCTGGTCCCAGTATTCCCTGTCTGGGGCTTTTGTTGCTGTCTAAGGGCAGTTTGTAGGAGTATTTGACAAAGCAGTACCAACTCAGCCTTTACTTCCCTGCTTATTCATGTACTTTCTCCCCCTTGTAGAAAAAAAGTGATACAGCCTTTGACCTAGGGTTTTTCAAGCCTGAAATTAATTTATTTGATACATTGCTTTATATCCTAGTTATAAAAGAGGCACTGTATGCTTTATTATGCATGACATGATTTCATAAGTCTCCCATTTTGACAGTTTTTTTTTAAGATTTATTTATGCATACAAAGAGCTGGGGTACAGGCCATATATGTGGGAGGGTGAGAGGACTCACCAGAGACAGCGGGGTACAAAACAGGCAGACTGACTGAAACACACTGCTGAGGGGAGCAGCGGGCAAGAGAGGAGAGGTCTGCCGCACCATGTGGGACCCTCACCTGCTGGCCGGGATCGAACCTGTGCTGCAGAGGCTGCGGACAGCTTCACAGTGCAGCGCTCAACCGCCTGCGCCACCAGGGAGGCCCTGAGAATGTAAAGACAGTACCTTGTGAAAACCGCCTGTATGGGATTCATGTCCTGGTTTCAGATTCTCTGCTGCACTTTGCAGTGGGCTTTGTGCTGAGACAAGCCAGAGCCAGGAGGTTTGGTGCAGAAACGGGCACTCTCCATGGCGGCAGCACTTTGGTTTCCACTTCTGAACCCCTGGTAGGTGGTAACCAGGTCGGGAGCTTTTATTCACACCATGGAGTAGTTACTGGCACCCAGGAGCATCGCTTTTCCTGAAGGAAGCTTTTCTTTGAGACAGCAGCTGGACTGGGATGTCAGTTTCCTAAGAGAGATGCATTTCCCAGCAGATGCAACATAATTCAAAACTGTCTGTGGAAAACCGAGGCTGTAGTCCAGGGAGAGGAAGGCTGTGTTCCTGGAAAGGATACTATTGAGTAGGAATGATCTGGGTTTTAAGTCAGATCTCACTTTCCCATAGCAACAGTGTTACAATGCTGTACATTCTAGAGCTAAAACCAGATGCCCAGTTTCTAAAAATACACTCAACTGTCAATGATACATTTATCTTCTCTACTATGTGGAGTTTCCTAGAAAGGATACAAACAGGTTACTTAGGTGTTAAGTATAGTATTTATTTGTCCATTGCTAACTATTTTAAGGGCCTAGTCTGTGGCAGCATTATGGGCACAGCAGTGACTACACCAAGTGTCTGCCCACGTGGAGTGTGTATTCTGAGGTGACAGGCAGCCAGCGGGTAGGCGGACAACACCTCAGAAAGCAATATTTTGAAAAACGAAGAGAATGAGGGTATGGGGATACCTTTCTTTCAGGATAAGTTGGTCAGAAAGGTCTTTCTGAGGAGGCAACATCAGAACTGAAACCTGTCGTTACTTTTACTAGAACACCTCTTGGGAGTAACAGTCATCTTGGGGCGGTGGAGTCTGTGAGGCTTCGCTGCAGAGATTCTGACTGATTTGAGGACTTTTTGAGGAGTCAGGACTTGGTGTCGGGGACCTTTTGAGAGTGATCTGGCCTTGTCGGTGTTCCTGTAGCAAGAGCAGAAGGAGAAAGGAAGTTGCTGTTGTCCTCTTGACCATGGTTCGGAGCAGACTGTCTCCTCTCCAGTTAGTTTCACACTTGGCTGCTAAACCGAGCTTCAGTCATGTGTGCCCACACTCTTCAGGATAAACAACCCAAGGCTTCAGCAGTTCCAGAGACCACCTGAATGCCTTCCCCGGGATGAGCACCCTATCGAGAGGCCGGCTGACCTGAGCTGGGCCCTGCATCCCTCACACAAAGGCCTGGGGATAGGGTAAAGGGTAGCAGCTGTTGGCCTAAGATTTTTTTTCCTGAATGTCATTTTAAAGCCCTGAATCACTAAATTATAAAATAATTGAAGCAGTGTATTTCTGCTAATGATAGTGCTGCTGTTCACAACATTTTTTCCACACATGTAACCTGTTAATCAGCCCTGTGATTCTTCCTGCTACCCCATAGTCCAGGTACAGGGCTGCATGCGGCAGGCCCGTTGCCACACATCTTTCTTTAATCCTTGTGTTATAGGACAGGGAGAGGGGCACTCCAGACCCCCACAAACCTGCCTATTCTAAATGGGTTCTGCCATCCGCCGCATCAACACAAAACATATGACGCTTTAATGGGAAGGAACTTTAATAAAAACTAGGAAACAATACAGGTAAGGCAAAGAGTCTAGTTTCTAAATGAAGCACCCAAAGTTACCCATCCCCTCGTGGGTAAAACTCCATCCATATGGGGTCGGCCCAGAGCAAGGCCCCAAAGCCTGCCACAAGTCTAAAACATCTTCCAGTGGGGACCCACAGAAAAGGGTCACAAACAACCGGACAAGCCCGGAAGGAAAAGAGCAAAATCAACATCCAGATAAAAGCTGCCATTGTCACCTCCCCACGGGTCTCACCCACATCTGTGTCACCCAGTCCACAACCCAAAAGACAAGCGCAGTTTCTTCACATGTCTCTAGGCTCCATGTGCCTCCTCCAGGTCTCCTTGCTCCATCCTGCTTCCTTCCTCAGTCTCTTCTTGCAGCTTCTTCTCTTGCTGCTCAGCTCCACCCTCCCTTGGGTGGGGCAGGGAACCTCCCCCTTTCCTGGGGACCACCCTGTTGCACTTGGACATCCTCTTGTCATTGCTTGCTCTCAAAGGAGGGAAGGGGGTGACCACAGATGCTATGAGGCAGACTCCCTCTCCCTTCATTTTGTGACTGAAAAACTGAAACTGTGAGAGCCTGTAACTTCCCCGAAGTTACACAGTTAGTGAGAGGCAGAGCTGGAGTTTGCATCCAATCTATCTGAGGCCACCTGTCCTTTGCTCCCTTCTTCATTTTCTAACTCAGACTCCACCCTACTCTTCAGTGTCACCACAGTCACCCGCCCTGGCAGCTGAGCTGGCGGCCTGCCAGAGTCTGGGCCAGGGCAGGTGTCTGTCTCAGGGCTGGGTTGCTATCTCAGGTAGCTGGAGGATTAATAGACTAAAACATTTGTTGACAGAGAGGTTTATACACACTAATATCTCTACGTACACATAATTACATTTATATAAATAACCTAAAGGAAAGTTAGGCTCTGTGGCTCTAGCTCATCAGACATTCCTTTACATTTGTAAACATTGTATAGTCAACCGTCCTTAGTGGTTTGGGTTTCCCCCTCATTCCTCACGAATTCCTCTGCATCTTACCTCATTTTTACCAGTGCCTTTACGTGGCATCTGTGAGGACTGTTCTGATTCCTGTCAGTGTGCATGGACTCCTTGGCTGGCCATTTGAGTCATGAAACTTTTGTGGCCTGGCAAGGAGTTTACCTCATAGCATTGTAGCCTTAGGAAAATAAGTTCTGAGTTTGGCTTAAGAATAAGAGGTTTTTGAAAAATTGTTTTGTAAGTTAGAGGTGGCGTATTCAACTGTAGCTGTAATGGATTTTGGCTGGAAACGTGCAGTAGGCATGTGGTAGAAAACATTTGTTTTTTTTCCAGATTGAGTTTAGAGTTTGATTCACAATGTATAAGCAGTTATAATTAAAGCTTAGAAAGCTTTGGGGGATTTTTATGTCTGACTAGGTAAAAACCCTTAAAGGAGCTAAAGCAGAAGGGATTGAATTGATAAAGACAAGTCTTTAAACATTAAAGTTATCTTGAGGCTGAGAATGTAATTGCTGGATCGCAAGTGATAACAGAAAAATCTTTTCATAATAAACACTCCCAAATCCAACCTCCACTGCAGAGAGTTGGCACCCAGAATAGCTCCTTCTTCCCTTCCCGGTCCTCTGCGTTCTGAAGGGTGTTGCCTAGACCTGTTGAATTTTCTTTTCTGTCCTTTTACTAGTTGTGATGCTTCAGGCAAATTTCTCCACTTCCTCATTCTCAGTTTCTTCCTTTGGGAAGTGGAAACGCCCCTCTTCCCTCTGGCCTTCAGGATTACACGAGGAATGTCTTGACATTCCTGGGACATAAATCTTCATAAAAGTTAATCCTCTTTTCTTACTCTGAACTGAAAACTTTGAGTGAATTGGTGCACACAAGTGAGTGGTTTGGGTGATATGAAGACCCCTCGCTGTTCATTTTAGGAAGCAGTTAGTTTCAATTCTCTGTTGTTATTTTTTACCTATTCACTGCCCTAGGGTGCCAAAATTTGTGTAGAATTATAGACGGCATTAAATTTCTCTGGAAAGATTATTTCCAAAGAGTTGAATTTAGGCAGGCATTTCTAGAATGGTTTCGTTTTATATGTTGCTTTGCTTGCACAGTATTGTTAGAAGTTCGTGACTTCAAGAAAATACTCTCATCCAACAAGTTCTCTCCCTCCTGGTTTTATGTTATTTGTAAGGAACCATTTGGCTCCTGTGTGGGTGGAGGTATGTTAGTATCAGTTACTGAACCAGAACTTTCTGCTGTCCACTCTTGGAAGTCACCAAGGCTCAGACTCCTAATGTGTCCCAAATGGAAATGTTTTATGTTCCTTCTAAACTCAATCCTCCCCTTATTCCTAGACTTCATGACCACTGTCCTTTTTTAAGGCCAAAACTTGTCCTTACAAGAACACCTCCAGGGCCTCCCTGGTGGCCTAGGGGTTAAGTCTCAGTGCTGTCACTGCTATGGCCTGAGTTCAATTCCCGGCCAGGGAGCTACCCACATGGCACAGCAGACCTTTCCTATCTTGCCCGCTGCTCCCCTCAGCAGTATTTTTCAGTCAGTCTGCCTGTTCTGCTCCCTACTCTGTCTCTGGTGAGTCCTCTCACCCTCTGCACCTCTGGCCCATACCCCAGTTCTTTCACGCATAAATAAAAAACTCCTTTCTCATTTCATCCAACCCCTCAGGTAACCTAGGGTATGCTACTTTTGCTACTGATGAAGCCCCTTTAGTGTCTCGGTGAAGTCTCAGGTAGCTGTAACAACTTCCCTAAAGATGGAAATAGAGCCCCCAGAGTCCACAGAAAGGGATGTGCGGCATTTGGGTTTATGATTTGGTACATGCAATGGAATGTTTTCCATCCCGTGGCAGTGAGTTGGAAGGGTGGTGGGATAGGATGGCTGTGCTGGGGCGGAGGGAGGCCTGTTGACTCTCTGCTTGCCTGTGTGCTGTGGTTTACTGTAAGGAAGTTTCCCCCTCCCTTCCCTTAACAACTTGCCTGTTTTCCCTGGTCGATTTTGAGGGGCCTGTCACCATAGAAAGATGAGTTTTTAATCTGTTTTGTCAATTACTGCAACCTTTAAAATATAACACTTTCCAGTGCTTCCCTGAGTTTTCTTCAGACCTAAGCCTCTCCCCTCCGCTGGCATCGATGCTCTCCCCAACAGATTGGTGAAGACTTTTTCTTGCACTGGTGGGCATGGCTGGGGTGGTTTGTCCATGAAGTATCTGAACAAGGCCATGTAGCACTGGCCTAGGAGTGTGAGTCCCAGCTCTGCCAGCTCAGTCCCAGTGGCAGCTCTGTTGTCCTGGTAAGCTGCACCCCTCCGTCTCTTTTCCTCACCTGTAAGATGTGGAGGTGAGACAGTCCTGACCTTGTAGTGTTGTTAGGCTGCCATGAGCTGGTGTTGATAAAGACT
Organism: Talpa occidentalis; assembly: GCF_014898055.3. NCBI lineage: Eukaryota > Metazoa > Chordata > Mammalia > Eulipotyphla > Talpidae > Talpa > Talpa occidentalis. Next base: position 125,185,105 of record NW_023605083.1, on the reverse strand, counting down.
TAGAGGCCTGACCCCTCCAACAGGCTGCTATAACTCACAGAATCCTTCTGACACATTCTCACAGATCAGAACTGTGTCTCACTTGCTTCTCTGTGGCCCTTGACCCTTCTTTCCTCCAAGAAACAGTTCTTGCTGCTTCAGTTGACCAAGTCACATGCTGCTCAATACATCATGGCCTTTTTAACCACGGAAATTTGAATGGCTGTCAAAGTTTTTGGAGGAAAAAAATCATATTGTCTCAAGAAAAGAGTATTATACATCTCTATTGCAATAAAACTGCCAAATAGACAGGATCTTTTGAGAACAAGTAATGATATTCCATGGGTATAGTACTCGACCGCAGCATAACCACCAAGAGAGGACAGTGGGGCTAATTATAACATGTCTGTGCTGTCAGTGACCAAATCTTCTGTGTATGAAATACTATCCTCATTTTTCCTTTCTCCCAGCAATCCATGAGGGGTGGGGCTTCACCTTCCGCACCCTCATTTGACAGAACAGAAAATCTAGACCCAAGTGAAGCTGCTTCTGAGCTGGTACTCTTTCAGGCTAGCCCAGCTGTCCCTTGGATGTGCCTGTGGGTCTTTGAGTTATCGGAGTGATCTTTAATGAGACCCTAATTGCACATGGATGGCCAGAAAGTCTCCCCATTTTGGTGGTGTGCTTAGGGAGGGAGCGTTTCCTGAAGAGCCACAGAAACTAGGAGAGAAACCCCAACAAGAAACTCAGCCTTAGCCACCTGGACAGGGCAGGACACTGCTGTGAGGCAGCGACTGAATCTCTGAACAGAAAAACCTCAAGATCACAACTCTACAGTGTTCATTTCTTTGAAACATCAGATGGAGCCCAGCATGGCCATCAGGTTTATAGTAGCTTCAGAATTAGGTTAGACAGTTTCATTCCCTGCTGTGTACTTGTATTTCTGGTTATGAAATACTACTTATTTTCCCTGATTTTCTGGGAAACAGTTTTCACTTGCTCCTTTGTGTATCCAAGATCCAAGTTTCTTTTTTTATTCCCCTTGCTTTTCATTCTGCCTTCCGTCCTTCTTTGGACTGTGAGAGAGCGGTGAAACAGACCTTCAAGAATGGGCAGCTGTGGGGGGCGGGGCTAGGGCCAACTCTGTACCCAGCATCCAGTTAGGGAGCAATGACCAAGCCCAGTAGATGAAGCCACAACTTAAGGGCAAACAATGCAGGCATGTATCAAATATCAGGGGCAGAACTCACTCTGGGTGTGTCCTGTGCGCCTGGAAGCAGGGCCCACCTCTCTGATTCCTTATTTAAAATATCTGAAGTGGCTGGTTAATCGACCTTGATGCAGACATGCCTTATTTTCACGCAGTTACAGAGCAGTGGCTTCTTACAAAGCAATTGCCTCTATAAAGTGGCGCCTTCTAAGCCTGTATTAACTAGTTACTGGTGCCCAGGAACAGCTGGTACTGTGATCTCCAGAGGATTTCCTGGTGATATCACCTTTTTCCGCGCACTTGCGTGCGTGTGTGCGTATGTGTGTGTGTGTGTGTGTTGCACGTGTAACATGTTCCTGCTATTCCAGGTTGTTTTAGACCACTGATTTTCAGTTCCATGGCAGGCATTGGCATGTGTCGTGTGTGTCCAGCTGTGATAAACGCCTTCCATTCTCTCCCTTCCCACCCTAAGATGAGGGGTGACCGTGAAGATTTACCTAGAATTTTCTGGTTCACTTCTCTCTCCAATCCCAGGATGCTTGTACACTTTGAGAGCTACTGTTAAGAAAGTGAATTCAGTAAGGATTGTCCTGCAGTCTGCTAGGTGGGCCTGACCTAGGCCAGTGGTTCCAATCTGGCTTCTGGAAAGGAACCTGTGGAAGCCGGAGCTCCATTGTCAGCATTGCAGAGGGCTTAATAGAAACTACATTTATCCTGATAAAGACACAAAAGCTACCCAAACCATCAAGTTTCCTTGTTTTTATTTGGAATTGCAACTCTGGATTCATGCTGATTCCAAGTTCTGACTGGCTGTGGATGACGTAATAGGAATTTCTGACACGGGATTGGTTTAACTTGAGGCATTGTTACTAGAGCCAGTATCAAGTCTCACCCCCACAGCACATGCTCACTACCTCTAGGATGAAGTTGACCTTGAATGTGAGTCCCCTTCACTATCAGGATGAAGCTACTGATAGCTTTTTTTTTTTTTTTTTCTTAGCTATTCTTATCACACCCTGGCAGTGATGTGGTTTTATACTGTTACTGTAAACCTGTGGATTGTTGGCTAAAATTTAGATCAGTATTGAGATGGAAAAATACTGAACAGAATTAACCAATTACTGTTAAAAAGTATTTGTTAAAATCTTAGAAAACGTGATCAATATGGGGAAGACACAGAGAAAGAGACTGGTAAACTCTACTCTCATCCATTCCCTCATTATATAATGATCCTCTTAACCAGCTTTGCACTAAAAAGCAAACAAATAACTCACGAAAGAGCAGCAGCCATTAATACTTGGCATCTCTGAGCCTGTAGATGGTGCATTAGTTGTACTTGATGTACACACATTATTCCAAGTTACGCTTTTTCCTTTTGTATTATCACGTGTCCGCCTTTCCCTGTTTTCACATTGCCCCTGTGTTGTCAGCCTGACGATCACAGTTGCCCGATCTGAGCCTGAAGTCAAGACAGGACAATCTAGTTCTGGTGGTTGGGGAAGACTGGAGACACGCTGTCTGTTTGATCCTTGATAATCTGACTGGCGAGTTCACAGGCACTGTTGGCATGGATAAAAAGAAGTGCTCATGCCCTGCAGTTGCCGGGAATGATGACAGCTCACATGGCTAAGTGCTATGTTTTCCCCCCTAGCAGCTACTGTGAGGTGGGCACTGTTATCTCCATTTTCTTTATATCTGAGGAAAAAGAGGCTTTCTGCTGGACCTTGAACAAGGGCACACACTGGGAAGTAGTGAAAGTAGGATGTGAAACTGGTCTGTCTAATGCCCGAGTTTGAGTTCTCAACCAGGTTTTTCTGGGCGTTGCGGGCCTCATCTAATTCCAGTTCATGTCAGAAAGCTAACCAGCCAGCAGGTGCTGGTTACCCACATCTCAGTTCTCACAGCAAACATGTCTTCTGTTAACATATGTTAAAGTTACAGCGGTCTCATTTAAAAAGAGATAGAGGGTGTGCTGCTGGCAAGCAGGTGCCCCTGAGAGCTGTGCATCCACGTCAGGCATTTGTGGGTCTTTTCAGGGGAGAGGGTGAGGGGGTGTTGTTCTGCCTTCGGCGCCAGCCTTTAGTCACCCTCAAAATTTCACAAACTACAGGGTTGCCTGAAGCATGTGTATTTGTGGGAGAGTCAGTGGGTTCTCAGGTCTAATTTGGGCTGGAGGTAGCTTTTTCCTCTGACTGTGGAGCCTACCTCCTGCAGGGGAGTGGCCACAAAGTTCTTTGATGCTAATTAGAAGTTATCTGTGTGCCCTGCTCCATTTGCTAGACAAATTAAGACATTTCCTCATGTTCTCCATAATGCCTTTAACTGAAAAGCAAGACTGAGTAGTTGGAAGGACTGGGTTATTTTGGGCCCTGAAAGTCAGGGACATTAGAGGAGATTAGAACAATGATAGGTTTTTGAGCAATAGAGGGACACGATGAGAGTAGAATTTAAAGAGGGCTTTTCTGGGCTGGAAGCTGGGGGTGAGGGGTGAAATCAGAGAAAAATGCTAAGATGCAAGGTGATGACAGAAGAATGGTCTCTTGATGGCTGAGAGGGAGTCCAAGTGGGGTTGAGGTGAGGTGGGCAAGAATGGAGGGCCAGCATTAGGTTTAGAGTGAGGCCTGTTTGGACCTGGAAGACAGTCTGGGGGTAGAACGTAGCAAGTAATAGAAGAATTTCTAGACAAGAGGTGAGAGTAGTGACTTGTGTCTATGACTAGTATGCGAGGCCAGAGGGCAACTCCTACCACTTTCTGCAAGTCAGGGCCAAGACCCTCTGCTTAGAGGGAGACACAGTTAATTGGACGCCAAGATGAAAGATAAGGCCTGGAATCACAGGAGTTAGGTGGGGGTTAGGGGTGAGGGTGTGTGTGTTATCTAACTAGGAAATCAATTCAATAATTCAGGAATTTCTAGGAACAGCAACAACATGGGCCAAGCCTGCATACTGTAGCCACTTCCTGACTGGGCTCTGTAGCCGTCCATACCCAGCCCTCACCGCCCCCAACCCCACCCCCACGCTCTCCTGTTGGGGTGGACATCCCTGGTGGCGGGAGTGACAGCTCAGAATGTTCACAGGTCATAGACCAAAGTGCGAATGATTTAGAGAGGGTGGACAGATGGTGGTTTGGTCTCGAAAACCAGGCCAGCCTTTTTCTTCCCTTGCTTTCCTTCCCATTTTTATTTTTATTTTTATTTTTTTTTAAACTTTTTTTTTTTTTATAGAGGCATGTTTTTATTTATTTATTTATTTGTTCGTTTGTTTCGTTTATACATGCACTGGGTACAGTCAGAAGCGCGGGAGGGTGAGAGAATTCACCAGAGCCAGAGCAGGGAGCAGAGCAGGCAGAAGGACAGAAGTACACTGCTGAGGGGAGCAGCGGGCGGCAGGAGAGGTCTGCGCACCATGTGGGACCCTCCTCTGGTGGCCGGGGAGCAGCCGGGAATCGAACCGGCGCTGCAGAGGCTGCGGGCAGCTTCGCAACCCAGCGCTCAACCGCTGCGCCACCGGGGAGGCCCTCCTTCCCATTTTTAAAGAGTGAGGCAGAGTAGAGGGCATGGAGATCTGTCCCTGTAAGGACACAGGGTCCCTGAAGGGCACTGTAGAGTAAGGGTGATGGGAACTTGAGATGGTGTAGTTGGAATCCAAGAGAGGTTGTGCTTGGAGAGGTGTTTGTGCAGAGTAAGAGTGAATGAAGCAGTGGGCTAAAGTCTGAGGGCACTTTGCTCTTATCACAGCCACTGCTGAGGCAGCCTGGGCAGGACCTCAGGTGCAGTTTGGCAGTAGTGGGGGAGCTAGGGGGGCCGCTTAAGGAAACCAGACTGATGTGTGTGTTTTGTTGCCACCATCCAGTTCTTAGTAACTCTGCCAACTCTCCATTCATGACCAGACGAAGTTAGGGATGTTTCTACAGCTGGGCCAAGCAGGTCCAAAGGTCTAAAAGCAGCTGTTAGTGTGAGATGAGCTGTGTTGGTACTGTTAGAGAAATATTTTGACTGAATCGCCTTAGGCTCATTAGTCAGTTCAAGTGTACTCTGGTTTCTTTGCTTGACTTGAGCAGTTGCCAAGAATTTCTCTGGTGCAAAATGGAAAAAGTAGGACTCTAAGTAGGTTCTGTTCCATGGAAATTGAGTCATAGAAACATAGACTTACAGAATTTAGAGCTTTCTGGAAAATTCCTCAGAGCCAGTGGAGGAAAGTCCCCTCAGTTTACGGCAAAGGAACCCGTGGAGGGGAGGTGAAGGGTGTGCTCATCACTGCCATTTGGGTGTCTTGATTCGCCTCAGGACTCCTACCTTGCTGCTTTATGGTTTAATTCATTATGTATTTCCAGGGACTGATTTTGCTATCAAGTGAATGATTGTCAGAAATCTTACAGTTGGACAGAACTTTTGAACTGGGTCATGTCACTAGGCCACCCTGCTCTCAAGGCCTTCCTTGTTACAATCCACACTGGTGATGGAGTTGAGTAGGGAATGGTACCTCACAAGGCATATTGGCAAGTGGTTCTCCTCAGAGGGAACCAAGTGTAGTCAGTGGCCAGTCAGGACTGAGCCTCTGCCAGGAACACCTTACCCACAAGTCTCACATGTCTTGAGCATGGCCTTGGGTTTCTTGCCTCCTTCCCTTTTCTTATGCTGTGTCCTTCATTTGGAATGTACTCTCCATCCTGAATCTGTGGTCACCTAGTCAGGTCTACAAGGGTCAGTTGATGAACTTCATGAACCACTTAAACCACCGTTCATGAACCACTTCGGGGAAACCTTCCTTTCATGTCACCATCTCTCACCTTATCCCATTACTTCCTTTCTCTCAATTCCACTGCTCTCCTTCTGCCCCCTTACACTAGCTCATTCTTGCTCACACTCAAATACATCTCGAATCTCTTTTTGTTTTAATTTTAATCTTTGGGCCTCATTCCTTACCTGTAAGTAAAATTCTTTGCTAAGTGTATACTTAGCAGATTTTACTGAACTATTTCAAGTTTAAATCTACAGATGCATGTGTGAAGAGTATTGTTTCTGACTGAAAATGGAAGATTAATTTCTTGTTCTCTTAGTTCTCAAAGAGTTTTTACAGTTTATGAATGAGGTGTGGATGACCAATTCAAATTATGAATCATCAGTGGGTGCTAATGGATTCTCAGGAAACGGAGAGCAGTATGTGTTACACACATCTTGTCAATGTTTTCTTAAAAGATTTCAGAGACTAATGCTTTTATGCTGATGGAATGGGAAGACTTCCTCAGGAGGCCATGAAAGCCAGAAACTTTAAAGAAGATTAAGAGATTCAGTACCTCAAAATAGAAACTTTATGTATTTAAAAAAAAATTAAGGGCCTCCCTGGTAGCCTGGGGGTTAAGTCTCAGCACTATCACTGCTGGGGCCTGAGTTCAATCCTTGGCCAGGAAGCTGACCCTCATGTGGTGTAACAGACCTCTCTGGTCTCGCTCACTATTCCCCTCAGCAGTGTATTTCAGTAGATCCTCCTGTTTTGCTCCCCACTCTGACTCTGGTAAAGCCTCTCACCCCCCTCCACCTCTGACTTACATCCCAGTTCTTCTATGCAAAAAAAAAAACACAAAAAAAAAACCCAAAATTAAAAGATCAGAGATGAGGAAAAATATTTGTACTACATACAGTAAAGAATGTGTTCTCCTCCAAGAATGCATAAAATTTGTAAAAAAAAAAACAAAACCCTTGGGTATGAAATATAAGTGACCACTTAACAGAAAAAAGGGGTGGGCAGAGGATGAAGTCCAAGAGAGAGTGCATGGGGAAAAAACTGCAAAGCATATGTCCAGTATGATCTTATTTAAAAGGAAACACCAAGCCAGCTCTGTGTGTATTTATAAATGCTTACAGAATTGGAAGAACATAGTCTAAATAGTTGATTTTAGGGGGAAGCAGGAAAAAAATTTCACTGTTTCTTTACATCTGTTTTAGTCTCCTCTGCTTTAAATTATTCTGTGTTTTTTTTTTTTTTAATTGAAGTGAATATGGGGTTTGACCCTAGGTGTTTCGGTCTAGAAATATTTCCAAAGGAAATAATCAGAGAGGCCGTGGGAAGTTGTGTGTAGTATCATAATATATCGCAGCGTTACTTGTAACAGCAGAAGATTTGAAGTAGTATCCTGTGTTGAAATGGCTACATTATGGCTTATTTTCGCTATTTAAAATCATGTGTGGAAGAATCTTTATTGGCTTGAGGAAATGCCGGTAAGAACAGTTGACATTTAGGAGATGCTTGCTCGGTGGCAGGGACCATGCTAACTTTGTCACATAAATAGTTTTATTTACTTTTCTGCCACTCTTCCCACCCCCATGTCCAGAGGGAGAAACTGAAGCTGGGTAAGGTCAATGATTTGCCTGAGGATCAGTTACTGAGTTGGTGGAACTGAAGCCAGAGGCTGAATCACGTGCTGCATCACGTCACTGTCATCTTGAGGGTGAAAGCAGGCTACATACGTGCATGTCACATGGCTCATTTTATAAAAACGAATCTTTCTGTGCCTTAGTTTTCTTGTGGGTAAGGTATAGTGAGTGGGCTAGTGCAATTTTATTTCTGAAGATGTGATTACATTTTATTTTATTTTTTTTTTTAATTTTTTTTTTTAATAGAGGCATGTTTTTCTTTATTTATTTGTTTGCTTGTTTGTTTGTTTTGTTTATACATGCACTGGGTACAGTCAGAAGCGCGGGAGGGTGAGAGAATTCACCAGAGCCAGAGCGGGGAGCAGAGCAGGCAGAAGGACCGAAGTACACTGCTGAGGGGAGCAGCGGGCGACAGGAGAGGTCTGCGCGCCATGTGGGACCCTCCTCCGGTGGCCGGGGAGCAGCCGGGGATTGAACCGGCGCCGCAGAGGCCGCGGGCAGCTTCGCAACCCAGCGCTCTACCGCTGCGCCACCGGGGAGGCCCTGTGATTACATTTTAAAGCTTGACATGCAATTACATGTAATTTTCTTACCAGATCACGAAAGTATTTGGAAATACCTAAAAACAAAGAATAAAAAATTACCAGTAAACCAGAGAAAAACCAGCACTAATAGAGAAAACCAGCACTAATGCCCTCCCCTGGCCCCTTGAGCTTGGTGTGTGTATAGGGATGAACGTCATTAAGGTGCTTAACGGTTACCACAAAATTGATTTCAGAAAAGTTTTTGCTAATTATGTTCCAGCCATTAGTGCCAAAGAGGATTCTGTCACACATTATGTTTTAATCATGGAATTTGATGACAAAAATTGTTTCATTGATTTGTTTTCCCATTCTTTGTTGTTTCTAGTAAGGGGGGCTATTTTATTTCCTTTTTTTTTTTTTTTAAAGATTTATTTATTTATACAAGCACTGGGTACAGTCAGAAACGCGGGAGGGTGAGAGAATTCACCAGAGGCAGAGCGGGGAACAGAACAGGCAGAGTGATGAAATACACTGCTGAGGGGAGCAGCAGGCGGCAGGAGAGGTCTGTGCGCCATGTGGGACCCTCATGGGTGGCTGGGGATCAAACCGGCGCTGCAGAGGCTGCGGGCAGCTGCCCAGCGCTTAACCGCTGCGCCACCAGGGGAGGCCCCGGGGCTATTTTATTTCTTTATTGACAACTTGAGCTTTTGGTTGAATTGCCTGTTCAAGTACTCAAAAATTTCTATTGATGATGCCTTCCTCAGTTTGACCATTAAGAACCTTAAGAAAGACCATTAGAAGAAGTTTGGTTTTAAAATTTAAGGTATGATTGGTAAAAGGTCCCATGTGCAATTTGTGCAACTTCCTGAGAGTCTAAAAATTTCAAAATAAAGTGCAAACAAAAGTAAGGAACGGACCGCTAAAGCGCGGGCTCAGTCCTTTACTGCCTGTTGCTGCACTTGATAATTCTGACTGGTAGACTCAGGCGGGTGGGAGGGGAGCACTGTATGATATCAGATCTCCAAACAAACAACGGTTAGGGACCTTGCTTTTGTGTTGTTTTTAATTTGGAAATAATCTCAAACTTTAAACTGGTTACAAAAATTAAAACTCAACAAGGAACACCAAATTTATACGTTCACTTTTGACCCCATGAGCATCAGCTTTTGAAAATGTGCTATTTTGTGACCACAGCCACTACTTTCTTCTCATCCTCCTTCTAGATTTTCAGAACCACAGTCTCCTAGATTGAAACTTTCATTTACCTGATCAAAATTGTTTATATCCAATCTTCAAACTTCTCAAGAACCCACACTGGTTCTGTTTCCTAGGACTTAAACAAATCCAAACACAGCCTTTAAAGGTTTTTGAGCAATGGGTTTCCTGCCCCAGCCTTCAAATATTAATCATCCTCCCTAGCGCCCCAGCGCAGCCTAATAAAATGGTTTCTCTTGCTCAGATGTAACTGACTTATTCTCATCTCAGAGCCTTTCTGTACCCTGGAGTTTCTGCTCTGCAATGTTCTTTCTCCACATTGCTTCCTTCAAACTTAGACGTATGACTTTTCTGCTTAAAAAAAAATTTTTTTTAACTCCTGCACTTCTTGATTATCATCATCTGATTTGGGCATACCTGTTCTGAGTTTTTATTACTTAACTAGGATTTTTGCTCTTACACAGATGTCGCCATCCATCTGATGGACAGATGGATGTTCCCACCCAGTGGAGAGCACCATCATTATTTTTTATAAGCTTGCACAGGCCTTGAATGATTGTGCTGGAGACTTGACCTGATTTTGAATGAATTACTGTGAACTGAATTGGAATTTTATTATTAGAACCACCTAGCAATCCATAAAGCGAAGTTCTAATTGTGTTGATGCGTTGGAACGCCCTTTTCCTCCAGGGATGTGGCACTCTTCCCAGATGGGTCTTCCTCATGGAAGTGCAGTGGCTGAAGGAGGAGGGCCTCTGTTTCACCATACCCGACCTTGCTGGGTTGGAAGAGATTTTGAGTGTGGGTCTGGGCGCCTGACAACTAGCGAGAAGGGAGTTCTGGGTTTCTAGCTCCAGGTTTATGTGCCTTGGGAGACTTGCCTTTACAGAAGGAAGACTACTTTCGTTCTCTTTTCTTTTTTTAAATGAAATTAAGGCTAGAGCTAGTTCATTATCTACAATGTCAATATTGATTTTCGTTTGTGAGGTGGAGTATTAACAGATTAGAATGGCTGGTGGCAGTTCTCAGCTGCTTCACTGAATTTAAATGAATGGCGTGATAGCTGTGAAGATGATGCACTTGAGACTTTTAGACTGGATCTGGCCTTTCGACTGTGGTTGGTTTCACCAGCTTCGTTGTTTCCTCTGCAGCATCCAAGTTTAAATACAGAGTTTTAAGAAGAGTTTTAAGACCTCTTCTTGTCCTTTTTATCAAGCCAACTCCTATTTAAAAATGCATGGGTAAAAGGCGTTAAGAAAGCCTCTGCAATATAGTACAGCTTGCCTTTTTCCCTCTGCCAAGAGAAATTTTTGCATTAGAACTGTAGACTAACACAACCCATGCTAGCGCATATCTCATGTCCAAGTGCAAGCTTGTCAGAGGCAGCAAATGTCTAAGGAGCCAAATTTTACGAAAAGACTATTAATAACAAACTGGAAGGATTAGGGATGCTCCTGAGAAGTGGAGAAGCATATTCCAAACCAGACTTGCCTCTTAAGATGTTGTCTTACTGCGCTCTCTGTATCTGGGTGCTAGTTCAGTTTTCAATCAAATTTGTTTTCTTCAGATCTCCTTGCTTCCCGCCGCCTCCTCTCCCTGCTCTAGTATATGAATTCGAATTGAAATAATAATAATGATTGTAGACACGCAACTATTTAGCTGTCCTAATGTGGGAGACAAGCGGAGTTAAGTACCTCTGTTAGACCCCAGGATTGAGTTGTTTCAAATACAGCTAGAGAGGGGAAGGACGGCTGTTTCTAGAAAATTAATAAGCCTTTATTGCTATGGACTTCCACTATTTTTACTCTGAATATATCTCTGAAAATTGAGTTTCTTCCCCCTTTAGCATTTCTTGCAATGCTGGTTTCATGGTGATAAACTCCTTTAGCTTTTGCTTATCTGGAGAGCTCTTAATCTCTCCCTCAAATCTGAATGACCATCTTGCCAGGTATAGAATTTTTTGTTGAAAGATTCTGCCTTTCAGCAATTAGATTCTATCAGGCTACTCTCTTCTGGTCTGCCCAGTTTCCATCGAAAAATCTGTTGGTAGCTTCCTGGGTAGCCTTTGTGGGTGACACACTACTTTTCTCTTGCTACTTTTAAGGTTTTTCCTTTCTAATTTTTGCCATATTGGGCCTCCCTGGTGGCCTGAGGGTTAAGTCTCACCACTATCACCATGATGGCCTGAGTTTGATCCCCAGCCAGGGAGCTGACCCGCCTGGCACAGCAGACCTCTCCTGTTTCACCTGCTGCTCTCCTCAGCAGTGTGCTTTAGTCAGTCTACCTGTTCTGTTCCCCACTGTGTCTCTGGTGACTCCTCTCACTCTCCCCTCACCCCCACCTCTGGCCTACACCCCAGTTCTTCTATGCAAAATAAATAAATCTTAAAATAAAGGAATAATTCTTCAAAAAAAATTTTTTTTGCCATGCTAATTATCATGTGTCTTGTGTGGATCTCTTTCTTGTTGGATCCCTCAACTTGAAACATTCTGGTCTCTAGTACATGGATGGCTACTTACTTCCCTAGATTAGGGAATTTTTTGGTGATTATTTTCGCAAAAACTTTTTCTGGCTCTTTCTGGCTGTCTTCATCTTCCAGTATCCCTGCAATGAGAGTATTACTCCTTTTGATGTTGTTCCAGAGGCCCCTTAGGTATATTCATTTTTAAATTCTTTTTTCACTTTGTTGCTCTGGGTGAGTTGTGTTGCTTTGTCTTCAGCTCACGTCTCCACTCCGCTGCCTCATTTAGTTGGCTGTTGGGCCCTGCTCTTGTATTTTTTAGTTCGATTATTATATTCTTCAGCTCTGTGTCTTCTATTTGGATCATCTTTGAATTTTCTAGCGCATCTATTCTCCTGAGGCCAGTGAGCATCTCTATAGCATTACTTTCAGGTTTTCCTCAGGTAGTTTGCTTATTTCTGTTTCTTTGTGCTCTTTTTCTTGTGTTTTGTTTTTCTCTTTCATGAGGCATGGTCTTGTTTCCGTTATTTTGCCTAGTTTGTTGTGATGGCTTCTGTGTTCTAGGCAACACCTCTACCTGCTTGCTGTGTGTGTGGTTTCGCGAGAGTGATGTCATGTGCAGTGCAGGAGATCCGTCCCCCCCGGCTTCCCAAGTTAGTCGCTCTAGTGTGTCCCTTTGTGGCCTGTACCCTCCTGCGCGCTGTGCCAGTGCAGCACTGTGGGTAGGGCTGTCAGCCCTGCCAGGCTGTGGCACGTTGGTTGGGGTTGGGTTTAGCCTCAGCCCTGGACGAAGGTGTGCTTAGTGAGTGGGCACTGTAGGTCTGGCTTTGGTGGGTGACTGCTTGGGATTGCTGCTGGTGAGTGCTGAGGTATCCTTGATAATCAGACTGCCTGCTTGTTGGGATTCACTGCGCTGGCAGTGGTATACAGCGCCAGCAGCTGCCTGCAGTGTTAAGAGAGCACTTAGCAGCTGGAGGTGACTAGCCAAGCTATGGGAGATATGTGAGGTAGGTGGGCTGCTGGTGGTGGTCAGATCAGCTCATGCCCAAGAGGTCCGGTAGCTGGATCTAGGCCATGGCAACTGGGACCATGTGTTGGGCCTTGCAGGAGGGGGGAATGCATGAGTGGGGTGCTGTGGGCCGTTCGTGGGGTACAACAGGTGTCGGGGCCTGCCTGCTGGCTGGTTATGCTTTGGGAGGTCCACGGGGTGCTTGCTGCTTGTAGGGCACAGCTGGCTTGGTAGCAGAGGCTGGGCCTGTTTGTCTGCAGGGGTAGGCCCTTTTGATTTTTGTCTATAAGCCCCCAGCTAGGCTAATTACTTCCTAGAGCTGGGTGGAGCTCTCATCAGGATTCTAGACCTTAGGGTCTAAAAGTATGGAGAGTGGGTTCCAAGATGGCACCCTACCCGCTGTTATCTGCAGGGTTGGAAGAGGTTGCCAAGATGGTGCCTGCCAGTGACTCTAGTTTGTTCCCTAAAGTTTCTGCCTCCTAGGCAAATGCTGTAAGATGATATCTGAGATTCCTTCACCTATGAGTCAGGGCACTGTTCAGATTGGTGTTAACACTTTGGGTCCCAGGGAAAGAGCGTCTACTATTTGCTGGTTGTTCGGCTCTCCTTTTCCCCCAGCTTTTCTCTGCTCACTCCTTTCTGACCCTAAGGCAGGGGTTCCAGGGGCTCATCTCCATGATGCTGCATCATAGGGCTGGACGCAGGTATTAGTCTCACCCTGCACCCTGCTCCCCAGGGAAGAGTTGTGTGTGAGGAGACCTCTTCCTGATTTTACCTTGTTGCGCCCAAGGTGGGCTTTCTTTCTGGTGAGAGTGTCTCTCTGTCCTCCCATCCACCGTGGTGCTGCCTCTTTACCCTGCGTGCAGGAGCTGCATTCATTTGGGTTCCAGGTTTGTTTCTTACATAGATTGATCACTAGGTGTTGATTTGCTGTGGTCATGGGAGGAGCCGAGCACACGTTTTCTCTATTCCGCCATCTTGGACCATCTGTTTTTACTTTTGTTGCCGTAATTTGGTATCATGTCCAAGATATTGCCAAACCCAATGCTATGAAGCTTTCCCCTGTTTCCTTCTAAGAGTTTTATAGTTTTAGGTCATACATTAGATCTTTGATCCATTTATTATGGTGTATGGTAAAGATCCAACTTCATCCTGTCACCTGAAGGATGAAATTTTGACCCTGGAAAACAAACCACATGTTTTCTTAGCTCATTTTTCTATCTTCTAGGTGCTTCCTTTTATCCTGTTATTTCTCTAAATTTCCCTGCGACGCATAGTGTGATGCTGTCCTTACTGTTGCTGAGGGAGTATGTCCTGGAGATCTTTATTAATAGAGAGAGTTGACAGTATTTCTCTAATGCTTTGAACAGTGGCCACTAGAGTCAGCACAAAATGAAATTCTCTCTTTAACAATGTATCTTAATTACTTAAGAGAGTAAGACTAACAAACACCTAAGTGAATGGTCTTGCATACCTCCCTTTATCGTTTTCCTTCTACTCCTGTAACAAGTTACCACAAATTTAGTGCCTTAAACAGCACCAATTCATTGTCTTACGTTCTGGAGGTTGAAGTCCCAAAATAAATGTGTTGGCAGTTCTGCCTTCACTTGGAGGCTCTGGGGGAAATTCATCATCTCTTGCCTGTTCTGACTTCTGGAGGCCGCTGCTGCCATGCGCTGTGCCCCTTACCTCACTCCATCCCCTGCCTCCCTTATCACTTCTTTAAGTTTTCTGCCTCTGTCTTCCGTTTTGTAGAACCCTTGAGATTACAGTGCACCCACACAAATAATCCAGGATAACCTTCCCGGCGCAGGGGAGGGGTGCCACACAGCTTGTCACATTTCGCCATCCCTCCTTGTTTCCCTCAAGGAGCTGGGTGCCTCCTCTGTTGAGCCGGCTTGGACTCGTGTGTTCTTCCTCTTCTGTAGTCTTCCATCTGGTCCTGTTGGTTCAGTCTCTTCCACTTCTTTCTCATCTGTCCCTTTCTTTTCAGCCCCTCGCCAGCCCTCTCATTCAGGCATTTCTTACCTCATGCGCAGACTGCCAAGATCCTGCAGACTGATCTGCCTGCCTAGAATATCTTCTGTACATATTTAAGCTCAACTTGAACCATACTTATTTTTGTTCTGTGCCTGATTATTCCATTATTGAAAGTACTTTTCTTTATCATCTTTTTCTGCTGCTGTTTCTCAGTTTTATTGCTTGGTTGGTACCTTTGATAATGCGTCATTCCTTTGATTTGAAAAAAGTATTTCTAAAACTAACTTCAGGCCTCAGGCAAAAGGGGAGCAGTTGTGTTTGCATCTGGCAGGTACCTGGGGGTGCTCCTGGTCACCATAAAGGGGAGTCATGGTTGAGATTCTCTGGCTCCTTCAGGAGGTGAACCTGGGCCTTCAGTCTCAGTGAGGACTTCCCTGCCCTATTTCACCTGGTCCTGAGTAGGTGCGGCCCTCCCCAACCAAGACTCAGAGGTAGTTGAAAACCCAGGGTCTTTTGGTCTGCTGGGGGCTTTGAAAGGTGATGACCTGTTGTTGGGAAGGAAATTTCCTTTTTTGGCATTTCAGTTTTTGAGGACTGAAGATAAGGTGGGACCTTGGTTTTTTTTTTTTTTTTTTAAATATTTATTTATTTATTTTATACAAGAACCGGGTACAGGCCAGATGCGCGGGAAGGTAAGAGGATTCACCAGAGACAGAGCGGGGAACAGAACAGGCAGACTGATGAAATACACTGCTGAGGGGAGCGGCACTGCTGAAGCTGCGGACAGCTTCACAGCGTGGCGCTCAACCGCCTGCGCCACCAGGGGAGGCCCAAGATGGGACCTTTTTTTAAGTGTGGTGTATGATTGGATTTGCATAGTAGAAGACAGGATATGTCACCTTTTTATAAAACTAGATCGTCATGAGATCTTCATTGCTCAGTGCAGTTGGTCACATGCTGATGTTTGTTGAAAACCCAGCTTTTAGCTCCTGGGAGAGCTGTCCACGAAGGCACTCAGAGGGTGGGGACCAAGCCCAGGACACAGGAGGGAGCATTTTGGTGACGTGCGTAAGGAGGCAGCTTCTGCGTTGGGGAAGGCAGCAGGACAGCATTATAAAAAGAAGAGACTTGCTCCTGCCCCTTCCTTGGACAAACTGTAATTTTCCTAGGCCTCAATTAAGTGCGCTTTCCTCTGAGCCTGGCTGTTGTGCAAGGCCGTGACTGTGGAGGTGCTGGTTCTGCTGTCCCAGGCAACCAGCCATCAGAGGACACAAAGGGGGCCTTGGAATCTGCTCGATGGTTGTCTAGAATCCAAACCATGGACCCTGTTGGTCCCGGTACACTCAGTTATCCAGCAGTTTTGGTCCCGGAAGCAGCCCTTGTGTGTCTAGTCTGATCCCTTAACTGCAGATGAGCAAACAGGGCCCTGAGATTTAATTGTTTTGAAAAAGCATCAATACTGCTCTAGTCTCACAAGGCAGGTTTGTTTAAAAAAATCCAGTGACATGGAGCCAGACTTTGGTCTTTGTGATTTTTGGGCATTTACTCCAAACATCTAAAGCTGCTGCCTGGCTGCTGGAGAAAGACACTGGTGATGTTAAGCCAGGTTGCCCGCCACCAGCTGGACACCTGGCATGTAGCTCTCCATGGAGCCTAACTCAGACCCTGTTGGCTGACAGACCTTGAGATAGTCTTGTCAGAGATCAGCCGACGTCCCTTTAACCCACAAGTCAGGGAACCCAACTGATCATAAGAGGATAGGGCAACTAGGTCCCTGGTGGCCCTTCCTGGGCAGATGCCAGCTCGTTTCCCTGAGACCTTGCCTGGCTGCTGAGGCCGCAGGCTACAAGATACACTGCTGATTTTGCCCTTTGACCCTGGATTGGACTCTGCTTTGCCCGCAGATTCCCAGGCTATCCCCTCAACTGCAGGCAGGCCTTTCCCCTCTTGCCGTGCTCTCCAGAGGACCCACTCACACTGTTCAACCCCCAACATCATGCTCTCTGTGTTTGCGCCTATGCCCCAGCTGCTTTACTGGGGGCCACTGCTGCTTGCAGAGCAGCGTGGAGTAGCAGAGCCACGCTCGCCCTGTCCGTTACTGAAACAGTTTAAATGGAACTCATTTTTTAGCCTACTGAGAATTATCAAGTACCAAACTTTCTTTTTAAATTACCTCTATAATTTTCTTTTAAAATTACCATTATAAAACTAGGTGACAGTTAAATGAAAAACATGTGTTCTGTTCGGCATTTTTCTTTTTACTAAGCCTACAAACCTGTTGGCTTACAGATAACAGAAGGTTTGTTCCGGACCTGAGGCTGTCTCTCTGGCTTGCTGCCTTCTGGATTTAGATTACTTTGTCTGATGGATAAGGGAGCATTCCTGTTCCCGGATCCAGCGGCCCCGGATAGCCTGCGGGTCCTACAGAAGTGTGGGCAAAACTCTGTTCTTATGAAAAGTACTTGTGAAAGTAATTTCTCTCAAGTATGGACACTAAGAATGTATAGTTTCAGATGTGTGCTCACTGTGATGGGGCCTTTGAGCTGTAATTCTTGTCATCGTGGGGGTGTTTCTTGTTTCTGGTGATCCAGGGTCACTATTTCCTGCCGTCCTCCCCTGCTTCCCTGCCCAGTTCTTCCCCCCAGCCCCCGGGTTACCTCTCATCTTGTTAGTGGAATCAGAAGTCAACACTTTGAACGTGAATATTTGATAGAAGTCTTAAATGTAGGAGTTCTTCAAACTAGAGAAACAAGCAAGCAACATAATGCTGGCTGTCTGTGGAAGGTCACGTGTGTTATGTTGACTTACATAGACTCGCCTGCAGACAGAAACACCAGCCTTTTAAATTTGAAAAGGACTCTTGATCTCCTGTTTACAGGTGACAGTTCTGGGACCCAAAGGGGTCTTAGCATGTTCAGGGTCCCAGAAAGCCAGTTGAAAAGGGAGATGTTCCAGAAGCTGCATTTCCTAATCCCAGGGCTGCTGCCTTTCCTCCCCAAGACAGACACATGTGTACTGATGACCTCAGACTTACCATGTGGCAGGACCCCCTACTCCCCTTCAGGCCTCCGGCCCTTCTTTCTCATTATGCCCCTTCCACGATAATCTACCAGTCTGTTTAAAAGATCGAGTTAAGCACAGCACTATGAAGCTGTCCTCAGCCTCTGCAGCACGAGTTTGATCCCCAGCCAGCCAGGGAGCAACCCACATGGCGCAGCAGACCTCTCCTGTCTCGCCTGCTGCTCCCCTCGGCAGTGTATTTCAGTCAGTCTGCCTGTTCTGCTCCCCGCTCTCTCTCTGGTGGATCCTCACACCCCCCAAAATCTCTGGCCTGTGCCCCAGCTCTTGTATGCATGAATACATAAATCTTTAAAAAAAAATCGAGTGGGTGTCCTTCCTCCCATGCTGGCCACCTGAGGTCCACTCTTCTGGTCTGTTTTCGCTCTCTCTCGTCTCTGCAGGTAGTGGTGTGAATTTCCATCTTGCAGGGCCTGTTGTGATGCCTGGTACCCAGTGAACAGGGTGTGTGTCTTTTGTTTCGCTGCCCAGCCTATCAGGTGTCTGCCTTCTCAGCTGGCTGCTAAATAAGCTCAGGAGGACAGAAGGCAGAGCTTCCCCGTCTCACCATCCAGAGCGGGGTTCTCAGCTGGAGGTGGGTGACAGCATCGGTCCTTCGTGTTTCTGTCACTGACTCGTGCATTCAGTTTGAAATGTCAGCTTTATTATGAAGCCTGAGAACACGGTCAGCGCTGACTTCATGGCACCTACCACTGGGGAAAAGAGAAGTCAGCGCGTCACAGCAGTGGTTTACAGAGTTCCCGTCCACACTCGGATGCTTTACTACTTATTTGCGGTGTGAGACTGTGTGTTAGTGGGGGATGCACGCCGGTGATTATTAGGATAGCTTGGAAAGTTGCAATGGAAGCAGTGACACTCCTGAGTTAGCTTTTCATAGCTAGAAACTGTTCCAAGATCCTCAAAATCACCAGGATGTTGCCTTTTAGCCTGTTGAATTTCTGACGTGACGCTGGTAACAGCTATTGCGCAGGTGTTTCAAGCCTTGAAATACAGAACTTCTGATAGA
The DNA here is from genome assembly GCF_014898055.3 of Talpa occidentalis. Lineage (NCBI taxonomy): Eukaryota > Metazoa > Chordata > Mammalia > Eulipotyphla > Talpidae > Talpa > Talpa occidentalis. The sequence goes on along the minus strand of NW_023605083.1, from coordinate 125,166,269 downwards.
AATGATCTAGTTGAGAGGGAGGGAGCGATAACTCAGATGTTGTGAAATAAGACAGATTGCATGGCATTTGTAACACTGGTGTGTAGTGTGCGCATAAAAGAGAATGCCTAACTGGAATTTATCCGGTGAAAATTAAACCATTAAACCTGCTTAAGTGAAAAACTGTGGCCGTTCGCCAAGTGAAAGCATTATCACCATTGAGAAGTGAGCTTCCGGGGTGCTGCTGTCTGCTCATGATGGTGTCTCCTGTGGAGACCACTTTCTGACTCTGGTTTTCTTGCTGTTTTCACAGAGCTTGAGCCCTTGTGAAGCCGGCAATGACAAGTCTGAATGGTCGCCATGCCGAGAAAACCATTGACATGCCCAGACCATCAGCCCCCAGAGTGCACGTGCAGAGGTCCGTGTCCCGAGACACGATCGCCATTCACTTCTCGGCATCCGGGGAGGAGGAGGAGGAAGAGGAGGAGGAGTTCAGAGAGTACCTCGAGGAGGGGCTGGACGACCAAAGCATTGTAACGGGGCTCGAAGCCAAGGAAGACCTTTACCTTGAACCCCAGGGTGATCATGGCCCCACGGGCCCTGCCGCCCAGCCCATCCTGGCAGGCGGACTGCTGGCATCCCCTGCCATTTTGCCTGTCTCCGAGAACACTGTAAAGCTGCTGGAGTCCCCTCCGGTGGCACAAGTATTAAGTGCAGTGCCATTGACTCTGTCCCCAGGGTCGTCGTCCTTGGGGCCCATCGCCAGCTCTCCCAGTGTGTCATCTCTTTCTGAGCAGAAAACCAGTTCTTCCTCCCCCTTGTCCTCCCCTTCCAAGTCTCCTGTCCTCTCATCCAGTGCCTCATCCTCCACCCTTTCCAGCGCAAAACCCTTCATGAGCCTCGTGAAGTCCCTGTCAACCGAGGTGGAGCCAAAAGAATCCCCACACCCCCCAAGGCACAGGCACTTGATGAAGACGTTAGTCAAGTCTCTTTCCACGGACACCTCCAGGCAGGAGACAGATGCTGTGTCCTACAAGCCACCAGACTCCAAGCTGAATTTGCACCTGTTCAAGCAGTTCACCCAGCCACGAAACACAGGTGGAGATTCCAAAACTGCGCCTTCTTCCCCGCTGACGTCTCCCTCCGATACACGCTCCTTTTTTAAAGTGCCCGAAATGGAGGCTAAAATCGAAGACACTAAACGACGCCTTTCAGAAGTCATCTATGAACCTTTTCAGCTCCTCAGTAAAATTATAGGGGAAGAAAGTGGCAGCCATAGGCCCAAAGCCTTATCTTCAAGTGCTTCAGAACTCTCCAATCTGTCCAGCCTGAACGGTCACCTGGAAAGCAATAACAACTACAGCATCAAGGAAGAGGAGTGTGATTCCGAGGGGGACGACTATGGGAGTGACCCCAGCATCCCCAAAGCAGACCCCCCAAAGCCCATGGATGAGCCCACAAGAGAGGCAGAACTGAAGAGCTTCCAGGGGGCCAGCCTGAAGGACTTAAGCCTGAAGACAAGTTCCCTTGTTCTGGAGAAATGTTCTCTGTCTGCCTTAGTGAGCAAGGAAGATGAAGAGTTTTGCGAACTGTACTCCGAGGACTTCGATTTGGAAACGGAGGGGGAGAGTAAAACTGATAAACTCCCAGATACCCCACTTAAGCCAGAGGTGCTGCGGGCAGACGCAGGCGCGGCCCTTGACAGCGACGACGAGGTGGACACAGGCACGCAGCACCCAGAGCTGCCAGTGAAGACGCTGGGCTTCTTCATCCTGTGCGTCTACGCGTACCTCATCCTCCCCCTGCCCCACTATGCGAGCGGACTCTTCCTGGGAATTGGCCTTGGATTCATGACTGCAGTTTGCATGATTTGGTTTTTTACACCACCAAGTGCTCATAAATATCACAGATTGCATAAAAACTTACAACACTGGAACTCAAGATCTCTGGATATCAAAGAACCTGAAATTCTAAAGGTAAGCGTCCCAGCCGCAGCTCACATCCCGGCTGCTTTGAGATCTACTTAAATTTTGTAGTTAACTGATAGGTTTTTTTTTTTTTTTTTGTGGGACCCTCGCCCGCGGCGGGGGAACGAACTGGCGCTGCAGAGGCTGTAGTTAACTAATAGGTTTTTGCACTCACGCTGTTTTTAGAAAGACTTGGGAATCCCTTCCTTCTCCAGACACCCGTGAGACTGATCTGGTAAACCTTATTCTAGTGTAGGTTTTGCTGATTCACCAAGAAGTTTTTCTTTTCTTTCGTTTTTTTTTTAATTTTTTTTTAAGATTTTATTTATTTATACAAGAGCTGGGGTACAGGTCAGAGGCGCGGGAGGGTGAGAGGATTCACCAGAGACAGATTGGGGAGCAGAACAAGCAGACAGACGAAAGACATTGCTGAGGGGAGCAGCGGGCGTGACAGGAGAGGTCTGCTGTGCCATGTAGGAATCTCCCTGGCCAGCTGGGAATTGAACCTGCGCCGCAGAAGCTGCGGACAGCTTCTTAGTGCGGCGCTCAACCCGCTGCGCCACCGGCAAGACCCTCACCAAGAAGTTTTTCAAGGATCTACATCCATTTCCTATCTCAGTCTCTCTCTCTCAACTTAGCAAGAATTTGCTACTTGCAGAGGATTTATTATAGCTGAGTCTGTTAGGATTAAATACTCTTGGGACCCTGGAGAAGGGTTAAATACTGGAAATGCAAGAGAAGAGAAGGAGGATGAGAAGGTAAATGCTGGCCAGTGGTTGCTCTCTCCTGGCACAGGGGTATGGGCTGGAGAAAGAGACCTCACCATCCACTGTGTCAGATGCCAGGCTTGGGTATCGTGAGGGAGGCACCAGACGATCCCTGAGACTGCAGGAAGAAGATACTAGAACTTAAAACAAAAGAGAGAGAGAGAGAGAGAGAGAGAATATTAAAACTTTTGTATTTATTTTTGCATATTAAAATTTTCTGTTTGTGTATATTTCATAATAGTCACAATATGAAAGTACCCTTGTAGCTTATATAGTAAATCTTAGGTACCTACATCTTTGAAAAATATGTATTCAAGTCCTTTGTGCATTTTTGAATGAGATTTTTTTTTATTGTTAAATTGTAGTTCTCTGTATATCCTGGATATTAATCCCTAATCAAATATGCTAATTGCAAATATTTTCTCTCATTCTTTAGTTTGCCTTTTTACTATGTTGACAGTGTCTTTTGATGCACAAAAATGTTAAATATTCATGAAATCTAATTTGTCTATTTTTTCCTTTGTCACCTGTGCCTATTGTGTCATAGGCAAGAAATCATTGCCAAGTTCAATGTTGTGATGCTTTTGTCCTGCTTTTTGTTAGAATTTTGTTTTCGGTCTTACGTTTACATCCTTGGTTCATTTTGAGTTAAGTTTTGTATCTGGTGTTAAGTATGGGTCCAACTGCATCCTTATGCATCTGGATGTCCAATTTCCCTTTATGCGTCTGGGTGTCCAGTATCCCTAGCACCATTTGTTGTTTTTTCCCCATTGGATGGTCTTGGCACCCTTGTCAAAGAATCATTTGATCCTATATGGAAGGAAGGATTTGTTTCTGGGATTCTGTTCTGATCCAGTGGTCAATGTGTCTATCATGCCAATTGCTACAGTTTTTTTTTTTTAAATTAATGTAGCTTTGATAGTAAGTTTTGGAAATAAGAAGTGTGAGTACAATTCTTTTTCAAGGTTGTTTTGGCTGTTTGAGGTGCCTTGAGAGTCCATATAAATTTTTTGAATGTTTATTTCTGCAAAAAATGTCGTTGGGAGTTTGATATGATTGCGTTAAATCTATAGACTGTTTTCTTTTCACAAACCTTTTTCCCTTTGTAAAGCAGCAGTGGCAGCTCTCCTGCCCACCTGTGACTACACAGATGCCACCTAGTTCAGTAGTAGGGGTGAGATTTGGAGTGTCCTCTCTCTCTGCTTCTCCTGTGACACCTCTCTGTCCAGGCCTATCTGAAGAAGCCTTTGCATTATAGGAGATACATGAAAATTAGTTTTCCTGGAGGAGTTTTGAAACCTTAGTTATTGATTATAACCTTTAGCTTTTCAAGTTGAAAACTTGCTGCTTTTTTCTGTTAAATAAATAGTTTTTTTCCTCTTTTCTGTTTAAATAAGAATACTTAAAAAAACATAGAGTATGGTATTTATTGCAAAAACAAAGAAAGTAAGGGGAATGACCCTCTTGGTCCAAAATTCTGTTCTGTTTTGATTTTTAATTTCACAGATGTTTCTCACTGTTCAAAAGAAAAAACATGGCCAATACTTAAAAAGCACAAGACAGCCATAGAAAATTTTTTTATCATGCTAGTGGAAGGAAATAACAGTTAATGGTTTGGTATATATACAGTTCGTTTTTGTGTGTGTGTAATCTGCATGTATGAGAAGCACACATGCACACTCACATACTCCTTTTGTTTTGATTTAATGGCTTCATATGTTTTGCAGTCTGACCTTTCTTTCACATGGCAATATATTATGAGACTTTCTTTTTTAAGAGAAACTGGTGCTGAGTCTTGAGGGTATTATACGCTTAAACTTAGTATTAACATATGAAATGGAGCAAAATGACTCATTCTGCATGGTTGCTAGGCTTTTTTGATAGGGTGGTGCTGTGACTACCTGAATTTCATGCTTGCTAAGTAAGTTAGTGCTAACTTTAGCAAGGAAAATGATACTTATATTTAACTCCAGTGCCTAATGACTATGATATTCAATTTAAACTGACTTGCACACTTCATTGTGTTGGGAAGATTTTAAATTTAATCCAGTCAGTCTTCAGTGTTGAGTTCAAGCACTACTATATGTCAAGAGTTTACTAATTAAAGAGATGCCAATGGAATGGGATTTTAATGTTCTGGCATAGTCTGGTTGCTTTGATCCTGTCATTGAAGCAGTGACGGTGTGCTACCATGCTAAGCACTTATAGTGGATTAATGTTATGTGACGGCGTGCTACCATGCTAAGCACTTACAGTGGATTAATGTTGGGTACATTATTTAATCCTCAGCCCTTTTCAGTTAGGGTATGTACTCCTGAAGCTAATAGAGGCACAGAGAGGGTAAGTTCCTCGCCCAAGGTCATACAGCTAGTGAGTGGTAGACCCACACACAACTATTTTTTTTTTTTTTAAGATTTATTAATTTATTTATACAAGCACTGGGTACAGTCAGAGGCACGGGTGGGTGAGAGAATTCACCAGAGACAGAGTGGAGAGCAGAGCAGGCAGACCGACAAAGTACACTGCTGAGGGGAGCAGCGGGCGGCAGGAGAGGTCTGCGCGCCATGTGGGACCCTCGCTGGCGGCCGGGGATCTAACTGGCGCTGCAGAGGCTGCGGGCAGCTTCACTGTGCGGCGCCCAACCCACTGTGCCACCGCCACCGGGGAGGCCCCACGACTATTTTTTTTTTTTAAGGAAAGTGTTTTGCTCTCAGTGCCTGGATCAACGTAGTTACATTTTCTTTGTAGAAAGCAAATTCTTAAGTGTTGTCATGGAATGACACCTGTAATCCAAACAAATTGTCTTAGGCTGTCTGATGAGCATTCTTCCTGGTTGATGTTTGAACAGCTCTGGTTGAATATTTAGATAATTCTTTTTAAAAGAAATCCCCAGTACCTGCTTTTTAAAAAGGAATATGTAAAGGGGGTTAAGATGAAAAATAATTACTAAAAAACATACAGCTTATAGAGAGTTTTCTTTCCTTCCTACAAAAGTGGAAATTGTTTATAGGATTTAAAAACCGATGTTTGTTGCTTAGAAGTGGTGAGTCTGCTCTCATATCAGTGCCCATTATAGGGCTGCCCTCCTGAATTCAAAAGTAGTCAAGAATGGTGTGTGCCCAGTGGAAGAGGAGAGAAATGGGGGTGATGGTAAGTTCTAGGTTTCCATTCTGTCCCCAGATTTACATGGCCTTCAGGTGATACAGGAGATGGGCTTTGGTTTCTTTATGGTTTCTTTAGAAAACAGTTTGATATTGGGGATTAGTCGGCTATTTTGAGTTATTTTCTGTACATCTGATCCTGCTTAGGTTTTTTTTTTTTTTATTTTTTATAAAGGATATGATAATGCAGAGTGAGTTTTAAAAATTCATGATACAGAAGGCTAAGAAACCTGCTGGAGGTAAAGGTCTCCAACACAGAGGCCCAGCCTGTGACAGTGACCATGCAGGTGACATGCCCTCAGAAGACTCCCTCGGTGCCCCCAGGAACCAGTTTGGCAGGCAGCTTGCTGCTCCAGGACTGTTTTAAGAGGCATGTGTTTTTAAACCTCAGAGCCATATAAATCCTCATTGATGGGTCCAGGAGACCTTGCAGCCTAGACTGAGAGTCTGGTTTCTTTATTGGCTCCATAAACAATTCAAGGAGCATTGCAGTTTTTCATCAGTTTGACTTCGCTTGACAAGGAAAGGAAGGAGAAATGTAAACCTTTTCTGTACTTTCTCATGTTGATTTTATTATTCCATTTGCACTATAGACATTTGTATTTAAAAATGATGCTGTAACAGTGATGAGTATGTGCGATGGTGAGCCGAAAAGACCAGTGTGCAGCCCGGTTGTAGCTATTCTCAGATTGGTATGTGGTTGGTTAGGCCTCACAGTATCCACAGTCTTCCACTCTGAACCCTCAGCAGCTGTACTTTCTGGAATAGAGGCAATCAAAGCCTCTGTAAGGCCAAAGAGTTGGAAGAACACTTAGAACCCCCTCCAAAGCCTGCTTGTTCTTAGTGGATGGGAATTCTTAGCCAATTCTCTCTCCAAATAGGAGAGGGGTTGCCATAGACATTTAACATGAAGAGATACAAAGTCAAGAGAAGACAAATGTTAGTAGATGCAAATGTGACTTAAAGCACAGCATTCTGGGTAAGTCAACTCAGGTGGAGTCTTGTGTGTGTGCAGAAGCTAAGGCATCATTGCTAAGCAATACCCTGTTACCTTCAGGGGGGTTTATTTTGGGTGACTAGCTAGATGGCCTGAACTGGTGACCCTGGGACCCGGGGAGACTGAGTCAGAGTTAGTATAGTACTCTGGCTAGTGGTGGGGGGGTGGGTATTGCTGAGCATTCTTGGGCAAAGTGAGTGCTCTTCTTTCTTACCACAGGACTTGGAGTATATTTAATTCAGTGTCTTTCCTGCATCCTAGTGTTTCCACGTGTCTGTCCATAATCAGAAGCTTCCTGAAGTTGTCAAAAGATTCTTGGGAAGTATGTTTGTGTATATAAACTCATATAGTTTTAAATTATATTCTTGAGTAAGTGCTTTATCTTAGACTCATAAACCACCTGCAGAATATAGCAGTAGGATGTTGGGTTCTGAAATATTGATCTCTCTTCTTGAAAGAAATGGCCTACCTAGAAGGATGACTAAAGTTATGTTTATGCCATTGCAAGACTAACAGAAATAAATTTTGGATGACCTTTTTCCCTTAGCTTGTGTCACGTGTTGATACTTAATAAGAGATCTTTTTCTAAATAATTAGATTCCCTAAATACAGGCTTTGTTTTGATATATAAAAGAATATTTTTCTAGAAGAACATATTAATTTTGAGAAGAAATTTAACTTGTAAATTTAATCTCAGTTTCATGCACTTCTTTCTTTTAAGAAATTGGAGTGAGCACATCTTAAGGAGAAAATTACCTCATTACATGCAGCAAAAAGAGATTTGGGTTGCTTCTTGTTGGTCTCTTATTATAATCCTCAGTACAATAAGTACAAGAAATAACAAAGCTTTTCTTTCTACATTACACTTAACAGAAAATACCCTGCCTCTGAATGGGTCACTTGAGTTTTTATGAATAGGCCATTTCCTGTGCTTCTTGTTGCTGGAGTTACAGAGGAGGTGCCACAATGCAGGCACCCTGTCCTTAAGCAGTGCCCACTTTTTGAAGTTGGTTGGAGGGTCGACCTCGTGGTTATGCTTCCCGAATTCTATAGGAATAGTGGTTAAGGATGTCAGATGACTACAGAAAGGTTTTTTTTTTAACTTTATTTGTAACTTGTAGGAAATTGCAAGTATACTCAAAAATAGACTAGTAATAAGCATCCCGCTTCAACAGTTATCCAACAATTTGCTAATTTAATTTTCCACTGACCTATTAACTGATGGTTTGGCTGAACTGTAATTCTTTTTTTTTTTTTTTTTTAAAAGATTTATTTATACAAGCACTGGGGTACAGTTGGAAGCACGGGAGGGTGAGAGAATTCACCAGAGCCAGAGTGGGGAATAGAACAGGCAGAGTGATGAAGTACACTGCTGAGGGGAGCAGCGGGCATGGCAGGAGAGGTCTGCGCGCTATGTGGGACCCTTGCCAGCAGCTGGGGATCGAACCGGCGCTGCAGAGGCTGCAGGCAGCTTCGCAGCCCAGCGCTCAACCGCTGCGCCACCAGGGGAGGCCCTGAACTGTAATTCTTGTCCATCTATATGTAACTAGTGTATAGCATCATTTCCTTGGGAAAATATATCCTGAATTCCAGCTCCGTATTGCAGGACCTTCTTTGCTTTTGTTCCGGGTATCATTTATGGAGTGAGAAGAAGCAGTAGACATTGTGAGATTTCTCAAATCGTGAAAAAAAAAATCAATTCTAGATATCTTTTCACCTCTAAAATTTATATTTAATATGTAAAGAAAGCAGTAAATCCATTGAAAACTGTTATATAGTAGCTAGCCAATAAAAAGAGATTTGCAGTACCCCCAAAGAGAAGGGGTTGCAAGCAAGATGGCCCCGGGGCATGGACATATTGGTGTGGTGGTTCTCTGGGCCTCGTTGTAAACTCTGTTTCATTCTGTTGGCTTCTTTCAGTGGTCTCCAAATTGGGTGGGTGAAGACATTGGCCAAGATGAAAATATTGAAGTTTCTATTTATATATACTTTTTTCTTTTTGTCTAAGAAAATAAATAAGCCTTGTTGATATTTTACATACCATGTATTAACCTTTGGTCAGCATCCTTGGAAATTATCAATAAGACTATTTGAAATACTGATTTACATGCATTATCATTAACTGCAAGCCTCACCCTAAGTATGTAAATTGTGCCTTGAGGTGTCAGCTGAAGATAGTACAGAGCTGTCAGGAAAAACAAAATTAGCAAAAAGGTGCTAATAATTTCATCTTTTGTGCTTTATTTCTGTTTTTTAATTTTTATAAAACTACATTAGGACATGTTTATAATTTATAAGTACATGTATAGATGGTGGGTATATACTTACAAAATTTGAATGTAGTGTGTATAATCTAAAAAGCTTGGAGGCTACTAATTTATTTGTCTTCTGATCTACTTATCATTTGAGCACTTGTTAATGTGGCTTAATGTTTATCATGTATAATTATAAAACAGACCTTGATTACTTCAGTGGTTTTATCTGATACCATGATGTTTTTCTGTCTAATTTGAAGGTTGTCTCCCAGCTCTATTACTTACTGTCTGTCAATGCATTATAAAAAGAATTCTTTGGTACCCTGAATTAAGGATACGCCTCCCTGAAGGATAGGGAAAGCTGAGATCTAGGCCATTTTCCAGGCAAAGCTTGTGGCTTTAGCCTGTCTCCACTGCTTCTAGAGGCACAACTGTGAAGGTGACCTTGAAAAGCAGGCTGCTGGAGAATGTGGATGGTATTGATGATGGCATTTCTCTCCCCTAATGGACTTTTAAAAATACTCTTAATGGGGTCTTTGAGCATTATTTGTTTTGACTGTTGACTGTTAGCATGAAGCTCTCCTTCAAAATATGAATTGTGTCTATAGGTCTGCTTTATTTTCATGGGTAAAATTAAATTTGTATCTCAAGTTCCAGAAAGCTCAATACTCTGTTTCTGCCTTATTCTGAAGTTTTGTCATCTGTGGTGTTTTAACTGGTGACTCCAGTTCTGAACCATTAATACATCAAAAAGGCTTATCCCCGGCAAAGAGAATATCCTGCCAATGGTATAGTTTTGGGGACAAAAGAAAAGTAATCATATATTTGTTTGCTTCAAAGATGGTTTTCAACAGCAGGGGCCTCAGGTCCTAACTCTGTTCTTATGTTTAGAATTTGCTCCTTCCTGATGACTGGGTGAAGGGTTGATGAAGAGGACCTGACAGGCAGGGTCAGAGGCCAGCAGTCTCGTGCTAGTCGGGTGTCAGCCCAGCACTGCACACTGAAGGTAGAGAATACACATCACGTCATGAGGCAGGGGACTGGTACTTTTCTCTGGTCATCTTGGCATCAAGCTGACCAAGAGGGCATTGGCCTTGACCTCCTGATTGGCACTGTATCTGAAAGAGAGCACAATAGTAGTCCTTCCAGACTTTATTATTTTGCAAAAGGTTAATTATAGCTTTTAATCTCTCAAAGTATTAAATGTGTCCCTTTATAGATTGTGGTTTATACTTTCAGCCAGACATAGCATCTAAATCCAGTGGAGAATTGAAGAGAACCCCCTGACCTTTTACAGACAGGATCACAGGACCAGTCTGTGGGCCAGACAGCTGCAGCCCAACTGACTGTGGTCATTGTCCCCCAGCAGCGTGCACTGTTCCCATTTAACAATTCCAGCTTCAGAAAGAAGCAAGGCTTGTCTTCATTGCTTTCGTGTGGGTTGAGGGCATCTCTGAATGTTTCAGTTAAACTGTTAAAAATGGGAGTGAGCTGCTAACTGCGCTCTCTCTTTGGACACACTCCCATGTCACAAAGTGAAGTTGGAAAAAATACCCTCCTTGGTAAGAAATTCAGGGTTAAGAAGTGTGAAACAACTGAGCAGTGGACAGTTTGCTGGACACTGTAGGGACCAACTCCCCAGATTTGATGTTTGACTGTATATCAGACAGGCTGATACCGGGCCTGTGGGGTCTGGTCTTCCACTAATAATCAAAGGACTAGGCTAACAGCTTAATGTACACTTCTTCATAATTTGAGTGTTTTGAATGTCCTTGTAGAACTACAAGAATTTAAACAATTTTAACCTTTCACTTTTCTTCTTATTCCTATGTTAAATCTTGCTCATAAGGTTTTTTAAAGGGCTTGACTTTCTGAAGTAGAATGTTTCATCTGGAGAGTACTTAGATTATCTTCTTTCATTATGTGAAGCACCTAGTAAAAGACAGCATAGATCTGCAAGGATTCACCAGAGACAGAGTGGGGAGCAGAACAGGTAGACTGACAAATCCACTGCTGAGGGGAGCAGCGGGCGAGTCAGGAGAGGTCTGCTGTACCATGTGGGTTTCTCCCTGGCCGGGGATCGAACTCGTGCTGCAGTGGCTGTGGACAGCATCATAGGCTGCATCTTAACCCCTTGCACCACCAGGGAGGCCCTATTTTCCCCTTTTTTAATGTGGCTATAAGACAGTTTTAAATTACTTACCATGACACACATTTATGACTCACGTTATAATAGTTCCATTGATGGTGCTTCCCTGTTCGATTCCTGATGTAGGAAAAACAAAATGAAAATAATTGGAAAGAAACAACATTTTATTCCTAAATTTCTCTTCTTCATCAAGTAGATAACCTGTTCAGTCTCAAGAGTTCTGCAAGAGAAAAGTCTCTACAGCCCACATTACTCTCTTTCTCAGACACTGTCCTATTATTTGGAATAACTTCATAATTCAGGGCTGCCTTTTTTTCTTTGGCCTTTCTAAATCTGGATTATAACTGTAATGCTGGGAATTTTGTCTAAAATGTTCATGCTGTTGGTTTCTTTTTTGTCTATAATAATCTTGCATAGGTGGAAATGAATGAAAAATCTTTTATACAGAGATATTATTGCAGAAATGTCATGTCAAATTATTATTACCATAATTCAAAACCGTCATTAAATAAAGGTTGAACATCTCAGCCTAGATATTATGATGGACCCACAGAGCTTTCACATATGTTCTGTGTCTTCATGTGGCCTCTGCGCTAGGCAGGAGAGGGACACAGAATTTCAGCTGAAAAAGAGCAACTCAACTGGGGATTGTCTGACCAAATGATTCATAAATGACATTGATAGCGATTTGCTAATTTTTTTAAAGATTTATTTTATTTATGCATACAAGAGCTGGGGTACAGGCCCGAGGTGCAGAGGGGTGAGATGATTCACCAGAGATAGAGTGGGGAACAGAATAGGCAGACTGACTGAAATACATTGCTGAGGGGAGTAGCGGGCGAGACAGGAGAGGTCTGCTGCGCCATGTGGGTGAGCTCCCTGGCTGGGGATCGAATTCCTGCAGCAATGACTGCGGATGGTTTCATAGTGCTGAGACTTAACCCCTTGTACCTGCAATTTGCTATTTTAATCTAATAGTCACTCAGGCCCTCTTCCCTTCCTCCATGGCTTCTTGGTTTCAATACCTCTGTCAGTAAATACATCCTGGCCTTGAGATAATTCCAGAGCAGCTCAGAAAAATCAGGTCTGCTTCAAGCTCATAGTGACCTAGTTGCCTTTAGAACGTGGTGTAGTAAGCCCAATATATACAAGAAAGTGTATTTTGCAACCAAATCGGGAAAAAAGAAAACTGTGGGTTATATATCAGGAGATATTTAATGAAGATGTTTGTGTCTAAAAAGACAACTAAATACATTTACAGCAAACTATTCAACAGCAGAATGCATTTTTTATAGTGTCCTTGGAACATTCACCATTTTATATTTATAAAATGCAGGAAATGGGAAGATATCAACTAAAATTCCTAGAAACTTCTTTTAAAGAAATCTGAGCCATCCCTATCATCTGAAAAAGGACAATGGGGGCAGGAAGTGTATTCAGTGATGAGTATCGATTACAGCTGTAAGCTCAGCTTTAGCACAGTTTTATGGTGTAGGCTTTGTGTGTTGTCCATATATTTCAATGTTTGTTCATTATAAAATCAATGTATAGATACATTTGTGTTGATTTGGGCATGGGGAACCTAGAACACAATTTGTTTTGAGTTACTGTATCTCTTTGAATTTTGACATGTTGTTGGTCATATCTACAGTTTATTTAAAAATTTATTTAAAAGTTTATTCTCAAAATCCAGTTTGGGGGCCTCCCCGGTGGCGCAGTGGTTGAGCGCTGGGTTGCGAAGCTGCCCACAGCCTCTGCAGCACCGGTTCGATCCCCGGCTGCTCCCCGGCCACCGGAGGAGGGTCCCACATGGCGCACAGACCTCTCCTGCTGCCCGCTGCTCCCCTCAGCAGTTTACTTCGGTCCTTCTGCCTGCTCTGCTCCCTGCTCTGGCTCTGGTGAATTCTTTCGCCCTCCCGCGCTTCTGACTGTACCCAGTGCTTGAATGAATGAATGAATAAACAAACAAACAAACAAACAGATAAATAAATTTTAAAGATAAATAAATCTTTAAAAAAAAAATCCAATTTGGTTTCAGTGTCCAGAATACCACAGGGGTCATCATTTTCATTCTGAATCAGATTTGTGTTTATTCTAATTTTACTAATGGGAGTTTTTCTCCATCAGGGATGGATGAATGAGATTTACAATTATGATCCAGAAACTTACCATGCCACCTTGACACATTCAGTCTTTGTTCGACTTGAGGGTGGAACCTTAAGACTTTCAAAGCCCAATAAAAACATATCCAGGAGGGCAAGCTACAATGAAACAAAGCCAGAGGTCACCTACATCAGCCAGAAAATCTACGACCTCTCAGACAGCAAGGTGAGCACCACTAACTTTAGAAACTTAGATGAATGAAAAGCCTTTGGAATTTGGGCTGCTTTACTGATTTTTCCCCCTAAAAATGTTGTGTTTGTGTGTGTGTTTTAATATTAGTATAAATCAGACCAGTAACCTCTCAAGTGTTAATGTGCTTATGACTCGCCTGAGCACCTTTTTTTTTTTTTTTTCTCTGAGCACCTTTTTGAAGGCTGGTTCTACTTCAGCAATTTTGAGTGGGCCTGAGGGTCTGCATTTTTATGAGCTTTCAGTTGATTACCTGTGCCACTGGTCCATGGACCACACTTTGAGAAGCAGAGGAGTCACATACTCTTCTGACTTTGAGAGTTAATTTTTTCAGCCAAACACAAAGCCATGTGTGGAGGTGCTAGAGTAATAATTAAAGAAGCCTCAGTCAATGTGAAAATTATGGGTACGTGACATAACTACATTTGAAAAGATTATTAAATGCTTATGTCTTTGAGAGATGTAAATTATTATGCCCCAAAGCTGTAGGTTCTCTGTTCTTCTTATAACATGTGAGTAATCTTTTAAGTTTCCTCAGGATTTACAGAAGTATTTAAAACATTTTTGTATATATTTATTCCGAACTTGAGGTTGATAAATTTGATCATCCCATCTGGATATAGTTTGATAAATTCATTTTTCCGCCTAGTTTAAGTTTCTTCCAGGGTCATTAAACTGAATTGGTATCCAAACTTAGTTTACTTGACCAGTATTACTTAGATAATCCATTAAACAAGTAATGTGCTACTTTTACCTCGCAATTACAGATATTTGTAACTCTTGAAATATTCTTTAAAAATCTATTTTCTTTGAAAACAAGTCCTGTGGGAAAATTATTCCAGTTTTTATGTGGGCAGGTGGTAATTATTTCACATTCATTATGTTAGAAATACTCTAAAGTTTGCATTTGTGCTGTGCATAATATTAATGCACAATGTAGACAATTCTTTATTTAGTATAAATAAAGATAAATGATCATTGCTCTTTTTCTGTAGATTTATCTGGTACCTAAAAGTTTGGCTCGAAAACGAATCTGGAATAAAAAATACCCAATTTGTATTGAACTTGGTCGACAAGATGATTTTATGTCTAAGGCCCAGACTGATAAGGAGCCTTGTGAAGAGAAACCACCAGCTGAGAGAGAGCTGGGAGGTGAGGACCCGAAGAAGCCATCCCATCCTCAGGAGGGAGCAAGATCTGGCCCCCGAGATCAGATACTGTATCTCTTTGGGAGAACTGGTCGAGAAAAAGAAGAGTGGTTTAGGAGATTTATTCTGGCATCTAAGCTGAAGTCAGAAATCAAGAAGCCACCTGGTGTCTCTGGAAGTAAACCAGGTAATGACATTTGTGCTGAATGCTTGTGTGTCTTTAAAGGACCTGGAGCAGAACTGAGAGGGAGTCCCAGGTAGGAAGAAAGGAAGCCCACCTTGATTGATGACTGTGTCTGTTCGTAAGGGAGGTTTTCACAAATCGTTTGCTTTTTAGGCTGATGGCTGCAGTCCTTACCTAGTGGTAAAAGTCAGAGATGTAGCTGGGGTCAGGCGAGCTGCATCCTTACAGCTCCGATGTCCTTTCATTATGCCTTAGTCTGGGTTATTAGTAAGGCTAGAATTGGGGTACTTATGATGAGTCTAAGCCAAGAAAAGTGTGATTAAACTAGTAGCAGAAGTAAATTGGTAAAGACTGTGCCATTTGAAACCCTCGCTGACCCACTGCCTGCCTGGGTGGCTTTGTCAGCTGTTATGGTGTGACAGCTCCATTCTGTCAATACCAAGAGGAGAGGAGTCCTCCTGCTCGACCAGCTGGCCCTGTCCTCCTCTCAGGGATGCTGTCACGAAAGCCGAGGTTTCACCAGAATCCGCATCGTGCTTCTTAATCTTGACTGTTGGGGGTACCTTGTTAAAATGCAGGTTCTGACTTCAGAAGTCTGCAGGAAGCTGGGGTGCTGCATCTTTGACAGACAGTGCCCGCCCCGCAGTTGAAAAGGGCTCTCTAGGACACTGTTAGAATTCTAGCATCATCTCTGCACAGCAGGGTCTTGATGTGCTATAGGGCCATCATCCACGAGATCCCTAGAGTGTGACAGAGCTTGTAGTTTCTCATCCCCTGGGGAAGTGTGACAATAGCCTTGAAGAGGCTGTTCTTTGGCCAGGAGGCCCCGGCCAGGACCCAGGGTAGTTTCCTTCCTTCCCCTAGGATGACGGGGATGGGGGGAGGCACGGGTCTCTCTGGGTTCAGTTTGAAGTGTTGGTGCCTTGCTACCCTATTTATTTTCATCCTTGTTTTTAAATACCTATTAACTAAACTTGAGACTTTATTTGAATTTCACTGGTTTTTCCTCCAATGTCCTCTCTCTACAGCAAGATCTAATCCAAGGTCTGTAGTACATTTCGTTTTCAGCCATTTTGAAAAGTTTTTGGTACAGCTCTTACACCAACATTAAAAATAATGCTGACCATTAAAATGGTATGAGGATGAGAAAGGATTACCTTTTAAAAATTTACTTCTGCAGGTATGCAGTGTAAAGCCTGAGATATTCGAGTGCTGGAAATGAGCTCGCCTAAAACTTAGCAAGTGGCTTGCATGCCCTTTGGGAGGCTGTGAGGAGCTGTGGCTCAGATGGCTAGTGCCTCGCAAAATAAAACGATTTGATTTTTAGCCACTCTGCCCCCCCACTTTCCTCTCAGGGTGAGACTAAAGCCAATTATTGGCATCAGGCACTTCCCGTGCTTAGACCCTCTAGTGCTACAGGAAACTTTAAGTGTCAGGGTTACTTTTGAAGTACTTTGCAGTCTGTTCCCGCCTAATGCTCCATCTCTGCCCCATGTACTGCTCTGCTTGGAACTTCAGAGAGGCCCTGTTTTTGCATATGTCATCCCTTCTACCTGAAATGTTCTTCCTACACCTGGGCTGGGAAAATGCTGCTGCTTTCCAAAGGCTGCCCAGATGTTTCTCCTGGAAGAGTCCGTTTTGGGATCACCTCTCAGCTTTCTCAGGCAGAGGAAGTCACCTCCTTTCTGGCCTGCAAGTCCTTTAGTTGTACTTCCATTGCAGTGCTCACTACCGAACATTGTGATGTATTTGCCTAGATGCCCAAGTTCAAGGGAAAGGATTAGGTCTTAATTTTTTTTTTTTTTTTTTTTTGTGTGTGGTATAAATCTCCTCAGTGGAAATACTTTTATTTTTATTTATTTATTTTTTAATTAATAAATTTTATTTTTATATTCCCCATACAATTGCAGTCCCCCCATTCTGACCCCAATCCCTCCCCTCCCGCCCCCCCCCCCAAAAAGTGTCTCTGGTTCATAGTTTTGTTGATTTTGATTTTCACTTTCTTATAGTTATTCATTTTCCTGGTCCCTTATTTAAGTATTCTAGATTCCTGCTATGAGTGAGACCATCCGGTATTTTTCTTTTTCTTTTTGGCTTATTTCACTGAGCATGATCCCTTCCAGCTCCATCCATGTTGCTGCAAATTGCATGTGTTTATCTTTTTTGAATGCTGAGTAATATTCCATGGTATATATGTACCACATCTTCTTGATCCAGTCATCTATTTTTGGGCATTTGGGCTGTTTCCAAAGCTTAGCTATTGTAAATAGTGCTGCTATAAACATAGGGGTGCAGGTGTTCTTTGGAATTGATGTTTCTGTGTTCTTTGGGTAAATACCTAGGAGTGGAATTGCTTGATCCTGTGGAAGCTCTATGTTTAGTAGGTCCAGAAATCTCCACACAGCTCTCCATAGTGGTTGGACCAGTTTGCACTCCCACCAACAGTGCAGAAGAGTTCCTTTTTCTCCACAACCTCGCCAACATTTGTTGTTGCTAGTTTTTTTAATATGTGCCATTCTCACTGGTGTAAGATGGTATCTCATGGTAGTTTTGATTTGCATTTCCCTGATTGCAAGTGATGTTGAACATTTTTTCATATGCCTGTTGGCCATTCGCATTTCCTCTTCAGAGAAGTTTCTTTTTAGCTCCTCTGTCCATTTTTTGACTGGATTATTTTCTTTGTTGTTGTTGAGTCTCATCAGTTCTTTGCAGATTTTTGTGATCAGTCCTTTATCATTAGTGTTGTGTGCAAAAATGTTCTCCCAGTTGGTGGGGTTTCTCTTTGTTTTTGTTATTGTCTCTTTTGCTGTGCAGAAGCTCTTTAATTTGATGTAGTCCCAGCTGTTGATCTTTGCCTTCACTATCACTGCTTTGGGTGATGTGTCTGTAAAGATGTCTTTGATATGCAAATCACGTAGTGTTTCGAGGGCTTTTATCATGAATGGGTGTTGCACTTTGTCGAAAGCTTTCTCAGCATCTATTGATATTATCATATGGTTTTTATATTTATTTTTGTTGATGTGTTGGATAACGTTGATTGATTTTCGGATGTTAAACCATCCTTGTGTCCCTGGAATGAATCCTACTTGGTCGTGGTGAATTACCTTATGGATACACTGTTGGATTCTGATAGCTAAAATTTTATTGAGGATTTTTGCATCAGTGTTCATTAGGGAGATTGGCCTATAGTTTTCTTTTTTTGTGTTGTCCTTGTTCGGTTTTGGTATTAGTGTAATGTTGGCTTCATAGAACGTGTTAGATATTATACCTTCCTTCTCAATTTTTTGGAAGAGTTTGTGAAGGATAGGCACCAATTCATCTCTGAATGTTTGGTAGAATTCATTTGTAAATCCATCAGGTCCTGGGCTTTTGTTTTTGGGGAGGTTTTTGATTACCATTTCAATTTCACTAATTGTAATTGGTCTGTTTAGGTGTTCTATTTCTTCTTTATCTAGCTTTGGGTGATTGTAGAGTTGTAGGAATTTGTCCATCTCCTCTAGATTGTTGAACTTGTTTCCATATAACTGTTCATAGTAGTTATTAATTATTCTTTTGATTTCTGCTGTGTCCGTTGTGATTTCTCCTCTTTCATTTATTATCCTATTTATTTGTGCTTTCTCCCTTTTTGCCCTTGTGAGCCTGGCTAGGGGTTTATCTATTTTATTTATTTTTTTGAAGAACCAGCTCTTGGTTTCATTGATCTTTTGGATTGTTTTTTTAGTTTCGATTTCATTTATTTCTGCTTTGGTTTTTATTATTTCTTTTCTTCTACTGGTTTTGGGGTTTTTTTGTTGTTCTTTTTCTAGATCTTTGAGCTTTGAGATTAGGTTGTTTCTTTGAGTTCTTTCTTGTTTCTTGATGTGAGCATCTATTGCTATATATTTTCCTCTTATTACTGCTTTTGCTGCATCCCATACATTTAGGAAATTGGTGTCCTCTTTGTCATTCAATTCAAAGAATTTTTTAATTTCTTCTTTTATCTCCTTGTTAGTCCAGTGGACTTCCAGTAGTGTGGGTTTCAATCTCCATGAGGTAGGAGAGTACCTTGCCTTCTTTTTATGGTTTATTTCTAGTTTTATGCCTTCATGGTCAGAAAAGATGGTTGGTATGATTTCAATCTTGGTGTATCTGTTGATGTTTGTCTTGTGCCCCAGTATATGATCGATCCTAGAGAATGATCCGTGTGCGCTTGAGAAAAATGTATACTCAGATTTTTTTGGGTTTAGTGTTCTATATATGTCTGTTAAGCCCAAGCACTCTAGATCCTTATTTAGAGCTTTAGTGTCTTTACTTATATTTTGTCTTGTTGATCTATCCATTGTTGATAGTGGTGTGTTGAAGTCTCCCACTACGTATGTGTTTTCTCTGATGTCTGTTTTCAGAGATGCCAATAGTTGTCTGATATATTTTGGTGCTCCTTCGTTTGGTGAATATATGTTAATGAGTGTTATTTCTTCTTGAAGTATTGTCCCCTTGATCATAATGTAATGACCCCTGGGGTCTCTTTTTATCTTTTTAAGTTTGAAATCTGTTTTATCTGATATGAGTATAGCTGTTCCTGCCTTCTTTTTTGGTCCATTTGCTTGTAGAATTGTTTTCCATCCTTTAACTTTGAGTCTATTTTTATCTTTTGCAGCTAAATGTGTTTCCTGGAGACAGCAAAAGGTTGGGTTTTGTTTCTTAATCCAGCCTGCAACTCTGTGTCTTTTTATTGGAGAGTTTAGTCCATTTACATTTAGAGTTAGTATTGATATGTTAGCATCTGTATTTGCCATTGTGTTTGTCTTTCCTTTGATTTTATTTATTTATTCTTTTAATAACTTTCTTTGGCCTTCTTTTGTTGTTATTCGTCCCTCTGAGGTTCTGGCTTTAGGACTCCTTGTAGTATTTTTTGGAGTGGGGGTTTAGTCGTAATAAAATTCCGGAGTTTCTGTTTGTCTGGGAAGGTCCATATTCTTTCTTCAAAGAGGAAGGAAAGCTTTGCGGGATAGAGTATTCTTGGTTGGCATCTGTTTTCTTGGAGTCTGTTGACTATGTCCCTCCACTCTCTCCTTGCCCGTAGTGTTTCTTCAGAGAAGTCTGATGTCAGTCTGATTGGTTTCCCTTTGAATGTTATCTGTTTCTTCCCTCTTGTTAGTTTCATTATTTTTTCCTTGTCTTGGATTCTTGGGAGTTTTACTATTATGTGTCTTGCTGTATTTTTCCTTTCGTCATGGAAGTTTGGTGTTCTTCTTGCTTCTTGTATATCAATTTTCAGATCCTTCTTCGCGTTTGGGAAGTTCTCTTCAATTATATCCATGAATATTTTCTCTGTTCCTACATCTCTCTCCTCTCCTTCTGGAATTCCTATAACTCTTATATTTCCTTTCCTCATGGAGTCAGATAGTTCCCGAAGTCTCTCTTCGGTCTTTTTCCTTCGTACTTCTCCTTCCTTTTCTATTTTAGTTCTTTTTATTTCTGTGTCTTCAAGAGTACTTATTCGTTCTTCCATTTCATCTATTCTGCTTTCATTGCTTTTCCCAGAGTTCTTTAGTGTCTCCATTAATTCTTTGATCTCCTGCATTTCTTTTACTTCCCTCTTTAGGGACTCAATTTCATTCTTCTGGTCATTAATTATTTTCCCCTTATCATTGTTTTCCTTTATGACTTCTGTCAGTTTTTTAATCACAGCAATTTTAAATTCTCTATCGGGAAGGCTCAGAAGTTCTTCCAAGTTACTGTCGTTGCAATCTGGTAGATGGTTTTCTTTTTGCGGTGTGCTTTTTTGCTTAGGAGTTGCTGGGTTGCATGTGGTTTTTCTACTCCCTACTGCCTGTTTTCTAATTTGCCGTATTCCTTGTGACACTGTGTTGCTGGTACTGGCCGGCATCTTGGGCGACCTTCCCAGCTCACCACTGGCTCCTCTGGGGAACTTCTGCTGGGTTCACAAGTCTCCAGCAAAGAAAGGTCCCTGCTCTGTCTCCTCGGTGAGCCTTCTGCTGGGTTCACACAGTCTCCAGCAAGAAAGGTCCCTGCTGCAAAATGGCGATGCGGGAACGCGCTCCCCTGCACGCCCGGTCTGCCCCAGCGGTGGGTGCTGCTCCCCTCTGGGCTGGAACTGCAGGCTAGAAGGCGCCCAGCATGGGCAAGCCTCCCAGCTTACCTCTGTCTCCTCGGTGAGCCTTCTGCTGGGTTCACACAGTCTCCAGCAAGAAAGGTCCCTGCTGCAAAATGGCGATGTGGGAACGCGCTCCCCTGCACGCCCGGTCTGCCCCAGCGGTGGGTGCTGCTCCCCTCTGGGCTGGAACTGCAGGCTAGAAGGTGCCCGGCGTGGGCAAGCCTCCCAGCTTAACCTCTGTCTCCTCGGTGAGCCTTCTGCTGGGTTCACCCAGTCTCCAGCAAGAAAGGTCCCTGCTGCAAAATGCCGGTGCCGGGGACGCGCCAGGTCTTAATTCTTAACATGGAATTGGCTTAGCTTGAGTGGCTGATGAAAAGCGTGTTGAATGAATGATTCCTGTTGGGCCTCGCGTGGCCTGCGAGTGAGCAGCTAGCTCTCAGCTCCCTTCTCTTTGCCCCCTGGTAGCACCCTGCGCCCACCAGCACTTGGGGAATGTCGTCCTGCATTTGACCCTGAGAAGAGAAGGTACCGACCAGCTGTATTTTATCGCTCCCATTACTCTGAATTGTCTTGGAGCGGAATAAAAGCTCTTCTTTAAAAAGTGTCTGTCATTAAAGCAGAAGGTGTTTTTCAGGATGGGAAAAAACAGCCTAATCAATATTTTTTTAGCTGTCATTTGATACCATTTTCGCTGTTACTCATCTTAACCCAGTGGAGTTTGCTCTGCATTCCTTTTCCACTGCAGTCACTTCTTCATCTGTATTAACAGCCGCCCTTCTCTGCTGCAGGGGTCTTGCCCTCTCACAGCAGACACAGCAGCCCCTCGGGCCACCTGACCCACAGCCGCAGTAGCAGCAAAGGCAGCGTGGAAGAGCTTATGTCCCAGCCAAAGCAGAAAGAGCTGGTGGGCAGCGTGCGGCAGAAGATGCTTCTGGACTACAGCGTGTACATGGCCAGGTGTGTCCCCCAAGAAAGCCAGAGCCCTCAGAGGAGCCCCGTGCAGAGTGTGGAAAGCAGCCCCACGGCTGGGAAAAAGGTAAAGCAACTGCTGAACTGAGGCGTTTCTGTCCTGCTACTTAAATGCATTCCTTCCAACTTACACACTCGAAGTGTCTCTTATGTGCCAGGCCTGTCCTAGTGACACAGTGAAGAGCAAGACAGGTGAGGGCCCTGCCCTCAGGAAGCCTGCACTCTGGTCAGGGAGACAGCAAGAAACAAACGTGAGGTGGTGGTAAGATAAAATAAAGCCATTATGGGAGGTGGAAAGTGGTCAGAACTGCCATTTTAGATTGGTGGCCAGAGGGGCCATTTTGAGAAAGTGACCTTGTTGCAGAGGTCTGACCAGAGTGAGAGAGTGCGCTGGGGCACTGTGTGAGAGAGGAGCTGGGGGGCAGGGGGCAGGGGTGCCACCATCGAGGGCAGAGGCCCCACAGCACAGAAGTGGTCAACGCATGGGTGGATGGGGAGCAAGGGACAGGGAAGCAGACCGGAGGAAGGCCATGGGATTGGTTGCAAGGGAGATGGGGACGCCCTGGGAGAGTTTTGAGCAGGGAATAAAGTTGATCTGATTTAAATTGGATGGGTTACTGGCTCTCTGTGGAGAGGAGAGCTGGCTGTGGGCAGAACGAGGGGGCGGGAGGCGATTTTGCAGTGGAGGATGAGGGTGAGATTAAGGCGTATCAGGTGGTGAGAAGTGGCTGCCTTCGGGGTGTGTTGGAGGGAGTGTGAGGCCAGGTTTTCTGTGTTCAGTTCCTGAGGTGTCTGACCTCTTACAGTGACTGTGTTTCTGTTCTTAGCAGGACACGTGCGTCGCCTCCCACTCTGCGCCTTTAGCCGGTCGTCAGTCTGTAGTCATTCCTTTGATCCTCGTCAGTGCAGAGGAGGTTCCTGAACCCTCCCCCAGCCAGTTTTATCAGGACAAAAAGAGACAGTGTGACTTTGCCGGCCTCTGACCCGCTGCCTCCACGCTCTAAGTTAACAGGCTTGAGTGGGAAGCAGGCCTCTCTCTAGGCAGCGTGGACCATAATATGAGATATAAATTGTTCTACCAATGTCCTCCTTATACCAGAGAGTCCCCCTATCCCAGAGTCGCCTGCCCCTGGATTGTCAGCTGTCCATATTCTCAGCAGACTTGGGGAAATGAGGAGAATTGTGCACTGATGTAACCAAAATTGCCTAATAAAATGCTTACTTTTTTTAAAGAGTTCCTTGTCCTTAAAAGGCAAGCATGTTTTAGAACATTGTTTCCAATGCATGTTCCCCGAGCTTGCTGTGGGTGTAGTCAGGGGGTCTGTCACCAGCATCAGTTGTGGGGGTCTCTATTACAAACCTTTCCAGGTACGTGGCAACTGCCCCTTTAAGTACTGAGGCATTTTTTCTTCTCTTCAATCTGATGAAAATCTTTAAAAACCACATTGCACTTCCTGAGCCCTTAAGCAGATCAAGCAGCATGATTTAATATTTTCTTGATAATTTAAAGACACAGTACCACCGTGACCAGCCGTCATGCCGGCCTCCTGAGGTCACAGCCTTTCACCCTGAGTCTGGGCATCCCCACACGCAGACTCTGCAGGTTTTCTCTCAGTTCTCTGTGGCTGGTGTTGGCCTGCGTCCCTCTGGCCTTTCCTCGAGCACCCCGCCTCCCACCCCCCCCTTATTAAGCTAGTGATTCTGATCTGTGTGGGCCGGGAAGCCAGACCCAGACTTGTGTGAGCAGAGAGAAGTATGTTCGAAAGAGGGACCTTTGAAGAAACCATATGAGCTTTGGTGACGGGCTCCTGCATCCGCCTGGCCTGCCTGAAGCCCGGGTGGCCCGTACCCTGCACCTGGACGGGTCTGGTAGTGGACATGATCTTGAATAAGATATAGGTGTATGTTTTAGTTATCTATTGCCAGATAACAAACAACCCCAAGAGTGGTGGCTTAAAATGGTAACAGTTACTTATTTTGCTCACAAATTTGTAACTTGGACACAACTTAGCCCGAGAGACTTCTCTGTGCTCTAGGTAGTGATAGCTGGGGAGGCTGGGCTGGAGCTGCGGAATCTGCTCCCATGATGGTGCACTCCATGTTGGCAGGTAGCTGCTGGTTGTTGACTGGGGGCTATGGGAGGTGAAGGGGGGCATCTCAGGGCTCCTTTAGCGTGGTGACTGGGTTGCCCTTTAGCGGCTTCCTTTAGCGTGGTGACTGGGTTCAGAGGGCACGTGTCCTTAGAGAAAGAGCCAGGCAGACGCTATGCGTGGCCTTTTCTGATCTCGTCCCAGGAGTACACGAGTGTCTCCGGCCTCACGTGCTGTCATCCAGGTAGTCACACAAGCCCCCTAGGCTCAAGGAGAGGAGCATAGGTTTGGGCTCTTGCTGCAGGAGTAAGAAGTTTGGAAGAGCATGTGGAATGGGAAGTACCACCATCTGATACTGTGCTCCCCCACTGTTACTACTTCTCATACTTTTCTTTGTAAGTCACTAGAGGTAGTTTTTTATGAGTTTTATTTCTTATTTCATAATTTGAGCCAGTGATGACACCCCCCCCCCTTTATTTTATTTTCTTGGCGTGTGTGTGCATGTGAAACATTAACTTGATTCCAGAACTCGAAGTTCAACAAAGGCTTACTCAGGAAAATGGCATCTTCCTCACCCCATTCCTTCCATCCTTCATTGCCATTTCCACCCACCCTTGTCCTGATCCAAGCTCTTAGTCTCTGGTTATCCTTTCTGGGTGTCTTAGTTCCCCTTCTCTGCTACTCAGAGATGTTCTTTTGCATGTTGCTCTTTTCACTTATGGCTACATTCTGGAAATCACTCCACATTAATTCATAAATTGCTCCCCCTCCCCTTGTTTTTAAACAGTTGCAAAAGCACTCTAATTTGTGAATGTTCCCTTGTTTATTCAGTTTCTCTCTGATGTGGGCAAATAGGTTAATTTCCAATATTTCACAATTGTAAACAACGCCACAGTGAGTAACGTATACGTGTACTTTTCGTGTACTTTTGTGTGTCGTTGGAGGTGTATCTTCGAGGTGAAACTGTAAAAGTGAGATTTTGCTACATAAGAAGGTAAATACACATGAAGTCTTGTTAGTTATTACCAAATCTCTCCCCCATCCCCGCAAATGGCTTGCACCAGTGTTGATTCCCACCAGTATCGAGTGCCTGTTCCCCTATCACCTCACCATATGTGGGCCTTAGGCTGGCCTGGGTTATTTTTTAGGTTTCATAATCTCTGATATCATGCGTCTAAGAACAGCTCGCAGGGCTGAGGCACAGGAACCTCTGACATATCTTCAGGTTCCGTCATCATGTGGCCAGTGTTGGCCACCACCTACGTGCTTGCCTGGGGTAGCACAGCCCCTCCTTTTTCACAGAAGGAGCTTGGGCCATAACTCCAACCTTTGCCTCATCTCTCCCCTCCATACCTCCAGCCAGCTGCTCTGTCTTATAGGCCGTAATCAAAGCATCCCTGACCCTGAAGCCTCCAGGGTCTAAGGGCAGCTTCTAACTGCCTAGTGCTGAACTAGGTCTGGAGGTGAATGGGAACACTGGGTAGGTCATTGGTGCTCAGGAGCCAAACCAGTATTAAAACCCACTAGGGACATAATTAGTAACTATAGACTAGATTTGTATTAAATAACACTAAAACACATTTGGCGATTATTTTTTCCCATAATAATTAAAAACAGAGGACTTTGCATATTGAAATCATTTTGGAGCTTACACTTTGAATGACAAAGTCCCACTGTTTTTGGAGAAAGCGCCTGGCACTCTAGATGTCTAATGGCCAGTGACCGGCTGCAGAGTCCTGACTCGCCCCTACAGCTCCGCTCGTCCCACGGCCACGGCTATGCCAGCCTCCAAAGTCTCCACGCCCCGTGAGCCTGATGCCATTCTCTCTTTGCAGGAAGCTGACCCTCTAGAATAGTGATAGACTGTGAGGCTGGCTGAGAAGACCTGGGCCTTTATCATCTTGTCAGGGTGGTCTCCTCATCTCAGGAGATCGAAATAGTAATTCAGAAAACGAGAAAATAAAGAAATTCTCTCAAAATCTGTCTAAAAGTAGGAGAGTATGAGTCCCTCAGGAAGGGAGACCACGCAGACTGGCTGTTCAGGTTGTGAGCAGCGAGGCAGCTCGTCCTGTGTGTTAAACATGTTAAACATAATGCTGAAGAGTTATATGACCCAGCAGTTCCACTCCCAGGCACATAGCCGAGAGAGAAGAAAACTATGTCCACATAAAAACTCATAGCCAAGTGGTCATAGCTGTATTCTTTTTTTTTTTTTTAAGATTTATTTATACAAGCACTGGGTACAGCCAGAAGCGCAGGAGGGTGAGAGAATTCACCAGAGCCAGAGCAGAGAGCAGAGCAGGCAGAAGGACCGAAGTACACTGCTGAGGGGAGCAGCGGGCGGCAGGAGAGGTCTGCGCGCCATGTGGGACCCTCCTCCGGTAGCCGGGGAGCAGCAGGGGATCGAACCGGCGCTGCAGAGGCTGTGGGCAGCTTCGCAACCCAGCGCTCAACCGCTGCGCCACCGGGGAGGCCCCATAGCTGTATTCTTCACAGCAGCAGTAGTCAGAAATGACAGAAATGTCCATCAGCTGCTGAACCGGTGACGTGTGGTGGACCTCACCCATTTTACAATGTGGGTAAATCTTGAAAACATTATGCTAAGTGAAAGGAATCAGTTACAAAATAACACATATTATTTGATTCCATATCTGTGAAATGTCCAGAATAGGCAAGTTTATCAGGACAAATTAGTGGGCTGGTGATGGTGGTGGTGGGGCTGGATCTGAAAAGGAATGGGAAAGACTGCTAATGGGCACAGGGCTTTTTGGGAGGGTGATGATAATATTCTAAAACTGACTGTGGTAATGGCATCACAACTCTGTGAATACACTAAAAACCGCTGGCTTGTGGTCTTTAAGGGGGTGACCTATATGACATGTCTAGTC
Source organism: Talpa occidentalis (assembly GCF_014898055.3). Lineage (NCBI taxonomy): Eukaryota > Metazoa > Chordata > Mammalia > Eulipotyphla > Talpidae > Talpa > Talpa occidentalis. The sequence goes on along the minus strand of NW_023605083.1, from coordinate 125,139,266 downwards.
CCAGACCATAATTTTATCTGAAAGATAATTTTTAAGTATGCAAAATCCTGTTAGAACAATTTTGCTTTTTTAACTAGTTCTGTATTCTTAAAAGTACATGTAATTGCAAAAAGAGTGAAAGGAAAGATGGTAAGAATACCGTGAATGTTTATCTCGGCCAGTGGGATCGTGGATGTTTCTACAATAACAATGGGAGGTTTTTATAATCAAGAAACAGACACACAGGCCTAGGGGAAGAGTCTTCTGTTGGGCTTTCTTCTTGGCCAGATGGCCTTTCTAAAACCCAAGTTGTGCGTGAGCAAGCCTTGAGCTGGCCTCCTAGTCATTTGTAAGTGTAAAGGCTACAACACAAGGCTAAGTCTATAGTACTCAGTCTATACTACTTTCCTTCAGAGGTTAGTTTTCAATAAAATATATCCCAGGAGCTACTCAGATCATTACAGTAGCCTTGCTTCAGCTTCAGGCCATTAGGCTCTGCAAACCTTTTCTTCTGGAAACCACCTTTAGAAAGTTACCCTTTCTAAATGTATGTGTAGAATTGAAATGGTGCAATGAATATTCTTCTCATGTTTCATCTGTAGCCAACAGTGTTGTTAGGAAATGTATGCACTTTTATTCCTTAAGCTCTTAAATTTTTATGACATTCATTAGAAGTGAGTTCTTTCTGGCCACCTCCTAAATCCAGATTTTAATCACAAAGCTGCTTTGTGCACTGTCAGTGTTCTGCTGCTCCTGGAGTTTCCTTTTTTCCCAGTGAGTCTGTGGAGAGAAACTTGCATCTGAAAAATGAACTGTTGGGGAGGAAAAAACAACCTGCTTGTCACATATTTGAGAAATTTGTTTCCACATTATATACCTTTGGCTTGGCCATAAATTTGGCCAGAAATAGTCTTCGTTTCTTCCATTTTGTGCTAAACCTGTTTCCTCTGAATAACTGGGGTTATAAAGAAAGGTTAATAAAGGGTAGACACTCACTTGAGAAGGAAAGAAAGAGTAACCTGTTCTCTGATGTAGTCTACAAGTCTGACACTGGGCAGCAGCCTGGCATTGCCTGGATATCCGGGGAGGAGGGCCTTGTCCTTGCGTGAGTGTTTGCTCAGAGGCCCGTGTAGATGATCTGATATGACTCAAAGACAAACCCTAGAAAAGCTGGACCGGATCCCCTTGGGGGTGGCTTGCAGATGTCCCTCTAGAGAGAAGAGTGGTTCCGAGAAGCACATAAACTTGTGGCATGATTGAGTGCTCGCTGATCACAGGCTTCTGCGCTTTCTGTCTAAGACCTGGAGGTAGAAATGTCTTGGTTATTATCAACAGACACTCCAGCACTTCAGGAGGCATTACGGGAGTGAGGTGGAGCCCTGTCTCCTAAGTGGAGTGACCAACACATTATTGTTTCAACCAGAGTTGAGTCATTTTTAAATGAGACTTGCCAACATTCATAAGGGAGAACTTTGAGAACACCCAAATTTTAAGGACTCCTAGAACCAAAAAGTCTCTCCTTATATATATTAACATGAGATTAGAAAATGCATATAAACTCCTACGTCCCCAAAGAGAGAGAAAAACACAAATTCAGACGAAACTAGTGGACAGGTGGGTGCTGGGCAGTCAGTGCTGTTCATCTTTATCAGCCCCTCAGGACTCCGGGCTTCACCTAGCGACAGGCCACAGCCCTTTGGAGTACTCACAGGCTATCAGACCGGCAGGGGCACAGGCACAGTATCATACACATGACTTGGGGGGCCTTAGAGACCGTGAGGTGTCTGGTGTGTGACTGTAGCTGACCCGTGAGGCAGGATACATGCAGTTTATTAGTCCATGGAGGGAGGGGACAAGGCGAACATCTCAGATTTCTTCTGGTTGTTTTGGTCTTTGTTTTCCCAGGCCAGTTGTTTCTATAAAGTTATGGTCTAATTAGAGACGTTATCTTAGGGAATTATTTGTGCCACCAGGGCCCGTCACACCCCCTTCCGCCCTCCCACAGAACACAGCTGGTGAACTCCGGGGGAGGGTGGCTCTGAGTCATGCTGTGTTCATGAACTGGTGGCCCGAGGGCAGGGCACTGAGCACTTCCAAGTCTGTTTTCTCATTGCTGAAATAGAAACCAAAGCTCTGTCTTTCTGGGGTGTTGTGGACATAGATGTGGGGTCTCCCAGGGCCTGGCGCCACATCAGTGGACAGCACTAGTAATGACAGTGCCGCCTCCAAGCTCAGCCACCAGCACGAGTTGTGTTCTGACCAATTGCCTGCCTCAGCCATGTTGCCACGGCTTTTCCCTTCTTTTCCCAGCCCTGGCCCTCTCCAGGCAAGCCTTGGAAATTGGAGGTTGTTGGGGTGGCCCTTCTCTCGCTTTGCACGTTGGCCATGACAGATGTTTCAGATCACTTATATCAGGTGTTGGTGAGGCCCAGGGTCTTTCACTGGGCTGAGGTTGGGGAGAACAGCTATAGGAATTTCACAGCGTCCTTAAGGGTGGTCCTCTCAAATCTAGGTCTGTGGGTCTCAACCTCATCTGCTCATCACATCAGTGAGGGACTGTACAAAAGTCCCAGTAACCCCCTTAAATTAATAGGACCCAGGCACCAGTATTTTTAAGCACTCTCCTGGCCCCTTGCCCAAGAGAATCATGATCTCACAAGAATCAGATGGAATTTTTATGAGTCCTGAGCATCAGGAAACCTGGGATGCCTGGTGAGGACCAACTGGACAATTACACATCATCCAGGAAACCTGAGCTAGAAGAAAGGTGAACTTTCCATCAGATAATGCCACTGATTCAGTGTTGGCCAAGCTAGCTTGAGGGGGAAGGGTACATTGGCTGAGCAGATTTCATGAAATATTAGCTGGTTCATAGGAAGACCGGCTGGAAAAAAAATAGACAAAGAGAAATTTTTATCTGCGGTGGTAGCTTTTGTTTCTCCCTCTTTCAATTCACTGACATGTGGGACTTGTAATTTATGGGGAAGAAGTGTGATGCACGTGGTTGCCCGTCTCTGTAGGGAGGGACCTTCAGTGACTTTATGAAAATAAGCACCTGTCTTGTTCTCCAGTTGCTTTCTTGCTAATTTTGGTCCCTTCTCTTTTGCCAGTTGCCAGAGGCGCCACCCTCTGAGGAAGAAGAACAGGAAGCCTGGGTGAATGCCTTGCTTGGAAGGATGTTTTGGGACTTCTTAGGAGAGAAATACTGGTCTGATCTGGTGTCTAAGAAAATCCAGATGAAGCTCAGCAAAATAAAGGTACGGTTTTCTACACAAGAGGCTTCTAAGAGTTCACACTTCTTAATTTCTGAAAGTCTTGTGCCACTACACCCTAAGTGAAAAAGCCTGGTTTAGAGCACATAACATGTGAGGGTGGTGAGTTCTTACAGATCACACGTCTGGCCTGTGACCTTGACCGTCTGACTAACTGCATCTGGGGACTTAGTGAACCTTCCTGTTTACTTTTTTCCTTGTGTTGGCTCTTTGTTATCCCCTCTAGGTGATAATCCAGAATTGGGTTTAGGACCATGTGTGCTTTTACCACACAGTCCACGCTCCAAGGAAAATACCAGACTACTTACGGCTCTTTCCCAATTGTGTTCCCTCTCGAAGCTGGGAAGTTAGCATTGCACTCTAAATGTGTCTGCATTTGACCTTTACCTCTAGCCAGATGGTATTTTATTTTGGGCTCTCTCTCTGCTGAAGAAACAATTCTGGTGCTCCTCTAGGCCCACTTGGAATTGAGTTTAAACCACATAAGTTCCCTTGGTATTGCCATTATACGTCACTCACTCACACTGCCTTTGCCAACTAAGGGACCATATTTAGGTTACTTACAAGTCAGCTTTTGATCCAGTGAAGACCCAGCCAGCAAAGATTTCAGTCCCCAAATCTTCATTGAGACCTTGCGCCAACAGCCACCTAAGTCAGTGAATCTTTTGGGGTAATATCCCTTTGAGAAGCAGAAACCTGTGGATCGTTCCTGGAAAAATGCACAGTGTCTCAAAATTTTGCCCATGACTTCAGAGAGTTCCACGACACTGAGCTAGGAGACTACACTAAGGTAAAATTACCCTCAATGGAGAATACTAGATGGGGGAGTTGTGGTTTGATATATGTTGCTACTGTGGGTGAAGAATGGAGCCTCCCTGGCTTGCTCATGCTCTAGTGAGCTGTCTGCAGCCTATGAGAGCGGGGCGCCTCCTAAGCTGGGAGAACAGAATTCAGGGCAGGGCTTTGGGAGTGCTCTATTGACAAGGGGCAGCCTGGTTGTGTTCTTCGAGTGGGCAGAGGGTTAAGTGACTCTGTTGGCTGGGATGCTTCCTGCCCCACCGCACCCCCAGCCTGATGCTCCCCCAGTCTCGTCCTCTTTTGGAAATCAGTGGAGGGCTTGAGTTCCGGGTGGAGGCGCACAGGTGGGACTGGCATCCCTCCTTATTCAGAGACTATTGAGGGCCCTTCCCTGAGTGGGAGCTCGTGGCAAGATGAGACAGAAAGCAGGGCATGGCGTGCTTGACCTCCAGACAGGGCACTCTCCCTGTCACACACTTCCATGTAGACGTGGAAATACCAGTGCCCCACACTTCTCTCTGGAACAGACGTCCCCCGAGCCTCTCCCGCTTTGGAGAATGATGGGGCCTTTTATTCTAGAACGAGTGAACAGAAAGTCTCTTATTTTCATCATCTTCCTTTGCTAGTCACATGGGCTTCTGAAGTTCACAAATTCAAGCTCCCTTTTGTTTTTTAAGGTCAGAAGATTAGGGTAGAGAAGCGCGCCTGGGATCCAGCAACACCAGCAGTTTAGGAGAGGGGCTGTACCTCCTCCATTGCCCCAGTGCCTCCACCCCAGGCTAAGCTGCTGCCCCGGTGGACCAGCAGGAACCCTGGCAGTGGGGTAAATAGGAGGGCAGCAGGTAGCATTCAAATTCTGAACCTACTGCCACCCTCACCGAGAGAACTCCTATTATTGCCAAGTACTTAAATATCCCTGGGAAGAGCTGCTCTGTGAGTCGAGTAGTGATGCTGGTTAACGGCCGGTCAGGAGCCAGGATGACTGCAAGAGCTGTCCCCGGTGACAAAAATGTCCGTGCCTCCTAGTTTCCCTTGAAGACCTGATGTAGGAGAACTCTCTGCTGGTCTCATGCTCTGGTCTGAGCTTGTCACGCCTGCCTGGGATGAAGACTCAATTAACCACTGTCATAAAAGCGCAGCCCTGTGCATGTGTATCTGGGTCTAATGATGGGTTTAAAACAAGCGGAGTTTCTGCCTCAGCAGCAGATACCCTTGACCTTGGCCACCTTAGGGCCCCCAGTAGTGGCGACCCCTGTATCTGTCAGCAAATGCTGTTGTTACTGCTTACAGCTTCTGACTCACCATCCATCCACCTGAGAGTGTCCCACACACCTGAAGGGGGTGGAGAACATGCCTCTGGCGTCCTGCTCCACTGTGGTGCCCATGGGTGGGAAGGACAGAGTTTCTGGTTGAAAACAGCAGGAATGACCTTTCCTGCCTCCTGCTGCAGGATAGGAGGAGGCTGCCCAGGGCCTGATCCTGACAGCTTTGAGTCACATCAGAGATCTGAGCAAGGTGGGACTAGGGGAGTGCTTAGAGATATTCTGGAATTTGGAGTTGGGTAATCAGGTGAGTAAATAGGAAATATGGCCCTATTGATCCCCCTGCTCTACTTTCTAGCCATGAGAGCCCACCCGACCCTTGCCAAGTCATTGCTGCCCCCTCCGGCCCCCTCCGTACTCTAAGGACTACAGGGTGCAGAATGGTTTAGGGATAGGTAAGAAAGGCATGAGGAGGGACATGTTCCTGCTGTCTCTGTCATTATCCCTGTGGCTCCTGTTCCCGCCACAGAAACCCGCCTGTGCTGGGACACTGGGCATTAGAACAGCAGCAATAGACAGAAAGGGGTCAGGCGAGGGTGCAAGATTTTGGTAACATTCTTGGACAAGTAGTGTTCTGTGCATTGATCGGGAGGCCAGCCACTGCTTCACACCAATGCCCTAGAAATGGTCTTTCAAATACAGCAACCATTGTTCAAAATGCTCATTTAAACACTGACCATACTATTCTCCCCCGACCTCCATCTACTCAGGTTGTATCCATTGCAAGTCTTATAACCCCACCTTCCCCCCCAAAACAAATTGAAAGGTGAAGTTCTCTGACTGGTAATTCCTAAAGTATGTAAGTTTCTCTGCAGAGAGACAGCTGGAGAGGGTCAGCCAAAACAGAAACTAATCTTAGAATTAGTGAAAAACATACTGGTTACTAGAGAGAACGGGGTTCAGACAAGGAACGGGACGGGGCGTTCCCAGGGGACAGTTGGTGGAAGGTGAGGGAGGCCTGTGCACTTACAGAGGAGTAAAAGTGTACTCCCAAAGTAATAGATAGACATGTAAGCTACCGATAAATTTAACTTTTATAATGTCCATGCCTGGCTACATGCTACCTCAGTTTATGGGAAATATTTAGTTTTTTTTTTTTTTTTTTTTTTTTTTTTTTTTTCAAAAACCTCCTAATTATATTCTAAATTTTGCAAAATTCTAATGTTCAACTGGAAAATACTCATCAAAATAAGAAAATTCTAGAGGGAAAGAAAGGAAAGGGATTTGCAGGTAAAGATGTATTATAAAGCTGCAGTGATAAAAGCAGTTAAATACTGGTGGGAAAGGCTGCTGGCTCAGACCCCAGTTAGGTGGGAATCTGATATTTAAAGGTTGTTCGTAAATAGGTTAGGAGAACTGACTAGCCATTTGGGAAAAAATCAACATCTTCCACTGAAATGAGGAATGGACTAAATTTTTTTTTTTTTTTAAAGAAAACTACATATACATAGATAAACCCAGGTGGACGCAAACATAGGAGTAATTCTATGTTCTTATAGAATTCTATGTTTTTATAGAATTAATTCTATAGTCTTGAGGCAAAAGAATTTCTAAGCATGACACCAGGACTCTTGTGTTAATTCCTTTAGAATTAATCCCTACTGATAGTTGAATTGGTTGGGGTTCCAGCAAGAAACAGATGGCACACTCAAGTGGAGGTCTACACAGGTGTGCACAGGTGTGGAGAAACCAAAAGGAACAGAGAGTAGCCCAGGGATGTCACAGTGGGGAGCAATTATTACCTCTCCCCAAAGGGCGTAAGCTAGGAGCAATTGCTAGAGAGCAGCTGGCAGTGTGTAGAGGGCCACCTTCAGGATAGGGAGGTGTCCCATTGGCTGAGCCCTCCCAAAGGCCAGAGGCCTATGTGGTCCTCACTGAGCAGCCTCTCAGGGTATCAGAAGGAGCAAATCCAGGGGCGCAAACGGAAAGTGTGCAGCATGGGGTCAAAGAGATGTGATCTTTTTCAAGGACTTTAATACACATGGTGAGTTCACCTATCAGAAATGGTAGCAGCAGTTCCTTCACTCCCCACGCTTCGGGGGAAGTTAATACCGAAGTTAATACCCAACTGGTCAGGGTATTAACCTGACCAGCTCCTCGACAGTTGGCTCTCTGGTCAAATGCCGCTCCTCAGAGATCCCTGAGCCGTCCTTAACCAAACCCTCCCTCACTGCCCCAGGCTCCCTCTGTGCTGCCACCCACCTTATTTTGTCTATAACACTAATCACTGTGAAGTTGTATTATTTGTCCACTTATTCATCTGTCTTGCCCTCTCTGTGTAAACCCCACAAGAACAAGAGCCTTATCTGACTCTCCCATAGCTCTGTGTGTCATGATAGAATGTGCTCAGTAAATTTTGGTTAAATAAGTATGTTCCAAAACCTTGACCATCATTCCCTGAGAGTATGTTGACACCTAACTTTTACCAGGTTACTAACGTCATCATTGTTTACTTCTCTTCCCTAGCTCCCCTACTTTATGAATGAGCTAACTCTGACGGAGCTTGACATGGGGGCAGCTGTGCCAAAAATCCTTCAGGCCTTCAAGCCTTATGTTGATCACCAAGGTAACTCTTAATTGACTCTGGAGGGAATGGACCATTTTATGAGTGTTAAAATGTTTCCATCCTGCAGAATGAATACCAAGACTCTGTCTTCAGAGGGAACTGGGACTCTTCAAGCATCTATTATTTCCTGTTGAGTGTCCTCTGTTCTTAATAGTCACAGTTTAAAACTGATGGGCAGTAGATCAGGAATCCCTCCTCCCAGGCCCACAGCCTCTTGGATCCTCACAGGTGCGCCTAGGCCCAACGATGCCCCACACCAGCACCAGTCAGTGGGCTGAGCTTCTGTATGGTTTGGGAAGCAGCCCCTGCTCTGGATGGCGGCAGCCGGCTGGATGGCAGCCCCCTCAGCCCTAATGAGCCTCCACTGTGCATCTGGGCCGGGCTGGGCTCTCCTGTGTTTACGTCTTTATGACGCCCCAACTTCTAGGTTGCAGATTCTTTGACCTTCATGTTTTACACCTTTGTGTTCCTTACCAATGAAAGCATAATTGTCAGGCTGTATTTTCAGAAATTGTTGCTGGAGGAAAGTTCTCAGATGTGATTTTTAAGATCTGATACTGACATTTTTATACCTGCTCTTGTGGGTGGGTAAGAAAGAGTTAATTAGAATGTATGAAGTGTTTAAATAAAATGATGATGGCAAGATTTATATTTTGTGGCACATGGTTTTAAGAGGACTTTGAGAGAAATTGTAGTATGTGGGATTCTGGTGGAAGGAGCGAGCCAGCCAGGCACACGTAGTTAATGAGAGCAGGACAGTCTCCTGTTCTGGAAGCTTCTATTCTGCGATACCCTTTTCCAAAGGAACACTTTCCATGTGCTCAGGAATTACATTATTCTTCAAAAGCCTCAGGAACAAGGTGGGGAAGAAAAAGAATCACAACACTCCAATAGTGATATTTGTTTTGAAGTCAGTGTTTTGTAACACTTGGTGACTACCTCACCCACTTGGTCTCTGTATAGCTCTCAGATGGTTGTTGAACCAAATTTAGTGAAATCATTTTCTATGTTGTAGCTTTCTCATGTAAATACAAAGAGATCTTTGCTAGCAACACAATTATCAGCCACCAGTGAGCCCATATTTCTGTTTTTGTTTTTATCAACACATCGATTTCAGAGAAACAGAGACCAGAGTAGTATTTGCAGATCCAGAAATCTACCTCCCTGTTGAGATCACCTATAACCACTTAGTTTGGTCAATACTGTGAGGAATATGAGTGCTCTTGGGTTTGCTGAACTGCTGATTCACTGTAAAGTAAAAGGTTCTTTGCGATGGTTTAACCAGAGTTTGTGAGCCACATGTGAGGTTTTAAAAGATGCTTTATGTGTGTGTTCAGTGCACAGCGAGGATCTTCTCCCCGTGGACGTAAGAGGGAAGGAGGGATGAGGCTGCCTGCCTCTGGCGTGCCGGTGGGCTCTGGCTTGGTCTTTGCTCCCTGACTCTTCAGGAATCATGACGAGCTGGTAAATGATCAGCCAACATAAATCTCCTGAGTGTGGGGCTTCAGGAAAGCAAATAACATGTGTACATTAGCAGGCTTTTATCTTGGGGCTGTCCTTTGTTGAATTAGTAGGCCTTTCCAACCTGAGGGGAGCAGGCCCACAGCAGGCTTTGCAGCATCTAAAGAGTGTCCCTGTGGCTTCCTGCTCTATAGCCTCTGGGGCAGCTGGGTTAGGCTTTGAGTGAGATTCATGAACACCTCAGTCTCGAGTCTCCCCTGCGCCTCTGGAGCAGGAGCTGCAGTGAGACATTCCACTCTATAGATCAAAGCTTTGAGAGTTTTTAATCCATGTGAGCCTTCTTTAACTCCTTTCCGAGCAAGTTGCAGAGATCTGCCTGCTTATGTAACAAGGGAGGGATGTCCCTATAGAAGGGAATGATAAAGATATAAAGTCTGTGGGTTTTAAAAGTTTGATTGAATTTTCCCAAGTCTGCAAAGGATGCATGTGACGGTAAAACAGAAACGAATTCAGAGGAGATGTGTGTTTTGGATTGCATTGTTCGAAGGGGACCGTTCCTTTCAGGGAAATTAGAACTTGCTAAAACTGACTTTGAAAAGCCTGGTTAAAAAAGAGAAAAGCCTGGTGGAGAAGTCCTCCAGGGCTCTAGGGAGGTCCCTCCCAGGGAACCCTTCCCCCCCTTCTTGTGTGTGTTTGTTGGCTCAGGAGAGATGTTCGGGCCAGATCTCGGGGGGTCGCCCTGTCCGTGGGGTGCAGTGGAGCGTGGGGCTCTGAGCACAGCTCTGGGGCTGGAGGGCCAGGCTCGCAGCTCTCTGTGGCCTTGGGCAGGTTTCTTAACCTCACTAACTCTCCTCTCACTGCGGACACTGAGAGTCCCGCTTGGTGGCTTGTGAGTGAGTTGAAGCCTGAAAGGCGCAGGGAAGCCTCTGGGGAAGCCAGGCGCGCTGTGTGTCCAGCTGCCATGAGTTGCCAGCTGTGGCTGCCCCCTCGCTCCTGCTCCTGCCGAGGCAGAGGGGAGTGACTGTCTGTGCAGTTGGCCATCCTACAGCACAGAGCAGCAGGCCCTTCCAGAATAAACAGAAAGAAGAAGGTCGTTCTCAGCTATAGTGGCCTGGTCACGAAAAGGACAATGAATGAAATCTCTGAATGAAATCACGCATTAACCATCAGTGGCCCGAGTTCCAGGCCACACAAACAATGTCCAGTGAGGAGAAAAAGATGAAATGACCACCTTTCCCAGGTGCCTGGGAGAATGGAGCAGATCTGTGCCTTGAGAATGGACTGTGCCCCTCCCACCTTGCCTCTGACCCCCGCCCCCACTCCACGCACACCTAACCATGGGTGCATGCCTTGTCCTTGCTTCCACACTGGCCACCCGGGAGGGCCCAGACGCATTCTCTCCCCTTCTCTGCTGCCTCACCTCCTCACTGCTGCCCCCCGCCCCAGGCTACTGTCTTCAGGGCCTGTCCTCTGGGGTCAGGCCACCCTGCTCAGCCAAGCTCTTTCCAGTTTTATTAACTCTGTTAGGATAGTATTTTTTTTCCTACATTCAGCAAACACTCATTGTGGGAAGAAGGAAATATTTAGAAAGGGCAGAAAAGGAAACCATGACCTCTTCTCCCACTACTCAAAGACAGATTATCTTTTTGGTACATTCTCTCCAAATCTTTTTTTTCCTTTATGGGTTAAAAAAAAAAAAAAAAAAAAAAACAACAGAATGTGTAGCTCTTTTTTTTTTTAAGATTTTATTTATGCATACAAGAGCTGGGGTGTAGGCCAGAGGTGAGAGGAGGGTGAGAGGATTCACCAGAGACAGAGTGGGGAGCAGAACAGGCAGATCCACTGAAATACACTGCTGAGGGGAGCAGCGGACGAGCCAGGAGAGGTCTGCTGCACCATGTGGGTCAGCTTTCTGACAGGGGGTTGAACTGGTGCTGCAGTGGGTGGATAGCTTCATAGTGCTGAGATTTAACCCCTTGTGCCACCAGGGAGGCCCTCAGAATATGTAGCTCTTTTTTATTTTTTATTTTTTTTAAAGATTCATTCACTCATTCATACAAGCACCGGGCACAGTCAGAAGCGCAGGAGGGTAAAAGAATACGCCAGAGCCAGAGCAGGGAGCAGAACAGGCAGACTGATGATGCACACCATCGAGGGGAGCAGTAGGCGCTGCAGGAGAGGTCTGTACGCCATGTGGGACCCCCACTGGTGGCCGGGGATTGAACTGGCGCTGCAGAGGCTGCGGGCAGCCTCACAGCCCAGCGCTCAACCGCTGCGCCACCGGGGAGGCCCCATCTTTTTTAAACTCTAAAAGTATTGGGAAGATTGCCTAGTTAGACCTGAAAGGGTACTTGGGGCTACCTGCCTGGACCCTGGAATGTTTTAAAGCCCAAAGGCACCTCAGCTTCGCCTTCTCATCTTGTTCCGCAGCCTCTAGGCCAGTACCAGAGGCTCATAGCGAGCCCTGACTCTGCGTTAGGGCCCTGCCCCTCACCGTCCAGGGCGAGACCTGGGCTTCCTTGTCCAGAGAGCGCAATGGCAGTTGTGTCCCCCTGGTTCGGCTGAGGTGGAGATGAAATGTTCCATATACAGTGCAGGCGGAACACGTGGCATGAGCAACCAAGTCTCTACTATGGTCACTGCTGCTGCTGCTATTAGAATGTTTTGTTGTTAGGGAAACTTCTTGAGGGACTGGGTAGGGACCCTCTTCTGTTGCTCAGCATTTCGTCTTCCACACCTAGGATCAGGGTATCAGAGCGGGGCCTGCAGGCCTGACATCAAGGACAGAACAAGCCAAGGACGTGGACCTGGGGTGCAGATTGATTCATTTAGTCTTCAGGATGTTGCTGGGGGGGACCATGGAAGAGAGTTGAGCCAGTTTTGCCATTTCAAGATGCCCAGTAGTGGCCCATTTCACTGGAAGGTCTGGGTATCTGTGAATGCCACGTCCACAGGAACAGGGACCTTGACTGCCCACCACTGATGACTGCCCTGCCACTCCTCTTCCGGTCCTGGCTCTGTAGTGCCCACTGCCTTGATCCAGTGTTGGGACAGAAGTCGCTGTCCACGGATTATTGTAGATTTGGAACCATCCCAGTTGTGACCTGTCCTCTCCTTCCACTTCACCCTTGTCAGATGTAGATGTTAAGAGGGCAGCTGCCCAGGGGTGAACCCTTGCAGGCCAGACCAGGGGCTCAGCGCTGGCAGGAACAGCACATATGCTCAGGCCAGACCAGGTTGTGGAAAGGGAGAAAAGTACCCTTGTGTGCTTTTTGCTTGGGTTTGGAGAGAAGACTGGCTTGTGACTTTGTCAACCCCGAAAGGCAGAGCTGTTTCTGAGAACGGCTACAGGTAGACAAAGCTAAAAACAACGTCTGTCCTAAGCACATGCAAATACCAGGAATGCTAGTCTCTGGTGTTTGTGTGAGCAGTATGGCTGCAGTCTGTCTGACAGGAACATAGTGATCACTGGTGCTCTCTCCTAAGAGTGCAATCACTCAAACATCTGTTCTTGGTGATATATTGTTAAATGTCCCATTTTAAGGAGTTTTGTTCTGTGGATGCCAAATGTGGACTCTCAGTGTGCACATCAGCCATGAATAAGTCCAGGAAGAGGACAGTGCAGGGCAGCTGACACTAGGACCAAGCCCAGGCGAGCAAGGAGTTTGGTTCTCTTGACTCCTCTTGGTAAACCTACGGGCCAGACCAGTACCTTCTGTTTACTTTAATTGGACAAGACGGTGCACTTCGAGGGCTGCTGTGGCCACAGTAGAACTCTGCTAAGGCCCTGGGCTCCAGCAAGTAGAATGCTAGGGAGAAGGCCGCTTGTCTCTGGTCAGGCACCCAGACCAGGTTTACCGTCTTCGGAGGCTGGGCATCTTCATTCTCCAGCCGTAAACTTCCTGAGGGGGGTGTCTCCCCTCTGCAGCTTGCATTAAGACCTCAATGAACATTTCTGGGTGGGATGAGCTGTAACTCTGCTGCAGCCTCCCTGAGTGGCGGTAGTAGTTACACTAACTGCTCCTGCCCTCCTGAGGCTGGGAAGGGCAGAGGGAGCCTCTGGGCTCCTCACAGCTCCATGTGTGAAGATGGGCCCAAACTCGTCGTTTTTGTTGTCAGCTGTTTTTCTGGTTTTGAAGAATGAAGGGTCAGTTTTTTAAGGGACTTGTTGGTAGTTAGCTGATAGCCTCCGCCACTGGACACTCTCCCCATGAGGACCCCTTGTGAAGAGGAGACCTTGGTCTGGCCTGAGTGTGTGTCCTCCCCCAAGTCCATTTGTGGAAGCCCTGCCCTGCAGTGCGATGGGCTTGGAAGTGGGGCCTCGGAGGGGTCTCGGTTTTGATGAGCTTGTGAGGGAGGATCCGGTGGAGTCAGTGCCCTTGGAAGAGACCAGAAAGGAAGAGACCAGACCTCTCTCCTACCCTCCCTCTGCCATGTGAGGATGAGTGAGAAGGCGGCTCTGTACACCTTGACCTGGGACTTCCCAGCCGCCATAACTGTGGGAGATAAAAATCTGTGGTTTAAGCCACCCAATTTCTGGCTTGTTGTTACAGCATCCCAGCAGATGAAGAAAAGACTCGCTGTATCCGTGCCTTCACAGGCTCTCTCAGGACTGACGCTGCACTCCTCTTTGAAGGCATAAAAAGTCCTCTTCAACTTTTGGTGTTTGTCCTTGAGCACTACCAGGAGCAGATGGTTAAAGAAAGCAGCCTTTTATGAAATGCCTCACTGAATAAAGAGTGAGCATATGTCGAGCACGAAGGGAAAGACTAACTGCATTCATCTAGAGTAGAGCGTGGGGCTTGGTGGAGGTGCGATGCCTCCACTGGCGGCTTGGAGCCTGTGTCCATCATCATGTCCTTGCTTCCCGTACTTTCTAGTAACTGTTAATTTCTTCTTCCCGTCTCGCAGGGCGGGAGCCTCCTGACTCACTGGTTATGTAACCAGTTGGTCTCGGCTTCAGGTTGTGTGTGCTCCAAGGTTCTCAAGGCGCTTTTCACCTGCTGAATCATTGTCACAGAAGCAGGTTTTTCTTTGCACCTAATGCTAAAATAGTTTCCTCACTCTCCTCTGAATGCGGCTGCATCATGTGAAAGTAATTTGTTGGATTATTTGCAGTTTAACATCTTGATTTTAAAAGTTCTCAAACCATTCTTGACCCTTTCTTTTTTTTTTTCTCTGAGAACCAGGGCTGAACAACGCCTCAGAGAGCTTCTACAGGGATAGGAAACAGAGGCTGGGTCCAGCGCCCACATTTGTCCACTCCCCACCCCAGTGGGGCTCTTTGCTGCTGTCAGGCAGCCTGTCCCCTCTTGACCCTGTGGACTCCTCAGGTCTGGTCCTGTCTACGGCCTCAGCAGCCAGCTAGGCCAGAGCAAGGGGTCTTGGAAGTAAGGGAGTGGGCTGCCACTTGGCTGGGATGTGCTGGGCGCTGGGCTGCCCACGGCCCTCCCCTCAAGGGCACTGAGGTCTCCCTTGTGCCGATGGGAAGGCCAGTACATGGAGGTCGGGAAACTTCCAGTGATACTCAAGCCTTAGTCCATGTGACGGGACTTCCCAGGCTCTTCCCTGGACCTTCCGCCTGCCTCTGTTCTAGGCAGGAAATAGCCCAGTGACTGGGGAAGACCAGCACTTGACTGAGCTTGTACCCTATCCCCACATTAAAAAAACAGACAAAACATTCCACTCGATGAGATGTAAAATTCCAGTGCCTTTAATATGGCAGCCTTCAAAAGCAATACACACTATTAATATCTGTTGGACCCCTGACTAGGATTTTCAAAAGGAATCATTGTCTGATTATGTGTAACAGCCAAGCAGTTTGAGTCTATTGATTCTCAGATAAAGCTGGAGGTAGTATACAGGGGCAAATGGCTTTTTTATTGTTGTTCTGTGTATATTGAGTTTAAATTCTATTAATAGCTAGCATTTTGCCCTAGTCCTCTTTCCAGTAGAAGTGATTAATGACTAAATGTCTTTATTAAAGCAGATGTGTCCTTTATTTCCAGTAACAGTACCTTTGAAGAACAAGCTAATTAATGATTTTTAACTGCTTAATGTAAGCAAGAACTGAAACAGTTTTGTGAGTGGCTGTAAAGAAGACAATCACAATTGATTTGCGTATCTCTTAATTAATCCAGGTTATTCATGGATCGATGATAATAAAACCAATTTGTTGGAAACAAAATGGAAAGTATTCTGCCTTTAGTGAGAAATTACACCATCAGTGCTTCTTGAGGTTAAGCAAAGCTTTTTTCTGAGGCTGGCCAAGAGGGGGATCGGTTATTTACTGTAACTGCTTAAAAATGCTGCTGCTGGATGTGAACAGTGGTTTTAGATTAATTTCCTGCTTCCTTTTAGATGTTGTCATTTATCTTCGGAGGATCCATAAACATTTATTAACATTTAAACACCCATTTGAAGGATCGCTTTTTGACTGAAAGCCCATGAGATATTGTGGAACTTGGGTCTGAAAACTCATAGCACAGCCCGTCCCTCCTGCTCACAGGTCCTGTGGAAGGCTGGGAGCGCACCCCATCTGCCACCCGGCGGTCCCCAGTGAGAGTCCGCA
Source organism: Talpa occidentalis (assembly GCF_014898055.3). Classification (NCBI taxonomy): domain Eukaryota; kingdom Metazoa; phylum Chordata; class Mammalia; order Eulipotyphla; family Talpidae; genus Talpa; species Talpa occidentalis. Next base: position 125,123,297 of record NW_023605083.1, on the reverse strand, counting down.
GAGCTGACAGCCTCTAGATACGATCTCACTGACATTAGTGTCTTTTCTAAGCAATAGGTTTTTAAAACTCAGGTACAAAGGGGTTACCTGACTCTGGGAAATGAACATTAATTTTTTTGTTTGTTTCCATTTCATGGTAATTTCCAGAAAGAGAGTTTCTAAAAGTTTTTGTCACTACCCCCATCATACCAAGCTAAATCTGAGCCATTTTCCTTGCCTCTCCTGGCCAGCAGCACTAGCCAATAATAGGAAACACACAGGGTCTCACTCGCCTTGAAAGACGAGTCCCCTGAGGTGAAGCCCCCCCACCCCTCTACCCCTCTGGGCTGCAGTGGACCTCGTCCTGGTGGGCCCTGGGTCAAGCCTTGTCCTTCTGGGAGTGAGCTTTCTTCCCCAATGTGAGACAAACCCCGAGGACAGGACCGTTCCCTGCTCCCAGGGGGACGGACGCTCTCACCATTTTAGTGGACAGTGAAACACTGGCTACTTGCCAGATGCCTGAACCATTTCCGGAAGCTCTTCTTTCACTCTCCTGTTGCAGGCCTGGGTAGCTCAGGCCTTGTATATATGTGCAGATTTTCAATGCGATGTCTACTCGATACTTTTTTTTTTTTAACAATTTTTTTTTTTTTTTAAAGAGGCTCGTATTTTATTTATTTATTTATTTGTTTGTTTGTTTATACATGCACTGGGTACAGTCAGAAGTGTGGGAGGGTGAGAGAATTCACCAGAGCCAGAGCGGGGAGCAGAACAGGCAGAAGGACCGAAGTACACTGCTGAGGGGAGCAGCGGGCGGCAGGAGAGGTCTGCGCGCCATTTGGGACCCTCCTCCGGTGGGCGGGGAGCAGCCGGGGATCGAACCGGCGCCGCAGAGGCCGCAGGGAGCTTCACAACCCAGCGCTCAACCGCTGCGCCACCGGGGAGGCCCTCTACTCGATACTTTAAAATATAAAATTTTAGATTGCCATTTATAGTCATGTTTTTCTGGGGGGAAAAAAATCTGTTTGTTTTTTTTCACCATTTCTCCAGGACTGTGGATCGATTTGGAAATGTCCTACAATGGCTCCTTTCAGATGACTCTCGAGACCAAAATGAATTTGACCAAACTAGGTAAAGAGCCTCTTGTTGAAGACCTGAAGGTTGGAGAAATTGGCAAAGAAGGGTAAGGGGCTATATGAATTTACTAATCCAACCCTGGGGAACCAACCGCTCCCTCCAGCCTTTCAGAAGCAGGTTTGAGGTGTCGTCGTCTTGGATGTCGAATGAGCATCCATGAAAGTGCTTCTGGACCGCTTAGAGTCCCAGAGATCCCTAGTTTCATCTCTCACAGACCAGGGCTCCCCACCACTGCTGTACTGCCCAAGAGGCGCACAGTGTTGATTAGCTGTGAACGTGGAGACTCGGACCAGCAGGGTAGGCTCGTATGTGCCAGAGAACACTCTGTGACGAGGGACTCATCTTTCAGAAAGTTCCTCCTTCCACTTGCAGCCACAGAGAGCCATGCGTGGGCTGGCTCCGGTCCCTCGAGGGCCTGCTGCTTTCATCGCAGTCAGAATTATTTATAATGAAGCGATTGATTCTGCAGCTCCTGGAGTGTTTTGAGAAACCTTTTCCCCAAATTATACAATATTGATTTACTAAGTAAATTCCTTTCTTTGTAGAAAATATTGCATCTGTTGCCCAGAGTTTGTCTGATTTAGTAAACATTTCAATTTTTTTAGACAGTTAATAAAGATAGATTGTTTTTTTCCATGAATGCCTAGAGTGGATAAGTTGGAACTTCCACGTGCCCACATACCTTAACGATACTGTGTGTGACTACAAATTTAAACTATGCTACTGTTTTTGCTAAGCTGAAAATTTGGAGTCTACCTCACACATCTCTAGCTGCCCAGCATGGGAGGGGCAGTACCATGACAGGGAATGGCCCAGCCAGCGATCTTCTCAGGGTGTAAATACAACCCAGTCAGTTAGTGTTACTGACCAGTCAGTGTTACTGACCTAACACTTCTATTCACACTTGTGGTCATAGCAGATGGGGGGAGTTGGGTCATGTATTTGAGAATACTCTTTTCCTTAGATAATTCTGACTTACCCGGGATCCTTCACAAAATGTTCCTAATTTAGTAAGTGGAGAGTTCACCTGCGTATTCAAACTAACCTTATCTGTGCTGTTTCCCTTTCATTTTTCTGCTCTTTGTTAAAATGTATGTGGATTCGGCAATCTGTGGATTGTGCTTTCTGGTGAGTGGTACTTATCAACTATCTGTGCAGCACTTCATGCCCTGTGAGTGCTGAGTCTCGTCCAGTCCCCCGTGACGCCACTGAGAAGCTTGTCCTTTTATCATTTCCTGGACAGAAGGCACAGTGTGTGGGTCAGAGGGGACTGAGATCAGGAGTGTTGAGAGGCTCTCCTGACTGGGAGTCATCCAGCTTCCTGATTTGAACCTGGGGTTCTGATCTTGTCTTCTAGTCAGGCTCACTATCACCCTCAGGGGATGACGTGAAGAAAGACCCTCCCCACCCCCACCCCGTCTGGCACAGCCAAGCACCAGCAGACCAGCCTCAAGACACCAGGTTGCAGGACCAGCTGCCTATAAAACGGAGCCCCTTGGGGAAGCAGTCTCAGGAGAAGTCATCCAAACGGGGCACAGTGGAGCAAATTTCAACTGGAAACCTTAGTGCAAGACCCCTTTCAGGGGCAGCCTGTGCTAGGACAGAGCTGCTGGGACCCTGCTGGAAAGGAGGTGTTGGGCTATGATGGGGGCACCCTGAGATCCTGGCCACTGAGGCATCCGTGCTCACTGCTGCTCTCACAGCTCTCCTGGCACAACTTAAAGAGCATAAATTCTGGTCAGGTGGAGCTTAGACATGTTTCTAAGCAGGCAAGGCTTCTCTGGACGTCATGAAAATGTCTCCTGCTCTAGACATGTGATGGTGTTATATTGAATTTGTAATATTCTTCTAAAGGACCATTTCCTCCCCTAGTAGAGTCTGGTTTAAAATGTTTTGCCTTTTCCTGTCAGGGTTTAAATCATATGTTGATATATAAGTGACTCTCCCTCAATTTTAAAGGCAAGGAAAAATATAGTCTCTCAATGCTTTCTTGGGGAGGAAGAGACCTAGAAAATCAGGTTCCTAACCTGGTTTTTTTTTGGACATAAAAGACCCCTTTAGGAATCTGAGCACTCTGGAACCTTCTCCCAGAAAATGCCTACACATGTTCCATTTGGCTCTCAATTTCTGGGAGCATCGAGAACCTCGGAACTTAGCCCTGGAAGTGATTCTAGAACCACTTGTTTACCTCCTCTGTCAGGAGCACTTGGAATCCCCCAGAGGCTAAACACCAGAGGAGCAGCAAGTCAGTAGTTGGAGTGGCTTTTCCGATCATATGATCTTGGCGCTGACATTTTCCTTAAGAGCAGAGTGTCTGGAGTTGGCCAGCAGCAGCCCCAGCCCCACTCCCTTCCACACAAAGACTTGTTCCCTGCCCCGGCAGGGCTCTGCTGTGTCTTCTGTGGCCTGTGCCAATGAGCATGCCCTTGGGCATCTCTGCAGAGATGCTGCCCCGCCTGTGAGACTCCTGCTTCCCAGTAGGAAGTCTGTTCACTCTTCACGTCTTTATCCTGAGGTGATAGTGAGGCACTGAAGCCTCCGTTGCTTTGTTCCAGTGAGGTCCTCCCCTTTGGGAGGTGTGCATGCTTTCCGTGTGTACACATTTTTCCTTTAGTCCTCATATTCCCCAGTAGCCTTGTTGTCTCTCGTAGTTAATGTCACTGGGGCAGCAGGTACTGACGATGCATTCAGATAGGGGGCTATCTGAGTGACCTAAAGGGGGGCCACAGCCAGTCAGAAAGGGCAACATTCTACTCGCCAGCTGCTCTTCAGCAAGCGGGGCACCAGAGCAGCCTGAACACACAGTCTCCCTGCAGCCCAGGCCCTGCTGACCTTTCACGTCGGGCCCTTCGTCCACAGCCCCTTCTTTTCTGGAGCCACAGATGCTGCCAGATGTGTGGGTGTTGCCAGCAGATGTATGGGCAGATTCCAGTGAAAGACAGCCAGTGCACCCCATGAGTGTGAACCCCTCAAAGCAGCCACCCCTCCAGGCTGTTGGATCTAATTAGGCACCCGTTGCTGAAAGCATTTTTCGAATTTGCTTCCAGAGTCTGCCGCATCCTTTCAACTATCCTGAGTGACAGCAAATGTCTTGCTCTGTAGAAGAGTTGGATCTTTGAGAAATTGCTACAAGTAGTTCAGAAGGGTTAGTGATTATGAAGAAATAAAATGTTTGGTCTGAGACAAAGTATCAATGATCAAATGTCTGGCTCCAAACATATTTCCAAAAAGTTTTTGGCAGGAGTAAGCCTTTGAAGGTGGCTCTTTGAAAGGCTGTCACACTCATCTGGAATTCTGAGACCCACTACATGTAGCACATCTTATGTAAGAGTGTGTGGTGTGTCTGTCTGTGACGTCCATGCTGACAGCTCAAGGCTAAGAACACAGAATGCATGTTCAGTTAGAAAACTGAGTATCAACCAGACATTTGGTTACACGCTCAGCTAGTCAGTCTCTGGGCGCCACATACTACAGCTCCTCCTGAGGAGAATAGAGGTGCCTTGTGGTCAAAACCAAAATTTCATGTCATCTGCTCCGCTGTGACTGGTGTAGCACTGTCTGAATCACTAACTTCAAGCCACAGAATTTGTCCTGCTCTCTGTCCTACGGAGGATTAATTCGGGAAGCTGAGTGTTCGCTGCTGTGCTTGGTCTTTGGTGTCTTTGGCCCCAGGTCTAGAGGTTGACAAGTACCAGAGGGACAGGAGGGGGTGCCTAGCAGGTTCCCCTGTGGCCCCCAATCTCAAGGCAGCCTTGGTGCTGTGGGGGTGGGGGTGGGGGGCAGGCGGCCCCTCCTGTGAAGACGGATTCTGTGCCTGCAGCCATGGGTCTGAGCCAGGAGCACAGCGCTGATGGAGAAGTCAGTCAGGTTTCTGAGATGGTGGTTTCTCTTTGGGGACAGATGTCTCATCTGTCCTCATACTAAGGCCCACTAAGGCTTACTTGGGAATCCGCTCTGTCCACTTCAAATAAGAGAACTCCGAGAGCTGCCTGGCCACGAGATCACTGACATGTGTGACCAGTGGACACAGCATTTCCTGGACCAGTCTCTGAGGGGAGGAGGGAGAGTCCTGAGGTGCTGCCCTCCGCAGCCAAGGACAAGCGGCTCCATGTCTGTGCAGGGAGTCCCTTTAATTCTACACTCAGGCCTGGTGGAGGAGCAGGCTGGCCATTGTTTCAGTGCGGGGTGGAGGACCGGTGTGTCCTGGCAGAGGACACCTTTGAGGTCTTCTTACAGCGGAGCTCCAGTTTCAGGGCGGAGATTTCAGTCCTGCCCTCCCAGGGGTGGGCCTCTGCCAAGCCTTCAGGTCCACACCAGCTTCACCCTGGGGTGCCCTTGTCTGCCAATGGCCATGAGATGATTGTTCCAGTCAGTTCTGGTGTCCAAGGTCCGCGTCAGGGAAGAACCCAAAGGGTGGCATGCCGGGAGATGGACCTAAGACAGCGCCACTGCCGTCCCCCCTCCGGGTAATTGTGTTCTTGCCAAAACCACATGATGCATCCAGCTCTGTGTCGTGAGCGCCTGGTTGCCTAATAGTGTTAGGAAACCATCCTTGCCCTTGTTTATTTCATCCCAGTGATGTCTCTGAGCTTCTCTGAAGCAAAGCCACAGTCCAGGGAGGGAACTCTGTGGGGCCAGAGCTGAACCAAGAGACCTCCTGTGCCCCTTAGGGGGAGCTCTGATTGCTTTCTACTGCCGCTGACCCAGCTACCCTTCCATCCTCTGCAGACTGAGCACACAGCCTGGCAAGGTGAATGCTCTCTGCTGAGGCTATTTATTACTTTATTTTGAAAGCAGCCTGGGAATGTGCACTTCTCCAGGGAAGTCCGTGGGTTCTTGTGCCAGTTGCTTTGTAGAGTCCCTTGAGGTTGATATCTTGTGGCTTCAGAAGCTGGGGGAGGTATGTGGTAAAAGACATAACTCACTAGGAAGGAGTCTTGAGTCAGAACTCATCTGGAGGTAACTGTCAAAAAACACCAGCATGACTCAACTCAGCCAGAATCAGGGGCCTTGTCTGAACATTCCATCATCCTTGAGGGGTGGCCGTGTTGCCAGCATTGGCTGTCACCCCACACTCGCAACCATCCATTCTTCCCATTTGTACTCCCATCTAGAAACTGCTGCACGGTCGTGAATCACTGCGTTTGTGTGGACTGCATCACACGCCCCCCAACTTCCTTGTGACGCATGTGCAAAGCGGAACTCTTCAGGCCAACTCCTCTGTGATTCTACCAGGGGACTTGGTGTTCAAGAGTCCCCGTGACAGGCCCATCCAAGTCTTGCATTGGTCTCCTCTTTGGCGTGGGTTGAAGAGAATGCTGGCGTGGGTGGTGGCTGCAGTGTGTGTCGTCCCCTCTCGGCAGAGCCTGGTGCTGGATGGGCTGCCGTGTGACTCTGCCCGTTCAGTTCCAGGCCCAGGGCGTACTGTCTGGCCGACAGTGATGAGGAGTCCTCCAGCGCTGGATCCTCCGATGAAGACGATGCACCAGAGCCCAGCACAGGAGACAAACCGCTTCCCTCAGGGGCTGAAGGGTGAGTGGATCAAACTTCTCAAGTCCCCGGAGGTCAGGACGGCAAGTTGGGAGGGAGCTTTTTTCACTCTTCCTCTATGATCTTCTTTGCTCCACATTGAATAAATGGTTTTAACATTAGTAACGCAAAGTCAGTGGCTCTAGCATGCATTAATAACCCAAACCCCAGGCCCTGGAGTGAAAATGATCTGTACAGCTTTACTGACGGCAGCCCGGACTGAAATGACTTTCACAAGCCAAGTGAACACAGGCGCTTCGGAGCCCTGGCTGCACAGCAGCGCCCCCTGGTGCCCCGTTCGAATCTGACACCCCTGCAGTCAGGTCGCTGCCTTCTCTGGGCTGCGGCTTCCTGGGGCTGACACTTGGGTGGTTTCTTCAGGAAATTTCGAAAATGTAGATCACTTAGCTGAGCTTTTTGTATGGTGAATTTCATTTCGGGGCTCACTTTGCCTGTTACTTGGACTGTGGGATACTCAAAGAGCTTAGTAAGGGATGTTAAATTATTAAAAGTGAGTTGAAAAAACTAAGATTATAAAGAAGCCAGGTGACTCAGAAGCATTGGTAGGAAAATACCACTTTTTTCCTTTTGAAATTCTGCAGAAGATGAAAAGAGAATCAAGATCCTTAGGGCTGGCACTGAAGTTTGTGTGCAATTATTAATTTTTTTGTGTGCAATTATTAAATAATTGCCTCCTTGACCTTCTAAAGAGTGGTTGCTTCCCCTACACATGTGCAGTGACTGTTCTGACCTCAGGACTGGGAAGGACCTATCAGGCAAGCGGCCTTCTCCTGGGCTGTGTGTGCGAGCCACAAACCCTTGCTGTTTGGCCTGCTTAGTGCATCAGCTGGATGGAACATTTTTCTTTAGAAGTTTTCTAAGCCCTTTGAAGCGTAGCTGCCACTCAGCGTTGGCATGACGCCTCCTAGGAGGCAGTCCAGCCTCACTCTTGTGTCCCTGTCGCTGCAGCAAGACATCACATGTGTTGTGTCGCTCCCTGGTAGGACGCCATGTTCACACCCGTCTTTGGGGGAGTAAAGGAGGACAGGCGAGGTGCCTTCTCTGCACAGGAGAGTTGACCTCTGTCTGATGCCATTACCTTCTCTGGAGCATTAGTTCTCAACTGGGACTTGTTTTGTCCCTCCAGGGGACAGTGGCAATGTCTGGGACATTCTTGACTGTCGTGACTGGGGGGAGTGTGCTGCTGACACCATGTGGGACGGTGTCCTGTCTGCAATGGCGGTAGCACAGAGGTTAGGAAACCCTGGTCTAAAGTAAAGCGAACAGAGAGCCTCAAAGTTTTTATTTGTGAAGGAGTAATTTATACTCGTGTGTCTTTGTTTAAAGGTATGTTGGAGGTCACCGAACAAGTAAGATTATGAGGTTTGTTGATAAAATTACCAAATCCAAATATTTCCAAAAAGCAACGGAGACAGAATTCATTAAAAAGAAGATTGAAGAAGTCTCCAACACCCCCTTGCTGCTAACCGTCGAAGTACAGGAATGTAGAGGGACCTTGGCGGTCAACATCCCACCTCCCCCGACTGACCGGATATGGTACGTAGAGGGGCCTGGGGGCCAGAAGGAGCCCCCCTGGTGGCATGAACATAAATACCCAACCTGCTTACTCTTGGGATTATGGAAAGTGCCTTCTCCGGTTCATGAGACCTTATATTGTCAGTTGGGTTCTATCCTCTTTGAATGGCTAATTCACATGTAAAGACTCATCTTCTCACATTAGGAGAAGCTCAGGTCACACATTAAGCTGATGGGACGAACTGCTTCTGTCCTTGCTCATCCTCCCCTCTCAGCCAGCCCTTTACACCTGTGAGAATAGCTGCTGTCGCAGAGCTCTGAGCTGCTGCCTGTCTTGGGGTGTAACTGCTTTACCCGCTCAGTCCTCACAGCTTCTGTGGAAGTCAGTGCCGTTGCCATCTCCACCAGCCAGACAGGGATCGTGCATCCAGTGGAGCCCTGGATTTAGAAAGCTGTTCCTGGGTCGGATCAGACCTCCATGTTCAGCAGGCAGGGCCGTGTGCACTTGGTAACTGTGCTGGGAGGTCTTTCCAAGGGGCGGTCATGGGATGAAACGATGGTTCTCAGCCCTGCCAGCATATCACAGTTCCCCTGGGGACTTGTTAAAAATAGAGAGATGCTCAGCTCAGCCCCTAGGATTCAGGGCTTGGGGGACTAAGCCAGGCATGAGAATCACTGAATTCAATTATGCATAGGTATTGAAGAAGAAAGTCACTATCTGTGACTCTCAATTTACAGTTGACATTCCAGTCCCAATGAAGTGTGCATAAGTGTATACAGTGATTGCTTCAGAGACCTTGTTGTATCACAGGCTACACTCATGAGAAAGGCAGCAGTGCTGTTCTGTCTCGGTGTGAAGCCAGCACGCTGCACGTGCCCTTGGTGTCCAGGAGGGTTGTGGGAAGATCAGTGAGGATTTTCGAGTTGGCCAACCATTTGCTGCTACTGCTGGTGTTTCCCAGTAAAATAAAAACACCTCTTTAGGTTTCATTTTTTTAAATGTAATGTTTTCATTTTCAAAAATCAAAAGGTTGGAAAAATTGGGGGGAAAAAAGGCCTATCATCTGTCCATCCAGAAATAAATCTTATTATATAGTCTGCTAAACCTAAAAAAAAAATTATTTTTCATAGTGAGAGTTCATATAAAAGTTCTCCTTGTTTCCAGGTTTTAAGATTTTCTAGTCAGTCACCCTCTTGGGATACCATTCCCCGGCGCTTGCTCAAACACAACTGTTTATTGATCCATAAAGCTAACTATAGATATTGAGAGTGTTTAGAAATCTTCATAGAAACTTGACACATTTGTCATGGTATCCGTGCCTATAGGAGTGTGGGGAAAACTTATCTCACTTTGCTCAGTGATTCAGTCTTGGGGGAGGGGGTGGCGGTTCAGGGAGAGCCAGTGTCTCCCTTTCTGCTTTATACAATAATATATTTGGGATTTTGTAATGTACATATATCTCTTTTATTAAGAAGCACACATCAATGGTTCTCCTTGCCATTTTTGGAAAAACTAAACCCATAAACAATGCGCAGGTCATGGGCTTTTCCATGCTGCTTCCTGGCTTTGCAGCTTCAGAGCTGTTTTCCAGCCATCACAGCCTCACCCACAGTCCCGAGACAGGAGTTCACAAGACATTGTTTTTAGATTTTTCAGATTAAGAGCATTTAAGTAATGACAATGAGGAATGGTCACTGTTGGGAGTTGTCCACTTCCTTTCTTTGCTTCTGACTGTGGTTATTACTTATCTTCTTCATAAAGGTATGGTTTCCGGAAGCCACCATATGTAGAGCTAAAAGCTCGGCCAAAACTTGGAGAGAGAGAAGTGACTTTAGTTCATGTGACAGACTGGATAGAGAAGAAACTGGAGCAAGAGTTTCAGGTACACCTGAGGTTATCTAGCGTTTCACAGGCACCTGCAGGCTCTGGGTAGAGTGGGGGGTGGGGGAGCGAACTCCGAAAATCAGATGAAAAACTGTGGGCCCTCATCCCAGGCAGGTGACAGGAGTGACATTTCAGATAGTTTGAAAAACCCCTGAAACAGTCACAGAATCCAGAGTTGTCTTCAGAGGAGAAACCCAAAAGGCAGGAGTCTATAAACAAAATGGCTGCCTTGTCCTCGTACACCTTGGGGGCAGGGGCCCCCTCTTCCTGCTGGGCTGTCTTTGGACTTTCTCCCAGAGCAGGGCCTGGCATTGGCCCTCAGGTAGGACCCACACAGGTTAGAGAAGTTGCTTTTGTCTTTATATGGTATCCACCTCACTCAGTTTGTTCAGCTCAACCGGAAACCTACCCTGGGAATCCAAAGAAAACAGCAGGCCTGTCCCCCCTGCCGATCTGCCTGGAGGTGACTAAGCCAGAACTCATTCTTTGGCATTTGCTACATGGTGTAGCTAAGGCCCTGGTGAGCTACTTCTATCAAATTTTCATCAGCTGAGATTTTTCAAGGTCTTACAGATTAGCAAGCAACTTACTTTGTCATGAAGCCCCCCTTTGGAAGAAGACACATTTTTTATAGTATGTTTTGAATTATTGCCTTTAAAAAATGATGTTCTCCTTATTTAAAGGCTAGAGATAATATAATTAATAACCAGTTTCTGGAAAGCTTAATGTGTCACCAAATAGAAAATTTGAATCTAGCCAGGGGAGAGACCACCTCATGCCTTCAGTGTTCTTTCTTATCTTCCTCAACCCTACATTAGGCGTGTGAGGCCTCTCTTCAGGGGCCTTGGGTAAAAGGAGCAAAAGAAGGGGAGGGGGCAAAATATTGATGCCTGGTATTTTTGAAGCTAGTTGGGAACGCAAAGGATAACAGCTGCAGCCCCCATGGCCCGTTTTGTTTTCTTCTATACTTTGGTGAGTGCATTACTCAAAATTGACTGTGTTGCCAAAATGCACTTACGTCAAATTAGATTATAAATAGACAGGCAGAGCCCCATTACTATCCATCACGCATTATCCTTCTGGTGTTCATGATAGGATTTTTCTTATATAACTTTGCATGGTTCTCTTTGAAAAAAAATTGTTTACATTTTGTTACTAGGAGTTAAATGGAAAAATTCACCTGGAATATGTATCCAAGTTACAGCACCTTGGAAATACTACGAGCAGCTTAAACCAGTTCTCTTAATGTTGAATATTAGTTCTTGAGTAATCTTATTACATGTGCGTGAAATCAAAGGCTGCTTCTGCCCCAGAGCTGACTTATTGGGCTCTTGTGTTCATGCACTGAATCTTCAACGCTTTCTGAATTGAAGTGTGGGAGAGGGACTCGTTTGGAACGTGTAGAACTTGTGGTAGTCTGTATCTTACTACTTGATAAAACAAGGCATTCTTGCACATGACTTGCTCTTTCTTCCTGCAGAAAGTTTTTGTCATGCCAAACATGGATGATGTTTATATCCCTATAATGCACTCAGCCATGGACCCTCGCTCCACTTTCTGCCTCCTGAAAGACCTGTCGGTTGAGGCTGCCGATCAGCTGTGATGGGGGAGCACTGGCACTCACAGTATTAGCAGACCGAGCTCCAGGTGTGGGGCTCATGGCCGCCGTCCAGGCTGTAGCACCGGCCTCTCCTTGTGCCACAGCTTCTGCCCTCTGCCTGCTGGTGCCCATCCCACTGTGAGATGTTCAGTAACTGGTATCTGGATTGCCTGCTGCGAAGCTGTGACTCAGCCAAGGAAACAGGAAAGACCATCACAGCAGACCCAGAGTTTCAAGTGGTTCACACCCCCGCTTTCTACTTTACAAAAAGAGCACATGGAGCAGGCTGTCCACCTGGAAGGCCGCCCTTGCCTGACGCCAGCTTTTCCTCAGGCAGCCAGAGCAGGATGGGCCACTGTCACTTCTGTGGTCTGTGTGATGCCAGCCCCCCCATTCCAGAGACTGGCGGTTTGGTGGGAGTGGCATTCTGTGTAGGCCCAGCAACTTGCTCATCATTGGAATTGTGCATTTTGGAAGCAAGTAGCCATAGAACACACACACCAACACTCAGCTCGGGTGGGGACCGCGGGGTTCACGTGAACATTAGGCAAAGCCATGAGATCAAACCATCCCAAGCCTTTACCAATGAGTACAATCGCCTGGTTTGTAACCCCATGTTTTCCCGAGACAAGAGCTTTTGTGAAAATGTCGAACTCGCACTGAATGACCAGTGGTGGGCCAGGAAGCCAGAGCCAGTCCAACCACCTGGCACTTCCTGTGCTCTGGGAAGCTTTGTGGGGAATCTTAATGCATCATTAATGGAATTGGTTGGGGATAGTTTTGAGGGCAGTTTCCCTTTCTGGTGGCCAAAGCGGAGAACTGCTCTCTTAACTATCAAGGTGAGAGTCAAGACCAAAAGTTTGCTTGACATCAAACACTACAAATCTCAAAATTAACACGTGACCTTTCTTTAATGTTGCCAACTTTATTTTGTGCATTTGTGTCATGATGTAGTTTACAAGTTTGGGGGCTCTGATTGTAAAACTTGCTTTGAGAAGTAAAAACAAAACTTGTTTAAAATTGCATTCAAATCAAAATTACCTTTGGGTATCTTTTGATAACTTACATTTGTGGATAAAGCTAATAGTGGTTTTTTAAACAGCACCTTGCTTGAACATGACTTTTAAGAAATGAGTCTTATCGAAAAAAATTTCAACCCTTATTTGATTCCAATCGCACCATTAAAACATGACTTAAATCACTTGACCATTCCAGTCAGTGTACTGTTCTAATTTCTCATTGTGTAGGCCAATTTGCCTGTCAGTCCGCATGTCTTGTTCACTGGTCTTTATAATTTCTGTGCAATAACTAAAGGACTAGATGCACTACTGTGTAGATTCCACGACTGTACTCTATTGCACTTAATCAAATAGTATGTGGGGATTTACAATCGCTTGTATTGTTTCACAAATAAATATCTCATGTCAAAAACAAGATCATCATTTGTGCTGAATCCTGTTTACAAGTAGGGACAGAGCCTGGTGGCCCTCCTTTAGTAAGTGCAGTGGACCGAGGTGGTCCTAGCCACACCCTGATAGGCAGGTGTCCTGGCAGTTTAGACCCCTCACGTATGCATCTTTGTCATTCAACTTCTGACTTGTCCTCAGTATACATCTCACCCAAGCACAGGTCAGAGATGGCTCATCTTTCATTTGGATTAGTTTGATCATACATGTGCCCATATGTGAAAAATCACAGCAGTGTGTAAAATCTAACCTAACTGCCCTGTTACTACCTGTGCAAGCTAACGACACGCTAACCCGACCAAGCTTCACCTCGCACCTGGCGCACCGCACCCAAGTAAGCAGTCGCCTGAATGTGGCTCGCAGCCACCACTGCACCGTAGTCAGGGGAGTCAAGTCCCCCCGCCCCCGCAGAGGCCGCCCCGCCCGCCTCCCGATCCCCGCGGGGGGGTCGCGACGGGGACGGCCGCAAGCGAGCCGCGGGATCCCCAGTGCCCTGGCTTTGAGGGCTGCGCCCCAGCTCGCACGCAGCCGTGTCGCTCGCGGTTAAAAGGGCCGCCGGCGGGGGGCGGGCGGCCCCAGTTATGCGCGAGCTCGTGCTCTGGCGCCGCAGCCTGACCCCCGGGGCCACGCGCAGGCCGCGGGGGCTCAAAGGCGGCGCGTCGCGAGGACACACACGAGACGGACACGAGCACTGGGTCAGCCACTTTATTGAGGGACTTCGAGGGCGGGAGGGCCGGGGGCCGACGTCCGGGGCCGCGGGACCTGCGGGGACAAGAGCGCAGGGTGAGCGGGGGGAGCCCGCCGCCCGCCCCCTCCCGGCCGCCGCCGCCGCCCGGCTCAGACTCCAGGTCGCATCACTCGCATCAGCAGTCTAACGCGTGCTTTGGAAAGTCATCACCGCAGGCCGCCGGCCGCCCGCCCCCCCCCCCCCGCCCCCGAGCCCCGAGACAGGCCGCCGCCGCACCCCAGCGAGCCTCACCTCCCCGGCCGCGGAAAGGCCGGGGACGCGGCCCCGCTTCCACTTAAAGGAGCGACCGCGGCTGTTGGGCGGGGTTTACCGCGATTGACCAATAGAAAGTCGAGCTTTAGGCCACGTGCTTGTAAGGTGACTTAATGATTGGCCGGGCTCTCCGAGCCATCCAGGGTGTAGAGTGGTCACGTACCGACCATAGAGACGGGCGTCGAGGGCGGCCAGAGAGTCGCGTGCGACGTCACCCGTGCGGGTTTCTCCCGCGTCTCGTCGCCGCGGGCCCTGGTGCTCCCGCCATCCCCGCGGGGCCGCTTTGCGAGCGAGCGGTTCCTGGCTTGGGCGGGATTTTTTATAGAAACTAGGATAAACGCCGAGGGTGTAAAGTTGAGCGAAGGTAACGTTGTCCCCGGAGGTCAAAGTCACCAGTCCCGGTGGAAAGAGTCTGTCTCCCAGCAGCTCGGGGCCTGGTGCTGCATCGCCGTGGCCGCCGGAGCCTCGGTTTCTGAAAAAGAGTAATAGGCCACAAAGTTGTGAAGAGGGGCCTCCCTGGTGGCGCAAGGGGTTAAGACGAACCTATGAGGCAGTCCGCAGCCTCTGCAACACGAGCTCGATCCCGGGCCAGGGAGCTACCCACATGGCGCGGCAGACCTCTCCTGCCTCCCCGCTGCTCCCCTCAGCAGTGTACTTCGGTCCGTCTGCCTGTTCTGCTCCCCACTCTGTCTCTGGTGAATCCTCTCACCCCTCCCCCCAAATCTCTGGCCTGTGCCCTTCTTGTATGCATAAATAAATCTTTTATGAAATAAAAAAGTTGTAAAGAATGAAAACTACTGGGCCCGTTTAGTGGCCAACAAGCATTTGTCTTTAAAGAACTGATATGACATGGAAAAATTCTGTCATTGCAACGCTTTAAAAAAAAATGCCAAAACAGTTTTGAACAGCGTCTTGGGGAGTTCAAAGAGCCCTGACTGGGAAAAGTAAACGTGCTTCTTAGTGGCGAGCTCATAAGAGTGGGAAGATAAGAAAGCTGTGCTGCCCGAGAGCTTGATTTACTGCAGGGAGAGCGCAGGAAACTAACAGTCTCCAAGTATCTTAATTTCCTTCATACGCTTTCCTTGGGAATTATTTTCCTGTCAATAAGAAAATAATAAAATTTTAATAATAAAAAGACAAAAGGTGAAAGCAGTTCAGCTTTGGACTTTGTAGTCCAAAAGACTCTCATTTTCATTTTCTCTCTAGTCTTTAAAATTAAAATAAATTTTTGATCCAAAACATTATTATGGCAAATGTTTTGTAATAATATGAATATTTTTATTGTATTGCTATTTAAAATTTTATTAATGTCAACATTTACTACAGTGTGGTACAGGTTCTACATTGGGAAATGTATGAAAGTTCTCCCTGTGGCCTAGAATGTGATCTATTGTAACAAGTGTTCCATGGATTTTTTTTTTTTTTTTTTTAAGATTCATTTACTTATACAAGAACCGGGTACAGGCCAGAGGCGCAGGAGGCTTAGAGGATTCACCAGAGACAGAGCAGGGAACAGAAAAGGCAGATCGACTGAAATACACTGCTGAGGGGAGCAGAGGTCTGCTGCGCCATGTGGGTCCATCCCTGGCCTGCTGGGAATCCAACCAGTGCTGCAGAAGCTGTGGACAGCTTCACAACACTGCGCTTAACCTGCTGTGCCACCAGAGAGGCCCAATTTGCTCTTTTTTAAAATATATATATATATATATATATATATATATTTATGCATACAAGAACTGGGATACAGGCCAGAGGTGTGGAGGGGGAGAGGATTCACCAGAGACAGAGTGGGGAGCAGAACAGACAGACTGACTGAAAGCACTGCTGAGGGGAGCAGCCGGTGAGTCAGGAGAGGTCTGCCATGCCATGTGGGTGTCTCCCTGGCTGGCTGGGGAGCAAACTTGTGCTGCAGTGGCTGCAATAGCTTCATAGTGCTGTGCTTAACCCCTTGCACCACCAGGGAGCCCCTGATTTGCTCTTTTAATTGCTTAATGCTGGTGACATTCACATTGCTGACTGTAATACAACCCAGTCATTGTAGCCCTGCAGCCAATGTCGCTGCTGAGAGGGGCTCCAGTATACAATTATACTGCAGTTACGTCTTGTTGTCTTTGTGTTGGACATTTAAAATAGCTTCCAGTTTGTATCATTACAAGCAAAGCTGCTTTAAGTGTTCCTGTAGTGTGTGTGCAAGAATTCCTTTAGCATAGTGCATAGAAGCACAATTGCTGAGTGGTAGACAAGGCACAAAACTTTCTAGATAATAGCAAATTCTTTTCCACAGTGGATGCTCTAATTTGTAGTCCCACACTGACCTACGCTCTCACCAATTCTTGATATGATCATATGTTTAATATTGCCCATTGGTGAGAAGATGGTATCTCATGGTAAATACATTTGAAGAGGGTTTAATGTATATTTATAGGCTCATCACTCAATTATTTGACAGTCATGTTTTCTGAATTAGTTCTTTTGAAATCAACTTTATGTACAAGTTAGAAGGCACATATGTTAAGTGTCCACTTCCTGGGTGTGTGTGTGTGTGTGTGTGTGTGTGTGTGTGTAGAAGAACTAGGGTGAAGGCTAGAGGTGTGGGGGAGAGGGTGTGAGAGGACTCACCAGAGACAGAGTGGGGAGCAAAGCAGGAGGATCGACTGAAATACACTGCTGAGAGGAGCAGCAGGGAGACAAGAGAGGTCTGCTGCACCGTAAGTGGGTCATCTCCCTGGCCGGGAATCAAACTCAGGCTGTAGCGGTGATAATACTGAGACTTAACTCCTAAGCCACCAGGGAGGCATGTGTTTTGTTTTGTTTTGTTTTGTTTTAAACCCATACACTCTATAACCTTCCACCTAAGCAAGACATAGAATATTCTCATCACTCCAAAAATTTCCCTCATCTTTTTACCGTCAATCCCCACCCTCAGCAACCTCTGTCCCTGGCAACCACTGATCTGATTTCTAATATTACAAATGGTGTTGCCTATTTTAGATATTCTTATAAATGGAATCATGCAATTTGTACTCTCATGTCTGCCTGGCTCCTGTTACTTAATCTAATGTTTTTGTGATGTACCCATATTGTTAGATCAGTAATTCGTTCCTTTTTGTTGCTAAGTAGTATTTCATTGTCTGAATAGGCCACAACTTGTTTTTTTCCACTGACATTTATGGAATTTGGGTTGTGTCCAGTTTGCGCCCCCGGTGAAAAGCTGCTGTGAACTTTTGTGTGGAAAATTTTTTTAATGCATTCAAGAACTGGGGTGTAGGCCATAAGTGTGGGGGGTGAGAGGATTCACCAGAGACAGAGTGGGGAGCAGAACAGGTAGAATGACTGAAATACACAGCTGAGGGGAGGAGCAGGTGAGACAGCAGAGGTCTGCTGTGCCATGTGGGTCAGCTCCCTGGCCAGGGATCAAACTCCTGCCGCAGTGGCTGCTGATAGCTTTGCTGTCAATTGCTTGATAGCACTAAGACTTTAACTCCTGCGTCACCAGGGATGCCCCCTGTGTCAAAGTCTTTTTATGGGTTTTTGTTTGCATCTCATTGTGTATTTTTGTAAGAAACTACCAAACTATTTCCCAAAGTGGTAGGACCATTTTGTACTCCCACTAGCAATGTATGAGTTTCCAGTCACTTCAAATCCTAGTCAATACTTGGTATCATCACTATAATTATAGCCAGTTCAGTAGGTGTGCAGTGGCGTAGTGCCTACCACAGACATGTTTAACTAATTCTCAGAGTGGTCCTGAAAGGTAGATAGGACTATTTCTGTATTTTAGTGCTAATTCTAAGACCAATCAGAGAATCAAGGCTTAGTGAGGTTAAGTAATTTGTTTGCATTTATACAATTAATAAGTGGCCAAGCATGGGCCTCCCCAGTGGCGCAGCGGTTGAGTGCTGGGTTGAGCTGCCCGCAGCCTCTGCAGCACCGGTTCGATCCCCGGCCACCAGGTGAGGGTCCCACATGGCGCGCAGACCTCTCCTGCTGCCCACTGCTCCCCTCAACAGTGTACTTCGGTCCTTCTGCCTGCTCTGCTCTCCGCTCTGACTCTGGTGAATCCTCTCACCCTCCCGCGCTTCTGACTATACTCAGTGCTTGTATAAATAAATAAATAAATCTTTAAAAGAAAAAAAAAATCAGTAAGTGGCCAAGCGGAGCTGGGATTTGAACTCATGATAGTTTGGTTTCCAAGTATAGTTGAACACTATACCAGGCAGCCTCTGAAAGGATGCCCTTTGTTTTAGTCAACGTGATTTCTTATTATCTAATGAGAGTAAGTTCATCCAACATTCACACCTACACGCTTCACTCTTGAGGGTCTTTAAGCCCCTTTCCTCACGAACCATCCAGTGAACGAAGGGACTGGGAGAAGGAGGGCGGTGGAGAGACCTACCCTGAATGGTAAGGCAAACCGAAAGCTGATCCAAGGCCCTAGGAGAAGACTCAAGAAGAGCACTGAGTTTGGAGGGACCTGAGGAAGAGCGGGACAAGATCCCCAACGTGAGAGGATGTAAGCGTGTCAGGATGAAAGACAGGAGAAGACAGAGAACATTGTTTCCTCTACCAGAGGCGACCTCAGAGTGCAGATGTAAGCAGGGAAGAAAAGAGAAAGGAAACTATCCTTTACCGACGGGTGGCCGGGTGAAGGCACAGATAGGTGGATTTAGTCCTCTTAGAAATGCTGAGCCAGCATTTCAATCAAGTTTTTTGGGTGTGAGCAAAGGAAACCTAGCTTAGACGAGCAGGAGTATATTGTGAATTGTTTGGTTAAATGGGGGAAGGCGAGCTGGGCAGTTCCAACGAGAACTGGAACTCAGGCCTGTCCAGGGCTCTGAGTACCTTTGTGCTTCTCTATACTTGTCAATGTCTTTCTTTTGAACTGGGTTTCCTCATGCCTCCTGGCTTTGCCACTACAGAGGAAATGATCCTCTTTTCACGGCTCTAGTTGGCATGAGATTGGGTACAAATCTCCCCATGGTCAAGTAAAGGAACCAGCTGGGTAGCTGTTTTTCATGTTATCACTACGTAACAAACCACTCCATACCCAGCAGTTTAAAACAATGGCCATTGGAGCCTCTGTGGTAGCGCAAGGGGTTAAGCACCGCACTATGAAGCAATCCGCAGCCTCTACAGCACGAGTTCGATCCCTGGCCGGCCAGGGAACAACCCACATGGCGCAGCAGACCTCTCCTGACTCGCCTGCTGCTCCCCTCAGCTGTGTACTTTGGTCAGTCTGCCTGTTCTGTTCCCCATTCTGTCTCTGGTGAATCCTCTCACTCCCCCACCCCCCGCATCTCTGGCCTGTACCCCAGCTCTTTATGCATAAATAAATAAATCTTTAAAAAAAATAAAACAATGGCCATTATGTTCTCTCTCACAAGTCTGTGAGTTAACTGGGTTCTGCTGGAAGGTTCAGCTAGGTTCCAAGAGTGAGCATTCCAAAAGGAAGGAAATGGAAGCTGTTAGCTTCTTAAATCCATGCCAGGAAGTCCCTGAATGTCACTGCTGGTCAAACCCAGTCACAAAGTACAGATTCAACGGGAGGGGAAGTAGCTCTGTTATAGGACAGGGAGAGGGAAAGGACCACCCTGTTACAGCTCTACTTTGTGATGGAAAATGCAGCATGTGTTTCTAGGGAGGGAAAGACTACTTTGGGACGTCTTTCGAAACTAGTTATTGCAACAGAGCAATAGGATGGGCCCAGCCTGGTAAGTGCCTATCAGGGTCAGCAGATAAATCCACACCACCTGGCATTTCTTCCCCTCTGGCAAAGCTGCTGCCAATTTCTATTCCCTTAATCTGCTGTGGTCCCAACAGTGAGAGCAACTCCTTGAGCCTGTAAATGTTTCATGGACGTTGTTGAATTCCTTCTGAACGCCCTTGTTTGTGGGTCTGCATGGGTCTAATGTTTTCCATCCTGCTTTGGCAAGATCTAGCTATCCTGCCTCCTGCCATTTCTTGCTCTGGACTAAGACCAAAATAACCTATTAGCAGCCTCCTAATGGTCTCTCAAAAGCCTGTTTCTCCCCTCAAAACCACCCCCCCACCCCTGCCCTGCAGCCCCAAAGCACTTCAGTCCTATCTCACGCTGCTGTCTACTAGAGGGAGCAGCCTGACTTCAGCACTCTGCTAAACACAGGCTGACCTGTGTCATCCAGGGCTTCAAGAAGCCACACAGAGCTTTCCTTTCCCCAGGCCTTTTTCCAGGTCCTCCATTCCCCTAGAATATCCTTCCCCCTGTCAAACCCGACAGAAAGCCTGGCCCAGACACCACTTCTTCCAGGCGGCTCTCTTCATCCCACCCCTTTCTTTCGACCAGGACCCATCTCTCAAAAACCACAGGTCTGTTTCCAAGTTTATGCTCACACTTTTCACAGTTGGCCTTGTACGTTGCTTTCTTCCGTGTATGTCCTATCACCTTTGTCAACTGGCAAGCTCTGATATTCGCTCGTGGCATGAATCCTTTGTACAGAAGCCCTCCATGGTATTTACTAACTGTGAATGATCAGGTGAGTGGATGATGGTGTCCATGACCATGCAGAGTTCAGAGAGGAAGTTCATCTACAAAATGAAGCCGACTAGGGCCTCCCCGGTGGCGCAGCGGTTGAGCGTTGGGTTGCAAAGCTGCCCGCAGCCTCTGCTGCGCTGGTTCGATCCCCGGCTGCTCCCCCCGGCCACCAGAGGAGGGTCCCACATGGCGCGCAGACCTCTCCTGCCATGCCCACTGCTCCCCTCAGCAGTGTACTTAGGTCCTTCTGCCTGCTCTGCTCCCTGCTCTGGCTCTGGTGAATTCTCTCACCCTCCCGCGCTTTTGACTGTACACAGTGCTTGTATAAATAAATAAATTAATTTAAAAAAAAAATGAAGCCAACTAAATTAGACCTAAAGTTCCTGCTCTAAAATCTGGCTTTGTCAGTGGAGGGAGAAAGTAGAGGGAATAGTAAAGTCCACTAATTAAGCCTTGAGAAACACATTCTGGAAGAAAAAAAAAGAGCAGAGAGAGAGCAAGCCAGAAAATGGTAGTATCCATGAAGGAAAAAGTTCTAGAAAAAAGAACCATTAACATACCTAAACTGATGGCGGGGGTTGTCAGGGAGGGGAAGGAAAACATGGGCACTGGGATTTTTACGAGAGGAAGAACATTTATGAGGTGCTTGAGAGAAATTTCCAGAAAGTTCTGTGGGAATAAGCCAGGCCCCAGGGGATTAAGAGGGACTGGGCAGTGAGGAGGTGGAGACAGTCAGAGAGGACCGCCAGTTCTGCCAGTTCCACGTTGTGCCGTGTTGGACACTTGAGAATCTTTATATATGATAAACTGGGGGGCCTGAGGGACGCTTCAGCATAGTACAACAGTGGGTGTGAAATATAACAGCAGAGCAAGTAAACAAAAATGATCAGTCAGGATTAGACTGGACTTCCTCCCCCCAGAAGACTCCGCATTCCCCCAGGTAACTTCTCCATTCCTCTGCACATCCCCAAAGTGAGAGTGGGGGACATAGATGTTATTTGAGGCCATGCCTCTGATGTCACCTGTGTTTCCAAACTTCTGGTTGTTTTTAGTATTCCAGGAACATGCCAATCTGGACCCCTGCCTAACGCCGTTTGCAGGTCACATACTGGAATCTTGTCACTATGCTGGGGGCAAGGGCAAGAGAAACAGCCAGCTGGCGTCTAGAGCGAGCCAGACAGGCTCTCAAGTGTCATTGATAGCTGTTCTAATCCAGGTTGTGTCTCTTACGAGCTGTGTCAGCCTCCAGGCTGTTAGTCTTTTCGAGTTTCCATGGGTCATTTGTAAGATGGGGCTGATAACACCTGCCTCATAGAGCTGCTATGCGGGTCCCATGGGTGACCCCGCAAGACATGTATTTGCATTTCCCAACATTTCCCAACAACAGCAAACAGCCAATAAACATTAACCACGAAAGTAAGAGACGCTTTTGCTGCAGCAAATTCACAACAGCCAGGGCATGGAAACAAGCTAAGTGCCCGCTGCTAGCAGACTGGACGAAGAGGTGGGCCATCCGCACGATGGAATACTATTCAGCCATCAAGAGGAAATGGTACGCCATAGAGCGAAATGGAAGGAGTTCGAGGGGATGTTGTATAGTAAAGTGAGTCAGAAGGACAAAGACAAATAGTGGGCATTTACATAGAATAGATGGTTCAACCAAGTACAACAGCTGTAAGAACCAGGGGACACTAGGAAACAAAGTAAGGTCTCTGCGTTAAGAGGGAAGGGGAGGGAGAAAGGGGCAGGAGGTACAAGGTGTGGCGGGAGGGAGGGAAGAAACTCTTCTATGCAAGACTGTGTAGTGGGTGGGTTTCTGGAGCAAAGACAAGCCCTTCAGAATGGTTGTCACCATCTCTCCAAATGCAGTCACCCCGCAGCCGGGAGCGCCCCCGTTTTATTTCTCTAAGAGCCAGACTGCTCACAGTGATAACCTTTCTGAAATTTTCCTTAAGCAGGAGGACATGCGGAGATCAAAATTTAGCTTGCTCCCGGAGATGCTTCCTTCGTCATTTCACTCACCCCATAACCACCCTACATATTCTGTAACTTCAAATATGCCTGGAAGCAGCAGCCACAGCAACACCCAAATCACTGTTAAAAGAGGTCAGTTGACTTTACTCTCATAGACACAGTTCCTTTGCCAAGGGCCTGGAGCTTTCAGTCTTTCTTTCTGGCTTTGCCAGCTTTTTCTTTCAAGTATTCTTGGAAGGAAGCTACCCTTCCACTAAGTAGGTGTAGCCACCTGCAAATTAAACTCGTCATAATTTTTAAATGAAAATTTGAAGAGTTTTAAAGGGAGGAAGGCTGGATCATAATTGCTTCCACGAGAGGGCGACATTTCCTAAAATAAATAAAAAGACTTCAGGGCCACAGGAATTAACACCAGATTTCAAGGAGGCGACTGGAGACCAGGATTTGGGCTGCCCTTGGGCACCTAAGGAAACTGGAAAACACAATTTCTGGGCTCCTCTCCATGGAGATTGTGAACCAGTAGGGAAAAGGGCCAAGAAAACGTGTTGAGAATCTTTTTCTCAAGAGCTCTCCAAATTTGGGAACAACTGATTTGCAAGAAAGTGCAAGCAAGATTTTAACTCACTTTTCTCCGGACCCCCTCAACCCAATATACATTAAGGTCCTGCTACAGTCTTTGTTGAATCTGGATATGTATTTATTTTTACCTTTTTATTGGAAAAAAGAGGGTTTATTACACTAAGACCATGCAGGACCTTTGCTCTGTTGAGTGGATGCTATTTAATGCTATTTCCAGAAAGGTCATTTTCTGCCTATTTTCAGGTCTTTTATAGGGGCAGGTCAACTTCAAAGGCACCCTACAAACTATTTCCACTTCTATTTGTGTTTATCAGCGATGCCAGCTTTTGCTTTATTGTAAGCAAAACACTGCTAAAATAGTGCTTGACTGGAAGAAGATGGTGGGCGGTGCCACCATAAATAAACCCAGAGCTTATCAGCATGAGTTGCCAATCCAGGGGAGAAGCACATAAAACATGTGAACCGATTACAAGTAAGAACAACCTAACTGGTGTGGTTAAGGCTCAGAGATTTGGTCTGAGTACAAGACAAATAGACCCACCTGGACAAGGTTCCTTGGAGTGGAATATTTTTTCATTATTGCATCGTTAAAGCTGATTAATGAGTCAGATTGAGGTAAGCATTTCCCTTTGTGTTTCATCGGCTGTGTTTACAGGGTCACAGTGACATTTTGAATTGTAAGAGGGCTGCAAGATTCCTGGCACAGAAAGCTCCCCTCCTGGACTTACTCTGAGAAAAAAGGAAGGGATGTGAAAGCAGCATTTTTCAGCCCAGCTTCTCTTTTAATTCCAGCACGTGCTCTCTCAGATCTCGTTGTCCGCTTGCAAACTGGACAGGTAATCATTCAAGAGCTCCTCCCAGTGTCCTCCCTGTGGGCTCCTCCCTGAC
Organism: Talpa occidentalis; assembly: GCF_014898055.3. Lineage (NCBI taxonomy): Eukaryota > Metazoa > Chordata > Mammalia > Eulipotyphla > Talpidae > Talpa > Talpa occidentalis. Next base: position 125,099,213 of record NW_023605083.1, on the reverse strand, counting down.
CACCTGACCACACTGCCCCAGCTCATTGCTGGAGCTTCTGTTTGCACACATCTCCCCACAAGTCCCAAATCCTGGTCTCCTTTCAGATGTGTCCACTACTTCCAGGGTTGCCAAGACGTGTCCAGTCTCCAACTGGTGTGTTGGCTTCTTCGGCATTGGCAGGGATTGATCCTTTGACTGTGATGTCCGGGGTTGGGAATGGGGTGCCCTGTTTGCAGGGTTGGGGCATTTCTGCCCATTATAGGTATAGGTGGAGAGGATTGCGTCATGGTGCACACAGACCAGACTTTGCCAGCCTGTTTTCTCTGGCGTGAACTCTTTTCCCCCAAGCCCTGAAACACCTCAGGCTGTCGTGTGAATAAGTTAGGAAAAATTAAGAGGAGCTGCTATCCGCCCTCCCCTTTTTTCTTTCTCCTAGGACATGTAAATGCAGTGCTCGAATCTTAGTTTGCACCTCATTACAATGTGTCCGCTCTCCCCGCTTGCGTCTCAGTGGAGGGCAATGTGGGACCCAGGGACCAAACAGCTGGCAGGGCTCTGTAATTCAGACTAATGGCCCTCAACCCTCAAGGAGACCTCGTGCGAGTGCCCCACCCACCCCCTCCCGCCAAGGAGCGATGACACATGTCAATCCAAGCGTCACGAGGTCACGTTTACAAACACCACATTAACACACACCCCACACAAGCAGCCGAAATGGTTTCCTTCTTTGCTTATAATTGTTGGGTGACTTGGCCACGGTTTATTCCAGAGGGAACTTACGGCTGTTGGAATGATTTGCGGGGACTTCCTCGGGGCAAAGAAAGGGAAGAGAAGGGTCTCAGCGCGCAGGGCCGAGCGCCGGTTGCTGGACTCCCTGCCGGGGGCTGACCCTCCCTGCGGCGGCCGCCTCGCTCCCCTCGGCGGGAGGACCGAGCCGGGGCGCCCGGAGCGCCGCCTCCTGGCTTCCCCCCGGTCAAGCCTGCCCGTCCCTGGGCCCCTCGGCGGGGTTCGTGCGACCGCCCGGGGCAGGGGCGCGGCCGTGTGGCTGGGGTGCCGGTGTCCCGCAGGCGGGTGCTGGCTCCCAACCTGGACCGCCCTGCGCCCCAAGACGCCGCACGCGAGGCGGGCGCCCTCCCCAGCAGCCGCGGGCGGAGACTCCGGGCAGCGCGAGGTGGCCCCGGCCTAGCCCCGCCCCCGAGCCGGCCCCGCCCCGGGACCGCCCTTAAGGTCCCGCCCCCGAGCCGGGCCGCCGAAGCCCCGCCCCCGAACCGCCCTTAAGGCCCCGCCCCCGAGCCGGCCCCGCCCCCGGGACGCCCCCGAGACGGCCCGGCCCCGCCCCGACCGGAAGCCGCGCCGGCCCGGCTCTTATAGGGCGGGGAATGGGGGCGCCGCCGCCGCCTCGTCAGCTCCGTGTCGGCTGAAGCTCGGCCCCGGCGCCCTGGTCGCGGCGCCCCCGCCCGGTTCTCCGCGCGCACCGCCCCCGCCGCCGCCGGCCGGCCCGCAGCCAGGCCGCGACCGCCATGCCGGCCCGGCTGCTGCTGCTGCTGCTGGCGCTGCTGCCGCCCGGGCCCGGGGTGAGTGGCGGGCGCGGGGGGCGCGGGGGGCGGCGGCGGGGGGCGGCGGGCGGAGCGAGCGTCCCCCGCCGGCCCCGCGGGCAGCGCCTGTCACCCCGCGGGCCTCGGCCCGGGGCGCGCACCTGCCGGCCCCTCGGGGGGCGCCCCGGCCGTCGCGGGGGTCGGGGGGACCCGAGGGCGCGGGCCGGGGGGTCTGGGCCGGCAGCCCCGCGGCGACCTGAGGAACGCGGGGACTTCGGGGTCCGGCGCGGGAGCGTCTGCACCCGGGAGCCGGGCCCTCTCCCGCCGGGCGGGCGGGCTCCGGGAGACCCGGGCCGGCTGGGGCTGGGCCGGGCTCTGCCCGCGACCCCGTGCGGGGCGGGGACGGCCGGGGCGCCTGAGCGCGGGGTGCAGTCTGCGCCCCGAGAGACGAGTCTGCCGGACGGTGCCCGCTGCCGCCCGAGGCCTCGCTCAGCCGTGGACCCGGGGACGCAGGCGTTTCTCGACAGACTCGGGTTTTTTCCGGCTGGTGGGAAGAACCTAAGTTGGTGAATGTTGGTTTTTGGTTTTTTTTTTTCCCTTTAAACATGTTGTTCAGGATGTGGGCCGGGCAGAGACCTCCTCTGTGTGCTCTCTAATAGGCATATCATGTACCAGATGTCCAGGTGGGGAGCTGACATGTGTGCGCCTGAGCACTGGGGCCTGAGCGCTTTGGAGGTTGTGCCTGTTAGGTAAATAATAGTCCCTGCTCTTGGAGTAACAGGAATTTCAAAACAGAGGAAGTAATGCATAAGGTCACTTTCTTCAAATTTGGGTTTTTTTTTTTAAAGGGGCATTTGGACACACTTCATGATAGAACTCGTGTAAGTCTCTTTTCTAGTTAGAAAAACCCACTTTCATGACCAGAGGCACGGTTGGAACCTGCCGTGTGTTCACATGTAGGAGTGTAAACAGAATGACCAGTGTGTGATGGGGATCCAGCCTTTCCTATAGTCAGAGCCTACATGTATATGGTTTTCTTTGCCAGGTCTTTCCCTCTGCTGTTCTTTCACATGATTTGCGTTTTTAATAACTTAGACCAAAGTGCTAAAAACAGCTATTTAACTTTACTTGGGACTTCAGTTCCAGTTCATGTAAATATTTCCAAATTGCATTTGGAAATCCGCATGGCTCAGAATTCATGGTAAAATATTCCAGACCCTTATCAACAAGTGGTATTTTAGTATAATTGCTTTTTACATAAAAGATCCAAATTTATCGACCGGTAAAAACTTTGATCCCCAAACAGTGCGAATTATTTTAAAATTCTCCACTGCAGATTTTGCAGTTAGACTAGGCAGTGATGCTGTTTGGACAGTGCTGGCTGTCAAATCAGACAGACCTGAGTTCTAAGTGGCCGGTGGCAAATGTACCCTCAGGCACTTCTCAGAGACTGTTTCTTCATCTGTGAAGTGGGGATAGCTAACTCTTGGGAAGGCACCTCTTTTACTACAATCCATCATTTTTAAAATATACCATGCTCTGCAGACAATACTTTTTGATGCTGATTCCTTTTGATTGACGAAGCAGCTAGTGCACTGAAGGCGATATTGTGGTTTTCTTCCAGCGCGTGTCTGAATGAGACACTGACTCATCATGGGCTGAGCCTCTAGATTCCAGGATTCAAAATGCAATAACATCAGTGTCATTAGCACTCTGGGCTGTCATTTGTTGATCTAGAATGTGTTCACTGAGTCCCCACGTTCTTCCTAGACTCAGATGTTGTACCTAATGTTGATTGCTGTCACAGCCTCGCTGTCATGCGATCCTCAGTGTAGGTGCCACTTCTCACAAGAACTAGAGCGCTCTGAGAACCAAAATGCTTTCTCCAGCTAGAATATATATGTTTATTTTATTCAGCTAGTGTTTGGGTTTTAGAGGATTAAAAACGTCTGAGAACTGAGGACCAGTTCTCATGTTCAGACACTGAGAATATTGTTTGAGATATGAGCCTTAACCAGAAATACTGTGGATTGTCATTTCTTCTGATGGTTATCACCTGCACGAATCATCCTCCTAGGTGGTATCAGGTATTTCTGCTGAGGCCAGGGGGAGAGTGTCTCATCAGGTTCCTGCGATCAGGGCTGCAGATCATGAAGTGAGACTGCAGTTGTGGAGTGCATGTTTGGTTGCCTTAACTCCCTGCCCGCTTGGCTCTCCACAGCAGTGTAGCTTCTCAGGGCACAAGAGAAAGTGTGTGTGAGAGTCACTCGGGGGAAAAGGCTCAAAAGTGGACCATATTCCTGAAATAAAGCCAGTGAGTCCATAAAGGTTTCCTTGTGTCTGGATAGAGCGGTGTCACCTGCGTGGGCCTGGGGGCTGGCGTAGTTGTCCTATCTTGGATGTTGACTCCATTTTTTAGCTTGAAGAATCATTGGATGCCTACTTCACTTGCATTGGCAACCTCTTTGGTTTAGGGATTCAGAGTCATCTTCAGGTTCAAGACTGTGGAGATTTCATAATGATCAAATGTTCACCCTAAGGAGATGACACAGGGGAGAAAAGCCTAATGTGTCATGTAAATGGATTCAGGTTTTATTATGCACAAATAACTTGGGGCCTGTAACCTAGCAGTGTGATTGGAGTGTGATGGTGGCTTAAAAAACAGGGACGGTGAATCATAGTCTGTGAATAATAAACATGCTGCTTGGCTGTTTTTCAGGGGGCTGGGATTTTTTTCCCTACCTTTACCTGTATTCCATGTTGGAGTCTGACTTCCCTGCCTCAGAGAAACACATCCTCAGAGATATTTAAGTGGGTCCCACAGACCAGAATCGGACTAGGAAAAGTAGAAGTTAGAAAGTACTCATAAGCTCCTTGCTCACCTTCCACTTTTCAAAGTTACTCTCAGACAGTTTCTACATGTGGTTATCTTACACGTCTGATTATCTGACCATCTTAGTTCATGTACAAACAGCAAATACAGATGTAAAAATAGGTGTTCTCCATTCCTGTTCAGTTTTTATCACAGATTGTTTCCTAGGACCTGCGAGGAAATGTTCTGAATACTTCGCTGCATTTGACACTTTTACTGGCATTTTTGTAAACCGTCATCTGTGCAAAAAGCATTTGAACTCTCTGCAGCCCCAGGTCAGGGACTGGGATCATAACTAACATGGGTCGATGGGGTAGTAAATACCCTACTGGGTATTTGCCAGTTTTTCCACTATTATAAGGAAAGGTGGATTTCCTTTTTTTCAAATCTTTTGCATTTGGTACTGTCTGTATGATCACATGGGAAGGTTTTTTAAAAATCCCTCAAAATAATTGTATTTATTGTAGAAAAGCTAGAAAACATAGATAAGTCTAAGTGAATGAACAGCAACAAACCTATAATCTATAGGCTAATAGATGTAATCTACTATCTAAACCTTTATTAACATTTTGACAGTTTAAGATATAATTTACGTGTCATATAATTCATGCATTTGAAGTATACAAGTTAGTGGTTTTTCGTGTATTCACAGAATGGTGCAATCATCACCACAATCAATTTTATATTTTCAGCATCTTCAAAAGAAACTCCATGTCCATTAGCTGTCACTCCCTATTTTCCACAAACCTCCCAACCCCTTGCAGCCACTAATCTTTTCTGTCTGTATAGATGTGCCTATTCTGGGCATTTCCTATAAAAGGAACCATACTATATATAGTCTTTTATAACTGGCTTCTTTCACTTAGCATATTTTTTTCAAGGTTCATCCATGCTGTGGCATGTGTCGATGCCTCCTTTTTCATTGCTGAATAATATTCCACTATATGGATATATCACTTTTTTTATCCATTCCTCAGTTGATGGACATTTAGGTTGTTTCCCCTTCCCTCTTATAAATAATTCTGTGGTGAATATTTTGTATTCATTTTTTAATTTATTTATACAAGAACCGGGGTATAGGCCAGATGCGCTGGAGGGTGAGAGGATTCACCAGAGACAGAGCGGGAACAGAACAGGCAGACTGATGAAATACACTGTTGAGGGGGGCAGCAGGCCAGACAGGAGAGAACTGCTCGCCATGTGGGTTGTTCTGAGGTCGGTGGGGATCAAACCGGCACTGCAGAGGCAGCAGATAGCTTCACAGCGTTTTGCTCAACCGTCTGTGCCACCAGGGAGGCCCCTTGTGTATTCATTTTTGAATGGCCATATATTTTCCTTTTTCTTATGTATGTATCAAGAAATAGCATTTCTAGAGTTACCTATGGTAACTTTTTGAGGAATTGTTGCCAGACTATTTCTAAAGAAACTGTACAAGTTTACAGTCCTCCCTGCTGTGCAGGGTACCAGTTTCTCCACATCCTTTCCAACAGTTGCTATTATCTGTCTTTTTAATTATAGTCATCTTAGTGGGTGTATACCAGTAACTCATGGTTTTGGTTTGCATTTCCCTAATGCAAATGGTTAATCTACTAATACCTTGCTTAATATTTTTCTGTGTACGTATTTGCATAGGTAATATTTTTTCCCCAAACTGAAACATCTTTCTGTGTCAACAGATTTAATTCTGCAATATTATTCCTACTGACTGCATAATACTTCTCTGAATGGGTATACCATATTTGACCATTGAATCATTTAGATATTGAGGTTGTTTTTAATTTTCATTTTTATAAACAATGTGATACGTCTTTTTAATTCTTGAGTGTATTTTAATTGCTTAATTATTTCCTTGAGATAAATTCCTAGAAGTGGAATCTACAAGTTGTATGCATTCTTTTGTAGCCCCCCACACCCTGCTGCAGCCCAAGCAATATTGAATATTTTTAAAAGCCCAAAACTAACCTTAAAGTGGTTTTATGACAGCCCTGTTCAAGTAAGCTTTTCTCCCTCTATCAGTGTGGATGTTAAGCCAAGTGAAAATGATGTTTAGATTTTGTTTTGTGTATGTTTTGAAGATGGAAATGACCATGGAAGTCGCCTGGTGACACATTATGTGCCTAATCTGATTTGTTAAGTAGTTGTTTGCAGGGTCTTTTGGTCGGCAGTGGTTTCAGATCAGCTTTCTAGTGGATATGGGTCCCATGAGCACCGTGAAGTAACCTCCGGATGATTTTGTGAATTGGTTTTGAAGGGAGCCCACCTTCTACAGACAAGATAGTTTCTATGTAGTTGATTGTGAGACCATTTAAATTTTGCCTGAAGACTATTTGTACATTGAGAGTTGATGCATTAATTGTCCCTTTGGGGGACTATAATTCTTAAAACACATAGAGATACAACTGTTTTCCTACAAAGATCAGAGAAACCCTTGACAGTAGAGTAATGCCTTGGGTGTTTTTCTTCTTTTTTTCTTTCTAGTATTTCATTTAATAATTTATTTTATCAAAATAATAATTCTACTTTAAAAGGAAAAAAAAGGAACCCTTAAAAAAAAGCAGGTATTGAAAAAAAAAAGCAGGTATTGACATTCATAAGCTGACTAGCCTTACACAATTTAAAACATTTCCCAACCTTGTTTGAATATAACTTTTACATGGTTCACACTGAGGTTTTGATCATAACCGTTACTACTCAGCTGATTGCACAATTTATTGAGAACTCTTGGATTTGGTTTTTTGAAAATCAACTGAAGACTTTCTGCCACTTCTACTTCAAAAATATATTCTTCAAAAGTATATTCTTGGAAGGGAATTCCCAAAAAATTCCAGAAATATTGTGAGCAGTGGGAACATACATGAATCAGGGTATTTAGGCTGCTTGCTGGTCCCATCCAAAGAGCCTCAGCACCCCTCCACCCCATGCATGCCCATCAGTAGTGGGGGCCACTCAGAATCTTGCAGGGCATGCACCTCCCTCTCTCCTAAATTGAATAGTCTGCCCTGCTCTGCTCCCCAGAGGAGACAAATAAGGAAGCTGAGCCAGAGCGGACTGGTGATGTCCAAGGTCAGTGAGTGGAGAATCTGAACCTTGAACCTGCGCCTGCTTGCCAGTGAAGGGAAGCCCCTGCACTGCTTGTGTTCTGGGGCATCTGTTAGAACACAGCAGTCCAGCTGCCCCCGGCACAGTCTGAGCACTGGGCAACGAGAAGTAGGACCTCGGGAGAAGAATGTAGACTTTCTTGTAGGCTTCAGCAAAGTGCTCAGATAATGCTCTTATCCCTTCCATGAGAGTTGTGGCCTTTTACCTTCATTTCAGAAGTAGAAAGATGCAGCTTTGAGATGGAAAGGTCATTATCGGGGTGTTTCTCTCAGGGAGACTGACCTCTTGCAGCTCCAGAGGCAAATCCAGCCATCCTGGAGATGAGAGGCCCTTCAACCCAGGTGACAGTTTAAGCTGGTTTCTTCGCTTGAGGTCTAATAATATCCAAGCAGGTGCATGTTCTTCGGTGAGATCTCACCCAGTAATGTTTCTGAAATAGCAAAACTGAAAGTTCATTTCTTGAAGCCTTTAACCAAAGTTGCTCTGCCGTGGTGCAGCCACCCCTTCAGCAAAGAATCCTGTGAAAATAGAACTAATTTGCAGAATGGGCCGGGCTGCTTGCCTTTGCAGAGGCCCCCACCTCCCAAGCGTCCTGGCACCAGGAAGTGGGTCTGTGTTGACAGGAGAGAGAGTGGCCTTGGCCCTTGGACCACAGTGGAGGGACTCTGGTTAGCAGCGTAGGTGGGTCTCAGGGTAGTGTGAGAGGGAGTGAGGAGAGTGTGCCAAAGGTGTGTGTCCTGGGGCCAGGGAGATGTCACATTTCTCTTGCTGCTTTGTCCTGGAGGACCCGGTGGGATTGTTTTATCCTCGTGGCATTCAGCTCGGTGGGTTGGCCGTTCCCATTGTAGGGGCGCTCAGCAGATACTGATTGAGTGCCTCTCTGAGGTTCATTAAAGCTCCTACAACAAGGAGCCGTGTTATCATCAGGCAGGTGGGTTGTAGTTTTTTTTTGGTGGGGAGGAAGAGCTGCTTTCGTGATCTCTGTTCCTTCCTGGGGAATGAGAGGGGACTCCAGGGCACTGGCTTGGGTGGGCGTGAGCCATGGTGTACGGTGCCCTCCTGATGGGCTCCTCATATCAGTAATGAGATTAATTTTTCCACTGCCAAACCCCACGAGATAAGTGGTTTGTGATTATTCCAAGTCAGTTTCATTTTTCACTCAGCATGATATTTCGCTATTAGAAAATGAACCTTGATCCAGGATTGTCGTCTTATGTATTAAACATGATTTCCCCGGGTAGTAGGCTAATTTATAATTATAATTCAAAACCACCCCTTTCTCCAGGGGGTTATTTTCCCTTACTCTATTTCAGATGAGGGAATAATTGTTTGTCTAGGCCACGGAAGTATTTGTCATGGAAACTAAATTTTTTCATACATTTCCTGAACAAACAGTGCTGTCAGATCCCCAGAAACTGACGCTGGCATTGCTGTCCACTTGGGTCAGAGGAGTGAGCTGACCAAATTAAATCAGATCTCTTTTCTCTTAAAGCCTATGGGCCATGACCCCTAGGAGGGCCTCCAGGAGTGAAAAAACATCTGTCTAGGGGGCCAAAGCTGTCACCGGGAATGGAGGGAATGTGACTTGAGGCAGTGTTTCCCAGCCATGGCTAAATTAGTCACCTGGAGTCACCTGGGGTGCTTTTAAAAAAAACCCTTTGCCCCGGCCCCACCCCAGATAAATAAAATCAGAATCTCTGGGTGTGGAGGCCACATTTGTTAAAAGACATTTTTTTAAAGCCCTAGGTAGCTGTAATGTGCAGCCAGATTGAGACTGTCAAGTAATAGTAATTCCTGTACCTTTATCCTGGACAGACCAACTGTGTCTACCTGTGCCTCTACGACCACAGTGCACTTGCCTGGACTGGAGACCGCTTTTGACTCATGTCATACGGAAGCTGGGCTTGACACATTTTGCTGGTTAGCAGCAACTCTTGAGGGCTATGACTCCTCACCAGCTCAGGTTGAAAGGAAATCCTCTGGGGCAGCTCCAGTCCTCATCCTCAGATGGATGGGCAGGCGGAGCCTGTCACTGTGGCTGTTTCGAAATGTAGATCGACAGGCAGAGACTTTCATGGGTGTTTTGACCCAAGTGATAAAAATGTCTGCTTTTCTGGGAGGTGAGGGCTTCTCTAGCTGGGAGACCTTGGGCACAGGAGCTGTGTCCCCCTCCATAAAACAAGCAACTAGCAAGTCCCTTCAGTGAACCTGCTTGTAAATGCCTTCCCAGATTGGATACACCATTTAGGTTAATGTGACTAGCACCCCAGCCGCCCCTTTTCCTGGCATCTCATCACAGGCGTCTCCCCTGGTGGGGCTGCTTTGACTGTGCCTCGGGGTGTCCTAGTTCCAGGATGTAGTGGATTCCCCTTGCTCCTCCATTCACCTGTGCCCTAGCTTAATGGAGGGCCTGTTACTTGCAGAGCACAGACCGAGGCACTTGGGATACACTAGTGAGCAAGACAGACTCCTGTCCTCCTGGAACTCACATCTCTCCTGGAGACAGACAGGAAACAATAGCATGTGGGCACATCATGTGTAGCGTGTACTACGGCAAGATTCAGCGCAAAGAAAGAAACGCAGAGCGGAGCAAGGGAGTTGGGCACCTGGTACGTTGCCTCCTCGCGTGCTGTGGTTCCATTGGGTGTGGAGCACCAGTCCTGGGGTGCCCAGTGGAAGGCAGGGGCGGTCCCAGACCGCTGTCCTCTAGACTGGAGGCTCACGGCAGGCTTGTGCTCCAATTTGTCTGTCATCTCACCTTCTGGAGGACAAGTGTTGACAGCTCACGTGTGTAAATACGAGGGGCTGAGCGTGACTGTTGTCAATGTTTAATGATAACGAGGCATGAGAAAGTTTCAGATTCGGTCAGGGAGAGCTCAGGAACCCCCAGGACTTGCTTGGGACAGAGCTAGCAACTCTGTTCCCCAAAACACGTGTGTGTAAATTGTCTCAGGACCTTTGCACAGGCTGTTCCCTCTGCCCAGAAAATATGTATGCTTTTTAAAAAATAAACAAAATTGAGTGGCTTTTACCATGCGGACATATATTTATAAGCCCTCCAGATAAATTAAAAAACCTCCAAGAAAAGGTGAAAGGTTGGATCCTGGGGTTGGATCTTGAAAGGCTGGATCCTGGAAAGGTTGGATCTTGAAGGCACCACCTCATGCGGTGTATGACTTTACCTTCCTTCTGTTCTGGTTCATTTCCTGCTTACTGTGGTCTGGTTTTGCAAAGATGAAAACGGTTGTCTTGAGACTAGAGATTACGAACACGTTTATCTGTAGTTCTGGTATTCAGCTGACTGGAAACCGAACCTACAGTGGCTTTCGAAGCCCAGCCTAAATCATCTTGATCTGATGCTCAGTACTTGGAAATCTCTGGGGCTTTCGTACCTGGGTAAAGTTCAGTCACTTATCTGATTTGTGGTTTGGACACAAACGAACGGGGTGCTCCCTTCCATTGTAGGAGCAGGTCGAGTTGTGAGTCTCCCGCAAATGGGTGGACCCGCAAGTCACTCACCTCCTCCCACTCAGTATTAGCTGATTTCTGTGTGCTTTATTTCCCCCACCCCCACCCTGAAAGTGAATCAGATTATTGCTAATTCCCAAATGTTGCAACATTTCAAGATAAGTGGAGACACTCGGATGTCGAAAGACCGGGAATGGGGATGGCCGTTCAGCAGCATCCGGACTCCTAGAATCTCTCAAATTCTCCTGTGGGTTTTGGGCATGTTTTGATGGCTCAGGGTGAGAAGAATCTACACGATGGCCCGAGGAGAGATGAGGGCCTGGTAAATCACCGATGATCCCAGCAAAAATGCCTCATCCTGCCCAGCCTTCCTATAGACTCGGATGCCGAGGCCTGAAGCAGAACATGCACCCCATGTCCATTCTCCTCTACCCTCTGCTTCACTCACCCCCAGAACATGTGGGGAGCGTGTGCCAGGCTTGTGGGCATCCCTGAGAAACTTTGGGGTTTTAAATTTGGAGTTTTGAGAGGCTCAACAGCAGGTTTTGGAGTTTTATGAGCACAGGCTGCCCTTGGAGTGAGAAGAGGCCTGAGCAGGGAAATTGGGGGGCAGGGGGGAAGGCGGGGAGGGGCGTGTGGCTCAGAATCTTAGGAATTGCCCTGGGCAGGGCCTGGACAGGTGCCAGGTTACTTTCAGGCACATTGTCCTGGAACCTGTATCTTTTTCCTTATACTGCACTATTTCTCTGTTAGAAGATGAAATCTTAGAAGATGGGGTGGGGATGGGGGGTGTTCTATGCTTTGGGGCTCCTGTGCCTCAGGTATAATGGGATCCTTCTTTCTGCATGGAGGTAGGGTAGAAGAGAGTCCAGCGTAGGTGGTGGGGTTGAAATCAGTGAACTAGCAAGTTGGACAGTGGCGGCAGCCAGCAGGAGGAGGTGTGAAACCGGGAGCGCCTGGAGGAGATTGATAAACACTTCACGTCCCTGCCAGCCGGCTCGAGTGACGTGAGACCGTGATCCGGTGACTTACCTCATCCAACAAGGTTAGTGTCCCCACGATTTCTGCCTACGACAGCAAAAAGTGCCCTGGAACTGACGGCTGGTGTTGGGGTGAGCACCCCGAGATGGAGCGGAGGGAGCCCGTGTAAAGCCGTGGGCCTCGCGCAGGAGCCGCCTGGCCTGTGCCGTGTGCACGCGCCTGCTGGCCAGGGACGCCGCTCCGGCGCGGGGTCTCTGAAGCAAGAGACCTTGCACTGGGGTTTGTTCCTTAGGCAACCTTTCCTCACAAAACCAGTTTTCTCATTAAACTCCTTGACGTTTGGCGTGTCACGCTGGCACTCAGCTGTCAGCCAGCTAAGCTCGGGGCATGAGCCTCTCCTCCCAGAGGTGGGAACACCAGAGAGGACGCACCTGGGCTGTGAGCGCAGCCTGCCCGTGTCAGGCCGATGGGCGCTTCACCTTGGGGAAGCGTTTCTTCCCCTCCAGATTGGCTCTGCACCCGCATGCACAGCGCCCGCGCCTGCCTTTCCTGCCGGCAGCCTAGATAGCAGAGAAGACCCGTGCAGAAGATTCTTTACATGGGCGCACACAGGTGGGCTTCCACTACCTGCCTCCCCAGCCTACCTGTGCCATCCTCACCCCAACTTTCTCTCCAGCAGTGCTGGCCAGCTGGGTCCTTAACCAGTGAGCTCTTCTCCGTCTCAGGCTCTGTACGGCCAACTCTTCCCTTCCTTCCCCGCCTCCCTGTAGATCCTAGGGCGCATGGCCTTAGATCTCCCTGTAGATCCTAGGGCGCATGGCCTTAGATCTCCCCGTAGATCCTAGGGCGGATGGCCTTAGATCTCCCTGTAGATCCTAAGGCAGATGGCACTCCTTCAGGAAACCCTGACACTGTGACCCTCCACCCACCCAAGACCAGGCCAGCGTGCGCTCTCATGGTTCTCCGTGTGTCCCTTGCATGGCACTTACTGCAGTCTGTCCTTCTGTCTGGGTGACTGTCTGACCTTTGTGGCCCCCCGTTAGACTATAAACTCCTCGAGGACAGGACTCTGCCCTCTGTTGTGTTTGGGTCCTAGTGCCTTGCACTGTTCTCGGCTCATCATTACCCCAACGGCTGATGCTTGCGCAGTCTCACCATGTACTGGGCGCTGTTCTCAGACCTTCATGTGTATTATTAGCTCAGCTAAACCCTTCGAGGTAGGTATTATTATCCCCATTTTGCAGGAGGGAAATCTCGGGGCACAAATAGCATCAGCCTGCCAGTGGGGTGCTGGCTGCAGAGCCCACCCTCTGACCACTGCGTCACACTGGCCGACCCCACATTGAAGATTAACAGGTATCTGTTGAATTGTTCAGCATCCTCAGAAATTGAGGGGTGCTACATACATTTCCAGACAATTCACACACAACCTCAGAACTTAAAATGTTACCCTGTTTGGTGAGAATCTGTTTAGCAGTTTTATTCTTCTTCAACACAACAAACCAAACATATTTTATCCATTTCTTAATTATTGTAGATTGTTAGCACCTGGTCTGCTGTTACCACTGCCTGCCCCTGAAGTACAAGCTGGGGAGCAGAGGGCGGGAGGGGGTGTCACAGAGCCGTGAATCAGGTCTTTGAGTTTGTTGACTTTCCGAGAGTATCTTTGGCTACCATCACTTTCTTTAATACGATGTCTTCCCTAACATTTCCATAACTCTTGTTTTCTTTTTTATTAAAAGATTTATTTATTTATGCATACAAGAACTGGGGTGTAAGCCAGAGGTGGGAATGGGGGGTGGTGGTGAGAGGATTCACCAGAGACAGAGTGGGGAGCAGAACAGGCAGATTGACTGAAATACACTGCTGAGGGGAGCAGCGGCGACACAGGAGAGGTCTACTGGGCCATGTGGGTTGCTCCCTGGCAGGGAATCAAAATCATCCTGCAGTGTGGCTGGCAATGGCTTGATAGCACTGTCTTTAACCCCTGTGCCACCGGGGAGGCCTTTGTTTTCTTTTTCAATCCTTCCGATTTATTTTGCTGTCTTAGCATTTAGAGAGGTGTGGCTAGACTTCCCGTCTCAAAAGAAAAAGCAGATGTGGAAGCTTAGCCAACTAGCCCCACAATTCAGATGCCCTGCTGGCCGCTCTTCCCTCTTCCCACCTGCAGGAATTGGTGGTGTGGCTGGATGACCTCCAGACTGGGCAGAAGCCCGACGGGACAGTGGCTTTGGGAAGAGATCCCACGAGCAGGGAACCTGTGTGCGGCCAGGCCCAGTGGAGCAGCTGCACGGCCTGTAAAATCATGTCCCCCTCCCACCCCAACCTGGGCAGCCATTCTTCATTCCTCGGGAGGGAGTTGTGTTCTCCTTGGTCTGAAAACACCTCCTCCCTCAGCCCAAAGGCTCCATGTCCCTTGGTTGGTAATTCTTTCCTGTTCTGTTTCCTGCCCACCCCCTGATAAGAGGAGGCAGTGGGTCTGGCCCCTGCTGCGCTCTGGCCTCTCATGCCCAGCTTCACGCCCCAGTGCTGCCTTTGGTTGTGCCACATCCTTGCAGGTGGATTCTTGTGCTTCCCTACCTCAGTGCAAACCTGTGAGGACTGGATCGAAATGGCTAGACTTGCCTCTCAGAAGAGCCTAGAAAATAGAAGCGCGTGCAGGTTTTATGGGAATACGATGGCATAGGATTTTTCTCACTTGAAAAAGCCTTCAAGTAGGGCCTCCTTGGTGGCGCAAGGGGTTAAGATGCAACCTATGAAGCTGTCCACAGCCGCTGCAGCATGAGTTTGATCCCCGGCCAGAGAGGTACCCACATGGCACAGCAGACCTCTCCTGACTCGCCCGCTGCTCCCCTCAGCAGTGTATTTCTGTCAGTCTGCCTGTTCTGTTCCCCACTCTGTCTCTGGTGGATCCTCTCACCCCTCACACCTTTGGCCTACACCCCAGTTCTTGTATGCATAAATAAATAAATCTTAAAAAGAAAAGAAAAAGCCTTCAAGTAGATCTGGGTTTCGTGTGGGTGTGGTGTTCCTGCCAGCTGAAGCAGCCTGGCCTGCGGCATGAGGCCCCTCCATTTATGTTTGGTCATTTAAATGGCCCTTGCTGTTCAAAGGGGTTGTCCTGTGCTGGTCAGTCATGTGCGGTTCCCTGGCACTGGCATTCAACGAGTGACTCGCTTCATCAAAGGAATTGCAGTGGCTGCTGCCTCATCAATATCATCATCTTCAAAGAGCATTTTTTAAAAAGCCACTGTAACTGCGCTGGATAAATGTGGATCACGGGGATTTTTTATGGTGGCTAAGGCTGTGACCTTTGACTTCTGGTGGTGTGGTTCCCCCCACTTAGAATCTACAGTGGGGATCTCAGGAACTTTTATCCAGAATGTTTTTTAAAGACTCCACCCTGTAGAATTCGCAGCGCTTTGTGGCATATTGGGTATCTGTGCAGAATCTGCAAATTATATTATGGTCTCATCCAAAAACTCCTACCCTGATATCAGAGCAGCGTGCCCACCTTCATCCGCCCCAGCAGGACTCCAAGGGGAGCTCCAGGCCTGAAGTAATTTAAGCTTATGGCTCTCAGAGAACTGTGATTTAAAATAGTGAAATTATAGTGTGGCATGGTGGGCAGGGCACCAGAAGGGAGGCAGAGACCAGGGTTCCTGGCCTGTCTGTGGTGCCTTGGGCAAGTCACTTTACCTCTCTGGGCCTGGATTTCCTCTCCTGTGAAATGAGAGGGTTGGGTAAGAGACCTCGTCAGTCCTTTTCATCTCTAAAATTACATATCCCAAAAGCCATAAACGGTGCCTACTGTTTGATCTGCTGTAAGGGGCCATAGGGACTTCAATGGCTGCCCAGCTAATTGGAGAGGGGAGGGCGGTGTGGTGGACCGGGCCAGTGGGGAAGTAGCTGATCCTCGCGGGTACTTCAAACAGTGGAGACGTCAGGCCGGCCAGGGAGCTCAACCCGAGGCACATGTCTTGGTGTTTAACTTGTATTATAGGGCTTGGCAACATCTGGCAAACGTAGGTGGCAATTATGTCATAAATACAGTCGTTTGTAGATGATTTTTATTTAACTGGAGCATTTATCCACTGACCTC
Organism: Talpa occidentalis; assembly: GCF_014898055.3. Classification (NCBI taxonomy): domain Eukaryota; kingdom Metazoa; phylum Chordata; class Mammalia; order Eulipotyphla; family Talpidae; genus Talpa; species Talpa occidentalis. The sequence goes on along the minus strand of NW_023605083.1, from coordinate 125,083,174 downwards.
TTCTACCCCCACTTCCCCCCCCCAGGAATCTCTAACCAAGTGTAAAGGGCAAAATTGAGTTTCAGGCTACTTGCTGTTATCAGGACTGAACATTTTGGTATCTAATTAAGTCTTTTTTTTCCTCCTGTGGGGTATTTGTGGGGTGTTCGTAGGAAGACTTTCTCTTAATAGGTTTAACTAGAGATGAATAAAGCCAGATGGATAAAATCTGGCTTTTTGTCAGGCTAGTGGTCCCCTGCGAATTGACAAAGTTGGACCTTTCTTAGTTTGCTCACCATTAAGGGGTAAATGAGCTTAATAGGGGTCTCTCTTTTTTACAAGATTTAAAACTTTTACAAGATTTAAAACGTTAACAAGGAAACAAGCTGCAGTTTCCTTTAACTAACAAAACATAGTGGTGATGCCTGCATTCTAAATCAACCACTAAATGATTGTGAAATTTGGGTCTTAATTTTTATAACCATTCCCCCAGGATCCTTGGGGACCTTAGGGATTGCACACCACCCTAAGGACTTCTTTCCTTGACCAGAGCATGGTGAAGGGTTTCATGCAGCACCTTGAAGCCAAAGGGCATGGCAGCTGCTGGACTTAGGCACTTGGCCTGGGGCTCCAGAACCAGTTTGGGGGAAATATACTCACCTGTTGTGAAACGAGCGTACCTTTGCGCTTCCAGAATGGAATGGATCTAAGAAGACCTTTTTATCAGATCTATTAAAGGAGTAGTCCAAACCGAAGAATTGTAACTGTAACTGTCTTGGATGGTGGTTAATTACACCACACAGAAAACTTGCCACAAATACTACTCTAGCTCTCTCACTTGCCTGACTTGGAAACCGCACACTGAGATTCAGTTAGGCCTTGCCCTTTACTGCATCCCAGCCAGACACTTGACTCCCATCCAAAGCAAATGTCATGGTTACCTTTATGGATTTAATAATCAGGAAACAGCAGTCGGTAGGCTGGCTAGAAAGGAACCATCCGGCTGATGGATTAACTCTGACCTACACACAGATAAACGAAGTGTAACAAGATCCGGAATGATTTAATAGTAAACCGAAATCCTTGAAACATAGGCACAATTAAACAAGAAAAGTCACTTAACATCTCCAGCATTTTAATTCTTAATCTTTATTCCAATACAGCAGATAGGAGACTAAACACAATGAGTTTTCTGTGTCACCCCGTTCAGATGGATACGTGGAAGTCTCCACATTTGGAGATAAAGTGCTTTACTGTTGGATCAGATGTGTAAGTGAAGGTTGGGGTTGGGAGCAGGGTTAGATTAGAATTAAAATCTTTATTACATCTGCCCAGTCAGGCCTTTACATAAATAAGATGCCTTCAAGGTAGGCCTTGGGGACCTGTGGGCTTAGCCCACTGTCCTGATTGGGTGAATGGCCCTGATTCAGAGTGGTTCTAGGTGATGGGTCTGTTGGGGCACTTACTGGGCACCCATTTCAATCTTTGATGAAATGGTGATTTTTTTTTTTTTTTTTTTTGGTTGCGGTAACGTTGACTTACGACACTGTATTTTAGAAGCATAAGCTCTCCCCCTTCAGGTGCTGTTACCACATCACACCCGCCACCAACACACCCACAGTCTACCACCATAGTCCATTGTGCCACCTCCCTTAGAATGGTGGTTCTTGGTGGTTTTTAGCCATCACTGGGCCCAGTCTCCTACCAAATGATCACATGGCATCAGGATGACAGCACTCTGCTGGGTACTTTTGTAAAGCAGCCAGAATTGCAAAGTGCCAGGCTTTGTTTGAGTTTATAGTCTAAAGTGGATAATATTGCTGCAAATAGAATTGTAGACACACATGTCCTTTTCTGAATCTCCTTTAGTGCCTGCCAAGGGACTCTGCTGCAGATGCTATTTTGAGGGATTTCTGACAAATTGGCATGACTACACAGGTTGACTTGAGAGAGTGTGTGTGTGTGTGTGTGTGTGTGAGAGAGAGAGAGAGAGAGGCCCTTAAGGCAGGCACCCCATTATGGCATGCCAGACAGTGTCTTATCACTATCTCTTAAAAAGCTCATCCATCCTGTGATTCTCAGCTAATTTTAGCCAGCAGGATAATCCAGTCAACTTGCCTTTACTCCTCTCCTCTCCTTTTTCTCCATCAGCCCCACCGCCACCAGTGCACACATGCAGCCTTATCTCCCCTGCCCTCTTAGGCCCTGGGAACTGGTATATTCCCCCATGCAGAGAATGCCCTTCTCACGTCTGAGCATCTTTGCTAAGGTTAGTAGTTAAAATGTTGATTCCTTAGCTGGTTCTAATCCACGTGAAATCTATATTCTACATTCTGGGACAGGTAGCAGATTTTTCTCAAGATTTCATACGTCCTAAGTATAGGTAGTAAAACAAATTGCTTTGGAAATATTCCTTATGGAATCCTTCCCTTCCTGGTGATTCTGTAATGTGTATTCTCACCTATCAAGAAGAACTCTTTTTTTTTTTTTTTAAAAAAAAATATTTATTTATGCATATAAGAGCTGGGGGTACAGGCCAGAGATGCGGGGGGTGAGAGGATTCACCAGAGACAGAGTGGGGAACAGAACAGGCAGACTGACTGAAGTACACTGCTGAGGGGAGCAGGGGGCGAGTCAGGAGAGATCTGCTGTACCATGTGGGTTGCTCCCTGGCTGGCCTGGACTCGTGCTGCAGAGGCTGTGGATTGCTTCATAGTGCAGAGCTTAACCCCTTGCGCCACCAGGGAGGCCCTCAAGAAGAACTCTTTAGTCACTTTTTCCTTCGCTTTCCCTCAATGGCCAGATCTTCCCAGTGGATTTGAGCCAGGGCAGTGAGCCCCTGATTACTGATGGCAGGTTGTAGGTTCCAGGAATTTAGGTACACCCTACATTGTGTAATGACACTCTATTGGAAACATGCCAGTATCCTTGCTAGAGTTATACTGGTATTGTATTTTTAGTTTGAAGGAATAGTTTTCTTAACCTTAAATAAATAAAACCAAAGTTAGGATTATGCAATAGAACAGTAATCCATTGAACACAGAAGAAAAATTAGTAAAAAACAAATCAACAGCCTCTGAATAAAAACTAGAAATTGGTGTGGTACTCTTAAAAGAAAAAGCAGATACATCATTTTGTGACTGGCTAGATTATCATAGTCTGGTATTAAATATGCTGTGATCTGTTGGGTTGGGAAGTTGGTAGGGGAGAAGGCACCTAGAAAGATTTCTGAAAACCCTGATACCCAGCAGTGGGCTTGCTTTCCCGGGTTCTACATATTGGAGGCTGGCGTGGGTTTCGCTGCTGTTCTTCCTTGAGGGACAGAGGTGACTGGTGGCAGAGGAGACAGCTGAAAACAAGCCTAGGGCCTTGCCCACTGGTCCCCTCCAGCCTCCAGGAAACCACAGGTGCAGCCTCAAGTCCTAGTTCAAAAGTTGATGGTTTTTGCTGAGAGGCTGTTTGGTTTTTGTGCTGCTTAAGCCCCTCCCTGTCCTCTGTGCCTATAATCCTCTTTGCTGAAGACTTTCTAAACCATGTTATTTCAAAAAAACATCTTAGAAAAGATTTTTCTGACCCGGAATATAAGGAGGTGAGTGAATCAACACAAGAACAGCTAACGATCAGCTGTGTTAGGATTACTGGAGCAAATCTGCAGTCAGTGGCTGACCTTTTAATCATCTCTGTATAAACGGGAGAGTCATTACTGCTGCATCTTTGTAGGAAATGCAAAGTGAGTGGTACATTTTACAAGACCTTGCTTTATAATCAAAACATGGAACACAAGGCTCCTTTCCCCAGGATTGTATTTGTTTTTACGGAAGGAAAACGCATGTAGAGATGTGGCCGAGCAGGACTGTTTTAACCTGAACCTACTCACTGAAATTTGCTGGCTTTACCAGCAGCCATTTCTCCAGTATCATCTGCCTGGAAGCTCCAGCCTTCACAGTTACCAACTGGGCTTTCCCACGATGGATATCTTGGGGTCACCTCGTGTGGGGGTGTGAGTGGGAACCGTCAGCTAACGGATGTCTGGTTTCATGTTAGACCAGGTGACCCGCCACTACCATTCTCACTTTCCTAGGCACCTAGGCTGTGCCCTGTGGTCATTTCTTAGAAGTCACTGTGCGAGGTGGGAGTGTCTACCCCACAGTTTGAAACACAAGTCAGATCACGGGTAGTCAACTCAAAGCAGATCCCCAGAACCAGCACCTTCTGGGGTGCTGGAAACTGGTATGTGTGAGTAAGTGCAGGGCCTAGTGCCATTTCATCCACCCTGGAGAAAAGGGTGCTCTGAGGAGCAGGGGGGCGGGCCAAGGGCCTGCATTTGTCCGTGCTGTGCCCAGTGTCACAAGAGGTGCCTAGAAGCTTATTCATGTTAGCAGCTTATTCATGTTAGCAGTTTGAAGGCAGACATTTTCACGATTTAACATATACTGAGGAGGTGGGGTTGAGGTTGGGGGCAGTCTCTCTGGTGGCCTAGGGGTTAATTCTCAGTGCTGTCACTGAGTTCGATCCCTGGCCGGGTAGCTGACCCACATGGCATAGCAGACCTCTCCTGCTCCCCTCAGCAGTGTATTTCAATAGATCCGCCTGTTCTGCTACCCACTCTGTCTCTGGTGAATCCTCTTACCCCCTCACCTCTGGCCTATACTCCAGTTCTTCTATGCAAAAAAAAAAATAATAATAATGGGTGGGGAGCCAGAAATTTGATGATATTAATTTTCCCTGCAAGGAAATAGCACTGTTCATGGTGACTTCCCAACACCCTGATCGGAGAGTTTCAAAGAGCAGAACAACCTGTGGGTTGCGACAGACTCACGCTGTCACTGTGGACAAGCAATTAGCTGTCAGCATTCTCAGTTGCTAAAAATTCAACTTCTAGGCAAAGCCAGTATTTTTGAGATCATTGGATGGCTGTGGTAGTTATGTGATTAGTGTTTTATTTTCATTCACCAGCCAACCAGAGACAATTGCTCTTCCTGTGGTTGCCAAGATGCTCAAACAGGTGGCATTCATTTGCACATGAGCAGCAGGCGGCATGCATGGTTGCAGGAAACATTGACCTTTTTATGTTAATACTGTGTGGAGATGTGTTCAGGGACGTTCAGGTTATTATAAGTGCACCCCATAGGCTTTAACAACACCACACCGATTCTTGCGTGCGTGCTGTCTTAACCGGAGACCTGGATGCCTCTAAACTGCCCCCCTTTGAGTGGATGTTAGGGATTAAAGGTGGTCTAGCTGCCAATATCCCAGATGGAAAGGACTTCACCTGGAATTTTATTTATTTTTTTAAAAAAGATTTATTTATGCATATAAACTGGGGTACAGGCCAGAGATGTGGGGGTGGTGGTGAGAGGATTCACCAGAGACAGAATGGGGAACAGAACAGGCAGATCAACTGAAACACACTGCTGAGGGGAGCAGTGGGCGAGTCAGGAAAGGTCTGTTGTGCCATGTGGGTAGCTCCCTGGCTGGGGATAGAACTCGTGCTGCAGTGGCTGCAGACAGCTTCATAGGTTGTGTCTTAACCTCTTGCACCATCACGGAGGCCCTTACCTGAAACTTTAAAGGTCAGCTTCTTTCCCAACTGCTCATTGTCCATCTCCTTTCTATTAAAAATTCAATGCAGATTATGTGATCATGGTATAGAAAATTTAGATCACAGAGAAAATACTCCTGATATGACTTTCAGTATTTCCTTCTTCTGTCTGCATTCTTTTATAACTATGTCGGAGTGGGGGGAATGCGGGCCTTTTTGGGTTGTTCATGACAGAAATGTGGTTCTGCCAAGTTTAGGCAGAGAGGGGCCTTGGTGTGTATCCAGCAGCGCCTGCGAGCCCAGGGCAGAAATGTGGCTGGGGCTGAGAACTGCACGCCACGGCGCTCTCCTTGGTCTCTCAACCGTGTTTCCTGTCAGGCTGCCTTCTCTCTTTCTGTCTTTGTCTTTCTCTCTCTCTCCTACAGTTTTTTCCCACATGCAAACATAGTCATAGAAACCCCTCAAGTTTAATTCCTTGCCACTTCAGCCACCCAGAGAGTCCAACCCAATTCTTGCATGATCCTAACACCTGTTGTATAGAATGGTTGCTCCTGGGGTGACTATTTGGCGGCCTTGGTGGGGATTTCCACCACTGGGCCCCCCAGATGTGACTATGTCTTGCCTTTTCATTTATCTAGTGTCCAAACTGCCTCCACCTGACATAATCCAGCACTCCCCCCACCTCCAGCCACAAGGCTATGCCCATGCTCAGTGGGAGACGGCCCCAAGTCTCATTGAGCTGCAGGCCTCCATGGTCCTGTCAGGGCCACTGTTGTCCTGGGCAACACACACCCCTCTGGTGCAGGTGTGAGAGGTCCAGAGGAGGCCAGGCCCCACCTGCACCCATGGCTGAAGTCATCATAACTACCCACTGAACAGCTGGTATGCTGACCTTTCGGTCCCTGGGTGGGCAGGCCCTGCTCTTGAGCCTTGTTTTCCTCACCTGGCCCAGATCTGCCTAGTTGAGCTAGTTCCAAAGACAGAATTAAAAGTCTACTCTCCTCAAACCTAAGGCTTTACACAGAAAAGACAATGCAGGCCGCAGTAAAGCTCTCCATTGTCTTCCCATCCCAGGTGAGCGGGCCCTGGTTCTGGCGCAGGAAAGGCTCAACCTGTCCCCCTCCACACCAGGCACAGGCACAGGCACAGGCACAGGCACAGGCACAGGCACAGGCACAGGCACAGGCACAGGCACAGGCACAGGCAAGATACGAGGCAGGCCAGGTTCTGGCTGCTGCCTGGCCCCTACTGCCAGTGGGTCTGCACTGTGGAACAGGAGTGCGGGGCCTGGAGTGTCTGTCCTGCTGCCTCAGGTGCCGTGGAGTGCACCACAGGGCCTTCCCTTTTATTTTTTATTTTTATATTTTTTAATATTCTTTTGTGTCTGACTTCTTTTTTTTTTTAAGATTTTTATTTGTTTATTTATACAAGAACCGGGATATAGGACAGATGTGCGGGAGGGTGAGAGGATTCACCAGAGACAGAGTGGGGAACAGAACAGGCAGACTGATGAAATACACTGCTGAGGGGAGCAATGGGCGCGACAGGAGAGGTCTGCCGTGCCATGTGGGACCCTCGCTGGGGGGCTGGGATCAAACGGGCACTGCAGAGACTGTGGACAGCTTCACAGCGCGACTCTTAACTGCCTGCGCCACCAGGGGAGGCCTGGCCTTCCCTTTTAAAGGTCTCACTAGGCATCATCCAGCTCACCCCGAGAATGTCCAGGTATTTTAGGGTCAGGATCCCTGGGGGTAGTATCCCCCAGTCTTTTTACATTTGGTGCTAAAAGTCAGACATAACATCTATATTTTAAAAACAGCATCTGCACCAAGATTCGAGCTGTCACAGTATAAGCAAGTTGCAGTGGCCTCTTTTTCATTCAAGGCCACAGGAATCAGCTCATTTCCAGGACAGCAGAGTTACAAAGGGAGAGAAAAACCTCATTACAAGGTGGCACAGCTCAAAGGAGTGTTGTCCTGGGAAACCTTGTCACTTATCACTTGCATGCACTGTGCACGTATGTGAGCACGCATGGCTGTTCCCATGGAAACCGTGCAGATGAGTGCACAGATCCTGGCAAAGCCAGGCAGACCAAAAAATCCATCCAGTGTGATTGTAACCACAGTGCACATTAAATTTAGGATCCTATATTTTTTGCCTTATAACGTATATAAGCATTTTTCTGCACTGTATTACAGGATTTTCCAAATGCTCTTTTTTTTTTTTTTTTTTAATTATTTATTTATTTATACAAGCACTGGGTATAGTCAGAAGCGCGGGTGGGTGAGAGAATTCACCAGAGCCAGAGCGGGGAGCAGAGCAGGCAGAAGGACCGAAGCACACTGCTGAGGGGAGCAGCGGGCGGCAGGAGAGGTCTGCAAGCCATGTGGGACCCTCCTCCGGTGGCCGGGGAGCAGCCGGGGATCGAACCGACGCCACAGAGGCCGCGGGCAGCTTCGCAGCCCAGCGCTCAACCGCTGCGCCACCAGGGGAGGCCCCCCAAATGCTCTTTTAATGATTATATAATATTCCGTTGATCATGTTATAATTTATCTTAGCCATATTTTTGTGTTTATAAATAGGATATCGTGAATGTTGTTGCACAGACCTTTTTCCATATGTGGAAATTCCTTGGGCTATAAAAATGAAATTATAAGATCAAAAATAGGTGCATTTTTAAATGCCTTCCAGGTAGATTACACTAACTTACAATTTTCATTGCCATCAGGGATGGGTGAGGAAATGGATTTCACTGCCTTTGTCTATTTTCTTTACATTTTAAAAATTCTTTGAGCCAGAAAGTACACTTTTAATTAAAATGCATTTTAATTAAATGCATTGTGAATCTATTGAAACCTTGGTATTTTATAAACTCTTTATTGAATGAGAACTGTTTTTCCTATTTTGCTTTAAAACTTCTTACCTGACTCTTTTACTTTTTAAAATGTCAGACATGCACATGGGTGTGCTGGCCTTTTTTATCAGCGAGTCTTGCCAAATGACCAGGTTTTAAAAAGTACAGTGTGGCCAGGAGAAGGAAGTATGTAGAAGTTGAGTGCGCTTTCTCATCTGCCTCAGTGGAGGCTGGTGCTGGAGTCTCTCGGAACCCCAACCCCTGCCCCTGTCAGTTTCTCTGGTCAGAAGCCTGCTGACTGCAGGAGGCAGCCTGGGTTCTAGTCCGGACTCAGCGGTTGTGTAAACACGTGCACTGGGGGGACTTGGGCTCTCCAGCCTCAGCTTCTCCACCTGTGGGGTGCAGGGGGTCTCAGAAAGGGGGCCTGTAGTTGTCAGTGCCCACGGGGAAGAGTCACTGCTGGCCCTGACAGTCCTTTTGCATCTCGTTGCAGGCGTTTGCAAGTCCCAGCACCGTGACACTTCCGGAAACCTTGTTGTTCGTGTCAACCCTGGATGGCAGTTTGCATGCTGTGAGCAAGAGGACAGGCTCCATCAAATGGACTTTAAAAGAAGGTAACTTGAATTTGGACCTGGGTGATGTGGACCTTTGTTCAGCTGTTTTTGAGGAAACATATATTCCAGTGATAAAGGTTAAGTGCTATACATTATTTAATAAAAAGGGATAATGGAGTCAAGAAGAGGAGGGGAAAGTCTCTCCATAGGGTTTGTTTATAGCTTGAATTGTGATTATCCACCCTGGTGTATCACTTTAACTCTTGTTTTCCTGCTTTTTTGTTTCTGTCCAAATTTCATGTTTAATCGATTCTAGGCCTTTCTAATAATAGTTCTGAGTCTGACTGGTCTTTGTGAAGACTTGCTGCATTAAATATTTCTATTACTTTCTAATGATTAGAATCTTGTAATTATAATTACAAAAGGGTATCTTCTCTAACCTCAGATTACTCATTTGCTTTTATAGAGGCTGAAGTAATTGAGGGCTGTGAGATTTGACATTCGTCCAAGGTAGCCACTTTATTAGGTTTTTATGTTGAGGGAAGTAAGACTGAGCTGGTTTCACATTTAATATACCACACTCCCCTTTTATGATTTTGTCTTGGTGGTGATAGTTTACAGAGTGCAGTCCTACAGCTGGGAAATAGTATTCAGTTTCCAAAGCAATTTTCCTAGATAAAGCCACGCAAATCCCAGGATCTGGAGCTTCAGAATCATCCCTGCTGTTCTGTCCAGTAATAATTCTCATTCGGCCCTACTTAGGGCCCGGCCAGCGTGTTCGCTTTCGTCACAAGTCTGTGACTCATTGTTTTCATGAGCACAGCAAGTGTTTTTCCTTCCTTAATAGGATGTTCCAAAACAGTCTTCTAAATGGAAAAATATTCACATATGTCAGGTCACACATCATTCTTGTCAACTCAGCCCCAAGCTGGTAACCATTCAGAGGTGGTGGCAGCTGGGGACCACAAACCACCTGTCTCACCTGTCTGGGCCCTGCTGGCACCAGCAAGGAGTGGGGCACAGCAAGACGGCAGAGCCGGCTCCGAGAATGTCATCTGCATTGTCTCTTTACCATGTTTAAGCCTTTTCTTGTTTTTAAAACAAAAACAGAGTTCCCTAAATTTCAGAGTTTCTGAAATTTGTCCAAAGATGAAAATCGGCAAGTCACAAAAGGAGCAAGATAAACATTCCCTCTGTTGAATGCGAGGGCTGGTCTCAGGGAGGGCCTGCTGGCCTCCAAGCCCCTTCACTCTTTGGCTTTACTTTTCCCTGCATGAATTGCTTTAAGTTGATCTTCTCCAGGTCTTAATTTCTACAAGTAGCCTTGACGGTATCTGACAAAGCTATGTCCTACCCTATTTACTGCTTAACCAAACATAAGAATCAATTTGTTCTTTCCCATAACTTAGAGCTTAGAAAATTTGCCTCTTTTTTTTTTCCCCACTTAATTGAGCATGTGTTTAGAGAACATAGACTATGAAAGATGTTTGGGGCACAATGAAGAAAAAGCCAGTCCTGCCCTAGGGGAGCCCACAGTCTGGTAGGGAGCAGAGACAGGCACAGGGAAAACTGGTGCAGTCATTTTGGAAAGTAGTCTGGAATGACCTTAAAAAACTAAAATCAGAAATAGCATAGGGCCCCTACCCCCCCACTTCTGGGCATCTGCCCGAAGACCATGAATCCATCAACTCAAAGAAGCATGTGCTCTGTGATGTGTGTGGCAGCATTGTTTTAGTTCCGAGGACTTAGAAACAACTTAAATCCACTCTGTCCACACCATGGAAGCCTGTTCAGCCACAATGAAAGAGAAAATGTCATTTACAGCAAAGAGGAAGGAGAGGAGGAGCTTGAGGGAATTGTGTAGATCGCAATGCAGGTCAGAACGACCAAGACCATTGCTGGACATTTACATGGGGGATGATGAGACAAAGTGAAATACTTCCGACGACGGGCAGACCCTAATAAACGGCGAAGCTTCTGAGGTTAAGAGGGAGGGGGCGGGGAAAGGGTTAAAGGGGGCATAAGGGGTGGTAGTAGGAAAAAAACTAGAGATACGTACTGATTAGAATTGCTAAAATGAAAAAGACTTTTAAAAAAGGGCAAATGTGTTGTTTTAGATCAGAGAATGTTCTATGGTAGGAGAGCTTCTGAAACTGCTTCACCCACCTCCACCTGGAGGGACCAGAAGGTCTGCAGGAAGCTGAACCTTGGTGGGTGGACTGGAGTCCAGTCCAGCAAAGGAGGCAGCAGGCCAGGGTGCAGGCAGTCCTGCTGGAAGGAGCTTGGGGTGGGGGTGGAGGGAGCGAGGCTCCGGATACTGAACCCCGAGATAGCGCTCCAGCACTCGTACCCGGGTGACAGGAGGCCGGGAGCCTTTCATGTTTCTGGGCTTGCCAGTGATGTAGCAGGTGCTCTGCTTCCAGATTCACCCAGCAGCGGCGTGTGGGAAGGCAAGCCTCAGGAGCCCCATGAGAGGTGCTGCCGGCCTGGAAAGGGGGATCAGGGGTCAGGGAGGAAGTGGGAAGGACCAGAGGCCAGAAGTAGAATCAGTCAAGTCCAACAACTGATTACTTAGGCGAGCAGGGAGGAATTAAAAGACACTTCAAGGAAGAATTAGAGAAATCTGATTAACATCTAATAATCTCAAGTAATGTTCAGTATGTTCTAAATTTCATTGTTTTTCTGAGAATAAACGGGCTTATCTTAGTTAAATTCAGCCCTGAATTCCTAGGCCCTTGATGTATATTCTATACAAAGATCAAAGATGGTAACATGGAGAGACCCCGAGTTTTCCATTTCATTCTAATCTTGGCAGCTGTAACTCAGGATTTCAAAATTGGTATTTCTTTTTTTTTTTTAAAGATTTATTTATTTATGCATACAAGAGCTGGGGCACAGGCCAGAGATGCAGGGGGAGGGATGAGAGGATTCACCAGAGACAGAGTGGGGAGCAGAACAGGCAGATCCATGGAAATACACTGCTGAGGGGAGCAGCAGGTGTGACAGGAGAGGTCTGCCACACCATGTGGGTAGCTCCCTGGCAGGCCAGGGATCAAACCCGCGCTGCAGAGGCTGTGGATTGCTTCATAGTGCAGTGCTTAACCCCTTGCAGCACCAGGGAGGCCCCAAAACTGGTATTTCTAATCTTAATATGTGACTGGACTGGAAGGTCTCCGAATACCATTCTGGATTCCGAGGCTACAGCAACTGATTGAACCCGAAAGAACAGAGCTCTCATTCTGGTGGAGACAGACAAGGAAATAAGTTACAAAGTGGTGACGAGAGGCAGGAGGAAAATAAAGCAGGAAATGGAACTGGGAGTGCGGGGGGACAATGTGTGTTGGGGGGGGCGGGCAGGGGCTGCAGTTTTAAAAAGGGACACCCCACCGAGAAGGCTTCATTTGAACAAGTCCTCAAGAAGGCCAGGGAGTCTTTTGGGCAGAAGCCATAGCTTCACAGGGGCAAGGTGGGCTTGACCTTGGCACAGCAGAGAAAGAGGCTGAGGTCAGAGTGGCCCTCCAGAGGGAGGAGGTAGAGGAAGAAGGAGGCTTGCTGGGGGTGCAGGGAGAGGCCCCCTGCTCCCTTCACATGCCCCGCTGCTGTCCTGCCATAACTTCCATACACTCACTCTCAAAAAGAAATGCGTCCATCACCCAACTGGCCATCTAAAACTGCAGGGACGGGAAAGTCATTTTCAGTCACATATGTATAGTTTAACATGTAAATGCTCAGACACAGACACACACCGTCCCTCCACCTCCGAGTGGATGTGGGACCCGTGATAAAAGGTGACAGACAGAGGCAAACATTCGATCCATAACATCCGTCACTCCTCTGTTCAGATTCCTCCAAAGACCCCCAGAAAGCCGGTGTCCCTGCGCTGTCACCAGCACGTGCCGGAGTCCCCAGAGGGAGGGTCCAGCTCCCTAGGCAGTGCTCAGCATGTCTGTGGGGACATTCCTTGCTGGTCAGAGGGACTGGGGAACAGCAGGGGCAGTGTGTGGGGGGCAGGGATGCCAGGAGTGCCCCTAGCCCAAGATTGCCTTGTGACTACACACTGCCCGGATGACCTGCCACTCTTGCCAGCCAGGGCCTTTGATAATGGTCTCTGCCTACACAGAGCACACAAAGAGCTCAAAAGTCCTTTTTGCATGATTTTGTACCCTGAATCCTCCTAAAGGAACGACTGTGTGAGTTAGGTAGGGCTATTCATCTGGAACCTTCCCAAGGATTGCTCGCTGTCTTGGAGATCCCGGCCCTGCAGGCGCCTGAAGCTACAGGGCAGAGGAAGTGGGGACCCAGCGGGGTTTCTGCACCAGCCGGGGGGCGAAGGGCACGTGGCTCAGCCTGAGCCGGCCTGGAGTGGAAGTCAAAGTCGCGTTGGAGGAGACCTGCCAAGGCAAACAGCCCTTATCTCATTGCGCTGGGGCCCCGCAGAGCACACGCCTGTTGCTTCATGTCCTATTTACCTGTTTCGGGACCCAGCGCAGCGGGGGTAGTTTTTTTTTCTTCTGAGTGGTTTTAGCAGGTGTTCTGTTCCTCACCCAGACACATGCTGCTGTTCCCAGAAGCGGAGATGCCTTCCGCCACGGTAGCAAACTACACCTTGCGCAGAAAACGAGTTTTATTTGTTTTCGGAAGCGAATCTGAGTTCTGACATCCCACCTCAAGTGCGATCCCTCTCAGCCGTGATCCTGTAGCTGCGGCGGCACCGTCTGCCTTTGTCTGAAGTTCCCCCAGTGAGCATGGTTGAGTTTGTTTCATTTCTACACCTTCAGCCCAAATGCAAGCCGGGAACGTCGCCGTGAGGCTTTGTGCCGGGTTCGTTTCGCAGAGCTTGCCTGGGCCCCGCGGGGCCGGAAGGACTTGGCTGCGAGACCTCTTGCTTCGCCTCGTCACACTCGTTGGTGCCGCTTGACGCTCGAATCCTCACCAAACTGCGGGTTATTCTTTAGCTTCCCTCCTCCCGCCACCCGCACCCCCATCTCCTTCCCAGCAAGAGCAGGCGTGGAGCGTGGGCTCCAACTTACCGCTGTTCTTCCTAATCACAAAAGTAAGCGAGCGACCAGCTCCTCCCCAGCCAGATGGGCCTGGACTCCTGAGCAGCCCTGAGTGGTTAATGTGGGGGATTTCTTAGGAGGGAAGGATCACAACAAACGCAGTTGTTTGAAATTTAAAGAAAAACTTCTTCGCAAGTGAGTTCCCCTTTCTCACCACGCTCCTCTCTCCATAGTTCCTCCCAGTGCCGACAGTCAGGTCCGGCCAGTCTGGAAAATAGGGTGATGCTCTACTCCTTGGTCCTGTGGTGTAGACTATAGACGTGGCTCCCAGATCTGACTCCTTGCCCTGGCCCCCTCGGCTTGTGTCTTAGCTGTGCCCTCACTGTTAACTGGGTCAGTGCAATGGCTTCCCGACCGCCGTCCCGGGTGCCGTCAGTCCTCCCAGGCGGCCCTGTCACCGCTGCCAGATGTACTGTCTACACAGCCCGCTTGTCCAAGATACTTCGCTGTTGTTTACAGCATCCCTGCTCCAACTGTGGTCTGCCCCCCAGGGCGTCACCTGGGATGGGTTGGGAGTTGTCATCAAATGTTTCTGCGAGTAGTTAGTTGGAGAAGCACCGGACACAGGGTCAAGTGTAAGCTCTTAACCTGCATGGAAGATTCTTCACAGTCCAGCTCCCACCCACCTTTCCGGCCAAGGTCCTCTCTCCCCCCAACCTCCCCCAGGCAGCGTCCTTGCAGCAGCCAGTCCCCTGCCCTCTCCAAGTCTCAGGTCTTCCAGCCTCCTTATGCTCCCTCTCCACCCACAGTGTGTATTGAAGGCCGGGCCCCCTTCCCAGGCCACCTCTGACTCCTCAAGCAGGGGAACCCCTTCCTTGTCTGGTTCAGGGGGCTGTGTCACTGACACCTATGCTGTAGCACTTTCTGCTGGTGTTGTCAGACTTTGGTGACCTTTGTCTTCTTGCTGCATTTCTCACTCACTGCCCGGAGAGGGGATATCTCTGCGCAGCCAGAGATGCTCAGTAATGTCTGAGGCCCCAACCCTGACTTGAGTCCCAGAATCCTTCCAACTAGATGCTTTTTGGGAGCCCCGAGAAATAGGAGACTTGGCTTGGCCTCCTCAGAATGCGCGTCTCCCGCTAGGCCCCTCATCCTAGCAGCCTCGGCCCTGGTTTCTGATCTAGAACTTCTGGCGGCTTTCTGTGGCATTCCGCACTTGGCCGGGGCGTGCAGGTGAGGGTCAGAGCTGCCTGGAGGGCGGTGGAAACTTGAGAAGGGGAAGTGTGAAAGAGATGATGTTTCCTTAATCATGCTGATGTTTTCTCTTAAGGAACTTTCTAGGCTCATGCTATACATCACTCCCTTTCTGCCTCATTTCTCAAGCACAAGAAAAGTGTTTATTTGTTCTCCATTGTTTTGGAGAACTGAAAATTAATTTTGGCGAGAGGGGATGTCAGAGAGGCTTTTTTTCTGATTTTGAGTATCTTGGAAAGATGCTCTCCTTCTCTTGCTTGTATTTTTACTTCATATCATGGAAGATTCCAAGCATATCCAAACAGAGAGATAATCATAGACCAAACCCCCACGTACCCCTCCCTCAGCTTCGACAAGCACCAACTCGTGCCCAGCTTTATTCATCTGTATCCCCATTCAGTCTCCCCCTCATGTGTGGGGACTTGCTTCAAAGCAACAGCTCCTTCACCAGGGGAGGTCCTCCTAAGTAGCAGTCGCCCCACATAGTGGCGTGGGTTCCAACTCCAGCGGGTGTCCTTTCCAGCACGGCCTGGCTTGTGTGGAGTACGGGCGTGACTATTGAAGTCTGTGGATGCAATGTCTTTCTCAACTGTGACTTCACTCCTGTGGGGGGCTGTGCGGTTTGAAGGGACTCCCATGTCAGGAATGAATTCTCTGAATTCACACAGCCTGAGAGGCAGTGGGCACAGCCAGAGCCCTGAACCGTCAGATTCTCCCCCTTTCGGTGGCTGTAGCCTGCAGTGTGAGCTTTTAGGCCTGGGTTATTTCTGCCAAGGTGAAGACGAGGAAGAATATAGTAGAATTCGACTGCCTTTCTCATGGACGGTTTTTCAAGTGACTTGGGTGTTTCCACATGATCATCTTTATCAAACACGATGGTTGGAGACTTGCAGAGGTTTTCTGCAAGAAAACTTGTTACACCTATTCCCGGGTCTGATGAGATTTGGAATTTGAGGAGCTTTTGATTAAATATCTTTTTTTAAAAAAATAGGTGAACTCTGAGGAATATTCGAGACCTTCCCACTTGACGCTTTGGGCCTAATAACTTTCACTGGAGAGTAGGGTTTACATTTCTGAGTCCCTTTCCCCTGAGGGAGGAAACTGCTGCCACTGGGGAGATGTGTTCCCTCATGGGCTCACTTGAGTGCTTGAAACCTATCTGGGAGACTTGCATCTTGAGTGAGGCGGGGTGAGTGACCTGGTTTTTCTGCCACCGATTTTAATGTGATCAGAGCTGGAACCACAAGCGTTTTCTTGAGGAAGCAGCGTGTTCTCTCTGCGTGCAAACCTGCTGCTCTCGTTTCAGCGCCAGCTAGGACTGAAATCTCTTCTGCTCCTTCCTCTCTTTCACCCCATCTTCCCCATCTCTGTTGGGGTCTCCCTCCCTCTGCTGGGCTCCCAGCTGCCCTGCTCCACGCCAGCTGCTGGTAGCCATTCTCGCCTCTGTGATTCCTCCTTCTCTTGCTCCTTGGCTTTGCCCCTGACACCTGCCCACCCCGGCCCCCTTCATAGCTTGTATTACATTCCACTTGTTCTCGGGCACCTCCATGTGTCCCTAGTGCATGCCCACCGTACCCAGCACAAGATCTCCATGACTTTCTCCTCCACGCTGCCTCTGCCCCTCACAGGAACACCTCACACCTGCCCGGCCTATGTCCTCATCCCCACAAGCAGGGTGATGGCTCCTTGCTGCACTGTCCTGTCTGCACTGAGCTGAGCAACCGTCTTTATGAAGTCTCCCTCCCAGTGCGCCCCAGCCCTCGCTGCCCGCCCTGCCATACAGGGTACCTGTGGTGCACGCCTGGAGTGTGAGCAGTTCATCAGAGGCTGGTTCATGTCTGTCGGTTTTCTAACCCCCTTTTGTTATCCTACCTGCCGTGTGGCAGAGAACCAAGCTGAGGGCAGGTGTCTGACATTTGTTCTGAGAGGTGCGTGGTCAAGTCAACAGATGAGTACTAGTAGTGGGGCTGTCACCCTTCTCTCAGAGAGAAAGGGAGGGAGGGAGAGTTGATGTTATTGAATATTTGGTCTTCAGGGAGGCTGATGAGGAACATAAAGCAGTTGGGACTTCATTTGCGGTTGTTTGGTCCTTTAATGCCTTTTGAAAGCGCCACTGTCAGAGGTGACTTACTGAGGGCCGGTTCTGGACATGCTGTGCCATGTCAGCTGTACCTGGGGACGTCTCCCTGGGGGGAGGAAACTGGCTTGAATGCTGGGGTGTAGAGGTCAGTAAGGCGGTTGTCCTTCAGAGAGATTGAGTAGGGCAGAAAACCAGTGGTCGCCTACATGCCACCAGAGGAGCAGAGTGTTCCAGAACTATCAGTGCCCATCTGGGGAAGAGAAGAGAAATGATCTGGTGAAGTTCCCTGAGTGCCACTCAAGTGGGCAACCTGTTCTTGTGGCTCCTGTGATCAAAGGGCTTCCCACGTGGGAGAAAGTGCCCAGAGCTCACCTCCAGAGAGAAGCCATCAGTGCCAAAATCCCACTTTGAACTGTTTGAAGCAGTTATTTTAATTTTGGTCGACTTCCTCAGAGACACTTTTCTATTTTGCTGATTTATCGCCCCCGGCCCCTTCCCCCTCCCCCATTTCTACCTGCTTGTGTTTAGGGACGCCTGAAAGGGTCCTGGGCCCAACCTGCATGCTCTCCCAGTAGATTTCTCTGGTCTCTTCGTGCCCCGGGAAGTCAGAGGAGCAGGCTATGGGGATCTCACTACAGGCGAGAGCAGGGTGAACAGTTCTTCTTTTCCAACCTATTAGAAAGGCTTTCCTTCTAGAGCTTCCTGTTTTTAAAACTTCATTTTAGAAACACTTCAATGCAGACAAAAGAGAACAGTATGAAACCCCCAGGCACCCAGCACCCAGCTTCCATAGGATTCACACACCGAAGCCCCCGTCCATTATTTCCCATAAATCTAACTTTGAAATGTGAGTGAGCAGAACTATGCCTTGGCCGCTCTTTTTGGCTTCTATCTTGTAGGTTTCTGTGTGGAAACATCCTTTTCATTAGGAAAAACACTTGAGTGACTACAGTCCATGTACAGAATTGGATCTCTTAAATTATTGACTTCCTTTCATTCTCAGATAGTACTATCTACTAATTTGGGGGGAGTAAAGACTTGGACTCTGGTTACTTAGGGGTTCATTCTGATTATTCATTCAACTGTACACAAGCACTACGCACTTTTCTGCTTATATTTCCAATAAACAAAATAGATGGTTCCTATCCTCGACTGCTTAAAATTCAACCCAGCCCCTAGATGTTTCGATAATCCTAGAGGCCACATGCAGTTAAGCACCTGTCTCTTGAGAAACACAGTAAGAGCGTCATAAGGAGATACCAAGTACAGTGGGGTGCAGATTCTGATTTCCTGGCAAAAGGGCCACATTTGAACTGATTATGAAGAGCAATCAGATTGAACTAGAGGGACAAGGGCAGGTCATGGTGAGGACAGAGGCCAACGGGAAGCCTGGGGTGAGTTCTGGGAAGAGATGTGGTTGATAATCATGGGGAAGAACTGGGCCCTGGTTCTAGAGGCATGCGGTGGGCAGAGGGAGCCCCTGTGGGTTTACGTGGAGGCCTGAGCCCTCTCAGGCCGCGCGTAGAGAGTACCTTGATGGGCAGAGCCAAGGCCCGGAGCTGGCCAGGACGCTGCTGTGTGCCCGGGGCAGAGGAACCGCTGCCTGATTTTGACCATGGCAAAGATGAGAAGGAGGACATAGAAAAGCTCCATACGTCAAATCCCATAAAACCCAAGATCTAAATGAATGGGAGAGTTAGAATTAAGAGGAGAGTCAAGGAAATTCTGAGTTTCCAAATTGTGTGATGGGTGGAAGTGGGGCCAGTCTGGGGGCAAGTAAAAGGATCAGATTCTTGGGGTGGGGATACCCCATACGCAGTCGGAAGCCAGGCTGGGTCATGGTCACCATGGGACATCCCTGCCGCGTGACACGTGGAGGCCTGACAAGGAGGTTTTGCACGTGTGTGCTAGACTTGGTGGCTGAACTTGACAGTGGCAGTTTGGATCTTGGTCAGAGGGCAGTGGCCAGAGTACAGTAAGAGGAGACAGGACTAAAGAAGGTGACTCGGGCTAGAGCAGTGGTTTCCCGGGATGGCTAAGCAGCAGAATTGCCGCTCACACCTTGAAGACACAAATTCCCTGCCTACAATTCAGCATCCTGGAGAGAAGGCTCTGAAATCAACATTTTAAAACTCTGTAGGTAACTCAGACATTGCTGGTGGGGTGTGAAGCAGTACAGCACCTCGCTGGAGAGCTGCTTGGCAGCTTCTGGCCAAACGACATGTAAACAATATGACTCAGCCTTTCCTAGGTGTTTTCCCCCAGAGAAATGCAAATCCAGGTCCAATTAAAGTCTTGTGCACAAATGTTCATGGTGGCTTTATTCATGTTTTTTTCCAGCCCCAAACTGGAACTAACCCATATGTCCATCCAAAGATAAATAGAACAAGGAATTGTGGTCCCTCCTTACAGTGACATCCTACTCAGAAGTAACAACACAGACTATGATAAATGCAACAATGTGGGTGGATTGCAGAAAACACAAGGCAGAGGGACAGAAGCCAGGCAAGAAAGGGCCTACTGTGTGACTTCACAACAAATGCAGTGACTCTGCCAGTGCTTATCTGGGGTAGGTGGGGCCTGGGGTTATTGACCCCTAGGGCTATGAGAACATGTTTTGGGGTGATAGGGATGGCCTATATTTTGAGTACTGGGATAGTTATGTGGACATATACTTCCCCCCAAGATTCATTGGGGGGCCTAGGATGGAAGCCTTTAAGGAGAGAAAGGAGAGAGTGTGCAAGAGAGAGGAGGGGAACCCTGAGGGTTTGTGTGTTGTAGGCAGAGAGGAAGGACTCAGCCAGCCAGAGGGGGGACTTAGCGTTGCTTGGAGACGTGGCACTGCCTGGCGGCTCTGTATATGAGTGGAAGTGTGTGTGAAGATGAAGGCGAAGGTATTGTCTCCTCAGAGAGGCCAAGGGAAGAATAGAGTTGGGGAAACTTGGAAGGTGAAGGGTAGGGAGTTTTGGAGAGTCACTCTCCCCCTTTACTGCCCCTGTGCCACAGAAGGTGAGTCTTGTGGAAAGAAGGGGGCCCTCAGGCAACAGGTGAAGCTTGGAAACACCAGCTGTGGGGCACAGGGGCCAGAGGTCAACCAGGAAGTAGATACATCGGGCTCCTGCCACAGGGGGCCCAGCTGGCCTTGGATGTACAAAAGTATCTCCTGCACAGGTGGCCGCTGTGTTTGCTTCAGCTCAGAGAACAGAGGGGATTGTAGCTAGATGCCGGGTTGAGGGCCCACGGCACCCCGCTGCTGGTTACAGAACATGGTCATCCAGGAATGGAAGCGGGGAAGCTCACCTGTCAATCATTGTTCCACTCAGCAGGTGTGCTGAGCCCCCCTGTGTGTGCTAGGCACTGTTTTAGAGGTTGGAGAGCCAACAGACAAGGTAAATCACAGTCTTGTGGAGTTTACATTTTCTAGAGCCAGAAGTTAAAAATAAGTAAAATACACAGCACTTCAGATATGGGAAAGATCATGGAGAACAATCAAGCAGAGGCGAAGGGTAGTGAGTCCTGATCGTAGAAGACCTCTCTGAGAAGGCGGCATTTGATGGGAGACCTGGGTAGAGCGAACAGCAAGTGCAAAGGCCCTGAGGCAGGCTTGGGCTTGGCAGTATTAGGAGGACTACAAGGAGGCCAGCATGGCTGGAATGGAATGAGGAGGAATGAGTGGGAGAGTGTTAGAGGGTGACAGAGGGAGAGTCTGTGGACCTGGGCTTTGTAGAGTGGCAGAGAGGCACAATCTGACTCCTGTTTTCAAAAGGATCTGTCTTCTCCATGTCAAGGCACTGACTTACAGTCTTGACGAGCATTTCATCCTTATTTAACCCATAGCAGGTGGCTGCTGTTATTACTGCTTTTACTGATGAGGAAATTAAAGCTCAGAGAGATAAAGTCACTTTGCTGGGGTCACTCAGCTGCTCCTTGGGAGCTAGCATGTTAAGTCGAGGTTTTTCTGATTCCAGAGGCCTCCTGGACTAGGAGAAGAGGCTGTGCTTGAAAGACAGGGGTTCCAGTGATGCTGAGGGGGTTTTGAGAGTAGAACCCTAATGGTGGTCATGCAAGAAATAAACCACAGAGTTTGGCAGCTGGTGGGATGTGTTGGGGAGAAGTGTGAGTCAGCTGTGGAGTGTGAGGCTTGCGGGTCTTCTTGGAGAATAGCCACAGCTCAGCAACTTAGTGATGGATGTGGGCGCCAGGTGAGAGATGAAGGTGTGCCTCTGCGCACCTGGAGGTTGAGGTGTTGGCAGGAAAGAGTGGAAATGGCCAGTTGATCCAGAAAGAAGAACGTAGACGAGAAGGACCAGGAGTCTCCGACTGTGGTTGTGATCAAGGCTATAAAGATTGGGGCCTCCCAGAACTGTGGGGAAAGGCTTGGGGCTGTCCCCCAAGGAGTTGGGAGTCGGGGGCGGGGTGAGGAGGTGGTGGGTGGGTGGTCTGAGCAGGTGGTCTGGGGCAGGCGCCCCTGGGGTGGCCCGAGGGGGTCGGGCTTTGGTGCGGATGGTGCTGACAGACCAGATAGTGAGGTTCATAGCTCACGGAGGGACAAATGCTCGGGGCCCAGCACAGAAGGAGAAGCTACCAGCGGCGAGAGGGGCTGAGGCCAGGGACGAAGATGAAGAGGGAGAGAAGTCACTTCTTTCAGAGAAGGATGTGTTTCCGTCACAGCCTTCGGAACCTGGCTGTGAACCTCTGTTGGAGCCGATTCTTTCTGGCTCAGGAGGAGGGCAGGTGGCCTGGACAGGCGCCTCGCCGGGCATCTCCAGGTGTGAGGTTTTCAGGCCTGAGTGGACACACCTGGGGGGATGGAGGCGCCTCCGGCGGCTGCTCTGGGGGCCGCTTTCTTCCCGTGTTAATCCTGGGGCCCAAGCGTGGGCTTCAGCTCCTTTTTTCCTCTCCTGAAACCTTTACCTTGAATCACACCCTTTCCCCCCCACACTCGTAAAGGAGTCAAAGGGAGCCCTTTTAATTCTTTTCCTTCTGAGAGTGAAACAGCTTTGTGAGGCGGCTTTTCTGCCTGTCGGTCTCCATCAAGAGAGTGGCTTGCTTTGCGCCCGTGTTTATTTAGCACCTGGGAGGTAGGCCGCTGTTTCTTTTTTCATGACTGGATCTTTTTTTTTTTAAAGGATCTTGCCTGATAGCAGTTCTCACAAGCCAATAAAAAACAACCACATTTTTTTCCTTGGGCGTCCTTTGCATGTCTCGAGATGATGCTTTAGACCTTTGTTTTGCTGCCTTTCCAAGTGTTTTCATCGCTCACCTTTCAGATTATGGGAAATGTCAGCTCAATGGAGAGAATAATTAAGTGACTGCCCGCATGTCCCCACCTCCACCTCCAGCAGTTAATCAAACCGGCTGCCACTTTTTGTCTATCTGCCCCTCTCCACAGTTTTCTTCTGTAGCCACCTAAAGCCAGTCTCAGACTGGAATGATTCTAGGCAGCGGGGGCCCCTCAGGAGCCAAGCAGCCTCTGCAGATGTTTGTTCTGGGACTTAAATTTTCACTGAGGATGGGAATGCGGACACGCCCGAACGTCCTCCTGCGGGAGTTCATCTCCTCGGCCTGGACCAGAGGCTGAGCTTTCACCGCCCCCTTAGTTCCCACTCCCAGTCTCCCCTCCTGCAGGTGGCCCATGTCTTCATAGGACTGTCCTGGGCCCTTTCTGCCAGGGCACTCGTGGATAACGTCCAGAAAACCACCTAGGCCAGCCTAGAGCAGCCCCCTGAGAGCCAGCGCAGACCAGCTTCCGGGCTGGGCTCAGCCTGGCCGCCTCCATGTCTTGTTCCTGCTGAATCACTGGAACCAGGTCGCATCCTCTTCATCTGTGCTTCTCTGTGACACTTTGAAGTGAGTGAAACAGACAAAAAGCGGCGCCTACTTGACGGCCGTGCCTTCTGTGGGGTGTGACGACCCTGCTGCCCTGGCTCGCCTGGTGTAATTGCACTTCGCCCCCTCTCAGCAGGCAGGGTGCGCGCCCGTTTCCTGCCTCTTGCATCAGTCTGTTTGTGAGTGCACCCAGAGGCGCTTAAGGGGAAGGATAAACATAGGCTTACCCACTGAAAGTCCCTCCTGTTTCCTAAATCGTTTTCGGTCTGATGAATTGTTTGTTTGCTGCCCGCAGACCACATGGGGAGCGCGTGCTTCCTTCTGTCGTGAAGCCTGCAGCCTTCACGGGGGAGCCAGGCTTTTCAATAAAAGCAAAGTCAACACAAGATAAGGCTTGAAAGAGTCTTCATCTGAGAAGCCTGGTGACTAACGAGCTAGGCAGCCGCCTGTCCCCAAAAGCGGAGCTTGTGTGCTACCGGCAGAATGAGGGGCACCCTGAGACCCCCAAACCTGCCTGCTCTAAATGGGTTCTGCCACCCCCTGCATTAAGACAAAACACACTCTGGTATGTAAGATGTTCAGTAGAAAAGAACTGTAGTACAATTAGTGTGTAATAATGAGTGTGCAGTAGAGAGAAGAGAAAGGGAAGGAATGTAGCTTCCCAATCAAGCGCCCACAGCTACCCGCCCCCTCTTGGGTAAATGCCCAGCCAAGCGGGGTTGACCCAAGCAGTGCAGCTGAGGCCCAAAAGCTTGCCACAAGCCTAAGGCACCTTCTGGCAGGGAACCAAAGGAAAGGGGCAGAAGGAGCCAGGCAGGTCTGGAAGGAAAAGACCAAATCAAGATAAAGGCTGCCATTGTCAGCCCCCCCACGGGTCTCTCACCCATGTCTGTCTCAAGTGTCTCCTCCCATGTCCCCCAAGTCCCTGGTACAAGTCCAAGGCCAGGAAGCAAGTGCAGCTTCTCCACATGTGTCTGTGCTCCGCGCGCCTCCTCCAGTCTTCCTCTTCCCCCTCTCTCCACTTCTCCCGCATCTCTCACTCCTTGTCCAGTCCCTGTTCTCGCTTCACCTCCCTGCCCAGCTCCTCCCCTCCTTGGGGGGTGGAGGTTGGGGGAGAGGGTGTTAGGGAACTTGCAGTGTCACACGTGAGGCCTGAGAGCCCGTGTCCACGGTGTCCTTGTCCCCTGTGTTGAAGTTGCTCTGTTGTCCGCGGGGTCCTGATGGCCGGCAGTTCCTCCTCCTCGCTGCAGTGTCCTGCCTGGGGGGGTCCCAGCGAGGCGCCTCCTCACTCCCTCCAGCATCCCCAACCACCAAGCTGTCAGCAGTACCCTCTTGTTCTGTGCTGGGGTGATCAAGTGGATAAGTGGCAGTGGGGTGGGGGAGAGGATCTGTCTTTTTTTTTTTAAAGATTTATTTATTTGTTTGTTTATTTATACAAGCACTGGGTACAGTCAGAAGCGCGGGAGGGTGAGAGAATTCACCAGAGCCAAAGCAGGGAGCAGAGCAGGCAGAAGGACCGAAGTACACTGCTGCGGGGAGCAGCGGGCGGCAGGAGAGGTCTGCGCGCCATGTGGGACCCTCCTCCGGTGGCCGGGGAGCAGCCGGGGATCAAGCCAGGGATCGAAACGGCGCCGCAGAGGCCGCAGGCAGCTTCGCAACCCAGCACTCCACCGCTGCGCCACCGGGGAGGCTCGGATCTGTCATTTTTGACTATTGCAAATACAACTGATTTTGAGAAAAATCTTCTTTCCAATTAAAGAAGCAATGCAGGAAAGGCTGGGGAGTTACCCTATCAACAGAGACGAGTTACAATGGCATTTTGGACTTTCTAGTTTTCTCCATGGGCATTGAAGATGTTCTCAGCCGTGTGAATACTCTACATAGATGTTAGCTTTTCTGCTGAGCAGAATAGCATAAAGATTTGCACATGTTTTTAAATTTCACAAGCCTTTTTAGAAGCCTTGATCTTCTTCCAAGTGTGCTTTCCATAATCTACCGTATTATTGAACAGTTAGGTCATTTGTAACACTGCCCCGAGCTGGTCTTTGTACAGAAAGCATTTCCTGTATTTTAGATTCTGTTTGAATTACAGTTTATAGACATGGAACTAATATGTCAAAAGGAATCAAGGAGAATGAACCCTTGAAGGCTCCAAGAGCACCATATTCTGCCCCAAAGGGGTGTGTCCATTTACCACCCAGTCAAACCCGCAGCAGTAGCAGAACCGATTTTTTTTTTTTTAAGATTTCTTTATTTATGCATTCAAGAGCTGGGGTACAGGCCAGAGATCTGGGGAAGCGGGGGTGAGAGGATTCATCAGAGACAGAGTGGGGAACAGAACAGGCAGACTGACTGAAATACACTGCCAAGGGGAGCAGCGGGCAAGACAGGAGAGGTCCGCTTCGCCAAGTGGGTTTCTCTCTGGACGGCCAGGGATCGAACTCGTGCTGCAGAGGTTATGGACTGCTTCATAGTACGGTGTTTAACCCCTTGTGCCACCAGGGAGGCCCCCAGAACCGATTCTTAAGCCATGGTTTTGTGTTTCCTCGTGAAAATCTGACTCCAGGCATCAGACAAGGTGAAGATTTGGGTCTTAAAAGTTCTTGATGTGTTAGGTCGTGACACTGTGACCCTGTATCCATAGCAGGTGGTGACAGGTCCTTCCAGTCCACCCCCAGGTACATCTCTTGACTTTGGGTCATTCGGCTGGGTTCTTTAGCCCATCTCAGCAACAGTCACGGGGCTGACCATTGCGCCTGTGTGTTTCTAAAGCATCGTCACACACCTTATCTCAAGTAGGATGTTTAAGTTATCAGTACAACGTGAGGATTGGTCCTGGGAACACTCTGGGGTCTCCATGTGTTCGAGTCTGTCTGACGATGCCTTGTTCTCTTGCACAGATCCAGTCCTGCAGGTCCCAACACACGTTGAAGAGTAAGTTTTCTGATTTGCTTCAATACTTCCTTTTAATCCATTCTCTTAATTCTCTAGTCAGTACTCACGAAGCTAGTTGCTTGGTGTATATATAGGCATACATTTAAGGTATAAAAGACAAACTATGTGATTTCATTCCTAGCTATTGTATATAGAGAAAACAGATGAACTAAATAAAGCAAAAATAAACGTTTGGACTATAAAACCAACTGGTAGTAACCAGAAGGAAAGTGGGGAGTGGGTAAATTGGGAAAAAGGGCACAATGGTTGGGTTATGGGTAGGCTTGGAGTTTTGGCAGGAACTTAATGTAGTCTCTATGCATGTTGACTCTTCGATGATGAAAGCGTGGAACATATAATGTTATAACACAGCATCCCTTCCATTTTAAAGAGAGAGAAAGAGAGTTCCTCTAAGCAGAGCAGAGATTCAGCGCAGGGTTTCTGCAGGACCAGCTCAGTCCTCAACAGGTTCACTTTGCCCGAGAGCTTATCGAGTCTGCTTCTTGGGAAGCCGCCGACCTGGGACCTGGCCGCGTCTCCAGGCAGGCGCCCTGTGAAGTCAGACTTTCAGGGTCCACTGTGGTTGCCTCCAGTTTAAAAGTAAATGTTTGTTGACCGTGAAAGGTAGATTTGTCCTGCCTGTTTATGCACCACCCCAGGCTATTAAACAGTCATGGTGGAGGCTCTACACGATTGACCTAGAAACTGAGCAGTAGACTTCCTGGGTTCTTTTCACTTAGTTTTCCTTCATCCGGAGCGCTTTGACCAAAGGATGATCTGCTCTTTCAGGATTTGAATGATCATCTTTTGCAGGTTGCTATTTTGTACCTAAGTAGGGTGTAGACCAACAGCGATATTGTATTTGTGCCTAAAGAGAAGGAGCAGTGGGTAGGGTTTCTCTTTCTCTCTCTCTCTCTCTCTCTCTCTCTCTCTCTCTCTCTCTCTCTCTCACACACACACACACACACACACTCTCTCTCTCTCTCTCTGCGGCTTTGCTGTTCTGTTCTGTGCCTGGGCTGCTATTTATCCTTGAACTATTACTTAATCTCTAGGCCCGCCTTCCTCCCTGATCCCAACGATGGCAGCCTTTACACACTCGGAGGCAAGAATAACGAAGGCCTGACGGTGAGTATGTTTAGCTTCTCTGTGGAGCAGGTTCTAGACCAGTGACCTGAAACTGTAGCTGAAGTTCGAGATCCCCCAAGACCTTAACAAAAACTTCTAGGGATTCTGATTCAGGGAGTCCAGAGAGGCACCCAGCAGCTCCCAAGATGGGCTCCTATGCGAGCTTTGGAATGTGGGCCAGCGCAGCCCAGCGGGAAGGATGTGGTGGCAGGGTTTGCACTAACTTGTGCCTCCCATGTTGTGGTTGTGAGGGGTTGTAGTTTGAGACACCAGCCCCCGGAAGACATCCCCTTGTGAGGAGGGGTATGGGGGAGTCCACTTTTATTTCCATTTGAGAATCTAGGCCAGTGGCCCTCAAACTTAGCGACATGTTGTGATAACTGGGAGAACTCTGAAAAGCACTGAGTCTTGGTCCCAACCCTGAAAGACAGTTAAAGTCTTAACTGTCAAGGCTATTGGGATGTTTAAAAAGCTCCTAGATAAGAGAATTTAGGGACAGGCCCACACATGGTCACCTGGTTGTTGACCAAAGCCAGACCGCAGAACAGGCTTGGAGGGGGCGCTTTTCAGTGAACAGTGTGAGTTGACTGGGGCATTGTCCATATGGGAAAAAAAATTTTGTAACTCTGATCTCACACCAGAACACACAAATCAGTTTCAGATCGATTGTACTATCTGTATGTGACATGTCAAACAAAATTAAAGGGGAACAAAGTAGTGGAACATCTCGATGACCTTAGAGTAGGCAACTCTCTCTTAAATAGGGTAGCTCCAAAGAAGCGGGACTGAAATCCCCACAATAACCATAAGGGAGAAAATGGATATGTTGGATTATATTAAAATTAAGGATTTTCCTTAACTAAGACACCGGGAAGAGAGACAGACCACAGTGTGTTTGCCACACACATATCCAACAAACAGTTCATATTCAGAATATGTAAAGAACTCCTAGCAATTATAGAAAAGCAACCAAGTAGAAAAATGGCAAAAGAGGACATCTAAGTGGTCAATAATAAATAGATGAGTGGTTACTCAGCTTCATCAGTCGCTAGGAAAATCACAGTGTCATACCATTACCCATTCACTAGGATGGCTAAAATGAGAAAAATGGAAAAAAAAATAAATGTGTGTGTGTGTTGGAGGTGGGCGGAGCCCCAGAACACTCAGGCACTGCTGGGGGAAGTCAGGCGGGTTCACGAGCAGTTGTTTGGTGGAATCTGTTAAAACCTTGGTGACCCCAGAGCTCATTCCCAGGTTGTACATCCACCTTCGGCATCCCCAGACGTCCAGGGCACTGCTTATCATAACCAAAAAAAAGGTGACATACCACACAGCATCACCTGTAGACGGGATAAAGAAATCATGGGGTGGCTGCTAACTGAATCGCCCACACCAGTGAGAACAGACCGTGACCCACATGAGTGGTTCAGCGGGGACTGGACCACACAGCACATGCCAGAAAGGCCTGAGACAGGAAAGGCTGCTCTGTTGTTCTGAAGTTCGGGTAATGATGACCTTGGGGGAAGAGAGGGCAGAGGGGGCTTTCAGAGTGCTGGAAAGGTGGTTTCTTCATCTGGACACTGGTTCCAGGTGTGTCTACTCGGCAGAGTTTACCTGAGCCGCACACCTCTGTGACCTTTCTGTTTGCATGTTCAATAGAAGCTTTTCAAAGCTTCCAAGTGACTCCAGGGTGCAGTCAAGGTTGAGAACCACTGGTGTAGACCCCAAAGTGACTTACAGGCATGAATTTGGGTATTTTAAATGGGTTTGTGAAAACCTGAGACTGAAACCATGGACAAGGGCAACCTTGTGCAGAGGTGTGTGTTCACCTTTGTCCTTTCTCTCCACACGAGCTTTCATTTCTGAATTGCTTTGTTTGCCAGAAACTCTGCTGAGTGATTTGTGTAAATCACCTCTCACAAACAGGCGTCTCCTCTTAGTAGAGGTGTGGAAGCTGCACCTGAGAGGTGAAGAAGGTGCCCAAGGTCAAAGCTTCAGGGAGTTGTGCTTGGCACACGGTGTCCTCCCACTCTGAAGGCTGCTCTGCCTGCCGCCGCACGGCCCATCCGCACAGGGTGTTCTAGCACCTCTGGCTCAGCGTGTTCCCAGCTTGGGGGTGTCAGGCTGGCAGCAACACTCAGCAGATTCCTCAGGACCCCAGACCAAAGCTTTGCAACAACTTTCTGCTTCTCAGAAACATCTGGCAGGACCCCCCTATGACATCCTCTCTCTGGCATTTTCCCTTTCTAAGGCTTCGTTCAAATGTGGGGGTGATGGGCAGATCCAGTGATTGTTTATTATTTGAAGTTCCACTTGTTAAAGCTAGAGAAGAGTCTTTTCTCTGGTGGAGAACAAGGTGACCGTGTAGAAGCAGCGAGTCATCCACAAAACAGTTTCAAGACACAAAATGTTCCCAAAATAGAGCAGACTGAAAGGAGCATCAGCCAAAACACCCTGTCAGATGTCAGCTGTGGACTCAGAAGAATTGGTTTTATGATGAAATGCAGTTGAAACGTGGATTTCTTTGAGTTTCTTTTCCTGACACGTACTATTACTTACCAAAAGGCTTGGTTTTCTTCTGTTTTTCTGTAGTAAATTTGTTTACCAAAGGAAACATCAGAACTTTTTCAAACTCCGTGTTACCCCCATAAACATGACTTCTTGACCTCGAAGCTTCAGCTGGCTCTCGGGGTTGCTTGTTCCCACCCTGGAAAGCATCCTTCTTCCCAGCCTGGCCAGCCCTGGGGCAGTGTATCCAATCAGGAGAAGCCTTTCTCCTCTCATAGAATTTTAAAGCTGGTGTAACGCTCCGTATTTGTGGCCAGCCCACCCCCCGCCCCCCTCCTGGCCCAGGAAGCTCTCAGGACAAGAGACCTTAGACCTGAGGGACTCGGGGAGTAAAGGCGGTGTTTACAATGCCAGTCATCTAAAGTGGGCCTTGAAGCCCGGAGTGTCCTTTCTCCTGGGTTTCCAGTTAGGAAAACTCTCATCTACCATCCACAATGCTTGTCTCTTTTTAGCAGAATGGGGTAACAGACACAGATTGTACAGTCAAATTGCATTAAGTGCTTAAACTTATTTATTCGTAACTTGGCCTTCTCTCTCTCTCTCTCTCTCTCTCTCTCTCTCTCTCTCTCTTTTTTTTTTCCCAAAGAAACTTCCCTTCACCATCCCGGAGCTGGTACAGGCATCTCCGTGCCGGAGTTCAGATGGAATTCTCTACATGGGTAAGCATTCCTGATCTCAACCTGGAAATGTGCCTATCTTTGGAAATAAGTCCCAGAATCTGGGCAGGCGGGGTGTGAGAGAGAGAGGCGTGCGCTCACTCCCTCGCCAGCCCTTCTGGGAAAGGTCTTCTGAGCCTGGGTTGTGCTTGTTCCCATCAGGATCAGCTGACCAATTAAGAGAGGGTTCCCCCACTTGGGAACAGACTTGACACCATTAAAAAACGGTTACTCATTTAACAAGCTTTTCACTGCCATATTGACCTCCCCCTGTGATTTAAAGATTGCAACATACCCAGAAGCAATTGGATGAAATTTAAAGTGAACATAATCAGGGGGCCTCCCTGGTGGCGCAAGGGTTTAAGAACCGCACTATGAAGTAGTCCTCAGCCTCTGCAGCATGAGTTCGATCCCCGGCCAGCCAGGGAGCAACCCACATGGTGCAGCAGACCTCTCCTGTCTCGCCCACTGCTCCCCTCAGCAGTGTATTTCGGTCAGCCTGCCTGTTCTGCTCCCCACTGTCTCTGGTGAACCCTCTCAACCCCCCCACCCCGATCTCTGGCCTGTACCCCAGCTCTTGTATGCTTAAATAAATCTTAAAAAAAAATAAAGTGAATATAATCATCTGAGCCAAGAAAGGGAAACCAGGCTCTGCCCATTAATTATAGGGCTTTCTTAGTATTTCCTGCTCTCAGAATATTGGCTAAAAGCAGCACTTAACAGCTTGCTAGATAAGCCGCCTTCATACCTGGCTGGGGTCACATCTTTCAAAGCATCAGATCACCTGCCTTTCTTTGACCATGTTGCTGCCAAAATGTCAATAAAAATGCATTTGTAACACAAAGGAGAGCTGTGTTTACCTTGAAATCGCAGTGGTAATAGTGCCCTGTGTTTGCACAGCAGCCTTCTTTCTGAGGAACTGGAAGTACTCAGTGTCTGTCCATGCCGCGGGGATTTCATGTGTATTGCTGGGCCTCCAGCGCAGGACAGGTTTTAGTGTTTGCTCGGGACACTGGGGCCCTTGCTTCCTTCCGCACCTTCAGATTGGGGACCCTCAGCCCAGAGATCCCGGGGAAGCGGTTGCACCCACTTTCTCTCTCTGGGCCCGGGCCCACCCTGTCACTGTCTGCTGCCTGGGCTTCCGCTTTGGCCACGCGCTATCGCTTAGGGTGCATTTAAGGTGCTGTGTTTCCATCGTCTTGAGAGTTCATTAAACACTGAAGATTGGGGTAACTGCCCAATCTGTCCGCTTGGGAGGCAGCTGGGCTCTGCGGCTGGGATGCTCCTAGAAGTCACCGGAAGGGTGCCTGCTGCATGGAAAGGGACTGAGTTCGCAGCTGCTCGGCCATTCTTCACTCTGCCGGCAGATCCTTCTCATATTTAGATGTTTAGCACTGAGACAAAGTCCCAAGCTGTGGACAGGAGTCACACAGGGCGAGGGTCCCACGCCTTTTAGAACCACGGGTCGTGCAGGCAGGTTTTGAGTTCCTGCGGTCTTCCCACGTCTTTGTACTCTGCTCCAAGAGTCCCTTGAAATAGGAGACTTGGCCAATACGTTAGGGAGACACAGTGAGCAGAGGCCCCGCCTGCCACAATAGAAGCGTGCCTGTGACGGTGAACATGTGGCCGTCGGGGGTGCCGTGCTGCCCGCTCACTGTCCCCAGGCCGCTCTGAGCCTCATACCCCGGGTGACAGGCTTTGCCTTCTCCTAGCAGTGTTGCTGGCCGTGCTCCCTCCTGTTCGTGCCTTGTCATCCTCTGGGCAAGGTGAGGGCTGTGGCCTGGGCCAGGGAAGAGCTGGCTGGGACAGGGCTGAGATGACTTTGGCCTCATTTACACCAGACTGCAGCCAGCGCCAGGTACCAGGTACCAAAGCAATGACATCTACGAGTTACCAGCCTGCTGGGTTTGGAGAACCTCACCGTGACTAGGTTATTAAGTTGCCATAAGACCCACTGGCCTGAGGGTTACCACAGGCATGTGCTCCACACCCTCAGGACGTCAGAAGGTCAGGCTGGTCTCAGCACGGAGAGCATTGTGCTGGTTTGGCAGTGGTGGTTGATTCCATTCCAGGACAAGTATCAATGAAGAGGTGTGCTGTGTCCTTTCAGGTAAAAAACAGGACATCTGGTATGTCATCGACCTGCTGACGGGGGAGAAGCAGCAGACTCTGTCGTCGGCCTTTGCAGACAGTCTCTGCCCGTCCACCTCTCTTCTGTATCTTGGGCGAACAGGTAAGGAGGAACCTTCTGTCGCCTGTGACCCACCTGGTTCCATAAAAGGAACTGAAGTAGCCTCCCTCCCGAGCCCCCAACTGCCCCCCACCCCTGTTACCCAGAGGCCTCCCGGCTTCATCTTGTAGCAGGTGGCCAGAGTGGTCTTCTCCAAGCACAGATGTTCCCACACTGCTCCACTTTAGAAGCCCCCCTGGCAGTCTCACTCCACAAAGCCACTGACGCAGCTGCTCCCTCTTCCCCTTCCTCCTGTTTCATTTCCCTCACTTAGAGGTGTTCCTAGATGAGCAGGGCTCTCTTTGAAAAGCCTAGGCGTGGTTGGTCTCTCTCCCTGAGGCGTGCATGGTTTTGCTTCTCTGGCCAACACCCTTTCCTCTTTCACAACACTACTCAGAAGCCATCTTTGCTGTCAAGCCCCTCCTTTAGATTAAGCCGTGCGCGCCCGGATCTCTCCCCGCTGGGCTGTGAGTGTGCTGTGGGTCAGCACTCCTAACAAGCACCTTAAATCTTAGGGCCCAAAGAAGGGTCTCACAGCCTCCCCCTTGATTTTAGCTTGACCCTGAGGTCATTTTTTATGGGTACTTTTGCCTTCTCAATTTGTACACTGAGCACCGTTTCCAGCTACAGTCACTCCCAGACCCTCTGTGCTTCCTCTGTATTCCGCTAGAAAAGTGATGGCTTCTTCCTTAGCTTGCTTGTCTAGTGTTTTATCATAGAAGTTAAGAGACTCCTCCCAGCCCCTTCTGCATTCCGCCTGGAGCTCTCAGCCAGGTGCACAGGTGCAGGAGCCTCTGTTTTCCAAGTCACCGCACACAGTAGTCTTATTAACGATGCTACCGCTTCTCCCCTCTACGACTGCTCCATCCCTCTCCGCAGCTTCCTGTGGCTTTTCCCTTGCTGTTCCTCCAGCCTCCACCTCAACCTCCTCGCCTCCATCAGTCACCTGCTCCCCAAGGCCGCTCCCCGGCTTGTAGCCTCTGCCGTGGCACCATCCCACTTCTAGGTGCCAAGAGCTACCTACTGCTACATCATAAGCCACCCCAAGCCAAGTGACTTTACCCACACCGTGACCTGCTCATAACCCCGGGAGCCCTGAGTTCCAGGCACAGCTGTTGGCCGGGCTCACTCCTGTGTTTGGGACTCAGTTCTCCTCCCTGTGGCCTTTCTTCCCCATGCGCACTTTGACACACCACTTAGGGAGGGTTTTCCTGCTGCAGTTAGTGCCGCAGGCCTCTAAGTGAAAAACATGGGGGTGTCTGTTCTCCAGAGTACACCATCACCATGTATGACACCAAAACCCGAGAGCTCCGCTGGAACGCCACCTACTTCGACTACGCTGCCTCGCTGCCGGAGGATGACATGGACTACAGTGAGTGCCCAGGGCTCAGCGCCCGGAACTGGTGACCTCGAGGAAGCAGCCGCTGTGGGGAGCTGGTTGTCCTTATGGCAGTTTGGGCACCAGGTTCTGGACTGAGAATAAGGGCCCAGCAGTCAGTTCCAGACCCCTGGAACACAGGGGCCTGGAGGTGAAGTGTGGAGAGGACCCCAAGGAAAATGCAGGCCAGGTCAGCCTGACAGGCAGGAGGGCCACCTTGTGGAGTCCTTCTGTGTCACAGAAGGAATTTACTAGACATCCATGGGGAGCAGAATTAAACATCAGCCACCCGCTCCCTGAATCTGTGGCTTGTGCCCTGGTTATTTCTCTAGTAAAGATTCCCCCAGGTTGAAATGAAAACTCAAACCAACTTTGCCACCTTGACACTGGCATCTGGAGGTCCTTCTGCCTTTCTTTTGTCTCTGGGCAGTCCTCTGCGGTCTGGTGAGGGCAGTGTATGGTCAGTGGGTGGGCTTGAAGTGATTGCTG
This sequence comes from Talpa occidentalis, assembly GCF_014898055.3. Lineage (NCBI taxonomy): Eukaryota > Metazoa > Chordata > Mammalia > Eulipotyphla > Talpidae > Talpa > Talpa occidentalis. The sequence continues at coordinate 125,048,699 of NW_023605083.1, read as the reverse complement.
TTGGTGCCAAATTCATAGGCATCCTCATTGGCTCCTTTCTCTCAGTGTCTCCTCTCACGAACTTTAATAGAACGCTGAGGAATGTCACCAAGTCAGTGGCCCTGGAAAGAGGGGCTCTAGCTTACCTTTACAAACCAGCAGGTCTCGGTGTCTTCATACAGTAGAGCCTGGGCGAGCTCATTGGGAACAAGGGAAGTTGTTCAGAGGGCACCCCAGAACACTCCAGAAGTCTGTTTCCTCTAGCTGGGTGACAGCAGCCTGCCCAGAGTGGAGGATGTGGTCGATGGGGTGAGGCTCATCAGACATCACTTATCTGATCCATACAGAGATGTCCCACTTTGTGTCCAATGGCGATGGGCTGGTGGTGACGGTGGACAGTGAATCTGGGGACGTCCTGTGGATCCAGAACTATGCCTCCCCCGTGGTGGCCTTTTACGTCTGGCAGCGGGAGGGTCTGCGGAAGGTGATGCACATCAACGTGGCTGTGGAGACCCTGCGCTACCTGACCTTCATGTCCGGGGAGGTGGGGCGCATCACCAAATGGAAGTACCCCTTCCCCAAGGAGACGGAGGCCAAGAGCAAGCTGACGTGAGTCAGGGGACCTGGGGCACGAGTGGGCAGTGGGCCTGGCTCTCTGTCCTGTCGCAGGGTGGTGTGCATGGGCTCCAGCACACAACTCTGAAGCCATATTCTCATGCTGAACCACTGACAGAGCTAACCCCCACCCTCCTTGATGCCCCAGACAGGGGTCCAGAGGCCACACTCAGTTTGGGATTTCTTGTGCATGCCTCCGCTTTGGGCAAACAGATTAGAGTAGTTGACTTTTTTTCTGTGGAACTTCTAGAAGGTTCTATATCACAAGACAGAATGGTGGTGGTTCAGGTCAGGGCTGTCTCAGCTTGGCAGTGGCTGCCAGCATTTGGTTTCTCCCGTGTGGTGGCTGCCTGAGGCCTCGCAGGTCACTCTGTGGATGGCTGGTGCACGTGAGGGGGCTGAGGCCTGCCCTGAGGCGGTTCATGCACCTGGCAGGTGGGGAGTATAGCCGGGGCCTGCAGCCTTGCTCTCCTGGCTCCCAGGGCTCTGCCCTTGCCCCACATTCTCACTGCTCAGAGTATGGGGGTGGGATTGAGGGGGCTCGCCTGTTTTCTTAATATTTCTCTCCCTAAAGCCTCCTTTTGTGGGACCCAGAAATGAAATGACTGGGGAATACATGTGTCTGTTTTTCCCTTAGGCCCACCCTGTATGTTGGGAAGTACTCCACCAGTCTCTACGCCTCCCCCTCCATGGTTCACGAGGGGGTCGCCGTTGTGGTAAGTACCCTAGGGAGGCAGGTGAGGGTGGGGAGACGTAGCCTCCCAACTGCCCCTGTTCCATTATAGCAACTAGAATCATATATAAACATCCCACTGGTTAAGAGTGCAAAACCCTCACACCTAATTTCTGCACATGCCGCGTTCTACTTTATAAGGAGACATGTGTAGCAAAAGCAGCTAAGAGCAGCTTTGTAAGCTGAGCACACGTTGGTCATTCCTTCCTTTCTTGTTCAGATCTGAACTGCCCAGGTGATATTCACAGCCCTGTCCGGTCCCCTTGTCCCCTTCTCCACGCTGCCTGTGGGAGTTGCCTGGTCTCACCAAGGGCATCTTCTCCCTGATTTCCCAGTGTTCCCTGTTGACCTTTTTTTGGTCTTTGTTCAGTGTGCCAGAACCTTCAAAAGCCCACCCTTGCTCCTACTCCATCCCTTCTATCCTTTCATGGCCTATCCTGGTTCCTCGGACCTCACCTGCCTGCCTGCCCCCAGCCTCTGCCTGTCCCTGGGCCTCTGTCTCTGTGCATTGGAGGCATCGTGATCATGGCTGCTGGTTTGGCTCTTACAGTGTCTGGACTGCTCCGTTGGCATCTCTTGTCTCGTGTCTGTCGGCTGCTCCTGTGAGCTGGGTGGCATCTGCCTGGGTGGCTGCTCCATCCGTGCGTGCTCTGGGCTTCCAGCTGGAGCTTACTGCACCCCAGCCACTGGCAGCCCCTCATTTAAGTCTGCTTCTCACAGTAGCCTCTTGGAATTGCACACACACCCTTCCTATTTCCCAGCTCCCAGACTTAATTTTAAAAGATGACTGCATGAAAGATGCGGTCCCGTCCCAAGGGAGGAGCTTCTCCCCCCAGTCTTAGGGCCTTTGTGTCTTACTCTGGGTGCTTGGGCCAACCCCACCCAAGGTTCAGCACCCTTGGAAGATCTGCAGCCCCGGCCTCACCCACTTCTGTCTTCACAGCCCCGAGGCAGCACCCTTCCTTTGCTGGAAGGCCCCCAGACCGACGGTGTCACCATTGGGGACAAAGGCGAGTGTGTGATCACGCCCAGCACGGACCTAAAGTTTGACCCTGGTCTCAAAGGGAAGAACAAACTCAACTACTTGAGGAACTACTGGCTTCTGATAGGTAAGCGCTCTGCACCCAGGGTCAGCGTCCTGCCCCCTGGTGGCGGAGGGTGGCCTTGCTGGTGCCGGCTGCCCAGCGCTGTGACCCGTTGGTCTTTCAGACCTTGGGACCTTTTCACCCCCAAGGAAAGTGAACAAGGTAAATGTGTGTCACCAAGTCAATTCTCAAAAAGTGGCTAATGTCCCATATTTCAGGTACTACACAATGTAAACTTTGGGTGGTTATGTGGCCTGTTGAATGCCTCTTAAAGTCATAGGCTCTAAGCCTTTTTCTTATTTATCTTTTTTATTTCTGAGCCTTTTAATAGACATTGCAAATTTTCTAATCCAATCAGACTTTGTGTGTAAAATATTTACAAAGCAAAAAAATACAATCTGAGTGAGGCAGTGAATCTGATTAACACCAGGCTCCATCTCAACCGAACTCAGGAAAGGAACGTGAAGCCTGCCGGAATGTGTACGTCCGGGGAGGGCACTAAGCCCTGGTCCCTGTTCTCACAAGCCACCGTTATTTCCATTTCTGGCTCAGGCAGTTTCCATGGCAGGATTCACTTGGAACCAGGGTGGGGTGAGGCTGTGGGGAGGGGAGGGTTGAGAGCGGTGAAGAGGCAGGGGCTGGACTTGGGTCCAGGAGCCGGGCAGAAGCCCTGGGCACAGGTCGGGTTATGTGGGGCCTTTTTACCTTTTCTGCCCGTTGTTGCCGACACCACTGATGGCCCCGGGGTTGAATTGGGGGCCTGTCAGCCAGAGAGATAAGAGGTTGAGATGACACCGGAGGCAGTGAGTGTGACAAACAGAGGCAGAGCCAGCGAGAGGAGCAGTGTCTGGCAGAAGCCCCAAATAATTGGAGCAGGGCGGACTGGACTTGTCCTTCCTGTGCCCTCTCCCCAGGCTGGTGGGGATGCGGGTGGGGATGCAGCCTGGGGGACAGGGTAAGTGGGTATGGCAGAGCACGGGGCGGTGAGGGGGGACTGATGAGGTTTCTGCTCCCCTTTTCACGGACTGGTGTCCGGGCAGGAGGGGGCAGGGGGTGTCGGAAAGGGCTATGGCGCTGCCTGGTGAGTGTGGGGCTCAGGGGCCGCAGCAGCAGCCAGGCGGGGGGACTTGGCTGGGGAGGGCGGTCCTGGGTGTGCCCAGCCCTGGTCACTTCCATTGTGCTTGTCCAGCACTAGTTCTTTGTTCATCCTGACTCCTTGTAACCGTTTTTCCTTTGGTTATGATTTTTACCAAATAATGGGCGGAGGAGGTGATAAAATAATTCCAGCCTTCTTGAACGGAAGTCCTTTGGAAGGCATGGGAGAATGGCCCAGGGTGAGGAAGGAGAAATCACTGAGAAGCAGTAAAATGAGTCCACTTAGCTTGGGTGGCGCCATCTGGGGGTTCCCTCAGAGCAGTGGCCCTAACCTGGGGTGTACACATGACCCCTGCATGCACTGGGGTGCCCTAAGTTGGGTCAGAGCCTTTGCTTTTTGCTCCAGAGCCTGGACAGAATTGACGATGATAGAGAGTTCACCAGGTCTGGGTAGTTTGTACAAAAATGTGTCTGCACCTCGTGATCCCGTTTGTAGAACAGTTGGCCTAGAATGTGCGGCGTGATGTGGAGAAGCCTGTTTGTAAGATCTGCAGGAGGAAGAGGGACTTGGGCTGCTCACTTCCACAGCGGGTGTTGGTGGAGGCCCAGCAGAGAGGCCGGGCTTCGAGCATCGAGAGCAGGCCCTGGGGCAGGGCCCAGCGGACAGGCGCTGCAGTGACTCTTGGAGCAAAGGTCTCTTGTTAGCGACCTTTGTTAGGGCCAGGAGGTGCTTGAATTCAACTCCCAGGCCCCCCCGGCACCAGCGAGTCAGGGGTCTGACTGCAGCAAAGCCGGTCTCAGAGTCCTCTCAGCCAGCTGGTGGTGGCTCAGAACAAGAGCAGGTGTCCCTTAAGGAACACCTGGATCTTGCTGATAGCAGATGACCTAAAGATAGGGAGTGAAAGAGAATTTTTCCACATGAAGACACGGGCAGCTCTGGTTGGTTTTCATCTTGGCAACACAGAGCATAACATCCGGGTAGGTTTGGGGGAACAATGGAAAGATCACCGGGTGAGACCTGAATTGGGGAGAGATCTGATCTCAGTGAGAGAACAAAAGAGAGAGGGTGTCAGGGTGTGGACAGCCTGAGGGGCCTCTGAGCTCCACCTTCCCAGTGGTAAGAGGCGTCTGATGCTAGAGCTAAACAGCCTGTCAAGCCCCGTCAGACCCCAGTTCCTCGTTTTGTTCAAGTTTGTCTCCCATGGTAGCCTGTACACAATAGGTGCTCAATAAACGTGTGATGAACACAGGGTAGTCAGGACACTCGTCAGGGCATCGCAGTGCAGAGACCAACAAATGGACGCCGAGGGCTCTAACCCTTTCTCCATCCAGCAAACCCGTCTGCTGCTGTCTTGGGTCACTCCCTGCACTCCCGGGACGGGGCCCACATTCAGCAGGCCTCAAGCTCCACCTGAGCAATTTCAGTACTGACATGGGAGCCCCTGTGTGGAGGGCGAGAACGAGGTGCACATTCAGGGGTGGGGCAACCTAAACTCTGACTTCTCCACACAAGGCTTCCTGCGAGCAGACCCCAAACATCTGCGTCTCTTCCAGTTGTGAGAAATTCAAAATGCTGTGTGCCGCCGCGGGTAGAGAAATGTGCGTCCTGATGGAACCTCCCTCACCCTCTGAACATGGGCCTGGGCTCTGTGGCCCCTCAGCAGCAGTGGAGGCTGCTGCCTCAGCTTCCTGCAGGGGACAACCTGGCGCACGGTTCTCATTGGAGGCTTCTTCTGTCGCAGGTCACCATGAGACCCCGCTGTCTGCATCCACCAAGATGCTGGAGAGATTCCCCAACAACCTGCCCAAGCATCGGGAAAACGTGATTCCAGCCGACTCGGAGAAAAAGAGCTTTGAGGAGGTAAGTGGGGAGCGAACTGTAGAGACCATCGGGTGGGGCGGGTACAGCCTTTGCCTCAAGAACTTGTCTGCTCAGCCGCGGAAGAAGCTCAGGAGGGACTCGGAGGCAAACTACCTCCCGGAAAGGATAATGGGGAGGGAGTGGAAGCTATTTGTGAAGCCAGGAGGACTTAAAGGTGGGGGCTTTCCTGGGGGGAGTGCTGCAGAGGCTACGGGAAGGAAGAGAACAGTGTGGAAAGGGCCTGGAGGTGGGCATGGGCAGCTGAGAGGAGACTGGCACAAGCAGATCCAGGTAGGGAGCACATGGCCACAGAGGAACCACGTTGCTAGGCCCTGAGGTAGCCTGTCAGCAGAGTGGAGCTGACGTGGAAAGGAAGTGGGGGGACCTCAGGTGTTTTGAAGCAAGGCGCAGCCTACTGGAAGTGGCTGACTTGGCTTCTGTACATTAGTCCCTGGGGAGGCCTGCCCAGGTGGTGGCTGCTGGGAAGCTCTGACCTGTGGCCCGCCTGCAGCCCTGGGGCAGTAGGGTGAGCTTGTCAGGGTCTGGGAAGGAGACAGGTGCTGCCCAAATTAGGATAATTTGAGGGGGCATTTAACAGAGGGGAGTCACACAGATGTGGCCCTGTCCAGGACTTCTCTTAGCATCATCTGGCCTGAAGTGGAAGGGAAGGAGCTCTGTATCCTTGGAGACCAGCAGCACAGAATTTACTACTCGCTGGCCACGTGCGTGTGCACATGCCGTGGAGCAGCACCAAGTAGCACTGGCCACCAGGCTTTTCCCCGGACTCTGTTGCCATAATCTCAGCGTCTCCCCAGGTGTCAAACCCATCATCAGAGGAGGCCATTGCTGCCTCCACTGAGAAATTTTGAAAGAAGATAGAATCTGAAGCTACTTCCAAAAATGATGCCATACACACTGCTGCTGAGCGATAGCCACGTTCCCGCAGCAGTGCCTGGCCCCTCGAGGCCTTCCCTTTGGAAAGAGGCCACTGTCACCTGCCTTTGCAGAGAGCTTAGAAAACAGCAGCCCCTTTTCCAGCGTGGTCACCCCCACGCGATGGTATCACTTCTCTCGATTGTTTTTGGCTTGTTCATACCTGGTGAGAAATTGTGCAGTGATGTGTCACTCTCTCCCTGCCCAGGTCATCGACCTGGTTGGCCAGACCTCAGAGAACACACCCACCACCGTTTCTCAAGATGTGGAGGAGAAATTCTCTCATGCCCCCGCCAAGCCCGAGGCCCCCGTGGACTCCATGCTCAAGGACATCGCCACCATCATCCTGAGCACCTTCCTGCTCATCGGCTGGGTGGCCTTCATCATCACCTACCCCCTGGTAAGGCCGTCCGCTCCCCGCCCCTTGTTTATGAGCTGCAGAGTGTCTGATGTCAGCGGGATAGAAACAGCAAACAAGCAGATAGTTTCTTTTCACATTTAAGTCAATATTTGCTTCTCTTAAAAAAATTAGAACTAAATAGACACCAGCTTTCCAGGGAAGCAGTTAACCAACTGTAAAAGCCGTTTCGTGAACCTCACTGGCAGAGCCTTGAATAGTTAACCGTATTTTCTTTTTAAAGAATAACCATCATAGTAGAAACACTGTTTAACTTCCCTCGCTGAAAAACTACCTGTCCGAGACATCCGCTGGGGTGGAAAAGACAGCTCGGTAATTCCTTTGACTTTCAATAAATGAGCTCAGATTATGTAGTTTGGTCGTTTGGGGGTAGGATAGAATATTCTAGAGGAACAGTTCTTCAACAAGGACACGAGCCCAGGAAGCCCAGACCCCACTGAAGAACAGGCCCCACACACCCACCAAGCACTTGGCGTCTGAGGAATGTATCTGGCTGCTTTGTTTTCTGTTTCACCTCATGTGGCCCTGTGAGGTCATTAGTGTTGACCCCTGACCCCCTGAAGAAACTGTGCTCTAGAAAGTCAAATAACTTTCCCAAAGTCACTCAGCCAGTAGAGGGCATCTCCAGGTTTCAACCCAAGAGAGGGTGGGGGCGCTGGAAAGCTCTGCGGTGACCCGTACACTAGCAGATCGGTCAGCTCCCATGGGAGAGGAGCGTGGGGGTGTGGGGGGGGGCAGCGCCGTGAAATGGGGTTGGGGGGCAGGACCTTGGCCAGCTGTCCATCTTCAGCCCACTCTGCCCCATTCTGGCAATGTGGCCTCGAGGTTCTGAGCCCCGTCTTCCTCCCCTGGGTGGCTCATTGCCAGAATAGGCAGCAAAGCCCAGTCTTCGCCTCTCCCACCACACTCAGCCACCTGAGTAACCTTCCTGTTCGTTTTCACTCTTGCAGCAACTCCCAGACTTTCATAAAAGTCTGAGAATTTTATAATTGAAAGACATCCCCGCCCTCTGGCCCAGCCCTCCACCTGGGGCAGAGTCCCTCCTCTGCCAGGCCCCTCCAGCATGGGGAGTGGGCATATGGGGGCGGGTCTAACTGGCAGTTACTGAACCGATAGATTCCACCCCCTGGGCCTTGCCCCTGGTCTTGCAGTCATGTGCAGTGACCCTGCTTCCTCTGTCCTGGGAGCCTCTCCTTGCCTCCCCCTGGTTTCCCGGGCAGCGGGCACTCATCTGCAAATGTGTCTCTCTTCCCAGAGCATGCATCAGCAGCAGCAGCTCCAGCACCAGCAGTTCCAGAAGGAATTGGAGAAAATTCAGCTCCTGCAACAGCAGCAGCTGCCCTTCCACCCACCTGGAGACTTGGCTCAGGACGCTGAGCTCCTGGACTCATCTGGCCTCTACTCAGAGAGCTCAGCCACCAGCAGCCCCAGCACGTCACCCAGAGCCTCCAACCACTCGCTGCACTCCAGCAGCTCTGCCTCCAGAGTGGGCGCCTCCCTGGAGCAGGACGATGAGGGTAAAGCGAGTTGCCGTTCTGTCCTATCTTCTCTTTCATTTGAACACCAGCCAAGAGTCACAGGGAGCCATGTCCTTCCTGGAGTCTCTGTGGGATTATCAAGTGCCTTTGCAAGGGTCCATCATGTCGCTCCCAACTCCCTCCCATTTTGCCTCCTCCCCCACGAGGGCCTTATGGGGCTTCTGGACCCTCCCTCCACCTGGCTCCACAGGGGTGGGGTGCGTGGCTGACCAGGGGCGCGGTGGCCATCTGCCCAGAGCATTCCTGAGGCCAGCCAACGGCCACATCTAAAGATGTAACTGTTGAACCACTGTCCTCTGGGAAGTTGGGTCAGGCTGGTCATTGGCCAGTAATCTGAGTGGACTCGTGCAGAACCAGTGCCAGAGACCTCGAAGTCTCAAGCTTGGCTACTGGTGTTTTTTATTTCACACATCCACTCCCTGGGCATTCCAGGTGCAAATCTTCGAGTTGGATCTCTGGAGAACCCTGTCTTTGGGAAAGTCATACATCCTTATAGGCCGGAATAGAGGGCAGGGCCTCAGGCCGGGGAGCAGGGTCCCCGGATGCGAGTGGGGAGGTACTCGGGCTACAGCTGCTGAAATCCCATCTCTGAGTTGCAGCCCAGGAAGCTAGCTTGAGGCTGAAATGCCTGCAGGCCCTGTAGGTTATGTGTGTTTGCAACGGCCTCTTTTCCTCATTTTGTCCTAGATGAAGAAACCAGCATGGTGCTGGTTGGGAAAATTTCATTCTGTCCCAAGGACGTCCTGGGCCATGGAGCTGAGGGCACAATTGTGTACCGGTGAGTGGACGAGAGCCCTGAGCCGTCAGCACCTCCCTTCCAGAGCTGCTCAGCTTGCAGGTGGCGGGCAGCTCCTGGGCACAGCAGGCTCACAGCGGCCACCACAAAGGAAGAGTTCAGCCGGGGGAGGGAAGTGATGGCCACAGGGCTGCCCAGTGGCCTCTTAGGGTCCCCTGGGCTGTGGGCTGATGAGCTGGACATTGCCACACCCGAGCTGGTCCCCGCTGCCCCTTGGGGTGCCTCTGGGGACTTCCCTCATTTCCACAGCCCACCTTGCACTCAAAGCTGAGCCCGCTCCTTTCCTGCAGGGGCATGTTTGATAACCGAGACGTGGCCGTCAAGAGGATCCTCCCCGAGTGTTTCAGTTTCGCCGACCGTGAGGTCCAGCTGCTGCGAGAGTCGGACGAGCACCCGAACGTGATCCGGTACTTCTGCACCGAGAAGGACCGACAGTTCCAGTACATCGCCATCGAGCTGTGCGCAGCCACCCTGCAGGAGGTGGGCCCGCTGCTGTGCCGCTGCTGCAGCCTCCCGCTCCCGGCCGCCAGGCCTGGCAGCAGGCCTGCGCATTTGTTTTTATTCAGTGAACACTACTGAGGTCACAGCGCTATAGAAGACACCCGTTTTAAGTGGGTGGCAGGATGCCTTTTCACAAGGATGGCCCCCTCAGCCTGCCTGCCTGGGGCAGTCTTTGGTTGCAGTTAGCATTTTTCCCGTCAGGCTTCCAGGAAACCTGCTCCTTCCTCCCATCGCTGGGTAGGGCTGGCGTGGGCTGGCCTTGCTGGCTGGTGGCTCAGTCATTCAGACACACCCAGCGACTCACTCTCCAGGCTCCAGGAATCTATTTCAGTGTCATGTGACTTCACATGTGGGTTTCCCTGTGTGGGCAGTGGGCTTGAGTCTCTTGTCTCTGAGCTTCCTCATTGCAGAGCAACCAGATGGAGCTTGCTTGTCTAAAGTATCCTGTGACTTCAGGAGAAAGTCTGCAGGAAAATGCAGATTCAGCCACAGTGTGGCCAGTGAAACTACCCATTTCTTTTTAAAATATGATCAAAGAAAAGGCGCTGACTAATACCCGAGGTTAGTTAAAACAGAAAGCCCAGGCAGGAGTCTTCTAGGTTAAATGGAATCACTTTAAAAAAAGCTAAGTGTGCTGAGGGCCTCAGGCCTGCAGGCCAGGTGAGTGACCATGTCGTGTCTCTTGCAGTACGTGGAGCAGAAGGACTTTGCCCACCTGGGCTTGGAGCCCATCACCCTGCTGCAGCAGACCACCTCGGGCCTGGCCCACCTGCACTCCCTCAACATCGGTAAGAGGCTTCCCTGGCCGGGGTGGGTGGTGGGGCAGGGAGATGACATGCTCAGGCGGGCCTTGCCTGTGGCCTGGCTCTTTGCTGCATCGTGAGTGTGCAGGTGGGGCTTTGAGGTGCCTTTTGACAAGCTGTGTGAGAATCTAAGATGGGATCTGGTGCAGCTGGAAATCAGAACCGTTAGAGGTGGCAGCTGGTCTGGTCTGCCGGGAACCCAGGGAGGTGCAGGAGGAGGCCTGCATCAGACTAACCCGGAGGCTTGATTAGTTCACAGAGACCTGAAGCCTCACAACATCCTCTTATCCATGCCCAATGCACACGGTCGCATCAAGGCCATGATCTCCGACTTTGGCCTCTGCAAGAAGCTGGCGGTGGGCAGACACAGCTTCAGCCGCCGTTCCGGGGTGCCCGGCACAGAAGGCTGGATTGCTCCCGAGATGCTGAGCGAAGACTGCAAGGAAAACCCTGTGAGTCATGAGCGTAGCTCTTTGAGAGCTACAGAACCTTCCGGAGTAAGAGCCTCCGAATTCAGCCCTGCCCGTAGCACAGTTAGCTCGGGTTAGCCACGTCTTTAGAAAGATCCTCGTTGTGAACCCCAAGCACTGCTGGCATTTTCCATGTCATCTCATGTTCAAATGACCCCAAGGGGCACATGTGGGCAATTTTTGTTTTTTCCTCTATTCGTCCAGTAGCTATTTTGGGAAACTTGTTTTATCAACTTATGGGGTATTTAAATAACAAGAACAAGTAGCAATAGTAAGTTTGGGACAGGACGTAACTGATCTGTGGAGCAGCAAGTGCCCTGGGTTGCTGAATGGTACAGTGAGTAGGCGAAGAGGCTGCCAGGTGAGCGTGGGTGAGGAGGCTGACAGGAGTTGTCCCTCCTGTCCTGTCCTGTCACCCACACTATGAAAATTCTGATGAGGAAGCGTGAAGATGATCAGGTTTGGGGATCAGAAGACACCCCCTGCCCCCGACTTACCCCTGCCCCCGGTTTGCCTGTGGCCGCAGGCTGGTCATTCATTGAGCCTTCCTGTCCATGTCTTCCTCTGGGGGTGGTGACACCTGCTCTGCTCTCCTCCCCGGGTTGCTGGGAGGCCTGGTGCGGTGTTGCTCAGGGCGCATCCTCTCCAGAGCAGAAGGCAACAGGTCCTCACGTCTTGGGCGAAAATCCAAGCAGTGGAGCATAGCTCCAGGGACCCCAGCCCTGCTCGGCAGCCACCGCACCAAGTCACGGGAGCCAGAAACCCCCCATGCACGTTGCCCCAAAGAGAAGCTCATCGGGAGACACTGGGTGGTTTTACGGGATGTGTGAGAGGCGCTAGCAGTCAGCATCAGAGGCAACCTCACAGGAAACTTGTCAAATAATTGCTAAGGCGGTGTTGGAGCCCACAACTGCCTTGTTCATTTATTAGCAAAGCTCTGAGACCTGCCATGCGCGGGCTCCATTCTGGGCCCTGGGGCCACAGTGGGAAGCAGCTGCTTAGAAATTCCTGCCCACAGGGAGTTACGTGACCCCATGAGGTAGGCTAGCAGCTGGGAGAGAGCTCCGGGGTGGCTGAGCGCTGTTGAAATAACCATTTTCATGTACTAATGTGTTTCATCTTCACTGTGACCCCATGAGGTTTTCCTCATTTTATACCCGGGGCCTCGGAGGCCCAGAGCAGGCGGGGGGCTCCAGCCAGGCCATGCCCCCGACCTCGGGCTCAGAGCCCCCGTCCTCCACTGTGACCCTGACTCCCGTGTCACTCCTGCAGCGGCCGGTGCTGCTTCGAGCAGTGCCCGTAGACCAGCTGACCCCTAAGACCCCTTCAAGGTGGGAAGGGGCTGCTGGGCAAGGGTGAGTCTGCTGCTCCTGGCCTCTGACGCCCACGTGTCTTTTCAGACCTACACTGTGGACATCTTCTCCGCGGGCTGCGTCTTTTACTACGTGATATCCGAGGGCAACCACCCTTTCGGCAAGTCCCTGCAGCGGCAAGCCAACATCCTCCTGGGCGCTTACGGTCTCGACTGCTTGCACCCTGAGAAGCACGGTGAGCAGGCTGCAGGGCCGGGGCAGGCAGTGGGGGGCCGGGAGGGGGCTCAGGGGCGGCCCCCCTGCTCCCGTGTGGCCCCTGCAGGTTGGGGAGCTGCTAGTGCTATGCTCCCTGAGGCCCCACCCTCCAGCTGCTCACCCCATGGTCTCAGGGGGTTGACCACTTGGTCCAGACCAGGTGGGGCCGGGACCCCTCCTTCTAAAGCCCAGAAATTCCCTCGGAGGTACCTGCAGGTCACAAAATCACCTGTGTGACCCCCTTCGTGACCTCTGCTTTCTGGCTTGTGACTTGCAAGGGTTAAACAATCTGAGATCCCCTCTGCACTGACATTCAGGAAGATGAACAGTCCACGCTGCACACTCTGGACTTGTGTTGGCACAGGGGCAGCAGGGGCACCCCAGCCTCACCCCTGCGCAGGTGCCACCTGCTTTCCCGCCCTCAGGGCTTCCTGCGTCAGAGCTGGCGCGGGACATCCCAGTGTCACCTTCTGAAAAAATTTAAACCGACTTATTGTTTTGCTTATGGTTTAATTTTCCTTCTTCCCTGTTTAAAGAGAAAAAAAAAACAGTTTAGAAAAAACCCGCATAATTCCAGTCTATAGTGATGCATGACTGTTCCTCACACCTCTGTGTACGCGGTTGCTGTCATTCATCTAGGCAGAAATGCCCGGTTTTGCTGGGATTAAATAGCACACAGGATTTTGCAACACGCTTGCTCTTTCTCTTCATCTGGAGGATCCCTCCTCGTCACTCCACGGTCAGCCGCAGTCCAGTCTGTGCAGCGGTCACCTGAGGGTGTTTCCAGGGCCCCCTTTTCACAGGCTGGGGCGGGGGGATGCCCCTCCTCAGCGGCAGAGTCGTGGGGTTCCTCCCTGCTGCATGAGTGAATTGCTGTCAGTGGACTCTGGCGCCAAAGGGCGTGCAGGCTGCTCCGGTCTGGGGCGCCTCGCTGGGGTCTGGGCCGGCGATGGGAGCTCTTGCCCGTTTCCTCCTGTGCAGAAGACGTCATCGCCCGGGAGCTGATCGAGAGGATGATCGCCACGGACCCTCAGAAGCGCCCCTCCGCGAAGCACGTGCTGAAACACCCCTTCTTCTGGAGCCTGGAAAAGCAGCTGCAGTTCTTCCAGGTAGCGACGTGTGTTTTCAGCAAAAGTCCTCATTTAACTTTTTCCAATTTTGAAAATAGCGGGAAGGACACAGCACAGAAACGAGTGGTCAGGGCCAGTTACGGACGTGGGGGTGTGTTGTCTCAAAGGGCAGACAGAAAACACGGGAGGAAAATCAAAATTGATGACTTACCACTTGCGCCTGTGGCTCTGAGTGGAACGTGTGTACAGGTGTGACGTGCAGGTGGGCAGGTGTGGGCCGTCACACCTGTCTGTGCTGTGGAGACGGTCTGCGCGGGCCTCTCCCCAGGCAGCAGCAGACACATCTGCTCACCGGAGACAGTGAGCGCCAGCGGCCACCTGTCTTGCGCCGAGGCGGGCTCTGGCCCTGCCTGAGGCCCAGCAGCAGTGTCCACTGTGTTACCTACATGTCCCTCCTGCAGCCCGTACCCGCTGACCGTCGTCCGGTGCCCTTATTTCCCTCACAGGACGTGAGTGACCGAATAGAAAAGGAGTCCCTAGACGGCCCGATAGTGAAGCAGCTGGAGCGAGGCGGGCGAGCCGTGGTGAAGATGGACTGGAGGGAGAACATCACTGTCCCCCTGCAGACAGGTGACCCCTCAGCCCCTGGGAGGGGAGGGCAGCAGGAATATTTCAAACGCAGCAGCCGTTTCTAAGAAGTGAAAGTGGCGATGGCAGCTCCAGGCTGCTTGGGCTCCCTTGCCACTCGGGGTGGGGCCGCCTGTGGGGACGGCCTCTGCTCAGGAGACAGGCCCCATCGGTGCTGAGTGGGGAGCCACATTCCGCTCCAGTCTGCCTGCTTGATCCCCAGGACCCCAGGACCCGTTTTCTTTGGAAATCCTTCTTTTTTGGTTACATTGCTCTCCTTGCTTATTTTTCCCTAGATCTTCGTAAATTTAGAACCTATAAAGGCGGCTCCGTCAGAGACCTCCTCCGAGCCATGAGAAATAAGGTAAGTCTTGGGATCACGGGGGGCACGGGGAGCAGCAGCTCCCCAGCGTGCCTTCTGCATTCTCTGGGGGTCCTGTCTTCCTCGCTGGAATCCTGACTCTCAGAGGCTGGGAGGCCTTCGTTGGACTCGACAAAGTAGAGGCTGTCTCTTCCCTTCACTGGGTTTCTCTTCAGGAGGGCGGGGAGAGGAGCTGGGCGCCGGGGCGGCTCACGCGGTGTCCTCCGTGGTCTCTGCTGACTCACATGGCCCCCGCCCCCCGCCCTGATACAGCACTGAATCAGCTCCCTCTCATGGGAGCCCCCGGCGCCTTCCCACACGGGGCCTGGTTCACAGGGTGCAAGGCAGGGACCCCACTTGTTGTCTGGAGGAACCTGGAGTCCTCTTGGCCTGTGCTGCCACCAAGCAGCCTTTCAATGGGTCCCCAGCTCAGACAAGGCTCCGAGCCCATTCAGTTCCAGGCCACTCTATTCCACTTGAGGCCGCCAGAAGTCTGGGCCCCGACCGACCGTCACAGGAGGCCTGTCCCTGCCCTGCCCGGCCAGCCCCACCTCTGCTCTTCCCCCCAGGGCCCTGGCTCTGCTTCCAGGCCTCGTCCTGAGTGAGGGAGACAGACAAGGGGCGCCGGGTGGTGCGCTGGGCCCATGTGCCCTTTTCCTTGGCTTCCAGAGAACCAGCTAACATTGTGTCCTCCTTGAGTAATAAAAGGCCCTTTCCCCAGCCTTTGGGGGGCTTCCCGCTGCTAACCCCCTGCTTCTGTGTGTCCCCCACTTGCAGAAGCACCACTACCGAGAGCTCCCCGTGGAGGTGCGGGAGACACTGGGCTCCCTCCCGGACGACTTCGTGCGCTACTTCACCTCGCGCTTCCCGCACCTCCTCGCCCACACCTACCGGGCCATGGAGCTGTGCGCCCACGAGAGACTCTTCCAGCCCTACTACTGCCACGAGCCGCCGGAGCCACAGCCCCCAATGGCTCCAGATGCCCTCTGAGCCCAGGCGGCCCCCGCGCCGGCGGCCCCAGTGAGACTGAGGGCCTGGTCTTCGACCAGCACAGCCCGATGCCTCCCAGCCTAGCAGGGAGACTCGGCTTCCCAAGCAAGTGCCTTGAGCTGCCCGCTCTGCTGCCAGCAGAAGCTGGTGCTGACCTGGACGTGCAGGGGGTAACCCCTCCTGACCTGCAGGGAGCTGGGAAGAGGCTGGTGTGAAAGCTTTCCAATCGGGGACTCTGCGCAGGAGGCTCCATCGTGGGGGCCGCGAAAGGAGCCCCCTCTGCCTTCTCCTGGACACACTTGCTTCAGACTTAACGTTTCTTTCGACCCTTCTGTTTGACGTCAGCCTGTGGGCCTTTAAGGAGGAGAGCGGAGCAGATCCTAAGTTGCCTGTGTGCTGGGAAAGGAGCATCTCTGACCTAAAAACGGCCTCTGCTAGAACAGGGGTCAAGAGGTCGGGGGCTGAGGAGGAGGTGTCCTCTTGGGGGGCCTAGGGACGGAGCATGAAGGTACCAGAATCCCCGGGTCACTGTAGCCAGTGTGTCCTCAGGGCCCAGAGAGCACAGGGTGCGGGCATGATACTTCCTGCTCCAGAAGGCTCCGGTGTCTGCCGGGCTTGTAGGAACGAAGAGGACGCTCTGTTCTGGGGCAGCTGCGGCCCAGTGCACCAGTGGCCTTTGGTGGCCATTTCGGGATGTCTAGGAGCGTGTCAAGGCAAAAGGTCAGAAGTGCCCTGCTCTCGGGAGAGCAGCTAAGACCCAGGCAAGGGCAGGCCCTCGGACCGGAGGGGAGGAAGTTGAATGGGGTGCCCCTGGCCACCCAGGGAGAGTCCCGGGCAGGGGGGTTGGGGATGATGCTCCTCAGTCCCTGGGACCAGCAGGACGGGGCCGGGGCCTGGGCGCCCAGACCATGGTCACCACGTGCCTCGTGGCAGTCTTTTATGTTTTTCTTGGAAGATTTTAATAACTTTATATTTTGATCATACCTTAGGATGCTACGTTAGTGTGAGTAAGCTGAGCTTCACTTGCAGCTGACTTGTGAGGAGGAATGTGACACATCTTCTGTTTTGTGTGGTACCAAAAACCCCATCCCCTCCAGAAAAAGTGATCTCATCTAGAACATTCTCTAGTGCCGAAGAGCAAAACATAGCAACTCTCGATGCAGCAGACAATTCAGAGTAATAGTCTCTTCATGCTGTCAATGCCAAGCTGGTTCTTTTTTCCCCCTAAAATTGTGGAGTACAGTATTTAACTTTTACTTTCTGTGGAAGTTCCTGTCTCGTCTCCACTGAGAGCCTTAGTTACATGCCATCAGGGTGCCAGGTGCCTTCTCTAAGTGGTGGGCGGCTCAGTGTGGTTCTGTCTTGGCAGGATGTGCCGCTCCGGACGAGGAATGGGGTCTCGGGGTTTCCCTGGCTGACAGAGACGTCTCCCCGTCTCCTTGTGAGAGGTTTCCCGAGGCGCGCTGGTAGGGGGACGCCTTATGGAAAGCGCCCCTCTGCCTCTGGAGACGTCAGTTCCTCCCTTTCATTCTGCCTACAGTCACTTTTCCCTACTCCCATGCCCTCGGTCTCAGCCTCACCAGTTACCTCACGCAGACCTGGGGCCCGGCAGCCTGGTGGGCACCACGGGTCTGCCTCGCTGCTCATTTGTCAGGACCCGGCCGAGGGTCCCGCTCTCCCACTCCAGGACACGCAGGCGGCGCAGGCTGGACTCTGCGAGTGGGCCTGCGCCCGGCCTGGGTGGGCCCGAGGGAGCCCGGAGGTGGGTGCCTCCCGTGAGGGACGTCACAGGACTGTCCGCCCCGCGTGCCCCCGGGGCTCGGCCTCGCCCGCCCTCACTGCTGAGCGCGCTGGCCCGCAGCCAGGGGACTCCCGGCTGCCCGATTCTGTGTCATTTCCTTGTTTGGACGCAACTTGCCTCTGGGACTTTTTAAAAATGCCTTTTCTGCCTGTCATCCTTGTTTCTGACCGCCCGCCTTTCTCAAACTCATTATTTTAAAAACTGCATTTTGTTTGCGCGCTTTCCATCTGAGCCAAAGCAGGGGACTGGGCGGGGACACAGAGGTGAGCGAGACAGGCCAAACGTCTGCCTTCCTCGGAGCTTGTGGGAGAGAGAAAGGAGCACGTGAGGCAGGAGACGCAGGCGGCGGGCAGGGCTGTGCATCTGGGGTCGGCCCCTCTTGTGTCTTGCAGTTGGCCCTTTGTCCCTGGCCTGTGCTGCTGGGTCTGCAGTGCTGGCAGGTGTCTCTGACCAGCACCCGCCTCTCAGCTGAGCTCTTTGATCTTCGGTCTGGCCAAAGCGCCTCCTGTGGCTCCTAGAGGCCATTGAACTTCTTAGAGGCACATGTTCATCCTTTTAAGGCAGAATTTAGTTGCCGCTTCAAGATGCCAAACTCACGAGTTACTTTAAACCTCGTGTTGAATCTTTTTTGAATCTGTCTTTGGCATAAGTGCCAGAATTTTCCCTGGTTGTCTCGAGTCTTTGTAACTTTGGTTTTTAAAGAGCTCCCCTTGTCACCTGGCCTCACGTTTGCACTTTGGGGGAACACTGGCACCACTTGGTGTAAGTCAGCAACCCCCTGAGGGGCAGAAGAATGAAATCCTGGGTGCAGCGTACTCCCTCTCCACGGCCCCGCTGGCAGGGAGCCAGCCGCCACGGCCTCGTCTCAGAGAGAGACGGCTCGGCCCGTTGCCTGCAGCGCGTTGGGAGAGCCACGGGTCAAAGGGCCCAGCAAAGTGTTTCCTTCCCATCACTGCCAGGAAACGGTCCTGACCAGAGTAAAGCCTGATCCTTTCGTCAGGTTTTACGCGGCTGCAAGTCATGCATCTTTGCAGTTCCTCCTCGCCCCGCACGAGAGGGGACCCGGAGCTGCCGCCACTGGCCTGACCGCTGGCCGGGGGGAGGGACCCTGCAGGGTGGGCTTTCCCCGCTTGGCCGCTGTCTGTCTGTTGAGAAGTTGGACTCGCGGCGGGTTTGGATTTCCCGAGACCGCCCTTCTCCATCTCTGCTCCCTGGGGCCTCAGCCTCGGGTCCTCGCGGCAGGTGCGCGGGTTCTGCGCCCCCAGCCTCGGCGCCCTAAGAGCAGCAGGGGAGGCCGCCGCTCACCTGCCAGTCCTCACCTGCGCCTGCAGGCTTCTCTCTGCTCCCCTGGCTCCTGTCTCCGTGTTTCCTTTGCCCACTCGTTTTCCTTGGCGACGGCCTGGCATTGGCTTTTCCTGGAAGAAAGTCAGGCTTTCCAGACAGGTGAGCCAAGATGCCGCCTCCCGGGGTCACACCTTCCCCCTCCAGACCACAGCATCTGCTCTCCCCACCCTTTGCTTCCTCCACGCAATCGTGGCTTCCCGCCACCCGAGCTCGTTCGCGTCCGCACTTAGGTCTTTTCCATGGAGAACTGCAGGAAGCACCTCTGGGGCAGCCTCACCAGCACTTGGGCCGAGCCCCCTGCTCGCCTCGCCTGCGCGGGGCGTGGGGTGGTCGTGTTCCTCTCGAACCCCAAAAGCTGTGACGGGGGGCAGGCCCCCTCCCCCCACTTACCTAGAAAGCATTACTGGTCCCCTCTGCGGCATTCTCCCAAGCAAACCTTACGTAGTGTTCTTTTTGCGACGACCTATTTATTGAACCTATTTATATTTATTTAATTTCTACTCTGAAGTGTATCCGGTTACCATTGCACTCGCTCAAAGCACCTCCGACTTATTTTGGACAACACCCCCGACCCTGTCAAAACTGGAAAAGCACCGTGTCCTTCTGCAGGACGGTGCCTCGCAGCCACACGGCCTGTCGTCATGTGGTCGGGGGAATCATTGGGTCGGGGGAAAAAATGTTCATTTTTAAGTGATTTAAAAAAAAATTCTGTGCCATCGTGTCTTCTCTGTGGACGGTTAATCGTTTAATGGGGATGTGTTGATTGTGTGATGCAATCCTCTGTGGAACCTGAAATCCTCTTTTTAGCTTTATATTTTATAACCTGCCAGATTGTACGATTTTTATGTGTATTTTTAAAGCCCGATGATGTGAGGGTAATGAAGTTAAAGGGCCTATTTTTGTACCTCCTGTACAGTTTTGTAATTGCGCTGGTGGATGGTGGCATCTTGCTGTTGAGCCAACTACAAATAAAGGTAGTTTCAGGTTCGGAGCCCAGTTCATCTTAAAGGCGGGGCGACCACACTCTCTGGCGCGAGGGGCTCTCACCCCCCACCCCCCAACCCCTCCACTCCCCCACCCCTCCACCCCCATGCGCCTGCACCACCAAGTGCATATTCAGGTGCTCACGTGCACACACACACACACACACACGCGCGCGCGCACAGAGCAAGGAGAGCCCTGAAGGGTCTATGACACCAGCCTTGGGGCAACCATTTGGCCAGGGAGGGGAGGCCAAGTAGGAGGGTGGAAGCGCCCCAGAAACCTGTCTAAAGCAGAGAAAGAAGGGGTCCCCTCAAAAGAAGCCAAGTCCAGACATACCTCCTGGGGAAATTCTGTGTCTACAACGGTTGTCCTCGGAGTGTTCCAGGGCAGGGAGAGAAGCAGCCCAGAGCCCCCAACCCTGCCCGCTCTAAATGGGTTCTGCCACCCGCTGCATCGACACAAAGCATATGAGACCTTTAATGGAAAGGAACTTTAATACAATTAGGGAACAATACAGGAAAGGCAAAGAATCTAATTTCTAAATCAAGCACCCAAAGTTACTCGTCCTCTTGTCGTGGGTAAAAGTGCACCCAAATGGCATTGGCCCAGAGCAAGGCCTGAAAGCTGCTCCAGGTCTAAAGCATCTTCCAGTGGGGACCCACAGAAAAGGGCCAGAACCAGCAAGACAAGTCTGGGAGGAAAAGTACAAAATCAAAACCAAGATAAAAGCTGCCATTGTCACCTCCCCACAGGTCTCTCACCCACATCTGTGTCACCCAGTCCATGACCAAAAGGCAAGCACAGTTTCTTCACGTGTCTCTCGGCTCCAGGTGCCTCCTCCAGGTCTCCTTCTGGCTCCATCCTGCTTCCTTCCATCCCCAGGCTCCTCTGCAGCCTCTTCTCCTCCCTGCTCAGCTCCACTGTCCCTTGGGTGGGGCAGGGAACCTGGCATTTCCCCTTTTCCCGGGGACCCCCTGTTACAAGAGCTTCAAAGCCACATGGGACCCTCAAAGCCCTGGAGCCTGAGCCCCCAACCCCAACATTTCTGCATGGCCTGGTCTGCCCGGGGTAGGACTGGAAGCTTCCAAAACGAACAGAGCTGAGGAGACTGAGGCCCCAAAGCACCAAGAAAGGGAGTTGCAGAGCCCTGCAGACCTCAGCCTGTGCGGCCTTGACTGTCCCTTGGTCCCTGACGTGATCTAATGACTTTGCTAAGCCAGGGGTGTGGGGGAGCCCAGCCTGCTGCCCCACCCCTGCGCCTGCACCCAGGTTCCCTACTGTCTGTTCTTGGTGTGAAGCCATTGCCTTAGAGGCTTCTGGTTGTGTGCTAAATTGTGCCAGAGGCCTCAGATGTGAGAACCATCCGGCTTCCGGCTGGGTGGGCGGGGGCAGGCCTGGGGGCCCCCCTTACACTGTGTCACTCATCCAGGGCGCCCACAGTGCAGAAACAGCCTGTGAGGAGAGAGAGTGGAGGGAACCAAGACGGCAGCCCCCCCCCCACCCACACTGAGCAGAACGACCACCTGAGCCTGCACCTGACACCTGGGTATGTACCCCAAAGAGTTGTGAGCAGAGACTCAGACACGCACAGAGTTGCTGGTCAGAGTTATCCCAGCCGCCACAGCGCCATGGGGAGGGGGCTGAGGGGGCGAGCCAGGCACGGCGGGCTGGGAGGCCCTGGTGTCTGTCTGCGCGGGCCGGGCCTCGAGGACATGGCGCGAGGCAAAGCCCGGTGGAGACCAGGGGCCTGGCATCACGGGCCCCACCCCCGGGAGGCCCCTGGAGGAGACAGAGAACCAGAAACTGAGGCAGTGGCTTGGGCGGGGACTGGCGGGGAGCAGGCGGCTGGGTCCCAGGGCGGGGGCTTCAGCGGGGGGAGACGCAGAACCTCTGGAGGGCGCTGATAGCTGGGCTTGGGGAACGTGCCCGGTCTTCTGGGCCCTGCGCTAAAAATAATGAGAGTGGGAGATGATGTGCTGAGTCTCTTACCACAAATCAAAGGAAGGGGAGTGGCTGGAGTGAGGTGGGCGCCTGGCCCAGGATCACGTGACTCCTGAGCGGGAGAAAGGCCTGAACGCGGCCTCGGAGACGCTGGCCTTGGAGGCGCCACGGCCTCTCGTCCTGCCTTCCCCTTTGGGGTGCCCCGGACCCCACCTCCTGCCTCATCACAGTTGCTGGACGGTAAGGTCTCGCCTCCCTGCGGGCAGCGTGGGGACGGGTCGGGACAGAGTCAAGGCTGAATAAATGGAAAGATGCCCCTGCCCTCTCGGGGACTCAGTTTCCCCCTGAAGCACAGGGGTTGCGACCCCAGCGCTCCTTGGCCTGGCTGCCGCGGGCCCCAGGAAGCGCCCCTCTGTGGTCTGGGTTCTCAGCTCGGCAGTTATAGCAGCTTCCTGTTCTGGTCTGTCCTCTTCCTCTGCAGCTGTCCCGCAGGTGACCCCACAACATGGCGGCGCTTCTCCTCTGTGGGGCTCTGAACCCGCCCCCGGGACCCCTGGGGTTCACAGTGCATCTTCTTCCCATTAGAGGGGTCTCTCCCTCCCCCTCAACGTGCAGGAATTTCCCCACGTGTCCCTTTTGTGGACGTCAAGGTGTGTCCCATCCTGAGAGGCACACGTGTGACATGTATGTGCAGCCTGTAGGGTGCCACGCATGGAGTCTTGCGGCTCCCCCAGGGCTCGCCTCCTGCCCGCGCACCCACCCTCGCCAGCTTTCTTTATTGCTCTCTTGAGTCTTCCTTGGTTTTTTGGTTTGTTTTTTAGTGTTTCATTGGACATACATGCCCTTTCACCTTCATTTTAGGAACCCTTTATATAACGTTTACTGTGTAAGTGCTTTGAAATGTTAACTCATTTTTTTTTAAAGATTGATTTATTTATGCATGCAAGAGCTGGGGTACAGGCCAGACATGCAGAGGGTTGAGGATCCACCAGAGACAGAGTGGGGAGCAGAACAGGCAGACTGACTGAAATACACTGCTGAGGGGGGCCTCAGGCTAGTCAGGAGAGGTCTGCCGCGCCAATTGGATAGCTCCCTGGCTGGGGATTGAACTCGTGCTGCAGTGTCTGCAGATAGCTTCCACAGGTTGAGGTTCAGTCTTAACCCCTTGTGCCACAAGGGAGGCCCAAAGAAGATACTAATATTAATCCCAATTTATGAAAGAGAAACTGAGGCACAGAGAGATTGAGTAACCTGTTCAAGATCACACGGATAGTAAACGCAAGAGGATAACAGGGCCAAGCACCCTCCTCCTCTCCTGCCAGTTCTGCTGTGACTGGTTGATGAAGAATCGTCCTTGCGTGAAACCCAGACCCGGGACAGTAATGGATCCATTCAGGCCAAAGATGCTTCAAAATCTAATCTGACCCTCTCTCTCTTTTCACTGCAGCTCAGTCTCTTCATCTTTATTGTGACCGTTAGTAAATCTGAGTGTGTTAATGTCACCTTTTTTAAAGAATTGCATTTGTCCCACTTTTTCTGTGCTTTTCTCCTTGTGTAGCTTTTCACGGCTGCCTGAGGGTGGTTTATTTTTATGCCATTTTCAGAATGTTCCCTGTTCTCAGCGCTTCCAGCCCGTTGTGGAGTCAGATCCCTGCTGGCTGGGACGACTGCTCTCCGACCTTTCCCATCTCTTCTGTGCGGATCCAGCCCTGCCCTCCCTCCCTGAACCACTCCAAAGTCCAGATGTGCTGTCTGGTGATTCCAGACCCAGAGTGTCGATGGCAGCGCTGGCAGCAGCCAGGGAAGGGCAGGCCGCGCCCCAGCCTCCCACCCCCGAGTCCTGACGACACTGGGTATCCCTTTGGAGAGGCCCTGTCTGGGTGCCCTGCTCCTCCCTGACCTCGCCCAAACCCTGCTGCTCCCAGGGCGTCCTAGGCATAGAGGGCCTGGGGAGGGGCTCCCAATCACCGGATCCCCACCCCCTTACCTGCTCCCTGCTTCTGGAGAGTCTATGGCAGAAGAGGGGAACAGAGCATTTCTAGAAACGCACGGCCCCATCCCCACTCCCAACCCCCATGCCCAATTCACCCTGGAGGTCTCAGAGGAGACACCATGAGGGGACCTGGGATATGGAGGCTGGCGCTCATCATCCCTAGAGTCTGGGCTGCTGGGGTTTGCTGTGGGGTGCATTTCCCGAGGCCCTGGGCCTCCAGGAGCCCCTGGGGCTTGCTGTGGGGTGCATTTCCCGAGGCCCTGGGCCTCCAGGAGCCCCTGGATCAGCTGAGTCAGGGCCGGCCAAGGTGAAGTGGTGGCACAAGCAGACCCGTGCTGGAGTACCTCCAAGCCCTGGCCAGGCTTCCTGAGAACAGATCTGATTCACTGTGGAAACCAGGTGTCCCTGACTTCTGATGGCCCCTTCCTAGAAGGGACCCCAAAGATGTGGCCTGTGGGGTCTGGGGCTTGTCAGCACCACCCTCCTCCGTACACACACACACACAGATGTCCCTCCCACGTGCGTGGGCTTGCTCCCACGTGTGCCTGCTGCGCCCTGCCCCCTGCGACCAGGCTGCAGGACCAGGTTGTGCCTGGGCTTATCAGCTACTTCCCAGCTTCCTCTGCCTGGATTCTTGCAAGCCCGGAGCCCTGGGATCCTGCCTTCCACGTGGCTTCCAAAGACCACTCAGATAATGAGAGGCAATGCATGAGGTCATCAGCGCACAGAAGGCTGGGGGCTCCGGGCGAGTGGCCCAGGCCACTCCCTGACCTGCCACCTCCCTCTCTCCTTAGGCTGCCCTCAGCGCTCCCTGCCAGCCGTGGCTGCCCCTCGAGATGTGCCCTTGGAGCTGCTGGAGCCTGCCCGTGACGCTTCTCGCCCTGTTCTGGGGCCCAGGTGAGCCGGCGCCCGGGGTTCCTGACTCACTCATGCCCGCTGGAGGGTGGACTGCCCAATGCACTGGCATCTGGTGGAGCAGGGGTCTGACCCCCAAGGCCCCGGGCCTTTGACCACAGTGGCTTCCCGTGACCCTGGGGTGATGGGTGGGGGTCCTGGCCTTTTGGCCCCCAGGTCAAGCAGACCCCACACCTCCATGGGGGGTGGATGTAGCTGGTTGTGGAGGCTGAGTGGTGGGCCGGGTGGGGACCCAGGGGGTGACAGGACGCTGAGGCAAGTCCCAGCTGGTCTCTAAAAGTGGCCCAGGGCACAGCAGGGGGGCAGAGACATCTCTGGGGAGGGTCAACAAGGAAGTGAGCCCCTTCCAGGGGTCAAGGGCCTGCAGAGGAAATGCTGCCCTGTGCCAGGTGATGTTTGGGACAAGCTGCGGGCGCTTCCCAAGCACCGTCTTGCGCGCCTGCCCCACAGCCCCGCGAGAGGGGCTGCCAGTCCACTGGGAGCTGAGGCAGCTGAGGTCAGTGAGGAAGCGAGTCCCAAGGTCACACGCAGCTGGGCGAGGCGAACTCTGGATCAAATGCCCTCTCTCTGCACAGCGTCCTGCTCGCCCATCTCTAGATGCCACCGACCGAGGGCCAAGTGGGGGCTCTCGTGGGGTGGGCGGGGCACATGACACAGGACAGGCCCCGCTGAGATCCAGGACCTTCTGGTGGTGGCCGAGTGGGAGGTGAGCACTGAGGTTTCTCCACATCAAATACTTCTCGGAAGTCAGCTGCACTTAGGGAAACACACACAACCTGGGGGTGCCTTCTAGGGACTCTGAAACAGCCAAGGGGGAGGAAACAGGAATGAGTCAGCAGCTCACCTCATCATCTTCTGCAGCTGACCCCATGACCCTGCACCCCCTCTACCCCCCCCACCTTCCTCCTCCCTGAGGCTGTGGAAACATGTAGGCCCATCCCCAGTCCCCACCCGCTGCTGACAGCTCTGCTCTTGCTGGTGGTTCATGTCCTTACTGTTCCCAGACACGCCAAGCACACAAGCTCCCTGGAGTCTTTGCCCTGGCAGGACCCTCTCCCTGGTAACAGCCCCCCAGATATCAACAGGGCTGCCTCATCTCTTTGCTCATATGTGGCATCTCCCTGAGGCCTCCTGAGCACTATTCAAGACAGCAGCCCCACCCCCTCCCCATTTCCTTCCAGGGCACCCCCCTCTCACAGATCTGCTATTTTCACTTGATTGTTTGTCTCCTTCAGGGGGGTGAGCGCTGCAGGGCAGAGCCTGGCCTGCTTTGGTGGAGGCTGTGCCCAGAGGCTAGAGCAGTGTCTGAGGGAGGGAGGGTTGAACCCCAGGCTGGGGGCCAGAGAACATTCCACCCCCACCACTGATCAGCTTGTGCAGACATTAGGGCTGGGCCTGGAGGGTGGAGCAGGAGCCCTCTCCAGGGGGCACGTGTGAGGAAAACTTACCTGGAGGTGATGGGGCAGATGGGCTGGAGCAAGAACAGTCCAGGGCAGGGAGGCAGCCTGGGAGCGGGGGCGTTGCAAGCCTCAGGGTCTAGATGGAGGCGACAAGGCTAAGCCGAGGGGGAGGAGGCGAGGAGGGGGAGGAGGCGAGGAGCTTCTGTTATAGGACAGGGAGAGGGGCAGCCCAAGCCCCGCAAACCTGCCTATTCTACATGGGTTCTGCCATCCGCCGCATCAACACAAAACATAGGAGACTTTAATGGGAAGGAACTTTAATAAAACTAGGAAACAATACAGGAAAGGCAAAGAGTCTAGTTTCTAAATGAAGCACCCAAAGTTACCCATCCCCTCGTGGGTAAAACTCCATCCAAATGGGATTGGCCCATAACAAAGCCCCAAAGCCTGCCACAAGTCTAAAGCATCTTCCAGTGGGGACCCACAGAGAAGGGTCACAAACAACCGGACAAGCCCAAAAGGAAAAGAGCAAAATCAACATCAAGATAAAAGCTGCCATGGTCACCTCCCCACGGGTCTCACCCACATCTGTGTCACCCCGTCCACGACCAAAAGACAAGCACAGTTTCTTCACGTGTCCCTAGGCTCCATACGCCTCCTCCAGGTCTCCTTCTGGCTCCATCCTACTTCCTTCCTCAGTCTCTTCTGCAGCTTCTTCTCTCCCTGCTCAGCTCCACCCTTCCTTGGGTGGGGCAGGGAAGCTAGAACCTCCCCCTTTCCTGGGGACCACCCTGTTACACTTCGGCCTTTCTTCTTGGGCCCCTGCCCCTTGACCCGACGGCCAGGGACATCACTGCCCGGGGTTTCTGGTCCTCCAGGGTCTGCTGAGGAGGCGTTTGAGGTCCGCATGTGGCCAGAGCGGCTGGCCTTGGAGGCCGGAGGGTCCGTGGTGATCAACTGCAGCACCAGCTGTGTCCAGCCTGAGGACGGAGGCCTGGAGACCACCCTGGCCAAGGAGTTGCTGGACCAGCAGCCTCAGTGGGTGCGGTACTTGCTGTTCAACGCCTCTGAGGACACGGACGTCCTCTGCTACTTCACCTGCGACGGGAAGCAGCTTTCGAAGTCAGCCACTGTCCGTGTGTTCTGTGAGTGGCTCGAGCCCGGCTGCAGGGCATCTCCTCACGGCCCCTGCCCCCGGGCTCCGGGGTGATCAGAAGCGGCCCCAGAATCTCTCCTTCCCCTCACTGGCCGCTGCTGAGCCTGCTGGCAGCCCTTTGTGTCTTGCCAGAGGACCCCGATCCCAGCCAGGTTTACAGGGACTTGAAGGCAGGTCCCCAGGAGGCTCTCACAGTCCCCTGCCCCATCCCCGGAGCACCCCACATCCCTCGTGAGGGCAGCCAAACTCTCTGCGTCCCCTTTTCCTCGTGGGGAGGTTGAGGCATCACCAGTGCCTCTGTTTTCCTGAGGCCCCCGGAAATGTGTGACCGAAACACACACACCTGCCCATGAGCACAGAGACCCCCCTCCATAGGCCACATTCTCCGATATCTCGGCACCGAGGGCATCACTTGGGTCCTCTGCCTCCTGTCCCTGCCATTTCCAGTGTCAGATCAAATGGCTAGAAAGTGTGGAAAGTGTTCTAAATCCAGCACGTAATCCTGGGGTGATGGGGCCAAGTATCCTAGTTCAAAGGGGAGCTTGGGGTGCCGTTGGGACCCATGATCAGCTCATGGCTCAGCTCCTACTACTCACCATGATCACCCAACTGTTTATTTATTTTTTATTTTTGCATAGAAGAACTGGGGTGTAGGCCAGAGGTTCGGGGGTAAGAGGATTCACCAGAGGCAGAGTGGGGAGCAGAACAGGCAGATCCACTGAAATACACTGCTGAGGGGAGCAGCAGGTGAGACAGGAGAGGTCTGCTACGCCATGTGGGTTGCTCCCTGACTGGGGATCGACTCAGGTCATAGCAATAACGCTGAGACTTAACCCCTAGACCACCACGGAGGCTCCCAACTGTTTAATTTATGAAATTTGATTTAATTTCTGGAGAGCAAGGCGACAGACACAAACTTTCATATTCCCGGTTGGCCATACAGTTTCTAGGCCTTCTTTGTGGACAACTGACCACCTTCAAGCTTGCCCAGCCCAGAATCCATCCATTCATAAAATTTCCACCCAGTTCGTCCTTCACCCCGAACTGCTTCCTTCTTCCTCTCTCCCTGATCTACAGCATGCCAGGCCCCAGCCCACCTCCTCCCCCACAAGTCCAGCCGGGACCTGGGAGCCCAGGTGGGGGACACCAGGGTGGTCCTGGCCAGGTAGGCCTGCTGGGATGGCACCTTTCTGACCAGAGCATGCTCCTCTTTCCTGCAGACCCCCCCAAGCAAGTGCTGCTGACGTTGCCGCCCACCCGGGTGGCCGTGGGCAGCTCCTTCACCATTGAGTGCAGGGTGCCAGCGGTGGCACCCCTCGAGAGCCTCACCCTCACCCTGTTCCATGATAAGGAGACTCTGCACAGCCAGACCTTCGGGGAAGAAACAACAGACCCCCAGGAGGCCGTGGTCACACATAACTCCACGGCTCCCGAGCAAGCAGGCTCCCACAACTTCTCCTGCCGGGCGGAGCTGGACCTGCAGTCCCTGGGTGGGGGCCTCCCGCGCAGTGTCTGGGCGTCCAAGGAGCTTGAGGTCTATGGTGAGTGGCGCCCTCGCGTGGGGGAGGGAAGGCGAGGGTGTTCCAGGGCAGGGAGAGGGGCAGCCCAGACCCCGCACACCTGCTGCCTACTCTAAATGGGTTCTGCCATCCGCGGCATCAACACAAAACATATGAGACTTTAATGGGAAGGAACTTTAATACAGTTAGGAAACAATACAGGAAAGGCAAAGAATCTAGTTTCTAAATCAAGTGACCCGTCCCCTCGTGGGTAAAAGTCCACCCAAGCAGGATTGGCCCAGAGCAAGACCCAAAGCCTGCCTCAAGTCTAAGCACCTTTCAGTGGGGACCCACAGAAAAGAATCAGAAACCACCAGACAAGTCTGGAGGGAAAGAGCAAAATCATAATCAAGACAAAAACGGCCATTGTCACCTCCCACCCGTCTCTCACCCACGTCTGTGTCACCCCGTCCACGACCAAAAGGCAAGAGCAGTTTCTTCATGAGTCTCTCGGCTCCATGTGCTCCATGTGCCTCCTCCAGGTCTCCTCTGGCTCCATCCTGCTTCCTTCCTTCCCCAGGCTCCTCTGCAGCTTCTTCTCTCCCTGCTCAGCTCCACCCTCCTTTTGGGTGGGGCAGGAAACCTGGAACCTCCCCCTTTCCTGGGACTACCCTGTTACAATCCCCCCTTTTAATTTTTATTCCACCGTATCTATGTGGCACAGATCTCAGCGTGTAGTCTTAGGAGACCGTGGTTTTTCAGGGTTACAATATTTGTAAGAGAAGCAACAATTAGCTGCAGCCTTGTCCATGAATGTCCAGTATGACAGCTTTACATTTTGGAAAATAGTCCATTATCCAAGCCAAAAAAGCAAAAAAAAAAATCTGGAGACATTAGCCTAAGCAAGACAGCCAATATATCAAAATCACAGAAAAAAATCTTAAAATTAGTTGAACTTACGTAAAAAAACAAACAAACAAGTTCTCTCAACCTTGATCCCTAATTATTTCAACAGTGTAGCAAAAGTTTGGAAACTCAATCTACTTTGAAACCATATTACCTATTTTTGCATAAAATCACAGGGCAGAATAACTAAACAGCAATTGTAGCTGGCTCTGTTGGAACACTCCATACAGGATCAGAGCAAACTCTTGACATCCGGGCCACGCAGGCTTCAAGAACAAAGTTGGTCTCACCAGACTCCACCTGGGCTTCCTCTTCTCGAGGGTACCGGGGCTTTTTCTTTGTCTGGGTTGTCCAGTCCTGCCCATGGAGGCAGCTTCCTCACCTTCTTTGGAGGTCTCTGGAACCCTACAAACAAAGCAGCAGGTTCTCCTCTTCTTGGTTCAGCTCTATTTCAGCTTCCTGGGAGAACATTGAAATCCACACAATAAAACTCATCTGCAATTGTTGATGTTTTAAGCAGACAAAATCACTATGGAAGTTATGCAAAAATAGACACTGACATGAGTAGTAAAAATTACTACCACTATTTTCATGCTGGGTTGGTATCAAGGGTAAGAAAATGCAAACACAAGTTAGCTCTGCTGAAAAATTAAAAAAAACAATTGAACATTGCTGCAGGTCCTGGTCAGTCAAAACAAGAAAATTCTGTGGATTCAGAACAAAATACAAAAAAAAAAAATTTACCAATATTACGTCAAAGAAAACTTAGTAAAAACAAGCGTATTTCCAGGTCTATTCAGTCCTTTGTAGGAAATTTTTTGTTTGTTTGTTTGTTTTTGTTTTTTAAAATTTCTTTTTTTTTTTTTAAAGATTTATTTATTTATTTATTTATACAAGCACTGGGTACAGTCAGAAGCGCGGGAGGGTGAGAGAATTCACCAGAGCCAGAGCGGGGAGCAGAGCAGGCAGACTGTCGAAGAAGTACACTGCTGTACAGCGGGCGGCAGGAGAGGTCTGCGCACCATGTGGGACCCTCGCTGGTAGCCGGGGATCGAACCGGCGCTGCAGAGGCTGTGGGCAGCTTCACAGCCTGGCGCACAACCGCTGCACCACCAGGGGAGGCCCTGTAGGAAATTTTTATTTAACCCATCAAAAGTTCCATTAATAGGAATCGTGGGCCTGCTGGGCCTGCACCTTTCTGACCAGAGCACGCTCTTTCCTGCAGACCCCCTCAAGCAAGTGCTGCTGACGTTGCAGCCCACCCGGGTGGCCGTGGGCAGCTCCTTCACCGCTGAGTGCAGGGTGCAGGCGGTGGCACCCCTCAAGAGCCTCACCCTCACCCTGTTCCATGGTGAGAAGCCCCTGCACAACCAGACCTTCGGGGAAGAATCAACAGACCCCCAGGAGGCCGTGGTCACACACAACTCCACGGCTCCCGAGCAAGCAGGCTCCCACACCTTCTCCTGCCGGGCGGAGCTGGACCTGCAGTCCCCGGGCTGGGGCCTCCCGCACAGCCGCTGGGCGTCCCAGGAGCTTGAGGTCTATGGTGAGGGGCGCCCTTGCGTCGAGGAGGGAAGGAGAGGGCACTGGGATTCGGCCCCTGAGTCCCACTCTGCCAACTCGGGGGTCCCTCTTCGGGGCAGCTCTTTCCCAGTTCCCGGCTTGGACCCCACTAGCTGCTTGGCCGTGAGCGGTGACTGGCAGGAGTCAGCCTCCTCTCCGTCCTCGGCCTTTCTCCGCAAGGGGGGATTTGGCCTGACACCCCGAAGCTGCCTCGAGCTCCGCTCCCAGGGACTGTGGGTGCCCAGGCGCTGCCTGTCTGCAGAGAACTTGGCGGACGCGTGGTCCTCGCTGCCAGGGCGGAGGCTGAGCCTGGGCCATGCGCCTTCCGGGGCAGGTGTGAGCGACGCCCGCCCCAGGCCAGGTGCAGGGGGACACCTGCCTCGCGGCGCAGAGCCGGGCTGCCGGCCTGGACCGGAGGCCCCTTCCTCTCGGTCCTTGGGCAGACGCCGCCCGCCCTTGCCTGCGCCGCAGGGCGACTGCAGAGTGGACGGGGGTGTGGGTACCCCGGACCTGGAAGCACCGGGCTTCTGAGACCACCGCCCCTCTCTCCCCAGAGCCCCCACAGGACAACCTGCTGGTCGTCATCATCGTCGTGTGCTTGTGTGTGACATCTGGCCTGCTGTGCTTTGTCTTGGGCCAGCAGTGGCGCCAGAGCCGGACAGGCAACTACCAGGTGGAGACGCCTGGAGGAACCTGCGGGGGCCCCACCGGGCCCGTCCTGTGTAAGCGCAGCACCCAGGGAACTGGACCTCAGC
Organism: Talpa occidentalis; assembly: GCF_014898055.3. Taxonomy (NCBI): domain Eukaryota; kingdom Metazoa; phylum Chordata; class Mammalia; order Eulipotyphla; family Talpidae; genus Talpa; species Talpa occidentalis. Next base: position 125,016,999 of record NW_023605083.1, on the reverse strand, counting down.
GTGGCTCCCGGGGCTGTGGTCCAGCTCGGGCTGAAGGATGGCGACAAGCAGCAGAGGATTCCGAGGACTCTCACTTTCTAGCTCAAATACAAACCCCTGGACTCAGCCCCGTGCCGCAGTGTCCTCCTGAGGCAACACTCACGGGCCAGGAAGGGGACCCGCTGGGCCTGGACTTCTCTCCCTCCCCACCTCCCAGAGCCCAGGCCCTGGGGTACCCCTATGCTGAGCATCTGGGGAAGCAGACCCGCCTTTGTGGGGCCCAGAGTGCCTAATCCTTCCTGTGGGAGGAAGGGGGACAAGCCCCGACTTGGCAGGGCAGAGAGAAGCTGTTCCCACATCGCCCTTCCGGGACTTCAGCCCCACCTGGTCTGAGCAGGACAGGACCCTGACTTCTCCTTTCTGCCAACAGAGTTAGCTTCCTGGGTTGAGGGGCCTGAGGGAGCCGGCTCAGCTCCAGGACCCTCCCAGCCAGGCCTCTCCATCACTCTGGACCTTCAGAGCAAACGGAGGCTCAACGGAGACCCCACAGCCCCGGCCATGCCAGAGACAGGGGAGAGAGGGGCGGGGAGGGTGGTCCCTGGTGCCCAGGCCTCCCCCTGCCCAGGCAGGAAACAGTGGGCAGAGCGGGCGCTCACGGGCCTCGGGCCTGGGCGGTGCTCTGCGGGCTCCTGCTCCAGAGCAGAGCAGGCCAGTGCGAGAGGCTCATTCACTGGGGCGGGGGTCGGGGGGGGAATGAGGGAGGTACTGGCTGAGGCTGAGTGGGCAGAAGGGCTGCCAGGCACGGGTGTAGAGTCAGCAGGGACTAGAGGGCATGTGGGGCTGTCTCCGGCCCTGCAGTGAAGCCTGCGCGGTCCTCAGGGTAAGCTCTGGGCATCATAGTAGTCTGCGGGGAGAGTGCACCTCATGGGACTCCCTCCTGCCTCATGGACCCCAAAGAGGGAAAGGGGAGGGGATAGCCCAGCTGCCTATGGCGGTGGCAGTAGGAGCCCCCCAGGCCCAGGAAACATGAGCCCCTGGACTCCTGAGTACCCCACGGCTGGGCTCCACTGCCAGGCACCCAAGCCCACCTGAAGCTGGAGGTACATCTGCACCCACAGTCCCTGTGGCACTGGGCGGTGGGGGCGGGGGCACAGCTCTCCTGAGATGAGAAGAGAAAAGAAAGACCCCATCTGAGATGGCCTCCAGGGTTTCACCCTCGGGTATCTCCAGCCCCTGACCAGCTTCTCCAGCCCAGCCCAGGACAGGACAGACCCCCAGCCACACTTATGCGCCCCTTTTCCCAAAGGCAGGAGGGCAGGGCTGAGTCCTGGTCATGTCCTGCACGTGGGGCTGGTGTGGGGGAGGGGGCAGGAAAGAGGCCGGCCAGGGTGGTAGGGCGCCCAGAGTGGGCAGCGGGCAGGGCACGTAGTGGTGGTGGAGCACCAGAGGCCCTTCCTCCTGGGCCTCCAGCAGCTCCTCCGCCTCATTCTCCTCTTGGCCCTCCAGGTAGACCTGGGACAGCGCAGAGGGGAGGGGAGATGATAATGTTTGGCTCCCCAAACCCCATCCTCCAGCCTCCTAAACTTTATCCCCAGATGCCATCCCAACCGGCTGCTGTGAGTGGCGCAGTGACTGCATGCAGCGAGGCACTCCGGAGACATTTAGTCCTTATTTTGCAGGTGGGGAAAACTGAGGTTCAGAGAGGTTGAGCAACTTGTCTAAGGTCACCCAGCTAATACGTGGCAGAGCCAGGATTAGAGGAATCCTGGGGTGACTCCCCAGTGACTGATGGGGAGTCTGGTGAACTGCCCCTGACGGCAACCCAGGCCTGGAGCCAGTGGGCTGGGGAGCTCATCTCAAGGGCTGCTGAGTGGATACATTGCCAGCTTCCTCTGACCTCCAAATCCTACCTGGACTTCAAGGATTGATTGTAAGTCTCCTCCAAGGAGCCTCTCCTCTTTCCCCAATCACTGTGCACCCACACTTTTACCTTTTACCTCTCCATGCGCCAGTCACAGGCCCAGTTGCCTTGTATTCTTACTCCTTAACTCGTTCACATGTTCACCTTAATAAATGTTAGGACCTGCAGGCGCCACAGTAAAATGTACCTGTCAATGTAGGGGCCTGCAGTCCAGTGGGAAACCTCCTTGGAAAGAGGCCTGGGTGATCTGGATTTGGGCACCCCCTCCCCCCCAATGGAAGCTGACTAGAGCTGGCATATATTAGGTATCTGTAGGATAAATGGTTTTCAGGTTTTTCTACCCTCTCACCAAAGGATTGCCTTGCTTGATGGGGCACGTGCATTTGTTACATTGTTTTAAGCCATCTTGCTTACTTCTGTGGCCCATGGGAGGAGTATTGAGATAGTTACCAAGAGAAGCGGAGGCAGGAGAGAGAGAAGGGGAGAAAGAATGCCAGAGAAGCCCAGAGAGAAAACTTGCTGGGGGCTTGGAGGCCTTTAGGCCTCCTGGCCCCCTGGCACCCCTGCCTGCCCTGTACCTGGTTGCTGCACTCCATGTAAAACCTCAATAAAAGCCTGAGAAAGCCACTAAGGGTTCCAGGACTCTTCCTTTACCCAGTCTGCTCGGATCATAGATAACCATCTCTGTGCACTTCCTGGCACTACAATTGGCGTAGTCGGCAGGATGGATTGATGCAGATGGGTATGGAGCCCTCTGAAGATCTCAGGAGGGATTGGGGAGTAGCAGACTGTGTTTGCCTGGGGAGCACAACCAACCCATACCGGGTAGGTTCATATTGGTTCTAGCAGCCCTGTTGGTGTCTTCCTGCTCTCCGCTGTTGTCGCCGTACTCCATCGCACTCTGCCACGCTCTGTCATGCTCTGTCACTCTGTGCCGCACCCCTCCATCCACTCCAATGCACTCCTTGTTCCTCGGCACTCCACTGCACTGCACTGTGCTGCGCCACGCCATTTGGCCGAGTGCACATGAGCAGTGGGAGGGTGGAAAAGCCTCGAGCTTTTCCCCACTACTTACCCACAGCCTGTGACAATGCTGGACATGCCATGGCAGCACAGGTGGTGACCAGAGTCTTGGAGCTGTGGGAAGAGCTAGAGATGCTGCAGGAGCACAGGAGGTAGACAAGGTCCAGGAGCTGCGGGATGAGACCACAAGCGAAGGAGGTGATGGCCTGCAAAGACCAGCCCAGGGCCCCTACAGCAACAGTATCATCGGGGAAGAAAGGACCACAATTTGGAGCTCGCCCAGTGCTGACACAAGGAACTTGGACTGATAATCCTGCCAGAAGGCAGAGAACTTTGGCAGGGTAATGTTATTTTGGGGGGACCCTTGGGGAGGATGGTATTGTTTGTGTTTGTTTATTGTTTGTACACCCCAGGAGATGGGAATCTGGGAGTGGCCAGTGGGCCTCTGTGTTTATACTGCCCAGCAGCGAGGCAGAGGATAAAAGCCAACTTAGAAAGGCAAAAGCTAGTGCTGAGATTGGGAAGCCCTGAGTGGCTATTAAGCAGCCTAAGCATGTTCAAGAAGGCCAGTGAGTCTGTTAAAATCACCTGTGGGTGATGCCCTGCTCATTGTTGAGTGAGAGTGAGGAGCTGAGGAACCCTTTTCGGGGGATGGGGGGAACATGGCTTGTGGTGGAGCCCACAGCCAAAGAGGGGACCCAAGAGAGGCTGCGTGTGGAGCTTGTATCCACAGATCCCCGACCCATGTGCTTGTGCAATGGGTTGGCCTGAGTGCAGGGGTCTGCGTGTCCCATCGGTGGCTATGAAAGCCGAGTGTTGGAGCAACTGTAGACAGAAAATCCTGAGGATTGGGTGATTACCCCCAAGGTACAGAATCACGAATCCACGAGTGAGTGCATCCTGGGGGCGGGTGCTGTGTGTGGCTTGTGGCCGAGACTACAGCCAGAGAAGGCCAGGAAGCCTGACGGCTCCTGGTGTGTGACGGCAGATGCCTGAGTGGTTCCTCCCTTGTATGAGCGGTGCCTCCGCAGCAGAAGTGATGGATCATTTCCTGGCGCCCATGATCAACTTTTGCCACTAGGTTGGTGCCCTGCCTGGAATTATTTGTGTTCTGTTGTATTTTCTTTTGGGGGCCATGGCTGCTGTGTTTGTGTTTGTTAAAGGAAACTTGTATATACTTGTATACAGATTGTATGGCAGAAAACCCTGAGGGGGTGGAAAATTAGGTAAATGGTTTTCAGGCTTTTCTGCCCTCCACCCTTTAGGATCTCCCTGCCTTATATGGGGCACCTGCAGTGGTTACACTGCTGTAAGCTGTGTCGTTTACTTCTGTGGGCCATGGGAGGAGTACTGGGACAGTCACCAAAAGAGCAGAAGCAGGAGAAGAGGCAGGAGAGAGAAGGGGAGAAAGAAGCCAGAGAAGCCAGAGAGACTTGCTGGGGGCTTAGAGGCCTTCAGGCCTCCTGGCCCCCCAGCACCCCTGCCTGCCGTGTACCTGGTTGCTGCACTCCATGCAAAGCCTCAATAAAAGCCTGAGAAAGCCACCGACGGTTCCAGGACTCCTCCTTTACCCAGTCGGCTCGGATCATAGATAACTGCTCTGTGCCCATCCTGGACTACAGTGTCACACCCAGCCAAGGAGGTGTGGCTGGCTTCCTGCTTCTCCGTGCTTGGTCCTTTTTCTCCAGGAAGGGGTCCCTACCCCAGCCCCAACCCATGTACCTGAGGCCAAGGGGGGCCGGCCCGGGGCTGAGAGCTGAGGCCACCAGGCCGCCCAGCAGCAGCGGGTGCATCTGCGCGTTCTGCAGCATCATCAGCTCCAGCAGGTCTAGGAGGGGGCTCAGCAGGCCTTGCCAGACTCTGCCCCCGGGCTACACCCCAGAGGCTTCCCTGTTACACCCAGCCCCCTGGGAGCAGAAGGTGGGGTGCAGTGTGGACGCCCAGAGAATGTGCAGGGCAGAGAGGAGAAAAAGGGGCTGAGTCCTGAGTTTCTCCTTCCTTCATGCGGCCTGGCTGCTGGGGTGGCGGGGGTCGGCCCAGGAGAGGGGCTGCAGGATGGTCACCCAAGGCTAGAGGAGCGGGAGACAGACTGATCCAGGCCAGGCTGAGAAGGGGCTGGGTGGGGGTTGCAGACGGGTAATGAAGTTAAGGGCCTGTTTTTGTACCCCCTGTACAGTTTTGTAATTGCGCTGGTGGATGGTGGCATCTTGCTGTTGAGCCAACTACAGATAAAGGTAGTTTCAGGTTCGGAGCCCAGTTCATCTTAAAGGCGGGACGACCACCCTCGCTGCGGGAGGGGCTCCTCGGCTGTCCCCGGGGTAGGGGTCTGGATGGGGTGGTGGGGGGAGCCGCCGTGGGGGGAGCAGTGGGGGCCCAGCAGGGGCTGGAACATCTTCCTTGGTGTTTGTGAGAACAAGTTCTTCGGAACACTGCAGGGCATCCCCGAAGTCTTATTGGGGCTGAATTCCAGGAAGGGAGGCCGGGGCAAGACGCGTGAGATCTGGGCTCCAGCAGTTTGGGGCCTAGGTGTTGAGTCTCAGCAGCATCGCCACTGTGGCCTGAGTCCCATCCCCGGCCAGGGAGCTGCCCACATGGCGCAGCAGACCTCTCCTGTCTCCCCGCGGCTCCCCTCAGCAGTGTGCTTTGGTCAGTCTGCCTGTGCTGTTCCCCGCTCTGTCTCTGGTGAATCCTCTCACCCCCTGCACCTTGGCCTGTACCCCAGATATTCTACGCTAAGAAAAAAAAAAAGAAAACTCCTGGGGGCCTTGGCCAGCACCCTGTGGGAAACCCACCACCTGACCGTGAGAAGCACGTGCCTCTCCCCACATGGCGAGAATGAGCTGGGCAGCCCTGCGGTTAGCCTGCTCCTCCCCTGCACCTCCCCCCTTCTCCTGCCCCCCATACTCTGGTGAGTGGAGTCCCCACTTTTTCCTGCATCAGGAAGGGGCCCTCTGGGAGGATGTCTAAAAGACCCATGAGCCCCGGGACAGCTCATGGAGCTGGGCCAGTGCAGTGGCAGGAAGGGCACTGAGCAGGTTTTCTGATCCGGCAGATGGAGGGAAGGGGGCGTCCTGGAGCCCTTGGCGGGTTTCTCAGGCTTTTATTGAGCTTTACATGCATTGCAGCAACCGGGTACACGGCAGGCAGGAGTGCCAGGGGCTAGGAGCCCAGTGGGCCTCCAAGGCCCCAGAAAGTCTTCCTTCTGGGCTTCTCTGACCTTCTCGCTCCTGTTTCTCCTCCTCTCCATGACTATCTCTCAATACTCCTCCCAAGGCCCGCAGAAGTCAACAAGACAGTTGGCAACCATGTCACAGCTGCAGGTGCCCCATCAGGCAGGGCCGTCCTGATGGTGGGAGGGCAGAAAAGCCTGAAAACCATTTCCCATACAGACAGGTGTGTGCAAGGCCGGGCCCTGAGGACCTGGACACCAGCTGCAGGGCCTCATCAGTCATGAGTCCACGCTCTGGCCTTGCTCTCTGCTCCAGAGGATTTATGCTGGAATGGGGCTGCAGGGTCAGCAGGCTGCTCTGGCTCCAGGAACTTGAGCTGCCCAGCAGCCCCGAGAGGCTTTCCAGACTGTGAGTGCCGGGTCCCTGGAGGCGGCCAGAGGGAAGGGTCTCCTGACCCTTCCCTCCTGGGGTCAGAGGTTAGACTCTCCCAACTAAGCTTGATGACTGAGGCCCTCCCCACCCTGTGATAGTTCCGGGAATAGGGAAAGGCGGCCTGAGCAGGTGTGACTCACAGGAAGTGGGAGGGTGGTGTCTGCCTGGAAAGCAACAGTGCAGTGGGGGTGGAGTGGGGCCTCCCAGGAAGCTTCCCGAGGTGGCCCATGTTCAGACGCACAGCACTGAGAGGTGGCTGGTGCCGGTGGACGGAGCAGGGCCCCTGGCTGGGCCCCAAGATTGCACCAAGGGGCTGCCCAGCATGAGGCAAGATGGCAGCCCCCTTCCCTGCAGGCTGAGCTTCTAGACATGGAGTGGACAGTGGGTCCAGATATCTAGGGCCGCCCAACAGCAGGAGCACGCAAACTGCAGTGACTCCCAAAGCCACTGTTCCCTCATGGTTCTGTGGAGCAGCTGGGTGGTTTTTGGCTTGAGAAAAACTCAAGTTCAAGGTCTTTCTTTTTTTAATTTTTTTTTTATGATTTATTTATTTATACAAGCACTGGGTACAATCAGAGGCACGGGAGGGTGAGAGAATTCACCAGAGCCAGAGGGGAGAGTAGAACAAGCATAGTGACGAAATACACTGCTGAGGGGAGCCTCGGGCGGCAGGAGAGGTCTGAGCGCCATGTGGGACACTCGCCGGCAGCCGGGGATCGAACCCGTGCAGCAAAGGCTGCGGGCAGCTTCTCAACCCAGCACTCAACCACTGCGCCACCAGGGAGGCCCAGTTCAAGGTCTTTTGAGGCACAGACTCTGGAACTTGTCAACAGCATTTCTGCTGAGTTTGTTGATCTACACAAGTTACCAGAAGTGTCCAGATTCAAGAGATGGAGAAATAGAGGCCATATTTCTCCATCTATATGGGGAGAAATATATATATATATATATACACAATTTATGGACTAGACCCTAACTTTCCCCCATTTAAGTGGAGATGTCACCCTCATCACAGACTAACAAAATTCTGGCATAGCAAAAGTACAATTCCTGGGGGAAATGATTTAATGAAGAGGGAGATTTCATGTGGGTCAAAAGAGTAACTGACCAGAAAATATCAGGTATGAACCTTTACGCACCTAGTAACACAGCCTCAAAAAACCTCAAGCAAATGTTGAAATAAAAAGCAGAATTTGTCAGTCAGTCTTCTATCTATTTGCTAGATCAAATGACTCCCCCCACCCCCCAATGGGGATATGTGCAATGCAATAATCAGGTGTAATCACATAAATCCAGAACCAGTAAGTGGGGTCCAGAAAAAATGCAACAGTGTGAAATGCAAAGCAGCATTGTTGTAAGGTGAATGGCCTCAGGAGCCTGGACAGTGTGGGGTGGGGGTGGGGGAGAGGGAGGGTTCTGGAGCCTGTGAGTCCCCACTGGCCCAGGCCAGCTGAGTTTGGGGATGCCTGATGGCAGTTGTTTCCTCCAGGGTAACTTTCATTATCTGATGGTTTGTTCTTTTAATCTTCTTTACACTTTCTGTGATTCCCAGATTATCTTATTCTGAAGTTAGTAACAAATTCTGGCCAATGACCTGGGAATAGGAGTCATGTGTCTCTTCTGAGTCACAGCATTTACAGCACAACCCTCCAGCACCCCGTTCCTCCCCCTGGGGATGGCCACCGACGGAGGCCACCTATGGTGAAGACACAGAAAAGAAGCAACTGAAATCAAAATCAGAGAGCTACCACAGGGAAGGCAAAAACTCACCTGCCTCGGAAGAGATTTCTCATCAGTTAAGAAAGAAGCCCTGGTGTTAGGCCCTGAGATGTCTGAGCTAATTCCCGCAGCACAACGGAGCCCATCCTGACTGACGTAGGCAAGAAGTATAGGGAAGAGGCGGTTACACCGTCCCTTCAAAGGTGAAGGGCACTGCTGAATTGCTGGTGCCTTTTGGTAGCTAAAAAGTGCAGACCCTCTGATGAGCCCCCACGGCTCTCCCCATCCATGACTATCTCGTTTGGCTCTGCTGGTTTCCTGGAGGGTGACCTGTAACTGAGCCACATTCAGACCACACCTGACGAGAGAGACGTGGGCTGGACCACACGGGGGAGCAGGCACATGGCCCCACAGCCTCCCCTCAGCACAGGGACTCGTGCATTTCTCCCAGGGTTGGGTTGTCCACGATGCAAGGGAGGCCAGATTCAAGCCCAGAACCAGCCTGAGAAGGCCCATCACTGTGGCTAGGCCTGGACCCCAGATGGTCAGCTCTGACCTTGACCTGTACTCTCAAGGTTATTTTTAGACAATCTACAATTGGAGCAGATCAAATAACGTAAACACCTGGGCACGTCTAAGTGATTTTAAAAACTAATCTTGAGATATATTTAAATATTTCTTAACCCAACATTCAGGCTCGCAAAGGGAATGGTCCACAGTAAACACTCACACAATCTTGTTTATCTCTCAAGATTTTTGCCTGTGTTTTCTCTCATAAACCAAAGAGCCGCACTTGGTATCTTTCCTAAAGAAAGTTTCTTTTCCCATCTGGGCAGCTGGTGCTACCTCCACACTTGTTTTTTTTGTTGTTGTTGTTTTTTAAAGATTTATTTATTTATCTACACAGCACTGGGTACAGTGAGAAGCGCCGGAGGGCGAGAGAATTCACCAGAGACAGAGCGGGGAATAGAACAGGCGGACTGACGAAATACGCTGCTGAGGGGAGCAGCGGGCAGCAGGAGAGGTCTGTCACGCCATGTGGGACCCTCGCTGGTGGCCGGGGATCGAACAGGTGCTGCAGAGGCTGCGGGCAGCTTCACAGCCCAGTGCTCAACGGCTGCGCCACCTGGGGAGGCCCTCCACACCTGTTTTCCAAGAGGAGGCCCCCTCCCTCCTGGGAGACAGCCTCAGCCTCTCCTCCACTCAGTCTTTTGGCTGTTGGACATTTGTGGATAAATTTGCTGCGTGGACAAAGATCGCCCCTCCTTAAAAATAGACGCACGGGAGCCCAGCTCCTTCCAAACCTGCTGTGCTCAGAAGGGAATGTGATTACCTCTGCCAGGACCATCTCTCAGGCACAGGCAGGACACTCGCTCCCATGGGCCGCCAGATGGCGCCGTGTGCAGCCCTGGTCCTCCTGGCCCCCATGGTCCAGGCTGATCTGGCTCATCTGCTGACTATGTCTCCTCTCCACTCCCCAGGTGGCTCCATGGGGGACGAGGCTGGGATCCAGAATAAAGTCCAGCGCGATCTGGTCCTATAAATAGCTCAACTCTTTTGTGAGCCAGTCATTTCTAAGTAATGCGTAGTCACAGGATTTTCACATTCAAGGATGAACACAGAGCAGCACATCCAGGCCCCTCCCGTTTGGGATGAGATTCAGGTCTGACGTCCTGTTCAGCTAAACCACAGGCGAGGCTCACACTAAGGCGTCCTCGAGCACAGCCCACAAGGACACAACGAGGGCATGTCCAGGCACCAGTTGTCACGACCTCCAGAAACTCGGTTAAAGGCTTACTGTGTCCAGGCTCCGAGTCCGTGTCTTAGAAGTGATTATACCACCCAGAGCCTTCGAGGGGGTCTCTGAGTGGGATTGGGGCCTCAGAGCTCAGATGTGGGACCCCAGTGGCCTGGGGGTTCGGCCTCTTGCTGCCCCATGCCTGTTCAACCACCATTTAGCACAAGAGAAACGTTGACTGTTATTATTACCCCCATTTCACAGATGAGCAAACTGAGGCCCAGAGCTAGGCAACTTGCTCAAGGTCACAGAACCGTCAAAGGATTGAGCAGGGATTCAAATCAGGTCCTTGGTACCTCTGCAGGCCGACCCAAGGTCTCTCTCGTTCCGTCTATAAGCCAGCGAGCCTGCAGCCTGTGAGCCACCAGTCTTCCCAGGCCAGGTCAGCATTTCTGCTCTGAATCTCTGGTTTCTACTTGTAGTGGAGATTCCTTTGACTTTATTATTATTTAAGATTATTTATTTATACAAGAAACCGGGCTACAGGCCACATGCACGGGATGGTGAGAGGATTCACCAGAGACAGAGTGGGGAACAGAAGAGGCAGCCTGACTGAAATCCACTGCTGAGGGGAGCAGTGGGCAAGACAGGAGAGGTCTGCTGTGCCATGTGGGACCGTCACTGGCCGGCCGGGATCAAGCTGGTGCTGCAGAGGCTGCAGACAGCCTCACAGCGCTGCGCTCAACCGCCTGCGCCACCAGGGGAGGCCCTCCCTTGACTTTATTTAAACTGAAAACACTTGCTCATTCTTGCTGAAACAGGGGCCCTGCCAAGCATCCGCATCACCTGGGAACTTGGCATATTCTCAGCCCTGCCCAGGCCCTCCGAGTCAGTGCGCTGGGGTGGGGCTCCGACACATGCTGGCACCTGCTGGCGTCGGAGGAGGTGGCTGTGAAACGCCAGTGTCATAGAGCCTTGCGGCCTGGTTCATCCAGCCCAGTAAACAGCGGCTGCACGTGCTCTTCTAGGTTCAAAGAAGAAGTCACCAGAAACTTCGCAGAAAAGGGAAGGAAATAAACACCCAGAGCAGGTGAGCCGGCCAGAACTCACAACATGGAGGAGGAGGAAAGACAGGGGCACCTGCCCAAATAATGCACCAGAACTGCGGGGCAGGCGGGGCTCCAACGGGACGGGTGAGGGGTGGTGGGCCCGACGCCTGTCTTGCTAGAAGCTGCGTGGATGCCCCGCTCTGGGAGAGGCCTTCCGGGACGGCCCCGCCAACCAAGCACAGCTTCCCGCTGGAGGGTGATGCTGCTGGCCCCCCAAGAGGCTGCTTCTGAGGAGGTCCTCGCCCACCCCTCCCTCTCACTGACTGTTGGGGTTTTGCAGGCAATGTGGCTGCCTCCTCACGCACCCTCCGTGCTCCCTGCCCTCAGCTGACCCTGCCTCCAAATGCACCAGACTGGCCCCTGGTTTCTGCTCGCTCTTCCACCTTTCTGCTCTTCCACCCGTGTTCAGGTCTCAGCGTCGTGCCCTGTGGACACACCTGGAGAGTTGAACAAACACAGACGTGCACCCATCCATGTGCACAGACACGGACACGCTCAAGAGGCTGCCATCGAGTTACACAGTATTTGAGACACGCTAAATGTATCTGAAATTCAGATTTAACTGGTATCCTGGAGATCCGGAGTTCCCGCCCACTTCCTGAGCCCCTGCCCTCGTTGTGCCCCCCACAAAAGCAGGCTTGTGTCCCCAAGGACACCCCGCTCAGCCAGCAAGAAGGGCTCAGGGCCTCCCTCCCTCCCCAGCTCCAGGTGACCACAGACCTGGCCTACCAGGCACTGTGCACCGAGGCAGGGTGGGCCCTGGCAGCCCTCCAGGGGACCCTGCCACCACCCCTGCCCACTCGTCCGTCCTCCGCCCTCATCCCCTGGCACCTGCACCACCAAATACACAGGCACATACACGCATGCACATACGTGCACACACACACACACAGAGCAAGGAGAGCCCTGAAGGGCCTATGACACTAGCCTTGGGGCAGCCATTTGGCCAGGGAGGTGAGGTCAAGCAAGAGGATGGAAGCACCCAGAAACCCGTCTAACGCAGAGAAAGAAGGGGTTCCCTCAAAAGAAGGCAAGTCCAGACATAGCTCCCGGGGAAATTCTGTGTCTTCAACAGATGTCCTCAGAGTGTTCCAGGGCAGGGAGAGGGGCAGCCCAGAGCCCCCAAACCTGCCCGCTCTAAATAGGTTCTGCCACCCGCCGCGTCGACACAAAGCATATGAGACTTTAATGGGAAGGAGCTTTAATACAGTTAGTAAGCAACGCAGAAAAGACAATACAGTTTCTAAATCAAGCACCCAAAGTGACCTGTCCTCTCGTGGGTAAAAGTCCACCCAAAGGGGATTGGCCCAAGCAAGGCCCAAAGCCTGCCCCAAGTCTAAAGCACCTCCCGGTGGGTCCCACAGAAAAGGGTCAGAACCGGCCAGACAAGTTTGGGAGGAAAAGAGCAAAATCAAAATCAAGACAAAAGCTGCCACTGTTGCCCTCCCTGGTGGCACAAGGGGTTGAGCTCTGCCCCGTGAAGCTGTCCCCAGCCTCTGCAGCATGCGTGCAGTCCCCGGCCGGCCAGGGAGCAACCCACATGGTGAGGCAGACCTCTCTCCTGTCTCGCCTGCTGCTCCCCTCAGCAGTGTGTTTCAGTCAGTCTGCCTGTTCTGTTCCCCACTCTGTCTCTGGTGACTCCTCTCACTCCGCTGCATCTCTGGCCTGTACCCCAGCTCTTGCACGCATAAATAAATAAACCTTAAAAAAAAAAAAAAAGCTGCCACTGTTAACTTCTCCGCGGGATTCTCACCCACGTCTGTGTCACCCAGTCCACGACAAAAAGGCAAGCGCAGTTTCTTCATGTGTCTCTCGGCTCCAGGTGCCTCCTCCAGGTCTCCTTCTGGCTCCATCCTGCTTCCTTCCATCCCCAGGCTCCTCTGCAGCCTCTTCTCCTCCCTGCTCAGCTCCACCGTCCCTTGGGTGGGGCAGGGAACCTGGCACTTCCCCTTGTCCTGGGGATCTCCTGTTACAAGAGCTTCAAAGCCACACGGGACCCTCAAAGCCCTGGAGCCTGAGCCCCAAGCCCAACATTCTGCATGGCCTGGCTCTGCCCGGGGTAGGACTGGAAGCTTCCAAAATGAACAGAGCTGAGGAGACTGAGGCCCCAAAGCACCAAGAAATGGAGTTGCAGAGCCCTACGGACCTCAGCCTGTGCGGCCTTCACTGTCCCTTGGTCCCTGACGTGATCTAATGACTTTGCTAAGCCAGGGGTGTGGGGGAGCCCAGCCTGCTGCCCCACCCCTGCGCCTGCACCCAGGTTTCCTACTTTCCGTTCTTGGTGCGAAGCCATTCCCGTAGAGGCTTCTGGTTGTGTGCTAAATTGTACCGGAGGTGGCAGATGTGAGAACCATCCGGCTTCCGGCTGGGTGGGCGGGGGCAGGCCTGGGGGCCCCTCTTACACGTGTCACTCATCCAGGGCGCCCACAGTGCAGAAACTGCCCGTGAGGAGAGAGAGTGGAGGGAAACAGGACGGCAGCCCCCCCCACCCCAACTGAGCATAACGACCACCTGAGCCTGCACCTGACACCTGGGTATGTACCCCAAAGAGTCGTGAGCAGAGACTCAGACCCACACAGAGTTGCTGGTCAGAGTTATCCCAGCCACCACAGCGCCATGGGGAGGGGGCTGAGGGGGCGAGCCAGGCACAGGCCGGGCCTCAAGGACATGGCACGGGAGCTGGCCGGCCACCAGGGGCCTGGCATCACGGGCCCCACCCCCGGGACGCCCCTGGATGAGACAGAGAAACAGAAACTGAGGCAGTGGCTTGGGCGGGGACTGGCAGGGAGCAGGCGGCTGGGTCCCAGGGCGGGGGCTTCAGCGGGGGGAGACGCAGAACCTCTGGAGGGCGCTGATAGCTGGGCTCTGGGAATGTGCCCGGTCGTCGGGGCCCTGCGCTAAAAATAGTGAAAGTGGTCGATGATGTGTTGGGTCTCTTACCACAAATCAAAGGAAGGGGAGTGGCTGGAGTGAGGTGGGCGCCTGGCCCAGGAGACACGTGACTCCTGAGCGGGAGAAAGGCCTGAACGCGGCCTCGGAGACGCTGGCCTTGGAGGCGCCACGGCCTCTCCTCCTGCCTTCCCCTCTTGGGGTGCCCCGGACCCCACCTCCTGCCTCATCACAGTTGCTGGACGGTAAGGTCTCGCCTCCCTGCCGGCAGCGTGGGGACAGGTCGGGACAGAGTCAAGGCTGAATAAATGGAAAGATGCCCCTGCCCTCTCGGGGACTCAGTTTCCCCCTGAAGCACAGGGGTGGCGACCCCAGGGCTCCTTGGCCTGGCTGCCGCGGGCCCTGGGAAGCGCCCCTCTGTGGTCTGGGTCCTCAGCTCGGCAGTTATAGCAGCTTCCTGTTCTGGTCTGTCCTCTTCCTCTGCAGCTGTCCCGCAGGTGACCCCACAACATGGCGGCGCTTCTCCTCTGTGGGGCTCTGAACCGGCCCCTGGGTTCCCGGGGTTCACAGTGCATCTTCTTCCCATTAGAGGGGTCTCTCCTACCTCAAAATCCTGTTGTGTCTCCCCCTCCCCCTCGACGTGCAGGAATTTCCCCTCGTGTCCCTTTTGTGGACGTCAAGGTGTGTCCCATCCTGAGAGGCACACGTGTGACAAGCATGTGCAGCCTGTAGGGTGCCACGCATGGAGTCTTGCGGCTCGCCCCAGGGCTCGCCTCCTGCCCGCGCACCCACCCTCGCCAGCTTTCTTCATTGCTCTCTTGATTCTTCCTTGGATTTTGGGTGTGGTTTTCAGTGCTTTGTTGGACACACAGGCCCTTTCGCTTTCCTTTCAGGAACCCGTTATATGACAGTCACAGTGTAAGGGCTTGGACATGTTAACTCACTTATTTTGTAATTTTGTCTGTCGTTTCCATAGATACAATTTGGAGAGTCGAAGGTCACCCTCCCATGTGCATGTGCACTGGCCCTCCACCAGCCCCCTTGTGACCTCCTTTCCCCTTCTCATCACCCCCCCATCCCCCACTCCCAGCACCAGTGTGTTTCTCAGAGTCTAGGAATTGTTCTTGCTGCGCTTCGCGAGTTTGTTTCATTGGGTGATTTATGGTCCGCAGTTGAGGGAAACCCTCCCTGAACTGTCTCTCCCTTTCTGACTTACTTCCCTCAGCACAGCCGCCTCAAGAGCCACCCGTTTCGTCCCCAAAGGCACAATCTCATCTTTTTACACAGCTGAGCAGCGTCCACTGGGTGTATATTGTCCGGCCCCCGGGGATGGGCCCTTGGGCTGGCTCCCTGACTTGGCACTGGCGGGCCGTGCTGCTGTGAACGCAGGAGGGCATCCTTCTTTGGGTATGGGTGTTCACCGGTACCAATAGCCAGCAGTGGTCTTGCTGGGTCACGTGCACCTTCCATTTTGTTTTTTTTAAGGAGTTTCTGGACTGTTTCCCACAGAGGCTGCGCGAGATCACCTCCCCAGAACAGAGGGTGAGTCTCTCCCTGTCCTCCCCACCACTTGCCATCTCCAGTCTTGTTGGTGCAGCCGTTCTCACAGGGGTGCAGGGACTCTCGGTGGGGCTTTGATGATCATTTCCCTCATAATAAGTGGTGTTGAGCTTTTTCTCATGTGCTGTCGGCCTCCGAATGTCTTCTCCCGGGGAGTGTCTGTGTAGGCAGCCCCTGCTCCTCCTTTGGATGGGGTTGCTTGTTTTTTCTTGTTGAGCTGCATGAGTTCTTTATCTGTTTTGTTAATGAACTCCTTGCTGGACGTGTGGTGTGCAAATATCTTCTTGCAGTCTGTTGTGGCCTTTTGTCTTTGTGATGTTTTCTTTCAAGGCACAAAAGCTTTTCCATTTGATTTGTTTAGTTTTGCTTTTGTTTTCCTGGCTGTTGGAGTTGTGTCCAGCAAGCATCAACTGTTATCTCAAGTATTTTATGGCTTTAATCCATTCTGTTAAGTTTTGTGTATGGAGTTAAGTAATCAAGTCATTGTTTAATTCACTTAACAACCCTATAAAGAAGATAAACTATTATTGACTGAAGGACACAGCTGAGGGGAGCAGTGGGCGAGACAGGAGTGGTCTGCCTTGCCATGTGTGTTGCTCCCTGGTGGGCAGAGGATCAAACTCGCGCTACAGAGGCCGTGGATTGCTTCATAGTGTGGTGTTTAACCCCTTGCGCCACCAGGGAGGCCCAAAGAAGATACTATTATTAACCCCATTTTATGAAAGAGGAAACTGAGGCACAGAGATCTTGTTCAAGATCACACGGATAGTAAGGGCAAGAGGCAGACATGTTTCTTGGCTCTCAGTGCAAAAGATTCTCTAGAAAAGAGATCTAAGAATGAGATTGTGTGCTGTAGGGTATAAGGATATTCAGCTTTACAAAATAATGCCTGAATATTTCCTGGAGATCCAGGATACTCAGGCCCACAATTATAAGACTTCCTGTTGCACTGTGACTTCAGAGATTGACTGTGTGAGATTTCTTAACTTTTCCCACCCAATATACATAAAATGGTGTCCTGTAGTTGATTTGAATTTAACTTCCCTGGCCACGACTGAGTTAAAGCATCTTTTTATTTGTTTAGATATGTTTCCATTTCTTTGAAATGTTTATATGTGTCATTAATTTATCAAAATTATCAGTTGTTTATTTTAAGAAAGGTGATTCTGAGGTCTTGTTTAAGAAATCCTTTCCCAGAGAACAAACAAAAAATGAAGCAGAGAAAAAGAAATCCTCTCTTGCCCCAAGGACATAAAAATACTCCTCTGTATTTTCTTATAAAAGTCTTTAAAGCGTCCTTAATCTGGATGGAGTAGGTTTCTACAGTTGGTGTGAAGTAAGGATACATTTTCTTCTTTCTTTCTCCGTGTATTAACTATCTGGCCAGCATCATTAGTTTATTGGACCCTTCTTTCACTCACTGATATAATCCCTCCTGTGGAATGTATCAAGTTTCAAACAAGGTCAATTTCCGGGCTCTTTATCTGTTCCATTGGCTCATTTGTCTAAGTCTACATTAATACCTCATAATTAGCCTTAATAGTTAAAAGAATAATCTCCTCACCTTATTCTTCTTTGGGGGGTCTTGGGTTTTTTATTCTGGCATGTAAGTTTTGGAATCCGCTTTCAGGAAAACTTGTTGGGGTGAGTGGCACTTGCACTGATCTATCCATCTACATGGGGAGAATTGCGTCTTTAAGTTGTTGGATCTTCCTGCCATGGCCCTGGGTTATCTCTCCACTTATTTAAATTGTACTTAGGGCCTCCCTGGTGGCGCAGGGGTTAAAGTCTCAGTGCTATCAAGCTACTGCCAGCCACTGCAACATGAGTTCGATCTTGGTCAGGGAGCTCACCCACATGGCGCAGCAGACCTCTCCTGTCCCACCCGCTGCTCCCCTCAGCAGTAGATTTCAATTGATCTACCTGTTCTGCTCCCCACTCTGTCTCTGGTGAATCCTCTCACCCCCCACGCCTCTGGCCTATACCCCAGATCTTATATACATAAATAACTAAAATAAATCTTTTTTTAAAAAATTGTATGTAAAGTCTTTCAATAGAGTTTTATCATTTTCTTGCGATAGGTCTTAAGCACTGCTGCATGTTTTGCCAGCTTTATCATTATACTTTTTTGCTGTTATGAATGGAATCTTTTAAAATTATATTTTATATTTATTGATAGACACAAAGGCAACTTATTTGAGGGTATTAACCTTATAGCCAGCTGCCTTGTTTTTTTTTTTTTTAAAGATTTATTTATTTATTATTTATACAAGCACTGGATACAGTCAGAAGCGCGGGAGGGTGAGAGAATTCCCTAGAGCCAGAGCGGGGAGCAGAGCAGGCAGAAGGACCGAAGTACACTGCTGAGGGGAGCAGTGGGCGGCAGGAGACGTCTGTGTGCCATGTGGGACCCTTCTCCAGTGGCCAGGGAGCAGCCGGGGATCGAACCGGCACTGCAGAGGCTGTGGGCAGCTTTGCAACCCAGCGCTCAACCGCTGCGCCACCGGGGAGGCCCTAGCCAGCTGCCTTGTTAAAGCCTTATTATTTTGAATCAGGTGTTGGCTTATTCTTTGGATTTTCTGTCTACGGTCATATCATATGCAAATACTGATGGTTTGGCTGTTTTTCCCATCCTCAGGCCTTTAATTTCTTTTTCTTCTCTCCTTACTGCACTGCCCAAGACCTCTGATGCAATGTTAAACAGAAGCAACAATAACATACTTACTTATCTGGTTCCTGATTTTAAGGGAAATATGGCTAGGATTGACCCACCAAAAATAATGTAAACAGATGTTTTTTTTTTGGTAAGTGCTTATCAGGGTAAGGACATTTCCTCCTAGCTTGCTAAGAATTTTTAAGGTGAAAAGACGTTGATTGTCATTTTTTGCCCTTTGGATCTGTTGAGACACTTGTGTTTTTTCTTCTTAAATCTGTTCGTGTAAGTTTTCAGTTTCGGCTCCTGCGAAAACAGCCTGGAATAAGGACTTGGGTCCAGGTGGGTTATTGGAGAAGGGATTCCAGGCAGCATGAGGTGAAGGCACAGGGACCAGAACAGGGACTCGGAACAGCCCTCTGAAGGTGTGGCTGTAGGCAAAGGCAGCTGACTCTGGGCCCTGGGGGTCTCTGCTCAGCCGACAGGATTCCTCCCACAACCGCCTGTGGAAAAGGAGGGAGGGAGGAGGTGAGGTCACCCATCCACCAGCTCCTCTCCCCTCCATGTGCATTGTGGGGAGCTTAACTCCCCCACAGTCCCGGGGAACACTGACAGGCAAGTAAGTGTTCCCCAAAGCATTGAAGAACTGAGACAAGAAGCCAAAGAAGAGTGGTGTAAACTCGAGAGGGAAGGCGAGAGCGTGCGAGGAATCAAAGGGTGCAGAACGGTCCTCTGTAAGCACAGCAGACAGCAGAGAAGGGCAGAAGGTGTGTGACCCAGAGAAGCAACATCTAGATGTCACCTATTGTTTTTCTTCTGTCGTTAGCCCACCTTTGCCCACCTGAGACAAGCCCAAATTGGTGTGATGGCTTCTATTTTCGCACTGACAGATTTGGGCTGCTAGTATTTTCCTTCTAATTAGTTACATCTCTTTTCTTTCTTTTTTTTAAAAAAAGATTTATTTATTTCTATACAAGAGCTGGGGTACAGGCCAGAGGCACAGGAGGGTGAGAGGGTTCACCAGAGACAGAGCAGGGAGCAGAACAGGTAGACAACCGAAATGCCCTGCTAAGGGGCGCAGCAGGCGCCACAGGAGAGGTCTGCCATACCGTTACCTCTGTTTTCAAGAGTGAGATTGGCCTCCACAGTCCATCAGATTTTTAAAAATTCTAATGTAAGGTGAAATTTTAGCAATGACTGAGTCTGATTCTCACTAAATCCTGCTGATTGAGTTGAATTGAAAAGCTTGTACTTTTTCTAAGATTTTATTTATTTATTTTTGTGTAGAAGATCCGGGGTGTAGGACAGAGATGCAGGGGGTGAGAGAAGGATTCACCAGAGACAGAGTGGGGAGCAGAACAAGTGGATCCACTGAGATACACTGCTGAGGGGAGCAGCAGGTGAGACAGGAGAGGTCTGCCGCGCCATGTGGGTTGCTCCATGGCCGGATATCGAACTCAGGCCACAGGGGTGTAGTGCTGAGACTTAGCCTTTATGCTACCAGGAAGGCCAGAAAAGCTTGCAATTTTTTACCACAATCTGGTAGCTGGCAAGACCCTAGCCCAGAAAGTTCTCATCTGAGGTAGTGTGTGTTATTTTTTAAAATAGACTTTTTTAGAACAGTTATAACAAGTTTTAGGTGCTCCCCACTCTGTCTCTGGTGAATCTTCTCAGCCCCCGCACCTCTGGCTTACACCCCAGATCTTCTATGCAAAAAAAAAAGGACAAGTGTTTTTTTAAAAAATAATAAAAAATAAAAAAACCCTCCCTTTCTGTTTCTGCCATGAGTACTGTAATCCGCATAAACCCATTTTTCTCGTTCCAACACTTTCAGCAGCCTCTGCCAATACACAGAGGATTCTTTCATCTCCTCGGCTGTTCCAGAAGCTAACCTGATTTGGAATTGAGCCACGTGTGCCGGACAGAGGTTAGCCAGGGCACCAAAGAGAATCACAATTCGAGTCTAGCCCACTTGCTGGTCCCATCAAATCTTGGGGTCTCCGAGGGAACTGACCTGGATCCCATGAACCTTTTGAGCATTTGTAGGGATAACAGGGCCAAGCACCCTCCCCTTCTCCTGCCAGTTCTGCTGTGACTGGTTGATGAAGAATCGTCCTTGCGTGAAATCCAGACCCAGGACAGTAATGGATCCATTCAGGCCAAAGATGCTTCAAAATCTAATCTGACCCTCTCTCTCTTTTCACTGCAGCTCAGTCTCTTCATCTTTATTGTGACCGTTAGTAAATCTGAGTGTGTTAATGTCACCTTTTTTAAAGAATTGCATTTGTCCCACTTTTTCTGTGCTTTTCTCCTTGTGTAGCTTTTCACGGCTGGCTGAGGGTGGTTTATTTTTATGCCATTTTCAGAATGTTCCCTGTTCTCAGCGCTTCCAGCCCGTTGTGGAGTCAGATCCCTGCTGGCTGGGACGACTGCTCTCCAACTTTTCCCATCTCTTCTCTGCGGATCCAGCCCTGCCCTTCCTCCCTGAACCACTCCAAATTCCAGATGTGCTGTCTGGTGATTCCAGACCCAGACTGTCGATGGCAGCGCTGGCAGCAGCCAGGGAAGGGCAGGCCGCGCCCCAGCCTCCCACCCCCGAGTCCTGACGACACTGGGTATC
This sequence comes from Talpa occidentalis, assembly GCF_014898055.3. Lineage (NCBI taxonomy): Eukaryota > Metazoa > Chordata > Mammalia > Eulipotyphla > Talpidae > Talpa > Talpa occidentalis. The sequence goes on along the minus strand of NW_023605083.1, from coordinate 124,996,186 downwards.
CCTTTGGAGAGGCCCTGTCTGGGTGCCCTGCTCCTCCCTGACCTCGCCCAAACCCTGCTGCTCCCAGGGAATCCTAGGCATAGCGGGGCCTGGGGAGGGGCTCCCAATCACCAGACCCCCCCCCCTTACTTGCTCCTTGCTTCTGGAGAGTCTATGGCAGAAGACGGGAACAGAGCATTTCTAGAAATGCATCCATCCCCACTCCCAACCCCCATGCCCAGTTCACCCTGGAGATCTCAGAGGAGACACCATGAGGGGGTCTGGGATATGGAGGCTGGCGCTCATCATCCCTAGAGTCTGGGCTGCTGGGGCTTGCTGTGGGGTGCATTTCCCGAGGCCCTGGGCCTCCAGGAGCCCCTGGATCAGCTGAGTCAGGGCCGGCCGAGGTGAAGTGGTGGCACAAGCAGACCCGTGCTGGAGTACTTCCAAGCCCTGGCCAGGCTTCCTGAGAACAGATCTGATTCACTGTGGAGACTGAATGTCCCTGACTTCTGATGGCCCCTTTCAAGAAAGGACCCCAAAGATGTGGCCTGCGGGGTCTGGGGCTTGTCAGCACCACCCTCCTCCGTACACACACACACACACACACACAAACACATACACACATGTCCCTCCCACATGTGTGGGCTTGCTCCCACGTGCGCATGCTGCGCATGCCCCCTGCGACCAGGCTGTAGGACCAGGCTGTGCCTGGGCTTATCAGCTACTTCCCGGCTTCCTCTGCCTGGATTCTTGCAAGCCCGGAGCCCTGGGATCCTGCCTTCCACGTGGCTTCCAAAGACCACTCAGATAATGAGAGGAAATGCATGAGGTCATCAGCTCACAGAAGGCTGGGGGCTCCAGGCGGTGGCCCAGGCCACTCCCTGACTTGCTACCTCCATCTCTCCTTAGGCTGCCCTCAGCGCTCCTTGCCAGCTGTGGCTGCCCCTCGAGATGTGCCCTTGGAGCTGCTGGAGCCTGCCCGTGACGCTTCTCGCCCTGGTCTGGGGCCCAGGTGAGCTGGCGCCGGGGTTCCTGACCCACTCATGCCCGCTGGAGGGTGGGCTGCCCGCTGCACTGGCATCTGGTGGAGCAGGGATCTGACCCCCAAGTCCCTGGGCCTTTGACCACAGTGGCTTCCCGTGACCCTGGGGCAATGGGTGGGGGTCCTTGTCTTTTGGCCCCCAGGTCAAGCAGACCCCACATCTCCATGGGGGGTGGATGTGGCTGGTTGTGGAGGCTGAGTGGTGGGCGGGGAGGGGGGGGACCCAGGGGGTGACAGGACCGTGAGGCAAGTCCCAGCTGGTCTCCATAAGTGGCCCAGGGCACAGCAGGGGGGCAGAGACATCCCCTCTGGGGAGGGTCAATGAGGAAGTGAGCCCCTTCCAGGGGTCAAGGGCCTGCAGAGGAAATGCTGCCCTGTGCCAGGTGCTGTTTGGGACAAGCTGCGGGCACTTCCCAAGCACCGTCTTGCGCGCCTGCCCCACAGCCCCGCTAGAGGGGTGGCCAGTCCACTGGGAGCTGAGGCAGCTGAGGTCAGTGAGGAAGCGAGTCCCAAGGTCACACGCAGCTGGGCGAGGCGAACTCTGGATTCAAATGCCCTCTCTCTGCACAGTGTCCTGCTCGCCCATCCCTAGATGCCACCGACCGAGGGCCAAGTGGGGGCTCTCGTGGGGTGGGCGGGACACATGACACAGGACAGGCCCCGCTGAGATCCAGGATCTTCTGGTGATGGCCGAGTGGGAGGTGAGCACTGAGGTTTCTCCACATCAAATACTTCTCGGAAGTCAGCTGCACTTAGGGAAACACACACAACCTTTGGGCTGCCTTCTAGAGACTCCGAAACAGCCAAGGGGGAGGAAACAGGAATGAGTCAGCAGCTCACCTCATCATCTTCTGCAGCTGACCCCATGACCCTGCACTCCCTCTACCCCCCCCACCTTCCTCCTCCCTGAGGCTGTGGAAACATGTAGGCCCATCCCCAGTCCCCACCCATGGCTGACAGCTCTGCTCTTGCTGGTGGTTCATCTTCTTGCTGTTCCTAGACACGCCAAGCACACAAGCTCCCTGGAGTCTTTGCACTAGCAGGACCCTCTCCCTGGTAACAGCCCCCCAGATGTCGACAGGGCTGCCCCATCTCTTAGCTCAAATGCGGCATCTCTGTGAGGCCTCCTGAGCACTATTCAAGACAAGAGCCCCACCCCCTCCCCATTTCCTTCCAGGGCACCCCCCTCTCACAGATCTGCTATTTTCACTTGATTGTTTGTCTCCTTCAAGGGGGTGAGCGCTGCAGGGCAGAGCCTGGGCTGCTTTGGTGGAGGCTGTGCCCAGAGGCTAGAGCAGTGTCTGAGGGAGGGAGGGTTGAACCCCAGGCTGGGGGCCAGAGAACACGGTCCACTCCCACCTCGGAGCTGGGAACCTATGTGCTGGGCCTGGAGGGTGGAGCAGGAGCCTCTCCTGGGGGCACCTGTGAGGAAAACTAAGCTGGAGGTGATGGGGCAGATGGGCTGGAGCAAGAACAGTCCAGGGCACGGAGGCAGCCTGGGGGCGGGGGCGTTGCAAGCCACAGGGTCTAGATGGAGGCGACAAGGCTAAGCCAAGGGAGAGGAGGCGAGGAGCTTCGGCCTTTCTTCTTGGGCCCCTGCCCCCTGACCCGACAGCCAGGGACGTCACTGCCCGGGTTTCTGGTCCTCCAGGGTCTGCTGAGGAGGCGTTTGAGGTCCGTATGTGGCCAGAGCGGCTGGCCTTGGAGGCCGGAGGGTCCGTGGTGATCAACTGCAGCACCAGCTGTGTCCAGCCTGAGGGCGGAGGCCTGGAGACCACCCTAGCCAAGGAGTTGCTGGACCAGCAGCCTCAGTGGGTGCGGTACTCGGTGTCCAACGCCTCTGAGGACACGGACGTCCTCTGCTACTTCACCTGCGACGGGAAGCAGCTTTCGAAGTCAGCCGGTGTCCGTGTGTTCTGTGAGTGGCCCGAGCCCCAGCTGCAGGGCATCTCCTCACGGCCCCTGCCCCCGGGCTCCTGGGTGATCAGAAGCGGCCCCAGAATCTCTCCTTCCCCTCACTGGCCGCTGCTGAGCTGCTGGCAGCTGCTTGCGTCTTGCCAGAGGACCCCGATCCCAGCCAGGTTTACAGGGACCTGAAGGCAGGTCCCCAGGAAGCGCTCACAGTCCCCTGCCCCATCCCCGAAGCACCCCACGTCCCCCGTGAGGGCAGCCACGCTCTCCGCGTCCCCTTCTCCTCGTGGGGAGGTTGAGGCATCACCAGTGCCTCTATTTTCCTGAGGCCCCTGGAAATGTGTGACTGTCACACACACACCTGCCCATGAGCACAGAGACCACCCCGAAAGGCCACATTCCCCGATATCTCGGCACCGAGGGCATCACTTGGGCCCTCCGCCCCCATTTCCAATGTCAGATCAAATGGCTAGAAAGTGTGGAAAGTGTTCTAAATCCAACACATAATCCTGGGGTGATGGAGCCAGGTATCCTAGTTCAAAGGGGAGCTTGGGGTGCCGTCGAGGGACCCATGGTTAGCTCATGTCTCAGCTCCTACTATTCATCATAATCACCCAACTGTTTATTTTTTTTTTTATTTTTGCATAGAAGAACTGGGGTGTAGGCCAGAGGTTCGGGGGTAAGAGGATTCACCAGAGGCAGAATGGAGAGCAGAACAGGCAGATCCACTGAAATACACTGCTGAGGGGAGCAGCGGGTGAGACAGGAGAGGTCTGTTGCGCCATGTGGGTAACTCCCTGACTGGGGATCAAACTCAGGTCGTAGCAATGATAACGCTGAGACTTAACCCCTAGACTACCCGGAGGCTCCCAACTGGTTAATTTATGAAATTTGATTTAATTTCTGGAGAGCAAGGCGACAGACCCAAACTTTCATATTCCCGGTTGGCCATACAGTTTCTAGGCCTTCTTTGTGGACAACTGACCACCTTCAATCTTGCCCAGCCCAGAATCCATCCATTCATAAAATTTCCACCCAGTACGTCCTTCACCCCAAGCTGCTTCCCTCTTCCTCTCTCCCTGCTCTACAGCAGGCCAGGCCCCAGCCCACCTCCTCCCCCACAAGTCCAGCCGGGACCTGGGAGCCCAGGTGGGGGACACCAGGGTGGTCCTGGCCAGGTGGGCCTGCTGGGACTGCACCTTTCTGACCAGAGCATGCTCCTCTTTCCTGCAGACCCCCCCAAGCAAGTGCTGCTGACGTTGCCGCCCACCCGAGTGGCCGTGGGCAGATCCTTCACCATTGAGTGCAGGGTGCCAGAGGTGGCACCCCTCAAGAGCCTCACCCTCACCCTGTTCCGTGGTGAGAATCTCCTGCACAGCCAGACCTTCGGGGAAGAAACAACAGACCCCCAGGAGGCCGTGGTCACACATAACTCCACGGCTCCCAAGCAAGGAGGCTCCCACAACTTCTCCTGCCGGGCGGAGCTGGACCTGCAGTCCCTGGGTGGGGGCCTCCCGCGCAGTGTCTGGGCGTCTCAGGTGCTTGAGGTCTATGGTGAGTGGCGCCCTCGCGTGGGGGAGGGAAGGCGAGGGTGTTCCAGGGCAGGGAGAGGGGCAGCCCAGACCCCGCACAACTGCTGCCTACTCTAAATGGGTTCTGCCATCCGCGGCATCAACACAAAACATAGGAGACTTTAATGGGAAGGAACTTTAATACAGTTAGGAAACAATACTGGAAAGGCAAAGAATCTAGTTTCTAAATCAAGCACCCAAAGTGACCCGTCCCCTCATGGGTAAAAGTCCACCCAAGCAGGATTGGCCCAGAGCAAGGCCCCAAAGCCTGCCTCAGTCTAAAGCACCTTCCAGTGGGGACCCACAGAGAAGAATCAGAAACCACCAGACAAGTCTGGAAGGAAAAGAAAATAATCATAATCAAGACAAAAACGGCCATTGTCACCTCCCACACGTCTCTCACCCACGTCTGTGTCACCCCGTCCACGACCAAATGGCAAGAGCAGTTTCTTCATGAGTCTCTCGGCTCCATGTGCTCCATGTGCCTCCTCCAGGTCTCCTCTGGCTCCATCCTGCTCCCTTCCTTCCCCAGGCTCCTCTGCAGCTTCTTCTCTCCCTGCTCAGCTCCACCCTCCTTTTGGGTGGGGCAGGAAATCTGGAACCTCCCCCTTTCCTGGGACCTCCCTGTTCCAATCCCCCCTTTTAATTTTTATTCCACCGTATCTATGTGGCACAGATCTCAGCGTGTAGTCTTAGGAGACAGTCTTTTTTCAGGGTTACAGTGTATGTAAGAGAAGCAACAATTAGCAGCAGCCTTGTCCATGAATGTCCAGTATGACAGCTTTACATTTTGGAAAATAGTCCTTTATCCAAGCCAAAAGCAAAAAAAAAAAAAAAATCTGGAGGCATTAGCCAAAACAAGACAGCCAATATATCAAAATAACAGAAAAAAAATCTTAAAATTAGTTGAACTTATGTAAAAAAAAAACAAAAACAAGTTCTTTCAACCTTGATCCCTAATTATTTCAACAGCATAGCAAAAGTTTGGAAACTCAATCTACTTTGAAACCATATTACCTATTTTTGTATAAAATCATAGGGCAGAATAACTAAACAGCAATTGTAGCTGGCTCTGTTGGAACACTCCATACAGGATCAGAGCAAACTCTTGACATCCGGGCCACGCAGGCTTCATGAACAAAGTTGGTCTCACCAGACTCCACCTGGGCTTCCTCTTCTCGAGGGTACCAGGGCTTTTTCTTTGTCTGGGTTGTCCAGTCCTGCCCATGGAGGCAGCTTCCTCACCTTCTTTGGAAGTCTCTGGAACCCTACAAACAAAGCAGCAGGTTCTCCTCTTCTTGGTTCAGCTCTATTTCAGCTTCCTGGGAGAACATTGAAATCCACACAATAAAACTCATCTGCAATTGTTTATGTTTTAAGCAGACAAAATCCCTATGGAAGTTATGCAAAAATAGACACTGACATGAGTAGTAAAAATTACTACCACTATTTTCATGCTGTGTTGGTATCAAGGGGAAAGAAAATGCAAACACAAGTTAGCAATTTAACATTGCTGCAGGTCCTGGTCAGTCAAAACAAGGAAATTTTGTGGATTCAGAACAAAATACAAAAAAAAAAAAAATTTACCGGTATTAAGTCAAAGAAAACTTAGTAAAAATCAAATGTATTTCCAGGTCTATTCAGTCCTTTGTAGGAAATTTTTTTGTTTGTTTGTTTGTTTTTTAAAATTTCTCTTTTTTTTAAGATTTATTCATTTATTTATACAAGCACTGGGTACAGTCAGAAGCGCCGGAGGGTGAGAGAATTCACCAGAGCCAGAGCGGGGAACAGAACAGACAGGCTGACAAAGAAGTACACTGCTGAGGGGAGCAGTGGGCGGCAGGAGAGGTCTGCACACCATGTGGGACCCTCGCCGGTAGCCGGGGATCGAACTGGCACTGTGGAGGCTGCGGGCAGCTTCACAGCCCAGCACTCAACTGCTGCGCCACAGGGGAGGCCCTGTTTGAAATTTTTTTTAACCCATCAAAGGTTCCATTAACAGAAATCTGTGGGCCTGCTGGGCCTGCACCTTTCTGACCAGAGCACGCTCTTTCCTGCAGACCCCCTCAAGCTAGTGCTGCTGACGTTGCAGCCCACCCGGGTGGCCGTGGGCAGCTCCTTCACCGCTGAGTGCAGGGTGCAGGCGGTGGCACCCCTCAAGAGCCTCACCCTCACCCTGTTCCATGGTGAGAAGCCCCTGCACAACCAGACCTTTGAGGAAGAATCAACAGACCCCCAGGAGGCCGTGGTCACACACAACTCCACGGCTCCCGAGCAAGCAGGCTCCCACACCTTCTCCTGCCGGGCGGAGCTGGACGTGCTGTCCCCAGGCTGGGGCCTCCCGCACAGCGGCTGGGCGTCCCAGGAGCTTGAGGTCTATGGTGAGGGGCGCCCTTGCGTCGAGGAGGGAAGGAGAGGGCACTGGGATTCAGCCCCTGAGCCCCACTCTGCCAACTCGGGGGTCCCCTCTTCCGGGCAGCTCTTTCCCAGTTCCCGGCTTGGACACCAACTAGTTGCTTGGCCATGAGCGGTGACCGGCAGGAGTCAGCCTCCTCTCTGGCCTCGGCCTTTCTCCGCAAGGGGGGGTTTGGCCTGACTGCCCCGAAGCTGCCTCGAGCGGACGCGTGGTCCTCGCGCCAGGGCGGAGGCTGGGCCTGGGCCATGCGCCTTCCGGGGCAGGTGTGAGCGACGCCCGCCCCAGGCCAGGTGCAGGGGGACACCTGCCTCACGACGCAGAGGCCGGGCTGCCGGCCTGGACAGGAGGCCCCTTCCTCTCGGTCTTTGGGGCAGATGCCGCCCGCCCTTGCCTGCGCCGCAGGGCGACTGCAGAGTGGACAGGGGTGTGGGTACCCTGGACCGGGAAGCACAGGGCTTCTGAGACCACTGCCCCTCTCTCCCCAGAGCCCCCACAGGACAACCTGCTGGTCGTCATCATCGTGGTGTCCTTGCTGCTCATCTTGTTTGTGACAGCCGTCGTGCTGTGCTTTGTCTGTGGCCAGCAGTGGCGCCAGAGCCGGACAGGCAACTACTGGGTGCAAGATGCCTGGAGGAACCTGCGGGGGTCCCACCAGGCACGTCCTGTGTGAGCGCAGCGCCCACGGAACTGGACCGTGGCTCCTGGGCTGTGGTCCAGCTCCGGCTGAAGGATGGCGACAAGCAGCAGAGGACTCTGGGGACTCACTTTCTAGCTCAAATACAAACCCCTGGACTTAGCCCCGAGCCGCACTGTCCTCCTGAGGCAACACTCACGGGCCAGGAAGGGGACCTGCTGGGCCTGGACTTCTCTCCCTCCCCCCCTCCCAGGGCCCAGGCCCTGGGGTACCCCGATGCTGAGCAGCTGGGGAACCAGACCCCGCCTTTGTGGGGCCCTGAGTGCCTAATCCCTCCTGGAGGAAGGAGGGGGACACGCCCCGGCTTGGCAGGGCAGAGAGACCCTGTTCCCACATCACCCTTCCGGGACTTCAGCCCCACCTGGTCTGAGCAGGACACAGCCCTGACTTCTCCTTTCTGCCAATGGAGTCAGCTTCCTGGGTTGAGGGGCCTGAGGGACCCGGCTCAGCTCCAGGACCCTCCCAGCCAGGCCTCTCCATCACTCTGGGCCTTCAGAGCAAACGGAGGCCCAACGGAGACCCCACAGCCCTGGCCATGCCAGAGACAGGGGAGAGAGGGGCGGGGAGGGTGGCCCTGGTGCCCAGGCCTCCCCCTGCCCAGGCAGGAAACAGTGGGCAGAGCGGGCGCTCACGGGCCTCGGGCCTGGGCGGTGCTCTGCGGGCTCCTGCTCCAGAGCAGAGCAGGCCAGTGCGAGGGGCTCATTCACTGGGGCTGGGGAGTGGGTGGGGCTGGCGGGGGCTGGCGGGGCGGAAGGGCTGCCAGGCACGGGTGTAGAGTCAGCAGGGACTAGAGGGCACGTGGGGCTGTCTCCAGCCTGCAGTGAAGCCAGCCCGGTCCTCAGGGTAAGCTCTCGGCATCATAGTAGTCTGTGGGGAGAGTGTACCTCATGGGACTCCCTCCTGCCTCGGGGACCCCAAAGAGGGAAAGGGGAGGGGATAGCCCAGCTGCCTATGGTGGTGGCAGTAGGAGCCCCCCCAGGCCCAGAAACATGACTCCCTGGACTCCTGAGTACCCCACGGCTGGGCCCCACTGCCAGGCACCCAAGCCCACCTGAAGCTGGAGGTACATCTGCACCCACAGTCCCTGTGGCACTGGGTGGTGGGGGTGGGGGCACAGCTCTCCTGAGATGAGGAAGAGAAAAGAAAGCCCCCATCTGAGGTGGCCTCCAGGGGTTCACCCTCGGGTATCTCCAGCCCCTGACCAGCTTCTCCAGCCCAGCCCAGGTCAAGACAGACCCCCAGCCACACTTACGCGCCCCTTTTCCCAAAGGCAGGAGGGCAGGGCTGAGTCCTGGTCATGTCCTGCACGTGGGGCTGGTGTGGGGGAGGGGGCAGGAAAGAGGCCGGCCAGGGTGGTAGGGCGCCCAGAGTGGGCAGCGGGCAGGGCACGTAGTGGTGGTGGAACACCAGGGGCCCTTCCTCCTGGGCCTCCAGCAGCTCCTCCGCCTCATTCTCCTCCTGGCCCTCCAGGTAGACCTGGGACAGCGCAGAGGGGAGGGGAGATGATAATGTTTGGCTCCCCAAACCCCATCCTCCAGCCTCCTAAACTTTATCCCCAGATGCCATCCCAACCGGCTGCCATGAGTGGCGCAGTGACTGCATGCAGCGAGGCACTCCGGAGACATTTAGTCCTTATTTTGCAGGTGGGGAAAACGGAGGCTCAGAGAGGTTGAGCAACTTGTCTAAGGTCACCCAGCTAATACGTGGCAGAGCCAGGACTGGAGGAATCCTGGGGTGACTCCCCAGTTGCTGATGGGGAGTCTGGTGAACCGCCCCTGACGGCAACCCAGGCCTGGAGCCAGTGGGCTGGGGCGCTCATCTCAAGGGCTGCGCAGTGGATACATTGCCAGCTTCCTCCGACCTCCAAATCCTCCCTGGACTTCAAGGATGTTTGTAAGTCTCCTCCGAGGAGCCTCTCCTCTTTCCCCAATCACTGTGCACCCACACTTTTACCTTTTACCTCTCCATGTGCCAGTCACAGGCCCAGTTGCCTTGTATTCTTACTCCTTTACTCATCCCCATGTTCACCTTAATAAGCGTTAGGACCTGCAGGTGCCATGGTGCGATGGACCTGCCAGTCCAGGGGCCTGCAGTCCCATGGGAATCCTCCTTGGAAAGAAGGTCTGGGTGGTCTGGATTTGGGGACCCTCCCCCAATGGAAACTGAGGAGAGCTGGCATATAGTCGGTGTCACACCCAGCCAAGGTGTGGCTGGCTTTTTGCTCCTCTGCGCTTGGTCCTTTTTCTCCAGGAAGGGGTCCCTACTCTAGCCCCAGCCCACATACCTGAGGCCAGGGGGGCGCCAGCCCTGGGCTGAATGATGAGGCCACCAGGCCGCCCAGCAACAGTTGGTGCATCTGCGCGTTCTGCAGCATCATCAGCTCCAGCAGGTCTAGGAGGGGGTTCAGCAGGCCTTGCCAGACACCGCCCCCCAGGTCCCATCCCAGAGGCTTCCCTTACACCCAGCCCCCCGGGAACAGAAGGTGGGGTGCAGTGTGGACGCCCAGAGAATGTGCAAGGCAGAGAGGAGAAAAACGGGGTGAGTCCTGAGTTTCACCTTCCTTCATGCGGCCTGGCTGCTGGGGTGGTGGGGGGACGGCCCAGGAGAGGGGCTGCAGGATAGTCACCCAAGGCTAGAGGATGGGGAGACAGACTGATTCAGGCTAGACTAAGAAGGGGCTGGGTGGGGGACCAACCCCCTCAACCCCCCCCCCCCAGCCCTAGCTGTCTCCCTAACCCGTGGGAACAGCGTATTCCCTCCTGGTCCCCAGCCTCCCCCTCCCAGTCCAGTCTGTGCATTTAGGCTGGGCACAGTAAACCCCTCCACGGTTCAGCTCCTTTCTGGACTGCTCCCCAACTCAGTCACCCCACCTCTAGGACTCCCTGACAGAAGCAGTCTCTGCTCCCCAGCTCAGCCCTCACCGGTGGGGCTGCAGTCTGTGTTGGGGGACGACCCCAGCTTCCTCCAGTTCCTGAGATCATGGCAGGCTCCCGCGAGTCAGTGTTACCTTGGTGACGGGGCGATGTCAGAGTCTACTCCCACACAAGCGCAAGCGCAGATCAGATCTGCCAGGCCTCCTGAAGCTTGGGGCTTGGCTCCACCCTTTGGCCTTCAGCTTTCCTCTCTCCACCTCTGGGGCCCCTGAGGAGGAGGAACGCACCCGTCTCCACAGGAGGCCCATCTCTCCCGGAATTCCACCTCCAACCCCCCTCCCTGAGCAGAGCCTCTATCTAGCTGAGCCTCATACCCAAGCATGCCCCAGTTACCAGGCTTATGTTTGTTGAATGACTAAGTGAGTGAGGAGGCAGGCCCCAATTCAGACACTTGGTTTTGTGGTCCTGGAGCCCAACTGACTCATTTGTTAAGCCGTTATAGATCTGCTTAAAGAGATAAACAGAACAGGGCCTCCCCTGGTGGCACAGCAGTTGAGCACTGGGCTGCGAGGCTGCCCGCAGCCTCTGCAGCGCCAGTTCATTCCCCGGCCGCCGTTGAGGGTCCCACAAAAAAAAAAAAAAAAAAAGAGAGAGATAAGCAGAACAGAGAATTCCGTGAGAGCAGACTGGAAAGCAAAGAGGCAGAGGTGAAGGCTGAGGGCAGGGGATCTGCAACCTGTCACCCGAAATCTGAGAGGCGTCTTGTGGGCGGGTGAGGAGTGGTTTCTGAGCAGAGCTAGAAGGAAGTTCCCACCGAATTCACAGAAAAGCCAGGGCCCTGGCCAGAAGCAGGTGGCAGCCCCTTGACTGCGTCCCGCCCCTGGCTGTTTGCTCCCTGGTTCCTGCAGGGGTGGAAAAGGGCAGGCAGTCCAGCACCAGTGTCCCAGACGGTCCCTCATGCTGGAAAAGTATGCATTCTTTTGGCAGGAAGTTAACAAGGTCTTCCTCACTTAAGAACAGGTGAGGGGAGAGATCTATTTCAGCAGCTGTGACCATCCTAAGATAGGCCTCTGCAGCAGTCTGAGAAAATCCGGACAGGAAGCTGGGATTAGCACCCCTGAGCCGCCCTTCCCCCACCCCACTTCTGTTCCGCTCCCCGTCCCTGCAGTCCTGGTGCCTGGAGCCGGAAAGGCTGTCCTCACACCTCCTGTGCCCCTCGGGTGCTGTCTCCAGGGGAGGGGCGCTGTGGGCAGCTCAGTAGCCGTCCCCCAGGGTCTTACGGCTTCAACAGTCATCAGGCCAAGGTCGGGGCTCTGTGCTCAGCACCTCAGTGAGTGGGAGGGGACTCGAGGTACATGGTCCCAGCGCCATCCTCATGCCAGCTATAAAGACGCAGCCTGGCAGCACCATAGCTGGGACAAGAAAGCAGCTTAAATGTCTGTGGATTGACACTTGGATCGAGACGACGTGGCCTGGCCACGCTGTGGGATACAGTTCAGCCATAAGGAGAGATGGAATGCAGCCCTTTACAGCAAAAAGGAGGGGGTTCCAGGGAATGGTGTGCAGGAAAGCAAGTCCGAATGACAAAGACAAATAGTGGACATTTACACGGTGGACAACTCGGCAAAGTGAAATAAAAAAGGGAGGGGAGGAAGGGATATGGGCATGTAAGGGATGGTGTTGGGGGAAAGAACTTAAAAAGTGAAAATCATTTTAGAGGGGCCTCTCTAGAACATACTCAGGTACTCAATAAAGGAACTTTTAAAAGAAAAAAAGACGGAACAGTCCCCTTGCTTCCTATCAACAGACCCTGAATGGCTTGAGTGTGCAGGCAGGTGTCACAGTGTGCAAGGCGTGCCCTTCTGAACACCGAGGCGTGAGAGTGTATCCCATTGTTGGGAAGTGAAAACATGCCCAGAATAAAGAGCAAAAGTACCGACTGCAGCGTCACCTATGGATGAGACATTCAGGAAGGGCCCCCGAGAGGGAGGACCCCATCACTGAAGGATGAGCTGGTGCCCATGAGGGCAGCCAGCCTGGAGACGCAGCCCCAGCAAAGGCACAGATGCAGGCACGGTCAGGACCGGGCGTCACCGGGGGGTCCAGGGGTCTGGCTGTGGTGGAGGCGCAGGGCAGACAGCACGGCTCCAGCAGCCGGGCAGAGAGAGGGCAGACTCAAATGCCAAGTTACGAAATTCCGGCCTCGCCAGCTGGGTGACGGAGAGCTCTCGGTGGGTTTGAGCAGGTGAGGAGACATGTACATAGCCACATTTTAGGAAGATTTATGTTGTTCCTCACCTCCTTCTGTCCACCGGAATGAGAAAGAACCAACGTCTGATGAGTTTGTAGCCTCCCAATGGAAGACGGTCAGGCTTTGACAATTGGACATCTACTGCTGTGGACGGATGTCCAGGAGGGCCGGGCAAATCATTCAGTAAGCTTAGGAAGTCTTGTTTTTGTTCAAAACATCGTGTGTGAGCGCGTGCACGTGTGTGTGCGTGCATGAGTGTGTGTGTGTGTGTGTGTGTGTGTGTAGCGGGGGTGGGGAGAAGGGAGAAAATGACTGCAGGGAACCAAGTCAGCCATCCACCCCACCCCCTTCAATGAGTTCCTGTGCTACCCACAGTCTCCACACTAGGGGGGCTGTGGGGGAGGCCAGAAGTCCCAGGACCAAGTGTTCAGCATGAAGGGACAGGAGCTGATATAAACTGCCCAGGCGCCTGGGCTCCAGGGGCCAGCTGAGTGGTCCTCTTGGAGGCCTCCAGGGCCTTGAGTCCAGGGATAAGCCTCCTGCCCATGCACACGGCATTGCCTCTTCACCTGACCAGGAGTTTCCAGGGCACAGTGCAGTTTCCTTCCCCATAAACTGTTGACTTCCAACCCTTGTCTCAGGCTTGCCTGTGGGGGGAAATCCACTCTTAGATGCCAGACTTGAACTGTCTCCACATCTGCCCCAGGCAGCTGGAAACTCCTGTGAAAAGCTATTCTAGTCGCTCTAGGATACATTGGTGCTCAGTGACGGGAAATACTGAAGCAGCATGAAAGAACATGCATCTGAGTGTAAGGGTCTGGGGATTGAACTGGGGCAAAGTTCGAGGCAGGGAGGTGGCCGGAGGCCGGTGCTGCCTCACCGACGGGAAGCACCTCGCAGGCTGGCGGTGGCTGCAGAAGACAAGCAGGAAGAGACCACTTCACTGCTCCAGAAATGAGACTGAGGATGACCCCTGCGTGAAACTTGTAGTTTGGAAAACAGAGTGGAGATAAAATTCTCTGGCTTCTGGTTTTCAGTTAGAACTCTTTGTGAAAGGAAATGGAAACATTCTCCATCCAAAAGAAAGAAAACCTGTCACGTCTGATGGAAGCTTTGAGTACAAAAGTTTAGGGTGAAAATTTCACAAGGTCAGAAACCAGAAGTGGCAGAAAGGATGATCAGTCATCACAAAAACTGACCCAACCTGATCCCAAATCCATAAATCTGCAAAATTAAAAAAAAAAAAAAACCCACAAAGGAATAAATCCCATCAAAGAGCAGGACATGAGGACACGGCTCTGGTGAAAGGCAGCTCCGGCCCTTGAAGACGGCTGCCCGGCCTGTGTCTACGCAGGCGTCTCTCTTGCTTAATCAACCCGCCTTCATCAAGCTGTGCCACGCAGCTCTTCGCCTGTTTGTTGTGTCTGTGCAGACATCTTCTCCTTAACAAGCTCTCTGTGTGCTGCTGCCTGGGAGACTCTGCAGAATTCATTCTCAGAGAGCTCCAAGAACTCCACACTCCAAACCGCAAAATATTGATCTGCGGGAGTTATTTTGCTCATAGGAAGTCTAACTGCGGGCAACCGTGGGGGAGGTGACCTTTCCTCTACTTCCCCCGTCTAGGATTTTTTTTTCTGGGGTGATTTCCCTACTCCTGCTTTCTTTTTCTGCCACTTTTTCTCAGTGGGGACACTTGTTTGCAGCTCGTTTGTTTGTTTGGGGATATTTTGTTTTTCTTTTTAGGATCCCAAGACAATATGGACCTGTCGCCTTGGTAATTGCTGTGAATTAGCTGAACATGGAGCAAGATCGCCCCTCGGCTGTGTTCATCACAGTGTCGTTTTAAGGCAAGAGCTGAGAATTAAACATAACTGAATGCCCAGCAGCGGGGCCAGGCATCGCAAACCATGAATCGGACAGAGAACTCCCTCCCCCTCCGCTCACATGAAAACAGAGGGAATACCTGCCTGTTCTTGCATCCCTGGAGAAACTGAAAGATGAGGGCTTACGGGAAAAGAAAAAGAAAAAAAAAGGAAAAAAAAAAAAAGAAAACAGAGAGTAAAGGGCCCTTTCTCAGAATTTGAGTGGAAGTTGTGGTGCTTCCTTTTGACACTGACTAGGAGGTGCTGAGCAAGAGACACGTCAAGCACCAGCCCTTTGCTTGGGCCCAGCTCCTCAAGAGGCACAAGTGGAAGGAACTAGGATATGAGGGCTGGCGGGAAGGAGCTAAATGCCACTTTGCAGAGGCCATGGCGAGCGGGATGTGTGGGGAGAAGGGAGCCTTGAAAACAAGTGAGGAAATGCCATTTTTTCCGCTCAGCTCTGACCACATGGCTTCTGCAAACCCTGGTTCTTCTCGTGAAGTGTGTGTGGTTTTGGCCAACAGGCATCTGCCGGTTCTTTGCGGACTTACACAGAGTAGATCACACCCATAGGAGGCCTGGTGACGGGGACCTGGTTTCAGAGACTCCGTCGGAACTGAGCGGTGGGATGGAGGTCAGAGCCCTCCCCCGCCTTCTCTCTGGAACCAGGGTACCACCAATCATGGGGGAGCACCCGCTGAAGCCCCCAGGAAGTCACCCTACCCAATGACTCATGGGAGAAACTCGACTGCTCGCACCTGGTGGGACAGGGTATGACAGGCCACTTCCATTGGGTCACGGTGGAACTTTCCAAAAGGTGGTTCTATTTTGTTGAGTTTTTTGTATGTGGGCAACTGAAACTCAGCCTAAACTAGCGTAAGGAAAGGGGGTGCCTTTTGACCCATGTGATGGGAAGGACGTGCTGGAGCTGGTCTACAGTGTAAATGGCTTCTGGGGCCGATGTCTTCATTCCCTGCCCCTGCCTCTCCCTCTCTGAGTGGTGTCCTCCTATAGACAGGCTCTCCTCGGTGGGAGACACACCCCAGGCACCTGCAGACTCACTCCAGTTACTCTGGACAAGCTTTGAAAAACCTGAGAGGAAGTTTATCCTTCTTTGGTATTGATACATGCAGATGCCAGGGAAGGAATACGACTGGCTCCTAGATCCAGCTTTTGGACCAATCGCTGTGGCCAGAGGACTGGCCAGACCAGAGTGATACGCCCACCTCGGTGACCAGGGCAGCGTGCCCTTCCCAGAATCAGCAGTCCCACCAGAATCACATATTTGAAGTTTGGGAGGAGCAGTTCTGCAGAGGAAGGCAGAATATTGTTATCACAAGAGGGAGACATTCATTTCCTTTGGGCTGTGGTAAAAAGTCATATATAACATACAGCTTTTGTTTCCCAATCGGACCCACCCTTAATCCAAATAACACTTTATGCAAATTAGACAAAGTAACCCCTTCCTCTAGATACGGTGTTACCATCTGCTCGAAAATCGTCACCTTGACTGTGACTACAAATGTGACTGGTGCTCAGAATTGTGCAGTGAACAACCCGTGCAACTGGACAAGGCAGCCCTGCTCCTCACTTGTTCTAATTCCTTTCGATCATTTCAATCTCGCGGTAAAGAAAGTCTTGCTCCAAAGAGCTTTGGCAATGGTCAGGCAGAGGCCAGAAGGGCAGAGCCACTTATAGGAATGACAGTGACTTCCCACCAGCTCTCTTCTAGCACCCACGGACATGGCGGGGTGTGCCATCAGGGGACAGTGGCCAGGCACAAAGAGAACTGGAGCCACAGCAGGGCATGCAGTGATGAGAGGGACCCCAAGGAGCACCTTTGGGGGGACCACTTGGGAAGCTATGAGGCCAAATATTTGCTTTTCCTCCCAGTGCTAGAAGGAAACTCTTGAAAGGAGAGGCAGGTGTGGGCAGACAGCTGGGTTACATTAGCAAGAAAACTGCCGGGGAAGGAAGGTCAGCAACACATCCTCTGCTCTCCGTGGGCGTAGAAGACACCTCTGGGGTGAGTCGTTTCTCATGGGGGCAGCCCAGGCTCAGCAGGGACTCCTCGGGCCCTTGTCTGGTCCCCAGGGAGGGGCTCAACAGCACTGAGCTGCATCCAGAGCTGGGTCACTGGGAGGAAAGGTGCAGTGAGCCCAGCCCCAGGGTCACCGCTCCACCCCCGCCTTCCGTGTCCCTCTCAAAACCACTGTCCAGGAGAGTGGAGGGAGCCGGGCAGGGTGCTGGGGGGACCAGGCTGCTGGATTACCAGGAATTACCTTGTCTGGTGAGCAAGCTGCGAGATGGGGCATTTCACAACAGCTCCACTAGGGGGCACCACATCCCCAAGTGACGGTCTGGAAGGGGCCCTAGACCAGCCGCGTTCCCTCCCCCAGCCCTCCCCAAGCTCCAGGGACAGATGTCCAGCCTGTGGGGCTGGGGGGGAGTGATGATGGAGAAATGACCCTGGAAACTGCTCTCTGTTCCAGCTAAACAGCTGGGTGTGTGTGCGTGTGTGTGTGTGTGTGTGTGTGTGAAAGTGTGCGTGTGAGTGTGTGTGTGAGAGTGTGTGTGTGTGATGTGTGGGTATACAGATAGGCCTGTTCTTGATAAAAACCTGGAGCCCACAGCAGCAGAGGGGGCTGTGTGTCTGTGTGGACGGGAGTGAGTGTATGTGGGTGCAGACAAGTGTGTGGATGGAAGGGCCATGCGTGGGAACGCCTGGGTGCAGACTCCGGCGTGGGTAGGTGTGCACACGCGTTCAGTGTAGTGTCCGTGGTGCTGGCGTTTGTGTTCCTCTGGACAGGAGAGGGCGCGTGGCTGGAGGTGTGTAATAGCACACCCCGTGCATGAGCCTGGTGGGAGTTGGCATGTGTTACGTGTGTAAATGGGTGTGACAGCGGTAGGAGCGTCTGTGGGAATGGAGGGTGGTTTGCAAGCCCACAGAGCGAGTGAGTGTAGTGTTGCATGCCCGCGTGTGCACCAGAGTGTGTGAGTGTGAGCCCATGGGACACAGGCGTGCGCCTGGGACGGAGCAGAAGGAGACCCCGTGTGCGGGAGCGTGGCGGTGGGTGTGCCCCGCGTGGGTGTGCGTGGGTGCGCGTCCTGCTCTGCGGCTCCGGGTCGCCCCGTCAGGGCAGCGCGGCCGAGGCTCCCACCTGAAGATCGGCTCAGTCCTCAGGTTTCACTCATGACCCTGTGACATCAGCGGCAGCAGCTGTCCCCGCCGGCCGGCCCCCCGGCCAAGTCCCCCAGAGTCCCAGCCCCGGTCCGAGGTGGGCACGACGCTGCGGGCTCGCCAGCCGCCCTCCGCTCCAGCCCACAGTGAGTACCTCGCCCCTCCGCACCCCAACCTGGCCGGGCACCCCGAGGCCAGGCTGTCCGAGGGCAGGGCGCCCTGGCCCTGGGCCCAGCCGTGCTGGGAGGGAGTCGCGCTCTGCTCTGGGCATGGCGTCCTCCTGCCCACTCCAGCCCTGCTCTGCCACGGCCCGCGGCGCTCCTTGTGCCTTGACCCCCGCCCCCAAACGTGCCTCTCTCTGCCCCGCCATCTGCAGTCTGCGCCCCCGCCCTGCCCTGTCTCTGTGCTCAGCAAGGTCCTCGCCGTGGGCACGAATGACCCAGTGGCTAATGCTTTGCTCTGGTCAAGCGGGATGACCCAAGGGGTCGGGCTGACTCTTCGGGGAGCAAAGGGGCCCAGCGTGTTTACAGTGGCTCCTAAGGCAGGGGTGTGGAGGGAGGCGAGGGGCTGGAGCCGGGTGGGGGTGGCGGTGGCTCCGCTCTGCTGGGACGGGGACTGGGAGATGCCAGCCGAGGACACATCCTGGGCTGCGCCGCCTGGGCTCTGCCCACCGCAGGGCTGGACTCCTTTCAGGCGCAGCCGGAAGGGCGGGGGATTTGGGCACAGGAATGAGGAGAGAAGAGCAACCAGAGCGCTGAGGGGACTCTGGGGGACAGAGGGGCCTGGGGGCACTCAGGGGAGACTTGACCGGGTGTGGGGGCGGGGCAGTGAGCCCCCTCCCCCTTCCCTGCGGGCAGAGCTGAGCACCCAGGCCACTGGGGGAGGGAGAGCGGAGTGGTCTGAGCAGAGATGGGGGGAGGTGTTCGGAGGCCTGTGGACCTGAAGGGCCGTGGGGGGGGATTGTTGAAGAGTTTGGGATGCCCGAGCATGGGTGGCTGCTTGGTGCTTTCCAAGAATGCCCTGGCAAGGGGAAGCACATGAGCCCCTTCCACGCCGCTGCCACCACCACCGGCAGGCGCAAGTCCACGCCCTCTGTCCTGCTGGGGCACAGCTCCAGGCAGGGGGCAGGTCATGATGGGGCTGGGGCGCCCTACACCCCATTGGAGACCTTTTAATTCAGGCCCTTCGAGGGGCTGCTTTGAGCAGAGCAGCTGTAGACCAGTTTGGGGCCTGTCTGGCTAGACTGGGGGGGTGGCAGAGGGATTGGGGAGCCAGGGGCAGGCCTTGCTGCTGCTCACCTGTGACCCAGGTTGCTAAACCCAGACCCGAGCTGAGCTCAGGAGCCCCCAGGGGTGACAGTGGCTGGACACAGTTGTGCAGGGCTGAGCTGGGCAGAGAGGGACGGTCATCCCCAGCTCCCTGCTGGTAGCTGGCACCTTGCCCTGGGGGGCACTGGTGTGGATGGTGGTGGTATTTGAGCCCCATCACCTGTGGGAAGATACAGGAGTCCAGACATCACTCAAGGGCCTTGTGGCCTTCCGTGTCAGGAGGGCCATTGAAGCAAAGGTGAGCCAGGTGGAGAGCTCCGCAAGTCCCCCAACGCAAAAAGCCCCCTGACCTTCCTCAGGGCCCCTCAGCAGCCCACCCCCATCTCCAGCCCGGGCACCTCTCAAGGGGTTGATTCAGATCAGCTGAAGTTGTGGAAGGTCCTTCCCAGGTGACCTGCCCCAGCCTGGCCTGCTTGTCATTTCTGCTTGGGAACCCACATAGACTGGGGCTCAGGACTTGGGGTGATCGTCCCAGCTTAATGCTTCCCTCTCCAGGGTTTCTGTGCCCCGGCCCCAGCGAAGGGGAAGGCCTGAGCGCCCTGCTGACGTCAGATGTTGGGGGTGATCTTACAAAGTCCCTGAAGTTGGTGCAACTCTGGCCACCAGAAGAGAGGTCAAGGGTAGATAATGACAGGAAGGGGTGGGGGCACAGGTGGGGGGTGGGGTTCAGAGAAAGCTCCCTGGGGCAGGAGAGAAGGGTTCTCCGGAATCCTGGGGGGAAAGAAGGGCTTGAAACTTGCCAAGAGGAGTGGACAGGCTCTCTTCGGCGCCCGGGGGAGACGCAGGGAATGAATGACTTGAGCCTGAGAGATCAGGGGGCAGGGAGGGAGGAGGAGGAAGGAGACATGGGGGGGTGGGAGAGGGGGGTCGTCAACAACCTCAGCAAGGTCCTACCAGCCTGTCCTTCCTTAGGCGAGAGCCCAGGCCCGGCGGGGCCCTTTTGCCCCCCACCCCACCCCCGGCACCCAGCTCTCCTGCAGGGGCCCCAGCTCTGCAGTGGCAGGGCCAGGCCAGGGCTCCCCGAGGCTCCATCAGAAGGTGCTGCCTGGCCGGGCTGGGGGAGCCCAGGTTCCCTCCGCGTCACGGCCCCTGCCCCAGGCCCTGCGTGTGCTCTGGCCCCCATTCTGCCTAGTCAGCAGCAGCTATTTTTATTCCCTGCAGTTTTCAGTCAACAGCCCTTGTGGGGGGGGGGGGGCAGGGCCGCAGGAGGAGTGAGGAGGAGCAGTGGGGGTCGCTCGGGGGGGGGGGGGCTCGAGGGGGCGGTCACTGTGCCCCTCAAGGGGCAGGCTGCCGCCCCTCCCCACAGCCTCCCGGCCCGCGGCCTGCAGCCAGAGCAATAAGATAAGGTGCAAAACCGGGGTGGTCACCGCCCTGCTCTGCTGTTGAAACCCGGAGTCCTCTCGTCCTCCTGTCCTCCCGCCCCCGCGACAGTTGGGTGCTGGGAGGTCAAGGTCCAGCGTGGACAGGAGGGGTGACCTAACACGGCAATTGACAGCCAAGGTCTCTGCCACGAGCCCGAGGGCCGAGCTGCCAGCCTGTTTCCTACATAGTAAACGCTAGTGAGTTACTTAGTGCCTCTGTGCCTCAGTTTCCTCATTTGGCAAATGGAGGGCTAGCGACAGGGTCGTGGTGAGGGTGAAGTGAGCTCATGACACACGAAGTGCCAGGGCAGGGCCTGGCACGTGGTCAGCTCTGCACACGTGAACCAGCAGGCGATCATTGTGCTTGTTCCAGCCTTCGACTCTGAAACGCGGGGCCTCGCTGCCGTGGGGGTGGAGGGGGGAAGGCGCTCTGCCTGGCTCCGGGCACCTGCAGAGCTGGGATGGGGCATCTTCCGCACATCGTCGTGAGACCTTCCGGCGACTCTCACCTTTCCCGAGGCTCCTGAGTGCTTGGTGGGCCTCACCGGGGAGAAGGGTCTTTTCCCAGAGCGGGTGGGGAGCCGGCGGCCCTGCAGCAACCTCCGGGGGAGCAAAGCCCTCCGGCGGGCCAGGCTGGCCAAGGGGGCAGGACGCAGTCCAGCCACTGTTCCTGGGGGTTTCGGCTCTTGGCCCGGCCCTGCGGGCAGGTAGAGGCCACACACCTGTGCTGGTGCCCATGGCCTGGTGGGCAGGCCCAGGGCCCGATTTGGAACAGTGCAGAGCCCGGGGCACCCGCGCATGGTTGGGGCTGATGGAGGGAAAGTGAGTTCTCTGGGCTCAGGATTAGTTCTGAACAGTCCTCTCGGCCTCTTGATGGACCCGAGGCAGGAAAAAGGCCCGTCCTCCAAGGTCTGGGAGGGCGAGAGTAGGGACAGAGAGGAGAGAGCAGAGGCGGGTGGCCCTGGGGTTGACCAGGGCCAGCTGGGGGAGGAGAGGCGGCCCCCATGGGCTGTGGGTAGATCTACCCGGGGGTGGGAAGGTGCGCCTAGGCAAGTGTGTGGGAGAGTGTGGGCACACACGAGTCTGAGGGGGCACCTGTGCAGCCGGGTCACCATACTTGGGGCTCCTTAGAAAGAGGTGAGCCAACAGAGGGCAGGACGCCCAGGCCTGGGTGGAATAAATGATGGGGGGGAACGCGTGCCTGCATGTGCACCGGCTGCAGAGGGAGATGGGGGGTTGGGGGCTACTTGGTCCATTGGTGCAAATAAAAGCCAGTCCACGGTGAAAGCGCTTCACTAAACTACTGACTTGCAATCCCCGCCACCCACAGCTCCCAGCCCCAGGCCCCAAGAGGCCTGAGCTGGGGGTGCTGCCAGGGCCTTGTAGGGGCTTGGTCCAGTCTGCCCTGTGATGTAGGTAGACACATGGGAGTCAGGCCAAGCAAGGGGATGGGACCTCAGCCCCTCAGCCCTGTGCTGGGGGAGGGGCAGCCACGCCAGCTGAAGGGCTAGAGAGGCCACCTCTGTGGTGGCAGCAGGTGTGTGTGGCCTAGAGAGCTGAGCTCAAATCCTGCTCTGTACCTTCAGCAGGGATGACGAAGGTGGAACATTGCCTGGAACGCACACTTGGGTCTTTGCTTCTGGAGAGAAAAGGCTTCCAGGGCCGATAGATGGTTTGGGGTGGGGGAAAGGGCGGGGGTCAGTGGGAAGGGGGCACAGTGCACAGACTCAAACAGCACATTTGTGGGGTTTTATTTCCTTGGCTACCAGAAGCTCTGTGAGCAGAGGCAAAGTCAGGTTTGGGCAGAGGAGGCAGGTTGGGAGAAACTAACCGACATTCTTAGAGGGTCTTTGGGGGTTGGCAGAGACTAGAGCTGGTTGTGGGGGGAAGGTCTGCGAATATATCCCAAATAAAAAACAATCTGGCATACGGTATGAGCTGAATGGTTGAAACCGATACCTAAGAGATAAAGGAAGCTCGTTTTGACTTAGTGAACTCCACTTGGAAAATGCAATCAATATTAGCCACCCACTTACCAAGAGCACCCCACATGTGACCCTGATTGTTCCTGAGTCTCAAGAGGCTTCCGCTCTAGGCTCCCAGCTCCAGGCCACCTTCCAAGACCTCTTGGAGCAGACTTCCTCTGCGGAGACTGTTACACCAGGTGGGGAGGGCCGCCGGGCTGACTTCCTCCAGGCCCTGCCCAGCCAAGGCCAAGGTCTTAACTGCTGGCAGAGAAATGACACAGCTACCCCCTTTTCCTCCAACCCCAGTCCCCAGCCTAAACCAGCTGAGAAAAAGTTGTGACTAGAGATTTATAACTAGGGAGACACAGGGGTCCCTTTTGTATTATTGGAGCTGGGCCATACGGGAGTGCAGGAATTGGGAGGCAGTTCACTAGGATGCCCAGTGTGGACTTTGGCCAGAATGGAAGAAGTTTGATCTGTCAGTCATCTAGTAAGTTCTGAGTCTGAGGCCCCACTGCATGTAAGGTTTGAGGACAGGTCTCTACTGGTTGCCTACAGGTCTGGGTAATTTTGCTCCCAATCCACAGGAAAACACAACAGCCAGACCCTGGTGAGTGACCATCAGCTTTGTGGAGATGAAGGGCATGCTTGGTTGGCAAGAGGGATTGGTGACTAGGGCCCTGAGCAAGGCCAGCAAGCTACCTACCATCTCTGCATCCTTGGGGATGTGTCCTGGAGTGAACAGGGATGCCTGTGATGGGCAGGTCACACCCTTTCTCTGTCTTCCAGGAGAGTTTCTCACTGTGGCTCTTACATAGCAGCCTGGTGGATCATGATTGTCTACTTGGGGGATTTCAGGTCAATGCAGTATGATTGGGTGAGTTTCTGGATGTTTGAAAGCCCATCATTGAAAGCTTAGGTGTCCGAGGAGAGAAGGTTCTCGAAGCATATGATGGTAGGTGATGTCTGTCCTGAGCCTTATTTAGTCAATAATTTGGAACAATCAGGATCATAGATGTTCAGTCATGAGGTATGGCCTTGAAATGATAGGGAAGGTCAAGATCCAACAGCCTTCATCAAAGACAGGAGAGGAAAAGTTACAATGTCAAGGAACTTAAGTAGAGGAGAATGTAAACTCCAACTCCTGAATTTATACTGACTTTGCATCATGAAACTTTGCTATAATCATAAGTTCCAGGAGTTTTTTTGGTTAAATCATTTGGATTTTGTACATAAATAGTCATGTCATCTGCAAACAAAGACAGTTATTTTTTCCTTCCTAATCAGTATATCTTTTCTTTCCTTTTATTGTTATGTCTTGGCTCAGCCTTTCCTCATAGCACAGTTAGGTGTGTTCATGTCTGCCTTTTCCCCAAGTATCAACTCTTGGAAAGCAGGATGCCCAACTGGTCTTGGTGTCCTACTGAGGACTAGCTTGGCTCTGGCTTACAAACTGGATGGGTGGATGGGTGGGTGGGTGGATGGATGGATGGATAGGTGGGTGGGTGGGTGGGTAGATGGATGGATGGGTGGATGGATGGATGGGTGGATGGATAGGTGGGTGGGTGGATGGATGGATGGATGGATGGGTGGGTGGATGGATGGCTGGATGGATGGATGGGTGGATGGATGGGTGGATGGATGGATGGGTGGGTGGATGGATGAGTGGGTGGGTGGGCAGATGGATGGATGGATGGATGGGTGGGTGAATGGATGGATAGAAGGAACATCCTTTTCTTGTCATATTGCATCAGCTAGGATTTCCACTCTTGAAAAAGAGTGGTGATTGGGGACATCCTCGCCTTGTTACTGATCTAGTGGGAAATCTTTCTATCTTCTTACCATTAATATGCTAACTATAGGGTTTTTGTAAGTGTTCCTTATCAAGTGGAAAAAGTTCCCCTCTATTCCCTGGTTTGTGGAGATTTTATTGCAAAGAGGTGCTGGATTTTCTCAAAAGTTTTTCCTGCAGCCTTTGATATGATCACGTGATCTTTCTTCTTTAACCTCTTGATGTGATGGCTTCCATTAATTTGATTTTCTAATGTTAAACCTGCCTTGCATACCTGGAATAAATCCCACTTGGTCATTGTATATAATTCTCCTTTAAAGCCACTCTTGGATTTAACTTGCTAATATTTTGTTGAGGCCCACCTGAATCTAAAAGAGAAAAAAACAGCTGCACACTTTAATGATGGAGAGGATTTAACATAGCCACAGATCCCCAAGGAAAAGACCCACCTTGTGAGTGGACGGCTGAAGGAGCCATCTTGGGATGAGTGAATACAAAGGGTGGCCAGCCCAGAGAGAGAAAGCCTCCTCTGTGGTCAGACTATATCTAGAATTGGGTGTTCCGATCTGGCAGCCCCACAGAGACAGTGTGGGGCTGGGCCTGCTCCAGAGCAGAGCTGCTGGGCCCTCCGGCATCTCGCCTTTGGCTCCCTGCCTGTTGACAGCTGGGCCCAGCCTGGCTCCCCAACTCCCAGTCTCCCTCCCTCACCCTGTCCCTGTTTGCTCACCACCTCCAGGCTCCCAAGACGACCCGACTTTACCTGCTACTTCACCCAAACTTCCGTTTCAACAGAGGTTCTGATAGGACTTCTCACTTACTAAAGGCTCTGGCCCTGGCGCCCCGGGGAGCTGGGTTAAGTCTTGGCACAGTGTCTCGTTTATCACTCTCTAAAATTATCTTATTTGTGTCCCTATTTATTACCTGCCTCCTCCCTCTGGAACGCAAGCTCGATGAGGACAGGGACTCTGCCACTGCCATCTGCCTAGCTGCCAGCAGAGAGCCTGGCAAGGGGGAAAATGCTCAGGAAATGTTTGTTGAATGAATAAAAGTCAGCAGGGGGAGGGAGTTCCTGTTTCTCTTTGGGCCTCTGTTTCCCCATGCATTAAATAAGGGAAGTGGACTTGTTAACCTACCTAGTCCTTGTAACCCCAACATTTCTCCCCACACTCAATGGGAAGAAATTGCCTGGGTGCCCTGAACCTCAGCTGCCACATCTCAGGAACAGGCTGGGGTGGAGCTCTGGGGTGGAAGAAGGGGTGGAGCTTTCACCCTGGCCCCTTCACTCCAGGCTGTGTCTGATGGGGTTGCATGGAGATCGGCCAGCACGACACCCCCAGTCTGGGCGATTGTCAGGGCTTGTCCTTGCACACACTCCTGAGATCGCTGCTTTCCTCCACTGACGCCCCGAAGACAGTGCAGCTAGGCCCGTCTGGCCACGAACAATGAACGGGAAAGAGAAGGCTCATGCATGCTGAGCAGGCGTGGCCCCACCGACCCCACCACCCACCTGCAGGATGAAGTACAGACTCCCAGACCTGGCATTCAAGGTCCTGGCCCAGCACCCCCCGGGTCCCCTCTTCTGAGCCCCACAAAGACTGGCCAATGTAGTTCCCAGGTCCCGCCTCTGTCTTTGCTCCAGCTGTTCTGTTCCCTGCAGTGTCCCTCCCCTCCACTTGCCCGTGTCTGCCACTTAGTGCCCCTTTGAGACCCAGCTGAAAAGCCACATCTTTCCTTCCCTTGCCTAGAAGTAACTCTTATCTGCCTGCACCCCTGCAGCACAATCAGCTCCTTCTTTAGGGTGGGCATCATTTTCTCCTCACAGCACAGTTAGGTGTGTCCATGTCTACCCTCGCCCCAACTATCAACTCCTGGAAGTCAGGATGCCCAGCTGGTCTCGGTGTCCTACTGAGGACTAGTTTGACTCTGGCTTACCACCTGGATGGATGGGTGGGTGGGTAGATGGATGGATGGATGAATGGACAGACGGATGGATGGATAGATGGATGGGTGGATGGATGGATGGATGGACGGACGGACGGATGGACGGATGGATGGATGGAACAGAGAATCTATTTCATCCCTGGAAAGGTCTGTATCCAAGGCCTCATCCACTCATTCTTTCAGCAAACACACTGAGTGCCTACTGTGTGCCCAGCACTAGGACTAGCCATGGTCGCCTGGACAGGCACAGCTCCTGCCCTCCTGGCATTGCCATCTAGTGGTGGAGACAGGCAAGGAAATTAGACAAATAAACAAGTAATTACAAATTATGATAAATGATGTCAAGGAAAATCCAGGGCATTGTGGTAGAGAGTGAAGGAGGAGACAGCCTCTTGGAGGCAGGATGTTAAGCCTAGACCAGGGGATGAGAAGAAAAATCCAGGGAAAAGGGAGGGGGGCACAGAGCCAGGTAAAACACAAAAGCAGGCACAAGGCCAATGGTCAGGAAGCTGACAGGAGGCCAGTGGGACCAGGACAGAGTGAGCAAGGGAGGAGAGATCAGGACACAGAGGCAGAGAGGTGGGAGCCAAAAGAAGTTTGTTTATAGTCCAAGTGCAATCGGAAATTACTAGAGAAATTTAAGCAGGAAAAATAACATGATTAGGGTCTTGTTTTTGAAAGATCACTGGGTTTTTTGAACTGGTTTGGAGGGAACAAGCCAAAAGCAGGAAACAAACTATTTAGTACAGGAGATTATTGTGGTGCATTCTGGGCATGGGGGAAGTGAGGCTATGTATATTTGGAAACTCATACTAAGAGAACTTTAAATGGAAAGATGTAGAAATTTAGGAAAAAGGAGAAATCAAGGGGACACTCAGCTTTTCACTGGAGCAACCAGATGGATGGTGGAGCCATTTCCTGGGCTGATGAAGACCATGCGTAAAACACAAATGCTTCATTCCAGTCACTGCAGGTCGGGAGGCCTGTTAGCTGTCCACGCGGACTGGTCCCTTGTCAGCTGGAAACGCGGGCCAGGTGCTCCAAGGCAAGGTTTATCAGATTCCTGTGACACTGTTTACTGTCATGGGGTGATGCCACCATCCAGCTCCAGACTAGACCTGAGAAATCTGGAGATCGAGGAGAGAAAGCGAGCCCCGCAGAGGAAATTGAGAAGGAGCCATCAGAGAAGTAGGAGGGAGACCATGGGTGCGCGTTCACAGAGGCAGACAGTGCAGAGGGCTTCCAGAAGGGGGCTGTGGCCAAGTGGGTGAATGCTGAGGCTGAGGGAGGTGAAGACAGAGGAGTGTTGGCACCAGAGAGGGTGCTAGTGACTTGACAAAAGCCCTTTGGGTTGAATGGGGGGATGGAAGCCAGGCTGGAGCGTGTTGGAGAGAAAATGAAAGGTAAGGAAGTAAAGACAGCTGGCGTAGGCACTTTCCAAGAAGCTTGTCCATGCAGAGAAACAGGAAAACAGGGCAATGGATGAAGGCAGGGGTGAGGCTGGAGGGTCATTTTTGTTACCACTGCTGTTATTGTTAAGACAGAAGAGCCTGGGCCTCCCCTGGTGGCGCAGCGGTTGAGCGCTGGGCTGCGAAGCTGTCCACAGCCTCTGCAGCAGCCTCTGCAGCGCCAGTTCAATCCCCAGCCGCCAGCAAGGGTCCCACATGGCTTGACAGACTTCTCCTGCCACCTGCTGCTCCCCTCAGCAGTGTACTTCGTCAGTCTGCCTGTTCTGTTCCCTGCTCTGGCTCTGGTGGAGTCTCTCACCCTCCCACACTTCTGACTGTACCCAGTGCTTGTATAAATAAATAAATAAATCTTTAAAAAAATAAAGAAAGATAGAAGAGCCTGTTCATAGACATTGAGATGGAAGGAAAGAAGACAAAGAGGGAGAGGCCCTACGGACGGGAAGAGCCCCAGTGGCAGGGCTGGCCTTTGGTTATTCTTCTGCTCTTTGATTATCTAGAAGGATGGAGGAAGCAGGGGGGTGGGCAGTGGATTGAGTTCTGTAAAATTTTTTTTAAGATTTATTTTATTTATTTATGCATACAAAAACTGGGGTGCAGGCCAGAGGTGCAGGGGCAGGAGGTGAGAGGATCCACCAGAGACAGAGTGGGGAGCAGAACAAGAGAGCTACTGAAATACACTGCTGAGGGGAGCAGCGGGCAAGACAGGAGAGGTTTTATGCACCATGTGGGTAGCTCCCTGGCTGGGGATTGAACTCATGTCGCAGTGGCTGGTGATAGCTTGATAGCGCTGAGACTTTACCCCTGCACCACCAGGGAGGCCCGAGTTCTGTAGGAGTGTGGAGAGGCTGGGGAAAGGAGAGAAAATAGATAACGGTTGTTCTCCAGCAACGGGGAAGTAGAGTGACCCGAGAAAATGGTGTTCCCAGGGCTAGCCTGGAGGGCATAACCACAGATTCAGGGTGATCCCAGCCAGGTTCTGGGGTCACTCCAGCAACATCCAGCAGCTCAGGACCTGACTCAGGAGCTGCAGAGCTGGGCAGCCTGGGGTTCCTGGGGTCAATTTGATGGATAAAGAAGATAGGAGTTGATGGTATTTTTGAGGACTGGATTATGGTGATGGATCTTGTTATGAAGGCTGGACGAGACAGGAACCGACGTCAGAGGGGTCTGATGGAAAGGGAGGAGGCGCAGGGTCAAAGGGCAATGGGCACAGAGAAACCCAAGATTCCATGCAGACACTTGAATGGGAGCTGAGAGGTAGGAGGTGGGTAGTAGAGCCCCGATGTGGAGATATCAAAGTAGACACAGTTTCTGGTTATGATTTAGATTTAGGGTGCACTTCAAGGAGAAAGGGGCTAAGGAGGAATGTTCCTCTAATTCATTCACTCACTTATTCATTCATCCTTCCATTCAATAAGCTTTGATTCAGCATTAGGCACGTTGGTGGCACAAAGAAACGACCACTCAGAGTGTCCAAGGAGGACTTCCTGGAGGTGGTGCTTCTTGTGTGGCTTGCATCTGGAAGGATGAATTGAAGCCCTCCAGGGAGACAAAAAGCGGGGTGCTCTGGGTGGTGAATAGACCATAAGCAGGGGCCTCCCCGGTGGCACAGCGGTTGAGCGCTGGGTTGCGAAGCTGCCCATAGCCTCTGCAACACCGGTTCGATCCCCGGCTGCTCCCCGGCCACCGGAGGAGGGTCCCCCATGGCGTGCAGACCTCTCCTGCCGCCCGCTGCTCCCCTCAGCAGTGTACCTTGGTCCTTCTGCCTGCTCTGCTCCCTGCTCTGGCTCTGGTGAATTCTCTCACCCTCCCGCGCTTCTGACTGTACCCAGTGCTTGTATGAATAAATAAATAAATCTTTAAAAAAAAAAATAGACCATAAGCAAAGGCTTATGGGTATCCTTGAATTTTGGAGGTCAAGATGGGAAAAGCTTGGCCCATTTGGGAAGATGGAGGTGGCACATTAGGAGTGGCCAATCGAGGGCCTCGGAGGCCACGCGGAGTGTGAACATGCTATTAAGCAGTGGGAGCCACTGAAGGATTAAGTGATCAGATTTGTGATTTTGGAAATGTGGATGGTGGATTGGAGGGAAGCCCGCGTGAGGTAGGGAGGCAGGTTTGAATGCAGCTGGTAGGGGACAACGAAGTCTGGAGGATTTTGGCCTGGGTGGAGACTGGAGGGGGCATCGGCAGGGCTTGGGAACTGAGCCCTGGGGTGTACCACCAGGATGCTTTCAGCCACCAAGCAAAACAGTGCCTCAACCGGCCAAGCTCAGGACTCCCCCAGGTATGAAGACACCCAGACATGAAGTGGCTCCAGGGCTGGTAAAGAGGATAGAAGAGGAATTTAGGATGGGGGACAAATTTTGAAGGGAAAGATGAGTCCTGTGGCCTACTGGGGAACAGCAGGCACTGCCAGGCTGGGGTCTGGAGCTCTGGGGGGGCAGGGGCGAGCTGGGAGACAGAGGCAGGGGCCATGCAGCTACCTTTAACCGACAGTGGTGACCCCAGCACCCTGGCCTGGGAGCCGTCTGCGGGGAGACAGATTCCAGCACCAGTGCATGAGCGTAGCCCCGACTTGATGAATTGCCTTGGCTGGAGGGCTCCGAAGGCCGCGGCAGCCTGGAAGGGGCCTGAGCTGGTGGTCTGGGGCTGCTGGAGAAGTGGCTCAGAGGTGGCCCAGCTGTCGAGACCACTGAAAGGAGGTGGGGGGCCGCTGCTCCGTGGCAGAGGAAAAGAACATGGGGAGAGATGGGTCCCGGAGAAAGGAAACGGGACTGCAAAGCAGCCCCGGAGAAGCGGCGTCTTCCAGGAGCAGGAGGGAGCTCACGTGGCAGAGGAGGAAGGAGTGGCCAGAGGGCAGGCCACGTTCTTCTTTGGAGAAGAAAGCAGCAGTGGGGTGGCGTGCTTTCTTGGGGGGAAAGCCCCCTGAGGAGAAACCTCAGAGTCTGTCTACCCGGGGCCTCTGGGGACCCAATGAGCCCAGTTCCTGGGGGCGCTGGGGCAGGACCCAGACTCTTCCTCTGTTCTCGGTGGCTCCCTCGGGCTCCTGCAAAGGAGAGAGGGGGCGGCGTCTGGCCGGAGGATTGTCGCCAAGCGGGGCCGTGAGTTGGGAGGCTGCCTGCCGCCGGGGGGCCCCTCCAGGGCCATCTGGCAGGTCAGTGCCTTCGGTATGGGGGTGCGTCTGGTGTCCAGAATGAAGGAGGGAAGGTGTGCGCTAAGTGCTGACTGTGGGGTGGGCATGAGGGGTGAGTTCAGCCTGGGCATGTGTGCCTGTGGGTACATGTGTGTGCTCGCGCACACGCACCCCACACACCATGGGGCCAATGAGCAGCTGAGGGGTCAGCAGGAATGAGCAGAGTCATCCCCGTGGAAACACGACTCCCCGGGTGATGGTAGGGAGCAGCTGGGCAGCCCAGCGTGGGGGTGTGGCCAGCACTGCCCAATGGCTCAGGCCTCTCCCTGGCCACCCTCCCCACCTGTTCACCAAGCCTTGGGAGAGGCCTGCGCTGGTTGGACCAGGGGCACTGCTCAGAGTCTGGCTCTCTGTGAAGCCTGCTGTGTGCTGTTGCCTGGGGTCTCTGGGGTAGTGGGGGGATGTCTGTCCAAGCCCCTTTGGTGAGAGGGTGGCTCTGGGTGTCTGTTGGTGCAGGCCTGGCGGAGGCTGTGTGTGGCTGGCTACCATGGTCCTTGCCTGCCTGGGTCACTCCTGAGGGCCTTTACCATAGTGACCCCCCCCCACCTCCCTCCTTCCCAGCTTGGGAGGGCTGAGCAGGAAGGGGGAGGAGCCATGAGAGGCGAAGTCACTGGCTCAGGAGACACAGGCCTCACAGGCCTCAGAGGCTTCAAAGGGCGGGTCCCCCTTTATCCAGCCAGTTCACGCAGGGTCCAAACATCCCCCGGGAGCTCTAGCTCTGCCTCACACTGGAACTGTCCATCTCCTTGTCCCAGTGTCTTTCCTGAGTGTCTTCCTCTTGCGCATTAGCACCTGCAGTCTCTCCTGACATGGCCCCATACAGCACCCACCTCTTCGTGCTCCAGGGCAGGGAGGCTCAATGCCCTTCCTTCTTCCCTCTCGCATCCCAACACCACATTTCCCCAAAGCTCAGAAAGGGAGCTCCACACCCCTACATCTTCCTTTTCCCTTCCCCCTATTGGCCAGGGTGGCAAATACAGGCGGAGGGGCCATATTCTCCTTTCTCGTGTCCCAGCAGACATCACTAATCAATCACAGCAGTCTGT
Organism: Talpa occidentalis; assembly: GCF_014898055.3. NCBI lineage: Eukaryota > Metazoa > Chordata > Mammalia > Eulipotyphla > Talpidae > Talpa > Talpa occidentalis. The sequence goes on along the minus strand of NW_023605083.1, from coordinate 124,964,303 downwards.
TTGCTCTGGCTTTGGCTGCAGCCTCCTTGGTCTCTGCCCACATCTCAGGCAGCCAATAGCAGCCCATGCAAGTCAGCCTTCAACATAAAAACCGCCTGCTGCTCTTACTTTAGGTGGAGCCCACCAGGCCCCTATCTTGGCCCATCCTCTGGGCCCACCCACACATTTCACGTTTTTTCCTTTTATGGTTGCTACATAGTAATTGCTTTTTTGTTTTTTGTTTCACATTTCACGATTGACTCCTTTTTACCGGACAGAGGCCACGTGAACATAGCTAGCTGTGGTTCTCTCTGTCCCCTAGGCTGAAGCTACACAGTTCCAGAGCTTGGGCCCAGGCGGCAGTTGAGGGCACTGGGGCATCGGCCCAAAGTCCCCGAGGGTGAAGAGGAGCTGGTTGGTTTCCTGCAGTCCAGAGGGCTGCCAACCCTCTGCTGGGGAGGGTGTAGTGTGGGACTCGGGGTGATGCACTTGTGTCCAACACCTGTGCAGCAGCAGCACCCCGGCCTTGCAGACACATCGCCCAAAAGCCCTCCCCTGCCCAGCCCCTGGGCAGCCGGGAGGTGAGTAGTAAACAGCAGGCCCAGCACCCACCCCGGGGCCGCACGCTGAAGCTGCCCCAGCTGCCGCCACTCTCCTGGCCCCTGAGCCGAGGATGCAAGGATGGCCAGACCGTCTCTGCCCTCCCTGCTGCCTATGGGCCCCGAGAGCCTGCGCCCCTTCACCCCGGAGTCCCTGGCAGCCATAGAACAGCGGGCGGTGGAGGAGGAGGCCCGGCAGCTGCGCAACAAGCAGATGGAGATTGAGGAGCCGGAGCGGAAGCCACGCAGTGACCTGGAGGCTGGCAAGAACCTGCCCCTTATTTACGGGGATCCCCCGCCCGAGGTCATCGGCATCCCCCTGGAGGACCTGGACCCCTACTACAGCGACAAGAAGGTACGGGTCTGGGGGCCCTGCTGCCTGTCTGTCCGTCGTTCATCTGTCTGCCTAGCCTCACAGCTCTCTCCCTGCCCAGACCTTCATCGTGCTCAACAAGGGCAAGTCCATCTTCCGCTTCTCGGCCACGCCTGCCCTCTACCTGCTGAGCCCCTTCAGCATCATCAGGCGCGGCGCCATCAAGGTGCTCATCCACTCATATCCTGCCCGAGTGGGGCGTGCAGGGGAGGGGGCGGTGGGGAGGGCGGGGAAGGGCGAAGCAGGGTGCTCTGGGCCAGGAGTTCCTCTTCCACCTCCCCTCCCCCTTGCACCTCACTTTCCTTGACCCGCCCCCCAACGCTGTTCAGCATGTTTATCATGATCACCATCTTGAGCAACTGCGTGTTCATGACCATGAGCGACCCACCTCCCTGGTCCAAGGACGTGGAGTAAGTTCTCCCTGGGCCCTGGGACACAGCCCATCACAGGCATCTGCACCCCAAGGAAGCTCAGAGTGACACTGCCCTTGTCACCAGCAACACCCTAAGTCCCCGGCTGGCATGCATGATCACCCCCACCAATGTCCACAGAACCCCAGGAGCATGTTTCATTTCTGTGCCCGTCCCTCCAGGGAGGCCCATGCCTGCCACACACACCCAGGCCCGGGTGACACGCCTGCCCCACTGGCCTCTCGCTCCCGCCAGGTACACCTTCACGGGGATCTACACCTTCGAGTCCCTCATCAAGATGCTGGCCCGGGGCTTCTGCATCGATGACTTCACATTCCTCCGGGACCCCTGGAACTGGCTGGACTTCAGTGTCATCATGATGGCGTGAGCAGGGCCCGAGGGCACCCAGAGGCTGCAGTGGGTGCGGGAGGCGAGCCAGACCTCCAGGAGGGCAGCTGGGTGGGCTGACCCCCTCGGAGGGGTGACCATGGGGCCACAGGTCAGCTGTGTGGACTGTGAGCTGACACTCTGGGAGCTGCCACCCCCAGGGCCTGGCGTGTAGGCTTTCCTGCTACCTGTGCAACCACATGCATGTACGACCACACGCATGTGCAGTCACACCCGTACAACCACACAGCAGCCTGATCCCAGGCCCACAGGCCCTCACCCAGGAGAGCTAGGCCCTTACCACCACCGCTCTCAGGCAAAGCTCCTAAACTATCTTTCTCACGACTCTCGGACCCCAATAGGAGTCTTGCAGGGTATCTGACCTGCCCCCCACTCCCCTGTGGGAACCCCAACTCCAAGGACGTCTGTGAATTCTCATTCTAAACCTGAAGAAGCCCTGATTTCTGCCTTGTCACCCACGGCCGTCTCTGACACTACCCTTATCCCGTCCTCCTGGCCCAGGTACCTGACAGAGTTTGTGGACTTGGGCAACATATCAGCTCTGAGGACCTTCCGAGTGCTGCGGGCCCTGAAAACCATCACGGTCATCCCAGGTACCAGGGAGGCGCAGCACCCCTCTGCCCGGAGCCTGACCCAGGGTCACAGAGCTCCTGGCTCATGTGCCCATGGGCTCCTAGACACAGAGGGGCCTGTGGCCAGAGAGGCAATGGCCCCTGGCAGGAGGACAGTGTTTGAGGGGCAGCATGGCAAGGAATGCGAGCACAGGCCCTGGAGTCAGACGATCCTGGTTCAAGTCTCACCTCCACCATTTTCTAACCCTGACCCACACATGCTCACACACACACACCCAGCCACTACAGCATGAGTTCGATCCCCAGCCAGGGCGCTACCCACATGGCACAGCAGACTCCTCCTGTCTTGCCCGCTGCTCCCCTCAGCAGTGTATTTCAGTCAATTCTGCCTGTTCTGTTCCCCACTCTGTCTCTGGAGAATCTGCACTGGCCTGTACCCCAGTTCTTGTATGCATAAATAAAAATAAAAAGGGACGTAGTACAAGTTCTGAAGAGAGAGGAAATTAGTTAAGTCTTAAGGCCAGAAAGTACCTTAGTTCCCTTCTAGTCCAAATTCCTAGTACAGCAGTAGGGACGGAGACCCCGAGAGGCCCCAAGAGGAAGTGTTTAAGGAGAGGCACGTGGCACACCGGTCCTGGGTCAAGGCCCCACGCCTTTCCCCAATGCCAGGCCTCCTGCGTCCTCAGAGCTAGGAGGATTTTGTAAGGTGGCAGCTGAGCAGAGATACGGAAAGGACATGGATTAACACTGACATGGGAGATGCTAGGAGCAGGTAGAGGAAGAAGTTGTGGGGGTGGTGAGAGCCCCTACAAGAGTCGTTTATGCCTTTCTGGGACCAAAGGGGAGGAATACAATGGTATGTCTAGGTCTGCCCGGAGCTCCAGAGCCTCAGAGTGAGCCCTGATGCCCCCGGGTGTTGATAGACATTGTAAGCAAAGGGGTTCTGTGATCACATAAATGAAGGGGACATGGTATTAAAGTGTTTCTGTCGGACTTTTCGGAGCCTTGGATAAGATCATCCACATAATGGCTCTCCGAGGGTGGAATACAGAGTTCTGCCTTCCCCCAACACTGCTGACCCCCTTTTAAAAGTACAACTTGGAAGATTAGTGTTCTGCACAACACACTTGGGGTGGCGGTGCTGACCCGGCGACAATTAGTAAGCGCCACCATGCATCTCTGCGAGCCAGGCAACACCCACAAAGTCTGCGACCCGGTCTCCAGCGGCTGGGAGTCGGTGTCCCTGGGAAGGCTGCAGACCGTGGCTTGATCAGAGAGGGGTGGGAAGGCTTCAAGGAAGTGGTGTCCCTAGGAAGTCAAGCATGGAAGGAGATGGAGTAGGCAAAGGCTTGGCAGGGGCACGGGAAGGTGGGCAGGGGCTAGGGGAGTGAGTTACCACCCCGCCCTGGCCCCCCTTCCGGTCAGGGCTGAAGACGATTGTGGGGGCCCTGATCCAGTCGGTGAAAAAGCTGTCGGACGTCATGATCCTCACCGTCTTCTGCCTGAGCGTCTTTGCCCTGGTGGGGCTACAGCTCTTCATGGGAAACCTGCGGCAGAAGTGTGTGCGCTGGCCCCCGCCCTTCAACGACACCAACGCCACGTGGTACGGCAACGACACGTGGCTGAGCAACGACACCTGGTACGGCAACGACACGTGGCTGGCCAATGACACGTGGAACAGCCACGAGAGCTGGGGCGGCAACTACACCTTCGACTGGGACGCCTACATCAGCGATGAAGGTGAGGACCCCGAGGGCGCCCCTGGTGATGGGCCGGGGGAGACCAGAGCTTACATCCGCCCCCAGCCAGCTTAGGTGACCTCTGATCCCCACTTGACCTCCCTGACCTTCGGAATCCCACCTGCAGAGCGGAGACTGCAGCACCTTTCTCAGATAATAACAAATGCCTGGAAAATCCTGAAGATTTACCAGAAAAGCAACTGTCCGTAGTCCTCATTCTCTTACTTGCTCCCTCCCTGTTCATCACTCCGTGTGCCTGCAGCCCGGCCACCCCCAGACACACGCACACACACACACACACACACACACACACGCCTCCAGCGGCCCACGCTTCACAGGCTCAGAAGGACACACGTCCTCACACCGCCATTATCAGGCCCCAAGGTGCCTCCTGGCAAGTTAGAAAAAGGAAGCCCTTCTCCGTCCTGGTGTCCTGGATTCTAGCCCCTTCCCTCAGTCAGGGAGCCTGCCCAGGTAAATGTAGCCCCGCGTGCGCGCGCACACACACACACACACACACACACACACACACATGTCCCCCATCTCCCTGCCGCACCCCAGGAGCACACCACACTGCCTCAGCACCGGGCCCCTGCAGCAAACCTCCTCTGAGACCGGGTGCTCAGGGCTGCCCTTGGGGAGGGACGAGCCGCCCGGCAAGCGCCGCGTGGTGTCGCGGTGCCCACAGATGCGCCCGAGGTGGGCAAGGAGTGCCGGGACCCACCGCATGCCCACGCGGGTGACCTGTTTCCTCCGTGACCTCTGATTCCCAAAGGGAACTTCTACTTCCTGGAGGGCTCCAACGACGCCCTGCTCTGCGGGAACAGCAGCGATGCAGGGTGAGTGGTGCTGGGTGAGAAGAGGCGCCCCGGGGTGTGAGCAGGTGGGGACAGAACCTGGGGCAGGTGGGTGGTGCTGGGTGAGAAGAGGTGCCCCCGGGTGTGAGCAGGTGGGGCACAGGACCTGGGGCAGGTGGGTGGTGCGGGGTGGGAAGAGGCTTCCCGGGGTGTGAGCAGGTGGGGCACAGGGCCTGGGGCAGGTGGATGAGACAGTTTCCTGATTCCTGGACACAGGCAGGAGGGTCCTCCCTCCCTAAAACCAGTCCCCCTTCTCCCCAGGCACTGCCCCGAGGGCTACGAGTGCATCAAGGCTGGGCGGAACCCCAACTACGGCTACACGAGCTACGACACCTTCAGCTGGGCCTTCCTGGCGCTCTTCCGCCTCATGACACAAGACTATTGGGAGAACCTCTTTCAGCTGGTACAGCCACCCCTCCCTGCCCCTCGGCCCTAGGCCACCCCACCCACCCCCACAGCCTCCTCAGGGCCTGGCAGAACCCCCAGCAGGACCGTGGGAGCCCCCCCATAGGAGATCCCCACAGTGGGTCCCCTGATACCTGCTGAGATCTAGCCACAGCCTTTTCTTCCTCCCCCCATCATGAGAGTGGAGACTGCAGAGCCCCCCAGGCCTCCCGGCCTCCAGTCGGGCAGCTTAGAAGTGCAGCTGGCCCATCCCCAAGTGGTGAGCGCCCACTGCAGACAGCGCCTCCCAGTCCCTGGTGATGGTTCTGACGCTGATGATGTGAATGACAAGAGCGACAACAGCTACAGTCTGACCTCTTACCGGGGGCCTTGGAAAGCTAGGGTTCAAGCACCCCAAAGCCTGTTCACCATCATTTATCCTGACCCTGATCTCAGGAGTCCTCACTGGGGTTCACAGGGCTCTCTGAGCCAGGAGCCCAGAAATCTCTGGGTCCCAGGTATTTATTTTGAAGCTTCCCAATGTGGCTTCACCCTCCAAGAAGAGCCACACCTGCCTCAAAGGCCCTCAGTCGCCGGGCTCTGAGGGACCCTCTCTGCCTACCTGTCTGAGATGGAGAGAGGTGGTGGGTGGCTGGAAGGGGACAGGGACCCATGTGACCCTCCCCCTTCCTCCCCCTTCAGACCCTTCGAGCAGCCGGCAAGACCTACATGGTCTTTTTTGTAGTCATCATTTTCCTGGGCTCCTTCTACCTCATCAACCTGATCCTGGCCGTCGTGGCCATGGCCTACGCCGAGCAGAACGAGGCCACCCTGGCTGAGGACCAGGAGAAAGAAGAGGAGTTTCAGCAGATGCTGGAGAAATACAAAAAGCATCAAGAGGAGCTAGAGAAGGTCTGGATATGGGGAGCAGATGTTGGGGATTCAGGCACCTCCCTGTCCTTCAGCCTGGTTGCCCCTGGTGAGGGCGGGATGAGGTTGAGGCTGCCAGGCAGAAGGCCCCAGGCCACTGGGGGAGGCTTTGGTGGGATTGGGAGGCATCAAGCAGTAGAAAGAGTATTTTGCTATTCTGTGCCTCAGTTTCCCCACATGTAACAATGAACCTGAGTAGTTAAACCGGAAGTGGCCTTCCAGCTCAAATATCTATGATTCTTTGCACAGCCCGTGGGCCCATCTGGAGGCAGAGGCAGGCCCCAATGACGCCCCACAAAGCAGCCACCCACTTTCTCATCATCTCATGAAGTGTAGGGACAAGTGAGGGCTTTAGAGAGTGGTGGATCTTCAGGGATGAGGGCCCCCATCCTGTCACCCCCACCACTACCACCGTGTCTGCCTGCGCTAGGCTGGGCTCAGGCCAAGAAAAGGGACCCCAACCCAAAGGACTAGAGAAGTCACGTAGACCAGCCCCAGCTTAGAGGTGGACTTCATGCCCCTCCTCCTTGCCGGCCCCCAGGCCAAGGCTGCCCAGGCTCTGGAAGGAGGGGACACAGATGGAGACCCGGCCCGCAGCAAAGACTGCAATGGGAGCGTGGACACAGCACCAGGGGAGAAGAGCCCCCCGAGGCAGAGCTGCAGTGCAGACAGCGGCATCTCTGACGCTATGGAAGGTAAGTGTCAGACACCCTCACACCCACCCTCTCTGCCTCTTCCTGCCCAGCAGGCCACTTGGCTCCTGTGGGGAGCGGGGCTGGCTGGGCCCAGCATCAAGATAGTAACTTAATATTGGCGTAGAAGAAATAGCCATGATAAATATAGTCCTGGCCTCCCTGGCCCAGTTCTGGCTGCGAGACTGGGCTGCTCTGGGAACTGGGGGCTTCCGGGAGGGCCTTGGGGCTGCCAAGGCCATGGGAAAGACAGGACAATAATACTAAAATGAGAAAGTTCCAGAAACTGGACTTTTCTGCTCCTCAGATGTCTTCTAGGTAAAAGTTAAAAGTCAAGCTGTGTACAGGTAGATTTCACAGACTCCCCTAAATCCCTGTGCTGCCTTCCACCCCCAGTCTCAGGCATAGGATCAGGTAATGAGGATAGGTTAGACACACGCGCGCGCGCGCACACACACACACACACACACACACACATCTGTATTGCACGTTTCAGTGTGCATCAAGTTGGGTGGGTGGATGCCTGGATGAAAGGTTAACAAAAGAAAAGGAGCAGGTGGTGTCTGGGTGAGTGGGAGAGAAAGAGGAGAGCAGGAAGGCGCAAGGAAGGAAGAGAGGAAGAAAGGAAATTTGACATGGAAGCAGTCTGGTTCCCCCCCAGACCCTCTAGCCTGGTGCCAGAGGACTTGGGCATCCTTGGGGTCTCTGCAGACCTCTGGATGACAGGCATCCAGGTGTGTGTACCCGGCAGAGAGTGCCCGAGGGGATGCCAGGCAGAGCTGACCAAGGTGGTCACTCAATGCTGCCCTTGCTGGAAACTGGTGAGAAGATTGAGCAGAGGCCCCTGGAGTAGCTCCCGGGTTGGGGAGGGGGTCTCTCAGACCAGAATCCTCAGCCTTTGAGAGAGGTCTGCTGTGCTAATTCCTGGGTGGGGGTCAGCGTCAGCCACCCCCATGCCTGGGGGGTCCCAATCATGCCCTCAAACCCGGGTCTCCCTGGGGCTGCCCGACTCCGGTCCCTCTCCTCGCCTGGGAGATGGGATCCTGCCTGGGAGTGGAGGCCTGGAAAGCCGGGAGCAGCTTCAACCATGGGCCTTGCACAGCCCAAGGAAGGGGGTAGACTGGCTGGGGGCGGTGATCTGAGTCAGCTCCGAGGCCCTGGCCAGCAGCAAGTAGACCTCAGACCCAACACCCTGCAGCAGCCTCCTGCTCCACCCTGGGGACCCAGACAGATAGGGGTGTCTCCGCTATCAGATCACAGCTCTGGGCCACAGTACAGAGTGGGGGTCACTGGGGAGGCCGGGGGAGGTGGGCTCATGAGACAGCCAGGACTTGGGGTGAGGCTTGCCGAGGGGGCAAGATTTGGGAGGTGGCTCCTGAGATCCAGGTGGAGGAAGGAGAACGTTAGTGGCGAGTGCCGTCAGCGCCTGTCCCCCACCGCCAGAGCTGGAAGAGGCCCACCAGAAGTGCCCGCCGTGGTGGTACAAGTGTGCCCACAAAGTGCTCATATGGAACTGCTGCACCCCGTGGGTGAAGTTCAAGCACATCATCTTCCTGATCGTCATGGACCCCTTCGTGGACCTGGGCATCACCATCTGCATCGTGCTCAACACCCTCTTCATGGCCATGGAGCACTACCCCATGACCGAGCACTTCGACAACGTGCTCAACGTCGGCAACCTGGTAGGGAGCACCCGTGGGGAGGGGCCGTTCTGGGCCGGTTGGGGAGGGGCCCGGGCGGGGCCATCTGGGCTGTGTGCAGAACAGGCAGATATTCGTGGCAGGTCCGTGGGGTGATCCATGGGATATGGAATTTGGGTTTCAAGGCGTGTGGGGGAAGAGAGGGTGGGGATGAGGCACTGGACTTCTTACTCAGGACTCCTGGGGATCTGGGGCCCAGGCATGCCCTGGAGCAGATGGGGAGGGGGGGCATAGAGATGGGGAGGCTGGGCGACACCTCTCCGCTTGCAGAGATTGTCATGGGCCTGAGGGTGGAAGCACCTGGGAGCTGGGGCATCCAGGCCTGGCCACCCAGGCTGTGGAGGTCCCGCTTACCCAGGACACAGTCTCCCCACCACAGGCAGCCCCCTGCCCACTGCCATTTCCCCAGCGGGTGCTAGCTCCCCTGCTGGGCCTTCCTGCTCCCTATTGTTGACACGCACTGATCCACCTGCTTATCCGGGCCCATTAGGAGCATTAGCACCTCGTCAGCCCGGAGCCTAACAAAGGAGAAAGCCTCCTCCTCCTCCTCCTGCCCTGCCCCACCCTGCCCAGTTCCCTGCTCATTGTTTTCAGGATGGCAAAGGGGCAAGACGCCCCATCATCCCCCCGGATAGGGCGTCCAGGGAGAGGAAGATTTAGATCCTTGGGCAGGACGGACACTGGGAGGGCGGCCTGCGGAATCAGACTCTGGACTCCCCAGCCTGCAAGGCGGGCCGTCGCTCCCACAGAGATGCCCAGGCCGCCAGGCTCTGCTGAAGAGGCACAGGCGCTCTGGACAGAGAGGCACAGCTGCTGGGTGTGCGTGATGGGCCTGGCCCACCCCCTGCCCAGACCCTGCCCACAGTCTGCTGCCATGTGGGCGCCTGGTGTGGCCACAGACGCTCCTGGGCAGGGCTCAGCATGTCTCCAGGCAGGCCTGGACCCAGTGCAGCTGGTGCACGGCAGGAAGGGGGCTGTGCCCAAGGAGATTTTGGAGGCTACGCAACCTCAGACTCCTGTGTCTGGAGGTTTGGGGGATGACTCTGGCCTACTCATCGATCCTCAGATTCTGATCCCCTTTTGGGCCCTGCCTTAGAGGTTAACTCCGCCAAGATTTTTTAGTTCTGGAAGCTCTGCCAGCCAGGGTAGAGAGGCTGTAGGATATGAGACAGGAGACTGAACTAAGTACCCTGAGATCTGGGTTTGAGACCATCATTCCCACGTGGGAGTCTGCTTGTCTCATCTCTGGGATGAGTGTGATGATCCTGCAACATCCAGAGAAATCAGGACACCCATGAGATCATAATGTGACCTGCAGAGCGCTGTATGAGTGTTGAATAGTATGATTAAGGTGATGTCCCCCAGAAGTTAAGTGACTGACCCCCCGACGTTGGGGTGCCACCGCCCTCCCTGCTCTGGACTCTGAACTCCTCCCCTTAGGGCCAAGGACTCTTTGGGAGGTGGGCGACTCCCAGGGCCTCGTGCCCCTCAAGGCTCTCAGCGGGAACCCCCTCCCCCTGCAGGTGTTCACGGGCATCTTCACAGCCGAGATGGTGCTGAAGCTCATCGCCATGGACCCCTACGAGTACTTCCAGCAGGGATGGAACATCTTCGACAGCTTCATCGTCACACTCAGCCTGGTGGAGCTGGGCCTGGCCAACGTGCAGGGCCTGTCCGTGCTCCGCTCCTTCCGCCTGGTGCGTGGGGCCCCAGGCCTGGGCTACACAGGGGGAGTGAGGATGCTAAGGGGGGGGTGAGAGGAGATACCCCCAACAACCCAAGGGGCTGGAGTAAGGTCCCTAGTGTCCTGGGCCGCAGGCCAGTTCTTACAGCAAGCAGGGAGCACGGAGCCCCTCACGGCTGCAGGCCTGGCCGAAATGATGGCCTCGGAACTGACGTTCGGGCTCCACCCTCGGTGACCCAGGCCAGCGGTGGAGCAGAGGCTTCACCCTGTTGCAGACCTGAAGCTGAGGCTCCGCTTGTGGTCGTGACATGCGGGCTCCGGATGGGTGTCCCTTCCAGCACACCACAGGAGCGTTTCTATTACTTTTTAAACTCTGTGATGGGATCTTCCATATAGCCACAAAGCAGAGCCTCTGTGTACCTACCACTCAGCTCCAGCAGCCATCAACTTTCCGCAGGTCTTTTTCTATTGGTCCCCCTGCTTTTCACCAGGGGACGCGGAATCCAAATCCTGACATGCATTTGGCTTGTAAATGCTTAAGTCTGCATCTTTAAGACATCAGGACTCTTTCTCTCGATCACACCAAGGGGCGAGGTGGTGGGGAGTGAGGACCCCACAGAACAGGGCCTCGGCTCACTCCGGGCGGGTGGGGGTGGGGGTCTGGCCATTGGAGAGGGCCCGTTCTCCTAAGGATGGGGCTCCCTGAACTGGGTCCCTGGGCCTCATTCGCGCACCCGCCCTCCCCCTGCCCGACAGCTGCGGGTCTTCAAGCTGGCCAAGTCGTGGCCCACGCTGAACATGCTCATCAAGATCATCGGCAACTCGGTGGGGGCGCTGGGCAACCTGACGCTGGTGCTGGCCATCATCGTGTTCATCTTCGCCGTGGTGGGCATGCAGCTGTTCGGCAAGAGCTACAAGGAGTGTGTGTGCAAGATCGCCTCAGACTGCAGCCTGCCCCGCTGGCACATGCACGACTTCTTCCACTCCTTCCTCATCGTCTTCCGCATCCTGTGCGGGGAGTGGATCGAGACCATGTGGGACTGCATGGAGGTGGCCGGCCAGCCCCTGTGCCTCACCGTCTTCCTCATGGTCATGGTCATCGGCAACCTTGTGGTGAGTGAGGCCGCCTGGCTCACCCAGCCCAGGAAACACAAGCGCACAGGGCCTGTCCCATTCCTGTGCTCCCTCTAAATCGGGTTGAGGACCCCTTTCCTGTGAGGTTGAGCTACATGAAATTGCTGCTATTTGACTCCCCCACCTCAATGGCAATTTGATGTGGCTGAACCCCGCGGCCCTCACATTTTAACCTGCGTAAGAATCGCCTAGGAGTGGCAGGTGATTCCTGGCCTCAACCCCCAACCTGGTACGATTCAGCAAGTCTGGGTGGGCCTGGGAATATGCATTGCTAAGGCATGCTGAGTGAGGCCGCGGATCCAGGGACCACGCTGTGATTTGTGCTGTTGAAGCCTAGTGTTTGGGGTAAAGTAACATGATAACTGGAGTCAGGCAGGCCCACGCTGCAAACCCAGCTCCTTTGCCATCCGTGTGACCTTGAACGAATCTCCTCTCTGGCTGGGCTGCCTTCCATCACTTCACATGGAAGAAAAGTGTGGGCAGCCCACAGCATGGCTGGGATGACTGACCGTATGCAGAAGGCCCCAGGAATGCCTGGGCCCCTTGTCCTTCTCCCACACTCCAACTCGCTTCTCCTCCTGGGCATCAGCCCCTGGGCATGATGGTGCCAAACTGCACCCATCCTGCCGCTTTCTTCAGCTTGCGGAGGAGCAGGAACTGGGCGTGGCCTCTGGCCAGCTGACCAGCATTTCTGTGGCAAGGGCTGGGGTGGCATCTCTCCTTATCCTGCCGACCGATGCTAGGAGGGATGGGGGTCGCTCCTGCCGGGAGGGCTGTGTCCAGCTGCCCCTGTGCTGGCCTGCGCCACCCTGGGCAACAGGGCGGGAAGACGCACGTCCCCACGTTCCTCAGAGGCCTGTGGAATCCCTGCACTGCTGGGTCAGCACTTCTCAGATAACGCTGAGCTCTGGCTGGGGGCAGGGACGGAGGGAGGGAGGGAGGTGTCACTTCCACTGAGGAGACCGTGGGAGGAGATCCTGGCCCCCAGGGGTAGGGTGAAGCTAGGCTGGCTGAGAAGGGGGTCTTGGGGATAGGAGGGGGACTCCTTGGGTCAGGATTGGGACGGGGGTAGTAAGCTCTGATTGGAAGTTTGTGAGTTTAGAGGTGGGTCTGCAGGGGTTTCTGGCTGTAACTGTGCAAACCCCAAATCATTTCCAGCGCCCGCTTTGCCACTCCCTGACTGGGAAGCCTTGACCAAGCTATTGAACCTCCCTGGCCTCAGTTTTTCTCATCTGCTATATGGGGATGCTAATGGTGGTGACCTCCTCACTGGCTGGTCTTCGGATTACGTGACACACGTCTAGGGGCTTAGCCAGGGGAGCCAACTGGCACAGGTGTGTGGGAGGAGGTGGTGGTTTAAGTACCCGCCATCAACATCTTGTCCCGAGTGCTGGGCTCCTGCCACGGGCCAGAACCCTCACACAAGGCTTTACGTGCATTATCCCTAATCCTCTCAACAACCCTGAGGGACAGGTAATACTGGCTCCGTGCGTGCTCTGAGGAGGCCCAGTCTAGAACTACGCAGCCAGTGAGAAGCGGAGCCCGGACTAGAAGCTGGGCCTTGGAGACCCTAATAACAATTCTATCAGCAACAGCAGCCAGGGGAGCAGCGAGGGTGTCGCCACCTGCTGACCACTGCTCAGCGTCCACCGTTTGTCCTGGGTATTTTGTGTTGGAATGGCCACACCCGATGGGGATGTTGCATGTTTTATTTCTGTGTTGTAGGCAGGTGAGTTAGTAGCCTGTGCAGGATTTGGAGCCAAGCAGTTTGGTCCAAAGTCTGGTCCTCATGTCCATTCACACTGCCCTGCCTCTGAGGCCCCTTCCTGTTTTTCACACACGCACACACACACACACAATCTCACACACACACACACACACACACACACACATACACACACACACACCCCTGACTCCCTTTTCTCACCCAGATCTGTAGCTCTCCCACTTTAATCAGAGGTTGTGGGGTGGGGGTCCCTTGGGCACTCTCCCCACCCACCCCTGTCCTGTCCTCCCCAGGCCTCCAGGAAGAAGCTATCTGCTGGAGGCCACCTGGGCAGCCTTCCAGGGGGTGTGGGGACCTGTGTCCTTGTGCCCATGGCATTTGCTCGCTGCTTTGAATAACTGTGAAGAGGAAGTGACTAAGTCTTACGTAGCCCACCCCACAGAGCCCCCAGGGGAGCCTGATGTCCGCCCCCTCCTCGCCAACCCCACCCCACCCCGCCTTGCCCGAGGCGGCTATTTCTGTCCCACACAGGAGCCGTGTGCAAACCCTGCTGACCCAGAGAGCAGCTAATTCCCATCTCAGATGTGCTTCTGGCAACTGGACACCTCCCACTGAGAGAGGGAGAGAAAGACCCATCTTGGTGGGGGGTAAAGGAAGAAAATTAACTGGGGCACAGAACTGGGGAGGAATTCCCCCAGCACATCCTCCAAAGAGAGAATATATACAATATGCTATGTGCGCGCGCGCGTGTGCGCGCGCGCGCACACACACACACACACACACACACACACACACAAGATATTATGTTAACTCAATAGCTAAGACAATGACAGGAAGACTATGGAGGACACTGGTGAAAGCCAGACAGTAAGAGACACGTGGAGAAGATGGTCAAGAGTGACTGATTCACTGGTTTCCCTGCTCCCTCAGGTCCATTCACACACCTAGCCTTGCCCCCAGGTGCCCCAGGGTAAGCACCTGGCCCTGCCTCTGACTGACAGGATCTGGGAGCCCTGCCCAGTTGAGCTCCATCTTCTTCTTCACTGACCAGGCATGGGTATACTGGTGGAAGACAGGGCCACTGCACTGCACAACCTCCAGGGTTGCCATTCACCTTGTAGTCTAAATAAATTGTGCAATGACTGGAAACCTAGGTTCTAGTCCTGACAGTGCTGTGTGTCCTGGGACAAATTACTCCACCTCTCTGAGACTGTTTCCTGATCTATAAAATGCTGAGCTGGTCTCAGAGTTAATCACACTCTTCCCTGTACCTTGGATAGCACGCATATCAGCCAAAATATCTGATCTTCTCATCTTCACCACCATGCAAGGAGGCAGGTGGTAGAAGCATCCCCATTTTGCAGATGTGGAAATGCAGGCACAGAGCAGTGATGGGACTTGCCTCGGGACACACGGCTGGCGTATTCCGCTCTGAGCCAAGCAGCGCGGCCCCAGTGCACTCCACCTACTGCCAGCCAAGCACACTGGATTGTAATTATCTGACCAAATGTCTGTCTACTAGGCAGGGAGCAGCTTGCGGCCACTTGCCCCTGTTCGCAGTGAGAGGAGCTCAGAAAATGTGTGTCCACTAGGAAACGAAGTTGAAGGGGGGCAGACCAGTAGTCTCCTAAGTCTCTTTCAGTGGGGGTATGGGAAGAGAGCCAGGAGTAGGTAGAGCAGAGAACCCCCACGAGAGGAGAGCATAGGTCCAGAGCAATGGGGGGCATGCATCGGAGCACTGGAATGCTCAGGGTCTATTGAAGTCCCATTTAAACAAGAAAAGAAGGCCCAAAAGATTCAGCTCCCCATAAGTCCTGGAAGCTGAGAGGTGAGTCTTTATTCTGCACCCCCCTCAGCAGCGCAGGTAGAGTCACAGAGCCTTAGAAAAGTTCCCGTCACCCAGCGGGCCTCCCCAAATCCTGCCTCTGCCTTGGGCAGCTGAGTCCTATCAGGTGCCCAAGCCTCCATTTCCTTATCTGAAAATGGGGGCACAGGTGACACTCCTCACCTCCGTGAGCAGTTCTGAGGGTCCCATCCGGCGAAGTCCTTACAACGCCCAACTTGGGGTAGGTCTGGCTGGGAGTCTGAGGATCTCTTGCTGGCTGAAGGTGGCACCCTCAGGTGCCCAGAGGCTGAGCAAGACTCCCCAAACGCCACTCCCAGGTCCTGAACCTGTTCTTGGCCCTGCTGCTGAGCTCCTTCAGCGCCGACAGCCTGGCGGCCTCGGACGAGGACGGCGAGATGAACAACCTGCAGATCGCCATCGGCCGCATCAAGTGGGGCATCGGCTTCGCCAAGGCCTTCCTCCTGGGGCTTCTGCGCGGCAAGATCCTGCGGCCCAAGGAGATCATGCTCAGCCTCGGGGTGCCCGGGGAGGCCGGGGAGGCTGGGGAGAGCGCCCCGGAGGAAGAGAAGAAAGAGCCGCTGCCTGAGGAGGACGACAAGGACCTGAAGAAGGACAATCACATCCTGAACCACGTGGGCCTGGCGGACGGCCCGCCCCCCAGCATCGAGCTGGACCACCTCAACTTCATCAACAACCCCTACCTGACCATCCATGTGCCCATCGCCTCCGAGGAGTCCGACCTGGAGATGCCCACGGAGGAGGAAACGGACACTTTCTCGGAGCCTGAGGACAGCAAGGTGAGGGCCTGGTGGCGGGGCCGGGGTGAGGTGACACACGGGGCTTCATGTTTTTATGTGACCTCAGGCAAGTCACAAATCCTGGTCAAGCCTCAATTTCTCCATCTGCAAAGTGGGGGTAATGCACCTACCTCGGGGCGTGGCTGTGAGCCTTAGATGAGCGACTGCGGGCGTCTGGGGGCCCATGTTAGCGTCTCCCAACACACGGCTCCCCCTGGGCCCCTCTCGCCAGAAGGTGGCGCCCTCAGACAGGATGTGCTTCTCACCTGTGGCTCCTCCCTTCCAGGCCTGGCACCCAGGAGGCCTCTCTCAGACCCCTCTGGACTTGAAGCCCCTTCGAGTCATTGTTGTTGTTGCCTGTTTCCGCTTAGACCCTGCCCAGAGAGGTCCAAAGTGCTGGGTCTCCACCCGGGACACTGGGGAGCGGGTCTGGAGGTTGGGTACAGGGAGAGCACAGAGCTGGGCACAAGCCCAGCAGGAGCCCAGACCCAGCCCACAGGCTGTACAGGGCACCCCTGGGACCCACCACTGGGTTGAGATGTTCCCTCCACCTTTTCTCCCCTTTGAGGGTGGGGGAGGGACTGGATGTTGCCTCCAGAAGTTCAGGGGTTGGGGTCCTGCCTGGGCCTCCTAGAGGAGCTAACTCTGAGACCCCAGCCCACCCTCCAGCTGTGCCAGGGGAGGACCAGCCCCTCAGCTAGGGCCATGCCCCTGCCCATGCCCACCCTGCCGGCCCCAAACCAGGCTGGGCATGAGAGCCTCAATGAACTTTGCCCTGAAAGTTCTTGACTCCTTATTCCCCCCCAAATATGTGGCACACAGACTTACCAGGGGGCCAAGTGCCTACCAAGCTATAAATACCCAGGGAAATGTGGCACCAACTTCGACCTCGGTATGAGGAACAGGGCGGGGAGGGCTGGAGAGCACTCAGGCCAAAGACTCTGACTCTAGAGGGGCAGGCGCTGCTCTCGAAGGGACTGTGGGGGTGCAGTGCACAGGAGGGCAAGCGGCTCAGTGGATGCTCTGGCTGATGGAACACCCTGTGCCTCAGCTTCCCCTTCTGTCATCTGGGCACCCCCTCTTGGTTTTCTAGTCATCATTCTGGATGTGATGCAGAATTACCCCCCAAGCTGCCTTCTCCATTTCCCCTTGTGGGGCCTCACCCCCAACTTTGAAGGGGTCCATTGTGTATTGGAGGCTGGGCCAGGTAGACGGCCTGAGATGTAGGGGGTCTGGCCAGGCCACAGCACCAGCCTGCTCCACCCCATTCCACTCCCACCAGGCTCCTGCACCCCCAAGGCTGGAGTTTGGGGGGGGGTGGCTGGGGGAACTTTCCAGCCTTTCTGGAGTCTCCAACCAAATGACCCCGGGGGGTGGGAAGGCTCAGACCTTGGAGCAGCCGGTGCCTGTAGTCTGTGGGAATTGGCACCCCATGCCCCCTCAGGCGTGTTTTCAGGTCTCATTCTTCTGCTGAGCCCCTCATGCCTCCTGTGTCTCCTCCCCAGAGTCCCAGCCTGGCTGAGTCACCCCAACTAGCCCTCCAGCCGGCTCCCTCCAGCCTCCTCACTTCCCTGCGGCCCTCACGCGTGTCCTCACCACCCCTGCCCTGAGCCCTGTCCTGCTCCAAGTCCGAGTGCAAGTGCCCGCTGCACCGCCCAGGGCCACCTCTGCCCCCAGGGTTGCGTGGATGAGTGAGCGAGGAGGCAGGATCCTCCACCCCCTTCTCCTCTCCCCCTGGTCTCCCATCCTGACCTCTGCCCCACTCAGTGGGGGGACCCTGGGGTCACATGACCCTGTGGCCCTGCAGAAGCCTCCACAGCCCCACTGCGACGGGAACTCCTCCGTCTGCAGCACGGCCGACTACAAGCCCCCGGAGGAGGACGTGGAGGACCAGGTGGAGGAGAACCCTGAGGGGGAGCAGCCAGAGGAGTGCTTCACTGAGGGTGAGGGCAGGCTGCGTGCACCCCCACCCCGCCCGTGCCTCCCACCCGTGGACCTGGCCCAGCCCAGGCCACGGCCTCGCGGAACCCGAGTGTCACCCCAAGTGCTGGAGCTGCTTCCCCTGACACGACCCTGCTCACTGCCCCTCCTTCTACTCCTCCTGCAAGTCCTCCCTCCTCTTGTTCCCCCCCCTCCTCCCTGTCCCCCTCCTCCCTGTTCCCCTCCTCCCTGCCCTCCTCCTCCTTCTCCTCCTCAAAATTCGCCTCAGGGAGAGGGGACTGCCCGCTCAGGGAGACAACCTGCAGGAACGCTTTTGCCCCCAGGGCTGTGCTCAGGGAAGGCTGCGGGTGTGCGGGGTGGGGGGGGGGGGGGGGGGAGAGCGACAGCGGCAGGACCTGGGCTGGTGGGCACCCGCGCTGCAGTGCGTCTGTGGACAGCTAGGTGGAGGGAAAACCACCCACTGCACCTCCTGCTTCCCCCCATTTCCAGCTGCAGCAGCTGGGGCTGGGTGCTGGGAGGAGCTGGGGTCTGGAGTCAGCCAGCGGGAGGGGCATCCTGGAAGATGGAGGAACACAGTGACCGTGTGTCCCGAGGCAGCCCCTGGCGGGTGACGTGGTGCCCCTGCCCTCCCCAGCCTGCGTAAAACGCTTCCCCTGCCTCTACGTGGACGTCTCCCAGGGCCGTGGGAAGATGTGGTGGACCCTCCGCAGGGCCTGCTTCAAGATTGTCGAGCACAACTGGTTCGAGACCTTCATCGTCTTCATGATCCTGCTCAGCAGCGGAGCCCTGGTAGGTGCCCCGGGGGGTGGGCAGGGCCTCCCGGGTGTCTTCCACACCGTGGGAGGGACCGGAGAGTTGCCTGTGACTCGGGAGCTCACCTGTGGCTGCAGGTATGTGTAGAACAGCCACTCGGCCCTTGAGCAACCAGGCGGTAGGGGACACCCAGCCCCGAGCCTTCGAAAACCCAGAACTGGACTCCAGTCTTCCCTTGTGACCAAAATCCCCTTCCCGGAGACACGAAAATCCTCAGGCGCTCCAGCCCCTTGTGGCTGGCCCTCTGCGGCGGCGGGGTCCTTACCCACGTGTTCTCAACCGACACCCACGGGGGGGTTGGTGGTGGTGCATCCATGAATGTGGACTCCAAGGACAGGAAAAAACTCCCATTTGGAAGTGGCCCCACGCAGTGCCAGCCCGTGCTGTTCAAGGATCAACTTCATTAATTCTCTTAAAGCTACAGATGGGCTCTGAGTCAACCGATGGGCACCCCAGCAGACAGGTGCCCACCTGGGGCAGGTGGGGAAGGCCCTGGGAACCTGGAGTGGGGATGGGGCAGGTGAGGATAGGATTGAAGATGTGCAGCTGCGAAATCCCCTTGCAGACCGTTGAGAGTTGCTTTAATTAGGCCTAGGGAAGAGGAGCCCAGGGCTTTCTCACCCCGAAACTCCCACCACTCAGCCCCACGAGGGGGGTGGCAGGGTCTAAAAGAAGCCCACAGCCTGCCCCCGCCCAGGCCCGGGTGCCAGGCACCTGGGAACCAGCTGCATTGGGCTGGGGGAGGCTGAGGCCACCGCCCAGCCTCTGGGCCCTGGCCACCCCAACCGTGCTGCCACCCCCAGGCCTTCGAGGACATCTACATCGAGCAGCGGCCCATGATCCGCACCATCCTGGAGTACGCAGACAAAGTCTTCACCTACGTCTTCATCATCGAGATGCTGCTCAAGTGGGTGGCCTACGGCTTCAAGGTCTACTTCACCAACGCCTGGTGCTGGCTGGACTTCCTCATCGTGGACGTGAGTCGGCCCCACCGGCAGCCCAGGCCCTGAGCACCAAGGCCACACAGCCTCGGACCCCAGCAGCGCTGCACCCCCAAACATCGGGTCTAGTTTCCTTAGGCACAGCCACCCAGGGCTGGGGAATCAGGGATGGGGCACCCCCTTCTTCTGAGAGAAATGGGAGCCTTTGGCGCAAGAGGGTGAGTGGAGTATTACTTACAGCCCTTGCGGGTGTTAGTGGAGGATTTTGCCTCCTCTTTGATGGACTCACAGGCTCTGTAAGGGAGGCGGGTCCTGTCACCCGACCCTATTAATTGTCATCCCCAATTAATTGATGACATTGCTGAGAGGAAGCCCAGGCTCCTGTCAGTGCTGGGAGGGACTGGCCCCAGGGCTGCTGTTCTCCCTCACAGGACCACCCACTAGGGAAGGCCCTGGAGGAGGCACCCTAGAGCTATGAGTCCAGGAAGGTCCCCGGGGTGTCCTGTCTACAGGAACTGTGACCTAGGGTTTGGGAGGAGACTGCGGCCCTGCACCCCCTTATCTCCCGCCCTCCCTTCGCAGGTCTCCATCATCAGCCTGGTGGCCAACTGGCTGGGCTACTCGGAGCTGGGACCCATCAAATCCCTGCGGACGCTTCGAGCCCTGCGGCCCCTGAGGGCACTGTCCCGATTTGAAGGCATGAGGGTGGGTGCTGAGGCGTCTCTGACCAGGGCAGGGCAAGGTACAGGGGGCTTGTCTGCACTCCCACCCCACCGGGGCAGGCTCAGGGCTAGGGCTAGACCGGTGGCCCCGCCGAAGGCCAGGCCCCTTTCGTGGCTCGTCTTCCACCGCTGGGGGGCAGCAGAGGCCGGAGGACCGCAAGGGCGGGCGGGCATGGAGCCAAGGGGAAGGAAAGCCACTGTGTGGGTTTATGGGTATCTCTGCCCAACCTCAGACTGGGGTCCCCGGGGTTCTGAGGTCTGAGCAAAGGGGAAGGTACCGGGCCTCCCAGCCTACCCACCCTGATCCCCACAGGCCCTTCAGAGTGGAAGTACCAGGTAAACAGCCTTTGAGCAAAACAAATGGGACTTCCCCAGTCAAGGGAGGGTGTGGGAACAAGACCCACTTGGGGGGCACAGACCTACAGGGTGCTCGGCCCCAGGAGCACCCTCCTGTTTATGCATCCGGGTCAGAGACCCCTCCCCACGAGGGGAAATGGCCTGTGCGTGGCCACACAGCTGGCTGGTGCCTCTAGCAGGAACAGAGCTCCCTTGGGTATCTCCACCCACTCTGTCTGGGCCACGAAACAGCCTCTCCTTATAGAAGGACATTCTCAGACTCAGCCCAGCCTGAAACAATAAAGCTGGCCGGCGTTCCAGACCCCGGAGTCGTGCTATTGTGAAGACCCCGGTGGCTTCATTTCTGTGTCTGTGTCTCTAATTCTGTAGCCAGGTCACGGGGGCTGAGTTTCCTATGGGGGCCGAGGAAGGAGTGTTTGTCTCCTGCCTGGTGACCCGTGGCCTGGCTGCTTCCAGAGAAGTCCAGCACCCACATTTGGGGCTGACGGAGCCAGCCAAGCAGAGAGCCCTCCCCAACCCCGGCCCCCTCCCCCCAACCCTAGTCCTTGCTCCCCCATACTCTTACCGCCCAGCAGATGACTTCTCTCCCAGACCTGGTTCAGACTGGCCTTCCTCCAGGAAGTCTTCCCTGAATGATGATGCCCAGCCCTGCCTGGTTCCCTGATTACTGTGGGTGGGAAGCCCTCGGTCAGAGGAGACCAGCTCTCCCTCACCCACCTGGGAGCAGATCTGGCAATAACACCTGCCCCTGGCCCCCCAGGTGGTGGTGAACGCCCTCCTGGGAGCCATCCCCTCCATCATGAACGTGCTGCTTGTCTGCCTCATTTTCTGGCTCATCTTCAGCATCATGGGTGTCAACCTGTTTGCTGGCAAGTTCTACTACTGCATCAACACCACCACCTCTGAGAGGTTTGACATCTCCGAGGTCAACAACAAGTCGGAGTGCGAAAGCCTGATGCACACGGGTCAGGTCCGCTGGCTCAATGTCAAGGTCAACTATGACAACGTGGGTCTGGGTTACCTCTCCCTCCTGCAGGTGGTGAGTGTGACTACTGCCCCTGCATGAAACAGGCATAGAGGTACCCCAGGTTCTCCTTGGACCTGAGCCCCGTGCTCCTTGTTGGGGGCCATTCATCCTGCCTCCAGTGCTGTGGGACCCTGAAGTAGTATCTGAACCTCTCTGGTCCATATTTGATGCTTACCCAGGGAAGCTCTGGGCAAGCAGCCTCCAGGGAAGACCAGACCAGGCCAGGGAGGGAAGCTGGTGGATGGTGGAGGCAGAGAGCAGCCCCCTCCCCTAACACACAACCTCCTCTGGACCCAAATGCTGTGTCTCAGGCCACCTTCAAGGGCTGGATGGACATCATGTATGCAGCCGTGGACTCCCGGGAGGTGAGTGGTGTGTGTGTGTGTGTGTGTGTGTGTGTGTGTGTGTGTGTGTGTGTGGCGGGGCAGGAGCCCAGCGGGAGGACTCAGACTGGAGACACAGTGGCACCTTCTGCCCAACCCCACCCCCACGCCACCTCTCCAGCATCCTGCAGGTGGATGGGCCCTTCCACAATGGGGCTGGGCGGAGCAAGGGGCAGCCAGCATGTGCCCCTAGGCCCCTCAGCTCACCCCGTCCCATTCTGTGGCCCCTGCAGAAGGAGGAGCAACCAAAGTATGAGGTGAACATCTACATGTACCTTTATTTTGTCATCTTCATCATCTTCGGGTCCTTCTTCACCCTGAACCTCTTCATCGGGGTCATCATCGACAACTTCAACCAGCAGAAGAAGAAGATGAGTATCCAGCCCAGCCTCCCCCTCCTGCGCACGCCTGCCCTCATGCACGCACACTGCCCTCTCGGCACCCACTGAGCCTCCGGGCTGCAGCGCTCAGACCCTCCCAGGTGACCTTGAACAAATGACATGGCCTCCCCGAGCCTCATTGTCCTTATCCATAAAATAAGGCTGATGCCACCTCCCCCAGGGGGTCATGCTAGCACCCAGGGAGGTGTTGCTGGAAAGTGGCCCCAAGCAAACCTCGAGCAAGGGCTGGTTCTCTTCCTGCCGTCAGTTAGCCCGCTCCCACCCCCTTCTCTGGGCCCCGGCGCTCCTTCCTCTCTCAGCTCGCCAGCTCTGGCCCCTCCAGGAACCTCCCGTCCCCAATAGCCTCCCTGCTGGGGTGGGGGATGCTTTGAGGGTGGTGCCCGAAGTAGGCAGAGAAGGGGGACCCCCAATCTTATGGACCCCATCCCATTATACTTTGGAGGGAAAGACATCTTCATGACGGAGGAACAGAAGAAATACTATAATGCCATGAAGAAGCTTGGCTCCAAGAAGCCTCAGAAGCCAATTCCCCGGCCCCAGGTACAGCCCCCTGAGCCCCTCTTCCTATAGCCTATAGAGACTCCTGCCCCAGGGGGCAAAGGGGGACAAATAGAGCCCACCAGTCTGGGTTCCTGGCGTGACCCCACCTGCCGGGAGGGCACCACCTGCACAAAGGCACCATAGGCACGTGCTGCTGCCGCCTGAGTTTACCTCTCCCCTGCCCCGCATAGCCCTCCTACGGCCATCCTCACCTGGTGGCCTTCAGGGGCCTAGAAGGGGAGGAAGAGGATGTCCAGATACCCTCCCCAGTGAGCAATGGCTTTGGGAGAAGGAAGTAGGGTTACTGGGGGGGGGGTGCTTAACAGGAGAAGGAGGGCCCAGAGCCAGGAAGGACATCCATGGATCATTGGGTCCCACTCCCTTCCCTGGCCACCTACCACGAGCCCTAACACCTCCTCTCCCTCCCTCCCTCCTCTCCTCCCTTTCTCTCTTGTCCTCGTGTCCCCATCTCGTCCTGCATCTCCTGCTGCCTGTCATGTCCCATGGGCCCCAACCACCATCCTCCATGTCCACTGCCTGCACACCCGCACCGCCATCTGGGCTGCAGAACAAGATCCAGGGCCTGGTGTACGACTTCGTGACTAAGCAGGTGTTCGACATCACCATCATGATCCTCATCTGCCTCAACATGGTCACCATGATGGTGGAGACAGATGACCAGAGCCAGCTCAAGGTGGACATCCTGTACTACATCAACATGGTCTTCATCATCATCTTCACGGGGGAGTGCGTGCTCAAGATGCTCGCCCTGCGCCAGTACTACTTCACCATCGGCTGGAACATCTTTGACTTTGTGGTTGTCATCCTGTCCATCGTGGGTGAGCAGGGCAGGGCTGGGCTGAGTCATTCAGGAAGGCCCAGTGCTCCCATCCTTGTGTGCACACACCTGTCCATGTACCTGGCCTGCTCACACATGCACACATGCATATGCCTATGCACCCAGCCTTCATACTCCATGTGCAATGGCACGTAAGGGGTTGCAGGCAGCCTATCACCTGCACACACTCCAGTACACCTCCAGGAACATTTACCTGACCAGTCAATGCACGTTCAGGGGCCCATGTGCTTAGTGGGAAACATAAAACAGTTCCAATGTCCACATATGATGGAGAAAGAAGTGCACAGGTGTGTGTGTAGCACAGAAGTAACTAACTACCATTTACCAGTGCACGCCATTTGCATGACATGCTGCTATGTGCCTGCCTGGCATTAGCTCACTCACTGTTCATAACCAAGACTTGAGGCAGGTGTAGTCATGGGTAATGATGCTAAATGACATTCCAGTCAATGCTGGACCATGGCTGTGACGGTTGTCACACAGGCCATGTTGTAACATACACACCAGGTGGCAAGGAGGAGCTGCCTGAGTCTGTGCAGTTGTACCCTGATGTTTGCACAGTGATGAAATTGCCAAGGGACACATTTCTCAGACGGTGTCTCCGTCGCAAAGCAACACATGACTGTACTGTCATCACCCCCATTTTACGGATGAGGAAAGTGACACAAACAGATGAAGCGACATGCCCAAGTCACACACTCAGCCCTCCTTCCCTGCCCCTCTCCCTCACCCACAGCATCTGCGAAGTCTGGGGAAGGGGGCTTACCCTCATACCACCAACTTTGGCATATCCCACCTTCATCCAGCACTCAGGGCAAAGGTGTGGGCCCTGCCCACCCCCACCCCCCAGAATCCTAGGGGAGCCCCGCCTGATGGGTGAACTCTTCCAGGTTCTGCTTTGAGGGTTGAGCTGTTGCTGCTCCTTTCTGGGGATGAGCACACAAGGCTGCCCTCCCCACCAGCCTCACACCCACAGAGCAGCAACGGCATCCTCATCAGCTCCTCCTTGCAGGCCTGGCACTCTCCGACCTGATCCAGAAATACTTTGTGTCACCCACCCTGTTCCGTGTGATCCGCCTGGCGCGGATCGGGCGCGTCCTACGGTTGATCCGTGGGGCCAAGGGTATCCGGACACTGCTCTTCGCCCTCATGATGTCGCTGCCTGCCCTCTTCAACATCGGCCTCCTCCTCTTCCTGGTCATGTTCATCTACTCCATCTTTGGCATGTCCAACTTCGCCTACGTCAAGAAGGAGTCGGGCATCGATGACATGTTCAACTTTGAGACCTTCGGCAACAGCATCATCTGCCTCTTCGAGATCACCACGTCAGCTGGCTGGGATGGGCTGCTGAACCCCATCCTCAACAGCGGGCCCCCTGACTGTGACCCCAACCTCGAGAACCCGGGCTCTAGTGTCAGGGGTGACTGTGGCAACCCCTCCATCGGCATCTGCTTCTTCTGCAGCTACATCATCATCTCCTTCCTCATCGTGGTCAACATGTACATCGCCATCATCCTGGAGAACTTCAACGTGGCCACAGAGGAGAGCAGTGAGCCCCTCAGCGAGGACGACTTCGAGATGTTCTATGAGACCTGGGAGAAGTTTGACCCCGACGCCACGCAGTTCATCGCCTACACCCGCCTGTCTGACTTCGTGGACACCCTGCAGGAGCCACTGAGGATCGCCAAGCCCAACAAGATTAAGCTCATCACGCTGGACCTGCCCATGGTGCCGGGGGACAGGATCCACTGCCTGGACATCCTCTTCGCCCTGACCAAAGAGGTCCTGGGTGACTCTGGGGAAATGGATGCCCTGAAGCAGACCATGGAGGAGAAGTTCATGGCAGCCAACCCCTCCAAGGTGTCCTACGAGCCCATCACCACCACCCTCAAGCGGAAGCACGAGGAGGTGTGCGCCATCAAGATCCAGAGGGCCTACCGCCGGCACCTGCTCCAGCGCTCCGTGAAGCAGGCGTCCTACATGTACCGCCACAACCAGGATGGCAGTGGGGACAGGGCCCCTGAGAAGGAGGGACTGATCGCTGAGTCCATGAGCAAGATGTACGGCCCCGAGAACGAGAGCAGCGGGGCGCAGAGCCCAGTTGAGGAGGGGGGCGCAACGGAGGATGCTGGACCTGCTATAGGGCTCACGCCCATCAGCTCCCCAGATTCCACCCTCCCTCCGCCCCCACCCCCGGGACAGACAGTGCGCCCAGGGGTCAAAGAGTCTCTTGTCTAGCAGGTGGCATCAAGGTGGCCAACTGAGCCTGGCACCACCCAGCGTTCCCGGGGTGCCTGCTCGCTGAGAGAGCAGGGCTGCAAGTCTGGGGCTGATCCAGCTCCCTCACAGGGGACTGGGTTTGGCCTCCATGGGGCTGACACCCAGGCTGGAGCGCCTGCCTCCCCAGACCGTGTGAGATGGGGGTTGCATCCCAGGGGCACCACGCTGGACCCGAGCCTCCTGCCACTGTGATTTTGCCTTCAAGTTGCTCTCACCTCCTTGCGGGCCCTGATGCCCCAGGGGAGTCAGAACATCAGAATCTCTGCCCCGCTGGAGGAGGAGCCAGGTTACAACGGAGGGATTGGCTGCCCTCTTGCCGCCTGAGTCTTAAGGGCTACTGGCCCCTTCCAGGCCTCCAGTCCCGCGGTCACAGACAAAGCTCACCTGACCCAAGAGCCCGCCAGCCCTCCGCCTGAGTCAGATGCAGGGCCGCCCTACCCACTCAGGAATTTTCTGGAAAAGGGAAATGTCATTGGTCCAGAAATAGCTCTGCAAACCTGGTTGGCTGCTGGATTCTGACACATCAGTCTGGGTTTGTGGGTCCTGAAACAATTTCCTGGTTTGTCCACTGTCCAAACCCCCACGTCCCTGCAGCCCCCTTGGGGAAGAGCACAAGGGAGGGCTCCAGTTGGGAATTGTCTTTCCTAGGAAGCACCCCCACTCCCACCCACCCCCATGAATCACTGTCTGGGGCTCTTTGGCCTGAGCACCCACGTCTAGGATGGGGCTGAGGACCCTGCACTTGGGAAGAAGATTCCTGTTCCCTCCCTCCTTTCCTGGCTCCTCCATCAGCACCACTGGGGCTCCCAGTCTCCCCAAGCCTCAGAGCGCCCTTCCGCCTCCTCCCTGTTGCCCCCCACCCCCCAAAGTGCTCCTAAGAGCGCTACAGTCAAGCGGGGTTATTTTCAGCGCTGCGATTTGAGCACGGCCCACCCAGCTTAGGTCCAACCTTCCAACTTTCTGCTGCTGTCTGGAAAGCCAGGCAGCTCCCTGCTGGCTTGCTGGTCTGGGCTTGGCCGTGCCAGGCCCTCCTGGCTCCCGGACAGGCCCGCTGGGAGGAGGGGTCCCCGATTCGCCCCCTTGTGTACGTGCCGTGTGGCGCTTGGTGCCTGTGTGTGAGAGTGTGTGAGCCTCGGGCCCCACCCGCTCCGCACGGGCACGTGGCAGGGGTGTGGGGATGTGCCAGTGCCCGCCGCGCCGGGGTGTGCGCAGGCCCGTTCACGTGAGCGTGCCTGTGCTGCGAGTGTGTGTGAGCGTGACAATGTGGTAAGTTTGCACACTGAGTCCCTGGCAGTTCCTCTTCTGTCTTCTTGTTTCTCGTGAACGGTTTGATTAAACTCAGGAAGCAGCAAAACCTCCAAAACATCACACGTGTGTTGGGGTGTATGCGGTGCCCCCCGAGCCACCCTGCCTCTGTCCGGCTCTGCCCTCCTGCTGCCCGGCCTAGGCCCCCTCTCGCTGCCGAGTCCTCGCCTCCCCTTTGCTCTGGCTCCTCCATCAGACCTGCTGCCCCGCCCTGCTCTCCGGGGAAGGAGGCCGCCTCCTCGCGCCAGGAGGTCAGGCCAGCCGTGTCCCTGGCCCGCACCCTGCCCGCTGCCTTTCCTGCCCGCCCCGGGCCGGCGTGGCCCCCAGAGCTGCAGCACCTGTGGGACAGGACGTCGCGCAGATCTCGGGCTCCCCTGCAGACCCACACCCAAGCCGCCGAGTCCTGGTGGGAAACAGGTGCAAGCCAGGCCGACCGCCTGGGTCCTTTGTACAGTTCTTATAATAAAGCCTCCCCGTGGCGCCTGGGACGTGCGGGCGTCTTCCTTCTGCGCCGCTGCGTGCAGACCCAGA
Organism: Talpa occidentalis; assembly: GCF_014898055.3. Taxonomy (NCBI): domain Eukaryota; kingdom Metazoa; phylum Chordata; class Mammalia; order Eulipotyphla; family Talpidae; genus Talpa; species Talpa occidentalis. Next base: position 124,936,373 of record NW_023605083.1, on the reverse strand, counting down.
CCGGCCGGGAACAGCCAGGAGGACGGGAGCCAAGTTGGGCAGACAGAGCGAGCCTCTGGGGTCGGGGAAGGCAGGATACGCTGGGCCCCACTCCCTCCACCAGGAGGAGGCTTGGAGCCCAGCCTCCTGCTCTCCTCCCCCACCGGCGGCCCCGCGCCTCTCCCCACCCCCGACAGCTCCAGGAACGAGGCCCTAGGACCCTGCGTCCCAAACCCCTCGTCTCTGGAAGCCTCCTTCTCTGCTCCCCCAGAGGCCCCAGTTGTGGGGCTCACAGTGTGGGCCCTCCCTCCCCTCAGAGAGCCTCCACAGGACCCCGACCCCAAGAGCCCAGGGTTCCATGCGTTCTAGAGTAGGTTCAACCCCAATCCCAGTGGGCCAAAGGCAAGTTTACATGTCATCTTCTTTCTACAACTGGATTTCTGACTCCAAAAGGAGGGCGGTATTCCTCCACACTAGCCAACAATGAGGCAGGGTTTCTGCACCCCCTTTTTTCCTGCATTCTGGGGTGACATGGCACACAAAAGGAGGGGACTGACAAATTTGACCCCCCAGGCTTCCCTGTCAAGTTCCTCTGCCAGCCACGTGTCTCCGCCTGGCCCCGAAGTCCCTTCACATCTTTTTTTTTTTTTTTTGAAAGATTTATTTATACAAGAACTGGGGTACAGGCCAGAGGCACGGGAGGTGAGAGGATTCACCAGAGACAGAGTGGGGAACAGAACAGGCAGTTTGACTGAAATACACTGCTGAGGGGAGCAGCGGGCGAGACAGGAGAGGTCTGCTGCACCATGTGGGTACCTCCCTGGCAGGCCGGGAATCGAGCTCACACTGCAGAGGCTGCAGCCAGCTTCATAGCGCTGGGCTCAGCCCACTGGGCCACCAGGGAGGCCCAGCCCCTTTGCATCTTGCAGCCCCTTTGTGTGTGGGGGGGGTGGGGTCTAGCATCCCTGCTGGGTTCTCTGAGCTCCTCACCAGGGCTCTGAGGAGCAGAGCCTTTCCTGGGCAGGCGCTCCTTCTCACTTCTCAGCAGCCACAAGGATAGGAGAGCTTGCAGGCCCCCAGCACTGCCCCTGGGCGGAAAATACAGATGCCAAAGGCTGATCTTCCCAAACCTGCCTCCTCCAGCACCCCCAACCCAGCCAGGCCCTGATGACCTGGCCGCCTGGTTCTTCACTAGGATTTCCGGGGTCTCAAAACTGCCTTGTGAAGGGCATATTGTCACCTTTATTTCACACAAATGAGGCGACTAAGCTGCTAGCAGAGTTGCTTAACTGGGGTGCTATTGGGCAGGTAGACGGCTTTGTGAGACACTGTCCCTGCCACCGCGGGGCCTTTGGTGCCATCAGCCCTGGATGCCAGTGGCTCCCGTCGGTCACTGTGACCATTGCACCAGCCCTGGTGGATTTCCAAATGCTCCCAAGTGTGGCAGTACCACCCCTTCTTAGGAACCAGCAGGCAACTTTCTGGCTGGTGCCCTGCAGGCCAGGATCCAAGCCTGTGCCCTCCTGAACTGGCAAGACCCTGGCCGGACAGCTAGTCCAGCAGATCTGGGGGAAGGGGAGACGCCGGGAGGGGCCGGGGGCCTGAGTCCTTATTTCCAAACTGAGGTCACCTCCCACCCTTCCCAGAGTGGCTGGGGTCCCTGCTCTATTGCTTTTCCAAGTCCTGAGCTCCTTGTCTTTCCCCGTCCATCACTCCCCCCTTGTTTTGAGGCTGTCTTCCTGGAAAGGTGGGGTGGGGCTGCCAGATATTGGGGTTTGCAACCAGGGTAGCCGGGGGCTTACGTTAGGAGGCCTCCTGTTCTGGGAAAGAAAGGGCGTCACGAGCCCCATTCAGAGCTCAGCGCTGTTGTCACTGGGGAGGGAACAGCACAGCCCCAACTGTGACAAATAACCCTGTGGGCGATGGGGAGCCCATTCCCCCACCCGCTCCTGCAAACAGATCCTGGCCTGGCATGAATGGGAATGAAGTCCAAAGGACACATTTACATCCCGCCCTCGGGGGATGTGGACGTATGTGTGTTTGGAAGATGCCAAGCGCCCCCCCTCCCAGCCCCTGGGCCCCAGGACCCGCTCCTGGTCAGGCCCCCGCCACACTGCCTGGGCCGGGTGCCATGTGAGCACACACAAGCACAGAGCCCCAAGCCTCCCCCCTCATCCTTCCAACTTTTGGGGCACACTAGCCCCAAAGCTAACCACGGTCCCCGTCCCCAGGAGGTAACCTGCTAAAGGTAGAGACCCCTGGGTCTGCCCCCCCCCCCAGTACCTGGGGCCCGCGGTCCCCAGGCTCACCTCAGGTGATGTTTATATTCCTGGGCTGTTTGTTCTGTGACCTGAACATCTGACACCTTTTCAGAGAAATGTTTTTTCATTGGGAACATCTGGAAACAGCAAGAACATCTGGGGCTGCCCAGAACGAGCTGTTCCTTGGATGAAACCGTAACCATCCTGGCCCCACTTTCCACGGCTCAGTTCTCCTCAGGGCCGGCCCCCCACGTGCCCGGGACACCTATGCCAGGACCTGAGGGGTCAGCACCCAGACCCCTGCCTTCCTCACCGCCAACGCAGGCACGGGAGGTGGTTACTCATGTCCCTAAACCTGAACAGACCCAGTGACAACTAAAGCCTGGGAGGTGGCGGGGAAAATGGGATTCGGCAGCTTCTCCTCCTGAGGGCAGGAGACAGCGCGCAGACAAGAGTGAGAAGAGAGGGAGCAGGGAGTGGTGGCACAGGGCCCGACTGTGGGGCTGGGGGATGCCTGCCTGCTGTGTACAGCTGTGCGGACTGCAACGGCCCAGGGAACCCTCCTCGTGGGGCAGGGGGTGAGGGCTGGGTCCCACCCAGGGGCAGGGGCAGAGAGTCGAGCTCCTGCACACTGTGTTTCCAGCCAACGTGCTGCTAACTGGCAAGATCAAGCCACAGCCTTTGAGTTTCTGACCCTCAGGGTTCCCCCCACACAAACCTCCAGGCCACCACCCAAGAGCCCTGCAGCTGTAAACAGCAGCTCTGCTCACTGAACGGAGGGTTTTCTCTAAGCCCTCTGCACCCAAGCCCCCCCCCGCCTGTGGCAGCTCCCAGTAAACCCCCAGCAAGCGAGGGAGGCTCAGTTCCCCAAGCCCAACATGGCTGCCAACCAAGAGGCTGTGCTCTAGGCCCCTTCAGGTGCCTGGCCTGGGCCCATAGCTGCCCCCAGCACCCTCGGGCCTCTTCCTGCAGGCCCGTCCAGGGCAGAGGGGCCCCGCTGACACACATCCCCAGGGCCCAGGCGTATTCAGCCAAGAGCTTGGGAATACAGATCCCGGGCCGGAGGCTGGGGGCCCTCGCGTGACCGTTAGTGGGTTGGAGACATTGTGGGCAGCCCACAGAAGACTCAGAGGTCCCTGGCTCCCACCAATGCCCACTGTGCACCCCAGCTGTGGAGCCCAAAGGGTGAACTTTGAACCTTACAGCCCAGCTGACAAGAGAGCCTGCCTTCCCCCAGGGTCCCCAGAGAGCGGGTGCCTCCCTTGGGTCCCCATTTGCATGGCAGGAAGAGGCCTGATGGGGAAGAGGCGGGGAGGGCACAGGCTGCAGTCTGATCAGTTACACGTTTTCCCCTGGAGCCTCGGTAGTTACTGTGAGCTTGGGGCCAGACTCGGGCGGCGACCATGGCGGGGCTGGCGCTGTCTCCCATGCCCAGCGCCTGGCTGGCGGTTCTGCTGCTGCTCCTTTCAGGTAGAGCCCCCCCCCCGCCCCCTCCCCAAACATGGCCTGCTGGTTCCGCTGTCTGTTTCCACTGGTTCTGTCTCCAGCGTTCTTCCGCCTCCTCTTCTGTCTCTTGCACTTTCTGCCTCCCACCTCCCTCCGACTGCTCTGGGGCCTGGGTCTGTTGTATCAGTCAGGCTAACCGTGGCCAGCATTGGACCCAGCCCCTCTCCTGCCTGGAGAGTGTCAGGCTGAGCTGGGCTTGAGGGGTCGTGGTATGACATGATGGGGAAGAACTGGGCCCAGGAGGGAGAGGAGTGTGGTGCACCCCAGGCAGGCTCTGAGGGCACTGGGTGCGGGAGGCAGGGGACCCCTGGAACACGCTTCATGTTCCAGAAGAGGTTCCGTGTCTGGAAGAGAGAGTCCTCCCAGCTGTGCCTTCCTCCTGTCAGGCGCCCTCCACTCAGGCGCCCTCTGACTGGTCAAAGGCAGGGGAGGGCTGGGAAGCAGGTCAAATGGTGCTCCCGTCTCTAAGAAACAGGAGTCTACTCCAAGACAGGAGTCTGCTCCTGTCTCCAAGAAACAGGGCCCAGAGTGTTGAGGGGCTTTGTTTTTTAAAAGATTTATTTTTATTTATTTATGCATACAAGAACTGGGGTACAGCCAGAGGGGCAGGGAGTGAGAGGATGCACCAGAGACAGAGTGGGGAACAGAACAGGCAGATCGACTGAAACACACTGCTGAGGGGAGCAGCGGGCCAGACAGGAGAGGTCTGCTGTGCCATATGGGGGTCAGCTCCCTGGCTGGGGATGGAACTCAGGCCATAGCAGTGGTAATGCTGAGACTCAACCCCTAGGCCACCAGCGAGGCCCCAAATTGAGGAGCTTTGAAGCTCACGGTTCGGGAGGAGGAAGTGGGTCTGGAGCGTGGAGGGTCTGCAGGGGGTGGGGCACCTCATCTTCTTCCTCCCACCCAGCAGGTGAGCCGGTGCCAGCAGCCAACTCAGGAAACCTGCACCAGAATTTCAGAGGTCAGCACCTTCACCCACCCCTTCTGGGGACAAGTGTGTCTGGGTCCAGTGCTGGTCACTGTCCCATGCTGCTTGTCCCCTGCATCTGCCCACCCAGGACTCCCCTCCCCAGGTCTCCTAGGGTCTCCCCCTCTGAAGCCTGGCTCTGAACGGCCACCTCCCCTGGCCTTCCCCTGTCACAAGCTGGTGTTTGTGCTCCCGTCCTGGCCACTGGGGGTGGGGGAAGCCAGAGGGAACCCCACCCGAACTCAGGCCCAGATCTGTCTAGCTGGGGAGATGGCCTCAGCTGTGGAAGGAACCCTGGGGACACTGACAGGCCACTCACTGGAAGGGAGGCAGGAGGGGGGCTTCCGGGGTAGGCGGGTGGGGAGAGCATGCTGGGCTGAAAAAAAGGGCTGAGGAGCAGGTCCAGGCAGGAGGGCAGCAGAAGGTGATGGAGGAAAGGCTAGCAGGGGACAGATGCGAGGGCCTCAATCGTCCAGCCAAGGCTTTGTCCTTTGTTCCCTAGGCAGTGGGGAGCACCCTCAGGGCTTCAGCGGGCAGGGCTGCCTGGGGCATGGAGGGGCGGGAGCTGCAGGCCAGGTGGGCCCAGGGGTGAACCGGGCTGCTGGAGTAGGCGTGCGCCCTGTCATCAGGTTCCAAGTCCTAAAGGAAAATGAAACGGGGTGTAGGGGGTTAGGGGGGAGCAGTCAGAGAGGGCGGGGCCCAGTGGTTTGACCTGTGGCCAATCACGAGGCCTGACTCTCCACACCTCTGCCTCCAGGTCTTTCCACACTGTAAGAAGAAGTGAGGGCCAAGGGGGTGGGTTGCTGAGCCAGGGGCCAGGCCCGAGGTCAGCTGGTGTCAGGAAGACATTCCCATCCCAGCCTTGGTGCCCACAGGAAGCGCTTGTTCCCGGTTGCGGCAGTCCCCACGTTTTGTGGCCAGGAAACGGGGTGCCAACGTGACAATAACGTGCCGCATGGAGAGCCAGGCCAATGTGACCTGGCTCTGGACACAGAAGATGGACATAGAGCCCACACCGCTGCCCAAGGAAAAGGGCCACATCCAGCAGAAACAGGACGACTACGTCTCCACCCTCATCATCCGGGGCATCCAGGCCCAGGACAGCGGCATCTACTTCTGCCAGCAAGAGTGCCTGTCGGAAGAGAATTCGGAGAGGGGCTGCGGCACAGAGCTTCGAGTCATGGGTGGGTGCGGGCCTCCCTCCCGCCCCAGGGTGAGGCTAGTGGAAGCAGAACGGGTGGGGGATTCTGGAGTTGGCCCCACCCCTGCCCACTCCAGCCTGACACCGGCAGAGGGGTCCACGTGCTCCAGGAAGATCTAGAGCTCCCAAGAAGACCACTGGGGAGCAAGCCGCGAGGGGCGCAGGTCCAAATGTGGGTCCCCAGCCTCACTGGCCCGCACCTCCCATCAGGGTTCAGCACGGTGGAGCAGATGAAGCGGCGGAACACGCTGAAAGATGGCATCATCATGATCCAGACCCTGCTCATCATCCTCTTCATCGTGGTGCCCATCTTCCTGCTGCTGGACAAGGTGACCACGGGGGCCGGGAGGCCAGTGTGGGGCAGGCCCCAGGGGCAGAGCTCACCTCCAGGCCTTGTTGCTGCCCTGTTGGCCCCGCCCCAGAGCCTGCTGTCGACTCGCCTATTCAGCACTCCCTCGTTCAGTCTGTTGTTCCTGCGGAGGGCACCCCACCCCTGGTCCTCACCCTCACCCCAGGCCAATCTCCCTGGCCCTCTCCAGCCTGCCCAGCAGTGGGTAAGGCGGGGAAAGCTAACACTGCTTTCCAACCCTTTCCCCAGGATGACAGCAAATCTGGGATGGAAGAAGATCACACCTATGAGGTAGGAGCAGGACACTCTGGAGTCCTGAGGGTCATGTGGTCAGCGGTCACCATTTTTGGGGTGTTTGGGGAGCAGGCAACACCTGAGCTTTCTATTCCGTGTCTCCAGGGCCTGAACATTGATCAGACAGCCACCTATGAGGACATAGTGACTCTGCGGACAGGGGAGGTGAAGTGGTCAGTGGGCGAGCACCCTAGCCAGGAGTGATGAGCAGCCTTCCCGATGCCTTGGGTGCAGCCTGCTAGGCCCTCACCGACTGCTTCAGAGCCGCCTGGCTCCCAGCCTGTCCCTCCGCCCCAGACCCGAATTGGTCTCCAAAATTGACCCACTGGACCCGCCTGCACCCCCAGGCCCTGGTCCCAACTCTCACAAGGGACAGGAGCACAAGGCCACAGGACAGTGGTTTGGAGCAAGACTTCTTTGGGGACAGACTGGACCCAGACTTCTGGGGGTGCTGTGTGGGGACCCAGCCCACATTCAGGACGGGGACGATGGAGAATGTGTGGAACCCGCAATGGACTCAGAGCAGACCAGCCTCCTCCTGCAGAGCCTGGGAACAGCCCGGCCCATCTCCCTTGGCCACAAATGGACTGCCAAGAGCTTCGTCCCTCTCCTGTCCTCTCCCGCGCTCTCCCACCAGGGGAGCCTTGAGTCCATTCTCCCGTGGAATAAACAGTGTGTTTTGAGGGACCACACGCAGGCTTGTGACATCTGTGGGCATGGGGTGGAGGAGAGTACTTATTTGGGCACAAGTGTTTGGGCACCTGTGGGCCCACAGGCGTGAGAGGGGCTGATGGACATGGGGCTCATGGGCCCCACTTGAGGCTCACTCCTGGGCTCACTCGAGGCTCCTCTCTGAAGGCCTCTTCCTCCTTGCTCCCTAGCGAGTCCAGAGCAGCTGGAGAGCCCCGAGGCAGGTGGGAGCAGGGGACCCTTCTCCTGCATACCCTTTAGCCAACAAGCAGCACTTGATTGCTGTTCCATGAGGAGGGAGCTCCACCTGAGGAGTTAGCCTTCCCCACCCACATCCTAGTCCTACTATCTTCAGAGCCCTCTGCCTGCAGGAAGTCCTCCCAAGATGCCCCAAGCCCCGTCAGGACCAGCCCCTGCAGCTCAGCGTAGCTACTACTGCCTCAGCTGCCAGGCTGGCTCATGCTGCAGTTAAACTAGAAGGTTTCTGAGGACAGGGTTCCCCTGCTTCGACCACACCCTCACCCCTGCCCTCCATCAAGCCTGCACATTATTTTAAGTTTGACTCAGAACCCTGTAAGAGAGAGGTACCCCTAAAGGGAGAGACTTTGGAGTGAAGTTTGGGGGGTTCTTAGTCAGATGATCCACTCAGACTTCCCCATTTTCACAGCAGAGGCTCCCTAGGGCCCTAAGGACCCCATAAAATGATCCCTGGGGCCCTACAAATTAGGGCCCCAAGCTGCCAGCTGTGGAGTTCTGGGAGTGGCTCACCACTGGGAGCCCTAGTTTAATTAGCCTCTGCATACAGGACCAGGTGGTGCTCCATTTCCTGTTGACCTTGTGGGGGTCCCCCAAACCCCTCTTTGCCGTTCACGCGCTGGACTCTGATGGGAGAAGGGCCTGCCCTCACGGAGCTGCCAGCTGAACTGGAGAACCACGCACCAGCATTCCCAGCTTCCCTAGGAGTTCCAGGTGGGGCAGGTGGCTGAGGCACCCAGGTCTGGGGCCTAAGCAGCTCAGTGGCATCCGCTTGGAATCAGGCTAGGTGAGCCGCGGGCCTGACTCCCTCCCTGGCTGCTGGTCCAGCGAGCTGGCTTGTTTTGGCATCTGCCTCCACTGAGCTGGAGCCCTTCCTCTCCTGCTGCTTTGCATAGTGGCGCTAATTCTGTCCTCTTACCTCCACCAGGGACCCTGGGCAGCCGGCTGGGGGGTGGGGGGTGGGGAGCATCTTCACTTCTCCCCCCTGCAGGGTCTCCCTCAGCCTGGACTGCCCCCGGTGGTAGGAGGCCTTGGCCTTACTGAAAGTCTACTTCGTATCTTTGAAGAACAGAGTTTCCCTAATGCTTGGAAGTGCTGTTGGCAAACAGCCTTGTGTACAGCAAAGCCTGCCTCCACCAGACACCCTCAGAGGGCAGGGCCTTCCTGGCTGTGAGGGAGAAGCCCGCCCTGGTCTGTTTTTCTGTCTTAAGGGCTTATACCGTGGGTGTTGTTGTGCTGGTCTCTGGAACCCCAGAGCTGATGTGGGCAGTGGAAGCAGGGTTGATGATGCCGGCGGTGCTGGGGACTGTCTCAGGGACAGGAGGTGGAAGCAGAGACTGTTTTTGAGTGAGTGGATCCCACAGTAAACTTGACTTTGTTTCCTACTGCTGTGCAGGTCTATGAACTCTGGCCTAAGTACCTGTGGGTGTCAGGACCATCTGCACATAGCACGTGAATGAAAATCTTTCATTGATCCTCAAAATATTTGTATATTGCACCCCTCTGAAATGTCAGAGCAAAACCAAAAATAAAACAAACAAGTAAAGGTAGTGAAATGCTATGCTATTTTATTCAGTGTCTCCACGTTCATTCCCATTATCTTGCCCGAGCCCCAGCAGAACCCCAGGGCCCGGCCGCCCCCTCCTCCTTTTATAAGTGAGGAAATGGAAGCCTCAGGGAACTCGCACAACCGGCCGAAAGTCACACGCCAGCATCCTTTCCACACCACAGAGTCTGGAAGGACTTTGAAGCACTGAGACTCTGAAGGCGAGGAGGAAGAGCAGACAGAGGAGCACCCCTGGGAAACTCTGGCCACCTCCAAAGGTTTCCCTGGCTTCACCAGCCCTGAAGCTCCGATGGCCCCCTCTTGGGGGGGGAGGGGCAATGTCGTGCCCCTGGGCCTTACGTCCGCCTTCCGCTGCGGAGCACAGCTCAGCTCAGGCCTGCCCCGCCCCAGAATGCAGCCCTGCCTGAGGCCCCTGGTGGGCACATGCCCCCTGCCCACTGGGGGAATCCAGCCAGTCCCCCGGGGCCCAGCCCGGTTCCTCCTCCATTGTAGCTTGACTTCCGCCGCTGTTTCGCTGCAGGTGCTGCCAGGCTGGGGGTGTTTTTCCAGCAGAATCAGAGGTGAGAGAAAAACAAAACAAAACATGAAAAGCTGCCTGTGTTTGACTGTCACGCCAGGCGCCCCCGCCTTCTGAGGAGGGTCTCCAAGGCCTTGATGGTTTGGGGATCCCAGATTCCACTGCAGGTGCCCTGCTCTCTTCCCACGTCTCAGTCACTGGCTTCGGAGCTGTGTCTGGGGAGTGCCTTGTCTGCACCCGCCGGCTCCAGGGCCAGGCAAATCCTGCTGTTGACTCCAAACAGAAACAAAAACCAATAAACCAACCCCCTACTTGGGATGCCTCAGCGACCCCTCCACCCCAAAAGCCTTTCCTTGGAACTCAGGTGACGCCTTAGAGAACACAGATTCACAAGCACTAAATCCTGGATGCAGAGTTTGAGACACGTTAGACAGATCCTAACGCAATTTGAAAGGATTTTTTTTTTTTTTTAAAGAGGTCTTTCTCTTGAAACTAACAGCACTTTCTCTCTTTGTGGGAGACCAAGCTCCAGCCTCGGGCTCAGCCCCTGCGAGTCATGATTCTGTGTAGAACACTGGGGGTGTGGGAACCAGCTCCAGTAAGCCGCCTGGTACTTTTATCACTGAAATTTTTTCATGTGTGTTTCGCCATGCATTGAAAGTTCCTGTCCTTGTTTTCCTCTTTTATGTAGTTGCTATTTTAGACTAAGTGGACTGGTAGGGCATCAAGAACAACACGCACACCTGGCACCGCCAGCCAGTTTGTCTCTCCAAACATCCCTTGCCCCCAGCAAAGGCTTGTCGAGTTCTTGACCCTGGGACGATCCATCCTGCTTTTTCCCTCGCTCGGGGTCTGTCTCTCCCCTCTGTGGCTTAGCTATTTCCCTCCGGGCAGCTTGCACAATGGAAAACCACTGTGTGTATTTTACCATTATTATGTATATATTTGCTACTGTCTCTTCCCCAGACACTGTAAGCTCCAGAAGAGCAGGGATGGCATCTTCTGTTCATCTCTGTGTGCCCACCTGCCTGGTACAGTGGCTGGCACATGGAAGGAGTGGCAAGTACTCATTGAACCAGGTCATGCACAAAAAAAGAAAATGAATGAATGAATGAATGAATGAATGAGTGGGTAAAGGAAAAGCAAGCATGTGGCCTAAAAGAGCTTATAGTCCTGTAAGGGGAGTAAGATGTCCACACACACAAGTGCACACACCCCCTCCCAAAAGAAAAACAGAATAAAATCAAAGGAAGGAAAGGTCGTTTCCAGCCAGGGGCACCCACCAGGAAAGCACCTTGGTTCTTGCTACTTCCTGTTCAATGGAACTCCCTCCCCAGAGTGGGAAATTCTTAGTCAGGCCAGTTAGGTAGATTGCTACGCATGTCTGGATTGTTCAGAGATCCTGAACCAGTGAAAACAACACCCCCATCACACAGGAGTGCCCCCAAAGGCCCTTCCTCCATGCTTGAACCCTCTGGCAAACCCAAGGGTCTGGCGAGATAAAGGAAGTGAAAACTTGATGCACACTGAAACGTGCAATACAGATGTGAGGGAAGATGAGACTTGCTTCATTAAATCGGGTGACACCGGGTGGGTTTTTTGTGCTGATTTTCTTATGCCTGTGGTCCTCATCCTGGGGTTCAAATGCCTGGGGTTCAGCTGCCTCTGCTTCCATCGAACAAGTTTTAGCTTTGCACAGAAGAAAGTTCCGTCCACAGCCAGACTGGGGAGCCACCACTTGGATGTTCAGAGATTCTTTATGTCCTTAAGCTGAGTGTCCTCTGAATGAAATGGGCCTCACCCTGTCCCCAGCGTCAGGATGTGGATCTCCCTCCCCATCTCTCGCTTCGGACCCCCACAGAGTAGTCACCAAAGACCTTGATCCAGTGCATTTAGCTTGGTGCTGAGACTTGCATTGGAAGCAGAGAGGAGATGGAGCACGTCCATCCCTGCCTCGGGCCTCAAGGAAGGTTGGACAGAGCTAGTGGTGGGACATGTGGCCTTCACGAGCCCAAGAAGGGAGTGGAAAGCTGCCCCCGGGCCCTCTGAAGCTGTTCCTCAGCCCAGGCCGATCATGACTTTGAAAAACGAGATTGCCAAAATGAGCAACAATGTAAGAAAAAAGCACTTCATTTAAAAATTAAAAAGTAACATTTTTTAAAAATGAGATTGCTTCATACCCCTCAGACTTGAAACTCAGAGCTCTAGAAGCCTGAAGGGGTCCCTTCTGGACCGAAAGAGCTGTATGAACTTCCACCACAGGCACAGAGGACTCCGAAGGGAGTCGCGTCTTGGGCATCTAGAGGACTTCCGAACACCCTGAAAGCCAGGGGTTCCAAGTTATAAAGGGGGGAAAAAGCAAGATGCTGGGGGCGGGGAGTAGGGGTTTCACCCCAAGTCTCTTGATCTTGAGATGCCAATCACAGCCTCTCCCCTCTGGCAGCCACCAGGAGGTCAGTGGACAGTCTGAACCTGGAGCAGCTGCGGCTCTGGCCCAAAGGGTGCCCCACAGAGGAGAGCTTGACTTCCCAGCCCTGAGGGAAGACCCCAAGTCTAATTCACAGTTGTCCTTCACGCACTGAACGTACGTGTGTCTCCATCACTGAAAAGGTCCAGACTTGAGAAAAGAACCATCAAGACCCCCTCACCCCCTTCAAGTCGTTCGTCTTTGGGTCCCATGGCTACCATGGTAACCTTCTGCACAAACATATGCTCGGCGCTCCCGGAGTCCCAGGGGTCCAGCTAATTCTGGGGTGAACTGAGGTGGGTGTGGTGAGGAGAGAGGCTCCCCTGCCCTGGCGGGTCCCACCTGCTCCGAGCAGTCACTTGCCTCGTGCGGGGAGCCTCAGCTCCACCTCCCCGTGCCTACCGTGGGTGGCTCTTGAGCAGCGCCGCCCGTACCCTTCACTCCTAGGGGAAGGCCGAGAATTCTCCCACGGTCCACAGTCACATACAAGTCTCTCCAGCATCAGCTAGAAGCCTGTCACGGGGGTCGGGGGTCATTCCAAGTCAGTGCCCTTTCGGCCAGGTGACGTAGCAGGAAGGGGATTTGGGGGGGGCAGGCTGCATAGAACTCAGAGACCCTCTTTGGTGGAACTGGAGAAAGAAGAGGAAAGGAATGTCCTCATCTGCCCCAAGGCCCCACCTTCCTCAGAGCCAGTTTCATTGATGAGAACCCCTCTGATCCCCCCCTTGCTCTCTGGGGAACAGCTCCTATAGGTCCCAGGCCCTCCCCTGGAGATACTGAGCCAGGGGTACCAGTTGGGCACTGGCTCAGGATGATGGGGAACAAGGAAGCTTTATCTTCTGGCTCTAACAGGGGAGGTGGCACAGGCGCTGGTGCTCCGGGGCTCGACTTGTCCACGTCGGTTGCCAACGGCATAACCAACCACTCTACAAGGGTTTGCTTGTTCGTTTGTTTGTTTTCCCACTGGGTCAAGTGGTAAATGTTCTTAGACTCCAGGGGTGGAAGGGGCTATGTTCTTTCCTGTGGTGATCCCTGGGGGTGATTTGATGCCGGTGACCTCCAGATGTTGAAATTGGGGACCCTGGGCACCAGGAGGCTGGAAGGGAGCAGCCTTGCTTTTCTGTGAGGTCTCTGACATGCACCCCATGATTGGACCTCTCTCATCTAGGAAGTAAGGGCTGACAACCCGCCCCCAGGAGAGGACAAAAGGCGCCAAGGGCCCTTTGAGATGAGGGGCAGGGCCTCGGTGCTCAGAGGGATTGCGAGTTAAAATAGCAGCGGTTTCCATCCAGTCTGCTTTGGAGAAAGGGCTTGGGGGGTGCAACACGTGGAGAGGGAGGCTTTGGAGAGCTGCCTTCGCTGAGGTGGCCTCCCTGGGCCTCGATATCTTCTTCTGTAAAATGGGGCTGTGAAGATGCCCCTTCACAAGGTGGCCGTGAGGGCCCGGGGGGGGGGCACAGGCGTGCGCAGCACGACCTGGTGGGCCCCGCAGGGATGTGAAAAGGAGAGGAAAGAACGCGAAGACAAGGCAGTGACTGGGTGCAGCATTTTTCAGGGTGCTGTGCCCTGAGCTTCAGGGCTGGGGAGTAGACTCCAGCCCTCCAGGGCTCTTCCACCTCAGATCATCAGGTGGTGGCAGGGCCGCGGGAAGACGCCTGTGGTCTCTGTTCCAGGCATTTCTGCGTCTTGGTTTGCATCTCAGCAGCTGGTCCCGGGAGCAGAGGCTTTGCCTGAAGCTTTGGTTCTTTGCCCCACCCTTCCGGGGAGCCCCCACAGAAGGGAGAGGGGAGGGCGATGTGTGGGGCTGGCGCCCTCTATTTGCCAGCACTAGCTCTGCACCCAGTTGCCTCAGGTGGGGCCAGGCGGGTGGATGGGGCTGGAGGTGAAGGTGTGGAATCTGGTGGGTGGAGGGGAGCTGTGCAGGGGGGAGGAAAGGCATGGAGGGTGAGGAGGGGGCTGGCACATCTCACCACACAGCCATCTGAAATCGTCCCCCCGTTGGGGTCCAGGTCGGGCCCTCTCACCCTGGGGGACAGGCCCACCATGATCCCCAGCCAGAGCCTGCCTGGACTCAGACCCCTCCCCTTCTGCCACATCCCCCTTCAAAAGAGGACAGTTGGGTGGTCTCTCTAGCTGGGCCCCTGAGCACACACCCCTCACGATGCTGGTGTCAGTGGAGAGGAAAAGATGACAAGCCTGAGGGACATGACCCCAGGAGAGGAGCGGGAACAGGCTGAGTGGGAGGAGGTTCTAAATTATCCATCAGCACAGGCCATCATGGTCCCATGCATAAATATATACAGCAAATACGCGGGGATAGAGAGGGAGAGAAGGGGCCAGGGTATAAAAAGGGCCAGCAGGGGACCCATTCCAGGATCCCAGGACCAAGCTCCCAAACCACTCAGGGTCCCGTGGACAGCTCACCCAGTGGCAATGGCTGCAGGTAAGTTCCCCTAAAATCCCTTTGGGTTTGATGTGTATTGAGGGGTAGTGTGGGGACGCTGCAGATGGACAGGGGCGCTGCCCCTCCTGCGGCTATACCCAGACATTTGGCTAAATTTTAAGTGTTCGCAGTCCCTGGGGGTTGAGGGGAGAAGGGAAGGCCCCTGGGGCAGGGAACAGGCTGACTTCCTGCCTCTGGGCCCCACCTCGGCCTCCCTTCTCTCTAGGCCCTCGGACCTCCGTGCTCTTGGCTTTCATCCTGCTCTGCCTGCCCTGGCCTCAAGAGGTGGGCGCCTTCCCGGCCATGCCCTTGTCCAGCCTGTTTGCCAACGCTGTGCTCCGAGCCCAGCACCTTCACCAACTGGCTGCTGACACCTACAAAGAGTTTGTAAGCTCCCCAGGAATGGGTGCTCACGGGGGGTGGCAGGAAGGTGGACCCCTCTCCCCGGGTACATCACGGGAGAAAACTCACAAGTTCAGGGTTATTTTAACTAACTGAAGGTGCACGCGGTGAGCATAAACTGCCGGAGGGTGGAAATAAACCCTGCACGGGGGTCCCCTCCCTCAGGAGCGCGCCTACATCCCGGAGGGACAGAGATATTCCATCCAGAACGCCCAGGCTGCCTTCTGCTTCTCGGAGACCATCCCAGCCCCCACCGGCAAGGACGAGGCCCAGCAAAGATCTGTGAGTGGTTGTGCCCCACCAAGGAAAGGGGCTCCCCACTTCCTAAGAAGATCACCCCTTCTTGCTGCAGGAATCCGGGCAGCCCCCTGGGGTGCTGCTCTCCAGGGAATGGGGGCTGTGGGGGTGACGGATCGCCCATGACCACCGCCCACCCCTGCCCGCAGGACATGGAGCTGCTCCGCTTCTCGCTGCTGCTCATCCAGTCCTGGCTCGGGCCGGTGCAGTTCCTCAGCCGGGTCTTCACCAACAGCCTGGTGTTTGGCACCTCGGACCGTTTCTACGAGAAGCTCAAGGACCTGGAAGAGGGCATCCTGGCCCTGATGCGGGTGGGGATGGCGTGTGGGACCCTCAATGACTAGCTGAGGGTTGGGGTAACCTTGGGGGTGGGGGAGCAGAAATGCTGCGCTCTCTGGACAGAGCAGCCTTGGCCTCAGAGCTCGCAAGGACTCGGCGTCTCTTTCCCCCTTTTCTCCCGCAGGAGCTGGAAGACGGCAGCTCCCGGCCCGGGCAGCTCCTCAAGCAAACCTACGACAGGTTTGACACCAACCTGCGCAGTGACGACGCGCTGCTCAAGAACTACGGGCTGCTCTCCTGCTTCAAGAAGGACCTGCACAAGGCGGAGACGTACCTGCGGGTCATGAAGTGTCGCCGCTTCGTGGAAAGCAGCTGTGCCTTCTAGGTGCTGGCTTCTGCCACCCCGCCCCCGGCCTGGGCAGTGCCACGCTGTGCCCACTGTCCTGTCCTAATAATAAAATAAAGTTGCATCATATATCGTCTCAATGGTGTTACTCTATTATAGGCTGGGCTGGGGGGTACGGGCCAGGGCAGGCTGGGGAGGCAGCTGCAGGGACCTGATGGGGCCTACTGGGCACCCGGGGGGCTGAACAGAACAGAACAGGCTCTTCCTGGGCTAGAATGAAACTGACACATTCACCCCTCTCTGTTCACACCAAGTCCACTCCGCAGGGCCTGGGTTCCAGCGGGCCGGGCGTGAGTGGTCAGGACCACCCCCAAAAAGCCTTGGAAGTATTCCTCCCTTCCCACCAGCACCGCAGCACCAAGCCTAGGCCCCAGGTGCGGGAAGAACTGTAAGCAGGACTGGCTATGCAGAGCAGAGGCCCAAACCCCGCAGTGAGAAGAGAGAAAACAGAATCACTATTGTGCAGAAACTGTAAGGTGAATGCACGTTAGCCCCAAGTGCACAAGTACTGAGGGTTGGACATGAAAGGCTAAATCACACCCCGCAGGCTCAGCCTCCCTGTGAGGGACACAACACGGTGCGAGGGGTAGGGAGGGGCTGTGAAACCTAGTTTTTAAATCAGATTGGCCACTAATCTACACTGGGACTACTTTAAGGACAAAAATTAACCCAATCACATTGGTCCACAAGCTGTGCATGGGCAATTAATTGCTCTAAGAGCAGTGGGTAGTGGGCCTCCCTGGTGCTGCAAGGGGTTAAATCGCTGCACCATGACGCTATCGGCAGCCACTGCAGCGTGAGTTTGA
This sequence comes from Talpa occidentalis, assembly GCF_014898055.3. Classification (NCBI taxonomy): domain Eukaryota; kingdom Metazoa; phylum Chordata; class Mammalia; order Eulipotyphla; family Talpidae; genus Talpa; species Talpa occidentalis. Next base: position 124,919,684 of record NW_023605083.1, on the reverse strand, counting down.
TCCCCTGCCAGGGAGCTGACCCACATGGTGCAGCAGACACTCCTGTCTCTCCTGCTGCTCCCCTCAGCAGTGTATTTCAGTAGATCCACCTGTTCTGTTCTCCACTCTGTCTCTGGTGAATCCTCACACGCACACACAACCCACCCTGAACCTTTGGCCTACACCCCAGTTCTTGTATGCACAAACAAATAAAAATAAATCTTTGGGGGGTGGAAAGAAGTATTTGTTGAATGAACCTGGCAGGAAGAGAGGGTGGGGGAGGGGAGTAGGTGGTGTCAGCGCTCCTTTAAGAGGGCTGTAAGGGGAGGCTGTAACGACAGCAGTAGACTGCAGGGGGGGCCATCTCCAGAGTGCATCTGCTCCGCTCCTTCAGGCCATGGCGGGATCAACTCCATCCCCGCTGGTAGAAAATGACAAACATACTACAGCACTTTTTGCAAAGGTTTAAAAATGTTAAGACTATCTACCCTAGACTCTCTGACTTGCCAAATCTCAGCCTGCCTTTCAGCTTTTCAAATAGGCAGCCACAGCCACCTTCCTCGCAAATGAGAAACACCTGTACATTAGAATTATCCAAAGTGGATGCAGGTAGGTTCTGTTTTAAATGACTCTTGCAATATCCTCTACTCCCTGAGGTTCTGACTTAACTGGTCAGGCTTGGGATCTGGATAAGCGTAGTTTTAAACATGAGAGGTTGAGGACCGTGAGTTAAGTATCACAGAGATGTTAGGATGCTTGTCCACAGTTATTATAGTGGCAAAAAGAAGCAAAAGGAGATGAGCGGCGTGGGTAAGTTGTGGCTCTTTCAGTTTCTAATTCTAAGAGGTCGTTAAAAAGACAGTTCTAGGGCCTCCCCGGTTGTGCAGCCGCTGAGCGCTGGGTTGCGAAGCTGCCCGCAGCCTCTGCAGCATCGGTTTGATTCCCACCCGCCGGGCGAGGGTCCCACATGGCGCGCAGACCTCTCCTGCCGCCCGCTGCTCCCCTCAGCAGTGTACTTTGTCAGTCTGCCTGTTCTGCTCTCCGCTCTGACTCTGGTGAATTCTCTCACCCGCTCGCACTTCTGACTGTACCAGGTGCTTGTATAAATAAATAATTCTTTTAAAAAAAGTAATAATAATAAAAAAAGACAGTTCTATGTGATTCCTCTCCATTGAGGGACCCATAGCAGCCGGATTCATAGAGACAGAAAGTGGAATGGCGGCTGCCAGGGGTTGGGGCTGGGGAATCGGGAGTTGTTTTGTTTTGTTTTTAAAGATTTATTTAATTTATACAAGCACTGGGTACAGTCAGAAGCGCGGGAGGGTGAGAGAATTCACCAGAGGCAGAGCGGGAGCAGAACAGGCAGAGTGATGAAGTACACTGCTGAGGGGAGCAGCTGTAGAGGCTGTGGGCAGTTTCGCAGCCCAGCGCTCAACTGCTGCTCCACGGGGGAGGCCCAGGAGTTTTGTTTAATGTGGACAAAGTTTCGATTTTCCCAGATGAAACCATAGTCTATAGTTTCACAGCCACAGTTTCTGGAGACTGGTTGTGCAAGTGAATTGTACTTGACAATACTGAAGTGTACCCTTAAAAATAGCTAAGAGGGTAAATTTACATTATGTTTGTTTTACCACAATTAAAACATTGCAAATATTTTCTAATTTAAAAAAATCTTCCTGAGGTTAGTGAGATTTATTCTGGGAAGAATTCAAGAGGCAGAAATCTGAAATTTCTGGAATTCTAGAAATCTGGAATCCCTAGGATAATGTCTTTCTCACACCATGTTATCTTTTAAAATCACCTTAACTTAAAATGTCCTCTTTTGAATACCTTCCATCAGCTTTCCTGAACCACAATGAGTTTTGTCCATTTATACGTATTTCAGAACCAACTGGCATTTCCCCTTTCTTAACAAGCCTGCTTCAGAGTTACAGGATCTGGGCTTCTGGGCCAAGCAAACTTGACAATTTGCCTCACAGCTTCTTTAATTCAGAAGGCCCTGACGTGGCTGAGAAACACCTTCAGTGAGCTTACCAGCTCCTCCAGATTTTGCACAAGACTCTCCCAATATTAGTGCTGAAAATCCCACGTCCCAGGAACCCTTGAGCTCAGTACAAACTTGGGACAGTTGGTCATCCTGCTGGCTGTGGTCCTCAATCTGATGAATAAAAGGAGGGGAAAAGTAGAGGAGGGAAGAGGAAAAGGAGTAGAAAAGGAGGAAGAGAGAACACAACGGAGCAGAGGAGGTGTAGACTGTGTATATGACTTTTCAAGGCGGCAGTGGTTGCCATGGATTTCTGACTCTTGCTTTAAGTTTATAATCATTATGGGTATAATTACCACCAGCATTATTAGTGTCATAATAAAACCTGATCCTTGTAAACACATGTACACAACACCACAGCAGTGTTTTCACAAGTACTGTGCCGTGTCTTTCCAACTATAATCCTGTTACAGAGAACTACTATTGCTATCCCTATAGTAAGGAAGAGTTAACTTGTGTTTCCTCAAGTCTAAGAAAGACACTAGAAAGTCATCTTGACTTTCTTAAGAGGATAAAATTTTGGGGTATTAAAGGTAGCTTCTTCCTCTGAAAACAGAGTAACTCTAGTTAAGTATGAGCTGGTTGCTTTCTAGTTCAGAAAAAGTATGATCAGAAACTTGCAGTGCATGGGGTTCTGGAAAAGAGCTGGAATGAGACCCTTTGTGCTTTGAGACCCTTTGTGCTTTAAGGAGGAGCAGCCAGGTCCCTGGTTCTGAGGATCCCTGAGGAGGGGAAGGGAACTGAAGCTCTATTTCTACATGAGGAAGACCCCAAATCTGAGCAGCCTTTCAGGAGGAATAATCCATAGAACTGGACTCTAAGAGCTGTAGTCCTAAAAACCCAGGCAAGGATTTATCCCTAGCTGGACTAAGCCAGGAGGAAGCAAACTGTCCTTCTCAGAGATTCCTGCAGCCAACCCAGGAGCAGCTCTGCAGAACCTGAGGACTGAGGGATGGTGTAAGACACTGTCAACAGTGACACCATGTGGCAGTGGGAAGCAAAAGCAGGGTGAGGCTGAGCCTCCTGGCTCTCCATGGTGGTCTACAAGTCAGAATGACCGCCATCTCCCTCCAGTTTATTTTTTATTTTTGGAGTCTCTGTGTCTCTGGGCATGGAGGTCATGACGTGGGGTTTGCAGGCCTGAGATGCAACTGATGCCAAGACACCAACATGGCTGGAGATCCCTAGATCAGACCACTCCATAATCCCTTAAACTTTTTTCCTAATGTGTTTCCCCAAGTGCTCAGTGCACATGAGACCAGTGGCTACCACATTTGGTGGAAACATTGAAGCTGAGGTCATTTGGGGGATGCTGTTTTGTGAAATCAAAAGCAGTATTTCCAGTCTCCTTCCCCCGAGTTGGGCATTCTAACAGCCTGTGCTCTGCCCGCTCCCCGCGCCCCACCCCCATAGGAGCTAAGGTGCAGTGAAGCTTTCCTGCCCACCTTCCCTCAAGACTTCAAGCTCGTGGGGGGAGGGGGGCAGGGAGTGTGTTTTCACCTTTGTTAGCGCAGGGCTTTGTATGTGTTGAAACCAGAGGGTTATACTTATTTCTAATTCATAACCCCACCCTCAGGGAAGGTCTGGCAAGAATGGGTTTCTTTCACTTTGATGTCTGATGGTATCTGAAATTTGGAAGGCTGTACACCTCTCTCTGGAGAGAGAGAAGTATGGACTGTAGGTTGAGGGTCTAACAGGTTGCTGCCCTGAGTTAATCCACCATCTGCCCTGGGCTGGCTGTTTATGCTACCAATGTAATATTCTTTTCTTAGAAATTGTACTCAAGGTGCAACCATTTGGCTCTAAGATCAACAATGACACAAAAGACATTCAGATGTCATAAAATCACTTTTATTTTCACCTTAGCTATCATTTCAGTGGCTCACACAGGACTAATTTTGGAGAAAAAAATGGGGTTTTATGAATGTCTTCTCCAAGGGTGGATATACTCTCCCAAAGAACAGAGAAGGAACCCAAATCATAAAACCACATGGTGAACATTGTCATGAGTGGATTCCTCCTGAAATTTAAAGGAAATATTTTGTAGACACGTGAAAATAAATACTTCCTTATGAGAAGGAAAAATAAATATTGGAACTCTACCCTAACAGTCTAAGTAAAAAAAAAAAAAATTAATGTGTCGAATGTGAACGCTCAGATGATTATTCTACTACAATGGATTACAAGAAGGAATTCAAAGATGGCTGGAACCCTTAACCTATGAGACAATTTCATGGAAGATCTCTACCTTCCACTTCAGGGCAGAACACCTGGCTAGGTAAGCTGCTTGTCTGACCAATGTGGAATTTCTTATGATTGTCACACTCCCCCAAGGCACACAGCAGAGTTAGTGAGTTGAAGCCTAACCAGTCGCTGACCCTTAATGCTGTTGTCAAGCTCAGCTCTGGGAGCAGGCATTCCAGACGCCCAGCTGCAGAAGCTGGGGCTGCGTAGGTGGGAATACGGTGCCGGTGCCCGTCCCTGTTCAGCACTCTGTCCCTTAGGCGTCCAGGCCCTGGACTAAGAAAGTAGCTCTCACTTAGGAGGAACCAGGTGGGGAGAGTTGCATTTCTGTGATGTATCTGGCCATCTCTTTAGTCTGATGTTTGGGGGCAGTGGGCAGTTAGTGGGGTGATGAAGCAGAGCAGGATCTTTTTTTTTTTTTCAAATCTAAGAGAGGAACAATAAAACACACAGCAAGGAGCAAGAGGCCATCTGACTAGTTGAACACTGATACGGAGATTCCTGGTAACCAAAGTGAACTTGGAAAAAAGAGCTTGTGGGTGGACTGGATACAAGGGACACGGGTGCCCGAGTTGCTTTATGGGACCTAAGAGCACAAAGGATAATGTGGCCTCACATTCTGTCTTTTCCCTTCTCCTCAACTCCCTCTTCCCTCCTTAGGAAACCCGGTGGAAGTCTCCTTCAACCAAATAGCTGTTTCTGTTTAACAGTTCTGTGCGCTGCACTCTTCTGTGTGTGGAATAGCTAACTGGCTTTGCTCCTGTCTGTTCTTCTTTTTCTGCCGACAGGGCAGTTTCCTCCTCTGTACTTTGCAGGGCCAACAGCACAAGCACAGCGTGATGGTGATTACTCCTGCTCCAAGGGCAACAATAATGATGACAAAGTTGGGGGACTTGATGCCGCCTTCATTCAGCACTGCCCCAGAATAGAAGACAGAGAATGAGGAGGGTACAGGGACAAGAGAATCAGGCCCACCCCAGCCCACCTACCCCACTTCTCAGTCTCCCCCTCTTCAGCCCACTAAATCTTTCCCCTTACCATATCTGAGTACGTAACCCCATTCCCAGGGGATTTCCCATGGGCCTGGCAGCAGGAACCCTTGAATGACGACGACAGCAATTTTTTTGCTGACAGAGCCCAGCTGGTTCGTGGCCGTGCAGCAGTAGGTCCCAGAGTGGTTCTGGGTTGCCTTCTGTGGGACTTCCAGACTAAAGATCATGCTGTTCCTGGTACACACCAAGGTTGGAGCAGGGTTTCCCTTGGCGATGCAGGCAAGCATCTCTTCAGCCCCTTCCACCCATGTTTGGTTGCCAGGGCAACTGGATTCCTCTAACCTTGGCTTGTCTGGAAAAGAGTCCCCCAGGGAACTGAGCTCAGTGGGCTGCATTCCCTCCTTGCCATCATGCTTAGCTCCTTCTCCACCCCCTAATTCAAAAGCTCCGCCAAAAGCTTTCCTTCCCCAGGGGAGGACCGTCAGGCCCCTGCTCTGAGCCACCCTCCCCACTTCCCTTCCCTGTGGGCAAGGTGGCTGCGATGCAGCATAGGACATTTTAGTGATTTTGGACTAGATGATCCGAACCCCTCAGTTACTGGTGGTCCTGAGGGGGGGGGTCTCTGCTCCCCATCTTTGCTTCTCAGTTAGTGAGGACATGGGTAGGGATGAATCCAGAGAAGATTTTTCTACTTTTCAAAATAGAAATTTTCATGTGGAAATGTCATATGCTCTTCCCATGTCCCCAGTCCTCAGCTAATGCTGCTCATCCACTGAGACACTTTCTCTTTTCTGGGCCCAGTTTCCCCTTCCGGTATCTCCCCAACTCACTTTCCTAGTGGTAAGGTAGGCTTGGAGAGCTTTAATTTTATATTCTCCTTTGATTTTTTTAATGAGAAAACTATGGCATCTTTAATAATGAAGCTGCTGATCAAGGTGCCTGGAAATGGGAGACTAATAACCCTTGTTTTGATAAGGCCAGGCCTCTACTCACATAAGACATGGAGCTGGATGGCAGTGGTTTTGATCAATTGCTGACCCTGGACCTCCAAAGAGGCCTCACAGGAGAAATTTCTGCCATCATCTTCCTCCCTGACGGTAAGTAAAAACCAGGCAGGCTCCCCAGGCACGGGGAGGTCTGGGGCTCCCTGAAGTCGAAGAGTAGGGCTAGGTGATGTTAGTACATGCCCAGAGCAGGTCACATTAATGTCTGTTCCTGCCAATGGGTATAATTCCTCTACCTCCAGGACTGGTGGGGGGAAGCCTATGAGAGAAGGAAAAAGAGATGTAAAGTTATTTCTCAAAACTGACAGCCACATGGGCCTCCCCGGTGGCGCAGCGGTTGAGCACTGGGTTGCGAAGCTGCCCGCTGCAGCGCCGGTTCGATCCCCGGCTGCTCCCCGGCCACCAGAGGAGGGTCCCACATGGCGCGCAGACCTCTCCTGCCGCCCGCTGCTCCCCTCAGCAGTGTGCTTCGGTCCTTCTGCCTGCTCTGCTCCCCGCTCTGGCTCTGGTGAATTCTCTCACCCTCCCGCGCTTCTGACTGTACCCAGTGCTTGTGTAAATCAATTAATCAATCAACCTTGTATAAATAAATAAATAAATCTTTAAAAAAAAAAAAAAAACTGACAGCCACGTCTGTGCTCTGGCTGCTTGGTGCTGTGACGTGGGCAGGCAGACAACAGGCAAAGAGCGAATACCATTACTGCTTCAGTGCTGGATGGCAGGGACAGCCAGGCAGCATAGGAATTTGAGAGCCTCTCCTGGAATAACTGCCACATGTGGACATCTGGCTACACCTCAGAGGCAAGGCCAGCAAGACGTTTCTTCATCTTCACGTCTCAAATAATTGTTCAAACCTCAAATAATTGTTCCTAGGAGTGAGTTCAAGCAGACACACCCCCTCTGTAAGTAGGATGGCTTAAGGTCACAGGGTCCGTCTACTGTCTCCCATCTGCCTCCACTTAGCAGAGAAAGATGAAGACTAATGTCCACTTGGGAGTGCACCCTGTGAAGATTAGCAGAGATATCTGCAGTTGCATCACCAGCCTTTACTGTGGCAGTTTCCAGTGGCAGAGAGCCTTCCTGGGAAAGAGCGGAGACAAGGCACTTACTGTAGACATGCACTGTCTTTCTCGTTTTCAGTTCCACTGGACCCAGAGACACACGACAAGACAGCTCCTGATCACCCATCTCCATGGCCCGGACGGTGGCATTGACCCATGCTGTGTCTCCCTTCCAGAAGAAGAAGGGGCTCAGCTCCTGGTCTCCCAGGGACATGTAGAACATTGCCTCTTTGGCTGGAAACACCCTAGCCACCTCACAGCTCACAGTTTCGGCCATTCCAACCTCCAGAAGAGGAGAGACCCAGATTTGGGGGTTCTGAGAGAATTCTGCCCAAACATGAGGAAAAGAAAAGAATGGCCATGATAAGTCATGTGTCATGTAGGACCCTACAACATAGGGAGGGAGTAGGGTTTAAAGTGTTCTCTGCTCCCCCACCACCACCAGGGTGATGGTCTACCCCAGGTAGGGGTAGACCGCAATTACCCTCAAACCCTCGTGCAACATCCTATGGGAATGTAGTCCCAAAAAGCCAAGGTTAGATGACAGAAACAAGCCTTGGGGTTCTTTCCACACCCAGTCTCTGACTCACCAAAGATGCGGAGCACCTTGGTGGCCGAGTTGCCGTGAAAGAGCCCTCCACCATGTGAACTCAAGTCCAGTTCTGCATGGCAGGAGAAATTGCACCTGTCGTCCTCCCTTTGGGCTCTGACACTGACGGTGATCTCAGCTCTTTGTGTGGCCACAGCCAAGCTCATGAAGTTCTTTCTATGCAGTTCCGAGCTACCCTGGAGAAGGGTAAGGGTGAGGTTTTCCAGGGGCGCTACAGTGGGCACATAGCACTTCAGAGTAAAGGCTTCATCCACGGCCACCCATGCCGGCTGCAGCTCCAGCATCACCTGCTCTGGTGGCTCTTTAAGACAAAAGGATGAGTTTGATGAAAGTCACTCCCTTCTCCAGAAGGAAATGTGCTAGGTGCCTGATACCCTTCAACCATCCCAACAACAGTGTCGGCTTCCTGTCACTCCAGCCCTAGAGAGGACAAGTTAGTTTTCTGGTTCTGCCTGTCCAAGGCGATTAAAGCCTCAGCCAAGAAACACGGCTATGTTTCTGAGCAGAAGTTCCAAGCTTTGATTGCTGCTGCATCTGACCTGGGGAACTCTCATCTCTTACCCGAGGTACATCAGAGACATGAGCAGCTACCGAGGAGCTCCTTAGCACCACACAAAAACTCCACCCTAATTAACCAAACTTTTACCCCAGAGCGATCACACTTGGTCTCATGGCCATATCTTTGCTAATGCTGTTTGCCCGTTTGAAAGACCCTCATTGCCCACCCCCATCACTTCAACTCCCCATCATCCTGCAGGAGTGAAGTGCAAAAGCCTCCTTTCCCATGGAGACTTCAAGCGCCCCAGCCCACAGTGACCCTCCTTTCTCCAGCCCCTACTTACTCTAAGACTTTGTGGCAAATAAATCAGCATTAATTTTTATACTTTCTGATAATTTAGTAATTAGCATTATTCACATATGCCTCCTGCATCTGAACATATTCTCAAGCACAGATGTCTGGACGCTCTTGATGGTGTTTTCATTTAAAAGCTCCCACCAAAGGGAAACAGAAGTAATTGGCTCTGGAATTCCTACAGCATTCTAGATCTCCTACAGAAATCTTTACTAAGAGCCCTGAGTCTCTCCCCTAAAAGGAGTTTCTAACTATTCCCTAAATAAGACATCACCAGGTCGCCCCAATCCCCTCTCCTCCCACCTCGCAGCCCCTCTCACCATACACGGTGATGCCAAGGCTCGTGTCCTTCTGGATCCCTGCGCAGGAGAAGAAGCACTGCAGAACGGCATTCTCTGTGACATCCTCCAGGAGGAACGCCTTCCACTGAGGCCCTCTGCCCACCTGGCTTTTCTTTAAGAAGGTCTCAATTCCACTGGGTCCTGGGGCTGGACAGGTGGTGCTGCAGTTGACCATGAGAGACTGTCCAGACTTTACCAGGGCCTGATCTGGCCAAACAGAAACCTCAAATAGCTCTTCTGTGGCCCCTGCAAAGATCAACCACACATGCCAAAGACTCTGGTGAGGACCACAAGACCCAAAAAAACATGCAGCCTATTCTTAATCTAGTTCAAGGTTAGAGACTAGGAATTCCATTCTCTAAGGCTATTCTTTTTTTGTTTGTTTTTAAAGATTTATTTATTTATTTATTTATTTATTTATTTATTTATTTATTTATTTATTTATTTATACAAGCACTGGGTACAGTCAGAAGCGCGGGAGGGTGAGAGAATTCACCAGAGCCAGAGTGGGGAGCAGAGCAGGCAGAAGGACCGAAGTACACTGCTGAGGGGAGCAGCGGGCGGCAGAAGAGGTCTGTGTGCCATGCTGGACCCTCCTCCGGTGGCTGGGGAGCAGCCGGGGGTCCAACCGGCGCTGCAGAGGCTGCGGGCAGCTTTGCAACCCAGCGCTCAACTGCTGTGCCACCGGGGAGGCCCTCTAAGGTTACTCTTTAGGAATAAAAAGGGTACAGGGGACTAGGCAAGAAAAAGCTCCTTAATGAACAAGTGAGAGCCCCGATTCTGTCACCACCCCCTCTGCTGTCTTTCTTGGAATCCTGATTTCTCCACTAGAACCACGGTGGAAATCATAGGCTGGATTACATGGGCTAAACCAGGAAACCATGCTCTTCCTAAACTTCCAGGATGAGCTGCTGAGGGCCCTCAGGGGGTTAAGCAGACCCCCCAGGAAAAAGAGCTTTGTTATATATATGTCAAAGTGGTGCTGCTCTCCAATTATGGTCTAAGGCTTGCCGGCACCAGAATCACATGGAGTGCTTGTGTAACTGCAGATCCCAGCTCCTGCAGCCTGAATGATTAGGAGTTCATAAAGGGAGCATCTGGAAGTATACAAGTAACAAAACCAGCACTCCTGGTGATCCTTGTGCACACCAAATTTTGAGAACCACTGGGTGACTCCCAGGGCGACCCACGGAACTTTTTACCTCTTCTTCTCAAAAAAGAGATCGTTCCCTTTTGCTCTGGTGCTAAGGCAAAGATGGTTTTAGATGCTTACAAGTTTAGTCTGGTGGGGAAATCTCAGGTGCAGTTAGAGAGCAATCAGGTAAATTTTAGATGCCTGACACAGGGGAAGGCACAGCCTCCCTCAGGTTCCTACTCCATGCCCACCACCCACTTCAACTCCCAAATACCAGTCCCTTCTGGGAAAACACAACTCTTGAGCAGTGTTATCCACTGAGGCTCCAATTCCTTTTTTTTTTTTTTTTTTTTTTTTAAGATTTATTTATACATACAAGCACTGGGATACAGGTCAGAAGCACAAGAATTCACAAGAGACAGAGCAGGGAGCAAAACAGGCAGAAGGACAGAAATACACTGCTGAGGGAAGCAGTGGGCGAGACAGGAGAGGTCTGCTGTGTCATGTGGGTAGCTCCCTGGCTGGCCGGGACTCAAACCCGCACTGCAGAGGCTGAGGTCAGCTTCACAGTGCTGCGCTCAAGCCGCTGCGCCACCAGGGAGACCCTCCCGTTCCTTTCTTGCAAGTTCTGGAGAACTTGCTCCTTAAAACTAATCTATGGGCCCCATCCCATTAGGAACTTACTGTAGCTTATCGTAACAGAAAGGGTGGCAACAAAGAGGTAAAAATACTTTCAAGAGCAGAAAACAGGACAGTCTTGGGGCAGCAGGGAGTCAAGCAGAGAAGGCATATATCTCAGGGAGAGTTCTCTCTCGTGGTCTATTATCCTGCCCTTTGGGTTATCCCAGCTACAAGGCAGAGACAGTTAAGGGTTCTGTGTCCTAGTGATCAACAAAATAGGAATCTCTCCCGGATGAATACTACAGCGCCATCCACTCAGGAGTTCCCCAGCTACCTGCGCCCTGGCATATACTGACTAAAGAACTTCTCAAGTAGCCTTACCTGGGCAAGGGATGAAGGCCAGCAGGGCCCACACACCCAACAGTAGCATTTCCATTCTTATGAGAAGAGCCAAAAGCTGCAGAAAAAGAAAGGAGATGGCAATGTTGGAGCAGGTGACAAAAAGAGCGACTTATGTCTCTTACTAAAGTCTCCTATCATTGAAGATATTCCAAATAATATACCCCAGACTCTGAAGGAAATTCAAAACAGGAATTTTAAGTAATAAAAGCTTTTTTAGAAAAAGGTACAAAAGTCCCAAGTAGGACGGCTTATATTCATATATTCTTTCAGCAAACAATTATTGAGCACCTAAGACATGCCAGTTGCTGGGATGTATTCCATGACATAGAAAGTCCTACAAGTTAACAGAAAAGACAATCGAAGTAAAGATAACTGTACGCTGTATAGAATGTTACTACAAAAATTAGGAGAGGGGAGTAAAGTGAGGATTAAATTAGTTGATTCGAGTGTTTAGCCAACTCCCAGCACAAGCCTTCCATAAATGTTAGTGATAATTGTGATGCTACTAATAATGATAAATAAATTAGTCTGGGAACATTTAGGAGGGAATCACTACTTCTCTGAAGGAGCTAAGAAGGTTTCTCAGAGAGGTCTTCTTTGAACTGGGTTTTCTATTATAGTGGACGTTTATTGGGATAAAATGATATGGAGAACAGGTCAGGTCAGGTTTATTTGAAAAAATTAAAGAAATTCAGTATGGGTGGAGTGTAGCTTATAGAGAAAGGAGTTGTGGGATAAAGGTAAGAAAGTTAGCAAGCAACTGAGTAGCAAGCAGGAATTCACAGAACTTTTTTTTTTTTTTTTTGTGGGACCCTCGTGGCAGCCCAGCACTCAACGGCTGCGCCACCAGGGGAGGCCCAATTCACAGAACTTTTAAGGGTGTGTGTGTGAGATAATCAGCTTTATTTTTCAAGATGATAACAGTGACAGTGGGGAGAAAAGAAAGATGAAGGAAAGATTAATGGCCACAAAATCGACTAGAAGGCTCTGCAGTGATCTAAGGGAAATACGGTGAGAGCTGGAAGGTAGTAGTGGCTGCAGAAGATGTTTAGGGGACTCTCAATCTGGCTGGAAATGGGGGCTGTAGGCTGAGTTTGCATAGTAAACACATTGGTTTTATTTAAAGTATACTACAGATCAATAAAAATAGCAGCATTCTAAATATTTTTTCACATTTTAATAAGATTTAGAAACTATCAGTTGTTCATATCAAATATTATTTTAAAAATGGCATGGGAAGAAGGACATGTTTGAAGGTACTTTTCAATTACCTGTATAATTAAAAAAAGAAATCAGTAACATTAATTTGTGCATTGTAGAATCCCAATTATCTTCTAAAGCCTTTAAGGTAAATTACACTCTTCCTAACATCTCCTTCAAGCTAGGCACTCTCTTCCGATCTATTGCTCACTTCAATGACTCTCAAACATATCTTGTCTAACACTATCTAACATTTTGTAAACATATACTATGTCCCAAGCACTGGACAGAGCACTTTAATGATCTAATAACAATCCTATGATTATCCCCACTTTTACAGATGAGAGAGAAGACAATTAAGAGCTGAAGCCAGGATTCAAACCCAGGAATCGTGACTGCTGGGGAATGCCCTGAGAACCTCACTGCTTCATTATTTCAATGAATTCAGATTATCTGTGCTTTGAAAGGGAGACTGCATCCCAGTTTCCCTAGAGCTTAACCCCAAAGCTCCTATTTTATTAATCTCTCCATAGCATGTTGTTGGTACCCTTCCCTGCAAAGCCTATCTTGCTGTGAATCTCATAGGCTATGTTGAGATCCTAGAACCTTCGTTACAAAAGATTCCCCATTAGGGCCTCCCCTGGGGGCGCAGGCGGTTGAGCGCTGCGCTGTGAAGCCGCCCGCAGCCTCTGCAGCTGGGTTGGGTACCCGCCGGCCGCGGAGGGTTCCACATGGCGCGGCAGACCTCTCCTGTCTCCCCCACTGCTCGCCTCAGCAGTGTATTTCAGTAGATCTGCCTCTTCTGTTCCCCACTCTGTCTCTGGTGAATCCTCTCACCCTCCCGCACATCTGGCCTGTACCCCGGTTCTTGTATAAAATAAATAAATCAATCTTTAAAAAAAAAAAGAGTCCCCATTTCTGATCCCTTTGAGGCAAGCGAACGGGTTTTGTTTTTACCACCAGTATATAGTCATGTCACATAAACAGGTTCACCATCCCCACAGCTCTGAGTTTTCCTGCATCTCCAGGTGATCCAGCACTGAAACATGAAATTTTCTATCGTTTGTTAGAAGAAAGCAGCATCCCTAAGGAGACACAATTTTCAAATCTTTTAAATTCCTTTTGTTTACTCTGCAGATTATATCGCAAACTAAAGGCTTAAACCGTCTGACATCTCCGGCTTGCACTCCAGCCTCTAAGGGGTGGCAGGGAGAGAGTGGCCGGCAGGTGGGGCGAGGGCAGCGAACACACCCCTGTGGGCTGCTTTGGCTTTGGCCGTGCGGTGGGCACTGCCCTTCCTGACAAAGCTGACAAGGTTTGAAAATGGATTCTCACCAGCCGTCTATACTGCAGGGTGTCTTGGGTTCCTAGACACACACAAGTCACGCTCTACAGTTTGCACTGTCCCTTCCCTCTGCCTGGAATTCCCTTCTCCCCTGAACGTTCCTTCACCCCGTTCAATGTACCCTTGAATGACTAAGACACCTTCTTTTCCACCCTTGGGGCCTGGGCACGCACCCTCCATCTACGCTACCGCTTTCTTCTTCCCTGGCAGCTCCACCTTCCAGCACATTCTGTTACTCCTTAGGCTTGTGCCTGCCTCTCCACCACCCCCGCGCCCAGCCTGCAGGCCCGGTGAGGGCAGGGGCCAAGCGCCCGGGACGGCTGGAGGCGGTCGTGGAGTAGGAGTAAAGATGTGAACGAACCAGACAAAACACCCCAAGTGTCTGCGCCAGCGGCTGTGTCCACCGCCCGAGGCGGCGCCTGAGGCCGCCCTTGCTCGACGGCGTTTCCCCTCGCCCGGCGGCCACACAAAGTGGCTCTCGCGCTCTCAACCCAAACGGCCTCCCAGGCTTTTTAAAACAGTAAAAAACGCGTGTGTGTGGTGGAGGGGAGGCCTCGACGCGCTCCTCAGGGGCTCCCACCCGCTGAAGTGCGAGGTGGCGACGGCGCCCTGAAGCCAGATCTCCATTAATTTGACAGGAAAGCCCGGAGGGGACACCGGCACAAACGTAAGCAAACCAAATGGGAGCGGTTCTCACTGAGGGCCGCTCGTCCGTCGCTGGTCGGGTCACTCCCGGGGCCTGGGCCGCGCAGACGCTCGGCAACCGCCGTCTCCTCGCGCGCAGACGTTTCGGTTGGCGCCGCCCGGCGGTGGCGCGCGAGCACTGGTTTCCTGATCTGCCTAGAAACTCGTGACGTCACGCAGAGGCTCAGCAACGCTTGGCTGAGACAAATAGGGCGGGCGGGCGCGAAAGCGGCGAGAGGAGTGAGCCGGGGTCAAAGGTGAGGAAGCCGGCGTCAAAGGTGAGGAAGCCGGCGTCGGGCCTGGCCGAGAGCCGGAGCGTCTGTGACCCAAGGTCGCGACTAGTACATATGACAAAGTGAAAACTACCCACACCTCAAGGTGTGGGTAGTGAAGCCGCAAGGCGTTGTCCTCGGTGGCCGCTGGGCCCGAGGAGCGGGCTGATCCCTGGGCTGCGCCCACCAGCCAGTCTGGCATTAGGCCTCCTCGGCTCTGGTTCGCGGAACCCCTGCCGCCTCCTGGGCAGCTGTAGGCTCTGCCGCCTGGACACTTCAGCTGTACACGAAAAGGCCTCTTTATGTCCCGCCCCGGTTTCAGTTCCACGGCCGGTAACACGCTTGGGCCAACTTGCCTCATGTCCTACCAAGCAGGGCTGCACCCTGGCTTTCCCTGCCCAGCAGCTATCAATACACCACATAAATGGGGTGAAGGAGCAAATCGTCCACCCCGGACCCCTCTCCTCAACTTCCATGTCAATTGTCCCTTGAGGGTCACTTCTCAGAATATTTGCCCTGAGCCCAAGTTGGGCCGTTCTCATGCGCAGCGGCCATCTTTGGCCTCCTCGTGTGCCCCAAGCAGTTTTTTTGGTGCAGTGAAATTTGAGGATTTGGGAGTTATTTTCAGGAGGGACATTACTTTCTGTAACTACCCTCAAAGGAGGCACTCCTGTTAGCCCCATCTTATGAATGAGGATTGCAGAACTGGGTTGTACAAGCAGGAAGTTTAGGCCTGAGAGAAGAAAGAGAAACCCAGGAAGAGAGCTGTCCTTTTCTGAAGCTGCATCTCTCTATTTTTTTAATTAAATTGGTTTGAGTGCTTTCTTTTTTTTAAGACTTATTAATTAATTAATTAATTAATACAAGAACTGGGGTACAGGCCAGATGCGTGGGAGGGTGAGAGGATTCACCAGAGACAGAGCAGGGAGCAGAACAGGCAGACTGACTAAATGCACTGCTGAGGGGAGCAGCCGGCGCAACAGGAGAGGTCTGCTCGCCATGTGGGACCCTCGCCGACCAGTCGGGATCCAACCGGCACTGCAGAGGCTGCGGACAGCTTCACAGTACTGCGCTCAACTGCCTGCGCCACCAGGGGAGGCCCGGTTTTGAGTGCTTTCTCATGGTTCCGGGGCACCTTCAATTTCCAAAGGCAAGTTATTTATAGTGGCAAAATGATTAGTATAGTCTTACCTAAAATTAGAAGAGCTGCCTGATTAAGGGTTAAAATCAGGAGTTAGAATCAAGTGAATCAACCTTGACCGCCAACCCATCAGAGTCAAGGTGAGGATAAGATCTGAGCGAAGGAGTAAACAAACACAAATCCAGGAATCCCATTAGAAGGTCACAAATCATTAAGTCCAAGAGTGCCAGAACATAAAGGAGGATTTGAGAGCCAAAGTTAACTGTTATGGTTAAGCTGGTTTTAACCTGCTCTGATGGGGTAACTCTTAATCAGTACCAAGCGGAACAGAGTTCTGGACTGGGGAAGCAGAGGTAACTTTTATCAAAGTTATTTCCTGAGCAGGCATATGTTTCTGCATTCTCCTTGTCCTTCTGGCATTCACTTTGGAGGGGAGAATGGATGGAGACCGAGTCCCAAAATAAACCACAGCACAGTATGATGAGTCCACTTACAGAAATGTAGATGGATTACTATGGAAAAACAGAAAAGAGAACAACAAATTGATGGTGACAGTTAAAGGATGGGATGGAAAATTCCAGAGGCAGTGACATTTGAGTTGACTTTGAGGAATAAATAGATGCTTGCACATAGCAGAAACCTGGGGAAGAGAATGTATTTATTTGATAAATAGGTATTAAATAATTAACTTTGTGCCAATTATGCTGTGGGGACAAAGCTGCAAATAAGACAGAACCCCAAGCTTCGAGGAAATTATATTCCAGTAATATCATTGGCAGAAGAATCACAGTATGAAATGCCTTGGCGTGTTCAGGGAAGGGCAAGTTCAGTGTGGCTTGATGGCATAGAATGCTTAGGACATTGGTAGAAAATATAGTTAGAGAGCTAGGAGAATGGAAATAGCCAATTATGCCATGTTGTGAAGTTTAGATTTAAACTCATTGGTAAGCCACTGGCTTTTTTATATATATATATAAATATTTATTTATTTATGCATACAAGAATTGTACAGGCCAGAGGCGTGGGGGGTGGGAGGATCCACCAGAGACAGAGTGGGGAACAGAACAGGCAGACTTACTGAAATACACTGCTGAGGGGAGCAGCGGGCGAGTCAGGAGAGGTCTGCTGCACCATGTGGGTAGCTCCCTGGCCAGGGATCGAACTCATGCTGCAGTGGCTGCGGATAGCTTCATAGGTTGTGTCTTAACCCCTTGCGCCACCAGGGAGGCCCATACTGGCTTTTAAACAATGTAGAGCCATGCATTACTTTCTGTCAAAGCAGTCTCATATGGTCACTCAATTATAAGCAATGAAAGTAAAATCCCTTGGTTAAAGTAGGGATTGCAGAGAGGTGGAGCAGGGGAGGAACTCCCAAATCTGCCATCACCTCACACTCAGCTTTCCAAGAAGCTAAAGGACCATAGTGGATTTAAAGCCCACTGCTGAAAGTAATGGAGGGCACACAAATCTGGGGAAATGTAGAGATATGGTCATATTTACTGTCTTGAGATAAAATTGGCAGAAAGGCATAGGATATTAGCAGAGAAACCAGGTCAGTGGACTATAGAAGAGATGCAAAGGACCTTTCCTAAGGTAGGATGGTTAAGAGGTAGAATGGATCCAAGATGTAGTGGGTAAAACCAATAGAACTCGGTTACTAGAATTGAGGGGTTGTGAGAGAAGGACTGCTGAAAGAGGATTCCCAGGGAGAGCAGAATGAAGGTCCTCAGAACTTTCTGTATGTTCCTCTCTGATTTTGGTGGCAGGTTCTCTGGGTATCTGATTGGGTCATTCCATTTTCCTTAGCTTCCATTTGTCTACGAGACCAGTTTGCATATCTCAGCAAGGCAAGATTGGCTCTTTGCCATGACCCCATGCCCTTGACCAAGATAGATGGGGACAGGGGTGGAGGGGAGGAAACTGGAGGGAGGACAATGAAACATTGATTTTGGATAGATGGCTTCAAATGATCTTTGGAGCAACCAGCAGAGTTAGAAATATGGTTCTGAAGCTCAGGAGAGAGGTGGGATAGGCGTTAGAAATTTGGGGTCATCAGAAAATAGAGTAATAAAAGGGATGGGAGTAGATATGTTTGGGTAAAGCATGTTTAGAGAAAAAAGCTAAATATAGAACCCCAAAGGACAAGCACATTTAGGAACCTGAAGAGGAATGAGGATAAGTCAGAGATCCCAGTTGAGACCCTGGCCTTATCTTTCCTCTGTCTTAGTTTTATGCATTTCAGTTCTACCAGTAGCTCTGGGTCCAAATTCAGGGGCTAGAAAGTCACCTCTGGGAGAGTCTTAAGAAGTGACTGTGAAGAGACCTCTGAGACCAGGATACCAGAATGCTCTCTGAATGTGCTATAACCCTCTACCTTGCACGGAGAATGAATAGTAGAGTTGTACCCCAAATTTTGGCCTCAGGTGAGGTGTGGGGGCCTCAGGTGTTTTGTCTGTTTTTAAATGCACTCATTAGCTTGTCTCTTGTAGAATAAATGTTCTCTACAAGGGAGTTTGTATCAGAATTACCTGGGAAGATTATTTTTCAAATACAATCCTGGGAGTGTGTGTATTTGGGAGTTTGGGGGTGGCGGGACAGCTGCCAGGCATCTTTTGAAATAGTTCCCCAGGGGATTTGCCCTACTACTTCCTCTATAATTACTGTTTTCTAGGGGCTCCAATGGATTAAAATGGACATTAACTGCTTTATCATGAATTCTTTACCCATCTTTCAGGGGGCAGGAAAGAGCCCTGGCTCAATGATCCAAATGACTGTAACAATCACAGTGACCTGTTCTCAGACTCAGAGGTAACCCATATTTAGGTAGAGAGGGATGTCTGAGAAAATCAAAAGGCAGGTGAGCAGAAGCAGCAGGGATCATCGCTAGAGGGAAGGGGAGGGAAATGGAGGAGCTGAGCTAATTTCTAAAAAAGGGTTGGGGGATCTGGGATGCTATGGTGCAAGACTTGGTTGGGAATTAAAACGTAAAGCTGAGGTTTATCTTGGTTACTCAAAAGCGTTTTCCGGGGGGCCTCCCCTGGTGGCGCAGCAGTTGAGCCCTGGGCTGCAAAGCTGCCCGCAGCCTCTGCAGCATCAGTTTGATCCCCGGCTTCCAGGCGAGGGTACCACATGGCGAGCAAACCTCTCCTGCCACCCGCTGTTCCCCTCAGCAGTATATTTCATCAGTCTGCCTGTTCTGTTCCCCACTCTGGCTCTGGTGAATCCTCTTACCCTCCTGCACTTCTGCTGTACCCAGTGCTTGTATAAATAAACAAATCTTAAAAAAAAAAAAAAGCGTTTTCTGGGTAGCTTGCTTGGTAGCTTGTCTGAAATGCAGAATCTTGGGCCCTTCCCCAGCCCTGCTGAATTACAATTCTGCATTTTTTAATAAGAGCCCCAAAGGTTTCTTCTGCGCATTCAAGTTTAAGGACTGGTCTGTACAGGGAGCAAACCCCAGACCACCAGAAAGCAGTTGCCTGGGTAACTTAAGCACTTTATTTTGAACATCTTTTATTGACATAGGACAGTGGTTTTTGAAAAGGTATTGAATTTTTAAAAATGAAGTTCTGTAAATCCTAGAGAAAGACCTTTAACTGCGGGGGGGGGGGGGCCGAGGGGGGCAAGGGGGGCAGGTGGTGGTTTCCCACATGCAAAATTCCTTCCTCTGGAAACATTTCCTGTGCAGTTAAGCACTAGGCTTCCTTCCAGGGCGGCAGAGCTCCGCTAAAAGTGTGCGATAAGAAAAAGGCGCGCGGCCAAGTCAGCCCTTCACATGGCCCCGCCACAGCCCTTGGCAGCTCCGCGCCACCAGGACGGGCTTTTAAAGAAAGTCAAGCTGGCGGCTGCTCTGCCCCCGAGGGAAGCTCTAAGTTGAATCTTGAAAGCTGAAAATGTAGAAGGAAGACTTGACAAAACTATTTCAAGGAGCGTGGTCGGATAATCGCTACCCCCGGGAGGGCAATAATTGCCATCCACCGAGGAGGCCCTAGTGACCTTCGACCTTTGACCCCCGCGCCCAGCTCGCCGGTTCTTTGCGCAGCTTCCGCCCCCGCCCCTCCGGCGAAGGGCCGGCCGGAGGGTGTGGGCGGAGCTCTGAGGCCGGCGGTTAGGGGCGGTGCCTGTAAGGGGCGGGTCTCGCGAGGGGCGGGATTTGAGGAGGCCTGCTAGCATTGGGCGGCCGGGCGTGGGCGTGGCCTAGCGCTGGGCTGGATTGGGCGGGGCAGAGACTGAGTCGCCGCCTCCGGGGAGCTGCGCTGGGGCGGCCAAACCTCCGGAGGCCGCGGGGCGGCCGGCGGCGCCTAGTAGGTCCCGGATCCGGAATTCCCCGGGCAGGACCGGAATCAGGATCGGCCGTAGCCAGACCTGATCTGAGGAACTCGCGCACTTGGATTAGGAAATCCCGGAGCCCGGATCCACAACCCTCGGCACCCGGAATTGGGATCGGGCCGGCGCGGAGCGGACTCGGCGCGGAGCCCGGAGCCCGGATCGCGGCCGCGCCGGACGGGACGGAGCGATGTCGGGCCGCGGCGCGGGCGGGTTCCCGCTGCCCCCGTTGAGCCCTGGCGGCGGCGCCGTGGCCGCGGCCTTGGGAGCGCCGCCTCCGCCCGCGGGGCCCGGCATGCTGCCCGGGCCGGCGCTCAGGGGCCCGGGGCCGGCGGGCGGCGTGGGGGGCCCCGGGGCCCCCGCCTTCCGCTCCATGGGCCCCGCGGGCCCCGCGGCGCAGTACCAGGTGAGCGGCGGGCGCGGGCCGGGCGGCGGGGGGCGCGGGGCCGGAGGGGGAGCCGGGGGAGCGCGTGAGGAGCGCCCTGGGGGGAGTTTGCAGGCGGGGCGCTCGGGGCTTCCCGGGGCGGACGCGGGCGAGGCGGCGCGGCGCCGGGCCGGCCGGGACGGAGTGAGGCGCAGTCCTGGAAGTGAGGAGCAAGTTTCGGAAAGGGACCCTCGCGAGGAGGCGGGGGCTGCTCCCGCCCGGGCCTGGTCTCGCTCCAGGTCTCTCTGTTACTTCTCGTTGGGAGCTGGCACCGCGCGGTGGGTCTGAAATGGCTCCCAGCTGCCGAGGGGAGGAAGGAGGGCCTGGCTCCCCACAGCCCCAGAGAGGTCGGCTCGGGGCCGGGGCTTCTGCCTGTGCCTGGGTCAGGCCTGGGAGCGGCGGCGGCGTCCTCCGGGTTAGACCAGAGACGGTGGAGGCGCGCCTGGTGGAGGGGGAAAGCCCGGCCCATTCCGGGGAGACTTTGTTTTTGGCTCTCCGCCTGGTGTCATAGTGTCCAGGAGCTGATGAGTCTGGAGGGGCAGAGAGGCTCCGCGGAGCCCGGCTGCTCTGGGGCTGGAGGAGCCTTGGAAAGCTGCTTCAGAGGGTCTGTCCTGACCCCTTTGGGGCTTGGCTAGGAAGTGAGCTTCTCAAGTTGCAACTTCACAGGCCGTTGAGAGGAGTCTGGGTCCTTAGGGTCAGTGCGTGAGAAACTCAGCCTGACCCTGCTGGGGACGCGCATCAACCGCCCCCACTCCACTGTTTCTGGTTACCCAGAATGATTGGGTATTGCCCCCACCCCTTTCCCAGCCCCCGCCCCACTTTCACTTCAACTTTGGGTTCTGACAAGGCCCTGTCTCAACCCATGCGCCTCCCCGTCTGGGGCTGGCTTCTAGCAAGAAGGAAGGAAGGAAGCAAGCTTGGGTTTCCTCTGGTCCCTCATGCCCCCAAGCAGGGGTCTCAGAATTGGATCCTCACATGCATGTCCTCCCAGGACCCCTCAGAGATGTTTCTCTGCCTCCTGCCTCTAAGGAAAACAAAGGGTGTGGGTTTGAGCAGGACAGACCCCAGCTGGGGCCATCTTTTCTGTATCGCTTTCGCCTTGGGAATTCTTGGGCCTGAGGTGCTGCCCAGGGATCCCTGCATGAATCATTCGGGCCCTCGGCCCGCTAGCTGAGACTGGGCCTGGGCGCCTCTGTGTGTGCCTTTGGCCTGGGAAGGACCTAAGGAACAAATGGGCACCTTTTCAGTTTCTTTCGCTTGCAGCCCATGGGAAGAGCGGTGTGGAGAAAGCCCCAGAGAGGATGGCTTCGCAGCGGTGTGTGGGGGGTGACCCCGGACCAGTGGCAGGGTGGGGCTGGCTGGCAGGGTGGCCCTGGGATAGGAGTGGGGAAGGCTGGGAAGGGGGCCAAGGCACTGAGCCTCGTTGAGTCCAGCTTCTTATCCCTCCACCTCCTCTTTCCAGAAGGGGCTGTAAAGGTGGACGGGGAGAGGAAGAGCCCGTTTCATTTTGACTGAGTTCAAAAGAGGTTCGTGCTTGGCCTCTTTCCAAGCCTTTTTTTTTTTTTTTTTTTTTGTGGGACCCTCGCCGTTGGCCGGGGATCGAACTGGCCCTGCAGAGGCTGCGGGCAGCCTCGCAACCCAGCGCTCAACCGCTGCGCCACCAGGGGAGGCCCCCAAGCCCAATTTTTTGACATTTAGGAGAGGAGACCAGAGCTCTGAGAACCAACGGGGTTCTCGTCTTTTAGGGTGTACGAGATGAGCTGGAATTGAGCAAGGATTTGAGGGCCCACGTTGGCCAGATGGGGGAACCTGTTGAAAGAAGGGAGGTGATGACCCCCCTCCCTGCAGGCAGTGGCTGTAGCTGTGCATCAAGTCAAGTGAAGCGGTGTAAAAAAAACTAAACACAGATTGCTGGGCTCACTCCAGAGAGTTCAAATTATTTTCTACTCGTGGAGGGGTACGTAGCCCCCAGAAGCATGAGGGCCCCCAGTTTAAACACAGGGCAGAGCTTGTTCTTGGAGGAGGCAGCATCAGGCCCAGCCTCCTGCCCCTGCTGTCCTGGATGGTGGCCGTCCCTGGAGCTCGGGCGCCGGCTGGTGCTGGGCTAGGGGAGAGGAGCGCGTGCGTTTGCAGGCTCAGGGCGCGCTGACAGGCTTACCTAGCCCTGCTGCAGGCCGGGAGCTGGACAGCCGGGGAGTTCTGGACTGCCTTTCTTTCATTTTTTTTTTTTTTAATAGTTCTGGGGTGGTTTTTTGAAAAAGCAGAATTACTGGTGCTTCAAAACACAGGTGTGGAGCTTGGCAAGGCCAAGATGGGACCTCAAGCACTTGTAAGCAGCCTTTCCCCCTTGGGAGAAGCCTGGGGCCCGCGCGAGCTGCACTGGGGAAGTCTGGAGCAGATGCCTGGGAGGGGCCTGCAGGCCCTGCCTGCACTGCCTTGTCTTGGGACTTCCTGTTGCTAGAGCGAGTACCTGCCTAGGAGGGCTGGGTGGTGCTGAGGAGGCCTGGGGAAGGCCCCAGTGAGTAGCGCTTGGGGACTGCAGGGCTCCAGGGCACACTCTGCAGGTCCCATGGCGTCTGTGGCTCCCGGCCCGGCTCAGGCGCTGCGTGGGAAGAAGTCCAGCCCGGGCTGTCTAGGGCCTGGGCCTACAGCTGCGACCACACTGAGTATTTCTATAATCTCTGGCCGTGGTTCATTAGGGCAGAGAAACAGGCTGTCTTTAGCTTTTCAACAGCTCAGACGAATCTCTTCCTGATGAGGAGTGACTTGTGGCAGGGCTCTGAGGTCCCAGCACCCCCATGTTTAACCCCATTTTCCAAATGCTGCCTCCTGCCCTACTCCTTCTCCCGCTCCCCCCTCCCCATCCCTGCCTCTGGGTCAGGTTTCCCGCCATCTTTGCGTCTGTTCCAAAATCTGACCCTTGGGTGAGAACATGGGTTGGGTGTGCTGGATGAAGAGGTGAGGGAAGACTCTCATCTTCGTGGTTTAGGGGTGGGGGGGCGTCCTTTGATTTGGGCGAGTCCCCTCCCAGCCTGACTTGGTTGGCTGGTTGTGCTGGTTGCATAATCTGGGCCCTGGGGCCAACCCTGTGAGGCTGCCAGGGACAGTGTGTTCAAGGCAGAGCTGCCAAACAGGCCTTGCAGGCAGCAGCCGTAGGAAAGGGGCGGGGGACTGAACTTACTCCCAGAGGGGGACCGGGACCTCCATGGAAAACCCCTGACTGACTTCTAAAGAGGCTGTTTCTGTCCCCCTCTGCTGGCCCTCAGGCTCTGATCCTTGCCTCCCAAATAATCTTAGTGCCACTCTCCGGTTTGGGGTTGTGGGGGTTACCATGAGCCTGAGCCGGCCCCAGGTGGTACATGGACCACAGCAGAGTCCAGGTGCCAGCTGCACTCACCCGCAGGCCATCAGGAGCCACAGCGCCCCTCTTGGGGTCTTCCAGCTTAGGGCTAGGAGTGGGGCAGGAGGGCCGCGAGAGCAGGGTCCGGTGGAGTGAGTAGGGACCATATGGCGACCAGATGGTCCCTGCGCTCTGCCCGTGGCCACCCCCACCAGTTGGGACATGCTCCAGGCCCGCCTGTTGGAGCTTGCTCACCTGGGTGCCGCGCCCTGATAGGCTTGCCGGCCCACTGGACTGTCCTGGCCACAGCACCGGGCTGTTCACATCACACTCCCCCTTGCAGTGCCCCCCTCGTCTCTCAGGTGGGGGAAGAGAAGAAGGGGGCACATGCTGGCACCACCCGAGGGCCCCAAGAGTGCCTGGAAGCCTGCTGGTCCCAGGGAGCCAGGGCAGAGCGTGCTGGGGCTGGAAGGTGGCTGTGGGCCCTGAAAAACTCCCCCAGGCCCTTCCCTCTGCTGGCAGGATTCCCCGCCCACCCTCTGGGTTCTGGCAGGCCTCATTCGCTGGCACGGCTGCCAGGGCGGTTGAAGGGGGTGGGGCAGGTGTGGTTTACACTTCTGCTCTCAGGCGCCTGCTCCCCTTTGTTCCTGCCCCTCCAGCCCGGGCTCCACGGTGTGCTGCTCAGGGCCCGACCTGGCTGAGGAGCAGGATGGAGGGCATGGGCTACGGGCCCCGCAGGACCCTGCCGCTGACCTATGCCCCCCCGTTGGCTCACTTCCCGCAGCGGCCGGGCATGTCACCTGGGAGCCGGATGCCCATGGCTGGCTTGCAGGTGGGACCCCCTGCCGGCTCCCCGTTTGGCACGGCTGCTCCACTTCGGCCTGGCATGCCACCCACCATGATGGACCCATTCCGAAAGCGCCTGCTCGTGCCCCAGGCCCAGCCCCCGATGCCTGCCCAGCGCCGGGGGTAAGACCTTCCTGATTCTCGCACCCTCCCTGCTACCTAGGACAGCTCTAGTGGTAACAGGGGGTTGCCTTCTGTTCTCAGAGCTGCATGACTAAGGAAGACGCCTGGTTCTCTTGGGATCCTAGGGATTAGAGGGGTCTATGGGGGTGTCCTTTGGATCACTGGTTTCTGTCCTCCCCAGGTTAAAGAGGAGGAAGATGGCAGATAAGGTTCTACCTCAGCGAGTGAGTATGTTGGGAGAGGGCCTAGGAGGCCTGCCCAGCGGCTGACTGGCTGTGGGTGGGTCCGTGTCCCCAATCCTGGGATCGGGGGCAGACGGAGCCAGAGCTGTGGCTGAAACAAGCGGATGCCTTCCTTCTCCCCTCCTCCAGATTAGGGAACTTGTCCCAGAGTCTCAGGCGTACATGGATCTCTTGGCTTTTGAGCGGAAGCTGGACCAGACCATTGCTCGCAAGCGGATGGAGATCCAGGAGGCCATCAAAAAGCCTCTGACGGTGCGTGCAGCCCCGGCCCCTCCCAGCCTCTCCCAGTGGCTCTGCCTTTCCCTGGCCTGCTCTCCCGGAGCCAGGCCGGGTCTGTGTTGGGTCACAGCAAGACTTTTCACCAGGATGCAGGCCATGAGTATCATGGAGTCCATTGAATGTGGGGCCACATGTTTTTAATGAAATGCAAAATAGTAGCGATGATTCTACTTCGCAGAAGCCAGGTACTTACTGTGGTGGTGAAGGTATAGTTTCCTGACCTTTTTGCTTCAGATTCTTGTGTATGTGCTTCTGGATCTTGGGTCACGATTTAAAATGTAAATCTTGTGAATGGTGGTCAAAAGTTCTAGTGTGGCTAGAGGGGAGATCAGGGTGGTTTGTTTCCTTCCCCATCCCTACAGGAACATTTTTCTTCTCTCTTTTCAGAAGAATAAAGCTTCTAGGACAGGCCCCCGAGTCATGGCAGCTTTCCGTAGATGAGGCTATCTGGGGGCACTGATGTGTGTTTTGAGTGTCATGTAAGATACGAGTCAGGCTTCCGATTTGCCCGATACACTCTGTATGTGCCTCCGAGCCACTGTGTTGGAATTGTCAGAGCGCATCTGGCATCTGTGTCGTTGTGGTGTCCCCCCACCCCGCTAAACCCCAGAGTTCCTGGAAGGCCAGGACCAGGGGTAGCAAATTCCAGGAAGGTGCCCGGCCCTTAGTGTGGATGTTGAGCGAGTCCAGGGAGGAAGGTTTCATGGCATTTTCCCAGCTTGTTGCTCCACGTCTAGCTGGTTATCTTTCTCCCTTTAGCAAAAACGAAAACTGCGGATCTATATTTCCAACACGTTCAGCCCCAGCAAGGCAGAAGGAGACAGCGCGGGAACTGCAGGGACCCCCGGGGGAGCCCCAGCAGCGGACAAAGTGGCGTCCTGGGAACTGCGAGTGGAAGGAAAACTGCTGGATGACGTGAGTTGGGGACGGACTGGACTGGAGGGGATATCGTTTGGGGGGCTTCATACTGGGGCCCTTTGGGAGAAGCCCTCCCTGCAGGAGAGGGCGCCGCGCAGCGCCCAGCTAGGGAGGGCTGGTGTGTCCATGTGGTTATTGCAACAGCTCTCCTGCAGAGGGCGGTAAAGCGTCTCGAGTCGGGGTACCCGCTTCTCGCTTCGCCTGTTACTAGCTAGAAGTGGCCTGCAGTGTCCTCACTCTGTCTCTAGTCTTTTTTTTTTTTTTTTTTTCTTTAAAGATTTATTTATTTATTTATACAAGCACTGGGTACAGTCAGAAGCGCGGGAGGGTGAGAGAATTCACCAGAGCCAGAGCGGGGAGCAGAACGTCTGCCTCTAGTCTTTTCCCTGCTCCTCCAGGCCCAAGAATCCTCTGGACTCCAGGGCTGAAATCATTCTTTTTGGGGCTTGGCGTAACTAAGGTTCAAGAGGTCAATAACACCCCCATTTTGCACCCCTTCTCACCTCAGCCTAGCAAACAGAAGAGAAAGTTTTCTTCGTTCTTTAAGAGCCTCGTCATTGAGCTGGACAAGGAACTCTACGGGCCTGACAACCACCTGGTGGAGGTGAGAGCGAGCCTGGGCCACGGGGAAGCCAGGCTGACGTGCTAGGGACCCCTGGGTGATGCGCTCTGGTCCCCTCCTCTGCCAGTGGCATCGGATGCCCACCACCCAGGAGACGGACGGCTTCCAGGTGAAAAGACCTGGAGACCTCAATGTGAAGTGCACCCTCCTGCTCATGCTGGATCACCAGGTGACGAATGTCCTGGGCTACAGGGGCCATCTGGGGGCGGGAGCGGGTTCCTCTTGTAAACGCTTCCTGTCCCTGCCCTCTTCAGCTTTGTTTTTCCTAAGTTCCCCCTCCGTCCCTCCCCAGCCTCCCCAGTACAAACTGGACCCCCGACTGGCGAGGCTGCTGGGGGTGCACACACAGACGAGGGCCGCCATCATGCAGGCCCTGTGGCTTTACATCAAGCACAACCAGCTGCAGGACGGGCACGAGCGCGAGTATATCAACTGCAACCGCTACTTCCGCCAGGTGAGCCCGGAGGCCACGCCCACCCGAAGCCCGACGAGGCCGGTTCTTGGTCACATTCTTGCCACTTCCCCCTTGTCCTCTGCCCGCTGCAGATCTTCAGCTGTGGCCGGCTCCGTTTCTCCGAGATCCCCATGAAGCTGGCGGGGTTGCTGCAGCATCCGGACCCCATTGTCATCAACCACGTCATCAGGTAAGTGGGAGGGGAGGGGCGGGAAGGCCCTTCCAGGAGCAGCTTATCTTTGGCTTGACCTCTAGTCAGCAGTGGCAGGTTTGGCCCCGGGTGGGCGGATGGACACAGCTGCGCTCACTGGCCCTGCTGTGCCGCCCGCAGCGTGGACCCCAACGACCAGAAGAAGACGGCCTGCTACGACATCGACGTGGAGGTGGACGACCCACTCAAGGCCCAGATGAGCAATTTCCTGGCTTCCACCACCAATCAGCAGGAGATTGCTTCCCTTGATGTCAAGGTGGGCCCCTGGCCACCCCAGCCTCCTATGGGCTGGGCAGGCTGTAGGGCGCCTCCCTCCGTCACACCTTGGCGACAGGGTTTCTGTCCGTCCTGTGGGTTTAGGCCCAGAGGCGGGCCCTCCGGCGGTGGTCTTCTCTGACGCATGCACTCCGCCCCCCAGATCCATGAGACCATTGAGTCCATCAACCAGCTGAAGACCCAGCGGGATTTCATGCTCAGCTTCAGCACTGACCCCCAGGATTTCATCCAGGAATGGCTGCGTTCCCAGCGTCGTGACCTCAAGGTGCGGTCCTTTCCTGAGGCTGACCCCATCTTAAGCTCTGACCTCGATCTCCTGTATTCTGGCTCCAGGGGCAGCGGGCTGCTCGGGGGTGGGGACTGTGCTTCAGCTCCCTCCTGCTCTCTGCAGATCATCACTGATGTGATCGGGAATCCTGAGGAGGAGAGACGAGCCGCTTTCTACCACCAGCCCTGGGCCCAGGAGGCAGTGGGGAGGCACATCTTTGCCAAGGTGAGGCGGCTCTGCCCTGTGTGCTTCCTGTGGTTCGAGCAGCAGAGGCCTGAGCCGCTGGTCTCTCCTCTCTGCAGGTGCAGCAGCGAAGGCAGGAACTGGAACAGGTGCTGGGAATCCGCCTGACCTAACTGCTCAGGGATCCCTCCTCTCCCCGGCCGCGGAAGAAGCCCCTCCCTCAGCCTGACAGGGGACCACCGTCTGGGGCCACAGACACGTAGGATAAGGACGGGGTGAGGGTTGTCTCCTGCCACCCTCTGCTCCCCAGCTGTAGTTGCGCAAGCGTAGAGGTAGCATTCCTTGTTGCTTGGCCCCCAGAGCCTTAGTACTTATTTTACACATTGGCTTTAACTGGGTCACATCAGTCGCCTTCTGCCCCCTGCAGGCAGCCCGCGTGGGACTGCTGGAGGCTGTGCTTTGACTTGCCCCAGAGACATTTCAGAACCAAAGGCCACTGGCTTTGCTTGTTTACAGACTCCCCCTTGGGGCAAGGGGAGCTGGGCAAGGAAGGGGGCGGGCACAGCTCCCACTCCTCCTTGCCTTTCTAAACCAAAGTTCTTTGCCATTCCTACAAGCCCAGCCTCGCTGCTGGTTTTTTTCCTTTGGGTATTTGCACTATTTGGGGGAGCAGGTTTTTTTATGTGGGAGCCACTTTTTTTGTACAGGGGTAAGTTGGGGTCTTTGAGGGAGCCCTATTTGGTGCCCCCTTGTTTTCTTTCCTCAATCTATGCAAGCGGCTCTAGCCGCCATCATCTCCTGGGATGCCAGAGGGCTGCTGCCCCAGCTACTTGGGCCCTGGGTGGGAAGGCCTCCTCGAGGGAGGGGATTCTGGTTCTGTTGTGTGGCCTGAGGTACGGGTGTTTGTCTTGGTGGGGGGCAGTGAAGGGAGGCTGGGGTAATAAGACTGTTGCCCTCTGGAGCTTGGTAAGGAGGGTGGGCCTAGGGCTTGTAAAGGTGCCACTGCTGGCAGGTTTGGAAAATTCCAAATAAATCCTTTTGTTTATTGGCGGTAGCTAGCCCTGGTCATTCGGCAGTGCAGCCACTCAGTAACAGACTGAAGTCCTGGAGGGCTCGTCCTATAGAGCTTTTATTAGCGCGACCCACGCAGAGGACATCCACTTCACTTCCACAGCTTCTTAATGGACATGTTTTTCTCACTGTCCTTCTGCATGACCTGCAGGGAGACGGTATCAAGTTATCATCTGGGTGAACACGCACCCCGCCCCCACTGCGACTAGCAGCAAAGCAGAGAGTCGGAGGTCGTACCTTGGCCACCGCCATCTCAAAGTCCTCCTGGGTGACGTGAACTCGCCGTTCCCGCAGGGCATACATGCCGGCTTCGGTGCACACGCCCTAGCCGGGAAGGAGGACGGGCGCTGTGGCTGTGCCCTTGAACCCAGCGCTGCCCGCCTCTGCGCCCCTTCCCTTGGGCACACCAATTACCTTCACTTCAGCCCCTGATGCTCCGGGCATGAGCTCAGCAATTTTCCTCAGGTTGATCCCCCTGGTCAGGTTCATTTTCCGAGAATGGATCTTCAAAATGTCCAGCCGAGCCTAGAGATGGGAGAGGAGAAAAGTCTGAGCCCACAGCTCTCCGGCACAGCCCAGCCGGCCCCAGTCCTGCCCACCACAAACCTCCTCATTGGGGGGTGGGAATTCAATTTTTCTGTCGATGCGCCCCGGGCGAAGCAGCGCTGAGTCCAGGATGTCGATCCTATTTGTAGCCATGATCACCTGCGTGGAGACGTGGCGTGGCTTCCTCAAGCTGCATGTCACCCAGGGTCTTCCCGTGGCTACTCCCACAGCGAACACGGCCTTACCTTGATGTTCTTGGTGGCTTCAAAGCCGTCCAGCTGGTTGAGCAGCTCCAGCATGGTGCGCTGCACTTCGCTGTCCCCTCCAGAGCCTCCCTCCAGCCGAGAGGAGCCGATGGAGTCAATTTCGTCCATGAAGATGATAGATGGGGCATGTTCTCGTGCCATGACAAACAGCTCCCTCACCATTCTTGCCCCTGTGCGGAGGCCAAACTGGTGCTAAGGAGCTGACACGCCCCCTGCCCTCACCCCAGCCCACCACCACTTGGTTTTCCTGTTCCGAGCCAGTTACCTTCCCCAATGAATTTCTGTACCAGTTCAGAACCAGACACACGAATAAAAGTACAGTCCGTATGATGCGCCACAGCCCGAGCCAACAGAGTCTTCCCAGTGCCTGGGGGTCCATATAGCAGCACTCCCTGGAGAGAAACAGGGCTCAGCCAGAGGGCCAGTCCCCTCATTTCATTCAATAAACACTTATTCTGGGCTTGCTCTGGGCTAAGTTCTATGCTGGACGTACCAAAACCAAACACAAAGACTCCTGGGGCTTATATTCAAACAACCTCCGTGCCTTGGCAACCTTCTCCCCCTGCCCCTCTTCAGTGGCGAGGGCTTAAGTAGGTGGTTCCTCCCCCGACCGCAGGGGCAGGGGGCACAGCAGAGCACGGGTCTCCCACGGAAGCCCTGCCTCTCACCTTGGGCTGTGCGATGCCCAACGCCTCAAAGAGCTCGGGATGCTTCACGGGCAGCTCGATCACTTCTTTGATCTCTTTGATCTGCTTGTCCAGCCCACCAATCATCTCGTAAGTTGAGTCTGGCACTTTCTCCACCATCATCAGTGACACCAGTGGGTCTACCTTGTTGGGAAGGATCTTGTGCAGAGTGTAGCTGTCATTTCTTAGAGCTACCCGGCAATTGGGGGTCACCTGAGCGAGGGAAGAGTTTCAGGAAGGGGTATTGTGAGCGCTGACCCCAATCTCCCACCTCACCTGTTACACTCACATCATTGATGTCGATGTTCTTGTCCACGTCTACCACAAACTTCCCCTCAGGATGTACCTAGGAACACGAGGGCTCGTGACCTTCCCTGACAACCACAAAATTACCAGCTCCCCCCACCCCCCTAAAGACCCGTAAGCCCTAGAGCAACGTGACAACAGTATTCTCATAGGCTACACACGAGAGGATGCCTTTTACCTTCACCAACACTTTCTTCTTATCCATGGCCCGAACGACTTCCCCCACATAGGAGCCCTGTTCTTGCAACAGCTGTAGCTCCTCCCGCAATAGCCGAACTAGATGGCAAATGGGCAGAGTGGTCACCCGAGTTCTTTGGTGCTTCCCCACCCCTCCAACCCCCCACCCCTTCAATATCCATGAACTAAATTCTACTTTGAAGAAAAGGCCACAGAAATAAAAATGGATGCCTTTAAGAAGGTTACAATGGGCCTTAAGATGATATAAACATCACCTTAGACTGGAATAACAGTAAGTACCACTGTGAAGTCCACTCCAGGACTGAAGAGTCAGGTCTCACACTGCCTATCTATAGTCTTCCCATGCCTCCGCCTCACCTTTTGCATTAAGTTCATTCCTCTGTGCCTGCAATCTCCGGAGATTTTGGCTCTTATCATTCACAATCAGCTGTGGAGGGCAGGAGAAAAAGGGAGAAAACGGAAGATAGAACCTTAGTCAAGACCCTCACAGACTGGTAAGAGCCAAGAGAGAGAAAGAGAAGCACAGAGAGAACCTGTATGTTGTTTCCACTCCTCTAGTATGACCCTAGTGACCATATCTTGTCCTTCAGAAGTCCCTCTGGAGTACGGGGCAGCTATCTGGTAAGGTGGGTCAAGAATAAGAAACTGGGCCTCCCTGGTGGCGCAAGGGGGTGGGCGCCGCTCTATGGGATGGTTCACGGCCTCTGCGGCACCGAGTTCGAAGCCCCGGCCGGCGGGGGAGCAGCCCACATGGCGCAGCAGACCTCCCCTGACTCGCCTGCTGCTCCCCTCAGCAGTGTATTTCAGTCAATCTGCCTAATCTGTTCCCAGCTCTGTCTCTGGTGGGTTATCTCAACCCTCCACCCCCTCATGCACCCCAGCTCCAGTATGCAGAAATAAATCTTAAAAAAAAATAAATTAGAAATCCTAAGGGAAAAATTTATTATAGACTCATGTAGTCCATTTCTATAAAGCAGTAAGATAGCACTGGGGGAAAATGTTTGAGTCAAAAGCCTAAATTCTGGCCCCACTACTGCCAATAACCAGCTAGGGAATGCTGAAGAAAGTAACTGAAAAGCCTAACTCTCCTATCAAAATGCAGGTGGGTACAGCGTCACCTAGCCCGCCTCATTCGTTTCAGGACTATGGTGAGAAACAAATGAAATTGCCCAAAGGCCAGCCAACTACAACACCTGCCAATATAGCCGGAGTTCATGCAATTTCATGGGGCTTTCTTCCACCCAATGTCTACTGCCCATCTCCCCAATTTCTATGATCCCTGCTCCCTCTAGGCTGGAGATGGGGCTGCTTTTCATTCAGTTCTATGGAATCAGTGTTGTCCAGACTCTTCAATTCTTCTTCCCTGATAATCTCATTCTGCCCCAAACCCCCACTGCTAAATCCCACATCCTGAACCCAGTCTTCCCTTTTAAAAGAAACCCTCTGGTTCAGGATTCTTCCCAAAAGCCTTTGGCCAGGGGAACCTTTTTTGGTTAAAACTTGACCCTTGAAGAAACAAACCGTAAATGCTGGTTAACTTCAAAGAGATGAACTTCAGAGCACTAAGTGTTACCTTCACGGACTCTATTTAAACCACTAGCTCACTACTAACTATACGCACACTATTCTGATAGCTAAAAAAGGAATAAACTTTGTCCACTACACCTCCACGAGAATTATACAGATTTGCAGAACCCCCCTCCACCTGTCACCCCCGCAGAGCTCCCCTGTAGGCCTCCTCACCTGGAGTTCTTCAATCTTGGACAGATAGTACTGGCGGAGTCCACAGCCTGCCTTCCCCTCTTCCAGCTCCATCTTAAAAAGACACGGTGCAGCTATTAAATAAGAGACTAGACATCGCAGGGGCCAAGCTACTTCCAGCTTGGCATGTAGGGGTTTTAAGATTTGGGTTCTAACCCCTCACTCCATCTCGGAACCCTTCCTTGCCAAACCACGACTACACCGCAAGCGGGGAGAAGGCCTCCCACCTCCCAAGACCTGAAAAGACAATGCACAAGGACGCGCTTTGCCTGGCGGCAAGCGCTAGAGACCCGAGGAGTTGGGAGCACGGGCTGAGCCGGCAGACGAGCCGGCGCCCGGTCTCCCGCGCCCCCGGCGCGTCGGTCCCCGCGCTCCCCTCCGCCTCCACCGCGTCTTCCTCTCCCGGCCCAGCTCTGAGCCGCCGGGGGCGGCGCTGACACAGCAGATCCGGTTCCGCACAGGTCCAGCCTCTATTGGTTGACTCACCCCCGATCCACCAGACCCTCTTGGCCCCCGCCGGTTGCCCGCCTCCGGTCAGGCCCGCTCCGCATGCCGCCCGGGTCCCCGCCGGCCGCCCCCAGCGCCATACCTGCTCCGGCCCGTCCAGCGCCATCTTCCCTCCTCCGCGGAGACGGCCGGCATCCGAGACGCCTGGGCGCGCAGGCGCAGAAGCGGCGCCCGCGACCCGCAGCCGCCGGCGGAGGAGTTCCGGGTCAATGGGCGGGGCGTACGGAGACACGCCGAGCAACTGGTGGGGGGAGGGGTCCGCGACGGGCCGGGAGCTTGGAAGGGGGTGAGGAGAGCACAGAACTCAGCTTGCCTTTCTAGAAAATCAGCTTTTAGTTAAAGTATTTTCTCTCCTGACCCAACCTCCAACTTGTAAGATCTGGGCAGAGGATGGAGAAAAGTCGTTGCCACGCTCAAAATGGCGGAAAACCTGACGCCGGGGACGCAAGCCGCGCAAGCGGAAGCGGAAGCGCGTTTGCTGCTTCCATGTGCAGCTTCTAGTGCGGAGGAAAAGGGCGGTGGGTGGCGGAGGGTGGCGGAGGGTGGTGTGGGGCTCGCGGGCAGCCGGGAAACGGAGAGCGGAATTCAGCGCTCTGGAAGAGGTTCCCACCTTCTACCGTCGCCTCAGCCTGAGTGACACTCCCGCTCCGCCATGGGCAAGAAGGGCAAAGTCGGGAAGAGCCGGCGAGACAAATTCTATCACCTGGCGAAGGAGACCGGTGAGCCAGAGCTCCGGCCGCGAGCCGGCTGCGAGCGAGCGACCCCCGCCTCGACCTGGGGCGCCCCTCACCCGGAATCCTTGCGCCGAAGGGGTGGCGGGCTTTAAGATCGCGAAGTGCTCCGGCAACTTCACTGTTTTGTCGTCGCCCCCAGGGTATCGTTCCCGCTCCGCTTTCAAGCTGATCCAGCTCAATCGCCGCTTTCAGTTCCTGCAGAAAGCCCGAGCCCTGTTGGACCTGTGCGCCGCGCCGGGGGGATGGTGCGTAGCCCTGGCGCGGGGCGCTCCTGAGGGCAGCTTGCCGGGCTCTCGCCTTGCGTGACGGAGTTGCTCTGGAGAAGGGCCATGCAGTAATACCGACCTTCTGTCGTTCTGTTCTCTGGAACATAGTTTCACCTCAACGGTGGTGGCCGTTTTCTCGCTTGGTTGTAGGGAAAAGGCTTGAAACACGTGCATAGGATGTGCTCTGGCTGCTGCACTTGGCAGGCAGAATTCTGTTATGGGGCTGAGAGAGCATCTTCCCTGGGGACGTGGACAGTCCTTGGTGTTTGATTGTCTATTCTTTTATAGGCTGCAGGTGGCTGCCAAGTTTATGCCTGTGTCCAGCCTAATTGTGGGTAGGTGACTGGTGGTTCTCCTGGGTACACTAGTGGGTGGGAGTGTGAGTTACTGTCTTTTGGGTTATTTTTTCCTTCCTGCTGGATGCAGCCCTGTGGAATACTCTCACCTGATTTCTTCCAGGAGTGGACCTGGTTCCAATCAAGCCTCTTCCCAATGTGGTGACGCTCCAGGAGGACATCACGACCGAGCGTTGCAGGCAGGTAATTGGAAGGTTACTTTTCTTGTTTCCTTTATGTGCAAATGCCCACGTACTTGCTTCTTACCCAAGTATTCTGAAGGCAAGGTTTGTCCAATTTACTATGCCTTGAGCCGTGCCTGTGTGAGGTCTACAAGTCTTAGCATTCACTCTTAGCCCTGATTTAGGGTCAGGAGTGAGGTGTTTGACATTGGAGGAAGTATAGGGATCTTTAGTGAAATCCTTCCCAGTGGATAGTCTAAGGGACTGTAAGCTCTGTGGAGACAGAGAAATGTTATTTTTATCGTTACATCATACTCTGTGCCTGGCATGGGATTTGGCTCCTGGTGGGCACTCAGATGATTAAGGTGGACAAGTGGCTGACCCAGGGAATCCGTCATTAGCCATGCCTGTTTCTCTTGCTCTAATCCTTTTCCTTCTCTGTAGGCCCTGAGGAAGGAGCTGAAGACCTGGAAAGTTGACGTTGTGCTCAATGACGGGGCACCCAATGTCGGGGCTAGCTGGGTTCATGATGCTTACTCTCAAGGTGCCAGGAGTGGGGAGCATGGAGATGCGGGTGCGGGGCGGGCATGCCCTCTCAGGCTGCAGAGGTCCTCACCTGTCTCTTTCCCACAGCCCATTTGACGCTGATGGCTCTGCGTTTGGCTTGTGATTTCCTGGCCCGCGGTGGCTGCTTCATCACCAAAGTGTTCCGTTCCCGCGACTATCAGCCCTTGCTGTGGATCTTCCAGCAGTTGTTCCACCGAGTGCAGTCCACCAAGCCCCAAGCCTCTCGCCATGAATCTGCAGAGATCTTTGTTGTCTGTCAGGGTGAGCATCTCCTCCTTCCTTGAGCCAGTCTCTCCAACTAGCAAAGCACATTTCCTTATACAGCCTGTCACCTTAGGATTCCTGGCTCCTGACAAGGTTGACAGTAAATTCTTTGACCCCAAGTTTGCCTTCAAGGAGGTTGAAGTTCAGGCCAAGACTGTCACTGAGCTGGTGACTAAGAAGAAGCCAAAGGTATGTTTGGGGGATAGTGCTCCCCTTGTATTCTGGAACTTTGGGGAAGTGATCTGGTGGGTCCTACAGACATCCCCAGGAGGGACTATTCAAACTTTATTTTCCTTTTTAAGGCTGAAGGCTACGCTGAGGGCGATCTCACTCTCTATCACCGTACCTCAGTTACTGACTTCCTCCGAGCTGCCAACCCTGTTGACTTCCTCTCCAAAGCCAGTGAGGTGAGCTAGATTTGACGGCTGTAGGGAAGTCCCAGAAACATGGCTTGAAACTCCTCACTTACTCCTTTTCCTCGTCCCAAGATCTCGCTGGACGATGAAGAGTTGGCACAGCATCCAGCTACCACTGAAGACATACGGTCTTGCTGTCAGGACATCAAAGTGCTGGGGCGGAAGGAGCTTAGGTATGCGGTGGGGGTGGGGATGGGGGTGGAGGTGGGTAGATCAGGAGCCCCAACAGAGGGGAAGGCCTTGGAAGGCCGTGATGCTGAATCTCTTGGAACAAGATGCTGCTGTTTGGGGTAGGAGTTTGAGCCCTGGGATTTATGTAACCCAAGCCTGAGATTTGGGGTGTGGACCTGAAATAGGGGAGAGATGGTAATGCCAGTGATGGTATTTCTGGGACAGGTCCCTACTGAACTGGAGAACAAAGCTTCGGCGCTATGTGGCCAAGAAACTGAAAGAGCAGGCAAAGGCGCTGGATATCAGGTGAGGACGGGACCAAACCAGGGGGAAATGTTGACTGGATGTTGGGGTAAGTGTCTGGAAGAATAATCTGGGATCTCCTTGGACTTTTCCACTAGCCTTAGCTCAGGAGAGGAGGAGGGTGATGAGGAGTCAACAACCGGGACCATGAGGCAGTCCTCTAAGGAAGAGGAGGAGGAGGAACAACTGAATCGAACTCTGGCAGAGATGAAGGCCCAGGAGGTGGCGGAATTAAAGAGGTGAGGGAAGCTGGGGAGGAGCATGGGGAACCCTACCAGTGTGTGAGGGTGGGGTGGGGAAGAGAAGGAAGACAGAGAGAAACCTCAGGGTTTTATTTCTCCACCTACCCCCTTAGGAAGAAAAAGAAGCTTCTGCGTGAGCAGAGAAAGCAGCGGGAGCGCGTGGAGCTGAAGATGGATCTGCCTGGGGTTTCCATTGCAGACGAAGGAGAGACTGGCATGTTCTCCCTGCGCACCATCCGGGGTCACCAGGTGAGGTGGGGTTGGGGCAGATTGAGGATAGAGGGTCTGCTTAGGTTGCTGTCTCCACCCATGAGATGACTCGGCAAGGGGGGATTGGGAAAACAGGAGCCTCCTGTCTCAAGACCAGAAGGAACATACATGTAAAATGATGAAATTAGGAAGATTTAAGACTATGGTGTCAACTTATTGTTTTGTAATTAAAATGTAGAACCAAGAGACACTGCAGGAAGCTGAGGTTAAGTAGCTGCAGGCTTCTACTGGGGTTCCCAGCATGTGTGATGGTTTCCCCTTCAGTTCCCAGAGACTGAGCAGGCAGCACCTTCCTGCACTAGGCTGCCGTGTGGTGGTCACTGCTGAAAGTGGAGAACGTTCTTTTCCCGAACAAAGCAGTGTCACAGGCAACATGAGCTTTTGTGTGGGAATGGGACGGCGAGGTCATCGTTGCTGCCCAGGAAGGCAGGAGAGCACAGTGGCCCTCCGCAGACTCCCGCTGACCTTGGTGGGCCTCGGGTCCTCATCTGCAGAACAGCGCAGAACCTACCTCCTAGCATTCTGTAAGGATGGAAACAGATAGGTGTTATCCCTGGTACATAACGGGCACTCAAGAAATAGCTCTCTGCCCAGAGAAAACAGATCTGGGGGCCGGCCAAATCTAAGCAAAACATTTCTTCCTGTTAGATAGATGTTGTCTGGGAACACGCATAGTGGAAACAAAACACAGATTGTAGCGTTCTCAGAAGGTGATGAGGTAGCTTCTGAGAGCAGTTTTCAGAGAAAAACTATGGGCTAGAACGTTTTAGGATTTGACACTGTCTAGACCGTGGGATACTTTTCCATAAACCTATTCCTGCTGCAACTGACGACAAGACAACTGAGTGGGATGGATCAGCGACCTGCCGACGAGGGGTATTTATAAACAATTAGCCCAATCATTTTCCATCTGTAAACGGAGGTAATTTATTTGTTAGAGTGCGTTTCTTAGTGTTGCCGAGGACAAACTAAGATAATGGACACAAAAAATCAATACATTCCTTTGAAGTACTCTTGCATCTCTGTTTCTCTGTCAAACTTCAGCTGCTAGAGGAGGTGACTCAAGGGGACATGAGCGCTGCAGACACACTTCTGTCTGATCCGCCGCGAGACGACATCTATGTGTCAGATGCTGAGGATGACGACGATGCATCTCTGGACAGTGACCTGGATTCAGAGGACCTCGCAGGAGTTGGAAGACCTCAGAGCCTAAAGAGCCAAAAGCGGTAATGGGAGAGTACTGTGTGCAGGGGGGGATGCTGACACCCTCAGCTTGAGTCCTGAAGCAGAGTTGGCGGGGGAGCAAGTCTTCCAGGACACTGACCCTCCCCACTTAACTGGGGTCCGCAGTGTACAATTTGCTGAAGTAGAGGACGATAAAACAGAGGAGGAAGAGAATCCACTGCTGGTACCATTGGAGGAAAAGGCAGTACTGCAGGAAGAACAAGCCAGCCTGTGGTTCTCAAAGGTAACAGACTGGGGCCCCAGGCAGACAGGGAAGTGGCACTCCCTGGGAGAAAGGTGGCTGAAGGTTCCCCCTTTTGCAGGATGGCTTCAGCGGGATTGAGGATGATGCAGACGAGGCCCTGGAGATCAGCCAGGCCCAGCTGCTGTACGAGAGCCGTCGGAAGGGGCAGCCGCCGCTGCCACCAACGCCGCAGCCTTCCAGTTTGAAGGTTAAACCTCGCTTGTGCCAGGATGAGGCCCCTAAGGGGGCAGAGGCTCCATCAGGGACAGGGGCTACCACTGGCCTTGGAGGGGAAGAGAGAGATGACAGTTCCGACAGTGACAGCAGCAGCAGTGAGGATGAAAAAAGGTAAGTGGCTGCAGCTGATGGGAGCAGGGATGAAGAGGAAGCAGTCAGTGGCTCTTACCATTCTTTAAATTGGGGGTTTTCAACTTTGACTAGATAGGAAGCTTTAAAAATACTGATGATTTTGATTAAGGGCACGTGCAATATAGCCTCCGTGGCAGATTTTTGGAACTTCCCTAAGAGTTTAATAGGAATCAGGGTTGGGGAACAGGAGGAGGGGCCTGAGCAGCACAGGGGTTGGATGAATGACACTCACATAGCCCTTCCCTTCCACAGCTGGGAAACACAGCGCAGTAAGAAGCGAAGCCGGGGACCTACGTCAGATGACGACAGTGGGTTTGAGATAGTGCCTATCGAGGATCCAGGTGAGAGCGGGGCACCTAGTGGAACGAGAGGAGACAACAGAAGTCTCTGTGTTGACAACTGAGCTTTGATTTTTCTCCACATTAGTGAAACACCGAATACTGGACCCTGAAGGTCTTGCTCTAGGTGCTATTATTGCCTCTTCCAAAAAGGCAAAGAGAGACCTCATAGACGACTCCTTCAGCAGGTGGGTACCAGGAAATCATGAGCAGTGGCCCAGGGTGGGAGGAGAAGTGGCTGATTTCTGTAGAGAGCCTGGAGTGGCTGAGTACATGGCCAGAGAGACTGACACACTCTCTGGCTAGGTACACATTTAATGAGGACGAGGGGGAGCTTCCCGAGTGGTTTGTGCAGGAGGAAAAGCAGCACAGGGTAAGGCAGTTGCCTGTCGACAAGAAGGAAGTGGAGCATTATCGCAAACGCTGGCGAGAAATCAACGCACGTCCCATCAAGAAAGTGGCTGAGGCAAAAGCCAGAAAGAAACGGAGGG
This sequence comes from Talpa occidentalis, assembly GCF_014898055.3. NCBI lineage: Eukaryota > Metazoa > Chordata > Mammalia > Eulipotyphla > Talpidae > Talpa > Talpa occidentalis. The sequence continues at coordinate 124,879,490 of NW_023605083.1, read as the reverse complement.
TAAACAGTGGGGCTGTCTGTGTAGGGGTGGGTGGGAGCGGGGTGGGGAAGAGGTCAGCCTGACGGAGGTTACCGAACAGATGCTGAAGAAGCTGGAGCAGACCAAGAAGAAGGCAGAAGCTGTGGTGAACACTGTGGACATCTCGGAACGAGAGAAAGTGGCACAGCTTCGGAGGTGAGGGAGGACACCTGCCAAGGTAGACGGGCTAGAAAGGGTGGCAGAAAGGCTCTAATCTCTCTCTTCCATTTACAGTCTCTACAAGAAGGCTGGGCTTGGTAAAGAAAAACGCCAAGTCACCTATGTTGTAGCCAAAAGAGGTGTGGGTCGCAAAGTGCGGCGGCCAGCTGGGGTCAGAGGTCATTTTAAGGTGGTGGACTCAAGGATGAAGAAGGACCAAAGAGCACAGCAGCGGAAGGAGCAGAAGAAAAAACATAAGCGTAAGTGAGCAGCAACACTCAGGCCTGTTGGGAAGACAGCCTTGGAGGAGCGACTCCATTCAGCGCTTGCTCCGGCAGCCCCCTTGCTTGCAGACAGAAAGGACAGTGAGGGGAGCCACCCGGGACTCTCTCAGTGGCCCTGAGTGTGGTGAGGACACCCTCTTCCTGTCAACACACTGCTGGATGTCTGTGCTGTAGCAGACACCAGTCATTCTGGGAAGGATGTGACGCAGCACTGGATGAGAAAATGCCTTTTCAAACTCATAACGGGCCAGTTCAGTTCTGGGGTAGCATTCATTATGGTCTGGTTTTGGGCAGGTGGGGCTCTCAAGTTTCCCCCCCCCCATTCTTTTCCATTATTAGCTGAATAAAACTGGGATGATACCTTTTTCTGATGATTTAGTTCCCACAAAGTGGTACTCAAGAAATACTTGAGTCACAGCAGGGTCACACTGTTCTAAGGCATACATTTAATGCGTATGGATGCACAATGAAGTAGAAATGACACAATCCACAGGTCCCAGTAGTAAACATTTACTAGAGCAAGCAGAAAGGAATGCACATTTTAAAGAAACCTTCACAAAGTCACAAAATTCAAAGTATGTATATTTCTTGTCCTTTTATAAACGAGAACAAAAATCAATCATTTCAGCAAAAGATTTTTCTACCGTTGTGGCAAGTTAAAAAAAATACAATGAAATTGGAGAAGACACTTAAAAAGCTGTCATTGGGTTTTTGTTTTTAACATCAGTGACACTTCGGACCTAAGGCAATCCTGAACGGTTTCCAGGATCACCTTTTTTCCCTTTCAAGCACAGTCTGGGTCTGGCGGGTCACCCCCTCCTGCCTGTCTTCGGGCTGGATACACACCTGATGGGGAATCTGAGCCTTGGCGCCCATTTCAACACAGCAACTCCCCAGCAAATGTCTGGAAGCACCGAAGTGCTTCCCACATCCCTGACACCTTTATGGATTGGGTTTGCAGAAGCCAACTGGTAAAAAAAGGACTGCCTGGCCACACAGCTAAGAAAAAGAATTTCATCTGTAGATGTTTACAAGGTGACATTTTAGTAAAAAATATATGCTACATATAGTATAAACCTAGAGTGAGTTTTGTGCCCCTTATTAAGGCCCTTTCTTCCAAGGTGTCCTCGGACCTTGACCCTCGTAACAACTCACCCAGAGCCCAAACTCCCAGTTTTCATTGCTTTCAAGGACCAAGCAGTTTCCCAAGCAAACATCTGAAAAGTGATCCAGATGAAGGAGTAATGTCTGCAAGCTCCAGCTATCCACTAAGGGCAGGGGGTCCACACATCTTAGGCCCCAACCCAGCCCTGAGACACCTAGTTACCAAAAATCTTTCTAAAAATAAAATTAAAGACAATCGGTTTCACGCGTCACATACCCTCTAACTGTCCCATCGGCTTTTCTTACGTTTGGGTGGCTCAGGGACAGCAAAACCATCAGCTGTCTTATCTGTCTTGATGTCCACCTTGTCCACCTTGTCCATCTTGCTGCTGTCCACCTTGGGGTCCATCTTGCTCTCACGATTACAACCTTCTTTCCTGCTCTCACCATTTCGACCATCAGTTGCACCTCGGCTTTCCCCATGCCGGCCTCCACCTCCTCCTCCGTGCCTGTTCTCTCCATGCCGATGGCCGTCAGCGTGACGGCTGCTGCTTTCTGGGTAGCGGTATCCTTCTCCATGGCGACCGCCATCTGCATGCCGTGGGCTATCACCATGCCGACTGCCACTCTCTCCATGACCATGACGGCTGCCACCCCGGTTCTCAGTATATCTCTCTCGCTTCCCATTGCCACCCCCAATCCCTTCTCGGCTGTTATTCCCTGAAGCTGCGTTGTTGACTCCCTGGGCTCCAGGAGAAGGGTAGGTTACTGGGGCACTGCTGAGGGTCCCAGGGTTGCCAAAGCTGGGAACGCCCTTGGCTGCGCTAGCAACGGGGCTGTCAGGACTGTTATGGCCCTGCTGGGCAGAATTAGTTGGAACAGAATTCAAGCTCCCTGCACTAGTCCATCCACTTGCCCCAGCAGCAGAGCTTCCAGCCTTCTGATTGCTTAAGCTGGCAGCAACAAAGTGACTCTTGTATTGTGACTAAAAGAGAAGGAGACAACAGGAATAGGTAAGGTAGTAAGTTGAAGAAACTTGAATATATCTTGGCACTTTGATGGGACCATTCCCATGGTCCCACATTCCTGTGGTTTGTGTGTTTCTCTACTAATGAAAAACAATCCTGGGACCAATACATTAAACTGGAGACACAAAATAAGTACATTAACACCCAGCTAATTAAAGGGATGCCATGAGCCACCTGCAGGGGCAGGTGTAAAAGACAGATTTAGGGTTCACAAGAGAATCAAACCCTTCTTAGTCATAAAAACAGGCAACTGCTAGGGCTTCCCCAGTGGCGCAGCGGTTGAGCGCTGGGTTGCGAAGCTGCCCGCAGCCTCTGCAGCGCCGGTTCGACCCCCGGCTGCTCCCCGGCCACCAGAGGAGGGTCCCACATGGCGCTCAGACCTCTCCTGCCGCCCGCTGCTCCCCTCAGCAGTGTACTTCGGTCCTTCTGCCTGCTCTGCTCCCTGCTCTGGCTCTGGTGAATTCTCTCACCCTCCTACGCTTCTGACTGTACCCAGTGCTTGTATAAATAAAATAAATAAAATAAATGAATCTTTAAAAAAAAAAAACAAAAACAGGCAACTGCTCTCCACCAGATTACGAAAGCTGTGGAGGTGGGAACATTCCAGGATATTGATCTCAGGAGGAAACACCAACCCCACGGCTGTCCAACAGACCCAGGTTCTGCCTGAAGATGACTGCCATACCCACAGCGCTGGGGATAGCCATCTGTTAAGTTTATATTCAAAATCCAAGCAGTGGGAAGGCCCTAAATCCAGCAGTAAATCTGTAAGCCCAGCCACCATCTCAGGAAAGCTAAGGTCCTCTTGTTGCTACCCAAGAATCACTGGGGAAAGTTCTTTCAGTTAAATGCTTATTTCTGACCTGGAAAGCTGCTTTCATTGCTGTCAGTCGATCTCCCATTGCTCCTGTGGAGGGTTTGTAGGCCTCGTAATTGCTCATTACATTGTTGTTATTTCCTCGGTCCTAAAAAATAAACACACCCATGAGGAAGGAAGAATAGAGAGGAAAGCCCTCTGCCACAGACCAGGCTCTACACACTGAAGATTCTGAAATGAGCTGGATTGGGACTGTCTATTTTTAGAAACCTACTATGTTTTGTAAAAAATGGACACAGTAATGGAGAATTTTAAATGCTATCCCAGTAATTGTTTCTGGAAACAGACTGAGCAATCAGAAATGTGCTAGATCATACCCAAAGCTTTTCACACACATACCTATTCAATTACATAGAAATTACGTTAAAAATGAAAGGGCTGGACACTCCCTGGTGGCGCAAGGGGTTGAGATGCAACCTATGAAGCTAGCCGCAGCCACCACAGCATGAGTTTGATCCCCGGCCAGGGAGCTAACCACATGGCGCAGCAGGCCTCTCCTGACTCGCCCGCAGTGTGTTTTGGTCAGTCTGCCTGTTCCATTCCCCACTCTGTCTTTGGTGGATCCTCTCACCGCCCGCACTTCTGGCCTGTACCCCAGTTCTTGTATGCATAAATAGATAAATCTTAAAAAAAAAAAAAAAAAAAAATGAAAGGGCTAAGAGGCAGATGCACATGCATGACTGCTCAGGCTCTGAATATCAGAGTCTGATATTCAGAGGGTACCTGGGTACCCAGATTCATTATCTGTATTACTCTCATTGCGTGGCTGTAAAAATCAAGCCATTACACCTGACTGTGTGGAATGATCCTGGGATATATCAAATACCCGGTATTAGCCATCGCTGTCATCTGCCATCATCCACAGCATCATCACCATTATTATAATGTGAGATCAAATCTTTTTATTTACCAAAGACATCAAGATAATTATATTGCTCTAGAAATGTAGACTGGTAGCTTAGGAAACTGACAGTTGAAGAAGCCAGTGAGGGGAAGTTTGTGAGAAAAGCTAGCTCTCATCTCTGATGCAATTTCCCAGAGAATGCAGGAATCATCCCTGAGCATCGCAGTAAGAAACAGCTAGAATTTACAGGCAATGTCTACTTAGCAGCAGATTCAAGGTTAGTGTTAGAAGGTTTGTGAAGAGACTGGGGGGCCCCACCTCCAAGTTCCTGATTCACCAGGTCTGGGGAGGGGTAGAACAAAGCAGGCATAAGTTTGCATTTGCTCCTGACTGAGGGAACACATTTTGAGAACCACAGGTAACCTAGACTGTTTTCCTTAACATGCCTGTCTAGTCAGCCAAGTACACACAAGTGTTTCTTGAAGATAGTCATAACATTGAGGAACTAGCATCATATTGACTCAAATCACACTGAACAAGATCCCTTCTAGATAGGGTTTAAAGAGGCTTTCTTAGGTAAATGGCAATAGTCCTAGCACTTCATCCAGGACTCAGGACCAGCCAGCCCTGAGACTACTACTGGACTCACCGTGTTCTCAGAGCCTAGGCCAGGACGCTCCCTGTAGCCCAGGCCTCCTCCACCGATGTTCAGCTTTTTGCCTTTCCCTCCTTTAAAGCGGGATTTCCGAAACCAGGCATTCTGCAATGAACATAATTAAAATATTAAGCCAGGGAAAGAAGGGGTGGTCAGAAGAAGAGAACAAGATTAAAGGGAAAGCTAAAAAAAAAACACACAAAAACCCTGATTAAAGTGGGAAACGAATTTTTTGCTTCATCTTTAGCCAATATATCTGTGGCAAGAAGGTATTAGTCACAGGAACCACAGTTCAACTTCAGATTCTTTATCTACTAGTCTTTCCTTCAGGGCCTCCAGGAAGGGAAGTGATTAGATGCGCTGCAAAGGCAGAACAGTTACAACTGGCTACTTCTAACTTCCTTGAGAAAAATGAACTTATTTTCAATTTCACGATCTGTAGTATCATTGGACGTAAAAATTAGAAGCTTTTAAAGAACTGCTGGATTCAAAGGTAAAGGAAAAAAGCTCTGTGAAGTAGGTATATCAGAATTGATTCTAAGGGCAGACCCCCAGGACTGATAGTCACACAACTGAACATTTTACATACCCATAGAACCTAAACGTTTCCACTGCCAGAATACTACTAATCAGATTTATTCACATTCTCTTTAGAATGCAACCAACTCTAGGGTGATTAAAGCTTTATCTGTCAATTACATTATAGTCACAGTAAAGTACTGGAGAGGCAGGGCAACTTGGGAAAGGTACTGATTAGGAAGCTGATCACAACTGGGGAGCACAGGGAGTCTAAGGCACAGAATGAGATTTAAGAAAATGCCAGTGATGTAACGTATCTTCTTCAAATATTCAGGATGGCTCTCTGCCCTGGAAGGGAAGGGGAAGATTTTCCTTTCTCCTGCACTGCAGGTTCTTTACCTAGCACGTGAAGTATGGGCAGCACAAGTGCATTTAGGGCTGCACAAACAATTCTATGGACTGGCCTATGAATCTGAAGGCCACATTAAGTCTCTACTTTCAGGATGTGTATATCCTGAAAACCCCTATAATCTGGGGACTGCAGGTATTAAGATGACTCAAGCTTTAATTCAGTAGAATGCCTACTTAGTGCTGAACTGGAGTACCCACTGGAGGGCATCACATTGCTCAGAAGTCTGAGCTCTTAAGTCTATGAGAAATAGCTAAGTTCATTGTTTTTAACACAGATGCTGCTGAAGGAGAGAATAAGACAAACCAGGTTAATTTTAATGTCATACAATACCAATCGATATGTACCTTATAAGTACTTCTCTACTTCCCACTTTTCTAGTCAATTTTTCATGTTATCTGTCTTAGGTGTGTTCAATTTTTTTCCACTTAGTTTTACAACCTGGAAAAGTATGAAGGGTGGCCAACTCCTCACCTGCATTGCCAGATCGAGGAGTTCCTTGGAAACATGCTGATTGGCTCCTTCCAAGTTCCGGACAAGGTCACCAGCAAAATTGCTGTCCTTGGGAGTCAGCAAGGTATAGGCCACACCCTTCTCGCCTGCTCGTCCCGTGCGGCCAATCCTATGAGTATGGGTATCAATGTCTCGTGCCACATCATAGTTAATGACAGTTTTAATGGAAGGAATGTCCAGGCCACGAGCTAAAACAAAAAAAACAAATTTTTTTTATCTCTTCATCAGAAGTCAAAAGATGAAGTAACCCAAAATGCTAACCATCCAGGAACACACATTTCTGTTATCCAGGCAATATGAGCTGAAGTTTAATGAACTGAGATACAGGTAAGTCACCATTATAGAACAACTACCACTATTGTCAATTCTATGATTCTGTGCTGCCTAGTGCAAAAGACATAGACTCTCTGCCACCTCTAACTTGCCATTGTCCCTCTCTTGCATTATGAATACATAGAAAAATTAAAACCAGAATCAAATTTGCCTTGAACATGAGACTTCCCCTTCTGTGAGAAAACATCAGTTTTTAAGAGTAGCTATTAAAACTCAGCAAAGTTAAAAATCATGCTTTAAGCAATCTTCTGATCTTGAAAGAGGTACAGTCAACAATGTTATCAATGTAATCTATCTCCTATAGTTAGACATAAGGGCACAGCCTAAGATATAACTGTCTCAGGCCTCCCCAGTGGCGCAGCGGTTGAGCACTGGGCTGCGAAGCTGCCCGCAGCCTGTGCAGCGCCGGTTCGATCCCCGACTGCCGGCGAGGGTCCCATATGGCGTGCAGACCTCTCCTGTCTCACCCGCTGCTCCCCTCAGCAGTGTATTTTGTCAGTCTGCCTTTTCTGCTCACCCTCCTGTGCTTCTGACTGTACCCAGTGCTTGTACAAATAAATAAATCTTTAAAAAAAAATTAAAAAAAAAAAATGTAACTGTCTCAGTCATTTTTCCCAAAGTTATTTCCAACTGCAGTGATTCTTTTGTCCATAGAGAAACATTACGTGACAAGTGGTTCCCAGAGCTCCAGGTTTCCGCAAGCTGGCCAGTAAGGGGCCTTTCAGTTGGCCTGCTCAGACATTATACATCTCATATAGCAACACCAAGTTCCCTTATAGCATAGGAACCAGAGATTACGGGGGAGATTCATACTCTACCTGCAACATCTGTAGCTACCAGAACTGGGATGTCCTTTTTCTTAAAATCTGAAATGACCTTGTTTCTTTCACTCTGATCCATGTCTCCATGGAGCAGCCCAAGGTTATGACCCTCCTGCTTAAGGTTATTGGCTAGCTCTTCGGCATTGGCTTTTTTAGTAACAAACAGGAGGACACTCCCTGAAGAGGTAAACTCCACCAGACGCCGGGTAAGCCAGTTCCATTTACTAGGCCCAGAATGGAGAATCTCCACAATTTGAGTCACATCTTCATTTGCCTGTAAAGAAAAAAATGAAACATACTTTTAACAATGGTACCACAAGGCACCTGAACAAGAACCAGGCATCACATTTTCTTCCTGCCTATAGAACCTTTGACAATTCTTCTCCTTAGGGCTGCCTCCCTCAAATTAAAGCAGTTCAAAACTTAATGTCTCTTCTCAAATCCTTGTGCCCTCATCTCTCCTAGTGTGCATGAATACCTAACCAATTTATAATACCAGATATTTACATTATTTTGTTTATGGCTATTCAAATTATTCCAAATGAAGTAAGCCCCCTTTCCAGTCCCCTCTCACTGTTCCTAGTACAATTCAAACATGGACATGGAAGGCACACAAAATCAAAAATGAACAACATCAAAATGTTAACTACACAGCTTTTTAATAATAAACATGGCAAGCAACTTGATGAATTCTCCAGGAACCTTTAATTGAATTCCAAACTGAGATTCAGAGAATTTCCACAGGGTGTAGTATGTACAAGTAAGGAGTGGTGGCAGCAGGGGGTGGCCTCAATTCTTTTCACCAGACCTTTCAAGTCATCCCACTCCATACTGTGCAGGTTTCCTTCCACAATCTTGAAAATGTCAGTTTTATTCTAAATGACCTATAGTCTTCTAGGCAGTTTGCTTTTTTTCTCCCTCACCCTAAAGGTTTCTAAAACCCTTTCTACCATGCAAAAACTTTAATCATTCAAAATAGCCATGTACTCACCACATCCTTGCACAATCATGACTATTTTGCCAATCTTGTTTTATCTATCCTACCCCTTATTTTTTTTTTTTTAATAGAGGCATGTTTTATTTATTTATTTCTTTGTTTGTTTGTTTTGTCCATACATGCACTGGGTACAGTCAGAAGCGCGGAAGGGTGAGAGAATTCACCAGAGCCAGATCGGGAAGCAGAGCAGGCAGAAGGACCGAAGCACACTGCAGAGGGGAGCAGCGGGTGGCAGGAGAGGTCCGCGCGCCATGTGGGACCCTCCTCCGGTGGCCGGGGAGCAGCCGGGGATCGAACCGGCGCCGCAGAGGCCGCGGGCAGCCTCGCAACCCAGCGCTCAACCGCTGCGCCACCGGGGAGGCCCCCCCCTTATGTTTTTTAAAGCAAATATGAAACATGTTGCCTCATCTGTACATACATAACACCCCCACATACACACATGCAACTCAATAGTGAGAAGTTAATTCTGTCTCTAACATGAGAAGTAACCTGCTGGGGTCCCATCCAGCCCTGCTAAGGGTTACCTCTCCAATATCTCCCTGCACCACTCGAATAGGATCGATCAGGATGTCTCGGGCCAATTTTTCAATCTTTTTCCGAAAAGTTGCACTGAATAATAGAGCTAAAAGGTAAAATAAATTCTGTTAAACAATATGACTTCATTTCTGAATACCCACTAAGCTTCCTAATGACATTCAGAATTACTGTTTGTTTTTTTTTTAATAAACTGACCTGAACTTTAAATTTAGTTAAAAACTGATTCATTAAGGAAAAAGATTTGCAAGTGTTCTATTTCCACACATTTTCAGACATGGGCTGTCATCATGGCTCACAACAAATCTCTTGACTTTACAGCAGCATATCTGCACTGAGCATTACCTCTACCCACTGATGAAAGTGTGTAAGTTGGGACAAGTCATTTAATTCTTAGTCTTGGTTTTATTATCTATAAAAATGAGCAAATTATACCTGTTGATCTCTAGTGTCCCGTCCAGCTCAAATAAACTATCATTATCCCCCCCTTTATAGTTTCACCAGTAGAGAACATGATAATTTTGGTGCCATAACTGTGAGTGCTTATAAACAGGTATTTATTCTGAGTACAAATGTGACTTAGTAAATTGCTTCATACATACTCTGTCTGTCAGGACGGACATGACTTGCTATGGATCGCACCTGGTACTCTGGAAGAAGTAGAGAAGTAGAATTAGTAATCTAACTCTACATTACTATTTGGATGCCTGGAAAAAATAATTTTAGTAAATGTCTTTATATGAAAGGTTATAAGAATTAAGGAAAATCTGCAACTTTTAGATTTGTATCATTCAGTATGAAATTCAGGAACACTTTCCTTCCGCCCAGCTGGATTGGGCCGGGTGGCATTACAATCAATAAAGACTATTCAACAGGATTTTCACAGAGCTATATAAGGAGAGGAAAGCAAAGGCCTTGGATAAGACATTCACCTACCTAAGAACATAACCTTAACCTCTGCAAAGGTGTATGAATAAAAATAATGTATAAATACACTATAACACTTTGAAATATCCTCAAACCAATCCTTTTCCAGAGAGAACTAAAGTAGTTAATATTTTAGCTAAGTCACTACAGTCTAACCTTATTGAGGATTACTTTTAGCTTCTCTCATGCAGAAAAAGTTTCTAAGTCCAGAAAGACATAGAAAAAATTATCATCATGAGGACAGAGACAGAGGAAACTGGCATACAAGGCATACCAAATCCCATGTCAAACATTCGATCTGCTTCATCAAACACAAGATAAGAGACTCGTTGAAGATTGGTAGCTTTCTTCTTCACATGATCAATCAGTCGACCCTGAGATCCAGAAAATGAATAGTAAATACATGACATTTCTAAGAACTTCTAGAGCTGTGCTCCTGGCAAAAGTGTTAATACTCCAGTCTTAGACTACAACAGATACTGGGTCTGTTAGCCCCAAGAGAATAGAAATTCAAAAACTCAATTAGAGTTTTCTTTTATATTGTGATTTAAGTTGAACAAAAATGCGAGAACTCTCTTTGAAAGGTATTCTGTAATGACCTAATTGAAAGTCTTATTGATAGGTTTCACTGTTTAGACAACACTCTTTCTAAGGCAGTTCTGACCATACTCTGAATATCTTTCTGATTTTAGATGCTCTCAATAACCATGGATCCATTTGTTAGAAGAGCATTAGAAAAACTGTTTTAATAGAAGGGAATTTGTAGCTATTATTATATATGTCTGAGAATCTAAATGGAGCATTATTTTAGTCAACTAATCAAAATTAAAACACCACCACAGGCTATCAATCATTCATCAGACTCTTCTCAATTTTGCTTTATCACATTCTAGGGGGAATTCCTTCTAACAACTCACAACTTTTTCCATACCAAGAGAGGCTGAGAAGCCATTTAAACCCAAAATATACTTACCGGGGTGCACACAACAATCTCTGCCCCTTCCTGAAGGGCCTTGGCCTGCTCCCACATGCTCCCTCCTCCATACACGGCCACTGATCGAAGATTATATGCTTTCCCAAATCGCTTACATTCTGCGTGGATCTACAAAGTTGTTAATGACATATTAGCAAACTGTGACACTAACAAATTGCTCTATTACCACCCAAAAGAGTTCTGAAAAAATAGACTGTGGTGACATGGAAAATCAAAAGCTAGAAAATGCTTCAAAATCACAATTTTATTCATAAAGTGAATGAAACATAGACTACCATCACACATTTTAACAGGCTATCTCAATCTTGTCTTCATTATTAATTTTTTTCACTTTGCTTCTCTGATCATTTCACTACCTTTTTAACAAGCAAAATTAATTAACCAAGGAAGAAAATACTGGAAGCTTACTATTTCCACATCACATTTTTTTCCCCCTCTCAAAACAGTAGTTATTAGGGGAAAGTGTGCAATTGGCAATATAAAAAATATATAACACGTTTTATTTTCCAAGTTCTGTGGTAGCACAACAGTGTGAATGTACTTAATGACACTGAAATATACACTAAAAGTGGTTAAAATGACAAGTTTCATGTGTATTTCACTACAACTTAAAAAAAAAAAAATTCTGGTAATTCTACCTACTTGGATGGCTAAACCCTTGCTAGCTCACACAGGAAAGGAGGCATTCCACACAGGGCACATACCTGCTGGCACAGCTCCCTAGTAGGACACACAATCACTGCAATTGGTCCATCACCTGGTTCCAATTCCTTCTGGTCCATTATATGAATCAACATAGGCCAGATAAAGGCTGCAGTTTTTCCACTGCCTGTTTTGGCAATGCCAATCATATCTCTACCACTTAATGCCACAGGTACACCCTGAGGGAAAAAAATAAGTATATTCACTCTAAATTGTCAATTTTAAGATATATTTAAGGAAATTCTGGGAAAGCATAAATAAACTATTAATGATACTCATTTCCAATGGAAAAAAATATCATGGGCTATGGACACTGGTTATGGGATAAGAAATAACTAGCATTCCTCTAACCTTAACTTATAACAATTTATTCTCTTCATGTGGATCAGCCATAATTTACAACATACAAATGACTCCATTTTGCTTGAAGTATAGAAGTGAAAATTTGTGACATATAATGTAAGTGGGCTGCTGAAACTTGAAACATTTTGTACTTTGAGAAAGGGGATATACACCGAAAGTTCTTTTTCTGCGTAGCAATGAATAAATTATGTAAGTGAAAGAGAAACAGAAACTATTCCTTTCACTTATAAATGAAAAAATTCAGGTCATGGACAAAAGAATCTTAGCCACTGATAGTGCTAGATTTGTAAACACTTGGATCATTTTTAAGTTTAGGCCTAATAAACAATTTCCCAACCCCTTAGCAACTTCTTAAAGTGGTAAATAATTCACTCTTGCTCTATTAAAGGTTTTGAAAATATTCTTGAACTACATGTATGTCCACCTGTCTATCTAAATTAAAGCAAAAGTTGCAGACTTAATCACGGAAGAAATATTTGGATATCTGCTATCTATGCCAATACAGCACTGTACTAAACAATGACCTACTGCTTTGACTTGTTTGCAATATTTACTCAATGACTATCATTCCACTTTGTTTTTCTGTCTACATGTTTACTTACCTGGCACTGTATTGGAGTGGGCTGTGTGTACTCAGATTTCCGAATCTGGTGCATAAGTTGTTCATCAAATCCAAAATGAGCAAAACTACTTCCTGGTCTAGGAGGTGCAGCACCAGAGACCTAGAGTTAAAGATAACTCCCAGGAATGACTTGTACTTCAAAATAAATAGCATCAGAAATTCATCAGTGTTACCCGAATCTAGCATTTATATTCATGAAGTGAAAATGTAAGTCTGTAGTCAAAGCACAAACTGCTTGAAAAGGTAAAATAACAGATATAAAACCTCACATAATAAAACTATGTAATGAATATTCCTCAGATAATTGTCATACAGTAAAATACTTTTAATTTTTTTATTGTCATTTTGTATATCTATTACCCAGATGGTAGGAGAAAATAAAATTCAAAATAAAATGAAGAGTACACATGAGTTTTCAAAAGACATGGATATACCTACTAGCTACAAAGATGTGATCTACCATTCCCATTTTCAGTTATGCCTGAAGAATTAATGTCTCATTTATTGATGGACCAGCCACTGTCAAGCATTGCTCTCACCATTCCAGATGAAGAAAGGGGCTTATAACCATGCTAACTCCAACAGGGGTGACCTCTGAATGCTTCTCTGGTAATGCTGATGTGGTTATTTCCCATGAGGATTTCACTTAAAGTGGAGTTGTATTTTTGGAAGGGTGATAGGGTGGGAGGACCTCTTCAAAAAGGACAAGTTCATGTATACAACCTCTCTCAGAAAACGGGAGTTCAAACATCGCATAGCAATGGGTAAGGCAGATGTTGACCAAATCGGTGTCCAGACAACAGCAGATGCCACCATGTTATGTGTGTTTCATTTAATTAACATTCAGCAGCACCCTAAACAATATGGCCAATGTGAACCCAACTTTTTGGTGGACAATTAAAACTATTATTCTGAAATTAGAGCATACACATTTTTAAATGGTGCTAATTCTTCCAACTCAAAGAACTGTGTTGTATATAATTTGAGACAGATATCTTAACTTCAAAAGTCTTTATATATTGTTTACATTACTCTTGTTTCCTCTCCTGAAGAAGTGGACGCCTATCCTTCATCTTTGGCCTACCTAATATAGTTCTTAACAGAGTGTACTCACTGCAGAAATGCTGCTAAATTATTTTAAGGTTACAACAACGTACTATTCCAACAGAACACACAAAGCTGACAGAACACATGTATCATTAATGTAGGTAACATGAAAGAAAAAATCCTGCCCTAAAAGAGCCAGAAGACTGAATGAAATTGAGACACCTGTACCCAAGGGACACAATTATTAATGCATCAAAAATGGTTCAGGGATTATTAGAAAAGAAATTCTAAATTCCAAAGGTCATTTTAATTTGGATAAACAATAATAACACTCTAGAATAATTAACATTAACAAGAATATTTGGCTTCACGTTTGTCTTACCCGAAGATTGAGTTTATGCCGGAGATCTATTAACTGTTGTGGGGTGAGGTTGGTTATCTCTTCATGCTCATTGTAAAAATTTTTTTCAAATGGTGGGTAATCAATCTGCAGGTCCAATTATTCAAAGTTAGTCTAGAATTCAAGAGTCAATCCTGTAAGTTTGATTTTAATGCAACATAACCTTTTACAAATACTATACAAGTAAAGCCAAAGCCAGCTCAAGAGAACAAAGGAATTCACTTATTCATGACACACTTCCCCCATAAAAGTTCAGCCCCCTAAAAGTTCAGCCTGGGGTACAGTGGTGAGCATAGTTGTCTTCCAAAGGTACAACCAGTACCTTTTGCTAATTACATTTTCAATAGAAACACCGACCTATTCCATAGAGACTCTTAAGGGCACCTCAAATTTGAAGAACCTTAACAGGGGGACAGAGACTAGAGGATTTTTGTAATGCTAAAGGCCTCAGGGAACAGGTATTTTAATGAAGATATTCTACTCTACAACATTTTAATGTGTTTTTGGCATAACCTGCTCATCTAGCATTAAGCATTTATTTATCTATTTATTTATCTTTAAAGATTTCATTTATTTCTGCGTAGAAGAACTGGGATACAAGCTGGAGGTGGGGTGGGGGTCACAGGATTCACCAGAGACAGAGTGGGGAGCAGACCAGATCAGGCAGATTTACTGAAATACACTGCTAAGGGGATCACTGGGCCAGACAGGAGAGGTCTGCTGCACCATATGGTGAATGAACTCAGGCACAGCAGTGATAGTGCTGAGACTTAACCCCTAGGCCATTAGGGAGGCAATAAACTTTTTCAATAGTTTCCCTTTATTCATTTTTTTCAAGTGAAGATAGTGTTCCATTAAACACACCCCTCTCCCCCAGCTAGCAACACCTCAAGGCATCTCTTTGAGACAACTATCATATTTTTGTATGCAATAGGAATGCTTTATTCTTACTTCCCATATTGTCACACAGAATAAAATGACATACAATGTTAAGAGTCAAGATTTAATAAATAGGGCCTCCCCGGTGGCGCAGTGGTTGAGCGCTGGGTTGCGAGGCTGCCTGCAGCCTCTGCAGCGCTGGTTCGATCCCCGCGTGCTCCCTGGCCACAGGAGGAGGGTCCCACATGGCGCGCAGACCTCTCCTGCCGCCTGCGCAGAGACCTCTCCTGCCAGCTGCTGCTCCCCTCAACAGTGTACTTGGGTCCTTCTGCCTGCTCTGCTCCCCACTCTGGTTCTGGTGAGTTCTCTCACCCTCCCGCGCTGCTAACTGTACCCAGTGCTTGTGTAAATAAATAAACAAATAAATATTTTAAAAAATATATTAAAAAAAAAGATTTAATAAATAATTTTTAGTGTTTTATTAAGGATATTCTTATTAAGTGAAAATGGATTTTTTTTTTTTAAAGATTTATTTATTTATACAAGAACGGGGGCGGACGTTACAGGCCATATGTGCGGGAGAGTGAGAGGACTCAGCAGAGAAAGAGTGGGGAACAGAACAGGAGACTGACTGAAATACACTGCTGAGGGGAGCAGCGGGCGAGACAGGAGAGGTCTGCCGTGCCATGTGGGACCCTCACTGGCCGGCCGGGATCAAACCGGCACTGCAGAGGCTGCAGACAGCTTCACAGAGCTGTGCTCAACCGCCTGCACCACCAGGGGAGGCCCAGGATTTTGTTTTTTAAAGTAATGTTCTGGCAGGGAAGAACAATGTCTATTAGAACAGTCTATATCAGTGTCTTGATTCAGCTAAGGCATCAGCAGTTTCACCCATCATAGCCTTTAGCCAGTGATACAAATGCTTATGCGGTTAAAAAGGAAAATAACATATTTATGAAAGCATCTTTTGACTTTGTAGACAGCCTGAAAAAATCCTCCCATAAACACTTGAACCACACTTTAAAAATTACTGCTCTAGGGGCCTCCCTGGTGGCACAGGGGTTAAAGACACAGCACTATCAAGCATTTCCAGCCACTGCAACAGGAGACACAGGAGTTCAATCCCTTGCCAGGGAGGTGACCTACATGGTGCAGCAGACCTCTCATATCTCGTCTATTGCTCCCCTCAGCAGCAGATGAACATGCCATGTTGAACATGCCTGTTTCGCTCTCCACTCTGTCCCTGATGAATCCTCTCACCTCCTGCACCTCTGGCTGATACCCCAGTTCTTGTATGCATAAATAAAAAAATCTTAAAATTTTTTTTTTAAAAAATCATTACTCTAGATCTAGAATCAGTAGGATGTGTGTAGTCTCATATTTAACTTGGATGAAACACTGATTATTTTCCCTAGTGGATATAGAGATATTCTCATTCCCTTTTTGGGGTTTAAGGAACCTATAGTTCCTGGTTCCACTATGAAGGAAAAGCTGCTCATTTGCCCCAGATCTGGGAGAAAGAGTTAAGACTGATAGCATCTGAAAAACAAACATAGGCCCTAAGACCCACTTTAAAAAAAGATGGTAAGTGATACTCTGGAAAACAGTACAGTTGCTTGAAAAAAATTCTTAGCTTAAAATCAAAATTGAGCAAGTGATACAGCTGTATCTTGAACAGCAATGTAAGCTAAGGGTTCCTTGTGAAACTCTCCATGAAATTTCTGACTCATCTACCTAGCAGAGATGACAAGATCCCAAGGAACAAATATTCTTTTGACACAAGATATATAAACCAAGACTTCTCAGATATAGGGAAAACCTATACTAAAGTAAAAAACAAACAAACAAACAAACAATGTACTAAAGAAAAAACTTAAAACAAGAATCAAGACCCAAATTCAGCAAGAAACAACATACCTCTGAATGATCAATGGGAGGAAGAGGATCAATGATTTTTTTGGAAGGTGCAATTGGATTCCCATCACTATCATATTCCAGATTATCTTCCTCCTCCTCTTGAACCACACCAGCAGTAGGGTTTTCTGCCATGTACCGAAAATAAGCTTCCTGCAGGAAAGCACAAGAACATAATCATACCCAAGTACAACCAAGAACACTTCTGTTCCTGTAATTAGTGCACAGTGTACCAGACGATTACACAGTTTAAATACCTACCAAGCAAGGCCAAGACTTTTACTAGCAATGATTCCTTTAGCAATAGCAGTGTTCAAAAGGACAAAAGAAATGAGACAGTTACTACTATAAAATTATTTAACTTGTTTAATAGAAGACTTACAAATCAGTCTGTTCCACAACCTTCCTGGGGGTGGGGGGGGGATGAAGGGGGTGTCTACCTACCCTGCCCAGAGCTGTGGAACATATGCTGTGGCTTTACC
This sequence comes from Talpa occidentalis, assembly GCF_014898055.3. NCBI lineage: Eukaryota > Metazoa > Chordata > Mammalia > Eulipotyphla > Talpidae > Talpa > Talpa occidentalis. Next base: position 124,862,065 of record NW_023605083.1, on the reverse strand, counting down.
AATCCAAGTTTGGAAGTTGACACTGTTTAGAAGGGTCACAAACCTGGAAAGGGCCACTCTGCTCACTCTGGTTCCCTTCTCACCATCCCATAACTGAACAATAGAAAAAAAAATACTAAAGGACAGGCATTAAATCAATGTTTCATCTTGAGTTACAAGAATCACAAAACAAAACCCTTAGAAAGAGGTAGAGGTTAGATGTTGCTATAGGCCATCAGTAGACCCAAACTACTTGACATCTTGGTTTACCAAAATAAGTATTAATTTTGGATTAAAAAAAATCAAGTTGGGTAAGTCTCATACTTGCTTTTGATATCATAGTTGAGCAAAAGTTCTATCTTCAACATGGGGGAAAGCCATGTGAATCTTTATATTACCAATTGGTCACACATGAAAGAAAATAACAAGTCAAATGACATTCCCTACTGAATGTCAGGAATGGCCATGTCACTAAAGGCACTCTCTAGCCTTTCCCCAGTATAGATTTTGTGCGGTAAAAATAAAAGATAGAAATACTGCATAGGAACTCACTTGGTCATCTTCCTCTTCAATGTCATCTCGAATACCCCTGGAAAAACAAGCGGAGAAACAAACTTCCCTGCAAATGTTCCACAAACCCAGCTCCATACTTATAGCACATTAGTGTTGAATTCCATGCGGTGCAGGAACACAACACTAACAATAACAAAGCAGCAATAAGCACACTGTAAACTATCCACCCATCACACGTGTGCTTTCATGCTATGAGTTGCAGTTTGTATTTCTCTTGAATGGGATGATATGGCTCTCCTAAAAGCATCATTATTAATCAGGGCATAAGGAGTAAAAACATTTGAAGCAGATACTCAAGGATCCTTGGCTTGTCAACCCCATACAACAAACACAAGGCAGTTGTGAGAAGCATTTTATGTTAAAAGAAAAAAATCCTTTATCTGGCATATCCTAGGAAGAATATCATGACTTTCTTAATGACCCCCAGTTTCTAGTGCAGCGGTAACTGCTTTCAATCAAAATCCTTGGTGATAGAGAGAAAAACTACCTCAACTCTTTTGTAAATTTGGGGCTAAAATTCCCAAGCAGTTCACATGGAGAAGGGGATAATCACCACTAACTGTTGTATCTCTCAGGAGCTCTAGAAAGTATGGTTTGCTTAGTTCCCACAACCATCTTTTTCTAATTAGACTTTCTGCCTAACCTAGAGTACTTGCTTCTCCTAAGGCAACGAGCAAGAAACACCACCAGTGTAGGGCAACTGGAAAAGTATGCAATATATTTTAAGCACCGAAGAGAGGACTGAACCTTGGGGCTGGGAAGGTCTGAACGAAGCACTAATTGCCAAGCAGGAGGAGGAAAAACTCTAACCATGCCTGCTTGGTACCAGGCAGCAAAAGCTTTCAGAGGAGTGTATTCATTCATAATCAGCAAGGAAAAGAGCAGAAGTCTCTTTTCCAGAAGATAAAGTATATCAAGTTCTGATTACGGTCACTAAAACATGGCCACTCCTTTAATAAATTAGGTTTTATTGCTTAATAATATACAAAGTTTTTATAATATAACCACCATTATTGCTCATACCCAATAATATAGGTATTACCCTATTTTATATTAATCACGGGGCGAAATTCAAAACAATGAGCCTAAGCTTTAACCCCCATAACTTATTATTGCATTTACTAAAAAACTACTTTTTAAAGAGAATACTAAATGCTATTCCACCAAAAAGAACACAAATCACTGAAAATGCAAAGATTCTTGTCATGTCTATTAACCTACAGATACATTATTTAAGATACTTGAATAATTTCAAGTCAAGATGTGTGTGTATTTTAATTTTTCTCTATAAACTTTGGGAAAACAGGCTTTGCAAAACTTGAACAATTTTCACGTAACCTTTGTGAAAGAGAAGAAAATAACTTACTTTACGTTTTTTCTTTCTTTGTCCTTTTCTTCAAGCCTCTTCATGTCTCTAGCCGCCTGATCCTAGTAAAACAAAGGCTATATGGAGTCATCAACTAAAAACACTAAAAGAGAAATTTTCTTTATGAAGAGTTTTAGATTTGAACAAGCACCACCACTGTTTAATTATGCATTGAACAACTGCACAGTTATTCTTCCAAGAGAAATATACAAATGTTCTAAAAATTTGACTGCACATGGAATCATGACTTTTATCTGCTATATCATGCATGGAAAAATTAGCAAAAATGCTTGACTGATGACCTTTTAAAACAATTTTATAATGAAATTACCAAAGGGGTTAGTAAAAAAAAAAATTCTGATTGCTGGATCTGACTCTGGAAATGTGGATCTCAATCTGGGGCAATTTGTTTCTAGAGAACAAATGTGTGGGGACATTTTTGGTTATTACAGTTTGGGGAGGATTGTTACTAATGTCTAATGAGTGGAGGCCACTGAGGCATCCAGACATCCTAGGATGCCCAGGACAGCCCTCATAACAAAGAATTACTGAGCCCCACTGTCCACCGTCTTGAGGTTGAAAACACTGCTCTAAATCCACAGAATAAGAATTCTTGGCGATGAAGTTAAATGCATAGTTTTTACATTTTTCACAGGCAATTCTTACACAAAGCAAAAATTGACAGTTACTGATTTAAATTAATTCCATTTTATACATATGAAAATCAAGTAACTTTTGTGATTTTTTTCCCCCCTTGGTTAATTTCATTTTACTCAACGATTTCTTGTCATAAAGCAACTTAAGTTTTTCTGTTTTCAAATATGCCACAATATATAACCTGGTATGGTCAGATGTTCTAATTAATATAAAGGAATTATTATAAAGAGAAATATTAAATATAATCTTTTTCAAGGGACTGAGTCAGATAAAGATATCCTAAGATTATAACCAAAGAAAAAGATAACATAAGCAATGTAACATAAGAAATGGGTCACAAACTTTTATACTACACATCTTTTTAAAGCCCATATAAACCTCTTAAAAAAAAAAAAAAAAAAACACTGGTTAAAAATAAACCTTCATCTAGGTCAAGCACTAGAAAAATCTGCATTTTCTAGAAAATGTACTTACACTTTCTCACTTACACTTGATATCAGGAACTAATATAATACTTTGGTAACAACATTCTCCATGATCAAACAATACCTAACCTCTCTGTTCTAAAATCAGCAAAACCTCTTGATAATATACCAGAAGAAGGATTATATCAAAAAAGATTTAACTGCCAAACAACTTCACCTTCTTGAAATACCAAGCAAGAGAATTTAGTCCCTTCTCAGGTAGTACACTCAAAAAGGGTTAAGCTATCTTGTACTACCAAAAATCAAGTCTAAATTTAAACCTATAAAACCAAGAACTATGCAAACATAGCCCTTTGGGAAAACTCAAGATGGGAAAAAAAAAAGTTATGTATATGACATCTCAAACATAACAAACAGTTCAGTGCCTTTACTCTAGAATCATTTAAGATACATACTAAATACTATCATATTGGAAAGGCACATGAATGCTCTGAATAGTTTTGGTAAGTATTAAGGCAGAAACACAGTGTTACAAGAACTCAGCTACAGAATGATTAAGCAAAAACAACATGGGATTTAGAGTTGAATATTCACTCAACTACTATTAGGTATATATATTTTTTAGATTTATTTTTATTTATACAAGAACTGGGGTAGAGGCCGGAGATGCAGTGGGTGAGAGGATTCACCAGAGACAGAGTGGGGAGCAGAACAGGCAGATGGACTGAAATAAACTGCTCAGGGGAGCAGCAGGTAAGACAGGAGAGGTCTGCTGTGCCATGTGGGTGTCTCCCTGGCTGGCCAGGAAACGAACTAGCGCTGTAGAGGCTGTGGACAACTTCTCAGAGCTGTGCTCAACCCGCTGTGTCACCGGGTAGGCCTTTAGGTGTTGTGTATTTTTCAGCAAGAAACTTGAGTTATTCTAATCAAATTTGGGAAATTTAAAAGTCTAGTGGTTGCCAATATGCAATACATGAAAGTGAGTCAACATAAACAAAAAGTTGCTTTCTTCTGATGCAGACACGCTTTGCTTGCATTTTAGTTCAAAATATTCTTACTCTTAAGAATATTCTGGGGAGTAGGAATAGACATGTTCTAATCTTTCTCATCTCACATGGTCCTGAGTCTTTAATTTTCTATTTGATGAGAGATCAGAGTTCAGAAAATTATTTCTCCACGGTTAAAAAACAACCTAACTATAATGCCAAATATGGTGATTAATGTTGCTAAATGGTGGCCTCAGTATCAAGACGACAACAGGCAGTGATGGTACTATAGTGAAGGAGAAAAGGTATGTCTTGTCTAAAGCACACAGCCACGTAAGAATGCAGGTTTAGTATTGCCAATCTTCCACTTATCAAATGCCTAAGCTTTTAGACAAAATCTCCTAATTTAAAAATGTTGTCTCACACTTTTAAAAAAACAATGCTTAGACCAAACAGAAATACATCTACACTGAATTCTTTCTTTCCCTCCTTATTCAGAGAAGAGATGAATTCTGCTATCTACTTCAGTTAGTTGGTAAATGAGGAATCTGGAAGGATTCTTTCATAAGCAATTAAGTAACAGTTTTTGAACAAGCGGTATACCGTGATTAGAAACATACTTAGTCTAATTACTCTACAGCTATATACAACATAAAACCTGCTTTACTTTCTCTGCATGGGGGAGCAGAGGCTAATAAGGGAGAAAATTTAGACCAGGCAAGAATTAATGAGGGTATAAATTAGGATTACTAAAGTGAAGGGAAAAAATAAGGAATAGATAAAAGAAATATTGTAGAAACTGACAGAACTTGGCAAAAAACAAGAGGACAGGCCACATTATATACTGGAAAGAGCTAGGGTGTAAGCAAGAAAAATTAGATTTGACTAACAGTTCTGCCACATAGTACCAATGTGATCCGGGGAATGAGATTTCAATTATCTTAGAGTTCAGTTTCCCTACTAGCTACAAAAAATTTATAATTTTTCTGCCTACTCACCATTATTATTCTGAGTGCTAACTGAAATGAACTGTAAACATGCTCACTTGTCTGCTAAGAAGAAAATGTGTGGGTGGGAGGGAACAAGTGACAAATAACTTAAGGTGACTGTGTTAATATCGGTGCCATTAAGGAGAAATAAAAGACCAGGTTGAGGAGGAAAGATGAGGAATTGAGCTGAAGCTGCCAGAGGAACACAGCCATGAAAAAATGTCCAATACACTTCTAGAAAACAGAACTAAAACCAAAGACAATATGAAACTGAAGTCATGAATTATTCACACGGAAGTTAAAAATTTTAGAAGTGGATGAGGTCACTAAGGAATATTTGAAGAGCAAAGATAGCAAATCAATATAGATAATTATATGAGAATGGTCGTATGTAAAAAACTAGAAGAGGATCACAAAAATTCTAGGTAACAGTCAGGTACTAGGCAATTTTTTTTGGGTACAAAAATGATATATGGTGGTTATCTTATAGAATTACCTTACAGGAGTACTGATGGACAAAATGTTATGTCTGGATTTACTTTAAAATAATTAAAAAGAAAAAACATGGCCTCTCTGGTGGCACAGGAGGTTGAGCACAGCGCTGTGGAGCTGTCCGCAGCCTCTGCAGTGCTGGTTCAATCCCCACCAGCCCCGGAACAACCCACATGGCGAGCAGACCTCTCCTGTCTCGCCTGCTGCTCCCCTCAGCAGTGTATTTCTTCAGTCTGCCTGTTCTGTTCCCCATTCAGTCTCTGGTGAATCCTCTTACCCTCCCGCGCATCTGGCCTGTACCCCAGTTCTTGTACAAATAAAATAAATCTTAAAAAAAAAAAAAAAAAAAAAGGCGGGATGGGAGGGGTTAGGAAACCCAAGACTGGCCTAAAATGTTAATAAAGTATGGTGAAGGCCACACAGTTCATTTCATTCTTCCACTTTATATGTGCTTAAATTTTTAAGTGACTAGAAAGAAATGCCAGAGATGGGAGAAAAAGGAAAAAAATGCAAAATCACAAATCTAGTGAAACAGTTTCAAGAAGGAAATGGCCACAAGTTTCACAGTCTACAAGAAGGTCACAGATATTGATAAGGGTGATGATAAGAAATAAACATTAGAAGTACAGAATACCGTATTTTTATTTTGAAAGTTGTTTATTCTACTTAAGAATATACCAAGAACTATTAAAACAGCACAGACATACAAATCTTGAACTACTATGTCTTAAGGGTTATAGTACAAATTTCTAGGTACTGAGCATCTTTGAAAAATGCTACAGGGCAAGAGGAAGTAAATTTAATGAACTATAATGTACATGAGCAAAATTCTAAAAAAAAAAAAAAAGACTAAAAAATTCAGAATGAAGACTAAAGCACTGGGTTAATATATTTCTGATTGCTATAAATTAATGAAACAAAGACTTGATACATGCCTCCACTTCAGCCATGAAAGCTTCCAAGGGATCGTCATCACTGTCAGAATCGACTGGTTTGGAATGGAATTGCTGGCGGGTAGGCGAATTTTCAGCAGGAATGTAAGGTAAATCAACATTGCTAGAGTCTTCTTCCTCATCTTCAAAATATCTGGAAATTAAGATACATATTGGTAAAGTGCATGTTTAGAGTGAAATCAGTGAGTCTTCCATTTACCAGAAAATCTTACTAGTGTGATTTACTATTAAGAGAGTTAAACAGCAAATTCAGAGACCTCTAGACTGTGGTCAAGTTAGAGACCTCTAGGCTGTGCCTGAGGACCTAATTTATTAAGTATACTTTAACACATGCAAAATTCTAACATTGCAACAAAGTAATAACAGCAGACTCTTCATTTCAAGAGTGCCTGTTAAATCACATTTTCCAGTTTGTTAAAATGAATGAGTTTTCAGCCCAAATTTAGATATAGCAAATATTAAAGAGTATGCTATGAGGGCCTCCCCTGGTGGCGCAGCAGTTGAGCGCTGGGGCTGTGGGGCTGCCCACAGCCTCTACAGCACCAGTTTGATCCCTGGCCCCCGGAGAGGGTCCCACATGGCGAGGCAGGCCTCTCCTGCCACCCACTGCTCCCCTCAGCAATGTGTTTCATCAGTCTGCTTCTTCTGTTCCCTGCTCTGGCTCTGGTGGGTTCTCTCACCCTCCTGTGCTTCTGATTGTACCCAGTGTTTGTATAAATAAAGAAATCTTAAAAAAAAAAAAAATGACCTGATATTAAAAAAAAAGAGTATGCTATGAGAAAATATTACTTTTCTTTAAGATATGAAAAGCCTAGTTTATTCTTTATAATCCTTAGATATACAGCTCTAAGACTAGGGATTTTCTTCATAAGTTCTGACGTATTTCCTGAGACTGACAGAAAACTTCTACAATTAAAAATTAATTGTCAATCCCAAATCATTCACCATTCTACTTAAGTATTCAAAAAAGACAAACTCAGAGTCTGGAGAAAATATCCCTTTTCCTCTAACATTACAAAAAAAGAAGTCTATACAGTTCTTTATAAGCTAAAACAAAATCATCATTTAGACCTTACCTCAAAAATTAAACTAATACAACCAAATATTAATTTAAATAAACAACTGCAGTTTAAAACTTTAAAGCATTTCAAGTATTCACAGGAATTATTCTTAAACTCTTAACTGTTATGTGTGTTTCATTTCACTAATAAAAAAGTGATTCTGAATTGGTAAAATGCTCTACAGAATAATGATCTTTGACTTTGCTTCTTATGAAACTTCTGTTTTTGATTAATGAATCATGTGCCAGATTTCAAAAATGCTCTGTACTTAAAAAACTTCTGTTTTGGGCCTCTCCTGGTGGCGCAGGTGGTTGAGCGCCGCGCTGTGAAGCTGTCCGCAGCCTCTGCAGCGCCGGTTTGATCCCGGTTGGCCGGCAAGGGTCTCACATGGCGCAGCAGACCTTTCAAGTCGTGCCCATTGCTCCCCTCAGCAGTGTATTTCGTCAGTCTGCCTGTTCTGTTCCCCACTCTGTCTCTGGTGAACCCTCTCACCCTCCCATGCATCTGGCCTATACCCCGGTTCTTGTACAAATAAATAAATAAATAAATCTTTAAAAAAAAAAAAACAAAAAAAAAAACAAAAAACCAAAAACTTATGTTTTAAGGTTTTTTAAATTTAATTAGAAAATAAATCTCTCGGGCCTCCCTGGTGGTGCAAGGGATTAAGCATTGCACTATGAAGCATCCTCAGCCTCAGCAGCACGAGTTCGATCCCCGGCCGGCCAGGGAGCAACCCACTTGGCGCAGCAGACCTCTCCTGACTTGCCTGCTGCTCCCCTCAGCAGTGTACTTCAGTCAATCTGCCTGTTCTGTTCTCCACTCTGTCTCTGGTGAATCCTCTCACCCCCTGCATCTCTAGCCTGTACCCCAGCTCATAAAAAATAAATAAATATCTCAAGCAGCACCACAACCAAGATGGAAGTAACAACAATCAGAGATTTCTTCAAATTTGGCAAAAAGAGAAATTACAACCTATGGGAATTAAAGCTCAAATGTTCAAACCCTAGCTTTATATAACCACCACTTGCCGTTAGACAACCAAGGTAAAAAAGATAATTGGGGGCCTCCCAGGTGGCGCAGCGGTTGAGCGCTGGGTTGCGAAGCTGCCCGCGGCCTCTGCGGCGCCGGTTCGATCCCCAGCTGCTCCCCAGCCACCGGAGGAGGGTCCCACATGGCGCGCAGACCTCTCCTGCCGCCCGCTGCTCCCCTCAGCAGTGTGCTTCGGTCCTTCTGCCTGCTCTGCTCCCTGCTCTGGCTCTGGTGAATTCTCTCACCCTCCCGGCTTCTGACTGTACCCAGTGCATGTATAAACCAACCAAACAAACAAACAAATAGATAAATAAATAAGACATGCCTCTAGAAAATTTAAAAAAAAAAAAAAAACTTCGAAAAAAAAAAAAAAAAGATAATTGGTAAATGTTTCCTGAGAACCATGGGCAAAAAGCCAACATTTTTCTACTACTATAAGATGTTACAACATGTGGGCCTCCCTGGTGGCCTAGGGGTTATGTCTCAGCACTATTATTACTAGGACCTGCGTTTGAGCCTCGGTCAGGAAGCTAACCCACATATGGTGCCAGCAGACCTTGCCTATCTTGCCCGCTACTCCCCTTAGCAGTGTATTTCAGTCTACTCGCCTCCTCTGCTCCCCACTCTGTCTCTGGTGAATCCTATCACCCATCATCCCCCCCCCGCCCCCGTACCTCTGGCCTATATCCCAGTTCTTCTATGCTAAATGAATATTTCTAAAAAAAATGTTATTACAACATGATATGTTTTACTCAGGTGATGAGACAGTGTTTCTGCCTGTGTTTACAAAACAATTTATAAGATATCAACAAAAATTTCAGTGAAGACCACCAGAAACCAGTTGAATTTATTTAAAACTTATCAATCATATTTACTTTCAATGACTTCAAGTCCTTTTTGCAACAAGTAAAGGTATAAGTAAGCAGCTCAGTATTATATTCCTTACAACAGACAACTTATTAGGAAAAATGCAATCCAGTGAAATAAACAATTAATGAAGGCATTATTATTTGGGAAATAAATGGTTTCTTTGTCCCAATTTCTATTGGTGGATGACTATCTCAAAGTCCACCCTTCGTTAAATTTTGAGAAATTACCACTTACGCATTTTCTTCATCAAAGTTGGCCCGTTTAGATCCAATTTTGTAGAAAGAAGGGAGCTGTGGTGGAGCTGACTTTCCAAATCCGGAAGAAGAGCTGGTTGCCCCAAAGGCACTATGGGATTGCTGAGGAAGTTTCGGTTCTTCCTTCTTCCCAGCACTAATGGCAAAACCTCCAAAGCCAAATCCTCTCTTAGTGCCAGGGCCACCTTTATTCCAGTTCATGGTGTCAATAATTGATCTGTAAGGAACAAGATAGAAAAATAGAAATTTAACTTTATTAAAAACCCACTAATTTTTATATATCTTCCAAGCTCTATGAACAATTCTATTTTAAACTTTTGCTTCTCATTAAAACTTTTGCTTTGTACTTGTTAATAATCTCAACAAAATGACCACATTGACTAAATTACTAAAACACTGAAGAAAGTATTTTATTGGGATCTGACTCTAAACAGGAACACAGTATTTAATATCATCCCCATAGAAGGATTTGACTACTAATTTAACATCTTACTAAGCTGCCAACAACACTCATAAGGCTACAAATATTTTGAGATTTGGTATGTCCTAGGCTTGTGTTAGGTAACTGAAGATGCCAAGGAGACTCAGTCTCCCCTGCCCTCAGCCCCCGCCCTTTATCCTCAAGGGATTTAAATCTACTAGGAAAACAGGCCAAAAAATAAAAATAAAAAATATATATACACACACACACACACAGAAAAGACAAAAACCAACCTACAATTATAACATAATGCAATGGTTGCTATAACAGAGGCTGAGGTGCTATTATCACCAAGACTATCCTAAAACTAAAGATTATCCTGTGTAATGACAAATGGAAGAATCATACCTAAGTTTAGAATCAAACCTAAACTTAAAAGTAATCTATCTGTACAAAGTATCTATGTAATTGTCTCTAAAGGGTACTCAGGAACCACCCAGTTAGTAAACTGCCCACTGGAACACTATCCAGAAAGAAGCCAAAATTCATTAAGTTGCCTGAAATATTCATTAGGCCTACAGTTAAAGATTATAAAGAAATTGCCTAAGCATTGATAAAATCAGTTTAAAAACAGTATCTCACATCTTATTGGCCGTGGCTCCAAAAAATCTTTTATTTGATGATACAAGTACCTAAATTTGGAGAAAAGCAGAAAGCGCAGAATGCAAAAAAAGAACAAATTTGAAACTACCTAAAATTTCCTCACCCAGATATATTTTGCTTATATCTTTTGCTGTTTTTTTTCTATGCACATATGTACACACACACAATTTTTAAAAACTGAAATCATACTATACATATTTGGCTATTGATTTCTTCACTTAATAATATACTATGAACACCTTTAAATGTCAAAAACTTTTTATTGAATATTTTGTATAATGTTGTAAAACATATCATTACAACTATAGCTTTGAGTATGCCCTTAATTTCCTGGGGACCAATGCTGAAAACAATTGCTTAACCAAAAGAAAATTTGGTTATTCTAAGATTTTTAATTACAACTTACATTTATGGAAAAGTGTCCCATTACACACTGAATTAAAGGCATAAAACAAGGTGTTAAGTATGAATCAGAGTACGCAAAAGCACATGTTACCAGTACAGAGACAGCTGGAGGGTTGTCTATGAAGATGAAGGTCTGAATTTTACTTTTGCCTTTGTATTAAAGTTTACCATCAATAACAAAAATTAAAATGTTTATAATGTACTCTGAAGCCAATGTAGAAAAAAAGACCTAAAAACTGTTGTTTTTTTTTTTTTTTTTTAAAAAGCAATGACATTATTAAAGGCACACGGAACATGTTCTACTTTTAGGCTTCTCTATCCTGCCCCTACCTATACCTTCTAGGTTTTACTCAGTCTGCTTACTGTATTAAATTTGATTGATGCTGTATCAATCTCCACCCTTTGGCGGCCTTCAGTAACAGGTAGTTAAGCACTAAGTTAAAGTCCCAGGTAGGGACTGTCTTTATTCACGTAGGATCTTTTGTAAAAGTTGAGCATGGCTAAGATAATTATATACTTAATAGTACCAGTTGATCAGAACTTAAGATCATCCCTTTCTTTCTTCAGGAATCCCTTAAGGGAACAAATAATTTTAGAGAGATGAGATTAAGAAAGAATATTTACAAGCAACTAAGTTTTAGTATCTGATAATATTGCTTAACCAATGTGTCAGTCTGCCTTTATATGAGTTATTCCTAAGCAATAAAAACCATGAACCCTGGAACCTCATTTTCTCTACTGTATACAATATATAATAAGGTGCTAATAAAAAGTAACAGAAGTCAGAAAATAGACAAAGGAAGGACTGGGGGAAAATATTTTCCATTGCATAGATTTTTAATCTCCTAGCAGGATAATTTCAATGGTTTACTCAAAGTTTGCTGAGGAAAGCTAGGCAGCATATTAAGCACTGGCTATTTAAGAAATAGTCCCATTTTCAAGGATTTTACAGTACAGTTTTAGCTAGCTTGAAAAAGAAAAGATATATTCTAATGGAACTACTGCACAAAGAACTGGAAATAGTTCAATGCAGCTAGAGTTAAATTTGGAAAATTGCAGGACATGTTGAGAGAGACAGGCAGAGACCAGATGAACAGTTTAGCATGCTATGCTAAGAATATACCATCTATCTCTATATTCTGCCAATTATAAGGAGTCATTAGCTTTGAGTTTTAAGTAAAAAGAGGGCATGTTTCAGCTCAGTGTTTGGGGAAGATTAGATGAGAGACAGTAGAAAAAGTTGGAAGCAAGAGGTCAGGTTATTATAAAAATACAAATGTGGACCTCCCTGGTGGCGCAGGGGTAAAAGTCTCAGTACTATCAAGCGATCTCCAGTCACTATGGCATGAGTTTGATCCCTGGCCAGGTGCAGCAGACCTCTCCTGTCTCACCCACTGCTCCCCTCAGCAGTGTATTTCAGTGGATGTGGCTGTTCTGCTCCCCACTCTGTCTCTGGGAGTCCTCTCACCCCCACCCCCACACCTCTGGCCAACACCCCAGTTCTTGTATGCATAAATAAAAATAAATCTTTAAAAAAAATACAGTTGTAAAGTGATAAGGTATTGAACTAAGAAAATGGATATGAAGGAGAAACAGGGAGGTAGATCTAAGTTACATAGATATCTATGAGGAAGAATGAATTGGTTTGAGTGACAATTAGATGTGGAAAGGTAAGGCGGAAGAGTCTAGAATAACTTGGGAGGTTTCTGGTTTTACAGATTAGGTGAATGGTGGTGTGACAGACAGAAACAGAAACCTTGATAAGCCAGGCTGGGAGAAGCAGGCAGAAGGTGAGATGAGTTCAGTACCTAGAGGAGAGCTACGGACAGACAAGCAGGGTCTATAACTGAAGAAAGGCATCTGCAGGTAGAGTTTTACTAATAAAAGAGGAAAAAGGAAGTGAAGGCAGCTTTACTATACCTAAAATGTACCTTAGCAAAGGTAAAACTATAGATTTGATATATGACATTAGCTTTTGAAGTTATGATTGTAGGCAAGCTAGAGGGCACAGAGTAAGAAGAGGGGCAAGTCATATCTTAGGAAACAAGACAACATTTAGGAATGGGCATGGAAAGAAATTCACATGGAAACTTACGAAGGAAGAAGGTTAGTAAAAAGCAGTAAGACAGATAAGTCTTAGAGGCTCAATGTTAAAAACAAAACAAAAGTCAGTTAAGAACTGGAAAGGCTCCACTGGATATACAGTCAGGAGTCAGTTTCAATGGAGCAGAAAATGCAAGGTTAAGGAGCAAATGGTAAGTAAGTGATAGAGGTTGAGGACTAGGTCAAGAGAAATACAGATTACTTTCTGGGGCATTTATCAATGGCAGGAAGGAGAGAGTGAGGTATTGGCTAGAGAAATTTTGTTACAAAAGAAATGCAAGCATGTTTCTATTCCAAAGAGGATAATCAGATGCAAGATGACAGAAAAAAAATCATAGTACAAGCCTCCAAAGTAACTTAAGTCCTCCTCTGCTTAGGCCATAAAAATTAATTTGCATTTTCTAAACAAATACTACTTGGAGAAGAAACATCTACTAAATAGCTAATGAGTCAGAGCATAGTTAAGAGCATAAAAATTAACTTTAATACTGATATTTGTGGATCTGAATCTCTCTCACACACATGCATTTACATATTTCTAAGCCTTTTTAAAAAAAATATTTATTTATACATACAAGAACTGGGGTACAGGCCAGAGGTGTGGGGAGTGGGTGGTGAGAGGATTCACCAGAGACAGAGGGAACACAACAGGCAGACTGACTGAAATATACTGCTGAGAGGAGCAGGGGGTGAGTCAGGAGAGGTCTGCTGTGCCACGTGGGTAGCTCCCTGCCCAGGGATCGAACTCTTGCTGCAGCCAGCTTCATAGGTTGCGTCTTAACCCTTTGCGCCACCAGGGAGGGCCCTCTAAGCCTCTTCCCAATGATGCCTGGAATATCCTTCCTATCAAACTAATATCAAATATCTCTGAAACTTCACCTCTGTCTCAAGAAACACCTCTCAAATTGGTGACAAAAATAGTAAAAACATTAGTTTCAGTGCATATAAAAATCACAATAAACATAGCACCTGACACTCAGGTAAGCACACAGGTTTCATTAAAAACAAAGAGCTCAATAATTAAAAAATAAAAAACACCAAGTAATTTAATCCAAATGGGAAAAGGACTTGAAAAGACAATTTCCTAAAGAAGATATACAAATAGAACAATAAGCATATGATGTTTAACATCATTAATCATTAGGGAAATGCAAAATCAAAATCACAGCACTTCAAAATGGAACACTGTTGGTGGGAATATAAATAAGTTTTACCACTATGGAAAATATGGAGATTCCTCAAAAAATTAAAAGTAGGCCTCGCATACCTTATCCAGCAATTCTACTTCTGGGCATATAGTCAAAGAAGATAAAACAGGATTTCAATGAGATATCTGTACTCCCATGTTTATCATGGCATTAGTCACAAGAGCAAGACATGTAAACAAATCAAATACCCATCAATGGATGATTGAAAAAAGAGACACACACACACACACACACACACACACACACACACACACACACACACAGAGGAATATTATTCAGTCATGAGAAAGTAGGATATCCTGTCATTTGTGACAACCTAGGTGGACCCTGAGCACATCATATAGTAAGATAAATCATGAGAAAGATGAGTAGTGTATGGTTTTGCTCATATGAGGAATCTAAAAAAGCTGAACCTGTAAAAACCAGAGTAATACTGGCGTTTATCAGAGGATTAAAGGTGAGGGGTTAAGACTGATGGTGCTGGGCCTCCCCTGGTGGCGCAGGTGGTTGAGCGCTGTGCTGTGAAGCTGTCCGCAGTCTCTGCACTGCCAGTTCGATCCTGGCCGGCCAGCGAGGGTCCCACATGGCAGACCTCTCCTCCTGTAGCGCCCGCTGCTCCCCTCAGCAGTGTATTTCGTCAGTCTGCCTGTTCTGTTCCCTACTCTGGTGAGTCCTCTCACCTTCCCGTGAATCTGGCCTGTACCCCAGTTCCCATATAAATAAATATATAAATTAAAAAAAAAAAAAAAAAGACTGATGGTGTTTAAGGGCACAAAATTGTCAACAAGTAGTAAATGAGCCATAGAGATCGACTGTACAACATAATGAATACAGATAACATTGTATAATAGGTAACGTGATGTTACTACAATGATAATCACATTAACAATACATAAATGTGTCAAATTAGCACCCTGCATACCTTAAATTTACATGTTACCTGACAAATTTATTAAAAAAACAACTTACCTCATGTCCATCAAAATGGCTACTATTAAAAAAGGAAAAAGAACAAGAACAAGCTTTGGCAAGGGTGTAGAGAACTAGATCCCCTGTACATTGCTGGTGGGAACATAAAATGCTGTGAAAAACTGGTTCCTCAAAAAAGTTAATCATAGAACTACCATATGATCCAACAATTCCATTTTCTGAATATGTACCAAAAGAAGTAAAAGTGGGGACTTAAACAGTTATTTGTATATCCACACTTATAGCTACATTATTCACAGTACTTGAAAGGTGACTGCAACCCAAATTGCTTTCTACTTGCTTTCTGGCAACCCAAGTTGTCTTGTTGCTATCTACTCGTCCACCAATAAATGAGTAGATAAAGTAAATGTGGTCACGCACACACAGCAATATTTATGCAGCTTAATTCTGACATGCTACAACATGAATAACGATTGAGGTCATCATGCTAAGTGAAATAAGACAGTCATAAAAGGGTAAATATTCTAATATTCCACATACATGAGGCGCGTAGAGGACACAAACTCAGAGAAGGAAAGTTGGGTGGTTGCGAGGGTTACTGTCTAATGGCTGCGAGTTTCAGTGTTACGGGAGGGTTTTGCCCACACCATGGTGTTGACAGCAGCAAAACAGTGTGGATGGATTTAATGCCACCTAATGTTAAGATTTTTGCATGATAAAACGAAATTATAAAAACAATCAAAATTTAAGTATTAGAATTCCATCAGCATATGTGTTTTTAGATTGCTTTACCCAGTTTGAGAAAGGGATGATGCTGTCAAGATCTTAGTCTAGCTGAAATACAAACACACTTGTGAAAATTCAACTACATTTTTCTCTTTAAAAAAGACTGCTTTTTGGGCCTCCCCTGGTGGCGCAGCAGTTGAACGCTGGGCTGCGAAGCTGCCTGCAGCCTCTGCAGCGCCGGTTTGATCCCCTGCTGCCAGCAAGGGTCCCACAAGGCGTGCAGACCCCTTCTGCCCCGCCCACTGCTCCCTTCAGCAGTGTATTTCATAGGTCTGTCTGCCTGTTCTGTTCCCCGCTCTGGCTCTGAGAATTCTCTCACCCTCCCGCGCTTCTGACTGTACCCAGTGCTTGTATAGATTAAAAAAAAATAATAAAATAAAAAGACTGCTTTTTAAGATAAAGACAATTTGAAAAGAATTAGTTGTATAACAGAAAAACAAGCAAAATTTAATGATTGTTTAAACACAGCCACCGAGGTTGGGTCTTAGTAATAACACTGTTTCATATTAGTCAATAATCACTTTCTGTTAAGTGCCCACCTCTCCTTTCCATCTCCAACTGCAATAATTTCCTAACAGGTCTGTGATATCCAGCCTTCACACAACTAATCAATATTTTAAAATATACTGAATGCCAATTCTGCCAGGCACTGTTCAAGGTGCTGAGGATATGTTAACAGAATCAGACACAGCCCATTTTCAGGAAGGTCAGTCTGGCCCAGGAGAGCGGAAAAAAAAAAATCAAATAATATAATTTCAATTAAAAAAAATTACAGAAAGAAGTAAGACCTCTCTAAGATGACTGGCACATGACATTTGACAAGTAATCTCTCCATCCTTGCAACTCTACTGTTTTAAAATTTTTTATCATAGGGGCCTCCCTTGGTGGCCTAGGGGCTAAGTCTCAGTGCTACCACTGCCGTGGCCTGAAATCCATCCTCAGCCAAGGAGCTGACCCACGTATGGCACAGCAGACCTCTCCTGTCTTGCCAGCAGCTCCCCTTAACGATGTATTTCAGTGAATCTGCCTACTCTACTCCCCATTCTGTCTCTGGTGAATCCGCTGAACCACCCCAACCCCCACCTCTGGCCTATATTCCAGTTCTATGCAAAAATAAATAAATAAAATCTTAAAAAAATGTTCTGGCAGTAACTTCTATAAAAAAAATAAATAGAATTTATGTATCATAAAAGTCATGGTGATGTACATCTTGGGTTACAAATTTCTATAATCTATGAAAAGTGATGCTACATGATAAAGTATAAAAGGTGTGCCTCCCTGGTGGCGCAAGGGGTTAAGAGAAACCTATGAAGCTCTCCGCAGCTGCTGCAGCACAATTCAATCCCTGGCCAGGGAGCAACACACATGGTGCAGCAAACCCCTCCTGACTCGCCCGCTGCTCCCCTCAGCAGTGTACTTCGGTCAATCTGCCTGTTCTGTTCCCCACTCCATCTGGTGAATCCTCTCATCCCCCCTCCCAAGCCTCTGGCCTGTACCCCAGCTCTTGTATGCATACATAACTAAATCTTTAAAAAAGTTAAGTATAAAATGTGACATAACAGTGAGAAAAATATCTGAAAGAGAAAACGAATGTCTACCTCCCTCAACAGAACTAGGAAAAGTCATACCCAAGTAAGGTTAAGCATTCACATACTCATTAAAAACTCTAGGATAGAGCCTGGCCCCAAACTACCTGATGCCCTCTTCTGATTCTGTCACTCCCTTGAAGTCAATAGTTCTCTATAATTAATAGGACTGGAAGGAGACCCTCTATATGGTAACCACTATTTTATCATTTATATCATCTGGGGGTTTCCCCACATGCACTTCATTTCCCATGAAAACCAAGCATTTCCCTCTACCTGGATTCCCTCCCCAGCAAAACTCACTATACCTACCTACTGAAGTCCTATCCTTCAAAGTCCATCTCAACTACTGTAAAAATTATGAAATGAATATGACTGCCCCAAAGAAATGGTCTTTTCTTTCTCAAACTCCCTTTCTAGTCTGAAACAGCTAACATTTAATTATAACTATTTGTGTACTTGTTTTATCTCTCTCATTCCATGTTACAGGTCTCAAGGATGAAGACAAAGGTTTATTTTTTCTGGTATGCTTTCCAGAGGAGATACTCATTACTCAAGTTTATTCATTGAACAGGAGACCCAAAGCGATTTTCAACCTGGGTGAGGAGAAAATTTGAAGATAGCATAAGGTCCTGCTTGATATGGTTCTAGGCAATAAATGTGTAATTCAGAAGAAAATCCTAACAAGAATAGTAACGTGGTTCTGATTAAACAGGCTATGCTCAAACTCTAGCTTTATGCTAAATGGGTATGAACCTCGAGGCCTCAGTTTCCTTATCCGTAAGATGGTAAGAGTATCAGCTACCTCACAAAGTTGGTAAAAATTTGAGTTTAGGGGCCTCCCTGGTGGTGCAGGGGTTAAAGTCAATGCAATCAAGCTATCAGCAGCCACTGCAGCATGAGTTCCATCCCCGACCAGGGAGCTAACCCACCTGGCGAGGCAGACCTCTCCTGTCTCACCCACTGCTCCCCTCTGCAGTGTATTTCAGTGGGTCCACCACTCTGCCTCTGGTGAATCCTCTCACCCCCCCCAACTCTGGCCTACACCCCAGTTCTTGTATGCATAAATAAAAATAAATCTTAAAAAAAATAAAAAAGAGTTTATGTACAAAAATACACTCAAAACAAAGCTTGGCACCAAGCAAGTGCACAATACTGTCATTATATTTATTCTTTCTCCAGAAACCAGTTTCCCCATCAGTAGGGAAGAGTAGCAAGCTAGACATCTCTTTTAACTCAGAGATTCCATACAAATGCCGGATGACAGTGAAGATGTCAGAGATCACTGTAAGTGATCTAAGTGGGGAGAGGCTTTAGAAGAGTGCACCAAGCCAGGTTAGGCACAGAAAGATGCAAGCTGAGTAGAGATGTATGGAGGAGGACCTTCTAGAGGAGAAAAGGCAGACACAGTAAAGGCTAAGAAATAAGCAGGGAACACTTACTTGATTAGAGTTTATGTTTTGGGCAATGGTGAAAAATAAGATTATGATCTAAATGATTTTAAAAATAGCAGACAAAAACCAACTGCTTATAAACCACACTGCTTATAAACCATACTACTCCATTCGTGTTTTTGCAGGTAGGAGTTCTAGTGACAGTTAACTAACATCTATTTTATTTACCTAATAATCTGCCTTGAGAACATTTCATACACTATAAACTGGTCAGTTCTCTAATGAGAATCTGTATGAAACAAGAATTTCATCACATTTTTCTAAAGCCAAATATAAGTAAATGTTGAGTTACACGTATTTTAGAAACATTCCTTTTTATTAAAGAAACAAGCGCTGCTTACATGAATATCAATCTGATATTCAAATACAAAGGAATGTATTAAGTACACTCCTTCACAAATTTCAGTTATTACAATGTAAGTCAGAATTTACCACACCTCTGATCAAAACCTCAGATGGTTCCCATCTCCTAAGAGCTAAAGTGAAATCCTCACATGGTTAAAAAAGTCCTGGTTGTTCTGTCCCCATCTCCGCAGGCGTTATCTCCCAGCATTGTGCCTCCTTTGCTCGCAGAGCACCAAGCACTTTCCCTCTAACAGGCCAGAATTTTCCTCTTTAAGGCCTTAACACTTGCTGTTCCCTCTGCCCAGAACGTTCCTTTCTTCAGATACTCAAATGGCTTTCTCTCACCTCCAAGCAAGCTTAACTATCATCCTGTCTATAAAGAATTCCCTGGCCACCTTACTTTAAAATGCTACAGTACCCCATTCCTCTTTCCAGGTTTATTTCCTCCCAAAGGCCCTAATTATCTTCTAATATATACCACAATTTATATGGTTGTTTACAGTTTCTTTTCTTTCCCCCAATGAAAAGTAAGTTTCTTGAGGGCAGAGATCACACACCTGGGACTATGCTAGAGCACAGGCACACGGCAGGCGTCGATAAAAATATTCTTGAATGAATTGTAAACTAGCCCACATGAAGTCCCTTCCAGGTACAGAAAAATACAACTTACATTTTTTTTCACCGCTGAAAGTCTAAAAATTCATTTTCGTATTTAACACTTATTGCTCACTTCCTAAAATGCCAGAACTGGGCTTGGCTCTGAGCAAAGTTAGAAGACTTAACCTCTGCCCTTCAGGAGCTCCGGGGTGCATAGAACGGTGAAGGATAGCTATGAAAACGGCATTTATTAAAAACAACAACAACAAAACAACATACAAGGAAGCCAAAACAAAGTGAACCACCGCCTCAAGGAGTGCCGGCAACGAAGGAAATGCTTCACAAAAGCGGTAAGGTATGATTTCCCCCAAGCTCTCCATTAGTACCACAGTTTCCCCTTCTATTAGAGAGAATACGCCTGCAACTTGACATCGAGCATTTAGTGACATCAGGCAAGGCTCTTAAGTAGGTTGCAAAAAAGTTTGCGTGACCCTGGGGATGCTGATCACCGATCTACTCAAGGCTGCACAAAGATCATGTCTTTTGCTGACCTCCGACCTGGCAACTTTTGCATATGAGGTCCCCCCTGCCTCGGAGGCCTTCATCTGCCAACCGCTAGGGAGTATCCTCCCTAGGGCTCTCCCCGCCTCGGAGCTCGGCACCCTGCAGATCCCTTCCCCAGCGGGCGGGCTGGCGCCGCCTCCGGAAAACCGCCAAAAGGGCCCCGGTAAGAGTTGCGGGAGGAGTGAGAACCAGCGGGAGCGGCGCGGCCAGAAGGGCCCCCTCGAGGCCTCGGCCCCGCCCGCACTCCCACCCCTTCCCGGCCCCAGGCCTCCGGTGCCCCGAGGCTCCGCCGGCTCTTTGTTAAGCCAGGCCGCGGCTCCCGGCCCGTGTAGGCCCCACAGTCGTTTCCAGCGCCCCGGGGGTGGCGGCCGCGCCTCCAGACCCACCTCGCACGACCCCGCGGCCGGAGCCGCAGTCGCAGCTGTCACCGCCGACGCGGAGAGAACCCCAGGCCGAGGTACGCGCGGTCCAGGCCGCGTCCCGCCGCGCTCCCGCCTCTCCGCCCCCTTGGCCGCCGCCGCCTCAGCCCGTTGCAGACTGGGGGAAGGGGGCGCGCACCTGACATGCGCACTGGGGAGAGCGCGGCCGGGGGCGGGGCCTGGAGCTACGGGTCCCGGGAGGGGCCACGCGCTCGCGACCTGAACGCTGCAGAACGCCTCACGCCGCCGCCGCACACTGACAGGACACCGGGGGGGGAGGGGGAGTGTCCGCGGCCCGCCTGGGCGTGGCCTTGGGCGTGAAGACGGAGCAGCAGTGACAGGGAGTCGCCCAAACGGCCCGAGGAAAGGGCTTGGGCGGAAACCATATTTACCTACAATTGTCCCCTAAAGGCCGGTCCTTTGCAAATACGACTTGGGTGACATTGCTCTGCGTACCTCGGACCACGTGGTCCCACTGAGCAGGGCCACCTTTAGCTTCCGGAGTACTAGCTCGCTGGACGGCGACTTGACTGAACCTGGGGAGGGCTGGGCTCTGCGGAGGCAGTTCCGGCTCTGGGGCCGCGATGACGTCATTTTCCCGGCAGCCCACCTTGTCTCACGGTGGGGGGGGAGGGCGCGCGCGGTGCTCAAGGCTGCGTCCCGCCCTCTGTTTTCCGCGCAGGCGCGGGCGGGCCGCACGCATTCTACGCAACGGATGGCGGAGGCGACGTGAAGAGTGTGCGGCGTGACCGAGCTGCCTGCCTGGCCGTGTCCTAGAGGCTTCCAGGGCCGCGAGCGGCGGTGACCGCGCAGGCGGTGGCCAGGCTGAGAGGCGGGCGGGGGAGCTCTGGCGGCCGCCGGAGAGCGGGGCCGGGTTCTGGCCTCCGGGACAGGTAGGACGCGGCCGTGACGCGTTAGTCGGTGGCGCCGGGCCGGGCCGGGCCGGGCGGCGACTTGAGTTGCTTGGCCTAGCCCGGTCTGGTTCCCACACGGCCCCCTGAGCCCGGCCTGTGGTGACGGGCATCGGCCCCCCGCCGGCTCCCCTCTCCTGACTTTCACTTTACAGGTTTTTGTTTTTTTTTTAAACAGCAAGTTTCACGGCTCATTTTCTGTTGGTCTTCGGAATCGGGATGATTTTAATGATTTGGGGGAACTTCCCCACAGAGCTGTGACCAAATGCCAATCAAGAGGGCAAAGTTAGAGGAAGCTTTCAGCGTGCATAGGCAGGAATGGAGTGTAGACGTGAGGATGAGTTGATTCTCCGTGGTGGGGAAAGACTACACACGATGTCTTCATAGAAGCAGCAGCCCCTGTGGCTAATCTTCTCTGAAGGTTTCTAAACTGACATTTGTTTCTGTTCAACGTGTGTGAGAAGACGGCAGTGGAGACAGGATTTCCAGAAGTCTCATAGCCTGACCGTTTTCAGAAAGGCCTAATGTAAAATGGCAAGAGGGCATGCTCAACCCCACTTCCCCTTCTTTTTTTTTTTTAAAGATGTTTTTCTCCAAAGTACTTTTTTTATTTTAAAGATTCATTTATTTATACAGGAGCCGGGGTACAGGTCAGAGGCGCAGGAGGGTGAGAGGATTCACCAGAAACAGACTCGGGAGCAGAACAGGCAGACAGACCAAAGACACTGCTGGGAGGAGCAGCGGGCGAGGCAGGAGAGGTCTGCTGCCATGTGGGACTCTCCCTGGCTGCCTGGAAATCGAACCCGCGCCACAGAGGCTGTGGGACAGCTTCACAGCACTACGTTCAACCCGCTGCGCCGCCGGGGAGGCCCCCTTTTCGTTATTAAGACCAGACTCCTCCGCTGTGAGGCTACTGACTGAGCCTGTTCTTGCTTGTATTCCCTGCCCCAGAAGTCTCGAGACTGAGTGGCCTGGCAGAGAGTTTTGCATTTGAGAAATGAGTTGACAGGTGCAGTAGAAAGACTTGTGAGATGGAAGGCTAGGCACAGATGGCTTGGCTAATTTTAACCTAAATAACCTTGAAAGTGCCTGTTACAGTGCTGACTTATCTTAGGAATGACTGGTGTGATCATTCTAAGTGGACATTCAACTGGAAATGATTAGACCTTTTGGCAAACAGATAATCAATTTGTACCAATGCTAGCCTTTATTTGCTTCTATTTGGAAAAATTGAAGACACATCTGAAAAGGGAAATACCAAGAATGAAGGTTTTTATATGTCAAAGGGTGTTCCTAAGGCACAAAGGAAGGAATGAAACTAGTATTTATTGAGTGCCTTCTGTATGCCAGGCACACATCTCCTGTAAGGCAAGTGGTGAATAATACCCTTTTAGTATATGTGGCACTGGGAATTTTAAGTAATTAGCCTAAGATCGTATGGCTGCCAAATAGTAGGCATTTTCAAACAGATCTAACTCCACTGACATACATGCTTTTTTTCATACTTCTTCTAATTTTGACTCTAATCAAAGATAATTAAAGAAGATAGAGTGTTTGCAGACAACATTGCAAGCCTCTTTGAGGTTGGTGTTGAGAAAGCATCATGTTTTTCCATACAGTGTCCTCCATTGCTAACCTCAAAGATAAATTTTGGATGGATATACTACTAGCCTATCCTTTATGGCATTTCTTAAACTCATTTGTGCATTTCAAAATTTATGAACTTTTCCAATTCTAAGACTCTTTCTAGAGCATTCACAGGTTGCAAGTTATTAGGCAAGTTATATTAACCTTTGATACTGAACTGATTCCTGTAAGAATTTACTGTGCAGGCCAGCCAGGGAGCAACCCACATGGCACAGCAGACCTCTCCTGACTCACCCGCTGCTCCCCTCAGCAGTGTTCTTCTGTCAATCTGTCTGTTCTGTTCCCCACTCTGTCTCTGGTGAATCCTCTCACCCCCTCCCAACTCTGGCCTGTGCCCCAGCTCTTATATGCATAAATAAATCTTTAAAAAAAAAGAAAATGCATACATTGTGCAAAAATGAAAAATGATGTAAAAAATATATAAAATTAAAAAAAAAAAAAAAAAAGACAGCACTATCAAGCTATCACCAGCCACTGCAGCAAGAGTTTGATCCCCAGCCGGCCAGGGAACAAACCACTTGGCGCAGCAGACCTCTCCTGTCTCGCCTGCTGCTCCCCTCAGCAGTGTATTTCAGTGTATCTGCCTGTTCTCCCCACTCTCTCCGGTGAATCCTCTCCACACCCCCACCTCTAGCTTATACCCCAGTTCTAGTATGCATAAATAAATAAATCTTTAAAAAAAGAATTTACTGTGCTATAAATATGAGGTACAGGATGTTCACTATACTAGGAACACTTTGAAAGAATAGTATATACTCCTTGTCACACACTCACCTCCATTATTACTCTTAACTCCCTGCATCCTGGCTTTCATTGTTACCACTTCCCTGCAGTTGCCAATCATGCTTTCCTAATTAACATTAGGAAATTTTTGGCACATATTTTACTTGCACTTTATGCAGCATTTGAACCTGAGCTGTTTTCTTCTCAGATATATACTCTGACCTCTGTAATACCACTTTGTGTTTGTTTCTTAATAGCATTTTGATTGGTCTCTTTCTCTCTAACCATTCCTTCTTAGTTTCCCATTCCAGTTCTTTCTGATTTCTCTTAGCTGTTATGATTGATTTCAAGACTTTTTTTTTTGAGAATTAAAAATTAAGAGATGAGTTAATCATCCACCATACTGCTTGAAGACATTACAAACTTCTCCACAGGTGCTAAGTTGAATTTACTCCTCTCCCCCTTTATGCCCCCCCCATTTTTTTCCTCCTTTATTGTTCTTCATATCAAGGATGACTTTGTCCATTTCCTCATCAAGCCAAAACTTAGAATCACTTCAACTCTTTCTCACATTCCTGATATCCATTCATTTTATGCTGAGAAGTATAATTTTCAAATCTGCTTTTCTCTTCATTCCCAGTACAGTTGCTGGTTCAATCTTGCTTAGTCTCTTATCTTAGTCTCTTATCTAATTATTCAGTCACTTCCTGTTTTTCCTGCCTCACGTATCTTTCTCCAGTTTACCCTCAATATGAGGCTTTGGGGTTAAATTGTACACCTGATAGTGTCATTCATTACTTAATCTTTAGTTGATTCTAATTATCCAAACTTCTTAGTATATCATTTAAATAAGGATCATTGTGATCTGGTCCCTGCTGCCTTTTCCAACCTCATTTCCTACTACTTGGTTCTATATGCTCCAAACTCCAAAAATATGTGATTTCAAGCCTCTATGCCATAGAGGCTCTATGCCACTCTTATTGAGTGAAGAAATGTTGCTTTTACTTTTTTTTTTTTAAAGAACTCTTACAAAACACATTATAATAAATCAGAAAAATATAAGGTATAGGCAAAAAGTGTATAATCCTCCCATATAAAATACCTACTCTTCATATGTAGATGTATGTCCTTTTAAACCTTTTATGTGTATTTACTTCTAAAATGAGTTCTAACTACTTTAGTAACCATTTTTAATGGACAAAAAAAATTATTTTTATATTTACCCAGTTTAACAGTTTCAAAAATTCACTCTTAGGTAATATTGTAACATACCCTTGAGGCTAAATTTTCATTTTATGATTGATTATTCAGGAATCATGCTGTACTTCCCTTGGCATAGTATCTAACGTAGTGATTTGTCCTGTGAAGATAGTGGTAGCTTTAGATATCAAATAAGGAAACACCAGGATTTGGTGGCTTGTTAGATTTCAAATGCAAAAGAGAGTGAGAAATAACTTCCTCTTTTCAGCAACTAAGACTGAAAACTGGGATTAATAATAACATAAAAGTAGAGAAATTCAGGCACCTGTTGATTTAGACATGACTGGAACAGAGGTTTGCATACTACAGCCTGAGAGATAGACTGTTTCTATACAGTCTATGAACTTACGAATTTTTGCATTTTTAAAGCATGTTTTTAAAAAGAAGGATTTGTAATAGAGAACAGTACATAACCCACAAAGATTAAAATAGTTATTCTGTGACCCTATATAGAAAAAGTTTGTAGGGCAGCTAAGTGGACATGTCTTTTAGACAATTGATGGTATAAGCTGGTGTTTCATGAGGGGGAGAATTAGAAATAGAGCCTAATATATTTGATGATTGCCATCTCCTCAAACTCTAGCTCTAGTGTTCTCCCTTCTTTGGCAAAGCCTTAACTGTTGAGTAAGAAGTTTTCGTTGCCCTCCATGTTTTCGTGTCATTTGGCATGTTTTTTACAGGCCTGAATTCATTTTATTTGTTGGTTCACAAGGTGGTTTAGATAATGAAAAATCTAGTGTTCTTTTACAAAAGCTGAAATAAATGAAATGCTGATGTATTTAGTTAGTTACATCATGCACACTAGGAACAGTTTATTAGTGAAAAAATACTTTTAAGGCAGCAATGTAAGATCATGACCACTGGCTTACATTTGAGAAACACCAGAAAAGTGCTTCGTAGCAAAGATTCTGAAGGCAAAACTGAGATCAGATCACATCTGTGTGTCATTTGGCAGTTATGTTAAGTATTTATATGCCTCGTTTTCCAAGCTGTGAAATGGGGATATTAATAATGCCATTTTCCTTAAAGAGTTGCTGTGAGGATCAAATTAGCTGCTTTTTTGTAAAACCTTTAGGACAGAGCCTAGCATTTCCTTTCTTGAACATAGCTGTTATGATGATGATATTCACACATGCACATGAATGGCTTTTCTATTCATGTGTTGTTTTGTACTGGTAGATAAATATAGTTGCATCTCATTTCCCAGTTCCTATATAAAGCTTTTTAAAGACTCTCAAAAATGCTTGCTGAAACTCGGTGTAACTGGAAAGCAAATTTTAGAGAAGCCAACCTACAGAAATTAAATGACTTTTCTAAGATTTACTAGTGACAGTACCCAGACTAGAACCCAAGCTTTTTAACATGCGTCTCATTGTTCTTTATAATATGCTATCTGAATTGAATAAGAAAAAAAGCACAAGATATTCGTACATTTTTAACTGTTTATGTCATTTGGCATGTTTGAATTTTTACAAAATCTAATTGGTACATGTGGAATTGCAGTCCAATTTGTAAACTTATTTTTAAGGTGCAATGAAAGCCTTCCACGCTTTCTGTGTTGTCCTTTTGGTGTTCGGGAGTGTCTCAGAAGCCAAGTTTGATGATTTTGAAGATGAGGAAGATATAGTAGAGTATGATGATAATGATTTTGCTGAATTTGAGGATGTCACAGAAGATTCTGTTACTGAATCTCCTCAACGGGTGATAACCACCGAAGATGATGAAGATGAGACCACTGTGGAGTTGGAAGGGCAGGATGAAAACCAAGAAGGGGATTTTGAAGATGCGGATACCCAGGTGAGGTGATTGTTCACCCCCGCCCCCCTTTTGATTTCTTGGGAAATTGGAAGAATGGGAAAATGTATAACTAGTGCTTCTCCCAGACACTGCAGTTAGATCCAGGGAGACCTTCCCTCTTTGGAATCTTCATTTATGTTAGATAGGTGAAGCTCCTCTAAATGTTTTGTGGCTTGTTGTCACATTTAACATAGGTGGAAGGACAACAGATTGTAGTTATCTCCTCTGTGGAAAGCATGGCTTGGGGGAAGGCGTGGAGAAGAGATACTGAGCATGGGTTGGAATTTCATCCTTCACAACTCAGGGTTGGAAAGCATGAACATTCATCTGTGTTCTGTGCTAACTGTTACATGTTCTGTTTTCCCCTCCAAATGTTGTCTACAAAAATGAGACACAATTGCTGGCAACATTTGCAGGGGAAAACAGATTGTGCCTCATTTTTGTAGGAGGGAGAT
The DNA here is from genome assembly GCF_014898055.3 of Talpa occidentalis. Lineage (NCBI taxonomy): Eukaryota > Metazoa > Chordata > Mammalia > Eulipotyphla > Talpidae > Talpa > Talpa occidentalis. The sequence goes on along the minus strand of NW_023605083.1, from coordinate 124,834,157 downwards.
ACCGAGAATGAACCATATGATGATGAAGAATTTGAAGGTTATGAAGACAAACCAGATACTTCTTCTAGCAAAAATAAAGATCCAATAACAATTGTTGATGTAGGTATACAGGATTCTGAATTCCAAAATAACTAACAAATTATTCTGCTGTCATAAATCCCAGAAGCATAATCAGTCTAAGTGACATATAGCTGGTATTGATGCAATAGTGAGAAATAGGAAAGAGCTTGACACCATTTCTTCTGATAAAGTGCCACATATAGCTTGTATTTTCTTAAAGAATCTTTTACAAACGTGACCTAGGAAATCAAAATGGGCGTTGTTTTTTTTTTCCAGAGTATAACCATACTCTGATAATTATCTAAAATATATTTTTTTTTATTTTTTTTTTATTATCTAAAATATTGACTTCTGTTTTTGAGTCTTCTCATTTTCCTCTACCCCCTCAGTTAGACTCCATCCTTCAGTCTCAGCCAACATTAAATGGAATTATTGTTCTTCTTTAGGTGCCTGCACACCTCCAGAACAGCTGGGAGAGTTATTATCTAGAAATTTTGATGGTAACTGGTCTGCTTGCCTACATCATGAATTATATCATTGGGAAGAATAAAAACAGTCGCCTTGCTCAGGCCTGGTTTAACACCCACAGAGAGCTTTTGGAGAGCAACTTTACCTTAGTAGGTAAGTCAGGCCATACAAGTCCAGTTAAGATGTCTGCGTGGAAACATTCTTGTAAGAATTGTTAATTCTTTCATCTAACTGCTTTCATGGACTGCTGAAGAGGCTGCTTTATTTTCTCTCACAGATCTCATTTTTGTTAGGCTTTACATACTGAATAAATTGCACTTAAGAAGTAATTTCTGGGCCTCCCCGGTAGTGCAGCAGTTCAGCGCTGGTCTGTGAAGCTGTCCGCAGCCTCTGCAGCGCCGGTTCGATCCCCGGCCGCTGGGCCAGGGTCCCACATGGCTCGATAGACCTCTCCTGTCTGGCCCGCTGCTCCCCTCAGCAGTGTACTTCGGTCCTTCTGCCTGTTCTGCTCCCCGCTCTGGCTCTGGTGAATTCTCTCATCCTCCCACGCTTCTGACTGTACCCGGTGCTTGCATAAATAAATAAATAAACAAATAAATAAATAAATAAATCAATCTTTAAAAAAAAAAAGAAGTAATTTCTTCACCTTTTATTATTATTTTTAAAAGATTTATTAATTTTTATGCATACAAGAACTGGGGTACAGGCCAGAGGTGTGTGGGGGGGGGATATGAGGATTCACCAGAGACAGAATGGGGAACAGAACAGGCAGATTGACCGAAGTACACTGATGAGGGGAGCAGCGGGCGAGTCAGGAGAGCTCTGCTGCACCATGTGGGTTGCTCCCTGGCTGGCCAGGAATCGAACTCATGCTGCAATGGCTGCGGATCACTTCATAGGTTGCGACTTAACCCTTGCGCTACCAGAGAGGCTCTCTTCACCTTTTATTAATCAGCAGTTGCTAAACTGCTTCTGATTGGAACGAAATAATGTTATCAAAACAGGTTGATAAAAGTCTGGCCAAAAAAGCAAGGAACATCAACATTTTAGGTACCTTGATAAATGCTTTCAATTCATCTTTTAGAAATTGGAAATTGTTCAGAATTCCCGTAGGTTGTGAGCATTTTTGTTTAGGATACACTAAAGAGGTTTACAATGAAGTATTTAGAGGGCCTCCTCCACAAGGCCACACTCCTGTGTAGTATGGAGAGTAAGGTGGACTCCCCAACATCACCTCTATTTTTGACTTCTATCATTTTCCTTCTCTGTGATGGTAAGTAAATATTTTTTCATCTGCTTGACTCTTTAGCATAGTAATGTTTATGTATTATGCCAGGTACTTGGTTTACTTTGTTTCTTATTTAATCCTTATAACAACACTTGGATATAGTTTCTATTTTCCTAAGGAGGGGGTTGTAGTCCAGAAATGTTAAAATTTGTCTTAGCTATTGAACTGCAATAGGCACCAGTATTTTCAGTAGTCACATTAAGTGTTTTTACCCCTAGGGGATGATGGAACTAATAAAGAAGCCACAAGCACAGGAAAACTGAACCAAGAGAATGAGCATATCTACAACCTGTGGTGTTCTGGCCGTGTGTGCTGTGAGGGGATGCTTATCCAGCTGAGGGTAAGTAGGGAACTTCTGGTACAAATGTGTATCTCCTTCCATTTTTTCCAGTTGTGATTCCAAATCTACTAAGGTGAATTTCTCATCCTTTAATGTTCAATATAAAATGGGGTCTAAAAATTATCTTTCTATTAATTAGCAAATGTAGGGTATATTTGATGAAGTATTCAATTCTTCCTCTAAGCTATTTTCTTTATAGTAAGAAATTACAATTTTTTTTTGTTTTTTTCAGTTCCTCAAGAGACAGGACTTACTGAATGTCCTGGCTCGGATGATGAGGCCAGTGAGTGATCAAGTGGTATGTATTCTTTCTGATACTTTTCTCTGTACAGACCGAGTTCGTCTTAGAACTTTCTATATTTCTTGCCTAGATTCTGTTTGGAATTTCTTGCAATCTCTGTCCCTTGCCAAAAAATGGACCCTTTTCTAATTGGATACATTATCATCATCCACTCAGTATACAAAGGGATTGGACATGTGCTTTATGGAGGGAAGGAGATCACTGGGTTTATTAGCTAAATCAGCCTGAACAATTGAGGTGGAGGGAGGAGGAAGCAATTGTCACAGGTAGTTTGTCCTAACCCCTAGTTCTATTCTGTGTATGCTTTTATCTTTGGCAGTAGGCTGGGTTTCTCCTCAAGTAATATATCGTAGACTGAATGAGCTCAGATCACAATCAGGAAACCTAATTGTTTGATATGCCTTCTTCTTTTACTAAATTAACTTGTTAGTCTATAAATTATATCCTTTCATCAGGAATGCCACATTTCTCCTCCCTTTATCTTTTCAAACAATAATTGTGCCAGAAAAAATAAATAATTGTGCCAGCTTGGGCCTCCCTGGTGGTGCTAGGGGTTAAGTCGCAGCACTATGAAGCTATGCACAGCTACTACAGTAAGAGTTTGATCCCCAGCCAGGGAGCTACACACATGGCACAGCAGACCTCTCTCACCCGCTGCTCCCCTCAGCAGTGTATTTCAATCAGTCTACCTGTTCTGCTCCCCACTCTGTCTCTGGTGAATCCTCTCAGTGCCCCCTCCCCCTGCGACTCTGGCCTATACCCCAGTTCTTGTATGCATAGATAAGTAAATCTTAAAAAAAAAAATTATGCCAGCTCCCATTGCTACAAGAGATTAAAAATACATGAGATGTCTGTATATATGTCAAAGTATAAATTAGTATTTGGCTGATAAGTGATGTTAGTGTATAATTAGGCACTTTGAATTGGGTTGACATCATTGTTACTCTGTTAAAGGCCTCATTTGTAGTTGTAAACCTGTATCTTTTAATTTTTCTGATATGGCCTGATGTCTTAATTTTTAAGAGCCTCATTACTTAAGATTCCTGTCATCCTTTCTCCTACCAGATACTACCTTACTAAATGAAAAGGAACAAGTTTTACTTAATCATTTTCTAGATTTTCCTGAAGTAGAGTTAATCTTTTCTACTGGGCTGTCTTGCCAGGTCTTTGCTATATTTCCTTACATTAATATTTCCCTTTTTGCAGATACCAGATAATTTTTCGACTTAGACATTTTAAGATAGAATTATTACAACAGAGAGGGCCAGGTATATCACAGCAGACCCATTAGGCTTACAACTTTATCTCTGGTCCAGTCAGAGAATTACAGACTTACCTGTGTGTTTAGCTTGTTTCCCAACACCAACAATCAATTCTCTGATTCTCCAGATACCAACAGTTCAATTCACTTCTGACACCTATACCAAGAGTCAGAGCCAGATCCTCCATGTTAAAGGACTCAGTCTCACAAGACTGCCTTCAGATGATTGTTAACAAGTTTCAGGACACAGTACTTCTGAATGACTGACTAAATCAAGAGTTGCCACAGCCCTTCCCTCAGGTTCAATAATATGTTAGAATGACTCAGAGAACTTAGGAAAACACTTCACTTATATTAATTGGTGGTTTATTATAAAGGATTCAATTCAAGAATAACTAAATGGAAGAGAAACTTGGGGAAAGGAATGGGGGTGGGTTTTACTTCCATGCCCTCTTTGGGTGCACTGCCCTCCCAGCCAAAGAGCTTAGGATATTCTTCTCAAGATCATTCAAATTGTTGACAGAATCCAGGGGCTAGGAATCTTGGGGGTCATGTGGGAAATCTGCTTATTACAGAACATAATAGGTGAGTTTTGTTGTTGTTTTTAAAGCAAATAAAAGTAACCATGAATGATGAAGACATGGATACCTATGTGTTTGCTGTTGGCACTCGGAAAGCCTTGGTGCGACTGCAGAAAGAGATGCAGGATCTGGTATGTCCTCTAACTCAAATATGTGTAGAAACTATGCCTCTTTATAGCACTTGAACATTCTTAAGCACCACTTTGAAATAGGTCAGTGTGTAATCTCCTGGAAAAAAGTGTGCATAATAAAATGTCATATCTTACTTTCAATTATTTCTTCTTCTAGAGTGAATTTTGTAGTGATAAACCTAAGTCTGGTGCAAAGTATGGACTGCCAGACTCCTTGGCCATTCTGTCGGAGATGGGAGAAGTCACAGAGGGAATGATGGATACAAAGGTAAATGCACTAGTAGACATGCATTTGCAGATCTTGATGTTATAGGGCACTTGCTGAAAACCACACAAGTTCTTCATTTTATGACAATGCACTACTTATATGTTCCTTACCCACACAAGCATTAAAACATCAACTTTGAGCTATAATAGATGGACTTCTTAAAAAGACACCTGAATTAGTCAAGATCTCTCAAAATCAAAAGCAAATTGCCCCTAGGATTGCTGTTGGCTTTCGGGTCTTTTTGAAAAAGGAATACAGCTTTTAGTCCTTAACATGTTATGTAGTCCATTTTTTGAGCTTCAGTTAATGTAGAAGAAAAAAGGATATGTTATAGAGAGCTATTTTTTACTGTTGGTTGTGTAATGGAAACTACATCTTAGTATCAGAAATATACATAACTAAAAGACAGTTCTAAGTACAAGTTCAGAGTGATATGTTTATAAAGAAATGTAATTATTGATGTGACTAAAGAAAGGTATTAGTTTTCATTGCAGAGTGATTCCTTATTTAAACTTAATTTTTAAAAAGATTTAATCATAATGATATTGTGAAAAGTAGGTGATTGTCTTTATCAAAAAAAGGAAATGTGTCAAACTATCAAATATTTTGTTAAAAAATCATTTTCTTATCTTTATTTCAGATGGTTCACTTTCTAACACACTATGCTGACAAGATTGAATCCGTTCATTTTTCAGACCAGTTCTCTGGTCCAAAAATTATGCAAGAGTACGTATGAGATAAAACATTGGACTTAATTTTCCTCACTAGCTTTCTGTGTTGAAACACCCACAAGGTACTTCTGCAATTTCCCTTACCCAGTGAGTGAGGGAAGTTGGTGACAAGCAAGCAAGTTTTCCCTTGTTTTGACTGCATGCATCATGAAGGTAATTCAAAACCTGTGGGAGACAAACAAGTCTCCCAGTTTGTGTCACTGCATGTATGCACCACCCACTCAGTGAGATGATGAGAACCTTACAGAATAGCTAATCTAAGAAAATGCAGTTTTTTCTTTGTTGTCTAGGTCTTGTTTTTTCTTTATTTTTTAAAGATTTTTTAAAATTTATTTATGCATACAGGAGCTGGGGTGCAGGCCAGAGGTGTGGGGGGTAAGAGGATTCACCATAGACAGAGTGGGGTGCAGAACAGGCAGATCCAACTGAAATCCACTGCTGAGGGGAGCAGCGGGCGAGACCGGAGAGGTCTGCTGCGCCATGTGGGTCAGCTGCCTGGCTGGGAATCAAACTCATGTTGCATTGGCTGCTGACAGCTTCACAGTGCTGAAACTAACCCCTTGCGCCACCAGGGAGGCCCATTTTTTCTTTTAAATTTATATTTGGTTGTATTTGATTGTATACATTTGTATTTTGTAGTCCAGGACTTTTTCTGACTTCTTTCTTTGAGTAGTTGGGTGGTTAGATTTTTTTTCCCAGTATATTATCAGAAGACCTTGATTCCCATAAGAGATTCTTGCTTTGTATTAGTACTGTTCAAGTGTATACATATTAAGGGCTTGAATTTTTTGTTTGAATTCATATCTTGTCTCAGGAGAGCATACTTATTTAAGTTTACCCTTGGTATAGAACTGTTTGTGACCTGAATTTTGGTTATAAGCTATGGAATTGAATACAGTTAATAGCTGATTGGGATTCTAGTTATGTGTTACAATTACTCAGGTCCTTAGGTCTCTAGATAGTTTGCATGCAATTGCTCAACTCCGTGATACTATTGGGGATAAAGTACCACATTGTAACATTCATTGACCTGTTGTGTGAGGGAGAATAGAGAGGGGTTAATAGTCAGAGATTACAAAGGAATCTCTGGTGTGTGTGTCAAAACTAAATCATATATGTTATAGTAGATTATTTCTAGATTTATTCTGAGCCTGGCTAAAAAATAAGACAATTCATTATAGAAAGATAAGAATGAGAAGTAAAACATAAAATCCATCAAAATAAGCAAAAAGATTACATTCAACTAGGGCCTCATATTTAAATATAGGTTCATTTCTGGCTTCCCAGGTAAGATGAAATATCATTGGAGATGTTTAAGTAGAGGATAAAAATCACTTGGGAAGTCCTCCATCAGATAGACAAGTAGACCAGATGCCCTGTTGTGCCTGCAGGATCTGAGAATGGCTTGATTTGAGATCACCAAGCCAAACACTGTGCAGACTATGTGTTCATCTCAGTGAATTGGACTACTTGTATCCTTGGGAAACATCTTTCTTGTGTTTCGTTTTTTTTTTTTTTTTTTTTAAATATGCTTTTCTTTCATGACAGGGAAGGTCAGCCTTTAAAACTACCTGACACTAAGAGAACACTATTGTTTACATTTAATGGTAAGTGTTCTGGGTCCTGTGTGGCTTATTCTTACTCTGTTAGGTGACCATAAGGAAAATACTGTCTCTTGTAGCTATGAAAAAGTAAATTAAAACTAACTCCTTACCTGCTTATTAGTTTGGGGTTTCTTCAACTATATTTTAATTTCTGTGTTCTACTGCATTTTAACTACCTAAGAAACTTAAACAAAGGTGTCTAGTAACACTAAAGAAAAAGGAGTTGGGTGATCCAGAAGTATTAATGCTGCCATAACTCAATAGGAAATGGCTTTGTTTTCCAGTGCCTGGCTCAGGTAACACTTACCCAAAGGATATGGAGGCTTTGCTACCCCTGATGAACATGGTGATTTACTCTATTGATAAAGCCAAAAAGTTCCGACTCAACAGAGAAGTAAGTCTTGCAAATTTTGTCATAAGCTGGCACCTTTTATTGTTTTTTTCTCACGGGGCGGTGGTCAGTGCTTTCAGTGATTATATCTTTACTAGTCGAGTTGAAATGCCAAATGAGGGTCATTTTTTGAAAAGACATTAGATGGGATATTGCTTCTGCTGGCTAGAAGTAGATTTCTTATGAAACACCTTGTTTCTGGGGAAAGGGCAAACAAAAAGCAGATAAGAACCGTGCTCGAGTGGAAGAGAATTTCTTGAAGCTGACACATGTGCAAAGACAGGAAGCTGCTCAGTCTCGGCGTGAGGAAAAGAAAAGAGCAGAGAAGGAGCGAATCATGAATGAGGAAGATCCTGAGAAACAGCGCAGGCTAGAGGTAAGATCACTGGCATAAAACTAAGATTGATAAGAATGCCTATTTGTCCCATCTTGGCTATTAAAGAATTCTGTGCAGGAATGTACACAAAATAAAGTTTAGCATTTTCTCAGCACGTGGACATTTTATTAGTAGATAACATGGTAAAGAAGAATTCTTCAAACCATGTTAGATTGAGCCTATGAACCAGGAGAATTTCAAAGTTCTACTACCATCTTTGAAACCAAACAATGAGGTAAAAAGAAATTAGGACTTTTAACCAACTGTTGAAATAGAGAACTACATGTGTCCTGTGGTCCTAATACACTTGTTCTGTAAATTTTCTCTAATTTAGAATTAGAGAATTCTATTATTTTTTATTTTGATTTTTGTTTTTTTTTTTTTTACATTAAACTAGAAAGGTATTTTATGTTTTAAACATGAACATGTTCTAACATTGTTGCGAGATAAAATGCCATAATCTACCTTTAAAATTTTAAGCCTTATAAATGCTAGTCAAAAAGGAGAGAACAAAATTCTGGGAAATAATTAATTTTGATGAGAATAATTTTGAGGATTGAAGAAAATTATTAATGGAAGAGGCATGTTTTAAGAAAAAGTGAACAGCTTTGTGGCACTTCAATTGCCAGTCAAGTCATAAATGCTGTTGAGTGACATGCCCAGCATACCAGAGTCCTCTCCTGTGCATCTTATCATTTCTCATAATCTGTTTGATTTGGTTCAGTTTAGTTGATGCTTATTTTTCCCTCTGAAAATACAACTCTGTGTTTATGCTATCTTCTGTATAAATAAAAATGGCTTATTAATGAATACATGGGGAGATTCGACAAGGAATCATTACTAGGTAATGCCTTTTCATTTTTCTATTAAAAAATCTCTGCAGTTCTTTCTAGGGTTGAAATTACAATAGGTTTAAGAAAAAGGGGACCCAGAATTTAACTTGAGTCAAAGTGTAAGCTGCTTGTGGATGTAACAATTTTTTTCTTCCTTTATAGTTTCTGGGCCTTTATTAGTATCTGTAGTATCTGGGTACCTTTTGAAAAATTCCAGTGAAGGAAATGGGAAAGGAATAAAAACTTGTAGTCATTTTTGATTCAAATAACTTATTCATACAAATAATCTCGGACCTTTCTGCCAGTACTAATATAGTTTCGTTTTTGTTTTCTCATATATATAATTGTGCTTAGGTGTAACTTCTATGCTAATAAGAATCTACAGTTAATATCTTTAAAAAATTTTAAAAAAAGAATATACAGTTAATAACCTTATTAAATAAGATCATCAGGTTTTTTTGAAGTGAAATACAAAAAAAATCTCTGGTAGATACATATAAATAAATGGTAAGGTGAAAGTTGGACTGAGTAGAGAAAAAAATAACAATCTGTTTAAATGTACATTTAATTTCTTTCTAAGTTGAGCTTTTAGTTACCTTTGCTTCATTCATTTCAAGTTACTTTTCATTCACCACAATAGATATTAACAATTATTTTTATAACTCTTCTGGAATGATATTTATGTTAAAAGCCTGGGTTTTCCAGTAGTTTGGATAATATCCTAGTTTTGATTTTTTTTAATGTGTGCTTAGAACTTAATTTGTATTTCTTCTCCCTCTGTCTGTCGACCTTACCTATCTAGGAAGCTGCCTTGAGGCGTGAGCAAAAGAAATTGGAGAAGAAGCAAATGAAAATGAAACAAATCAAAGTGAAAGCCATGTAAATTCACCCCAGAGATCTGAGGCCTGATGCCACCTGTGAGCTCTGAAATCACAGGAAACATAAAAAAATACCTGTTTCTCATCTTAAAGATCAAACACTCCCAGTGGCTAAGAAATCCTTATTCCATCATCTGTTCTGTTTTTGGTTTGGAGTTTTATAGATGATTTAGGTACTTTGGGAAGATTCTGTCTGGTTAATTTTCTTCCAGATAATCGGATTATTTTTGATTCTTTTATAAAAGGAATGATACATGAAATCTATAGTTTTAAAATATTTTTAAAATTATAATATGAATCATCAGTGCTTTTAGTGCTTTGATGTTTGAAGAAATATCATGATGACATTCATAGATATATAATTAAATTGTTGCTTTTTGTTTAAACTAGGTAGTAGTTGAAATGGCTATGAAGACTAACTCTAAACCGAGCTTATACAAGTAACTCTTGGAATTGCACAATAAACATTGCTTGGTGGTTTTTTTTGGTGTCTGTCTACATCAAACTTGTGAAAAAGTAAATTTAGAACACTAAATGTGATGTTGAAATGTCAGGGAATTAAAACATAATGTAGTTCATACATGTTTTGTAGGTGGGAGATACTGATGACAGTATTATAGGATATCCGTAGGCTTTAGGACACTTAACCTGTACATGGAAAATTCTAGGGATAGGTAGTACAGGACCAGTTTTCTCCTTACCTGATACCATGAGCTGATGACAATGTGAATGCTGTATTTTAAGTGGTTGTTTGTTTTTCTTGAGTAACAAATGCATGAAGAATTAATTGCTTCACCTAGGTCAGACCAGTGGTCTATGTGAAGTCACAAATGTTTTCCTTCTTGGTTGCTGCAACCTATTGGATGTTCATGGAGAAGCTCTATTCTGTAGCTGTGTCCCTTTGCTTCTCCTGCTTTTATCTCTTCCACAGTTGAGGTTGGGTATATTCTTTCACAGAAATAGCCATGAACATGCATAAATATACCTTTTAAAATGAGCTTTCCCAAGCTATTGAGAGTTCTTTCTGCCTCTTGAGGAAGGAACTCTTGGGAGAGGCCCATCTGTCTGCACGAGCATTTAGCTTGTTCAGATCTCTGCATTTTATAAATGCTTCCTACTAAGAAAGCATTTTTTAAGTCACTGCTTGTACCAGGTAATTTTTGCTGGGAATGGGAAAGGGTTGGGTTTTTTGGTGGGAGAGGGGGGGGCAGCATTTTTTTTGTTGATGCTTTATGTGCAGGTGTGTTCTGAGGCAATAACAAGTTGCTGTGAAAACAGCATGTGCTGCTGCCTTTGTGACTGCATGGAAACTTCCACATGGGGTCTTCTCTAGGCTGATGCAGAAATGTGTAAACTGAGAGATGCAGATATAATATTTTTTTTAACAGTTCATGAAATTAAGTTATTAAAATAACAAAAATAACAAATTTAATTACTTTAATGCTATATAATTCTAGAAATAGCCTTGTTTTACAAATCTTTAAAATACATTTTAGAAATCAAAGTTGATATGCTTAGTTACCTTTTGATTATTGAACGCTTTCTTAAAGTCCCACACATTTGGACCATGGCAGCTAATTTTGTAATTTAAGCATTCATATGAACTACCTATGGATATCTATATTAAACTAATTGACAAAAATCTCAGAGTGCCGCCTTTACTTTTCTGGGGTTGTCCTATTAGGGTATAAGCCCAAAGAAATATTCTATCTGTTCAATACAAGTGAGCACTGAAATGCTTTTCTTTCCAAAGAGTTGGCCTTGAATGTATGTCCTTAATTGTTACCTATGACCATTTTTAGAATGTTTTCTATTTTTAGAACCCCATATGTTATTTGTGAGTTTCTCCCAAAGTCCCTCTTTTGAGTTGAGACATAATTATCACTCCAATGAATGAGAAGACAAAAAATGTTATTGTCACGTAATGGAAAAGCACAAAGCCCTCCAATTTTGTCTCCATTGCATGAGTAACTACCAATGCCAAAACTATCAGGCTTCCCTGGTGGCACAAGGGGTGCACTGTGAAGCTATCTCGTCCATTGCTCCCCTCAGCCTATCACTGGAGTAGAAGATAAAGACCTGACTTTTAGTGTCCTTTGATTTTGGGCAAGCCATTGTGTCTCTGTTCTTTGTAAAAAGTGAGGATCCTAATTAATTTCCCTACATGTGTCACAAATAGGTGAACATTAACAGATAATATATGTAAAGTTGTGAACTATAGCACTTTAAAAGTTTAAACTGTCACCTTGCACTGTTCAAGTTCATTTTGCTTTACTCTGGCTTTTATTTTATTTTTTGAATCCTACAGCACCCAGTATTCCCAGGTGAAATCCCATCCAAGTATTAACCAGGCTCAAGCCAGCTTAGCTTGCAAGGTCAGGCAGAGTCAGGGTGGTATCAGCAGAGTCTGTCGGGCCCTCTTTTTACTCTTCCTTTTTTCCCATTGGGAACCAAACAGATCCTTTCAGAGCTCTCTTAACTATCTGCAAAAACTGACAGAATATTTGAGGGGGGAGGCTGGGGGAGTAGATAATTTCAGGTTCTGTTTCCTTAGTAACTAAAATCTTTCCCTGTCAAGTGCCAGATCTAAAACTCTTCTTTAGATGGAAGTTATATTAAAGAAAATAATTGATATTCTCATTGAACCCATCCAGTAGAAATTGGAAATGTGAGAATTATTTAGGGCAGTGTTGTACAAAGATCTACTGGTTTTGGTGAAATGCTGTATTTTTATCACTCCAGATTCTCTTTCCTTAATGTTCCTGCCTCCACTCATTTTGATGATTTGAAAGGAGGTAAGAGGGAGGATGTAGTTATTTCCATAAGAATAACATATATTACAGACTGCTAAAACTATGCAAAAAAATATTTTGTTTCTGGAATTTGGTAATCCACAAAAGACTTATTTGCATATGGAAGAAAGGGGTGTTTTAGTCCTTGCACAAGTTAAATGCCATCTCAATTCTACAAACTGAAAATTAATACCAATTTCAGAAAAAAAAACTAATTTTTTTTCTGAAAGGAAATGTCAACTGTAACAGTACTTTTAATGGAGTACTAGTTTTTATTTTCATCTTTTAAAATTAGCTTCTATTTTGCTTTTATACTATTTGGCTGTATTCAAATAGTATAATTTTTATTTAAAAGACACCTAACCCTTTTTAAGTATTTAGTTCCATGGAAGATACTTGGAACTCAGATATTACGTCTGCCTAGGTTATTTATTGTATGAACTCTTAACTGCTTTTCTATTATACTTTATACTTAAATGCTTAAATAGCCTCTTGCATATTTTTTTTGCATGTAGCTATCACTTGGCAAAGTTGGGGCAAAGCTGGAATTTAAGCCAGTTTTCTGCTTCAGGAAAGAAACCTCCATTTTGAGGGCAGGACCCAGGTACTCTCCTAGTGCCTTAACAAGTATGTTTCCTCATCTGTAAGTGGGCAGTACCTTCTCTCCCCTTCCTAAAATGGTTGTTCAGAGGGTCACATTAAGTAACATGAAAAGTTAAATCAAGTGCTACAGAAGTTAAATAATACTCAGATTATTAAATTTCACATAAGCATTTCTCTGTATCTCACTTGAGTATTCTTAAAGGCAACTAGTTTTACCTTTCTCACAGTCAATTTATGTGGTATATTGAAGAGAGCAGGGTGCTTAGTTTAAACTGCATACTGAGAGTCTAAACAAAACAAGCAAAATCCTTAGTCTGTTTCCATCCCTCTATGCTTCAAGCCAGTTTCAAAAAGCTCTAGAAATCTCAGCAAGTTCTGCCCTTATTATAAGTAAATGAAAAGCCTAGGGAAATTGTGTATCCCAGGGTTCATAAGGCGAAAAGAGACAGTAAACTCTGAAAGTTGATCTTTCATTACAACAGTTCTCTAAGTTATCTGAATTTAGGAGGCCCTATCAAGGAAAACTAGTAAATGAAATTTTGCTCCTTGAAACAGAATAAAGTTTGAGTCAAAGTTTTTCTTACTTTCGTGGGTGGTCATAAAGAGAAGGTATAGTCCTCGTGGCCCAGTGACACCCAGAAAGTAACAGCAACTGGACTAGGTATTAAAACAGACGGGAAGGGCCTCCCCCGTGGCGCAGCGGTTGAGCGCTGGGTTGCGAAGCTGCCCGCGGCCTCTGTAGCACCGGTTCGATCCCCGGCTGCTCCCCGGCCACCAGAGGAGGGTCCCGCATGGCGCGCAGACCTCTCCTGCCGCCCGCTGCTCCCCTCAGCAGTGTACTTCGGTCCTTCTGCCTGCTCTGCTCCCTGCTCTGGCTCTGGTGAATTCTCTCACCCTCCCGTGCTTCTGACTGTACCCAGTGCTTGTATAAATAAATAAATAAATCTTTAAAAAAAAACAAAACAGATGGGAAGGGCCTCCCTGGTGGCCTAGGGGTTAAGTCTTTGTGCTATCAACACTGTAGTCTGGGGCGTCCCTAGTGGCGCAAGGGGTTAAGTACAGGACTGTGAAGCCATCTGCAGCCTCTGCAGCACAAATTAGATACCCAGCCAGGGAGCTACCTACATGGCTCAGGAGACCTTTCCTGTCTCCTGCTGCTCCGTCAGTAGTGTATTTCAGTCGATCCACCTGTTCTGCTCCCCACTCTGTCTTTGGTGAATCCTGTCACCACCACCCCCCGTCCACACACACTTCTGCCTGTAATAAACCTTAAAAAAAAAAAAACACTAGTTTGGGTTCAATTCTCTGCCTGGAAGCTGACCCACAATGGCGCAGCAGACCTCTCCTGTCTTGCCTCCTGCTCCCCTTAGCAGTATACTTCAGTAAAGCCGCCTGTTTTGCTCCCCACTTTCAAGTGTGAGTCCTCTCGTGCCCTGTGCCTCTGGCATGCACCCCAGTTCTTGTACACACACACACACACACCCCCACTGTGATGAATTTGTAATCGTTGCCTGAAGTTCTTCAACCTTTTAGACACTCTTCTCTAGTACTCTCAATTCCAAACACCATACTGATGGTCAAACACCATACTGTGCTCTCAAAAGAACACAGCCAAGTTTACTTCTACTGCCACCTTGCTTTGTGAATTTACCCTGTTAACTGCTAAGAGAGGCATCTGATTTTGAGTTAGTGCTTTGGAATATTTAAAGGACCAGATAATATCAAAGTGAGTATGTCAAGATAAAGATAAATTAAAAAAAAAAAAAAGATGTCAAAGTAAGACCCCGAGGTACATATCAGCGCACTGGCCAAGATCACATTCAGCGTTTCCATCCGTCCTCCGGGTGTTGCTGAACTCCTCCATTTTGAATATTAGGCCAGTATAATTTGTGTCAAGTATCAGACTTGGGACGAGCAAGGGTTCACTACTTGATTGATACTCAATTTTGGACAGCCCCGTGGGCAGAGTAAGTGCAAGCGCAGTCTCCCTCTAAGGCTCCGTTATTTCCCAGGCCCTGCTGCTTCCTCCTCGAGGCAAACCTTGCAGGTTTTTGTAAACAGCATGTCTTCCACGGTTGTGGATATAGGGACAAAAAAAAATCTAAAAAAAAGGAAAGAACGATAGTTCCCATTAGTTAAGCTACTTCCCTCTTTTACAGATAAGGACGTTGGGCTCACAAAAGGTGGATTTCCTTTTGCAGTTTCATCAGCCTGGCGCCCGGAGTCCAAAGTGGGATGCCTTCAAAGACACGAGCGAAACGGATTTTTCCATTTAAGTCCTACCATGCGAAATGGAAAAACAAAAAGCCCTCAAAAGGGGCCCAGTCAGTAGCGTGGATTGGTTCGCCTTTTCCCAGCTCCCCTGATTCCCTCTATCACCGAAATCCTCCTTCCTTCGGGTTGCAGGGCGTGGGCTCTGGGGAGCCCTTTTCGGACCCCGCAGGTCGCGCCAAAGACAAGCCAGGTCTGCGGCTTCCACACTCGGGGAAGCGACTGGAAGCGCCCAGGCAGGCGCTGCGTGGAATGAAATAGCTCGGCGCCCGAGACCCTCCGCGCCACCGCTGCCGGGGCCGCAGGCCGGGCGAAGACGCAGGGGCCGCAGGGCTTCCCCGCTCGCTGGGGGCTGAACAGGGATGAGGGCGGAGCTCCCCGAGGCGCGAGGCGGGGTGGGCGGGGCGATTGGGCGGAGCTTCCCCGAGGCGGGAGGTAGGGTGGGCGGGGAGATGGGCGGAGCTTCCCCATCGGCGGGATGTGGGTGGGCGGGGCGATTGGGCGGAGCTTCCCCTCGGCGGGAGGCAGGGTGGGCGGGGCGATGAGGCGGGGCTTCCCCTCGGCGCGAGGCGGGGTAGGCGGGGCACAGGGGCGGAGCTTCCCCGGCGCGAGGCGGGGTGGGCGGGGCGGGGCGGCGGGGCGGGGCTCTCCCAGCCGCCCGCCGCCGCCCCTCTACTGCGCATGGCACGTTGCGTGCTTCCCCCCAGCAACCGGGCAGGCGGCGGCGCGGCCGTAAACTGAGGAGGCGGAGCTGAGCCGGTCGGTGCTGCTCTCTCACTCCGGATCAGGTACCGGCTGGCGGGGCGCCTGGCGCGCTGCAGGCATCATCCCTCTTCGCCCTGACGACGCTTCCCTCTCCCCAGGGGCGGGGCTTCGCTCGATCGGCCGTCCCGGGCCCACCTGCCCTCCCAGGCCGCGTTCACTGCGGCTCTGGAGCCCGCGTGAGGGGCCGCAGCCCGGGCGGAGGGGCGCGGGCCCGGGAGAGGCGAGCGCCGGCCCTCCCGCCCCGCCTCCCCCCCCCGCGGCGGGGACCCTGGGGCCCAGGTGTCTCGTCGTTGGGGTCAAGCGAAGAGGTGGCAGGACCCAGTGCTGACCCCCCCCCGCCCCCCTCCTTTCATCCCGCCGGACGGGTTGCAGGTCTCGTCCCCAGAAGGACAAAGAACAAACGCTTCTCATTGTCTCATGGGTTTCCAAGAATGCTGAAGTGTCTGCTGTAGATTTGGGTCAGAGAAGGGCGCTGGGGGTAAGGAAGGGAGCGCGAAGGAAGAGGGGTGGTTAAATAAAATTGTTCAAGTTTTCAGGAAAAGGGGAACTAACTTCTCTGCCCAGCCTTTTACTAGACTCTCCTGACATTCTAACTCGACCTCCCTCAAGAGGAAGAGCCATTCGAATTTAATATCTATTGAAGTAGAATCATACTGCGTTTTGCACCTGTGGCGTTAACACAAATCTTCGTTGACTCACACATGCTTTCTGGAGGCACCCCAAATTGTTTCTTGCCTCTGAGAGCTGAGGAAAACTCGTCTGGTTACCTACCTCAGTCCAGGAGCTGGTTAAACTGAACTGATGAATCTATTCCCTTTTAACCAAGATTCTTATAGGTAATGTGGCTTAAATGCAGTCTCTATAGTTGTTATCCTAGACATGGAGGAAGTTTAGAACACCAGCCACAAAAGAAAAAAAAAAATAGCAGAAAAGGAAAAATGAATGAAGGTGGATGATTTCTCCTGTCTGTAGCATTTGGCACTGACCACAGCATTGTCAAATCAAGGCCCTCTCTCACGTTGTTCTATCTTGGTGTTAGGGGGAAATGATGTCCTGAGCTAATCCCATACAAGCTTTGTGGACGCCACCCCCACTCCAGACTAAAGCCATCAGGACATTGGGAAACACAAATCCCAACACCACCAAAGGGAGGGTGGCTGGGACCTGAGGGTGGAGTTAAGCAGCCAGGTTGTGTATAAAAACCAAACACGTGGGCCTTGGGGTGGCTCGCTATCGCTCGCCTCCTGGCTTCACGGCTCCTGGCTGGCGGCCAGCTCTCAGAGCGCCATTTGGGGTTCCAGATCGGCGGATTGGGTAGGACTCATTTAAAACTTTGTCTCCCCCTTTTCTCCCTGAGCTGTACATTTCCTCATTTGCCCTTCCCTTGTAAATAAACCTTTTATTAACCTTCGCTTGTGCCTGCAGTAGAGCATTGATAAGTCTTTTTAGGCGCGCGGGTGAGGACCCACAGTCAGGCACCCCGTTTTGTATGGGGGCTGCTCTATAACAGTGGCACACAGTCTTGCAGTGTCTCTCTAGGTTTCTCTGTTACCACTGTGGTTTCTAGAACACAGGCAATGAGGCAAATCTACTGTCCTCTACCACTCACCAGAGTAACTGTGCTTTTACCCTCCCTGAGCCTTAATTTCCTTGTAAAATGGGGTTGATAATACTTACCCCTCATCCTCAGTTTTGATTCAGTAGTTTCAGTTACCTGTGGTCAACTTCTGTCCAGAAATAGTACCTACAATAAGATATTTTGAGAGACCACATTCTCATAACTTTTATTACAGCATATTTAAATTGTTCTGTTTTATTGTTACAATCTCTTGCTGTGCCTAATTTATAAATTAAACTTTATCATAGGAATGTATGTATAGGAAAAAACACTGTGTGTGTGTGTGTGAGTGTGTGTGTGTATACATACACATATATATGTATATGTACTATCCTCCTTTTCAGGCATCCACCAGGGGTCTTGGAACGATCCGATCCCCCTCGGATAAGGGAGACTGCCATATGGTGACAATCTCTGAAGCATTTAGCACAGATCCTGGCATATAGTAAGTTCACCATAAATACTCAGTGCTTTTATTACTTAACAGGTACTGCACCACCTTTTAGTCTTGGAAGTAGCCCCTGGGAATGCAACAGTAAACAACTTGCATTTCCTGCTCTCCTGGAATCTCTTATTCTAGTGGAGGAGACTGATAAATATGCACATAAGAATGTGGTAGGTGTTAGAGTTGAATACTAAAGCCTAATGGGCAACGTAGGTTGGGGGAGGTGAGGGTCAGATGGGGCTTCCTGTAGCACCTGAGATGAATAGTGAGTGACAGGTCTGATTCAACCAGGTTGGGGAAGAGAAGGAAAGCCAGCAGGGGAAATAGGATCTTCCTCCCATCCCTTTGGGCTCCACTTCCTATGTGCCTGTCAAGTACCAAGCCTAAATAAGGACCTATCCCAAGTCTTGCTTCCCAGCCTTCTGTTTTTCTCTCACCACTTTCTCCTTTAGTGAGTTTCAGTCACTCAATAGCTTTCTTTAGCTGCTAATTCCCAAGCCCTCATAGCCGTTTCTAACCTCATTCTTTAGCATCAGTTTTACTTTTCTGACTGAATGCTGTATGTTTCCACTTGGATATAGAGCTGTTTTTTTTTTTTTTTTTTTTTATTTATTTATTTATACAAGCACTGGGTACAGTAGGAAGCGCGGGAGTGTGAGAGAATTCACCAGAGCCAAAGCAGGAAACAGAACAGGCAGACTGACAAAATACACTGCTGAGGGGGAGCAGTGGGCACGGCAGGAGAGGTCTGCGCACCATGTGGGACCCTCACTGGCAGCCGGGAGTTGAACCAGCGCCAGCGCCGCAGAGGCTGTGGGCAGCTTCGCAGCCCAGCGCTCAACCACTGCGCCACCAGGGGAGGCCCTAGAGCTGTTTTCTCAAGCTCACTGTAATTTAAAAACTTGAACTCGTCTTTCCACTAAAGCCACTTCCACCTCTGAGCTTGCTCATTTCTATCCCAGATACACTGCTCTTCCAAGTTACTCAGGCACAAAAGATCAGATCCATCAGAGTTGTCCACAGGTTGAAATAGCCCCTGGATGAGGTAGCGAGTCCCTGGCATGGAGTTTTCAAGTAGAGACAAGATAACCTTAAAAAGTCTTCTAGGATTTTGCTGCGCCATGTGGGTCACCTCCCTGGCCAGGGATCGAACTTGTGCTGCAGTGGCTGCAGATAGCTTCACAGTGCTGCATCTTACCCTTGCACCACCAGGGAGGCCCTAAGGGGTAAATTTACAAGTATACCTTTAACCATTAGGAATTCTGTAACATGAGAACAGAAAACAGAGGAGACAGAAATGTCAAATAATAACAAGACTATTTCCCAGAATTGGAAGATCCAAATCTCCATGCTAAAAAGGCTGACTATATGCACTTGGCCTAGAAAGCAGCTAGTCTTGATGGCAGCAAGAGGATGGAGGGCCTTGGGAAGGCAGTCTTGAGGGGAGAATTGGAATGGATGAGTTTGAATGTATGGAAAAATATATTAAGTAGCAGAGATGTTGAAATATTTTTAAAATGTTAATAATAGCTGTGTGGTAAACCAAGTGAAAAGATGAGGCAATTACAGCTATGGGCGAGGGGGAGGATGACACACAGGGAGGGAGATACAGTCGTCCCTGTTCGCCTCAACTGTGAATCATGTTTGCATAGTCATAGTAATATAAACGTACACCATTGATTTAGCCAAAAATTATGCCAGACCTGTGTTGGAGAATGAAGGTAGGAAAATAAGGTGCAGGAAAGGGATGTAGAGAGCCGTGATCGGAAGTTAATAGGTAGATGACTAAAATTGATGTCAGAGCTATATAAACATTATTTAAGAATGATGAAAAGGATTTAAGAACAGTCAAAAGAATTGAAGGTAATTGCTTTGGGTAGAGGTCAGTTAAAAAAGAAAACCATATAACACTTTTTTTCCTATAGAGATAGAAATATTTCATATTGTACTTGGTCAAAGTATATCCAAGTTTATTGTCACCAAAAGTTTCTCTAAACAAATCTTTAGAATCTAGCAATTTATAGGTCTAGTACTTTGAATGGTAGACTCATAATAAATTTTTGTTACTCAAAAAGTATTTCTATAAAAGGAGATTTGACTAACTCAACCTGTTTCTATTTTTCTTTTAGGTTTAAATTTTTGAGATTGAAGTAGGTCAACACATTAGGAACTCATGTCTTTTCTTGTAAGTAAACCAGAGCGAATTAGGGTGAGTGTTTCTATTCTTCTGGCTTTACTATTTTTATTTTCTGAAAAGCAATATGTTTGGGCAGATATTGTAGGTGGTTTTTTATGTGATGCTCAGAATCATAAAGAAGCAAGGAATGTAAAAAGCAAAGAAGGGGTTGTAGCCTCCACTCCTGAGAAAAGAGCTTGCAGGCAGAGGCGGTGACTAGGGACACAGGCTGCGCTCCCTCCCGTTCATCTATTGGAGAAGGAACTAGGTGACTTGTTTCTGTGTGCCAGTCATACAACATCAAATGAGTTGATGGCTCACTTAGAGATGTAGCCATTAATGATCTGTCCCCTTCCTGTTTGTTTTCAGTCAGTTTGTGTTTTTTTTTTTTTTTTTTTTTTTTTTTTAAAGATTTATTTATTTATTTATACAAGCACTGGGTACAGGCAGAAGCGCGGGAGGGTGAGAGAATTCACCAGAGCCAGAGCGGGGAGCAGAGCAGGCAGAAGGATCGAGGTACACTGCAGAGGGGAGCAGCGGGCGGCAGGAGAGGTCTGCTCGCCATGTGGGACGCTCCTCCAGTGGCCGGGGAGCAGCCGGGGATCGAACCGGCGCTGCAGAGGCTGTGGGCAGCTTCGCAATCCAGCGCTCAACCGCTGCGCCACCGGGGAGGCCCCCAGTTTGTGTTTTAAAAGCTAGTGTCAAATGAGAATATTTGGAACTCTCTTTTTCCGAGAATAGTCAGGGTTTTTTGTTTTTTTTTTTAATGTTTAGCCAATTATACAAAAATGCCATTTATTGTTGTCATTTATTGACTAGAAACAATCTGTGAGCAATTTCTTCCTTTTTGTTATTAATTTGATAATACAGAAAATACTCAAGTGTTCAGTTATTTCATGTGAATAGTCAGGTTTTTAATTAAAGACTTTTTGAACATGAAAAATTTTATTACACCTGAAAATGTCACCTGCTAATATGATCTCAGGAACATTAATGGATTTAGCTTCTTTAGTCTTTATGATTTCGTAAGAGTATCTTATTTTAATTTATTATTTACTATTTAATTTATTTTATTACTTATTTACTTAATTTCTAAATGCAGTAGTAATTATTAACAATATGTAAGTACTATGAGACATTATAAATATACCACTTTCTAATTATAAATTACATTTTGTGGCACAACGCGTAGGATTTTTTTATTTCAAATTTTTTATTTAGATGCCATTTTTTTTAACTTGGAAAAAAGGTTGATATAGAAGGTAAAGAATGTTATTTTAGTTCCAATCCATAATCCATAGTGCAGTTTCTTTTTTAAATGTAAGTGCTTTATTCTTAATTTAGATATTACCTTACAATAAGCAATTTATTTCTGAATATTACTTAATTTTTTTGTATGTTTATGTATATAAGAGCAATTTCTATTGGCAAGAGTAAGCTTTACTGTTAAATAAGAGTTAAAAAATGGAATCTCTCCTTAGCTTGAACTTTATTTTTTCAGTGGAAAGAATGTCCCTAAGCCAGTCTTTAACACCAGCCCTTAAGTGAAATACAATCAATCTTGATTCCGTTGCTTTTTAATATGAGCTGCTTTTCTACTTCAACCTAGCCTGATTCAGGTGAAACCAGATCAATGATCAGTATGATGGAAAAATCCAATAGTCATTTGAAATAGGCCAGTAAAGTGAACTGTAGATTGGTCATGCTAGTTTGGTCGCTGTACACCTGGTAGAAAATGTAAGTGGTGATGACTAGAAGCCCTAGTGGATGGAAGACTGCGGTTTGCTTCTTCCTTCTACAAACTGATAGAGATTTGTGCAAAACTAGTTTCTTCTATTTTCTGTTGCGAATTCCAAATTGGCATGAGTGATCCAAAGCATCTGTAATTGACAACCATTGAATGATAAGATGGAACCTGAAGGTTGTAAAGGTTATGTAAAAAGAAAGACATGGGGTTTTCTCCATTTTTAGGACCAGTACTGTGTATTTTTCATCTTGTCCAGATTAAGAATTACTCATCAAATTAGGCAATGAGGAATAGTTGATTTAAACCCAAGATTCTTTTCAAAACTTTTCTGTAGAAATGCATCTTAATTGTACTGCATGATTCTGTTTCTGTGGTTTTATGTTTTTCTCTGTCTCTCTAGTGGCTAATAGCTAATTTGTTGTGTCTTCGAAAAAATACTAATTCTCTCTGGGCTTTTCTTCTTTAGCGGTGGGTCTCGGAAAAGTTCATTGTTGAGGGCTTAAGAGATTTGGAACTATTCGGAGGTAAGTATAGTGCGGCATTTAGCCATCACTTCAGGGTAAATATTGTTACTGTTTTGTTGACAAAATCAGTTTATAGAAATTAGTGATTCTGAGGGCAAGTGTAAACTTTATTTGGCTTTTTTAGTGTAAACTTTATTTGGCTTCTTTTTGATATCCCCCAAATCATGGTTTCCCCAAGATTTGAGGAGTATCTGGCAGTTGCCAGGTTCACTGGACAGAAAACCAGTATTTACTTAAAGGTACATGTGTTTCTTCTAAATAGTTGTCTAGTTGAAATGCATGTTCTTAAAGGGGAAAAAAAACAAAACTTTAGACGGCTCTAGTCTTGAAGATTTTTAAAATAAAATTATAGTCAGGACAAAAGTATCAATAATATAAAAGTCCGGTTTTCTGATGAAAATAGTTGACTCATCTTTTCATGGTAGCAATGAAGTGATTTACAAGAACTAAGGAAAAAGTCTGCCGGGACAAAGTATTAGATGATGATGATGATGATGATGATGATTAGAAATCTAGATGTTGATTTCAGAATTAAAGTAGGTTTGCAACTTCAAGATTTCACAGGCCCAGTCATTCCCCTTTGGTTATTTTTGTGATCTTACTTTAGCCAAAGAAAATTCCCTTCTGTAAAAATAATAGTAGTAGGAAACAGCAGTAGGAGTGGAAGCCCCTTCTTTGTGACTGAACTCCAAGATGCTCTCTTCAGGTCCAGTAGTTGAAGAAACAGATTGTCAGGTGAGCGTGCTGCTTGACAGAATATCCCCAGATAAGCTTCCGTAATTGAAAACTCAAATTTGTTAGTTCCTTAGATGGTACCTATTTATTTTCCTTCATGCTTCTCATTTGCTGTGTTTTAGACAAATGAGAGTTGAGAGAAATGAGTTGTTTTTGTTTTAGTTAGAAAGAAAAATTAGTTACACACTAAGGAAAGGTTAGTGGAACAAAAATACTGGTCCTCGTTTCATTTTCTTCCCATCACTGATGGGAATACAATGGACATTGGTTTAAAAATAAGTACTGGCATTAATGGAAGTTCAGTTGGGAGTTTAGTTTACAATTAATTAGTTACAAATATTCTAGAATACATGAATGAGCGATTTTGGATTTAGTGTTGAGTGTAGGCTTTCTGACTGTCGTGTGACAGTTCCTTAGTCACCGATCTGAGGAGGGTGAAGAGGTTGTTTTGTTTATTGTTTGTAGCGTAATGAAGTGTATTATTAAGACATTGGGAGCTGTGTAATGATTCCAGTACTTTACATACATTTTTACAGTTTTACATTGATGACTTTTATTACCTTTACAGAATGGAGGAAATCAAAAGCACAGATACAGGATTTGTCTAGTTTAAGAACAAAAGGTTATTTCAGTTGTCCTTTCCTTTTATTTATTGTCACCAAGAGCAGTAGAGGGCCAGAAAATCTTTGCCTTATTGGCTGTCAGAGTAGAATGATTCTGACTGGGAAACTGGTAGTGGTCCCACATATACATGTTGCTGTATCAAATGTTTTTTGCCTTTAAAAAAAAGACCCTGCTTTCTAATCCCTCCACTCTCTAAGGAATAGCCAACCATCTCTATAACTTTGTAATGAAATTTTTATGCACAGTGTAAGATTCTGAGACCAACCTATTAAAAGGAACATTGCGTACACCTGAAAAGTAAATGTGTAAGCGGAATTATAATAGTTGAGTTATATTCAGTAAAGAATACCCATAGATTAGTATCCTTGCAAAGCTGTAGATTCATGTTTAAAACCCCATTTATTGGCAGCATTTCTTACTGTGATCTGTCTCTGTGTGTGTTTATATGTAGCACTGCAACCACTTTTTACTGTAATGACTCTTAAGTGATATATGTAGTCCTAAGTGCAGTAATTGCTGTTCTGAATGTGGGTGTGTCTTCTGTTCAAAAACCAAAAGCCAACAATCAATTTCTTTACTCCAGAGCAGCCTCCGGGTGACACTCGGAGAAAAGTAAGTGACCTTTTAGGCTCTCAGCACTATGACTGTTGCATGGAGGTGACTTCTCGTGGAAGTTTGTGTGTTTTGTTGGCTTATCATTTTGTTTCTGCTTATCGTCATTGAGCTTTATCTGTAGTATAATTTTTTTACTTGTGGAGATTCAGGTTTCACCCTGGAAAGATTCTGATGTGCCATTTGAAAAGTGTCAGGCACTTTTCGTTTTTCTCTTGAGGATGAAGGTCTCCTTCTCTTCCTAGTCCTTCAGTTACCCCCACCCTCTCCAAAAAAAAAGAAAGAAAAGTTTTGATAGTCTAAAATAGTTAGTAATTAGTAGAACTAAATTTTCAATCCTTAGTCTATTAATAATAGATTTCAGTTCACAGAGATAATATAGATTTCTATCTAGAGTATAAAGTAGGACTTCCGACCTCCTATTTAAAAATCAAATCCAAAATTTAAAGGTACAAAATAGAAAATACATTTTTTATTGGCAAAAGTTGCAATATTCTTGCCCTGCTTCCTATTCTGCTAGTTCATTTTACTTAAGTACACGCCAGAGGTATACAGTGAGCCAAGCTATTTTTGATGTAAATCAGCATTTTATAACAAGAATGAGAACCCTTTCTGAGCAGACTTCTTACTCTTTTCATTTGACAAATATTTGCAGCTTTTGCAGGCAACCCCAAGATTGATTGAAGGATGATGATGTTTAGTGGGATTTCTCTTTGAGTAACACTTTGGCTTTACTTATATACTGCTTGTCAGGAGCACCTCTCTGTCAGATACAAATATTTTCCAATCCGGAGACCAAAACATTCCATGTAGGATCAGTTAGATATATTCCAGAATACAATGCAAATTATATATAATTTTTGTGTTTTCTCAGCTGTTGATCTTATTAAGTAAAAGTTATCCTGTGTGAAACCTGTGGAAAGTTGAATGTGTTTATCTGTTAGCATTTCATAGCTATTGTCTTCATATGCTTTTATATTTTCTTTTAAACTCTTTAAACAAAGTTATCATTTGATGGTCATTTCTGGATAATAGTACCTTATATATTTTTCAAATGCTTCAAAATGAATAAAATGCTTTTTATAGTGGGGAAAACTAAGAAAAGCTTTCAATGGAATTAATTTCTTTAGGTTATTTGAGATTATATATTATGCCAATAAAACCATGCCATGCTGTGTTTAAAGAGAATGGGCTGTTTTATCTTTTTTTATCTGATTTTGACCTTTCTAGCCCAAAAGCAGTATAAGCTAACCTGCTTTTCTTGTGGCAATATCAGATCAGACATTTTCTTTTTAAAATATTGCCTTTGTTTCCTGGTTTGTTGGTTGGTTGGTTGGTTGGTTTTCCCAAATAAGCTTGGTTTCTCTTCGCGTTCAGACCTAGAAAACATCCACAAGCAGAAACTTCTACTTTAGGATTGTTTCTGGTTGGGGGTGGGGACAGCAACCATGAACTACTTCAGCTTGCAGTGTGCAGTTCCAGGTTGCCCATGATCTCGAATTCCCAGTCACTTAAAGAATTTAATTTTCTAGTACTAGCTCCTGTGAATGGTTTTCTGTAGTCAAGAGAGAGAGTGGAAACACTTGTCAAGTTACTATCAGTAATTAATGAATTATTCCCTGCCTGGGCTCAACAAGAATGTATCTATCGTATGCAGCCTGGTAGACATTGTGCTTCTGTGTACTCCGGGCAAGGAAGAGGGGTAATTTCAGAAAGTATTTATCTGTAGTATTTAAAGTTCACTAATAACTGCATCTTAAAATGCAGTTGACCATCATAGTTGCCTTTTCAAAAATGAGAAATGGTAGTTTTCTTAGAGATCAGAGGAGAGAAGCCCTTCAAAAATGAAAGAGTTCTCCATTTGCTTCTCATTGGGGTCACACTGTTACCTGCTAGATAATGCAGCGCTTTCTTATATGCAGTATCAAGTTCTGGTCTGAAAAGTGCCTGGTGGTGGGATCTAGACCTGTGTTTTCGGTAAACGTCATCATGTTGCGCCTGTCTCCAGGGGAACTAATGGGTTAAGGTTACTCTCATCTTTACCTCTCGGAAATGACAAGATCCTGGGCAAAAAACCTCAGTTCAAAATTTACTTAAATGATTTTTTTTTTGAGTATATTGTCTGCATAGCTGTAGGTGTCGGCATACACGCCAGTGAACAAGACAGACAAGGTCCCTGCCCTCCTGGAGCTTGCATTCTAATGGAGGAGACAGGCAAGAGATAAATAGCTGCTGTCAAGAAAGTGAAGCAAGGTGGTCTAATAGTGATGAGGGGCCTACTTTACTTTCTGGACAGAGTCCAAAGATGACATTTAAGTTGGGATTTCAATAAAGGGGCAGCAATGAGAAAATGGGGGGTAGGGTGGCAGGGGAAGGAATAGGGCAGGAATGTTTCAGAGGAATTTCCTGATTCCTTTACTTAATCACTATTTAAGTAATGATTTCTAGTCCTAGTGCAGATTTCCTAAGACTGCAAAGTGCTTGCTTGTGTGGGTCAAGGGGAGTGTGGTATAGGACGGAATCAGAATTAGCAGGAGCTGAGTCATAAGCCAGATTAGGGAGTTTGGGTCTGAAAACAGTCACCTGGGATTTGATTTAACTAGTGACATTGATTTTATTGAAGAGTAGATTAATATTTGAGAAAACAGGATTTGCAGAACAAGAATATATGTATGGGCTTTGAGATAATAGGGCTAAGAAATGGGACTCCTCAAAGCAAACTTAGTTTGTAGCTTATAAATTCTAAATGAGGAGTCGCTGTTCCAGAATGCTTGATTATGTATCTCATGGCCATTAAATGATCCTGGAATATGTTTTCAGAGCCTTTGAAAACACCAATAAGGCTAAAAACCAAAATTAATCTAACTTTAACTTTTGATCAAGCTTTCCTTGGGATTCTGTTTCTTCCATTTTCTCTTTTCCATTTGTTGAACAGGAGAGCAACCACCTAGTAGGTGGCAAAAAGGGAGGAAAAGAATAGCATTAACATTTGCTGAAAAAGTGCTATACACTAGGCAGCACTAAGTTCTTTGCATATTTTATGTCACTTAATAGTCACAGTGATCCTATGGAGTGGGAATTATTCCCCTCTTTGGAGGTTAGAGTGACTTCCTCTGGGTCACAGAGTAAGTGATAGATCTGAGTTCAAGTTCTGCCTCTGTCTGGCCCCTGAGCCTATGGTCTGTGTTATACCATATGTTTTGATTAAAATAGCTGTCCCGGGCCTCCCCGGTGGCGCAGCGGTTGAGCGCTGGGTTGCGAAGCTGCCCGCAGCCTCTGTGGCGCCGGTTCGATCCCCGGCTACTCCCCGGCCACCAGAGGAGGGTCCCACATGGCACGCAGACCTCTCCTGCCGCCCGCTGCTCCCCTTAGCAGTGTACTTCGTTGCTCTGCTCTCCCCTCTGGCTCTGGTGAATTCTCTCACCCTCCTGCGCTTCTGACTGTACCCAGTGCATGTATAAACCAAACAAACAAATAATAAATAAATAAATAAGACATGCCTCTAGAAAATTAAAATAAAATAAAATAAAATGAAATAGCTGTCCCAAATTATCTTTCCAACATTTAATAGATGTTGGACACAAAAAGTTTTCCTGAACAAGTAACTTTGGGAAGTGCTAGGTTAGACAAGTTTCCTTACTATGAATTTCTCAAAGCCTTAATGTACAAGTATGCCTTGTGGTTCTCCATGAGAGCGTAAGCTGTATTTTCTAGCTAATTAATTGGACATGTAAATGTTTTTCACATATCAGCTGCCAAGATCAATGTTCCGTGGCGCTTACTTTGGGGAAATCCTGAGTAGAAAAATGGACAAGAGACAGAAAAAAGGCATGTTCACCTTGAAGAAAACCAACATGGCCAGTAAATACATGAAAAGATGCTCAACTTATTAGTTATCAGAGAAATGTAAATCATGCCCATGATGAGACTGGCAAAAATTAAGTCTGAATATACCAAGAATTGGGGAAAAAAATGGATTAATGAAAACATATTGTTGGCAGGAGTGCAAGTTGGTATAACCGTTTTGGAAAATAATCTGGCATTATCTCATAAAGTTAATTTTTCATATACCTTCTGACCTAGCAAGTCCACTCCTAAGTATGAGCTTTAGAGTAACTCTTACATATATATATCAAGAGACATTCAGATGAGCTTCCAGTTGCAGAGTTCATAGTAGCTGGAAACAACCCAACGCCCATCAGCGTTGGAATGGATAAGTTGAGTTATAATGACAAGATGAATCTTCTACAACATGGTGAACTATAGCTAAATACAATATGGCTGAATCCGGCCATATAAAAAATTGATTAAGTTACATGTTCGTGGGGCGTCTGGCGCTAAACCATTCGTAGACGACCTGCTTCTGGGTGGGGGTTTCGTACGTAGCAGAGCAGCTCCCTCGCTGCGATCTATTGAAAGTCAGCCCTCGACACAAGGGTTTGTATTTTAAAAAAAAAAGAAGAAAATGAAAAAAAAAATTAAGTTATCATGGGTTTTGATTGCTGACAGGGCTGTTTTGCTTGATTCAGTTCTTATTGTCAGCATAAGTGGTGAGTGAGGCAGAACCCCACTTGGTCCCTTTCCCCATTATCAACTCTTGAAACCAGATGCACTTGGAAATGTCAAACTCCCAACAAGGTGATAACACTTATTAGAACTTTCTCAGTTCACACACTTCTGGCTAGTGCTGAGCCAAGAGCTTTGCGTGAGTTCATGAAGACCTTTTCCTGACTAGAGGGCAGATTTATGAAGACAGCGTGTAAACTATGAGCTCTCCTTAGGTTTCTCCATTTCAGTTAGACACACATCTGGAGAGGATCCAAAGGAAAGAAAAATACTCAGTCCCTAAATCCTACACATAAATTTAGGTCTGGAAGAAGAAAACAGCCTAGCAAGTAGAAGGAAGAATTGTTGGTCTGCTGTGATTGGTCTGAAAGTTTCCTAGGCACTTTCCTTCAGGACCTCAAAAGCCACAGGTGTCGCACTGGTACCCCAGATGCCTGGGATCCAGCCTCACTTGCAGCTTGAGTAGGGAGGAACGAAAGAGCAGGTGGCTCCTGCTGCCTTGGGGAGCGCTGAGCTCTGGCAGCCGAGTGTATTGATTGTTTTCTTGATTCATTGGAAATACTAGGGAAACACTGGTCTTGACTCATGAATTACTATAGAGGGATTTCTTAGGGCCACATTTTCCCTATGGCAGGAGTCAGCATTTGACCTTTGGGATCTTGTAGTCAGGACCTTAAAGATAAGACCCTAACGCAACAGAAATTCAAGAGAACCCGCTCCTCTCCACTTCCCTTTCCTAAATGTACCTTTCTCAGACATCCTTTCCCTAAGAACAGCATCGTTTTTAGCAAAGGAGCCAGTTGTTGGGAAGGACAAGCAAATCGACAGTTGACTGGAACTAGCCCTTGTTGCCACCCCCTTGTGTAGGTAGCTGTAGCACTTACTTGCTCTGATATTAATGCTGATTAGCCCCGATCACTACGTCTAATTTTTCCTTTACATTTCACATTGAATACTCTGGCACGACTCCTTGCCCCAGAGTCAGAACATGGTTTGCCCACATGCCCATCTCCTGTGGGTCTGAATTACCACCCCCACTCCTATTCTACCCCCACTTTTCTCTTACTAACCTTTTTTTATTTTTCTTTAGACCAATGAGGCAAGCTCAGAGTCGATCGCATCCTTCTCTAAACAGGAGATCATGAGTAGCTTTCTGCCAGAGGGAGGGTGTTATGAGCTACTCACCATTATAGGTAATGTGCAGAGACTGTCGTGCCGTCACACTCCAGGGGACGGCTGCAGCCTCTTCAGCAGCCCTGGGTGGATGTGCGCCAGAGGCTGTCAGCGAGCGCATGGTGCAGGGGGACACGTGGGCTCCTGTGGGTCTCCTTGGGTTTCCTTCTGCCAAGTATGGGAAAAGAGACCCAATCCCCAAGAGGGATGCTCTCCTGCAAGTTTTTCTTTTTGACTGTTTACTTCCGGTGCCCCCGGCCATGGTCAGGATGCTTGGCTGAGAAAGAACTGATGGGAGAAAAATCAAGAAGTATCAGCCATGAAAGTAATGATAGTGAAAGTTTCTACTTGAATTTTCTTTTTAAATCAAATCCCTTTAAGAAGATGAAAACTTTTGTCACTGTTGTCTTCTTTAATGGCATTCCTCTTTTCTTTTAGGAAAAGGATTTGAGGATCTAATGACAGTGAATCTAGCGAGGTACAAACCAACGGGAGAGTATGTGACAGTACGAAGGATTAACCTGGAAGCTTGTTCCAATGAGATGGTGACATTCCTGCAGGTAATGACGGGAATGGGACACTCAGGAGGTGGCTCGCAGCTCCAGTAGGATTTACAGGGCACTGCTTACTTCTGTCTTCTGAAAGTAGCTGGCAGGAAATGAAAGTAGACAAACCAAGAAGTTACGGAAACTTTCAGGGCATATCTTGGGCATTTGGCACTAAGGCCTCTGTAAAGCTGCTCAGACCAAAGCTTATTCCCCCCTTTCTTCTCCAGAGAGTTCTCTATGGCTCATTTATTCACTTGTTTATTACTTAGAGAGACTGAATAATTTGCCCATGGTTATAGGCAAGATTCAAAACCAGCATTCCAGATGCAGGCAGCTTGCCCTGCCACAGGCCACTGGGAAGCCATCTCCTGGCTGTTGGCATCCTATTTGCCTGAGGTCCCTTTCTGTTGAAGAAGTGAGTAGCTTCCCTCTTGTTAAACTGAGCGAGGCCGCAGGTCTGGTCATCGACTGGAAATTGATTCTCCTGTGCTGATGAGGACTTGCCCTGACACCTCCTTGAATCTAAGGCCTGGGGCAGGAAGGGTGCATTCCGTAGATTTCTCTGCAGGCCCTCCCTCTTCTTTTTTTTTTTTTTTTTTTTTGTGGGACCCTCGCCGGTGGCTGGTAATCGAATTGGCGCTGCAGAGGCTGCGGGCAGCCTCCCAACCCAGCGCTAAACTGCTGCGCCACGAGGAGAGGCCCCCCCTTCTTCATTTACGATGTTTTTCTGAATTCAAGCTCCTCGATGGCTCACTGCATACCAGGTCATGTGTTCAGAGCAGTTCTGTGTGTCCGAGGGTAGAACAGAAAGCCCCAGCTTCCTTCTCTGGGAAGAAGCTGTAGTCAGATGGAGGTGAGACGGCCTCAACTCAACCCCTCTGCGGAGGGCCCTCGACTTTCTGTAATTCTGTTGTCCAATTTTTTCACATCTTTTGCCCAAATTTACTTTTATTTATTTATTTTTTTAAAGATTATTTCTTCATTTATTTATTTATACAAGATTGGGTGATTGATTGATTGATTTATACAAGCACTGGGTACAGTCAGAAGCGCGGGAGGGTGAGAGAACTCACCAGAGCCAGAGCGGGGAGCAGAGCAGGCAGAAGGACCGAAGTACACTGCTGAGGGGAGCAGCGGGCGGCAGGAGAGGTCTGCGCGCCATGTGGGACCCTCCTCCGGTGGCCGGGGAGCATCCAGGGATCGAACCGGCGCTGCAGAGGCCGCGGGCAGCTTCGCAACCCAGCGCTCAACCGCTGCGCCACCGGGGAGGTCCCAAATTTACTTTTAAATCCCATGGGTCTGTGGGCTCCGTCGAGGTCAGGCTTAGTCTGAGGCTGCTGGAGAGGGAGTGGCTCGTGCTCAGCGGTTGTCACTGTCACTCTCCCTGGCGCAGGAAAACATTTTCTGTTTGCTTATCTTAAAAGAGGAATTCTGTGCATTGACCCTTGAAGTTGAGCTGAACTAGTAACTTTGTACGTGTTCAGCCAAGTATGTTTCATCATGAAAAACGGGGGCCCTCTGCTTGTTGGTGGCAGTTCTCCTGGCTGTCGGGGAATTGTGACTTGAGGTTCAGGATTGGAGCCACTTAGGCAGAAGCTGGCAAAGCAGTGTTGGCTTCCCTGTAGCGTCAGCAGCCAGGGCTTCTCTCACAGCGGAGGGCGCCTGCTTGGGTTGCTGCCAGGACTCTGGGGACTCTGGCAGAGCACCCCGAAGATACTCCTGCGCCACCTTTGTGTTATTCTCCAGTGCCCCTTGAATCTGACACCAGCCTACTTGCTTTCAGGGGGAACTTCATGTCTCTAAACTCTTCAGCCATCCCAACATCCTGCCATATCGAGCCACCTTTATTGCAGACAATGAGCTGTGGGTTGTCACATCATTCGTGGCATATGGTGAGTGGCAAAGGGGTCCTGGTAGAAAGGGGTTCTGAGAACTCTGGTCAGCTTGCTTACGTGGTGTTTCCCTTCTCTGTTATCCTTCCCTGTCTCCCCACAATTCCCTTCCTCAGGTTCTGCAAAGGATCTCATCTGCACCCACTTCATGGACGGCATGAGTGAGCTGGCGATCGCTTACATCCTGCAGGGGGTGCTCAAAGCCCTCGACTACATCCACCACATGGGCTATGTGCACAGGTGCGTGCTGTGCTCGCCCTGGTCACCCCTCTCTCGGGCAGGTGTCTGTGTCTGTGCGTCCTCAGTGGAAGGTGGACTGAAGTTTGTGAAGCCAGAGTTTAAATCTAGCCTCGGGTCCTGCCCTTACCCCGGACTTGTTGGACTGAACAGTTAGCCCGTTGGTGCGGACTCTGTGGCGTCTCTCTGCCCAGCAGCTTGGTCCTGAGAATAGTGTGAGAGGAACATCAGACAGGGCCCTTTCTACCCACGGCCCCAACTTCCTTGGGGCACCCAGACTGGTGTGAATGTGCCCCAGAGTTGGCCCTGTGCCGAGAGGCAGAGGAGAAGACGGGTTGCTTAGTTCACGTGTCAGAAAAGGTGACTCACGATGGGGACCCTCTCTAACACCACACACAGGAGCATTCCCGATGAATTGAAGGCTAAATAGCATGTAAAAGCTACAAACTTAAGCAGAAGGAAATACTTTTGTGACCTGAGCTCTAGGAGAACTCCCAAGTGCTTTACAAGTACAAAACATGAGGCAGAAAAAAGTGGATGGATTTGATTATATCAAGATTAAAGATTTCTCTTCAGCAGAGGGCCGCATGAACAGAGTTAAGTAATGGGCAAGTATGTAAAAGTTATTAACTTTGTCTAAAACACATGGGAGATTAGTAACAAGGAAATCTTGTGGCTCAACAAGAAAAGGAACAGTAAAGCAATAGAAAATAAGCAAAGGAGGGACCTCACTGGTGGTGCAAGGGGTTAAGTCTCAGCACTATGAAGCTATCGACAGCCACTGTAGCACAAGTTCAATCCCCGGCCAGGGAGCTGACCCACATGGCGCAGCAGACCTCTCCTGTCTCGCCCGCTGCTCCTCTCAGCAGTGTATTTCAGTCATTCTGCCTGTTCTGCTCCCCACTCTGTCTCTGGTGAATCCTCTCACCTGCATACAGACATACCTCTGGCCTGCAGTCCGACTCTTGTCTGCATAAATGAAATAAATCATAAAAAAAAAAGAAAGAGAGCAAAGGATATAAAGTTTATAAGGGTGGAAACCCCGAAGACTCATAGACATACGAACAGTCAAAGTGACCAACAATCAGAAAGGCAAATTAAAACAGGATGTCGCCTTAGACACCTGAGACTGTCAGTGATTCAGAGGTTGAATGAGGCCAAGGGCAGGGAGGAGGTGAGGCTTCCTGTCTGCTTAGTGGGAGATGGCCCAACCCAGGACCAGCTGTGCTCCCCAAAGAAACCCTTACGGACCCATCAGGGGACATGGTGGTGCTGTCCTGGTTCACATTCATGGCAATCAGTCGCAAAGGAAGTCTCCCTTCCTGGAGAACACGGAAGTGAACGTGTTAGATTGCCCCCGAGAGCAGGCGGCAGCCAGTGCAGAGATGCGGCGAGCCCCACAGCTGGGCCTGGAGAACGGCACGGAGTAGAAGGGGGACAGTGGGGCGCACGACACAGTACTGTTAGGCGAACTGAAAACGCGCATGGACGAGAGAGGTGCACTGCGTGAGTGTGAGGCACCCATGAGCACATGGAGAGCAGCAGGTGGTAGGAGAAGGAGGGATCTGTGCGCGTGAGAGAATGTAACAGAATAGGAGTGTTTTTAAATCGGGTGATCTGTAAAAGAGGTCATGCTATTGTCTCTGTTTTTGAACGTGTTTAAAAGTTTTCCTAAGTGTGTCTGCCTAAGTGTCTGCCACAGCGCGGGGAGAAGCTGGCTGCATCTAGTGCGTGGAGACCAAAGACCCGTGTGTGAGGGGCTCCTGCTGCCTCCTGACGCTCTCCTCCTGCCCGCACCCGCAGGAGCGTCAAAGCCTCCCACATTCTCATCTCCGCCGACGGGAAGGTCTACTTGTCCGGGCTGCGCAGCAACCTCAGCATGATCAGCCACGGGCAGCGCCAGCGTGTGGTCCACGACTTCCCGAAGTACAGCATCAAGGTTCTACCTTGGCTCAGCCCGGAGGTCCTCCAGCAGGTCCGTGCCCTGGTCCTGGGAGCCCCACCTGCCACCGGCTTAGGGTTTTCCAAGGAAGCCTTCAGGAATTTCCTGGGATGGGGGGTGCCCTCTGCTTCTGAGGGCAGGGCTGGTTTGTGATGAGGGCTCCCTGCTGGCAAGCAGACCTGGGAGGCTCCTCAGCGTGGACATTATCTGCCATTGCAGTGATGTCGTTTCCCTCCGAGGGGCCCCAGGCTGTACCTGGCATAGTTCGCTCCCTTCAGAGAGCTTCACCTCTGGGGAGGGCGAGCGCTTGCGATCCGCCGGCTGCACAGCGCGCCGAACTCCGTTTCTTTCGAGCCGCACTGCACTTCGGGAGGACAGGCTGGGGGCGTCTTCAGCAGCTGGTCCTGATTTGGGGACAGGCATTCGCTCCCTCGCCTCAGTTTTTGCTCCACCCTTCTTTTTCTAAGAACAGCTACCAGGGCAACAAATGGAGTGATCTGTGGCTTTTTTCTCCTGGCTTAGAATCTTCAGGGTTATGATGCCAAGTCTGACATCTACAGTGTGGGAATCACAGCCTGTGAACTGGCCAATGGACACGTCCCCTTTAAGGATATGCCTGCCACCCAGGTGAGCTGCAGCCCTGTGGTGTCCTCTTTCTGCCTTCCATCCACACTGGGGAAGCAGGCAGCGGAGGACACTGTGGGGGGGAGGGGGGGGAAGGGGTCATTGTGTAACTCTCGTTTTACTTCTTTGTGATAAGGGCTGTGGCAGCAGAACCCAGCTGCGGTGGCTCAGGAGCAGGCCCACTGTCAACACGCAGGGCCTGGAGCCGGGGTGCAAGGGAAGCCCATATACCATGTCTCCATTCAAAGTGTTTAAATCACACTAGCAAATTGGTATAAATTTTTAAAATGTTTTCTCCTACCTTGGTAGTATACCTGGAAGGTCATGTTCCAACTGAGAGTTCTCAGGTTCTGTGCTACCACTTTTGGCCAGTGCCTTGGGAACATCCGTTCTGCAAGCTCAACCATTATTCACGCCCCCTGCGCACGACTGCCTCTTCGCCACTCCTAGATGTGCACGGCAGGGGAGAAGCCCTCTTCAGGCCCAGGATGTAGACTTGGGTTGTTTGTACAAAGATTACCACAATGTAGAACCCAGGAGGAAGGGGAGTCTGGGGTGCAGGCTCTGAGTGAGTCTCTCGCTGAACCCACAGGCGGTTTGCTCTGTGGGCATGGGGGCAGCTAGAGAATGGCCAGACGGAGCCCTGTAAAGCAGGTGGCCCAGGGAGCCTTCTGGGAAGAGGTGATAGTTGAGTCTTGAAAGCAAATAGGAATTGTGTGAAAAACAGAAACTAGAAGGAGATTCTTAGGCAGAGGGAACAACATGTGCAAAGAAAGCAAGAAAGGACAGGATCTGGGAACAGCAAGTGATTTTAAGTATCTAAAGTATAGGTACTTTTGGGGGGCTGCTGGGTGATGGGGCTGGAGAAGGAAGCAAAGGCAGGTCAGGAAGGCTTTGTGTGTCATGTTGGGGCCTTTGGTTCCCGTCCCAGAGCATGCTGGAGACTTGGAAGCACAGGAGCAATAGCCTCAGGTGTGTGTTCTAGAAAGATTACTCCAGCAGGTGGATTAAGTCTGGCAGGCCAGTTAAGAGGATGTGGAAATCTCGGTCGAGAATCTAGAAAACCTGAGTGAAACAGTAATAGAAGGATGCATAGGAAGGTGTTCAAAGGCTATTTCTGGTCTAGAAACATCTCTGTCCATTAGAACTTTCTGAGATAATGGAAATAATCTGTCTCTGAACTACCCAATATGGTAGCCACTAGCCGCTATGGCTACTGAGCACTTAAAATGCAGCCAGTGAGAGTGAAGGGCTGAATTTTCAACCTAAACTGGTCTAAACATAACGAGCCGCATGTGGCCCTCAGTTTCCATTTTACACAGCTCTGGGAAGATTTTCGGGTTCTGGTGTGGGCAGCTCAAGACGTTCTTGAGGACAGCGATCTCCAGAGCAGGCTGGATCTCTCTGTGCTGAGTCTGAGGGTTTAGGAACAGCCGCTGAGCTTGTCCTGCCCCAGGAGACCCCGCTCCCTTCAGCCTGCTGCAGCACCCAGGATAGGGTGCGGCCCGACGGACCCCATCCGTTCCGGCTGGGCGTGGCAGTGGGGTTGGGCTGCGAGGAAAATGACCAGCTGCTGTCCTCGCCCTAGGGTGAGGCTCCGCAGTTCAGGGAGCGGAGCCCCTCCGTGCAGCCACAGAGAAGGGTCCCTCGTCAGTCCGCCTCTGTGCTCGGCCTGGTGAGGGTGTGACTGCTGAGCCAGCGGCCGGCGTCCCTTTGGGAAAGTTACTCTTAACCCACGTCGGTCTCTACTCCCCCCAAATCACATCTGTGTGTTGGGGAAAGGGGATTTGTAAAGAAACTGGAGGCTTCCAGGGGCCCCAGCCCAGGTCCTGGCTCTGTCCTGCCAGATGCTGCTAGAGAAACTGAACGGCACGGTGCCCTGCCTGCTGGACACCAGCACCATCCCTGCCGAGGAGCTGACCATGAGCACGTCGCGCTCAGCAGCCAACTCTGGCCTCGGGGAGAGCCTGGCCACCAGCACCCCCAGGACCTCCAATGGCGACTCACCTTCCCACCCCTATCACCGCACCTTTTCCCCCCACTTCCACCACTTTGTGGAGCAGTGCCTTCAGCGCAACCCCGACATAAGGTATTTCCGCTGGGCTGGGAGGGCGCTCCTGGGAGAGAAGAGGGGGCTCAGTTCAGGGCAGGGTTTGAAAGGGTGCCTCTCAGGAAAGGTGGGGTTCTCAGAGAAGTCTGGACTCCCTGTGGCAAGAGGACGCAGCCCAGGGTTTGTTAGGAAGCCAGCCTGGGTGACCCTCGCTCTTCTTTCAGGAAGGAAGAGGGGGCACTTGAGGATAAACTATAATCTGGGGTACAGGGGTCACGGGGTCTCTCTCCCCCTTTCTCTACAGACCAAGTGCCAGCACCCTCCTGAACCATTCTTTCTTCAAGCAGGTACAATCGCACTTGCCTTCAGCTCCCTGGGTGGGTTCTGGGATTTTGTGTCTGGATCTGACGACCCTCCGTCCCTGTCGTGTCGGGGCTTCGGGGGTCTCTGCCCTCCCTCTCAGTTAGAGAACGGCCTCGTTTCTGAAGCCCTTAAAGGCCGTTTCTGTCTCTCGTGGAGACTCTCGGCCCCAGCATTCCGTCTGTCACTGCCGTGGCTCCTGGCCCGCAGTGCCCGGG
This sequence comes from Talpa occidentalis, assembly GCF_014898055.3. NCBI lineage: Eukaryota > Metazoa > Chordata > Mammalia > Eulipotyphla > Talpidae > Talpa > Talpa occidentalis. The sequence goes on along the minus strand of NW_023605083.1, from coordinate 124,796,124 downwards.
ACCAGCAAGGCAGAGCCCAAGCTCACTCTCTTCCCCAGATCAAGCGACGTGCCTCAGAGGCTTTGCCCGAGTTGCTTCGTCCTGTCACCCCCATCACCAATTTCGAGGGCAGCCAGACTCAGGACCACAGTGGACTCTTCGGCCTGGTGACAAACCTGGAGGAGCTGGAGGTGGACGACTGGGAGTTCTGAGCCTCGAAGAACGTGACCCTGTCAGCCCAGGGCGTGTGAGCCTCCAGGGCCCTCCTGGGGGCCGGCCACGGTCCCGCGGGTCGGGTCGGGTAGGAAGGACATTTCCGCCAGGAGAGTCGGCTGCTTACTGACTGGGAACGAAATTCCCGGAGAGAGACTCTTCTTTCTTGCTCCCAGCCTTCTGAGACACGCGGGGATCCCGCCACCAGGGGCCGGGAGAGGCTGGCCTGCCGCCTTCCCAGCCCTCCGGAGGAAGAGACGCTGTTCCGGCCCCGGCAGCCCGAGTCCAAGCCCAGGGTTTGGCTTATCAACCCAGGGAACTGTGCGCCCTCCTCGCCCCACTCCTGCTGTCCTGCCGGCCTGACGCCATTCATGTCTTCTCAGATCCTGTAGGTCCAAGAGGGGCAAGCAATAAGCAACCTATCCCCCCACACACGCTGCTGCGCCCTAAGAACTGAAGAGGAGGGTATTTTCCCTGTTTAAGCTCCAGGCTAAGGCTGTCCTCATCCCTTTTACCACGAGGACCCTGACACCCAAAACCACCCCACAGTTCTGTGCAGCTCGTTCCTTCCCCACCGAGAGCCCGTCTCCTGCCACTTCCTTTGGTGCTGTCTCCACTGGCCATAATGTCTTGCCTTGCCTGAGGGCTTCTGTCTTACGCTGTTAGTTTCATAGCCAGAACAAATTAAAATTTTCAGAGACTGCATTGGAGGGTGGCGTTGTTTCGTGTGCTGGCCAACCACGCTCAGGCACGAGTCCCCCTGCTGGGTTCCGTCCGGGGTGGGCCCGCCAGGCCTGGGGAAGCGCAGCAGAGTCCTCTTCTGGGGGGCGGCCTCACCGCTTCAGTTTCTCTTAAAACCTACATTAGACTTGTCTTTCATCTACCTACTTTTTGCATTAATTTTAGTCAGTGGCCATCAGACTGCTTTGATGGAGTCAGGCATCTGCTCACCTCGGGCAGGAAAGGAGTGGAGGACTTGGTTTCGTGACATGATTTGCAGCGTCTCCTTACCATTGGGAATACTACCCAAAGGGCAGGCAGCCTAAGAACTGTTGTCCTGCCGGGTGATCAGTGGGCACTGCAAAGGGGTGATTCTTAACCCCACTGCCCTCCTTGGGGCTTGCGCCCAGTCAGTCCCTTCCCCACACCAGGCCCTCAGGGCTGAGAGTAACTCCCAGCTCAGGGACTGCAACTGGAGAGGAAGTGCCCCTCCCACTTCCCTGAAACGGCTTTGAACCATCAGATACCCTCATGTTGCCTTTCTTCAGAATTTGTAGTAACAGTTTAAAAAACATTTAAGAACCTCTTTCCTTGGCAACCGGGAAGGGAATGACACCCACCGTGAGGTGGAGGGGGGAGGCCTGAGGTAGGGTGAGCAGGCCGGGTCACGTTTATTTCCAGCCCTCCTCCCCCTGCCCAGCTCATGTTTTTCTTTAAGCCTCAAGTTCCCTTTTCTTAACATGGTATCAGCCCAACGGCCTGCCTGATTCGGCTTTCAAGCAGCCCAAACTGCTGACTCTGTGGAAGCTACCTGCAGCTCAGCCCCCGGGGCCTCCTGGGCAGGGCAGGGGCCTCAGGTCCCCAAGGAGCCCAGTTGCCCACACAGGGCTCCTAGGGCCCTGGAGGACTGTTTCCTGCATCCCCGTCCCCCTTTGAGAATCCACGACAGGCGTGGAAACAGCCTGAAAAGATGCACGATGAACACTTGGGAAGTTTCTCACACACCCCCCCAACAAAGTTCTCCCTCTAGAGGAATTAAGGTTGAGGAGAAAAATGAAGCTCAGTGTGGGGGCTGGAGAAGCCTGCTGCCTGGCTCACTGGGGTGCCAGGCGCGGGGGCTGAGCTGTCCTGTTCCTGACGAGTGTGTGGGCCCCTCTGTGCGTTCTATTCCTGCCACGGTGTGGGAACAAGCTATGTTTAGGGCTGTGCCTCGTGAAACTGCTTCCAGCTTGATTCAGGCTGCACCGAGCAGCCCCCCCAGGAGGCCCCCTGCCCCCCAGCAGAGGCCTGTCTGGGAAGCCAGCCCTGGTGTTGCTCAGGCCCCCTCAGACCTGCTGCCAGTGTGCGGGGCCTCTGGCAGGCGGCGTGGCCACAGGGGCCGGGAGCCACGTTCTCTTCCTGCCTCACTGCAGACCCTTGGGCCTGGGCCTGCGGCCTGGCTTCTCAGGCCCGCCCTGCCTCCAGCCGCCCCCCCCCCCGGAGTTAGATACGGCCTGGGCACCCCGATGTTTGCTTTGAAGAAGGGGGACTCTTCCCCTGCCTTCTCGCAGGCCACGGAGCCCCCAGGGCCGAGGAGTGACTAATCCCACAAAATCCTACCACGCAGCGCTCAGGGAGGGCTGGACGGCGGGAGCTGCAGAGCCGAGGGCGCAGCTTCCCGGGCCCTTCGTCCGGGGGCGGTGCTTCCGGAGACCCCGCTGCGTGGCCGCCCGCCGGCGAGCCCTGGGGCCCCGCGCCCGCCCTGCTGCCCGCGCCCGAGCCTCGCGGCTTCGCGCGGCCGGGGACCGCGTGCCGGGCGCCGCTGCGGCTGCTCCCGCCTGCGTGAGGGGCGCGGGCGGCTCCTGGCGGCTCCCGGCAGCGGGCGAGCTCCGCGGCCCTGGGGGGCCCGGCCCGGCCGCGGGGCCCTCGGAGCGCCGGGCGCCGACGGCAGCCGTGGGCTGAGCCCGCCGGGGCCCAGCGGGGAGAGCGGGGGCCGCGGGGCCTCAGGCGCGCCCGCGTCGCCCTTCCCGCCGCGGGGCCTCGCGGGGGCGCCATCTGCCCGCGACCCCGGCCGCCGGGCCCGAACTTGGCCACCCCGAGGTCCGCGGCGCGGGCCCGGCTCTGGCCGGGGGGCGGGCCCGGCGCGCGGGGTCGGGGCGGGGGGCAGACAAAGGCGGGGGACGCGACGAGGGAAGACAAAGCGCGGAGGGGGGTCGGCGGCGGCGCCGGGCCCCGGAGGCGGCTCCGGGCGCGGCGGAGCCAATGGGCGGGCGCGGGGCGGGGGCCGGCGGGGGCGGCGCCGCGATAAGGCGGTGGCGGCGGGGCCGCTCGGGGACTGTTGTCAGCGGCGGCCGCTCGCACCCGCGCCTCCTCGCTCCGCGGCGCCCCCGAGGCCGACCCGCTCCGCGCCCAGGTCGGGGCCGGGTGAGACCCGCGGGCGGGCGGGGGGGGCCGCCTCTGGCGCCGAGTGGGGGGCTTCGGGCTGGGGGTTCGCCGCCCGCGGGGTCCGGGAGCCGCGCGCCCGCGCCCGTCACTCTTCCCCGGGACCCCCAGGCTGGCGTGCGCCCCCCCGGCGGGGCTCGCGGGGCTCGCGGGGCTCCCGGGCCTGGGGTCCCGTCCTCGCGGGCGGGGCGAGGAGCGGGGCGCGGGCGGCGCGGCGGGCGGGGCTGGCGGCCGGGCCCGCGGGCGCTGTCCAGGGGCTGGGCCGGCCGCGCTGGGGGCGCCGAGTCACGGGGGCAGCGGTTCTCGCCGCGCGCCGCGCCCCCCGCCTCCCCCGCGCTCCCCGCGCCCCCGCCGCCCCCCGCGCGGGGCCGGGTCCGCGGGGAGCGCGGGCGGCTGCGGGGAGCCCTCGGCCTCGGCCGCCGGCCCCTCCCGCGACACCCGGCTCCGCGCGGGGACCCCTGCCGGGGGGCGGCGGGGGCGGGGGGCGAGGGCGGAAGTGGCGAGACCCAGAGCAACAGGAAATGACTTCGGGAAAGTCCCAACCGCAGCCCCTCGGCCCTGCCTGTAAACACCCCCGCCCCCCGCAGCCCGCGCCCCTCCCGGCGACTTCCCCTCGCGGACCCCGCGGGCCGCCTCCCTCCGGACCATGTTCCAGGCCGCCGGCGCCGCGCAGGCCCCCCCCGCGCACGTAGGTGACCGCCCGGGGGGAGGGGGAGGGCCGCGCGGGGGGGGGAGCAGCCGCGGGCGGCCCCCGGGCCCCCCGCGAATGCCCCGGCTCCGGGCTGGTGCCCGCCGAGAGGGCCCGGGGGCCGCGCTGACGGCCCTTCTCCCCCAGGAGGCCCCGGGCGGCGGCGGCGGCGGCACCGTCCAGCGCTCCAAGGTAGGCCCGAGGGGGGGCGGGCGGGCGGGGGCGCCGCGCGGGCCCCCGCTGAGTCTGTCTCCCGCAGTCCTTCAGCCTCCGGGCCCAGGTGAAGGAGACCTGCGCCGCCTGCCAGAAGACCGTGTACCCCATGGAGCGGCTGGTGGCTGACAAGTTCGTTTTCCACAGCTCTTGCTTCTGCTGCAAGCACTGTCACACCAAGCTGAGGTGCGCCCCGGCCCGCCCCGCCCCGCCCGCCCCGCCACCCCTGCCCCCGACCTGACCTGACCGCAGTTGCTCTGCTTCTGCAGCCTGGGCAGCTACGCGGCTCTGCACGGCGAGTTTTACTGCAAACCCCACTTCCAGCAGCTGTTCAAGAGCAAAGGGAACTACGATGAGGGCTTCGGCAGGAAGCAGCACAAGGAGCTCTGGGCCCACAAGGAGGTCGACCCCGGCACCAAGACAGCCTGAGGCCCTCCGGGCCCAACTCCCTCCCTGGAGGGCCTGCAGCCTGGGGAAGGGTGGGAAAGAAACTGGACCTGGGCTCCGGAGGGAGGCCGGGCAGGGAGGCCGCCTTGCTCAGGCCAAGGGTTATGGGGCAGGGTTCTGCTCCAGGACTCCCTTCCCCGCGAGGGGGGTGGGGGTTTGCGAAACAGGATTGTGGGTGTGCTCACCCCCTCCTTCCTGCTTCTTTCCGCCTACCCCACCTCAGCCCATGGTCCCCTGGGAGGCCCCCAAGCCCAGCTTCCCTATCTAGGTGCCTTTTTCTCCAGCAAGGAGTCAGCATGCCCCCCTCAGGGTCCCACGCTCCCTCACTGCCACCCAGGGCCTCATGTGGCCCCTACGTCTCCCCATCTACCTCTGCCCTTAGCCTGGTCCTGAGCCATGGAGACTGGAGGAGGGAGGGCCAGAGTGCCACCTGCTGGGCCCAACCATTGCCAGGGGCCCATGGGGGAGGGAAGGAGGAAGTGAACAGCCTTGCAGCACCCGCCTGCTACCCCACCCCCCACTGCCCCAGTGGGATTTGGGACCATCTCACGCCACTGGAGTCAAGAAGCAGAAGCTAAAGCACCGCCAGGCTGAGCGCCACAGAGACTGGTAGGGGGCTGGCAGCCGCCATGTTCCCCTCTTCGCCCTTGTTTCTGCTGGTTCTGATCAACCCTATTTTAAATGTTTCAACAGATCCTGACTCTGTATTGTGTGGCCTGATGGGGGGCTTTGTGGCAGGAAGGATGTAGATTTGCCACTCAGGGAGGTGGGGTGGAAGGGACAGGGTAAGGGGGGCGGGAGCAGGTGCTGGCATCGGCGTCAGAGAAGTAAGTGCCAACCTGAGAGGGAGGGCGTGTCCTCTTCGCAGCCAGGTGTCACGCTGTCCAGCCCAGAGTGCTGCCACTGAAATGCCACCCTGGCCTGCAGCCTTGGGTGGTGCGCCCGCCTTCTCAAGGGGAGCAAGAACAAGAAGCATGAGAGAGGAGGAGGGTAAGGATGTCATTGGGCGACAGTGCCCAGCCTCACTGCCCTTAGTGCATTGGGGTACATGGCAGGACCCTTCTGCTGAACCCTTCTCTCGGCCCCCTTGTTCTGGAATTCAGCAAGGGTGGTGGGAAGCAGCACATTCATCAAGAGCGGTTGGAGGTTTCCTCGCCCCTACCTTTCCCCGTGTCATTCCCCTGCTTCCGCCAGCTCCAGGCAGCGGGGCGGCCCTGGGCACCGTCCCACCCCGGGGAGCAACAGGCCGACTGCTGCCCTGCAGGCCTGGCACCCGGGGGCCAGTTCATGGCGCGTCTGACAGGCGGGCTTGGGAGACCTAGCCGCCCCCCCCCCCCCACAGCAGATTACTGGCAGATGTCTGGGTTGTCCCATCCCAGACCCAACTGTCTTGGTTTCTCAAAGCTGCCCGAGTTAGCAGTTGGGGTACTCTGCAGGCTCCCGGAGGAGTGACTGCATCGTCCCGCACAACTTAGCTCCTGCGTGCACTCACGCCCCTGTAACTGGGCAGCTACATCACGGCTCGGGCGCCAGATGGACCACGGTGCCTGGGTGGCAGAGCTAGCATTAAATAAGCGGAGGGCACTTGGGGCCGGGTCCTCCGTCTCGGGGCAGACCCACTCCCGTACCAGACTAACACGCCCGGCGCTGGGCAGCAGTGGCAGACGGACCAGAGGGACACCAGAGAGGCGGCTCCAAGGCGAGGACGGGACAGGGGCATCCTGCCCTAGGCCGGGACGCTACTGGTGACGGTCCTGGGAACCCAGTCACGGGCGATGCTCAGCCAGGGGGCCCACGGTGCCACCTCGACAAGTGAGCCCCGATGGAACCATCCTCAGTGGGGCCCCAGGGAGCAGGGAGAAAAGGGTTAGGGGGCCGCCCTAGAGGGAGCCGCGGCACCAGCCAAGCCGTCCCAGGTCGTCTGCCAAGGGACTCAAGCTTGTCAGGCACCATTCCCGGCCCCTCCCAGGCACATACCTACCCCCAGCCCTCCCTCCCCCCAAAGCAAGGCCACCGGACTCCTGGGGTATAAATGTTCCCTTTTATTGTAAGTAATGCGCGACACTGGCCTGGCTTTGCACTGCAAGCCCTCAGTCAAGATATAGTCAAATAACTATGGCTGCAGGGTCTTCTGCACTATCCACAACTCAGACAGACACAGAGCTGGGGGGGGGGGGGGGGCGGGAGGGGCAAATGGCGGCATGGCCCTTCCCAGAGCAAGCCCGGGGCTGCTAGGAGACTGCTCGTGGCCATCCTGGACCCACACCTTTTCATCGGGATTATTTAATTAAAAAAAACAATAAATTAAAATTAAGCAACAGCTTGGTCCTGAGGATGCTGAGCCAGCATGTCCACAGTTTTTGGCACAAAATAAAAAAATCAGGATCTTTCGGGGGTTTTTTTGCAGGGGTTTGTTGGCTTAATTGGCAAATTCATGTAAAAACATTCCCTGTGAGGTAAGACCCCGGGGGTGGGGCTCTGTGAGAGCCTGAACCTGGGACACAGAGTCGTCTGGTCTTGGCAGCCCTGGCACCACGCGGGGGCTGGAGATGGGCGTGGGCCCCAGAGAGCGCTACAGCCACCAGGGTGGGGGCGTGGAGAGGCTGGCGCTGGCACCCTTGGGCTTTGGTTGAGATGAGTGGCCGTCCCCACCCTGGGCAAGGCCAAGGCGGAGGCAGGAGCACAGGCTCGCTGTCCTCAGAGGCCCCTGGGGGGAGATGGAAACGGGTCCAAGCCCGACCGGCACCGTGCAACACACATTCCTACAAAACCAGCTGCTTTGATTTCCTCTTCTCTCGAGGCGTCCATCACCTGTAACAGTCTAGAGTGATATATATATAAAAACCATCAAATATGATCTGAGATATAAATTAACAAGTACAAGGCCTCACATTACACGATGTGAAAAGGCTAAAAACAGCGATAGAAACTACATTCATAAAAGTGCATCGTCGACATACACCGAAGGCTTTGGCTTGTTCTGGTGGCCCTGGGAGGTGGCGAGTCCCCAGCTCCCTGGAGACGCCCATCCCTGGGCACTGGCTTTTTTTTCTTTTTTCCCCCGTTAATGACAACTCCCAAGGAAACTGGGTGTTGAGAGGGAGGAGCTCTAGCAATAGGCACATTTTGGAGGGGAGGGGCCGGAAGAAAGGACCAGCGCCCAGGCTGAGGTAAATAAGGCCAACTCTTAAGCTGCTTGGAGATGCTGGCCCCTGCCCCCGCTGCTGTCTCTCCCCCAGGGGAGGAGCACGAAGGGAAAGAGGCTGCGACCTCACGGGAATGGGCGAGGCTGGCCAAGAAGGAACGGAGCTGGCAGTTTGGGACAGAGCTGGTGGCATCCTATGGGCCCTCCCTTCACCAGGTGGGGAGGGCTCTGGCCCAGCAGGGTCACGACGCAGAAGGCCTGATACAGCACTCTCGGCTCCCCGTGAACAGCCCACTCGGGGTGGCCAGCTAGGTCAGCTCCTTCACCACGCTGTCCATCTTCCTTTCTGCTCCTGTGGGAGGACAGGTGCCAGACCAGAAGCAGAGAGGCCACTTGCTTTCGGCTCTTTCCAGTCCAGCCCAAGGCCCAAGCGGACAGCAGGGGTACTCAGAACCCAGAGGGCACCCAAGTCTCCAGTTTAGAAACTGGACACAGCATAAGAGTGACTCCAACTTGTAAAACAGAGACAATTGCATTGACATAACTTGGTCTCTGCCCTTAGTGGGGGCAGTTCCACATCTCAGGCCCTGCTTGGCAGGCAGGGTCACAAGGGCAGGCAGGACAGGCTCCTCCATCCCTAAGTAAGGCAGCATAACATTTGCTTCATTCATCTTTGGTAAAGGACAAGGGACCGGCAAAGCTGACCTGGGGGCGTCAGAAAGAGCAGAGCCCAGGCCTCTGCCATCCATTGGTTGCAGATGCTGGGTTTTACCTCAGGCTTGGGTGGGCTCATCCAGCTCAGAGATGCCCTGGTGGTCTCCAGACATGGGAAGAAGATCAAAATAACACTCTGAATGAAAGTAACACTATTCAGACCCTTGGTGGTCCTGTCGATACCCAGGGCTCCTCACACACTGTTCCTAGCCCCTTTCCCTCCATGCTGAGCTTAGGACACTGGAGGCTCGCATCTGGCAGGCTGGGGGCTCCCAGTCCTTGAGGCTACAGCCCCCACTCTGGCTCTGAGCCCCTGCGGTGGACAGGGCACAGGCCAATGCCGGCTGGACTGCAGCTCTGTGGTCCACAGCCTTGCGTGGGAGAAGCAGCAACTTCGCTGGGCCTCATGGCAGCCCCTTGCCCACACGGCAAGGCAGCTGGCAGCAGAGTGGCCTTGAGAGCTCAGTACACGAGCTGTGCAAAGTGGTGTGTGAGCAGCTCCTCGGCTGAAGGTCTCTGGCGGGCCTCCACAAAGATGCGCCTCAGGAAGTCCCGGCCGTGCTCAGAGATGTGGGAGGGCAGCTGAGGGTTGGTGGGCTGGGTTGCGATCTTGAAAATGGCCGCCATGGCTTCATACTCTGCCCAAGGTGGTTTTTCCGTCAGCATCTCCACCACAGTACAGCCCAGACTCCTGGAGAGAGAGTGCCCCAGGTTACTGCTCAGCAGTGCCCGGCTCCTAGCTGTCCTGCCCACAGCTGTGAAGTGAAAGGAAGCGACTTTCTCACACAGGGAGGCAGCACAGGCAAGCTGAGGTTGACACCTCTGTAAAGGGTCCCAAGACCAGAAAGGCTTCACAGCACTGTCAGCCTTGTCAACACAGGCTTCATCAACCTACATCCATCGGGGTGCTTCTGGAGACGGGGAAGGGAACCACTTAGCATCGACAGAAAGGGTCCCAAGATAATAGCATTAATTTCCATTGTTGCTGTAACAAATTGCCACAAACTTAGTGGCATAAAAACATGACAAACTTGTTATATTATCGTTCTGGAGGTCAGGAAGTCTAAAATTAGTTGTCACTGGGTAAGTCAAGTTGTTAGCAGGGATGGCTCCTTCTGGATGCTCTGAGGGGAGAATCTGTTTCCTTGCCTTTTGCAGCTTGTAGAGGCCACCTGCATTCCTTGGCTAATGACCCTTCCTCATGTCACTGCAACCTCTGGATTCCACGGGCACATCTCCACCATCCACTCTCCCTTTTCTAAGGACCTTGATTCTATCAGGCCCACCTGGATAATCCAGGATGATCTCCCCATCTCAAAATTCGGACTCAGTCATATCTACAAAGGCCCTTGCCCATATATGGTACTGCTCACATACTAAAGGGATTAGCACATGGATATCAGGAGACCATTATTCAGTCCGCCATCACATTCCAAGGGGAACGTCACACCCTTTCAGGGGATGGACATGATGTCACATGGAGTAAATACAAGCTGTTTGAACACTCAAAGAGGGAGGTGAGGCCTGCTACTTCAGGAGACTGATCTAGGCCTTCAGAGTGGATCCTACTCCTTCAGAGATTTAATGAACATAGGGGTAATTTCCATGGCCCAGTTTCCATAGCTGTTGCTACTAGTGGTTAAAACACAGCTCATCTAAAACCCCCAAATAGCAAAAGCTCTCCTGACTAAAAGGGGGAAGAATGGAGCTATTACACGCCCAGACTTCAAACAATACTACAAAGCCATCATAATAAAAACAGCATGGTATTGAAACAAAACCTGACACACAGATCAATGGAATTTAACAGAAAGCACAGAAATAAATCCAAATATATATGATCAATTAACCTACGAAAAAGGAGCAAAGAACATACACTGGAACAAGGAAAGCCTCTTCAATAAATTGGTGTTAGGAAAACTGCAACATGCAAAAAAATGAAACTAGACCACCATACACAAAAATCAACTCAAAATAGATAAAAGATTTGAATGTAAGACCTGACACCATAAAATATATAGAAGAAAACATAGGCAGGGCCTCCCCTGATGGTGCAGGCGGTCAGCGCAGCGCTGTGAAGCTGTCTGCAGCCTCTGCAGTGCCGGTTCGATCCCGGCCAGCGGTGAGGGTCCCACATGGGTGGCAGACCTCTCCTGTCTCACCTGCTGCTCCCCTCAGCAGTGTATTTTGTCAGTCTGCCTGTTCTGCTCCCTGCTCTGTCTCCAGTGAATCCTCTCACCCTCCTGCACATCTGGCCTGTACCCTGGTTCTTGTATAAATAAATAAATCTTAAAAAAAAAAAAAAGAAGAAGAAAACAAAGGCAAAACATTCCATGACATAAATCTCAGAAACATCTTTGAGTATTCTTCTCCAGAAGGAAAGAAAACAAAGAAGATAAACAGCTGGGACTACATCAAACTAAAAAGCTCTATACAGCAAAAGAGACATCCTGTACTACAAAGAGACATCCTACTGAATGGGAGAAAAATATTTGCACACCATATGATAGATAAGGGACTGATATCAAAGATCTACAAACAGCTCAGCAAAAACAAAGCAAACAGCCCAGTTAATAAATGGGCAGAAGAACTAAAAAGACTCTTCTGCAAAGAAGAAATCCTTGGATTTCTTCTTTGGAAGGATGTTGGCTCCTAAATCCAAATGGCCAACAGGCATATGAAAAAATGTTCAACATCACTAATTATCAGAGAAATGCAAATCAAAACCACAATGCAATACCACCTCACTCCAGTAAGAATGGCCCACATTAAAAAAAGCCCAGAAACAACAAGTGCTGGAGAGGATATAGAGATAAAGGAACCCTCTTACACTGCTGGGGGGAATGTAAACTGGTCCAGCCGCTATGGAATGCTGTGTGGAGGGTCCTCAGAACACTGAAAAATGGGGCTTCCATATGACCCAGTGATTCCACTCCTAGGAATCTACCCAAAGAAACAAAAACTCTAATTCAAAAGGAAACCTGCACGCCTTTGTTTACTGCAGCACTATTTACAACAGCCAAGATATGGTAACAACCCAAATGCCCCAAAATAAACAAATGGATCAAAAAGTTGTGGTATATTTATACAATGGAATATTACTCAGCAATGAAAAAAGACAAACTCATGCCATTTGCAGCAACATGGATGGAGCTGGAAGGGATCATGCTAGCTGAAATTAGTCAGAAGGAACAAGTTGAACAACAAGTGGTCTCACTGATATGTGGAGTATAGAAGAACCAAACAAAAGGTCAAGAAAAAGTCAAAGCTAGCAAGCTGACCACAGACCTGAGACATAGCAAAGGAATGGGAGGGAGGGGAGGTGAAACAGGGGAGGCATGAACGCAAGGAATGTGGTGCTGGTCCGTAGAGAATATGGTGGCAGGAGAACTACAAGGACTACAACAATGTAAGAAAAAAATTTAGTTAAAAAATAAAGAACAAAAGAGAAAAAAAAAAAAAAAAAAACCACAGTGCAAATGCCCTATGTGTTGTTGCAGGTGCCGCCACCCCTGCACACGTGGAGTGAGGCACACCAGCCCGCATCTTGCCCTAGCTGGCAAGAGGCGGTTCTCCCTCCCTCAGGCCATACTGCAAAGCCCCCAAAACTCATTTTTAAGCTACAGCCCAATAGCGACAGGAGCCCCAGTGCTCACCACACATCTGCCTTCCTTCCGTAGCCTTCACCGCTGATGACCTCAGGGCTCATCCAGTAGGGTGTGCCGGTGACCGAGCGCATGCCTGTGCCTGACATGCAGATGGTCTGCAGACGCTTGCTGGCCCCAAAGTCCCCCAGCTTTACATTCCCAGCAGAGTCTCGAAGGATGTTGGCTCCTAAGGCAAGAGGGTAGAGGCTGCGATCCCAGACAGTCTGGGCATTTTCCGCCATCCTCCCTCTTTCGCTGCCTCCCAGGTCACTGGGCAGCTGGGGGCTGCCGAGACTAGACACAACCTGCGCCTAGCAAGCAGAAGCCTTGGCCCGCAGAAGGAAATGACCAGCACTGTGGCTGACACCTGCAGAGCACTTCACAGCATTTTCCCAAACTGTTCAACCAACCCTCACACCCATCTCCCAAGGAAGGAATTACAGTACCCACTTTCCAGAGGGTTCAAGATGGTTACGTGACCGGGTCTTAGACACCCCACACCTGCCTCTGCTCACCCTTGATGTCCCGGTGAACAATCATGTTGCTGTGCAGGTAGGACATGCCCTCCAGGATCTGCCGGGTGTATTTTCGGGTCACACTCTCTGTCAGAGCTCCGTAGGCCTTCAACTGATCTTTCACTGAGCCCTAGAGCCACAGTAATCAGAGGGCATCACCTCCGGAAGGAGGAAAGGCTACTCCAGCCCAAGCATGGCAGCAAACCCTGTTTATTACGATGTGCCAAGTACTTGGCTAGCGACTTGAGCAGCTTAGAGAAAAGCATGAGGCAGTCCTTGCCTCACGTAACAGGAGAAAGGCGCACCTCTGCGGAGGTAAAGGCAGTACTTACAGAATAGTGTGACCCTCCCCCACCTAAAGCCAGGGACATTTCTCGCTCCACCCAGGCACTGCTGCCCTCCTGACTCCAGGTCCTGCCATTGCCTCACCTCTTCCCCCAAGTCTCTGAGCCTGAGGTGATTAGACTCATGCCACAGGGACCTTCCACCACATCCCCCAGTCCCAGGTCAGGCCCTCTCTGTGGTCTCACACACCGAGGGGCACATACCCCTGGCATGTACTCCATGAAGATGGTCAGAGTCTTCTCGGCGCGGTCCCGCAGGCAGCCATAGTACTGGACAATGCGCTCGTGCTGCAAGTTCTTCAGCAACTGGATCTCACATTCCAAAGCGCTCACCTCCTAGGGGAGGGCCCAGAGGTCACCGTGGCCCTCAGCACCTGGAATCAGCTTAGCTTGCCCTAGTCAGTGGCCTCACAGGGTCTGTCTGTTTTGGGAACTTCAGCTGGAGAAAAGAGGGGCCCTCAACCGTCTGGTCCATGGTCATATGCTGGGCAGCCCTTGGAATGGTGGCACTTATATGTGGGAAGGAGGCAGGTGGTGGGATGAGAGAGGGGTTGTGGGAACTTAGTTAAAATAACTGCTATATGTGTCCACTCAAATTTGACTATAGGCCACACCCAAAGCTGAACTCCAAAGACCTGGGCTGAGGGCTGACACAGGCATCTGCTGAGGGAGGGGCAGGTCTTTCTCTGTGGCACGACTCATCAGCCCTTGGTTGCTACTGGGACTCTGGCATCAACTGAGTTCCTCACACCTAGCCCTCCCCAGGTGCCTGATGCTCTTTGGACCATCATCCCTTCACTGCAGCACCAGGGCCAGGGTGGACAGGAAGGAAGCTTGAGGGGAAGAATGAAGGGAGAGCAACCTTTAGCATCTGAAGCAATTAGTCTGTGCAACAAAACTGGTGCTTTTGTTGAAAAGGAACTGGAAGTCAGACCCTGGGGAAGGCAGTACCTTGCTCGTCTCAGGACTATCTGGGTCAAACTGGACCTGCTTGGAAGCAAGTTCTCGTCCTGTGTCCACGTCATAGCACAAATAGACCCTGCCGAAGGCACCTTGCCCTAAGAGCTTCCCGCGACGCCAGTTGATGGGGGCACTAGGAGCTATGAGAGCACAGAAGGAGAGACCATGAGTCCACGCACATCACTTATTAACATCTCACCTCATTCTCCAGAGGCTCTACGATGGACCCTCAACTCAAGGTCTGCAGCACCAGCACCATCACACCTCTCAGTACAGCAACCTCCCCCTCCTACCGCCCATATGGAGCAGGACCAGTGCCCTAGTCAATCAGACCTTGAGATCCAAGTCCTGAGAAGCAGTGGATGCTAATGCCATACTCTTCTGCACTGATCAAAGTGCAGAAGATTTTCATCAAAATTTGCTTCCGAAGCTCAATATCTTACTATGACAGAGACGAAAGAAACTACTCCTCAGTTTAAACATGGAAAAACTAAAGACCAGAGAGGGCAAACAGCTTGTCACACAATAGCAAAGAGAGGCATACAGTGCAGGGGGTCTGCTGCCCATGAACCTCAGGTTCCTCCACTGTGGTGAGCATGGGCCAGAGCAGCTAACTGCTAAGTTGAACAGCGCCTGGACCCGCTGGCCTCCCGCCCTGTAGCTTGTCTGAGCATCCCTGGAATACCCTGGCCGGGGCCCACTCCTCACACTTGGTTGGCACATTCCTCTCCTGCACAGAGAGAGTGTTCTCGCTGTCTGCGCTGCGCAGGCGCCCTCGCGGGTCCAAGTATTGCACTGCCAGACCCATGTTCTCGCCATTTGTGCTCAGGGAGCGGCTGGAGGGCACCAGGGTGAACAGGTTGCCTTGATGACGTCGTATTCGGGGAAACGTTCTTCTGCCTAAGGGGTGTCGGAGCCAGAGTAGAATAAGTCAGATCCTTAGCCATGAGGCTGAAATTGCAAACCAGGTCACACCACCAGCTCGGGTCCATCCTATCTGCCTCTCATCTGACTCATGCCAGAAGGGCTACTATCCCAAACACCCTGAGAATCAGGACAAAAGCAGGAATTAGGAAACCACGGATCGTTCAGGGAACCTTGGCCAAAGGGAAGGCACAGCTCTGGCCTAGAAGCCCCACAGCACTCACAAGGCCAACCCACAGGGAATCTCTGTTTTCTTTGGCATCCATGTCCCAAGGAAGCTCTGCCCTGAGGCAGAAGAGGGCGTTGGAGAGTCCGAGCCCCTGGAACATGCTGTGATCTCAGACAAAGGACAGAGCTCCCAGTGTCATCTTGGTCTACAAATAACACCTTCCCCTCCCCACCGTCTCTAGTATTGAAAGTCTGGGCACAGTTCCTTGGGAATAAAGGAAAAAGAGTCTGGAGCGTGTGAGGGAAGTTGGGGGTGGGAAGGGGGAGCCCACCCACTGGCAGTGGCTTTTCTCTAGAGGCGCTCTAACCATGTCCCTCTGAGGCAGCCAGCAGGGGGCAGAGAGGAGGCGCACTCACCGTCGTTGTAGTCCTTGTGGTGCACAGACACATGGTAGCGCCGGGGGTAGGTTCCACCTTTGACCCCTTTGTCATAGGGCTGAGTTTCCCGATCTAAGTAAGATAGGGCAATCACTGGCTTCTGGGTAGGTCAATGCGAGAGCCACTTAAACCTATATATCTCCTGAGACCTTGGAGCAGCAGACTGGAGAAGACTTAAAATACAGTCCAAGATTCTTAGTACTGTCTAAAGCAGAATGCCTGCGGGCCCTGCCACCACCCTGCAGTCTAGGGCACTCACCCGAGAACTCCTGTCTGTTGTCTGGGAAGCTCTGGGCTCGGGACATTCGAGATTTCCGGAATGATGGGCTGAAAACAAAACAAAACAAAACAAAATCACAAAGTAGGCTCCAGCGACTTCCAAAGCCCACAAGGGCAGAAGGCAGGATATCCAGATGGACTCCCGTGTCTAATTTCTTCCCATGTTACGACGCAGAATTTGAGAGAAAGAGCCCTTTTCTGAGCTCAATCTCACACTTTGTCTTTGCTAGCTTGACAAGACCCTCACACCAGACCCTCCAGCCTCTTGACACTTAACCTTGGCTGCACTGTACTGTCCCTTTTTAGCCTTCTCTCCCCCTTGGTCACAGGGCTTTGAAGAGTTTCAAAAAAAAAAAAAAAAAAACCATGCCCAGGGTAGTAATAAAAACAGTAACAACACCAGTTTGCAGATTGTTGGGCTCTTACTGTACAAAGTGAGTCTTTTCTTAATTCATCTTTACAGCCTTGTGAAGTAATAAAATTAAAGCACTATAATAGCAGGTACCCATTATTGAAGAGTTATTTCTTTCTATTCATCAGAAACACCTAAGAGGTTAGGTATTAAGATCCTTATTTGATTTCTCCTAGGGTATACAGCTAATAAGCAACAGAACCAGACTGTAAATCCACATCTGTGGACCCCAAAGTCTGTGTTCTTGCCACTAACTCAAGCAGTTTCCTTTCAGACTAATCACCACCATCCCACTGAAGAGATGAGGAAACTGAGGAACAGAAGGTTAAGGGATTATCAGAAGACACACAACTATTATTTGCTAGAGGTAGATGTGGATCCTGGTCTGTCTGGTTTCAGATCCCATGAAGGGAAGATGAAAGCCTTAAGTTCAAGTTAGGCCAGGAAGTACAAGTCCAGGTCACTGGGTCTCATTCCCAAAGGGAGAATAACAAAACATCAGAACATCAGAAAAAAAACCTAAGGCTCAGTAAATAAATTTAGCTATTTTTCCCAGCATCAATCTGACAGGTCTGTTCCCTTACACGTGAGTGCCTTTTTTTTTTTTTTTAAAAGATTTATTTATTTATGATACAAGAGCTGGGGTGTAAGCCAGAGGTGGAGGGGGTGAGAGGATTCACCAGAGAGAGTGGGGAACAGAACAGGCAGATTGAATGAATGAAATACACTGCTGAGGGGAGCAGCGGGCAAGACAGGAGAGGCAGCTGTACAATGTGGGTCAGCTCCCTGGCCGGCTGGGGATCGAACTCATGCTGCAGTAGCCAGCAGTAGCTTGATTGTGCTGTGTTTAACCCCTGGGCCACCAGGGAGGCCTGTGAGTGCCTTTTAAGAGGTCACAGGTCAAAAACTCTCAACTCCTCTCAGCCCCTGCCATAGCACCTGAGATAGTCCAAAGCCAGAGCCAGTCCCTGTCCTGGAAGAGCCCCGGGTTAGGGCCTGGCATTTCCACCTGTGCCACTGCCAACCTATGCCTTCTCAATCTTCTGGGTGGATGGACAGCAAGCCAAGTACAGGCTAGGAATTGGATACCAACAAGTACCATCCAGAGGGAGGACAGCTCTCAGTAGCATGCAGACCTGTTAGGAAAGACAGGTGCAAACCTGGCTCCACAGCCTCTGACCACAGCCCTAAGCCATGAGCAACTGTGGTCTCAGGCATAACTAGGTCAAGGGGAAAAAGTGGCTGGAAGGGTGCCAAAGCCAACTCCCATCATGGCCTGTGACAGGAGAACCGTGTTGTAGAACCATTTGGTACGTAAAGGACAATGCTTGTTCTCTCTCAAAGTGTTAGAAAAAGAATCCATGCCAAGCAGGCAGTGTGGGAAGCGGTCTGGATATTTTGTTTTTTGGTTTTTACATCACAGTTTTTATTACACAGGGAACATTGGTAGGAGACCAAAAAAAGAAAGCAAATTCAGTTTTTCTCCCCAAAACACTGAAGGTCCCTTGCTTCTCAGTCTGAGATCACAGCAGTGAGGCCAAGAGTTAATTCATCTTTACAGCCTTGTGAAGTAATAAAATTAAAGCACTATAATAGCAGGTACCCATTATTGAAGAGTTATTTCTTTCTATTCATCAGAAACACCTAAGAGGTTAGGTATTAAGATCCTTATTTGATTTCTCAAATAAGGAGAAAAGACTCACTCTCAAAGTGAGAAAAGACTCACTTTGTGCAGAGTGCAAACATGTAAAGCACTTGGAACAATACAGCAAGTATTTAATAAATGTGGGCTGCTATTGTGGGCTCTATTATTACATTTATTTAATTAACAAATAACAAACATGACATTCTTAGGGTGTTTGGAAAATTAAGGAGATGGCTGGGAATCCCAGTCAAAGATTTCTTTCCCAGAAGCATATTGTTTTAACTCTGGGCCTGCAGACCAGTATCTAGAGTGGAGATACAGAAACCAGCTAATACTATTGCTTTAGACTGTCAGTTCCCCGAATGCCTATGCTCTAACCCCCAAACTAGCCACAGTCCCATACCTGTCTGCTGACCTGTCCAAGGACTGACAGCTTCCCGACAAGGAATTCTCAGCACTGCTCAGAGGATCCAGCATCTGCAAGGCAAGTCATACAATAACACTCAGTCCCAATCCAAGCCACAGCCAGGTGACAAAGATTTACAGCCCAGTCAGGGCCAGCAAATGGCCCACCCTTCAAAATATGAAAGTGCCCTTGCTCCCCACGCACTGGGAAGAATGGCTAGAAAGGTACCATTCTCCCCTGTAGTATGAAAGGCAAGTTTCTAGGAGGGAGGAAAATGCCTGGCTGGCATCCCAAGGAACTCTGCCAGGAGAGCAAAGCAGAGACGCTGCTTCTTTTGTTGGCATTTTCTTGGCTCATGAACACTATAGCCTAGAGCTAGAGATGGCACTACCCTTCAGTGCATTTGGGTGGGACCATGGTGCTTCTGTTTGTACTCCATAATTTATAATGCACAAAGACAAGATTGCCCTTGGTTCACAGATGAGCCACTGCAGGTCTACAGAGCTTAGGAGAATTGCTTCAAGTTAAAAAACTAGGTAGCACGCAGCTATTACAGACAAAAAAATTCTCAACTCCTGGTTCTCATGTAGAGGTAATAAGTATCTATATAAATTTAAATGTTCCTCTGGCTCTTAGTCAAATGTAATAACAAACCCTTCAAAATAGTTTTTTTTTTCCAATTAATCTTGCCTTCATTTTCCCTGGGGTGGGGGTCTTTACCACCAGAGTACTCATTATTTGAGATACAAAGTTAATTATTATGTAGGGAAGGAAAGCATCCAAATTATGAAAATTCACTAGCAATTTTCATAAAATTAGTTTCCAACTTAAATGTTCTCTTCTCATTTAATACCAGGGTCTATCTCACCAATAATTTCAAATGTTTTAGGTCATAGGATTTTTCAAAACCTACCAATCAAGGCAAATTAATTATAAAATAAAAATGCAAATATCGCTAAGGATATAGATATTCCAAAGTGGATGAAACCAATGTGGGAAAGAATAGCCCCCAAATGCACATTGGCAAGGTTAGCTCCGTTAACAGAAGAGAGAATGGGCAAGTATAACATGACAGGTGTGATTAAGGAGGAAGAATACCAAAGAGAGAAGCCTTTGGAGAACCCACTGACTTCTGCGAAGGCTTTTATTAAAAAAGGACTCTCTTTATGATTGGTGCATAAATCAAAGGTGACATGAAGGAAGTTACATTGCACTATAAAAATTAAACCAGAAGATCAACATGAAGCATGCTCTTTTCTAAAATGATTTATTTTTATTTGTACATGCATACAAGAACTGGGGAATAGGCCAGAGGTGTGGGTGAGGGTGTGTGTGTGAGAGAGGATTCACCAGACACAGAGTGGGGAGCAGAATAGGCACATCTACTGAAATAAACTGCTGAGGGGAGCAGTAGGTGAGACAGGAGAGGTCTGCTGTGCCATGTGGGTCAGCTCCCTGGCTGGGGATCAAACTCATGCTGCAGTGGCTGCTGATATCTTGATAGCGCAGAGACTTTAACCCCTGCGCCAGCAGGGAGGCCCTGAAGCCTGCTTTTTTTAATTATAAAAATTAGCAAACAGATGCAGCTATTACCTAAATCTAATTAAAGAAAAACACAAAGTAAACTTATCATAGTTTCACCTTTCAAGAAAGTCCCTATTGGATATTCTTTCACTATACACCATGCTGTTTTGGTCTCTGCTAAGTGGATTTTTATCTTGAACAGCAACTGTGGGACCCCCAAAGAAGAACGTAGTAGGCATTCCCAGTTGCAACCTTCCTTAGCCTCTAAAAATCTGTCTTCACTAGGAGTCAAATACTCCTATGACTTCTGGAGCCAGACATGTAAAGCGAAAAGTTAAATCATCAAGGTATAGGATCAAAGGGAGGGATAGAGACCAAAGGCAATCAAAGTCATTTGCAATCTGTGAGGTTTTACACTCAGGTTGCCCCATGTCCAGAAATGCTCTGGTTAGAGAAAGTGGAAAGGACCGTCAGTAAATGTGCAATAAAGGAATCTGCAGCTAAATGCACTACAGGTCACTATTCCAAATACAAATTTATTTGCAAGGCAGGAGGACAGAAAGAAACAGCAGTGTAAAGGGCTTCTCCTAGCCTATACAGTTTGAACAATGCTAACAGAAATTAGCAACTGGGGGCCTCCCTAGCGGTGCAAGGGGTTAAGTCACAGCACTATGAAGCTATCTGCAGTCACTGAAGCTTGAGTTCGACCCATGGCCAGGGAGGTGACCCACATGGCACAGCAGACTTCTCCTGCCTCGCCTGCTGCTCCCCTCAGCAGTGTTTTGCAGTAGATCCACCTGAGTGGGGGAGCACCCCACTCCGTCTCTCTTACCCCCCACACCTCTGGCCTGTACCCCAGTTCTTGAATGCATAAATAAATAAATCTTAAAAAAAAAAAAAAGAAGCAACTGAGGAAATTAAATTTACAAGGGAAAGAGAAGTTGTAAGAATTGGCTTTTTTGTAAAATCTCTCATGAGATGATTCTGGTTCTTTTAATGGACACTTTATCCTTAAGAAATTTTCTCTTTCCCCAAATTTAGAAATCCCCCAAATTTAGAAAAGCAAGTCTCTGCAATCAAAGCAAGCTTGCTGAGAAGTCTTCAGAATGAAGACAGAGGTCGTACTCTAGCTGGGTTTACTAAGCCCAAATGCCACCTTCACATATGAGCCACTAGTTAAAAAGCTAGTCAATTAAATGGGTGAATGATGATAAGGGTGGACACACTTTTAGGTCAGTGACTCTCCCTTCAGTGGGTCATAGTCTCCCTCTGAGCATGAGCAGGATCCTGCTTCTAGTCAGTGGACAAAAGCAAAGGATAGGGTATTCACTTACATGATCCTTCATTACCTAAGACTCTACCTTTGCAGACCGGAGCAAGATTCCCCTGCTGGTTTTGAAGAAGTTGCTGTATTGTGGGATGGTCACCTGGCAAGGAACTACTGGGGGTTTCGAGGAGCTCAGAGTGGCCCCTAGATGACAGCCAGCAAGAAAATTGGGGCCACAGTCCTATGGCCACAAGGAACTGAATTCTGCTAGCAACCACGTGAGCTTGGAAGGGAAAGGCATACAGAAAGGAATACAGAGTGGCTGACTCCGAGGTTAAGGGTGTCAGATGCAACCTAATGTGACCCTGCACGGAGGACCAAGTAAGTCATGCCTGGATTCTGGACCTAGGGAAACTATAAAATAACAAGTATGTGTCGTTTTAAGCTGCTAAATTTGTGATAATTTGTTATGCAGTAATAGATAACTACTATAGCTACATACAGCTACTATCCATCATCGCAAAAGTTCACCCAAAGTTAATCAACCCCACAAAGTAGACTATCTGGATATGATAGTCTGCTGCTCCCTACCTTTCACTAAGAAATAGCAAAACTAAAATATCGCCCAAAAAATGTGTCAGTTTAGGATTAGTCATATGTTAAAACTCTACTGAAATGACAGGCGAGTGCAAGGAAGGAGATAAACACCAGACTAGTGCTCTGGAGGCAAACCAATGACAGGATCATAAAAGAGGAGAAATTTGTCAAATGTTCATCCAACACTACTGAGGCTGGGGAGTTTACACTGTCTCTCTGGGAGGAATTGATTTTGGGCCCCTGAAAAAGGAATAATCTATATATAGATAGGACTGGTTTCCAAAAGATGTGCTAGGTGGGGTTCAAGTCTCTCTACTTTGCACCATGCCCACTGAGAACCCCCATTATATTTTTGGTCTAACATACCCCAAGGCACAGTCCAGCCTCCCAGACTTACACACTGCTCACTGGTCTCTGGAATGAATTCCCCCTCACTGTTGATGCTGGTATAGGATCCTTGCCGGGCAATTCGCTGCTGCCGCTCAGGTACATAGCCAGGGGGAGGTGAGCTTCGACCAGGGTTCTGTGAGCCTAAAGAATAGAAACAAGACCTTTGACCACAGGGCCCAGGACATGCAGCCTGACCAAATGCAGACATGGGGCCAGCTCAGAAACACCAGGCCAAGCAGTCAGGGAGGTGACTCTGGCCACCACAATCTAGCACATTCCACATTCTCTGAGGCCAATAAATCCCCTCCTAACAGAAGACTAACTGCAGAGATGGAGCAGGCACTAGTACACATATGACCAAGGACCTTGGAACAAAATATGACCCAGAACAAACCCTATTAAAACAATTTAGACTGGTAAGCATATAAGCATTTTTCAAAAAGCCTCGATTAAAATGTCACTCCTGTCTAATTCTACCTGTAGCGTTCCATTTCTCACCTCTCCTCCCAGCCTAGGAAGTACTAGGAATTTCATTCATCCATCAGTCTACTTCCCTTGAGCTTTGGATGAAGCTGTATCTTGAGACTGACGCCCAGGGAAAAGGCACCGCCACACACCTGAGCATCTTTCTCCATCTCTCTCTGCTGCTCCATTCCTCCCATCAGTGCCCTCTTTATCTGTTCTCTATCTGCACCAAGTCACAAGGCCTCCCACGGGTCTGGCCAGGAGCAAGACTATAGTTGCTCCATCCCTATCCACTCCCACCCATCCTTGCTAAGAGTGTTATTACCTTGTATTTACATAGTGCTTTACTTTTTGTTGGACATTTTACAATGATTACATTTGATTTTCAACATTGCAGTAGAGACTTGGCAAATTCTGAGTCCTACTAAGTGACATGCATTCTGTAAGATTTCTTTACACTTATTATTTCACTTAATCTTCTCAGTAATCCTGAGGTAAATATTTGCATTATTTAACAGAAAAGGAAATAGAGACTCAAAGTGCTTTACATTTCTCGAAAGAAATATAACATAGGTAGGAATTATCTCTATTTTACAAGTAAAAGAACATAGTCAATTTGCATGCACTTTTACTACATCAGTTTGTAAGACGGAACAGTTATTACTCTAACATTCCTAAATGACATAAAATGTGTTGAGATATTTTGTAAGTCACTAAGGGATGCTTTTCTATCATAAGGTGTTTTGAGTCTAGGAAAATGTCTCCCTACTCTTAGCTTAGAGCTTTTTCTGATTAATTCTACTGTTGTCCATGATCAGAGAAGGAGACAAAGGTGAGGCCAGAAGTTTGCATCTTTTTCCCTTTCTGTGTTCAACGGACATATCTCCAGAAGGTTTAACAAAGCTTTAACAATACCTGCACACAAATACTTCTGATACTTTCAAAACTTAAATACAGGACTCTTAGCCTGAGCCCCTTTCCTGTTCTGGAGAGAAGAAATTTACCCCATTACGTAGCAAACCAGAGATATGAGGGCCTTCCAACTCCCTTATCTAACACTACTCCCTCCACCACCGCCACCACCAATTCCCAGAAACCCGACAGCAGAAGGGCCATCTTGCAACAAAGCAGGCTGCTTTCCTTGCTGGTTGGTTTTTCCAGTCTAGTTCAGGGCTGTAGCACCAAGTTTCCTGAAATGGAACTGCAGGCAAGATGGTCTGTGGGAATGGCTAAGGAAGAAAGATAGAACAAATTTGGTGGCTGGAAATCTGAGGAAGAACCTGACTCACTCTACCCTGGTAGATGGGAACTGCCAACTGCCTACTCCTGCCTTTCTTGATATAACCCTAATCTAGACCAGTTTCAGAAGGAAAATTTAGGATATATACACAGGTGCTGCGTGTTTCTCTGTGTGTAGCTATATATATCTATCTATCTATCTATCTATATGCATCTATGTATCTTTACTGTTGTTCAGCAGCTCATGTGGCGCCCAGGAGCACTCAGTTTGTGCTCTGCATTTTGGATGTGAGGTTGCATACCAGGGATAAGGTATCTATTGCAAAGGCCAGTCTCTGCTCTTTGAACAACCTGGAACAGAAGGCAGGCCTAGCAAAGTGCTAAGGTTCAATGACACTTTCTGAACCAGGTGGCTCCTCCCAAAATCTAGGAACCCTAAGAAGGAAGAAAAATATTTAAAGTCACAGAATGCTGGGGACGGTTGCTCTTTAAAAGATAATCTCTAGAAAATTTAAGTTTTTATTTTTAATGACTTTCAAGAAACTGACATCCTCCTTGATTCACATGAAGTTAGTTGTTTAGAATATATGCTCCTTTGGTTATATGGAAGACACGTCAATGAATTTCCCCCAAGAACACTCTCAATTTCTTGTTGGAGGCATCAACCCAGCCTCTAGAACCACTGACAATTAGGTATTGAGGCCAGAAGGCTAACACAGGGCTCTCAGTAATTTGGCTTCCCTACCAGACCCCAGAGCAGAGGCCAGAATCAAAACTGCTTTTAAAAGAGGCATAGAATTTTGCTGGGTTTCTCGTCCATACACCTCACTCACAGAGTAGAGGCTACCGCTTCTGAGATAAAGAAAGAGATACTTGAGCTATGCCTTTCAAATGCTCTCAAACAGCCTATGAAGGAAAAGAGTGTTTGTCCGAGTTCTCTAAGCCCTGGCAAAAACTGACAGGTCTCTGGGTAAATTTAGGGGCATTGTGCCATGAACTAGTAGAGCAATGAAATCAGCCACAGCAATTTTTTTTCCCTTTTCTTTTCAATCCTCTGTTACTGCTTGTTTAATCCTCACAACACCTGGTGGTGGAGGCACATCACCTACACTGTATGAAGGAAAGCTGAGACCCAAATTCACAGAGTGACTGAATGGTGGGGCTGTCGCTAGAAAACTGGCCTTGTGACTCTTCGGTGCAGCTGAACCAAGGCAATTTTGAGACTGTTATTTATTTCCAAAAAGGGCACTCTGCTCAACCAAGTGGCAGAAGGCAAAGACTTCTCTCTGAGCTGGCCAGGCCATGTGCACCTCAAGAACAATCTAAACAGGGGCCTCCCTGGTGGCGCAAGGGGTTAAAGCGCCGCACTATGAAGTAATCCGCATCCTCAGCGGCACGAGTTCGATCCCCGGCCAGCCAGAGAGCAACCCACATGGCGAAGCAGACCTCTCCTGTCTCACCCCCTGCTCCCCTCAGCAGTGTATTTCAGTCAGTCTGCCTGTTCTCATCCCGCCCTGTCTCTGAAATCCTCTCGCCCCCCTGCATCTCTGGCCCGCACCCTAGCTCTTGTATGCATAGATAAATCTTTAAAAAAAAAAAAAAAAAAAGAACAATCTAAACAGTAGATGGGGAAGCCTCCCTGAGTAGATGGGGAAGCCACCCTGGTGGTGTAAGGGTTAAAGTCTGAGTGCTATCAAGCTATCACCAGCCACTGCAGCACGAGTTTGATCCCCAGCCAGGGGGTTACCCACATGGCACAGAAGACCTCTCCTGTCTCACATGTTGCTCAGTGTAAGTACACTGCTCACCTCAGCAGTGTATTTCAGTAGATCCGCCTGTTCTGTTCCCCATCTGTCTCTGGTGAAACCTCTCACCCCCCCCCACCTCTGGCCTGCACCCCAGTTCTTATATGCATAACTACATAAAAATAAATCTTTTAAAAAATAAACAAACAGGGCCTCCCCGGTGGCGCAGTGGTTGAGCGCTGGGTTGCGAAGCTGCCCGCGGCCTCTGAGGTGCCAGTTCGATCCCCGGCTGCTCCCCGGCCACCAGAGGAGGGTCCCACATGGCGCGCAGACCTCTCCTGCTGCCCGCTGCTCCCCTCAGCAGTGTACTTCGGTCCTTCTGCCTGCTCTGCTCCCTGCTCTGGCTCTGGTGAATTCTCTCACCCTCCCGCGCTTCTGACTGTACCCAGTGTTTGTATAAATAAATAAATAAAATTTTTTTAAAAAATAAATAAATAAAATAAAAAAATAAACAAACAGTAGATGGGGATCCCTACCCATGGGAAATAGGGCAGCCTTTCTGCCAGAAGCAGGAAGGAGGCTAATAAGGGGATTTCTTGACAGCACAGGGAAAAGAAACACAGTGCCCTGTTTCATGAATTTCACTTGTCCTGCCCAGGATCACCTATGAGCCAGAGGCCACCGATACAAGATGTCATGGACTCAGCGACAAAGACAAGATTGCAGCAAGGGGAAATCTGAATCAAGAATAAGAAAGCTACCCCGCTTTCCCACAGCCCACATATCAAAGGCCCATGTACTTGGCCATTTCTCTTGATACAGTGGTTTAAGTTTTTTCAGTGCAACTATGAAAAATGGATGGTTTCCTTAAGCCCTACCATGTCTCAAAACATGAATACTACTTAACACTTGGCTAACAAATGTTAGTCTAGTGCCTGCTTCCTACTTTTGATTGTGGGTAACATCTTGGTAGCCCACACATTCTGTGCAAATTCAATCCATATGTTGGCAGCCTTTGCTAGCAGCAGAAGTAACCTAGTAAGATAAACAAGGTGTAGTAAGAAAAGCCTAAGCTTTAGAATTAGATGAATTAGAACAGGAGTTCAAATCAGGCTTTGTGCTCTAAATGGAAGATTTTAATTCTCTTCTACTGCTACTTCTTCACCTGCAAAAATGGTGAATTATCTACCTTGTAACCTTTTTTGGAAGTTATAAGCGTGGTGGCACAAGCACACAACTATGCAGTAGAAACTTGGCAGAATTCCACTCCTTCCCTTCCCTTTATGTGGCAGATATAACAGATTAGACTTAAGATCCATTCCCCCTTCTACATGTCTTTCGGCCCCTCAGAATCTAACCAACTAAAAGCCATCATTCTAAGACCCCCTTTAGGCTCAACCGATCGGGTACATGTGTGTGGGGTTTGGAGAGCTCCCTGGCTTCCTGTTTTGGGGCACAGTCAACAGAAGTCTTAGTTTTTCTACCCCAGCATTCACTCTACACCCACTCTCCAGTTTGCTGGCTGTCCAGAGACGGGTACAGGGACTCCCTCGTCAGTGGTGTGCAGCAAAGCAAAATGGCTCTGTGTTTCTGGGTCTGATAGCTTCCTGATTACAGAGGAGGGAGGAGCCCTATGCTGTGCTTTAATCTAGAGTCTGTTTTTCTTACTCACCCAATGATTCTAGAAACCAGAAAGTGCACCAAATCTTTTTCCTGAAACTAGTTAGAATGGCTTCTGTTCTGTGCAACAGAACCCTGAGTGAAAAGGTATTATACATTTTACATAAACAAAGAAAAAAATGTTTTTTGTAAGGGACTGATGAGAGAATGAAAAACCCTACTTACTGATGAAATCCCATTCATTGGTACAAATTATCCCCCCCAAAGATAAACTGCCCCCATTTGTTACATGGAGTATCTAGGGCAAGATCTCTCTGGGGTAAACTATCCATGGCCTCCCTGATACCCATTATCTCATTCATCAGCTGCCACTGAACTCTCCCCTGCTTTTGCAGATGGGATGGGACTAGCTCACAGGAGGCCAGGACCACAGACCCAGGAGAGCAGGGGGAGGGGAATGGGGAGAGAATAGCAAAGGTTTTCTGAGCTTTTATTTCCAGCCAGAGACTTTCACTTTTTCCAATACACATTGCTGCCTGCAGAGAGCCAGCCTTATTATCTGATGGGCAGTGGGCCAGGGGCTATTGTGCACAGGCCCACAGCTTGGGGCAGGAAAGGGAAGTCTCCCCAAACCAATGGCTATCAGAGGAAGCGAATGGAAAAACCAGGAGTTGGCAGAACAGCTCCAGAGCATTTTCAGTTTTGTTTTTATCTTCATTTCAGAAATTGGGGGCCAATGAGACACGCAGCAGCAGTCAGGAACAAGTGAGTCAGGGGGCTGCCAGGACGGGACGCTGAACTATTGTTAAGTCTCACAGATTTTCGCTATTTACCAGCAGGGATAGCAGTGAGCCTGACACACAAACCACAGTGCTATTCAAGACACACTCAGGTCTCCGGAGGCGGACATAACGAGGGATGGCAGATTCTCTGGGACTGCCAGTCTGCAGTCATTCCTGACATTCCAGTCTGGACTTGTTCTAGTCTCACCAGGGCATTTGTGCCAAGGGGTCCCATCTCCACATGAACTGAAGCAAAAGAGCGGAGTAGTCCTGTGTTGAGGGTGGCCCACACCTCCCCACAAAGGCCTTGTGCACATAAGGAGAAAGTCAGGGGTTGGAGCTGCCAGGTGCCCATGCCCCTCCCAGGGCAGGCTAGCTCTTTGCCAGACTCCTTAACCCAGTGACTGTCGGAAATAAACTCTCGTCCTGGGATGGAGCTGATCCTTCTGCTCTGCATGCTGACTCAAAGCTGAAAGATAGGCCCTTGGATTCCAGCCCTTCTCATAGGAGACTGCTGTCAGGAAGTTGGTGCCGTCAGGAAGCTGCCTCTACAGGGAGCTTGAGGGGTCTGGGTCAGTGTTAATGTGCAGGTCACTGCAAGTACAAAGAGATAGCTTTTTTTGGCCATCAACTATTCTCTCTAAACCTTTTTCTCTCTTGTTGAGGGCAAATGAGATGGGGGTGGAATAAAATCTTTTTTCTTCCACAATGGAAAATCTTAACCAGTATTTTTCAATATGTTCACATTGGACCAGACTGTGCAGAATAGAGCTACGCAGTATTTTCATCCCATAAGACCTAAAAACATCCTATGTGCTTCAACTTTCCAAATTCCCATTTATTTTGAAGTTACTACCAAAACTAAACAATTTCTGGTTTCTTTTAGTGTCGCAAAAAAAAAACTAGAAAAGACCTATAGGGGTGAAAGAAACTCTGTGTGTGTGTGTGTGTGTGTGTGTGTGTGTGTGTCCGTCTCCCCTCCCCACCACACTACCTCTGCAGTCCTTGTTCTCCCCTTCGGATCTGTACCAGGACTGGAGGTGCATACTTCGCACAGTTCTCTAACTCGTTACTGCCTGGATATCATCTCATCCTTTCAGAGCATTTTCAGTTTTTCTTTTTTCCTTAACTAAGCCTGACTGTTCCTCTCTCTTCTCAGAGGAAGAGGGCACCCTTCCTCTACTGGACTCCAAATTCACCTTCTGCAGGAGACAGCACCCCCAATGCTCCCTCATTACCACCTTCAATCTCCCTTTCAACTGTCTTGCACCTCTCTTCATAACATGCTCAGATCTCTAGCCTAAAAATATCTTGACTTCTTTTCTGCCGCTCCCTTAACTCACTCACCTATTCTGTTTTTCCCTTTCATGGCCAAACTCCTTGATAGAACTGAATGCTTCCATTCATTGGCTACCCAGTTCTTAAGGGGCTACAGTCTGTTTGCCTCAACCGTGGGATGCAGTGGCAAGATAAGGAGTAAGATGAAGTAAGAACAGACATACAGGAATTTAACATGCATTTGGACTAAAGGGGAATCAGAAGGCAATAGGGGGTCTCCCCTGGTGGCGCAGTGGTTGAGCGCTGGGTTGCGAAGCTGCCCGCAGCCTCTGCAGCACCGGTTCGATCCCCGGCTGCTTCCCGGCCACCAGAGGAGGGTCCCACATGGCGCGCAGACCTCTCCTGCCGCCCGCTGTTCCCCTCAGCAGTGTACTTCGGTCCTTCTGCCTGCTCTGCTCCCTGCTCTGGCTCTGGTGAATTCTCTCACTCTCCCACGCTTCTGACTGTACCCAGTGCTTGTATAAATCAATCAATCAATCTTTAAAAAAAAAAAAAAGAAGGGACAAAAAAGAAGGGACAAATCCGTCAGCTGAGGTTTGACTACATGGCTTAAGGGCACCACCCAATGTATTAAGGAACAAGTAGGGCTTGAGGCCCACTTCAAAAGTGGGTAGAATTCCTCAAGGTTAAGAAACGAGGAAGGGCATCTTCACGTAGAGAAATGTCATCTGCCTTGTCTGAAGATTTCCCTACGGTGTCTCCTTTGGGTCAACTCATTACCTAAGTAGTGTTTTCTTTTTTGTTTTTTAGCATGAATTGGTTTAACAAACTAACTGGCTTGAAAAACACTGAAATTCAAGGTTTATAAATCATGATGGGAAAAACAAAAGGTGAACATGCTAGCTAACTTCAAATATTTGAAAAACTGTCGTATGAAAAGATATTATTTATGTTGCTCAAGAGAACAGTTGTAGAGTCACTGGGTAGAGTGAGAGAAGTCAGATTTTCAATTCTAATAAGGCAGAATCTCCAATAAGCAGAGCTGTCTAAAACTGGACTGGCCTATCAACATATACACGTCCTGGCAACACTGCTGTGGGGGCTGCACGGCCCGCAGGTTGCAGTCTCTCCCTCAGTCCGCCCGGGCTCATTAATGTTGGTGAGGAGAAAGACAATCCTGGTGGGGATTAAATCAGCAAGGTCTACAAACCAGAGACTTCACTGACCTCATTTCTACTGCTAGGACTTCTCCTAGTCCCTCTCGCTTTGATCTCTACCCCTCTCGCTCCTGTTTCCTTCTCTCTCCGGAGGCCTTACACTGTACCAAAATCACCAGACCTGTCTCTTACCCATGACCTGTCATTTGCAACTTGGGCAGTGTCGTGTGAGGCCTCTTTCCAACCCTTTCCTAATTTCCCTCCTCTTTTTCTGATCACTCCTTTCCTGTGTCCTTCGCAGGTTCATCCTCCTTTAATGGACCCGGGTTGGAAGCTGAGTCCTAGCCCTGTTCTCTATAAGCTCTGCTTAAGTGAATGCTCATCTGAGCTCATGGTTTCAACTTGTCAATTTCTAAACTTTTTCTCCAGCCCAAGTTTTCTCCCTTTTGAGCTAGAGATCTGTATATCTCACTGCCTATTTGATATCTCCTCTTGGCTGTCTCAAAGGTACCCCCAATTCAACTTGTCTAAAACATTAGACCTGCTCCTTCTCAGCACCAGAAACCAAGCTTTCTTCTAGGGTTTCTGTCCTGATGAAAGGCGGCACCATCTCTGAGATCATAAATCAGCAACTTATCTCCTGCTCTCACTGCCTGTAAATTCAATCCAATACACCATAGTTTTTCTTCAACTTTCTGGCCTTAGAATCCCTTTATGCTTTAAAAATAAAGGACACCAAAGAGCTTTTAGTTATGTGGATAATACTAAGAGATACTCACTGTATTAGGAATTAAGGCTCAGAAATTACTAAAACAAAATAATATATAAGCACACATTCCATTCGCCATTAAAGCAATGACAGTACCTCAGGCATGTAATCTCTGGAAAATTCCACTGTATATTTGTGAAAAGACAAATCATGCCTTAGTGTTATTATAAAAATAGTTCTGTCCTCACAAACCTCTTGAGAGACTCTCGGGGAAACCCCAGTACCCACATCACAGTCTGAGAACCACTGCCATGTCGTGTTCAATCAGTTTTACCTTCTGAATTGTCTGACTCCTCTCTCCACGATTGCTGCTAACCTACTCTAGGCTTCTGTCTTCTTTCACCTGGACCACTGCATTAGCTTAATATGGGCCCCTGATATCCATCCTTGGCCCCCTCCAATCTGTTCTCCACACTGTAGCCAACTTTTCTAAATACAAATGCTGTGCCACCCATTCTGTTTCACTTAAAAACCCTAAAAAGGGGGGCCTCCCCGGTGGCACAGCGGGTTGAGTGCTGTGCTGTGAAGCTGCCTGTGGCCTCTGCAGCACGAGTTTGATCCCCGGCCTGCCAGGGAGAAACCCACATGGCGCGGCAGACCTCTCCTGTCTCGCCAGCTGCTCCCATCAGCAGTGTTTTCGGTCCATCTGCCTGTCCTGCTCCCCACTCTGTCTCTGGTGAATTCTTTCTCCCTCCAGCACGTCTGGCCTGTACCCCAGTTCTTATATAGATAAATCTTTAAAAAATTTTTAAAAACCCTAAAAAAGACTTTCATTGTTTTTAACATAAAGATCTGCATTGCAGACCACAGGTTCTTCCTCCCTCCCCAACTTTAGGCTGTCCTTCTCCTTCTGTTCATAGCTCTCCAGCCCTGAGGACTTATATCTGTTGTTGGTGCTGGTTTTTTAAATTTTTTTTTGAAGAGGGGGAACAGGTTATTCCTGTTTCTAATACTCCCTCTGCCATTAGAGCTCTACATCTGCAGCTCCCTGCATGGAAGTCTTTTCTTTCTTTTAAAGATTTATTTATTTATTTATTCAAGAACCAGGGTACAGGCCAGATGCACCAG
Organism: Talpa occidentalis; assembly: GCF_014898055.3. NCBI lineage: Eukaryota > Metazoa > Chordata > Mammalia > Eulipotyphla > Talpidae > Talpa > Talpa occidentalis. Next base: position 124,763,945 of record NW_023605083.1, on the reverse strand, counting down.
AGACAGAGCAGGGAACAGAACAGGCAGATAGACGGAAGTACACTGCTGAGGGGAGCAGCGGGTGAGACAGGTCTGCCACGCCATGCAGGACCCTCGCTGACCAGTCAGGATCGAACCGTTGCTGCAGAGGCTGCGGACAGCTTTACAGTGTGGCACTCAACCACCTGCGCCACCAGGGGAGGCCCTGCATGGAAGTCTTTTCCCCAAAACTCCCATTTATGGTGTGGGGTCACAGCCTAAGGTTTCCCTGGTCCTGAAATCAGGTCACATCCATCTGCTCATTGTACCACACACCTTGTGGTCACAGCCTATCTATCCATTAATTGCATCATGACAAGTAAATGTCCATCTTCCACTGGTCATGAGGGTCACAGGGGTAGGAGTTGTGCCTTTTGCTTCTCATGTTTCTGGCACAAAGTAGGTACTTCAGTAATTACTTCTTGAATGAATGAAAATACAGTTCGATAGGGAGAGAAATAAGATAACAAGATACTAGGATAAGCGTTATAATGGAGATGGCAGTCAAGGCTCCTCAGAAAGGCATGCTTTCTCAGCCACCTCTATTTCCCCTCCAGATACATGAGGCAACCTAAATGGTGAGTGAGCTCTCTCCAAGCAAAACAGTCTAAAAGTCCTCTCCCCTCTTCCTTGTCTCTGGAAATGCTCCATAAGCTCTAAAGATTGAGCTCAAACATTTCTCCAGAATGCACTTCCCAGGTCATTCCAGTTAGGAATCATCTCTGCAATCTCCTGGTTCTATAGAAACAGGTTAAGTTGGTCCATTTCTCTCATCACGTTCACCATACCCCACATACAGTCCAAACCACTGGGGGTTCTTTTGTGATCATGGTGGGGAGGTGCTCTTTTGTAGGCCTGGAATATCAGTATCTGTCTCTACTTTGTGCCCAGTGATTCTTCCTTTGCTTGTAGCTCAGATGTCACCTCTCCTGTGAAAGACCTCCAAAGACCTAGGCAGTTTGTTATTGTCTCCACTGTGCTCCCACCCTCGCCCTCCCACATGCCTCCGCTGTGGCATATGTCCAGCCCAGGGGCTGGCTCAGAACGTGTGCTGAATGGAAGAACCCAGGGGCTATGTGTACTGCAGGGTTGTGCTGCACATTCTCTTGACAAACAGGAACAACTTTATAGAAATCGTATTCTTCAGTGTTCTCAGCCAAGGAAACCCATAAATGGCTCCCTTCAACAATGACCGAGCATTTAGTTCTGGTTTCCACACACAGAACACAAACTCTTGCTAGTAGCAGGTAGGAGGGCCAACAGTTGTGGCATGTCAATACTCACTGCTTACTCTACAAATGAATGATGCTGCCCTCCCCGCTCCTCAGTCTCTGTTAGTCTAGAACAGTGGCTAAGCTGGCAGAGCTTCCCAGCCCCCAGGGCGCCTGGATTTCAGGATCAGAGATGTTCTGGATAGGGTCTTCTTGTGGGGTGCTGGCTTTCTCTTCAACCAGCTTACTGAGAACATAGCTACTAATTATCCACAATGCCCCCAAAAATGGAACTCTTACACGACTTTCAGCTGCACTGTCAGGGCTTGCTTGGGCTTCAGCAATAACTAGGCGACACAAAGTCAATGTCACTGCAGTAACATTCTTCCTACTACCAAGAGGTTTAGCGACAGGACTGATGCTCACACCTTGCTAAGCTCACTTCAAGATCTTGGGAGAGAAATTCAATTTGATGCATTTGTACCTCTATGAGCAATAGCTCTGTCTGCTGAGAGTCAGAAAGGAAAAAAGTCAAAGCCACATACTGGGGAACCAGGTCGTGAAGGGGAAGGGAAGGCTCCAGGCCTACAGTCAGAGCGAGCAGAGTGACATGATGTGAGCAGCCCAAGGACACCTGTCTGGACTCAGGCCTTACACAGAGTGGCAACAGAGCCTCAACAACATTAGGGCAGTCAGTTCATCACAAATGTACTGAGGCAAGATCTTCCCTCAATACTGATTTCACAGTTCAAGAACCGGACTTTCTCCTCAGGCACTGGGAAATGGGATGCAGAACAACGCAGGACATCTAGGATAAGGTACAGCTATGACTTAGAGTTCTTTCCTGGAGAGGTCTGGCAAAAGCTACCCAGCTTTCTTTGCACTGAGCCAGTCATGCACACTATGCCAACTGTGTCCTTTCCTTTCTAGGCAACTGGGTTTGACTCTCCAAGAGCTTCATGGGTCAACGTATTTCTCAAAGTATAAGGACTCACAAACAAGAGGTCTGAGGGCAAAACTCAGACTTGGACCTGAGTTTTCACTCCACAAGTCCTGATTCTTCTGGGAAAGAATGGTTTAAAATGAGGGTAGGGTCTCCCCTGGTGGCGCAGCGGTTGAGCACTGAGCTGCGAAGCTGCCCGCAGCCTCTGCAGCACTGGTTGGATCCCTGGCCACTGGTGAGGGTCCCACATGGCACAACAGACCTCTCCTGTCGCCCCCGCTACTCCCCTCAGCAGTGTGTTTCAGTCAGTCTGCCTGTTCTGTTCCCTGCTCTGACTCTGGTGAATCCTCTTACCTCCCGCCTTCTGACTGTACCCAGCACTTGTATAAATAAATAAAGAAATCTTAAATAAATAAATAAATAAATAAATAAATAAATAAATAAATGAGGGTAGACTGCCACAAAGGATCTTCAAGCAGATATTTGAGGAGATCATTTTTCAGGGACATTTAAAGGAATGACTATGCCATCACATCATCATATTATACTATCCCAGATGGCCAGGACAATATCCCAGTCTTTTCTCTACCTCTTCTGTACAGAGTAGCAATCAACACATTCTTTTTTTGTAAAGATTTATTTTTATACAAGAACCAGGGTACAGGCCTGAGGTGCAGGAGGGTGAGAGGATTCACCAGAGACAGAGCAGGGAGCAGAACAGGAAGATGACAGAAGTACACTGCTGAGGGGAGCAGCGGGGGCGACAGGAGGTCTGCCGCACCATGTGGGAGTCTTGCCAGCCAGCCAGGATCGAACACGTGCTGCAGGGGCTGTGGACAGCTTCACAGCGCTGTGCTCAATCTGATGAGCCACCGGGGAGGCCCGCAATCAACACATTTGATGATTGTTTTTTAATTAATATTTGATTTTTTAAAAACATGGGCAGATTAGGGCCTCCCTGGTGGCACAAAGGGTTGAGACACAGTCTGTGTGGCTGTCCGCAGCCTCTGCAGCACGAGTTCCATCCCTGCAGGCCGGGGAGCAACCCACAGGGTGCAACAGACCTCTCCTGACTCACCTGCTGCTCCCCTCAGCGGTGTACTTCGGTTGATCTGCCTGTTCTGTTTGCTGCTCTGTCTCTGGTGAATCCTCTCACCACCCATACCTCTGGCCTATACCCCAGCTCTTGTATGCATAAATAAATAAATCTTAAAAAAAAAACATGGGCAGATTAATTAGATGAGAGAACAAAAGGGCTGAAATACTCACTGACAGAGAGGTGCCTGCTTCTGGGCTCAGAGGGCTGGTAGATGGTATTTAAGTCTCCTGCAGACTGGGAAGCTTTGATTCGCACTTGCCTGGACACCCCAGAGTGGGGTGAGGAACTGGTCTGCGAAAAAAGGAAAAAAGGGTTGAGTTGTCTTTAAGCAAACAGGCCAAGAAAGGTCCCCTCCCCTTCCCTAGGACTCTCCATACTCTCAATCATCTTTATGCTTTTAATACATGAGCTACACACACAGCTTTCCCCCAAATCTCACTCCTCAATCTGTCTTGGCAAATCACTATTTGCTGGCTGTAGTTTTATAGCTTTGGTGATATATGGACACTGAGAATTAGTGCCCCAACTTAATGGGTGCTGACCAAGACACTGAAGAGTAACAGGCATTCCTGTGATAACCTACCTAACAGAAGGCGTTGTAAACACCCCCTCATAAAATTCTCCAGAGTCTAGAAAGAATAGCAGGAAATTATTTCAGCAGCAAGGTCACCTACTGAGTAGTGGTCAGACAGAGAATGATGTCAATCCCCCTACCCAACCAAATGCTGATTGATAAATATGTGTTTTTAAAAATAACTCAGTATGCTGCTTCTTCCCCAGTCATAATCACACCCTGAAATTAAGGTAAGAAGATCTCAGTTGCTTCGTATCACCAGGGTTTGCATGCAAACCCACCTCAGGACTGTATCTGCCTGGGAAAGGCTCCATAAGTAACCTGCCAAGGTCACGGGCTTCCCTCTCTTTTGCACTGACCCAGCTGAACCACCAGGTAAGTCATAGAGAACAAGAAAAGCAACAAAGGGGTACCCTTGCATCAAGAAAGCTGACAACTGAAGCTTGGGCATGGGCAAGCATATGATTACGAATGCACAGATCAATACGAAGAGGGGGGACAAGACCTAGGGATTTATAAACAATTTGGGTCAAAGTTTCTACTTGCTTCTCTCTTACCTCCCGGAAGAAAAAAAAGAAGTCTGACCTAAACAAACTATATCCTGTCCTTCAAAAAAAAGCTTCCCGTTCTCAGGGGCGAGTTCAGCTGCCAAGCAGCCTTTCAGTCTCCTCACACTAGACTATCACATGGTCTTGCTCTAACGGGAAGTCAGAACCAAGGGGAAGTGACTGTTCTTGCCGAAGCCTCCTAAGTGCAATAGCTTTCTCTGCTGAGAGTCAGAAAGGAAAAAACAGTCAAAGCCACATACTGGGGAAGCAGGTCATGAAGGGCAAGGGAAGGCTCCAGCCCTGCAGTCAGAGAGAGCAGAACGATATGACAAGCACCCCAAGCCCAAGGACACCTGCCTGGACACAGGTCTTACATGCAGTGGCAATTCCATAAATCTTGGCAATATGAATTTAAAATGTGCCCCAAAACTTACAATTTATACTCTCAATTTTAAAATCTAAAAGCTGAGACAGGGCAGTAGCTTCAATAGCCAGCACAAGCATAGACTTGTAAAAGGAAAGGCTGAAGTTGTGGTAACAGACTGGAAAACAGATGACGGGACTCAAGGAAGGTTTCCAAGCAGGGCTTCTCACACTTTAGTGGGCACACAGATCACCTGGAACCTTGCTGAAATGTGGATACTGGTACTGTGAGTCTAGCACAGTGAGTCTGGGTGGAGCAGTCTGGTCAGTAGGCATGCTGGTAGGTGGAGGACACTGTGAGCAGCGAGGACCTATGAGGTGAGTCATGTTTTGACTCCAGGCAATAGTCCTTGGGCCTAGTCTCCCATTAGGACTGTCTGTGGGGCTTCTGACACCTCACACCAACTACAACAATCTCTGTGGATGAGGACCAAGCATTTTAATAATCAGACAGGTTTGAAAAATCCTGATTTAAGGGGATAAAAGAAACCTCAGTGACTGGAAGCGAAGAGATCAGCAGAAAAAGAGGTTACAAAAGGTGTCACATTGTCACATATATTATCTTGATAAAAGATTTAGAGGTATGAAGCAACAGAACTCAACTATGGTGGGGAGAGGGTGTATGTGTGTGTTTTACATTGGTTCATGGGCACAAAAAGGGAGAAATGGTACGCTGGACCTCACCTCTGCTTCAGTGGGGATAACCATGAGACATTTGCATGGAAGACGTGACAGTTACAATAGTTGTAGAAGGTTATTCAATAAATTTAGTTTTAACATTCATGAATTTGTTAAGAATCTTATAAAACATGTTTTAAAGTTAAACATCAGAATAATAAATGCCATGTTTCCATCCCTTACACATACTCTTAATTCCTTTTAGTCATAATCACTAATATTCAAGAGGTTCCTCTACATCAGGATTAGATGAATCAATCTGTGTTTCCACTCTCTTCTCTTCGATGATTCACACACTCTGATTGTAGGCCTGCCTTTCTTGACTTTAAAGAGTGCCAGGCATTTTAGGCTATTTAGATATAAAAGTGACCCCCGGGCCTCACAAGCGGCGCAGCGGGTTGAGCACAGCGCTGTGAAGCAGTCCGCAGTCTCTGCAGCGTGGGTTCAATTCCTGGCCAGCCAGGGAGCAACCCACATGGCTCAGATCTCTCCTGTCCTGCCCCGCTGCTCCTCTCAGCAGTGTGTTTCAGTCAGTCTACCTGTTCTGTTCCCCACTCTGTCTCTGGTGAATCCTCTTACACCCCCACGTCTCCAGCCCGTACCCCAGCTCTTGTATGCATAAATAAATATTTTTTAAAAAAAGAATTTTATTTTCTCATCAACCTTTATTAGCTCAATTATCTTCTGAGCTGTGGGCAGTAGAATGACACAATATTTCACAAGCTTTCCTCATGGGCAACATTATGCTTTCTGTTCTACTTCTAATGAACTATGGGGAACCTGGTTGAGTTTTTTCATCAAGGATCACAGTAAGTTCAAGTCTGAACAGCTAAATTTTAGGCAGTTTTGTCACTATTTATTGCCTCACCTAGGGAAAGTCACTGTAAGTCTCAGTTTCCCCAATGTAGACTGGTGATAACAGATGCCTGCCCAGGACCCCCTCAAAGCTGCAAGAATCAAATGAGAGATAAAAAAACTTTATACGTGGTTAGGGGATACTATTATTTTTAAACAGGGGCCAGACTTAAGTTATTATGCCCAACAAGTTTTGTTCTATATTCCTGTACTTACCCTGTTATTTTAGGAAGACTGAAAAGAATTACCCTTTAGATAATCTTTGATATTTTGAACTTAAATAGTAGGCAAGGTAATGTCAAACTTGTTGATGGGAAACTAAGGAATCGGGCAACATTTGGATGGAAGATTAGTTTACTTTTGTCAGAAAGAATCTGAGGTAATAAAAGAAAATGCCATATTCAGTTTAAGGTGGCTGGAATCAAGTGACAAAAGTATGTTAAACTTGAGATTACCTTATGACAGTGGCAGATCAAGGTCTAGAAAGTTGTAAGAAGGTCAAGAATAGAAAAATAAAATGAAGAGTTAGATACACACGTTTAGAGAAGTCTTTAAATGGAATAAACTGAGTTGATGGTCCAAGGCAGAGGCTTAAAGCAGCAAGAATTACTGAAGAAAATAATGAAGTAAATTAAAACATCAACAGAAAGTCAGGAATGAGAGAGGCTGTTCAGACTAGGAGGAGGTTCTGTGATCACCAAAATCTACGAGTTCTGAAGTAACAACACTGAGGCCCAAGATAAGGCCTTGGCCAGGTGAGGTGAGAAGTTTATGACTTTATATTAGGTGAGGGATGAAGACAGGAAAGATTATAAACTATCATAGAAGGTTTAGCAGAAAAGCAAACCAGAGAGAATAAAGAGATAGCACATCTAAAAACAGAAATAAAGAGGTAAGTAAAGGTATAGGTTGTAATAAAGGTGGATAAGGCAACAGATTGCAAAAGATGGAGAAAACAGAAGAGAACAAAGTAGCTGACAGTTATCAGGACGAGATGAAGACCAGGATGATATGGTAGCTGGAGCAGGGCTATGTATTAAACTGTGATCTGTGGCCTGGTGTTCCAGGTCTGAAGCAGTTAAATACAGATATAGAGAGAAACACTTTAAAAACTTATACAATGATGTGGAAGGTTAACTTTACATCTACTGAAGTAACAATAAAAACTGTGGGTATGTATTTCATATGTCCCTAATTTATTTTTCCACTTTATGTTTTGGTTTTGTGTTTTAAAAACAAATTGGTCCATGACAGATTGGAAATCAGAAGAACAAAACTGGTATTTCATCACAGTTAGAGAAATACTATTCTAGTTGTGAAGACTCCTGAGTTCATAGCAATTATGAGTCATGGTACTTCTGTTTATTAAGAAGTCTTAAGTCTAGCTGAGGTAGTTACTGAAGAAAAGAGTTTAATGCCACCATTACCACTGTTAGTTTTAAATTAAATCATTATAAATGCAAATATTAGAGCAACTTAAGTTTCAACAGTAGCAAAGATATTTATTTAAATACATTATGCTATAACCATTCAGGAGAATTATGCATTCTTATAAGTAATTATAAAGATTGCATATTAATATCAAAAAATGTGCATGACAGCATTAAATGAACAAATAAGTTAGTAAATCATTTAAATACCACAATAACACTATAAATATATATATGTATGGCCAAAGACTAGAGGGGCATATGCAAACATCAATCAATCAGTATGTTATGGAAGTAGGAGTATGCAAGATAATCTTCCTTTCACAAAGTTGTATTACCTTCATAATTTTAAAAATGTGTTTTTAGAAAGATAGGCATCAATGTGGCAGTTATTTTATGTGACACATAAGGCACTGCCTTGAGTGTCAGAGCTCAGATGGTTATCTTTCAAGCAGCTCTGGCTGATGTGCAGTCATACGCACCCCTTATTGGGGAAAGCAGATGTAAAGAGCAAGTTGTCTGTACCTTCTCACCAGGGGAAGGAAAGGATCACAATCAAGGGGCTAGCTCCCAGTTGTCAAGCAATCACTTCATTAAACCAATGCTTCCCGCCCCTGCCAAAAAAAATTAAACCAAAACCCAATTCCAGCTTCTGTAAGAAGGGGTTTCTAAAATATGAACTCTGCTTAACCTTCAACAATTCAAGAAACATTCACCGTGTTTTCTTTTTTTTTTTTTTAGGATTTATTTATTTATTCATTCATTTATTTATACAAGCACTGGGTACAGTCAGAAGCGTGGGAGGGTGAGAGAATTCACCAGAGCCAAAGCAGGGAGCAGAGCAGGCAGAAGGACCTAAGTATACTGCTGAGGGGAGCAGTGGGCGGCAGGAGAGGTCTGCGCGCCATGTGGGACCCTCCTCCGGTGGCCGGGGAGCAGCCGGGGATCGAACCGGCACTGCAGAGGCTGTGGGCAGCTTCGCAACCCAGCGCTGAACCGCTGCACCACCGGGGAGGCACCACCGGGGAGGCCCCACCGTGTTTTCTTAAGAGGATAGGAGGGGAAGGGGATTTAAAAACAATTAGCCATAGTTTCTCCTCTCAAAGTGCTATAATCTTTTGGGGAAAAACTTACAAATATTCAATGACTATGGCATAATTACTAAGCAACTTAACACAGATGAGCAAATTATATCCAATAACTAAGTGAACAGAGAATAATGAAAACGGTATGAATCAAAAATGCTGACCAATCCTAGCAGGTAAATTAAGCTGGATCTTTCTAAAAAGAGTTGACAGTTACGTTCTGTCAAAGAGGAAGAAGGAACTGTGCAGTGCAGAGTATGCTGAAAATGTGGAAAGATGAGACCAGGAAGTTGAAAGCAAAGGCAGCTGGCAATAAACTCCAGATTCAAAGCTAAATTTGAATCTTATGTGATAGGGAATAAGGATTAAAAGGAGCAGGTGAGTAACTTAAACAGAGAAATTAAAAAATAGATACAGGGCCTCCCTCGTGACACAAGGGGTTGAGTCTCAGCACTATGAAGCAATCTGCAGCCACTGCAGCACGAGTTTGATCCCGGCCAGGGTGCTGAGCCACAGGGCACAGCAGATCTCTGTCTCACCTGCTACTGCCCTTAGCAGTGTATTTCAGTGGTTCCGCCTGTTCTGCTCCCCACTCTGTATCTGGTGAATCCTCTCTCCCTCCTGCACCTCTGGCCTACACCTCAGCTCTTTTATGCATAAATAAATAAATCTTTAATAGTAAATACACTTCAGAATATTTCCCAAAATATGCCCAGAAAAAGACACATCTGGGATAGAGAAGACCAATCCTCATACATAGACATTTCTCAAATATTAAAAAATGTCTCCCTTATTCCGAGGCTTCCTAACTGCATTTTCTTGTGCTTCCCCCTAATCAATCAGCCCCCAACTCAAAAATATCTTTAGAAAATAAATGGTCAGGGCCTCCCTGTAGCACAGACGGTTGAGCACAGTGCTGTGAAGCTGTCTGCAGCCTCTGCAGCGTGGGTTCAATCCTGGCCAGCCGGGGAGCTACCCACATGGCGCAGCAGACCTCTCCTGTCTCGCCCGTTGCTCCCCTCAGCAGTGTATTTCAGTCAGTCTGCCTGTTCTGCTCCCCACTCTGTCTCTGGCAAATCCTCCCACCCTCCTGCACATCCGGCTTGTACCCCAGCTCTTATATAAATTAATCTTTCAAAAAAGAAAAGAAAAGAAAAGAAAAATGGTCAGCATGAACACCATTCCATTTAAACTCTAGTATAGCATGTTCACAGCTCTCATGAAGCAATGTCAACTGTCCAGTCAGCTGTCCTCAAGTATAGGGAAAGATTGCTAAGGAACCTTCAGGAACACGCATTTGAAGAACACTGGCAAGGGAGTCAGTGATTAAAAGAGGGACCCAGATTACAAGCATTCTTATGAAATGTAGCCCCCAGAGACCTTGCAGGAGGGGAAACTACCTAGGATAACTCAATTCTCAGAGCCCATGTAAATTGCCTGCCATTTGGACAGGCAGCAGCCAGTAACTTACAAGAGGCCCTCCAGTCTATGGCCTTTTTCCTATTGAACAGAAGGAAGTCTGTCCTACACGTGTCCTCCAAAGAAAGGCACAGTTGCCGAGGAGTTATGGGAGCCATATCTTCAAGGCACGATAGTCTCAAATCGCTTATAGTCTTTGCTCATCAGCATCCCCACACTAACCAAATGTCTTTTGTTGGGGTCCAAATCCAGTCAAAAGAACAAAAGTATAGAAGAATTTTCTCTGCTATCATAAAATGTTTTCTTTCCTTCCATACCACAAGCCAAGTAACCTTTAGTTGCAACTTTAACACTGACAATGTGGTTTCTCAGTTAAATCAAATGGACAAAGTTCTCTGGCCACCAACAAAGTGGGCTGGGCTGCACTTTCGTTCGTTCTTGCAGGGGCTGGGGAATGCAAGATCCTGTCAAGGAAGCAACATGAGTTAAAGGATACAGAGCTTTGTCTTCAGCTGCCAGGCATGACAAGGGTAACTTACATGGTTTCTGTCTTGGGATAGCAGCAATATCCTAAGGCTTTTCATGCTTGAGCTTCTATCCAAAATGTCAATTGCTTTATCAAGATCATCTTGGTTTTTCAGCAGGATGGAGAGCTGTGACACAAGATAAAGGAAAAAAAAAAAAATCATCTGAAGTAAAAATCTACCTTGATGCTTTATTTTGCAAAAATAAACAATAGTTAAGAGATTTAATTGAACTAAAGAGATATTTTCTTTTTCTATAAGTGTACAATTCAATAATTGTATGTAATTTTAGTAAAATTAGAGCTGTGAATAAATCCATTTCCATAATTCAATTTAAAAACAATTCCATTGGGGCCTCCCTGATGGTGCAGGGATTAAAGTCTCAGTGCTATCTATCAAGCTATTGCCACTGCAGCATGAATCTGATCCCTGGCCAGGGAGCTACCACTGTGGCATGAGTTCGATCCCCAGCCAGCCAGGGAGCTGACGCACATGGCGCAGCAGACCTCTCCTGTCTCACCTGCTGCTCCCCTCAGCAGTACATTTCAATAGATCCACCTGTTCTGCTCCCCACTCTGTCTCTGGTGAATCCTCTCACCCCTCCTCTGCACCTCTGGCCTATACCCCAGTTCTTGTATGTGTATATAAATAAAAATAAAATCTTTAAAAAAAATTCCATCACTCCAAAATGATCTTTTTGTAACCAGTGATAGTCATTCCCCTTTCCACCTCTAGTCCCAGATAACCACTAATCTACTTTCTGCTTCTACAGATTTCTTTTCTAGACACTTTATATAAATAGAGTTACACAATTCATACATATTCCATTTAATTCATACATAATCTTTTTACATTTAGCTTTTGCTAAGTTTAACTTTTTAAGTTCATCTATGGTGTAGCACATCAATACTTTGTTTCAGGATATTTTCTGAGGAAAGTTCCCTAAGGGGCCTCCCTGGTGGCTCAGGGGTTAAAGTCTCAGCGCTATCAAGCTATCATCAGTCACTGCAGCAACAGTTAGATCCCCAGCCAGGTTGCTGACACACATGGCGCAGCAGACCTCTCCTGTCTCACCCGCTGCTCCCCTCAGCAGTGTATTTCAGTAGATCTGCCTGTTCTGTTCCCCACTCTGTCTCTGGTGAATCCTCTCAACCCCCGAACCTCTGGCCACACCCCAGGTCTTCTATGCAAAAATTAAAAAAAAAAAAAGCTATAAATCTGCAAACATATAATGGTATCCAGAATATACAAAATACCCTTACAATTCAACAAGAAGAAGGCAAAGAATTGATTTTAAAAATGGACAAAGGATTTGAATAGGCATTTGAATAGGCAGGAAGATATACAAATGGTCAACAAGGACATGAAGTGATATTCAACATTATTAGTCATTAGGGAAATACATATCAAAACCACAATGAGATACCATTTCACACCTACATGAGAATCACTGTAAGTTAAAAAACAAACAAACAAAACCCAGCACCTCCAGAAAATAACAAGTTTTGGTGAGATATGAAGAAATCAACCTTTACACACTGTTAGTAGAAAAGCCAGGAAGTTCCTCAAAAAGTTACACAGAGTTGGGCCTCCCTGGTGGCACAAGGGGTTAAGATGCAACTTATGAAGCTAACCGCAGCCACTGCAGGCACGAGTTCAATCCCCCACCAGGGAGGAACCCACATGGCGCAGTAGGCCTCTCCTGACTCGCCTGCTGCTCCCCTCAGCAGTGTATTTCAATCTGCCTGTTATGTTCCCCACTGTCTCTGGTGAATCCTTTCACCCACGCCCCCTCACACCTCTGGCCTGTACCCCAGCTCTTGTATGCATAAAAATAAACATCTTTAAAAAAAAAAGTTACACAGAGTTATAAGACACAATTCAACCCTAGGTACATACTCTAGAATACTGAAAATATACACTATTATAAAAGTTGTACATAAATGTTCAAAACAGCTTTATATAGTCAAAAAGTAAAATTAACTCGTGTCCATCAACAGATGAATGGATACACGACATGCGGTATAGCCATAAAAATACAGTATTGACACATGCTACACATGCTACAAGGGTCACATGGATGACCCTTGAAAACAGTATGCTTAGTGAAAGAAGCCATACACACACAAAAATCACATATTGTATGATCCCATTTATTATGAAATGTTCAGATTAGGCAAATCCAGAGAGAGAGCATGTAGATAAACAGTTACAATGAGGGCCTCCCTGGTGGCACAAGGGGTTAAGCACAGCACTATGAAGCAATCTACAGCCTCTGCAGCATGAGTTTGATCTGTGGCTAGCCAGGAAGCAACCCACATGGTGCAGCAGGCCTCTCCTGACTCGTCCGCTGCTCCCCTCAGCAGTGTGTTTCAGTCAGTCTGCCTGTTCTGCTCCACACTCTGTCTCTGGTGAATCCTCTCACCCCCTGCACCTCTGGCCTGTACCCCAGCTCTTGTATGCATAAATAAATAAAATCTTTTAAAAAAAAAACAAGCAGTTACAATGAGCACTTGGTTCTTGAAGAACCATGTTGGTGCCCAGCTTTCTTGCCTTGCTCCCTAAATCAGTTCCCTCAAGATACACACTCTTGGGGAGGGATTGGGGTCAGAATGGGGGGGTTGCAATTGTATGGGGAATATAAAAATAAAATTTATTATTTAAAAAAAAATTAAATACCTCAGAATAAACCTAACAAAGGAGGTGAAGGACCTATAAAAAAAAAAAAGATACACACTCTTTACCAGGTACAAACACATTTCATTCAGACTACTGGGAAGCACCAACCTAAGCAGACTGTAGCCTCAACTACCATCCCTGAAGCTGGAAAGGCAGTCAAGTAACTGATATTTCTTCTTAGGTGGTGTTTAAAGAAAGAACAAATAAGGACTTGATGGGGCAAAGGGTAAGAGGAGAAGAGTTAAAGAAATAAGTAGAGTGGTGTTAACTTTAGAAACAAGTTAAAATCAGGAGTTAAACTGGTAAGAGAATTCAACATTTATGACTGTCAATTGACCTACCAGTTTTCCACACCTCCCCAGCTCCTGCTCTGCTTCTTATTAAGACTATGTTGAAAGTAAAAAGATAACCTAGAAAATGTAAAGGAGACCACAGAAGCCCTGGTGCTGACATCATACCTAATCCCACTGTGCAGTATTAGAGCTCCCCACACTGCATGAGCAGGGAAAAATGGAACTAACCATTTGATCTCCTATGAAGCAAAAAACAGAAATCCCAGTTACTTAAATTAAGAGACTCCACACCTCAATTTTTTTTTTTAAGATTTATTTATTTATACAAGAACTGGGGTATAGGCGAGAGGCACGGGAGGGTGAGAAAATTACCAGAGACAGAGCGGGGAGCAGAACAGGTGGACAGACCAAAAACACTGCTGAGGGGAACAGGGGGTGAGACAGGAGAGGTCTGCTGCGCCATGTGGGTATCTCCCTGGCCAGCTGGGAATTGAACCTGCGCTGCAGAGGCTGCAAACAGCTTCACAGGGCTGGGCTCAACCCACTGCACCACTGGGGAGGCCCCACCTCAATTGAGGCCCCACCACAACCTCAATTTTTTTTTCATGGTTTTTTTATTTAAATTTTATTTTTATATTCCCCATACAATTACAACCCCCTTATTTTGACCCCAATCTCTCCTTTCCCTGCCCCCCAACCCCCATAGAGTGTCTCTGGTTCATAGTTGTTTGTTGATTTTGATATTTTCTTTCTTATAGTTATTCATTTTCCTGGTCCCTTATTTAAGTTTTCTAGATTCCTGCTATGAGTGAGACCATCCGGTATTTTTCTTTTTCTTTCTGGCTTATTTCGCTGAGCATGATCCCTTCCAGCTCCATCCATGTTGCTGCAAATTGCATGTGTTTATCTTTTTTGAATGCTGAGTAATATTCCATGGTGTATATGTACCACATCTTCTTGATCCAGTCATCTATTTTTGGGCATTTGGGTTGTTTCCAAAGCTTAGCTATTGTAAATAGTGCTGCTATAAACATAGGGGTGCAGGTGCTCTCTGGAATTGATGTTTCTGTGTCCTTTGGGTAAATACCTAGGAGTGGAATTGCTGGATCATTGGAAGCTCTATGTTAGCAGGTCAAGAAATCTCCACACAGCTCTCCATAGTCCAACCTCAATTTTTTTTTTGTAAGTTCCACTTTTCTTTTTCTTTCATCTTATTTTCTTTTTTTAATATATTTTATTTTATATAATTCTTACATCATTTTTCATTTTTGCACAATGTATGCATTTTCATTTTGGTTATATTCCCCATACAATTCCCACCCCCTTTATTTTGACCCTAATCCCTTCTCTCCTCCCCAGCCCCTCCCCCCACCCGCCGCCCTCCCCTCCCCCCAGTGTGTCTCTGGTTTATAGTTGCTTGTTGATTTTGATTTTTTCTTTATTATAATTAGTCTTTTTCCTGGTCCCTTTTTTAGGTTTTCTAAACACCTCAGTTTTTTAAAAAGAGAAATTTTATAGGGCCTCCCCTGGTGGTGCAGTGGTTGAGCGCGCATCCCTGGCCACCGGCGAGGGTCCCACATGGCACGCGGACCTCTCCTGCCGTGCCCGCTGCTCCCCTCAGCAGTGTATTTCGTCTGTCTGCCTGTTCTGTTCCCCGCTCTGGCTCTGGTGGGTTCTCTCACCCTCCCACACTTCTGACTGTGCCCAGTACTTATATGAATAAATAAATAAATCTTTTTAAAAAAAAAAAAAAGAGAGAAAAATTTTACAGATGTATGTTACCGCAATTGAAAAAAAAACAAAAACATGAAATGGGGGTTCCAGAAAATGAAAACTTGCTGATTATGTTAAAAAAACAAACTAGGAAATGCTCAGTTAAATGGAGAGAAAAAAAGTAGGCAGCTATCCCCTGTATTGTCAATAGACTTTCTTACCTCATTGTTCATGTAATGTAGGTCAAGAGGCTGCCCAAATACTGCTGTCACCTTGTGCTCCACATCTTCATACCTCACAGGCCGGCTGAATGCTATAATTCTGAAAAGGAACAGGAAGTAAAGTTGTTTATTTTAAATGAAAGATGTAGAAAGCTATGGTTTCTGAAATCATTTTTTTCTTTTTCAATGTAAGATTCCCTTTTCGAAATCAATAAAATAGGCAAATTCCTAGCCAGGCTCACAAAGGAAAAGAGGGAGAAAGCACAAATACACAGGATCATAAATGAAAGAGGAGAAATCACAACGGACACAGCAGAAATCAAAAGAATAATCAGTAACTACTATGAACAGTTATATGGAAACAAGTTCAACAATCTAGAGGAGATGGACAAATTCCTACAACTCTACAATCACCAAAGCTAGATAAAGAAGAAACAGAACACCTAAACAGACCAATTACAGGCAGCGAAATTGAAATGATAATCAAAAACCTCCCCAAAAACAAAAGCCCAGGACCTGATGGATTTACAAATGAATTCCACCAAACATTCAGAGACGAATTAGTGCCTATCCTTTACAAACTCTTCCAAAAAATTGAGAAGGAAGGGACAATACCAAACACGTTCTATGAAGCCAACATTACACTAATACCAAAACCGAACAAGGACAACACAAAAAAGGAAAACTACAGGCCAATCTCCCTAATGAACACTGATGCAAAAATCCTCAATAAAATTTTAGCTATCAGAATCCAACAATGTATCCATAAGATAATTCACCACAACTAAGTAGGATTCATGCCAGGGACACAAGGATGGTTCAACATCTGAAAATCAATCAACGTTATCCAACACATCAACAAAAAGAAATATAAAAACCATATGATAATATCAATAGATGCTGAGAAAGCTTTTGACAAAGTGCAACACCCATTCATGATAAAAGCCCTTGAAATTCTTGGGATACAAGGAACATACCTCAACATCATAAAGGCCATATATGACAAGCCAACAGCCAGTATCATTCTCAATGGCGAAAAGCTGAAAGCATTTCCATTAAGATCTGGAACAAGACAAGGATGTCCACTCTCACCACTGCTTTTCAATATAATGCTGGAAGTCCTAGCCAGAGCAATAAGACAAGAGAAAGACATACAAGGAATCCAAATAGGAAAAGAAGTCAAACTATCACTATTTGCAGATGATATGATAATATACATAGAGAACCCCAAAAACTACAGAGAAAAACTAATTCAACTCATCAATCAGATCAGTAAAGTGGCAGGATACAATATCAACATGCAAAAGTCAGTAGCCTTCCTATACACAAACAATAAATCTGAAGAAGAAATCAAAAAAACCATCCCTTTTATTATCGAAACAAAAAAATCAAATACTTGGGAATAAATCTAACAAAAGAGGTAAAGGACCTATACAAAGAAAACTATAATAGAAAAGAAATAGAAGAAGACACAAAGAAATGGAAAGACATCCCCTGCTCGTGGATTGGAAGAATAAACATTATTAAAATGGCCATCCTACCAAAAGCAATATGCAGATTCAATGCTATTCCAATCAAAATTTCAATGTCATTCTTCAAAGAAATAGAACAATTATTGATGAAATTCATATGGAATCACCAAAAACCCCGAATAGCCAAAGCTCTCCTGACAAAAAAGAAGGGAATGGAGGCATCACACTCCCAGACTTCAAACTATACTACAAAGCCATAATCATCAAAACTGCATGGTATTGGAACAAGAACAAACATACAGACCAATGGAATCGAATAGAAAATCCAGAAATAAACCCACAGATTTATGATCAACTAATCTTTGACAAAGGAGCAAAGAATATGCATTGGAGCAAAGAAAGTTTGTTCAATAAATGGTGCTGGGAAAACTGGGTCGCTACATGCAAAAGAATGAAGCTTGACCACTACCTCACACCATACACAAAAATCAACTCAAAATGGATTAAAGAACTAGACATAAGACCTGAAACCATAAAATACGTAGAAGGAAATACAGACAAAACACTACGTGATACTCACATCAAAGACATCTTTACAGACACATCACTCAAAGCAGTGATAGTGAAGGCAAAGATAAACAGCTGGGACTACATCAAATTAAAGAGCTTCTGCACAGCAAAAGAGACAATAACCTAAACAAAGAGAAACCCCACCAACTGGGAGAACATTTTTGCACACAATACGAATGATAAAGGACTGATCACAAAAATCTGCAAAGAGCTGATGAGACTCAACAAAAACAAAGAAAATAATCCTGTCAAAAAACGGGCAGAAAAGCTAAAAAGAAACCTCTCTGAAGAGGAAATGCAAATGGCCAACAGGCATATGAAAAAATGTTCAACATCACTTGTAATCAGGGAAATGCAAATCAAAACTACCATGAGATACCATCTCACACCAGTGAGAATGGCACACATTAAAAAAACTAGCAATAACAAATGTTGGCGAGGATGTGGAGAAAAAGGAACTCTCCTGCACTGTTGGTGGGAGTGCAAACTGGTCCAACCACTATGGAGAGCTGTGTGGAGATTTCTGGACCTACTAAACATAGAGCTTCCATAGGATCCAGCAATTCCACTCCTAGGTATTTACCCAAAGGACACAGAAACATCAGTTCCAAAGAGCACCTGCACCCCTATGTTTATAGCAGCACTGTTTACAATAGCTAAGCTTTGGAAACAACCCAAATGCCCAAAAATAGATGACTGGATCAAGAAGATGTGGTACATATACACCATGGAATATTACTCAGCATTCAACAAATATAAACACATGCAATTTGCAGCAACATGGATGGAGCTGGAAGGGATCATGCTCAGCGAAATAAGCCAGAAAGAAAAAGAAAAATACAGGATGGTCTCACTCATAGCAGGAATCTAGAAAACTTAAATAAGGGACCAGGAAAATGAATAACTATAAGAAAGTGAAAATCAAAATCAACAAAAAACTATGAACCAGAGACACTCTATGGGGGTTGGGGGGCAGGGAAAGGAAGGATTGGGGTCAAAATAAGGGAGTTTTAATTGTATGGGGAATATAAAAATAAAATTTATTTAAAAAAAAAAAGATTCCCTTTTCGCTTTCATACAATTTGCCTTTCTCTCTGTTGTTTCTTGTTCTCCTCTTTTCTACCTTCATCTTTTCACCCTTTTTCTGAGCATCTCTGAGATTTGCCAACAGTACCCACAAGCATTGCTCAATCCCAACCAGGCTTTTACTACTTCAGTTTGGATCTTTCTGTCAATGACAGTATCACAGCAGGCCCCCTGGATTTAAAAATTTTGTTCCAAATATTCCCACTAGGAAGAAAATCTGGAGATTGGAGCAGCAGTCCTGAAAACATGGTCTTCTCTCCTAAATAACTCAACTCCAGAACTTGAGAGATCTATTCCATTGCTCAGTTTTGAGATGCCACAGGAGTCTCAATACTGATTATCCTCAGAGCTAAGATTTCTACCAGAGTAACAGGAATTACTTTAGCTAGTATATACCTCATCGGTTTTCTTAACCAATGACACATGTGGCGATGTAAGTTTTGTTGATATTAATGCTTTTCCAGACTCATTAGGTCAACTCAAAGAATGGTTCTATAAATAAAGCATAAAATGATTTGTCATAAAGTACCCCACAAAATTTAAAAATCAGGATAGTAAAACAATATTGGCAAAATGATGACAATGTTGCAGCTGGTGGCAGATTCATGGGGATTCAATATGATATTCTCTCTACTTTTGTGTTTGAATTTCTAACAATAAAAAGTCTGAGTTATAGGTTGAACTATAAGACACTACTGATAGTCAACAACTTTTGCACAAAAGTGGTAACTTCCTGTGGATTAAAACAAAAATAAGAAAAGAGATAAACAAAACAGAAGAGAGCATCCCACAGAAACTCATATATATTCTATAGATATATAAATGAATATACAGGATTAATAAATATTGGAGCAGGGAAATTCTTTCAAGTATGACACAAAATACAAAAGACAGAGGAAGAAGACAGACTTGACAACAAAAATTTAAGCTTCTGATGGGAAAATAAACCATTTATAAAGTTTAAAATATATATATTAACTTGGGGAAAATACCTGCGAAAATCAGTAAGAAAGAGAAAACAACACAACAGAAAAACAAAGGATATGAGGAGACAATTAACAGGAAAGTTATGACTGGCTAAGAAATGCACGAAAACTCCTTAATGTAATGGGGAAATGCAGATCAGAACCACCTTCATCCCTTCACAGACCTAGGCTGGACAACATGTGAGCAGTGAGTGCAGCAGTAGCAACATGTGGCTTCGCAACCTCTGTAGTTGCTGCCTTTCTCCAAGCTCAGAGGCAGGTGCATATAGTTCTTTCACATTTTCCCAGCCCTCCAAAGTAGTCCAAAAGCCTGATCAAGATCAGAAACCAGGACTGAAAGACTTGGCAAGATCCAAGAAGCTGCCATCACACTGAATAACAAGCATTTGGAGCCCAGTGCATCAAAGGGTCTAATACCCACAACAACCATCCCATCAGTGTCCAGAAACGAAGATTTTCAAAGGGACGGAGATTCTAATCTACAGTCCTCCTGATCTGCCCTTCTGGAGTTAAGAGAGAAGAAGGACAGAGTCTGGATCCACTCTTTCAAAGCAGAGGAAAAGTCAAGCTTACCAGAGAGGACACCTGGGATAGATGAGTTGGAAAAATCACTATTTCTTTCCTCTTTTCTGTAAATTTTATTTCTACAAGGGCCTACAGCACTTACATAGACACTGTCCATATTCCCCATAAAAAAGTAAAGAAAGCCTACAATAACATTTGCTACAAAATCCTAAGACATGAAATACACGAAACCAGAGCTGTCTGGCACAGAGCAGCTTGAACTTGGCTTCCCTACACCAACCTCATAAAGTCCTCAATTCTGCACATAGTACACAAACAGTGAAATGCCATGAATCCTGAAAACAGCTCCATAAAAAAAGAACGCACAGTTTTCAAAACCTTGATACCAGTTTTCTGCTGCTCCAGGTTTCAAAAGGCCATTCCTGCCTGACCACCTTAAATATTTGTGGTTTCCATCTGGCAGCTCCTCTGAAACTAAACACATACACTTTCTCAGTGTAAGTCCACTCACTGTAACTGCACACCGCTTTGGGAACAGGAATTCAGGAGAGCGTAACTGCATAATTAGGCTCCAACACAATTGAGCTTTTGATTTCCTATCTACTTCTGAAAATTGTCTGCTGCTCTGAGTTTGGCCATCCCTCCAAAACCCAGTGAGGTCAGAAGTGTGAAAAGCAGCAACAATGAAGTGACAATTTAAGTTCCTTGCTACTGGCAGGACAGAGGACAAGCAGCTAGGGACACAGCTCAGAAGCCCTTCCTCTCCCCGTGCCCAGAAGTGCCCTAGAATACACACGGCGGCGGCAGGTCCAGCTCTGCAGACCACACTTTGTACAATGTTTGCGCCAGGCAGCCTCTAACAACCTTGCAGGCTTATGAATGTATTTCAAGCGGAGGCAGCACCACAGATCTCCTCTGGAGTGAGGTTCAAAGTGGAGTGGAGGATGCCGGCTGAAGAGAACTACCAGTCCTAAAAATCCTTGAAAGGAATGAATGTCGTGTAGCGGGACTCACACAGTAAAAGGACCTTATCCTCATAGGTATGTTCTCTGCCTCTCAAATGCACAAGCAAAGGAAAAGGAAGGTGTGGGGGAGGGGGCAGACATCAAAAAGCGAGCCTGGGAAATAGACAATGAAAGGCACGCTAAGCACATATGTGCCACACACATACAGTCCCAAGTATCCCATGACCAGAGTTCTGTATGCTTTTTTCAAGGTTTTTCCCTACATAACTCGAGAAATTAAGTGGAGTTGTATTTTTCTCCACTGAGAAAAAACTTCTGCCTTGACTTCCTAGAAATAAAACCACTCAAAGTTCCCCCTCTATGCCCAATCAAGCCCATTTCCCAGTCTTTGACCCCACGGGGATCACCCTAGGGAAACTGGCTTGATGCTTTCTGAGAACTGCAGCACACATGTAAACATAACCACTGACGAGAACTGACTTACCGTCTCTCCCCGTTGTGCTCAAACTTGATTCTGACGTCACTCTGCCAAAGGAAAGAGAACACAGGTGAGAGGGTCCTCTGGCATGTGGTACTCCTGCCATCCCCGGTAACACATCGGGTAAGCTTCAGGCAGTCCTTCAACAACATTAGACAAACGTCCCTAAATGGCACCTGTTCCAGCTTCTCTGGTCCCACAGACATTCCCTGTCCATGAGTTGTGGCCTTCCAGTTCCAGCCTCAGAGGCAACAAAGCTCTGGAGACAAAATCCTGAGGTGACTGTCCCAGCTCAGTTGCCCCAACATGTCTCTTCTAAGTCCATATACTCTCTATTTCCAAAACTGGTTTTGGAGTTTCTCCCACCATATTCCCACTGCACACCTTTCTTCTCGGCTGATGTGACTGAACAGAAAAGATTTTGAAATCTTGGAAGTAACACTTCCTAGTTACATGACCATAGGGGAGTTACTTATCCTCTGTGAGTCTTAGTTTTTCCATCTGTAGAGTGGGGCTAAGCATACCTAATTTTACAGAGCTGCTATGAAACATTCAATAAATGATTGCTGTTGCTACTATAGATTTTCATGATCCACTCAAGACTACTCCCAGTGGGAAAAAAGTGAGACTCAGGACAAATTACCTTATAGCCACCCCAGTTTCATCCTAATGACCACTGTGGGTGACCGATAAGTTCCAGAAGGATGGAACTCATGTCTGTCTTGTTTCTGCACTCCCCAGTGACAAGCAAAGGGAATGGTTAACAATATTTGTTAAATGGATAAAATAATTGAAGAATAGAGTTGAGTTAAAAAGAAATAAGGAGGGGGTCTCCCCTGGTGGCACAGCGGTTGAGCACTGGGCTGCGAAGCTGCCCGCAGCCTCTGTAGCACCGGTTTGATCCCCTGCCGCTGGCGAGGGTCCCGCATGGCACGCAGACCTCTCCTGCCGCCCGCTGCTCCCCTCAGCAGTGTATTTCATTGGCCTGCCTGTTCTGTTCCCCGCTCTGGCTCTGGTGAATTCTCTCACCCTCCTGAGCTTCTGACTGTACCCAGTGCTGGAAGGAGGGAGGGAGAGGGAGAGAGAAAGGGAGGGGGGGGGAGAGAGAGAGAGAGAGAGAGAGAGAGAGAGAGAGAGAGAGGGAGGGAGGGAGGGAGGGAGGAAAAAAGAAATGAGGAGGGCCTCCCTGGTGGCGCAAGGGGTTAAGGATCGCACTATGAAACAATCTGCAGCCTTTGCAGCACCAGTTCGATCCCAGAGAGAAACCCCCATGGCAAAGCATTCCTCTCTGGTCTCGCCCCACTGCTCCCCTCAGCAGTGTATTTCAGTTCGTCTGCCTGTTTTGCGCCCTGCTTTGTCTCTGGTGAATCCTCTCACCCCCGCTGCATCTCTGGCCTGTAACCCAGCTCTTGTATGCATAAATAAATCTTAAAAAAAAAAAAAAAAAAGAAAGAAATGAAGAAACAGAAGTGTTAAAATGTTAAAGAACAAATCAAGGATGAAGAGATATTATAAAGTATAAACAACTTCCGTCAAAAGGAGAATTTAAAATGACAGTAAGAGGGTAAAGATACTATGGAAGAACAAGTATAGAAGAAATAGAAAGGTTAAGATTGTCAGGAAACCAACAAATAATAGAGGTGGAAGAGAGAAAGAATGCACACTCAGTGAATGAAAATTATAGTGAGGAAAACAAAGTCATGCACTGTGTCTTGGAAGAAAGAAGAGGATTTCCAGAGTATCAGAAGACAAAGAATACAGAGCAGAGAAGATGACAGAAAAGGTAGCGTTTAAAAGGTATTGTGTAGGGCCTCCCCGGTGGCGCAGCGGTTAAGTGCTGGGTTTTGAAACTGCCTGCAGCCTACGCAGCGCCAGTTCGATCCCCGGCTGCTACCCGGCCACCGGAGGAGGGTCCCACATGGCCCGCAGACCTCTCCTGCAGCCCGCTGCTCCCCTCAGCAGTGTACTTCGGTCCTTCTGCCTGCTCTGCTCCCAGCTCTGGCTCTGATAAATTCTCTCACCCTCCCGTGCTTCTGACTGTACCGTGTTTGTATGAATGAATAAATAAATAAATAAATCTTAAAAAAAAAAAAAAAAAAAAAAAGAGTCAGAAAAAAAAAAAAAAAAAAAAATAAAAGGTATTGTGTATTTTTTTTTAAAGATTTATTTATTTATTTATTTATTTATTATTTATTTATTTTATTTTATTCTGGGTACAGTCAGAAGCACAGGAGGGTGAGAGAATTCACCAGAGCCAGAGCGGAGAGCAGAACAGGCAGACTGACGAAGTACACTGCTGAGGGGAGCAGCGGGCGGCAGGGGAGGTCTACGCGCCATGTGGGACCCTCGCCGGTGGCCGGGGATCGAACCGGCGCTGCAGAGACCGCGGGCAGCTTTGCAGCCTAGCGTTCAACTGCTGCGCCACCAGGGGAGGCCCGGTATTGTGTATTAAGGACTTCTTTTTCCCAAAAGATTTGGGTTTAGAATTCTCATATAGTCAAGTGAACTACCTACACTCTAAAGAACTTTTGTTTACCTAGATGATATCTATTATTATTTGCCATATAGAGATTTAAACTGAGAAAATTTTAATTTATTTTTCTCATTTTAAAATAATTTAAAAATATTACATGTTAACATAAATACATTTTTATAAGAAATTTTTTTAAGTTTAGAAAAAGGATGCAAATCTCTTTAATGCACAGCTTAATAGGAGACAGCTGGATTCTCATACCAGCTTCTGCTTTTAATGTGTTGTGATAACGCATATCATGTAGCCTCTGGAAAAATCCACTGTACATTCTTAAAAGAATGAGGGTGAAAAGGACAAGTAATATCTTATTGGTATTATAAAAATAGTTTTGACCTAGGGCCCCCAGAAAGGATCTTCGGAACCTGTAGGGACCCTAGACCCCACCTTAAAAATCACTGTATTAAAGTAAGAATACCAATCTTTAACCCATTATTTTAAAGGAAACTGGGGCTCAAAGAGTTTAGTGTCCCCAAAAAGTTCACTCACTAAAGAGTGGAGAGAAGGTCCCAGGAAGAAAAGACCTGTGATGTGAAAACTCTTTAAAGTACAGTCCCATAGCCTCATCTCACCCTTTAAATCAATAGCTAATATGTATTAAATATTTACGAGGTGCTAATAAGGCTTGTTGTAAACATGCTACATATATCAAGCCAATCTTCATCACAGATATAATTCCTATCTCACAGAAGAAACTGAGTTACAGTGAGATTAAATAAATTTCCTCAGGCCACTACACTTATAAAAGCTGGGATCTGAAGCCTGGACGGCCAGCTCTTAACTATCACGCTATGCTACAGCTTAAGGGTCACACGGGCAAAGAAGGTTTATTTTACTCACAGATGTGGGGGCTGCAATGTGATCACTGAAAGAAGTAAACTACAAAAGGATCTTTCATGATCTTACTTTTTGGAACTCATGGAGGAGATGGAAAGCTCAATATCTGGGGTAATAATGGAGCCAGAACTAAGAGACTAGGGGACAAATCATGCAGCAAGCCATGGGGCCTGGGGAACCAGAAGGGGAGCCTTTGATTGAAGGTTGTGAGTGGATAGGGATGGTGAAGAAGCCAGAACAGGAAGGCAGTGTGCCTCATCTGATCTGTATTTTCGTATGGAGTGTGTGTAAGTAGACATGTGGGACAAGGCCTCAGAGGAAGCTATCAAGTAGATTCAGGTTTATTGAGTGACAGCAGTTTTTTCACTGTCTACTTTTTCTACTGCCCTAAAATGCTAAGTAGTTACTATGGCACAGGCCTTCCAAAGCATGGTGCCCTAAACATGCTGACATGCCAATGCCAATTCCTAAACTCCCTAGTTGCACAGCTGGCTTTGGAGTAGCCCAAGTGTTCACCCCAGTTTGCAGTCCTGTCTGTCCCGGCAGGTGGGAGGCCACATTCTTTGACCTCCTCCTGCTCACATCGCAGCACAACTTAGTGTAGCCCTCATTTTTCCTTTTTTCATTAATAGTTTCAAATTCATAGAAAAATGGAGCAGATAGAGTGGAGTGCCTGTATACCCTTCTCCTTTCCCACAGCAGTTTCCCCGTTAGTAACATCACACAGGTAATTTTGTTTTTGTAAAAATAATTAACCAATCTTGATATATTAACTAAAGTTAACAGTTTATTCATAGTTCCTTAGTTTTTTAATTAATGCTGCTGTTGATTTTTATCTAATCTGTTATAGTAATAAAAAAATATAACAATAGCTCTCACTCTTAAACTGGGACATTGTATTTATAAAGACCTTTTGTGGGACTGAAGGAACTAAACTTGTTTCACAATGGGCCAAAATCTGAGCACTATTAGATGTGAATTTAGTCAGAAAAGGAATTGAAACTTTCGCCTTAAACCACAAATCACTCCGACTTGACACTAACCAAGCCTGTAATTAGTAAGGCATGTAAGCAAAGATGCCCGGCACACTGAACCCTCCCCTGATGTGGTGACATCCTTTCTAGAGCAGGATGCAGGGTCATGACGGGCTTCCATGTACAAGATGGTGTGTCCAAATCTGGAAGTTCCTAAATCTGAGTTCCCCTGTCAGGCTGACGAGTCTACGCTATGGGTAACGGAAGTTCATATTAAGATAATTTAATTCAGTTCCATTCTAACCATCCTCCTGGCCCCTCTGCGGCATCTCACCCTGGAGGCCAAGTTGATTTCCTGAGGTGCTCTCCTCCCCTGTGTTCTTGGGCTCTGTCCCAGCCAAGAGAACCTGCCACCACTCAACCACTTCTGCTTCTTTACATGTTCCTTTTCTTCATGTCTTCTCCCAACCCTCCCCGGACATGTCTGCACTCTGGCATCTGGATTTCTCCCCCTTCCTCACGTCTCCTCAGTAGGAATAAAAAATCAGCCAACCCCCAAAATAAAAGACTTTCAAATCTATATGTCCAGCTCCAACTTCTCAATCAAAATGTCATCTGTTTGCCATGTATTTGAGGCAGATATTAGTTGTTAAAAAGGTAGTGTTAGAGTCAAATTGTCTAGTTTCAAATGCTGGCTCTCCAACTGCCTAGCTACGTGACCTTGACCTTGTTATTTAACCTCTCCATGACTCAGTTTCTGCATCTGTAAAGTGAGAATAGTGATAGTATCTATCTCATGGAGTTATCAAAAGAACTAAATTAAACAACTGTTAAACTAAATGATATGAAAATGGGACTTGACAGATAAGTGCACAGTAAATGATAATATAGGTCCATTAGCCTTTAGCTAACCCCTTTGGGGCCAAAGTTTCCAGATGCACTTTTGGATTTAGAAAGGCAATATGGTACATGTTCTATATGCTACATCATGATGCCACCCCCAAGTGCAGGGTGTGTGGAGGGGCACCCTATGGTCAAAGCAGAGGACTCAGGCATTCATATGCTCCTCTGCATTGCTTGGTCTCTCCTGAGTTAGTCTAGGGGCTTTGTGACTAGTTCTGACCAAGAGCTGGGAAGAGAATTAAGTTCTCTATCTATACTTGTCTGTGGCAGCCACAATTTCCAGGTCAGTGGAGCCACCTTCAGATAAGGTCCCTAAAGTGACTATGGGGAACACTATCTTCCTCTTCCCTATACTGGACATCATGTGTTAAGTCACTCAGATTTGGAGTTTATCTGTTTATACAATTAAGCTATTTTTTAATAGTAAAAGTATGAATATTTACAATAAGGAATAAAAAAAAAGACTATAAATAGTCCTGCGTCAAGTAAGGCCAAATGATTTTGCTGAAACACAAAAACGACAAAAGCCTTTCATTTTGCAATATTCTTTGGATTTCAGAATTGCAGATAAGAGACATGAACCCACAAAAATATCTCTCTCACACACACTTATATGCACAATCTTTTTCAATGTAATCTTCGAGTCAATGTAGCCAACACATATTCTTAATCAACTACCCTCCTAAAATTGTATCCCTTCTCAGTGTTGCTATTTCTAAAGTTGGTACCACTCTCTCTAGGCTATGCAAGTTCAAACCGCTGGGTTCTGATTGGCTCTTTCTTTCCTTTCCCCTCCTCACAGCCAGGCAAGTTCCAATTCTCCCTTCAAATGCCTTCAGCCTAAGACTCTGCTTCCTGTTCTCCCATCAGTACTTACTCTGAACCCCTATCTCTTCACTCCTGGAGTCCTAGAGCAGTTTCTGTGCTTCTTAGCTCACCCTTCCCCCCATACAGTCTATATTCCTCTACAGTTTCATCCACTGTAACCACCACTTTCACCATGCTCCTTCCTTCTTCAGAAGGTAATCAGTGATACCCATGACCTATGGAATAAAGTCTAAGTTCGCAGCTATCGATCACTTTGCCTAACCATCTCACACTGTTCTCACCGGGAACCCTCCTCTCCAGCCAGCTCCATTGACACTCTATTCCCTGAAATATGCTTTTTCACTACTTCCCCTAGGCTTTTGAAGATTCACTTTCTTGGCCTAGAATGCTACCCTGTCTTCTTCTTCTTCTTCCCCACCCCCCTTTTTTTTTATAAATATTTACTTATTTATGTATACAAGAACTGGGGTATAGGCCAGAGGTATGGGAGTGTGAGTAAGAGGATTCACCAGAGACATAGTGGAGCACAGAACAGGCACATTGCCTGAAACACACTGCTGAGGGGAGCAGTGGGCGAGACAGGAAGTCTGCTATGCTATGTGGGTCAGCTCCCTGGCCGGGAATCGAACTCATGCTGCAGTGGCTGAGAATAGCTTCATAGTGCTGCGACTTAACCCCTTGCGCCACCAGGGAAGCCTGTTCACCCATCTAACCTTTTATACATCCTCCACAGCGTAGTTCAAGAGCCACATCCCCCCGAAATGACTCCATAACTCTTTTAACCCAAGTTCCCCTTTCACTTTCCTGGCCTCCTACAGCACTACTCCGTAACATATATTTAGGCATAGCTGCATCCCACCTTAGTTTCTGTTTTTCATGCATTTCTCACTGAATGATTCCTAGGGCACAGGGATATAATGTATTTCTTTCACATGTCTTAGAAGCTTAGACTTGTAAAGGAGCGGTACCACAGTTGCTGAGAAAAAAGCTGCAGTATAAAAATTCAGGTCTGGCAGGTTTAAGACCCAGCCCACCATAGCCAATCTACTAAAAACAATAGCGGGAGCCATGCCCAGGAGAGGGGACAGTACAGGCCTCCAGGTCTGAGGCTCTGGATTTGGGAATTTAGTAGGGACAATGGGAGTAACCAATGATTACACCTTATTTAAACAGAAACGACCTTCTCAAAGTCTAGACTCAACAAGTGATGAATATATAACCCAAGAGGGGGCCAAAGAATTAAAAAAAAAAAAGTATATATTAAACAAAGTTTTATCTCTGGTATCCTCTGATTCTATAGTTTTCCTTCTCCCCATATTTGTTATATTCCTTTGATGGCTCCTACATCTTTGGCCCTAGAGTCCTTATTTTGCCAAAAATAGTAAATGAGAAAAGAAAATGTCAGTAAAAATAATTTTGTGTAACTTGGGAAATTCCTAAGAGATCAGTGAAAGAGATGGTGATAAACCAACCTTTTTACAAAATAGCATACCAGGCTCGTGGTTGTTTTATGTTTTCAAACCAGCCAGCCCATCTTATCAACAATCCTTGAATGAGAAAGGAAGTCCCGAAGAGGCAGGTCTATCACAGTACAAGCAAAAAGCAATTTACTCAAACACTGACCCTGCGGGAGGAATACCTCCCAGAATGCTCCTCTTCTAGGCCTAAGAGTCAAGAGCCCTGCCCTACTCAGGCCTCACGCTAAGAAAGCATTTTTTCCTCTCTGAAGCACCCACTAGTGAACATCTAGAGGGTCAGACCCAGACTCTGGTCTCTATTCAAGTCTCTACCTACCATTTTGATAAGATTCAAGGGAAAGAGAAATTTATGGAAATGAGGATACTATTTCTTTCTGTACTGGGATTTTTAGAAATCAGACTAGCTTCAAAATTTGGCAAGGGCCTCCCCAGTGGCGCAGCGGGTTGAGCGCTGTGCTGTGCAGCTGTCCACAGCCTCTGCAGCACCAGTGCGATTCCCAGCCGGCCAGGGAGCAACCCACATGGCGCGGCAGACCTCTCCTGTTGCGCCCGCTGCTCCCCTCGGCAGTGTATTTCGTCAGTCTGCCTGTTCTGCTCCCCACTCTGTCTCTGGTGAATCCTCTCACCCTCCCACACCTCTGACTATACCCCAGTTCTTGTATAAATAAATAAATCTTAAAAAAAAAAATTTTGGCAAAAGACCATCAGATTGACAGTAATGACAAGCCAAGGAAGGTACAACACCTTACCCCTTTCACTTTCATGACAGGATGCACAGTTCTAGTTAGAAGCTTTTTCTAGATTTCACATACACACAATGCCAGAACATACCAGAAGTGTCATAATCACTACTACCTTAAATTGGTACATTTTCTTGCAACAACTTTAAGAGTGTATGTTTGTATCTCTGTATTTCAGATGGCAAAACTGAGTCTTAGAAAAGTTGTTAGGCATATACATGGCAAAATTATTGTTACCAGGAGTCAAAAGATCTGGGTTTACTTGCTGGCTATATTCAATACTTTTGTGAAACATTTTGTAAACTTTAAAGTGTTACACACAGCTAATAGCATTGTTCATTGTTGTTGAAAGCTCTCTGTAAATAGTAAGATTCTCTATTAATGCATTATAAAAGTGTCAGTTGACTTCAAGGAAGTGATCTTTTTTCACTACACTAAGCTGTAAATCCCACAGAAAACTAGCAGCCTTCGATAAAACACTGTGTATTGATGATTGCTAAAGAGATATTGTACATCGGGTCTCACTAGTGGCACAGGGTTAAGCGCTGGGCTGTGAAGCTGCCTGCAGCCTCTGCAGCGCCATTCTGATCCAGGCCACCGGTGAGGGTCCTACATGGAGCACAGAGCTCTCTGCCGCACCCGCTGCTCCCCTGCCTGTTCTGTTCCCCGCTCTGGCTCTGGTGAATTCTCTCACCCTCCCGTGTTTCTGACT
Source organism: Talpa occidentalis (assembly GCF_014898055.3). Taxonomy (NCBI): domain Eukaryota; kingdom Metazoa; phylum Chordata; class Mammalia; order Eulipotyphla; family Talpidae; genus Talpa; species Talpa occidentalis. Next base: position 124,733,148 of record NW_023605083.1, on the reverse strand, counting down.
GTACCCAGTGCTTGTATAAATAAATAAATAAATCTTAAAAAAAAAAAAAAAAGAGAGATATTGTACATCATGGTCTACAAAACTATCCATTCTCCCCAGTCACGCGTAGGATGTGCCCTACATCTAAACCAGCTTCAATCAGGTTATAGGCTTCCAGGGACCTATATACAGGAGGGAGAATACAGAGAACACAGATCCTACTTCCTAGCTCACAAGAGAGCACCTCACTGCTCATGTACTTCCATTAGCATTCTGTTCTCAAATGCATTCTCTTTTTCAATTAGTCACCTAGTTTGTTTACTTAGGGAAGAGGATGTCGGAAGACCTGCCAAGCAGAATATTCAGTTTTCCAGTTTATCCAGGCCTCAGCCCCCAAACAATTCTATGAACCCATAGCTCCTCTGGCTTTCCTTGCTGTGTCAACCTTGAGGCGCATGATGCTGTGCCAATCTCAGCTCCATCGTGTGGCTAGCACTACCATTCTTACACTGAAGCTCTGGCAGCACCATTCCACCCCTGAATAAACAATCTTTCCTCCAGGCCAAAATACTTGATTACTTTGAACGAGTACTCTGCAATTTGCATCTTCAGCCCAACTGACATTTCTTAGGCCAATTTGGCATCTATTATCCATTTAAATTAGGTTTTGATGTTTTATTCCTCCCTCCTAAGCAAGGATATTCTGGTGGAAGAGATGGTAATAGAGAAAATGAATTAATCCTATCCTAAGCCCTCTTGAACAAAAACTAGAATCATAATAAATATAAATTTACTTTGTAAATTGTAAATTATTATATTAACAGATTATTAACATCTGCAGACCCGAGCTAGACTCTTGTCATTACAATGAGTTGTAAACAGCTCTCCCTGTCATGCAACCCCCACCCTCATCTTAACCCCAACCTTCCTGGAAATGCATTTACCAAGACTTTCTCCCTCTTTTTGCTTTTAGGATTTTGCTGATGAATATTTGCTGGCCTGCAGGAACATCTGTTAGACTTCCCAGGAGAGACCATTCTAAACCTTGACTTTTTTTTTTTTAAAGATTTATTTATTTATTTATTTATAGAAGTACTGGGTACAGTCAGAAGTGCGGGAGGGTGAGAGAATTCACCAGAGCCAGAGCAGGGAACAGAACAGGCAGACGGACGAAATACACTGCTGAGGGAAGCAGCGGGCGCGGAAGGAGAGGTGTGCGCACCATGCGGGACCCTCACCAGTTGGCAGTCAGGGATCAAACCGGCACTGCAGAGGTTGCGGGCAGCTTTGCAGCCCAACGCTCAACTGCTGCACCACCAGGGGAGGCCCTAAACCTTGACTATTTTAAGGGGAAAGCTATCTTGACATTTTCATTGCTCTTTTACCCAATATTAGCATAAAACTTTCAGCTTTACTTTCTAAACAGCCACACTAGTTCCACAGCTTCACATTCCCCCTAGATCTCCATACTCCTGAATCTTAGATAGGATTCCCTTATCACAATGTGTAGAAACTCATGGTCTGCGTAGACGAACAAATATACCAATGAATCATTAAACATCTCCAACCATGTACTTAATATCTTGCCCAACAAATCAATACCCCCTTAAGTAGAACATAATGATGTCTTTTACAATAACTGTAAACTACATGTGGCTATTTAAATTAAAATGAAATAAAATTTACAATACAGTTTCTCAGTAAGTAGCCACCTCTGGCTAGTGGCTACCACACTGAGCAGCACCAATAAAAGACCATTTCTATCATCACAGGTTTACTGAAAGGCTAAGAGAATCTATTTATGAATAATATTGCTATGAGAAACTAACTAGAAACACAGTACACAGGTAATGATCAGTGCTCCTTATAAATCCTCTAACATGACTAATCTAGGAAATGAACGTCACAGCCTTCCAGTACTAGCATCAGATTTAAAAGCACATTTTAGCTTTAACAGGTAATTTGGTTCCTTACCAAAAATTTCTTTTTCTCACTGGCCCTTGCACATGAGCTTGTTACTGTGGGGTTGTTCAGAAGGGCTGGGCTGCTGCTGTTGTGTTTTTTCTTTAAAAACAAAAAACTGAGGTTAATAATTTGTATCCTCCATGCAACAGAAAAAGTCTGATGATATGCAACTAAAGTGTGGGTCCAAAGAGATTACTCCCTCACCAGAAGTCAACCTTTTTCACAGTCTTCTACCTTTATCACTACTAACTTCACTGCACCAACACAGCAGCAGGGCTTTTCATGTAACAGCTTCAGGCTCTAAGCAGGATTCCTATGAGGTAAGCACCCCCCTACCCCCCAGAAATAATCCAAGATTATTCCACCCCTCCTACTTCCATCCTGGTCCCCTTGGGCCTTCTAACTCAAGAAAGTATCCCCCTTTCACCCATCAACTGGTATCTGTGCTCATAGTCCCGTCAGGAGAAAGATCAGCTGACTGGAACAGCATTAGAAGCACACTGTACATAGGAAGACAGGAAGGAAAGTGAGGTCATTAGGCCCATGTCTCGGGGAGGGGACTCACTTCTGGTAAAATGCTCCTTCCCAACACAACTTTGAATACAAATGAGTTTCATCAAGGGAGAACCCACACAATTAGAATTATATATATAAATAGTACAAGAATGGGCCCTATTCTGTTATTCTCCTACTTCTGTAAAGTAACCACAAAAATAAAAGTAGCTTTCTAAACTACTCCTTCTGTTATAACATGAAACAAAAGGACTCAGGATCCCCAGTTTTCCTAAAGGCAGGAAATACTTTGGGAAGCTATATCTAGCATAGCTCAGACAGAAAATATTCTAGGGCTTTAAACTTTCTCTAGGAACCAGGGTACTTCTGAAGAATTGGTAAATAAGGTGCAAATAAGGAGAAAGTAGGCTAGCTGATAAAGAGAATCGCAAGAGAATGTTATGAACAAATTTTCTTCAAACACAGTCATCCAATATGGCAGAGTCGCCTACTAGTAAGGAAAATTCCCCATCATTCGCTCTGTGCAGGTCACATTATCCAAGAAACAGGTATGTAATTGAAACTGGAGGTGAGATTCTTAACAGTGCACAAGTTTAAATGTTAACAAAAGTAGTAACCATTTTCCGTAGGAAATAAAGAAATAAAATAGGTACTCTCTATGACTAAGAGGAAGCAACAAATAATACATTCATTCATTCTTACCTTTAGAACATCATATGACATTTTAATAAATTTACCCTCCTAATTATATTTTACAAAATCTAATACTAAAATTAATTTTTCCTGAGTATATACTGTAAAGAACTAAAACCTTTTGAGTTAGGGATCACTAATCCGGATAAAATATGTGCAAGGTCAGATACACATGGCTTCAGGACTCCAGATTATGATCCACACCTGGCTAATATATATCACTTACACCATTTAACAGACTGCGAAATGAAGGGGCCAATAGCATTTACACCTCTTATTAGAAGATCCTAGTCTTCTCAAATATTTACCATTTGAAAACTCCCTCCCCAACAAATTTAGTTGAGTCAGCTAGGGCCACACATACCTGCCTATTTGGGTGACCAGTGTCTTTGTTCTTCATGGTCTCATATCCAGACACTCGGGGACGTCGGCTCATCTGGAGGGCCACCAGATCCTTCATGATCGAGTTCAATGCCTCCTGTTCGTCTGCAATGAAAGAGAGTATATGAGCTAAGATACTTTAATACAGACCAGCAAAACATGTTCACAAGTTATAGGAGTGGTGTTCAGGGAGTTCTGCCCAGGTTAACTGACATGTCCTGTAACTATAGTCACACTCATTTGATGTCTCTGAAAGTAGATAACTGAAGTCAGACTATGGTAATTTGAATTTCAATGGGTTCTTAACAGCTCTCCAAGCAGATTTCTGTCAGCAATATTTACCAACTCACTGGGGGTAAGGGAGGTGCTCAAACAATTTTCCCAAAGCCAGAGAAACTCAACCAGGAAAAATAGATGCAAAGTTGGAGTGAAGAACAACATAGCACAGTGTAGCAGAGTACTGAGTGAAAAGATGAATTCATGGAGAACTGATGAAGGGACAGAATCAGTTCCAGATTTATTTTTAAAACAGTATATATAAGCAAGCACACTTTAAAAGGACCTCAGCTACTTTGTTTTATAAGTCAAGTCTTTGATGCTCTTCTCCCAATTCTTTGGAAGCTTATAGACCTTCTGCTTTCCCCAAGGGAAGTCAAAGGCAGTTCTTTTGTTTTTCTTCCCAAACTGACCAAGCAATGCAGAGTCTGTCTACTTTATTGGTGTTACTTTTAATTCTCTTTCCTGAAACAGCATAGAGTAACAGAGTTCTCAAGCATTGAAAACAACTAGCCAGAACCCATACTGGCTTAGTTCATGTTTGCAAAGCCAGTCAGATAGCTAGAAATTGAAAATAAGTAAATGTGCTGACCTGGATAGGAACATGAGAAATAAATTGTTACACTTCCTTTGGTGACAGGTGAGTCAATTGGGGACTTGGGCATAAATAAATAAAATCCTTAAAAAACCTTAGTTGAAGATTTAAAAAAAAAAAAAAAAACACAAAACAGAACAAGTCCCCAAGAACAAAAAAAAGACTCCACCCACACAGCATGGCTATCTTCTGCTCTTTATCTCCCTTAGAAAGAGCCTTAAACACTTTGGAAAGGAAAGAACAGCATGAAGTGTAGGAAGAAAAACTGCACTATTTGCCTCTCCCCTCTCTGTAGACCAGATCTGCTCAGATGTGCAGTGCCCTCTGAGGAGGTATAGGAAAGAAGGGTGAGGAGGTTTCCATTGTTCAAAAAAGCCAGATTAGATTGACAGTTGGTAAGTACCAAAAGCTCATGTAAATGGGATAACAAATGATTAATGGGTCCACAGAAAGTGATTCTTGTCAAAATTAAAACATACACATCCCATCAATTATTTTATGTTTTCTACCAATTTCCCCAAAGTTTCCTTAAAGAAAGGAAACTTGCTTGGTTTTTGTTGTTGTTGTTGTTTTTAACTTCAAATCTTTTTTAAGATTTATTTTTATTTATTTATGCATAAAAGAAGTGGGGTGTGGACCAGAGGATAGAATGCATGCTGCAGTGACAATAGCTTGATAGCACTGAGACTTTAACCCCTGTGCCACCAGGGAGGCCCCTACCAAGGTTTTTTTAACCTTCTAACCAAGGTTTAAAAATCATAACATAGGGCCTCCCCTGGTAGCTCAGTGGTTGAGTGCTGGGCTGCGAAGCTTCCCGCAGCCTCTGCAGCACCGGTTCAATCCCTGGTCACCGGGCGAGGGTCCCACATGGTGCGCAGACCTCTCCTGTGCCCGCTGCTCCCCTCAGCAGTGTATTTCGTCACTCTGCCTGTTCTGTTCCCTGCTCTGGCTCTGGTGAATTCTCTCACCCTTCCGTGCTCCTGACTGTACCCAGTGCTTGTATAAATAAATAATCTTTAAAAATAAAAAAAATTAAATACATAAATAAATAAATAAAAACCATAGCATATAGGGCCTCCCTAGTGGTGTAAGGGGTTAAGACGCAGCACCAGGAAGCTATCCGCAGCCACTGCAGCACATCACCGGCCAGGGAGGTGACCTATATGGCACAGCAGACCTCTCCTGATTCCCGCTGGCCCCCTCAGCAGTGTATTTAGTCAATCCACCTGTTCTGTTCCCCACTCTGTTTCTGGTGAATCCTCTCCCCCAATACACATCTCTGGCTTGTACCCCAGTTTTTGTATGCATAAGTAAATAAATCTTCAAAAAATAAAATAAAAACTATAGCATAGCATCGAAGAAAGTAAGGCTGGCTTCCATATACAATGCATATAGACTTACATATTAAATTGACAAATATAAAATTATTAAAAATTATAAAATTACTGGGGTCAACGGTAACAGTAAATTTGCATCAACATAAAGATGACCAGGTAAGTGTTTTCAAAAGCATCCAGAGAGACTCCTAATAGCAGGATATTGGGAGTTTTTAATATCAAGGTAACCACCCTTAGAATTGAGAATTTCAGTTTTCTCAACTCAGGTATGAACCAAGATGGATGTAAATACACACAAATGGACCCAAACACAGACACACACATGCACACACACACTTTTCAAGTCAAATCCACAATGAAATAGAGAAATAGTTTCTAATTCTGTATAAGATGATGCTATTATAAGAGCTGGTTTATCAGGTTGACAAATTCTGTTTCCAGGAAGCTAACTAATTCCTGGCATTACTTAATGGATAAACTTGTTTGGTAGTTCCAGTGCTGAGAACACCCTAGAGGAATGGCTTGGCAGTATCTCGTGAAATCCGGGACAACTGACACAAGTTAAGTATTGGATCAGAGTTATAAAATATATTTTTTTGTCAAAACTGAACACACTGCTAGAGGCATACAGGTTTTCAAATTGAGGACATGGATACTTCAAACTGAGGACACGGATAAAGACAGGATGTAAATCAAGTGGTTCTTTTAGGCATTTCTTCCTGGATTGAGATTTTAACTGAATTATCAGTATTCCTGTGCAGCATTCTTTAAAAAATAAAAACAAACACATAAAAAATTTTTCAAACAAGTAGCTTTCTTAGAGTGTAGCAATTATACGAACTTGGGAATCAGAAAAACCTGGGTCTATGGAAGCACTGAACAAATCACTTATTCTTCCTAAACCTCAATTTCTGATCTGTAAAATGGAGATAATAAAGATATTTTATAGAGCTGTTGTGACAGTTACAAGAAAAAGAAAACTTACAAAGTAGTCCCTATGGCACCTAACACTTAGTAAAGCTTAAAAAATGCATATTATTATCATCAATGGAATAAGGTCAATGGGAAAAGAACTGGAGGCCACTTAATTTACCCTAATACTTAATTTTATGCCTGAATTTTTATTAATTATTAACAATACCATTTACTGAATACTAACCATGTATTATACATTAGAAAGTTTTAAAAGATACTCTGAGATATTCAAACTCCAGGGGGTAAAAGGATAAATGACACAGAAATAAGAAGTCACACAAATAAAAAGAATTGAAGTATAAAACATTCAAACCAGATTATATAAATACACATATGTTAAAAAAAATTAAGTGTAACAAGAAGCTGTACAGGTGAGTTTGCATAATTATTAACAGAATGACTGTCAGAAAACAAGCTGTGCCAGCTACACAGGAGAGTTTCATAAATGAGCAGAGGAGAAAGGACATGAAAGCAAATGAGGGCGAAAGAGGAAGAAAAGGACTGATCCTCAGTGAGTAGGAATCTTTATAAAGTTGGAAGAAGGGACACTGGCAAAGAAGTTTTTCAAAAAGATTGAAAAACAAGAGTGACACCATTGAAGCCAAGACCAAAGAAGGTGTGGCAAGTGTAGGCCAGGCAGGTCCAGAGAGATTCCTAATAGCAGGATGGTAGTGGCGAAAACAAAAATCTAACAGGGATCAAGATGCTGGTGGGCCTCCCTGGTAGTGCAAGGGGTGAAGTCTCAGCACCATGAAGCTATCCACAGCCACTGCAGCACCAGTTTGATACCTAGCCAGGGAGCTAATCATGGCGCAGCAGACCTCTCCTGTCTTACCCGTTTCTCCCCTCAGCAGTGTGTTTCAGTAGATCTGCCTGTTCTGTTCCCCACTCTCTCTGGTGAGTCCTCTCACCATCCCCTCACATCTCTAGCCTGTACCCCAGTTCTTGTATGCATAAATAAATCTTAAAAAAGAAAAAAAGAAGGTAGAGATGTTCTTTTCATCTACTAATTCACTACTAATTTGAAGTAGTGAAAATCAACAATTCATTTGAGAACTTTACTTGTGAACAAGTTGAAGCAGGGGTAATAGTGTGCTATAACCTTGAAAAGACTTCCTGAGGATGGAGGTGGTCTGACACACTTAAAAGCTACCAGGAAGAAGCACAGAGGAAGAAGCTAATGCTAGAAATTAAGAATCTAGCGAGGGGAGTAGTAGTCATAAAAAATAGAAAAGAAGTGATCTATGAAATAAGGATTGGTTTCAGGCTTAAAAAGTGGAAACTCTTAAGCAATCAACCAGATGGTCATCCACAATTACCGAATGGCAGGTACTTTTAGATTCCCTAATCTATGGTATGGGGGCTGCCAGGCAATACACTCCTTTCTCTTTGAACTCCAGCAGGAAGTCACCTCCAGACTGAGTTAATATTTCTATCTAAAAACAGGGTCTTTGAATTTCCTTAGATAAAAATCAAGAAAAGTTTCCAGAAGCACGTCCTCCAATAAACCATTGCTTGTCCTACATCTGTCTGTTGTCTATTTACTATGACAGACACGTTCTCTTTTCCATATATAAAAACCCCCAAAGTAGTATTTTAATCTTTGTTTTCACTTAACTAGTCATGTTATTTCTTCATTTTGCCAACGTTCTACCCAGTTCTCCAGGATCATCTGATCACATGGCTCAAGGAGATGCTGAGCTTCAGAGTATCTCTGAGTCAGACTTGACTATTTTACTCTTCATGACATTTCACATACTCCCACTGCCCCCGCCCTGTCCATACGTGGGCAAACATCATTTTGCAGTAAGTATATGCAATAAGGTCCACTCCTCAATTCATAAGAAACTTTTTTTCCTTCTAAGGACATGTTTGAAACTTCACTAGATCTCAAAAATCAATGCTGGTGTTTATTTTTCTGTTTCTAGGATGTAACAGCCCTTGAATATTAACTGACGGTTCAAAATTTAAAAATACACATTTCAAAGTAAGTCATTGCTTCCTTAGAAGAATCAATATATTGCCACTAAATTTTAGTGTAATGGTTAACAAAATTAATCTAAAAGATCTGGAGACTATAGGATTATATATGTCCATTCCAAGAACTATAGAATTGCTACCTCCCTTTGTCAAAAATTATACGGTTTTGACAAAGTGCAAACAATATACTTCATTGCACTTATCTATTTACATGTTTCTGGCTGCCCTTACCTAACTGTAGCTTCTTGTACAGGATAATGCAGGTACAGGGACTAACACTGCACCTACCACATAAGAGGCACTCAATAAATGGACAAATAATAAATGAAAACCATATAAAGACAGAAAAAGAAAACCGCTAGTATTTATTCTCCTAAGTAATGGTCAGTTGGACAGATATTTACTTTTTATAAATGCCTAATATCTAGTCAGAAATCTAGTCATGACATTACCCTGTTGACTTATTAAAGTGTAATCCAAATTTCAGTCAAAACAGCTGCTAACTATTCATATTCTAGCCAAATCTACCCAAAGAAGACTGGTTTATGGGGCCTCCCCGGTGGTGCAGTGGTTGAGCGCTGGGTTGCGAAGCTGCCCGCGCTGCAGCACCGGTTCGATCCCTGGCTGCTCCCCCTCCACTGGAGGAGGGTCCCACATGTTACACAGACTGTACCCAGTGCTTGTATAAATAAATAAATAAATAAATGTACAAAAAAAAAAAAAAAAAAAAAAAAAAAAAAAAAAAAAAAAAAAAAAAAAAGAAGACTGGTTTAACTGGGGGCTCCCAACAGCATTGGAATCCTGGAGACACAAGGTATCTGAAAATCATAATGATTCTAACTTCAAATCAAGTGATCAAACCTGAACCACACCATCCTTGCCCCTGTACTCAGTTCACTATTGTTACCTACAACTTTTCTAAGTCTTTGCATCTTTAAAAATAACACTAAATTTCAGTTTGTATTTATAAAAGCTTCTAATAAACACTACTTATTAATAGCATTTTCCACTATAATTACTAAAACTAGCAGAGAATCCCAGTGTGGTCAAGTGAAAACAAAGATTAACATATTACTTTGGGGGTTTACATATATGGAAAAGAGACCATGTGTGTCACAGTAAACAGACAACAGACAGATGTAGGACAGCAATGTTTATTGGAGGACATGGTGCGTCTGTGGTCAAGAAAAAATGACCAGTCAATCCCAATTTTTTTGGCACATTCTAAAACGGCTTTCAATATTTTATGACTTAATATGCACTACACAGCAAAATGTAAAGCGACCTTTTTCAATTTTAATAATTTCAAAAATGCATATTTCAAAATTTTTTATAACCACATAGTGTCAAAGGCAAAAAAAAAAAAAAAAACCAGCAACAAAAGTTTATTTCTTATTATTTACAGGAGTAGATATAGTTTACACTAGAAATTTACTGGGGTTAAAGTCAATGTAAAATGTGACCTATTTTTATTAACCCTTTGCACTCCGAACCATTTTACGATATTTTGATTTAATTTCTTGTGCCATTTCAAGATAAAACTTCAGGGAAACATGCATGTCTCAAAAAGTTGCGTTGAAATAACCTCAGTTCCCCGTAATCACTAATAAATTGCAATGTCCCCTGAGAGGGGACATCCGAGTGATATGCTAGAATTCCGATGTCCCCTGAGAGGGGACAGCAGAGTGCAAAGGGTTAATAACTCAAGTTATCAAGCAGTCTTGAGTCTGGGGCTTAGAACAGCTCAGGAAAATATGACTATTAACAAAAGGACGTGTAGGGCAGGGACTCAAATTAGTTTTGTCCTTTCCTCACTGAGCTGGAGTTTAGCAAACATAATGTAATATTAAGAAGTCTGTGTTTCTCTTATCAACCCCTTGAGTTAATTTAGAATTAGAGCAACTAAAGTAAACTAACCAGCCAGGGAATCTGATTTATCATTATTTATATTACCAAAATGGAAACTAGTATTTAATTTATGAGCGAGGTTCTGTGTGTGTGTATTCTTTCTGAGCTCTATACAAAGCAAATTAAAGAGCTAGGTGTCTGGGAAGAACTATTAGTTCTAATTGCATGTCAAGGTCAGCTACAAAAAAAGAATAAATGGTATGGGGGTAAAAGTGCTCAAGAAAGCCAAGGCAGTGATTCTTTTTTTTTTTTTTTCCAGATTTATTTATTTATGCATACAAGACCTGGGGTACATGCCAGAGGTGCAGGGGGTGAGAGGATTCACCAGAAACAGAGTGGGGAGCAGAACAGGCCGACTGACTGAAATACACAAGGCAGTGATTCTTAAACCAGCTTGCTGAGTACACTGCAGCCAGCACACACCACTGTCTCAGTTTCTCTATGTAAAACTAAGAGCAGGATACAATGAAAAGACACTGAGTTCCTGGTCCTTTTGCTTTGGGGTGCTGGACCCTACCTACATCGTCCCTTTCTTCCCCATCACTCTTTCCATAAACTCTCCCACTTTTTGAAAATGTCTTGAAATGTGCAAATAGGCTGACATTCATTTTTAATGAAATTAGCCAGTATATCTGGGCAGTCAAGCAAGTAGGGAGTGGGAGATCTGCACACCCCCAAGCATTTCACACTCCTCTTTGGAACTTAAGGGTGTCCCAGCAGGAGAAAGAGGAAACTATCACAAATACAGGTTCACAGACCAATTTTGAGGTTTCACTGAAATAATAAATTCTTTTTTTTTTTTTTTTTTTTTGTTTATACATGCACTGGGTACAGTCAGAAATGCCGGAGGGTGAGAGAATTCACCAGAGCCAGAGCGGGGAACAGAGCAGGCAGAAGGACCGAAGTACACTGCTGAGGGGAGCAGTGGGCGGCAGGAGAGGTCCGCGCGCCATGTGGGACCCTCCTCCGGTGGCCGGGGATCGAACCGGCGCTGCAGAGGCCGCGGGCAGCTTCGCAACCCAGCGCTCAACCGCTGCGCCACTGGGGAGGCCCTGAAATAATAAATTCTGCCACACAAGATAAAAGTCTGAAGCCTGGGGAAGAGAAGAAAATTTTTGTGCCTCATTTTCTAGCAAATATGCAATAAATATTTGCTGAAATATTTATTTAAACACCAAGTTTTATTAGGTTCCTTTTCTGCTTACTGACATAGAAGACTTTCCCCAGAAGAGTAAGCAATCACTTCTGAAGTATGGGAAGGAAACAGCAAGCCTGGCAAACCAACAAACCCAACCATACCCCACTCTGCGCGAGGAACAGCAGTGCAGAGATGGACCACGGAGTGACAACCCACCAAGTGAGAGAGCGTGCACTTGACTGCCTACAAAACCTTGGACAAGAATGACTTGACCTTGCAATAGGGCAAGGCACATTAGTGTTCCTTCTTCACAGAGGCAATGAGTGACTCTGCAAAGGATTCCTGGGCTGGTTTATTCCTTGGTTACTTGGGACAATACTAAATATTTTGCAAAACTTGCGATGGCCAACAACAGTATTACAATAGCCTATCCAATGAGAAGCAAAGACCATCTAAAAAGTTATTTGTCTCCGAATCTAGTCCAAAAAGGACATGAAATATAATTCAGGTCAAATGTTGCGTGTGGGAGACATTAAAAACTCTTCTTGGGTCACATCTTCAGGACAGAAATGGTAAATCCTGACAAAATGGAAATGATTTCTCGAAGATTAATTGGTGTAGCAAATGGTTCTCCCTCTCGAGAGTTACATAATGTCAGGGGCACCACCAGATAGAAATAAAGGACGTGAAACACCACGGCCGGGTTTTTCAGGCAAGCGGGACGTGGATTACGGCGGGCGCCCCGAGTCACCCCGCGGCCCGGCGGCCCGCCGCGCCCCCCCGCGGGCGCCCCGCGCGCCTCCCCCCGCGCCGGGCAGGCAGGCCGCGCGGGCCCGGGAGCGCCACAGGCCGGCTTGTGTGAGCAAAGGGAAGGAAATGACACAGGCAGGAAAAAAAAGCAAATCAAGGGAAAGACGCCGCAGCGGCCGGGCCTGCACCGGCCTCCGGCCGCGGCCGCGCGGCGCCCCGCTCCCGCCCTCGGGGACGCGCGGCCCCGCCGAGCCCCGGCCTCGGTCCCGCCGCCGCCGCCCGGGATGCGCCGCCGCGCGGGCGGCCCGGAAGGAGGCGGCGGCGGGGCTCGGCCGGCCGGGGCCGCCCAGGCGGGCCGGGGGCGCCCCGTCCCCCGCCCGGCCGCGGCGCGGCGAGCGGGGCGGGCGGGCTCCCGGGTCCCGAGGCGGCCGGGCGGGCGGCCCGCGCCTGTCAGGCGGCGGCCCAGGGTCCTCCCCTCGGCCCGGGCGGGGCGGCGCGGCGCGGGCCGGGCGGCGACACTCACCCATGGTGGCGACGGCGGCGCGGCGGCTCGGGCCCGCGCGTCACCTCCGCAGACGGGGCTGCATGCCGGGGGCCCGCGCGGCGGGGACGGCGGCGGGCCTGGCTCCGCGCGGGGGGCGCGGGCGGCGCTCGGGGCCCCCGCCGCCTCCCCAGGCTCCGGCTCCGGCTCCGCCCGCGGCCGGGCGCTGTGGCATGGGCAGGGTGACCGCTACATCCCTGGCGCTCCTCGGCTCGGCCCAGCCCGGCCTCGGCGGCGCCGCTCGGCCCGCCCGTCCCTCAGCCGCGAAGTCGCTCCGTCCGGCCACCGTTCTCTACCTCAGGAACGCTCCGAAAAACAAACCCCAGGTCGCGCAGCTCGCCCCCTGGGCCGTCACTCACGCCAGCGCCCGCCAATCCCAGGCGGCCGCCGGCCCTTCAGCCCGCCCCCACTCACTTCACCGGCCAATAACGAGGAGGAAGCCGGCCGCCCCCGCCGCCCCTCCCCGCACTCTCACCCCGACACCCTCACGCAGCCGCCAGCTAATCACCGGCGACACACGGCGACCCAGTCCCGCCTACTCTCACCAGGCGGCTGGCGAGGGCCGTCGACCGCCTGCCAATCATCGAAGCGGCGCTCGGTTCACTACGCCGCCGGCCAATCAGGCGCAAGGCTCGGAGCACTGGCCTCGGCGCAGCCCCAGCGGGCCGCCCGCCCCCTCTCCCCGAGAGGCGCGGGGCCCCGCCCACAGCCCCGCCTCCCGTCCGTCACCGGGGCTCCGCGGGCGCGCGGGCTGGCGCCCTTCCCGCCGGCCGCCCCGGGGCTGGGGGGGGTCCCCCGGCCTCCGCCCTCCGGCCCTGAGCGGTGCTGGCGGACCCGAAGGCGCCCCGCCCCGCCCTTGTCCACGCGCGGCGCGCTGTGAGCGGGGAAGGCCCCGGCTCCGGCCTCCTCCGGGCGTGTGACCGCTGCTGCCGCCGCATCCCCGCCGGCCCCGACGAGGGCGGCCCCCCCGGTGCCCCCTTTTGCTGGGGCTCAAACTTCTCGGCCACAACCTCCGGCCTAGGCTCCTCCTCGGAACCTGGGAGAGAGGCTGCGGGGGTGCCGGAATGTGGGTCCTTAAATCTGGGAGTCCCGCTGCCGGCCAGGGCCAGAACCAGCAAGTGCAGTCAGAGGTTCTGGGGAAGGGGGGGGGTCCTTTCTCTTTCTCCCCGGTTATGAAAGCAACAAACTCCGTGTAGACAAAGTGGGGGAGGGGGAAATGCCGCCGCAGAGGTAATTTTATCTTTTTCCTATCCGGATTTACCATGTTTGACGAAAATGGCTTCAAATTCTTGTGCAGCGGGCTTACGTTTTATTGTTTTCCCGTGCCACTGCACATTGTTCCAAAACAATTGTTCTGGCTGCTTATTTCAGAACCCTCCAGATCTTCGGATTGCAAGTACATCACAATTAATATGGGCTCCCTCTCTCTGGTCCCTGTTCCAGTAATAGTCGCCAGAAACTTCCTCAGATGTCATTTTCAACTGGGAACTAAGAACTGTTAGTGGTGGCTTTGCCTTGAGTGGCAAATCTTTTTAAGAATTATTTTAGACTCCCCTCTTTCTTTACGACCACATACCCCTCACCCCACCCCCATACCTAGCCAGGTCCCTTGTCCTGTTAATTTTTTTCTCAACAAGTTTTTAGATCAGTAAGTTTTCCACGTGACTGAATGCCTACCCAGCTTATTATAGTTCCTTGACTATTAGCTCACTTTTCTGGGAAAGGGAGGTTGAGAAAAAGGCAAAGAAATTTAATATTTATGAGTTATTTACTATATGCCAGGAACATCTTCTCATTTAATCTTTCTAGTTAACTCTGAGGTAGGTAGTGCTATTGGCACTTAAGCAACCACGAAAGAGAGGTCAGCTATGAGCACAAGTGGCAGAGCCAGGATCATTCCAGATCTGACCTCCAAAGGCCATGTTCTCGCACTAAGTCAGTGTTTTCAACTGGTTTTTCATTACCCTTCAAGGAGAACATTTTAATTACTCGAATTCTCCTTAAGGAGAGAAACTAAGTACTAAGGAATAAGATTTTGTCAGGTAGGGTTGAGTCTATCTAAGATTTTTGTTCCCCCTTTAAGAACCAATCTCTGCTACTCTCACCCTCAATCACTGTCCTCAAGTCACACTGGCAGCCTGAATACCATACTTTGAAAATACCAAGCTCAGGACCATTGCACTTGCCATTTCTCAGGGAATGCTCTCCTCTGAGGCATTCCCATGCTTAATTCATTTAATTTCATTCTGGTCTCTGCGCCAGTGTCAACTCTTGACTTTCTCCCCTCCATCATTCTGCATCCCCACAGAACACCGTGTTTTATAAATATAAATGAACCAGTGCTCTTAGGGATAGCTCAATGAATTTGGTATTAAAAAAAAAAAAACAACAAATCTATCATCTGATTTGATGAAAACTCCTTTAGTTCAGAGGTAAAGTGGACTATATGCAGATTACCAGTTCAACTGGTTTATCTGCTCAGTCAAGGAATAAAGTATACCACTGAGATTTTTACAACCAAGATGTTTTATATAACTGATATTAATTGCTAATGCAAAAATTGCCTTTCATTTCCACTTCCGTAAATTTATTCTAAAGAATATTTTGCAAATGAGCAAAGATAAAGATTATTCATTGCATCATATTTTCTAAGATAATCCAAATATCCATTGATAAAAGACTAGTTACACAAATTATGGCACATTAACCAATACAATAAAATACTACACAGCTACTAAAAAGAATGAAGCTGATTTCTCCATACTAATACAAAAGGTGTACAAGATATATCATGAAGTGAAAAAGAACATAGAAGGCAGAAGTGTATATAGGGTGATCACATTTCAGTTTTTAAAAATGCTCATTCGTATTTATTAGGGAAAAGGCCATCATTTATTGAACGCTTTCTATAGCCAGGCACTGATTTAAGTCTATTTCTCAAACAGACCTATGAAATATGTATTATTATTTTCATTTTACAGATAAGAAACCTGTGCAAAGAGGTTAAGTTATCCACGGCTGTTAGCAACTGTGAGAGTTGGAATTTGTTCTTCAGCAAATTGATTCCAATGAGTAGAATAATAAAGAGGAGATTGTTGAGATGTTTGTATCTGGGGAGATAAGATTAGGTGGGACTTATTTCTCTTAGATTTGTCTTTTTAAAAGACAATAAATGTTACACCTTTTGTCATAGACAAAAGCTAAAAAAGAGGAGAACGTAAACACTCTATTTACTGTCCAGGCATGGAACAGAGCAAGTAGTTTCCACCAGGACAAGGGTACTACATGGCACTCTTTAGCCAGATCTATGGGCTCTTGTCTTTCTCCACATAAATTATCTCCAGAGGAGGCCTTAGAGATCCAAATAAAAGTCTAGGAGTTAGGCTCTCAGAGTTTGAAAGTTTTACTGATTCCTCTGTTATAAATTTCAGAGAGAGCAAAAAGGAAAAAAAAAAAAAGGCACTCAAGAACACAGTTGAATTTCCATAGTTGGCTGGAGGCAGAGCCTTCGCTGCTTCTGTTTGATTCAGCTGTGGCCTGGGCCAGAGGGGAGGCGGCAACATACCACATGAGTGCGTCTTGTAAGAGTCAAGGCTATGGACAGAACCTGTCAGAGGTTCTGTCCACCAAAAGGACACTCAGAAGTAAGCTCAAGCCATCTTCAAGGTCCTGAATGATTCTGTGTTGCATACATGCTGACCAAAGACAAGGCAAAGGCAAGCAATGACCAGATTCAATTCTTTTGACTTTAAGGTACACCTGACTCCTGGCCTTTCATAGGCTCTCTCCCTAGTTGGACAAAAAGTATGACTAGTTTTCTTTAAAAAAATAAATACATAAAGGTTTCTCCTGAGAAAAGATTACATAATTAGAGATACATGATTAGAGAAAACTCAGTTACAAGACCATCCAGAGATAGCTAGTTTTGATGTTCTGATATACTTCCTCCTAGTCCCTTTCATAAAATTCATATACACATATCTATAGAGATATATATAGAGGATCATGTATATATATATATATATATATATGTAACATATATTTCAAAATTTGAATAATAGTAAGCAGTTCTACATCTGATTTCCACTTAACATTGTAAATATTTTCTGACATAAAATGTTCTTTGAAAAATAATTTTTAGTTGCAGAATAACTCATATGCCTTCTAAGTAACTACTATGTAAAAAAGTAATTTAACTATTTAATCTAGGAGCTCAGGGTCTCCTTACCAGATGGAGAGGTAAAGACCCAAAGGTTTCATTAGCTCCAGGAAAGACTGCAGGACACCACTAGGGGTCAGGGCAGAGCCAGCTAGTAGGCCTTGATGTATGAACACTGTTCCATTGGAATGAGTAAAAACATACCCTACCAGACTAGAATTCACCTCAGAAGTCAAGTCCCCTACTAGTGTGGGCTCCCCCACTACAGACTTCTTGGTCAAGAATCCTCCAAATTAATTTATATTAAACATTTACAAAACATACTTAGTCTGTCATTACAAGATAGAATATTAGCAGTGTTCTTACCTGCTTGGTACGAGATCATTTGTGCACAAAATTCTTGGCCTATTTTAAATAGTTTTTTTTTAAATAGTTTTTTTTTTTTTTATAGAGGCATGTTTTATTTATTTATTTATTATATTTGTTTGTTTGTTTTGTTTATACATGCACTGGGTACAGTCAGAAGCACGGGAGGGTGAGAGAATTCACCAGAGCCAGAGCGGGGAGCAGAGCAGGCAGAAGGACCGAAGTACACTGCTGAGGGGAGCAGCGGGTGGCAGGAGAGGTCTGCGCACCATGTGGGATCCTCCTCCGGTGGCCGGGGAGCAGCCGGGGATCGAACCGACGCCGCAGAGGCCGCGGGCAGCTTCGCAACCCAGCGCTCAACTCTTGGCCTATTTTAAAGGTCTGTTGTGAAAATCAAGTAAACAACACATGAAAGTATCTTATAAATTGTGAAGAAGCATTTAAACTTTAAGTTGCCCTGTTTTCATGATGTGCTATTCAGATGTTAGCGCCTATAAAAACTAAAAAATCCCAGGAAGTACAATTATGGAACGAAATATATATATATATATATATATATATATATATATATATATAAATACATGCTTTGGCATATTATTTGAAATAATCATGGATTATTTCATTGGTTTTCCTCTCCCCCAGTCCTTGCTCTCCAGCTATTGAAGTCACTGTAGAATTTGTTTTTTCTAGAAGTAATCATTGATAGCCGATTTCGTTTTAGTTCTTTTTCATTCTCATTTATCTGTGATTCCGTCAGAAAAATTACTTGAACTCAGAATTGGCTTAAATAACTTGTAAGTAGGAAATGAACAGGAATCAAAAAGGCACTCCAGGCTCAACATGCTTGATGGGCTCCAGCACAGGTGGCTGGCACTTCTGGCCTCTCTAAATCCAGAAGTGACTCTTAGCAGAAGGCAATAAGGATCACCCTCTTTACCACCTGCCAGGCTTCTGATTCATCCCTCCTTCTGCTCTTATTTTCTCTCCAGTCCCCAGTGACTCCTTTTTGGCAGGAGGAAAGAAAAGGAGCTATGGTTAGGTGTTCTGGGAACCAAGCAGCTTTTGAAACCAGCCTTTGTACAGCCTATTCTGAGAGCAGCCTAATCTACTCACAGGTCTGCCCAATCATCTCAGAACGCACAGACCAATCTCAGGGCCTGGGAAAAGCAGGACCTAGGAGTCCTTTGTCCCTGGCATGGGATTTCCTACTGGGCTAGAGCCATAAGTCTGGCAGAAGAAGGGCACAGGGACCATATGAAGAGAACAAGTACACAAGCAGACATGCTGCCCTGGGACAGCTCCAGTAGTATGTAGTCTTGAGTCTTCCCTCTGGGTCCCGGGTCTTAGATGGCACCGACTGAACAGCTTGTGCTCTTGATAAGTAGTGTTTCTGGTACACAGCAGGTGTTAAATAAATATTGGTTGCACGAATGAATGACAAGTTTAGACTAGTCATTAGACCACATAATAGTTGGCATTTCTATGGTCAATGAAAAAATAAACATCAGGCCTGGGAGTGTACTGGTCATAAGTCTACAGATCTGAAAGGAAGTCAAGAAGGTCCCAAGAGCTGGAAGCACACCCAAGAAAAACCAAGAGCCAAACAACAGCAGTGTAGCAATCCAGATCAATCTGTCATTTAAGAGCAGTTTTTTGAAATGGGCCTCAGGGCACCCATCACACCTACATGGGCCAACTTCCTGAGTTCAGAGTGTGACAGAGGCCCCAGAGGTGTGAGGCTTCCTTGGTCTGAAGCCTCCTAACCGGCTAGGCCACCCATCTGCTTCAGTGTCAGTGGACCTTGTAGAAGCCTGTGTTCCAGATGTGCGGCCCGTTGCTTAGGAAGGAGCCTGGGGGCAGTCTGGCCTGGTTACTCGATGTTGTCATAGACCTGGATCACGTCCTCGTGGTTGCTGAGAGCCTGGATGAGATGGGAGGCCTGTTCCAGGTCGGTGTCAGCCAGCTGCACCTTTGTGTTGGGGATGAACTCTAGCGCACTGGACACAGAACACAAGCCCAGGGAGTCCAGCTTCTTCCTCACTTGATGCAGTGAAGACACATCACAAATAAACTAGGGAGAAAGCAAAGTAAGGAGGTGAGAAGCGAGGAAGGAACAGGGCAAAGCCAGACAGAACTTTGAAAAGTCTTGAATGGCACAAGTATTGGGTATCACGGAGCTTAAGCTCTTCACTGGCAGACACAGTTCAATGTTCCGAGTCCTCGTGGTCCTCCTCGTGGTCCTCCGCAGAGTAAGCTCTAGGCAGCATTCACTTCATAAATGTTTGTGCAATATGTGAAGTCTTTGCATCACCCAGGTCTTAGAGCATGGTACCAAGTGGGCACAGGGAAGAACCCAAGGTGTGCCTTAACAGGTCTACTGAGGCCCTCTTGGAAGTCCACCGAACACTAAAATGTCATACTCACTTTAAAAATGTTATTTTCCTCTTCATCTTCAGTTTCTTTGACATCCTCAGCTCCTGCTTCGATCGCCAGCTCCAGGGCACGCTCTAGGTTCACAGCTTTCTTCTCTCTGTCCTCCACTCCAACCACAACCACCCCCTTTTTGTCAAAGGAGTGGCGTGCACCTTCAGCCATCATGCCACTGGCAGGAAAAGAAATGGGCTAGAGTGGAAGACATTGGATGTTCTGCCTCCACGTGGCACTGGCTAACTGTCTCTTTTCCACCCAGTCTATGAAATATACACAGACACGAAGCCGCTCTCCTCCTGAAGGAGAAGATGCAGCTACCACTGAGCAAGGGAATAATCTGAACATATCCCATCCTCTGTTTTTCTGGGAATTTGGAGGATGCAGAGACTTTGCTCATCACTTCCAGTGCCAGTAAGTTTCCATTCCTGCTGGTGCATCTTAAGACCTGGACATTATAGAGCTACCATTGGGGTGATGAGCCCCTTCTACACCCAATGTACAAGTCTTTTGGAGCTGGCCTGTACAGAACACATTAAAGGGGATTAAATGATCTCATTCATTAAATGATTTGGTTAAGTTGTGCATAAATCTTGAAACAGTATGTACTTTCCTGGCACACAGAACTGGAACCTAAAGGCTCGGTCCCCTTCCACTCCCCGAGACACACACCTACCCGTTCTTGTTCAGGATATGTCTGATGTCCGAATGGCACTTGGAGCCACTGTTAGATAACGCCTCGATGAGCAGAGAAGAGCCGCCAGGGCCTCGACCCTCATATAGCAAATAAACGCCCTTGGTTTTCTGCAACAAACACGAGTCCATATTCCTGTTTCCCAATTCCCTCCCACAGGCCAGCCCAGAATCACAGGTACCACTAAGCTGACTTCATGGGTGGGCTCTCTTCAGTTTTGTCCCTACTCTCGAGAGGAGGGTGATTAGAACTAATCGAGGTCACTAGACGTCCTATCCCTTACTTAGATGGTCCCTGAACATTAGCCATCCCCAGCTTTGTCTTCCTCCCCTCCCGACCAAATCTCACATCTTCCCTGGACACCCACCAAGACTCATTCTCCTCCTCCCAGCCAGCATGAAATCCACCTGTGAAGTCTCTTAGAGCTCCCACCCCTGAATTGCTGAGTACATTAAGTCCTCAAGGTCCTCACAATATTAGAAATTGTGATTTTGAGCAAAATGACATATAATGAAAACAGATCCTGGAGTCATGTCTTTGGCTCAGCGTTGGCAGGGATTTTGTTTTTCTCATTAATGACATTATATAAAATGTTTTTTGAGGAACTGCTATACTGCTGTGGGAAATCACAGACCTGTGCCGAAGAACCACTGAAAACAACATGGCTTCAAAAACTCAAATAATCAGACAAAATGACCAATCTCAAGTGGACTTCACACACCACCTGTACTACATCGCTTGCCCATCTGGCTGATCTACGCTGCTGTCTTCCCAGGAACTCTCACTGATGACTTCCTTCCTCTTTTCACAAAGGAAATAAAGGATGACCAGCTGGGGGCAAAAATCCTCTACCTTATCCACCCAGCATCTAAAGGACCACCAGCTGGGAGCAAATCCTCTACCTTATCTGCTATCTACATAAAGGCAGTATGTACAATGGTTAGAGCACAGGTTCTGGAGTCTGTCTGTTTTCAAGTCTGTTATTTTCTGTGTGAGTTGGTCAAGTTGTCTACTATTTCTGTGCCTCAATTTCCACTTAAGGTTGCTTTGAGAATTCAGTGAGACAATGCATACAGAGTTCTTATGAGTATCTGCCCTGGAGGAAGCACTCAATAATTACTGTCTATTAAGATGATTATCACTTCCTCAGGTCCTTCCCGCTTGTCCCAGAGATAGAGGTATCCCCTCACCTGGGATTTAAGACAATTTCAACTCCTGGGCTCTCAAGCTTTACCTCTCCCATCATCACTATCTACTATACATTCTCTCTACTGGCTTTTCTCCTTCAGGGCAAAAATATATGAAAAAGAAAGACAGATCCTTCCTCAATTTAAGGTCAGGGCTTTCCCCATACAGTGCCCCTTCTTTCTACCTCATCTCACAAGTCAGCCAAGAAACCCTAGGCTGTGTGGTTCTAAACGTGGCCTATCTACCCTATTTCTGATGGCCAAGACAGAGAGCCACCCGAAGGCTTTGGGTTGAGGTTGTCAACCACATTGCTACACTTCTCTGATAATTTAAGGAGTGTTTGGTGGCCTTCCAGACATGGACCCTGTTACGCCTGTGATCAATAAGAAGCATGTCAAACTGAGGACACACCTCCATTTTCAGTGATGCCTCAATCGTTGACTTGGGCATCTGCTTGCTGCGACACACCTCTAAGATGTTAGCCAGATTGGTGTTGAGCTCAGGGTTGGGGCCTCCTTCTGAGTGAGATAGAGAGAAAAGAGTGAGTAAAGACATGTCTTATCGCATGGGAGGAAAAGTGTGTTTCCACTACCACCCCCACCAGCTAAAAATGTGGCAGGTCACCACTTAACTCTGGATGACTTAGAGCATTTTATCCAGTGTCTAAGTGGGATATGGAAAAGTATTTTGAGAAAGAAGTTCTAATTCACTGTCTTTAAGGATGGATCTCTTTCTAGCTTTCGGCAACCATCACTATTATCAGAGGAAGAGATACGGGATATAGATGGTACCAATATCTCCTGGGTTTATTAACACCCCTTGCTCTGACTCCACTATTTTATGGATAATTATCAAAATGCTCATATGACATCGCAATTAGGCTGCCTCTGAAAGGAGCGCAATATCTCATTATTTTTGTATTACCAATGCCTGGCATATAACAAACACTCAGTATTGTCAAACTCAGTATCAAGAATTGAGAAGAAAACGGGAGCAAAGACAAACATCAGGCATGAATTCTAGGGATGCACCAGAAACTATCTCAAGGTGAGCACTATTCCTAGAAAAGTATGTTTTACAGATAAGGAAACTGAAACTAAGCAAAGTTAAGATATTTGCTCAAGGTAATACAGTTAGTAACAAAAGCCACATCTTTCCGACTCAAAAGCCCGTGCTTTTTACATGACTTTCTCCACTTCTACAGTCTGACATTAAATGCAAAAAATAAATTAATAAATCCTTTTATTGTGGCTACACAACTGAGAGAAAACAGGGTGCAGGGCCTTCCCGGTGGCGCAGCTAGTTGAGCGCAGCACTGTGAAGCTGTCTGCAGCCTCTGCAGCACCAGTTCTATTCCTGGCCAGCCAGGAAGATACCCACATGGCATGGCAGACCTCTCCTGCCTTGCCCACTGCTCCCCTCAGCAGTGTACTTCAGCAGCTCTGCCTGTTCTGTTCCCCACTCCCTCTGGTGAATCCTCTCACCCCTCGCACCTCTGGCTTACACCCCAGTTCTTGTATGCATCAATAAATAAATCTTTAAGGCCTCCCTCGTGGCGCAAGGGTAAGTTAAGCACCGCACTATGAAGCGATCCGGCAGCCTCTGCAGCACGAGTTCGATCCCCGGCGGGACAGAGAGAAACCCACACAGCGAAGCAGACCTCTCCTGTCTCACCAGCTGCTCCCCTCGGCAGTGTATTTTGGTCGGTCTGCCTATTCTGTTTCCCACTCTGTCTCTGGTGAACCCTCTCACCAGCCGCATCTCTGGCCTGTACACTAGCTCTTGTATGCATAAATATTAAAAAATAAATATTAAAAAAAAACCCAGGGTGCAAACCTAATTTCCAAGAAAACGTCTCAGGAAACTATGCTGAAGCAAACTGAGGCCTTGGGCAAGTAACAGCTTTACTCAATGTCCCTGCTACGGTCTTGAGGATGAAGTTACTTTTATCTAAGAACAGCTCCCTGACAAGCAGTTTTGGATGTCCCTACTCACTTTTCCAGATGCTGAATGTTCAACCAGCTTGAAGTGGGCGACGGTGGGAATTGGGGAAGGTGAAGAAAATTAACGGACTAGAATTGGGGTGAGCCGTGGTTCAACTCCGCAAGGCAAACGAGGCCTTGGGCACAGAAAGGGCAGCGGCCACCAGCGAGGGGTGGCCGTCAAATTCTTACCTTTAACTGCTAGGCGGATGCTCAAACAAAGCTTGGAAAAGATGCGACTCCTTTCAGTATCCTTGGGACCCTTGATGTGCCGGACTTTGGACCACTTGTTGTGCCCGGCGGGGACCGCCGCGGTGAGATGCATCGTCCGGCCCCGGACTTCTGACTGGGAGGGTAGGTGGAAGCGCCACAGAGCCACCCGGGCCCCGAGGCCGCGCGCCCGAAAGCATGGGGCAGCGGCCCGGCTCAAGCTTACAGCAGCCCCAGACGCCATCCGCTTCGACTCTGTCCAAGGTCAAGAGCGGCACCAAGGTCAGCCCGTCCCGTTCGCCGCCAATACAAGCAAGTCCGGAGCCTGTAGTCGGTTCCACCAGTATCTGGAGATCCAAAGTCTCCGGCCCAGACCCCGAGCTACTCAAACGCTAACTACGCCGTACCGTCCGGGCTGCAGCCGGCAGCCGACAGCCGGACCCTAATTGGCGAGGAACACTTTCTTTTTCCGGTCCGTCCAAAAATGTATCCCCACTGCCCGCAACATCCGTTCCGCCGCCGCACCGTACTCCCTGTGTTCTCGCTGGCGCCGGGAGCCGGCCCAGAGATGAAGTGAGGCGATGCGTCGCTCTAGCCCGCCCGATTCCCTGGGAGCAACGGACTTTATTTCCTACAGTGATCTAGTAGAGACAAATCTGAGTTATGAAGCTGATTTTCCTTCCGAATTGCTTCCCAACTCTGAGCAGGTCCAGAATGATGTGATGTTGTTGCAAAGACATATGCAATAAAATCTCTTCGTTTTACAGGTAAAGAATCGAACGCCCAGAGTTGTGATTTGCCCTGTCATTCCATGCCGCTGAACTTCCTTATCTGTAAATAAGGATGCTCCTACTACTTTACCTATATAGGAAGGTTGAAAACACAAAATAAGCACTTGGAGCTTTGAGGTAACCACTTACATAAACAGTGGCGATCATACTCATTAAGCACCTATAAATGAAAGAATGAGGGCTCGGGAGAGGGAGGATGATTAGAAAAGCCTTTGGAGGCAAGTTTCCTTCTCCACTGTCCCAAAGAGAAAAAGGAGGCCATTTAGAGTAAAGAAATAAAGTGGCATCTGCTGAAAAGCTTTCCAGTAGCTCCCCATGCTAGTGAAAATAAGTCCAAAGGACTTGGTGCGTTAAGAGTATGAACTTGTAGTTGTGTGGCCTCTCCAACTAGAATGGGTGGGTTCAAGCTTTACTTGCTCCACAACCTAGTGTAACCTTGGGCAAATTTCTTTATTTTCCTGCATTTCAGTTTCCTTACCTGTAGAATGGCCTTGTGAAGATTAAATGGATAATGGATATAGAGTACATGGGCATAGATTTTATATTATGTTATTACTTCTTTGCTCCTCTGCTAGGAATTCCTTTACTGTCTCCTGGTTAGCTCTATCATGCTTCAAGATCCAGTTCAGCTGTTACCTCTTCAGTGAAGCCTTCTTAGGGTCCTTATTTGAATTTTTAGTGGTAACAGTTCACTTTTTGCTTATGATCAAGGTACTTAATGATGGGTTTGGCATGCCCCTTACTCTTTGTAGATTAGAAACCACAGGTTGCTTCTAATCTGAATTCCTGTATTAAGCACAAACCTGTGTCTTGACTGGTCTGTGTGCCCAACTCACTTCACCTGGCCAATTTTGCTCTTCAACATTCAGCACCAGAGGAATCATTTCCCACCAGATGAAAACATCTCCAAATTCTCCAGTTGGGCTTAGATACTCTATCTGTGCTCACAAAATTCTTCATGCATTCCTGTACTTAGCACTTACCTTTTTAATATCAAAATGTGTCTCTGCCACCACACTAAATTCGACTATACTCCTGTACCCAGCAGTTTTTAAATAACTTTTTAAATAACAGCTTTACTGACATAATTCACCAATTTAAATTATACAGTGGTTTTTAGTACATTCACAGATTTGTGGTGATATCACCACAATCCATTTTACATCTTAACCACTCCCAAAAGAAACCCCGTCCAATTGGCGGTCACTCATTTTCCCCCAATCTCGCCAGTTTTCCTTAGAACTATAAAGTTGAGATAAATGTGGAACATCTGTTCAGAAAACCCTGCTCTAAGGTTCTACACCTGGGTTGGAAATCAAGGCTACTTCTGTCATGTAACTTAGATTCTCCAAGTAGATTGATTGTAAGGCTTCATTTCCACATCATTTCAAACAGCAAATTTCTGACCATCTGATTTTAGAGAATCAAGGTTCTCAATGAATTAAAATATAAAGTTACTCAGAGAAGGGAATTGCTACGATACTTTTAAGTTGCAATGTGTGCTTGCAAAGTGTGTTTCTTGTTAACTTTGCTATTAGTTTTATCTGTGTCTGTTATCTTGATGAATGGCAGGGCAGATATTTTTACTTTCTTGGTCTAATCTAATATTTACTTTCTCAAGAAAAATTCTCAAGGTAACTCTCTCGAGACCTGGTTTTAAGCATCTTCGAGAATATTAACAATGAGCCTTGGATGCTAGAGACTGGTTGACGGTATTGCTCTATGAGATCCGAACATGTGAACTAACACTTCTCAATAATGGAGCACTGGTTATTATTCTAGTACTTGACTATTTGATAGTGTGGTGTGCTACTTGCCCTGTTGTCTTCGTAAGTATAAGGAAGACTACATTTCTTGACCTTCCTGAAGTTAGGTTGAAATCATGGAACTAAATTTGGCAGGTATGGGCAGAGGCGAGTAAGGCATTTCCAGGTTTCCCTTGAAAAATATATACCCCCACCTCTGCCTCCAAAGTTACCTTGGAGTCCACATATTTTGGATGATGTAGCTGCAAATGGAGAGTTGGTCCACCTTTAAATGACTTCATGTAAGCAAAAAAAAAAAAAAACAACAAAACAAAAACAAAAACAAAAACAAAACTTCTGTTGTGTTCAGTCTTGGAGTTTTGATACTGAAGCCTAGCCCAGGTTACTGAGATTATAATACTCTCAGCTTTCTCCTTACAAACCAAAGAGCAGGACCTCCCTGGTGCCACAAGGGGTTAAGACACAACCTATGAAGCTATCCCCAGCCAGGGAGCTACCCACATGGCACAGCAGACCCTCTCCTGACTCGCCCGCTGCTCCCCTCAGCAGTGTATTTCAGTCAGTCTGCCTGTTCTTTTCCCCACTCTGTTTCTGGTGAATCCTCTCACCCCCCAGACCCTGGCCTGTACCCCAGTTCTTGTATGCATAATCTTAAAAAAAAAAAAAGAGCAGAAACCATGTATTTCCCATAACATATCTGTTGTCAGACCACAGCACAGTTCTATCAGAGCCAGCAGGTTCTCCTTTTTCTCCAGTTTAAACTCTCTTCCCAGACCCACTACCACCCCACCTCCTCGTCTTCTAAAACAATGGAAGAATTTAATTAAGTCCTGGTTCACTGAACCAATCAGTTTGCCTTCTCTTCCCTTAAATTGGCCAAATAAGAATAAAAATTGCAAAGGTTAAGTGGGGGGAATATTCTTCCTGGACTCACAGCATTTGAATACCAGTAAGGGCAAGAATTCTTCCATCTCACCATATTGGGGCATCGACTTAGGAAACTGGCTTGGACTTAACTCTAGTCACAGCCATCAAGCCTGGTGCACACACCCATGGGATCCGGGAGTTACCACTTCTTTGTCATCCATAACCAAGATTACTGAATCCTGACCATCTCATCTCTTGAATCTGTTCCATTGTGCCTGTCTTCTCCTTCCCTGCTGCTCCTGCTTTATATCCTTGACTATTATAATAAATAAAAATATAAACAAATGATCTCACCCACTGAGGCATTTTTTCATTGCCTCCTAAAACAGTCCTGAGCATAATTGCTATGTGTGATTTCCTGAGGTTCACAAAGGAGTAAGGTCTAAACTCTGCAAAGCACAAGACTGTCTGATCTGGCTCTTTTTACCTCTTTAGTCCCATTTCCCACCATTCTCCATATAAAACCCCACATCGCCTTTAAATGACCATATTCCTTCTTACCTCTAAATAGCTGTGCATGAATATTCCTGCTGCCTTTTCCTTTAGAACTCCTATTCAACCTTCAAGGCCCAGCTTAAGCATTCTTCCTCTTGTGAAGTTTTCCCTGTCCCCTTCTGACTCCCACCCGGACAGAATTGATTACCTCCTCCTCGGGGCCCCAAGTAAGCCTGAACAAACCTATTATTGCACAACACTGCCAGGATGTATATGGAGGCTCCATTGGTAGACCATGAGCAACTAGAGGGCAAGGGCCCTGGCACAGAGCAGGTGTTCTGTGTTGTCGTAAAGGCAATGGGTCAGGCTGTCAGAGACTGGGATGGGCTGGGGAGGAGTCCAATCCCCAGCCAGTGTCTCTGGAGCAAAGCCACAGGGGCAGAATGGGAGGAACTGAATTCATCACAAGCAATTCAGTCAACCTATACATGTTTACGTTTTATTACAAAGTATGGTGGGCAGAAAATACGGTACTTCTTATACAGGAGGCTGAAACAGAAGGAAAGGGTAAAAATTAGGTTTAATATATCTTGGGAAACAAGAAATAAAGTCATAACTAGAACACTCCATTTTCAGGTGCCTTTGAAGTCCCCTTCAATGGAGAGTTACCATCGTGTTTTCACAGCACAGTGTTAAAATTTTATTACAAGCCCTGTGTACAGTCAGTCCTGCGAAAATAATATTTCAAAAAGAAAGTGGTTACAGTACAGTTCTCCAAGGGGCAGCTTCCTCTCCACCTGACCATGGGAAGCCACAAAACCTATAGTACAGAAGAAACGTTTCAATATATAATGAGAAAGAAAGTTCAGACACACTAGACTAAAGGAGACAGAAGTTGATTGGCTAGAGCTTAGCATTTCAGTGAACAAGAAATCTCCATCTTCTACGTAGAAGTTTGTACAATCATGCTACAAGTTCACACTTAGGGGAGCGGGGTGGAAAGTCACTGACAGGGGAGCAGGGGTGGAAAGTCATAAAATACACAGGAACCAGAGCCAATGATTCATACTCCACTAAAGCCAGTCAAAGCTTTAGCTCAGCAAGTTCCATGTCACATTGTATATGCCACAGTCAAGCCAAGGTGAGATACAGTCCTTTTAAATTGTAGATATCACCAGTTCATATTCACTGCGTTGTCCCAAAAGTGGGTGCTTGTTAGTTCTCCAGCTGTTACACACACTGCCAACATTTCTTCTTGAGTTCATACTTTCATTTGCTTATTTGTTTCTGGTTTGATACACCAGTCCAAGCCTCTTTGGGAAGGCACCTGCATGTTTTAATATTTAAAAAGTAACATCCAGAAAGTAGCCTGAGAGGACCTGGCCCATCCTGTGTGGCCATGCATTTGACTTTGACCATTAGCAGCAATGACAACCGTGAGAAAAGAAGAGGGTGACAGAGGTGGACAAAGCGCTCATAGCTGGCCCAACCAGTAGAGGAGACTTCTGGACAGCCTGACGCAGGGTCCATAGTGACTGCCCAACTCAGCTTTCCTCCCAGAGGAAACCCAATTAAGTGCCAAGTCTTACCCTCCTTCCCCATCCTGGAGTGCTGAGAGTAAAGGGGAGCATCTCTGAGGCTTCCACTTCAGAGGTGTCCCTTGCCCTGCCCGGTACTTGAGGGAGCTGCTATATTCTCAAGCTGGGGAGGGATGGCACTAAGCTGGCACTCCCAGATCTGGTAAACCCTGAAGCTCCTATAGAACCTTACAGCCTAGGAATTCAAGGCCCAGGTAGCAGAGGGAGAAAGCTCTACAGTGGTAAGGTAATGAGGAAGAGAAAAGGAGAGAAAAGGGGGAAAGTCAGCATGACTGTTTATAACCTTAGCTTCTTCAGCTCTGTACCAACCTGTAACCAAAATAAGCCGCGTTCTGACAGGCATGCACTCCCACCCTCTGTAAATCTCCACTGCCACAAATCAGCTCTGCCCCCAGTTATCCCTGTCCCCATAGTGCCCAATGAATGGCCCAGAAGGAATGACAGGCTGAGGCTAGGTCTCACTCCATGACCACATGACGACAGTCTAAATGCTTCCCAGACCTTTACGGTTTTCTAGTATGTTTAGGCTAAAGAAACCCTTACTGTTTTTCTCCCCCATCTTAAATCTCCTCTTAAAATTTCAGCCCCAACTATCATCAAAACTTTGTAGGATTCTCAAATTTCCTGGTGGTCCCCCCCTCCCTGCAAATTTAATCAGTTCCCTGAAAGTTCATCCTGGTTCTGATAAGAAATCCTCACCCAGTTATCAAGTATCTTCCCTCTTCAAGTCCTAACCTTGCAGCCTGGTTCCTTCCTGTAAGGAGAGTTTTTGCTTTCCTGGTGTAAAGGCCTGGGGGGACTTATATCCGGACATCAGCTCTCTGATGGTGGGGCAGAGGCTTGTCTGACTCAGCGCTCCCCCCTCTCATCAGAGCACATAAAGAACACAGAGGCAGCTTGACTCGGTGGGTCCAGAGTGAGTCAAAGGTCTGCTGCTCAGCCTGTAGAGCCTGAGCTCAAGGCCTTCCCAGCCCCTGTGCCTCTCTTGCAGGGGGAGAACAGATCCAGAGCCTCCCCCCCATTCCTTCTAGCTGCCAATTTGAGAACCTGAACAAATGACAGTTGCTTTTGAAACTACAACAGATCTCTACTTCCTGGGGCCTGGCTGGCTAGGAGGCATTCTAAATCCTGAGAGGATAGAAACCCCATGCTCAGCCAGGAGGCCCTCCTTGGCCTGTGGTGTTAGGGGAGGGTAAGAGAGCCGGGGCTTCAAAATACCAGCATCCCTCCAACCGTGAGCACAGGTGTATTTGCTTAGGGAGACTAGGAGTGTCACCTGAGCCCCAGTGGGGGGGGGGAGATGTCATAAGGAGTACCGCTGGGTCTGAGGAAGGGTGACAGGGCTGGGTGTCCACAGGACAAGGAAAAAACCCACATCAAAAGTTGTTAGCTTCCAGGGTGAATTGCTACTTTATCCAAATAGAGTCTAATTACTATTGACTAATTCTTTGCCCAGGTTGTTTTTCGCATTCCAGGTGACAAATGCTTTCACCAGGTTGAAGGGCGGATCAGGAGAGGAATTCTAACTCAGAACTCAGTGTGGTTAAGGCCTGTCTGGGCAGGCCCAGCCTTTCTACCACTCTGATCTCCATTTCAGACCCTTTTCCTCAGGAAGGAACTGATGGCTCAGACTTACTGCCCTGCAGAGAAGGACACTAACAATCAAACACAATGAAAAGCAGAGGAGGTTCTGACCCACGCCTCCACACAACACCATGCCTAACTGCAGCACTGTGGTAAATGCAGAGGGTCAACCCCAAGTCAGAAACCCAACATGAGAACTAGACAGTAATAAGGTAGAAAGGGAAATAACCTGACTGAAAAAAGCGCTTTTTTCTTTAGGACAGGCCTCTGTAGTAAAGCAAAGAGCTGTGACTATGGGGAACACAGATATATCTGCTCTGAAAAGGAGGACTCAACCAAAAGATTTCAAGGGCCCGGAAGAACAGTTTTGTTTCTCAAGAGCAGGTGAGAGCGTAAGTGGGCAAACGACCAGCCTTAATCTCTCCTTATCTCACACATGCAATTTGGAGGGTTTCAGAAATTTTTCTCTGGCACTTGACAGAGCACAACAAACCAGCAAACTGTCCCCCCAAACTCGGCCTGCCTAAGGACTCACTTAACATCAGAATCACACACAAGCCCCCTCCATGGAACTCACTCATGTAACGGAAACAGACCCCTGTGGCCTGCAGGCCAGGACGGCTCAGAACCTAAGCCAGAGACGGGAAGAGGGGTGTCAGTGGGCTCTTAACTGGCTGTCCCTGAGGCCTCTGATTCTTTTGAAGCTATCTATTTACCTGAAGGCCTGGGATCCTCACAGCCTATTAGTTCGTTCCTTACGAGAGCCGAGTCTCCCACACTCTGAAGGAGCTCCCGCTCAGAGACAGTGCCCCTCCAGCAGGCCTCTCTCCCTCAGAGCAGTCGACCCAAAGTTGCCAATGTAACACCAGTCACAGTAAACTAAGCAAAGAAAATAGTGCCGCTCAGCTTAGAGGATCATCCTTGCCTAGCATTCAAGACACGGAATGGAAGGGCTGGGCTTCCAGGTGAAGGCAAAGCAGATGCCAACTAGAGGCTGGAAATACATGCTGAGCTCAGCTTTCCTGCAACTATCCCCTCAAGTCATTTTATATGCAAGATGACTTTTATAAAGCCATGTTAGCCACCCCAATCAGGCACATGCCCGCCAGGTCTCAGTGGGGCTGGACAGAGGTACTTCCGGGAGTGACAGGAGGCTTCACATGTCTATTTTGGAGCCCAGAATGCCCTTGAGAAGAGCCAGGCTGAGAAAAGGTGTGAGGTGGCCGACTTCTGAGCACCAAGGCGGTTTGGACTCCCGGTCAGGTGCGCTCCGCTCAGGCAGTGATTCAAGAAGGCAAAGTGCTGCTGGGATGAAGGGCCCAGTGCTGCTCCGGGCACCAGGGAGGAGAAGAGGTGCTAGTAGGGAGGACTATGAAACAAAGGAAGAAACCAGGAAGAGTAAAGTTCTTTTCATAAAAAAATTAGCCCGATAGATAAAAAATATACAAAGTTGAAATTTTTTAAAGACATTAATAACAGGAGGAAAGACAACTGCAAACTGGCATGTTCCCACTGACACGGACAGGGCGGGGACAGGGCAGAGAGTGCTGCTCCGCAGCACACAGAGACAGGGGGCAGATGAACACAAACACAGCCAGTGCCTGGAATGCTCATTAACACAACGGCTGACAAACAAATATACAGAAACTTTTAATTGAAGGACCAAAGGAGAAGAGAAAAAAGAGTATCTTAAAACTCAGCCTGGGCTGAGGGGCGCCACACAGCACTGAGTCTAGCACAGTGATGGGTGATTGGCCAGGACTCCTAGAGCAGCTTCTGGTAACAGCGGGTGCAAAGCAATGAAAGACATACTGGCCACCGGAAACATATTTCTTCTTACTTTGGGGGTGGGGCAGGGGCAGGACACACAAGCCCCTGCCGCGTGGCCATGGCGCCACCAACACTACACTCTGAGTATCTCCAAGCAGTTGTTGTAGCAGATGGCAATCCAGTCGGGCTGAGTCGATGCCCACTGCACGTTGTTGATCTCTCCTTCAGCGGTGTAGGCCAGGATAGGGTCCTCGATGGCCCGGGGCATTTGCTGGATGTCCCAGATGAGAGCCTGATGGTCATCAGCTAGGGACAGAGAAAGCCAGCAGGCAGGGTCACAACTCAGGGATGGAGGGTAATGATCCCCGCACTGGGGGCCTGGGTGAGGACATCACGGGTTACAGAGTGTCTGCCCACCAAAACCCCTGTGAGGGGTCTTTAATTTTAATAGATCAGAGGACTGAGAGTGAGAAAGGTTCAGGCATTCATCCCAGACCGCAGAGCTATGCAGCCAGCTAGTGGCGGAGGTGGGACTCCAAGCCAAGCCTCTGGCTCAGTCACTATAGCAGAGTTGAGACAGCACAGCAGACCTGAGAAGGCACCTCCCACGTGACGGGCATCAGGAGAGGACGATGGGATCAAAATGACCCCAAAACATGTCATTTTAAAGTACTCTGATGATTTAACTGAATGGACCCTCCTGGTTTTTTTAATAGACATTCATGAGGTGTTATACAGATAATGAGATAAAGTACTATGTGCTATTAAAAACAGTTTTTAAGGGGCCTCCCTGGTGGTGCAAGGGGTTAAGACACAACCTAAGAAGCTATCTGCAGCCAGTGCAGTATGAGTTCGATCCCCAGCCGGTCAGGAAGCAACCCACAGACCTCTCCTGACTACCTGCCCGCTGCTCCCCTCAGCAGTGTATTTTAGTCAATCTGCCTGTTCTGTTCCCCACTCTGTTTCTGGTGAATCCTCTCACCCCCCCCCCCACCCCACATCTCTGGCCTATAACCCAGTTCTTATATGCATAAATAAATCTAAAAAAAAAAAAAAAACGAAAGTTTTTAAGAGCTATGGAAAATACCATAAAGAAGATATATGTAAAATGAGTGGAAGGAAATATATTAAAGTAAGATGGCAAGGTTTTAAGATGGCAAGGTAGTGAGTTATATTGACTTTAGTTCCTAAGTGATCTATAATGTGCTCATATAACCGAAATTAAGTTCTTAATTTTAGAGAAGAATAGAAAAAAAGGCAATGACCTTCAGTACCACATCAGCCCATCCTGACACGCAAGCCCATTTCTGATAAACAGGACTGGAATCAACTTCACCCTTTAACAGTGGCTTATTGGGGCAGCCGAGGCATAGGCCTCTAACTGATGATGGACTCAAACAGTAAAGGGAAGATGCTCCAGATTTCATCTGGAAATCTGGATTCTTCGAATTCACAAGCATGGGGTGGTTCTCAGTTGAATTCTTTTGTATAAATTTCTGAACTATCCTCAGCGAGACGAGATGATCTCCCTACCACTCCCTCCGCATCACGCTCCCCTCCCACCACATTACCTGCAGTACAGATGTGGCACGATGAATGCGGGGCCCACGCAATGCCATTGACACAGGCTCGGTGGTTGTTTAACCTGGCGACAGGCGTGCAGGGAACTCGGACATCCAGAATCACTACCTGCAGGCAGAGTAAAAGGCCGAGAACTTCAAGGTGTGATATGAAGAGCAAACAAACAAACCAAAACAACGCTACATAAGAAAAAACTCTTTTTTAGCATAACTTGTTCACTTTTGGATTTAAAGGCTAATAGAGACAGAGTTTTTGCTACCAAAGCAGCTATAGGATTGAGGAAAAAGAAAACAAAGATGATTCAGGTATTTTAGTATCTGATCTTAAACATCACAGGTCTTTACATGGGTAAGAAAGGGGAGAAGCAGAGTAGCTAAGATCAATTTGGTTAATCCACCAAGTTCCATTAGGTGCCTGTGCTAGGAATTCTGTGCATGCGCAGCTGGGCAGGATGTGAGCCCTCCCACCCCACATCCAAGGCAGAATCTGGAATGTAAGGAGTCTGAGGCGCTGGCCACACAAAGCAGCATTAATCACTCTACTACCTCTGCTTCCATCACTGTACCACCTCCAACCTACTACTTTATCCAGTCACAGTCGACAGAGAGTCACCACTTCCACGTCTGTTTGCTAAAGCTGGAGGAATCTGTCCAGACCACAGAAGGGGGAAATGGCCTGTTTCTTTACTCAGTGCCATAAGCACATAGGATTTGGTTTACTCTTGAGATACTGCTTTTCTTGGCTCCAACTCCAAATGTCTAAGTGTTAAAAGTTCTTAACACACAGCAGTTGTTCTATATCAGGCTATTTCAATCCTGGCACTATTGACACTTGTGAGGCCTGTCCAATGCATTATAAGATGTTTAGCAGCACCCCCAGCCTCCACCAATGTAGCACTGCCCACTGTCCCTGAATAGGGAGAATTAAAGATATCTCCAGACATTTCCAAAGATCCAGTAAGGAGAAAATGGCACCGCTTAGGACTATTCTAGATATAATAAGCAGTGCAGGAATTAGGTAGGAGGCTGGATGTCAGCCCCAGGTGGTATGCTCACCTCCATTCCATCCATGGCCATGGTAGCCAGGTAGTTAGGGTCCTGCTTGTTCCAGCAGAGGCGAAGCAGTGGGTGATGCTGGGGGTCTTCATAAATGATGGTGCTGTGTTCCAGATGGCGGAGGTCAAACATCCGCACAGAGCCATCAGCGCCCACCGAAGCAAACATGTCCCTGCCGCCCCCAGCGCGGCTAAACGCGATATCATAGACCTGATGGGGAATGAGAAGCTTCAGTCAGAATCAGATCCATCACCTCCTTTTCTGCAAAGAGGGAAATCTACCATCCCCAGGTCATCTGAACCCCTGCTGGTGACACAGAAGGAGGGAAGTCAAGTCTGTAAGCACTGGAACCTGAGAGTTCAGCATCGAAGAGCGAAGAGCATTTATCACTACAGAAACTGGCTGGTGTCTTCCTACATCCCTGCTTTCCAAGTCTTCTCTCTCCAATCCTGAGGTCAAATGAAGGGCACAGACCCTCACAGACAGAGCACAAGCGTCCCCAAGCACGTCTTCTGCAGGCGGGATGGGCTCAGCAGGAGCTAGAGGCAGCGGCGGACTTCCGCCAAAGCACCAGACTGAGACTTTTATTTCTTGGGCCTGGGTAACTTTCACCTGTGTGATCAGAGGCAGGTTGAGGACAGTAATAAAGGAAATTTGAGGGGTAGAAGCAGCCTTCCTGTGGCCACTTAGCAGACACACTGGTGCTGCTGTGGAAGCTGGGCCTGAGACTCCTCTGCACGGGGTAATGGCAGCTCTAAGCTGCAGGCAGGAGATTCGGGAGGTTCCCACACTCGCAAGGAAGCTGGGAGCACACTCTTGTCCCCGGACATGCTCTGCTTCTCCTCCAGTTGCTGTGTAACAGAAGTGACTTCATTTAGATTTTCACTCATTGTTTTCTGCTTTTACTACTGTTGCAGCATTGGGCACTACTAATACCCAAGAGAAAACAGGCAGAGAAACAAAGAGCTTCAGAGAAAGAAAGACATGAAGAGAAACAGCAAAGCTAGCGCCAGACAAGCAGAGAAAGAAACTGAAAAGGAAAATGCCAGATGAGACCCATCTGAGCTGGGGTTCTAAGAACAGCTGACTTCCAGGGACTCTCCCACTAAATACTGACTCTGGCCTTCTTAGTGGTTCTTTCTGCTCAGGGACACCGCCAATTGAGCCTCTAATCCTAGTCCGCCTCACAAATTCCTTTTCCTCTAGGTAACTACTTAAATGCACTTCTCTAAGACAGGAATCAGGAGTGGTTCAAAAGGGAACTAGGCTGGTCCTCACAGGGAGTCCTGACAGATCAAGGCAGGTTCTGTCCAGTACTGTCCAGCTGTTGGACCAGGGGTGTAATGGATCAATATGCGCAGCCCCATGGCCAGTTCTCAGTGACACGGAGGAACAGACACCACGGCAGCATTCCAAGTGCCCAAGTGCCCAGAGACAGTGTGGTGAGGGTGCAGAGCTCTCTCACCTCTAGTGGGCTCTTCCCCCAGGGCATTTCGTCACAAGCCAAGAGAAGGAGGCAATTCCCAGAAACATGAAATCCCCACCACACTAACACTAGGCAGCAACAGAAGTCTCCATAACTAGTGCCTGACAGAGAGAGGTGGGCTGAGAAAGACCGAAGATGCTGGGAGGCATTACTGCTCCTCTCACAGCAACCAGCCTCAGCTTCATTTCTTCAAGACCACAGTGCTGGTCCAGGGCCTGCTCGCTGTTAAGATCCACTCCTGCCACTTCCCTCTCCTCTTCTCTGTATCAGAGAGAACGGATTCCCACAGGCTGTGTTTGGAAGGGTCCCAGGTCCATAGGCTGCTTCTGGCTGGCTCAGCCATGGGAGGCCCTGCTGGGAAACTGAACGGTGGGAGGTGGGGAGAAGCTGAAGTACTTCTCCTCCCCTCTGTGTTCTCAGAAGCACCTCTGGTAATGGCTCTATCTCCAGGTAAACTGGCCCCTGGATTCCACTAACTGCCTCCTCCATCACCCCTCCAGCCTATACGCTGTAGCTTCTCGCTGCTCCTGTTCTCTAGATTACCTCACGGTGGCTGGCTTCTCAGCCTTACCATCATCTGTGTGGGCATTCCCCTGGGTTGACACCCCCTCAGTTTAAACACTTAGGATAGTTCCGGTGCTCTAGGTTGAACACTAATAGAGAACAGCAGGCAAAGTTGTCAAAGAACTAAAATATAGCAACCTGTTCCACTTGATGGTCAAGAGGGTTTCCAGAAGTTCCTTATAGGTCCATTCGCTAGGGCAAAGTCTTCCTGTGCCCCTTGGTTTGGCAGCAGCCAAGGCCAGCAGTCTTGTAAGAGCTCTTACTTACCATAGAAGCACAAAAAGCCAGAAAAGGACCCCTCACTAAAAATGAAAACCTAGTCACCAACTTCCTCCCGAATTCAACCCATTCAACAAACAAACTCCTATTTCTGACCTGAGGTCAAGACACCCTTTTTATCTGTAGCGATACTACACCTTGCGATGCAGGGTAAGGTAGAAAAGAAAAGGAAACACTCTCACAGGAAATTGGAGCATCAGGCATGCACTCGCTCTGGGAGGAAAAGATTTATGGCCATATTCCAAAAATACCCAGAAGAATGCTTTGCTTAAAACACAATACATAAAGCTCTTGTTGCCTTTTACAACAACATAAAAGAAGCATCACCATCAAAATGAAACATATACAATTCCAAACCGTATTAAAAGTGTCCGTAGTAAGGGAACACACCAAAACTTCATAGAAAAAATTTAGGAAAAAAGGATGAATAGGTTTGCCTGCCAGGAAATTTTCCCTTTTCCTGCCGCCCTCCCAAAAAGTAAATATATTTTAAGATAAGTGTTAGTCTAAGATTATTTTTTAATCACACCTGGTCCAAGTTTGTCTATAAGAGATTTTGCTTATTCTGTCTATAAACCACCTCTGGCAGGCTGGAGAATAAGTTGTGTACACCAGCCCCCAAGCACTTGTTTCCAACAGTGCTGTTTCCTGCGGTTTGGACACATGACTGTTTTCTATTTAGATAAGACAACACTAACATTATATTATGGTTTCCCACACAATTTGCAAAACAGCAAGCAGGCAGCTTAACCACTCACGATGAAGGCACGGAAAGCATCAGAGGAAAGAAAAAAACCAGCCGCATCTTTACCTCTTTGTCGTGGGCAATCAGTTGAGTCTTCACATGACCAGACACAAGATTCACTCGCCCCAAGACCTGCCCTGTCTCCAGCCCCCAGATGGTACAAGTTGTATCGATGCTCGAGGTACCTGGAAACAAGCACGCAGGTCAGTGATGGCTGACAGGAGTGAGTTTCTCTCCGTGTGCCTACTCATCTGTCCAGCCCAGAACACAACATGCCAAAGCACTTCCTGAACAGAGGAAGGGTATTCAGAGAGCCAAGAGAGACAAGGACTCACTCCTCACCCCAGGACCTTAGACTCTAACTGGGGAGGTAAGATGCAGACAAGTGGGGCCTCCTTGGTGGTGCAAGGGGTTAAGACGCAACCTATGAAGCTGTCCACAGCCGCTGCAGCATGAGTTCCATCCCCAGCTGGCCAGGGAGCAACCCACATGGCTCAGCAGACCTCTCCTGACTCGCCCGCTGCTCCCCTCAGCAGTGTGTTTCAGTAGATCTGCCTGTTCTGCTCCCTACTCTCTCTTGTGAATCTTCTCACCCCCCCGCCACGCCTCTGGCCTGTATCCCAGTTCTTGTATACATAAATAAATAAATAAATATTTTAAAAAAAAAGATTGCAGACACGTGGACAGCTCCCCATGCCACATATGTAGCCAGTGATCATGTGCCACATTTAGCTTCTTACCCACTGGCCCCATCCTCGGATGATGTATACCTCAGGCCCCTGGTGAAAAGGTGTTCCATGTTCTATCTGAGAGTGTATCTTTGCATCTTGAACCCGGAACACGTATCCCTGCACTCCCTTACCTAAAAGATAAGGATCCACCTCATTCCAGTCAAAGGAGGTCAGAGGAGCGCAGAAATCTGAGTTCTTATTATTGTTTAGCAAACATTCCAGCCTGGTCTCTGTTTCCCCAACCTGAAGGGAGAATAATTTTAACAAATCAGCCAGTCTTGTCTTCACAAAGTCTTAAAGCCTCATGTAGACTATAATCAAATAAATATAAGACATGGGAGAACATTTTTATCCAAAGAGACTGAACCCCAGAGGAATTCTCTGAATGCTGCTTTCCAAACTTTCTCCTCTGCCTAGCTTTGTTCTCTGAATTTTCATACTCAAATCTTTCTGGAGATAAGGTCCTCTCATGGTGCCCAACCCAGAATCCACTGCTCATGGTGAGCTCAGCTGAAGGGGTAGGGGGTGATGCACTCAATTGCCTAGAATCAATGGCCTGGTATTTTGCTAATTTACTCAAAGATATCTTGGCTGTAAACAGAAGACGATGTCTCAAAAGTACCACCCTATAGGCGGCTCTCCTTATTACATCTAGTTCATGAGCCTCAGGTTTCCTGCAGGACTTCAAGGAAGCTCAGCTTGGTTTACTAGAAAGTCGCCTGAGCGAAAGTCAGTCAGTCCAGATGGCTCCCACTGGCTTCCCCCAGGCTGCCAGGACACTGCTGCCTCCTAGCCCAGGCAGCTCTCCACGCTGCTCCCAACAGCTGACAGGGCTGTGGGCCTGGCTGCCAACCCAGCACCTGCTTACCCTCCACACTCGGAGATAGTCACCACTTGTCGCCAGCAGGTCTGGATAGACACCTTTTGTGTCAGGGATCCACATGAGCTTTGTGGTGGGGTACGGATGGTCGAAAGTGTTTCGGCAAATAAACTCCGAACTCTCTTCATCTAAACCAACAAGCTGAACCTGTAACACACCAAAATCGAGCCACATAAATATCATTTTCCTCAGGTCACTGGTGAGTGACAGAAGTCCTGACACAGGACTACACTTAACCAGAGTAAATAACTGATTACAGAGTGGGCACCAGGCCAACCAGCCCACAGGTCAGCTGAGGAAGCCCAGCTGGGGGGTCGAGTGACATCGCACACTGCCAGCGCCCAGCAGAAACAAAATCCATCTCTGCTAGCAAGGCACATTGCCATGTGTTTAAGTCATTCTAATAGGTGTGTAGTATAATTTAAATTTAGACTTCCCTAGTAACTAATAATACTGAGCATCTTTTCATGTGCTTTCTTGCCATCCACATCTGTTCTCTGATGTTTGTTCAGATACTTTGTCTTAAAGTACTTTTCGAGCAGTTTTAGATTCACAGCAAAACTGGGCAGAAAGCAGAGTTCTCATTTGCCTCCTGCCCATACATGCATAACCTCCTCCACCTCAAAATCCCCACCAAAGTGCACATTTTTTACAACTGGAGAACCTACACTGACAAAGTCCACAGTTTACACTAGCACTTACTCCTTGTGCTG
The DNA here is from genome assembly GCF_014898055.3 of Talpa occidentalis. Taxonomy (NCBI): domain Eukaryota; kingdom Metazoa; phylum Chordata; class Mammalia; order Eulipotyphla; family Talpidae; genus Talpa; species Talpa occidentalis. The sequence goes on along the minus strand of NW_023605083.1, from coordinate 124,692,186 downwards.
TAAATCCATAGGGTGTGACACACATACATAGTATCATACAGAATAGTTTCACTTCAGTTTTTACTAGGTTGTTTTATTTATTGAGTTTTGAGAGTACTTTGTACGTTCTGGTTATAAGTCCTTGGTTACATGTTTTGAAAATATTTTCTCACAGTTTATGGCTGTTCTATCATTTTCTTTCAGTGTTTTCTGAAGAACAGAAATTAAAACTTCTGATGACATTGGTTCATCCTTTCTTTTATAGCTCATGCTTTTTGTGTCCTAAGAAATCATTGCCTAACCCCAAGTCATATTTTCGCCTACACGTTTTCTAATTTTACAAACCCTAGAAATCTGACAAGGGCACTGAGGCTATGAGAGGGAGGGGGAGAGGAAGGCAGCAAGGCGGGGAGGGGGCACAAGTGACTATGGGGGAATGGACCCAGGGTGCTCTGGTGGTGGGTGTGGTGTGACACCTGAATGGGAGATCCCATACCTCTAACACACAAAGATGTAAACCAATGTTACCACAATTAAATTTTTTTTTTTCAGGTTTTAGATGAATGTAGGTCTATGATCCATTGGAAGTTCTTTCATGATACAGGGATGAATCACATGTGAATGTCGGATTGTCCCAGTATCATTTCTGGAAAGACTACCCTTTCTCCTTGGAATCACCTTGGTCGCTTTGTTGAAAATCAACTGACCGTGCATTTGTCCATCTGTTTCTGGACTCGGCAGTCTGTGCCACTGGTCTGCATGGCTAACCACTTAGCAAGATAACAGCAGCTTTCCGATGAGGTCCTGAAATCAGATGTGCAAGTTCTCCAATTTTGTTGTTTTTACCACAAGAGTTTTTCTAGTCTATACTTTTGCTTTTCTGTTTAAATCTTAGAACCAGTTTGACAAATTCTACAAAGACTCTGTTGGGATTATGTTGAACCTATAAACCAGTGTGGGAAAACTGCTGTTTTCACAATACTGGACCTTCTAACCCATAAATACAGTATGTTTGTCATTTTGACTTTTTTTTCTCAGTGATGGTTTGAACTTTTCAATGCACAAGTGTTGCATTTCTTTCATCAACTTAATTCCTCAGTGCTGATTACTATAAAAAGCATTATAAATGGAATTTTTAAATTTCACTATATAGAATACATTTATATATAGAATACAATTGCACATTCATCTTGGCTCCTATAACTGCTAAATTAATTAGCTTCAGTAGTTAAGTAGATTCCTAAGGAATTGTCTATGTAAGTTTACAGATCGTGCCATCCATGTCTTTTAAAAATCTTCATGACAGAAAGTACCTACAATACTACCTTGCACTATTTCTCTTGGTAAATGTCTTATAGCCGGGCCTGAGTCTTTCTTTTGCTTGTACTGTCTCGACAGACCTATTTCCAAATTTGACTACATGTTTTACCTGGAGTCTTACACATTCCTGGGGTCCCCAAATCCAGCCCAAGATTCTAATTCAACAACTGTTAAGAGGGGCCCAGGAGTCGTCTTCAGAACCTCCCAGGGGATCTGATTTCAGTAAGGCCTGACAACCTCTGCCCTCAGCACCTAACCCATGCGAGTCAGAAAACAGCTGAGATTTCATCTTTCCTTTTCCTAGACAATTCATGTGTTTGCAGATTTGTGTTTTAATTCTCAATATAACTGATTCTAGCTCTTCTGAACCAAACTGCCAACTAAATATTGAGAAAAACAACTGGCTATCACTGATACTCAACTTTTTTTTTCCCCAGATACTTGAATGTTTAAAATTTAATGATGAAAGAGAATGTAAGTTCTCTATAAAAATACAGGTAATACAGAGTGAAGTGGTAAATCTTCTATTAACTTCACCCCCAATTCTACTTATGTACTCTCAAATCAGTCTGATGTGTATCTTCCAAAAGGTTCTCTGTGCATTTATATATGCGTATATGGTGGGGGGGTGTGGTCAGGGGCAAGTTTAAAAACATAAATGGGCTTGAACCATAAAATATACTCTAACTTGCTTTTTTTTTGGCTTATTTGCAACTTGCTTTTATTTTTTTAAAAGATTTATTTATTTATGCATATAAGAGCTGGGGTACAGGCCAGAGGTGTGTGTGGGGGTGGTGGTGAGAGGATTCACCAGAGACAAAGTGGGTAACAGAACAGGCAGACTGACTGAAATACACTGCTGAGGGGAGCAGTGGGCGAGGCAGGAGAGGTTTGCTGCGCCATATGGGTTGCTCCCTGGCCGGCAGGGAATCAAACTCCTGCTGCAGAGGCCGCAGATTGCTTCACAGTGCAGTGCTTAACCCCTTGCACCACCAGGGAGGCCCTGCATCTTGCTTTTAAAGAAGTATCTTGGAAGGTCTTCTCATGACGGTACAAACAGCTCTAGCTCAGTTTTCTACAGCAGACTGTGGTAAGCATACTATAATTTATTTAACCATTCACAAGTATTGTGGCTATATCCCATTGTTTTGCTATCATAAACAATACTTTGTACACAGGTCCAGATGCTTTTATTGGATGGACTGCTAGAAATGTAACTGCTGTATCACATTTTAAATGTTAATAGATTCTGTCAAAGCAGCTTCAAAAAGGTTGCTTCCATCTACACATTCATTAGGGAATACAAATGCCAGCTCCCCCATACTGAAAGTGTAAACACTGAAAATCTTTTACATGTTTGCTAATCTGATGGATAAAAAATGGCATTTCGCTACCATTTTTCTGTTGAGGCCAAGCATATTATACTGTTTTTATTTCTGAATGACAATCACTGACATGTGAGTGCTTGTGATAGATCAAGTATAAGCACTATGCTTAATGCTTTATGAGTATTACCTCATTTACCCCTCTCGACATCTCCATTTTGGAAGAGGATACTGAGTAAGACATTAAGTATTTTACCCAAGATCACAAAGCTGCATTTTAAATGTAGGCAGCCCCATAAAACAAGCTCTTCATCATTACAATGAAAAACATCAACTCAAAACTTTTGCCTAGTCTACTTTCTTATTGATTTGTAGGAATGCCTTTGCTACACATTTCCTTTGGTAAACTAGCTCATAAAGCTGAGGGCTGTGCCATTTTTGGTGGTATATCTTTAACTACATTTCCACTGTTCCATGAGTTTTAAAATCACTCAGGTTTTTTACTTTTTAAGGAAAGTTTGGTACTTTGTTTTTTCCCTTATAAACTGTCTCACCTAGACTTTCTATTGTGTTCTTGCAAAATCATTAGTAGCACTATCATCCTTCACATACCCTTCCCTCATTCCCTACATCCAGAGTTTCTGTTCCTATCCTATACTCCCACCCCTGAACCCCAAGGGATAATAATGAAGGTGAGTTTTGCTTTTTCATCCCCACCATTAACTAGCTCCAACTGCAAAACTGATGGTTAAAACCTGAGTCAGGAACAAGGCTAGGTTTCCTATTACATAGGCATAGGATGACAGCTCTCCACTCTTGCATTCCTGCTCCTTAAGTATATTATTCTTTTTCTTTTTAAGTGTTGTTGGTTTTTTTTGTTTTTTTGGGTTTTTTTTTTTTTTTTTTTGGTGGGACCCTTGCGGTGGCCAGGGATCCAACTGGCTCTGCAGAGGCTGCGGGCAGGCTCACAACCCAGCGCTCAGCTGCTGCGCCACCAGGGGAGGCCCTTTTTAGGTCTTTTTTTTTTTTTTTTTAAGATTTTATTTTTGTGTAGAAGAACTGGAGTGTAGGTCAGAGTTGAAGGGGTTGAGAAGATTCACCAGAGATAGAGTGGAGAGCAGAACAGGCAAATTTACTGAAATACACTGCTAAGGGAAGCAGCAGGCAAGACAGGAGAGGTCTGCTGCACCATATGTGGGTCAGCTCCCTAGCCAGAGATGGAACTCAGGCCACCCAGCTGCAGTGGGCAGATGTGATGACAGCACTGAGTCTTAACTCCTAGGCCACCAGGGAGGCCCCTTAAGTATATTATTCTCAGGTATTTATAGTTGTACAACCTATAATGGTGGCAGATTTTCAGGCACTGTCCAGTTACCCCTGTCATCAAATGCAGCTAGCCTAATTTCTCCTTCTTCTCTTAAAAAGAGCGTGATCATTCTGCCTGGATGTCCTAAATCTTCTTTCTTCACTCTTAAAATGTAGAAACTTCCCTTAAAAATCTTTCAGGGCCAATTGTTTTACATAAATTTGTCTTGAGATAGTTTGGATTCATTATTTCAAACCTCATTTCTATATAGTCTTCTTTAACTAGATAGTTGAGCTTTTGTTTCATTTCTTTGGCCATCTTCTTCTGGGACACCAATTAAACTTAAGTTAGATTTTTATTTTCTGCACCTACTATGTCCCAGCTATTTATTTCCATTTTATTTTCTCAACCTGTCTTCATTATCCTTCACTATTTTCAGCAATTTTTATTTTTACTTTCTCTTTCCAATGTAACTTAATTTTTTGATCATTTTTGTTTTCTCTTCCATTATTTGCCTGGATTCTATTTGCTGAGGATCCATTTTCTTTTGTCACCAAGACTTAGTTCACTTGATCTCCTCTATTGCTTCCTGGCATCCTTGATGTTAAGCTTTCTGAATTTATGGTGGTAGGATTGCTCACTAATTTTTAAGTGATAAAAAACATTTTTCTAGTATAGTTCTTTACCTGCCACTTGTTTCCCTCCCCACCCCCCTTCTTTCATAAAATAATCTTTCTATAGCTACTGTGTTCCTTTTGAATGAGGTGAGTTCTTCCTAGCTGACCTGAGGGAGAGAGGTCAGGGCCATGTTAGCAGACACACTGAAACCTCCCCACTCCCCAGCCAACAGAGGTAAGGAGTGGCTAAGCTTTTAAAAATTCAATCTACCAACCTACCTTAACTAACACTTCTACAGAAGATGGCATGTCTACCTTTCTCCTTGTACAGCTTAGCTCCCCTCTTACCCAAGGTGTCAAATGGAGTCCGGGAAAGTTCCTGCTGCATGTACACCTCCTCAGCGTCTCAAAGGATTGCTGATCTTGCCCACCAAAATCCTACCCTGAAGAACTATGCTCTTCTGAATTTGAAATCTACGGCCATCCATGTCCTTTCTCAGCATCTTCCTCGACCCATTTGATCCTCATTATACTGTAATCCTGATTCACTTATCGTGGGAACATAAGGAAAACGAGAGACTTTAATCATCTAACTCACAACATGTAGGTTACCCCCAAATACTTTCTTCTCCATCATCTTCCCTATCCTTCTGCTAAATTTCCTCTCCCAACTCCACTACCTTTTTGCAACTATTGCTTCATAACATTTTATCCCAACATGTGTAACAAATGCCCCTAAAAAGAAAAGGTTGTGAAGCAAGGTCAGTTTTACTTTGTTATAAACTGTGGAGAGTACTATGTCAGATGTCTAAGGAGCAGATATGTCACATAAAATATTCACTCCTTAGAGGCATGACCACATCTACATTTTCACCTTTATTACTTTCACAAAAAACATAAATTATACAGAATATTTTATATTTCAAAAACATTTAAAAGGTGCCACGTCTATCTTGTACTAGCTCTTGGAGGGAGGGGACTGTATTCTAGTTTATCATACACAGTACTAGTACCAGAGCATGAAGGTGAACGCACATACGTAGACCCCTACATTACGACTAGTTCACTTTCCAATGAGGCCTCCCGATTAAAACATAAAACGTTTTACGATTTAATACTGACATTACAATTGCCTCCTAGACCATGTGGACGGGGCATTTGTGAGTGGGGCATTTAAATAACAGTTATCAGTTTATCAATCTTTTATCACACTAGTTCATGTTTTTTTTTTAGTAGAGTGTAGAAATGATTTTACTTTAGTCTTTATATATCCTTTCATACAAGTGGTAGCTGTTGAGCTGCATAAAAATATTGTGCAAAACTGTGACCATGGATCCTAAACAGCACATTAAAAAGAAGATTTTAGGGGCTGGGTAGAGTAAAAAAAAGATAGAAATTTTCAATTAAATTGAAATAAGAAATCACAGAAAAGCACGATGATGGTGTAAAAGTGGATTAGCAAAAGAATTTGGGTTTTCTCACTCTACTAGCAAGATCTAGGTGATTCTGAGGTAACATTTTCCAATTTAAGTTACTTATTTTAAATTTCATCTAGTTAATGTCAATAAAAACGAAATTCTGAGTATTTTCGTTGTTTTATTATATTAATGAGTCTTATGTCTTACATAAGTTATGTGCTGAAATTTTCAAATTCTGTCATCTTAGAACAAATGACGCAGTATCAATGTATTACTGGGTTCACATTATGACATTTTCACAATATGATCAAGCCTGTAGAACAGATTAGTGTCATAAAAAAGCAGGGGTCTACTGTCTGTGTGTGTATATATGTCATTCCTTAAAAAGCCCCAAGTTATCACAGGCTAGATACCACTCTAGTTATTGAAGTGTTTCCCCACAATTGTTATTAAAGCAAAATTCTGAGAGAATAAACCAGTTTTTCTCGGTCTTTTCCATTTGTCCTCCCGTCACGCCTGTTCCTGACTGATTAGTGTTGATCAATGTCTGCAGGGAGGTCCTGCCTGGACAAACTCTAGATGAATTCTGGCCTAGCACCCCATCAGTTCCTGGCTCAGAGGCTGACAGTCAGCTCTGGCCAGACTACCTACAGAACAGGTTCACTCCTTGTTCAAATCACAGCATCTCCAGTATGTCTGCGTGAACTAGGTTAGGGCAAAAAACAATTAAGGCAGCAACATTTTTATCCAGCGGTTCCATGGAGGATTTAGTCCTCTCACTCTCTAGAAAAAAGAAAGGAGGAAGTTAAAACCAGAAGAGTTTTATGTTTTAAAATCCCCTCCTGACAGTCTTGCCAGGGACTGATGAAGCACTGCAAAATTTGAAGTATCAAAAATACTCGTGTGCTAAAATGCTTTTTCTTTATTCCTGCCAATCTCACACCTGCTAACAAAGGCTGGTTACCAAGTTAGCAGGTTACCAAGTATCATCACTGTATCTAAAACAGAGTCCAATATATATTTGTTGAATTAATGAGGCAAATGAATGAGAATCCTGACGGGCGGCCACAAAGACTAGGAAGTTAAAAATTAAATGCCAAAATCAAAATCATTATGCAAATAGAGTAACTCTGCATTAAAAAAAATCTCAGAGGAATCGATACAGGCAGACAAATACATACTGTTGCCTGGTCTAATTCAAGTGCAAGGTGTTCTTATCCAGATTCACCAGAGTGTTCTTCAAAAAACGGGATATATACTGCCCACCTGGCCCTGGGCACAGATCTGGTACAGCAGGATTTTTTTAACTTGGGGTCCATGAACTTGAACTTGAAGATGACATTCATATTTTCACTAACCTTTAACTGAAATTTAGCATTTCCTTCCATTACAAATGGAAGCAGCTACTCATAGCAGATTTGGTATCTGTGACTTTGTAATCAGTAGAAACCACTGATTTTTTTTTTTTCATATCACACTGCAATTGTCGACCATCATAAAATGTCGTTTACCCTCATCACTAACTTCAAAATTAAACTCATAACAATACTGGATGGTGTAATTTAACGAGTTAATTTAAAAGTACATATTACTGTATCACCACTTCTTAAAAAGATTTTTGACAATTGTAAATATAATTGGTTTCCTTCATAATCATGTATTTCATGCATTTGAAAGCATAATTATGAAAATATGAATACTGGCTGTGCCAAAGGTGTCCACAACACACCCATGAGTTAAAAGCCCAAACTAGATAGGTGGGGGCATGAAAAAGTTTTAATATACTGCATTGCCTCCAGCATACCAGTGAGTTAAGACACAGTTAACTGCTTATTCAGTTACTACTGGGATTATTAGTTTGCATTTCACTTCTAAGACCACACTGTCTGTGCTGTGTCCTGGCACAAAGAAGGAGCTCCAGACAGTTGCTAAATGAAAAGGAGAAACTGGGGTAGAGCTGCAGCAACTGAGGTTTGATAGCAATCACTCCACGGTGAGCCTGACTGTGGCTCAGTTTCTCTTCTCTTCAAACAGGACTACTACTGCTTACCCAAATTGACCCAGGAAATTTTTCAAGGAAAAAAAAAACAAAACCATCGACTTGCTTAAAAAGACTCAAGCCCTTTGAAAGGTGTATTTTACTTATTTTTCTGAACAATGTATCCTTCAACAATAGTTCTAATAGTCTTAATTTTACTGACATGGTTTCCAAATCAGGATCTTGAATTCTATTTCCAACTCTGCTGTCACTATGGGCCATAAGGAAGAAAGGTACAGTGGCAAGAGAAAGAACAAAGCTGTGTCTTGCTCAGAACTCTGATTTCTGTGGGCAATGGGTGACTTCAAGATCAGTGCATACTCCCTGGGATTTGTTTGTAAATTATGACTGTGTAATGTCTGGACAATGAGATCCAGTTTCATCAGTTTTGCAAAGGGAATTCCAAAGAGAACTAACTCCAGAAAAACAGATGTACTCCTAAAAAACTCTAACAACTTACAATGTTCAAATGTTTTTTACAGGAATTTTTTCTTATAAAGCAGCAGCCCCCTTCCTACAACAAACTGTGAGTCAGAAAAAAAAAACCAAAAACAAAAACCCAGACTGTGCAGTGACCCACAGCTAGTCAAGGAGAGGAGGCAGGTTCCAGTCTTAGACCCTGCTCCATGCCTGAAACTGTCCAGTTTTATTTCTTCTAAGGAGTGGTGCTCCGGGACTAAAAAGCCCAGGCTTTAAACAAAACTAGCCACGGCTTTCAAATTTCTCTCATCACTATCAATCACGTTTCCTTGAATGTGATAAAAGGAAGAGATTAAGGGGCAAAGGAAAGAAAACCCTTCCCGTTGACTTATTCGCCAACTTTCAAAGATAAAGTTATGCTACACTGTCAGCTTAAAAGCATCCCTCTACTGCCAGTGCCTGGATGAAGGCTTCTCAAATTGATGGATGTTCAGAAAGTCTTACTCCTCGAGGCTACACATCTGTATTAGCACGACAAAAGCTGAGAAACGTAATGGCAAGAAGCCCCCGTCTCTATCCAGAAAACAATGGTGGGATCACGGTCACAGGCCATCACGTCCCCCCCCAAAAAAAAGATCTTTTGGAAGAGGACGGCTATGGGGCAGCAAAGGCCGGGATCCCCGAACACCAGCTGGGGTGGGGGGGAGTGGGGGCGGGGAATACGGAACAGGCAAGGGTGAGCAACAAGCAGCCCGAATGGGAAACCCAGGGTGCCGGGAGGGCGCTGACCACCCCTGGGGCGCCTGCGTCTCCCTCACCCTCTCCCCTCCTTCGCCCCCGCCAGAAGCAATGCGGCAGGAGGGGAGGGAACCGAGTGATAAACAGCAGAGCGCGGTGTAAGCTCGGGTTTGAAACCCGTGTCCACCACGGCACGGCTGACTCCGGCGGGGCGCAACACCGTGCCTCAGTTTCCCCGTCCATAAAATGGGGGTAACAACCCTCCTGTCTACACAGACGTGCCCCAGGGTTAAATGAGACAAGGAAGGGGAAACCCTCACCCGGGGTCAGACACGGAGCAGCCACCCCCGGGCGCTAAGGCGAGTCCGCGGAGGGTCCCGGAAAGGGGGGGTCCCGGAAGGGGGGGTCCCGGAAGGGAGGGTCCCGGGGCCCGCTCCCGGCCAGCTGGGTTCCGAGCCCGGCCCGGCCCACCTTGTTGTTGTACTCCTCCACGAAGCTGCCCAGCGCCAGGCGAAAGCGCTTGTCGGGCCGCACGCTCCAGTTCATGGCGTACACGGTCCAGGGCGCCTCGTACTTGTAGATCTCCTTCCGTTTGCCGTGCAGGGACATGGTGGCGGCGGCGGGGCCGCAGTGCGGGCCGGGTCGGCGACGGGCTGCGGCGGGCGGGGCGCGAGTCGGGCGAAGAGCCGGGCCTGGGGCCGAGGGGTCCGCGGGGAGGCGGGGCGGGGGCGGGCAGGCGCGGCCAGGCCCGGAAGCGGGGCCGCGGCCACAGACAACGACAGCCGGGCCGACCCCTACTTTCAAACCTGCTGGGGCTCGGACTAACACCACCTTCCGTTTGAGACACCGCCCCTCCCCCTAGAAACGGAAACCACGCGACCCCCGCGGCGGCGCCGGCCGTTGGCTGCCTGACACGTCCTTTCGAACGGCTCCTTCTCCTCATTGGCTATTGTCCCCGCCGCTTCCGAAACCTCGTTGCTACTGGAGCAAACATTTGTCGTTCCAAGTATTTGCCCCGCCCAACTCGGGGGCGGGGCCGACGCCTGCGCGTCCCAAAGGGCATTGGCTGACAAAGATGTCAGTCAGAGAGATAACGGAGCTGCGCGTGAGGGTGGGTGTGTGGGGGCGTGGGTGGCCTGGGGCTGGCGGCTGGCCTGCGAGTCGTTGGGCTGAGTCTCTGAGGGCGAAGGTGCCTGAGCGGTGACCTGCTCAGACTTCCCGCCCGCTGCTGCTATTCCGAGGCCTTCTCCACGCTGGGGAGCAGAAAGTTAAACTCTGCTTCCCGGGGGCCTTCTGCGTTTCCCGGCTCTGAACCCCACGTTCTGGCGGCCTAACCCGCGCCTAACGGGACGCGCCCTCCCCACGCGTGCCAACAGCCCCCCCTTTTAAGTTGGTGACGTGTTCTCTCGGTGCCCCCAGGGCAGACACACACACACACACCCCACACCCCCTCCCTGCCCCCCCCACTCCCTCCCCCCCCTATCCTCAGCCCCTGGCCAGCTGCATGTGCAGCCTGGTCTTCGCGCGCTTTCCTGTCCACCAGCAGACACCCCACCCCTTCTCCGCTTCGGGTCCCGAGGCAAATGCTAATTAAGCCCCAAACTGATGGTGTAGTGAGTTTGAAATGGACAGGCTGGAACTGAGGTAATATATCTATAATCGAAGGTCTCCAATTCAATATTGGATGAGGACTGTGTTGAACTGCTAGGGGATGTCATTAAATGCAATTTGCAATGATGACTGTGATAACAGACAGTTCAATTTAAAAAGCTGAGTGAGAGTGCTATATACAACAGAGCTTTCTCTCCGGGCTCTTAGCTGAACCAATTTTCTCTCCACTTAAGTTTGGAAATAAGAAAATTAGAGACAAAACTGTTACTCTCTGGTCTTATTCTAATAAATAATATTCATCCACGTGTGTGAACCAATTAAGGAGAAAATATCCTCTTTTAAGAGATGCATTCCAATAAAAGTTTAGTTTTTGCAAAAATTTGTGTATGTTCTGAACAATTTTATACTAAGTGTAACCCTTTAAAGCCTTAGGTTACCAAAAAAGTGATTTAAAATTCAATTTGTATTCACATTTGTGTTGCCAGCAGATGATAAGGTTATCAATAATAAACTTTAAAGTACGAAAGGAAGTTTCATGTAGAATAAAACTGGGTGGGATGGAATGGAATTATGGGAAGAGAAAAAGGTGGTGTTAAAAATGAGCTGGTTCTGCTTTTAAAATGCAGGATGTTGGCTCTCTAATCTCCATGCTGTTTGGCTGGAAATGAATCAATACAAAGAAAAGTCTATAAAGAGCGAATAATTATAACACACTGGAAACTACTTCCTTTCCAACTATTTAAACTTAACAATGGAATACTTTACATGTCAACTAAAAACATGACAGAGGGAAACAGATTTTCAAAATTCTTTAAGGGAGAACAGGAACAGAAAGGACTGAACCCAGTACCAGGTTCCTTGTGGAAAAGTCCTTGTCAGCGGAGTAGTTAGCTGCACAAGTCCTCCAGTCACACTGTGGGTTGAAATTATGTCCTCCTTCTCCTATTGTGTGGGAAAGATTCTTTTTTTTTAAATTAAAGTATAATTTACACATTGAAATGCACTTATTTCCACAACCTGAAACATGCTCAGGTAACCTGTACTTAAATCAGGAAATAGAATGGTACCAGCACCCCAAAAGCCCCCCTCCTGTTTGGGCAAGATTCTTAGTCTCTCTCTGCTTCTGAGCCCACATCTCTAAAACAGAGACACTCATACCGACCCCATAGGGTGGGGGTGAGGATTAGATGAGCACCTGTCTGCAGTGCAGTCGGCAAGGTGCTGGGTGCAGGGTGAGTGCTGTGAAGCATTAGCTGTTGTCATGGTTCCCAATGAGCCCCGAGTCAGTGCCTCTCTTTCCTTCATCCCAGCCTGGCAGAGCCACCTCCAGATGACTTGCTCAGCACACCACTCTTGAGAGAGGGGCTTAAAGAAGATTGCAGCTACTCAAGTCAGGACCTGATAACCCACAGGGAAGTTACACATGGGCCCAACAGGAAATGTGCAAACTTCATTAGCTGTGTGACCTCTGCTGCCTACTGGGGCCCCCGAGGTCAGCATAGAAGTGCTAGGGAGTGGTTGAAAGCTAGCGTTCTGTGGCCTCATGTGTTCGCCACAGAGACCCCTTCATCTCGCTGGGTTACAGCCCAGGAGCTCTGAGCAACCTTGGGTGCTATGCTGTGAGGTTGTGAATAGTTTGAGTGGAGAGGTGTTCACACCCAGCCCAGAGTAAGGCTCTCACACGGAAGATCAGAAACTTCTCCTTTCTTCACTGACCCCTCCGTCACACTCGAGGGTAGCTGACCTCCTGACCCCCACCCCACCAGGCCTGCACTAAACAGAGCCCTGAAGGAGGAACCCCTCCAACTCATACCTCTTGAGCCACCTGGGATAGCAGTTTGTAGTTACTCTAAGAGAAGGGTTTCAGAGGCCTATTGTGGTGGCTGTCTGTCTCCTCCAGACCCTGAATTCTCACCTCAGCCACTTTCCCCTGATGGAATCCTCTCTCTGGGGGCTCAGTGGCTCTAACTCCTTGCAATTCCAGGATCTGAGCCATGTCTCTGGAAATTCAGTTGTTTGGGGGCAGAGCCGAGGTATTCAGGGAGGGAGGGAAAGCGGCGACCACAGAGCAGTCCCTGTCCCCCCAGGGGATATAGAGGTGATGCCAGGGGTGACAGGAGCTCCTCCGGCTGCTCCTGCTCTGAGGATAGCATCAGAGATGTGTCCATGGCCACGACCAGGTGAGGCGTCCTGGAGGACAGGTTCCTACTTTTCAGCAACTCATCATATCTCAGGGTCTGGGGGTGCAAGAAAGAGGGGGCAAGCGGTGTTAGGACCCACACCTGGTCAGCCCCACACCAGGGATGGAAACTGGCATGAGCTGTGTCCGGTGACGCTTGCCCCAGCTGCAGTCTGTGGTGATGATGTCGGGGGGCCGTGGCTTGACTCAGACCACAAAGGAGGCCAGACGAAGCCCCAATATTCTCGGGTTCACAGCAGCTTGGACCTGCTGCCACGCTGAGACCACATCAGAGCTGGGGAAGACACACAGCCACCTCCGGGTTTGCCCTGGGGACCCCTCTCCTGCTCACCTGTGTTGGGGACAGGCCATCCTGGGGCAGGCTAGCTCCTGGACTCTCAGTCTCTGAGGCGGCAGGAAATAAGGACAGGTCATTGGAAGTAGCGGCTCCCAGGATGTAGCCAGCGTGGCCCTGGGGCAGGGGCTGTTGAAGGAGCTGCAGGATGAGGCTAAGGTCTGAGGACATGCGGGACTCCAACCTGCGAGACAGAACCCCACAGTCAGGGGCAGGGGCAGGCTTGGGGAGAGCCCTTCAGGTTCTGATGGTAGCTCCCAACTTTGTGGCCTGCACCCCACCCCACCCCCCAAGATGGAAGGGCAGTCTGGGGCCCACCTGAAGCTTTTGCCCCACCACAATCCACAGTCCTTGACCTAATTGCTCTTAACACATCCCCGACTCCCAGTGGAACAGCGACCGGGTGCTGTGCACCCATCACTCAGCACCCATCAGGCTCCGCTGTGGGGATTTCACCCCAGGACATGCCATGGCTCAGAGTGGTTCTAGCAGTTAAGAAACTCACTTGTCCACACCATGCTGGGAAGCTGCAGAGACAGAGTTTGAATGCAGGACTGTACAGCCCCCTAGCCCTGGCTCTGCCACCACAGTCCTGCCATCCACGCGACACTCCATTCCCCAGGGCCCACGGAATTTGTTTCTGCAAGGATTGCTGGCTTGCTCCAGGGTCTACTGGGACACGGAATTGTGCTTTGTGACAGGGCTGGGAGGATTGCCCTTAAAAGGATCACCCTTCTGTAACTCACGGAGCATCCAGTGATGTCCCTGAGCCACCAGGAGAGGGCACCCGTGCCTAGCCTTGCTGCTGGCATGGTCCTCTGCAGCTGCCTACCCTGGCCCTCAGGGCACTCACCTGTTCACCTGGGCCTGGATCTGCTCTAGCCTGGAGCCTAGCTCCGGAGGCCAGCCATCTGGGTCTCCCTGAGGGTGTGGGGGGCTGGGCCTTGGCCTTGGCACTTGCAGCACCTCAGGCCAGAGGTCAGATGCTTCTGAGATGCTCAGGGAAGGAGCTGCTCCTGCTGGAGGGAAAGTGAAGCCTGCACTTTAGTCTAGCTGGTTCCACAGGCCGAGCTGCTCAAAGGGAAAGAGCCCATGCCCTCCCCCTACCTGGCAGGGAACACTGGTTTGGGAGAGTGGGTCTCCTTACCTGAGTGCCCTGGAGCACGATATCCTGCCCCATAAGAGATCTAGCTTCCAGGACCCAGAAGCTGGACCCCAACTTGGGGCAGGGGGCAGCTAGCTGAGTGGGGATTCTTAGCCCTGGCCTCACTATCCAGGGAGCTGCAGCCCAGTGGATCCCCTGTTCCCTGAGGCCTTGGTGTGGAAGCTGGCCAGGGTGGGGGGCTTGGAGACAGCCCTCACCCTGGCCTGGAGGACACAGGGCACATGGTCTTCTAGACCCAGGCCTGGGAGGGAGGGCGGGGGCTGAGGGGCCCCGCCCAAGGGGAGGCAGGATGAGAAGGACCTGAGAAGGGGCAGGAGGCTGGGCGGGCATGGCCTGTGGCAGGATGGACACTGGTGGGAGCTTTGCTCACCTGACTGGTTGTCACTAAGCAAGAAGCCTTGGCGGTCCTTGTCACCTGGAGCTTTTTCAGAAGATGACTGGAGACCCCCGCCTGCCTTGTGGGGAACAAGAGCATCAGGTAACAGGGACCAAAGTGGGGTGGAGCCTTTCTGTTTCCCCTACCTTCCCACCCACCCATGCCCCTTGTGACAATTAGATGAGAACATGTGACAGGTGGTCAGACTTCCCGGTGATGCTCCGGGCCACTTCCCATGGCTCTCTCCTGTGTGGTGGGCTGAGGATGGGAAGATCCCCCGAGTCTTGGGAGAGACTACCTTAAGCAGCACTGTTTTGGGGGCAGAAAGCAGAAGGGCTGTTCTTCGGCCCTCCCTTTCCTGAATGCCCTGGTATGCCTGCCCTCAGCTTGGGCCCGGGGGGACTTTCCTGGGAAGAATCTGGGTCGGAGCCCCCATCCATTCAGGTGCTTTCAGCAAGGCCCTTGGCAGCCCACCCTCCTGGCACCGTGAGACCACAGGGACCACTTCCCTCCTGCCCTGGTGTCTGGTCACTGAGCACTGGGACCACCTGATGGCTCCCAGCCCACCGAGATGGGGTACTTACAAGACATCTGCTGGACAGATCGGGTATGGGGGGGAGATGGCAGGTGGGAAGAGAGCAGAGGGTGGGGTGGGGGAGGGCTGTCCACAGCAAGCACAACCCTCCGAAGCTTGGTTTGGGGCCTCGGCTAGCAGAGCCCCTCCTCCTGAGTCTGGGAGTAGGCTGGGGGGTTCATTGCTGGGGCCTCAAGCAACTGTGCCTATTGTCCCTTCCAGGTTTCCTGTCCCTCCTTCCCACTAGCTGATTCCAGAGCTCCCGCTCCATGCAGCCTCTTCTGGGTGCTCCCAGGTCTGCACTGGCTGTCCCCGCACACCTTCGTGGCTGCTTGGTTATTAAACTGTGTGACTCTTTATTTTTCCCAAGTTGCTATAATCTCCTCTACTGAGAGATTCTAATCTTTCTCCACTGAGCTAAAAAGGAGAAACAGTTCTTTACACCCCAGGGATCTGGCACCATGACACCCCCTGCAGGCAGACAGTCTCCTTTTCAGCTTGGGAGACATGGAGGGAAAAGCCTAGACTAGGGAGTCAACAGAGTTGAGTTTGCCTTCGGCCTCTGCCATCAACTGCCAGCTTATTGCACGGCTGTATGACTCGGTCAGAATATTAATCCTCTCGGACCCTCAGTTTCCTCACCTGGAAAATGGGGCTAACACCATTTGCAAGGAGACCAACTGAGGTCATGTAACAGGCTCAGCACTTAGCAGAGCTGGCACCCAAAAAATGTAACTGTCACCCTTCGCAGCATCATGGTGGCCATGGAGGTGCAGCAGAAATGATGGGTGAGGGTGCAGGATGGGGTTGAGAGGAAGGGAGGGGGCCAGGAGGGTCCCTTTGGCCAAGCAGGCCAGGCTTTCAGCAGGCTGAGAGCCACCACCCACCCGGCACACCCAGCCTAGACTCACGTCCCGCAGGTTGAAGGTGACTTCCAGCTTGCTCCAGAAGCTGTCTGCGAAGGCAGGGTACATGTCCAGCACCTCCAGCAGGTCTGCCCGCTGGATCTTGTGCAGGTCGCAGTAGGTCAGGGCCCGTACATCTGCACTGGACTTGCCTGGCCGGGCATAGAGACTAACAGGCTCCCCAAAGATGTCATTCTTTCCTGCCATCAGAGGGTCCACTCCAAGCTCTCTTCAGAGGAGCCTTCCTCAGGGCCCTTGATCATGACCTTCCCCCCACATGCTACCCCTCCAGCATGGGGATCCTCCCACCATCTCCAGGCCTCTCTGGCTAACCACCCTCTATCAGCACCCTTCTCCTATTGTCCACATTCCACTTTGCATGGCCTCCCTCCTCCCCAGGGGACAGCAGGAAGTAAGGACACTAATGGCTGCCTGCTTGACCTTCCCTCCTCACCCTGTTGTGATGCTGTCAGAGTGCAGGGAACCCCAGAACAAGAGCACCCAGCTCCCCAAGGGCACAGCCTGAAACTTCTGTTCCCACTTCCCATTGTGGGGCCAGGTAACCAGTGTGGCCCTGGCAGAGGAAGCCTGAGAGAAGTCAACATCTGAGCCTCTGGACCCCAGTGTCCTCATCTCTAACATGAGTGTGACCATATCTGCTTTGCCTACTCCCTGTCCCCTCCCCAGCCCGAGGAAGGGACATTGTGCTTGAGAAAGTGGTCTAATAGCCAGAGGCCCCAGAAGGTCAATGCAAAGCCCGGAGAGGACGGATGGCAGGGTGGACGTGGCTGGACATGTGGCACATGTGGCAAGTGTACTGGGCTGTCCTGCCAGGCGCTGTGCTGGCCACAGGATGTAAACATGAATAATGTTATCCCATCCACAGATGCCCCCACCCCAATCCCTGAGAGACAGGTGCATAAGTAGCCAATGATCTAGAGAGCCTTAGAACAGCAGAGAACCAAGAGCCACAGAGGAGGGAGAGGCCCATTCCATCAGGGGTGGCTGGGGGCAAAAGGAGGGGGTTTTATAAAGGGGATAGAGTGAGGGTTGGGTCATGAGAATCAAGGAGGACAGGGCTCCCAGGGCTGGGGGAGGAGGGCCTTAGGGTCCCTTTGACCCAGTCTTACTTTGACTTTACCTCCCCCAGAAAAGTCCAGCTCTTTCAACCCAGTGACATGGCACATGGGGACTAATGGTTTGCACGCACATTGATGGACAGAAGCAGACGGCCTCCGAAAGGACAGGATTGAAAGGGATTCCAACAGGAGAGGGCTGGGGTCTAGAGAGGAAAGGGATCCACCAGGGTCACACATGCAGCCTAGAAGCTGGAAACCTGGGCAACATTATAAATGATGAGGGTTTATGATCTAAGGTTCATTTCCACTCAGGACAGAAGGACAGGATTCATGTCTCTAACTCATACTGAAATTGGACTGACTTCTTAATTATTAATAGTAGTTATTATCCCTTCCACATGAATGGCGCTTCTAAGGTAGGCTGGGCGTGAGGGAAGTTCTCAGAGAGGAGCCTATGTTTGAGTTTTGAGTTCAGCCTTGAAGGACAGCTGGGCCTGCCAGGACAGGGGCTCCGAGCAGAGCGGCAGCATGTGCAAAGGTCCTGGGGTAGGACAGACTGGTGGGTTCAGAGAAGCATTAGTGTTGTTTGGTTGTTTGGGTTGCTTATAGAAAATAAAGGGGTTGTGCCCAGGAAGGAATGGAAAGTTCTGGTCTTAGGAGAGATCAGACCTGGGACAGAGCTCTGTGTTCTTGTGGCACAGCTGGAGGCAGAGAAGGTTGGATCAAGGAGCTGGCAGAGTGAAATCATCACCAGGGTATATTCAGTCAAGGGCAGGCCAGAGGGGGCCTAACCAGAGGGGCTGGAGGAGAGCCTGACCCTGGAGACCAAGGGAGGGGGAGGCTGAAGTCCAGATCAGGATCTTGGGGTGGGCTGAAGTCAGGGGGAAGGCAAGGACGAAATTGAGGCGAGGACACTCTGGGGCTCAGAGAGGTGCAGTGACCTGTTCAAGGCCACTGGTAAGCTGGTTAGTGGCAGAGACTTGTGTGCCCCAATCCATCTCCTGCCCAAGGCTCTTGCCCAGCTGTCCCTGCAGCTGCACTGAAAGAGACTGAGGCCCCCCTCGGTGGAAGAAGACAGGTGCCCCTCACCCTGGAATCCCTGTTGCCACTTACTACTCACTGCCAGCCTCAACTTCCCTGTCAGGAAAATGGGACCTTTGGTCAAGGTTTGGTTTAAAGATCCAGCAAGCTGGGTACGAAGCTCTTCCAGGTACATAATCAGCACATGGCAGGTCAGTAACGGTGCCTGGATCACATAGGAACACAGCGAACCATGCAGGACACCCAGTGCCACCACACCTACCCACTCAGTCCTGGCCTTCCCACCCGAGTTACCCAGGATGGCCACCACCACGTCGTCGCGCAGGATCTCGATGGAGCCGCGGGAGATGAAGTACAGCGTGGAGAGCACATCTCCGACATGCACCAGCGTGTCCCCAGGCGGTGCGTGTGCCGTCTTAAACTTGACCGCCAGCGCGCGCAGGCAGCCCTTGCTGGCACCCTGGAAGGCTGGGCAGTGCTGCAGCAGTGCGCGGTGCAGGTGCAGGCAGATGTCCGCCTGCAGGCACTCAGGGAAGCCCTTCAGCACCTGTGAGGTGGGTGGCAGTTTCCAGCACGGGCAGGGGTGGGGGGCTGGGGCTGGAGGGGTGGTGGTGGGGGAGGGCCCGGGGGTGTGGAGCACCAGTGGAAACTTGGCCTCCAGGGGCGAGGGGCAATAGCTAGGGCTGCCACTTGAGCCTCTCCAGCCCCACCCCCGGAGGCGCAGCGGGGCTCACCGCATTCATGTCAATGCCGTTGGTGTAGGACCAGGCGTGCTGGAAGTACTCCTCCAGGCGCTGCCGCAGTGGGCTGGGGATCTGGTGGAAGCGGATGAACTCCTTGACACGCAGCATCTGCGTGTGGTAGCGCGCGGTGCCTGAGTACAGGCGCTGGATGATGGCGGACACGTTGCCGAAGATGCTGGCATACATGAGGGCTGGGGCGGGAAGCAGGGTTTGGTAAGTCAGCCCCCCCACATCCCCACCCAGCCACACCACCCCTGGGCCTGCTTCAGGCCCCCTCTTCCTGGGAATCGCCCCCCCATCAGGGAGCCCTCTGTCCAGAGTAAAGTCAAAAGTGCCCAGGACAGTGCCAAGGCACACGGGGGCAAAGATCCCAAGCTCCCTGTCCTCCACCCTCGGCCCTGTGCCTCTTGGCATTTATGTGGGCCCAGAGGCCAAACCCCTGCGGATAAAGAACTAGGGCAACAGATTTTTTTAGTTGGATCTGTTTTCTCTTTCAAGTTGTAAAAATATAAAGGGAAAACTCTTGGTCTCTTGTTCTCACCCACTTTTTTTCTTGTTTTTGTTTTTCTGGGCTTTCACATCTCTAAATTCTCTGAACATGACAACTTCACCTATGTGTAAACTTCCACACTGCTTCCTGTGTTCCTAACCCCGTGTCTAGGGAGCCAGGCAGCACAGAGCGGGGTGTGAGAGCTCCTACTTCCGTGGAGGCGGCCCCCCTGAGCTGGAATCAGGCCTCCGTGTCAGCTCTGACAAGTCAGGACCTTTGGTTTCCTTGACCTGTAAACTGAGTATCATAATTTGTTCCTGGGAGGGTTGTGATGAGAACAGGGGGCCTTTGACCAGTGCTCAGAAAAGTGCCTGGCCCGACTGGCTTCTCGGCCGCACAGCCTATGCACAAGGGGCTCTGAGCTTGGCTTACTGCTCTGCTGTCCCCATCTTGAAGATCTTAATACATTTTCAACAAAGGGCTCCACATTTTCCTTTGATGCTGGGTCCTGCACAGAATGTAGCTGGTCCTTGCGCCTGGCCTACAGCCTGGGCTGCCAGGCGTCCAATAGCATGTGCTTGTATGCATGTGGCTTATTGGTGCACACACAAAAAATTTCATTGTGCTGCACACTTAGGATCAGCCTCTCACACACACTGTTACTGTGTGCTATGGTGCACCTATTACAAAACTAGAACCCCAGCGCCATGGATAAGGCCTGGGGCTTAAGATCGCACTTACAGCCGATGAGCATGACGCAGATAGAGAAGACCTTCTCGGAGTTGGTGTTGGGGGAAACATTGCCGAAGCCCACGCTAGTGAGGCTGCTGAAGGTGAAGTAGAGGGCCGTGACATACTTGTCCTGCACCGAAGGGCCTGAGGCTGGGTCGCTGCCATTGTAGTGCTTGCCGAGCTGCGCTCCCAGGCTGTCTAGCCAGCCGATCTTGGGCTCCAGGTAGGGCCGCTCCACATTGCCGATGGCGTACCAGATGCAGGCTAGCCAGTGCGCGATGAGCGCAAAGGTGCACATGAGCAGAAAGAGCACGGCCGCGCCATACTCAGAGTAGCGATCCAGCTTCCGGGCCACACGCACCAGTCGTAGTAGCCGTGCCGTCTTCAGCAGCCCAATCAGGGTCGTGGTCTGGATTGGGGGCAGAGAGGGAGACGTGGAGGCTGGGGGTCAGCGCTTGAAAGGGTGTGTTCTGGACTGCATCTGTTCACTCTTGCATGCCGTCACACAGTCATTCAACAAACCTATATGGAGATGCTGGGCAGTGGGGAACAGTGCAGGACCTTAAGGCTCTCTCATATTAAAGCTCAAAACCACTTTATGGTTGATAGACAAAGTCCAAGGGGAATATGGAGGGAGGAGAGGCTGAGGCTGCAGCGCAGGGCAGGGGAGACTTCACAGAGGAGGTGACACCGAGTTTTGAGGAATGAGACTGGCAAGTGGGAGAAGAAAAGGGTATTCCAGGCACAGGGAGCAGCACAAGCAAAGGCATGAGGTGTGAAAGGGTGATAGCCTCAGGATGGGTCTTAGGTTTCAATGTTTCTACAGCCTGAACCCCAGAGTTGAAGATGGTAGAACATTGAGAAATGAGCCTGGAAGGGGGGCAGGGGCTGATCCTGTGGTCTCAGCATCCCTACAGAGCTTGGCTTTTATGCTGTCATTGGGGAGGCATTGAAGATTCCGAGGTCAGGGTCAGATGAATGAGCTCAGGCTGCAGTGTGACAGGAAGCGAGGCTGACAGGTGGGGAAGAAGGCAGCTCAGTGTCCAGACAAGAGCAGGGGGCTGGAGGGACTTGGGGATCGATTTGACGGCAGCATATAAGCACGGGAGCAGGAAGCAATGAGAGAAACCCCTGCTGGACAGGCTGGGAGATTTGGGGTAACTGGAGCACAGAAAGCAAAGCTGATGGCGTGGAAGCTGATCTGGAACAGGCAGCAAGAGGACACAGTGAGACTGAAGCGCTGAGAAAGCCCGCATGTCCCCTGTGAGAAGGGGCAGGGGCGGGGGCGAGACGGGGGCAGGCTGCATGGAGGCAGCAGCCTTTCTTCGAGGGGCTGGGGCTACAGGAACACCCAGCCCAGAAGGGGCAGGATTCTGGGGCCAGGGGGCCTGCCAGGAGCCTGCACCTGCTCAGAGAGGTGGGCAGAGAGGCCTCTGCCCCAGGGCACAGCCTCAGCCAGTTCTTCTCCGGGGTTGGGAGATGACAGATGTCTGAGGCCCCGCCTGCTTTGAGCCAGGTGCCAGCGCCAGGTCCTCTCCTCGCCAGGGCTGTGGGGCTGGGGTGGGCTCTGCTCACCTCGTCAGAGCCGGTGCGGAAGATGAGCAGGTCGAAGGGGATGGCGGCCACCATATCGATGAGGAACCAGCCCTTGAAGTAGTGGACGGCGATGCGGCGGGGGTGGCTGACCACCTCGTCATTGGTGTTGACATAGGTGGTGCGGAAGTTGATGACAATGTCCACGATGAACATGATGTCCACGATGAGGTCCACCACGGTGAGTGGGCTGCAGGTGTAGCTGCAGTCCCCGCGGCGAGACTCGTCCTGGTCACTGAGTAGGAAGGCGGCCGAGTAGGGGGTGAAGACGGCCGTGTAGATGACCAGCAGCAGGATGAGCCAGTCCCACACGGCCTTGAAGGGGCTGTAGTGCAGGAGGGTCCCCCGGTGGAGGCGCGGCGCCTGCAGCTTGTACTCCGGCAGCACATCTGCCCCCAGGGACAGCACCTGTGGGGGTCGTGGGAGGGGGTCAGAGGGATGGCCACCCCTGGAGAAAAGGGTCTGGGAGGGGTGAGGCCCTAGGAGAGGGTGGGTGACCTGGACTGTGGGGAGCAGAGGGGCTGAGGCAAAGGTGGGATGGGGCTATGTGAGGGGACAAGGTCATAGAGGATGGTGTGTTGAGTGCAGGGAGGCGGCGGGGTACAGGGGTGTAGCTCTGCTCCATAGTTAGCCCAGGTTTGAAACTCACAAGCTCCCTTGAAACAGGCCAGCCCCGAGAGTGTGGAGACGGGGTTAGTGGGGAGAGGAGGGCGGGGCAGGGGATGGTCAGGTTCAGGGTCGTTTTGGAGGAGAGCCCAGATGGAGAGTCGCTCCTCTCTGATAGACTTGGGAGGCTCCCGGTGGCCAGAGTTCCTGGTGGGGACACTTGTCCTCAGGACTAACTTCCTCATGTCTGTTTCCTCCCATTCCTATGTCCCCCCACCGGCTCCTCCAGGCCTGGGAGGTGGCATTATTTATAGGCTGTCTGATGCCAACCCTCTCTGGCTCCAGGCACTAGGCATCAGGGTCAGGGCCTCAGGATGGGTCTTAGGTTTCAAGAATCAGGCTCAAATGGGGCAGGAGGCTGGGGGTTCAGGCCAGGGGACTGGACGAGTTGGCTCCCTCACTTAGCTCAGACCCCAGAGGAGCCCAGAACCTGAGCAGGGCCCCTGAGGCCTGTCCACCTGCGTGACCCTCTCGGTGACGTTCTGTGTCCTCTCCATCACTTTGTGGGGCGCAATGATCTCAATCTCCGCGCTGGAGCCCGAGCGGTGCTTCTCCAGGTTGAACTCCACGAAGTTGAGCGTGAACTGCGGGATCTGGCTGATGGTCCTGTACTTGACCTTGCCTGTGCCGGGTCCCTGTGCACCCAGCCTGCCATGAGAACCCTCTGAAACCAGCGCCAGGGTCAGAGAAACCAGCGCCAGGGTGGCCCCCACGCACCCCTCCCACCGGCACCCGTGCCCCCGTCTCACCGGAGCCGAGGAAGCTCTGGGACAGCAGGCGCTGGGACAGGCTGCGGCTGCCGCTCTTGGCCAGCAGCTGGGCCAGGTCCTCGAAGTTGAGGATGAACATGATGACAGCCCCGTCCTCATTCTTCACAGGCACCACGTCCACCAGGCAGCGGAAGCTGGAGGCTGTAAACACCACTGGGCGGTTACCGAGAAGGGGTCTCCTGCAGCAACCTGGCCAGGGGAGCTAGGGCGGGGGTTGGGTTAGGGCAAGTTAAGAGTGACAGGAGGAGCTGCCCCTCACTGCCATCTCTTGCCCATTCCACACCTCTGGCCAAGCTCCACCTGCTCCCCAGTCCCAGCGCCCAGCCTTGGGACCCTGCGCCCCTGGCAAGTTACTGTCCAGGAGGCAAGTCACTGTCCAGGCCTCCTGGACAGTGACCAGGGCTAAGCCCACCCCCTCCCAGGGCAGAGGTGGGGCGAGCAGCTAAGCTGCTCATTAGGAGATAATGTAGCGAAGGCCCAAGCCCACGCTCAGCCCGCAGCTCAGGGCTTAACCTCGAGGTTTGCTTCTGCTGTGATGAAACCTGAGCAGATGGGGTGGATTAAGTGGGGAGGTGAGGTCGGCCATTCTTCCCCCATGTAGCTCTGGCCAGTCCTGGGTCCAGCTCCCATATTCCTAGCCCGCAAATATGCTCTGCTCCCCTGGAACCAGAAGGAACTCATTGCTGAGAACACACTGAGGGCTGGGCACTGAGCCAGTTGGCACATTAGGCCTCTTTCTCTATGGTGGAGCCCAGTGGATCCTTGGGGGGCAGGTGTGAGAGTCTGAGGTTCTGAAGATCTGACTTGCTGGGGCTGAGAGGGGTCATGGACAGCTTCGAGAATGGACTTGTCAGGGAGGAGGACACTAGAGCCAAGGCGAGGCCAGCCTGGCAGGGGCGCAGGGTCCCAAGGCTGGGCGTTGGGACTGGGGAGCAGGTGGGGACTTGGCCAGAAATCTGTAAAGGGCGAGAGATGGTAGTGTGGGGATAGGTCCTCCTGTTGTTGCTCTCCTTCCCCCCTTGGGCACCCCAGATCCAGGCACTGACCCTATTGTTCCTTTCTCTCAGCTCCAGGGCCTTGCCCCCTCATCCACCTTAGGTGGAGCAAAATAAGCTGAAACTGCCACATCCCCCAGAGCCCAGCTGTGGGCTGGGTGGGTGGTCACCCCGTGAGCCCCCTTCCCAGGAGTCTCATGTCACTCAACTCAAACTGCTGGCAGGTGTCAGACCCAAAGGACACCCTCAGGGAAACAAGCAAATCAGGAGATTTGTGTCTCACTTGCCAGCAGCTGTCCCTGGTGCTGTTTGTTGATTGAAGGAAAG
Organism: Talpa occidentalis; assembly: GCF_014898055.3. Taxonomy (NCBI): domain Eukaryota; kingdom Metazoa; phylum Chordata; class Mammalia; order Eulipotyphla; family Talpidae; genus Talpa; species Talpa occidentalis. The sequence continues at coordinate 124,667,424 of NW_023605083.1, read as the reverse complement.
AATGTAAATGTGAGCGGGTGGGAAACTGGCCGGGCGGGAGCATTCTTACTTGGAGGTCCGCTAAATTCACTTTTCCCCAGACACCCTATGTAGTGCTCCCTTTTCCTGGTGCCTCCTCACACCATCAGTGCCTCCCTTCCTCTGGGAGCTCCTCCCGGAGTCACCTGGATCAGATTCCTGGACTCCCAGGTCCCAGGCAGCCATCTGCCAGCTGGCACACCTAGCCCCGGGGAAGACATCCACACTGGGGAGAGGTCAACCCCCTGTGATCACTCCCGGGCTCGCGGTGCTGTGGGCTCTGCTTCGAGCCTGACACTCTTGTGAGTCCGGGGCATGGTGGGGCTCAGACACAGGGACCTAGCCAGGCGGCCTCCTTGACCGATGACCTGAGACACACCTAATGGCCAGACTAAATCCTTATTCTCTCAGAGATCTGGCCTGGGAGGGGGTCAGGAGAGGGCAGAACTGGGCAGAGGGCAGTGCCTCCATGCTCCTGGGGAGCTGCGAACTGCCAGAGTCATCTTCAAGGGCCTGTACCCCTGAGGCTATCTTTGGAGAGCTGAGTGCAGCAATGGACCAGATAGGAGCCCATCAAAGCAGTGAGGGCTGGAGGGGGCAGTGAGTGGTACACCAAGCCTGGGCAGAGACAGGGGGTCATGAACATTCAGACAAGTACAGAGCATTCTCTCTCTCACCCCTAGACTGTCCTTCCTCCCCCGTGACTCACAGCCCACCAGTAACTGTGTCTGGGTGACCAGAAGAGGGTGAGTGTGTCACCCGAGACCTGGGAGGGTGGTGTGCCTGTACCCTTGCTCCATCCTGGAGGGGAGCCACAGACTCTGCATTGTTATCCCTTCCAGGGGCTTCCCCCAGTGCCCACCTCTCTGGCCAAGGGCAGCAGGATCATCTGCCCTGGGACACTGCCTGTGTCTCTGCTTTTCTCAGCCTCTTGGTTGCTTTTATTCCTTCAGTTTCTCATCACTTGACCCCCACCCCACCCCTCTGGCCCTTCCTCTTTGAGCCCAACTTTGTGCAGCTAAACAATGTGGGGATATATGGGTACAGACCTTCCGCTTTGACTTGGAAAACTGTCAGAGGATTATCCCACAGGGGAAAAGAGGATTATAAGTAAGCCAGCTTGTGGTCTGTTCAGGACCCCTTCCCACCTCGCTGGACTCAAGGGGAGAGGAGATATTGACCCGAGGAGGGAAGAAATCGCCACTAAGATGCCTCTCAGTAAGCACGTAAGATGTATGTGAATATGACAAAACAGTCTCTGGTCGGAGTGGGCCACGAGGTGAACAAGTCAATACATTCTCTGAGCAGTACATCCACCTCCTAGAGTAATCCAGGCCAGGAAGCCCCTCTTCTGCATCTCAGGTCACTTGCAGGCAGGTCCAGGTGAGCAAATGCCTGATAACAGGACATGGAAGGGCTTAGCATGGTGTGGCTGAACTGGCATTTAGAGGTAAGGAATATGTGGGTCACTCAGGGCCAGCCCTCAAGACCAGGGCCCCAGTAGATCTGAAACCTGAGTCCTGATCTCAGAGGGCCAAGATCTGGCCTTGACCTCTTCCCCACACCAGGCACATGCACTGTTGAGGAGACCCTAAGGGTCCTGATCTGACATCGTTAGGATTCTGGGCTCGGCCTTACCCCTCTGGAGCTCAGGCAGAGCTCTGGGGTTAAGGAGAGGGACAGAGAAAGACCTGTTGTCCCTCCCATCCTATCCTGTTCCCCACCGGGACCCTTCTCACTCCCCTGACTGTCACCTCCTCCTACAATGATGTGAAGAGGTGAAATCACAGCTTTTAAAAATATTCTGACTTCATTAACCCTGAGTGCTGTCAAACCAAACCAGAGTCTTCTGAGTCTCCTATTTGCTCCCCCTGCCCATTGAACTCCCCAACTGCTACTTCCTCGGGTGGCAGCAGCAGTGGCCAGGACAGTCAGGACCTACCCAAGAAGCACCCAGAAGGCCCTTAAACACACACATACACACACGCGCACACACATGCTTGTGTTCACATTTACACTCATACCACACACACACCAGGCCCCTGGAACTCAGGGTCTGAGCAGCCCCCTGGTTCCAATCTGAAGGTGCCTGCCCTGTGTCCCTCGTATCTCCCTTCCTTGGAGAAAGCCCTCCTCCTCTGGAGTTTCCTTCTCCAAAGTCTCACCTCTGAGCCCAGAGACAGTTGGGGTCCTTTCTCCCCTCTTGGAATTGCTCAGAACAAATATTTTTTAGGGAAGAATTCAGAGACTTGGGTTCCAGTCCCAGGCTGGATGCCAGAAGCAGGACCTTGGCTGAACCCCTGCTCTTCCTTGAGCCTTGGTGTCCTCATCCATGAAGTGAAGGGATTTATCTAAGCCAGTGGTTCCTGAACTGGCAGAACACCAGAGCCACCAGAGAAATTTTTCCAAATACACCTGCTTGAGTCTCACCTGAGTCAGCCTTTCTCTAGGGAAGGTGTGTTTTGGAAAACATGCCCTAGGTAATTCTATGTAGAACCAGGTTGGGCGGGGGGCATTAGTCCAGGGTCCTAGTTCCCACCCATTTCTCCCCTCCCCTCCAATGGAAACTTGGAGATCCTGTGTATGTGGTGGGGGGAGGGGTCTTACAGACTGCAGAACTCTGTGTTCCACCCTTGTCCTGTGCTATTGTGCTTGTAATCAACTTGGACTGGCAGTAACACCCCAAACTGGATGATCCTCAAACCCTACATCCTTAAAGAGCTGGGACACAATATGAACCAGGACCATCCCTCTTTCCCAGCCAGCAGTACCCATACCCGGCCTGGCCACAGAGGCGTAAGGGGGTGACTCCTCCCTTAGTCCCCAGAACAGACGGAGATGAGGAAAGGTTAATTTCCATCCCAGCTGCCTGACAGCTGGGGCTGACAATGACAGAGTGGACAACCAGAAGGCTGGGGACATGGGGGAGGGATGGTGGAGCTAGAGGCCCTGCCCAACACCATGACCAGTCAGTGGCTCAGCCTGGCCCCTGGTCTCTGAAAAGGACCTCAGAAGGCATTGCATCCAACGCCCAGGACTTCCCCCTATAGGTGAAGAAACAGGCCGGGACAGGGCCAGGACTTGTCTAGCCCTTTGTGTCCTGGCTCAGTGGCCTTCCCAGGGCCACTCTGACTGGACAAGAGAGGGGCCAAGCCTGCTCTGCAAGACCTGTGGTGCAAGGGAGCCTCACCATCCTTGCGGTAGTAGAGGATGTCCACCTTGCACTCCTCAGCCCCCAGCAGGGCCTGCGCCAGGCGGGACACAGCGCTGCGAGGAGTGTCGGGACCCGTGAGGAAGTCGCAGGTGCACGGGCGCTGCATCACCTCCATCCTGGAGTAGCCGAAGAGCTCGCAGAAGCCGTCATTGCAGTAAATGATGGCGCAATTCTCCATCTGAGCATTGGCGATCAGGAACTTCCGACCTGGGGTGGGGGTGGGAGGTGGGAAGGCCGCAGCAGTGGCAATGAGGAGTGGGAAGCAGGGAGGTGAACACCATCGGGACCCTTGGCAGGGGCGAGGGTAGATGTAGTGGGGCAGCAGACAGTGACCAGAATGAAGGAGGGGGGGGGTCAGGTCTGGGGAGATTGGGAAGGCCAGGGAGGGGAGTCAGGGGAGTCCTGGGAGGCAGTGTTCAGGAGGGGGCAGCAGGAGTGTGACCAGAGAATTAGGACGAGGGGAGTCAGGTCTGGGGACTGTGGGAACACCACGGCAGCAATGGGGTCAGTGAAGTGTGAGGGAGGCTCAGCCTTCCTGGTGGTCAGGAAGAGGACTCAGGATGTAGCCAGAAGGGTGTCAATCAGGTCTAGAAAGAACTCCTGGAAAGACCATACTGGCTGGGGACATGAGGTGAAAACAGGGAGCCCAGGGGACCTCCGGGAGCAGTGGGGGGAGGCCCCGGAGGGGTAGACCAGACAGTGATAGAAAGGGAGGTCAGGGCTCAGGGCACAGAAATAACTCTGGGCAGGGGAGCGCAGCTTCTCTCTGCCCCTGCTGTTCCAGAAGAGAGGACGGCATTTGAGGTAAGTGGGGTCCGCTGGAGAAAATATTCCAGGATGTCAAAGGGAAGGATTTTGCATTTCGTGCCGTCCACCCTGCTCCATTCGAAGCTGGTAAAGGGATAGGCCCCTCCAGCCACCGCACCAGGACTCCAGATCCCCCTGCCCCGGGGCACACACTCACTCTGGCCCTCGAACTTGCGGATGATGGTGTCCAGGTAAGTGTTCTGGGGAGCGACGTGGCCCCTGCGGACCGGCATCTTTCAGTCTCGGCCACTGCCCGGCGCCACCAGTGCCCCGGCCGCCCGGGTCTCCGCTTGTCCTCGGGGCTCGGCGGCGTCCGGCCCGGGTGGGCGCCGCCCCGGGTCCGCGCCCCGCCCGCCCGCCCGCGGCGCCCGCCTCCCGCGGCTCCCCCCGCGGCGCCCGCCGGGCGCTGTCCGCGCCGAGGTGCTGAAAGGAGCCGCTCTGCGTCGGCGGGGCGGGGGCGGGCGGGGGCGGCAACTTCTCCGGACCCGCGGGGCGGGGGCGGGGCTTCGGCTCCTGGGGGCGGGGCTTAAGGGAGCAGCGATTCCCGAGGCGCTTGTCCTGCAGGCCAGTGCTCCAGCCCGAGGAGCCGCTACCCAGGAACAGGACGAGGCCAGCCCGCCTCTCAGACAGGGAGGGGGCGGCCTGGAGTGTTAATAGTCTCAGGTGGTCTTTTACTGAAGGTTCTTTCAGGGGCTGAGCGCTGCGCCTGCCCCTGGTCTGCCCAGAGCAGCCCTCCAGGTGAACTCCAGGGCTCATGCTAAGCTGCTGTGGCAAGTCCATCTAGTCCTGGTCCTGGGAGAGCCGGGTAGCAATACACATGGAGGTGTACAAGAAATGTGCAATAAGGTGCTTTCTTCAGAGGCCTGAGCGCTCTTAGCACACAGGCACCGGAGAGAACAGATTTCAAACCACCTATTAGCAAGTGACCACTGATAAGTGTCTGAGTACTGACCGAGAGTGAATACACTAAAAAAAGCAGATGGGGATGGGGTGAGATTTGTTGAAAGCGGTTTCTTGGAGAGAAGGGGAGCACTGCTCGTTGAACTTGCTTTGCTGAGGGTCCACTGACCAATGGAAGCCAGGCCTTGGAGGGCAAGCGTTCAAATAGGCATGCACCTTGGGGTAAGGCTGGGGGTGGAATCAAAGCAAAAGTGGGGGGTGAAAGAGGTGAGCTTGGAGAAAAGGGGGATTGATTTAAAAAAAAACCCTGAGATGCCAATTTGAACTTCTACATTTAATTGATGGACAACCAAGTTCTTATGCAGTGAGGCATAAAGGAAATAGTCCAGTAAAAATTTCTTACAATGATGGGGGGGGGGGTTGACAAGGAGGCTCAGTGAGGTTTTTGCTGGAGTCCAGATGAGAGGCTTGGAGTCCTGGGCTGGTGTGCTTTTGCCATGCTGAGCCACAATGCCTGGTGGGGGCTTCTTTGGCCTCTTGGGGAGCCTCTGGCTGGGGGATGAGAGGGCTTCAAGTGTGGCCTCCAGGGGGGGCAGAGGTGTCCTGGCTGCCCCTGTGTGTGGAGGGGCAGGCTGGCTGTGGAGAAAAGGTGGGACTCAGTGTGCAGGGCGCTGAGCTTTGAGGAGGGGCTTGGGCAGTGGACACTCATTCATTCACTTCTCAAATATTTTCCAAGTCCCCTCTATGTGCCATGGCCTGTGGTGACTACCGGTGTGACCTGGAGGCACAGTCCTCATGGGTGTCCTGCCCTTAGAGAGCTCACAGCAAATAATGACATTATAGCAGAGTAAAGTAAGTGCAGTGACAGGGACATCAAAAATTTTCAAAAGCCTGGGTGGGAGCAGGAAGTACTTGTGCTCAGCCAGAACTCAGGAAGACCTCTTGAAACCTAGGCAGAGGCAGAGTCCATGGAGATTTCAGCCCAGTGCCTCTGTCTCCTGGACCCCGGACTTCTGGACTCAATCCTTAATCCAGAGAGAGTTGGTCCCATCTTCTGGATACCCTCCTGCCAGCTCAGCTGCAGCACTGGTGCCTCCTCCTCTGTAGTTACTGGCTGGGTTTAGGGTTTTCCCCTGAAGGCTCCCCCAATCTCTGACAGGCACTAATTCTCAGACTCCCCAGAAGCCCCTGGAGCTATAGTTCAAACTCAATGAGTGCCCGTGTATTGGGTGTGGCATCCCTGTGGCAGGCAGACCCAGCCTGGAAAGAAACAGCTAGAAGGGGCAAGAGCAGGGGCCTTCCCTCTCTTTTCCCACGCTTACTCTAGAATACTCATCCCCAAATGTCTTCCTATCAGCTCACCCTTCCTAGAGTTCCCCTCCCCCACGAAGCCTGGAAAGGTGTTGTTTGCCCTGTACTCAGTCCCCAGGGCAACAGGCAGGGCAGCAGGTGTGTGTGTGGAACAGGCCATCTCTGGAGCAGAGTGGCTGGAGATGAGCTTTGTTTAAATATTAAAGAAGTCAATCATTAATCAGGCCTGGCTCAGTGCCCAGCTACCCACTGGCTCCATTTGGGAGGGCCTGGTCTAGGGCAGGGAGGGCTGTGGAGTAGTGTGCAGGCTACTTGCATTTCAGTCAGTCAAAAAGCAGCTTTGGTTATGGGGAGGCGGGGGGGGGGTTTGGATTATGCAGCTCAACACAGGGCAGACCAGGGGGCCAACAAAAAGATGTACCAGCCAAAATGTAGAGCACAGTGCTTGTGAACTGGGCACCAGTGGTTTGTAAAGGAATGTCCAATTCTACTGGAATACATTTTGCAAAGGCACTGAAGCAATGTCCTGTGTGTAACTGAGTACACACCCTTCTTGGACACTGCCGTTGTGTCCAACCCCGCAGGCTGTGTGAATGGCATGAACTGGGCATGAACTGGGATGGGGGCTGGTTCTGGGCATGAATTGGGATGGGGGCTGGTTTAGAAGAACACATCCACCAGTCACTAAAACTGTGATTCAGGGGAGGAGGTTGGCCTGGAACCCGGAGCACGCATGGAATCACTCAGAGCCAGTCACCTGTGCACATGGCCGTGCATATATAAGTTCACAAACACACAATCACAATCCCCCATGTCCCCCTCCCCCTCCGTCCCCAACTGTCTCTGGCTTGACCACCCTCCTCCTGACCCCCAGCCTCACCGTCACACTTGAGTCTAGGCCCAGCTCCACCATTGAGCTCTCATCCATGGAGGCTTCCTGTTGTGCTGTGTGAACATCCGAATGACCAGGGCAATTGAGCACAGCACCATGATGAGGCAGACACACAGCAGGATCCACTGTCTTCTGGTGACCTGGCGGGGATCCATGGCTACGCCCAAGAAATAGGCCTTGGGCACTGTTTGGGGTGCACTGGTGTCCTCAGAGTCCGGTGCACTGGTGTTTTGTGTCAGTGACTGTTTTTCCCGGGAGTACAGCCTGCAGGCCAGCACCAGGGCCACCAGGAACAGAACAAAGCTCACGACCAGCAACACCCACTGTCCAGTGTTGGCTTGGTCGTTGTCCAGCTCCAGACCCAGAAATGCCGCCTTGTCTGTGACTTTTTCTGTGGAAAACATGGGCATCTTATAGAGGAGGTGGAATTGGGGAGAGGACCCTGGGGTGCCCTGTAGTAATCAGAGAGGATCTGACTGCTTTTCACATTCAACCAAACTTGCAAGTTACAGGTAAGAGCATTGCCCTGGGAGGAGGGTGAGAAAGAAGGAAGAGCAGGAGGAGATGAGCACAGGTAGGGTTCTATGCCCCAGGGCACCCAGCAGGGGCTTTAAGCAAGGGTCAGAAGGCAAGATGCCAGCCAGGTGCTCAGATGGCAGCATGGCAGCTGTGAGGCCAGACAGTCACAAGGAAGCAACTAAGCCAGCAGCTGGGCACAGGCTGTGGTCTCACCAGTGTACAGATGCATTCAGGGCCACCAGCAGCAATGCTGTGCTCCTTCAAGCTAGGTCATAGGTGATGAGGGGTTAAGGATAGGTACACAGAGGGGCTGGCCCAGGGCAGGCTAGGGAGGGGTTGGGGCAGGATCAGAGCTGGGACCAGGGTCAGATTATCAAACCTTCAAAGGAACAGCTGAAGTCTGGCCAGCCCAGGATCTCCCCTTCCCGCACGTTCTCAGCGACCAACCAATTCATCAGGGGCTTGAAATATCTCATGAGGGCCTTTGCAGACATCTTTGTCTGCCCGGTCATCTGTTGCAGGACCTCTGGCCAGGGCTTGCTCGAGCCCAGCTTTAGGACGTCCCTGGGGGAGGGAGTAGAGCTGTGAGGCCATGGTGGGGGGGGGGCGGAAATCTGCTGGTGCTGCTGGGACCCTTCAGCCTGCCCAACCCCGGCCTCAGGGCTTTGCTGGCCACTCTTCCCACAGAGCTTAGCATGGTGGGTACAATCTAGAGCTGGGTTTGAATCCTGGCTCTCACTTAGTAGCTTGGGAACTTAGGCCAGTTAACTGAACCTTTCTGAGCCTCAGTTTCCATATCCACATAATGAGATAACAATAGTACCCACCTCCCAGGGTGGTTTTGACAATTATAGGCACAATGCTGGGAGTGTGGCAGGCAGGTAATGAATGTTGCTAATTATTACAATGGTTATTATTGCCCTATGATGATGTTGATGATTCTTCTGGACTCCAACAGGCTAACGAGACATTTTTTTTCCCATGAGGTGCCAAGTGCTAGTAGGAAGTGACAGCTCTTCAGCCTTTTCTGGTCCCACCTGGAGTATTTCGGGAGACTGGAGAGGTTATGCATGTGGGGTGTGCTCTGCACACTGCTTGCAGTGCTATGTGAATGCCTGCTCTGTCCCAAGGCACACCCAGTACTTGAGGCAGGGGGGTGAACTTAAGGGGCACAGTGGGGGTATAGTGCAGCCAGCAGCAGCAATCCTCCTGTCAAGCTTTCTTGACCTGTTTCCCCAGCTGAGGCTCCGAAGGCAGTGTGTAGAGTCTAGACTAACAGGATGCAGATTCAAGACCTAGCAGTGAATTTATGGCTGCAGGAAACAACTTAACCTCTCTTAACCTAGTTTCATCATCAGTAAAATGAGCCCCAGTGATACCTGTCTTTCGTTATGGCGAGGACTGAGTCACATAATGGTGGCCAAGGAGGGCATGCAGCTTGCAAACACACACACACACAATACTTAATAAAACCACTGGGAAAGAATGAAGTGGGGACACTAAAGGTCGGTCAATGGGTCCAGGAGTCAGAAACCACTGGGGAAAAAAATATAGTTAAGCTCCTAGCAAAATGGAAGACACAAGTCATCAAGATTAAAAGAAAAAACAAAAACCCACAACTAAGTGTAGGTAAGAGGATTACAGCAGGTCAGGCTCGTCTCGGCTGCCTGGGTGAAGCAGGGGGGCTTTGGGAATTGGGAACAAGTCCAGTTCAACTCTCCATTCTCCGCAAATCAGCCTCCAAGCCTGGCCCAGGGCAATCCCATTGAAGACCACGAGTCAAAGCAGCAAAAGCATGCTCGGCGACAATTAGACGAAAGAACGGCCGATTATCTAGCCCTTTTTCTCCCCTGTAAGCACTAACTCCCCTTCCCTCCACAGCCCATGCTCTGCTCTGCTGCCATCTGACTTCCCCAAAGCTCACGACTCATGACAGCCCCCTTTTTCAGAGACCTCTCCTCTGCCTAGCGCCCCGAAAATGGTATTCAAAGTCCTAAACCTGGAACCCAGGGTCTTCCCTGCCCAGAGGTGTGGACAGTGATGCCTGAGGACCCATGGGTGCAGGTCAGTGATGACTGGCCAATCCTCTACATGCTTTTTTGCCAAGTCAAACTCTGGGAACCTTGAGTGTCCTGGATGGGGTGGGGGTGGGAAGTGGTAAGATGCCTGAGGTCAGTGTCCCGCCAGTCAAGTAGGATGAAGGCTGAGTTCAAAGTGGCTTGAGGTAAAGAAAACTGATGTCTGCCTGGGTCTTGCACTCCTGCCTTGGGCACAGAGATCCCTCTTCAGTCCCCTGACTTGACCTTCTCATCCACTTTACAAGTTCACTAAAGCTCTTTCCGACCACACCGCTCCTTTCTTGTATTATAGGTATTGATTTATCCTGTAGCCCACTGCCCACTGCAGGGCAGGCTGGCTGGCATGTGCACAAGCAAATGTTTACTGAATGAATAAATGATGGGCATGGGAGACATGAATGCGGAGAGCACTTGTGTCCCATATATTCACAAAAGCTCAAACCTGGACAATTGACGAGAATAAACACCTGTGATGTGAAAAGACAGAAAAAGCAAATAGACTAAGGAGATAATAGGCATGCAAGGTGCAGCCTCCCTGGGAGCCAGGCCAAGGGATCAGTCCTGCAACCCCATCTGGCCTAGTGGCTACTGACAAATTACATGGTGGAATCACAAATATGCTCATTAAATTTGCAAAAGACACTATGTGGCTTTGTTAATCCTCTGGGAGACAGGAATAAAACTCCAGATGACCTTGGCCAATTAGAGAAATGGACCTATTGAAACCCTGTGGAAATTCCATGGGGTAAAAAGACCAGGCCCGTGGGTGGGCTCCACATTGGATCGCTGACCTTGGCACCTGTAGACCCAGGTCTGGCCTTCCCAGACCTGTATCCTTTGACCGATGGAAGCAACCATGAAAGATAATGTTCTGGAGTCATTTGGGGTTCAAAGCATGACTTTGTCACTTGCTAGAGGACTTGCTAGATGAGTGACTTCAATCACATCACCTGTCTTCAGCGGCATCATTTGTGAAACGAGGTTAATAATATCCACTTTGCAAAGTGAAAGCTCTGGAATTTCACTCCCTAAAGAAGTCAGTAACTGCTTCCCACCTTCAGGCCAGTTTCCATCCTGTTCCAGGTTTGCTGCCGCACCAAAACCAACCTCGCAGAGGCAGGAATGGGGAGGATGGTCTAGACACCAAATGTAGGAAAAAAAGACTTGGGGGAGGGGCCAAATGGGACAGAGAGGAGCTCTGTTGAGATTTTGGGGTGAAAGCCACCTGAGTCAGTCAGGAAATGGGTCCGGGCACCTCCAAGAAGAGATGGGAACAGAAGAGGTCTCCAAGGGTGCATGAAGTGTGGTTGAGAGGATAAGCAAGCACCCGCAAGGGAAGAACATGGGGGTTCTGGTGAAGGTGGAGGCGGAACTCCAGCTCTGCCATCCCGCCTAGGACAGCTTGCAGACTGGCGCCGAGAGCAAGCGTGCAGGAGGGGCTGCACATGTCAGCATGCAGGAGACCGGAGCCTGACCCAAGGAAGAACTCCCACTAGCTACAAACTCAGTGAATCTCCACTGCTGTCTCTGGGGTGGCCGGGTGAGGAGCGGGGCCCTGCAGCTTCCAGCAAAGGAGGGCAGGCAAGGGTGAGGGTGAACACACGAGGGCACAGGGCACTCACTCCATGAGCTTCCCGGCGATCTTCGAGTTGTAGATGTCACACCGGTGCAGGGGGCCCATGTGGCCCGAGGCCATGCACAGCGCTTCGTGGATCTGGAACTGGAGCACCAGGCCTAGGAAGTATCTGGGGAGAGGAAGGTGAGGGCAGGCTAGGGCAGGAGACACGAGCCACAGGGTGCCTCTGACGTGCTACGGTCACAAGGGCCCACGCAGCAGTTGCGACCCAGAAGGGGCTCCTGCGGCCAGGTTTCACCTGGGGCTGGTCCTGGAATACCACCATATTAGCCTCCGGCACTACCTGTCGCCCTAACCTTTGTCTCCCTTTCCCGTCTTCCTCTTGGGGACGCAGAGGTGCTTTGGAGTATCCCCATCAGCTTTGCCCTTTATGTGGGATCACATATAAAAGCCTGAGGATTGCAGGGCAGGGCCCTCAGAAGGCTGGACAACCCAAGGGAAGGTGGGGGACAGGGGCGCAGGGGACCTCAACTCCCAAAGCTAGCCTAGACCTTTACCGTAGGTAGGGGACGCTGGCAGAGATGTGGAACTTGGCACCTGGATCGAAGTCATCCTCTGACCGAGGAACAGGGGGGCAAAGGCCCTGGTACTTCAACCTGTCAGGGAGAATGGGGGTTTCGAGTGTGCCTCCTGGAAGGGGTCTCAGGCCTGCTCCTTTCGAAGCGCTTGCTCTGCTTATCACGACTGGTCCTGGCCTAAGAGGACACTTAATGCATTTTTGTTGTTTAATGAGTGAAGGAAAACGCGTGCACCTGGGGAGCAGCGCAAAGGAGTAGTGCAGTCGCCCTGCAGCACGTCTGCTAGGCCAGAAAGCGGCTGAGCCCTTCACTCCTCGTCCTGGTCTCTGGGATGCAGGCAGGACAGGGCTAGACAAAGTCCCTGCTCGACTCTAGCCCTGGGGGACAGTTGTAGACCCATTGCCAAGGTCTCTCCTGGAGTTAGAAGTTCCAAGAAGAAAACAGTTCAGGCCTGGATTTGCCTCTCTGACCTGTGGCTGTAGGGAAGTGACTGTCACTGAGCCTTGGAAAACGCCTGCGGCATGATGATAGCATGACCCCTGATTGGGGTGAGACAAGTCTATGAAAAGGCTCATTGTTTTGTCCTCACAGGGAGCTGCTCCCCGTCTCCATCGGTCGGTGGAGGTGGGTGAATGACGGAGAAAGGGAGATGCTGTCAGGTGGCTCTGGGACACGCACTGGGTCGGTGCGGGCCAAGCCAGCAGTGAGTCCCGGTCCAGAGGGGGTTAATAACAAAGGGAGGAAGGCTTCGCTCTCCCAGCCCTGATTTGCCATGTGACCCCGGGCTGGGGACACTCTTCCTTATGCCAATGCCCACAGGTGGGATAAATATAAGCTGCTGCCAGGCCTTCATGGTCGGGGTATTTATTGTCTAATCCAAAGGCCGGGGGGGTTATTATCTAATCAGCTGGCCAGGGGTCTGTGATGGGGTGTGGCGGGGGCGCCCCTTACTCAAGAGTCAGTGGCTCATTCAGCAGCCCCTCTGACATCAGGCGTGCCTGGGGAGGCTAAGCCAGAAGCAGGGGTGTGGGCGGGGCAGCAGGAAGAGGGATTTAGCCTACCCCTCTCTGTGGGGACTTTTTCCTGAGGAGGAAAAGCGCTCAAGTCCCCCATCCCACCCCAATCCCTTCTGCTGGCCCCACTGGTAGAAATAAAAAGGAAGGGAAGGAGCAGGAAGCCTGCCTGGCTGGCCCTGGCTCTGTTCTAGGAGGGAGGAGGGGCCTAGGGAGGTGAGGGGAGGTGGGGGGCATGGGGGCTGAGGGTGGGGGGGGCGTGCACTGCCAGGATTTCTAGACAGGTTAAGAGGCCTGCTCAGAGCTGGATCAGATTCCACACGAGGCCTCATGCTGGCCCTTCCACTGCAGCAGGGGATGCTTTTGATCGGGGCCAGCAAAGGGCCGAGACTGCCCAAGGGCTTCCCCGGCCCCAGGTCACCAGCATGGTTTAGCCAGGTCGGCCCAGATCTGCCCTCCAGATAAGGCAGCACCTGCCCTGGCTGTGGGCGCCCTGGAGGCTGACCCCAAAGCCCTGCACATGGGGTGGGAGGGGCAGCCGACCTCCCCACCTGAGGTTCCACCACTCCTGGTTGTAGATGCCCTTGTGGATGGAGCCGTCGAAGACCTTCCAGCGAAACAGGTCCATCAGGTAGGCGAACGGGATGAAGGGGATCTTCTCCAGGGCGATGCCCATTAGGAAATTGACCTCCTCCTCTGGGGAAGTGGAGCAGTCAGCAGGTGGCTCCTTCCCTCCCATGGCTTTGCCCTGAAAGCCCCCGCCCCGGCCGCAGCCCCAGGCTCAGGCCGCCCACACAGGTCCCCTGGATGCCATCACCTGGATCCTGGTGCTGCTGGCTGAGCAGGCCTTTGTTAAGCATGTGTTTGTGGGTGGAGACCGACAGGGTGATGACCGACCCCATGGCCTCTTCAAAGGCTGGGTTGGCGCCTGCGCGGAAGATCACAGAGAGGTTCCTGTACTGCATGAAATACTGGATATGGCCCATCTGGTGGAAGACGGAGAGCAGGTCTTCTATGGTCACCTCGGTGCACTTCTTTATCCTAGGGTTAAAGGGCAGGGGTCAAGGAGCATGGGGATGCCCCAGGGAGACTCTGTTAAGGGAGGACATGAGGGGTGGACTGGAGCCCGGAAGGGTCCTGGCTGCTGTCCTTTCTCACTCCAGGACCGCAGGCAGGCGGATGGGTGGAGGCTGGGGAGGGGTGCAGAGGAAGAGCTGGAAGGAGCAGAGGCTGCTGTTGGCCGCACCTGAAGTCCTTGCCGTTGAAGAAGTCCCAGGCGGAGGCGTGGCACTCCACTTCCCGCCCGTCCGTCGGCCTTTCCAGCATGGAACGTTTCCAGAATTCAGGAGGGGTGGGGAGCAGCCCCATGGAGATAAAGAACTTATCAGCCTCTTCGAACATCTTCGCTGGCCTCCAGTGCTGTGGGGAAGAGGGAGTGCATGGGCCCTGCCCCGCTGGCCGCGGGGTGCTGGGGGGGGGGGGGTAGCTGCGCCGAGACCGCACTGACCTGGACTTTCATGATCTTTGTGATGTCCTCGAGGGGCTTATTCGGGAAGGGCAGGACCAAGTCTAAGATGTTGACCCAAGACTGAGCCCACATGTTCCCTGCAAGGGGACGGAGGGCTAAGAGGAGGCCTCGTGCAGCTCTCCTGTCACTGGCACCCCTCCCAGAAGCCTACTGCACCCCTGCCCACCCCACCCCTGCAGCCAGAGGCCTTTACCCAGGAGGTGCGCTGGGATGGGCCCCCTCAGGTCGATCATGTGGGGCCCGTAGTGGCGGTGCAGGGCCCGGCGCACGTAGGCGTGCAGGTTCAGGTAGAGCGGCCGCAGCTCCTGGTAGAGCTGCTCCAGTTCCCACTCCAGCGTGTCAGACTCGTACTTGGCCCGCCACATGGCCCCCATGTCTTTGTAGCCTAGGGCAGGAATGGGGGCTCAGGAACGCTCACCACCCCCAGTCTGGAGGCAGGAGACCCCAGCACCTTCTAGAAAAGCCACTTGACCTCCCACCTCCCGCTGAATGGGAAAATACCTCCCAAGATCACTGTCCATACTGGATGAGATGAGCTCTGGACAAACTCTTGGTGAAGAGCGTACCCCAATATCCTCACCCAGCCTGGCTGGATGGGTAAGACCCTGGGCCCCTCTTATGCATATTGAGCTCCATCCGCCCAGGCCCTCCATCCTCTCTGGCTTCTTTAAAATTCTCCGAAGCACTGGTTCCCTCTTGGCAGAGCCCCACCAGCTCCTGTTCTCTGGGCTCTGGATATACATCAGAGGCCTGGCCTGGACATGAGCCTGAGGCGGTCTCTCCCGTTCTCTCCCTCAGCGGCCCCTTTCTTCTCAGAGCTCACCCCGGTATGGTCAGATTGTGCTGCACAATATTGTCTATCTCCCCAGTAGACCCTAGAGGACCAGGCGCTTTCTCAGGCGCCTTTTCACCCACACATGCTCAGAGCCTCCTTAGCACCCTGCAGGTGGTAGATGCTCAGGTGGTGTCTGTAGAGCAACACAGTGAGTGAAACACCTGAGGGCCCAGCTGTGTCCAGGGTTCCTATCTCCAGGTCTTCTACTCCCCACTACAGACTCTACACCGAGGCACTACTCTGAGGCCCTAGAGGGGTGCAGGCTCAGAGAGCCTCACCGTTGAGGTTGGCAATCTTGTTGCTGAGTTGCACATAGTGCTCGAAGATGAAGCGGAGTGGGCGGCCCACAGCATCCCGCCAGCCCTGCCAGGCCCACACCAGCTCCCTCTCATCCTGGGAGGTGGCCATGATTTCTTGGAGGTCTGTAACAAGAAAAAAGAGGCAAGGTGGGACCCCCCCCACCCCCCACTCCTGCCTGCTTTCCACCCTCACCTGCCCTGGGCAGCTCTCAGTGCCCCGAGAAGGGAGAAGGGTTTGGGAGGAAGAAAGTAGGAGTTGAGAGCCCCATGGAAGGATGGGTTGGGTTAGGCAGGGCCTGGGCTGGGCACTCACCAGGCTCCAGGGACAGGCAGGGCCCCTCATTCAGGCACACCTGGGCCATGCTGTACGTCGTCTCCATGTAGGCCAGAAGCTGGTTGTACTGGAGGGAAGGTGTCACCCAGGGCAGGCCCAGACCCAATGGCCCACCCCTAGCCCCACTGGCTTGGAGAGGCCGGCATCTTGCCATCAGCCTCTGTTTCCCTCCTCCCCCCAAGGAAGCCCTAGCCCCACCCCAGCCACCCCCCCTCCCGCCTTCCCCAGACACTGGCTCCCCACCCAGCTGGTTCACCCACCCCTGGGGTGGGGAGCATGTGCCTAGAGACCTGGGGGCTCCATGCATCACCTCCCGGAGGTCGTCCTGGGGCAGGGCCGCCTTGTCTATGTGCTGCAGCTTACTGAGCATGCGCTTCACAGTCGGGCTCTGGATGTTGGCCATCCGAAAGAGGCGGGCCCGGGAGCCAAAGTACAGCATGTGCTGGGACCGCTTCACGTCCTTGAGCAGCTGAAAGGAGGGTCACTGTCTTTGTCATGGGGAGTTGGTGGAGACAGTAAGGATCCCACATTGAACCTCAGAGCCACAGCCCCCCAACCTCCTCCCAGAGCCCACTTTAAGGGTTCAAAATCATTAAAGATTTGCTGAAAGGGAGAAGGGAAGGAGCTTGAGTCCCTAAAAGGCCTGCTTGGACGTTGGGGTATCCCTCTGTCCTCTACCTCTGGACAGGGGTAGAAGGTATGGTTCTCCCAGCCCCCAGAGACCCCAGAGGAAAGCAAGGGAGAAGGGGCTGGGCGGAGGTGGTACCACACCATCTCCTCCCGATTTTTCTTAGTGATGTTGGTGACATAGTTCCAGGTGGCCTCCATCAGCTCGTTCCACACCATCTGGGCAGTAACCTCATAAAACTCCAGGAACGACGTTGCCATGGTCTCATTGTATATTGTGTCTGGGTTGGGGCCAGTCACTGCATTGTTTGGGACGTGGTTAGTTACTTGCTGGTCCTCTTGTCTGACCTCATTCTTCACGGTCCCAAACAAATCATCACCCTCGGTCCTGAGCCATGGCAAGAGCTGCCCATAACAGAAGAGCACAAGTAGGGAAGGTCCATGGCAAGTCCATCTTGTGCCCATGACCAAGAGAACAGCAGAGCTGCGTGAGGCTATAGGCCAATCACAACCCAGCTCCATACTGTGACATCAGGGGCTAAAGGGTCAGTCATGGAATGTCAGAACTGGAAGGCCCCCACCCACCTTCTGGTCTAACTGTCCCCATTATACAGGTGAGGAGATTGAGGGCCAGAATGGGCAGGCCATCCTTTGTTGTAAATATAATGACCATATATGTGTGGGCTTGTTTCTCAGTTTTCTATTCTCTTCCGTTAAGCTCTGTTTTCACACCAATAACATATTCTATACTGTAGCTTGGTTTGAAGGCAGAAAGTGTGATGGTTTCCAACTTTATCTACTTGGGGTAGATTGCTCAAGATTGCTTTATCTACTTGGGGTAAAAACATTGTCTTTTAAATCTGCAAAATGCAGAGCTGAGGAGGAAAGCAAGAAAGCAGACTCTTTAGATACTAGAGACAAAGTGAAATGATGCAGCAATAAGTGGGTCCCCTCTGGGAAATCAGGGTGCATCCATGCCCTCAGGGCTGCAGCACTGGTGCCAACTTGGAGATGACAGCACGAAACAATGGTGGAACGAGTCATTGTTATAAATTTCAGAACACATTGTTGTGTTTCTCCAATTGCTGATCTGTCAACTCCCCTAAAACAACCTAAATCAAACTTCGTAGCACTAACCTTCCTCCTTTTGAGTTGTTTCTGTTAATAGATGAATTGAAAATATATGAAACAGCAGGAAACCGTGACCACTATGGCTACAACTTCCACCTGTTCAGCATCCACACAATGGTGGGGAAAAGCAGCACTCCTGGCCACAGGAACAACCCAGTTGGGCAAATCCCCTGGAAGCTCATCTCCCATCCTGCATTCTGCTACAAAACTCCAAGCCCCTGGGCCAGAAAATTGAGGTGAATTCTTGAGGATAAGTCCCCCATCTCTTTAGCTCAGCGGTTTTCTGAATAAACCTCACATTTCTAACCCCAGATGGTGTCTCTTGTGACTGGCTTATGAGAGGCTAGTAGCTGAGCTTTCCTGGCTTCAGAGATACCCAATCATGGCGGAAGTGATGCCTGCATCAACCTGGGAGCCATATATGGTATTCTTTCTAAAGGAGCTCCTGCAGGAAATAGCCAAGAAACTGACTGTGGGGACGTCTTCACAAGCTGGTGTGTGCTTGGGACCCTGAAAAAGGCTGTTCCCACTGAAGATAGTCTGCAAGTCGAGATTACCAAGAACAAGAGAAAGTCCATATTGTGGGGTGCAATAAAGATCATCAGCCCCCACTGAGCACATTTCAGGTGCCAGGGACACTTTGAGGGCTTTTAGTACACAAGCCATCACAACAAATCGTGAGAAAGCTATTGTGATCAACACCCACGTTTTACAGATGAGGAAACAGAAGCACAGAGAGGTTGAGGAGCTAAGTCAGAGTCACGCAGCCAGCAAATAATGGAGGTGGGATTCAGATCCACATGGTCTGCCCTGGTGCTTGTACTGCACCACAGACAGAGTGAAAGGAATAGACCATGCTTGAGGAAGGACAGGCCTTAGAGCAATCTGAAAGGGACTTAAAATACAGGACTTTACACCATAGACAAAAATTAACTCAAAAGTTAAACATAAGGGTTAGGTTAGAAAACTCTTAGAAGAAAACAGAGAAGTCTTTACAATGTTGGATTTGGCAATGATTTGTTGGGTATGCTGCTAAAAGCACAGGTAACAAAAATATAAACAGACAAACTGGGCTTTGGTAGTAAGAACTTTTGTGAATCAGAGGTTGCTATCACAGAGTAAAAGGACGACTTACAGAATGAGAATGAATATTCGCAAATCATGTATCTACTGCGCCATATATGGGTACAAATCATGTATCTAAGGGATTGCTATCCAGAATATATTAAAAAAAACTCTCCAAAATCAACAACAACGAAACAATCCAATTAAAAGATGGGGGAAAGAATAGACGTCTGTCTAAGGAAGATACAAAGAAAGTTGCTAAGCACATAAAAAGATGCACAATGCCACTAATCATTAGGGAAATGCAAATCAAAACCTTGAGATACCAGCAGGATGGTTAGTATAAAAAAAATAAAACCAGGAAACCTCAAGTGTTGACCAAAAGGTGGAGAAATTAGAACTGTTGCATATTGCTGGTGAGGATTTTGAGGAATTTTTTAATCCCTCAAAAGATTAAACATAGAATTGCCGTAGGAGCCAGCAATTCTGATGTTGGTTATCCATAGACCCAAAGGAATTGAAAGCAGGGACTCGAACAGGTACTTGGGTGCCATTATTCACAGAAGACAAAAGATGGAAATAACCCAAATGACCACTGCTAGATGAATGGATAAGTAAAATGTGCTGAATGCATCATTACTGACTCTTAAAAAGGAATGAAATTCAGCTATAGGAATGCTACCTGGATGAATTTTGACAACATTAGGCTGAGAAAAAAAAGCTAGACACAAAAGGACAAGGTTTGTTATCATTCCACTTAGGTGAGGTAGGTATGAGTAGTCGAACTGACAGAAACAGAAGGTAGAACATAGGTTGGGGGTGAGGTAGAGGTTATTATTTAATAGGTACAGAATTTCTGTTTGGGAAGATGAGGTTCTGGAAAGGGATGGTGGTGATGGTTCTCTAAACAATATGAATGTACTTAATGATACCAACTGTGCATTTAAAAATGGTTCAAAGTCCTCCCTGGTGGCCTAGGGCTTGAGTCTTAGGACTATCACCACTGTGGCCTGAGTTTGATCCCCAGCCAGGGAGCTGACCCATATATGGCGCAGCAGACCTCTCCTGTCTCACCCTCTGCTCCCCTCAGCAGTGTATTTCAGTAGATCTGCTTTTTCTGCTCCTCAATCTATTTCTGGTGAATCTTCTCACCCCCTGCACTTCTGGCCTACTCCTCGGTTCTTCTACTAAATAAATAAATAAAAATTAAAAAAATAAAAATGCTTCAAATGGTAAATTTTATATTAAATAGATTTTACCACATTTAAACACACACACACAAAACACAGGTTGTAAAGTGATAGAAAGAAACAGAATCCAAGAAACAAGAACAGGTTTTTGTGAAAACATAGGCAGTTTGAGAGAAGGGGTGATGCGGAAGTGAAAAACATAGGTACTTCATCAAAAGAACAAAAACCCCAGTGGACAGATCCAGCAGCTGGCTGGACCACATAACCAATTCTGCAGAAGTTGCAGCTGGGGCAGTGGCCTGGAACTCAGGACAGAGAGAGAGAGAGAGAGAGAGAGAGAGAGATGAGAAATATGAGCAATAATTAGGAGAAATAGGGGACAAGACTAGAAAGTGCCAGGCAGGGTGTGGTGGGTGTCCCCAAGAGGAGCCGAGGTGAGAAGGTATCATTCCTGGAGCCGATGACTGTTTCCAGAACCGAAGCAAGCTAGTTCCCGGGTGAGGGGGCCCACTGAGCCCAGGAAGGAGACAGTGGACTGCACGGGAGGAATCAGGAGGCTGTTCTTGGAAGGCACGTGGGGACACAGTGTTGCATGCAGCTGTCAGGGAACTGCTCCAACCTCTTTCTTCATCCATGGACAGCCTGATCCTGGCTTGACCTCCTTGCTCTCATTGTGTCCTGGGGATACTTGAAATGTGAGGCTGACATAAAACAATCTACCAGGAGATGGTGCATCCAATATAAAAGAAAGTACAGGCTGCACCTTTACACGGTGGCACTTCTGACTCACCACGGTGGAGGCACACAAGAACCATTTCAGGGGTGTGAGTATGAAGGTTTTGAAAATTGAAATAAATTGCTTGAGGTCACATTAGTAGTATAGGCAGAGGTAGAACTTGACCCAGACCTCTTCTAAAGCCTTTGGCTTCACTCATGTCAGAGCCAGGGTAGGCTGGGATGCGGGCGGGCATTTGGAGAAAGGGTAGGAGCTGGGAAGGTAGGAGATCAGAGAAGTTGTCCAGCAACCCTCCCCCGCTGTGGCCTGAGTGGGTGAGAGCTGGCCATGGAGGAGCCACTCGCCCCCAGGCCTAGGCAGGCACAGCATGGGGAGGGGCACAGACTTCAGGGTCACAGGTAGAAAATGCTGGAATGGCCCCTCGTAGCACTTCCTTTTCCTCTGCCAACTTCCAGGTAGACCGGGCCTCGGCCCCTCTACCCAAGGAGACAGAGATCAGTCTGAACAATTTCAATGTTTTTTTAAAGACCTCTGAATAAGGCTGGTAAGGCTGAGCCCAGTGTTAACTTTCTTTGCTCTCAGCTATAGCTCAGCAGTCTGGGTGCTGAGCTTGGTGCCCTCGTGCTGCCCCCCAACCTGATCTTGACAGGCAGCAGGACCCCTCGGATTCATGAAGACATGAAAGTGATGTGACAATGACCTCTGTCTGGCAGACAAAGAACTTTCTAAACACTGGGCTGGGGGGGGGTAACTGAAGAAGTCTTTAGTGGTAGAGGACTGGGAACTAGTTGGGATATGTTTATAAATTCCATTGTCCTAAGTAATCGTAAACTTCCACCCTCTCACATATCCAAAATACCTCGGCTCCACATCCTGCCCTATGGAAGAGGCCGGTATAAGTCTACATGCAACATACAGACACACTCACACTCTCATACTCACACACTCACACACACACACACACACACACTAACACACACATGGCAGCTGCAGATGGGGGGAGGGTGTTAAAGGCTGTGGACTAAAGGATATTGGGGGACAGATATTGGCATCAGGGCCTGGCTTGGGTCAAGGCCTCAACAAAGGCAGGAAGAGACTCAGGGCGAGGGTCCTGGCCAGAAGGGCCAGGCTGGCCAGGGAAGTCTCTGGCCAACTTCCACTTGGCCAGGCCCTGGGTCTGACATTTAAATATCTGAAAAATAGATCTGGTTGTGTTAACTGAGAAAAAGACACACAACTACAAAGACAGTGCGAGTCTATCTAGACTATGTGCTGAGAAAAAAGGAAAGACACCAAAATGTCAACAGAACGTGTCTCTCGGTGTTGCTGTACAAAGGGCTTTTATTTTCCCGATTTCTACAGGGAGCATGTAGGTAGAAGTTATAAAAATGTCCCTCAAATGACACTCCCTCAAACCCTTGTTGGCCTTCCAAGGCGGGCTCAGGATAGGGGCTGCCTGGGGGATGGGCAGGGTAGTTTCTGGAAGTTCCTCCCTGTGGGTACCAGTTACGGTCACACTGTGGTCTTTAGGGTCCTGCTCCAGGTGGGACAGACAGGCCTGACCTTGGGCCCCTTGGCAATGCTCGAGCGGATCTGTCTACTCACGTAAGTGGACATGGAGCTGGTGTAGGTCGGAGCCTGGGGTGACCATGGGGCTGACTCTGCATGCTCAACGAATCAGGTGCCTTCCACTTGGACCCAGAGGCCAGCCAGGAGCCCTCCCTCTTGGGGATCTGGCCAATTAGGGAAAGAGCTGGGGGTGGGTGCCAGTGTGGGACAGCGCCTGAGGCAGGCCTCCCAAAGCAAGTGAAAGCTAGGCCAGAAGCCCGGAATGTCTGCTCTTCTTTGCTTGTCAGAGTTAGGGCCCAGCAGGGCTGCCTGTCATGGCAGGATGTTGAGCAGCTGCTGGGGTTTGAGGGGAGATACGTGGGCCTGTGTGATGTGGGGCCAGTGCTCTGGGGGACCTCCCAGGCTTTTCTTAGGGGGTGGCTGAAAATGCCCAGCCAAGTGACTTGCTTGATGCCAGGAAGTAGGAGAGCGGGCCTCTGTCCCTGTCCTGGTTTCCCTGGAGGGACACAGACTCAGGTGGGGAGGGCAGGGACTTTAATTGTATTCACAGAGAGGTGGCTGGTGCCTGAGGGCTGGTGGGGTGGGGCAGGGCAGGCAGGGCCCAGGGTGGTGGGGTCTGGAGGATGATCCTGAGCACAGGACTGGAGGCTGTGGGCTGAGGGGGACCCGGGCAGGGGGACGAGGAGGACTGGGGTGAGCTGTGAGAGGAGCGGCTTGTCCTTGGCTCACGGCAGGCCCCCATGCCAGTTTCTCAGAGTCTAGTGCTCCCCAGCAGGCCTGCTCCAGCTCAGTCCCCTCAGGAGTGTCTCAGCTCCACCTCAGAACCAAACTGGGGCCCATGGTGGCGGAAGCTATGTTTGCGAATGCTGAAGAGCCGCTGGCTGAGGCCCAGGGTGGCCACCAGCAGGGCAACGCCCAGGAACAGCAATATCCACTGGCCCACGCGGGCCTGGTGCTCGTCCAGGTCCAGGCCCAGGAAGTTGACACGGCCAGTATCTGTTAAGGAGCCTTCTGAGCGACCTGGGCAGGAAACAGGGAGAGCTGGGCGATGGGCGGGGAGGCGGGCAGGACAGGGGTCATTTAGTCTGACTTTCCTGCACTGGCTCGGAGGTCAGCTCAAACTCATCCGCGCTGGGGAGGGGTTGCCGCGCTGGGGAGGCTCTGGGGAGGGCTGAGGCTAAGGTGGGGTGGGTGGCAGTACCGGTGTATGGCAACCAGTTGTACTGCGGCCAGCCTAGCGTCTCCTTGTTTCGCTGGTTCTCATTTTGGAGCCATTCCAGCAGCGGCTGGAAGTAGTTCATCATGGGTAAGGCCGACATGTTGGGCTGGCCTGTGATCAGCTTCATGGCTTCTGGCCATGGCTTACTGGAGCCCAGTTTCAGCGCATCCCTGGGGCAAAACGATAAGAGAAACTGAGTCAGAAGGTCAGGTGGGGAGCTCAGTGGCCCTCCTCTGCCAGCCTATGCTTCCCCTTGGGATTGGGAGGGGCTGGGCAAGGGTTGGGGGTTGGGGAGAGATGACCTGGACCCAGAGTCCCCCTTTGGAAGTCCCCTACCCAAATGCCAAAGTGGCAGGTGTCCCCAGAAGAGCTGACTGGCTCCTCAAGGTTGAGGGGGGTAGGTCAGGGAGTGGAAAGGGAAGGTCAAGAAAGACTCACGCCAGGAGCGTCCCTGCCTCCTTGGACTGGTAGATGTCACACGTGTGCAGGGGGCCCTGGTGACCGCTCGCGTTACACAGTGCCTCGTGGAACTGGAACTGGATGAGGAAGCCAATGAAGTACCTGCAGTGGAGGGAAATCTCAGTGAGGGTGGGGCCTGTGCCACATTCCAGCCACACACCGTCTCCCACTGTAGTTGGGACATCAGGGGGAGCCCCTGGCCCTCGGGGTCATTGAGGCCCCCTACCATGCCTCTGAGACAGGGCAAGCTAGGGTTATTAGGCGGTTTTAGGGACAGTGCAGGAGGGGACCTCTGAAGAATTTAGGGAGGCTTCAGAGATAAGGACAACCCAGGGAAAGTAGCCCATTCCACTAGGAAAAACAAACATCCCAGAACCAAGGACAGCATTGTTAATGCTGGTCCTGGTTTCCTTCAGGTGGTAAAGGGAGGCGGAGACTGGAGAAATGGAGAGTGGTTTAATATATGGACACATTTGAAGGGCAGCTGTTTAACTTCAATGCAGGGATGCCCATCCAGAGGACTGGGCCATAAATTTAAAGATGCAACAAATGGGGAAAGAAAAAGCTGTTAGATAAGGAACGTGAAGATCCCCTACTCAGTAGCAAATTAAGTGAAACAGCCGAGAACTGACCAATCACACAGAGACTGGTGGAGCTTTAGAATAATGCCGGGGAAAGAAGGTCTATATTCCCTGAGACACGACTCCACTTTGGCTTCCTTGCCCCTCCCAGGCCTGGTTCCCTGGTCTGGGAGTCCCACTTTATTTCTGTTCTTTTTCTCCTCAATAAACTTTTTCTTCTAAACAAACCTGCCTTTGCTCGCTTGCTTGCCTGAGCATCTGCGAAGTTCCTGCTGGCTTCGTGAGACACCAACCTGTGGGGGGTCTAGCGGCTGGGGCTCAGCGCTGCCCTGCAGCCTGGAATCAGTTCCTGGCTGGGAGACTAGGCCTGACAATTCCGGTATCATTTTGGGGGCTCGTCCGGGATCTCACAAGATTTTGGGTGAGTCAGCTGAGAGGCACAAATTGTTTCTATCTTCAGCTTGTCCTAAACTCTTCTTGCTAAACATTTTCTTTCTCTTGGAGCCATCAAAGAGGCCATAAAAAGGGCACAGGATAGTCAGTAAATGCCAAAGGCGACCGCCTTAAAGACTCCTGTGAAAGGATAAACTGGTGACCAGACCAGGTAAGGGGACTCGCCCATCTGCCAGTCAAAGAATAAAAGTCTGGTGTCGTCGTATGAGGGACTCCGGTCTCCGAAGAGCTAGGCACATACGTCATGTAGAGGCCGTCCGGGAGCTGCACATAAGGGGCTGATCTCCCAGCAGCTCGGGCCATCCTCCCTTGCCTTCAGCAAAGGGGGAGCTGCCGAGACCCAGTGGAGGATGAATGGTCCCAATGTGACAGTTGGGAAAGTCATTCCTCACTAAGCACCACACAGGATCCGACACAGAACCCTACCCTGCCCTCAGATCCCTGTTAGGATTATTTGAATGGCTCCTCTTATCTTTCTTTGCTCTCTCTCTCTCCCTTTCCATTCTTCCTTCTCTTGCAATGCGACTGATTTACTTCTCAGTTACCTGTGGACTTCAGACAGGCAGTAGATATTTCAAAAACTTTCTCTCTGTCCTATATTTGATTGCAAAAATTAATGGGCACCCGTCGGCCCGGTAAAAGCGACTAGCGTGAGGCCGCCATTCTTAAAGTCTCGAGTGACAGGTCTCTCAGCTGGCAAGACTTCCTGATCCCCCACTTGCTGAGTGGGAATGTCGGGACTCTCTTGTCACTGATTCCTACTTTCCTCTATCATCCGTGGACTCCGAGGGTGCTCAGAACGACCAAGCTGTGACCCTTGGAACCCTGGACACCCAGGAGATCCGATGGCTCAGACAAGGCGTTCTGCTAGGTTGGCACCTAGGCGAGAGTCACGGAGGCCAAACAGAAAAAAAAAAAAAAAAAAAAAAGAGACTTTCACCTTCTTGATCCCTTCCCTATAGGACAAACTTCTTTCAGCTTCTATCAAGGCAACTTATAAGGTACAAAATGGTCTTATAAAAATCTTGGGGCACCTCTGGGAGCCTTTTCCCTGGTGTCTGTTTTCATCCTGCTGGTTGGCACAGGCAGGAGAGGCTGAGTTTCATATTATGACAGGAATGTATGTACAGGTTTGCCTCAAATCCTAAGTCCAGCTAATTAATTATACCTTTGGTATTATAAATTTGTCTCATGGCAGTTTTTCAAAAGGGAGTTTAAAATAAGTAAATATCAGGTTCTGGGCTACTGCTGCTTCAAGGGCTATGACTTAAGAAAAAAGGAGTCAGTTTTGTTGTCTGGCAAATGGACATCATTAAAAGTTAGGTCGCAGGACTCGGTCTGTGGCTTGTGTTAAGTCTCTACTGTTCAGGTTGTGTTCAGGGTCTTTCATCAGATGAGGAGAATGGCTTACTATAAGCTCGCTAGAAGCTTGGAATAGATGCCCTTTGCACAGAGACTGGTTAGGGGACGCCGGTAGGGTCCCACAAAGTCCGGTACCCCACACCTGTCTGTTCGGTGGGAGACAGGCAGAGATACATCAGTCACACTGGAAAGGAGTGGTTAACTCCAGTGGACTTTTATGCGAGGAAACTGTTGATCACTCACAGTTAGAGCTCCGGGTTTAAATGGAGGGACGCCTCCGGTAAAAAGGCAAGGAAAAAGTGGATTGAGAATTGGGTTCAATTTGACCCTAAATCCATAATTTGACCTGTCTATAGGCTTTCTCCTATAGATAGAAGGGGAAAGAAGCTGGTGTTGGACGCCCGCTTTCATTCCTTTTTGCAAATGGGAGCCTCCTCGTCAGCCATGCAAAAGAGGCACGCATCTCTCCTGCATCTTAGAATTGAGACCAATTTTCAGGAGTAATTGGCTCCTATCTCACCTGTTGCTTCTCTTAGTAAGTCACTTAGACCCAAGTCTCGACATCTCTCCTGGCATCCTAGAGTTAAGAGTCAGTCAAGAGACCATGATATATGGTCCTGGTCGAATGGGACGACCTCTGACTTAACTGCAGGAATGTCCCTGCTTTGTCTCTGTGCTGCTATTGCGGGTACCTTTCTTTTATTGCTACAGAGACCATAAAATGCTCTATCTCAATTCCATGGGACATGCCCGTAAGCCACATTCTTAAAAACTAGCCCAATTTGGCCATAAATGACATCTTCTCCAGCTAACCCTCCTTGGTCACAGTCAAGACAAAAAGACAAAATGCTGGGGACTAATAAGTAAAGGGGTCCACTACAGCTGGCTGGTAAAAAAGACTGCCTCTGCTCTCAATAAGCAGCTGCCTGGATTATTTTTTTCCAGTATTGAGATTATTGGTATGTCTCTGCTGCCTTCCAGTTGTGGGGGAACTAGACTCTCCCTTTGTCCACCTTAAAAAAAAAAAAACTGTTTTGATTCATGCTAGGGAAAAAGTTCTATGTCCCTGTGTTTTTCTGATTTTAAAGTCTAAAATGTTAAAGGTAAAAACTGCTGAGTTACTTTGGACTTGCTAACGAGCCATAAAAGGTGATTTTTGGTTAAGTGACAATTTCTAAACTGCTTATTGGACCTGTAAAAGTTTAGTTTCTTATTAAGACTAATTAATTTCTGATAAGAGTTAAAAAAAAACAGGCAAACTGTACAGGAAAAATCTTATTCTTCCTCTTCTCCTGTCCTCTCCATACATGGTTCTAAAAAGAAAAATGTCTTTTGTCTTAAAAATGTGCTTGGTCTCAGTGTGACAAAACTAAAACAATGTAAAGCCAATTGATAATACTTAAAAATACAAACTTAAAAATGTTTTTCTTGTCTAAGAAAGTTAGTACAAACTGCT
This sequence comes from Talpa occidentalis, assembly GCF_014898055.3. NCBI lineage: Eukaryota > Metazoa > Chordata > Mammalia > Eulipotyphla > Talpidae > Talpa > Talpa occidentalis. The sequence goes on along the minus strand of NW_023605083.1, from coordinate 124,639,674 downwards.
TAACTTTGAAATTGTTGTGGTTTTGGTTGGACCCTCGGTTTTAAGTAAGGGTTAAAATTGGGTACTTGTTCTATGTAAAATTCTAATTTCTATGTCATTAAAAACCTGCTTGATATAAAAAGGATATTAAAAACTTGGTTAAATGAATGTGTCAAACAAAAAAATTGTTACTAAAGAAGGGGAGTTTACTAAACTGTAGTTTCTCAGTGTCTTTGCAAATATTGGTAAAAATAACTGTTTCTTAAAATTAATGCACATGGCCAAAAGTTTTAAATAAAAATCAAGAGATCTCTTTGTTCTTGCTTTTTGCCTCCAGAGGATAATTTTAAATGGCGCATATATATATATATATATATATATATATATATATAAAATCCTAAATTTTGAGATCGCGATCTAAAATTGTGGTAAAAAAGGCTAATTCAAAATGTAATGGTTTAAAAAGCATACATGCCTTAAGGTTTTAATGTTGGGTATTAATACTTTACTGTTGTTTGAATGTGTTTACTCATGCTCTACTAAGGAAATAATAATTAACCTAGCCTATGCAAACAAACAAACTTACTTCTAGGCTTTTTTTTTTTTTTTAATAGAGGCATGTTTTTTTTCTTTATTTATTTGTTTGCTTGTTTGTTTGTTTTGTTTATACATGCACTGGGTACAGTCAGAAGCGCGGGAGGGTGAGAGAATTCACCAGAGCCAGAGCGGGGAGCAGAACAGGCAGAAGGACCGAAGTACACTGCTGAGAGGAGCAGCGGGCGGCAGGAGAGGTCTGCGCGCCATGTGGGACCCTCCTCCGGTGGCCGGGGAGCAGCCGGGGATTGAACCGGCGCCGCAGAGGCCGCGGGCAGCTTCGCAACCCAGCGCTCTACCGCTGCGCCACCGGGGAGGCCCACTTCTAGGCTTTTATCTAAACTTCTCTTAATAAGATCTTGTTTCAGGAAGACTGATCTACTTGTCTTTTCCCCTTGGAAAAAAAACAATATATTCTCCCAGTAAATGACTATATTTCTTTACAGAATTCAAGGTAACATCTAAAGCCATATAGACAAGTTACTAAAAAATGTTTATGATATTAAGTGTCTAGTTTTTTTTCTTGCTTTTGTCAACCTATCTAGTGCTTGCCTAAGAAAACTTGGTATATAAAATTGTTACAGTGGCAACTCTGCAGTTGACTTAAAATTCCAGTTCTAAGAAAAAAAACTAAAGCTAAACTAAGGTTTTTGCTAAGTTGAGTAATAAAATTTGTTAACCATTCTCTGAAATTTCAGGTTTACATTTTGCTCCTTATTGTAAGGAAACTAAAGTTTAATGTCATCTCAACAACAACAACAAGACAAAAATTTAAAAAAGTGTGTCTGTGGGTTATATGGTCTAGAAAAATGATAGTGTGGTAGCTATTGTGGTGTCTTGCAATGCAGAGATTGGAAACTAAGGTGTGATGATTCTGAATGTAAGTAAAGTGAGGTGTGTTTGTGTTTTAAAAGAAAGAAAAAAAAGGTAAAGGAAAGTGTTGAAGGTCTGAGTGAGGGATTTTTGACAGAAAATTTTTGTGTTCTCAAGTGACTTGTCATAAAATATTTTGGTTAACTTAAATGTCAGTTGTGCACCTGCGTGGCACCAGGCTTTAGTTATTTTGATATATAAAATTGTTTCTTGTTGTAAAAACAAACTAAGTCAATTTGGGTATATTGATACCTCATAGACAGATTCTCATAAAATTGTTTCACCTTTTCAACATAAATATACACAAATAAGATTATTCTAAAATACATAAGACTTCTTAAAACCTAATAAGCCAATCATTTCAGGCTAAAGTTACTGAGGCTATAAAAAGGTGTACTAATCTAGACCCTAAAAAGGACAAACAATTTAAGGGTCTCAGTCTCCTTCATTAGTCAGCCTTGCTCTAACATCAGGTGCAAACTTCAGAGACTAAGTCAAGGGTCTAAAATCCTTTTAACACTTTTAAACACGGCCTTCAAGGCCTATAGTAATATGGAGGGGACTAACTAGACTAAAAAGAAAGGGAGGAAGGCAAGAAAAGGGCCAGTAAATGGCAGTTACCATTGTTCGTACCCTGCCACCTCAGACTCACCCAAGGCCCCATGCGCCCTAGGGCATTTGGGACCTCAACCTCTTAATGGGCTGCCAGCTTGCTTCCACTGCCTGCAACCAGGACATCTTAGCTGCAAAAAGCTGTCCCCAGGGCCATGCCTTCTGTGCCATCACACAGGGCACTAAAAAGGGACTGTCCCACTCTCCAGAGAGTGAGGGGCCAGCCCTAACCACGGGCCAGGATGGGAGGACAGACTTGACCGTCAGCTGCCTCTGACTATGAAGAACCCAGTGCAGGAGATCTTCTCTGAAGAAGCCCAGAGGTGAGAGAGACTCCCCCGTTTACTGTTTATATGGACAAGCCTCGGGTGACCCTAAAATGGCAGACATAAAAATTGCCTTTTTTGTAAATAAGGGGCCACTTATTCTGCCTTACTCCAATTCTTTGAACTGACCGACTGGTCAATTGTCCCCCTCACTAGTACAAATGGCCAGCCTGAGCCAGGATACTTTACAACACTGCTACCTTGCTGGCTACAAGGCTACTTGTTTATACATTTTTAGTTTTGTTTTCCTAACTATTAAGATGGAAAAAATTGTAAGTAAAATCCAAACTAGCAGCCTCCACAGCCACTATTGGCTCTCCTAGCTGCTGCTACTAAATATAAAATGGTACTGAAGTCCTAGGTCTCACTGATTCTGTCATTTTGGCTACAGCACCTCCAGGTGTTTGGGGCCCTAGCCCAACATTGCTCCTTAACATCCCCAGTCTCAGTGGTAATATAAAATCGCAAAACCCTGGACCTGCTTACAGCTGTAGTAGGGGGAGTTTGTGCCTTCTTAAATAAAATATGTTGCTTTTGGATAAATACTTCTCATGAGGTAGAAGAAAATTTAAAAATACTAAAAAATATACGAATTGTGGATGATCTCAAAAGACAGGCAGGGCAAGGGCTTAGCTGGACACAGACAATCTTTGATTCTATAAAAGGACAACTTCTGTCCTGGCTACTGCCTTTTCTCGTTCCCTTACTAATTCTCTTTATTGTTCTTTTGTTTGGGCCCTGCATCCTTAATACTCTCTCCCGAATCATCTCCCCTCTCCTGGAGGCCATCAAGCTCCAAATGGTCCTTCAAATGAAACCCAAAATGACGTCTCCACAGTCCATCTTCCAGGGTCCCTTAAATCGTCATCCTACTTTCGCCCACTTTCAGCAGGAAGCAGTCATTGATCAGATCTACGTCCTTTTCCCTAACTGCAGTTAGGGCTCCATTCGTAGAAGGGGGGCATGAGACAGGGCAAGCTAGGGTTATTAGGCAGTTTTAGGGACAGTGCAGGAGGGGACCTCTGAAGAATTTAGGGAGGCTTCAGAGATAAGGACAACCCAGGGAAAGTAGCCCATTCCACTAGGAAAAACAAACATCCCAGAACCAAGGACAACATTGTTAATGCTGGTCCTGGTTTCCTTCAGGTGGTAAAGGGAGGCGGAGACTGGAGAAATGGAGAGTGGTTTAATTTATGGACACATTAGAAGGGCAGCTGTTTAACTTCAATGCAGGGATGCCCATCCAGAGGACTGGGCCATAAATTTAAAGATGCAACAAATGGGGAAAGAAAAAGCTGTTAGATAAGGAACGTGAAGATCCCCTACTCAGTAGCAAATTAAGTGAAACAGCCGAGAACTGACCAATCACACAGAGACTGGTGGAGCTTTAGAATAATGCCGGGGAAAGAAGGTCTATATTCCCTGAGACACGACTCCACTTTGGCTTCCTTGCCCCTCCCAGGCCTGGTTCCCTGGTCTGGGAGTCCCACTTTATTTCTGTTCTTTTTCTCCTCAATAAACTTTTTCTTCTAAACAAACCTGCCTTTGCTCGCTTGCTTGCCTGAGCGTCTGCGAAGTTCCGTGGGGGTCTAGCGGCTGGGGCTCAGCATTGCCCCTGCAGCCTGGAATCAGTTCCTGGCTGGGAGACTAGGCCTGACAATTCCAGTATCACCTCCAACCCTCGGGAAGGCCTGTTCTAAGCAGCTCTGGGGATTGCTCAAGGGTGAGGGAGCCCTTCCAAGCTTTGCACACTGCTGTGGAGGCGCTGAGGCCTCCGCCCTGGGGTGGTGGTGTCTGGAGGGTCACATGTATCTGTCTTTTTAAACCCAAAGCAGCAGGGACTCCCTGGCCAAAACTTGCTGGCCAAGGCAGGCTCTCCAAGTCAGGAGAGGCGTGACTGTCCTGACCCCCAGGATGAACGCTGAGCACCAGCCAGGCGCCGCTGACTTGCCTGGCCCTTCCTGCAAGTGCTTTGCCGAGGCTGCTGACCAGAACTTGGAATGTGTCTCTGTTGCCTGCCCCTGCCTGGAGAATGACCTGTGCTGAGCCTGGCAGCTAACCACCATGGGGGTCTAGCTTCTGTGTGAAGGTGAGTGCCAACTTAGAAGCCCCCAAAACCACTCGAGAAGGCAGAGATGGTGCTCCCTGTGGTCATCCCAGTACACTTTTGAGGTCAGTCTTCTTGATCCCCTGCCCACTGCTGCCCACATAGATGGAACACCTGAGCCTGCTTTCTCACCTTTCCTGGGCTCTGGGGGACAGAATTCACTCACCCCACATTTATTTATTAGGTTCTCATAAAGGGCTGACATCATGCCAGGTTCTGGGATGGAAAGGTGGTCACTGTGGGCACGAGCCCCCCTCATTGGGCTGCCAGGAGGGACCAGAGACAGTAAGGGCTGGAGGTGGCACGGGCTTCCTGGGGCAACTCTCATGGCCCTCTGTGTCTTGCTTCATGGGTACCTGAGACTACCTGTAGCCTGGGGGCACCTGGATCTCCACAATCAGGTGTCCCCGCCTCTAGGAGGCCCCGGCTCGTCCAGTTACCCTTCCTGCAGCACGGCACATAGAAGGCAGGGGCTGCCCTGATAGGCCCATTTATGCTCCCACTTAAGAGAGACCTTAGCCATAGTGGATGGCGGCCACGTGTCCTGAGCATACCACACCCCAGACAGGACATGAAGAAGCTAACTCCTGCGACAATCTCGTGAAATGGGATTTCATAGGTGGGGAAGCCGATGGTCGAGGAGACTGAGGAATTTGCTCAGGGAAACAAGGAGTAGAAATGAGATTTGAACCTAGTTCTGTTAGATCCCAAACCCTTAGCAACGCAGCCTCCCAGCCTCACTGGGCCTCTATGCCAAAGTTTAGTGTAGAGAGGGTCGTCCAGATGCAGCCCACAAGCGATCATCAATGCAGGCTTGTTCAACCAAACAGTGCGCCCAGGTCCTGACCAAGACTCTCAGTTCACATGAACTAGCCACGGCCTACAACCAGTAGCCAACTGTAGGTGGAGTTTCTGCCCAGGGTGTCAGCCAGGGGACAGGCCTGGCACTGAGTGCCCTGCAGCCTGTCCAAGGCCACCTGACCACATAGGCAAGGGCAGTTTGAAGCCCGTCCTGGTACACGACTCTCTCCCTTCCCTGTCTTACCTGAGGTAAGGCACATTTGCAGGAATGTGGAACTTGGCCCCTGGGTCAAAGTCCTCTTGATTCCTGGGCACTGGGGGGCAGAGGCCCTGGTACTTCAGCCTGTCAAATGGGAAGGAGATGTGGAGGGAGGCCTTGGGGACAACCTAACCAGAAAAGCTTGTGCTTTTTGACTCAAAGGATAGTTCCCAGCCCTGGGACTCCCCGGGGCACTCCAGGTCCTATAGGCTATGCCTCTGCACCATCACCCCCACACACGTGTGCACACACACACTTGCCACATGCACGCAGACAATGCACAACACACAGGCATGTGTGAACACCGTGGAGAACCACACTCCCTGCTAGCCCACACCCCACGGGAGCATTCTAGAACCTGAGGCTCCACCACTCCTGGTTGTAGTTCTCCTTGGTGATGCTGTTGTCAAACACCCTCCAGCGCCACTGGTCAACCAGGTAACTGAAGGGGATGAAGGCGATCTTGTCCAGCGCCATCTTCATTAGAAAGTTGATGTCTTGCTCTGCAGAGGGATAGGAGGCCGGGGTCAGCTCTGCACCTGCTCCTGCTGTGTCTGAGCAGCATGGCAGCGGAGAGAGCAGCAGTGGGTGGGGAGAGGTGTGGGCTGTACCTCTGGGTCCTGTGACCTACCTCCTGGCATGGTCTGGGTGCCATCCTCCTGGCTCACCCTGTGGGGGCCCCTTGCTCCCAGCTGCTCTGTCCCAACTTCAGCCTGTGGGCTGTTTAGTCCCCCCTCCCCGCCTCCCAAGCTCTCTGCGCTTTTGGTCGCTCTGCCCGCTCCAGCCGGATCTCCTGCTGCTCTCACCGTATTCGCCACCCTTGCTGCTCAGCAGATTGATGCTGCGCAGGTGCTTCGGGGTAGACACTGAGAGGGCCAGCACGTCCCCAATGGCCTCGTGAAAACCAGGATTGGCGCCCTCCCGGAAGGTCACAGGCAAGTCCTTGTATTGCATGAAATACTGTATGTGGCCCATTTCGTGGTGAACCACGATCAGCTCCTCCATGTTCACAGAGGTGCACTGCTTGATCCTGGGAACACAGGGTGGGGAGAGGGCGTGGAGGAAGGACAGTGAGGAATCCTGGGCCAAAGGGGCCTGCTGTCCTCACTGCAAACAGGGCAGCCCTGACCACTGTCCTGTGCAGGGAACACAGCACTGTGGGAGGGGAGGCCAAAAGGAGCTAAGAAGTAAGCCGGAGAAAGAGGGAATCTGGGGTAGAAGCCCCTAAAGTGTGGTCATTCCTCTGCTCAACCCCCAGTCCAGTTATCAAGTTGCCTTAGAGACATGAGGACATTCAGTATGCTCAGGGCAGAACTTTCTAGAATGTGGGTCGTGTGGTTTCTCAAGTACATGTTTCATCTCTCCTAACACTTGGGCTCCTGGAAGAACACCCCTGTGCCCGCAGGACTGCATCCCACCTGGCAGCCCCGGGCGGCCCGGCATTCACTGCAAGATTCCTGTGGCCAGGACCAAAGTGGCAGCTGGAGGCCTGTCCAGAAATTCCACCTCCCTCTTGGCCTTTCCTCCTTCTCTTTTGTGAGCTGACCTCTCCCTTGGATCTAACCAGAGCCCTGCAGTGCAGCTGACCTCATTTTTCTCATTCTACCAGGGGCTGGGCGGGGCTGCCTAGAGTGCCGCTTACAGCGAGGGTGGGGCCTATCCTCTTCCTATGGCTCCCCATCCAAGGGAGGATCCCCCAGGAGCTCTCACCCCTTTGCTTTTGTCCATGCCCAGCCTGACAGCTGCAGTCCTCATGCCCTGAAGAACCCAAGGCCAGGTGACCCAGCAAGTGCCGTCTGGTTTGTTCCAGGCTGTTGTGCACTCACGAGACACGCCATCAGCTGTGGCAGATCATCAGCTGTGGCTGCTTCTCCCTAGAGTTGGGTTTTTTTCCCTTCTCTTGAATGGGGGTTCACCTTGTGCCTTGCTTTGGCCAATAAAATGCAGCAGAACTACACCTGTGCCAGTGTGGGACGACACCTTTAAGAGGTCTGGCTGTTCCTATTCCGCTCTGGGGGATGCCAGCTGCCAGGCAGCAGAAAGCCAACTGCCTGAGACTGCCACACTGTAGGAGACTCAAGCTAGCCTAGAGAGCCAGCCACCAGCCCCCGGGTTCCCACCACCCAGCTCCACTGCCCGACACGGGAGTGAAGAAGCCGACTTGAACATTCCCACCCTGGCGTGTGCCACGGTGAGAGAAACTGAGGCACCCAAGGGAGAATCGGAACCAAGGCCCCATATGGGTGGCTCACTGAGCCACCCCTGCCACCTGCAGCCACCAGAGCTTTCCCAGCTGGGGCCTTCATCACGGCAGAGCAGGGATAAGCCATTTCTACTGCATTCCTGGCACAGAAAATGCTGAGTATAACCAGATGGTTTCACAGGCCCCTTAATCGGGGGTAGTGGAGGCGGGCTATGCTGCACTAGATAACCGAAGCACCAGGCTGCAAAGGAGACCGCTTCTGAGCCTGCTAGTGGTGAGCTCCGGCACCCTCACATGCCTCCCTGCGTCAGGGCACATGCACCCAGGGAGAGGGCCCGAGGGTGCCCACGGTGCACAGGGGCCATCAGTGAGGAAAGGCTGGGCCGCTCTCACGGCACTCAACGCCCAGGACCTGGAAGCAAGTGCTCACCCCTGACCCAGGTGACAGAGCTGGTGAGCATCCAGGACACCCTCTTACCCTCGCCTGCCAGAAACCAATGGTTTGGTCTGGTCCAGGCCCTTGACTCTCCACGCCTACGGACAGCAATGGAGCCTTCACTTGGCTCATCTCCTTGCCCACTGGGCTCAGGACCAGGCCCACTGGCTGGGCCAGGACGCACCTGAAGTCCTTTCCGTTGAAGAAGTCCCAGGCGGAGGCATGACATACCACCTCCCGCCCGTCGGTTGGCTTCTCCAGCATCGACTTGTTCCAGAACTCAGGGGGCACTGGCAGCATCCCCATGGAGGTGAAGAATTTGTTGGCTTCCTCAAACATCCTTCGGGGTGTCCAGCCCTGCAAGAGGAGGGGGCTCTGTCTAAACAGGGGACTGTGGGGATCAACTGTGTGTCCAGCATATGGGGTAAGCTGGAGAGAACTCCCGAAACGGAGGGCTCTCTCCCACCCAGACAGGGCGCACCCCTCCCCTCCGCCCTGGGTCTCCCAGTGCTAGCCTGCTTTATCATGTTCTCCGTGACATCCAGCTTGGGGGCTAACGGATAGGGCACCACCAAGTCATAGACGTTGGCCCAGGTCTGCGCCCACATGTTCCCTGGAGGCAGAGAGGAGACAGCGGTTACTCTTGGGCTCAGCACCACCAAGCAGGTCCCAGTCTCCAGACCCCACATCCAAACAGTGTCTCTTGAGTACCTACTCCCTGCAAACTGTGCCAGGCATTTGACAGTTATCTCTGCCGGCACATCCAGCCTACAAGGTCTTTACCATCCTGGCTCCCAGGGGGCCCTCAGTGGCCTTCAGAGTCAAGGCAGTCCTCCCTGGCCATCGGGGGTACAGCCCAGGGTGTCTTGCAGCGGGGTGTGAACATCAAGCTTCATGTCCATACTTCTGTGCATAGTGGCCACCACTGACGGTGTAAGCAACCCCCTCAGCTCTCAGGCCAGGGGCTGGGGTTTGAAGGCAGACGCGCAGGCTGCCCCACCAGTCACTGGTGAGGTCCCCTGAGCTCGATGTCTGCAGCACCTGTCCACAACTCTGGTGCCAACAGCCAGTCTCCTTCAGGAGGAGCTGATGCCTCTGGGTTTAGAACAAGAGAACCTCGTTCTCCAGGACAGGGTGCAAAGGAAGGTGCTCATAAAGAGAGGACAGGCGCAGAAGTAGGTTTGGAGGAGAGTTTTTCCACAGTCAGAGGAGGGTCAGCCAGAGCTGACGACAGCTGGCGTCTAGAGGCGAGTGAGTTAGGGGGAGAGCTTGAGCTGGCGAGTGGAGGAGAGAGGAAAGCAGGGGGCCCAGCACCCCAGAGTCCCGGTCTGTGCTCCTCGGTGACCAAGCTGAGGGCCGCTCTGACATGTTTGGCCTCACCAAAGAGGGACCAAGGAGTGCTGGTCTTTGGGCGAAGACCTGAGGCTGAGCAGGAGCTAGATCCAAAGCTGAGCCAGTTTCTTGGGTCCCCCAGAATTTGTAAATGGTCTGTGGCTCCATCTGGTCTCCACTCACAGTAACCCCTAGCCCCAATGGCCCAACAGGGATCCCCAAGCAGTGATAGGTGACGGGGTTTCTCGTGATTACCCCTCCACACCCCCACCCATGTGGCCCAGATGCCCGCCCCACTCCAGCATGGCTCCAGGCCTGACTCCTTGCACACACCCAGCCTGAAGTGCCACCTTTGGGCCCTTCCCAGCCTGCCCTCGCCCTCTGGCCAGCCCCGGCCCCCTCGTACTGGGGTGTGTCTTCACCCCCTCAAGGCCCAATGTGCTCTCACCCAGCAGATGCGCCGGGATGGGGCCCTGCAGGTTGATGTACTCGGGCCCATAGTGGCGGTGCAGGGCCCGGCGCACGTAGGCGTGCAGGTTCAGGTAGAGCGGCTGCAGCTGCTGGTAGAGCTGCTCCAGCTCAGCCTCCAGGGACGGCATCTCGTACACAGCTCTCCACGAGTCTCCTGCATCCACATAGCCTGCGCAAGGGACACAGCCAGGCCCTCCATGCCTGCCGTTCCCCGAGCACCCCACCTGCCCACTCCAGGGACACCCCAGGCCCCCAACCCCTGCTCACTAGGCTGGGGTCTCCGAGGACCTCTCTGGAGGCCCCCCAGACCCCTGAGGCCAGAGACCCAGGGACTCACCGTTGAGCCGGGCCGCCTTGTTGGTGAGTTCCACATATTTTGGGAAATGCAGGAGGATGGTTTTCCCCGCCTGGTCTCGCCAGCCCTTCCACGCCCATAACAGGTCGTCATAGTTCCGGGATGTGGCCATGAGATGTGTCAGCTCTGGGGGCAGGGGGTGAGTGACTTGACCCCGGCCCTTGGCTCACCTCCCACCCCCTCTTCAGGGGAACTCAGCCAGAATTTCAGCCGAATGACACCCCCTGCTCACTCCCTCTCTGGGAGACATGGCTTGGAGCTCAAAAGACCCACGTTCTTGCTCTAGTCTCCCACTCACCCCCTCATTGCCTTGCCAAACAAGGGGTGCCACTTTCCCTATCTACACTGGCCCTCACAGGGCAGTGGAAATCCAACAGGAGCATGAGGCCCCTGAGCAGGGGTGTCCCCGCAGGCCAGGGCTATCGTTCGCAAGACGGATTGAATACAGAACAACTGTGGAGGCCCAACGTGCCAGGAACCGCCCAAGCAGGCCGGGGAGCTGGAGAGCCTGGCTGGTGTCCTGCAGGAGGACTGTGGAGGGGCCTCTCTGGCGGGGTACCTGAGCTGAGGCAGCCTCACCGAGTGGGCTGGGGGTGGCGTGAGCCTCACACAGACCTGCCAGGCTTCCCTTCCTGCCCTGGCTGCTTGCGTGGGACGGCTGCAGACAGCATCCAGTGCCATCCACACCCCGTTATTTGGCTGGTGCTCTCCCCGTTTGGGAACGCGCTACGAGGGGCTCTGCTTAGCGCAGAGCGCGTCTGTTCGAATTAATTCTGTTTGAGGAAAATGTATTGTGAGACGTTCACAGCTGCCCTCAGAGGAGGCAGGCGCTGTTTTTGGAGGTGCTTCTCATTTTAACTGACCTGACGGCCCAGCCCCGAAGTGAGGGCTGACTGAGGGGGTGCAGAGGTCACACTCCCTTTAATGAAACCCCACGAGCACACGTGGCCTCCCCGCTTGCGTGCCTACCCACATACACAACCCGCGGGCCCAACCCTGGCCCAGGAACATGGTTTCTCCTGTTTATTTTCCATTTCCCTTTCTATTTGTCATTGTTCTAACGTGGGAGTCGGGCAGAGGGCCAGGAAGAGACTGTTTCTAGGTGGAGATTCCTCAGGAAGACTGTTAATGCCTCTGGTTCCCCAAGCCTGGGCAGGCCGGGTCAGGAGGCAGCGGGGAGCAGGTACTTGGGCGTCAAGGGGGAGCTCTTTCAAGGGGGAGGCTGCGCGAAGCACCAGCGAGAGTGGAGCGAAAGGAGCGGGGAGAGCAGGGAGCTCCTTCCAGCAGGAAGTCACGGTGGGGAGTGAGGTGGGACAATATGGATGGCGCGTGGGGCTTCTACAGGTTGTGGCCCCAAATTCCTGGGTCTGGGGGAACTAAGGCTGGGAGGCCAGAGAAGGCGGGGCGGGCATGGCGGGAATCTAGGGAGGACTAAGAAGAGGAGGCGCCTATAGTTGCTCTCCCTGCGTGCAGCCTTTGAAAGGCACATTTGAAGCCCCGCTGGGCTGCACGCAGGGGACGCAGGTCACGTCCTGGAGAGAGGCTTGGAGGGAGCAGGTGGACAGACCCAGGGAGAGCAGCAGGTCAGGGTGGAGGATGAAGTGGGGCCAGCCTTAGTGGTGGGAGAGAAGCCCCACTGATGGGAATGGAAGTGGCTTCCCAGGCTGACCCTGAAGTTAGGAGCACCTAGCCCCCCCTGCACAGGCAGCACCCCGAACCCAGCGCCAACCCCAGCCTTCCGAGCCCCTTCCTCCTTCCCCAGGTGCACTCACCAGGCTCAAGCTGGAGACAGGTTTTGTTGGCGTGACACACACTGGCCGTGCTGTATGCGGTCTCCATGTTCATCAGGATCTGGTTGTACTGCAGGGGGAAGAAGAGCGATGAGCTGCACCCCTTGGCTACACGCACTGCCCTGGGCAGCATCACGGGGTGGGGTGACCTGGGGGAGCACGTTCCCAAAGGAGAAATCAGGGACTTTGTAGGTAGGTGCGTGTCCGCGGGACAGACGCCACGGCTTGACAAACCGAGGGAGCAGCAGCAGCAGCAGCGTGAAGGCCAGACCTGTGCTGGGCTCCTCACCTCTGAGCTCCTCTGAGCTCCTGACTTTGGGTCCTCCACCCCCTGCCACCGTCCCCCACGCCACACACCTCCTGCAGCTCCTTGACAGGGAGTGCTGCCCGCTCGATGTCCTGAATCTTCTTTATTATCCGCCTCATGGTGGTGTTCTGGAAGTGGGTCACATCAAACTGCTTGGCCCGAGTGCCATAGTGCAGGCTGTGGTTGGAGACCTGAAGGTTCTTCTGCAGCTGAAGGCACAAAGGGAGGCAAGTCATGAGGCCCTGGGGCTCTGGTAAGCCTCTGAGGAGGGGTTGTGGTGGTGAGGGCCAAAGGGACCAGGGGTGGCCGTTTTATCAAGTTGTTGCTTTGCCTGTCAAACCCTCTTCAACCTGGGCTGTCTGAGAATGATCTGGATGCAGCCCATGCCCTCAGCAGATGCCCACCATGGAGCAGGACATATCCCTGTAGGGGGAGGGAAGGGACTCCCTCGCGTCTTACAGGCTGTTAGGAGGGAGGCTGCTGGTCCTGGCCTGTCAGCTCAGGGGCCCATCTGTTAAGTGGGGCCAAGGTGACCAGTTTCGCAAGACTGTTGAGAAATGCACGGAGCAGCTGGCCTACAAGGCCAAGGAGCAGGGGCCAGCTCACAGCTGCCGGAGGCGGCTCTGCAGCTCACCCGGGTGTAAGCTGCAGCCAGCCGCACAGGCGGGGCCTGGGTCGCAGGGCAGAGCGGCCCTTGCCGTGGTGGCAGACAGGGGCACTTCACCTCTCACTGAACCAACTCCAGCATCGCTGACCTGCAGCTAAATCATTCCTTTACTGACAATGCTGATTGTTCGTGAAAGTAAAGAGCACGGGCATTGACTATGCATTTTTCACCAGTTCCACCGGGGAGGGGCGGAGGGGCGGAGGGAGCGTCTGCTCAGCGTGGGTTTGGAGGACTGGAGTGTGTGCGCGCGTGCGCCGGACACAGGGCCCTACCAGGATCCCGCCGTTCTCTGTGGTGATGTTGGTGTTGTAGTTCCAGTTGGCCTCAGTGTATTCATTCCACACCCCCTGGGACCGCTGGTCATACTCCTCCACGAACTTGCTGGCTTCAGCCTCGTCAGTCACCAGGTCTGCGGGACAGTGGAGGGAAACGGTAAGTCGCCTTGTCCGCGCCTGCAGCGTGGTCGGAGCTGGGCACGACCCTGCCTCCCCTCCCCCTCATGCCTCCCACCCCAGCTGGTCCCACTTGGGCTCTTGGTTTTCGGGCTGCTGGTTGTTGCCTGGCTGGTTGTTGCCTGGCTGCTGGTTGTTGCCTGGCTGGCTGTTGCCTGGTTGACTGTCACCTGGGGGGTGGCCTCCTGGCTGGGAACCAGCACCGGGTGCCCCCAGCAGAGTAGGAGGAGGAAGAGGCTGGGCAATCCTGGGGCAGCCCAACCGTGGCCCATGGCCGCAGGAGAGCAGAGCCCGGCAGCCGTGGCTCCTTGGCCAATAGAGTGGATCCTGTAGTGTGACCTCATAGAGCAGTGTGGCGGCAGCTGGCCCCCAGGGCCTCAGATCTGGGGCACGCCCTCCCAGGATGCTGGGGGAAAGGCTTGCCCATCCCCGTTCCAGGGCCTGCTACGAGCTAAGTGGGTGCCTGTCCCTCCAGAGCAGGGTGCTGGGCTCACTTGGGAGGAGCTAACTAGGAACCAAGAACTGGGGGCCCAGGTCCAGAGCCCGGATTGAGGACTCCCCTTAGTGCTGCACCCCACCCTCACTCAGGACTTTACCAATGCCCTCTGGGTAGTTTTCGGGCAGCGGGGGTTGCCACTGGTACTCCGGCCAGCCCAGGACCTCGCCGTTCTTCTCGTTCTGCTGCTTTAGCCACTCGGTGAGCGGCTGGAAGTAGTGGAGCAGAGGCTCAGCGTCCATGTCCCTGGAGCCAATCATCTCCATCAGGGTATCCTTCCAGGGCCGCGAGGACCCCGCCTGCAGCAACTTCCTGTAGGGCAGAGTGGGCACTGTGAGCACAGGGCGCTCAGGCCAGTGTCCACTAGCGGTCCCTGGCCTGCGTGTCCCACCGCCAACCATTTCTGGCCGCGGTGGACTACAGGAATGGCAGCACCAAGGCTTCAGGGCCTAGGAGCTCTGTGAAGGCGGTGGTGGAGTCTCTCTCGCCCCATTCCAGCCAGAGGTTCCCTCCGAAATAGGAGGGGAAGGAAGAATGGTGCCCTCCGTCACTCGGTGCTGTGGTGACCCCAGAGTCGCCCGCTGCCTTCCAGACAGCCCCTGCACTGGCCCTTCCCTTCGTCCCCCCACCACGGGCCCTCCCCTTGCCCCCACATACTTGAGCTTGGCCCCTGCCTTGGTGGACTCGTAGATGTCACAGTGATGCAGCGGGCCGGTCTGGCCCGCCTCCTTGCACAGGGCTTGATGGAACTGGAACTGCAGGACGAAACTCACAAAGTACCTGTAGGCACAGGGAGGGTGTTAGGGGGACAGAGGGGGCACCCTTGCCCAGAATCATTCAGCCTCTCACAGGGCAGAGGCCAGACCAGGGGCTGCCTGGAAGAGGGGATAACCGAGCCTGGCCCGAAGCCGCTTGAATTCCAGGCTTGGCGTGGGAGACGGCGGGCGGGCGGGGGGTTCAGAAGAGTGAAGGGCGTGGGGAGCTGTCATCACAGAATCCGAGGAGGGGACTAAAGGTATGAAAACACGGGGAGCGGGGAGGCAGAGGGCAAGGGTACCTGATGTACGGTGTCACGTTTGGGACATGGAACTTAGCTCCAGCATCAAAGTGGGTTTCGTTTCGGGCAACCGGAGGGCAGATCCCCTGATACCTGGTTCTAGAAGAGGGGGGTGAAATTGTCTTAGCACCTGAGGGTCACACACAGGCTGACTTCACTTTCGCGGAACAGGCTGTGAAGCAGGCATGTCTACCCTGGGCATCCCTCCCTCCCTCATCCTGGCACATTGGGGAGAATTCTTGGAGGAGGGAGTTTGAGGCAGGAAAAAAGTAGAGTGGGCAGAGGGAGGAGGTGAAACACTGGCTCCCGGTGGCCCAGGAGGGTGGGCAGCGCCAGCTGGGGTTCGGCCCTTCCTGATCCCTCTTTGCTCACCGGAGATACCACCAGTCAAAGTTGTAGCGGGAAGGGGGGGTACTCTCACTAAAGACCCCCCAGCGCCACTGGTCCACCAAGTAGCCAAAGGGCAGGAAGGCAATTTTTTCCAGGGCCATCTTTAACAAGAAGTTGATGTCGCTTTCTGTTGGGAGATGAGGTGAGAAGGGAGCGCTGGAGTCAGAAGGGATCCAGCTAGGACAGGGTGGGGCTATGGGGGGTCGGGGGTGGGGTGGCGAGGCTGGGCTGATGCAGAGAAGGGAAGGCTGGCCTTGGGAGAGCGAACCCTCAGGAAGCACTGAGTTGAGACTCCGTGGGCTGTGAAGCTCCAGGGGATCCCCAAGCCTGCCTGACTGGGGGGCAATGAGGCAGAAACCAGAAGGGCAGATCTGAGCAGCGGGGTCCTGCTGTGGGGGTGAGTAGGTCCTCTCCACACCTGCATACCATGGTCATTGGTGACGCGGTCCAGCAGGCCAATTTTGTGCAGATGCGCGGGAGTGGACACGGAGAGCGCCAGCACGTCCCCGATGGCCTCGTGGAAGCCAGGGTTGGCGCCCTGCCGCAGGGACACCGGCTGGTCCTTGTACTGCAGGTAGTACTGCACGTGGCCCATCTCGTGGTGCACCGTGGCGAGCTGGTCCATAGTGACCCGCGTGCACTGCTTGATCCTGGGAGGGGAGAGGGTGAGCGTGACAGACAGAGCAGGGCAGGTACCAGCGCAGGGGGAGGCATAAATGACCTTTGACCTTTCCCAGACTATCCTGGGGCCTTCTCCCCTACCCCCAGTTACAGAGCTGATGGCCTGTTAGAGCTGCCCAGGGAAGGCGGCCTGTGGCAGGCCTGGAACAGACCCAGGTGTGGGGCCTGGGGGAGAGGACGCCGGGAACCGGTTTCTCCGTGCCCAGCTGCCGCCCTTCCTGGAACCAGGGCCTCCTGGCACATGTGCAGACCTGAAGTCTTTCCTGTTGTAGAAGTCCCAGGCGGAGGCGTGGCACACCACCTCGCGGCCATCTTTGGGTTTCTCCAGCATGGACTCTGCCCAAAACTCAGGAGGCATGGGCTCGAGCCCCAGGGAGGTGAAGAACTGCTCGGCCACCAGGAACATGGTTGTCGCATTCCAGCCCTGGTGGCAGGGTGGGGAGGGGGCATTTTAGGGGTCAGAGCCCAGTGTGGTTGTCCTTGGGGGGGTAGGTCTGGGGTCAGCTTCCTGCCAGGGAGGGTGTCTCTGCTCTGGGGCCCCCTTCTCAAAGGCAGGGTCCCTATGCACCACCTGGGATAAACAAAGGGACCTGGAGGGAGGGGTGGGGACCTCACTGAGGACAGAGCCTCCAACTGACCTCTGCCCCACACGCCAGGACCCAGCTGGCCCCTGTGGTCCATTCCTGGTCTCTCCCCAGGTCTGACTTCCTCTCATTATCCCCACCCTGGCCTGACCTCGGACTGACCTTCTGCACCATGGTGCTGGTGACGTCGAGATTGGGCTTGTCCGGGAACGGCACCACCATGTCGTAGATATTTTCCCAGCTCTGAGCCCACATGTTCCCTAGACAGAGGAGGGCAGGTCCAGGCAGCGTCCTGGGCCCCAAGGCATCCAGGGGGCACTCTAGGGCAGCCCCTGGTTGGCTGCCTGAGGCCAGGAATCTCACCCATGGGGCCCACCCACACTCCTCTGTGCTCCGAGCTCAGGGCTAGTGGAAGCCAACAATTAGCCAGGCGATGATGCTGGGGTCCTTTCTGACAGCTGGGGAGTCCCTGCCTTCCAGTCCTGAGACTTGCTCCCTAGGGGATAACCTAGGATGATTATTCCTCCCCTGCTGGGGCCGAGGTCTTTGGTGTGCTCCTAGCGCTCGTGCGTGCAGAAGGGAGCGGCACGGTGCTCTGACACGTGAGACCCAGGGACCGTCCCTGCGTGCAGCGAGGCCAGGTTCTTACCCAGTAGGTGAGCAGGGATCGGTCCCCTGAGGTTGATGTATCTGTCCCCGTAGCGGCGGTGCAGCGCCCGGCGGACATAGGCGTGGAGGTTCAGGTAGAGGGGCTCTAATTGTTTGTAGATACGCTCCAGGTCCTCCACAAAGGTGGGTGACTCATACCAGGAGCGCCAGTAGGCCCCTGTGTCTGTGAAGTCTAGTGGGGGGTGGGGGTGGGGTGCAGCTCAGGCCCAAGGCTCTGGCACCTCATCTCCTCACCACCCTGTGGCTGTTCTTATGGCTCGGGACCCACATAGCCACCAGCTGGCTGGACAGCGTGGCTGGGGGGGTTACAGCTCTGTAATTTCCTAAGTAGGGGGTGCTCCAAATCCAGCCAAATAGATCCCAGAAAGCACGAGAGGCAAAGCTGAGCACCCGGGCAGGGAGGAGCGCTGGGGTGGGGATGGCGGGGCGATGTGCAGGCAGGACAGCAGCCTGGGGAAGGCGCATGGGGCTCCAGCCCAGGCCTGCCCTGTACCCCCCCCCCGGCCCCAAGCCATAGGGCCTTGGCTAGTGTATGGCGCCATAGGAACAGCAGCTCTGCTGGCCTCGGGGAGAGACCGGCTGGGAAAGACCTTGCCAGCTGGGGAAGGGCACACTTACTGTCACTCCTGTAAGCCTCGTTGCTGAGGGCAGTGAATTGCTCATACAGCGGTTTCAGCGGGACCCCCACAGCATTATGCCACCCTTCCCAGGCGAACAGCTGCCGGGCGTAGCTTCGTGAGGAAGTCAGGATGTGGGTAAGGTCTGAGACACAGGGCGCAGGGGCAGGCAGGACATTCTGCATCAGAGTCGGCAGTGGCCTTCACCAGAGTCCCCACTCTGGGCCTCCCCAGCCCCACTAGCTTCTCAACATAGGATAGTCCCCTCGCCTCCCCAAAGGGGAACCACAAGCTGGCGAGGAGAGGGCTGGGAGCTATAAAAAGTAGGTGCCCAGGTAGGGCCCTTGTACCCAGGGAAATGATGACCTAGGATGGGTGGCACAAATTGGGCATCCAGCGTCGAAACCCAGTGAGACCCTTTTTGGGCCACTGCATGGAATGCGTGATCTCAAGGTGGCCTGATGGGTAGTGGGGGGGGGGTGTGGGGGAGAGGAGGACGCGTGAACAAAAGCCACAAGGGGTATTAGTCCCGTGGAGGGCTTGTAAGGGGAGAGAGGGTGCGAGGACCACAGAAGAGAAAACCAGGCAGCCAGGAGTGATGGTCAAGGCACCTGTTGGGTGGGGGGAGGGGCTGGAGGTTGGAGATTCTGGAAGTCAGTGTGCCAGGAGAAGCAGGGGCACGGGGGCATCTCACAGGCCAGGTGGAGGTCGATGACTTGGGCTTTTCCCACTCTCTCCACTGACTCCTCCCGCCATAAGAACCCGCCGCCCTGAGCGGAGCAGGTGATGGGGAGGGGCGGAAGCCCCAGGAGAGACAGCAGCCGCAGGGCGTACCTGGGTCCAGGGACCAGCAGGGGGCAGTCTTGTTGGGGAAGCAGACCTTGGCGGTGGAGTAGATTCTGTTCATGTTGCTTAGCAGAGAGTTGTACTGGGGAGAAAGCGTGGACAGCATGTCAGCGATGAACGCCCCGAGCTGGTCGCCCCCTCTGCTAGGAAGCCCAGGGAGGGGCTTGGCTTGGGCACGGTCACCCGCTGGTATGCGGGTCACTTCTGGTCACTAATTCCCCGTCCAGGGGCGGCAGCCTACGGAGGCGGAACAGGTATCCTGAGATTCCGGGGTGGGGGCTGGAGGCAGGTTCCAGTCCCCGCTGGGCTGCCACCTTGCAACCAGGGCAAATCCCGCTCAGCCTCTCTGGCGGCCTCCTCAGTGTTTCCCAGGCTTTCTAAGGAAGCCCAGAAACTAAACTGGCCAATGGAGAAATTTTGAAAAATCCCTGTTCCCTCTTGCATTTTGCTTTCTGCGCCGCCGCCACGCTTGCTTTAATACAAAGTGGCGTCTTGGAGGCCATCTCCGGGGAAAGCCGCGCTGCAGGAGCCAATCTATGCTCCCTCCCGCTTCCTCCACAGCCAGGGCAATGCAGATGGCCGGGCCCCCCTCCCCACCCCAACCCCGGTGTGGCACCGCCGCCTCCACCCCTCAGGCCCAGGGCCCACCTGCTGCCGCTTGCTCATGTCCAGGTTGGCAGGGCCCAGGATGCGCACCCCGCTGATGATCCTGCGCAGCGTGGGGTCGTTGAAGTTCTCCCAGACGCCGTCGTACAGCTCCTTGGCCTTCTTGCCCCAGGCCTCGGAGAACTCCTGGCTGAGCAGCGCGGCTTCCTCCTGCGGGCACCGGAGGGCACGGGAGGGATAGAGGGGAGGCTCTGGCTCTGGGGCCAGGGGAGGAAGCCCAAGGGCGCCCGGAGGCTGGGGCAGGAGGCAGCTCTCCGTGCCCCTGCTTCTGGGGCCAGGAACTGGGGGGCTCTGCGGGCGCACGGAGAAGAACCCGGGGCCGAGAGGCAGAGGGAGAAGAGGGTGAGCAGGCGGCGAGAGCGGTGACCCAAGTGACCCAACGGGCAAGTTCGGTCACGACCTCCCCCTGGGCTGGCTGCGGGATGCCCCTGAGCTCCTGCTCCCCCGGCACCCCGACTTCCAGAGTCTCCAACCTCCCGCCTCTCCTTAGGGTGGTCCCCGTGAGGCCCCCGCGGGCCCAGAGTCGCCCCCGGGCGCAGGCACGCGGGGACTCGGCCCGGGGAGCCGGCCTCGCGGGGCACCGTCCCGGCGGCTGCGGGCAGCTCCGCGGCGGGGGGCGGCTCCGGCGCGGGGCGGGGGGCGCGCGGGGGGGGGCGGCTCCGGCGCGGGGCGGGGGGCGCGCGGGGGGGGCGGCTCCGGCGCGGGGCGGGGGGCGCGCGGGGGGGGGCGGCTCCGGCGCGGGGCGGGGGGCGCGCGGGGGGCGGCTCCGGCGCGGGGCGGGGGGCGCGCGGGGGGCGGCTCCGGCGCGGGGCGGGGGGCGCGCGGGGGGGGGCGGCTCCGGCGCGGGGCGGGGGGGCGCGCGGGGGGGGCGGCTCCGGCGCGGGGCGGGGGGCGCGCGGGGGGCGGCTCCGGCGCGGGGCGGGGGGCGCGCGGGGGGGCGGCTCCGGCGCGGGGCGGGGGGCGCGCGGGGGGGGGCGGCTCCGGCGCGGGGCGGGGGGCGCGCGGGGGGGGGCGGCTCCGGCGCGGGGCGGGGGGCGCGCGGGGGGCGGCTCCGGCGCGGGGCGGGGGGCGCGCGGGGGGCGGCTCCGGCGCGGGGCGGGGGGCGCGGGGGGCGGCTCCGGCGCGGGGCGGGGGGCGCGCGGGGGGCGGCTCCGGCGCGGGGCGGGGGGCGCGCGGGGGGCGCGGCTCCGGCGCGGGGCGGGGGGCGGCTCCGGCGCGGGGCGGGGGGCGCGCGGGGGGGCGGCTCCGGGGCGGGGCGGGGGGCGCGCGGCGGCCCTGCCCCCCCCGGCGCCGGCCGCGGCTGCGATTGGCCGGCGGGCCGCCCCCCCGCGCCCACCTGGCGCCGCGCGTTCTCGGCGGTGATGTTGGTGTCGTGCGCCCAGCTGGCCGCGGTGCTCAGGAACAGCACCCGCTCGGCGCTGCTGTTGTAGCTGTCGGCGAAGCGCAGCGCGCCGGCCTCGTCGCCGGAGAAGTTCCCGGGCAGCAGGTCGGGGTGGAGCTGCGGGGCGGCGGGCGGCGGGCGCAGCAGCAGTGCCAGCAGCAGCGGCAGCAGCAGCGGCCCCGGCCCCGGCCCCCGGCGGCCGCTCGCGGTCCCCATGGCGCGCGGCGCTGTCCCTCCCGCGCGCGCCCGCCCTGCGGGTTATAAACCCCGCGGCCGCCGCCTCCCGACACACCCCCCCCCCCCCCCCCCCCCGCCCCCCGCCGCGCTTCCTCCGGCTCCAAAGTCCCCCGGGCCGCGCGGGCCTGGCCGGGCGCAGCGGGGCGGGGACCGAGGCTTCCCGGCCCGCCCAGGGCAGCGCGAGGGGGGCGAGGGGGGCTTGGTCAGCCTCTGGCCGAGGACGCTAGAAAGGGGGACCGTCTCCCGCCCCCGCCCGCGCCCCAGGCCGAGGGACCCGGCGCTCGGCTCCACACCTAAGCCCGCCCGCCGCGCCCGCTCCTCGCCCGCGCGCAGCCCCGGCGCAGCCCCGCCGCCTCGGGCGCTCGCTCTCCCGGCTGCAGCCCAGGCCTCCCTCCCGGGCCCCGAGGGACGCGGCGCGAGAGCCGTCGGCCGCGCCGCCCGAGCAGCGGGGGTTACAGACCCGTCACCCGCCCGGCGTCTTCGCGAGGCCTTGGGGGCAGGGGGTGTGGCCTGCGCCGGTGGGGGAGAGTTTGGGCTTGGCCGGCGCCTGCGGGAGGTGCTGGGGGTGCTGCGGAGATGCTGCGGGCCCGGGCGCACCTTGGGACTGGGTGGGAGCTGCCAGGAGGGGGGCTGTGCTGGGGAGGGGTCCGCGGAGGACAGGCTCGCTGGCACTACTGCCCCCTTCCCACGGGGAACCCAAGCTGTCCATGCGTCACGCAGAAGCAGCCCCCCAGATGGGCAGGTTTTGAGAGGCGCACAGATGAGCCTGGAGATGAGACAACCCCCAGATCCGACAGAAGAAGGTCTGACAGCAGTGAAGACTCAGACAGGGTGGCTGGCTTGCTCAAGTCACCTCAGGTCCCCACTTCCCGTGTCATCCACGTGTACCGCCAAGTGACAGGAGGGGGAGCAGAGTGGCATCTTCTGGAGGTGGTTGTGGAGGCTGCGGGTCCTCCCCTAATTCCTCAGCGCGAGGGTGTCTGTCCTCAGCCATGGGAGGACCTGATACCCCAGCAGACTCCCCAAAAAGGTGTGGGAGGGGACCGTGGAAGAAGCAGAGGCTGCGAGGGCACCAGTGATACCTGCCCAGGAGGCCCCACCCCATTCAGCTGCCCAGGGCCCCTGGGAGTCACTCAGGCTCCTGGATGGAATCTGCTCATGGGATGGTACCTGAGACGCCTGGCCTATGGAATGTGTCCAGGTTGTGACCCGAGTAACCCCATCGTGCTGGAGTTGTCCCACCTGGTACCCGGGAAAGGTGTGGGGGAAGATGCTGGCAGAGGTAGGAAGAGGAAGGTGGCTGTCCCGGCCCAGGGAGGAGGAGAGGCAGGGCATTGTTGAGGGGGAAAGGAGAGGCCAGCTGGGGGCCCCTGAGGCTTACCCTCACACCTGTGGACACTTCAGGGCTGGCTCAGTGGGTGCCTGTGATCAGCGTGGCCCCAGTGAGGGTGAGTGCCAGCAGGCGGGGGTGCAGTGGCTCTCCTATCACCACCGGGCTCTCCTTAGGATGGTCCTAGCAGCTTGGTTTTCCCGGCTTTGAGGGCATGGGCCTGCAAGGGGCACATGAGCTGTCTTTTCCACCAAAGCTGGGGCCTTTGAGAGTGATACCCCATTCAGGACCCGACGGAGGAGCCCCAAGACAGGCAGGATGGGCAGAGAGGAAACAGGCTTAGCTGATAACCAGGGAACCCTTCTCTGCTAGGAGGAAAGAAACCTTATTGAAAGCAAGGAGATGGGGAAGGCAGGATGGAGGCAGCTCTCAGGGGCCAGCCTTGCCTCTGAACAGCTGCTGAGAACTGTGTCCCATGGAGGAGGGGGTGGTCCTCTCTGCTGGTCGGGCCTCAGGTCTAACTGTGCACCGAGAGCGTGTCCACAGAATACCGGACTAGGGACTGCCTTGCACAGGGAGCAGCCTCTGCCTCTTTGAAAAACCATAAGAGCAAAGGCCAAACAGGGTTGGATATAATCTGAAACTAAAACATCCCCCGCTGCCCCACCCACAACCCCCCCTTACCAGGAGCAGACTGAGAGCTCCCAGGGAGGCACCACCCTGCTCCCCCCATGATCACACTTATACTGGCTTGTTGAACCGTACAGCTTGCCCACCACACAGTAAGATCCAGAAGGGCCAGAGTCGTGTTGGCCTTATTCTTTGTTTTTTTGTTTTCCCCCCCAGAGTTCAGCACAGTCCCTGGCACATTCAAAGAAGGGGGAACATGGGAGGTGGGAAGGCAGGCACATTCATAGTCACAGCCTCTTGCAAGAATAACATCCAAAAAGCCAAAACTTACTAATTTGGAATTTGCCATAATCCAGACATCACAACCTTGATCCCAGTGAGTGAAACTCTTTCACCCTTACTCAGGATGGAGAGGGATAGGAATAATATACCCAAGAAATGCAAATCAAAACCACAATGAGATACCACCTCATTCCAGTAAGAATGGCTGACATTAAAAAATCCGGAAACAACACATGCTGGAGCGGATGTGGAGATAGAGGAGCCTCTTACACTGCTGGTGGGAATGTAAACTGGTGCAGTCACTGTGGAACGCTGTGTGGCAGTTCCTCAGAACACTAAAAATGGACCTACTATATGATCCAGCGATTCCATTCCTAGGAATCTACGTAAAGGACACACAAAAACACTAATTCGAAAGGAAACCTGCACTCCTATGTTTATTGCAGCACTATTTACAGTAGGTAAAATATGGAAACAACCCAAAAGCTTCAAAATAGAAGAATGGATCAAAAAGTTGTGGCATGTTTATACAGCGGAATATTATTCAGCGATCAAAAAAGACAAATGCATGCCATTTGCGGCAGCATGGATAGAGCTGTAGCTGGAAGGAAATTTGCTAGCTGAAATTAGTCAGAAGGAAAAGGATAAATGCCGGCAGGTCTCACTTATATGTGGAATTTAGAGAAACCAAACAAAAGCTAGCAAGCTGATCACAGACCTGAGGCATACAGCAGGGAGGGGGGCGGGAAAGGGATGAACACAAGGGAATATGGTGATGGGTCACAGGTGATACGGTAGCAGGAGAATTGCGGGGACTATGATGCTGTAAGAGAAAATTTTAATGACTAATAATAAAAAATAATAATACACCTGATATTTATATTTGGAAACAACCCAAATGTCCATCAACAGATGCATGGAGAAACAAATGTAGCCTACAGGATTCATACAGTGGGATGTTATTCATACAATGGGTCAAATATTCAGAGGGAATATTAATACAAGCTACAACACAGAGGGACCCTAAAAACAAGCAGAGAGAGCGCAGCCGGCGACAAAATGCCACATATCGTGGGAAGTTGGTTGTGTGAAACGTCTAGAACAGGCACATCCATTGAAACAGAAAGTCGATTGGTGGTTTGAAGCAGCAGGGGAGAAGGAACGGGAATTTCTTTATGGGATGATGAAAATGGTCTGAATCTGTTGATAATAGTGTCAGTTGCACAAATCTGTCACGACTAAGAACTACGGAATTGTATGCTTTAAAAGGGGGGATTTTACACACGCAATTTGCAGCAACATGGATGGCGCTGGAAGGGATCATGCTCAGCGAAATAAGCCAGAAAGAAAAAGAAAAATACCGGATGGTCTCACTCATAGCAGGAATCTAGAAAACTTAAATAAGGGACCAGGAAAATGAATAACTATAAGAAAGTGAAAATCAAAATCAACAAAAAACTATGAACCAGAGACACTCTATGGGGGGTGGGGGGCAGGGGGGGGGTGGGGGAGGGATTGGGGTCAAAATAAGGGGGTTGCAATTGTATGGGGAATATAAAAATAAAATTTATTATTTAAAAAAAAATAAAAGGGGGGATCTTAGAGTAAATGGATTGTGTCTGAATAAAGCTGATATTTAAAAACATGCCCGAACGTTCACTGCTATCACTCTACCTTCATGAAATACCTCCTGACTATCGATTTTCAGAGGAGCTTTGCTGAACGCCCACCTACTCCGCTTTGCTCAGCCTCAACCTCCCCATTCCTTGAAGCCCCGCTCAAGGTCTGCCTCCGCCCATCCTATACACCCATCCTGCCTTCTCCAGGTGGACCCCAAAAGCATGGCATAGGAGAAATCCCCCTGGCTTAGGAGCAAGGAAAATCTGGACGACACCACAAGCCTGAGCGAAGTAACCTACTTGAGCCTCAGTTTCCCCCGTAAAGTGACTGTCACCATTTTTATCCAGCCTCTCATTAAGGATTGTGGGAAAATGACGTTGCCGCACTACACCAAGAGGTAATTAACATGATCAAAATCATCGACTAACATTACTTATATGCCAGGCACTGAGCTAAGAGAGAAACACAGGATTATCACCTTTAATGTAAAAATTGGGTGGAGAGACAATAAGCTCTCTGGAGCTAATGTTTATGGCTGGTGTAAACAGTAGGTGCTCAGGAGTTAGAGGCAGACAACGGTGCAGGCAGGAGGGGCCGGGCAAGGGAGTTTCCTGGGGGGAAGGCAGAGTTTAGAGAGTCAGAGAGGGCTAGGCCCCCTGCAAATAGCCTGAGACAAGTGTAGAAAGATGGAGCCCCAGATGCTTGGAGGCCAAGGTCAGGGCAGTTTGTTTAGACTCTAGACCCGCACCGTTCAGTGGAACCCCCTTGTAATGAAGGACATGTCTTTTCAATGGAAATAGAGAACCGATCTAAAAGTTTGTATTTTCTAGTATCTGCACTGAAAAAATTAAAAAGAAACATTCATTTAATAACCTTTCACTTAAACCATTATGTCCAAAATATTATCATTTCCACAGCTAATCCGTATAAAAATTTGTATTGCCTTTAAAGAGCTGGTGTGCATGTTACACCTCTCTGTTTGGATGCTACATTTTTCAACAGCTAGAGTGAAATTTAGTCCTACCAAAGCAATAAACTTGTGTTTAGTGGAATAAATAGCTACACAGCTTTCTGTTTTTAAATTAAGTAAAATGAAAATCCAGATGCATTGGCAACATTTCAGATGTTCAATGGCACATGTGACTGGACTCTATATTGGTCAGCCCAGCCCTAGGGTTAAGATTTTGGGGGGAGATGTCCAGGAATCGGGGAATGGGAAGACAGCTTCCAAATCAGCACCTCAACTCTTTCTGGAAGAATCCATCTGGGGTCTGAATTCTGATGGCAATGATGCTAAGATCCCTTTGCCCTGGAGGCTTCCTGGCTGTGCAGAATTCTTTAAGGCTCAAGTAGGCCGGTGGATTCCAGGGGGAATCCTTGACACCTAAGGGTCCTTGAAGTCGCTCTTGAGTCTGATAAACATTTCACAAGCTCAAACTAACTGAAATCGTGCGCTTCCCAGCAGCGTATCTACACCCCATCTGGTGCTCTTGGCTGACTCCAGCAGCTGAGTCAGGGGACACCACCCCGTCACAAACTTGCTGCTTTAATAACTCAACAAGAGGTGGCTGAGCCCCCAGTGCAGCCAGACTGTGCAAGCTGGGCACTCAACTCCTGGGGAGCTGACTCTGCTCCAAGTATCTGTGGGTGGCAGGAGACACAACAAACATGTGTCTGCGCAGGTGTGTGGGTGCTAATGCTTGGCTGAAAACTAAATGAAGCTGAGGAGGGTCGAATGATGGGAGGATACCCAGATGTCCGGGCTTGTGGTGTTGGGGAGGGCTCCGCAGGAGGGGCTCTGACCCATGAATAGCCGGAGGGGGTGGGGGAGGGGGTGGCCAGGATCATGGTGGTGGAGCAGAAGGATCCAGGAAGAGGCTAAACCAGGTGTAGCCAGCATGCTAGGACATGTTTACTCTTGCCAGACCGAGTAGGGACCAGGTTGCCCTCAGATGAGCATCCAGTGGAATTGTGAGGGTACTGGAGACAGGCTGGCACTTCGGTTAAGGTCTTCTTTCTATAAAATAAAATATCCAGTGTCTATAAAAAGACCGACACCCATAAGCCCAGTGCCCAACAACACTATCCTGTCCAGGTGAGTCCTGCCCGCCCCCTCCTGTCCCCTACCCCCACATGCACGGCCACTGCCCCCCCCGCCCCCTACCCCCGTATGCTGTTTATCATTCTCTTTTAAAGAGTAGTTTTGGTACTTTATACGGATCTCTATGTTTTGTTTTAAAGCTTTATGAAAACGATGGCACCTAATGTACCTCAGACAAATGAAAACACGTCTGTGCAAAGGCTTGCATGCAAAGTCATGTTATTCAATGCAGCCAAAAAATGGAAACCACCCAAATGCCCATCGACTGGTGAATGGATAAGCAAGATGTGGTCTATTCACACACTTGGCAATGAGATGAATGAAGTTTCTGGTACATGAACTCTCGAAACGCAATGCTAAGGGAAAGAAGCCAGACTCAGAAGCCCAAGGCTGGAGGATTCTATTCAAATGAAATGTCCAGGAAAGTCAAATCCACAAATGTAGAGCAGGGTTTGCCCTGGGCTGAGGATGGGAGTGGGGGGGGGGGTCACTAAAAATAGGCATGAAGGTTATTTTGGGGCGATACAACAGAAATTGGACAGTGTGATAGATACACAACTGCCTAAATAATCTAATAATCATGAAATTACCTCGTGCATGATAAAATGTACATTATACAGTCAACATGGAAATGTAAATTATACTTTGAGAAAAAGTTTTCTGCGAAAATAGCATACTAGCGTCTTGTGAGGTTTATTTTATCTCTGACAAAGGTGTTTCTCTATTGGTGGTGGTGTCTAGAGTGGTTTTATTTTCACAATTCTACAACGGCCTATCATCGCTCATGTGATTACACCACAGTCTATTTCTCCAATCTCTAATCCCATCACTGGACAGTTGAGTTACTTCTAGTGTTTTGCTCTTTTTAAAAAAAAAAATTTTTTTTTTAAAGATTTATTTATTTATGCATACAAGAGCTGGGGTACAGGCCAGAAGTGCCGGGGGTGAGAGGATCCACCAGAGACAGAGTGGGGAGCAGAACAGCAGATCTACTGAAATACACTGCTGAGGGGAGCAGCGGGCGATTCAGGAGAGGTCTGCTGTGCCATGTGGGTTGCTCCCTGGCCAGTGATAGAACTGGTGCTGCAGAGGCTGTGGATACCTTCACAGCGCTGCGCTCAATGGCCTGCGCCACCGAAGTTACTTATTTTTACCAAGGACACTTGTATAAGAGTGTCCCCTGCAAATTGTTTTAAAAGAGCAAAAAAATTTTATAAGAGCAAAAAACTTATATAAATGAATAATTTTTTCTTTTTTTTTTAAAGAATGGCATGTCAGGGCTTGTCTGTTGGATGTCCTTTTTCTCATTTTTTTTAGAAATTCATTTTTATTAAATTTTATGAAAGTCATATTCCCTTGAAAGACTGGAAGTGAAAACAAAAGCAAAACGGGTCCCTGCCACAGTCTGGAAATTGTTGCTTTAGGAACATCCTGGGAGTGTAATTGCTGGTCAAGGGCACGCAGATGCGCCAAGGGGTGCCTTTGTCAAACAGCTTTCTAAAAGTTAGGTTATGGGGCAAGAGTCTAAAATCTGTCCCTGGGTCAGAACCTCTCAAGCCAGTTTTAGGTCTGGCCATCTGCAGCCACAAATGCAAACAAAAGGACTGTGGGTGCAGCAAAGAGAGAAACTAAATGAACTACTTCAGCCAAAAGGTAAAGGATGAGGGAGGAGCTCTAGCTACCAACCCACAGTGCGAGGTGGACCTGCAGCTACAGGAGCCGGCAGGGTGGTGCAGAGGTCTGAGGTGGGGAGACGCCCCCCCCAACCTCCTGGGGGGTGGGGTGGCTGCTTTCCACGCAGCTCCAACAAAAAAGAGAAAGCAAGGTTGCTCATTTTTAGAGGAGACGCACAAGAATGGCCACTCAGCTCTCCGCCACCCCCCCCCACCCCGCCTGTTGCAACAGCCCCCCTGCTCAGGACTTCAGCGGCATAGCCCAGGCCTTGTCCCCTCCAGCTTGGGCGGTGCTGATGTCAGGGGTCAGAGTTCAGCCTTTCATCACATGAGGGTCTGGGGGTGCAAAGCTCCCCTGGCTCCAGCCGCCCCAACAGCTGTCCTGGTTCACCTTCCCGTGGCCATGCGAGAGCCTTTCCGTGTCTCTCCACGTTGTCACAGACTCTTCAGAGTGTCCAGTTTTAGAATTTGCGCCAATGTTATGTGTGTGACACATTTTCATCCCCTTGTTGTTAATGAGGTTGGGTGCTTTTCTTATGCTTATGGGAGATTTTGCTTCCTCTTCTGTGCTATGCCTTTGCTTCTTTTCCCCAATTTCCCCCTTTTTCTTGATTCATGAATTTTAAAAGATACAGATTCTGGATATTAGTCCCCTGTCCTTTAAATGTGCTACAGATAATCATTCCCAGCTGTGATCTTTGCTTGAATTTCCTTGGGGTATTTTTGATGGCAGAAGGCCTTAGAGTCATTGGACTTTTGTTTAAGGATTTATTTATTTATGCATTCAAGAACTGGGGTACAGGCCAGAGGTGTGGGGGGGTGAGAGGATTCGAGACAGAGTGGGGAGCAGAACAGGAGGATCTACTGAAATTACACTGCTGAGGGGAGCAGTGGGCGAGTCAGGAGAGGTCTGCTGCGCCATGTGGGTAGCTCCCTGGCCGGGGATTGAATTCCAGCTGTGGTGGCTGTGGACAGCTTCATAGTGCTGAGACTTAACCCCTTGCGCCACCAGGGAGGCCCAAGTCACTGGATTTTTATCCATTTTTTCCTTTGGGGGCTCATTCTTTGTAGATCATGAGTTTTTCCTGGTCAAAGCCCCTGAACTAACGAGTCCAAGAGAGGGGGCCCGGCCCTTTTGAATCTGCACACTCCTGCCTGCAGCCTCATCTCAGCCTCGCCTTACCCGGTCGATTGTCCCGGAGCTTATACTTTCACCTTTGGCCTTCCCCTTCCTTGTCTCCTGGCCTGACTTCCCTTACCTAAATGCAGAATATCTATGAAATTCAATTAACTGTTCGACTTAGCACATAATCCTACTGTGGTCTGCACCAAGGACCACGGCGTGAACCCTGCCCTACCCCTTCACCTAACAGTTTAGCTTTTCTCAGGGCCAGGGTGGCGGGTTGCTTAATACTTTGTGAAATATTTCTGCTCCCTCAGAGGATGCTGATAGCATCAGTGCCAGAAGCACTCCTGTGGAGCATTTGAAACTGAGAAGACAGAAGAGAGCAACTATTCCAGGAAGGTTACTGATAATTCTGTGAGAGAGGCGCCCCCCACCCCGCCCACTGCCTTCCCAGCCCCTCTGCCAGCCGTCCCTTCCTTACATTCCTTTCTTTTGTCTGATCTACAAAGAGTGAGCCCCCTTCCTTCACTGGACCTTCGAGGAGATGGTCTTAGAGATCTAACGTGGTGGCATGGCGTGTTAATAAAGGACTTCCTTTGTGGAAACAACCTCGTGGCTCAGAATGGGGCTGAACAAGAGCAACATGATCCAGTTAGGTTGATAACAAATTTCGGGGGCCCATCTGGGATGTTGTTCTGTTTGGGGTTCTGGAGCTTCCCTTGGGACTGTCTTTCCCTTAACTTTCACATCTCCTCTCAGCTCTTCCCCTGTTTCATGCCGACCACAAATTTAATTAGCAAGACGCAGACGCACATGCATGTATATGTGAATGTCAACCGTGCAAAGACGAGGCCCGTGGACCTCGGCCTCCTTCCAGCCTGCCGCCATCGCTCTCTGCCCTTGGGTGCTCAGGCCTCGACTCCCAGAAAGCGGGGGGAAGCCAGCTTGGCCATGGCTGTGGACAGCGACTGTTGCCTTCGCCCCCCAGGTCAGGAGCGTCTGAGTAATCTTTGGCTCACAGCTGTCCTGTCTCCTGTTGCCCAATCTGGCCTGGTCCTCATTAAAAATGTCTGCCGTCCACTCTCGCTTCCTTGCACATGTCTCCCGGGAGCGGGAAGCGCCGCCGCTGCACTGGCGCTGAGGGGCTCCTCACCAGGGCCGGGGGCAGCTCTGGCCACAGGCTGTTTAAACACGGCTGTTTAACAAGCAAGTCCCCAAGGGTGGATGGTCTGCGCCCCAGAGCCCTGGCTGGGGTGTCGCTTGGGCTCTGCCCCGAAAGGGGGGGGTTTAGGCGTTGATCAGGTCAGTTGCTGGAAGACTCACATTTCAAGCGGAAGAAACAAAGAAATTTTGACTCGTCAGCACTAGGAGATGAGCACAGGCTGGAAAGGCAGGCGAGGCTGCGGAGGCCCGGCCCCCTCCTCGGGAAGACTTCAGCTCAGGCAGCGACGCCACATTGGGGCCTGAGCGCCCCTCGGGGCGGGCAAACTCTGAAGGTCCCTGCTGGGTCTGAAAGGAGGCGGCAGGAAGGACCTGAGCAGGTGACCATGTCTTGCAAGGAACATGCCAGAAGCAGAAAGGAGAGAGGAGGGTGGGACGGTGGGGAGAGCTGGACCAAGCTTTGGCGGGCGCAGTGCCTTCACGGGGGGGGGGGGGGGGGGAGGCCAGGGCCTGAGAACCCGGCTCTCCTCGTTGCAGCTGCGCCTCCGGTGCTCTCCGCGGTGCTGCCATGAAACACTGTGACCCTTTTTTCTGCCTGCCTCCTGCCTCAGGTGCTGCACGACAGGACATCCACCCCAGAGAAGCTTCCGGGAGGCGTCCAGTACCCCCTCCCATCTCCAGGCGCGCTGTATTCAGTGAAGTCACCACGGTGCTCATCTCAGCCACTGCTGGGTCAGGGTGGGGCGGGCCAGGTGCGCACAGAGGACCAGGACCGGGGAGCAGCCCAACGTCGTCCTCGACCGGGGAAGGCGGGCCCCTAGGCTGCGGCCTTCTGAGAAACCAGACCTGGTATCTGCCCTGCTCCTGCTCCTGTCTCCATGTCACCAACACAAATGTCAAATGTCCCCCTCCCCCTGGTGCTCTGGGAGCCACGTGGGTGGAGCAGGCATCCGGGCGCTTGCTCTATCTCGGTTAATTGAAACTTCCTAAGCACCCTAAGATAACTCATGGGGAACGACTGATTCCTCTTTTCCAGGTAAGGAAACTGAGGCACACAAGCGGTCAGTATGTTGACTAAGATCACACACGAGGGGAGACCCAGTGCAAAGTCGAACAAGAGCCCCATACCTTCCAGAAAACTCCCTGCCTCAGCCTGTGCTCGGGAGACAAGAGTCACCTTGCTTGGAGTCAGGATGCTCCTCTTTTTTTTCTTTAAAGATTTATTTATTGGGCCTCCCCGGTGGCGCAGCAGTTGAGCGCTGGGTTGCGAAGCTGCCCGCGGCCTCTGCAGCGCCGGTTCGGTCCCCGGCTGCTCCCCGGCCACAGGAGGAGGGTCCCACATGGTGCGCAGACCTCTCCTGCCGCCCGCTGCTCCCTCAGCAGTGTACTTCGGTCCTTCTGCCTGCTCTGCTCCCCGCTCTGGCTCTGGTGAATTCTCTCACCCTCCCGCGCTTCTGACTGTACCCAGTGCTTGCATAAATAAATAAATAAATAAATCTTAAAAAAATAAAATAAAATTTATATGGAAAAGCAAAGGAACTAGAAAAACAAAAACAATTTTAAAAAGATTTATTTATTTATACAAGAACCGGGGTACAGTCAGAGGCGCAGGAGGGTGAGAGAATTCACCAGAGACAGAGTGGGGAGCAGAACAGGCAGACGGACCGAAGACACTGCAGAGGGGAGCAGTGGGTGAGGCAGGAGAGGTCTGCTGTGCCACGTGGGTAGCTCCCTGGCCGGGAATTGAACCTGTGCTGCAGAGGCTGCGGACGGCTTCACAGTGCTGTGTTCACCCCGCTGCGCCGCTGCGCCACTGGGGAGGCCCTTCCTCTTTATTTTCAATCCCAAATCTTAACCCTACTCCTGCTGATTTTGCTCCCAGGGGTGCCACCTGTCTCTTGCCATCTACCCCCTTCCTTGGGCAGCGAGCTCCTCCCCACCCCCCTCCCACTGCAATGTCAGACTCTCACTGGGCCCCTCCGCGCTCTCGCTGGGTCTCTCCCCTCAGGTCCAGTCTTACACAGATGTGAGACAAACGCTTACCCAGAAGCGGAATCTGCTCTTTCACTTAAAACCCTTTGGGCTCCTCACCTACAGGACAAGATCCACAGCGCTGGGTGGAGTCGTCCAAAGGGCCCCCAGGGGTGGCCTTGCCTGCTCCGTGTCCCTTGTCCCGCCCTCGGTGTCCTGCACGGGTCCCTCTGTCAGCGATTCCCGGAGGCAGGTCCTCTGCAGAGCCTGGTAAGGTCTTCCAGACTCAGCACTGAAGGCAGAGAAACAAGCGCGCGACACAGCTCTGGAGCCCTCGGGCACCCAGCTGCCAGGCGCCAGAGGCTTCTTATTCACAATGGCTTTTCTTCTAAGAATCCCGTCTACTTTTTTCTTGTGGTGGAAATGGCTCTTCTTTCATCCAAAGGCGGTGAGAGAAAATGATGAATTTTTCTCAATGGTGAATCTGTCTGTACCGGGCAAACGGAAAATTGTTTGCAACTCTTTTCAGATTCTATTTTGCTCAGACAATCCTTCAGGTGTGCCAGGCAGCTCCTGACCAGCCTCTGGCCCTTCCCTGCCATTCAGTCCTCCTGGCTTGAATGTCCCTCCACCTCCCAAGCTCAGTTGCCACCCATAGTCCCTCAAGGCCTGCTCTGCCTTTCGTCCCCCAAAGCACGTCCTGGCAGGATTTGACAAGCAGGACGACTACCGTTTGCACAGAATCTGTCTTCCACAGGGTGCTGGCAGCTGGGCCCTCGCCTATCTGCATTTCCGGGGACTGGTGCAGCCCATGCACTAGGCAGCTTTGCCAAAAACCTCACTAGAACAAATGAATTCCAGTCTCCCAGGTCTCCCCTGGCCTCAGTTGTCAGGCCAAGGCCGGCCAGGCCTCTGGGGGCCTCAGGGTCCAGCTGGGTGCCAGTGACCCTTCCCCAACTCCAAGCTTGGAGCTGGGGGACCTGAGTTCCTAAAGTGGCTCAGAAGCACTCCCGGGGCCCTACGTGTATCTGTGGTGTGTGTGTCTCATTGTCCCCCCAGAGGGGCCAGGGAGCGGGTGACACACCCACACTCTGAGGTGCTGGGTTATCATCTGCCTCCAGGAAGCCCCGGGAAGCTCAGGTCAGACAGGAAGGCAGATGGAGGGAATGAGGAGAGTGTGAGAGAGACGGAGAGAGGGGGGCAGGGAGAGGTGAAACAAGGCCTGCAGCGGTGTGGAGAAAGAAACCTGGGGACCCACGGTGTGGGAAGGACCCCCTGGAGTGGTGGTGGGGCCTGGAGCTGGGGGTCTGGCTAGCTGCTCTCGGGACTCAGGGAGGCTCCTCTGTAAGCCTCTAATTCAGTCTCCATCATGGGATGGAGGAAATTCATCTTCGGGGTTCACCCCTCACCTCCAGATGTTTTGGGGTTCACCCCTCACCTCCAGATGGGGTTCACCCCTCACCTCCCCTCACCCTTGACCTCCCTGGTGAGACCCTCTGGGTGCGAGGACCCCAAGGGGCTCTCCAGCCCCAGCAACATCCTGCTTCAGCCAACCTCCGGCTCCTTCTCGGAGGGCCCTGCAGGAAGCAAACTCCGGGGTGTCAGAGCCGTCAGAGGGGCCCTCGGGGAGAAAACACGATTGGCTCTCCCGTCACCAGGGAGTAGTTTGCTTTGTTTTAGGAGGCCCCTCTTTAAGCAAGGGTCAGGCTAAAGTCCCATGTTGAGGGGGAGGAGGCGTGGACTTCTGTGGCCGGCCAGGGGTCACCCCCTGGAGACAAGGGTGGGTGAGTCGGCAAATGTGCGTGGGAGATGAGACTCGACCCTTCATGCCAGTGGATCTTTGTCCGCTGGCAGGAAAGGCGCCAGGGGTTCCAGAGAACCCCCTGGGGGTGCCCGCGAGGAACCGCCACAGCGGGCCTGATTGTCTAGGGGGCGCCTGGGACTGGTCATGGCGAGTGACTGATGCTGGCATGGACACCCGGGCAAGTGGGATGCCGTGGGGGTGGGGGTGGCAGCGAAGAGAGCACTGGGCCGCTGGGGAGCTCAGGAGCCGGGTTCACGGGCGCGGGGCCATCATTTGCCCAGGCAAGCAGGTGCAGCCAGGACCGAGCCCTGGGCTCAAGTAAGCCCCAGGGATGCCTGGATTTGCCAGATGAAGAGAGGTCCAGGGGAGAGGAAAACGCCTCGAGACAGATGGAAGCACCCAGAGTGACTCCTGCGTGGACTTGACCTTGCCCCTCGAGCTGAGAAGGGCTCCTCACCTCACAATGGATACCGGGATGTTGCAAGGGATGACTTTCAGAGTTTCCAAGCAGTAGCCCTCCTTCCAGAAGCCTGAGGCCCTGGAACCTAACAACAGCCCTTTGGGGACTCTTTTGGGCCCTGGGACTTTGGCCAGCCCTGTGGGCGGATGGCCCTGGGATTCCCGCAGGAGCAGGCTCCCCGACTGCCCCCGCTGGCCACCGAGGGTCAACCCACATCCGGGACAATAGGGGTGATTCTCCCAGGCACCAGGCCACCTCTTAGCGTCTCCCACTGGTTGGAGGGATCAGAGTGTTGGCCTCTGGGAGGAGAAAGCACCTGAACTAAGGTCAAGGTGCCTTGGGATCTAATCTGCTCTAAACAAGGCCCAGCTGGTCTGATAGGCGCACTCCAGGGTGGAGGTGCTGGCCCAGGCCAAGAGAAGGCAAGGGGGTGGAGTGGGGAGGGAGCGCAGGGCCAAGCGTAACCTCTAACTCAGGACGAGGGTGCTGCTGACCTCGGATGACCTGGGGAGAGTCACGGCTACCCTTAGTGCTGATGGGGTCTCTGCCCCCTTCTTTCTGCTCCTCTGGGTTCGGCTGATGTCCTGGCCCGGGGCGGGGGGCGGGGGTTGCCACGAGTCCTGGGAAGCACTGCATGTGCCTTTAGCCACCTCCCACTCGGGCATCCTCGGGCTGGACCTTAGCTACCCTGCACTTGTGGGTCAGAGCAGTCACCACCATCTCCCTGACATGGCTTAGAATGGGGGTGTGTGTGGGGTGTGTGTGTGTGTGTGTGTGTGTGTGTGTGTGGGTGTGTAAGTTGGGGGCGGGGGAGTCAGAGCTGGAAGACCTTTAGAAGCGAAAATGAGAACGTGGAGCTTTCACAGGCTTTGAACAAAGTGCAGGAGCCCCAGCCCTAAAGTTTATGGTTGGTTTGTTATGAAGATTAGATGGTTATTAGCGCTCCCCTCCCCCACGGTTCTGCTGACACCATCCAAGGTTCTGGTCCCCTCACCCCAGGCCTTACATCCTTGCTCCTTTGACTCTCCAGCTTTCCACAATGTAGCATTTATATAGCAGGTCTTTTTAGTTTGTTGATCAACTGACTGACTGACTGACTCAGGGAGAAAAATAGGGAGGTAGGGATTGGGGACACAAAGTTCCTCATGATCTTCCTCTGGAGGGGTTAATGCTGGGACGAGGTTCAATGCCCCGGCCTTGGCTATAGCAGCAGTGACAGGCAAACCTTTTGGGAACCTGGTGGGACCCTGCTGATGTCTAGTGCCTGAGGGACATGGTCAGTTCAGACACAACTCCAGCTACAGGCCCACGGGCACTTCCTTGACCCCAGGAGTACCTGGTGGGGTTCTGGCCACCCATCTCACACCTTTGACCTCTGCTCTCTGCAATTACCTGCTCCACTGCTGCTTTCCTCTCCGCACGTGCAGCTCCTCTCTCCTCTGCCGGGCGAAGAGGCGCCTGAAGGAGGGCAGGGCAGAAAGAAGGTGGCTAAGCACATTCCTGCCTCAGGGCCTTTGCCCTGCCTTCCACTCCCTCGGCCTGGAATCACTTTCTCTAGATCTCCCCGTGGTCCGCACCACACCCCTCTCCTCAGCACGCCTGCCCGAGCACCCCTTGCTCCCTCCACCTGCTCTATGTTCCTTATCAAACCTGGAGCCACATGTAAATAGTTTTCTGCGTGTAGACACGTGTGTGGGTGCTGTACTCCCTCTTCGTCCCCCCTTACTGCTTTCTGCAGATTCACTCCCTGCGGGCAAGCACAGTCCACAACTGCGACCTGCAATAAAGTGCTATAAGGGCCTCCCTGGTGGCACAAGGGGATGAGCACAGGACTAGGAAGCTATGGGCAGCCTCTGCAGCACGAGCTCGATCCCGGCCAGGGAGCTACCCCCATGGCGCAGCAGACCTCTCCTGTCTCGCCCACTGCTCCCCTCAGCAGTGTTTCAGTCAGTCTGCCTGTTCTGTTCCCTGCTCTGTCTCTGGTGGATCCTCTCACCCCCCACACCTCTGGCCTGTACCCCAGTTCTTGTATGCATAAATAAATAAATCTGAAAAAAACAAGGTGCTGCAAGACCTGGGGAGAGCGACCACGTCCACATAACTTTTACTGTAGTATATTGTCATGTTTGTCTTCCATAATTAATTAATTAATGCTGTTTGTCTCTCACTGCGCCTGATTTCTGAGTTAAACTTCAGCATAGGCGGGAGTGCACGGGAAATACAGGGTGCATGTAGGCTCAGTGCTGTCTGAGGCGCCCCCTGGGCATCTTGGAAGGCACCCAAGATGTGCTGGGGGGAAACAACTGAATATGTTGTTAGTTTACTTTTAAATTTTCTGTCTCCCCCACCCCATGCCAGTCACGTGAAAGCAGGGGCCTAGTCTGTCTTGTTGACTACCTGCAAAGATGCCTGGCACAACGGGTGCCCGGTATTGCCGGAAGGAAGGAGGGCAGGGAGGGCGGGAGGGAGACAGGGCTTCCTCCTGACTCCTACCTCCCTAGAGGGCAGCAGAGAAACACCTTGGAGATGGGGAGGGCCACCCCTCTCTCTCCCACCTGGGTGCCTGGTGTAGCCAAGGCACCATCGGGGGTGGCCTTTGGCCTGACCTGGGATTCCCCATCCTTCCGCAGCGTTATTTTGGCTCGTGAGCGGGTTCCTCCTGCTTGTCTAAACCTTGTTAGTCAGCCCAGGACCCCGGCTCAGTCCAATCCCTTCACACTCTGGGGCGCCCAGGTGACTCACTGTTTTCATGGGGGTTCCAGAAACTTCCCTGCTTCGCCTGCCACCATGGCTGCTGTCCTGCTAGACGCTCCGGCTGCTCTTCTCTGGTCCCCAACACTGGCCCTGAAGTGAAAGGATTGTAGTTGCCGCTCAGACTCACCCAGGTAGCCGTGAACACTCAGCTTTTGGTGCAGATGTGTTGATTCTGGCCGGGGCCCAGATGCCCCAGGGGCATGCTGGTTAGGCCTCAGCCTTCTGCCACCCACTAATGTTCCCCAGTTGTTCCTTTGTCCAGGAACAAAATGCCCCCTCCCCAGCCCCCACTGCTGTCTCTTTGCCAGGTTAATCCCTGCTGGTTCTGTCACTCTGAGTCTATGTCCTGGAGGCTCCAGAAGGTTCCAGAAGACTTCCCTGGGCCTTCCCTCTTGGTCTTTCTGTGTGCTGTCTTGGCATCCTACTTTTCCCATTCCAGAACCCACACCTCCAGAGAAGGGGCAAAGATGGGAGTGGACTCAGGGGTTTAAGAGGCTCTCCACGGAGTCTACTTTGACCCCAAGTGACCATTCAGTCCCGAGAGGACAGGTCTGTGCCAGTAGCCCAGTGAGTGGCACATCAAAGGGACATGATAAAAACTTCTGTGAAGAGGAAATGAAGGCTCAGCCTCCCTGGTAGTGCAAGGGGTTAAGCACCATGCTGTGAAGCTATCTGCAGCCTCTGAGCATGAGTTCGATCCCCAGCTGGGGAGCTGCCCACATGGTGCAGCAGACCTCTCCTGTCTCGTCCGCTGCTCCCCTCAGCAGTGTATTTCAGTAGATCTGCTTCTTCTGGCCCCCAGTCAGTCTCTGGTGAATCCTCTCACCCCCTGCACTTCTGGCCTGCACCCCAGTTCTTGATGCAGAAATAAAAATAAATCTTAAAAAAAATAAAGAGGAAATGAAGGCTGTCTGGGGACCCCAAACATCTTATAATGCCTTGGCCTGGGGACCCCATATCCTCTGCCTTTTATTCCCTGCAGCCCTATATTAAGGCCTCTGCCTGAGGCCAGAGCTGAACAGGAGTTAACTGGCTATTTC
The DNA here is from genome assembly GCF_014898055.3 of Talpa occidentalis. NCBI lineage: Eukaryota > Metazoa > Chordata > Mammalia > Eulipotyphla > Talpidae > Talpa > Talpa occidentalis. The sequence continues at coordinate 124,600,534 of NW_023605083.1, read as the reverse complement.
AGCCTGGGGTTTGATGGGCGTGGGGAGGTGCTGCTGGGAGTGTGCAGAGGCCCCTCTCTGGTTCTTCCTTCCCACACAGAAGCAAGGGGAGAGCTGCCAGATAAAATACAGGACACCCCGCTGAATTTCAGATAAACGACGAATACATGCGAAGCATGTTACATGTTACATGTAATCTGTGGGACATACTTATGCCCCCAAGCCCCCACCTCCATTAAAATACAATTCAATTGGGTATCTTGGTTTTTTCCTTCTAACTCTGGTAACCCTCCAAGGGCAGATGAGATCAGCCCAGTGCCGGAGGCCTGAGGTCCTGTTTACGAGGTACATTCAGCTCACTGGTTTCCTCCTGCTCTGAAATGCTTTTTGCCAGATAATAGGGTGACGTCAAGCTGTGGCTTCCCAGAGTTGCCACCCGCAGGGTTAGCCCAGGTTTCCCCTCACATCTCAACTCCCTGACTCCAGCTGTTGGCCTGGATGGTCAGGGAAGCCTTTTCTGAAGGGTGGGGGGTGGGGGTAGCTGCCTTGAGATTAGCAGGAAGGAGACAAGTGGTGATGGGGAAAGACGCTCCAAAGGAGAGGTGGTGGGTGTGAACTTGGGGAGTCTGAGGAACGTAAGGCTAGTAGTGTCGCTTCATGGGTTTGGGAAGGGAGGGCGTTTGCCTGGAAACTCTTGAAGTCCTTGGTCCCCAAGAAGCCTGGGGATGCGTCCCTTGGCCCCGCCCTGGGGGGGCAGGGTAGATGTCTCTCTGGTTTCCAGGGAAGGCATCTCAGCAGGGGGTGGGGAGGGCTGGGAGGTGGTGGTAGGAGGGCCTTTCCCTTGGGGGGGGGTGGTTCTGGTCTTGGTCTCGGATCCAGGGCCCTGGCACAGCACGATTCTCTAAAATGGGTGGGCGGAGCCTGAGTGCTGAGAGCTAAGTTCCTGGGCGGCTGGCTGGTCTCCACCGAGGTGCTGCCTCTTCACTCAGAGCATCTCCACCCCCTTCCCATGTTAAGTAGACCCCAGAATGTGGCGGGGTAGGCTCTCCCTTCTAAAGGGAAAATGCTGCCACTCTGGGCTGCAGAGCCACGGTGGGGGTGACCCAAAGGGCGGCACCACCCTCAGAGGAAGTCTCTCTGGCTTGAAAAGGCTGACAGCCCTGCACCGGCAGCCCCAGGCGGGGCAAGGCTCTGGGCCCTACCTGTCCTGCTCCCCCCCCCCCCCCCCCCCCCCGTCCTCCCCCAGGGCAAGCGTCAGATCAAACAGTGGGACGCGGCCCTGTCCCACATTCAGCTCGCCAGGCGTTTGTTGCCTGTTGCACACCGAGGAAGCGGCTTCTTCATTGAACATGTCCGTTAACTCCCTCCAACTGGAAAGTTACCCCAACAAAATTTCTGTCTGTGGAGTTTAAATTTGGTCACTTGGAGGGTGTGGGCTGAACTGCGTACCCATGGCAAAGCACGCCCAGGGCAGTCTGGCACTCTTGGGTATTGCAGGGGAGCAATTTGCCACCCCAAACGTCTTTTGGGGGGAAAGCTTGATTTCAGGGTGGGGCTCTGAAAGCTGGCTTGAAGCGTGGAGAAGGCAAAGGTACCTTTGTTTTCCCTCGTGAGTGACCTGACCTCCTCGCTTCCCCCCCCCCCGCCCCCCCCCGTTCGGGTCTTAGTTGAACTCCGCAGTCATGCGGGCTGGGGACTCAGTCCCGCTGGGTGCCTCCTGTGTGCCCAGCCTTGCCAGGCATCTGACAGGAAAGGACCTTTTGTTCTGAGCTTGTAGGAAGTCTGAGCTGCACGAATCTACCCACAGCGTTTCCTGGAGAGGGGGCCTGGATGGGGTTGCTAGGGACCGGCCCCCAGTCTTGTTCTTGGTCCCCTCCTCCCAGGGACTGGGAGGGGAGCGGCTGCCAAGGCAAGATCTTTTTTTTTTTTTAAGATTTATTTATTTACTTATTTACACAAGTGCGGGAGGGTGAGAGAATTCACCAGAGCCAGAGCGGGGAGCAGAGCAGGCAGAAGGACCGAGGTACACTGCTGAGGGGAGCAGCGGGCAGACCCTCCTCCGGTGGCCGGGGATCGAACCGGCGCCGCGGAGGCTGCGGGCAGCTTCGCAACCCAGCGCCCAACCGCTGCGCCACCGGGGAGGCCCGGCAAGGTCTTTTCAGAAGTCCCCAGGCGGTTGTCCTCTGACCTGGGGCGGGGGAGACGTCACCTAGGCTATGTGTGTGTGTGGGGGGGGGGGCGGGATCAGGGGTTGGACTCGGAGAAGGGGGGAGTCCAGCCTTTCCATAAGTGGGGCTGGGGGCTGGGAACTGCAGCACGCCTGACACCTAGCGGCCCCCGGAGCAGGGGCCCTCGGGAGCGGAGCGCAGACCCGGGCAGGTGGGCCGGGCTCGCCTCCCCGCTGCACCCAGGCCGCGCCCGGCCCAGCGCCCGCGCGCCGCCCGTCCGGATCGCGGCTCCCCGGCTGGGCGCGCGGCCTGGGCCAGGAGAACCCGTCTTCCCCCCCCCACCCCCCGCGCGGGGCCCCGGACTCCCTCACGGTCCGGAACCCCGGGGCTCCCGGAGCCAGGCCGCGCTCCAGGCGGGTCCCGAAGGCCCGAGCTCCGAGCCGCCGGGCGGGCGGGGGTCGGGGCGGCCGCGGCTCTCGGCCCTGGGCGCCCCGGGATCCGAGCGCCGGGTCGTGTCGCGGGGGGCTCGGGGCCGCCCCGCGCTCCGCGTGACCCGCCGCGTCGCCCCGCGCCACCCGCCCGCCGCCGCCCGTCGCCATGGCGACCCCGAGCGCCGAGGCCCGCGCGGCCGGCGGAACCGGCTGAGCAGCGGGCGGCGCCGGGAGCGCGCGGGCGGGTCGGCGGCCGGCGCTGGGGGACGAGCTCCGGGCCCGGGACCTGGCCAGGTAGGAGGCCGCGGCCCGCGGGTGGGCCCGGACGGGGGGGGGCGGCCCAGGTGTGGGGGGCGGCCCAGGTGTAGGGGGGCGGGGGTCGGGGGGCCCCGCGGGCCTGGGTGCCAGGCTGGGGCGCGCCCGCGGCGGAGCAGGCCGGCCGCCCAGATCCGGCCGCGGGGCCGCCGGGCCTCACCTGCGGCTCCGGGACTCTCACCTGCCTCCAGCGCTCGGGGGCCGCCGAGCGAGGCCGGAGCTGACGAGGCTGGTCCTGCGCCTGCCGGGGCCGCGGCCGCCCGCGTCCCCCCGCGCCCCCCGCGCCCCCGCGCCCAGCGGCGGCGGAAGTGAGAGCAGAGCGGCAGGTGCGCCCGAGTTTACCTGCGGGCCGCGCGCGACTTGGCCTGTTCTAGAAGCGAGGCAGGTGGGATCAGCCTTCCGCACGGCAGGTGCTTTGAAACCTGAAGCCGAGGCTGCAAATTGCTTCCCGGTGGAGGCGCTTCCCGCCCCTTCCTTAGTCCTCCGGGCGGGTGGACGGCCAGGAGGGCCCTTCGCCTTCTCCCCTAGCGCCCGTAGCTTGTTGGCACGACAAGGAGCAGCTTCTCCCTGGGGCAACCCTGACTGGCCTGGTGGGCGCTGAGCTGAGGCCTGCGAGGAGCAGAACTGAGCTGCCTTTGACACCCTGACACCCACCGGAGCCTGCTCCTTCCTCCAGGGCGCGGAGAGGAGCCCCTGGGGCCGGAGTCCCAGGCATGTCCGCAGAGGCTGCCCCCTCCCAGTCTTCCTCCCTTCTGCCCGCCTCTCCTTGTCCTGCCCCGCAGCCTGGGGAGTTTCTGAGACTCATTAGATGAAGCCCCGTCCAGGATGCCTGGATTGATTCCTCTGCATTGATAGCAAATGGAAAGAAAAGCCCAACAGCAAACAAAGCATGGCCACTTCCTTGTAGCTTTCTTGATTTCCCTGTGCAACAGGATTGAGGAAGAAAAACACAGGCAATGCATAAATGCTAAGGTGAGACCCAAGGGAGAGAGGACTGTTACCACCCCACCCCCTGTTTGGGGGAGTCTTCAGGAGCTGGAGCACCCTGCTCTTCCTCACCCTCGCAGGGCAGGCTGAGCCGGGTGTCTGCTCACCCCAAGTGGCTCAGCAGCACTGGAAGGCAGTGGTGAAAGATGCCCCCCTCCCCCCGCCCCCTGAGCCAGGGGCTTCTGCCCAGTGAGGGACTGACGGTGGGTAGAAGGGAGTGTGGACTTACTAGAAGCCATGCTGTTTGCTGCCATCGGCTCTCCGCGTCCACCTCCTCCGGTGTCAACAGCTTCTGATGTGGGATGACGCCTCAGGGGCCATGAGGACCAGAATTTGTCAGACTATGGCTTGATCCAGGGTCTGCTGCGTGCAGCACGGGGCTGGGTGCTGGTACCTACTTACCCCACTGAAGCTTTGCTCCTGGCCATTAGGTGGATCTCAACATCCCCCCACCCTGTGGGTGAGGAAGCAGGAGCTGAGAGGGGACTTGCATTTTCCTGGAGCACAGGGTCCTAAACCGGGGGGCCAGCTTTGAAACCACATCCGTCTGATCAGGACTGCTGTGTGACTTTCCTGCTACCTCTGTGGCCCATTCTGCCGTAAAACAAAAAACAAACCAACAAACAAAAACTCCAAAGCTGCATTGGTATAAAGACACATATAATCCGGGCTGGATTCAAAATGAAAACAACTTCCTCCACTCGAAAAGTTAGTTTTTTCCTCCCGAAATGGAACGCTTTTGTGGGTCCTGCAAGTAATTGGATCCCTGGCACTAACCCCTTGTGTCTCAGAGAGAAAGGGGCTCGGAGTCTGTCTTCAAGCTCTGCCTTCCCCCTGAGGGCCACTTGCGTGTGGGGCAGTAAGACAGTGCCTAGCAGCGCAGTCCGCATTGTGCCTTCCTCCTCCTAGGACAGCAGGACAGCTGACGGGGCCCCTTCCTCTGCCCCCCCCCACTCCAGACAAGATCCGCCCCGCCCCCACCCAATCTTTCCTAACCCAATTAAACTGATGCCGTGGATGGGGAGGGCTGTGGCCTGGCAGGCTTCCTGCTTCCAGGTTGCAGGACCTTGTCTGGTCCCCCTAATGAGATTAGGCTGGTGGCCTTTTAGTGCGAAGCAGGGAGAGTGACGCTCGGCTCTCGCTCCCCATGTTCTGGCCCTGAGGGGAGCGCCTGGCCTGTTTGATTGCGCTAAGTGGAGTCTGATTGCAAACAGCTGTGTGTGGGAGGGGAGGCCAGGCCAACCTTCTAGAAGCTGTCAGAGATCCTTACCCTGATCTCTGACAGAGGAAGGAGGGTGGCCATTTAAGGGACCCCAAGGGGCACCCCCTACCCCACTTCCTTCCAAGACTTTGGTCTTCTGGGCCATGGAAACCTTTGGGGTGGGGAGTGGCTGCTGCTGCCAGGCTCACACTCTGCTCAGAACACTGGGCCAAGAACAGTAGTGCTCTGCTCTGGTGTGGGGCGCTGGGGATCGGGGGGTGCCGGGACAGTGAGGAAGGCGGGGTCAGAGTGTGTACTCGCCGGCCAGTCCAGTGGGAGGTGAGGGATATGACTCAAAGGCATTTGTTTGCTGGGGAGTGAGTCTCAGCTGATTTCAAGGTTCGCAAATGCAGACGTGGCTGTGAGTAGGTCATGTTCCAGCCGGGGCCTGGAGAGGTGTTCCTGCCTCCAGCAGCACCTGCACCAGAAGCCGCGCTGCTTGCGCGGAGCCTGCCAGTTTTGTTGAACTGAATAAGCAGCAGGAGGAAAGCCCAGAATCACTGATTTGTCTGTTTTGTAAATCTGGATTTTTCGCATTTTAATCTTCCGGATGCTGAGGTCGCTGGTAGGCAGGGCGCTGTCTGCCTGCTGTGAGGTTTCCTGTCTTCCCTCAAGCTGGGTCTGAGAATCACCTTTAATTTGGGAAGGGGCCTGGCGCCTCCACGGTGGCAAAGGTCGCCCTTCCTCCCTGATGCCTCGCCCCCAGGTTGTACGCATCGGGAGAGCTGTGTTTGGGCCGGTGGACTGGAGCATCCTGATGGGGCTAATTTGCCCTCTTGTCATCCTCTCTTTTGCCCACTGTCCCCTCCTGCTGCCCCTTCTTCCAGGAGAGCCCACCTGGGGCACCAGGGCTGCCGCTGTGCTGGGCTTCGTTCTGAAGGGTGAGGGGCCCTGCTTCAAAGCTGCTTCCTCCTCTGACTTCAGTGTTTGGAAAGCAAGCCAGCCAGCGCTGCCCTGGAGCCTGGGCGTGAGAAGGTGCACAGCTGTCACACCTCACGATAACGTACCCCCACGCAGCATCAGCATGCGAGGCAGGGGCAATCTTCAGTGTGGACGGTGGAAAGTTCTCATGGGGGCCTGCATTTAACCTGCGGTTTGGGTCCTTACTACCTTTTCTTAATCCGCATCTGCTCTGCAACCTGTCTGCAAGGCCCCTGAAGTCGGGGCCAAGTCTTACCTGTGTGGCCCCAGCATCTGGCCTGGTGTCTGGCATAGAGTAGGTGCTCAGTAAATACGCATCCATCACTGAGGTGCCAATCCCATTATGGCCACAGCGTAACCGCAAAGGTTGAAGGAGAGAAAGCAGGAAGTGCTGAGTACGGAGTAGGGGTCCGCTTGCTCCACATATTCTCGAGCCTCATCTCCACACTGCCACCCTGGGTGCAGTGCAGACAGCAAGGGGGCCCCGACTTCTCGGGGCGTTCAGTGCACTCGTGTTCCACGCAGCGCCGCGGGCCTCGGGCCTGGCCCTTGCTCTGTTCCCATCTGTGTGCCCTTTCTCAGCGCCCCCGGCAAGTCTCCATTTCTCAGCGGACACCGACTCAACCCAGTTCTGACACTGCCTGCCTGGAGAGAGCATCAGACCCGGCGATGCAGGCTTCAGTTCCCCAAGGCGCCCCAAGTCCAGGCTGTTCCCTGCGTTCTGCCCAGGGCTTCTCCTGACCCCCTCCTGCAGTTCAATTTCTCTGCTAGAGAAACTCACAGAATTCAGAGAAACGTTGACTTACTGGATTTATTGGTTCATTATTTGAAAATATAGCTCAGAAACAGCCAGATGGAAAAGGTGCTGTCCAGGGATAAGGTCTCCAGGGAACGGTGGAGCTTGGTCTCTAGCCCCAGGGGCCTCCCAAAGGTCAGGGAGGGTTCTGGAAGGTGCACAGCTCCAATCACTTGGTCGGTTCCCTTGGCAACCCCTTCTGGGTTACCTGGGATCCTGAACAGAGGCACATGGCTTGCTTTCCTCGTCGGGAGAGTCCCAGGGTTTTAGGAGCTCCCACCGGGACACCACCCCCAAGACCAAATATATATTTCTTGTTATTGTCGGGGCACAGGGGACATCCCCCCGCCCCTCCAGGTTCTTCTGAGGTGGGGCCCACAACAAATGAACACCAGACAGATCAGGAGGAGAAACAGGCGTATTAACACACTCGTGGAGATTCACACCAGTGTCAATTCTAAAGTCAATGCGCCCCATCCAGGGGTTACGTCCTGAGCTGAGGGGCTGGGGTGGCGAGGAGGGGGCGGGGAAGGGGCTGCGCGAGACAGGGGGAGGGCGGCTGCCCAGGGCAGACCTGGCCTCGGGGCGCTTGCCCGGCCTTGGGAGAGCGTCTCGCTTGCAAACGGTGCCTCTGAGAACACCCCACATCTAAGCAACCCCATTCCCGCACTCTCCCGAGGCCCCGGGGCCTCCGCCGGCCTTTGCGCCGCGGGCGCGTGACATGTGTCGGGGAAGGCCTCTCGGGGCAGCTCGGGGACAGCCTCTGGGGGAGCCGACCCCACACTGCGAATCGCAGTCACAGCCCGCGGAGCCCGACTCTGATCTCTGCTGTCTCCTGAGGAGAGGGACAGGCGCCCGCTGGGGGTGCGCACGGGGAGCTCGGGTTCCGGCCCCCCCCCCCCCGCCCCCCGGGCCCCCGCCTGTCCTTGGCGTCCCTGCCCGCACAGGCTGTGACGTTCCTCCCCAAGTCGGGGCTAATCGGATTCTGCCCGCGCCCCCGGCACTCTGGGGAGGAATCTAATAAAGGGGAGGACAGAGAACAGGCCACAGGGAGCCTCTTTCCTGGCAGAGTCGGGGCGGGGAGCAGATCTCCGAGGCAACCCAGGGAGTCGGACGCGGGTCCTGCCAGCCAGGGGCTGCAGGCAGAGGCACCCCCAGACGGAACACTGAGCGGAACACCCGCCCAGGCGAGTGAGCCCCAGGCCGGCCTTGGGGCTGCAGAGGAGGGGTGCGTCAGGGGTGGAGCAGACAGGTGGGGTGCGGGGAAGGGAGTCTCGGGGCATGCCTCACGCGTGGCACCGCGGGGGTGCGGTGGGGGAGCCATCAGAGGTGGGTGCTCAGAGCCAGGGAGCAGGAGAGGCCCCCCTGGATGGGCTGGCTCCGAGGAGCGCCTGGGGGCCGCCTTTGCCCTGGCAGGACTGGGATGTGGCCACGTATGAGGGGAACGGGGTGCGGGAGGGGAGGGTCACTTGGGGAGTTGGGTTGTCCCTGCCCCTGGCCGGCCGGCCGGATTGAAGAGGGCGGCCAGAAGCTCGTGCCCCGGCCGGGGGGTGGCGCGGAAGGGGGCGGGGGCGGGGGGTGGCCGGGAGCGGTGGCAGGAGGCTGGGAGCACCCAGGACGGGCAGCCCCGGGCCTGCTGGTGCCGCTGCCAGCGAGAAGGATCGGCTGGGTCCAGCCGGGAGGCCAGGAGAGGGCATGACCCGGGAGGCGCTGGGTTGGAAGGACCGGCCGGGGCCAGCCGGGAGGCCAGGAGAGGGCATGACCCGGGAGGCGCTGGGTTGGAAGTGCAGGGGGGTGTCTGGGAAGGGCTGGTAGTGGGCAGAAAGGAGGTTGGCGTTCAGGGGAGAGGACAAAACTGGCACTGAGCCTAGGCGCTCTCTGTGCCCAGGCGACAGGGAAGAGGCAAGAGTCTCAGAGGCTGGGGGTCGCCGTCTGCCCCGGCTTCTGGAAACAGGTGTCCCCACCTGCCACGGGGGTGTTTCTGGAAGATGCTGTGGCAGAACGTATCAAAAAGGACGCGGCTCCCGCCTCCTGGGCCGCTTCTCCTCTTAGGAGTTAGATGTGCCCAGCGGCGCGCCTAGCGCTGCTCATTTAGGGGCACCGGAAGCTGCCCGCACGGGGCTGGGGCTGGGTAAACTGGGGGTTGTCCAGATGCAGAAGCGAGCAGAGGTGCACGATCTGCCGCTAAGCTGAGAAAGCAGCTTGGAAACTGGGGTGAGCCTCTGCTCTGCAGCACCGCGGCTGTTCTACCCAGTTCTGGAAGAGAAGGCGGGAAGGCTGAGCACCAGAATGGGGACGACTTGTACATTGTTTCCACCCGGGTGCACTGAGGTTCGGCAGGGAGTGTGAGTGACTCACACCCCCCCACGTTTTTTAACGGCGGGGTTGCCCACGGTGGTCAGCCGAGCCAGAGACGCCCCGGGCCCGCGGAGAGAGGCCGGGCTGCTGAAACGGGCCACTGGGGGCAGCGGGCTTGGCGCGGGAGGGACCCCGCAGCCCGCCCCTCGGCCCGCTCGTGCAGCGTGCTCTGCTGATGCCAATGTGCCCCGCAGCCGGCGGGCAGTGCTCCCTGGGGGCCCGGGGCCCGGTGTCCAGCTCCCTCTCCTCCACCCGCTGCCTCTCCCGCTGGGCGTGGGACGGGGCAGGGCCCCGGAGAACCAGCAGGCTGGGCAGCGAGGGCTGGCATGAGGGCCCTGCAGAATGTGGAGGGGCAGGCCACTGGGCAGGAGGCCACGAGGCCCCCACGGGCTTCCCGCCCCTCAAGCTGCCCCCCTCTTACCTGCGTGGCACCTGCCGCACTGGCTCCCCGGACGGCTGGGTCAAGGGACACAGCTGTCCCCGGGGCCGGGCCTGGGGGAGGGGTGTGGGCCACCCACGCACCTGTCCCCCTGTCCTGTCGGGGCCGCGGGGGGGGGTGCGCAGGGGTCTTCTCTGAGTAAGGTGGAGCCTGCTCTCGGGCTGGGCCAGGCCCTTGGGGTGCACAGGACTCATCTCCAGCTTTGAGCCCAAAAGCCAGGCAGGGGCCAGCGTGCCCTCTCACCCAGGCGTACTTCGGGACCCATCCGGAGGAGAAACGTGCCAAAGCCTGCACCGTGGAGCAGTCGGCTCGCCAACCACCTTGATCCACACCGGGCAGCCCGGCCTCCCTCGGAGAGCGGAGCAGAGCACGGCCCGGCCCTCTGCTCGCGTCAGGACCCGCGGCCCTTCCCCGGCAGCCCCTGCTCGCCCGGTGCTGGGCTCTCGGCCCCGCGTGGGCTGTGTCCCGGGAGGCTGCCTCCCCGCTGCCGGCGGGGCCTGGAGGTGGGCAGGCGAGCCCTGCTCTCGCCCCTGGCTGTGCTCTGACGCCCCGTCTCCCCCGCAGCATGGAGAGCCCGGCCGGGGGAGCGCCTGCGCCCCGCGCGCTGCCTTACTACGTGGCCCTCTCCCAGCTGCTGGGCCTGACCGCGGTGGCCACGACGGGCGCTTGGCTGGGTCTGTACCGAGGCGGCATCGCCTGGGAGAGCGCCCTGCAGTTCAACGTGCATCCGCTCTGCATGGTCATCGGCCTGATCTTCCTGCAGGGGGACGGTGAGTCCCGCCCGCGTGCCGGGGGCTGCTCCCCCTGAGAGCTGACCTCTCACCCCTGAGGTCTCTTCGGTCAGACCAGGCTCACACCCAGACATCAGACAGGAAGTCAGCTGAGAGCCTGGGGACATGGGTCGGACTCAGCCCCTCCCCCCCTTCCCAGCTCCCACCTCTGTGCCCCGGACAGAGCACATCCGAGGGGCGGGTGCTTCCTGGAGTGGAGGCTTTCTCTGCAGGAAGCGGGGCGTGGGGGTGCGGGGCCTGGCAGAACCCCAGCGTCTTTCTCCGGCTCTGGGTGGGAGCAGGACTGGGTGGCCTCTGCTCTGTATGGACCTGCTTGTTCTTCCCAGAGGTGGTCCTGGGGAGGGGGAGGGTCCTGGCCTCCTCCCGGCCCCCTGGCCCACCTCACCCAGCCGAGGGGGATCAGCCTGGGATCACAAGGTTCTGCTTTCGGCACCAGGGGTTTCCCGGGAGCCTGCTTGCTGGAAGCACTGTTTGATCAGGCTTCCGCGCTGGACAGTTTGAGGGCTGTCACAGCTAAAAGGTGAACGCAGAAACGGGACTCCACGGTGTGACTGCACGGTGACCCAAAACACAGCCTGGAGCGCCTGACAAGAAGGTGGGGGGGTATGGGGTGTCCTCTGTGAAGGACCCCAATGGGGTCCCTGGATCTCGTCTCCTCCTCCACTTCCTGTGGGGGCCTTAACCAGACCGCCTGTCCAGCCGGGTGTGCCTCCTTGCTGCGGGGGCAGGAAGGCCTCGCGCTTGGGCAGGGCTCCCCCACACCCTGTCTCTCTCCCCGCCAGCACTGCTGGTTTACCGCGTCTTCAGGAACGAGACCAAACGCACCTCCAAAGTCCTGCACGGGGCGCTGCACGTCCTGGCGCTCGTCCTCGCGCTGGTGGGTGAGTGCGGGGCTCCCCCCAAATCGGGCTCCGGAAGCGCCGCGCCTGGAGGCCAGACCCGCAGCTCAGAATGGCCCCAGGCCCCGGGGTCTGCTCCCCCTTCCAGGCGTCCTGGGCAGGGCTGGGGCGGGGGCCGGGGGCGGGACTGGCACTCACGCGCGCCCGCCCGCCAGGCCTGGTGGCGGTGTTCGACTACCACGGGAGGCAGCGCTACGCCGACCTGTACAGCCTGCACAGCTGGTGCGGCCTCCTCGTCTGCGGCCTCTACTTCGCGCAGGTGAGCCCCGCGCCGAGAGATGGGGGCCAAAGCGGAGTCGGCGCGGAGGGGCCGTTTTCCAGGGTGTGCTCGAAGGCGGGAGCTGCTTCCTCTGTCCATGCCGCCCTCGGGCTCTGAAGGGAAACTGGCGAAAGGCGGGATCTGCAGGCCTGCGGCCCTGGACCCCCAAGGCTGACGCCCGCGTTTGGCCTGAGGCCTGGCCCCGGGCGCGGGGGGACAGCTGAGCCCGGGCCCCCCGGGCGGGAACGGGGGTCTCCGCCGGGGCTGGCCCTCGGCGCGGGGGCGGCGGGACGGGGTGGCCGGCCCCAGGCCTGGAGGGGCCGCCGCCCCTGGCCGGCTCCGCCGCAGCCGCGCTCCTGCTCCGCCTAGTGGCTCCTGGGCTTCGGCTTCTTCCTGTTCCCCGGAGCTTCGTTCTCCCTGCGGAGCCGCTACCGCCCGCAGCACGTCTTCTGCGGCGCCGCCATCTTCCTGCTCGCGGTGGGCACCGCCCTGCTGGGCCTGCAGGAGGCGCTGCTCTTCAAGCTCGGGTGAGCGCCCCGGCGGCTCTGGGCCCCCCCGGGCGGCGGCGGCGGGCGCGGGGCCGGGCCGCAGCGTCTCCGCGGGGCGGGCGCGAGGGCCTTGGGCCTCCGGGCCCCCAGGTGACCCCCTCCCCCGCCCCCGCAGGGCCAAGTACCGCGCGCTGGAGCCCGAGGGCGTCCTGGGCGGCGCGCTGGGCCTGCTGCTGGCCGGCTTCGGCGCCGCCGTGCTCTACATCCTGACCCGCGCCGGCTGGCGGCGGCCGCCCCGCGAGGAGGAGCAGGCGCTGTCCATGGACTTCAAGACGCTGACGGAGGGCGGCGGCCCCGGCTCCCAGTGAGGCGGCGGGCCCGGCCGCGCGGCCGCCTCGGTCCTGGGGCTCCGAGGGTGTCTTCCCCACCCGCCCGCGGCCCGAGGGTCAGCGGCTCCAGCGCGGGCTCCGACGGGGCGGCCGCCTCCCCGGGCGCTGGTCCCGGCGCGGGGCTTGCGCCTCTGCTCCCCGCTCCTCGCTGGGCGCTGGAGTCAGTGATGCAGCCCCCGCGCCTGTCGCCCCTGCACCCCGACTGGACTGTCCTGGTCATTAAAAGCGCAGGTGCCCCCCCCCCAGGCCGCGATCCCGGGGCCGAGTGGGCTGTGGGAGGAACCGGGCCTCGCGGGCGGCCCCACAAAGCCGCGACCCGCCCGGCGGCGCCCCGGATTCGAGCCAGGACACGCGCGGGCTGGAGCCACGTGGCAGTGGCGCCAGCGACACGACGTGTGAAATATGTGGGTGTGCAGAGCGGGGGTTCCCAGGACGGAGGGGCCGGGCGGGGAGCCCCCGGGAGCTGCTTTTTGGCCCAGGGCGCGCTGAGCCCGCCCTGTCCTTAACCCCCTAGCCCCGGACGGCGTGGCTGGGAGAGGCGCAGGCGCCGCGGGCGGCCGGGGAGCGGGGAGCGTCCCCGGAGCGGCTGCTCTGGCCGGGTCACCTCAGCGCTCCTGGGGGCCCCTGCCAGCCCGCCCGCTGCCCCGCCCGGCCCCGGCGGCGCACGCCTGTCTCTGTCACGAACAGCCGCCCCTGCCGCCCCTGCCGCCCCTGCCGGGAGGGCGGGTGCCGCGGCCCAGGGAGCCTCGCCCTCTCGCCCTCTCGCCCTCTCGCCCTCGCCCGCCCGCGCTCGGTCTTGCGCTGAGGCCGCGGCGGGCAGAGGCCTCTCCCCCGCCTCCCGCCCGGGGCCGTGGCTGAGTCACTGTTGGGCTTCGGCCTGGAGGAACAGAGTCAGGACGCGGATCTCGGCTCCTCGGCTGCCGGGGTTCTCGGCGTCCCTGTCTGCCGGGCGGGGCACACGCCGGGGCGAGGCGCACGCGGCTCCCTTCCCGAAGAGAGGAATAAATTTCCGAATCTGATGCCCGTTCTCGTGGCTGCCGTCGCGCGCGCAGGCCGCCTTCCGAGGGCCGGGCCTCCCCCGCGCTCACGTTTCTAACCATCGGATCCTGCCCGGGCGATGCCGGGCCGCCTCTCAGAGCAGACGGCGCCGCTCCCGGCTCGGGCCCGGGGCGTGGTGACCGCGGGCAGCCGGGGCTGCGCTCCCTGGGCAGGGCCTGCGGATCCGTGTTGACGCGCGGGAGGCCCCGCCTGCGACAAGCCGCCCGGACAGTCGAGCGGCTCCCTGGCCACACGCCAGACGGGAGGGGAGCTTGAGCTTGGAGTGAGAGTCTGTGAGGGCGCGTGGCCCGCGGCCGTGTGCCCGGGATGTGGCCGCGGCCGGCTCCGAGCCGCGCGCTGTGCTGCTGGCGGCCCGGCTGACCCAGCAAGCTCCCCAGCAGGCCTGTCGCCCGCCGCCGTCTTTCCCTGGCAGGAAGCGGCGGGTTGAGCTGTCAGACACAGGGACCTGGTTCTCCCGGGCCCGGAGCACTGAAGGCAGCCCGGGGTGGGGGTGGGGGGTGCGGGAGGTACAGTGACTCATGATGCCAGGCGCAGGCTCCCAACTGGCCCGGTGCCCGTCCTCTTGCCACCGCGGGGACGCGCTCCCACGAAGTCAGAGAAAGCCTCCCCGGCCAGACAGCAGCCTGCGGGGGGAGCTGGAGGACATGGGTGAGGCCCTGGCAAGCTGGTCCCCCCACCTTCACCCCCCAAGCTGGCCTCCGCCCAGTTGGGGGCTGGCTCTCCATGCTAGTGTGCCCGCCCCCTCCAGGCGGAGTCTCTGGGGTCTGTGTGCGTGACTATTCAGATGACCCCTCTGCGGGGGCGGTGCCTCCCTCCCCTGCTGGGAAGGACCTCACCGTCTCCGGAGGCTCGGAAGCCCTGGAGGTCTCACGTTATTCCTTTTGGCCTTGGCACGGGGTTATTTCTCCAAAGCTTCCTTTGCTGACTGTGCCTGTGCGCCTCCTGGTGTCCTCCGGGTGCTGGCTGGCGAGGAAGGGGGGGCGCGCCAGGAGGAGAAGCCTTCTGGGAAGATCTGACTCATCAGCACCCCCCCTTTGCCTCTGTGACTTGACACTCAGACATCCAGGACCTGCCTCCTCGCTGGAAGACAGGCACAGCATCCTCGTCAGGGGTGGTGAGAGGAGAGGACGGCGTGAACTCGGGATCCAGCATCTGGGAAGTCATCACGGGCCTCTCGAGACGGCGGCCGTTAGCGTGGACTCCAGCGCCACCGTCTGAGGCCCCGTCCCAGGCCTCCATCCAGGGCCTCCCCACGCCCCACGCCTGTCAGGAATGGCCCCTCCTGCGCCTGCAGGCGGAGGAGTCGGTCTCCGGGTGTCTCCAAGCTCCTCCATTCCTAAAGCTGAGGGAGGATGAGGGCCTCTTGCCCCCCAGTCTCTGCCTACCCCGCGCAGCCCACGGAAGGGGGGCCTGGCTTTCCGCGCGTTCAGGCCGGGCGGCCGGCTCCAGAGCTGCGCGAGGCACCGGCTCGGGACTGGAAATGACACGGGACGACGCGCCGATTTGGGGCCTCTGAGAATCCAGACGCCGTTGGGCTCTGCTCCGGGTGGCTTTTCCCGGGGCCAGGGCAAATTCCACTGAACTGGCTTCCCTTCCCCGTTCTCCCAGGGCCCCGGGCGCCCTGGAAAAGCTGGGTGTTGTGGCAACCACTTGTCCTCTTGATTTTCGATGAAATAACCGAGCAACCCAGGAGTGGTTTTTAGGCCGAGCACGCGGCTCCCTCCAGAGTCCGGTCCTCGCCCCTTTGAAGGCAGTTCTGGAGCCCGGCTGAGGGCCGCTGGCCCGCCCGCTCTCCTGCGTCCCGGCCCTGGCCCCGGGGACGAGGAGGAAGGGGTTACACGGCGGGGCCGGCCGTGCAGCAGCCCAGTGTCGAGGCCGTGGTCTCCTTCCGTCTCTGACGCAGCCCAGGTAGCCGCTGGGCAGGAAAGGCGCAGGACTCACGCTGGCCGGTTTCCAAAACAAGGCGTCGTGTCTCCCAGCGCGTTTCGGGACACCCGCGCCCTCTCCATTCCAGCGCCGGGGTCTAGCTCTATGGCCAGCTTGCTTGCTTGCTTTCTTTCTTTCTAAAGATTTATTTACTTTATACAAGAACCAGGGTACAGGCCTGATGTGCGGGAGGGTGAGAGGATTCACCAGAGACAGAGCGGGGAACAGAACAGACAGACTGATGAAATACACTGCTGAGGGGAGCAGCGGGGAGACAGGAGGGGTCTGCAGCGCCATGTGGGACCCTCGCCGGCCGGCCGGGATCGAACTGGCGCTGCAGAGGCCGTGGACAGCTTCGCAGCCCAGCGCTCAACCACCTGCACCACCAGGGAGGTCCGGCTTCTGCTATTTTACACGACGAGCTCGGTGCACCCCTGGAGCAAACCTCCCCCACGAAGGCAGCTGGCCCCGGCTGACAGGTGCCTGGCCGCTGCCCGCTCAGGTGCCTTCAGAGGCCCCAGCCCGGAGAAGGTGCTCGGCGACTTCACAGGGGGCCGTCAACCCGCAGGGCCGACTCCAGTGACCCGCGCAGGCCAACCGCGTCATGAGGATTTGGCCTTCACCTTCACCTGCCTGGGCAGCCCCGGGGAGGCTTCCTCAGCGCCGCGGCCTGATGAGGGCCAGCTCCCCAGGGCCACTGTCGCGGAAGGAGAAAGCAGACACCGCCATGTTTTTCTAAGTGTTACCCATTTATAAATAAGTACATTTGCTTTCATACATACAGTTCATTGTACAGATGGTGCTCTGTATACATGGGCAGGAAAATGCATTCATTGAACTTTTCACATCTATCTCACACAGCTCACATGTACAGACAATAAAACTGCTCAAGCAAGTACAGCAAAGGAGAATGTCTTTCCTTATACACAGGGGCTACCGCCTCTGCTGCGTGGGGGCCGTCCCCACTGGCGAGTCACAACCGTGTGGTGTTCAATAGATCGGGGTAGAGGACAAACATGCACTTGAGGATACACTGTACAGAGTCCTTTACATCTGAGTATAGAAAACCTAAAGGAAAACTAAGTGCATTAAAGCTTTTTCCAGCAAGTGTCTTGAAAGGACAGCAAAGAGGAAGAATCAAAATCATATTAGTACAAATCACTCTTGAATTGTAGACTGTACACGTCTGTACTAATTAAAATCATCTTGGGTTTGGAGGAGACAGAACAGAGACAGAGATGCTGGGGTAGATGGAAAGGAGGCCACACCTGAGAGTGGCACCTGCCCTGAGCCTGACGAGGAACTGGCCCCACTCCGCAGGAATCAGCCAAAGGACAAAAAAAAAGAAAGGACAGAAACAGGAAAGAAACCGGAACAGGAAGTGTTGCCGCCACGAGTGACCTGTGAGTGCAGCAGGCCTGGGCCGGCAGGACTGTTTTCCCCAGAAAGTTGGAACACAATAAGGCAGGTACATTCAAGTACTGAATTCCCAGAATCGACTGTCTGTCTGGTCCTGGGGATCGAGGGGATGGAGTTGAGTCCCCCTAACCGGCTGTTCCGGTCAGTGATTGGCAAAAGAAAAATCCAGCAACGAGCGCTACGAAAGCACATCAGCTAGGCCCCTTCCCTTCCAGAGTAGGTGTGTCTGCAAAAATGAGAGCCACGCTGGCCTGCGCCTCCAGGCACCCAGCCAGGCCCCGACAGGCCAGCTCGGTGCAGCTATCAGTCAGCAGGAAGGAATGAGATGATGCGGGTGAGGAAACAGGAAAGTAACGCTTGATTTTTGGTGTCCAATTAGGCGTTCATTTGGTACTGACTTTCAAAGCTCTGGCCGTGGCCAACACGTGGCCACAAGCATCTGAGGGTGGTTCAGCTGCTGTGAGGCATTGGACACCGAAATGCAGGTTACCAACACTTCAGCCCTTGAGTGGTCTGTTAGAAAAGGAGTGATGAAGACCCAGTGATTGTTCAAGTAGCTCTGCACAGTGGCCCCACCAGCCCCATTGTGCTTGTGTCCAGGCCCCCAGCCAGCCACCTTTTCTCGGAAGCAGCCAGAGCTGAGTTCAAGGCATTGCATGGTGAAGGTTTCCATGACACGTCTTTGTAGGTAGCTCTTACCCCTAAGCCCTTGGTTCATTGTTGTTAGTCATGGTAGATGGTCAGTCTGGAGTTTCCCGAGGAAAAGGAGAGAAGGCCACACCACACCTCCCCATGCCTGGTGGGGCAGCGGCGGCAGCAGGCTGCCTGTGCGCGCGGGCGTCCGGAGGAGCGGGCAGCCCAGGACAGGCAGGCGGGGCGGGCACATCTTGCCCCCTGGGGGAGCCTGTTCCATTTTGTGGCAAAGATTCAGGGAGCAACGGGTTTTGTCCAAGGCATTTCTGCAGTAGAAAAATAGCTGTCTTTGACTCAAACCACCCACCTGTGACCCCTCTGGAGTAATAAAAGCCGGAGGCGAAGAGGAGCTGAAAGGGGCTGCTCCCGGGCAGGAAGGGGGTTTTCCACCTCCCCGCATCCACCAGCGCAAGGGAGTCCGAGTCAACCTCCCAGCCTCCGCCCAAGGTCCAAAGAGCTGCTCTTGCCACAACTGGCACAGACGCGTGAAGACACTTCCCAGGCCTTTGTTCCCCACCCCGGAACCCTCTGAGCCCATGGGCCTGCCCGCTGCCCTGGAAGAGACTCCTCCAGAGGAGACGCTGCCATTCTGTGCCCCCCGCCAAGCCTGGTGCAGAGCCACAGTGACACCTAGTGGTGAAACATGGTGAAGCAAGGGGACGTCCGGGTAACCCACCGTGTGATGACTAAAGTCTAAGGAAAATACTCACGGATATCAAGTTAGATGCGGATTAGTTTTTCTATTGGGTAGTCTCTGGAGTATAAAAATACCAATATTTAGAGAGGGATTCATAAACTACTATACAATATAAGGACGGCGAATACCTTTACTAAGCTGTCTGTTTACAATAATTTAGGAAAATGTTTAATAATCCAGGCTTTACTAAATTAGCAAACTTGCATCTCTGGACAACGACCTGGGGTACTGTACATGATTCTAATTAGTGGAATCTTCCTGAGCCTTCGCGTTTAAGCCAAACACTAAGAAGAGGGCGCGTGGGGGGAGCAGAAGGGCTCGTGCGCTGTCACCGCGGGGTGTGACAGCGCAGCTCGGACGAGACGCAACAGCAGACACAAAATGGCCTCCATTTTGTCCTTGCCAAATTCTCATTTTACACAGGTTTTCCCTTTACGTTGTAAATAAACATTAATTTTTAATTGTTAATGTGTGCCTTACTGATCCAGTAAATAAAGTAACCATGTCTCAGGAGTCCCTAAGAAAATTGCTGGAAAAGCACTTTAAAATCACTGCAAAGATTTTTTTTTTGTATTTAAAAACTCTTAATCGTTTTGATGCTTATATACAACAGTTATTTCTTGTGCTATAAATGTTGTGATCCACTGCTTGATTTCTTTTTTTTTCCTTGAAAAATACACTAAAAGACAAGAGCGGTTTTGCTATTTTCTAATGAAGACATTACTCACACTTAAATATCCAGTATTTATCAGTTACAAATTCAAACAGTAAAGTGCACCCATTTATAGACATGACATGATGGGAACCCATCACTGCAAGAATTCTGGGTGAGCGGCACATACGACTGGGCGAGAAACCCCCAAGCTGAGGCTTGTCACCACCGCGACTGCGTTCCGGGGTGATGTGAATTGGGAGGGAGCCCCCACCTGAAGCCAGACCCTATTCAGCAAGTGTTGCTGGGCAGGGGCATCTCTAAGGTACAGTACTAAGATCATCTCGTGGCAGTGAAGTAGCCAAACAGGGCACAGGCAGTCTGCTTACCAGGAAAACCTCGGTCTCCTGTCCCCCAAAAGTCCAGTTGGCATTTTCTAGGCAAAAACTGGCACCCTGCAGTGAGGTTCACGTGCTCCTACACTGGCCATAAAGGAAGTGCATTCTGACTACTGACAGCGGTTCTGCCCAATAGCTCGCACCTTAAATCCTGGGTTCGTCCTGGAGAACGGAGAGGCCCGGGAAGAAGGGGTGCATCTGCACAACCACAGGACCAGCTCACCCACCCAGACGGGGTGCGGGTGGTGGGCATGGTGTTGCGCACACGGGCACTTTGCTAACAGACACTGAGCAATGCCTCAAAATGTAGCAGCGACTCCTCAGTGAGAGGCGGTTAAAGGGGATGAGGTGCCAAGAACCGGGCCGACACCTGGACCAGGAGGAGCTGGGGGGCTGCTGGGCTCCTGGCCTGGGCTGATGGGACAGCTGCATGTTTCATCTTTGTGAGGAGAGAAGGGGGGGCGGGGAGGGGGAGAGGACACGGACAGCCCTGGCCCGGGGCAGGAGACAGCCCTGAGGCATCAGAGTAGAAAGAGCCTGGGGCCCGAGTCAGGACCGCTGTTTGCATCCAGCCAGAGACCAGCCTGATCCGTCCGGGCCGGCGGGCGGGGGCCCATCCAGTTTCTGATCTCACCTCCCCTCGCCGAGTGACACTTTCAGGGGACACGTACTGTTACAAACAGGTCTGGTCACATCTGGACTCTCACTCAGGAAGCTGCGCTTCCTGTCGCCCTTTACCAACAAGCGCAGAATGATTCCTAGCAACAGAGAACCCGTTCCCTTTTGTTTAGTTTTCGTTGTTTATCTTGTTAAATTTTACGAGCTGATGTGCGTCAGTGCCAGGCCTGTGCTAAGGCTTTGGTCTCAGTGATCTTGGCGTCCAACTCGTGCTGGCCTGGGTCACTGGTCACTCACACACCGGACAGGACAGCCAAGGACCACTGGGCGGGGAGGGCGTGTGGGGGGCACGGTCTACCTCAGGGGCGCTCACCAGGCCTGGGAGGGGTCTTTCTTCACCCTGAAACCCCTCTGCAGTGTCTGCTTTCCAAATACCACTCCCCAAACACTCCTGTCTAGAGAAGGAAAAGAGGAAACAACCCAATAATAATAAAGAAACTATTGATCTTGAAACGGATTTAGGCGACACTGGGCAGGGAACGCGCCAGGCCTGGTGTGGACTCTGGGCTGCACCCTGGGTCTCAAAAGAACCAGTCCCCGCACTGCCATCCGGGTGTGAAAGAGAGGGCCAGCGGCCCACAGTCTGGCTGCAGGTGAAGACCCTACCGTGATTATTGCACCAGTCGATCTTCAAGAAGTTTGCTGTTTTGTGGAACAGGATACTCGGTGATAGAGCAGGACCTAAGAAAGCAGACTTCTGCAAGACCAAGATTTTCTACAGCCTTTCCTCAGAATCCAGAACAGTCTTTCTTTTGGTCTCTCTCTCTCTCTCCATATATTTATATATCCCCTCCCCCACCTATGGAAAATCAGCAGCTTTTCATGGTTATTGTCTAAAAACCTAAAGAAAGACTCTCACTGAATGTTTAAGAACACCCACGATTCCCATCCATAGTTTCCTTGGCTGACTGAACTCTTGAAAGGGTTGGTTGTTTTCTGTATGTCTCTTGGAAAGATCAATGTCATGACATTTCAAATAATTATATATTTTTTTCCTTCCAATTTAGCGGACTGATTTCTCCTCTTTCCCCTTGATACCCCCCGAGGGAGACCAGCAACGCTCGCAATGGACATCCTGGCCCCGCTGGCCAGGGAACTGGCGGTCCAGGGGAGGGGCCGTGGCACGAGAACGTGCTGGGGCTGGCGATCTGGGTAACACTGGGGCAGAATGCAAAGGCAAAGGGGCATCACACTCTTCCTACAGTTCCTAGAAGAAAATGAACAAGAACATCTTATTTTTGTAAAAAAGGAGAAAGACAGTTACACAACAAGAACATCAGTGAAAGCGATTGTCTCCTGGAAACAGCTGACCAGAGTGTCTGATCTCCCTGGGTTAGAGCTCAGGGCGCGACAACCTCCTCGTTGGCGTCTGGAGAGGGGGAGCACGTGGCTGGGGCACAGACGAGAGAGACTGAAGTCCTGGCGCGCTGAGGCCAGCTTCCCGGTGGGCTGCATGCAAAGGGTTTCAGCATGTGGGCGGCCACCTCTGAACACCACACAGAAACTACATGAGAAATGAAGCCGGAGAACTACCTCGGATGTGGAAACCAAGCCTGAAAATGTGCAGTGATAACATACGGGTCTCACTCCAACAGATGTCTTTTAAACATTAGACTCCACAAATGGTCTCTTTGGTTTGATAGGGGATGTCTGCCCTTGTCGAGAGTCCCGGGACAGCTGCCGGTACAGGTTGTCCTGGTATGCCTGAGCCACAGGGAGGGTCCGAGCCACCTTCACGTCGGGGTAGGAGGAGGCCTGGCTGACTCGCTCCAGGAGGTCTCCGCGGGACCCGTTAGCCAGCATCCCATGGGGGCTGTAATAATCGTCCTCCAGCAAATGGCCGTTCTGTGCATTGTTGGTTTTGTTATAAAAGGCAATGTTGCTGATGGAGGATGGCGGGCTGAAGGACTCGGGTGGAGGCAGGTTGCCTGGAGACGTGGGGCTGAGCACGGTGTCCACGGATGACACTGCCCAGGTCCGATTCTGCTGGTGAAGGTGGGGGTACTGCTGAGTCCGGGCTGTCTTATCTATGATCCCCATGAATGGTGTGGTCCTGGATCGGGTGGGCTCACTGGGGTAACCTCCCTGAGTGGGAGACACTGGCGATAGCTCGTCACATGACCTATCATACGCCGGTTTTAGGGGGATCTCCATTTGCTGAATGGAGGAAGACGGCCGGAAGGTAGGCGTTAGGCTGGAGGTGGATGAGATGCTATTGCTGGATGGCGAGAAGCGAAGGCCTACACTCTGGGAGTGCAGCAGCGGCCGCGGGGTGGGGGGGTGGGGTTTGATGTCATTAGGGTTGACACTGATAGGTCTTCTGATCAAGTGTGACACATCAGGGGACCCCAGTTGGCTGGAGGAACGCTCCAGATCTAGTTTTGAGTGACAGACTGGGTAATAGGACGCAGACTGGCTCCGCCCGATCTGTGGCGTCTGGCTGTACCTCATGCCACCTCGATAGGCTGAGGACGGCCGCTGGGGCAGGTCCTCCTTGGTCAGCCCTCCATGCTGACAGATGGCGCCCGCGCTCAGGCTGGCCTGGACGTGCTGCACAGGTCTCGCATCCCCCACGATCCCCCCAATGGACCCTTGATAAACCAAGCGGCTCTGACTGACTCCCATGTCTCCCTGTGAAGGCTGGTACTTACTGGCCATTGAATGGGCTACCTGGCCATAGGCCCCTGTGGAGATGACGGTGCTCGAGTGGACGGCTGCGCTGGGCTGGTTGCTCCTCACGATCTGGGCCTTGGCAGGCTGCAGCCTCAGCCCTTGCTGGGGAACCGCCACAGGAAGCTGAGGCATCTGGTAGGGCCGCTGGGCCATTTTAGATAATGGAGACTTTGGTCTGCCAGGAAGCTGACTAACATTTGTTTCTTGCTGATAGCGCACCGGTGAGCCAGACTGGGACCTGTAGACACTCATGCTTTCTGCTGGGGGGCTGGCCCGGTACTGAGGGCCTCTGCGGAGCGGGGAGGGAGGAGGACTCGGGTATTCCTTGCCCTGCCCGCCCACGGGAGGGGGGCTGAAGCGGTAAGACCCGCCCTGATGAGCTGGGGAAGTATGTGGAGGGCTAGGCCGGTAATGAGAGTTCTGGTGAGTTGGAGAGAGAGCAGGTGAGGTGGACTGATAGCCTTGTCTAGTGGGAGACCCTACAGAACTACCAGACCGGAAGTCAAACACCTGATGAGAGCCGAGCGGTGAGCCGGAGATGTAGGCCGCGTCCCGGTGGGCTGGGGAGGAGGGCGGGCTCTGGATGATGGGGAGCCCCTGGGTGGGCCGCGCCTCTGTCTGGAGGCCAATGGAAACGTTTTCCACATCCTGTTCCAGGTATTCCTCTTCGAATATATCCTGCACAGCGTACAGCTCTTCGTGCTGGGGTTCGGGCTCGGTTTCTTCGGGTAACTGTGGCTGGGGTGGTGGTGGCGGTGGCGGCGGCTGCTGTGGCTGCTGCATCTGTCTACACTCCTCCTCCACTCTCATCAGGAGCCGCTGGATCTCACGGTTGTTTGGACACAGCTTGATGGCCTCGTTCAGGTCCTCCAAGGCTGCTGCAAACTGTCTGCTTGACAAAATGTAAACACAGGAACTGAAGTTATTCTGAAGCCACAGGAATCACCAAGAGCTGAGAACACGGTCGCTACTTGGGGGAACTTGTGGCAGCAGCGGTAGGAGAAGGGGCTTTCGTTTGACTTGAAAGGAAGGAAACAGGTAGGCTGTCATTCTAGAAGAGTCCAGAATGATCCCCTGGCCCATTCAGCCTCCATCTTCCTTCTGGCCTCTCTGGGATTAGTGGAGAAACGCTCCCACTGTGTCAGTCCCACTGGCCCTTCAGGAAGATTCTGAGTGCCCAAAGGCACACCAGGCCGTACCAGGCTGTGCGAGGGGTGGGTGGGGTTGTCATTTACAGGGTCACTGTCAATTAGCTTAGGAATAAAACGGTAACTACAATCTTTTAAAATCTTGCTGATTCAGAATTTTTTTATGCTCTCGATTTTTTGGCTCCAGATTTCAAGCCTGTTCCACCCTAGGCGGGAACCCTGGCCGCTGCGCTTTCTGCCCCTTGCCCCTCGGCGCCGCTGCTCCTCCCTGGCTACAGAGCTGGGTGGGCGTTAGGCTTGCTGACGAGGCAACTCTGACTATACCTGACAAGGGGGGACAAGAACTGCCAGACACCCCCTTTCTATTAATACTGCCTGGAAAGAGGGTGATGGGCCTGTGGGGAAGGAATGACGCAGGGGGAAGAGAATGTGACGGTGAAGCTGCAGGAACTTTGCTCCCCCAGCGTGTTAAGACTGGCACTGCTGTCGCGGTCACCACCAGGCTGGACGTGGGCTTGACTTTCAGGACCGTTCGCCCAGGTCACAGCAGGGAGCCCGAAGTAGCAGAGTTTGGGAGTGGGTGGGGCGCTGGGCAGGAGGCACTGATGGCGACAGGTCATCCCAAGATCACTGACGACTGGTTCTAGGTCTTTCTGGAGCCTTTCCTGCCCACTGCTAAGCCACTGTGAGGGACGAAGGACGCAGGTTTCCTTGGGTCCTCTCACCCCTCGCAGCAGAGCCGCTGACTGTCCAGGAGTGTGTGGTGTAGTGGGGGTGGGGGTGCAGGGGAGAAGGAGGTGTGATGCCACCAGACTTGAGCAGAGCCCCAGAAGGAAGACCAAATAATCCAGGGGATCCCCAAATGCCACAGGAAAAGAAAGAGGAGCCTGTGATGAGTGACCCACCTTACTTTCCCACTTAAAGGGTTAGAGGATGTTTTCTTGAGTGACCCCTTGTTAAGTCACTGATGTCTCGCTGCACTATTATAGGCTTTGGGGGTCACCAAGTGACTGAGATGCGGCAGAGGCTTCTCGGGGCCACTCTCCAAGGAAAAGGCATTTTTCTCCACAGCCCGCAAGATGAGGCACCACGGGCAGGGGCTGTGCTATGGGACGGCCCTGAGGTGCACCCCAAGGCCCCAAGCGTCCTCAGGGACAGACATGCCTGGACACAGGTGCCAGGGCGGCCTTACCGCCTCGGCCAGATTTCCAGAAGGGAGCCTCTTGCTTTCACCCTCTCTCTCTCTCCTCACCTGCTGCTGCGCTTTGCCCTTGCTCTCGCATAGTAAGCTTCGTAAGATTTCGGTTTCAGCTCCAGGGCCTTAGTAGCGAATTCCTCCGCCATTCCAAAGTCCTGCCATCACAATAGGTGTGCAAGTGAGTCATTGCAGAGACAGGGAAAGAGACAACTTGGGAATAAAACAGATTGCACGCAATTTGACATTTGTGGGTGGGACACCTGGATTCTCGATGTGCCTGGCAGGCACTGGCCACGCAGCCTAGACTCAGTCACTCTGCCCTGCTCCTGTGCAGCCCTGCAGCTGCTCGCAGGAACCTGTCTGTCCTCAAGTATGGAAGCACTTCACATCTGCACTCTCGCCGCCCTTCCAACAAAGTCCTTTTTAGCCCAGAAGATACAAGTCCACCCCGTGAGGCTCCTGAAGCTGGAAGCCTATACCTGGTTATACCCGCATGTGAGGCGCACACACCCACACCTCACGTGGCCCCTCACCCTACCTCCTGTTCCTTGGTTACCGGGGACTGGCTGGAGTGGGTGTGTCACACAGATGCGGGTTCAGTTCCCTGGTCTGCTTTGTAATCCCCCAGGGTGTGGGGTCCGTTCCTCATCCATACCTACCTCACAGGTAGGATCAAGCATGATGGGCATTTGAAAGCCCCATACACAGTGCCTGCACACAGTAGGTGCTCAATAAATGGTAGTTTCCTTTCTATTTCAGAGGCTTCTCTGGCCTGTTCCTTCTTTTGACTGGCTCCTTACTTAGGAAATGCATCAAAGTAAAGCAGGAGAGGCCCGGCTGTGCCTGGGGTCTGTGCTGTGCCTCATCTCTTGATCCTGGAGGCTCCGAGGATCACGGCCTCATCTACCCTTGCTCTGAGGAGCCAAGGAGCCGAGACCCATGGAATAAAGCCGCAGCTGGAAGATGCCCTCCGTACTGTGTGAGTAAAGGACAGGTCTCTCCCCTCTTTAATGTCAAAGCCACAGCACAGTAGCTTCTGCAGACACTTGTGATTCCTAAGGCAGAAAACCAGGCCTTGGGCAGGACAAAGGCTCTGGGTACAGGCAGTCATTTAAAAAGTAAAAGTTAACAGGTGATTTTCTACCAAAGAAGATGGGCCTGCAGGTTTAGTGTTAGCCATGGCAGGTGAGGGCCTATTAATTGTTTCTGAACCGTATGGGGGTAGACAGTGCTGCACCTTACAGGGATCATCTTCTATTCTGCTCTTTCCAATTTTACCCTTAAGCTTTCTTTTGGGACACTCATTATTTCTGGGAAGATCAGAGCTCCGCAGGTTGCCAGCAGCTTCTGAGCTGTTTCATTCTCACCAACTGGGCTAGAAGAGGCCCTTGGTATTACTGCTTCTGTTTCACATAAGACCCTCACTGCTTCCCTGAGGCACCCTCCCCTTCCTGGGGATATCTACTACGTCTCCTTGACACCATGGCACCCCTGTCTCATGGGGCCGTGACTGTGTTCCCTGAGACAGGGCTCTTCCCACTGTCAGGATTTAGATGGATGACAGGAAGGCTAGACACACAAACAACCTTCCTGGATGGAGGGCAGGGCGCTGCCAGCGAGGCGGGTCTTGTGTCTGCATAGCTGAGTGCTCTACCGGTCAGCATTCCTGCCTGGCTTGAGTGATTTCTATCTCCGAGGGGCTGAGAGACCTCAGGTTGGTGAATAGCAGACTCCTGACATATAGTTAGCTTTTTGGGGGGTTCCAGGCCCAGGAGGGTCTGCGTGTCAAGGGAGCAGTGGCATCTGCAAGGCAGGCAAGAAGGACTAAGGACTGCTTGGGAAATAATAAAGAAGCAGGAAGGATTCAAAGATTCCCTCTGCTACAAGAAGGGACATGGCATGGCGGAATAAAAAGATGAAGAAGAAGGGAAATGTTCAAGATCAGCCTTAGAAATTATACCTTGAAGTCCATGATCCTGACCTCTCTTTCTAGTCCTTCCTTAAATAACTAGGGGGTCTGCTAGAAAGGAAGGGAATGACTAAAATCCACATGCAATTGCAGCTCCTATTCCAGGGACCACTGTCCTCACATCTCCCCAGAGATGCGGGCTGGGGAGATGCTGGCATTTCAGTGGGAATTATGAAAACCCGGAACGCTACAGAGTGCCCATGGCATTCGATTTTTTTATGGTTTAAAATACAGATTGTACTCAGACTTGATTTCTTTCAAATTGCAAATGTCAGTGCTCTGTGAAGGACAACCAAGTTCCAAATGGGGCAGAGAATAATTTTGGAGGCCTGGGAAGAGCCAGTGAGTGGCGTGGATGTGACCTTCCAGGACTGCAGAGAGAAGATGGGGTGAGAAGGACTTACGTTCATTTTCCTGCGACATCGAGAGAGGTTGAGGAGGAGAGACACCTTTAGTTCCCGGAAGGTTTTCAAGTCCTCACCAAACCCTTCTCTAGGGAACTTCTTCAGAGCGTACTGGTACCGCTGGGCAGCCTCCTTCACTTTCCCTTTCTAATGGGGGTACAAGACGGCGAAACACACGGTTGGTCTGCTGAGCAAGTCTGGCCCCCACCCCCTTCCACCTCCTCTCAGCAACTCCTAGGAAGGGTCAGCTCCCCAATACCAGCCTCGGGATCAGGTGTGGCCTAGGCAGTGACAGCGATAGGGCCCAGCATGTGCTACAGGAAACTGACCCGGCAAAGGGCAAGGTTAAAATGACACTGAAGCCACAAGCTGGAGACACAAAGCCCATCAAAAGGCCTGGGCCCAGCTTCCCAAGGGAATCCCTGAGGAACCGACTCTGCTCATGTCAAAGGAACTTTTCCTTGACCTGATCTCCAAGGGACCCCTATCATTGCCTCATTCCAAGCACTCCGAAGTTATTAGTTTCCTTCTTTTCATCTGGAAAAGTCTTTTCGTGTTTGACGTTCCACCTTGCCAGTCCTCTAGGCCATTGTCTTCCTCAGAGGATGTGGGAGCTAAAACAGTCTACCTGTTGCTCCCCTAATCTCATGGCATAAAATAATAGCAATCTGTCTTCTCCCCATTTTTGGAAAAGCCATAAGGAGAGAGTGGTAATACAGGCGTGAAGTTTAGAATTTGTGGTTCCATCTGATTATGCAGGAGGGAACTTCCAAGATGAAGTTCATCTATGAGCAATCCAGGGGCCTGGTTACAGGAAACATAAACTTTTCTTACATTTTGTGTCTGGAAATCTAAAGGCTGAGGCCAGCACAACGCAGGAGCTCTAGCCCCGTCTTCGGCTGACCTCTGCCCACGCTATTCCTTATGGTGAGCTGCAGCTCCACCACAGACCCCATCTTTTATTTTCCCCTTAGCATCTTTTACTAAGGAGAGAGCTGCAGTCTGCCAAGGCAGAATCCTGGTGGGAACAGTGTAACTCTGCCCGTTCTCATTAGGAGGCAGGTCTCCTTGTCTCAGACACCGCTGTTAGGGTATAGCAGGCCTCAGACTCTTGACAGCAATGTCTTGCGCCAACCGTAATCTGGGTTACTTCATGGTTGGCTCAGCTCTCAAGGTCCTTAGAGACCTCACCCATGACTCTCACCCAAAGGGTACAGGTAACACCACCTGCCCACCCCTGACCCTGGGGGGAACAATGTGTACTGCAGTCATTTCCTCATCTTTGGTCCTGGGGACGTCTTGGTGATGCCCGCTTGGCTGGATTTGTACTGGCCTTTAAGAGAAGACTCAGCAAATCTTAACATATGGGGTAATGCTGAAATGGACTGTTCTTGGAGGACAGCCTGCAGGTCAGGGGAGTTAGTGTTAGGTAAGGAGCCTTCAACTTGAACTGTGACTACAAAGAAATCCCACCCTTTTTTGTTGTCATTTAGTGAGGAACTTCAGGTAAATCTCTAACTGCTCTCTGTCTCGGTCTCCTCACCCTCCTCAGGGATGCTGATAAGCTATTATTACTAT
The DNA here is from genome assembly GCF_014898055.3 of Talpa occidentalis. Lineage (NCBI taxonomy): Eukaryota > Metazoa > Chordata > Mammalia > Eulipotyphla > Talpidae > Talpa > Talpa occidentalis. The sequence continues at coordinate 124,571,561 of NW_023605083.1, read as the reverse complement.
AGGCCTTTACATCCATGCATATCTGACCACAAGCGCTAGCTCGATGCCTCGTCCCCACGGCTGGAAACATCTGCACGGCATGATTTTACCCTTTCTCGTCCCATGAGTTTCTAGGTCCCGCTCAGCAGATCCACTCAGAATCTAGGTAATTGCCTATGAGTGATGGGGTGGAGCTGGCTCTTTGGGCCCATCAGCCTCATGAGGCATGTTCTTGTTCTCGTGTAGGGAAGGCAAAGACCCAGGATCCCCAACCTTGGAGCCCCCCACTGAGAGATGGTGTTCTCCCTTTGTCTCGAGAGCCAAGGATGAGACCTGTCAATACTGGTAGATTCTACAAGCAGAAACGTCAGCAGCGGCTGTTTTGAGGAAACTCTGTTCCTCCCTCCCCTCACCTTATAAAACATGTCCCCCTCTTCCATCAGCTTGCTCAACAGGATGATCATGATGTCTGGCTTGGAGGTGGCCATCGCCCATGTGGCTGGACCTGCAGTGTACAGGATGCATGATGGGTAAAAAACTCATACAATGTAAGGGTGGTAGGAAGCTAGGTGAAAAAAACATCCTGGGGGAATTTCTGCTGAGAGAACAACTTGCTCCACGACAATTTCCTCATCTTTTAGACCTGGGAGTCTCTTAGGGACTCCCACTGCCAAGAAGCTGCGTTGGATTTGTATTCACCTTAAAATAAGAATATCTGACCTGTCAGAGTCCGCACCACACGAGGGCAGCAGAGTTATTTTAAATAAGGAAATTGAGAGGAAAGGATTTATATTCAATGTCACCACAGACTGGAAAAAATCCAAAAAGGGCAATTTATTTTAGAGTCTGAGACTGAAATCCCCCGGCTGTTTAGTGTCTCAATTTTGAAGTATGCGCTTTGCAGAAGGGGGACCATTACGAACTGTAAGGGCTCCCTCAGCGTGGGGTGTCCAACAGGGCTCCTGGGGTCTACTCCAAACCAGGAGTACAGTCTGAATGTCAAACACATGAAACAAGCCAACGTCACTGAGGATACTTTACCCACAAACGGAGAGAGAAGGTTAAACTGATTAGTTTACAGATGGCTGAATTATTCACCAACTAAGCTTTCCAGGGTTAGTTATCAAAAGTTCAAGTTATTCTCTACAACAGTTATTAAAAAAAATCTTCTTTTAAGGTGAAGTAAATTAAAAGATTAGAGGTGTAGGGAACTCATGCAGGCTAAATCAAAGAGGAGAAGGCAAAGCTGACCAAGCCATCAGGCCGCGCCTGATGCTGACAGCGGTGAAATATACCTCGTGGGCGACTCGGTAACGTCTGACAACCTTCAAAGAAAGGAGAAAACAAAAAGTTGTAGGAGAGGAAAAAAAAATGGATGAAGGGTGAAAAAAAAAAAAAAAAAAAAAGAAGGAAAAAGCAGCAGTGAGAGGCAGGCAGCAGAAAAGCCAGCACATCAGCCAACCCTTGTCTACGGGTCTGTGGGATGGGGGAGCGATGGGACGGCAGCAGCAGGGCCTGGGAGCCCAAAGCGCACACAGAGCAAGGGAAGCGAAGGCTCGGGCAGCGCAGGGATCCAGGTGCTCGCCGGGCGGGCTTCGTGGAGGCCTTGGCACCCAGAGGTGCCTGGCTCAGAGCTGCCTCCTGGCTGAGGCTACAGGGCCTGGCAGGTAACTGTGATTCTGGACACAGGGCGAGTAGACGTGGCCCAGAGGGTGTTTTCTCTGGGCCAAGAGCCTTTCTGTTCACTTGGAGTGTAACTGGGCCAGGGCGGAGGGGAAACTATATACACTCACACCAAACTCCCAGGGCAACCAGACCACTGGGCCAGCCTGGCCCCTGGGCACAGATGGCCAGCACCGTCTTCCTTTCTCCTACCTATCTTGGCGCCTTTCTTCAGAAGGGTGACAACAACAGAGGTGTTCCGGCACCCCACCGCCCGGTCCAAGGGGCGCATCCCGCTGTAGTCCACGTGCTCGATCATGGCCCCATGATCCACCAGGAATTGGACCTATGACGTGGAACAAGCACAGCAGTTAACACGAGGGTGCGGCTCAGCACCAGGCTGGGCAGCCACGGCATTTTGGGTCAAATCCACATTCTTGGTCTTCAATGGTGTTTTGAGTATTTCTGCCCTCTAGCAAGTACAGACCTAAGAGCTGTGTCAGGACTCCACCCTCAACTCCAGATCGCATGATGGACGGCGCCCCTCCCCGCCCCTTGACAGGCACTTACCACCTCAGCATCGCCGTAGAAAGCGGCCAGATCGAGTGGGGTACGGCCATTCTTGTCAGCATGGTCTGTGGCAGCTCCGTTATCCACCAGAGAACGTACGACGGACAGATGACCCTTTAAACAGGCCCAGCTGAGGGCTGTCAATCCTTCCTTGTCCATGAGAGCAATGGAGGCGCCTACAAGAGCAAGAATAACACAGGGCTGAGAAAACAGAATTCACAGTGTGGGTTCAGCCTCCCCAAAGGCTGTCCCCAAGCTGCCCCGAGTAGGCCTTTCCCGATATGTGCATGGGCATGTGGCACGAGGCCAGTAGAGACTCTGTAGATGTGGAGTGTTTTCTTTTTTTTTTTTTTAAAGATTTATTTATTTATTTATACAAGCACGGGGCACAGTCAGAAGTGCGGGAGGGTGAGAGAATTCACCAGAGCCAGAGCGGGGAGCAGAGCAGGCAGAAGGACCGAAGTACACTGCTGAGGGGAGCAGCGGGCAGCAGGAGAGGTCTGCGCGCCATGTGGGACCCTCCTCCAGTGGCCGGGGAGCAGCCGGGGATCGAACTGGCGCTGCAGAGGCTGCGGGCAGCTTCGCAACCCAGCGCTCAACCGCTGCGCCACCGGGGAGGCCCATGATGTGGAGTGTTTTCAGAAGCAACTTTTGTAAGGGAGATAGGCCGGGCAAATACCCAGAGGCCAGATCTGTCCTGTGCAGTCGCCCTCTCCCTGTCACACACGGCCCCTTCCCTCCCCCCTCCTTGCTACCCCAGCCCCTCAGCTCAGGACATAAACCCCTGGATGGGACGCATTGACTTTAGAATTTACATTGGTGTGAATCTCCATGTGTGTGTTAAATACGCCCTGTTTCTCCTACTGATCTGTCTGGTGTTCATTTGTTTGTGGGCCCCACCTCAGAAGAACCCGGAGGGGTGGGGGGATGTCCCCTGTGCCCCAACAACAGCAGGAGTATGAACTGGTATTTAAGGTGGACGCTCTGCCCAAGTCCAGCAGCTGCCTGTAGTATCTGAAGCATCTCTCTACTAAACTTTAAAAAAAATGGATCCTATAGGCTATTAGCAGAAGAGAACCCGGTTGTTCCACTGAGTATCCGAGGTGCCCTGCAGCCTGTCCCCGGGCTGACTATCCACACTTCTGTTTCTTTACTCCCCTATGAGAATCCTCTACTGGCCGAATGGAAGTTCTCACGGCCTCCAATCTCCCACAGCCTCCTGCAGCCCACGTCTGCTCGTGTTAGTTCATGTTTTATTACTTCTACTCCGCCTGCAGGAACCTTCCCACAGCCCCTGCCTCCAAGAAGCTTCTCCAGTTCACTGTTACCTCATCTTGAATCTGCTTGACATGTCACCTTATATGTTATTATTTTTTTAATGTATGTTACTTACAGGTAATAAATTCTCAATGAATGCTTTCTGAACTCAGTGAAAGTCCTCTACTTACAATAGTATAAACTCTGTGACAGATTCTCCTAAAGCAGGCACCTGGTACATGTTTATCATAGCTGATGGTGCCAGGTCACCTTCTCCCACCCCAGAAAGTGGGGGAATGGACTCATGGGAGAGACTGGGCCCAGGTCCCAAAGAAACTTGGAGTCTGGTCCACTGGCCAGCCTTCAGGAGCCTCGATCCCTGTCTCTTACTCCCTTTACGCTCTGCATCTGCTTCCCTTCAACGTTTTTATTTTCATCTGTGAGAATAAGCACACTTGACACACTGATTTGTAATTAGTCAAATTCAAAATACACTTGGTTCTTGGATGTTTAGAGCCCGTCACTTCCTTGCTGGTTCTAAAGAGCTGGTTCTGAGACAATTCTTTCCACAGAGCTGGCAGGTCATACTTAGTAACTACATGAGAGATCAGTTCACTGCACACAGAATACTTCCCAGCTCGCCTCGGAGGCGAGGACATGCTACAGGCAATCCACGCACAGCTCAGGGGCTTCTCAGCCGTTACCTGACCCACCATCAGAGGTGATACCTTTGTATCCTAGAGGTCAGATGACTGGACTGCGGTTTCTCATAGTAGGATGAGGGGCAGGAAGAAAGTACGGTGTCTCTAACTGATGAGAATCCTTTATTTATGTACTGGGTTAATTTTTCACAGACAGCTGTTTATATACAGGGTGTCTCCGTAATTGTATAGCTTATAATTAAAACACCAACTCTAACATGGAAGGAACTTAGATATGAGATAGAATCCAAGAATTTTCTCTGATGCAACATCCATAAAATCCCCAGACAAAGCCTCCAGTGGTAGAACAAGCAGGAAAAGAAGGTTCTGGATGTATATTACAGAGAAACTGATATTCCAAAGATAAAGAATGCTGGAATTTAAGAAATTAATGATCCATAATGCAACAAGCCCATATGCTCAATACTTCCAAATTTCAATTTTTAATCTTCCTTTTTCTTCCCCTTGCAGTTAATGGTTTTCCCAAACATCCATCTTGAAACTGGAGTTATTGTTAACTCATCTACGCTTATTTTCCACATCTAATCAATCTTTATATCCAAAATGTATTCTTTGCACCTGGCCCTCTGTTCTACTCTAACAGGGAGGGCACCTGGATTAGGGCTCATTACCTCTCCTCTCCTCTATGACAATGGCTCCCTAATTGCTCCCCTGGCCCATTATAATTCCTTCATCAAATCTACCACTCACACTCCTGACAGAGAGATTTTTTTCAAAGCACAATTCTGGCATCAATGCCCCTCTTAAAAAGCTTGAAAGCTCCCCACTGCCTTTAGAATTAAGTCCAAACTCTTTTAATCTGTTCCTTTAAAAATTATTTCCACATACATTTCAATTTTATTTCCCAGTAGTCCTCATGTCCTTCACTGAACTCACATACGCCCCCAATCCTACCCCCAATCCTGTTCCGTACTGTTCCTTCTCTTGGCCTTTCATTTACATTTCCTCCCCTCCCTAAATATAGAACATTTTCCTATTCAAATTCCAAAGTCTGTCCTAATCTAATTCAACACCTTTATCACAGCACTGAGGAGCCTCTGCTTTTTAAGGTAGTTAACCTGTTTCATCCCCTCCTTGCCACGTTATGGACCCTTTGAGGGTCCATAAAAAAATCACTCAGTTCCTAGCATAGTGTTCTGCAAATAACGCAGGCTGTGTTTGTAAAATTTGTTGATTTATTGAAAATTTCTGATTTACACGTGAAAAAAGAAACAGGACAAAGCCCAGAACGTCTGCAGGGGTGTGGGAGGACGAGACTCAGAATCCATGGCTGGCAACTGTCCAGGGCATGAGGCCGATACCGTGCCGCTATTGGAAGGTTATGGGGCTGAGAGGCCCTGCTGCATCCGGTAGGTTTTGATCGCTCTGGGACACTTATCCTCATCACATCTTACCTTGACAATCTAGGTGAGTCCCCCACCCCCTCCAGCATCCCCTCAGCAGAAGCGAGGACAGTCACCCTGAAACCAGAGTAGTTTGGTGGCCGGCAGTGGGGAAGCAAGACCCTCCCCGCACCGTGGGAGGGCAGCTCTGACCTGAGTCTGTGGTGGTGGGAACAAATCTCTGGAAGAGGGAGGTTCTTGCACCTAAAGATCTAGTAAAGTCTCTGAGTTGTTGTTCAAAAGCTTAGAAGAAACCTTGTCTGCTTTCTGACTCAAATACCCGCAGTTGCTCCAACCTGACTCTTCAGTAGGCTGGTTTTCTTAAAGTGCATGCGCTTGGGGGTATAATTATACATGCTCAGGGCCAGTTTACCAACAGTGGAGGGTACCTAGGACGGAGTCCCTAGCGCAGCTCTTCCACTTCATGTCAAGGCTCGGGCCCCACTGGGTGGCGCTGTGGAGTCGCAGTGACAAGCTTTTCTGCCACTGAGCTTCACTGTCTCATGAGCTATTGTTTTGCACAGGTGACTGAAGTCAGAGCCACGAAAAGGAGCCTGAAATGCTTTCCATGGTGGTGTGACCACAATTTCCTTTTACTTATTTCCCATTCATCAGAAATACATGGATGCTGGTAAATGTCAAAAGGAATTTATTACAACAGCAGTATAACAATATCCTGATTCCTCAAATAGGGTCCTATTGTCAGCGATTATCTTAACCTCTGTTGACCTCCTCTGTATACAAGAAAAATACTAGTTGTGCAGGTTGACAAAAGAATTGATCAAGCTAACGTCAATACAATCCCTGGAAGATAAACATTTATTGAGTGTATGTTAGAAAAACCCAAGTTTGCAGATTACTGAGTTGAAGTGAGGTTTACCCAAAACCCCTCAAGCCACAGGGGAGGGAGGAGAGAATGTCAAGAGTTAGAAGGGTCTAACTCCTGAGAGGAGATGGTCTTTTACTTTCTAACCAACTGGATTGACAACATTGGTTCTCAACACCCTTGGACGCCATCCTGAGTCCCCTGAGTCATTATGGGCACTGAGCTGCCAGCTCTGGCGTCCCAGGACTGACCTTGTGCAAGTAGAAAGTCCACAGTTCCCAGGTGGCCTTCAGAAGCAGCCATCATCAGGGGTGTGCGGCCCTGCTTGTCTGCCATGTTGACGTCAGCACCGTGGGTGAGTAAGAGATCAACAATCTGCAAGTAGAGAAACGGGCCAGTGAGTCTGCAGGTAAGTCACCTCTGTATGGAACTTTCTACTGCAAGAACACCTTTGGGGTCCTCGTAGCCCTGCTACCATGGGACCTATCTCTGAGCCAAATGGGATGGTTTCAACTCTTAATTTCTGACTCAGCCACTAAGTAGAAAATAGTAATAATAATAATAACCATACTAATAACAAAGCCAGAGCACAGACTAGCCAATCCCATAATGGGAGCTCCAGCACAAGTCACTCTGTGTTGCTGCTGTTTTACTCACCTCTATGGTTGCAAACCTGCCTGCAGGAAATATTTATGACTGAACAGAAGACAACAAAGCACTTCTAGCTCCTAAGCATTCTCTGGCTTCTAGGGCCTTACTTTCTACTCAAATACATTCAAAGATTACTACCAATAAGTTTTCTTTTCCATTCTAAATATATAAAAATGAGTGTTTATCCAGAATCCAAACATTTAGAAAGATCACACAGCTGAATTTACATACACCACACTTCCTTTTGACAAAATAAGTGATTGCGAATAAGTGATTAGCAGGAGTCTGCTATGACATGAGTCTTCCAGAGAATCCTGTGACATGGAAGACTAAGGTCACTCCATGAGCAGGGCAAAGTGGTGAGTCCTCTACACAATCTAGACCATAATGATGATTTTGAATATTATATTTTGGCATTCTCAGTTAACCTGAATTTTAATAAATGGGGCCTAAGTCCTCAAACTCAATGACTGCTGGGTAAGGTAACCTAAACTGTGGTTTTTCCCGCTCTTTGCAGCTCGGATTCCCACCTAGAAAATCACCCCTGCCCGGAGGATTACAAGCAGCTGCCCTGCTTACCTGCCAGTGGCCCTGGCGAACGGTGCTGAACAGGGGCACTGCCCCCCGGCGGTTTGGCTGGGCCACCGCGGCGCCCTGTTCCAGGAGCAGCCGGCACACCTCCAGCTTGCCCCTCCCGGCTGCGGCTGTCAGCGCTGTGGGCAGAGAACAGAACAGAGACTGAGGACAGGCGGGCCTTGCCCTCGCCAGCCCCGCGTCCTGTGTGGGGCAGCGTGACTCTGGCTGGTGTAACTGCTACTTTACCTCCAAGGATAATGCTTTTTTCTACTTTTTCCATGAAGGAAATTTTAAAGTAACAGTAATGAAAAAAATCACATTTCAACAGGCTTACAAAATAATCTCACTCATTTGCAGAAGAGAAATAACCAAAGAGAACAAACTGGCAAAACAACAACCTAATTCTTAGACTCTGAACAATGTACTGGTTACCAGAGGGATGGGGAGCGGGGTTGTGGCACTGGAACTTTGGTGGAAGGTGAGTGAGGCATGAACACATGCAGGTATGTAGTGTATATTCCAGATTGCACAGTTATGCAAACTAGTGGCAAATACACAATAAAAAGGGGAGGAGCTTACAATATATGGAGACAATTACAATTGTAAATTTGCTGCAAAATCACCTTTGATCAAAGTCAAAGATTTGACTTGGATTTGATTTTTTTCACCTAGACATTCCTTCTTTGCCCTCATCTACCTATTTAGGTGCCTCTTTCTAGCGACACACTTGCTGTTGGCCTATGTGAGCGAGGATCGTAGAGGAAAGGTCTCTGCAAAGCGAGGTCCTTTATAGAATTATCTTGGAGCCGCATCTGGCCAACCTCTACTACTGGGTCCTCAGGGCCAGAGAAACAAAGTCAGGAACTCATTCGAAGATCCTGGGGCCAGTTTTCTTTTTTCCTTCCTGTCCTTTTCTTGATTAGTTGAGACAGAAATTAATAACACATTTGCAACCATTTTTACAGGAACATCAGAAGAGGTATGAAAAAGGCTCTTTTCTTCTGAATATAAAATAATGGAGCCACAGATTAAAATATCATCACAGTGAAGAAAAGGATCACAGGAGAAGGAGCCTGGACATTCTTCTTTCTGTGTTGCTGCTCCCCTGCTTGCCATCTCTGGACCGTGGGGATTTCTGTGAGCCCCAGTTTCACCCTCCAAGTCCCCTTCCAATAGTGGCAATTCTAAGCCCATATTTGAACAAATATGCATTTAACCACAGGATCTCACATGCATAACTTTAGTATCTAAGGAATGGATATGGGTACAGAGGATGGAAACATTATTAGAAAATGACAGAAGTTAGGCTTTTAAAGAAAAGAGGACAGAGAATTTGTTTTTCCAGTCTGATGAGAGAGCTGGTATGGCAGCCAACAGATCCTTCCTTTATTAAGGTCACCTATTCCACTGACAAATCAGAAAAAGAGCGTATTTGGCAGGGGCAGACGATATTTCATTTTGCAAATGTTAGCGTCTAATCAGAGAAGCAGTTGAAATTCAAATCAAATGGTCAGTGGTAGTTTTTTTTTTTCATTTAAGTGCAAATTATGGCATTTTGTCTTTGGGTTTAGCCAAATTTATCCACAAATGACTCATATGCAAAACCAAAACCACCTGTAATTTCCACTAAGATAAGCCTTCAAATAATCTTTTCCTTCCCCAAGACAAAGGGCTTAGGAAGGAAAATAGCAGCAATTTTAGAAGATACTAATGCCCTCAAACTCCATGTACCTGTCTGCGGTATATTTTGCGTCTCATTTTGGAGCCCTTAACAGGGGCATTTCTGTCCAGTTTCTCGAAGGAGGGCGGAGGTCCTATCTGAGGTGAGGGGCATTTTTGGTCCTATCTGAGGTGAGGGGCATTTCCAAGCCCCGAGGACAAGTGCTGACGGGCACAACTACTTACATGATGAGGAAATTAGTTTCTTGTTCTTTAAATTAGAACTATCTTTTTGCCCCTCCTGCCTCCCTCCCCTAACCCCCGAGTTTATATTCCTAACAGTTTCAACAAAACAAAACAAAACTGTAGCTCCCTATGTGGGTCTGAACATAAGAGGAGCTTAAGAACTTGTCTGGTAATGATCACACTGTCCACCTAAAACATGTATAATGTTACTGGTTGATGATGTCTCAGTGGGGCTGGGGAAAAGGAGCCCAACCTGTTAGACACTTGTGTAGAACTGTAGAAATCATCTTTGTTGACACATAAAACAAATGATTTGGAAAATTTCTAAGTTGCTTGTTGGGAGCCATTTAAAGTAGCTGCTAGAAGGCAGGGTTGTATCAAACCTCCTTTTAAATGTCCATGTGTGGCTGGGGGCAAATAATTTTGTGCCATGGAGAAAAGAGACATCTCAGAAGCAAGCCTCACCAGTGGTGCCAGCTCACAGAACACTGTTGAAGATTCACCACCAGTGCCCACCTTTAGAGCTAAGCTACACTGTTCACTCTAGCCTGGGGCTGTATTGCTCTGCTGGCCTGTTTCAACCTACTGGATGACTTGTTTATATCACAGGGAATGTTCCATTTGGCCTTTTTCTTGGTTATGATGTCATTTGGCAGCAATCTGCAGCTGATAGTTGGACATGGTCATTAACACAGCCAGCTAATTTCATCTCAGAACCACACAACTATGTAAAACGAGATCTATACTTTTCAAAATCCAACAGTAAGCAGTTGCTTTGGCTGGATCTTGTCAGGAACAAAACTTTTTTGAAAGATTAGGGTAAAGCCAGTTCTGTAAAACAAGAAACTGATTCTTCAGCAAACACCGCAGCTTGTCTCTTCCTAAAAGACCAGTAACAGAGTTTGTTCCCTAGCTTGTCAACATCTGATGAGATTATCTGTCATAAATGGTCTGTTTTCAAAGGGAAACAGCTAAGGAAGTTGAAGAGGCAGATACCACACAGTTCATAGTTGGGGAAATAGCCAACTATGATGCTGAAGAGAATGCAGCAAAACAAATGGTTCTTTTGTCGATGTATTCTGACCTTGAATGAGCTCAGCACAGATGTAAGACCGACGAGAAGGAGGTGTTTGGGGGACATAAACCAATGGCCGCTATTCAGAACAACATTAGCTAAACGTTTATTGCACGATTTGTCAGACTCTGTCTCTGCTCTCAAGGTACCTGTGGTTGAGTAAGAGTCGTCAAATAAACATGTTACTATGCAGGGTGAGAAGCACAGCAGAGATTAAGTCCCTGGAGGTTTAGATGGGTGGCAGAGAGGAAAAAGGGTTCTGAGAAGGTCTCCAGGAAGAGACAACAACCTGAGTAGCTGCTGCAAGAGAAACAGGACACGAGGGACGTGTGCCGGGCACAGGTAAGCACCAGTGAAGGCGCAGGGCTGGGAAACGGACAGTTATTGATACTGTGGTTACCAGAGATGACAGGACGCACCAGAAACTGGAGAGCACAACCTGTCTTTCCGTACTTCATTAAAGAACTTATTCTCCAGGTGGTCCTGAAGGGTGGTGAACAGGCAGGTGGCCCAAACGGGGAGGGGGAAGAGGGCACAATAGACACTGGGTACCTTGGTGGTGGGGGTGATGTGGTAACTACACCTCAGGGGGGTGATCCTGTTCTTCCAAATCATACATTAGTGTTGTAAACCAATGTTACCGCAATTAAAAAACAAAGAAAAGAAAGTTACACGAACAGATGGTGGTTCAGAAAGGTCACTTTGGTTGAAATCTGGGAGATAAATCACTAATGGGTAAGCTAGAGAGGGGAAGATCAACTAGGAGCCAAGTGTAATAACTTAGGCAGAGGGTGATGAGGGCATGAGTTAGGGTATCTTGTTTATTTTGTGATCTCTGGCTTCTTCTGGGAAGACGCTCAGACTCACTGGAGTTGCTAGAAGCTTTTAATATGGGTCCTCTGAGCTCAACAGACAAGGGAGAGGTGGGAGTCGGTGAGCAATACTGTCACCTTAATTGCTTTGCTTCTATCTTGTTCCATAAGAAATCTGTGGAACTCTGTGGGAGGGAAGAGGCTCCACCAGGTGCTGAGGCTGGTGGCAGGAAGATGCTACCTGGAAGGATAAAGAGGCTGCAAAAGGAGGACAAAGACTACCAGGGTACCCTGGTGATATGTTTTTAGAAAATTCAACACCTCAATTAGTATTTCGCTACATGCTAAGCTGGAGTTCACTGATTTAAGATGGACCCTTTTCCCTTCACATTTTAATGTCTCTGAAATCAAGATGTGTCTTACAATTGATGTGGTAATAAAGAATCGTGTCATTTTAATAAGCAGATTTTTCTTGCAGTGGCATATGAAATAGTGGTTACATAGTTTCTTGGAGTTAGTGGAGTGTCAGAGCTGATAGAGGAAGTGATAGATTGTTGGAAACATGATTGTGGTGTTTCCTTAGGTAAAGAAAATGCTGTTCAGTCCAGAGTAGCAGATATAAGACTGCAACCTGCTGGTCACAGGCCTTCCTTCTCCATACAAGGGAAACACATGTAAGACTTGCCATGGGAGAGAACCCCACAATTCAAAGGGTTACTATAAATTTTAAACGAGTATGTGCTGTAAGTTAGAAAGAACATGTCTACTAAACCCATCACTCCACATAGAAAAGCATCTCATACTCTGTCCTGTACTAGGGGCATTTTTACATAGCAAAGATATTCTTTCCCAGAAATTTTTCTAAAGTCAAATTTTTTCATAGATTTATAAATTACATGACAAATGCATTTCATTCAAACATGTCTAGATAATATTTTATGCTTATCATGATGAAAATATTTCACATAAATATCAAGTTAGTGACCATAGGATTTTGATTACCAGCAAATTAACATGAAGCTTTGATAGCTGATAATCCTGAGATATGATACTAATGAAACAAAATTTGTCGCGAGTTTAAAGAATGAAGTATTAAAAAAGTCCTGAGGCCATAAAGTTTTACTCTAATAAATTCATATCAATAAAAATAAGTCTTTCACTTAGTTCGCACCCTTAATGTTCAAGAATGTGAACTAAGTGGAAGACTTAGACATTTTTTAATGTTCAAGAAGGGTGCAGCACTAGCGACTCATTACGTGACTGTCAGTCTTGCAATCTCTCCCATTATCACCACTGGGCCACTGATGTCCTTGCCCTCCCCCGGGGCTGCAGGCGTCTGCTGAGTGGCCTGTCGTGGGGAGACCTGTCCTGGGGCTGCACTGACCCGAGCATGATGCCAGTGTGCCCCTTCTGCAGCTGGAGGTCACTGTGTGTCCCAGAACAGCTGACTCCTGGCCAGTCCTTCCCCTCATCTGTCCCCAGGCTCCCTCAAGGTGGTGTTGCAGACACAGCAGCTGTTTCCAGCTGCACATTTTCTCCTCATCTGTCATGGGCTCTTAAGCTGCAGCTGCCTGGCATCTGCTCCCTTGGTTCTTCCAGAGTGAGGGATTGTTTGAGAAGCAAATTCCTGAGGTTTGGGTCATTCTACATGATATTAAAGGAACCATGAAGCCTACAGAAGATTCTGTTGTAAGTGGAAACCTCACAATTCAACCAGTCACTATAAAATTTAAATGAATTCAAGTCTTATTTTTTAGTAACACCTGGACCTTATCCAAAACACATAACCTTATTTAGTGAAAATATTCTCCCTTAACTGGCCAACATTGGTCAACTTCTCCTGGCAGATGGGAGACACATCTGCGGAGACTCTAGGTTTTTCTTTGTCCTAGGTTCATAAAAACACACAAAAGGTTCTAATGTTTCTCCAGATGGTCCAGTTTAGACTTGGGGGAAAGACAAGAATCACTGTTGTGGAGGTGTCATGGAAGAGATGGCTGTTCGTGAAGCAAGTACCAAGCAGAAATCACTTTTCCACAGGCCACTAAGAACAGCATGAGGGGGCACCTCAGAAGGTGGCACCTTCATTCTGTGCGCAGACAGCAGCTCTGTCCAGCTGTATCAGGCTGCGCAGGTCAGACACCACTCTGCCCTGTAACACTTGGTTAAGTCAGAGGTGTGGATAGACATGGAACCTCCTGGTTTACAACCACAGGTGAAAGAGTTATTTTGATGGGAAAAATGTTTACTCCTAACTGCCTTAAGGACCACATAAAAAAAGGGAAACTCATAACTGCTCTGGTTTGGCATATGGCAAGGAAACTTTGAGTGTTTCAAAAATAGTGGGAAACAGAAACAGGGGAAAGTTCTATATGAAAGAAGACTCTGGTGTGAAAAGCATAGAGAATCCAAAGGACCAAAAGAAGGAAATTGGCTTTTCACTTAAACTCAACTGGTCTCCAACACAAAAGCCACAAGACAGACCCAGTGGTATGGTCCAGAAAGAAATCAGGGTGCGAGGACATGTCTACATGGACACAACACAGTCACGAGGAAGAGGAAGGTGCATGAGGAGTACCTGTCTCTCCCCAGAGACTGTCGAAGCTGTTGATCTGTGCTCGCTCCACTTCCTCTTCATCTTTTTCTGGAAGATCAAGTAGGTAGGAGACAATCTGAAACAAGAAGTTGTGTCAGCTGAAACTTCAGGTGGAAAACTATCTACTGAGACTGAGGCTTGGAAGGTCCCTGGACGATCCCAGTGCCGTGGACTCTCTCACACACAGATGAGTCAGAACCCAAAGCTGCCACAAATAGGATTTGTTCTGTCAGAGTTTACAAATTTCTCTTCAACACAATTTACTTACATATAGTCTGTCATAAAAAAAAATATCACCTATTCTATGTATTTACATTAAAGAAGCAAACCCTCATCTTCTCAATAAAAACCAGCCAAAACAAACCAAGAAGCAAAAACCAGTAAATAAACATGGAGAAAGAAAAGGGCCTACAGTAAATAAACATGGAGAAAGAAAAGGGCCTATATTTCTTCAGAGCAGAGCAATTATCTCCTATTTTCCTCTCAGAAGTACAGAGGCTGCTAACAACAGGGGAAATGACAGCTCTGTTTCCAGGAATTTCACTGTAACAAGAGTTAAAAAAAAAAAAAAAAAACCCTCAGAGGTAACAAAAACTCTAATTTTACTCAGTATTTGCTTAGTGACAGATCAGGTCAGTTGACAGGGTGGTGGCCACTGAAGCATCCCACACAGAAGCGAGTCGCCGTGTACTGGCTCATGAAAGCCGGCTGCTACATTTCCAGGAATTTTGCAAGCCAGTTGTTAAACAAAGGCTTTTATTAAAGATTCAATGACAACTAAGTATGTGATATTAAAAGCAAAGGCTAAAAAATATAAAATCTCATAATTTCCTGATTATTTAACTACATTTTAGTATTACCCAGGCTCTCTTCAAGTTATTTACAGTGACTGTGTCTGTAGAGTGGGAAGATCACAGAATGAGGCACTAATACTGTGATGTCACACTGGGTGCTTAAAACCGGCTATGGTAGGGCATTTACAACCTGGAAATTGGCAGATATTACAAGTCAGGGCTTGCTCTAGGACCAAAGTTGAAAAGAAGTTCCAGCTTAATAAATATAATTTGCATGAGGTGAAGTAGCTTAACTGTAGTTTACTTTTCAGATTATTATGAAAATTGTTGGGAAAAGAGTAAGTTGGGGCTCAACTCCATTTACCAAAACATTCTGAGGCCCAAACACAGGTTGGGTATAGACACAAACTTCGCAAAATTCACCAAAATCATTAATCAAGAGTATTGTATATTTCATTATTATTTGTAAATTGCATCCTTCATGTTCTTTATATCAGTAGAATTTAAAATAAGTGTAAGCGGGCCTCCCCGGTGGAGCAGCGGTTGAGCGCTGGGTTGCGAAGCTGCCCGCAGCTTCTGCAGCGCCAGTTCGATCCCCGGCTGCTCCCCGGCCACCGGAGGAGGGTCCCACATGGCGCGCAGACCTCTCCTGCCGCCCGCTGCTCCCCTCAGCAGTGTACTTCGGTCCTTCTGCCTGCTCTGCTCCCCGCTCTGGCTCTGGTGAATTCTCTCACCCTCCCGCGCTTCTGACTGTACCCAGTGCTTGTATAAATAAATAAATAAATCTTCAATAAAAAAAAAAAAAAAGTATAAGCACGTTACTTTGTCTTTCTCCCCTGCTCTAGTCCTCTTCTTTCCCCAGAATCTACAATTCCATATAGTTTCCACTACATTATTATCACCAATAAATACATTAGCAAAAATACCACTTGTATAGTGTTTCCATCACAACAGCCTTGTTAAAAAGAATGCGTTAGCCTCACTTTACTGATGGGCAAGAGATTCCAAGAGATGAGATAAATCACCCAAATCCAGAGCTCATGAGCAGCAAAGCTGGGACTCAAACCTGGGCCTTCTGAGATTCCAAATGCTGTGTCTGCCCCACTCCCACTGCCTCCTTGAGTGAGCACAGGTCAGTGAATGATCCTTTGTGCTTTAGTGTCACTGCCTGTCAAGTGGGGGTGGAAAGAAGAGGAGAAATTGGAGTAGATATCTTCCAATGCTCACATTCAAGGCCCAGAATTCTAGTGTACCTGGCATTTGAGAATCCACAGAGTTTAATCTCCCTGTTCTTAAAGCAGTGCCCAAAAAGCTAATTCACATTCATTAGACTGGTAATTTTGTAACAATGCAACCCCTTTTCTCCTGGTTTCCTAAATGTGTCTATGCAACACTTGGAAAAAACCAACCAACCCACCCAAACCTTGTCAGCTGCTTCCTTACCTCGGTGTAACCCATGCTGGCAGCAGCGATGAGGGCCTGCTGGATGGCGTGGCTCTTCTTGAACACCCCTTGCTGCTGGCCAGCCATGGTCCAGTCACACTGAATCAAGAACTTGACCACCTCCAGGTGGCCGCGCAGCGCAGCATGGACCAGCGCACACTGCCCGTTCTTGTCCAAGTGATCCACCTGAGGGGAAGGCCGGGAAGCTGTGTGAGCAAGACGTGGGCTGTGCTCCCCACTCAGCCACACCAGTCCACTGTGCGGGGCTGGGTGACTCAGATGCATCTTCCCATCCCTGCCTCAGTCTTGAAGAAAATTCGGGTGGGGGTACTCTCCTCTGCAGGCTGGATCACCCTGGGCTACAATCCTGGCAGATGTCCCTCTGGGGTGATGCTCTTTTCATAAGGTTAGACCTTTTGTTTTTTCATCAAAAGAAACCAAACCCCCAAAACTCCCAGCTCCAGCTTTGTTTCCCTGAGGTACATTCTCCTTTTTCCTCAAATAGTTCTTTTCAGACCAGGATCTGAGAGACCTGTAGCTCTGCTGGCACAGAAAACTGACTTTGAAATCATGAAAGGGAGGAGAGCCATTCTGAAGCTCACACTCTCTGGTCTTCCACAGAAGCAAACACCTCATGTATCATGAATCACACATGTGACCACCAGGTTCTGGCAGAGGCCACTGCCCTCCTCCACTGGAAGTGCAGCATCTCAACCACCTGGACAAAATGGCTGGCGGGACCTGGACCTCAGTGCCAGGCTGAGTTGTAGCAGCAGTGTCTACAACTGCAGTGCTGGCCCACAAGTTGAGGCTGAAAGAAGAGCCTGAATAAGATCAATCTACCAGAAGGTCTCTGGCCACAAGTCTCTACCACTGAGTAGCCTCTCCTGGCAGGTGGGCGGGGCATCTGTTCAGCAGTGGCTGGAGCACTAGAGACATAAGGCTGCCTCTGGCTCTGCTGCACTTCATTTCCATCCAGCCACCCATGTAACTCATGGAATGTCTACCGTGTGCTAGGCACCCCAAAGGGTAAGAAGGTGGGTGAGATGGTAGTGCACAGAATACTTTTCAACAACACAGGGGAGATGCGACTGGCATGCCAGAAGTCTGTCCAACAAAGGAGGATGTGATGTCAAGAGAAAAGTAAATGTGCATGAAATTTCAGAGGAAGGAAAAATTAATTCCCAGCCAGAATTATCAATTCCCTAGGAATGGATTCCGAGGGAGCCTGACCCCTCTCCCCAGCCTCTGCAAGTTATTACAGGTTGGCTTTCTAGCTCCCAGGGTGATGTATTAGAGGTGGGGCCTGGTAGGAGGACTCCATGCTCGTGACTGGGACTTGGGTCCTGATAAGGAGGCCCTGGACAGCCCGGCTACATGTTTCTCCCACGTGCAGACACAGCGAGAGGGCCTGGGGGCCAGGGGCTCTCACTGGATACCGACTCCGCTGGCACCACCACCCTGGGCCCAGCCCCCAGGACTGTGAGAAATAAAGGTTGTTTACAAGCTGCTCAGTTTATGGTTTTTGGTACAGAAACCCAAATGGACTAAGAAAAGGCCTATTTCAAGTAGCTGAGATAAGAAATAATTAATTCTAGCTTTTGGAAGGGAGGGTACATGAAGGGGAAGTTTAAACTACAAAGTTGAAAGGACTTTTAGGAAACAGGCCAAGGATATTTTTGAATGCTGGGCTAAGTGGTCTGAATCTTAATGAGTAGTAACAGAGAGTCATTGAGAATTTTTATCCTCAGAACTGTATTTTCAAAAATTAAGGGGATGAATAAAAGAAATCTTGGTTCCTTGGAGAAATGGTTGATTCCAGGGTTGGGACAATACTACTACAAGATGAGTTTGGTACATCTGCAGTCCCAGGAAGTAAGGAGGTCCTCATACAATAATAAGGGAGGGGAGGGAAGGAGGTTGAGCAAGTACAGGAATCAACTTGAAGGAGCCAAATCTGTGGCAATCTTAGCAACAAGATAATAGTGGTAATAATAATGGATTATGAGGAATAGTATAAAATAAATATCTAGGAATCCATAATGCTACAAATAAAACTGAAAAAAAACAAAAAAAACAAAACAACAAACAAAAACTGGGGCAGATTCAGGGAAGGGACATCTTCCTTATAGCAGAATTTCAAATAATAAATGTCAAAGGAATGAGGGAAACAGAAAATCACCATTAGGTAAATATCAAGCAATAATTACTGCAGCAAGAATTACTGACATGTCCTGAAATTAGTGAACAAAAGTAGGAGAAATGGTATCTGCCTGGTCTTGAAGCAGCTCCGTAGAGATACTTCTTAATCACTAAGGGAAAAGCAGTGCCCACCGAGTTGAGAAACCTGGAAGACGCCCCCTTAGCCGAGAGAGAAGAGAGCATGCCTTTGTTAAGACATCAACATCATGAACCCCCCAAAGCGCTGCATCTGTGAGGTGCTGCCCGTGTTTGTGGTATTCTTGCCAAAAAAACATAAACTCAATCTCACAATGAGAAAGTATCAGACAAACTAAGGCTGAAGAACTTTCTAAGAAAAGAACTGGCCAGCGTTCTCCGGCCACTTTAGTGCCAAAACCACGGGAAGGTAGGAACAGGGGAGGCCAGAGGACAGCAGCCTCAGGGGCAGTCACGTCAGGAGGGAGGACGGGAGAGCAACCAGGGAGGCAGGAGGAAGCCAGGACCGCGGGTCACATTTGGAGAAGCGTCGTGGCCGACACTGCAGAGAGGCTGAGGGGCGAGGAGCAGTCACCGTATTTGTTGAGTGGGGCTTGGCAGTGGCTTTTGAGAGAGCAGCTTTGGTTGAATGCCCAGAGGCTGGGGCGGCTGCTTCTTTTTTAAAAGGTATTATTTATTAGACACTGCGTGAGATTAAGAGACTTCATCCTCTTTTTAAAAAGGCTTTATTGCTTTTAATTCTCATGCTGACCCTATTAGTCTTTTTATAGAGGAAGAAAGTAAGATGGAGAGAGGTTAAGTGACTCAGTAGAAAGTGTGAATTAGGATCTGACCACGTTTGCTTGATTCTAAAGTTTATGGTTTGAATGCCTCTTCTCCCTCCCAAGGGAGCCAGATGGCGAGAGGGTGAGGAAGGGAAGCAGAGCTACAGAGGGGTTGACGCTTTGAATGGAGTTGGAGGAGAGGCGGAAGGGGCGAGCCAGGATGGCGGCTTCTGGATAGCAGGAGAGATGGTTTATTTAGGGGTTACAGGAGACAATTTATGGGTGTGTGGAAACCAGAGTAAAGGTAGCATGACTTTAGGAAATGAGGAAATGGAGCGAGAGAGACTGAGCAAATACTGGGATCAACACCACAGGTGGAGACAATTGCTTTGGATGGCAGGTGAGCACCTCCTTCTCTGGGGTCAGGCAGGAGGGCGGGAGAGGTGGCACAGGGTCTCGTGAGGAGCACAAGTAAACAGAGCCAGGGCTGACCAGCAGGACACACCCAGGGAGAGCAGAATTTGAACTGACAGTAATATCGGAAGGCTGGGTTACCATTCTGTTTCTAGAGAGTTCGTTCAAATGAAGGGGGTGTGGCGTGTTGGACCGCACCCCCCCTCCCCGCCCCTGCCAAATTGCGTCTCAGGGAATACCAAAGGCTCTCGGATTTCACTAAGGTCCCAGTTCTCAAAGGGGTCTCAGGAACCCCACTTTCTTCCTTGGTAAGACACCTCAGGACAAGGTCAGACTTATTCCTTATTTTTCTTTTCAGCAATATTTTGAACTTGAGCTCTTTTGTATCAGTGGCTTGAGATACTATAGAATAAGCAGATTTTGGCGAAATCTTTTTAGAGGCCTGACATGTAGGAAATCTTTTCAGAGGCCTGAGGAGCAGTTCTGAGTGCGTCTGGTCAGTCTGAGTACGAACAGATCATGTCCGCATGCCTCTGTAACGGGGTCTTCAAGGCTAGGATGAGGAAGCTTGGTCTCTATTCTTTTTTCCCCCCATAGGGATCAAAAATTCATTTTATATTGTCGGTATAGCAAGCTCTCCAGTGATCAATTATTAAAAAATTGTCTTCCTTCCTTCTCCCCTCTCCTTTTGGTCCTAGAATATTGCAGAGGAAGCAGTCTCTGTGTTCATCTCCATGGCTAACCTTTCTTCTCTACGCTGAAAGGTCAGAATCTGTGGGACCCCCAGTCCCGGCCTTTAGCTGGTGTCCCTGCTCCTCCACTTCTCCCGCACTGTGTGCTCAGTAGAGGATTTCTTGGTTGTCAGGTAGGACTATTTGTGGCTGCTGACAAGTGCAGTTTCCTAAGTGCCTCTAAAAGGTTTTAGAGCCGTGCCCAGATGCCATGTGGCCTGGCAAAGGTGAAGGGCAAACCCCAGGAGGTGCACAGATGTGCTCCCTCTGATCTGCCTGCAGGGCTCGGTGACCTCTACCTGGGCTCACAGGAGGTCGGAAGCCTGTAGAGTGGGAGGGAAGCCGCAGGGGAGATGGGAAAGCAGCAGAGGCACCACCTCACCTTGGCCCGCTTCTTGCACAGCAGCACGACGATGCTCAGGTAGCCCGCCGCGGCCGCGTAGCCCAGCGGGGTGAGGCCACTCTCGGAAGAGGCGTCCACGTTGGCCCCAAACTCCAAGAGCAGGGCCACCATTTCTGTGTAGCCAAGATGTGACTGGACACACAGAATTGGAGCATTATTTAAAACCTCTGTCCGGTAATTAATGTTGGCACCTCCTAAAATCAGCAGTCGGCTGACCTAGGAATGAGAAAATAAATAGAAATAATCATCAGGCCTCTTAGGTATCTTTTGTTAAGTCACCTGGGACCCCACAATAGGGTCTAGTAGCACTTAGCAATTGCTTTGTTTACCATCTTCATTTTTTCTCTTTGCCTTTCCACAGGCACACTGCTTGGGGACTAGAGCAAACACTCCCCGAGACTGATTTACTCCCCAGAACCAGCAGGACCTGATGCAGTAAGAGTCAGTGTATGGAAGGCAGAGGGTCAATAGCTTTCATCTTCAATTCACAGAGTAAAATGTAATCATTTAAAAAACATTAAATTATCAATAAGATACTAATTAGGAGACAGTCTCAGGCAAGTCAAAGAAAACATCCTCCTTATTTTATTTTTTCCACTTTTAATTCTTTAATCTACCTGGAACCTACATGCATTTACCTTTATATTTGGAGTGTAGAGGTTTCGTAAAGATGCCAGGGCCATGGAAAGACCTTCTGTGCTATAGGAGATCCAGAGGCCTTGCAGGATGGAGGATGACACGCCAACCTTTTTACTCAAGCCCTGAAAAAGAAACAGAGACAGTTAAACTCCTACACCAGCTAAAGAGTGCCTGGGTGGCAGGTTGCGGCCTATAGGTTTGTGGTGCTAATGAACGAGTCTCGCTGTGATGACGGCCAATCCACTGCCGGGGACAAAGACTAGCCCTGTAGGAACCAGTTAAATTATCTACCTTACAGTTCTCCGGCAACAAATCTACTTTCTCCCTCTCTTTCCTGCTGTATCTCCAGGTAATCTTCCTCTCCCCGCATACCTTTTCTATTAGTGTTTTTGAATAAATCTCCTAAATTCAGTTGACTATAAAGATAGAATGCAATGATCACTGACGTGATCTCATTTTCTCCTGAGCACACGTGAAAACCATTGCTCATCCTCCTTTACAGTTAGGTCAGACACGTGTCTGAGTTCCGGCTGCTGAAACATGGGCAGAGGGAAATGTCACGTCTAGGCCTGGCCCAGACGCCTGGTGTGCCTCTCCAGGCCTTGTAATGTGCCCACGGAGAATGCCGAGGCCTAGGCGATTTCAGAACTGCTACGGAAGGCGTCTGCCTAGCATTGCACTGGACTGCGATGGGAGGGAGAAGAACCCTCTGTGGGTGAAGCTGCTGGGAACCTGTAGGCTCGTGAGAACCCCTCACCCTGACCAGTGTGCCCTAAAATGATCTTGTCTGTTCCTCCTTAGGAAAATGACACAGGTTTGATTGTCTTCACAAATTTTCTCCCACTGCACACACCAGCGTTTGCCCCTCTCCCTGGAGTTTCTCATAAAGGAAATTAGAATAAATTGTTTTCAGAAGCTCCTGCGGGTCAGACACTCTTCGGCAATATGTGGCTGTGAGTGAAAGCGTAAGTCCTGCAGGCAGGAAGGTGTCCATAATAATGTGTGGGTCCTAATAAGCGACCCTTGGCAGGTATTCTCTTTTATAACTTAAGCTATGTCTTGTTGCTTTTTTCTGTGCCATATGGGTGTGCCTGCCTAGAATACTTATGTCCAAATCAGCAGACGGGCATCAGAAGTCCTGGCCTCTTAACATACAGGACGGGCCTCTACAGAGGGGGCTGCTCACAGGACAGGCTCCTCTACCAGAACCCGAGGATGCTGGGCCTGGCCTCCCCTAAGCAGCTGCGGGCTCCCCAGAGTGTGTCAGGCAGCTGTCCTGTGAGGGATTCTCACTCGTGGACAGGCAAGGATGAGCTCTGCCAGAGGAAGGCTGTGCAGATGAACATTCTGAAAAGCTTCACCTGACAGGCATTTTTCTCCCCCTATGGGGAACCATCTTATGCAGCCTGAAATTAAATCATTAAAGTGTCAGATTAAAGGTTATGTTTCCAAGAAATGGTCAAAGGAGACGCTTTCCCTTTTTCTGATTTATACAAGTGAAGACCAACTCAGATATGGGGGCGGGGCAGTCCAAAGATTTCTAATGTTGAATATCTGTGTGTACACAGATCTTAGTATTTAGGTTTTTGGAGTGATGAAAGTAGTATAAATTTATTTAAAAAAAATCAATTCAGGGGCCTCCCTGGTGGTGCAGAGGGTTAAGACAAAGCCCATAAGCTATCCACAGCCACTGCAGCACGAGTTCTATCCTTGGCTAGGGAGCTACCCACATGGTGCAGCAGACTCTCCTGTCTTACCTGCTGCTCCCCTCAGCAGTTTATTTCAGTCAGTCTGCCTGTTCTGTTCTCCACTCTGTCTCTGGCGAATCCTCTTGGCCCCCCATGCCTCTGGCCTATACCCCAGTTCTTGCATGCATAAATAAATCAATCTTTAAAAAAAAATCAAGTCAAGAGATATGGTATTAAAAATAAAAGTATCTCCAACCTCCCCTCTCAATCCTAAGAGGCAGCTACAATTCAAACACTGGGCTTATCATTTGACAGATTTTCTATGTGTATACAAACAAGCACAGGTGCACAGACATGTGTATATATAAATAATATAAATCTTATTAAACATTCCTTATTAGGGAACATTTCAATTCTGCATTCCAAGGTGGAGATAACAGTGTAATGAGGCCGCCACGACCCCTCATCTCACTCAGCAGTTTCCAGTTCCTGCCCACCCTTGTTTTATTGATATTATACTCCTGCCCATATTCCCCTTTTCCCGTGATGGATCATTTGAAGCAAATCCCAGGCATTTTATGAGGTAATATTGAAACATTTCATAAGTGCCGCTAAAAGATAAGAATATCATACTTAAATCACAATTTGTAATATCAAATATCTAAAGTGTTCAAATTTCCTTGAATATCTCAAAAAAATAAAATAGTCTGGGTATGAATTGGGGTGCCTATGAAGTCCACACATCATAACTTCTTTAAAAACACTTAAAATGTAAAGGAACGATTTGATATTCTTCTATTAGCTTTTTAGACAAAATGTTACAGGTGTATGTCATGCTTATACACAGACTATTGACTTACTCTGGTTCAAGAGTACACACACCTGTGAATGACATGTATGTAGGACAAAATATGGATGAGAAAAGCACATGCTAACTTTAGGACAGAAATTACCATAGAGAAGGGGGGAAATAGTTTAAGGGGGGAGTACACCAGGAGTTTTGAATGTATGTGTTATATTTTGTTCATGAAAATAAAGAAAAAGATTTGAAGCAAACAGAAAAATCTTAACATTTGTTAGATCTGGTAGATAGTATTTGATTATTTGATTTTCGGTGCTTTCCTTTTATATATTTAAAATATTTCATGAAAAAATCAAAAACAAATAGGGACATTTCTTCCTACTAAGGAAGAGTAAAGGAGGTAAGAATGGAAATTGATATAGACTGACTTATTGGTGAGGAGGAGAACAGCTAAAATTAATCACACTCAATGGGTTTGATTTTTTCAGAGACTCACAGGTCAGGCTGTTGAGACAGTCGATTTGGTTAAGAGCTGAAGGAAAAAAGAAATGGGAAAAGGAGTAAGAACAGACCTTGGTAACTGTACTTCAGTGTGGTGGAGTAAATATACATGGGACGAGCATGAAATACAGAGCGGACTCTAGGATTGCAGTGTCAGCTTGATTTGTGTGTAGACTGACTTCTCTTTGGTGGGGTTGTACCTTTGTGCCTATGAGGTATGGGTGGAAAGTGTTTCCATTTAGTTAAACTCAGCTTGACAGAGGTGACAGGCAGGATCCCGTTACTTGGCAGGATGTAGCCAAAAATAACCCATAATTAAATTCTGAGCTGATGGATTCTTAAAGAGAACTTCAGGTTCAGATAACATTAGGCAAAGACTCTCTTCAGTATCCAAAATTATTGCTCAGAAAAGAAGGGACATCTCCTGTCAGAGATAAATGGTGATAGTCTCTTTTAAGTATTTGTTAGTATATCTAGTTTACCTGGCGGAGGTGAGCTTGCTCAGGATATCTGAATACTTTCAGAAAACAGGGAAAATGTGAAGGATCAAGAGCAATCTCATCTCAAAAACCTTAGCGAGGCTTGGGTATCTCAAAATCATATCAAAAGCCAACCTTGGAGCTTATACAATGAGTTCCTTTAAAACAAATTATTTACAAGTATATCATTAGCGATAGACCTATAGATAATCCAACTATCTCAAGTGGATTATTACTGCTCTTATCTGACCATCCATGTGACTGTGTCTGGGCTGTAGTAAAAAGCACACGAGGGGCCAGCACCTCTCACTGTGGAGAAGTGGTCGGCACACCATGGCTCGAGGACAAATCCAGCCTACCATCAGATTTTATAAATTATGTTTTACTGGAGCACAGCCTCACCTATTCATTTCTGTATTACCTCTGGCATTTCTGAGCTTAAACGTCAGAGGTAATTGATTTCAACAGACGCTATATGAACCAGAGACCCCTATCTGCTGATCACTGCCGTGGAGGATGCAAGGTTAGAACCTCTGAAACAAAAGGGAGATGGTATTTATGCGTGTTACCTGGAATTTATGCGTGTTACTAAGTCTTATTATCAGGTACGTGATCATTGTTAATAACTTTGATCATAAAACCTTGTTAGATTTTCATTTTATAATGTGCCGATTTCTCTGTGTCTTGTATTGAGGATCTTCATGATAATGCTGACAGTTAAATACTGTTGCCATTTTACAGATGAGCAAGCAGATCCCTAAGTGGCAGAGTCTGTCCTTGGATCCAGGCCTTTTGATTGATGCTGCCCTCTAAATGCCATCTTACAGCACTTTTCTCCTTGGCCAATAGTTCTGTACTGGTATAAATGTTACAGGATTACACAGTCAAAGGAACACTTTAGAGGATTGTGTTTAGGGAGCTAATCCCAAGGGCACTGCAAAAATCCTTCCAGGGGCTACACTAACCCCAGCAAACCGCCCTATGCGCCCTATGCTACAAACGAGACTGAAATATCTCTGGCCACAATTCACAAACATCCTACTTTCTTTTCAGAGATTAAAAAAAAATCTAAATGTCAATTAAAGGATTATAAAAGAATGAAAAGCACTCAACATCACTGGTATTAGGGAAATACAAATGGAAACCACTATGAGCTACCACTCCCTAGCCATGAAAATGGCTATAAAAACAGACCATGTCTAACAAGTGTTGGCCAGGGTTGAAAAAACTGGAACCCTCAAATATTGCTGGTGAGACTACAAAATGGTGCACCTACTTTGGCAAACAGGTAGGCAGTTCCTCAAAATGTTAGTTACAGGTGACCCCACCATCTCTCTCTTTAGGCGTAGAGTTACCAGGTGACCCCACCATCTCTCTCTTTAGGTGTAGAGTTACCAGGTGACCCCACCATCTCTCTTTAGGTGTCTGCAGGCACGTCCACACAAAAACTGAGCACAGTGCTCAGAGGGATACATGTGTCATACATGATGGCCACAAAGTACGAGCCACCCAGCCACCCAATTGGTAAGCACAGTGTGGCCCATAGTCACACAACGGAATACTTTTTTGGCAATAAAAAGGAACCAAGGACTGACGCCTGCTCTGGCACCAGGTCTACGCCCTTCTGCTGGCAGGCACGTCATCACCACTGCTGTGCACATGGGGACTGGCCGGTCGCATGCAGAGCCAGCCTTATCTCAGGCAGCCTTGTTGTCTGCTGCAACCTAGATAGAACCGTGTCAACAACAGGACTTACACTGTCTTCATGTGTTGGACAAAATCACATTGGGTAAATGAAACATCATGGCATTTATCTGCTAACGTGGAGTTCGATTTATACTAGTAGGCAAAGACTCCTTTGCGTCCGATTCTAGGAGGCAGTGACATTAGAACCTCACGGTGTTTAAAGTGGCGATGCCTAACACGTAAGGTACTTCCCTGTCCCCCTGAAGGAAAATGGTCTTGGAGTTTGTAGGAAGAACAGACATTTAGTCCACTTGAGATTGGAATGAGACACCTTGCCTGTTATTTCAGTCTCACTCTGCTGCTACTAGTAAGGTCATTTCTGGCACAGTGATTTGTTAGACAAGACACTTATGATTCCAACAAAGGGCCCGTCACCATGGTGCCTCTGATGAACAAGCTTCCCTGGCTGTGTGCTTATGCACTAGAAGGGTTGGCGAGGTTCTTAGAGCTGCCCTCGATGCCATCTTTCTCTCTGAAGAGAGCTATTTTATCTTTAAAGGTATCCTTGGGGGGAGTCGACCCGGAGAACTATTAAAGATACTTGTGATTCTCAATCCCAAGGCAAGGAAAGCACTCGAAGAGACTGGAGGGATGGAGCCTGCAGACACAATAGAAAACCGTGCGCTAGGAAATCAGAAGAACAAATGTCTTTCTTGACTTCTGTGCGTTACCCCACAACTATTATCAGGACTACAAAGTCCCTGAGATTAGGGACTGCATCTTTTTGTTTCTGTCCCCCCAGTGCCTAGCGTAGGTGGCCTCAGGAAGTGTTGAATAAACAGATGAATCACAAGTGCACAAACAGATGAACTGTGTGCTCCCCTGTGGGTGTCCCCAGCCTCGTGAACACTGAGGGGGTTGGGGAGCTGATGCGGAGAGATCTTAGATGGACCAACTCTGTGATAAAATCATTTCAGAAATCAGGAACCACCCGGAGTAATGGTGGCTGGTCCCTCCAGCGATGAGAAAAACCTGTGGGAGAGGGAGGGATAAAATCTTCCGCACTCCTCCAATTACCTTAAAAATATGTGCTTTGAGGATGTGGTGTCCCAGCTCGATGGTCTGCTGTCGGTTTAGTTTTCCCTCTTGGCGGGAAAACCAGAAGGCAAGTAACGTGTGACCGCTCCTGCAAAGAAAAAGCAGCTCAGTTCAGCCATGTGACTCGCTCCATCCTGCACTGGAGAGCGGCTCCTCCAGCGTGGCTCCGTGCCACCCGGGCTCCCGGTCAGGCTGGTCTTGCACAGCATTTACCATGCCGCACGTGCTTGCCCTTCTCCTACGCCAAGGGCACCCCTTGTTACCAGACCCCCTATATGCTTCTGGCTACAGGGCAAGCGGGGAGCAAGGGGAGGCTCCTAGCTCTTCCAGTCCTTTACTCAAATCACATGTGTGAATATCGCAAAATGTCATTTCGAGTTGGCTTACACCCAGCCCACGCACAGATGGCAGGCAAGCATCTTCGGATTTATTTTCTGCCTCCGTCAGCTCCTCTCATCTCACCTCTGTCCTAAGTGGCGGTGTTCCTCTGGAGCTGTTTGGTCCTAGTCTGTTCTCTCTGGGACAGCTGTCCTCAGGGACCTCTTCACCACCCAAGTCCTCTAGCATAGAGACTTCTTGGCCTTATCAACAAGATTTCTCCTCTGGGAGGTCCCACAGTCAGTAACTCAAACTCAAAATGTCCCCAGGGGATTAACCGCCTCTTCCCCCAGGGAGTCTTTCCTGATGAGCCTCTAGGATCCCCTGGCTCCCACCTCACAGCTGTTTTAGGCTATACCTGGTCTTGTACAGCATTCCCCATACCATTACATGCTTGCCCTTCTACTACACCAAGGACATCCCTTAACAGACCCCCAGGATGCTCATGAAAGAGACCTCCTTTTTTCCTGCCTCTGTGTGGTGCCTCTGTGTGGTGCGTGGAGCTCCTGTAGGCATGTGGTGAGGTGGCACGAAGACAGCCCAGGGTGGGCTGCGCCAAGAGCGCTGAGGAAAAGCAGCCTGAATCCTAAGTCTACAGTAGCAGGGGCTGCCCTCATTTTGGCTTCTTGCCACATGAAGCACATCTATTTTTTTGGTTGTTGTTTAATCCATTCGAGTTGGGGTTTTCTCTTCTTCGGGCCCAAAGCATCCTAATGATATGCTCCCTGAAATGTGAGTGTATGTGTGAAAGTGTGTGCATGTGTGTAAGACCCGTGCATATAAAGGGTTGTATTTCTATTTACATGTACGACAAAAAATCTGAGTTATTTAATCAATATATTTGGCATAGTGTATTACATATAAAAATTCTCAATAAAATTCTTCAGAAGAGAACTGGGCACTGAAGAAAGGTCTCCACGTCAGCCTGGGGTTTGCCTTCCACCACACCTGCGCCAGCCTGAGGGAACTATGGACACCTAGAACCATCTCTCTGCTCCCTCAGCAGGTTCTTTGCATCACTGGTAATACAACTCCTCTATTCATTTCACTTGGGGTATCATCGAAGAGGGAAATGAAACATTATCTGTTTCAAGTCTGATGAATTACTCAGAGGGAGAACAGCAAGTGAACTTTTTTTCTTTAAAGATTTATTTATTTATACAAGAACCAGGGTACAGGCCAGATGTGTGGGAGGGTGAGAGGATTCACCAGAGATAGAGTGGGGAACAGAACAGGCAGACTGACGAAATACACTGCTGAGGGGAGCAGCGGGTGAGACAGGAGAGGTCTGCTCGCCATGTGGGTATCTCCATGGCTGGCGGGGATCGAACTGGCACTGCAAAGGCTGTGACAGCTTCACAGCACTGTGCTCAACCACCTGCGGCACCAGGGAGGCCCAGCAAGTGAACTTTTGTGGGCAACACTTCCTTGGAAGGAGACCCCAAATGCCTACCGGATGATTTTCTCTCCCATTCAAGACCGGCCACTCTGCCAGTCTTGGTATTTGAAGATGCCTCACTCTAAAGTCTGAAAAGAAACTGCAGTCCTTCTTGCTTCTTCTTTCTGAAGCTGGAGTAAAGAACTCAGAGAACGGGCTGGGCTCCCATTTGACATGAGAATCATCCCTGAGAGGTGCAATTCGATGAGACTTAAAAACCAAACTCTACCACATTCTAATCTTTGACTTCACAGAATTTTTGAATTCTAGTAGATATCAGCTCACCTAATGTGACTGCGTAAGATTAACCACAGTGGGAAGGAAGTTATGTAAGTGAAGGAAAATGTTTCATATGATAATTCTTGTAGCCTGCACAGAACCATCAGCATCTTTTGAGGCCCAGCAGCAGTTCACATGCACAAAACCTAGAAATTGCTACTGAACTGTTATGTATCCCTTGAAAGTCCAGTTAGTTGGAAGGCTATTTTAACAGAGTATAGGTAAGTTAGAAGATAGTAAGAAACATGTATAAAGTGCCTTATATCAAAACCTCAAAATCCTATCCAGTTATTAACAATGAAATTCTAGCCTCCTTGGTTTAAGGACAACTGCTCTTAGTGACCCAGCCATGCTGTGTATAGTGACTGCAGCTACTGAATCAGGCTTCTCATCCACCGATTTGGATCATTAATGAGAATCCACGCCTATCAGGACTAAGGCAAAAACTCACGTCTGAAAAGGAAATGCATTTTAAGTTAGAACAGTTAGACTTTTACCCTCGTGCTTTCATTTTACTACCATTACCAAGAAATCCTGGTAAGACCTTCGCAACCTCCAGCATGCATTTCAGCTCGCCCTGGGTGGCAGTGCCCGCTGGGAGATCAGCACTGAGGAACAGTAGCAAGTGATACAGGGCAAGGAGAGGAGGAGGTGGCAACCACAGTTCATGTCTTTTGGGGCACAATCATATTGCATTATTCATAAAGGAATGGTCCTGATCAGTCATCAGACTCAAAGCTCAGGATGTTTAAGACACAAAGGTTAATAGCAATTTACAGAGTGCTGGCATTTCCATTTATACCTTTGCCTTCCAATAAAATATGGCACCAACCTGCAGTCTGAAAATGTCCCACTGTACTTGTCTATATTTATTACTGTTTTTCTTTTATCTGCTCACACCTGAACTGCATCCCTTTGGCATGACCATTCTCTAAGATCACCAGTAGCCTCTTCATTGGCTCTCTTGCCACCTTTGATATTTTTTATTTTTTTATGTTCTCCCTCCAGCATTAGGCCCTACTGAGACTCTCTTTTCTTGACATCAGCTTGTTACTTTTTCTTCCATTTCCTTCAAGGATGTAACTTCTTTGCTTTATTTCTCATTTCTTCTTCTCCCCTAGCTCACCCTCATTTAATCCCCTGGCTTCATCACTACCTCCACGTGGCTGGAAAGCATGAGGCCTCTCTAGTGTGGAGATGTTAGAGGGGCTCATTTTGCTTCTCTGTCTGCTGGGTCCCTCTGCCTTCAAACAATACTTTAAATGGCCTGTCAAATGACAAAGTCAAAGCTTTCTGTCAAAACAAAGTCCCGTTAAGATCTCATTTACACAGTCATAAATCTTGGCAGTTGTTTTTCTCTCTTTACACTTTCTCTCCTTGATGATCACAAAAGCCTTATTTTCTCCACCATCTTCCCCCTAGCCCATGGCAAAAAAAACTACACGGCAAAAAAACTACACTGCAAAAACTCGGCCAAAATACTGCTCAAAATTTATCAATGGCTTTATATTTCCTTCTACTCATAATCTAAACTCCTCAGCATGGGATTCAAAGACTCCCCATAATTTGTCCCTTGTCTATTTGGCTCTCTTCACCTCCTTGCACTTTAATTCCAGACACACTAAATTATTTTAGGTTTCCAACATGCTTTCCCTTTGCCTGGAATTCCCTTCCCTGATTTCTGAGTCTTGGTCCACACCATCTCTTTGTGAAACCTTCCCTGGTCCCCCAGACAAACCCAGGGGTTCTGTCCCTGAGGGTCCTGTACACACCTCCTCATGGCACTCACGGTGGCACCTCTGTCTCCTGCTTGCTGGTCTTCCCACTAGACACTTTGTGGATGGAAATCATATTCTTTCCACATATATAATTGCAGGCCACAGGAGCACATGTTTGCAGAATGAGTGAGTGATATAATCTTATGTTTGTACTGTACATTATAGTTTTCAAAATACTTTGAATACTTTCTTAGATTCCCACGAACACTTATGCTGCAGGTACAGGAGTTAATACCTGTCATAACATGATGGTGGGAGACTGACGGAAACGCAGTGAGGTAGAAGGACAGACCCCAGCCTGCAGGGCGAGGACAGGAAAGAGCTGACATGAAAACGCAGGGGCTGCAGAAACCTAGTTTTGCCATCACAATGAGATTAGGAATGCAGCTCTCATTTCTGGGCACATTTGTGTGAAAAAGTCAACGAACATAAAGAACGAGATGCCCCTTTATATGGCACAAACTCTGAACACTTGACATAATTAAAACCAACAGCTGTTAACTTGGACATTTTCCGATCGGCACTTCGGGAGAGCAGTTGAGAAAGAGTGTGGCCCCGCCAGCATGCCACAACTGCAGGCAGGCTCGAGACACCTGTTTCCTCACCCTGGAAGATGCGGGTCAGCCAGATTAACTGTAATGTGGGTTCACAAGTGGTTGTGAAGACCAATGGGAGGCAGTAGGGAGGGCAGAAGAATGATTTCCTCACGGCTTACACAAGGAGATCGCCCTGGGGTTCAAAGTCACCTCACAGATTTCCCCCCCTGCGTTCACAGTGTTGCCTCTTCCTCTCTGAAACAAAATCCAACACATTTTTATTCAAATCCTGGCTCTGTCACTTGCAGGCTCTGCAACCTTGGATAAGCTATCCAGGCACCAAGACAGAGCTGCTAATGGCGATCTGTCAGGGCTGTGGCCAGAGCCAAGGGAGATGCACTCAGTATGGGCCCTTAGTATTTCTCTGTGGTCTCCATAGCGACTAACATGGTACTACACTACAGGAGTGAACAGTTACCATACGTGCCTTTAAACATATGGGTAGAGGACCATGTGCTCAAATGGAAGTCTAATCTTGCGGGGAGAAGAGCACTACCCTGCTTTAACCCAAGCCTGACCCCTCCATACCTTGCCCACTACCCTCACAGTTAAAAGGAAACCCATGGGTCCGGGGAGTGGTTGTGTGTGGTGCCATCCACTGCTGTCAATGCACAAAATCTTTCTAGTATAAATCCAGGTAGAGAGGGGTTAAGGACAGAGCTAGCCGGTTCCTAAGAAATAAGGTAAAAGTGACTCTAACAGGAGAAATACAAATTTTCCAGGGTTTTCAGGAGAATATTAACCCTTACATTTACGATTTGCTGATTTTAAATATTTTAGGAGGGAATTGCAGGTCAGAGTGGAGACTCTCTCCCCAGCATTGTCCCTTCTCTATCCTGGCCGGGCAGCAGGTGTTCCAGTAATATCATTTCATTCAGTGTTGTTTTAATATTGAAAAAAGGAAAGGACTCCCTGCTGGGGCCACTGTCTGCATGGAGTCTGCACACCCCGTGTCTGTGTGGGTGCCCCGATGCCCCCGTCTGCTCCCATACTCTCAGGACCGTCCCATTCAGGGCGGGCGTGTGACATGTGGAGAGTGCCTCCTGCCCAGGGTTGGCCCTCACACCCTGTGCTGCCGGGCCGTCTCCAGGGAGTGGGGACTAGAAAACGGATTGAGGAATGAATGAAAACAAACCACTGTTGAACACTGAAGTGGTTCTGGCCTTTCGAGCCCTGGTGGTGTTCCTGTGACCAGAAACATGCCATAGGTATGAGCCCGTCGGGACAAACTGCCCTGTGGCAGACATGGTGCCACTGGATATCATGCTGACTGACAGTCACGGTGTCCAGAGCTCACGGCAGCGCAACGGGAGGACCCACCGCACAGACTCTGAGACGGGCAGAGAAGGCAGCGTCAGGGGAGCAGAGGGTACCTGCACCATCCTCACCTGTAGGCATCAGAAGCCGTTTCACGTGGTTCCCGAGGCTACGACGCCCACCCTAGGACGAGGGCTGCAGGGTGGTGAGGGGCTCCCCTTACTCGGTCACTGTTTCCCAAAACCTCAAGAGTTCAGAGCTGAGGCATTTTTAGAGGGAAAAAAACCTTCCCTTTCTAAAAGCAAGAATCACACCACCCCTGTCGCCCCCTTCCCATCACTTACAGCCTGGAAGTTGGGCCACACTTGTTTACCCTGCACTGTCTGCTTTCTGGTAGGTTTCACTTAGTGTCCCGGGACAGAGCTAGTCTCAAAGCTTCCATCCCAACTCCAAGTGTGCTAACAAATGGACGCAGATATCTCCAGTGTAGATGCTTTCTCCAATGTTCCAGTGATAGTCACCAACACGCAGTCATGCTGCGTTCCTTAGTTCTTGGATGACAAGTGTGAGATGTGACACATCAGTGCTTCAGAGAAACACCACGTGGGCGTGAGTCTTGCTGTGTGTGCTCGGTGTGATAAAGGGATATGGTCAAGCCAGCCGGAGGCACTATGCACCATCTGAGTGACCTCATTTGCCTTGTGGTGTGGGCTGCGGTCAAGGGTGCTGTGGTGTGATGCCTTTATAGTCAGAGAAGTGTGGGAACTGAGGAGGGAGAACCGGTGAGACCAGAATGACGGGGGCAGAAAGAGATGGCCCTACAAAAGCCGCTCCTCCCATGGTCAAGAGTCCTAACTGAGAAGCCTCCGCTTTGCTAGGGATGCGGTGTCCATGTCCCCGCAGGGCCACCCAGCTGAGCCCTGGCCATGGGGACCAGGCAGCCATCACCCCTGCGCTTCACACTCGCCCAGAGCAACCTCTCCCTGTGACGTTCATGATCTTACTCTGCGTTTCTCCCCTAACACTAATTTTATCCTTTTAAATGATCATTTGGCTTATTATTTTCTTCTAGCATTTAAATGTAACTATTCTGTTTTTGTGCCTCTAAATTCCCTGCTTTATACTCTTAACTTGGGTGACCTTGTTTAGTCCTGAGGCTTCTACTGAGTTATTTGTTCATAACTCCCAAATCCATACCTGAGCTTGGAGTGTTTTCTTCCTATTTTCCAAAGTCCCATTTCTAAATATATCCATGCATTGTTCCTTGGAAGTGACCCATTAGAGCGTCTCCAAGCCTGTTCTGCCTCCTGCCTTGCTTCTGCCAGACCCCTCTGCTAGGCAGTGTCCCACTGGCCTCACGATGCCTATTCATGCAGGATGAGTGCTGGTCCCTCCACCCTTACCTTCCATATACGCACAAGACCAAGTGTGTCTGCGTACCTCCAAAATATCCCTCCCACACATACCTTGCTGCCGATCCTCACCTCACAGGCCTTGGCATCTCTTGCCTAGACTACCGCTAAGGACCTCATGACTAGTGTCCCTACCTCAGTCTCTCTTCTTCGATCCACCTTCCGTACTGCACTGGTTAGAGCGATTTTTCACGGCATCAGAGTTATCTAATCATTGTCTCTTCATAATGTTAGAGACTCCCCATTATTTACAGAATAAATGCTACAGTCTCAAACACAGCACTGAAGAGTTTTTCCTAGTGACATTTCCTAACATTCTTTCTGGCCAGGAGTCTGATTTTCTAATCAGATCTCACAATTCCCCAAGGACCCCCCCAGGTCCTCACGGTCCCCTTTGCTTCTGCTCCTGCCGCTACCTTTCCCGGCCTGCACAGTGCTCTCCCACCCCAGTGCTGTTCAATGGAATCATCTCATCTTTCGAGGATGAACGGGAAGGTCACCTCTGTCCAGGTCCCTCTGGTACTTTGTACTGAGGCGCTGCCGCTGGCTACCAAGCGTCTGACTTGTGTTTAGTGGAAGAATGGCTTTAGTGCCATGGATGGCTCATTCCACCAAGTTTCCCTAGTGCCTGGCACAGCCCCTGTACAAAGTGGAAGTGTAACAAATGTTCGTGAGTGAATAATTCTAAGCAGATGGGTTTGAGGAAGAGCAACACAAGGACTTCCAGATTCGCTTTGCATTTCACTGCCCATTTCAGCCTTAAAATTGAGGCGTATCTGTTACTGTCGTTTGACTGTGAAACAAGTGTGACTATGACTCAAGCTGTGAGCGTGGCTTGACAGTCCTGGTCGTTTTCACCTCCCATCTGAAAACTCTGCCTACAGTTAAACTTCGGCGGCTGCTGCCTGACAGTGTCCTTGTTGCTCTCAACTCCTGGCAAATGACACCCACCCTCCCACTCTGCAAGTATCCTCACCTCCATCTTCAGCCTATCATACCACTTTGGTATGTTCTTTCCATGACTTTCCCAGGAAACCTGAATACACAATACACTTCCAGTGTCCAGCCTGTCTCACTGCTTCACACTGAAGGTGGGCGTGAGCGAGCCCGAGGGGAGCAGCACGTGGCAGCCTGTGGGCGCAGAGGGCGTGGCAGCACCCCTTCTTTTCAGACATATCCTTTGGACAGCAACGGGTCTGTTTTCTCTGACTTTGCTTCGCAGTTTTCTCCTGCCCTTCTGTTCTGTGAATGTCTCACCGGCCCTAGGAGAATGGATGCCACTCCTCAGCCCGACAGCACAGGTGGAAGGCAGCGGCAGGGCTTCCTGAGCTGAAAGAGCTCTGCCTCCAGCGAGCTGTCGGTCTGAAACACTAGCAGGGCTTGAAAGACTGATGGTAGCCCTCTTCCTCCTCCCTGCTCCTCAGCTCTGCTCCCCCTCCAGTGCAGCTCTTCACGTGGAATTACAACTCACAGTAAATGTGTCTGTTAAAACCACTAACCTGTAAATCTGGTAGACAAATCTATCTTATTTATATTTGTATCCCCTGCAGGGCTTAACACAGTGCTTTACATATACGACTTAATAAATGTTCCCTGCGTGCTTGCTGAGGTGCAAGGCTCTTCTCATCCCTGTGCACTGTAACGGGTAGACCAAAGACACCACCCGCCCACTAGCCTTTGTTCACTCACAAATTATTTAAAAAAGTACCAGAAAGGGCCTCCCTCGTGGTGCAGCAGGTTGAGCGCTGTGCTGTGAAGCTGTCCACAGCCTCTGCAGCATGGGTTCGATTCCTGGCCAGTCAGGGAGAAACCCAAATGGTGCAGCAGACCTCTCCTGCCTCGCCCACTGCTCCCCTCAGCAGTGTGCTTTGGTCGGTCTGCCTGTTCTGTTCCCCACTTTGTCTCTGCTGAATCCTCTTACCCTTCCGCGCCTCTGACCTGTACCCCAGGCATAAATAAATAAATAAACAAACAAACAAATAAATAAATCTTAAAAAAAAATAAAACAGAAGCCCTACCAGCCCTCAGGAAGACCAAGGTGAGCGTGACAGAAGGGGTTCTAGACCTTAAGCTTATTCACATCCAGAAAGGTAAGTGGATGTTAAGCAAATATTCACGCATGGTAAGTGCCAGAAAGGGAGATGGTTGATGTGTTAAAACTGAGAGGGACGTGCTTGGATAGGGTGACAAGTGGAAGTCTCTCGGAGAGGTGGCATTTAAACTGAGATGTGAAGGAGCAGCGAGAGACTTCGGCCGTGATACCCTAGGGAAAGTTACTATGCACAAGGGAACTGCTGGATGCAATGGCCCAGTGGTGGGAAAAGGGCTTAGCAAGTCCCAGGAACTGCAGATGACCGAAATGACCAGAAACTTGGGAATAAGAGGGAGAGTGAATGAGCTTAATTTAGAGAAGCAGGCAGAAGCCTCCTCTGAAGAATCTGGCTTTGATTCCAGTCTAATGACAATAGAAAGTCACTGCAGGATATGCAGGAGGCGGACATGCGGTCTGATTTGTGTCTTTAAAAGAACACTTCGGCTGTTGGTGGAGAATGGACCGAAGGGAAGGCCAATTAGGAGACTCAAGTTGGCCACACAACAGCCTAGCTGGTCAGCAGAGATGGAAATAAGTAAAATTATTGGTGGTAGAAACAACTGCCGATAGTGACAACAAATACATGTCTCCCAGCGGTGGGTCCTCATAGCTGAGAGGCCACAAGGCGATTAGGGTTGATTTTACTAAATGAGGAGATCTATTTGCTTTTGAAAGTCTCTAGAGACAGCTGAGATGCTCTACTCCCTAAAAAGAAAATGTGCTGTCATAACCCACTAAGCTGGAGGAAACTCCTGGTTGCTGTGCCATTCATCTTGGTTTGATAAGATAGGAAAGCCTGTGGGATTCCCATCTTTTCATTCAGCCAGTCCTGCTTCAGAGACTCATTAACAGGACAAATTTAGCTTCTATTTCCTATGCTACTGACACTATCAAAATTTTTCCTCAGTCACTTGCTCCCCATTTTAGAATTTTAAGTGGTTTAACTACTATTTGCTATACTACCTACACCCCCTCTAAAAAAAAACACACCTTATACAGTATTACATAATTTATTAATAATGATGCTCTCTTTCTATTTTATCACAGCAGAACTATTTTTCTATATATTTATTAGAAAATTTCATGTGACTTTTTATAAGAACACACAGTTCTCAATTTTAAATGGTTGGAGAAGGCTTCTGATTATCAGTTAATCTGGATTTGGAAAAAGGAAAGAATATTGTTACTGCTGCCCATTTTTGGAAGTAAGGTGGGAACAGTTTGCCTATTTGATTAATAGACACGGGTCCCATGACTTATGCTAAGAGAAAACAAACTTGTAAAGTTGAAGGACATTCATGCAGAGTAAGACAGAAGGTGAAGTGGACATATTCCAAGCTAAGCATGAGAGTTCATGTCGTTTCTCGCTTGCATTATATAACAAGACCATGACCTTGCAACACTACAGCAGTACTTCAGGTCTGAGTCTCCAATTTATCCTTGATGCCTACAGTGAGTTAGAAACTGGATTAGATAATAAAGAAAACAATATACTGGCAAATTAAGACAAATACCCAATAATATTACAGATCAGTAAATCTCTCCCTGGAAATCACGTATCCAAATCATGGTATCAGAAGACTGACTTCCCCTTTGGTAGGAAAGAATGGGATGAAAAGCAGATCTAGACCCAGAACTGAGATTAGAGTTACTATTTCCAGATTTCCAGGCAGGGAGGGCTAGCTACCAGTGGTTTGGCTAGTGGAAGATGCCTAGTACATCCATCCCCCTTCCCTTTGCTCTGACTCCTCCAGCGTCGAAAGGGCTGATTCAGTTCCAGGAGCCCTTTTTCCTTTTCTCATGATCCATCACTTTGCTGAATCCTGTCCCCAGGCTTTTAGGAAGCACAACCTACCCCCTGATTGAAGATTTGGTGTGGGAGCCTGCAATGGCTGTAGGGGTAACCTCAAGTTTGTGCTTCTGTGAGATTAAAGCTGGTTAACCGTTATCCTCTCTGGAGACTCAAGTTTGGATTAAAAAACCCAGCAAGCAAAATCACCATGCCGTGCAACTCAATATTTCTGGTCATTTCAGATGCTTGTGTTCTACGAAAAGCAGGCAATATAGGTTTCCAGCATGGAGTAGGTTTTTCTGTATAGTGAGAACACCTTATTTTTTCCCAAGACAAAAGGCCTCTTCTCTGACACTACTCTGTGGCATCTACTTTGGAGCATTAAGTCTTCAATGTGTAACTCACTGGCCAACATAGTGAAAACAGGAAAAATCTCAGGAGGACTTTTATTATAAGTAATCAACTCTGGTCGCAAACAATCAAATACTCAACTATTTCCAAAAGTACAGAGCCTTTACCCACCTGACATAAAATTTACTTCTAGTTTGAGAATCAGGGCAACCCAGATCAGGCTTCCAAATCACCACCTCATTAGGTTATAGCAGTTTAACACTCATTAAATAAAGCTCCCAAATTTCCTGTGTTTTAGTCAAACAGTCAAAAGGAAGGCATTGGGGTAGTCTCATCTTCATATCAAAATCATTAGCTCTCGACTAACCTGAGATGATCTGCGAGTGATCCCTGGGAAGGAGGCTGGATTGGCGTGAACACAGACAGAATGAGGATGGAAAGGAGAACAGAAAAAAGTGGAGACTCATTCAGGGCAAGCCTAAAGCTGTGCAGAAGTACTAGGCCGTAAGTGCACGGCACAAGGCTGGTGGCCCCTAACTGTCTACTCTATGACCCTCAAATTTCAACTATTCCCCGTTTCTAAAAGGTTGGATAACAAAGGCTGGTGACTACTCCTCTCAAAGGCTTTACTTAAAATTTACTGAAAATGCAAATGGTGTTTCAAATGGGTTTTCTACCCTTTCTCTTATTAACATAATAGCAGAGACTGGTTTATTGGCTTAGTGAGTTAATCTGATCTCTCAGTGCCTGAGGGAATAAAATATAGGGCAGATTAATTTCAGAGTATGACAGAGTATGACAGTGATGAATAGTGGGAAAAAGAAATCAAAATAAGGTGATAAGGTCTCAGGTTTGCAAGTGTGGCAAGGGGCATATTTTATTTAAAACTTGAAAAGATTTTAGAGATTTTTAAGTTTTCATGTGATTAAAGAGTTTTCAGTGATACTGAGAGGTTGATAAACATAGGCAGACTGTTACTGAGCCAAGAAAAGACATCTACACTTAATTTCTTTCTGTGACAGTTATACGTCTATGCAACTTCAGGCCATTCTTTCTGGAATGTCAGAGCTCCGCCTGGTTGATTCTGGGACAATAGGCAGGCAGTCTGATGTTTAAAATGAAGAAAACTAGCTCAGCTGCTACAGTGCTGACCTCTGGCTCTGTTACTTCCTCTTTCTAGCACCATCCTCAGATTACTGACTCTCTCCAGTTTAGCCGAAGTATCTCCCTGGGTGGCCTATTTTTGATGAAGATCAACTGCTTTTTGGCCTCACTAGAATATTCCTCTCTGTCTAATTCCCTAATAAGGCCAACAAGTTCAGAAAGAACGAGAGCGCGCTGAAAGCCCAGCAAAGGCCTGTCAGAGAGAGGTTCCCTCCACAGAGACATGCATGTTGGACACCGGCCTAGTGGGGTTTCAGAAGCCTTGAGTGGCCCCCCACAGAATGCTGAAAGGTGTTAGATGCTCTAGAAAGAAACTAGAGAGAAAGCAGAGAACACAGGGACATGGGCAGGAAGCAGGGGCTGACGTTCACAAAGACAAACCCTGCCTGGGGAATCCTATTAATCAGATTCGCCTGAAATGGAAAGCAATTGCATCCAGTTTCTTTGAAAGTCCTGGGCTTTGCCAAAAGCATTAAATTCTCAGTGAATTTCCATCTCATTGACCCCGGGGGCCTCAAGCTCTGAGATCAATACTTTAGAAACGAAGCTGGGGTGAGGCAGTGCTGGGTAGAAGGCAGAAAGCTACGGTGAGCGATAGAAGGAAGCTTTTCTGCTAAGTCCTGGTTCTGTTCACTCTTTTACTCTCTGCCACTGGGTGATACATGACGATCCCTCAGCAGTCCCCAATGTTAATCACCAGGGAACAGGTGACGTAGTAAGTCATGTTTGAGTTTGTCCCAGCACATCAGCCTGTTGCAGAAATGCTCCTGGTCAATAAATGGTGCTGAGATGCCGAGACTGCACAGCCATGGCCTGGCTATGTAAACACCGTATTTTCTCCTCTGGGCACCCTGACGCTGTTGCGTCAGTGCCATGGGAGTGTGGCTGCCTCGTACCTCAGCTTTTAAATCCTGAGATGTTCCAGGATGAGAAGAGATCAGCTGGGAAACTCTCGCAGGAGACTTATTTCAAAGTGTTTATTAGGCAATTCTAGATTGGTCTCTTTTTTTTTAAAAATCTGTGGTTGCCAACTGCAGGTGTTAAGCATCCACAGTGGTACGAGTAGGGGTTATAGTAAAATCCTCTTGGGGATGCCATACATTTCACAGAAGAGACTCAGACTCAGTTTTGTTGTTTCCTTCTTAAGTCTTGTGCCCCAAATTGCTAATGGCAGAGACTGTTGCTGCCTATTCAATTAGCACAGGATTCAGTCAAGGTGTAGGTGAAGGGTCTATTACTGCAGAGAAAGGGGAGGAAAAGAACATTCCCTGAATACTTTCTTTGTGCTCTGTACTATTCTAGGCCTTCTTCTACATGACCTCACTTGATTCTCAATAGCTCTAGAAATGATTATCCCTTTTATGTAGATAAAAAGACTGCCTCAGCAACATCATGGGACTTTCCAAAGGTCACAGTTCTTAGAAAAGGTAGGCTTTACATGCAGGTAATCTGACTCAGAAGTTCATGTTCTTTCCACTGCAGCAAATTCCTTTAAAGTTTCCCTCTCAAGGAAAATACCACAAAACCCATCACTGGCTGAGTATCTTCATCAGAAGCTGGAACTCACATTCAAATGAGCTGGCATGAAGCAGGCTGAACGGCTCCTGCCCCCTGTGGCGTTTCTAGTAAGGCCTGGAGAAGAGCCCCCCAACAGCAACGAAACCCCAGCACGGGCAGAGAGGGCTAGTCTCTGGGTGAGTCCCAGAGGGTGGCCAAGTCGAACTGTCTGTCTTCTTTTTGAGCTAGAATAAGCTGCTTTTGCTGACTAGGTTGTTGGCGTCTGCTCTGTTCCCCAGAAATCAAGAATATACCTACTTTTAAAACCAACTTTATTAAGGGAATAATTGTTTTAAAAAGGAGGTATGGAATAGGGTGCACATCCTAGCAGGATGCTAGACATTTACCTAAGATAAAGGGAAATAGTTTCACATCTCGTCACATTTGCTGAGGTGAGAAAAATACTTAAGTCAGGGTCGAGCTCACCAGGAGTGTTGGGGCAGTCTGGCCCAGGATGGGGAGGGTGGGGCGCACTGCCATCCCTGTTCTAGTCCTTCCTCTTTTCTCCCACCTATTTATTAACTTAGTGACACTGGGCAAGTGATTCAGTACCTTAAGACCTTGATAGTAAAATAGGGACAAAACCTTATTTATCTAAAGGTAGAGTGGCTGAATCAGCTCACCTCTGTATGTCTTTTTCACTGCCTTCCAGAGTGAAGCCCACTGGGTAGGCGTTCACGGAGTCACTCACAGGTGACTTTCATGACAGTCACTGATAGCATTACAAGGGCACTAACAGTTTACAATGGTTCTGCCCTAAGTCAAAGAGATGAACAACACGTCACTCGTTTCTTCCTATGTCAAGTGGCTAAATTAATTATAGCCTGGGATCCCTAGCGGGGACAGAGAAAATTATTTAGGAAAACACAGGAACACAGGGGAGCAGTATAAATATCTGCGCAGATTCTTTAAATATCTTAAGGAAATAACGCGATGAGAGTGAGTTGACCTCATTACAGCCTCATTACCGAAGGAACAGGGCTGATGTCCCCATCGTGTGCGATATCTAAATGAACACCACTCCCTGCTTTCCATACTCACGCTCCACTGACAAATACAAAACAGGCTCAGAATTGCTTATTACAGTACTTCT
This sequence comes from Talpa occidentalis, assembly GCF_014898055.3. Taxonomy (NCBI): domain Eukaryota; kingdom Metazoa; phylum Chordata; class Mammalia; order Eulipotyphla; family Talpidae; genus Talpa; species Talpa occidentalis. The sequence goes on along the minus strand of NW_023605083.1, from coordinate 124,528,741 downwards.
GGCTTACCTGGGATCACAGAGAAATTTTGTTTTCTCTCCTTCTTCTCTCCAGATAAGCCATTCTCGAAAAGAAGGATGTACAAACATCCGGGTCATGTCTCTGCGCTTGATTAGGAACATGGAGAGGTTCTCCATTCTCTGCTGGAAATCCTCCCACTCCAGTGTGCCTTCGATGCTGCCAGCATTGATGGCCTGGAAGATATGCTCATCAGTCAGTGGGTGGAGAGAGGCCACTGCCACGTTCAGGAGAGGCATCACCCGGTCAAAGGAAGACTGGGTTGGAAACTTCATGTTGCACTGGAGTAGGTAGACTTCAGAGAGCGAGACGGGAACTACTTTGTAGCTAGAGCTCTTTAATACTAGGTAGCCTTTCTCTATGAGGTCAAATGTGAGTTTCAGGTATAGGTAGGACCCTTGACTGAGGGTCTTGAGGTGAGAACTGAGTTTGCCAAATGTAGTATTGTCCATTTTGCCATTAAGTGAAATGTTATTCTGGATTTCTGAGCTGCTGTGTATCCGGTGCAGGATGTAAGCCTGCAGGTCCTGGTCTATGGCTTCATTCTCTTCTAGTCGATCCAAAAATATCCTATGGAAAGGCAGCAGCTTGGTAATTTCCTAAAACAGATAGAGAGGGAGAGAGATAGAAAGACCTTCAGTTTCCCCTAACTCTTGTGATAAACTAGGAGGTCCACAAACTGAGTCTGAACTTCAGAGCATCCAAGGAAGAGAGGGAACCATAACCAAGAATTAGAATCCACAGATTAAAACAATTAGTTGCACGGGAGGGTCACAACTTTTTCTAATATTGAGAATTAAGATAATTTTTAATGGTTCTTCAAGGGGTATCTTGGGAACAATTTCATGGTAATATTCTAAATAATATCCCTAAAATAGACAATGGAGTGTCATTTTCTCTTTTGTTATAACTCTTTTCTCTTTTGTTATAACTTTTTTCAGGGTCAACAGTGGCACAATGCCAAAGTACAATTCAGTAAGAGAAATGTAGGAAGACTCAAAAATACCATATAAAAATGTGGCTTTCTAGCCCTCAGAAGTAAATGACTTTATTCTAATATAGGACTGAGGAACACTTCGAATGGTGGGAAGTACCTTGGTGATCTGCTCAGAATTATATTCTATATATTCCTATGTAGAGAAATTATACTGACAGAGCTTTGTGGTGACTCTTGTACTCTGGATTCCATCTCTTTGCATCTGTTCAGGGACGTTGCTCCTGTAAGTACCATTCTCTCTCCTGCATCAATGTCCCCTCTACTGGATCACCAGACAATTCCTTTCAGCTACTGTCCTAGATCTCTGTTGCCATTTTTAGCAGTTTCACGGAAAGGTTTTCTCTATTTCCTATCTGATTCCTCCCTTCCCTGCCCCTCCCCCATCTACTGCAATCAGGCTTCAACCTTACTACCTCACCGAAAGGCTCTTGTCAAGGGTACTGGGAACCTTCATCTTGCTTCAGTCCTCATCTTCCTCAACCTCTCAGCCAGATCTGACACCGGAGGCCACATCCTTCCTCCTGATGTCCCGGCATCTTCCTCTCCGCTCTCTGGCTACTCCTTCCTAGCCCTTTACACTGGTTTCCCTTTCATCTCTCAGTCTGCCTGGGGCTCGGGGCACCATTCTTTTCTCTCATCTCACTTCTTTCACTTTTTAGACCAGTTAACTCTGTGCCATGGTTCTAAATACCTACATGTCGATGACGTCTAACTTTATGTTTCTGGCTTAGTCTTCTTGCCAGAGCTCAGACCTTATGTCTCTGTCTAGTCAATATTTACACTTGGGTGTTTTATAGACAAACTTAATTTGGTCACATCAGAACAACTAAATTTCTCCCCCCACCCCTGCAACTACAAAACCTTCCTATGTCAGTAAATGATATCACCACCAACCCTACCACCAAACTGGAGGTGGTGTCTGCGATCTTTCTCTTTTCCTTAAGCCAGTGTTTTTTCAATTGCTCACCCAAAGCCCATGATTCATTCTTGAATCCTTTCTTTTGCTCACACTCACATTCAGCCCATTATCAAGTCCTTTTGATTCTCCTTCAAAATAACTCCAGACTATGGCCACTTCCAGGGTCTCCACCACAATCAACTCTGAGTCACCATCACCTTTCACCTGTACTTCTGCTTCTGTTTTTGATCCTCTACATTTTATTTCCTACATGGCTGCCAAAGAAATCCTCTAAAAAAGGCAAATCAGATCTCAGAACTTTAGAAGATCCCTGAAGAGGGCTTTTCTACCCACCCTATTCAAAATACCTTCAACCCCACTTACCCCTTTACCCTATTCCACTGGTCTTCACAGCACTTAACGCGACCTAAAATTTTAACATGTCTACACTTTTTTGCTTATCCGTAGCTTGTGCTCCTCACTACAACATGCGCTTTATGTGGGCAGGGGTAGGGTATTGTCTGTCTTGTTCAGTGTTTTGTATCCTTAGATGTGAGACTAGTGTCTGACATACTTAAGAAATGTTGGGGAATATAATGATCAAATATGATGGCTCATTTTTTAAAGACTTACATATTACTTTACTGTCTAAGATGAATAAAACACATTTTTTAAAACCCTTGGTTGAAGTGAAGTATTTGGGAAGTTACTGTAGGTCTTGATCTGTGAAGACACTGAAATGTGGTTTTTGCAGACTGCCATGTATTCTTCCTGCTCTTTGGCATGGCTGAAAAACTAAAGTAATCTGCTCTGCTAATTTTGTGAGACTGCACATGTGAAAATATGGATGAGAACATGGTTAAGCAAACATTTAATAAAACTAGTCATAGACTGTGTTATGGGAACTGTCTTCTATTTTCTTCATCTTTAATAATCAAGCTACTGACCAACAGTGGTAGACAATATTACTTTAGTTGTAAAGATGCATTTACATAGATTCATCCATAGTCTTCCACTCAAATTGCTTCGAGATTAACAAAAAGCATCTGCAGGGGGATGGCCAGGATTGGAAGTGTAGTTTCTGGTAAAAGAAGGCAATTAAGCTAGTAATAGTTGGTCAGTATATAGGAGTAAGTGCCTGGGAGGGGGGAAATGAGGGAACTAAGATTATTTTCTGTACATTAGCAATTGTTATGAGGGGGCTGCATCAAAATGAGAAATGGGTACATAATGTGAGATTTTAATGTTCATCACAAGAGGTAATGGTTTAGGGAAAAAAAAAAAAGACTTAGGTACTCTGTTCCAAACCAAGTGTGAATATGTAAAGAATGGGAGATACCATCTCAGCTACAATGAGAATGCAGGAAGGTGGGGTCACTGATCCACAGCTCGCAGATCTCTGCAGGCTCAGTGCTCCATCAGAGTCCTTCCGTTAGGTCATTAAGTGACCAGCGAATGAGCAGAGAAGATAATGGAAAAACTCATCTTCCAGTTCTAGTGAATTTAATCTAAACCCATAATATTGTCAATATTTCTTGGAGGAAGGCACATACAACACAAAGTCCACCTTCATGCAATGGAAAAGCTGTTCAAGTAAAAGCAGAGGAAGGAACTAGAAAATTCGATTCTAGATTGATCTGGAATTTGCATAGCATTTAAAGACTAAAAATGTGAAACCAAAGTCAAGCAGTAAATTAGAGTATCGGGGACTCCATTTCTATCACTGTCCTCAGGGCAAAGTCCAGAAAAAGGATCTTTTTTTTCATGCTATTTTGAAGGGCACTTTATCAAAAACATATCCAGAACCACGGGAACATAAGCTAAGAGAATGTTCTCTCTACATCTGATCTCTTACTCTAAAAGGATGGTCTTTGGGAATTATTCTTGCTCATGCTCTAGGACAACACAGAGGCTTATAAAGGCATCACTAAGGCAATCAGGAACTAGAGCTTTTGCAGTTTAAGCAGTCTCCAAGGGAAACAATTTATGGTCCAAAAGCAAACAAACACATACCTGTAAACTGGTCCTAACTGTTACAATTAGTTTGAGCCAGGAAGGAAATTTTCCAATCATTTTACTCAGAAATGATACAATTGTATCCCCATAATCCGGTTTGTGAAATTCTGCTTCATTTAATCCATCAATTAAGATGATGAAATCTTCATCTGGGATTTTTCTCTCTGAGATAGAAAGAAACAAATCACTTAACAATGACCAAGTGGACGAGTGAGCTCTTTTTGGGTCTTTGATCTCATATCTGTTTGGAAAATAAATATTAGAAAAGGTTTCTTGTGTGTTTACTACTGAGTGCTCAGGGTACATAATTTAGTAGGAAGACATTACATAATTCATTTAATGAGTTCATCTTGTTTTTGACCAGGTGCGGGAGCTTTGGTTACATATATTACATATATGAAGTATATGTATCACCATTTCCCCAGGTTGTCAGTTATGAGACAGCCTGAGCAATACAGTTATGAGAATTTCACGTAGATATTAATCTTTCCTCTCATATTTGAAAAGGTGAAAAGAATTTAAAAAAATCTATCTGGTAGCATTATAGAGAACATATCCCATCTTCCTTTGGCAATTTCTAAAAAAAAGTGGAGATCAGAGAAATATATTGGGCTTCATGTGGAAGCACGGAGGGAAGGACGGGAGGAAGGCAGAGCGACAGAAGCCCAGCCAACAGATGGCCTGGAATTAGGTAGGCTGGGCCCAGGATCTCACAGAAGCAGTAGCTCTCAGGCTGAACCTAAGGTAGCTTCAGTGAGGCCAGACCTCTGGTGATTTTCCTAAGACCAGTTGTGCGTGTGGGAAAGACAAGTCTCTGCTGCTTCTGTGTCCACTTCCCTCCCTGGAATCTGCACTCTCCTACATGACAGCTTATCTTTAGGCCTGGGGTGAAGAAGACTTAGGGAGATTTCAGGCTTCCACCCTCATGATATACTTACTGACTTTTGAACTAACCTGAACATACAGATCAAAAAGCCCTTAGGTTGAATGGGCATTTTAGTATAAATGAATTGAAGCAAGTAAAAGTTATTATTGGTAAGACCTCACAGGTCCTGAAGGGCGGGAGGCAGGGGAGGTGAGCAGGAAGCTGCTGGATGCCTGAGGTGGGAAACAGGTTGTCTCTGAGGAGGGAAGAGGCGATGGGCCTGGGGACAGAAGGAAAAGTTTGTGTACTTCTGTACAAGATTGGCTCTTTTAATCTTTAAGAGAGTCAAGGCCAATCCGAACTCTTCATATTTTGGTTTCACATTTGACAATATGCAGATTTTCTTGCATGGCTAATAAGGCTTTGTATTTCTCCCCTAAAGTACAACCTTTATATAAAGGAATCTGACTTCTACATCCTAAGTTCTGTCCGTCAGCTCTCAAATTATCAAGAGATTTAACTATTACTCTCATCTGGTGACTTTCTGGTAGAAAAATGAGCTATGTCTAGCTCTTACTGCCAACGGTGATTACTAATGGAATGGCATTCTAAGCAAACACCTATGCCTTTAGGGACTCCAAAGAATTAAGGAAGAGAGAGATGCTGCTTGGAACGAATTGGGATTTAACCACACTGCCGGGGGCTCTTATGCTCTTGATTTTGGGGACCTTGACTCCCTTAAGGATAACTGTTTCTTCAATTTCCATCAAGAAAGGTTCTAATTGAATTCTCCTTGGTGGGTCAGAGACCTGAGCTGTCACTGAGTGCCATCCCCTACCCAGCCCGGGTGTGCAGGCCCTGCATGGCTCAGGAGAGGCCACTGCCATATTGTCCAGAGTTGACTGTTAAGCAGCTGGTAGCCTGAAGTCCCCCCTGTAGGAATACTAACTTACAACAGCCACTTCTACCTGGCTATTAACCTTTTCCAGCACATCCTCACTGTCTCCAACAATGGAGACCTCATTCAATGACACCACCTTCAATGTGACCCAGACGCCGTCACAGGAAAGTCATGATTTTCAAGATGAGAAAAGGCTGATGATAAAGATCTGTTGTAATTTTCTTTTGGGAAACATTTTCTTCGGGAAATACATTCTCAAGTGTAAAGATCAAGAACATGCTCTAAATTACAAGCTGGACATTATATTGAAACAAAACAAAACAAAACAAGCCAACTGCTAATAAAATTATATTTTCACCTGCATAAATTCCCAAATTATATTATTCATCCCATTAGTAAGTAGACATATCATTTCTTTCTTTCTTTCTTTTTTTAAAGAAATACACACCCCACTTAAGATTATTATATTGTTTTAAATGTTGGCTTTTGGTTTTTAAAGATTACCTTCTTTTGAAGGAGTTACTTAGAAGTCACCTATTAACAAAGGTGAAATGAGATGTCAAAAAATATTTCATCTGCTAAGGAATAAGCATGGTATGTTAATTTAAAAATGTATTTTTTACGATTCAAAACATTAAATGCAAAGAATTCCCAAACGATACCAACATTGTAAACTGATGACAAATACTCCTAAAAAATTTATTTTTCCTTTGCTAAATGATGAGGTTCCTTCATTATAAATTTAAGAGGTGAGACCTTAATGAGTATTACTTTGCCTTTCAAATGCAAATAGCCTTACAAGCATCCCTCTGTATGCTCATTTTCAAACTTTTGAAGATTATTTAAATACATAACTCTAACTCAGTAGCCTTTCAAAGATTTACAGATAAGTGAAAATTAAAAAACAGAACAAAACTGGGACCAACCAACAAGGGAATGCTACTTCATATTTTGCCACATAAGAACATTAAAGAACATTGCAACTAACTACTACCCACAATTGTTATTTCATAGGATATAAAATATTTTGATGTTAAAAAAGGAGGCCCATAATCCATCTAACCTTTTCACACAGGTATGTTAGAAATTACATCTATATCTATATCCACACAAATTCTAGGCTATTCCTTTTTCTTATTTTGCCAGGGACTGATGAAAACTTTAAATGGACTGGTGCTGAGGAGTCACTGTTCTGGCTGTCAAGTTCCTGGAAAGATTATTTACCCAAGAGAAATGGTATCTCTTAGGTTTTCTAAGCCCTTTAACCTTTGTTTTTAATTCCTTACATATTCACCCAGGGACTTCTCACTGTTCCCACTTACATGCATATTTAACAAATGCTTGAAAAGTTTTCCTTGGTGGTCCTATTCTAGGTGCTTGAGAGAGAAAAAGTGACAGATTGCAGCAGAAGAGACGGCAGCCAGGACTGAAGTCAGAACTGGCCCCCAAGGTATGAGGTTCTGCTGCTGGTGAAGTGTCAGGTGAGAAGTCCTATGTCATATAACATTTTTGTTCAGAAAAGCTGCATATTACTTTCCATTTAATTTTGATAACAAATTAGCAACTCCTTTCATTTCATGTTGGTGGCTGAAACAAAAGCTCACTGAGAAAGTTCAAAACCTTTTCACTTGTTTTGTGTGTGTGTCTGTTTCAGTCACTGTTCTTGCAGAACCTTAAAATATTACGAAAAATACTGACACTCATTTTTAAAGAAAATTATATATAATTTGACATACAGCTTCTGAAGCTAAATTAAAAGTGTTTTCCACTGAATTTTCCTGGAAAGAAAACTCCACATACCTTTACAATATTCTCCATCTTGAAAACTGACACAATTCATATGCAGGTAAATGTGATGTGTACAGTTAACTGTACACTTTGATCAGTTTTAACAAATACATACACTCATGCAACTGACCCCACAATAAAAATATAGAACATCTCCAGCACTCTACACAGTTCCCTCAGCTCCCTCTGGCCAGACCTCAACAGGCAACAGGTTTTGTTTGTATCAGCAGGAGCTACACTTGCTTCATTTGTGTAACAAGGTTGTTGAGATTCATTTACTTTGTTGTGTGTATTATTAGCTTGCTTCTATTTATAACTAAGAAGTATTCCATTGACTACAGTTTTTTTTTTTTTTATCCTTCCTTCTGTTGATGGACATCCAGGTTCTTTCCAATTTTTGATGGCTATGATGAGAGCTGCTACAAACATTCCTGTATAAGTCATTTTGTAGACATATGTTTTCATTTCTCCTGGTTAATGACATAGAAACAGACTTGCATGGTCATAAGGTAGATTTTACTTAACTGGATCAAGAATTGCCAAATAGTCCTGCCAGCAACGTATGAGAGTTCCAGTTGCTTATCATGCTCACCAACATTTGACGATCAACTTTAAAAATGTTAGACTATTTTAACTATTCTAGTGGGAGTAGAGTGGTGTCTCATTGTGCTTTGAATTCGTGTGTGGCTGATGATTAATGTTAAACACCTATTCATGTGCTTGTAGACTATTCATAAATCTTTTCTTTGGTGAAGTATGGAAATCTTTTATCCACTTTAAAACTGGATTACTTAACTTTCTATTATTGATTTACAGAAATTCTTTAGTTACTGTGGAATTAGGGGGAATAATTATATTCACTTAAAACAAAACTTATCACCAGGGACATTTAGCGCTGATGATGGAGACCTAAAGGTGCAGCAGGTACTTCTATTACTCTAAGTATCAAACACAGATGATGGCTGAGAATCTGTGTCTGCTAACATTTGGATTTTCTCCTTGATCTAGTCAGAATATGTAGATCCTTGTATCACTTATCAAGGTATAGTTGACATATAACATTATATTCATTTCTCCCTTTGGGTAATCCTACATGTAAGTGATTTCTATTTACTTCACTTACCCATTCAAAACGTATTTCCTGGAATGCCTGCTACATTCATGATAAGGTGAAGCGTAAAAGTTGAGTATAAAAACGGTTTCTCATTTCAATAGCATATAATTCAATGGGGTGGGGATAAATACAGAAATAGCTATTTCTTATAAAGCACAAATAAAGTATGGTATTTGATAAATAGTAAATGTTTAAGAAATGCTAGTAATAAATTTTTAAGTTTGTATTGTAACAATGCTGAGTACTATAAGTAAGATGTAAAAAACCCTAATATCAATTTGAGGAACACTGTCTCTTACTAGTGGAGGGTGCGTGGACCAGTGACTATTTTATGAATAAGGAGGTATGTAAGCTGGTTCTCCAAAGATGGGTAGGATTCTGACAGCAGAGAACTGAGAACAAGGCACAGCAAGAAGAGGAAACAATGAGTGAACGTATAAAGAGTGTATGTAAGGGAGTAGTGAGCACTTTAGTTTACATGTAAACACAGGGTTCATAAGGGTAAAAGTAAGCCTGGAACATAGGTCATCAAGTACCACAGATGCTAGACGAAGGTGCTGGAAGTTAATTCAGCAATAACAGGGATTTATTGGAGATTTCCAAATCTCTCCAAGAGCAATGCTTTATGAAGTTTTAACTGAAAAGAGGACATAAAAATGTAAAAGACTGGAGAGACTGAGCAGAGCTTACCCCAATGTGCCAGAAACGGGTGCTAAAAAGTGAATCCCTTCAGCCTTCTAGGCACTGGGCTCAACACGGATGTAGCTTCAGGCCAGTCAGGTACATTTGTGAGGAATTCTGACTTTTTTTAATCTCAGCCACACAGATTTTCTAAGTGTGTAACAATTTAAAAGAAACACTAACCTAGACACCAGAGAAGACCAGGAAGGAAGTAATACAGATGTGATATGTGGGCGGGTGCAGAGCCTTTGGGATGATAATGGTAGGAATGGATGTGAGAAACATTATGAAGGCAGAATTAACAGGATTTAGAAATTGACTGAATGTACAGAAAATATGCTTAAAATATTTGTGGAGAAATTCCAAGTTTTAAAAATATCTAGGATATGGTAAAAATAGTTGGCAGATGTGCAGATAGAGGGAGGGCATCAGAACTGAGAAGAGAAGCTCTGAAATCCAGGTAGCCAGCATGGAGGCTGAAATAACTGAAGATGGAAGTCAGAAGGGAAATTATCATCCCTTTTTCTTAGGAGGACCTCCAAACCCTCAAGAAAGATCCTTAAGTCTCTTAGATATAAACACGTTTGCTCAGGAACTGCGTGCTTACTTCAGTCGTTTCTTCGGCTTTTAAGCACTGACAAAAGGTGGCTAAGGAGGTGAGGCAGAGAGATTGGTGAGGGGGACACGGGGCACAGAGGTCACAGCCGACAGCAGTGACAGGGAGGGAAGGTGTGAGAGGTTATGGATTCCACTTTTTTGTTTCCTCTCAAAATACCTTTGTACCTTTTAAATACATGTAGTGGACATACATATTTAAATACATACAGGGGACAATTAAGTGGTTTTTAGTAAATACACAGGGTTGTGCAACCACAGATACGCCATTTCATTTCACCTGAACTGATAGAGTAAGAAAAAATAACCACACGTACGGAGGAGGAGATTGCTAAGCACAGAGACACCTCAACACAGAACTGGGGCTGTGACTTTACTGACTTATTGGAACTCCACAGAAAGGACTGGAAGCTTTGCTATCTTTATACAAGGAAAATGTGCTATATTTGGAAATAAGAATGAGAATGGAGGAAGTAGCAGTTCCTGCAGGGATTTTTATTTTTTTGCAAGTAAAATCTTTTATCTGTTAGCTGTATCCTGTAGGACATCAGTGAGGGAACATTTAGTCTTGGCACAGTGATGAAAATAATCATTTTTCCCAGCACACCCCAGGTGAACGTGGGCTCCAGAGCCTCCACCTTTCACCTTCATTGCACCTTCCCTGTACCTTTGTGGAGATTCTCCAAGGGCTCCAGGACTCCTCTCCGAAAGGAGGCCATGGGGTCCTGCACACAGGACCGAAGGCTCAGCATGCTCTGCAGATGAGGCTCCCGGAGCAGCTGCTCCCGGTAGGCTGCCAGCTGAGGTGAGCGGCACAGCAGGGCAGCAACGTTGTGGACAAACTCCGGCACCAGGCAGGTGTAGGCATTGTCTGCTTGGCAATAGTGATAGGCAACCACCTACAAGAACAAGAGGAAAGTGCACACAGGCTTATCCTTCACAATCACCATGGTCATGGTTGTTATGCAATTATTCTCTAACACTGTCTTCTGGCTCCTGACTCCTCAACCTTTTATAATGAAAACAAACACTGCTCAGAAACTGCTTGATTTGTCCGAGAAATTTGACACTATATTTCTGTATTGTATACATGATAACAAAACATACAAATACAAATTGAGTTTTCCCTTTGGATTATAAGAAATAGGAAGCAATGGGGCCTCCCTGGTGGCGCAAGGGGTCTAGACGCAACCTATGAAGCTATCCGCAGCCACTGTAGCATGAGTTTGATCCCTGACCAGGGAGCTACGCACATGGGGCAGTAGACCTCTCCCGCCTCACTCGCCTCTCCCCTCAGCAGTGTATTTCAGTAGATCCGCCTGTTCCGCTCCCCACTCTGTCTTTGGTGAATCCTCTCACATCCCATATCTCCGTCTTGTACCCCAGTTCTTTTATGCATAAATAAATCTTTAAAAAAAAAGAAATAGGAAGCAAACATGAGAATAAAGATTTCTATTAACCTTCCTGATAATTATTCAGCATGGCACAGTACAGGAATCTGATCATGTAACAAAGCATTCGGAATAAGCAAAGAAAATTCAAGTTATCACTTTTTAAATTATAGTTGTTATAGTCTATGAAAAACAAAATAATCCAGATTTAAATATTAAGTATTTTCTGAGCACTCAGAATCAGAAAACAGGAGGAAGGAAGGAAGGGAGATATTTGTAAAATGTAGATCTTAACTTCAAAGAACTTAAATGTACGAGTTTTAATGTCATCTGGGGTTGGGGTTATCTGACTGGAACCTGGAGTTTTAAGTTCTGGCTTTTTGTTTGTCTGAATTTGCACAGAGCTTGCTCTATATACTCTGGTTGTTTTCTTTGCCTGAAGGGCAAGAGCAGTGAGTGATTTAAATCTAGATCACTCTGCAGACTCAGTACTATCCGGAAAAGCGATGGGACTGTGTGGATAACATTCAAGTGGCCGGGGCGGTTCAGCTTGGATGTACAGAAAGTACTTGATGTACTATGTGCTCAAGAATGGGAGCTGATGCCGCCATCACCATCCTTCTCCCCCCGCCTCCTCCTCCTCGCCTTCACCAATGTCACCATCCAGATTCTGTGTTCCTTTCTTACTCAACTAGCTCTGCCAGGCACACGAGATGTGCTCCAGGGACACCCTCAGACATGCTCCTGGGCCCCCAGCTCTTCACTCCTCTTCCACAGACCACAGACACCACTCAAGTGTTATGCTTTGAAAAGACTCCTAGTCTGTGGGTATGATCGCTCTAGTTCACTCAGGAATGCTGCAAACGTCACTTCTCATTCAATAAAAAAATTTGAGATCCTTCTCATGAAATAAAAAAAAACACCCTGAACATACAGAAAATGTTGCTATGCTGAGGTGAGGAATTGCTGGGGTGAAGCCGTGATATCTGAGAATGGAACTGGAAATGAGAAACTGCATTTGGAAAAAAACCTCCATCTTTTCTTTAGCTGGGCTGCTCTTTGCTATATTACCTGTTAAGCACAAAATAAGGAAGTTGTCAGCAACGTATCTGTCAGTGGTTATGTCCACATGGATACAAATCTCTACTTTACAAAAAGCAAACAGCAAAACTCTGAATCAATAAGAACTTTCATCATATTTTGCCTCAATGATTCCACACGTCAAAGCGAAACAGCTGAGCAAAGCAGCTGTGACTTATCCTTTACCTAAAGTAATGAGGTCTGAGTTTGACGATAGAAATCCTGAAATTTAGAGAGCAGGCTCTTTTACTGATTTCACTGAAAGTCATCTGTGGTCCTGTCTGAAGGAGGTTTTTTTAACAAAGGTCAATGTGAAAGTCATCCCTACCTTTCTTTTAATTTTAAATTTTCTTTGGTATTCCAAATAGAAAGTCTGGATTCCTTTGTGGAATTCAGGGAGAAAGATCATTTCACAGCTTCATGAGATATGCACTGTGATTCAAGACAGGGAACTCACCAGACCCATCAAAGCAGTTATGCAATGCATCTGTGTACGATGTAGCTCCTGTCAAGGACATTCGGGGTAAACCCCAAGTTGCCTGCTGGGATTATTTAACATTTTTGTTATGTATGAAAGTAGAAAAGTCTGGGAATATGATTTTTTCTTTAGTCTTTTACATACTAATGTTCAGTGACAAGATTAGGTCAGACCACCCTGGACTCAGTCACTGTTATTCCAACTTGTTGGGAATGGTTCAGAATTAGCCCACCCCCAATAAACCAGCAGGCGAAACCTTTCTCCTTGGTGAATTCTTCTTTCTCAAAATGACTTGCTGGAAATTTATTTTTGGCTCTTATGTTATTGATTTTTTCCCCAATTCTAGTTTTTCTTACGCTAAATCCCTAAACATTTTATCCAAAATAGACTCTCTCCAAAATAGATCGGATATGACCAGAATAATATTAATTCTTTGAAGGAGACAGTGAGCAAATTTTAGGTTACTCCTGTGAGGGAACAAGGAAAAGGACAGTTTTGTAGGTTATATAAAAAAAAGAGAGAGCGGCATGAGCCTACCCTCAGGCAAAACAGTTTTTAGTTTAATACACAAGAAATGATAAAACTAAGCATAATCCTCATCAAAGGCCCTAATCAAATGGCTGAGTGCCAGCACATCTGTCAGGTTTGTGTGAAAGGTCCCAGGCCTTCACTCTCCAAAGACCATTTTCTACTTGGAATGAAGAATCTGTGACAGGATTAAGCTAATCTCACAAAGAGGAAAGGCAGCTTTGCATATCTGGACTTCATTTGGACATACAAGTTTAATTTACATGACTGGAATTTGTTTTGCTTGAATCTAATGTTGCAACTGCCCTGCCCCAGGTCTGTGCCTGTGTTCTTACTCTACAGCTCCTTTCTGCCTCACCTTCTCCAACTCCCTCCTCAGCACTTGAACTTCTGACTTAGGACACCTCTTCTAGTCCTTGGCAGTTTGGATTTTAATATTTTAAGGATCTGGAGGCTCAGTGTAAATCACTACTTTCTTCTGTTCCTCAGATGTGACTCTAATCCTCACCCAGGGACTGGAAGCTAAGAATGGCTCCATGGCTCCAGACTTGGGTTCTGCCTCAGTAATTTTCCAGCCTGGAGTTCTATCTGATTTTTTTTTTTTTTTGGCAATAGGACTTTTATTTATTTTTTAAACTTTTTATCCTGAACTAATTTTAGACTTACAGAAATGCTGCAAAAGTAGTACACAGAGTTTTTGTATATCCCTCACCCAACTTCCCTTATTGTTGATAACTCAGTGTAATTATCAAAACAAACAAACAAAAAACCCAGTAAAACCCCACAACATTGACAAAACACGATTAACCAATGGCATTCAGCATTCGCCAGTGCCCTTGGGGGCTCCTCTGACTCCGGGAGTTATCTATCCAGTACCCTGTGCTGCATCTACCTGCTGTTCCTGGAGACCTGTAGTTTCCCAGGTCTGCGTGGGCCCCTCAGTCTTTGCCTTTCATGACCCTAACACTTGTGAGGAACAGTGATTAGTTCATCTGTCAAATGTCAGTCGGTCTGATGTTTTCTGCATAATCCACTTGAGACTTCTGGGCAAGAATATGACAGAACAATGCTGCGTCCTCAGTGGATTATATCATGGGGTTCTTAGTGTTGTTATGGGGGAGGCTGACTTTGACCACTTGGTTAAGATAAAGGTTTCTCTACTGTAGTTTCTATTTGCCCCATTGTCATAAACATATCTTGGGGAAGATACTATTTTTTTTTTTAAGATTTATTTTTTTATTCATATAATAGCTGGGGTACAGGCCAGAGGTGCGGGAGGGTGAGAGGATTCACCAGAGACAGAGCAGGGAGAAGAACAGGCAGACAGACCGAAAGCACTGCTGAGGGGAGCAGTGGGTGAGATAGGAGAGGTCTGCTGCTCCATGTGGCAATCTCCCTGGCCAGCTGGGAATCGAATCTGCGCTGCAGAAGCTGCAGACAGCTTCACAGTGCTGCGCTCAACCCACTGCGCCACTGGGGAGGCCCAAGATAATATTTTTTTAAAAAGATTTATTTATTTATACATACAAGAACTGGGGTATAGGCCAGAGTTGTGGGGGCTGAGAGGATTCACCAGAGACAGAGTGGGGAACAGAACAGGAAGACTGACAAAAACACACTGCTGAGGGGAGCAGTGGGCAAGTCAGGAGAGGTCTGCCGCACCATGTGGGTAGCTCCCTGGCTGGGAATCGAACTCATGCTGCAGTGGCTACGGTGAGCTTCACAGGCTGAGTCTTAATCCCTGGCACCACCAGGGAGGCCCCTGGGGAAGATACTTTGAGATCATTGTATACAACAATTATTACTGAGGGATTTGTCTAAAAATGATTTTCCATTTCCTTTGACATTTATTAACTGGAATGTATAGGAAAGAAGAGTTACGTCTTTCCCTCCAGGCATTTATTTAATTTAACTAATAAACATGGGCTTATTTTATTCCACTGGTTATAGTCCAATGCTGTATTAACTTTGTTGCTCAATTTGTTTCAAAGTTGGTCATTTAAGATCTCTTTCAGGCTAGCATTTGTGTTCTTTCAAGAGGCTTTTGTCCTTTAAAGCACTTTCTTGCTTTCTGGCACCCCAAGGTGTTCCAAGCTCTTCTTGTATTTACCCTGCCCAGACCTGGCACCATTTACTTCTCCACTATCTTTCATTGAATAGTGTTTACAAAACAAGACCTGAGCAGTAGGCGTGCTTATAGCAATAAGCTTTGGGTATTTCACAGTAGGTAGAGCTAAGAAATGCATGTATAAGTACCAACTCACACATAACTCTGTCTACACACAGACACACACACACACACATTTATGAAAATAAAAAATAAAAACTAACAACATATACTGATATCTCAGATTTCAATCCAGTACCACCTGGTTCATTTTAGATATCCCTTTCTTCATTTGTAACTTCTTTTTCTAACAAGAGAAACACAGTTTTGTCGTTTATAATATAGTCACTTATTCAATTCCAGGGGTGGCCTTGGTTACTCTAAGCCAATCACATAACCACGTTTATCTCACACTGAGGAGCCCTGGGCTGCTCCCTTGTCCAGCAACAATAAGTGAGTCTAAATGTTTCCCAATGTTTGAGGACCATTTAAATCTCTTTTTTGGTTTGACTGTCTCCCCACTTTTCTATGATGTTTTTGGTTCTTTATTCAGTCCTTTAACTATAAGGGATACTAATACTTTATTTGTAGTATATGTTGTGAAATTTTCTCAGTTTTCTGCTCATCTTTTCACTATTATTTATTTATTTATTTATTTTTACCATGGAACACTTTTAATTTCTATGTAATTAAATTTAACAATCATTTCTTTTGTTCTTCTAGATTTAGATCTAACTTAGAAAGAGCTTTCCCTTTATCTAGGGTAAAGAGATAGTCACTCAGGCTTTCTCCTACCATTTGTATGGTTTAATTTTTTTGCATTTGGATTCCCAGGCCACGTGGGGCCTATTCTTCTGCATAGCATGAGATGTGGGTCACTTTCATCTATGTGGTTACTGAGTGCTCCCAGCACTACTTGATTAAAAGTTCATCTTCAGCCCAGTCCTACTTACTTTGTCATACAGTATTACATGTCCTGGGCTCTAATTCTGCACTTTTTAGTCTGTTCCGGTGGTCTATTAGTCTATGCTTATGCCAGTACTGTACTGTTTTGGTTAAACAGGCTTTAGGGTATGCTTTAATATCTGGTAGTCAGAGTCCTACCATTTAATCTGTTCTGGCAGAACTTAGGGTAATGCTTAGCTTTCTTATAGTTCTAGACCTAAACTGCCACATTCCATAGTTTATTTTTTTTTTAAATAAAAAATTATTTTTGCATAGAAACTGGGATGTAGGCCAGAGGTGTAGGAGTCTAGAGGATTCACCAGAAACAGGGTGGGGAGCAGAACAGGCAGATCTACTGAAATACACTGTTGAGGGCAGAGGCAGGTGAGGCAGGAGAGTTCTGCTGCGCCATGTGGGTCAGCTCCCTGACTGGGATCAAATTGAGGCCATAGGGGTGACAGTGCTCAGACTTAACCCCTAGGCCACCAGGAAGGCCCCACATCCCATAGATTATTGCTATTCAATTGCAGATGACCCAGGGGCGGTTGGGGCTAACACTGAATGCAAACTTTAAAGGAGAGTTTCTTTGGTATTCCTAGAGAAGTAGGTCTGGCACAATGAGTAGTCCAAGTGTATTTAATCCAGAATTAAATTGAAACCAGAATCTCAGAGGACTGGTAGAATTTCAAACTCTCTACCAAAATTCAATCCTGAGGCTCATGAATCTGATTCTACAGTGCCTAATAAGTTGGTTGGGACTCATTATTATGAATAAACACTCAGAGATGAATGCTCCAAGATTTCCTAATAGAAAATAATGACATTTATATCCATTCAGTGAGTATTAATTGAACTTTCATTACATACAGACTTTGTGCTAATTCTGGAGATAAGATGATGAGCAACAAAGATATGACTGCTTTATGCCCTTCACAGGAAAGAGAGACAATTAAACAGCAATAATAACAGTATAATAAGCACTATGAGATGGAGGTTCTTCAAAAAATTAAAAATAGAACTACCATATGATACAGCAATTCCATTTCTGAGTATTTATCTGAAGGAAATGAAATCACTATCTTAAAGATGTATCTGCATTCCCATGTTCACTGAAGCATTATTTACAGCAGCCAAGACATGGAAAAGCCTAAGTGTCTCTCAATGGATGAATGGATCAATAAAATGTGATCCCCAGACACTGGAGTGTTATTCAGTCATAATCAGAAGGAATTCCTGCTATTTGTGATAAAATGATGGACCTTGAGGGTATTATGCTAAATGAAGTAAGTTAGACAGAGAAAGACAAATACTGTATGATCTCAATTACATGTGGAATCTAAAACAACTGAACTCACAGAAACAGAACAGTTGCTGGAGGTGGGGGTGGGGTTGGGGAATGGGTGAAGATGGCCAAAAGGTACAAACTTCCAGTTAAAATATAAATAAGTTCTGGGCTATGAGATAAATAAGTTTTAGAGGATGGTGGCTATAGTTAAAAATACTGTGCTGTATATCTCAAGTGGCTAAAGAGTTGTCATCACAAGAACAGGTTTTGAAAATATGCGAGGTGAATGGATAATAACTAAACTTATTGTAGTAATTATCTCATAATGTATACAAATATCAAATCATTAACTAATATAGGTCAATTATATTGCATGTCAAAAAAAAAATCACTATGAGAGAGGAAACATAAGATGCCCGGGGGACACACAGATAGGTCATCTGAAATGTTAACTTGGGAGACCGGAGAAGGATTCTTAGAAGTATTTCAGGTGAGATCCGAAGGGTGAGGAGTGAACAGAGGCAGTCGTGTTCCAGATGGAAGAACACAGCATGTGCAAAGAAGTGAAATCAAGTTCAGGGTGGCCAGAGCGTGACTGAGTGGGGTATGATAGGAGATAAGGCAGAGCCAGGGTTTTCAGCTGGGGGTGGCTTTGCTCCCCAGGGCACATGTACCAATGTGGAGACATTTTGGATTCTCACACTATGGTTTGGGGTATAAAAGCTATTAGGTAATGTGTAGAGGACAAGGATGATTCTAAACATCCTATGATAAACAGCCCTCTTCTGAGCAAAGAATTATCTGACCCAAAATGTTGTTGTGACTGAGAAGACCTGGGCTAGGTAAAGAAGTGAAGCCCTTTCAGTATAGTCCATGTGATGTGTTCAGAAGGAAGTCTCCTTTTCATTCAAAAGCAGTGAGGAGCCACTTATTGTTCTAGCCAAAGAAAATGTATGTTTTAGAAAGATCACTTAAGTTTTCAGTATAGAGAATGGATTCCAGTATATTAATTCATTTAACAAATATTTATGGCATTATAACAGGAGCTAGGAATGTAGCAGTGAACAATAATTTAAACACTGATCCATTCTGGTGGAAGGCAAGATTAAAAAAAAGCAGAAACTGACAAAAACAAACAAGATTGCTTCCCAAATTTAGAACCTGAATATACATGAAATCTGGGGCTGACTGCAAAATTTGTGTTGAAAAAATTTTCAGTTTAAATTTTAAAGGAAAAAAGTTCTAGACAAACATAAACCATCATCTATGGGTTATCTGTCATTTAGTTTGGATCTCATTTTTCCTAAAAATCTTTTAAAAAATAGACAACTGCAAATGAAATCAAACCCTAACCTTCTTTCTCTCTCTCTCCCTGGCTTCAGTCTCCATAGTGTGCTCAGCATGCTCGCAGTGACAGGACTGCTGAAATGTTAACTTCTTTGGCATTAACAGCAGCACCAATAATTCAGGAACTATGATCATTTGACACCTTCCTGATTTAGTACAGAACTAGTCTCTGGGTAAGGGTGACATTTGAGCTTTTTCCTTACATAGATTTCCTTGGGTGGGGAGGAAACCTTTGCTTTTCTGTCTCTGTGACACCTCTTAAAATTAGCTGGGTTCCCTAATTAGCTTATTTCAGGAGTATTAGCTTCTTGATCTAAGGACTAAGCCAGTGACAACTTACCTAATGTGGCAGGAGCTTCTAGCTATGTAAAAACCATTTTTGAAGAGGAATTTTAGGTGATGACTAAAATGTTCCTTCATTATAATTTTCTTGCTATAATTCAACTATTGATAGATTTTCCGATAGAACACTAAAGAAAACCACAGTACAGTGGTTAGGAACATGGATGCCAGAGTCTGCCTGCTTCAGTTTAAATCTTGTTTGGGTTATTTCTCCAAGTTATTTAATCTCAGAGTCTCTGTTTCCTTAGCTGTAAAATGGGGAGAATAAAAGAACTCCCGTGCGATGCTGGTTCTGGAATCCTATCTCTGCCACTTACAAAGAGTATGACCTTGGAAATTAATTGGTCACTGAAGCAGTTTTCTCATCTTTAAAATGAGGATTATTAATAACCATAGCACAAGGTTAAGGTAAGAATGAAGAAGTGAAATAACAAAAATAACACAAGAGCACTGAGCTCTACAGGCATTTAAGCCCTCAGCAAGTGGAAGCTAGCTTTTCCTCTTGTCTGGAGAATTCTACATGCACGGCCACTGGGTTGTAACAGATTCAAAAACCTAAGATTATGTCAAGTGAAATAAGCCAGAGGGAGAAAGACAAATACCAGATTATTTCACTCATATGTGGAGTATAGAGAAACAACACAAAGAAACTGACACAACTAAAACAAAACAAAGTCTGAAATGACTTCAGAATGAGGCACTGGAGGGGGATGGGAACAAAGTAGGAGGGAGCCCAGTGGTATGTGATGAAGGGGAGTGGGTGTTCTGGGCTGGGGGTGGTGAGGCACATTTGAAGGGTGTGCCTGTTCCTCTGCTCACACACAGTGATGCCAACTGATATGACCTCAAATGAATGAATGAATAAAATGTGAAATGTTAAAAAAAACAAAAACAACCACCTGGAATAGCTGTAGCTATTCTATTTTAATTCACATCTTGAGAAAGGCCCTGAATGACATCTCTATGTCCTTTCACTGCAATTATAGTTCAGGAGATTTATGTAATATTAACTGGAAAAACATTTAAGAGATGCCAGCCTAGCAAAATTTGTTATTCAAGTAGAAAGTGTTTCTTCAATAAATAAAATTGCTCTAAAGTTGGCACAAAAGCTTGTCAGTGTTTTCAGTTGTAGCACAGGAATTCCGAGCTAGAATACAATGAGACACCAATGGTAATTGCTGACAGGCCAGAGTGGACACTAAGAAGATTGTACATCAAAGAGCTTTTCCCAAGACACTTTTCATTTCTTACACTTTAGCTCGCTTCACCTGAGCACGGGCTGGTCTGAACACAGCGTGTAGAGGTGGCTCCTGATGACGGGTCTGTCACACAGGACGGGGGGACCACAGCTTCTGCTCTGTGCCTCCATAGTGCCAGGCCACATCTGAGCCGTGACTACAGCACAATTCCTGGGTGATAACTCAGTTTTCATCTAACAGGTCATTCTGGGTACAACGTTTAGTGTAAACTTAAAAATACCCCACCTCTAGGTTTTACATATATACTTACATTTTGTTTACGGGAGAAATAAATCACAAAATTTCAAATGATGCTCCTTATGTGTAAATAATCACTCACTTCCTTCTAAGAATATTTAACATTTTCCAAACACTGAACACAAACATCTCAGGTCTTGTCCTCTTGATGAGAAAGACACCAAAAAGTGACAATGTGGGGAGATTGAATTCTCTGAGCTCTTTTTAGCACTCATCACCATCTGACAAGTCGTATATTTGTTTGTTTATTTGCCTGCTCCACCATGAGACTGGGGTTACATAACAGCAGGGAGTGAGGCTGTTTTGTTCACTGCTTTATCTTAAGTCTATTATAGGTGTTTCCAAGCACACATTCTAGGTGAATAAACAAATAACTGTGATGATGGAAGTGCTTCTGTGTTTGTGTATTTCTGAGATGATATTTATTCAGAATGTTCAAAAGAGGAGGCTGGAAACAGTTTACACAGCTCCAGATCAAAAAAACCCCAGCAAAATGGAGCTCTCTTTTAAAGTTGCACTGTGTTAGCAAAGGCTATGAGGGGAATCTGAGATTGTTCTAGAAGTCCACTCCTAAATGGGTGTTCAGCAGTGAGTGGGGACCATTAAAATGTAGGTGACAGATGCATGGTGCTTCTGGGCAAGACTGGATTTCTCTAAGAAATTAGAACCTCACAACGCAGCAAGTGACTTCCTGCCTCTCATTACTAATGAACCATGACAAGAGATTTCTTTAAAATCCTGGAGACATTTTTCACTTTGCCCTTTTCTTGAAAATCCTCAAAAATAAAAAGGAGAGTAAGAAATAGAAATGCAAACTCCACTTACCTATCTATAATCTCTAATTATAATATATAAAGATAGAAATTGTCAGACTTGTAACATAGGAAACATGACTGACTTAACAGAAAGAAGGTGAAACAATGCCTGTGTGGGTAGTAACAATAGGAATCTATAAAATCTCAGAAAAACATAGGAGTTAGAAGCACCAGGTACTGTGAAAAATGGAGGAAAGAATGGGAGCTGAGGACACTGAAATGGAACTTGAAGTTCATATAAGTTAGATCCTCAGACAATCCATCTCTCTCCTGCTCAGCCAGGTGACTACCCTCAACACCCACTGGAAAGGGAAACTAAGGCAGAGGGGAGCTAGATGGAGGGACCCGAGATACGGAGTAGGTAGGGACCAGATGCAGGACTGAAGACCTGAAGACAGAGTAGGTAGGGATCAGATGCAGCCCTTTCTTCCTGCCGACTCCAGAGTGCTGGAGCCTAGGATACGAACCCAAGCATGGAGGACACTGGTATATTCTTGGCTAGAGAAGATGAACAGCATACGAAGAAAACCAAACTAATGGACACCAACTTTTGGGTATTTCCAACAACAGCTGGTGGGTCATCCTAACACTATATAGTTAAGTTCTGTATACACACACATTTCCAATCTGTTTTTCAGTGTCTAGCTACTTAGGAAGTGATAAGAGGCCATAGGCATCCATAAAGCAAGAACAGGGTACTATCAAGAAAGAAGAGGGACAACTAAAGAAAGAGCTAACTGGAAATCAAAACTATGAGAGGCAAAACTTTTTTTTCTTTTGTGGAAGAACTGGAAGGTAATGCTGAAGAAACCTCTTAGAAGTAGATCAAAAACCCCAAAGAGAAAGATAGAGACAACAGGAGACAAAACTTAAGAAAACAGAATATCAGAATAGGAAATTTAACTTTTAGTTAGGGAGAAGATGAGGACATTGTCAAAAGCACCTCCTAGAATCAAAGACTATCTCTTAGGGCTTGTTAGGTATCAAGAGACTAGTGGTGATCAGAAGAAGATCCTAGAAGCCTGTGTAGAGAAAAAAAGGTAAATGTAAACGATTAGGAATAAATACAGTACCACATAGTTAATAACAATTTTGGAAGCTCAAGACAATGGAGGAATACCTTCAAAATTCTGCAGGAATCAAAGTTTAATAGAATTATACACTATGTCTAACACATAACTATGTGTATACACTATGTCTAACACAAGAATATACAAAATGAGGCACAAAATCAAGCAAGATGACCTGGCTGCACAGATGGGAAACAGCAGGCAAGTTCAGGGTAACAACGGTCAGTGAGTAGACGTCTATGGGGGGAAATGTAACTGACGTGGAAGATGTATTGAAAAGTATTTTATAAAGCGATTAGGGGTTATGGGATGACTCAGTCTAGGTTTGAAGAAAAATAAGCACATTTGAAAAATCACATTTTATTGATTTATCATTCATTTACATACCCAGATAATTTTGGGAGTATAGCTTTGTACCTCAATACATGCACACACCTCACTCACTGTCCTCCAAAGCTCCAATTGAGCAAATTTTAAAACGAGACATTTCATAGCCCACAGGAAAAGCAGAATTACTCAAGAAGGAAATGCCGCCTTTGGTTCCACAGTGAATAAATGTGCACTAATACTAAAAACATTAATATGGACTTAGACATAAATCACGGTGCAACTACACTGAAGTGGTAGAGGGTAGGAAGGGTGGCGAGAGAGCTGAAATTCTCATCATCCATAGTAAGAAGTCACAGAAAATATGAAACTGATGAGGAAAGTTATAGCAGTACATGTACAATATTTAGAAACAAAGACCAAAGAAATAGCCCTAAGAGTGGAAAGTGGCTGTTTTTGAGGCGAGGGTGGGTTCAGGAGGGGGAGAGAAGTGTTGGGTTGTACTATAAGCACTTGCGTGTTATTTCTAAACTATGTGCATGCTACTTTGATAAGAATAAAAATTTAAAATCCAAACATTAAAAAAAAACATTACCAGTTTGTATAGCAGGAAGAGCTTTATCCAGGTATGAAAACCTATAGGTCACTTAAACTGTGATCTTGGGCAAATCATGCAACTTGGAGTCTCAACTTCCTCATCGAATTATTACAGAACTTTGGTTCTTTCTAAGGGTTTTTCCATCTCAAAGGTTCTGATTTCATCAGAACAAAGTGCTTTTCTAAAACTATCAAAGCAGAGAAACTCTTCTCCATGCTCTCATGGCACACCTGTACATATCTCTGTTCATTCTGCAAAGGTCTCCCAACCTTTGCCATCTTGATGCTAAAACAGAAGTAGCCAGCCTGCCACCTGGGAACCTTCTTGTACCTGCGAGGCCAGTCTCCTCATGGCCTCCTCCTGCCGCCGGCGCATTTCTGGAGTCCCTGGGCAGCTCCCACTGGCGATGGATGCGTGGGCAGATGGTGGCTGTGTGAGTGGCAGCTCTCTGTTGGCATCCACATCTGGATAAAAGGAGATGTTTGCATCAGATCAAACTCTGAACTAAAGGAAGACTTCTTTCCATTAGCTCTATGATCTTGCAACCTACTCCTTGCAATATAACTACTGAAAATATTACACTCATGCAAATACATCAGTAATGAAAGACCATATATTGTTGATTCTAATTTTATAAAATGCCTAGAATAGGGAAACCCATAGAGGCAAAGTAAATTAGTGGTTCCCCAGGGGTGGGTGGTAGGAAATTAGGGGGAGAATGGAGATTGACTACTAATGGCTATGGGATTTCTTTTAGGGGAATAAAAATATTCTCATGGTAGATTATGGTGATCGCTGCACAACTGTGTGAATATACTAGAAACACCAACGTGAATGATTTTAATGGGTGAATTATAATGGCACGTGAATTATAGCTTCATAAAACTATTCTTTAAAAAATTCCAATTGCTCATGTTATTTAAAAAATGTATTACCTACTACTAGAAATTATAGGCTCTATTTATGAATATGGATCATATTTCAAAAGTGGGTATCAAGTAAATAGACGGTTATTTGATGGTCAATGACTATTATAGATGGGAAGGAGGAGAAGGTAGTCTCATTTTGCTCCCTACTGGTAGGCCTGGGTTGAGATTTCTCCCAAGCTGGTACTCTTGTTGCAGAGTAGAGCCCTGAATGATTAACTGCAGGCAGGTGTAGGGGGCGCTAATGAAAAAGCCTAAAGAAATGTGCATGTTGAGGAAAAGTTCAGTGACTTTGAATCGTGTGTGCGGTTCACTGTCTCTCTCTACCCCGTTCTCTTTTACTTGGTTTTTGATTTTGTGGGTGATTATTGTGCAAATACCCTGGCTTGTAGCTAGCTATTCCTTTTTGGAGATGCCTTCTTTTTTATCTGAGTGTCTTTCCTTTCTGTCTAGCATTCAAAGAACAGCAGAAATAAAAGCTAATAGGTGGGCAGCAAGGCTGCGTGAGGTGGCAAGGCAGATTTCTGTAAGGAGCAGCATAGGGAGGGGAGGGGTTCCTGACTTAACAGCTGTTTGGGGGCTTGGCAGCTGCTGGCAAATATCAAATCCAAATAATAACTACATTGAGACTCTTAGAGATAGAAAAATATAGTCTTGTCTTGGATGGTGCTTCCCTCACCACTGTGCTGAGTACACTTGCAAGTTAACGTAATAATGCCTGAATTACACAACAGGTCTATTTTCACAAAACGTTTTCTGTGCTTTGTGTGTATGTGTTGGGAGGTGGGTGATGATGGTGGTGGGGGAGCAGGATGGGGGAGTCAGGTTTGGGAAGGGGTGTAGGCGGAAAGCGGGATGACAGGCTACTGCCTGCCTTGACAGCTCTTCTGTACCTTCCCAGGGAAATGACAGGCAGGGGGCGGGCTGGGGGCTGAGTGTCTGTGGGGGAAGGACAGAGTCAGGCGGTGCAGAGCTGTGGCTGAGCTGCTCCCATCCCCCACAGCAGTGCTGCTCAGCCTGGAAGACGCAGGGGCAGGAGAAAGAGCTTCCATGTCGGGAGGTACATAGAAGCAAGCTGGGAGCTCCAATGATCTGCTTATTTTAGTTGTTACCACAACTACGTCAGTGGTATTGCTGATTGAGGGTTAGGAAAGCCAGTGGGATTGCAAGCAAACTTATTTAAGCTTAATGTAAACTAAACCCTGTGAAAAATTAGGCTAATTCTCACTATACAGATATGGGTCTAATTCACTAATGAAAAAAATTCCGCTGCCACCAGTAACACGTCTAACAAGTGTGCAGAGAGGAACAAATTTAGGCTGAAAAATGGCATGCCCATATCAGTCACTTACTCTTAACCCCTCTGAAGGACGAGGAGTAGTCTGGTTGAGTTGGCAGAGGTAGAAGGTAGTTTGGACATCTGCAGGTTACAACCCAAATTATTTTATAACAAGGCGCCTGCTGGTTCTGAGCACTGGTGATAAACACATCCCCACAGACTACTTCCTCTGACAGCTTTCCAAGTTTTGAAAGTGAACAATTGGATCAAATCTACAGTCTCAACATATGGGAGACTTTATCTCATGAATGGGGGTGTCCTGGTATTTTTAGAGTTTCTCTAGAGATAAAAGGTGGTGTAACTTAATGAACCACCTTTAAAGAACCTTTGCTTTGGGGCTGTTTCCTATTAACTAGTGCTCTCCCAGACAAGATGGTGGGAGAAGGAAGCCTTTGGCACCTTTGCTTTCTGATAAAGCTGCTTTTCTTACCCTTTGGATTTATCCTCTGTCATACCCAATTCTACCATCCTCTTATCTGCAACAGTGACAGACAGAGAAGTCAGAGAGACGACCAGCTCTCTGGTTTTCTTCTTGACACACTCAAATCTTTAACCTCTTGGATTACCCAGACAGAAGTAGTTTGGTGTGATATTTAAGCACTCAAAGGACAAGAATGGAATAGGTGTGGAAAATTACTTTCAACCATGTTCTTAGAAATAGAGAATTTTAGTACAGGAAGAAAATCTTAAAGGCCACCTAGTCCCACCTTCTCTTTTTACAGGTGAAAAAACCTGAGGTTTAAAGAATTAATGAAAAATTCTCAAGGTTACAAAATACAGTTAATTTGAGTGTTGGGGCTCAAGTTCTGGGCTCCGGCTCCCCTGACGCTGAGCTCTCTGCCTCAGAAATCTAGCCCGTCCTGAGGAAGGGGAGTCTTCCGTGACCATTCTTAGCATGCCCTGATAAACAGCACTCTTTACCCAACTAGTTTCCTTTCTACACACTAGTTTTTCTGGTCCACGTTAGATATGCATAAGTTTACCAAAGGCAATCCGCCTACTTGATGACATGAGACAGTTCATTATTTCCAGGACAGTGTTCTGGGAGCTGCTGCTGGGTGTCAGGCACTGTGCTGGACTCTCTAAGTAGGATGAGCTCAAACAAGTCACCCCTAGTGGCTGCTATGTGAACATCTGGGGTGAACCACAAACTGGCTATGAAACCTGGGAGGCTTCCTTAAGCCTGAGTTGCAGAACTCTGAACTGTGAAATGAAGTGAACAGGGACAACTTCACTGAGTAGAGAAGGTGATTGGATGAATTAGTATTTGTAAAGTGGGCACACAGTTAGGACTACAAGAGCATTTTAAAAATAAATAAACAAGATCCTGGTGGGGAACACTGAGTTGCACCCGGCCTGCAATGACGGAAGCATGAATATATATGAGGTCTCAGCATCTTTTCATAAGGAAGCAGGAGAAACCCTTCAAGGACACATGAAGTCCAAGCCCACGTGATGCAATACTGACATCAACTGCAGGGAAATGCAGGCTACAAACACACCGTGCTGGCCAGTAACCAGAAGCCACGGCACAGGCTGTGCTAAAGCTGACAGTGAGGGACGCAAAGGGCCCACAGAGGCGACTGCTGTAGTCACACAGGAAGTACTGGTCACACAGCGAGGTGGGAAGAGGCATAAATTTATTCTGAGAGGAAGGTTTTTTCCAGTCAGATTCGGGTGACTGTTGGAAATGTGGGTTAAGTGTGAACAGAGCACAGCCTTCTTCCCCTCAACTCTGAAAGCTGGGTCCTTGCGAGCAAGCCAGTTTGTGCACATCGGGAAATGGAAGAAAACGAGACCTAGTGCACATGTCAGGACATGTGAGGTGATGGCGTGAGACGTACGTTTAGGGGAGGCGTGAGGACTGTCGGAGGCGATCTGACGCATCCGTGTGCCGTGGCAGCTGAGGGCGACCAGCCTGGAGATGATGGCGGTTTTGCCGAACCCGATGTTCCCCACGATCACTACGCCCTGGTTCACGCTGGCGTTTGAGCTTTGAAGTTGAGCGTCTATTTCGTGGAAAACCCAGTCACGGCCAACGAACACGGACTCTGTGGTGATGCTGGGCACTTCGAAGAGCAGAGGCTTCAGGGAGATATCTGGAGGCCTGTAAGGTGCAAAGCGAACTGGAAGAACAATCAGAGAACATGGAACTTAGGTCAAAACATCAGCATGGAGAGAAAGCCAGCAAGCAAATTCTGGATTTGGTTCCACACAGATAAGCAGTGGCAGGTAAGCTAGGGCCACCTGCTAGGCCAACGGGCATGGCATAGACACCTCTGAAACAGTCGTGATTTACAGAATAGTCAGAAAGTCAGGGCGATGTTCAAAATTACTGAATAATAGGGACAACTCAAGTATCAGCAACTAGGATGGCTGCAAAGCAGAAAGGTCCTTAAGCTCCTGCTCTGCCTGGGGTAGCAATTCAACTGCCGCCTGTGGGGAGATGTAATGGGAGCTCCCGGGTGAGGTCAGGCTGTGGCGGAGCATCCAGATGGCTTATAGTGTTGGCTTCCTACCAACCAGTAGGGATGTGTTTCAATATTTAACAATCAATATGGCTACATATGGGTTGAAAAAGAGTCCTATAGAAAGCAATGTAAAGAGGACTTGTATGCTCCTTTAAAAATAACAATGAAAGCAATATTCCTTTGAGTTTGAATATTCTTAACCTAGCAGGTAGATCATTAGGGAAAGCAGGCTCTAAAGCTGATGGTATGAAAGGTCGTCAACATGTTAAACAGTCAAGGAAGCAGCAACCAAATTTTCACCTAATGTCTTGGCACCTGTCCTGCCAATCAAAGGGAATCTGGCTTACTGACATGTCTTCGATGGCCCTATTGCTTTTTTCAGGTGGGACATGCTAAGGGTCAAGCTTGAGCTGTATATTGACAGTTCTCTGAAAATGCAAAAGATATGTAACTCGGTTTTGAACACTGACCTAGTTATGTATCACTGGTGAAAATAAGTCCTGCCTGATCACTCTTACCTGGGTTAAATGTTCGACTGACGGTTCTAAGTGTACCTCTACAACGAATATATTTGTGTGGAACCAAGTTTTTCCTTTCTGTGTCTTTAATATTAATGTAGTGCTTAGACACATAGTAGGTACTCAATAAATGCTTATTGAAAGAATTAACATTAAGGAATTACACTCTAATCCCATTTTATATTTTGGAAAATAAAGGCCAGGGTGGGAAGGCGATGAGGGCAGGAGAAATGAGATCTATTTATATTGCTTATATTATTCTAGAACAAACTAAAACCAGTTGTACTGGCAGCCTGTGGAGAACACACACACACAAGCATGCACACATGTACACACTCTCATTTAAACTCTCTGAAAGGCATCAGAATAGTAAACAAACATTTATAATCATTAAAATAATGAATAATATAGGGCCAAGCTCTAATAATAGAAACAAATAATTTCCTGTATGTTTTAAAATGTTCCAGATTTACTAAAAAGGGGGGGAGGGATAGCTGGAGATACAGTTACAAGGTTATAATTCATTTATAATTTCCTGATTCACATCTCTTTACTCACTTTTTTTTATTTAAAATTTATTTTTATATTCCCCATACAATTACAACCCCCTTATTTTGACCCCAATCCCTCCTTTCCCTGCCCCCCACCCCCATAGAGTGTCTCTGGTTCATAGTTGTTTGTTGATTTTGATATTTTCTTTCTTATAGTTATTATTTTTCCTGGTCCCTTATTTAAGTTTTCTAGATTGCTGCTATGAGTGAGACCATCCGGTATTTTTCTTTTTCTTTCTGGCTTATTTCGCTGAGCATGATCCCTTCCAGCTCCATCCATGTTGCTGAAAATTGCATGTGTTTATCTTTTTTGAATGCTGAGTAATATTCCATGGTGTATATGTACCACATCTTCTTGATTCAGTCATCTATTTTTGCGCATTTGGGCTGTTTCCAAAGCTTAGCTATTGTAAATAGTGCTGCTATAAACATAGGGGTGCAGGTGCTCTTTGGAATTGATGTCAAACACTTTTCTTTTAAAAAGTTCTCGTTATCAAAAGCTAACAGATTCAATTTTACTTTTTTATAACATTATTTTATTGAGCTTACCCTAAAATTCACTTACCATAAAATTCACCATTTTCAAGTACATGGTTCAGTGCTTTTTAGTATATTCACAAAGTATATTCACAAAGTTAGGCAAGCATCACTAATTAATTCCTTTTTATCATCCCCCAAAGAAACCCAGTACCCATTAGCTGGCCCTTCCTTCCAGGCCCTGGCAACCAGAGATTTTCTGTCTTTGTAAATTTGACTATTTTAGACATTTCACATCAAATCAATCAAACAACA
Source organism: Talpa occidentalis (assembly GCF_014898055.3). Lineage (NCBI taxonomy): Eukaryota > Metazoa > Chordata > Mammalia > Eulipotyphla > Talpidae > Talpa > Talpa occidentalis. The sequence goes on along the minus strand of NW_023605083.1, from coordinate 124,498,444 downwards.
TGTGGTTGCTTACTCCCACACATGTGATTTATTGAATCAATATCTTGTTGGTCATTTAGACTATTTGGGATTTCTGCTATTACAATAATCACTGCAAACAATGAAGCTACCCTTACTATAAACCAGGCACTGTTTCTAAGCATATTAACCTGCCTAATAGGAGTCCTGTGACATAAATATTATTATTTCCATTTTACAGATGAGGAAACTGAGGCACAAAGAGATAACATTATTTGCCTAAGGTCTGCCTCAGCCTGCATCCTATTACCTGGCTTGAGTTTCTCTCAAGGGAAGCAGCATAGTAATAAATATCATGGATCTTCACCCTGGCAAAATGCTTTATCAAAATGCAATGAAATGATGTGCACTTTCTGGTCACGGGGTTGTGCTTTAGACACATCTTGCCAAGCTGCTCCCCAGAAAGGTTATATACTTATATGACACGCACCAAACTCGCCACCAAACTAGCCATCACTGGGCAACAAGCTTCTGAATCTTTGCTAATCTAGTGAGAATGGCATCCCACTGTTTTTAATATATATTTTCTTGACTAGGGAAGATGTTTAAGTAAAACAAAATATGCACGTTGGCTATTTGCAATCTTTTGTGAATTGCCTGTTAATGAATTATCTTCTGATCACATTTCAGCTGGGGTATCTCTATCTTAATGATTTATCTGAAATTTTTTATATAAAGGATAATAGTAATCCTTTGCTTATCATATTTTCTGCAAATAATTTATCCAGTTCTTTGCCTTTATATTTTCTTCCTTTTATTTTTTTAACTTGTAAAAGTTTAAAAACTTCATGTGATAAAGTTTGCCATTTTATTTTTATGGTTTTTGCCTTTAGTATTGTTCCTTGAAAAGACTGTCTCAATGTGAGAGATAAAAATATTAAAATTTTTCCAAGAGCTTTTATTTTGGAGTCTGCTATAGAAAGAGTATGCTTCTAACTTTATTTTCTTTTTCAAGTTATCAAATTTCCCACTGATAATCTGAATTGTCATTTATTTGAACTTTATCTTATTTATACTGAGCCTGGTTTTGAGTTATCTAGTTTGTCCTCCTTATCTCCTACCCTACCCTATTTCTGTGCCAGTGTCACTGTTTCAGTTGTTGTCATAAGACGTGATTACAAGTCTCCCATCATTATATATTTTTTTCAATAGCTTTTGAAAAATATGGCTTCAAAAAATTTTCAGAATGAACTAGAAATTTACCGTAATAAACCTTGTCCATTTCATTTACTCAGTTCTGATGTCCAATCAAAAATACTGTTTAAAAGCTTCATTAGAAAATGTGGATTTCATGAAATAACTATAATATGTCTTTATAAACTAGAGGTAGATAATCCTCACACTTAGCCAATACACATTTGGAAGTAATGATTATTATATATCTCCCAGGTAATTTATACAGTAATATAGAAAATAAACATTAGAAATGTTTGTCTTTGAAACAGCTAAAGAAATTAAAGTAGATTATACTATTATAGAAAATAGGATTTCTTGGTATATCATAATATTCAAAACTATCTTTTGGGAAAATTAGTTTACTCTATTACTGACAACAATGTAAATTTGTACAACTTTCAGGAAAGGAAATAGTAGTATTTATCAATGCCACTTCAAAATCCTGTTACTGAAAAGTTACTATTGCAAACCAAAGCTGTACAGCCAATATTAAAGATTTTGCAAAATCATGGGAAAGCAAAAATACTTATGACAAAATTTAATGAAACTGAATACAAAAGAAATGTTAAGGTTATAAGTTAAAATATATGCATAAGGCAGGTAACATATAAAAAGTGGTAAAGAGATGACATAATCAAGTTTTACTTACAATTATTTGAAAGAATTTTTTAATATAATTTAACTATAATAAAGAAGCTGAAAAGTTAATTGGTTGTTATTTTACTCAAAGACAAGAGAAGCAAATATCTTTTAAGATCACTGATTTGCCTATCAGGAATAATCACTTCCAAATTCAATAATTAACTATAATACTTCAGTTAGCTGAAGTTGATATAATCTATTCTGTTTATTTTTCTCCCATAATAACTGTGGATACATTTTTTAAAATTAAAAAGGTATATTTAGTTTAAAATTTAATTTTTAAGCTATATTCAAGGATAATTTGAAAATGTATGGAAAATATTTAAAATAGGCTACTTCTGCTAAGGACAGTTTGAATGCCAGGTTGAGTAGTGGGCTTGTATACTTCCTTCGGTGACCTATTAAGGCGGATCTAACGTTGTGCAGTTTCACTGGGGGAAGAAGAGTCAGACTGGAGGCATCTGGGAGGTGACAAAGGCCTGAGCCAGGATGACATACATGAGGAATGGAGAGAGAAGAGGGAGGCACCAAAAACGGTCAAAGATTAGACATGGTGAAATACGGAAGGGGAGAAGTAAAAGATTTTTCCAAAGCTTCAAGTCTGAAAGAATAAGGAACTGAGGAGCATTAAAACTTTAATATGTCAATAAAGGATTAATTACTGAATGGCAATGTTGGGGGGATAGGGTGTCCTGAATAAACTCCACAAAGAGGTTTTATGGACCCCACCCCCACCCAGACCAAAGAGACCCAAGATACCAAGGACTACAAATCCCATAATGTCATTACCACCGAAGGGAGGATTGCTGGGAACTGAGGGTGGAGTGAAGCAGCCAAGTTTGGTGTATAACCAGACACGTGGGCCTTGTGGGTGCTGGGCGTTGAGTCTCATTATAAGTCCCTTTCAAGCGTGCAGGTGAGAACCCACAGCCTGGCAACCCATTTCACATCGGGGTTGCCTTGTAACAGAAATAGCTTTCTTACCTTCTTTCTGTGGGGTATTCCCCCAAATATAAATTAGGCACAAAGTCTCAACATCTTGTGGAAAAGGATTAAATCTTTGGATACATCAAATTTACATTTTAACCGAGGAAACAAAATAGTCCAGTGGGTAAATTCTATAGAAAATCAAAGAAGCATACCCGTATTCTTCTGTGACCATGGAAACAATTTAATTTTCTCCTGATCAGGAAGGGGACAGTCTGATACTGATTCAATGTCTCAACTCTGAGCCTGAATTCCATCAAAACTGGGCGGAAACACTGTCTGTTCCCTAGCTTGTGTAGGCCACTGAGATAAGGAATGTGTTTAGGATTGCAGTAGGAAAGTCTTAGACAAAGTCCCAGACAAGTTAGCTGATAATTATTTTTCCATTACATGAAGGACAAAGAAACATGCGTGAGTTTCTCTAGACACTTGCTCACACAGAAAGGGTAGTTGGCTAGGGAAGGAGCTCAAAGATAAGCACTGACAAGGAAACAGCCTGATTCTCTCTCCCCTGTTGGTAGCCCTGGTTTAGAGTGGCTGGCTCTAAACCTGCTGGCTCTGGGCCTGTCTGGTGGCCATATCACTCCCCTCCATGAAATCCTCCCATAGAGCCCAACTATATTTAGAAACACCCTGTCCATGGCCCTCAAGGCTCTGGATGACCAGGCCCCTGCCTACCAATCTCACATCTGGTCCCCCTCACTCTATAGACCGGCTATTCTGGACTTTCAGTTTCTTTCCCACCTGCTGTTTTGACTGTTTGTGTTGTTCGTTCCTTGGCTGCTGACATGCCAGCTTCCTTCTTATTCTTTAGGCTTCAGCTTAAATGTCATTTTCTCAGAGATGCTTCCCCTAGAATATTTTGAAGTCATTTCTTCTATCACACATTATTCTTTTTCAGCAGCAATGCTTCTCCCAGAGAATTTATAAAAAGCAGTAATTACTTTACTTTCTTATCACATATCACAATCTGATGCAATTTCCTCTCTTTTCCTCTTCATTCCTGTCTCCTCACCTAGAGTGGAAGCTCTAGGAAGCCAGGCCCCACGACTGCGTGCCCAGCACCCATCTGGGGTAGATGGCAAAGCCCAACAAACACTGGCTGAGTGAAGGAAGCCTGAAGAAGGGAAGCAGAGAGTTTTTTTAAAAAGAACTCTGAAGTATTAGGAGTGAGTGGGGGAAAGTAAAGGAAGTGTTTTGTCATTATATCAGAGCCCACATATATCTCAAGATTATAATTAAAATCAAAGTTCCTGCTATGTCTTCACCAAGAATTTAACTTGTCCTAGCAGTCCAAAGTCTTAGGAATTTTTTTCTTTGAAAGACTTATCAGTCACCTCTGTTCACTGCCAGCTAGTCTTGCCGAGCTCAGGTTTTCTCTAAAGCTATTCCTCTCTCTGCTTCCCTAACTTCATTTCCTGCCTCAGCCACTCCACTTTACATATCTTCCCAAAGCAATTCTTTACAATGATTGTATCGTGTGGTTCCTTTCCTTCCAAAAATCTCTAATGACCCAGTTGTCTCCCATATTAAATCTAAGCTCCTTGCCAGATTCTGAAGGTTCTCTTTATAAAACATAACTCAACCTCTCCCCCCTATTCCTCATGGCTCACCTTGGAGAGTGATCTGAGGGAGACCAGGCGGTCAGAGAGCACCTTGATACTCTGCTCTGTTCTAGTCCCTAGGCCTTCAGGCAGGCTGTCCTTACCTGAACAACCCTTTCTTCTATTAAAACCCTGTCCACCAGGGCCTCCCTGGTGGCGCAGCGGTTGAGCTCTGGGTTGCGAAGCTGCCTGCAGCCTCTGCAGTGCCGGTTTGATACCCGCTCAGACCTCTCCTGCCGCCCGCTGCTCCCCTCAGCAGTGTTCTTCGGTCCTTCTGCCTGCTCTGCTACCTGCTCTGGCTCTGGTGAATTCTCTCACCCTCCCGCACTTCTGACGTACCCAGTGCTTGTATAAATAAAAATAGATAAATAAATCTTTAAAAACAAACAAACAAAAAAACCCTGTCCATATGATCCAGGTTAATTTACTTTCATCTTCTTTACAATATCTTTCCTAATTTATCTAATACTCATTCACTTTTTTTTTTGTCCCCAAACTCAGTTTACACTATGTAATTCTGGGCTTAGTTATATGCTTATTTATACTGTTTATTACATTCTAAACCTTACTTTTTTAACCAGATCACAAGCTCAATGAAAGGAAAGATAATGTCCAGCACATTTTAAAGCAGACTAGGGGCAAAAGAAAGGAGGGAAAGAATATTACGGAATACCTTCTATGTTTTTTGCATGGTGTACATTTTTATATACATTCTTTATAAACTTTTTTTTATTGAGGTAAAATTAAAGCATAAAACGAGCCACAGAGTGAACATAAAATGAACCATTACAAAGTGTAGGATTCAGTGGCATTCGGTACATTTATAACACAACCACCTCGATTTAGTTCCAAATCATTTCACTGCTCCAAAACAAAGTTCTACACGTACATCTCTTCATGTACCTATTTGGGTATTTCACATTCAATATGTGACATTTTGGATCTGGTCACGGTCATGAGGATTTATCCCTATGCTTTTTTCTAAGAATCTTATACTTCAGCTCTTATATTTAAGTTAGGCTGTTGATTCACTTTGAGTTAATTTCTGAATGTGTGAGCTAGGGGTCGTTTCACTTCTTTGCATATCTAGAATCTAATTGTCCCAGCACCATCTGTTTAAAGACTACATGTTTCACATTGACTTGACTTGTCAGTCTTGCTGAAAAGCAAAGAGCCAAAGATGTATGGGTTTATTTCTAGCTTCTTGTTTTATACTGGCCTACGTATGTGTTCTTAGGCCAGTTTCATACTGTTTTGATTACTGTAGCTTTGTAATTAAGATTTGAAATCAGGTATGTACAGTCTGGGGTCCACATGCCATATTCTAGTATTGTTAATTTGAAAAATAGCTAAGTGGGAAAAAGACTTACTGTGGCAACATTTTGAATTGTATACAAATGCCAAGTTGTCATGTTATGGCACATGGAATAATGTATGTCAATTAAAAAAAAGATTTGAAATCAGAAGTGTGAGTCCTCCAATTTTTATTCTTCTTTGTCAAGATTCTTTTGGCTATTCAGAGTCCTTTGCAATTCTATATGAATTTGGTAATTGACTTTTTCATTTCTGCCAAACATTTTTAAAAGGATTTTATACTTAGGTAGGTTAGGTTGTTGATTTAATTTGAGTTAATTTTTTATAATTTTTTATAAGGGTTGTGCTGAATCTATAGAATGCTTTGAGCAGTACTGGTATCTTAACAATACTAACCTTAAATACAGATGTTGTGTAGAAACAATTGATTCCATCCAACCACCCTACCTCACCATCCCTCACGTCATCCCCTTGACACGTCCCCCCACCCATTTATCCATGACTCTGCTACCTGCTGGGATCTATGGGGAACTCCTCTAATGGACGTTTGATTTCAGCTACTACACTTTACAGTTCCAAAATTTCTATTTGGTTCCTTCTTATAGTTTATAGCTCTTTATTTATATAATCTGTTTTTATTTTATTTTATCCTTCAGTTTTTGGCCTGGTTTCTATTAGTCCTCTGTACATATTTTAGGCAGCTGATTAAAAGTCTCTGTCTAGTAAGGTCAATGTCTTTGTTTCCTTGGTTTCTATCAATCTATTTATTTCAATAGGTTGTACTTTCCTGCTTCTTTGTAGGCCTTATATTTTTTGTTGGAAATCAGATTTTCCCTGTTCTCTGGGGCTTGCTGTTTTTGCTTTACAAGGGCTTCAACTGTCCTTTTGTTCAGTGACTTTTCTAAACTATTTTTGCAGACTCTTATTACTTGTTGTGTGTGGTCACTGAAGTCCCTGTTCTATTATCTCAGCAGTCTGTGATTTGACAGATTTCATTAAATGCTGAAATTTAGCAGCTTCTATCACCACTAAGCACCCTCCTGGCTGCTTTATAAGTTTGTAATAGATTTCAAAGTTCTGAAAAAGTTAATTCTTTCCTACTTGCCAGCTCGAATACTGTCTCACAGTAGGGTCTTATTCTTGGAGTTCCTGAACTCAGGGGGTTTCTGGGTAGCTAAGTCCCCTCAGGAGAGGAACAGACACTGAGACAGATGCACTAGATTCTGGCTGAGCTGTGACAGGATTCCCAGGAGGAGGCCTGTGCCTCAGAATGGTTAAAAGAAAAGGGGCTGCAAACCTAGCCTGATTTGTTTAGGGTTTGGGCTCTTCTGGCCAGAGGAGCAACTGTGGCTCCTTATAAAATTCTTACAGAAATTTTTACAGATGAGTCTAATTGGCCTAGAGAGACCTAAGGTCCCCAAGCTGGTTTCACAATCAAAACCTTGTTCTGACAAAACCTAGAATCAAAGTCAGGTTTTTTTCTTATATATTACGTTACAGCTGTTTTACAGGATGTCATTAGTAAATATTCAATGACATGAGTTACCTCACTGATGGCCAGAACGGATTAGGTTTAGCTGACTGGCTAGGTAGCCTCCTCCTTCTTCACTTCTCCTTGTGCTTTCCTTGGGGAACTGCATGCTGGGCCAGAGACACTCTTTCTGAAGCGAGAAGTGCTACCAAGGTATTCATGTCTTCAGGTCAGAGATCCTTTTATATTTTGTATCAAAAGAGGCTTTCATGAATATGACCAAGGACAATTTACAATACGGAATAAGTACAGACTCAAATTAAATGCTTAAGTTTTTGAGAAAAAAAATCTATTATGATAACTTGTTCTTATGTTGACGTAATCTCTCATCATATTTTATTCTACTGAGAAAGCTTTGACATTTAAAAAAGTTATTTAAAAATTTTTCTAAAAATGTAATCAATTCACAAAAGCCTCAAGGGAAGAACAGACAAAATTAGCTTAGTGCCATATGGTAAAACAACTGTAGACACCAAGAACAGCCTAGAAATTTTTGTACCTTTGAACTTAAGGCTTTTGTGAGATTAATATGATAAAAGAAAGCCACACTTACTATGCACTAACAATAAATTTAAGGCATATGGACAAGAAAGCACTTTGGTCTACGTTGTGGGATACAGAGGTAATAAATGCTCTCTGTGGAACTCATATTCCTAAATAAATGTTTCTTTGTTTGGGGTATCAGCTGGCTTCTAAGAGATTTTCTAAGGTAGAAAATAATCCAGTGAGAAATTACCACTGTAGCAATAGCTATGGGAAAAAGATGCACCATTAGTAACAGATGTGGTTTCCATAACCCTGGCACCCAAGAGGTGGCAGTGCCAGGGGAGCAAGAGAGAGCAAGAAGACCATCTCATCCATTCCAACCAAGTATCTATAATTTATTTCAAAATTCGTAAAAAATGGTGGCTGAATGATAGAATGATAGATAAATGTGATAAAAATTCTTAATGATACAAGCAAGGCAGTGAATATGTGAGAGTTTACTGAGAATTATTTGAATATATCTGAAAATTTTCCTAGTAACATGTTGAAAGAAAAAAAAAAAACACAAAAAGGAAAGCATTCCAACAGGGCATGCAAACAGGACACACTTTTTGGAAAGCAGTTTTTTTAAAAGGGGTTTCATAACCACTCCACACTCAGATCAATGAGGCCATCTCCCCAAAGTAAATGAAGCTTGCAGCCGGCGAATGAATTCTCTTTAGGAAAGAGTCTCTGTGAGACCATCGGCAAGTGTAATTATACATCTAGGCTTATAGAGAAAACGGACCTTTCTTTAACTAAGGCAAAGGTAAACATTTAAAAAACAAACAGAAGTACATTAAGGCTAACAGATCCGCTTGCCCAAATGCAAATATAAACAGCTGCAGTGAGGGGAAGTGGGGAAGGGAGGTGGGGCAAAAGAGCTCTAACTGGATTTAGAGTAAAGCATATTTACTCATGGAACACAACTATGAATCACTGGAAAAGCAGTCAGTCTCAGGACAGGCAGAAGAAAGGGTGTGTGCAACCTGCCAACGTCTGGTGCAAACAAGAGCAGAGTTGTATTTCCCCACATTCTTGCACAATGACTATAAAGTCTGGCCTGGAAGCATCTCTGTGCCTCTGAACAAGAGACAATTTCAGGTTTGTCCCTGAGGGTTATGCCTTGCATGCTACTCTCTACATGAAGCAGAGGAAAAACACACGTGCATCAGATGGAACCTGATATCACATGAGCACCAAACATAAGTCAAAAAACATATTCACTTTTTTCTTAAGAAATACTGATTGAGCCAAGGCAGGGATGCATTTGTCTACTGAGCTTTTCCATTTATAAGAGTCCAATCTCTTTAGGGTCTGTGGTTTATTCTTTGTGTTCTGGAATATGACTAAAACAGGGAGTTGTTCCTATCCCAGGAAACAAGTTTTGAAAAATGTGAAATAATTTGAAGCCGGTCCTACAAGACAATTTTAAAGGTAAGTCTGAGAAATGGTCATTCCAGATAATGCTTTTAAAAAAATATGATTGAAATGGAATCACTTTTTGGGCCGGCAGGGGAACACATAGCAGAGTGAGGAAAAAATGTGGACTCCAACCAAAATGTCTCAGTTTGCATTCTGTTACTTACTAACTGTGTGGCCTTAGGAGAATGACTTTTGTTCTTAATTTCTTAGCTTCATTGTCTTTAAAATACAGATAAGAATGAGAATGTGAGGTTAAATGAGTTAATACATGCAATGTGATTAAGGCTGTGTCTGGTAGTTAACTGTGTTAGTTGCTATCATTACCCATATTATCAAACCAAAAAACATATCCAGTGTAGCCAGTCACTTCCTCCCACACACACTTATTTCTACAAACTGAACAGATAGGATCCTGAGCACATGTTGACACTCTCTGAGTCTTCTTTCACTGAGGCGCCTTCTGATTTATCTTAACTTCCATTGCAGTAACTCCTTGTAGCCTGGCTTCCTCCCCTATTACTTGCTGAAATTGTTTTGGTTAGAGTCACTAAAGATTTTCTGCTAAGTTCAGTGATTTATTTTGTTTTTTATGCTTAATCATTCCTCAGTATTTAACACTTTTAATGAACTCCCCCTTTTGAAATGCATTCCCTTCTTGGCTTTAATATAACAATTCTTTTTTCAGGCTTTCTTTTTGTCTCCTCCTTCTGTCTTTAATGATTCCTTCTCTTCTGCCCATCCCTAAAGTACTGCCAGGCCTAGGGTCTCTACTTTGTGTTTTTCTTCATGATCTCAGATAGATAGATTAACGGCTTTTTACAACTATCTAAGTAGGGTGATAACTTATTTTTCTATTTCAGATTTTAATCCTAAACTCCTGTACAGCATTTCCAACAACTTGCAAGAGTAATCTGTTTGAATTTCCAATAAATCTTAACTTAAAATGTTTAAAAGTAAAGCTATTATCTTATTTATCTGAACTTATTTTTTCTCCTCTATTTGCTATCTCAGTTAATGAAATATGACCCTCTACCTGATCTTCCAAGAGAGAAATTTAGGACTCACCATGATTTTTTTTTCATCTTTAATCTTTATATTTAATTTGTTACAGACCCTATCAATTGTTCTTGAGGCACCATCTCTCAGTCCTTTTTTCTTTTTCCATTTCACTACTACCTGTAGGAATAAAGCCTTGAAGGAGTTGCTGGATCACTCTAAGTCTCAGTTTGAGCATCTGTAAAATGAGGATAATAAGAGCATCTACCTCATAAGGTTGAATGAGAAAATGTATTTTAGTTCTTATTTCAGAGCCTAGTTAATCTTCAGTGAATGATCACCATATGCTAGGTTCTCAAAATCTTTTGCTTTTACTCTGTATTTGAATAGATTTTTAATGAATAACCTTGTATCCCACACAGCCATCAAATATATGAACAGCACATTCAATAAAGTTTAATAAATGAGTTCATGAATGAAGACAATGAATTTGAATTTTCTACTCACAACTACAGGGAAAGTGCACAGACTTGGCTTTGGATGAACAGGAAGGCTAGAGGAAGACAGTTATGGGGTACAAACTCAGGTCTTTGAAAATCACTGCTGTGCACTATGACACATTCCAGGGACACAGTTCTGGTTAAAGGCTACTGTCATAAACAAGAGGACCATTAAATAACAAAACAGTCAGGATAGAAAAAATGTTATTTTTCAAGCTCTGTGCATATCACAGGCAAGGTCTGGATGCCAGCCAAGGCACTGCAATCAGAGAAGAATATTCTTGCAGGGAGCTAGGGAAAGAGAAAATGTGCTTGACAGTTAGGGTCCAGAGAGGACACACTCTATTTTTTCAAATGCGTACTTCTCCTTTCTTTTAGAAATGTTACTGAGAAGGTTGTTTCTATACACATCCATTTAGTAACTAAGATCTTGCTAATGATACCTGTTGATTCCAATTTATATTATCGTACAAATAATGGCCACATTAATTCATCATTATTATAGGTACAGTATGTATTTTGGTTTAGGAAAATCCAATTCTAACCACCAAGCCAGTCATTTTCTAATAAGAGATGGCTTTAGGCTGCAGAGTACTTCATCTAAAATTTTCTTTTAAAGTATATGACAAAATATTTGACATGCATTTCCAATTTTGGCCAACAAGGAGCAACAAGGACTAGACACACCCTACCACCTACAGCAACCTCAAACAAAGCTTTAGACAAAATAAATGAAACAATGGTTTTCAAGACACTAGACACAGGCAATAAAAAAAATATTGCCTGAGAGATGGAAAACAAATGAGGCAAACCCTACACCTACTTAACTGCCTTGAGAAAATGTTCACATCATGATGTATAGAGATCCCAGACAGATTCTGGCAGAATCCCTTTGAGGAGATGGAGCTGAGAATCCAGGCAATCAAGGCAATGATTATTCAAAGGACAGGGTCCTGGGAAGGAGATAACTATACAGAAATAAGTCTGGCGTTCTGTGGATAGTAACCCTTGAGAAATCAGCAGAGTACTGATTGGCACATGTACATGAAGAAAAGTACCCAAGACTGGGAAAGACCTACCCAAGAGGATGAGAGAAAAGAGTGCCTGCTGTTTATTTTGGGCCAGGATAGTGACTGCTCCTAACAATCACAATGCAAAACCTCACAATTTATAGGACATTGGGTAGAATGTTTAGAAAGGTCTTGCCTCAGTAGTATAGAATAATAAGACTAATAAATGTTTTTCTGATCCTACTCAACAAGTCTTAAAGGCAAGACCCTGAAATCATACTGTTTCCAAACAACAAAATCATAGCAGAGAAAAGAGTCAGAGAATATTTATAAGAATACAAAAAATATCCAACAACCAATATATCCAAACAAAGATTAAAAGGCACAGAAAGAAGCAGGAAAATATGAACCTAAATTAGGAGAAAAATTCTGACCCAGAATTGACAAAAATGTTAGAATTAGCAGAGAAAGATATTAAAACAGATATTATAATTATATCCCAGATGTTCAAAAGACAGGAAACATGGAAGATATAAAAGACCCACATAAACTTCTGGAGGAAAAAATTACATCAGGAATGAAAAACATTCTACATGGGATTAATGAGATTTGCCATTATAGGAGAAAAGATGAGTAACCTTGAAAATACAGAAATAAAAACTAACCAAAGTTAAACATGCAGAGAGAGAAAAAAAAAAGAAATATCGAAAGTAAAAAAAAAGAGCATCAGTGAACTGTGGAATATCTGCAAGTGGCCCAACAGGTGTGGCTGCAATTCCTAAAAGTTGGGAAAAGAAAATATATTTAAAGAAATAATGGCTAGAACAGTTCCAAATTTGATGAATCCATAAACTCATGGATACAAGAAGCCCAAAGAGCCTCAAGCAAAAGAAATGTGAAGAGTGACACCAAGGCACATCATAATCAAATTGTTCAAAGCCAGTGACAGACTATCTTAAAAGTGGCAGGAGAATAAAAAGTACTCAGGAACAAAGATAAGGTTGACAGCATGTTTCTTGCTGAAACATTCAAGAAGGCAGTGAATCTGCAGCTTTAAATTAGAGAAAGAAAAAGACCTGTCAATCTAAAATTCCATACCCAGGGAAAGTATCTTTCAAAAAACAATGATGAAATATTTTTTCAGACATATAAAAAGCTAAAAATTTTAAATCCCCAGAGACACACAATACAAGAAAGTTTAAAGGAAGTCTTTCAACCAGAAGAATTCAAGTGTAAAAGGCTCTTCTTTTTTTAAAAAAAAATTATTTATGCATACAAGAGCTGGGGTACAGGTCAGAGATGCGGGGGATGAGAGGATCCATCAGAGACAGAGTGGGGAACAGAATAGGCAGACTGACTGAAATACACTGCTGAGGGGAGCAGGGAGCAGAGGGTGAGACAGGAGAGGTCTGCTGCACCATTTGGGTTGCTCCCTGGCCAGTTGGGGATGGAACTCGTGCTGCAGAGGCTGCGGATTGCTTCATAGTGCGGTGCTTAACCCCTTGTGCCATCAGGGAGGCCCAGAAAAGGCTCTTATACAATTTATTGTGCTAAATCTCAACTGGCATACAAGTGATCTGGTCTTGACTAGATTAATAAACTCACTAAGCACTAATTAATAAACTCACTAAGCATATACATTATAGTGCCATCTCTCAAGAACTTTGGTTCTTGTCCATCACATGTTCTATTTCACTGTCCATTAAAAAAAAAAGCTTTAGCTTTCCTTAAGTATTAGCAGAGTTCATTTAAAAGATAATAACAAATCATAACTTGTCTTTTTCAAAACTGCTCTTTAATTTTGCTAGTTTCTATTCCCTTATATTAACTAGACAAGGATGACAACCATGGTAATGATAAGAGCAATGATGTTATGGGAGCTGCATTTTAGAAAGACTAATCTGGCAGCTAGGCATTAGCTTGATTAGAGTTTGGAAGGACCAGAAGAGACACGCTAATTAGCTGTATTGAGAATGGAAACATGGGATGAACTTGAGAAACTCTTTAAAAAGAAAGACCCTCAGGGCCTGGTAACTGACTGGATATAGGAGATAATGAAGATGGTGACTCCAGAATTTAAAGCCTGAGTGAGAGGAAAATTGGGGTGCTATTAATGGAAGTAAGGAAGTAGAAGCTGGTTTGGGTTAATGAATCATGGTGGTGCAGTCCCTGTGGAAAAGCCAATCATCTGTCAAATAGTGTTTATACACAACTCTATTCCACATTCCTAACATCCCAGATATAGTATTTGCACTGTTACAGTGCTTGCTGCTTTTCATTTATTATCTATGACATAGTGAAATGTGAAGGCCCTAGAGTGTGAAAGGCGGCCTGGCACTGCAAGCAGCAGACATGTGACCTTCAGCAAGTCATCTAACCTCTCCAAGTCCCAGTTTCCCTACTACTGTACTTACATCAAAGAGTTGTGAGGATTAAGTAAAAACATGTTTAAAGCTCTTAGTATTATACCCCTAAAGACTAAGAACTCCAATAAATACAAGCTATCATTTTCATATCTGCTTCAAAGGGTCCCATTTGTCTCGGTGTTTTAAGAATTCCATTGTATTCTATTGATGTGGGAATAAGAGAATGGAGAGGCTTACTTTACTCCGAAAAATAATATTGTGAATCTTTAAATACTTGCATGTTAAAGTCAACTTTCTGACACTAGTTTTATAGGAAAACTTTTTTTTTTGTGGGACCCTCGCCAGTGGCCAAGGATCGAACTGGCACTGCAGAGGCTGCAGGCAGCCTCGCAACCCAGCGCTCAACCACTGCGCCACCAGGGGAGGCCCTATAGAAAACATTTGTTGAGAAAAATCTGAAGTCACTGCTGAGTGGAATTTTCAGGGAGGAAACAAAGATTTCCAGAAAATAGTAAAAGAAACAGGGAAAGTCTGACTTTTCCAAAGATTGCGACTTCTGACATGCTTCCTCACATTTAATACCTCAAAATGTAGGGAAAACATAAAGGCAGTAAAGCTTTAACAATGTGAAACATTTGATAAAATAATTGTAAAACTATGTCAATAATTTAGTGCTATCAGATTGTTGGCCTTGATGGTGAGACACAGGTTTATTTTTACTGGAGCATTAAAACTGGCCAATTACTTGAAATTCAAGACTAAACATTTAGTGGTGAAGCAGCTAAGGCCCTACAAAGAAAATTCTCTGGTTCTGTAATTTTATTATTATTGGGGGAAGTTATGCCATAAAAGTCGTTTATACACAGCATGATTGCAAAGCTTAAGAATCAAAAACTGCTTTGCAATGTGTTACCAAAAGTTAACTTATTTGCATTCTGTTTAGCCACTTCTGCAGAAAAAAAAAATTAACTGGGAACCTGATTTTTAAAATATAATTAAGATCAAAGCATCAAAATGGCTTAATGACAATTTTTTTTGTGTGTGTGCTAAAGGCACTGAACCTACTTTCAGTGATTTATTCTTGAAGAAATAGTATTATGGTTGGAATTTCTTTCCTGTTACTCTGCAGCTTTTCTTTAATAAAATTTTTTGCATAGAAGTACTGGAGTATAGGCCAGAGGTGTTGGGGGTGGTGGTGAGAGGACTCACCAGAGATGAGAGTGGTGAGCAGAACAGGCGGATGTACTGAAATACACTGCTGAGGGGAGCAGCGGGTGAGACAGGAGAGTCTGCTGTGCTATGTGGATCAACTCCATGGCCGGATCTAACTCAGGCTGTAGAGGTGATAGTGCTGAGACTTAACCCCTGGGCACCAGGGAGGCCCTCCACCAATTTTCTTTAGAGAGTTCCTGAACACCAGGGGTCAACATGTGCCAGGGAGAAGACAGTGTGGTTTACAAACTCCTCAAAAGTTACTTCTTGCTTTTGCAGCTTCTTGGAGGAACTCTGTTGTAGCTATTACTTGGGTTTTCAAACTTTCAGACAGAATTTACCAAATAAGGTTGGCTTATATAAAAACCTGATTTAAGTACCTATCAGGAACAGCATTAACAAGCAGTAATCTGCTTAAAAAAAAAAAAATCATAGGCAGACTACTCCAAAGAGCATAAACTAGTGTCCAGCAGACACTCAAAGACATCCACTTTGAGAACTGCATTTTTAATGTGAGGGCACGTTGCAGAAGTGCTGGCTGGGGGGATGACAGGATCAACCCTATACAATTAGAGCTTACAACCTACCCATTGAATATTATATCTAGGCAGATAAGCAAACTTTATCTCTGGATTTTGAATTTATCTAAAAATAAAGAAATTTAATCCTGTAAAAATAAAATAATGAACAATGAGATAGAGGAGACAGATGGAAATAGTCCCTGGTAGAGTCAGCCAGGCAATGATGGAGATGACTCAGCAACCTCAGGGACCTGTGACTCAGCCGATAATACAAGAGTATTAGCTTCATGACATGCATCTTAGTCATCCTCATAAAGGATCATTGTTTTGGAAAAGGGGCTCATAAACGGTGTGAAGCACTGATTTTATTTGATAAAAATTCAATTCTTTGCTCTGACAAAGCCAAGTTAACTGTGCCAGGGTCCATTTCACATAAATTCTGCCAATGAGTCAGACTATCACTTGCACATATGCCCTCCAACCTAGTATCTATTAAAGCTGCTATTAACTAAACCCAATGCCTGTGAATGGTCATTTAAGTAATGGGATTTAGTGAAAGTCCTAAGGAAACCAATATATATTGAGAAATGAAGTTTTAATTAGGAATGTGTAATCTCTTCAAGTAGAACAATGTCTTGATTTAACATCAGGCAGGTTAGAGTCTTATCGTTAATAATTTGTTGTTAATTTACCCCAAATAGCTACTAGCTGAAGTCATTACACTGTGATTTGCTTTGTGTGTTTTACTCCCACCCCGGTTCCCTATATATGTTTCGTCATAAGATTTATTATCTTTATCCACCCTTTCCCCCCCTCTTTTACTAGACAGCAAATTTAGTTTCTGTCATTCTCTGTGGAATAAAAGATTCCTTATCTCAATGAGATATTTCAGGTGGATAATTTCTAGCATAACTTCACATTAATGTCACAGTAATTGAGTTTTAAAAATGGACTCCAAAATAATTCTTAAAACTTGAGTTAAAAACTTTAATAAGGTTTCAGGTTAATAACCATCAAGGATATTGGGCTTGGGGACTAGAAAAGGCTCTCGTGGTAGGTCAGTCAGCTATATGGTCCACATTAGGAACCGATCTGTGTAACTTTATCACGTCAGCTCAAGCTCTTGAATGGCTGACTCCAGGGACTACCAACTTGTGGCAGTGGATCCAGACAGTGCACTTAGGTGACCTTTGACCCATTACTGGACTGGGTCTCTGGAAACATCAGTTTTGGTATAACAGTTGTTCAAAACAGCTGTCTTGTGAAGTGGGGGGAAAAAGACTTTTGACCAATGAGGCAAATGTTACTGCTACTACCACTTGATGAGCTTAATGCTAGCTCAGCTATCAGCCCAGCAACTTCTGCATCAGCAGTCAAAAAGACTACCCTCATGGTCTAACAACTGCAGTTACTACAAAGCAGCTAATACTGAATCCTACTTAGAGTAAGATGAACTCTGCCTATATTCTTAACCCATGCTCACTAACAACTTCTAATCAGTTCTCAAGCTATACTTTTCTGCATCTCTGTAAACAGAAAGTAGGGCCTTTAAAGGCATCAATCTTATCTTCAATTACAATGGTATCTTTCAAAGCAGTGGTTCTTAAAAGTGTGACCTGACCCCCATTTCCGGGGGTTCTCAAGACACTTTCAGGGAGTCCTAAAAGTCAAAATTATTTTCTAGATGACTGGATCAAGAAGATGTGGTACATATACACCATGGAATATTAGTCAGCATTCCAAAAAGATAAACACATGCAATTTGCAGCAACATGGATGGCGCTGGAAGGGATCATGCTCAGCGAAATAAGCCAGAAAGAAAAAGAAAAATACCGGATGGTCTCACTCATAGCAGGAATCTAGAAAACTTAAATAAGGGACCAGGAAAATGAATAACTATAAGAAAGTGAAAATCAAAATCAACAAACAACTATGAACCAGAGACACTCTATGGGTGGTGGGGCGCGGGGAGGGGAGGGATTGGGGTCAAAATAAGGGGATTGCAATTGTATGGGGAATATAAAAATAAAATTTATTTAAAAAAAAGAAAATATATAAGATGAACAAGTTTCCTTATTAAAGCCCATTAGTTAAGAAAAAAAAAAAAGTCAAAACTATTTTCATAATACTAAGAAATTACTTGTCTTTTTCTGCTGTCATTCTCTCACAAGTACACAGTGGAATTTTCTAGATCTTACATGAAGTGAACACATATTAGGGTCTAGTATTCAAAAAAAAAATGTAGAGCTATTTCAAGTTTCTCAGTTTTAATTTTTAATATTATAAATATCAAGAGATATAGTTCAGAGAAACACAAGATTTTTAAGGTCATTAATTAATTTTTAGGTGGATAAAGCAGTCCCAAGACTAAGATGTTTTAAACTACTACTCTAAAGAGAACAATGAAAGCCCGTCTGTATGGGCCCCCCACAAATGCTTGCTACCCCAAGTGCTCTTTAGACATATATTTAATGGATGTTAGATCAGATGACCTCTATGTGGAATGAGTCAGCAAACTTAGTTGCCACAGGACACACTTAGTGGCATCACCATTAACTACCTTGTCTAAAGATCTGGGGTCACTGAAAACCAACTATGATTAAAAACTATTTCATAGAATTTGTTTGAGTAATAGTTACAACATAGATAAGCCTCTACTGTAGGAAGTTATATATTAACACATACTAAGGAAAGTTTTCACCTTATTACATGGGTAAAGTTGTTTTGCTTCAAGTAAACCAGAAGGTAAAAAATACACAAAACTGACATGTGACTGCAATTTGTATGCTCCTTTAAATAAAATTAGAAAACATGAAGTGATGCGTTTTTTAAAGTTATGCCAGGAACACAGTGTGGTTCTGTTTCTACAGAAAGTGTAATGTTTGGATGTAATAATCACAAATTATATGGCCTCGCCAGGCAGGTCTACAGAAACATAAGGAGAGTCTGTCTCTCCAGGTTTGCTTCCCATTCGTGTTAATATATGTTAAGTCACGTCACAAACCACAGTGTCTTTTGTAAACAGTAATCTAGGTAACACGTTAGTTACTTTTTGAGGGGAGATTATTTCCGAGGGCCTCAAAGTTCTAAATTAAAGTATGCTAATTCAAACACCAAAATACTGCTCTGTGGACGAAGGCACTCATCTGGATGGCATGCGCTGACATTTTAGACTGCTAAAAGAAAAGCTCTGGAATGTTAAGACAACGTCGAGGAACTGAAACACTAATAACACAGCGCCTTTATTAGCGGGCAAACTCTACCTTCAAGTATTAACATAAACAGCCAGTTGAGATACAATCTGTATGGCATATGAAGTTATTTTTGTTAGGAATGCATTTTTCAGACAGACAGCTTTCTAAAGATTCAGGTGAGCTTTAGAAAAATCTTTGGATGTAGTTTGGTTTTAGTGAATGTGCAGACTGAAGCTCAAGGCAATGGAAAAGATTTTTGTGGTATTCTATATAAAACCCATGAGTGAAACGTCAAGTTCACAGGAATGCATTTGTCAAAGATCTTAGTAAAACGTTAAATACCGAAAACAGATACCTGTAATGCAGTGACAGACCTCAACATGAAGGGTTCTCAGAAATATAAAACTGAAGTCTTCAATTAATTTTGCTTCCTATGTAGTATAAAATGTACCACTCAATGACTAGTAAGAAATAAAATCAGTAAGTCAATTTTTTCCAGTAATGAGATGCAAGGCAGATTTTTCAACTAACTGCAGATCTAGATAGATTAATATTTGGATCCAATCTTCATGATTTGTCTGTCCATTCTGGTCTTGGCACAAATCATTTATTTGGTCTTCATTAAATGTATTCAGGCTTTGGATAACCAATCTACCAGCACTAAAGTAGTCCTTGACATAATTCTACTTTCTGGGCTGGAAATACACAAGTTGCATATATTAGGTGACTAATATATGGCTAACTGAAAAAATGGCAAGCAGGATGGATAGAAGGATTGGAAACTAAAACTATGACTGAAACCATCAACACAGGACTATTGATGGGGGAATAGTAATTGCAGGAGTACAATCAATTATTTATGTCCTTGCTACTTAGTCATCTTTGAGAAATTGTCAGCATCATGAATTCTAGAATGGACAGCAGGCATGTCTGGATCCCTTCCCGAGGGAGTTACATACATGGCATGACTCAGATTAGAGGGGGAACTGGACAAGGGAGGAGGAAGGGAGCAAAGGAAAGATTGCAATAATCTTTGCTCTCCAAGACAGTGGTTCATTTTGAGCTAATGAAAGGCATGGGCAACAGGCCTCTCGCCTCGACCATGGTTTAACAAAAGGAGAGTCTGAAAGGTTCTGGTTCCTACTCTAGAAACATGTACCTGCTACAGAGAGTGTAAAGAAACAACAGCCTCAGTGGGAAAAGGATAAGTTGTTTAGGTATTGCCAGCACAGGAGTAGAAGCACTGTCTAAATCCAAGAACACGAAAGTCACTAGCAATGGCCACTATAATGAAAACAAAATAAACACTCTAGTGAAAAACATGATCATCAGTGCTGAGTTCACCTGCAATACGGCTAGGACCCAGTGGGCCACAATCATTTTTGAAATCCAGGACCTTACAGATATCATTCCCCCATTGCCAGCAGTCCTTTACACCTGTTTTCTTTCAGAATTTCAAGACACCAAAGCTTCCAATTGTTGATAATTTCAATGCCATTCTATGGTGAGTACAATGTATTTGTGTTGATTATTCTCTTCTAGATTCAGCAGAAATAAACTTAGCATGTGCTCACTTCTTCAGGGGGGGCTTAAGTGTAGAAAGTGGAAACCAAGGAACACTGTGCCTACTGCCCATTTCCATTTGTCCCAGAGCACCCCAACGCAAAACTCTCCTGAAGTTCTAACCTCTTAAATCCTGTTGCGTGCGAGCACCACCCATGCTCTGTCTTGGCATTCGAAGAGAAGTCCGCAGAGGTGTGTGTCTCTGCTCATCCAGGTAAGCAAGGTCCTCCAAGTGGGCAGAGCTTGTGGCTGACGAGACAGAAGAATTTAGTCAGAACAGGTAAGCTGAGAACACTTTCAATTAGTCTGCATCTCCCAAACTTTGGAATCAGAGCTTACTCCAGCATTTACATTAACCAAGAGTTTGCTAAGCTCAAAGTTATCATCAGTATCCAAGACAAGTGCCTGGGAAACGTCCAGTTTGTCTTCCGCTCCTTCCTGACTATTGCTTGACTGCCCGCTCGGGTCACAGAGCCCCAGACACAGGCTGCAACATTTCTCTTTGGCCACAAAGTCTTCATTTGACAAAAGTTCAGATATTTTATATTAACGCAGTTGACGCAATTATACCTGATTACAAAAATGATTATAGTTTTTGCTTCTTTTGGGTCACGAATCCCATTTGTAAAATAAGATATAAACATCATTAGTGGAGAAAATGGTTCTAAATTATATTAAGCTGTAAGAAAACCATGAAGTTCTAATTTTCAGTATTTTCCTTTCACAGTCAGGATAAAATATGAAAACATCCTAAAAAATTATTTTTTCAGCTATGTAAAAATACTATGCTGGGGATCAGTGCATCCAGTGACAAGTATGACAGCCTACTATGTGCCAGGCACTACTGCTGGTGCCCTCCCTGACTTAGGTGCCAGTTTACTTCTGGTATCTGAGTGGCTGGGAGGAAGTGAGTTTGGCGGGCAAGCTCTGGTGAATGTAGTATTATCCACATCCCCCCAACAATAAGACACAAATAAGAATGATACGAGGTAGATTGCGGTAAGTGCAACAGAGAGTCATAAAGTGATCTATGAGTTGAGAAGAGGAGAGAAAAATGGGGAAAACAGAGAAGAGGAAGAGAGAACAATTACAAGAAATACATATTTTTCTCATCTTTCAATTACTACCATTTGACTGGTGAGGAAACTAATCCAAAGAGGGTTTTTATTCTATAATCACATGGCAGGCAGCAAAAGACACCACTAATAGCCGCCTTCTACATACCCAGATGCTGCCTTTATGGCTGAGTTATATTGTTTCTCTTTGCTGATTTTGCTTCCTGTCATTTTCAGGAAGAAACAGCTGTATTTGTGCCTGTTAAATCTTTCCTCATAAAGGACTCACGGTTTTGATAAATCTAATGAGTATCTGTTACATAACAGCACATTTAGTGATTCAAAGTACTTATCAACAGAATCCCTCCAAAATAATTTTGAGCACATTAATTAGTTTTACATGTAACTACTCAGAAATATTTTTAAACAAGTAAAGCAAATACAAGGGTAAAATACTGAGTCAGGCAAAAAACTAAAAATTTGCTTTTTCCTCTTTAAAACAAATATATTATGTATATCACACGTATATTCAAGATATACAGTATGCATATTACATGTATATAATATTGATACATTTAATATGTATAGTAAGTATAATATACATAATACACACAGGTAAAATATAATGCAATATACATAATGTACACTTGTACCATATACATTAATGTATACACAATATACATACCATATAATATATAATGACATAATACATTTATACTTTTTAAAACCAAATAAGTGTTTAATCTAAAAAAAAAATCAAAGCCTTCATTTCACTTGCTACTGTAAGACTGGACATAAATCTGTACTTGCCAAGAGGTCCTATAACCTTAAACAGAGAAACGTAATATCTATTGTGCAAAAAGAGAAGCAATCAACTCAACAAATAAAAACCTCAGTTCATACTGTGGACACAAGACAGTAAAGATTATTTGAGATTTACAATGAATATGGACACACCAGCCTGCCAGTTTAAAATGCCACTTTGCTTCTGAATGTCTGAATCATGAAAGTTGCAGTGAGAACAACTAGAGAGAAACTGATATCCTCAAAACAAGTAGTATGTGAGTTTCTACTAAAAATCAAACAGGGAAAATTAAAGTCACTTTTCATGAATATTTAAAAGAAATACTAGAGAATCAGCTTCATTGCTTGAAAATATTAGATTCTAATTTATCACAAATGACCAATCTGAGTAGGCAAAAGGGGAAAAACACCTAAGATGACCTTTTTCTGGCAGCTGAGCCTCAACTGCATGATTGCCATTAAATACAGGGAGAGCACTTCTGTATGTGCAAAACTGTACCACGTGTTAACATTTATAGAAGATGACATGGTTGTTTGCTTCGAAGGTGTTTTATAAACCACTTTTGTGACCACTGATATGTATTACCTTGTCAGATAGCTGATTATAAATGAACTTCTCTATGAAAACCAAGAAGCAAGAGAGGAGGAGGAGGAGACATCCTAGGTTTTTCTCTCAGCACAAGGAAATAAGCATGACAGGAAACACACAAATCTCCACCCAAGCAAGTAAGTTGTTTATGGTGTTTGACCTTCAGTAATGACATTCATTCATTAGCTTGTCCATTCACTTACTCATTAATAACCACAATATAATCTTTATAAAAGACGTCAGCACTGTAACATAACAGAATACCTCTGCCATGGATCTAAGCAATTTCTAGGAAAGAAGAAAGATGAGAAAGAGTCATTGCTAAACCAAGTGTCTATGAAATATAATGGTTACACTTTTTAGGGTGCATTATTTTAAAATCTTCCAAAGACATTTTTAGAATGAAATGCTTGAATCAGCTTGTATAACCAACTCTGAAATATCCAGCAGGTCCACTGACACTTTGGGCTAGTGAACATGAAGAATGCCAGGTCTGACCCCTGATGACCTAGCTCTCTATTTTAACTTGATCTTCACTTCGTTATATTATTGAGTGAATCCACTTTTCTCACTTAAATGAGATCATGTGAGGTAAGAATTCTTTATAAAAGATCTCTTGGCAGGCTGAATACCTACAGTCTGACGATCACTATTCACACATACAGTATTCGACATTCTATAATGCTAATGTCCTTTTGCTCAATTATGGGAAGAAAAGTATATATATTTTGAAAGTATATATATTTGAAAGTATATATATTTTCTCTTTCCTATCTTAGTTGCCTGGGTCTACTGGAAACCCAGACAAAAGGAACTTACCTATCTAAATGATTTCTATAAGGAAATAAATGTCTTTTAAAGCTAGTCTAGGGATCTTAAACCAAGAAAGGGAAGTTAAATACCATTTTACAGGAGAGGGAGAAAGGAGGAAGAGTGAGAACACATCAGAGGAATAAAAGATAACCTTGATCTCTGCATTCTGAAATGGCAACTGTCCAGAATAGGTAACTAATCCCTCATTATAAAACACTGGGGCAATGATTTAACACCTTACTCATTGGTATTCTAAGTTGGTTAGCAAATTAACTTTCTAATGTTTGATATAATTCCTCCTGCTTTAATTAAAGTCTATCTTCTTTTGTTTGGTTTTTGTCATTGTGCAGCCTCCCCAAAAAGGGAGGCCTCTTTGAGCTCAGAATTTAAGCATCAGCTGAGCAGGTTCCTCCACACAGAGCTGGTTTCAGCCTTGTGGTGCTTTTCCTCCAAGCCTCAGCGGTTTAATCAGCCAACTCAGTCTCACAGGTAGAGGTAGCTGCTGCAGGCAGTTGCTAAATCTGTGATGCTTCAATGTTCTCTTTTTTCCTTTTTCAGTTCTTTAAAACCTAGTTACACCTCTTTACGTGCTGAATTTTTTGAACAATAACTTGTTTCTGTTGCCTGGCTAGCCCCCGAGTGATACAACATAGAAAATAAATGACTAGCCATCCTTTTCGCATGTGATGCTGATAATAAAGCAGTATCACAGAAAGTGGATGTGGACGGGATCTCCCAGGTCATCGAGTCCAGAAGTCAGCAAATTGTGCCCTGTGGATGAAATCTGGTCTTTTTGTAAATGAAGTCGTGCTGGATCACAACCTTACCTGTCTGTCTGGATATTCATAAACAACTATGAATATCCAATGTTGTGATAGAGACCATATGGCCTGTAAAGACTAAAATACCTGCCAGGTGGCCTTTTAACAACAAATGTGTTGACCCCAATCTAGTGAAATCCCCTCATTTTGCCGGAGACAGTGGAGGAACGTGTCTAAAGTGAATCAGTTTATCACAGTAGAGCAAGGCCTTGGAACCAACTACCATAACTCAGTCCAGAGAGGCAGGGCGTTATTTGCACTGTGCCTCCCTCCTCTTTTAAAGCTAGACAGATCTAATACTTTCTTAAAAGGCTTATTTTCATCCCTTATTCATCTTTGTCACTTTCCCTCAACTCTGTTTTTTTATGGCTTAACAGAGCAAAAATCAAACTTAAGCAACAAAGGTCTTGCTAAATGCAATGTAAAGGCACCCAATTCTCATAGACTAATAAATCATTGCACTTCACACATTTTCCACAGTAAGAAACAGAAGATCAAAAGTTGTAACTTGGTTATTTTTAAAGTTGATAAACTGAAGAGTAACAGGAAAAGATCAAGAACAATGAGACTCTTTTGTTCACATTAAAACAATAGTCAAGGAAGCTTAACAGCTGGATGAGGGACAGAAGTTCTTATAGTGATATTAATGGCATGCCATACAACTTTAAAATAATGTCCTTTTACTAAAAGTGATTATGCGTGACAATACACTAAACTGATTTGACAAGTTTTAACAATAGGAGAATGCATATTTCATTAATAGTAAGCAGAATGATACAGAAACATAACATGGAGTGAAGCAAAAAGCTGTGTTATTAAGCTTAATGTCTTTTTAAAAAAATCTATGAAGTCTCTAAGTGAATTAATCTAAAGGAGACCTGTACTTTTGAGATTTAAATGAACAATTATATAATCTATTTTAATTTCTTTGTGTTTAAAAAATCTTCTGGCATACTTAGCTAGAGCCTTAGTTCCACATGTTAAACTTCTCAGATTCAATGAAAAGCAATTGGCACTTTTGCAAAATGTAATTGTTCAGTGTGAAAGTTCACTAATCTTTATCATAGTTTTCTTAGGATTGTTCTATTGCTTTATTTCACAAAGCCAAGAAATACAGTAAATAAATTCTGAAATGAGCACATTTCTCAATTTCAGACAGATGACATTAGAAGAAAAAGACAAATACTGCAATCACTGAGTGGAATGGATGGTTTATTCCTTCACAAATTCAAATGCTCATCGGCAAATTAAGAAAGGCAGAAATATTCAGTATAAAGCCCAGGTCTCTGAGGCCTGGTTCAGGACTTAGCAAATGGGGAACTACTGCTTTTTCTTTTTTTTTTTTTTTAAAGATTTATTTATTTATACAAGCACTGGGTACAGTCAGAAGCGCGGGAGGGTGAGAGAATTCACCAGAGCCAGAGCGGGGAGCAGAGCAGGCAGAAGGACCCAAGTACACTGCTGAGGGGAGCAGCAGGGGGCAGGAGAAGTCTGCGCGAGCCATGCGGGACCCTCCTCTAGTGGCCAGGGAGCGGCCGGGGATCAAATCAGCGCTGCAGAGGCTGCGGGCAGCTTCGCAACCCAGAGCTCAACCACTGTGCCACCGGGGAGGCCCAGGGAACTGCTGCTTTAATAGGACTTGCAATGAACTTACATTTTGTGTTACCTGAATCTGGTAGAAAATTCATTTTGTTTTTATTTGATCAATTAATGTCTTTCTGTTATCTCTGAATTTATCAAAAATTTATCAAACGATCCGATTTTTTTTTTTTTGCTGCCATCTTATTAAATCATTGTTTTCCTAAATCTTACTTTCAGTTTCTCTTGGCTTCATTGTTTTAAAAATTCCTGTCCCTTCAAACACATACTTAAAGGCAAACGAGGCAAAAGGGAAAGACCAGCCAAGAGACCTGGGGTTCTGTAAGCTGTGGTCCTTTGCTTTATTAATTGTATGTGGCTGAATTGGCCTCATGGGCACTTGAATTTGCATGTTATTTTCTGAGAAAGTCTTTGTCAATACCTTATCTTACTCTTAATCAAAATTTGCTCAGGCTATACTTCTCTGCTTCCCTGACTGATCCCATAGTAGCATTTAATTGCTTCTGCCTTTCAGCAACCCCCTCAAATATTGCTAATGAGAACTTGTGTTATTCAGCTAGTTGTCTGCATGTCCCTCTTCCCTTACTAGATTACAGTAGGTACCTGAGGGCAAGAAAGAAACGTCTGATATATTTTTGATAACCCCAATCCTTCAGAGAAAATCAGAATGCCCTGCACACAGTGCCCACTCTGGATGTGAATTTCAGACTAGTCCTACTCAGATCATGCCATCTGTCTGGCTCTCCCCTCATCCTCCTCCCTGCTCTGCCTAATGCTCAACAGACATCATGATAGTAATATGCATGGTGCATATTTTTATTATTTTTATTCTATAAAAATAATCATTATTTTTTTTTCTATAGCACATGTCACTTTCTATTCTACTACACAGACACTTAATATGCTTATTTTTCTTCCCCAGTTAGAACATAAGCTCCATGGGGGTGGGAATCTTTGTTTTGTTGACTGATGATGCTCAAGCCTAGGGTGTGTGTGTATGTGGGGGTATGCACTCTACAAATACTTGTCTAATGACAGACCAATTGCAGTATACACATACTTCATGTTCTGGCAATGTTTAAACAGTCAATGAATAAAAAATTAGGTTTTGGCCCGCCAAGTTATTTGAAAGCTAAGGATGAAAGAGGTGGCTAAAGCAACAAAACTTTGCACATAATTACCCCATACTAAAACATTCCCATCTCAGGGTCTACTATGAAATGATCCTGGAAAAAAAAAAATTGAGATAAAGCACGTTAACACTGCAATACTTAGTAGACACTTTCCAGATATAACTATATAAGATAACTAGGTAAGATGATGTGAAATAAAGAAATCGGGAAAAAAAATCTAAAACAAAAATTTATGTAAAAAGAAACATTTTAGGGCCTCCCTGGTGGCGTAAGGGGTTAAGACATAACCTATGAAGATGTCCACAGCTGCTGCAGCATGAGTTCGATCCCCTGGCCAGCCAGGGAGCAACCCACATGGCACAACAGACCTCTCCTGACTCACCCGCTGGTCCCCTCAGCAGTGTATTTCAGTCAATCTGCCTGTTCTGCTCCCTACTCTATTTCTGGTGAATCCTCTCACCCCCACACCTCTGGCCTGTATCCTAGCTCTTGTACACATAAATAAATAAATCCAAAAAAAAAAAAAAAGAAAACACTTTAAAAAGTAAACCTATAAAATTTGTTACTAAAAAACCTTGTTTTCAGGAAAGAAGAGGGATCTGGAAAAGTGGAGAATATTTATTCATATAAATATTCCGTATAAATATATATGGTTTTTTTCCTTGAGATTTCATCAGATTGGAACAGCTGACTCACTTATAAAACATTTATCTGGCACACTTTTTTGAAGTCAACATAATTTAATACACAAGTGGGTGGAAAGAAATCCAACAGACAACACTTGGTACAAAACATTCCAGAAGCAACTCTATATTGAGTTTGAATTGTTACTTCTTATATCAGTTGCCACTAATGCAAACAGATTTTAGTAGCACAATTGTCATCCTGGCTGACCTGAGCCTGGAATGACACGTTAAGTTGCTACAGGGCTGGGCAAGAAGCCACTGAGCTGCGCACACACCCTTGATTGAGAAAGCCAACATTCTGACTGCTGAAAAGTCCACTTCCTTTTTTTTTTTGGTAAATCATTACAATTTCTAAATGGATTCATTTAAATCTCCCAGCATTCCCATTTTGCATTTACCAGAGTCTTAAGATCCTTTTCTTAGGAAAAGTGCAGCTCCAACCATTAACAAGTAGATGTTGAGTGTTTAATATTTTAACTGACTTCTGTGTTGGATGTTTCCCTGACAGTCTCCTCATTCTCACATAAAGCGCTGAGGACAGCTGTTGCAAGTGAACATTTCCAGCTTCCCATATTCCTCCAATTCATGGCCAATCTCATTTTAAGGTATCACAGATGACCATAGAGAGCCTACTTTCTGGCAATTTCCACCATGCAACCACTAGTCCACAAGGGTTCTCTATTGCGTTTCAACACAACAGGCTTAAAAATAAATATGCAAGAGATTTAGATTTTGGAAATGCTAAACACAGTTTTTTTTTTCTTCATATTTTAGAATCTTAATTACAGATGGACAGACATCTAAATTTACATTCAGAAAACCCAGCTACTCCAGGAAACACCCAAGCCTTAATGTTACAGATGCCAAAACTCATCTTTAGTCACTTTATTATTTGAGTTGAAAGTTTTTAGGTTTTCAGTAAATAGTAGTATCTTCCATGTGGCCTATGGAGCTTTTAGTTGGTACAACTAATGACTGAATCTTGTTTCTAAAAGTGTTAGCTAAATCTAATTGACCAACATATTTATACTTCTATTATTTAGATTTCTATTTTAATAGTAAATAAAAAGTCCATGATTGTTTTACAATTTTCATAAAACTTATTTCTTCCATTTATGTTGCAGTTAAGTGAACAGAAAATTTTTTAAAAATTTTATCACCAGGGCCCCCCCGGTGGCACAGCGGTTGAGCGCTGGGTTGTGAAGCTGCCCACGGCCTCTGCGGCGCCGGTTCGATCCCCGGCTGCTCCCCGGCCACCGGAGGAGGGTCCCACATGGCACGCAGACCTCTCCTGCCGCCCACTGCTCCCCTCAGCAGTGTACTTCTGTCCTTCTGCCTGCTCCGCTCCCCGCTCTGGCTCTGGTGAATTCTCTCACCCTCCCGCGCTTCTGACTGTACCCAGTGCATGTATAAACAAAACAAACAAACAAATAAAATAAATAAATAAAACATGCCTCTATTAAAAAAAAAAAATTTATCACCATACACATTTGCATTTGGGTTGATTTCATTCTCTGCAAGCCCAAAGGACATAAAAGTCAGTGTTCTAAAAGTGGCCTGTCCTTTCCATTTTTTTTTTTTTCAAAGATTGATTTATTTATACAAGAACCGGGGTACAGGACAGATGTGTGGGAGGGTGGGAGGATTCATCAGAGACAGAGCAGGGAACAGAACAGGCAGACTGACTGAAATACACTGCTGAGGGGAGCAGCGGAAGAGACAGGCGAGATCTGTCCTGCCATGTGGGTATCTCTGTAGCCAGCGGCGATTGAACCGGCACTGCAGACAGAGGCTGCAGATAGCTTTACAGCACTGCCTGTGCCAGCAGGGAGGCCCCTTTCCATTCCTTTTAAAATGAAGGTTCTTATGGAGTAAAAGAAAGAATTTGAGTTCTTTAGAGTTCAATTCAGCAATAGCCTCAAGGATTCTAAATAATTCCTTGATGATTTGCTGATCCTGCTAGATGTGGCTCCATAAAAGTGTCCAGCTCAGGTAAGAGGGGGCGACTCTCTTCCCCAAGTGGAAAGAAGTGTGTGGCATAGCAAGGACCACATAAGCAATTGTTCTACTAGGGTTTGTTTTCTTTTTTTTTTCAAGTGATGCAATGGCATCTTCACATCATATTTCAACATTATTTGGTCTCTAAAATATATTATTCACAGCGAGATCTAGTTTAATATAGGAGGGAAATTTAAAACTGGATTTGAAGAAGGCCCTTTATCATTAGTCCTTCATCATTTCCTCTACCCCAACTTCGTACACTTAGAACAGTTTTATAAATACATACACACTGGACCCTACCTCTAACCCCCCTCCACTTCAAGCTCATCTCATATTTCAGTCCTTAATTATTCCCTGTTCACCAAACAGATTTGCGTATTTGATCTTCCCCTTGTTTGGGGAATCAATTCCACATATACACCAGACAGTAAAGGACACACATTTAGAGCTAAAATGAAAAGACAGGACCTTCTTGAGCTAAGAAAATTTATTTTTAAAAGTGATTTCAATAACTAATCATTTAAGTCTATAGAGGTTGTTGTCTTACCAAATATTTACATATATAAAGAGTTAGCAGGGTGAGTCCCTATGTAAGAAAGTTTTTCTCTACATTCTGGAAACATTTCAAGCTACAACTTATTAAATCGGGGGGGGGGGAACCCAACCTGTGTCACTTGGTTTATAGCTCACGTTTCTGCCTCTGTGAGGTTATCGGAACTGCTAGAGAGGCCTGGGCAGCTGGGCCTGGCATTTCCCAAGCATTTATTTTGGCACGCGGCTGGACCCAGAACTGGTGCCAGTTTTTAGACTCTTTGGCCACTGACAAAACCATTGTTTCCAGATACTGAAAACAACCCAATCCAGTACAAACTTTTCCCTGACCCACAACTTGCCCTGCAGGCAATGGGTTTGCGTCTATTATATTCAATATCATCAAGAAATCATTCTGAAGTATTTTGATCAACACAGTCATTGGTGCTACTCTGACAGTATAAAATCCTGTTCTCCTGGACAACTCTCTGGTTTCTGATGGCACATGTGCCTTTTACATTCCTTTGAAGAAGCATGATCTCATGGCTTAAGAATCTGAAAATCTACTAGTCAATGTTATGGGATAACCACTGTGGCAGGTGGAACAAAATCAACAGTTAAGGTATCTGGGCATAACAAGCAAGGCTAATATCATCCCTTTTATTTGTTTTTTAACATGGCAGGGGCAGACAAGGGAAAAGAGGAGGGAAAGCATTTAATACACATAGGAATTATCTTCTAATACTTGCATTAAAACAAACTCAGTTACACAGAAAAATCACTGTTATAATATTTACCTACTAATAAGAGAAAATGACACTAAATGCACATTCTATAAAAGAAAAATTTGATAAATTAACCTTATCAAATTTGTTTTTGTGCTTCAAAACACATTAATAAGAAAATGAAAGCCTATGCAACAGACTGGAAGAAAATATTTTGTAAACACACCTCTGATAATGATTTATCCAGCATATGCAACAAATTCTTGTAACTCAACAGAAAGAAGACAATGCAATAAAAATGCACAACTATCTCCGAAGAAAATATTTGGATAGTTAATATGCACACAAAATAAGCTCAACACCATTCATCATTAAAAACCACAACAAGATAGCATTTCACCTTCTAGAATAACTATTACAAGAGATAAGGTATAACAAATGGTGGAGCGGATGTAAACAAACAGTAATCCCTATATACTGGGGGTAGGAATATAAAATGGGGCAGCTACTTTGGAAAACATTCTGGCAGTTCTAAAAGGTTAAACATAAATTTACCCTCTGATCCAGCAGTTTCATGCCTAGGTCTCCAAGAGAAATGAAAACATGTCTGTGTAAAGACTTGCACACAAATGTTCAAAGTAGTACTATTAACAATAGCCAGAAACTGGAAAAAACCTAAATGGCCATCAACAAGTAAATGGATAAAATGTTGTATATACAGAGAAATATTATTTATAATAAAAAGGAACAAACTTCAGATAC
The DNA here is from genome assembly GCF_014898055.3 of Talpa occidentalis. Classification (NCBI taxonomy): domain Eukaryota; kingdom Metazoa; phylum Chordata; class Mammalia; order Eulipotyphla; family Talpidae; genus Talpa; species Talpa occidentalis. The sequence goes on along the minus strand of NW_023605083.1, from coordinate 124,466,341 downwards.
ATGCTACATCATAGATTAATGTCAAAATCGCTATGCTAAGTGAAAGAGGCCAGATATAAGCGACCACATACTGTACGAGATGCTCCCAAAAGGAGCATCTATAAACAGGAGACTCGTGGGCGCCTGGGGCTGGGGGCAGAAGTGAAATTAACATTAAATGGACATGAGGGATCTTACTGGGATGGTGTAAATGTGCTAAACTGATGTATGGTGAAGGTTGTGTAACTTTGTAAATTTACTAAATATTACTGAACTGCACAACTGAAATGAGTGAATTTTATGATATGTAAAATATGGCTCAATATACTTGCTTTAAAACAAGATAAAATCCTCACAGAGACTGCTACTTCAGGCCACTGAACTAAGATGGCAACTAGCATCATTTTGGCCAGTTCTGAAGACTGATCTAGGCTTATGCTCTCAGTAAAGTGCAACACTGAGTAAATTAACCACTGGCTGCAGTTACTAGGTTATTTTTCATCAACAATAAAAACAGGTATTTTAGACAAAAGATCTAGTTATGTTGACTAAGGATGTTATTTCTAAACCAAAGACAAGGCAAAATCCTTTCAGAAAGACAGGAGCCTAAATACACTTTCTGCATTTTCTAAATTGCGATGATATACATACACAAAGTAGAAAAATCTTAAGTGAATAGTTCAATAAATCTTCACATGCATATATCCATGCAACCACCACTCAGACCAAGATGCAAAGCCTCCCTTTTTTACCCAATATTCCACAAAGGTAATCACCCCTTTATTCTAACACCACTGAAGTATCCTAGTTTTGTCTGTTTTTCTGAACATTTTATAGATGTACAAACTGCACACAGCATTGCACTCTTTTGAGACTGACTTCTTTTGCTCAATAGCACCTCTGTCAACTGTACCTGATGTTGCTGATAGCAGCAGTACACTTGTGTCATTGTTGTATAGATATACAATTTATTCACTTCTACTGACTGGCATTTGGATGATTTTCAGCTTTTGGGTAGAATGAATAAAACCGTTATGAACATGCTTATATTTGTCTTTTGGTGAACATAAGAGCATATTTCTGACAGGTATTCAATTCAGGAGTGAAAATGCTAGGTTTTAGGTAACATACATATATTGCTTTACACATGTTTAATAGATCTTGCCAAGCAGCTTTAAAAAAGTGGTACAGCCACTATCAATAATAGCGCCACCTTTTATGACCAAGACTGCTAGTGGTGTTTGAGTTATTCCTTAGAAATGGAGGGACTTGGTAATTGTCCTATTTTAAAATAGCCAAATACTGTGAAATACTGAGCTCCTGGAATGAGCGAATTGAATTCTTGCCTGACTTCCATTCTGTTCACAATGGAAGATGATTTCTGATAATAAAAATTATACCAAAATATTCTTCATTTAATAAAGTTTTTAAAGTTTTTTATCCAAACACAACACAAAAAATGCTTAAGTCAAAGATGATGAATGGAAAATTTAAATACTGTGCAAGCAAAATATATTATCATTTAAAGATACACATGCACAAAATAAATGGTCATTAAAAAAGAAAATAGCACCTTACCTGCTACTGAATTCGGCCGTGGCATAAGGTACAGAGGAATAGATTGTACTGACTGTGATAAAACTGTCTCCAAATTCCTCTCTGGGATCTTGTTCAGACTATAGGTGGAAGCCGTCATGTTTTCATCCACTCGATACAAGCAAGAATCCATGCTGGACTTTTGCGACTGCCAAGGTTTCAGGTTTCCTCCAGATCCTAATTCTTTATTGCTCTCCCCAACATATTTTGTGCGATCCACGTTTTCAGAATAGCTTGTCAATGTAGCTGGGAAAAATAAAAGGTTAGACTGAATTAAAAAAATAATCTCGAGATTAAGCTATTTACCGCTATCCAAATTCATGACTAGGTGAGAATATCAGAGGCATTATTTTTATAAAGTTACTGATTGTTTCATCTATACCATGAAGTGCAAATAATTGAAACCAAAATATAATTATCTCTCACATAATTTTCCTTTTTTTTTTTTAAAGAGTTATTTATTTCTTTATACAAGCACTGGGTACAGTTAGAGCGCAGGAGGGTGAGAGAACTCACCAGAGCCAGAGCCGGGAGCAGAGCAGGCAGACTGACGAAGTACACAGCTGAGGGGAGCAGCGGGTGGCAGGAGAGGTCTGCGTGCCATGTGGGACCCTCACCCGGCGGCTGGAGATTGAACCAGTGCTGCAGAGGCTGCAGGCAGCTTCGCAACCCAGTGCTCAACCGCTACGCCACCAGGGAGGCCCACATAATTTTCCTCTTATCTCTGCCATCCGTTTTCTTTAACAACTCTATTTGAATTAACTAACTAAATAAATAAATTCACTCATCAGTGCCAAAAGACCAACAACTAGGGCCTATCAGTGCTAAGAATTTCATCAGAAAGGAAATTTACATAGTTTTCATGGATTACTGGGGAGCCTCCCCTCCCAGGTCTCCAAAAAGATCTTTATATCTGTTTTATCCTATATTTTCCCTCGCTTATTTCCTGGTCCTTTATTTGTAACAAAGAATTAGAATAAAATAAGTAGTCAGTAATTAGAAGCTGATCTTGGGAAAGAATCTGTCCAGCTAAGGAAATAACACAGGTCTTCTTGTATACCTCTTCTCTGGAGATGTAACCCTGCACTTGAGTCCCTCACTGAAAGCAAATGAAAATGGAAAGGGCTTCTGGAATTTCATCTAGTCTTACCACTAATTATAAATAGGAAAATTTTCAATAACCCTAGAAATGCAAAGATTATAAACATCAAAATCTAGATTATAAAATCTTAGCAGTAATTATAAAGCAAGAATAAAAGATGTCACCCCAGGAAAGTTTTTACATTATAGTTCGTACTCTCTTTTTACATTTTAAATGTACTTATTGTTGAAAGAGGGAGAGAGAGAGAAAGAGACCCAAGTGCATGAAGTAATATCTGTGATCTTTTTTAGTGGATTTTCTCTTTAGAGACTTACTGTGGTTCTGGACTTTATAATAAGTAACAAGGGAAGAAAATGGATTACAAAGAATAACTAAATTTTTCTTTAAGAAAGAAAATCTGATTTGCTGTCATAAAGGACAAAAGTCTACGGAAGAAGAAACCTAAGTGAATGAGGAAAAGGTGGACACAAGTGGAAAGAGGAACACTCTATAAGGGTCATCCTCAGAATTAAAAAAGAGAAGGGCATATTTGGCACCTAACTTGAGGATGGCACTCAGAAATATTACAGAAACTCTTTGAAAATCTTACAAGTGTTTGGAAGCTCCAATCCCACTTAAATTACTCTCCACTTCCCCTCAGCAATTGGTCACACACACCTGAAGATAGCACCCCCACATGTACTGGAAGGGACAGCTAACAGAAAGAAAGCGAAATTACACCTCTAGATTCTGACCAGCCTTTTGGGGCATGACACTGATAATAAAGTAGGTAGTGGAAAATCGGGTAAAAGAAAGGAAACAGTTTCTTAGATTCAGAAACTAGTTCAAAAGAGAATAAATTAGGAACTAAAAAGCAACTCCAGGGGCTTAACTGCCATACATCCAAAGGGTTTTTGACAACTGGTAAAGAATTAGCTCCCTAGAAAAAACTTATAGTCCTTTTTCATTAATAGATAAGCTTTCAAAATGTTAGTAATCATAATAAATTCTAATATGTACTAAGCACTAACATGTACTTATGCAACTTTTAAATTGCATAAATGCATTTGATCGTCAACACAACACTGAATAAAGCAGGACTGGTGTGACCATCTCCACTGCATGGGTGTGGAGATGGCCGCTAGGAGAGAGGCGGTGTCCTGCCCACTCTCACAGACTGGGCCTCTCATAGAAAAATATACATACACATATTTGTTTTACAGTACAGCTAATTTATCTCTATTACTTTTTTTAAGTTGCGGTAACATTAGTTTACAACACTATATATGATTCAGAGTGTATTATTTATTATTTCCAGGTGAAACAAAGATTAGTAGAAAGATGATGAGTCTCAAATAACTTCAGAGATTTTTCTGAGATAAATCACTATCACAGGATGAAGAACCGCTTACATGAAACGTCTGTTTATATTGCTACATGGGCCAGGAAGAGATAATGTGAAGAAGAAGGAATTACAGGCTTATAAACAGGCTTAGTGTAAATAAAATTAACACCCTATATTTTAAAATAGTTTTACTGAGGCATACTTTACATACCATAAATGTACCCACTGTAAACACATAATCCAGTGATTTTAGTAAATCAGTAAAACTCAGTTTTAGAACATTTCCATAGCTCCTAAAAGTTCCTGCTTGCACTTAATCTCTGCTCTCATCCCAGTCCTAGGCAACTACAATTGCTTTCTGTCTCTATAAATTCACCTTTTCAGCAATTTCATGTAAACAGAACTATATAATATGTAGTCTTTATGTCTGGCTTCTTTCACTTAGATTAATGTTTTGGGGGTCCAATCATTATGTAACATTTATTAATAGTCTGTTCCTTTTTATTGCTGAATAATATATTCTACTGTATGGCTATTCCACATTTTACATATCCATTTACCAATTGATGGATATTTGGATTGTTTCCAGCTTTTGGCTATTATGAATAATGCTGCTTTGTTTGGACATATGTTTTCATTTCTCTTGGATTGATTCCTAAGAGTAGAATTGTTAGGTCATATGCTACGTTTATGCTTAACTTGTAAGTAAATGCCAAACTGTTTTCCAAAGTGGCTGGAATACTTTACACTCCACAAGTAATGTAAGAAGGTTTTTGTTTTTTCACATCTTTGCCAACACATGGTGTTTTTTATTTGGTAAGGTAACAGCCCATTCAAGTGGGTATGTAGTATCTCATTTTCGTTTCAACTTGCACTTCTTTAATGGCTGATGCTATGGAGCAACTTTCTGCAGGTTTAATGGGCATTTATGTATTTTGTTTGGTGAAATGTCTATTCAAATCTTTTGCACATTTTAAAACTGGCTCGCCTTCTATAATACTTTAAAACTACTAGTAATAATTTTTATCTTTATTCAGTACTGCAGTTGACAAAAACTAAGTTTTTTTTTTTTTATCCTGGATAACAAACTGAGGTCATCTGTCCTGAGACAGAATTATTTTAGCACTATGTACACTGTTTTGTAATAATTAGGACCATGGATTTTAAAATCACACAGACCTGAGCTTTAATCTCAGCTTCACCACTTACAATCTATGTGACCTGGGACCAATTATTTTTGGGTATTAATTTTCTAAGTCTAAGAAAGATGATGATACTATTATGTAAGATAGAGTTATTTTACAGCTAGAATGGGCCAACCCCAGCTCATCTCTGGGGATACCTAGAAGTCTGGTATTGACTCTTGGCCAAGATAAGGTCAACTGGGATAACTAATGATTTATAATTTGCTGTTGGAAACTCTCCTGGCAGTGCCCAGGACTAGAAGTTTATTAGCAACTTATACCTGGAAGACTGGTTGAGTCTACTGAGGTGACTCCATGAACAGAGGGGCACAAAAATCTTGATTGTGACCTTTTGGGGAGCTCCCCTGAAACCATTGTGCAGCTCTTGGTGGTTTATATCCTGGGGCTATCACAAACCATAGCCCAGGGGACTAAGAAAGGATCGAAGTGGCACCTGGAGGTGTCCTGTGTCCCCTGTGCTTGTCCATGTTCTCCTTCACCCGCTAGACTTTATCTCTGCATTTCTTTCCTTCAGATTCTTCACCTTCCAAGCCTTCGTCCACTTCCATTTAACTAGTTCCCCTTAACAAGTGTACAGAAGGCAGTAAGTATATGACGGCAGTATGTATATGATAACCTCCACAAAACTCTGCTAGCTCAGTACAGAATAAGCTTCTGTTGAATCACTTCCATTGACAGATAGACAGATGTCTGTGCATTTACAAGAGCAAGTGAAGTAGAGAGAATTTTTTCTACCCACCCCTTCCTGTCAGGTAATATCCTTATAGGAGTCAGTAAGCAGGGAGGGATGCCTTTTGTCTTAATCTAAAAAGGAAGCAAAAAGACACCAAGTGATTAGATATAAAGCAACTCACCAATGATGCCACTATCTCTGCTTTCGAGGGTGGAGGTTGGACTGGTGACAGCCCCATAGTTACAGTCCTTGGCAGGTGCGCTGGTGCTGACAGGCGGGAGGGTGGAGCAGGGGCTGCCGGCTGCGGGGGAGGCAGTGCTGCTTGTCAGGGTAGAGCAAGGGCTGATCCGCTGGGTGATGGCTGAGGTCTGGAAAATTGGAATGAAAACAAAGTAAGGCAAACTAATCAACTGTTAAAGTAAACTGTATCTTATAGTAAGAGATAAGGTGCTTTTTTTAGAGAAAAAGAAGAAACACACACATCTTTTATAGCTATTTGGCTCTATTTGTTTTGCTTTCAAGGATAAGCAAATTAAGATGAAACCTGAGAATTTCTTTTTTTTTTTTTTGTTATTCCTGGTTTATTATAAAAGATGATGTAAATTTCCTGATGACCAATTATACTCCATGTTTTCTTTTAGGTTTGCAGTTTCAGCTTTTTTTTTTTTTTTTTGCTTTGCTTTTTATTTATTTATTTATTTATTTTTTTAATTTGCTTTTTATTTAAATTAAAAAAATATTTTTACATTGTTGTTCATTTTTTGTACAACATTTGATTTCTCCCCCTCAGATGTAATCCCTATGATTTTCCCGCTACCACATCACCTGTGAACTGTCACCACGTTCCTTTCTGCTCTTCTCTCCCGTTTTGACCCCTCTCCTTCCCTCTCCTCTGCTACATGCCTCAAATCTATGGTCAGCTTGGTAGTTTTGTCGTTTTCCTGACCTTTTGTTTTGTTTCCCCATATTCCACATTTTAGTGAAACCATCTGATATTTTTCTTTTTCTTTCTGACTTATTTTATTTAGCATAATCCCTTTCAGCTCCATTTAAGTTGCTGCAAATTACAGGAGTTTATCTTTTTTGATTGCTGAGTAGTATTCCATTGTGTATATGTACCACATCTTCTTAATCCAGTCATCTGTTTTTGGCATTTAGGTTGTTTCCATAACTTGGCTATTGTAAATAGTGCTACAATAAACATAAGTTTCCTTTCAAATTAATGTTTTTGTGTCCTTTGGGTAGATACCTAGGAATGGAATTGCTAGATTATATGGTAGGTCCATTTTCAGAATATTAAGGGCCTTTCGCCCTAGTGAAGCTTTCCCTAGTGGATGGACCAGCTTGCACTCCCACCTGCATGTTAAGAGGGTTCCTTTTTCTCCACATCCTTGTCAGCATTTCAAACCTGATATATTTAATATGAACAGAGATTATGGCCAGTTTTTCTGGTTTGGAAATTTCTGGTGTCAAGTATTCTTTATCATTATCACCCATTAAAAGAGGATTTTTTTTATTGAGTTCAATTTTTCACTGCTGTTTTGAATCATTGAAACTTTTTCAAAGGTTTAGAACTTTGTCTTATTAATAATTTTCTTTGATAGAAAAAAAAATCCCTGCAGTAAGGGAGAAAAAAAATAAAGTTCTTAATGCAAATAAGTTTTTTACTGAAACACAAGGTACTATCAAGAGAATGCAGTAAAAACAATGCTCATTTAATACAAAACTAAATAATATCTCTATAGAAACTGATTACAGACTGAGATCACTTTGTATCCCGAATGATTCTTACAAATGAAATTAACTTTTTAAGTTTTTATTGAAAGGAATTAATAATCACCAAAAAGATTGGTGGTAATATACTCTGGTTTACCAAATTTAATGACAATTCATTTTTCTTTAACTCTTTCTAACCAAATCACTGAAATGATGAAGGTATATATTTTTCAAACACTAAAGAAATTTTATCCTTTTTGAAAGGGGAAATGACCAGTGACAAAATTACTTGAAGGAACACTAATGAAAATTTGACATAATTAGAAAACTTTCAATTTCTTTACCTATAGAGACTCTAGCCATGGTCTCTTTGCAAAAAACTGAAGGTTTATATTCCATAACCTGACTGGAAAATATGTTGAATACCAGATATGAGAATATTAAGGCTCTTTAACTCATTCTAAAATGATTTCCAAAATTGCTCTTCCTGATATTTAACCAACTGTGTTAAAATCAAGTTTTGATTTTAATTTAAACGTTATAACTGGGACATATTAAGACATAGTTGACTCAGTCAAGCCACAAGTGACATTCTCAGAATCCTGGAAACAAACTTTTTCAACTATATCAATAATATTAGGAACTGGTTAAAAAAAAAATATATATATAAGCCTTCAAATCCATAACAGTTCTCTTCTTCCATATAATTATGCTTGAGGGAAGAGTTTCAATATCTTTGTAATCTATGCTATTTTTATAAAACAAAAACTGGTCTATGAGAGTAATAATTTTTATCTGTGCATGCAACAGAATCACCAACCAAGCAGGCTGCTTAGCAGGGTGGACTCATAGTGAGCCCCACATCAGATGTACTGAATTAGAATCCACACTCGTTAGGATTTCACATGGCCATTTTTAATCCTTTCATTCTTAGTTTCAGAAAAATTTAGGTAGATGAAATGAACTGTACTAGGATCTTTCACATTTAACATTTCACATACAGTCATTCCATATTGAAAGTTTCATTTTTATATAAGACTTCTATACCAACTCATTTCTCTTCTTAGTCAAGATTTCTTAGTTTATCCTTTGAGAAGGTAAACTGTATTATAAGCATAAAAGAGTCAATGTGGTGGTTAAGGCCAAAGGACATACTATTTTTGCTATAAGTTATTTTCTGCAAAATGAAGCATGTCATATAATATATGTTTTAAAAACTTTACCTGTAAAAGCTAAGCTTAAAGGTCAAGCCATTTAGGAAGGAGAAAGCTGTTCCTGATTTAGGAAATTATTTATGACTTATGAAAGTGGCCTTATATTTACTGAAGGTTAGTGAGCTATAGAAATCTCTTCTAGATACAGAAAACATTATCTACTCTCCATGCTGCAGCCTAAAATGGATGTCTAATTAAGCCAGTTCAATTGCAAAAATCTTTCAGTGGGTTTTCAACTGTCCTCAGTGTTCTCCAGAAGGATACAAACCATCCAATCTGAGTCTCTTAATGGTTCTACAGTTACACAAGGAAAGACCCTAGTGATGAAAGTATAAAGTAAATTCCAACACCCTACAAAGTACTGAGACGAGAAAGGGAAGCAATCAATTGAACATCAACACTCAGTCACCCTGAAAAAACTACAGACTTGTCTGTCACCACTAATGCCCCTCTGAGGACATCATTAGTATATGGCCTTCGTAAGTAAAGAAATCTAGCCTTTTAGTATATACACCATGTAGCTCAGAAGTGACCAGATGAGCATGACCTCCTAGTTCTTATTAACCTTTCAATTATTTCAACAGAAGTTGCAATGATCAATTTAGTTACTTTCTTCTGTGGTTCTAAGAGAGTTTCATGATATATTATATTCCAAGGAGACTATCATTTAGCTTCATTATTAATAGTTTACATTTGTGTAAAACTTTAGTTAAAAGTACAATTTAATTTACTCCTTATACACCAAGTATGGCAGGCATAAAGAATACTATATCCCTCATTTAAGAAATATGAAAATGAAATGGTCCTAAGTCTGAAAGTTATAAAGCAATTTCCCCTAAAAAATTCCTGTTTATATTTATTACATACCAATTACATCATCTATTCCTTTACACCTTTTATTTATATGATATCTTACAACTTACAAAGTGTTGTTATAGTCATGACTTAACTTATTCCTCACAATACTCCTACCAAGCATTACTGCTTCATATTATACTAGAATAGCACAGTGTAGCTTGGAGAAACTATGTTGTAAAAGCAGGCTTCCTGCACTTGAATTTTATTCTATTACTTTCTGGTGGTATGAATCCATTTTTTTTTTTTTTTGTATCTGAAAATTGTAATATAAATGGATCCTACCACATTGGTTAGAAGGAAACTTAAACAAAAGTACCAGTAAACATTTCATCAAGTCATTTATTATTATCTGTGAAAACCCTTAAATTCAGAGGTTAAATGACAAGCCTGAATTTACAAAATGGTAGGTAGCAGAACTAGAATCAGAACACATATATTCCACCTCTTGGTTCAGTTGCTGTTCTATTATACTGTATTTCTTTAATTACATTAATTTACTGATAGCACTCATTTACTTATTTGTTCCATAAATGGACAGGTAAGGCACATGCCATAGACAATTAGTTTTATTCAGAAATCTCTGTAACATGCTACTGACATGAGGCATCTCAAAGACAATCAAGTATAAATTCCAGCACCTTAAGAAAAACAGCTTTGTAGAACGCATACTATCAGTGGCAACTAAACAGCAAGAGAGAAGGCTTGTGTCATGTTCTTGGTCATTAATAGAATGGTTACATTTTAACTTGACATGACTATCAAGAATAAAGAGTAAAACAGATGTTTTATTTATACCAGTATTTTGAAAGTTCTCAACATCATTCCCATTTCTTATTCACAGATAAGTGTTCACTTATTCACTGTTCTTCATGATAAGAACTATGAAGAAAATCAAGTAGAAGGACAAATGGATATAGGGATAGGCAGGTGCTTAGAGAAAGTGATTAAGGAACGCTTCTCTGAATGAGGAGGTGAGTTATATGAGAAGAATATTCCATTATAAACAAATGCTTCATGTGTTCAAGGAAGGAGCAGGAGGCCAGTTTGCTGCAGAGTTGCAGTGAAAGGGAGAGAGGCAGGGAACGCGGTAGGAGAGGCGCATGGAGTCTGATCAGGTAGGGCCTTGTTGGCCATGATAAACATTGTACACTTAATACTAAATGTGTAGAATACCATGGAAAACTGAAAGCAGATTATAGAAAATTAAGTTATATCTGTAGACATCAAAGGCATTTCAACAATCGGGATTATTTTTCTTATAACACACATACATACACAGAGATTTCACAACATCTTCCCTTTCCTGGTATCACAGGTGGACTCACCCTCTGTTTCACACCATTGACAGTATAGCTTACCTGATTTTCATCCTGTACTTCCATGCTGTACTGGTCACCTGGTTGAACTTCCGTGACTTTCTCTCCAAGGAGGAAACCCAGACGAGTCATGAGTGTGTTTGCTGCCTCATCTACAGAGGGAGGGGGGCCAAGTTCCTGTTCAGCATCATCTACAACAGAAGACAGCAAAACACACAAAAATTTCAAAATAAAATGGCCCAGATGTACAACTATTCTTATATTCAGTTTGGTCATTTCCTTAGTTTTCATATTCTAAATCCAAAACTACAAGGTCCTTGTCTGTAAGATTTTCCCACTTTTTCAGATTATAATTAATATATAATCTACTCAAATTATCCTCATTTTATCTACCAGAACCACCCAAGTTTGAGAGAAAATTTCTACAACTTGTTGAGTAGAAATAGCTTCCCATTTCTTTGGCAGTTAACTTTCCAGAGATTCCTTCTCTTGGGATACTGGCCACAGTCATCACCTTCATTCAGGATTTTTATTTATTTTTCAGTTTGTGTAAATATATATATTTTTTAATTTTTGAAATCCCTTCAAACTTTCAAAAAGTTTCAAGAATAGCACAAAGAATATTTTTTTTCCTTAACCATGCTGAAGTATAGACATGCTGCCCCATCATCCTCAGATGGTATTTTCTATAAACAAGGATATTCTCTTATATACACATAGTACCAGCACAGAAACCAGGAAACTAACACTTTACATCATTATACATCATCTAGACCCCATTAAGTTTTTACATTTGTCCCAGTAATGTCCTTTTTAACAAAAGGATCTACGTCAGGAGTATGCAATGCATTTAGTTCTCAGTTCTTTATTATCTTTTAAAATCTAGAACAGTTCCTTAGTCTTTTCTAAACTGTCACTATCTTTTTTATTTTACCAAGGAATAAGAATGTTTCAGTCATTCTTAGGACATGGGAAACATTTAAATCAACATATTTGTAAATGTAAAAATAACCATATTACTTTTGTAATATTCCTGCAAAAAATGCATAAACTGAATCAAATCATGATGTAACATGAGATGAATTCAAATTAAGGGATACAGAACAATTGGTGTGTAATCTTTAAAAGTATCCTGGCACCACGAGGGTGGTGTACCCAAACTTATGGAACAGATGCTTCTGTGTTAGGGAGTCTTCAAGATTTTAACCTATGTACTTCTTCGTCTATCTGTTCATCTGTATTATGTAAAGATATCTTTTGCAATAAACCAGTAAAAATAAGTAAAGTATTTCCCTGTGTTCTGTGAGCCATTTACAGCAAGTTATCAAGGAAGGGGCTGTGGGAACTCCCAATTTGTACCCAAGTTAGACAGAAGTACAGGTAACCTGTCAACCTACTACTTGTGAGTGGTGTCCAAAGTGGAGGTAAAGGGACAAATACCATATGATTTCACTCATATGTGGGAGATAAACAAAGCAAATGAACACACAAATAAATTCCTAGATTCTGACAACAGAATGATGGTGACCAGAGAAGAGGATAGATTAAGAGAATGGAAAGTAGGCTTTTGGTGATCCAAACATAGTATATGGAGATGTGAAAACATAAAGCTGAAAGAAAAATTCAGAAAAAAAAAAATCTGTTAAAATTTTATACCTAGCTAAGATCTCATTTGAGCATCATTGTTAAAGACATTTGAGACAAATGGAAACCAAAGTGTTTATCACCAACAGACGCTCACTAATGAAAATGCTGAAGGATGTACTTCAAAAAGGAGTTATAATCAAGTAGAAGGACACGGATGCAAAGAAGAAAATGATAAAGTAATTGCTAAATAATTGGTCAAGCATAAAAATAAACTAATGTACCTTCTAAAAAACCCACAATGAGATATCACTACATATGTGCAGTGCAGAATAACACACATACTTGAAATCATCGTAATAGATGAGTTTAACAGAAGAGTCAGGGAAAAAGTGGACGGAACAGTTTTCAGATTCAAATTCTGTGTGACTTAACAGTTCAACACAAATACAGAACTCTAAGAACATAACTGATTAAATATAGCTTATTTTAAATCCTGCTTTGAAATAGTGTTTTATTTTCATAATAATATTGGTAACAGTACTAGTGGTAATAATAATGACTACCACTTATTGAGATATTACTGTCTGGTACTTTTCTAAGTGTTTTATATGTACTAAATCGCTTAATCGTCACAGCAGCCCTTGGCTGACAGATAGTAAAAGTGAGGCACACAGAGATTGAGTTCTTGTTTGCCCATGGTTAGTTAATTTAGTCACAGACTCAAATGAATTCCAGGTCACGAGGCTTCTTAAGCTTAGGTTCTTAACCACCCCATCACTTATGCCAAGAAATGTGACTGAGTACAAATTGTTTATACGGCTATTTCAATTATTTTTATCTAGAACAATGTCTAGTAGAATTATCTGATGATAGATAATACAGGAAAGCATTCATTAATTCTTAATGAGTATGTTGTGTGTGTCCAGCACTATCTTATATTTATGGACAAACTATCTTTTAAGGAATTGATAGTCTCACAGGGGAAAACAGAAAATAAATAATTTGATTAAATCACTGAGTTAAATTGTGAGAAATATAATTCAGGTGCAAAACAGGATGCTGTGAAAAAGCAAGTATTGAGTATTTCTGAACACAAGAACCTTTATTTTTCTTGATACCAATTCCCCTTTCAGACTTGGTTTACACTTTACAATACTTGCAAAAAGTGCCTTCTTAGTCAGCATGCACAGGGCAAATTAATTATTAAAAATGTGCCAAGAAATGAATGTATAGCAGCTAAAGTACCGAATCCCTAATCTCTATTCCTAACATGGCAGGCTACACATAGTTTAGTTCCATATTCTTAATTCTCAGCATTTTCACATCAGGCTGTTTACATTTTTCTTTATGATCTGTTAATTATAAACTGCTTGTTCTCATCTGTTTCAAGACTCAGAAATTTGTACCACATTTAATCAAATAAAGAAACCCAGTATTTCTCTCTAACAGAGTCACAAAACCCATGATTAGTTTGGGGCCCAACTGCCAAAGAAAACCTGGTTGTATTTTCATTTCTTAGTTCTTAAACAATTATCTACTTTTTTCATTTTTCTGATAAATGTGGGAAAATGTGTTTACTGCTAAAAGCAGGGGCTGCCATTTGTCACAGTAAATGCTGAAGCCAATACAAGGGTTCTTCTACATTCCCCCAATCTGAGTTTCTGATTATGAAAATCATTGCCTACTAGTGATCAAGAATCAAGCAACCACACCAGCTCATCTCCATTCAGAGAGGCTGACTTTAAAGCATCCCCCACAATTTTTTGTTCCTTTAGGTATATTTGAATAAGGAGAGGAAACAGACTAAACAAATGTTGAAACTAAGGGATGGGTACATGGGCGATTCATTGGGTATGTTTAAAACTGTACATAATCAAAGTTTATTTCTGGCTTGGACATGTTTATTTGGATCTTGAAATGTTATGGCAGAGGCTTGAAACGGGACTGCACAGTTAGACTCGTGTTCTTGTGCGCTGGGTTTCCACCAAAAGGAGCTTCTTTCTAGCAGATGCCCCTTCAGCCTGGACCACAGAAAGAACACACACAACCAGAGCCCAGCTTGCCACTAAAGCTGCTACTACAGACTCAAACAAGAGTCAGTCCAACCAACACTTGGGAATCCTTCAATAAGAAATAAATTGCTTATTTTTGTTTGGTATATGATTTAGGGTAGTCTGTTACATAGCATATATGAGCATTTAATTTTTAGATATTTAACTTGACTCAAATACAACCATAACTTAATTAGCAGACCACAGTGAAATCCTGGTGGTTTTTCTTACCATGTATTTTCTGTTCAGTATGATCAGTCTCCTAACTCATCTTCATACTCACTCATTTCTAGTTGCCATCTTATTCCAGATTCTATTCTACTTCTTACTTATCTATAGATCTCCTTTTAAATATATAATTTAGGTACAATAAATTATATTCCTATTAAGTATACTATTCAATGAATTTTGACAGATATGTACATATATGAAACAACCACCAAATCAAAATATAGAACATTTTTATCTTCTCCAGATGTTTTCTTGCACCCCTTTGCTGTCAAACCCTCTCTTAACCTTGAGCCACAGACAACCACTGATCTTTCAGTTACCTTAGTTTATATTTTCTATAATTTTACATAAATAGAATTACACAGTATATATTCTATTTTGCCTGGTTTCTTTTACTCAGCATAATGTTTTTGAAACCCATCCATGTGCAGTGTTTTAATAGTTTGCTCTTTTTAAACCAGAGTTGTGTTCCTTTGTGTAGGTAAAGGAATTTGTTATTCGTTCCCTGCTGATGGATACAGGGTTGTTCCCAGTATTGGGCTATCACATAGAAAAAGGGTTGTGAACATTCAAAATGTCTTTGTGTAAACATATTTTTAGCTTCTCTTGAACAAATACATAGGTGAATAATGGGTGAATTATAAATTTAAAATTTATTTTAGTTGAACTTTATAGAAAGTTGCCAGTTTCCAAAGAAATTGTTTCACTACACTCTCACAAGTAGTTCAGGTTGCTTTTTAATCTCATCAACACTTTGTATAGTCAGTTGTTCGATTTTAGACAAACTAATGGGTGCACAGTGGTATCTCGAAGTTTTAATTTGAACATCTTTAATTACTAATGATGGTGAGCACATTTTCATGTATTTACTGGACATTTTTTTTTAAATAATAAATTTTATTTTTATATTCCCCATACAATTGCAGCCCCCCCATTCTGACCCCAATCCCTCCCCTCCTGCCCCCACCCCCCTAAAGTGTCTCTGGTTCATAGTTTTTTGTTGATTTTGATTTTCACTTTCTTATAGTTATTCATTTTCCTGGTCCCTTATTTAAGTTTTCTAGATTCCTGCTATGAGTGAGACCATCCGGTATTTTTTTCTTTTTGGCTTATTTCGCTGAGCATGATCCCTTCCAGCGCCATCCATGTTGCTGCAAATTGCATGTGTTTATATTTGTTGAATGCTGAGTAATATTCCATGGTGTATATGTACCACATCTTCTTGATCCAGTCATCTATTTTTGGGCATTTGGGTTGTTTCCAAAGCTTAGCTATTGTAAACAGTGCTGCTATAAACATAGGGGTGCAGGTGTTCTTTGGAATTGATGTTTCTGTGTCCTTTGGGTAAATACCTAGGAGTGGAATTGCTGGATCATATGGAAGCTCTATGTTTAGTAGGTCCATTTACTGGACATTTTTATATCTTCTTTCATGAATGTCTCTTCAAATCTCTTGTACATTAAAAAAATTCAGTTCTCTTCTTATTAACTAGCTAGAAGAGCTTTTTATTTTAGATACAAGTCATCAGATATATGTATGCTAATATTTTTTCCTATTCTATGACTTGCCTTTTCCTTTTCTCAAAGAAAAGGACATTGTAAAACTTTTTCTTTACAACTCTTACTTCCTACCCAAGAATCTTTGCCGACCCCAAGATTGCACAGATTTGCTCCTGGTTTTAGGCCTATAGTACACTTTAAGTTATCTTTTGAGTGTGGTATGAGGTAAGGGTCAATGTTCATTTCTCCTCTGAAGTTCCCTAACACTTTTCCTATAGAATGGTGTAGGGTAAATGATTGTCAGGCTTTTCTGCCCTCCTGCTATTAGAATTGATGATGGATCCCTATGGTCCTGAGTGGATGCCTGATGGTGGATACCTGGAGAAGGGTGTGGGCACAATAGGTGGGTACACCTGGGCTGACAGGCTGGGATTTTAAGAGCAGCGTCACAGGGATGCCAGCAGAATGGAACTACCAGAAGCAGCAGAACCAGCAGAGGCCACGAGAGAACGCCGGAGAGTCCAGAAAGAGTGAAGATATGCCTCCTAGCCCCCCAGCACCCCTGCCTGCCGTGTACCTGGTAAACTCAATAAAAGCCTGAAAAAGCCACTGAGGGAGGGCTCCTAGGACTCTGCTTTACCCCATCTGCTCGGGTCATGGAGATCCTGCTCTGGCCCTTCCTGCCACTCCAAATGGAAAATCTTTAACTCTGATAGTCTTCTGAAAAATTAGTTTGGCTGTTGCGGGTAACTTGCATTTCCATACAAATTTTAGGATCATATAAATTTCTAAATTTACAATCATATACATATTATAAATTTCTATAAACTTTTCCTTGGGATCACACTGAATCAATTTGGGGGAAATTGCTACTTTAACAATACTGAATCTCTGAATCCATAATCATGATGTATCTATTTAGATTTTTAATTTGCTTCAGCAGTGTTTTATTTATAATTTTTAGTGTTCATGGTTTGCTAAAATTATTGCTAAATATCTCGTGATTTTGAATGCTACTATTAATAACATTGTTGTGGATTTCATTTTCCAATTGTTCTCTGTCAGAATATAAAAACAGTACTAATTTTTATATAATGACTTTGTCTTTCTCTTTTTGAACTTACATAAACACACTTATAACTGTAATTGGAAATGTATGTTGCAAGCATTTGTGCATTGCTGTGCTAATATATAAAAATGGAATATGAAAGTAGTTAGAGTTGGAGAGGGGGCTTACCAAATCCACTGGAGAAGAGTAACATATCACGACAGGTTGTAAGGGCTTGATTTACACTAAATTTGGAAGTAACAATGATGAGGCCCTCAGGAATTAATTAGCTCTAGTGTTAGGATTCTACAGGTAAGGGAGACAAAGATTACTGCCTGATTCCTTATGCATGTCCCTGAGTGTATACAGAAACTTTCTTTAATGTTTGTGGGGACAACAAGCTGGTGTGGAACACAGTATGCCACTTAACAATGGTTTTGGACTTAACTCTAGGAACCTGGTTCTGAGTTCTTGCAGCTGGGGATAAAGGTGGGGGAGGGGTGGTGGTGGTAAAGTAAGATTGTAAGAAAATGAGGTGTAAAAATAGGGGTACTGTAAAGAACCAAAAGAGTAAGCTAATTCTAATTTAGAAGCCTGAGAGCACTTGCAATTACTGGTGCAGTAGAACAGGCTTTACCTCACTCAGCTTCAGTGCCAGGAGAAGACTAAGTCAAAATCAATGTGGAAAGTGATACATCACCATGGCATTAGTGGATCAGAAGCTGTGTCAAGATCTGCCTCTGTCTTTGAGAGCGACAACATGGCAGTTGTCATGAAGGACACAAGATGGAGAGGGAATAGCACGAATGGCTGCAGAGAAAGATGCTAAGGTAAAGGTGTAAATAATCCAGGTCAGGGAAAGAAACAACTTGCAGGTTAGGATTACAGCCACTAGGCTGTTTCAGCTGAATACTGCTCTAATTTTTACTATGACAGGCGCTAGGCTACTGTTTTCATGGAGTTTCAGGAATCCAGTCCCATCACTTCACTTTTTATATGCGTAAGTCTGAATCTTAGTAAATAAAACATGTCTTGTTTTTTGTTCATGTTCAAGCATGGAAGTTATATGTATTCTATGTTAGAATACGCTGATGATGTTATGTGGAAAAGGTATGGGAATGAATGCAGACTGCCCAAATAACAAGCAAAGGCTATTTATTCAACACTTGTTATAAAGCAAGGGATTCCGCCTCCATCACTTGCATGGGGTAGAGACTCAAAGGCAGGGAGAACAGATAGAAGATTTATAGTAGGGGGGTAAAGGAAAGGCTTCATCATTCATGCCCTGATGGAGACAGCTGGCAAGGAGAAGCAGCAGGCCGACTAACTAGAGGGACTGGTTAGGTGGATGTATTTGGCTTTCCCTGGTTGGTCCTAAGTTGGAAGGAAGGCATATGGTTGGGAAGTTCTCCATTAATAAGCAAGCCTTGGCCATTTGACCCTGTTGTCATGGGGTTTTTTTTTTTTTTGGCTTCCAGAACTGGCTGATAGAGATAGCTGTCTCACGTCCTACAAGTCTGCTTGTAGACAGCAGGCAGTTTCCTGAGCTAGTTGCTGCAGGTTGGGATCAGAGTTCTATTTTAATATATGATCTGGTCATTGTACGCATATTCAGTTTCTCAAAGGATAGTGTTGAATAAATTTACTCATGTATTTTCTTTTTTCTTGAAGATAAATGTGTCACATAAGGCTAGCAGATAATAAGTTTCCTAAAATCCTCATTCTGTTTTATACTCATTGATGATGTGCTCTAATTACATTTATTACATTTAATTCATAGCTGATTGATCTCAGTTGGCTGCCATGGCAAAATTCTGATCCAGTAAAGCTTTATGTACTTTCCCATATGTCAGTCACATTAGCCTTCTACGTACCCTCTTCATGGAAGGGAAAAATACCGCAGGAATTTGAAACAAGTACAATACAACAAACCAAATACCTTGCCCTCCCCTCTTTTATCAACACCATAGTGGAATTACACTGTAAACACAGATTAAGAGATCAAGGTTACAGTTGTTCAAGCTTATGAGCCTTGAAGTAGTAAATTAGAAAGCAGAAAGAGATATTTTTAGTAGAAAGTCAACTGTGTCATTTACATACATTTATGACATACGAAATTTTTCATTTTCCCTTGCTCTGACTTCTTGGGCAATTTCACTCATTCAACACAGTGAATGAACACGTATGATTAATGTTAATCTATGATTAATGTTATTAATCATTACACTAAATACTGTGGATATGGTGGTAAGCATAAGGGAGAAAATAAATTGTCCAGATGGATGTTTTGATTATTTTTGTGTTTATTTTTTTCTTATTTGAATATTTGAGAAGAAATGATTGAAGGATAACTTCTTCAAGAACTTACATTAGATAAAAGAATACTCTGATGTCCAGTGGGAAAAAAAAAAGAGTATATGCAAACACCTGCACCCCTATGTTTATAGCAGCACATGGCGTACAGACCTCTCCTGCCGCGCCGGCTGCTCCCTTCAGCAGTATATTTCGTCAGTCTGCCTGTTCTGCTCCCTGCTCTGGCTCTGGTGAATTCTCTCACCCTCCTGTGCTTCTGACTGTACCCAGTGCTTGTATAAATAAATAAATCTTCAAAAAAAAAAAAAACTGTACAGATTATATTTTAAAAATCTAAAATGTATTACAGACTTAATAAGATAGTAATAAATCATCAAAGCAAGAAGAGAAGAAGGAAATCTGGAGTGGCTCTCTTGCCCCACAGAGGGTCACTTGGCAGCATGGGCATTTTTAACAGGGAGGAAATGGCTGAGCAGCTGAGCTGTGCTCCTGGCCCCCTGATGAGGTCAGGGGGACAAAAGGTGGAGTCTAGAAAAGCCAAGTCTGGAGTGTTAGTAAAATACCCCATGCTTTGGGCTGAAACCCTTAAAAGCTATAACTGATGAGTAAAAATGAGCCAGAAGCAAAGTAGGCCTTAAGGTCCTGATTTGGTCCTCTCATTAACCCAGAAAAACTCAAACCCCAAACTTGGACAGAACTGGCTCTAGGCGGCAGAAATAAATGACAGTCCTCTCTGGAGGAAAAAAAAAAAAAATCCTACATTCACATTACTTCTACAAATACTTTCAATTATTAGATCCAGCACACAAAAATAATTAGGGTATAAAAAGACGAGAATGAGCAGAGGCACAGAGAGAGGCAGGCATCTGGAAACGCAGAGGGAGAAATTTCTCTGTGCTCTATGTGTGTGTGTGTGTGGGGTGGGGGTGTGGGGGGTGGGGAGGACCGGCAGGCTGTGATTTGAGGGAATTAACAATGGATACCCAGAAGGCCTCTCAACTCCCAAAGCAGCAGCCAATGATATAGATCTGTGGAAAATGTCACAGAAAATGAAATAAAATCCAGGGATCTAATCAGATGCAGAAATGTGGATACAGAAAAATGCACAAGAAAAACACTAAAAGATTGGTGACTCTTGATGCTTGATGAAATATGGAATTAAGAGGAATATCTTCATTTGTATTTGCTACTAATGTTCACTGTTGTATAGCTCTTATCAGCATATTTTGTAAATGTAACTATTTACATGTGGCTTAATTTTATTACACTTAAAAAACCAAATTGTATTAATGGCCAACAGGCATATGAAAAAATGTTCAGCATCACTGAACAGGAAAATGCAAATCAAAACTACAACGAGATACCATCTTACACCAGTGAGAATGGCACATATTAAAAAAACTAGCAACAACAAGTGTTAGCGAGGATGTGGAGAAAAAGGGACTCTCCTGCACTGCTGGTGGGAGAGCAAACTGGTCCAACCACTATAGAAAGTTGTGTGGAGACCTCAACCTGCTAAAGATGGAGCTTCCATATGATCCAGCAATTCCACTCCTAGGTATTTACCCAAAGGACACAGAATCATTAATTCAAAAGGGCACCCCTATGTTTATAGCAGCACTATTTACAATAGCTAAGCTATGGAAACAACCCAAATACCCAAAAATAGATGACTGGATCAAGAAGATGTGGTACATATACACAATGGAACATTACTCAGCATTCAAAAAAGATAAACCCATGCAATTTGCGGCAACATGGATGGACCTGGAAGGGATAATGCTCAGCGAAATAAGCCAGAAAGAAGAAGAAAAATACCAGATGGTCTCACTCATAGCAGGAATTTAGAAAACTTAAATAAGAGACCAGGAAAAAGACTAATTACAATAAAGTAAAAATCAAAATCAACAAGCAACTATAAACCAGAGACACACTATGGGGGGGGGTAGGAGAGGAGGGATTAGGGTCAAAATAAGGGGGAGTGGGAATTGTGTGGGGACTATAACCAAGATGAAGATGCTTACATTGTGCAAAAGTGAAAAGTGATGTAAAAAATATATAAAATAAAAAAATTGTATTAAAAATTTTTTTGTTCAAAAAATTAGCAGAAATAATAGGCAAAAGAAATAGTGGTAAAATCAATGGGATCAGACCCCTGTGGTAAATCTTGAGAAATTCTTAGTATATTATAAAATTAAGGTAGAAAAGAACAAGTGTTTCTGGCAAGATGAATGGTGGGATGAAGCAGAAGCAGTGAAGAGTTAGAAGGATAAGAGTCACTGGATGATCACAGTGTCAAGATGGTGACTATTTCCCTGATACCACTAGAGGTTATTATTGCTTGAGAGAATTCTCCTTTGAGTCATTTCAGCTGTTCAGTCACGCACAATGCTTCCTCCTGATGTAGCTAAACCATAGTAGCTAATAAACGGTATTCCCAACTGTAGCTACTAAAGGATCGAACTCAAGAACTCAGTCTGAGGGTCTCTGACACATACTCTTCTGAAAGTCTATGAATTTCCTAAAATTATTGTTTCAAAAGGGAGAAAGTAAGGGAAACCTCCATTCTCCCATCCTTTCATTCTTCTTTGTCATCGTCTAAAAAAAAGTGACAACCCTCAGTAACCTATAGCAGAGGTTGCAGACTTAAATGCCTTCACAACAGAATCAGTTTGCACAGACCTGGGCTGGCAGAGGTGACGGCAACAGGAGCTCACAGTGGGGTGAACTTCCGAGCACGTGGCCAGTTTGAAGCAACTGCACTCCTCATTTTAAACATGTGCTGTAGGGTAAGGAAAAATGTCAGGCTTTTCTGCCCTCCCGCCTTCAGGAGAGATGAGGGAACCCTGTGATCCTGAATGCATGCCTGATGGCGGCACCTGCAGTGGGTACACCTGCGCTAAGACTGTGCTTTTAAGGGCGTCGTCACGGGGACACCAGGAGAAGCAGAAGCCAAAAGAGAAGCCGAGAAAGAAGCAGCAGAAGCTGAGAGAGAAGCCGAGAGAAGCCGAAGAGAAGCCAAGAGAGAAGCAAAGAAGCAGAAGCAGAGAACGCCGGAGAGCCCAGATAGTGAGGATTTGCTGGGGGCTGGGAGGATTGCCAGCCTCCCGGCTCCCCAACACCCCTGCCTGCCACATGCCTGGTGAACCCCAATAAAAGACCTGCGTAACCACTGAGGACTCTGACTCCTCCTTCACCCGGTCTGATGGGATCCTAGAAAACCTGCATTGTGTCCATTCCTGGATCCTACATGTGCTTATTACAAAAGTTTTTTTATACCTTCACTAGAAAATTTGTTTACTCTCTTGAATATTACCTGGAGGTTCAGATGGTGGCTTGTGATGTTCTCCATAGTTCTAAGAAGCACCTCGTAATCTGGAGGCACCAGAGGGGGAATGGCAGAGGGCAAGGGGGAGTGAGGTGAACGGGAGACTCCTCCATGTGGTACCCGGGGCACAGGTCACTGTCATCCTCAACTGAGCGAAAAAACTGCCTAAAAACTTAAGGAACTCTTGTTGATTTTGATTTTTACTTTATTATAATTAGTCTTTTTCTATAAACCAGGGACACACTATCGGGGGGAGGAGAGGTTAGGATCAAAACAAGGGGGGGTGGGAATTGTATGGGGAATATAACCAAGATGAAAATGCATACATTGCAAAAATGAAAAATGAATAAAAACTAAGTAAGATAAAATAAATAAAATCTACCCTCCTTTCCAAGTTGGAAACTCAAAACAACAACAACAACAACAACAACAAAAAAAAACTTAAGGAACTCTAAATCTCAGGACTCCATCGCTTAAAAGTTGAAATGCTTGAGTCTCTCCTATTTTCCCGTCCTGCTTCTCTTCAAAATTACTGTTTTCTTCAACTAAACGAAGACCTAAGTTAAAGAGTCAACTTTCAGGCAATTTTTCCAGTTACTGAAGGGAGTATTTAGATGTTTAACTTTAGGGTACAGAATGGGAATGAGCAATACTGCAGCTTCATTAGAACACTTTAGTCTTTGAGCTTTATTAACTTTGGTTTGTTCAGACTGGTTAACAGATAAAATTAGTACATAGGGCAAACATGAATGATTTATTTTTTGAAAACCCATACAGTATGTAAAATTTTATATGTAGGCACAATTTTCTGGAGAGACTATAAATTTCATCAACTATAATTTTCACAATGTAAACAAACATCATCTTTGGCACCCCTTAAAGTCACATGTGTTAAATGTCTATTATATCTCAGTGAAACTGGAAAAGGTAATTTTCTAAAAAACAATGCAAATTTCCCTAATTAATCTTTAGTAATCCTAGTGTCTTTTTACTAATAACTTAGATATGCACAAATAAGTGTGTGTGTATGAATCTCCCACACACATGCCAAATACACACATGCACGCACACACACACACACACGGTGCTGTTCCCTTTGCTTTTTAGTAATGAAATTTTCCTAAGATTATCACTTCTTCCATATTTTAAAACTCAGCTTAGAAAAGAGAATACTTAAAATAGTTATCTTAATCTCCCATCTCAATATCCCATTATTCTGACCATCTCCCATGGGAAGTGGGACTGACTGTGGAGACAGGAGAGAGATGGAAAGTCCTCGTTTCTTGGCAACATTTACCTGAGGTTTCCATCCTACATAACTGTCCCCAATGCACCAGAAGTTCCACGAGCACGTGGATGTATGAGGATGACTATCTGGCTGAGATGAAAATCAGTGTTTGACAAGCTTGAGAACTTAGATGTTTCACTGAAAGCTCTAAAACTGATGTTCCTCACTGAATGTTCCTTTGGGTTTTAAACTGAGGTTTCTAACATCTGCTTTGAATAGACATGTTTGTGCTACAAAATATGGTAAAGAGGCATTATTTTTGTATCCAAGTTATTTCCATGTTATTCCCTAATTGGTCTAAATTGCCTCATCCACTGCACCATTCATTCTAATGTGGAAAGCAAGGCTTTTACATACTGGTCACAGTAAGAAAAGCATTATCATTGAAAGTCACATTTGTCTAAGTGACAAATATATTCTTTGTTGGTCCCAAATCTGAGATTTATTCTAGAGACTGCACACTATGATCCCATGATGCAAATACCCAGGCTTTAAGAGAAAAGCACCATTCTAGAAGGGATAGGTCACGATGTCACAGTAGTCAGCACAGATTAGGTGAGGGGGAAGACCTAAGAAGGGTAGTGGGGAGTTTTGTAGAAAAGAAGGATGGGAACCCAAGAAGTAGCAGCTAAAACCTTCTTGGATGAGTGGTATGATTTCAGAATCTGGAGAAGTGATAGTAGCAAAGGGTAGTGATTGGGATGGTTGATGAGGTGAGGTTTAAAGCTGAAGTGTCTGGCAAGAAGGCAGGTGTGTGCTCTAGAACGGACTCTCCTGGGTCAGTTCTTAAAAGGATTGAGCATGTTTATATATTCCTGATTAATTTTTGTTGATACATACCATCATGTATCTCTAGCATTTATTGCCACCTTTTATTCTGATATTCTCCTTGTTTGAGATAATTCAAATTTTTGGTAGATGATAATATTTAATAGTTGAGAGCATCTATTTATTTATTATTTGATGAGTATGACTGATAAACAGCAGATGCTGGTCTGTACACTAGGGATACGGTGCCTAAGAATGAACAACCCTATTTTCATGGATACTGTAATTTAGCATGATTCATTCCACATAAACTAATATTTCAGTTTCCTGGATCACAGATTCAGTTCTAAGTAAGAATATTTGTTTTACAGCCCCTGCAGTAGGAGATCCTATAACTCTAAAACACAAGTGAAGTTGTTAATCAACATTACCTCAAAAAAAGTATTTGTTTTAATTTAGTAAATACAGTCTAAAATGGTACATGGATATAGTAATTTTCTGTAATATATTCAGTTCATGTATTTTTTTTTTTTTAGCATGATTATATTTAAAGACTGGTCACATACTGATAAGGGACATAATCTTATACTTCTAAAAACTTCTTTTGAATAGTGGTAGGAGCTAGGTACAGTACAGAGGCCTGGTAAATTATCTTTACGCTTCATTCTTTCTTTACAGTTGATCAAGGAAAACAGACCATTCCCAGCAGATAAATCAGCTGTAGCACCAGAATCTTAACATGGGAACTTGAGAAAGACTTTTCCAAGCCTGTACCTCCTGAAAGTGGCATGAATTAATGTATAATACTTAGCTATTATCAATGAATATATTTTTTACATAAATCTAAATCCACTAGAATAAATTTAAAGGTATAATAGCACTGAAGATATAACAACATTGATTAGAAATTACTTAATAGTGCAGATCAATCTAATCATTTGTAATCTGAATAGATAAAAGTAAGGGGAAAGACTGACAGATAATTATAAGAAAGGTAGCAGGGAAGTTTTAAATAGAAAAAGAGTAGGGGTGTATGCCAAGAATATTATGGAATTCTTCTACTGGAAGCCAAGGATGAGAAGGATTTGTGCTCCGAGGTACAGGAATGGCACATACCAAATCTGTAGAAAGGCAAGGAACACTAGTTGCTGCATATAAGCAACTTTCCTTAGAATTCCAATCTATAACTCTAAAACACTTAGAGTGTGGTGTGGACCTCGGAACTTGCTTCTAGTGAACAGAGTATTATGAAAAGCGACAGGCTGCCACATGAGAGACATTCACTCCCATAGTGCTCTCTGCCTCTTGCCTGCTGGCTTTCCAGAAACTAGTTGACATGTTGGTGGGTGGCCTCTGGAGAGATCCACATGGCAAGGAGCTGGGGAGTGGTGTGGAGCAAAGCCAGTAAGGAACTGAGGTCCTCAGTTCAAAGGCCACAAGGAACTGAATCATTCCAACAACCCCATGTATAGACTTGAAAGGGGCTCCTTCCCAGCTGGGCCCTGAGATACTACAGGCTAGGCTGTCATCTGAATGGCAGCCCAGGGACCCCAAGCCACAGAATGCACCTAAGCTGCATCTAGTTTCCTGACTCCTAGAAGCTGTGGGGTAATAAATGTTATTTTAAGCTACTCAGTTTTAAGAGAATTTGATATAAAGGAATAGATAACAAACATAAGGGCCTACATTCAAGGGTACTTTGTAATAATAAAAAGAATATAACCAACACCCTGTAAGCCTTAAAAATTTAAATGATGATCTGAATAATTCTGAGATAAAGAAAAACAAAAAGAAAGAGGATTTTAAGTGACATAGAGATAAAGAATGTCAAAGGTGACACAAAGTTCATAAATCTCTGGTTTTCTGGCTGTCAAAACACAAGTCAAGACTACTTTTCTGCCCCTTCTTTGCTCCCTGAGAATTTTCATGAGCACTGGGCTGCAGGAACATACAGTGGTTAAGGAAAAGAAAAACACTAAGCTGTATTTTATTCAAAAGCAAATATGTAATAAAATACACGTTAGAGATAAGATATTAGTCATAACTGATGTTCCAGACATTATGCTAAGTAAATTATGTGTATTATCTTATTTAATCACCACAAACACCCTGTGGAATGGGTGATACTATCTTCATTTTACAGACAAGGAACCAGGGGATTAGAAAGATTAAGTAGGGCCTCCCTGGGTGGCGCAGGCAGTTGAGCTCTGCGCTGTGAAGCTGTCACAGCCTCAGCAGTGCTGGTTCGATCCCGGCCGGCCGGCGAGGGTCCCACATGGCGTGCCAGACTTCTCCTGTCGTGCCCACTGCTCCCCTCGGCAGTGTATTTCGTCAGTCTGCCTGTTCTGTTCCCCACTCTGTCTCTGGTGAATCCTCTCACCCTCCCGCGCATCTGGCCTGTACCCCAGTTCTTGTATGTATAAATAAAATAAATCTTTAAAAAAAAAAAGAAAGATTAAGTAATAAAACTTACATGGCTAGTAAGTGGCATGGCTAGAACTGAATACAAGCTTATCTGATCCCAGGACCTGAGCAATTTACCACTATGAAAAACTGCCTCCATTAAAACAGAAAAAAAAAAAAAAAAAAGCAAAGCCCAAACAACTTAGCATGTGTACATACACTGTAAGACAGGTCCATGACTACAAGTTACAGGTGTAATTTTATCCATTTGCGGTGCACTCATGAAAAACTCTGACAACTTACCCACAGCATTTGCACATTGAAGGCAGGCCTCAATACATGTAACATGTAGCTCTAATAGCAGGTCAGATTTGGACAGCACAAACTATGGACCACATAACCGACTTTCACTATTTTACATATTTTAATTTGTTAACTCTTTATAGCATTCCTACAATGTAATATTATAATACCCATTTTAAAGACAAGGAAATGAACTACTCTTATGATTAAGAAATGTGTCCGAAGTCACACACACAGGAGTGTGTGGGCAGAGGTAGTACTGGAACACTAGAGGCCGACTGCAGGTCTATGGCCTATACTATACTAGTCTATCGTCTCAAAAACCAAAAGTCAAATGGTTTCAGAGTCAATGGAATAACTGTCTGTCTAGATGCCTAACTAAATGATGAATCTAAGCACTATACTCATGGACCAAGACTTTAGAAATTGTGATACAAAACACCTTGAGGAAAGTAAATCTAAAAGCTGGTGCCATGAGGATGTTTACCTCTTAAACAATGCTAAAATATAAATCAGGAAAACAACTACAAGTGTTCAAAGTGAAGAGTTTATTCAACAAAGCATCTGTCCACTGAAAGGACTTTTTTTTTTTTTTAATTTCCTTACTGGTGTTTGTCTTTTTTTTTTTTTAAAGATTTATTTTTATTTATTTATACAAGCACTGGGTACAGTCAGAAGCGCGGGAGGGTGAGAGAATTCACCAGAGCCAGAGCGGGGAGCAGAGCAGGCAGAAGGACCAAAGTGCGCTGCTGAGGGGAGCAGCGGGCAGCAGGAGAGGTCTGCGTGCCATGTGGGACCCTCCTTCAGTGGCCGGGGAGCAGTCGGGGATTGAACCGGCGCTGCAGAGGCTGCGGGCAGCTTCGCAACCCAGCGCTCAACCGCTGCGCCACCAGGGAGGCCCAACTGAAAGAACTTTTTAACAAGGTAACTTAGTGAATAAAGAAATGTGGAGTGCTCGCTTCGGCAGCACATATACTAAAATAAAGAAATGTGGAAAAGAAAAGTTATTCATATTCAGTTTTAGTTCTCTGATGAGTTTATTTTCATAGCCAGGAATCAGACAGTATCTCTCATGTTAAAATGTACTGAAATTGTTTCTCTCTACTTTTCATACTGACTTTTGGATCCTGATTAGGCCACCTCTGCTTTCAATTTTTTCCTTTTCCATTCTGTTTACAAGCCTGTCCACTATCCAACATTTAGCCTCTTTTCTGGGTTACTACTGTTCTAACAGTTGTACCATAACAGTCTTTGTTTTCATTTCAGCCATTTCAAAGAATTTCATTTTGGGGGGCAGGGACAAGGAAGAAGGGTGTCACACAGGCTGCTCTGAGAACCTGCTATAGAAAACACACATGTTTTGCAAAAGAATGAAGCTTGACCACTACCTCACACCATACACAAAAATCAACTCAAAATGGATTAAAGAACTAGACATAAGACCTGAAACCATAAAATACATAGAAGGAAATATAGGCGAAACACTACGGGATTTGCACATCAAAGACATCTTTACAGACACATCACCCAAAGCAGTGATAGTGAAGAGAAAGATAAACAGCTGGGACTACATCAAATTAAAGAGCTTCTGCACAGCAAGAGAGACAATAACAAAAACAAAGAGAAACCCCACCAACTGGGAGAACATTTTTGCACCCAACACTAATGATAAAGGACTGATCACAAAAATCTGCAAAGAGCTGATGAGACTCAGCAACAACAAAGAAAATAATCCAGTCAAAAAATGGGCAGAAGAGCTAAAAAGAAACTTCTCTGAAGAGGAAATGCAAATGGCCAACAGACATATGAAAAAATGTTCAACATCACTTGTAATCAGGGAAATGCAAATCAAAACTACCATGAGATACCATCTCACACCAGTGAGAATGGCACATATTAAAAAAACTAGCAACAACAAATGTTGGCGAGGATGTGGAGAAAAAGGAACTCTTGTGCACTGTTGGTGGGAGTGCAAACTGGTCCAACCACTATGGAGAGCTGTGTGGAGATTTCTGGACCTACTAAACATAGAGCTTCCATATGATCCAGCAATTCCACTCCTAGGTATTTACCCAAAGGACACAGAAACATCAATTCCAAAGAGCACCTGCACTCCTATGTTTATAGCAGCACTGTTTACAATAGCTAAGCTTTGGAAACAACCCAAATGCCCAAAAATAGATGACTGGATCAAGAAGATGTGGTACATATATACCATGGAATATTACTCAGCATTCAAAAAAGATAAACACATGCAATTTGCAGCAACATGGATGGCACTGGAAGGGATCATGCTCAGCGAAATAAGCCAAAAAGAAAAAGAAAAATACCGGATGGTCTCACTCATAGCAGGAATCTAGAAAACTTAAATAAGGGACCAGGAAAATGAATATAAGAAAGTGAAAATCAAAATCAACAAAAAACTATGAACCAGAGACACTTTTTGGGGGGTGGGGGGGCGGGAGGGGAAGGATTGGGGTCAGAATGGGGCGTTTGCAATTGTATGGGGGAATATAAAAATAAAATTTAATATTTAAAAAAAAAAAAAAAAGAAAACACACATGTTTTTAATTTGTAATAAATGTTTACAACTTGATTTTTTCAAAAAAGTCAACAAACTGCAAGCACCTGTTAATAAAGTTCTTAAATAATAAAAAAGAAGAACACACACATAGAATACAATCTGTGAACAATTTTAAGGACTTTAGAACCCTCCCTAAAGCTTACCAACTGAATTCAACTTAAATATTCCACTGTAAGCTTACTGTGTTTACAACATAGTAGACATAAAAAATACAAACACAATGTAACAGATGAATCAGAAAAGCTCCTGTCACCCACAGGTCCATGCACTATCACAAAGATGGTTTTATTTAGCCACATAAATTTCACAGCAAAACAAATGAAGCATGACTAACTATTCAGGATAGAGATAACTCAATAATATTTGCAGGGAAAAAATGAATGGAAGAAAATGAGAAAACAAATTATCCTTTTTAATGGAATGTCCTTGACTATATGGCAATCGGGAAAAGAGGATTGAAGGAACTGTCCACGCTACAAAATATTTTATGTATGGTAGCTTGTACTTGTGCTAGCAAATGTATAAAGTGATTAAGAATTCCAAGTGAACAATCCTTTAAAAATTCCAAAAATACACAAATATGAGTATGCACCAAATAACTACCACAAAGAGCTCTTCCATTGCTGAGTTTCAAACATGCTAATTTTATTGTCAGCTTAATAATACTGTCCTCTACAGAACAGTGTCCTTTAAAGAGATTTAAAAGTATCTTTTATAAAAAGATTAATTTCAAATTTCTCAGGAGGTATTTGGTGTATTGTGGATAAAAGTCTGTCTGTTTTCAGTAGACAGTGGTAGGCCTTAACCTTGTCACATGTGGTCAAAAGTTCTATAAACTGGGGCCTTCCTGGTGGCGCAGGCGGTTGAGTGCAGCGCTGAGAAGCTGTCCTCAGCCTCTGCAGTGCCAGTTCAAGCCCCGCCGGCCTCGGAGCAACCCACATGGCGAGCAGACCTCTCCTGTCTCACCCGCTGCTCCCCTTAGCAGTGTATTTCAGTCAGTCTGCCTGTTCTGTTCCCTGCTCTGTCTCTGGTGAATCCTCTCACCCTCCCATGCATCTGGCCTGTACCCCAGTTCTTGCATAAATAAAATAAATCTTTTTTTAAAAGTTCTATATAAAATGAACCTTGCATCTATGTCAAGGTTCATTTCCACACTTGAAATTATGTGTTATAATGTGCAAGATAAAACCATAAAAAACTAAGAAATAATTTAAGAGTGTATAATACTAAAAACTTTCAATATAAATTCATTGTAGAAATTTTAGATAATTTAGGAGAGTATAAAGAGGAGGATGAATGGTTACATTTTGCCTGAGCTAGGCATTAGGCACATACATTATTTACCTTAATCTCAACAACCCATGAGACAGACCCATCTTTTCAAAAAGGCCTATTTTTATCACAATTTTACAAAGAATTTAAGGCAACGAAATGCAGACACACAGCTAGTAGGTGACATTAAATCCAGTTCTAACCCAGAACTTGAGCTCTCATTCCCTAACATGTGGCCTAAGAAAGAAGTGAACTGCCCCACCCTTGGCTCCACCAAGCAGAGCAGCTGTTGCTAATATGGCCTGGACTCGCCAGCCCACCGCCTCTCACTTCCCAACAATCCAAGTGGACAACCAGGGTTGGTGTGGTGCATTTTTCTAGACATTCTCCCCTGTGAACGTACATTCACGAATCCATGCAAACAGGTAATTTGCTGCATTTCAGAAATGTCATGTTGTACAGAATGTTGCTGTGGGAGGAAACAGGCCTGAGACGTCATGACAAGTTTGATAAGGGGAAAAACCTGAGACACAGTGAGACATATTTAACTAAAGTGATGCCAACAGTTACGTCCTTTTCTCCTGATTACTCAGAAAACACTTTAAAGACTTCAAGGTATGCCTCAGGATTGCCAGTGTAACAACAGAAGTCAGTAACATTTACGAGCTCTGTCTGTGAACCAAGCACTCTAAGTGCTTTTATTAATCGGATTTGAGGTTATTGTTCCCATTTTTATAAATGAGGAAACTGAGGTTTAGAAATGTTAAGTGACTTGTGTAAAATGACGTATCTATTAAGTAAGGCTGCAGGCAGAAAAGTTAAAGTGTAGGATGAATAGATCTCTTCTATTGGGACTTGTTTAGCTGAATCACTGATATCAGTTTGTCACCCTAAAAACAGAATACAGCCTGTCTCATACATAAAAAATGAATTTTCAGCTTTTAATTTAAGGGTAGTCAAAGGATGTTTATGGAATTTACATGGTAACAGAATTAGGAGCTATGCAATCCTGGACTATGTGGTTCAACAGTGAACCCCACTTGTGATACAACACAAATCACTTAAATTCTCTCGGCCTTCATTTCTCTCTGTAAGATGATTATCAAACACAAGCTACTACTCAACATCTTCTACGCTGGCAGTTTGGTTATGTAACTTCCATCATCTCCACGGTTTCAGCTCAGGACCCAACAGACTGTTTACTTGTATTTTTATTTTTCACATTTTCCACAGAGCAGATCTGATTTGAGGAACAGTAAAATGCTACATAGCTGGAAATAGTCAACTTGTTAGACAAGTATTCTGGATCAATAGCTACACCCCAGTATGACTTTCCCTAGACTTTGCAGACCAAAGGCCAATGACTTGTTCTCATCTGATCAACGGTTTCTCTTTACATGGAAGGGCGGCACTGGAAATTAGACATTAGGCACCCAGACACCAGGCACAGAAAGACAAGCCAAGTAGAAACAGCACGTCCATTTCTCAGACACAAAAGCATTATCCTTCCAACCTAACGTATAGGCACCCAAAGGTTGAAGTTTAGGTAACACAGAAACAAGCTTCCCAGCTACACCCTTAGACGTCGAAAGGGTTCCAGCACTGCTCTGGGAAGGCAGCCTGCAGCAGCCCTGTAACCCGGCAGGTTCCCCAAGTGTGGACCTCAACCAGCAGCTTCAGCATCACCTGGGAACTTAAGGCAGACTGTCATTTGCCTTTTCGGCTACTTTCCGATTCAGGCTTAATGACTCAGACGTTCTGGGTACGGGGCCAGCAACCTGTGCTTGAACAAGTCGTCGGGAAATTCTGTAGCATGTGAGGTTTGAGAACCACTCTCTAACTTTTAGCTTATGATTGTTGCTTCTGGGAGATAAAGTATTTTCCTAAAATTGCAAATAAGGGTGAATAAAGCAGGTAGACAAGATACCAGAAAATTAGCTATAACTGCATTGTTATGAATGAATGTACAGTAAGATTATTGTTCTTTTAGTATACCTTATGTAAGAGAAATTCACATAGAAGGGAATGTTATTTGTTTTATGAATGTACTGAATTCATCTGCTTATAGTTAATTTTTGGTGCTATGCAGAAGATAACAGGCTCAACCTTCAGGTCACTACTCTCATCTCAGTAGAAACTTCCCTTCAGAGTTTAATAACTTTACTATAAAAAAGCAAGTCATTAAGAAGTTTCTGAGTTTTAAAACTGTTTCAGATAAGAAAAGGACAGACTGTAGAGCGTGGCAATTAACATTTTGGCAATGTGTTTTGCTTTCTTTCTGGCTTTCTAAAAATCTTAACTGAGCTTTAGTTTGATTTAATTCCATTTCAGCAAAGAATTATGCTTGTGGAAAATATATGTAAATAATAACATGGTTTAGATTTTCCATAATGATTCAGCACTGGCATTCCAACAAACAGCAGCTACTTTGCTTCTTGACAACGTCAATAGCCAGATTAGATTAAGGATGTCAGATGGGTAATCAGGAAGTGAACAACTGGTCTCCCTAACAATTA
This sequence comes from Talpa occidentalis, assembly GCF_014898055.3. Lineage (NCBI taxonomy): Eukaryota > Metazoa > Chordata > Mammalia > Eulipotyphla > Talpidae > Talpa > Talpa occidentalis. Next base: position 124,432,167 of record NW_023605083.1, on the reverse strand, counting down.
CTCTGACTTGCAAATCTGGAAAGAAAAGGCCTCTGATGGGACTTTGCTTCCAAACCTCCATGAAGGAATGGGGAATTAGTGTATTTATTTATTTTACTTTATTGCACTAAAATTTGCATGAAGAAATGCAAAATACAACATTCCACTGCCCACGAAGTATGATTCCTTAGAACATGAACAAGATTCTTCTAACAATGAGCTACAGTGCCACTGAAAGACCCACTTTGTTCCTTTCAGAAATAGAAAAGCTGGTTCCTAATACATACCTGTGATTGATTTAAAAATGGCCTTCTACAAGAGTGGATGAAGCTCTGGATTCAGTATTCCAAGGTCTTTCTTTCAGTATTTAAAAATGATTCATAAAATCTCTGGTTAGGTTTGGCTTGTTTCACCCAGTCTTCTGCTTTCTTTTTAACATGCCTTACACCATGTCAGAGGCATATTATCCTGACATTTCGCATTAGAGCTATATTAAATCTTCCATAGAATTAGAAATCATTTTTTCTGCTGACCTCTAATACTGTAAATATGTAATGGTTGCATTCACTGTGGTTTAACATCAATTTTAATGAGCAGGAATAAACAAACGACCGAAAACCAAGCCTTCTAAGGTCCTTTACTAAGGCTCTGATCTGTACACTCAACCAGAGCTGTGAACATTTCTGACACAGCTCTATAGACTCACTGTCAAGTGAGTGTAAAGGACGTTGCCAGGCAACTCATCTAAGTCTGGAAGAATCTAAGTCCTGATAATGAGTCTGTCTCAGTTTGGCTCCCACACAGGAAGGGTTTAGTGAACTCCTACATGTGCCTACAGGCCATTCATGAGCAGAGGCATTTCTAAAAGTGAGTGTCCAGGAGTCCAAATCAGGAACCTAAGATGCTTCTTTTCTAATTCAATTAATGTTTCCAACATCACAACTACTTTCCAGAATTGTGTAGAAATCCAACGGTGACGAAGGACAATAAGTCATGTGCAAAGGTTAGTGTTACGGACATTCACATCTTTATCTTTATATCTTTAACATTTATGTTGTATAAGGCCAAAGCAATTCTTCACGTATCAAGAAATCACCTGAAAATGATTAAGCTACCAAAATTATTTTCTTTGAAAATTATCTTTGAAGGTGTTTTCAATATTTACTCTCAATCACTACTATCTCAATAGTTAAAGCGGATATTCAGTAAAAACCATGTTCTAATAAGGAAAATACTGGATCAGTTGCAAAGAGTTAACGGATTTGTTTTTATGATTAACAGATATGCAAAACAGGCTCTGCTGGATGGGCCTGGTCCAAACCTCCCTCTCTCAAAGCGGGCACCTCGCATGCAGGCTTACCAGCACAGTACGCAGCCACGTCCAGTTTCTGAGCTGAAGTGAGGGTGGGTGAGCCAAGCTCGGATTCTGGAATTCGTGGGCTCTCAACAAACTTTGCTTTCCTCAGAGGGGCTAAGGACAAAAAAAGAGACAGAGAGGGAGAAGGGGGGAGGGAGAGGAGGGAAAAAGAAAGAAAGGAAGAACAAAAAAGGAAAGAAAAACAGAGGCAAATAGAAGGGGAAAAGGAAAGGGAAAGAGAGAAACATAGAGGGGTCATGAGTAAGGGGAACAGCAGGCAACAGATGGAAGCACTTAAATGAACGACACACTCTGTCAGACTCAGATCAGGTTACCCTATTTTTTTTTTGTGCCAGAAAAAAAATTAACTGCATTCTTCATCGAGGAGATGGGTCTTGTTAAAAAATCACTGCAAACTGGAAAAGCTAAAAACTTAATATCCAAAACTATGAGCATAAACTGTCAATTGTCTATTTATTACCTTTAGTGATTTTCTCTCTCTTTGTAAAGCCAAGAGTTTTTTAATTTAGTTGTCTCCTGCTAGTAAATATAGGCAGTGGCTGAGGAAAGTATAGGACTAAGTTCTAAGATTTTGCTTAACAGTTGTAATCAAAGGTTTTCTTTAATTCAGAAATAACTATTATAACACTCAGCTGTGATAAAACACCATCAGTAGAATTAACCTAGTTTAACAAGGAAATCAGTCACCTGAATGCTCAGCTATGAAGGTAAGAAGTCACAACTGCTGGTGGGCTAAGATTAACTGGACCAGGCCAGCTTGACAGTGGATACTAAAAAGATGTGATTTAGTTACATGAGGTCTGAGGTCCAGTGATATTCCATGCCATGGAATCCACTCATTCTTCCAAGGAATGAAATACAAAGTGTAATTCCCAAAAGGTTTACTTGTTGAAAGTCTATATAAATTTTATTCACTGATCTTTAGGGGGAAAAGTTAAGAAATACTCTTGGTATATTTAAATAATTAGCTAACTATATTTGAAGTTAAAGTCATGAAGATTGCTTTGGTACTTTCAAACTGAGTTCTATTTCAAAAACTACAGGGTGGAAGTGCTGGGCACGGGCACTACCACAAAGGTATCGCTTGAATCTGAAATTGATTTGTATGCATTACAGTGTCATGACCATAGGTGTCTAAGACATGTGGGTGCTTAAGATCAAATTACTTTTTTCAAATGTTTCTGCATGTTCTTCAAAATCCTCATCCATTACTGATCCACAGGGGATTCTATTTTTTTTTTTTGAAGGCTAAAAATAACAAAGTATTTACAAATACAAAGAAATACTTCTGAAATGTGCCAGTTCTCAAAACCTACAGACAACTAAATCGCACTTTAAATTTTAGGGTGTAGATGTGTGTCTTGAGTGTATATTTAAAAAGCAAAATAAAGCCCATTACTGTCTCCATGGCAACAGGGCTCAGGGTGCTAACAGTATGGTTTGTCACTAAAAATAAGCTTTGGAATAGCAGAACTCTCACCTCTGCTGAGAATGTAATACTTGAGTGTATTTTTAAAAATCACTATCACAAATGAAGATCTCAAGTGACTTGTATGCTTTTCTGTAGACCACTAATAGCCAGTATTAGAATCTCCTTCACTGTAATCTCATCAATGAATTAAAAAATAATGAAACATTTTATTTATACAGTATTACTTAGCATAGGAGAAATTTTTACAACTGAATTCTTAAAGCTCTTAGGCTCTTTACTAGAATGTCATCAGCACCTTGCCAGGCAGCTATTTCACCTGTTGAGTTCTGACCATGACAGCAGTGCTCCCTGATAAAGGGAGTCTATGGCTCTATTAATCTGACTAATTTTTAGAATGAAATTTGGGGTGAGTAGACAGAGATCAGCAACTTAAGGCAGAAGGTAATGTAAGGAAGAAATTGAGCGATGGCAGAAGTTGAGGGAGGTAAGTGCAATGTGCAAGAATTAAGAGATGGAACCAAGGGGGAAAACTCAGGACCCTGGAGACCTAGAAGCTCAGGGCTGCGGGGGCTGCTTCGTTTTCCTTCTCAGGGAATTCCACTGAGCTTATCTTTACAGTTCATAGTGGATATTCACTTTTTCCCTCTCTTAGTTTCTATATACATACATACTGTTATGTCCAATAATAAATTTACTTTCTAAGGAAGATTATAATGTTGCTTTCATCCAAATGACAGGAAACTTGTGTTATCTATGAGTCATTTCAGTCCAGGAGGTACAATCAAACACAGGTGTGACAGGTTGTCCAATAGCCTACATGCGGCTTGGTGGAAAACACAAAGGTCACCTTGGAAGATGAGGCACAATATTTGCCTGGAAGGCTACAGTTTTAATATACTTCATTCTAAAAAAAAATGATATGCAAGATGATTGAGATGGGTAAGTGAAGTTCTGTGTCTGAAGCACTTACCAGATAGTTTTTTAAAAAGTGCTTGAAGGGCCTCCCTGGCAGCGCAAGGGGTTAAGACGCAACCTATGAAGCTACCCGCAGCCACTGCAGCACCAGTTTGATGCCCGGCCAGTTCGATCCTCTACCCACATGGTGCAGCAGACCTCTGCTGCTGCTCCCCTCAGCAGTGTATTTTGGTCAATCTGCTTGTTCTGTTCCCCACTCTGTCTCTGGTGAATCCTCTCACCCCCCACACCTCCGGCCTGTACCCCAGTTCTTGCATGAACAAACAAACCTTAAAAAAAAAAGTGCTTGGAGAGGGGCTTGAAAACTGAACCAGCCACGTTACCACAAGGTGAGAGGCGAGAAACTGCTGCTCTGAGAAAAGACCTGAGCAGCACTAGGGACATGAATCCTTTGCTGAGAGACTTGAGTTCAGAAATCAGCAGGGTTGAGGGGAAGGATACATATTGATTTGGGCTTAGTTATTTTAAATATTCAGGTCTTGGCTGTGGTACATTTTACTAGTAAGAAACTAGGGAAGCAAATTTAGGTTTATTAAGCATCAGTTTTCTCACAAAGTCATAGGAATTTTACGAGAATTTAACTAATTCCAGGCATGTAAAGTGCTTGGATGTAACGATACAGCTCACTTATGGGCTGACCAAGGTGTGGTGCGTGGAGGGCCGTGGCTACGGAAAACACAGCGAGCAAGGCCACGAGACATCCCATGAGAGGCCGCGTGGCAGATGGCGGGGCCGCACAGCACAGCTCTGAGGCCAGGCGGCCCAAGAAGGGTCCCATCTCGTCCACCATTTTTTTGGCCTTCAGAACCTTTCTGTGCCCAAGTTTTCCCATTAGTTATAAGCTAACAGTGTCTGTACCAAGAGGGAGTTGTGAGGATTATACTTAATTCAAACAAAATGCTCACAACAGTGCCTTGCTGTTCTAGGCTATGATGATTATTGTTGTTTTTGCTGTTGTCATCACCACCATCACAGAGTCAACACAATCCGGAAAGCATGAATCATGTGTGTGGGAGATACATAGGACACCCCTGGGGGTGACAAGAACAGTGATATCACCAATTATTTTTGAAACCTGAAAAGGAATGATGTTGAAGAAAACATGTTGTAGTTCAGAAGGTGGAAGAATACCCAAATCAACATGGTCTAGCTTAGATAATGAGAAAAAAATAAAGTTAAACAGTAAGAGGTGCCTGGACCAGCAGCACAACATCACGTGGGAATTTTTTAAAAATGCTAATGACGGGGCTGCATATCAGACCCACTGAATCAGAAACTCTGGATGGTGGGGACACAGAAGGCTATGTTTAATAAGCCCTCCAAGTGAGTCTGAGGTACAGCAAAGTTTGTGGACACTGGAGTAGAGAAGGGCATTTATATATATCTCATGCATAGCAGATCACTGAAAGGACTTTCCTAAGAAAAAGATTGTAATAAAATATAAATCAAGGCGTCATCTCTGAGAGTATTAATGTATATGGTAAAAGCTAGCATCTCTTTTCATCACTCTTTTAGCAATGTAATTCATTTTTATTTTTTAAAAAGAGTCTCAAGTTACCCAGTGTCCACCATTTGGTCCTATTTTGAAGAAAGACCAATGCCGTCTATACTCGCTGTCTTTTCCCAAGATCAGTGGGGTTAGGGGTGGGAAAGAAGAGCAATCAGATACTTCACACAGGGATGCTAATGGCAAAAGAGAAAGTCCATTGAGCAGGCTCCCTGGTAAGCTGGAGTGCTGAAAGTGGTGTTGAGGCACACCTAGCTCAAGGAACTATAAAGGCATTAAAATAAGAATCCTAAATAAATACTGAAGTATTTGTCTTTCATAGAGGTTTCAAAGCAGAGGGGCTACTTTAGGAGGAAACTGGCACAGAATATGACTGGAGAATAGTATGGAGGCAGCCCAAACAGAGCAAGGAGCAGGAAAATAAGAACTGAAGCATAAATATAAAGATGAGCAGACTACATAAAGTACCAAGCACGTGTTTTCACGGAGTTGGGTTTGAGAGAAATAGCATAATCAGTAAGGCTAATCTGAAGACAAGTTGAGGGCAAATGTGAAAGGAGGATGAGAAAACATTAGAGGAAAAGAAATACAAGGTACCCAAGTCAGAAAAGAAGAGGTCACATTATCTTTGTTCATCGAAAGACAATCTTAAATGTAGAAAACCCTGAAGATTCCACAAGAAAACTGTCAGAACTAATGAACAGATTCAGCAAAGTTGCAAGATACAAAACCAATACTCAAAAATACACTAACACTGAACAATCAAAAAGAAAAATTTAAAGAATGACACAATTTAAAATGGCAACAGAAAGACTGTTTAGTAATAAACTTAATCCAGGGACCTAAAAACTTGAACACTAAGAACAACAAAACACTGCTGGAAGAACTTAAAGATACAAATAAATGGAAAGATATCACAGACTGGAAAACTATATTGTTAAGATGGCAATACTTCCCAAAGTGATCGAAAGATTCAATGCAACCCCTATAAAAATCCCAACACCATTTTTGGGCAGAAATAGAAAAGCCAACTAAAAGTTCATATGGAGACTCACAGAATAATGAAAATTCACATGGAATCTCAAGGAAGCCAATATTTAACAAGAACAAAATTGGAGATTTTAAGCATCATGACTTCCAAACTTATTATAAAGCTACAGTAATCAAAACAGAGTGTATTTTTAAAAGGACAGACATATAGACTAATGGAATAGAGATTCCAGAAATAAATCTGATGGTCAAATTATTTGACAAATGTACCAAGACCATTTACTGGGGAAAAGACAGTCTTTTCAATAAATGTTGGGAAAACTGAATATGTCCATGCAAAAGAATGAAGTTGGACCCTTATCTTACACCATATCTAAGAAACTATCTCAAATGGATCAAAGACCTAAATGTAAGCATTAAAATTGCTAAACTCTTCCAACAAAGAGATTTGAACTATAGATTTTTTAAGACGTTAGAGAGAAATAATGAAAATTTATCTGGAAAGAGAAAACTATTTAAAAAAGTGCAGATTCATATTCATGTTTTTTAATGTAGAATATATTATTTCATTTGTAATACTGTTCTTCAAGGTGTGGGAGGTCATTTCAGGAAACGGTAATTTTAAATGCTCTATAGAGAAGTCAATAAATAGCGCTGAATTAATTACACAATATGGTAGACTTTATTAGTGCCTGCCAATATCCTGGTCTTCATTCCTTTCTGGATACAAGGGAGACTAAAACTGCCAGCTCGACTAACGTTCAGAGAGGACTATGTGATAGTTCTGGCTGGTGAAATGAGAACAGAGGTAAGGCACCCCTGCAGGATTTGATAGTCTGCCTCCTCCCGCTGGCACAAACTTCAGAAAGGATGTCTCATGTTGGCATGGTAGAGGTTCAAGGCTGAGGAAGCCTGGATTGCAGTGCATGTTGCTTGCTGGAAGAACTAGAAATACATCTCTGTTGTGTTAAGTCACTGAGGTTTTTAAGGTTGTTTGTTATGACAGCACAGCCTAGTCTATTTTGACTAATGAAATAGCTACAATGTTATTCCTTTTTCAATTATCTTTCAATCCTCTAAAAATGTCAAGAACATTTTAATGTGGTGCTAATATTAAGGAATTCTCCTTTTTACAAAAGTATTTAGCTAGAATTAATATTCTAGCTAATCTTACAGTTATAGCATGTGAAATTATTTTCCAGTTTGACTAGTGATACAAAATTTCTTTTAAAATAAATTTATTTAAATAAAAGCATGAAATTCAAAGGAAATTTTATGTTTGAAAATGTATGTTAAAAGCAGGGATGGCAAAAATCAGGAAGACAGCACTGGCATAGAACTCACTGCTATGCCAGTGAGTGAAACATGAGACACAGTGCACCACACTATCTCAATAGGTAACTCTTAACTGAATTTTCTATTTTCTGTCCATTTTATGTTGAGTTGTAAACAAAATTTAAATGCATTTAAACTAGTATCCAGTATGAAAAGACAGAGCTAAAAAATACTTTTAGATAGTAAGAAAGTCTATTATAGATCATAACTGGGGTACTGGTCAGGTATTAAAGCTACTAAGAGAATAAGGGGGTAACTAACGTTACAAGTGAATGAAATGATTTCCCATGTGAATAGACTTATGGTCACTTCAGCCACCTCGTCATATGACTGGACAAGACCAGCAGTCTCATCTTAAAATTTTTTTAAGCATCTTTTCAGGAGGGCCTATCAGTCGGATATGCTCACAATGGCCTTCAGTTCTACATACTCATAACAGCCACTGACAGATTAGTCAGAGGCCAAAAGAGGGAACGAGGAAACAGTGAATCAGCTGCACAGCCAGCACCCCACCTCCCTGCAAACAGGGTTACGCGGTGGCATCCTCAGACAAGTGTGCTGTGTCCACACAGATGCCTTTTAGTTATTTGGTTAAACTGAGAGTAAATCATGAAGAGGTACTTAGATGGGAGTGGGCAATTAATGGGTTCTGCATTCAGTTTCAAAACTGTGCCTTTCAAAATATGTGAAGGGTCTCATCATTTTCACTCACCAGAGTGGGCAGAGAAAGAAAAAACTCTGAAAAACTTGCCTCTCCCCATGCAAAAAGAGAAAAAGGACAAATAGATAAGATGGACAACAGAAAGTATATCATAGCAGAGAGACAGCAAGAAGGTTCCATATCAACAAGGAGGTACGTACAGGAGGTGGGAATCCAGACATTAAAGCTGCCTTTCTAACAGCCAAGCAGAGCAAGAGCGAACACCAGAGGCAAGAGGAAGAACATGTGTTCATCTAAGTACAAACTGGTTGACTATTCACCCACAGACACATCCCAAGTTATGATACAGACATATTTCCTCCTTGTGTTCGGGTAGGCCAGGAGCTACAAACAACCCTAAAACCTCACTGGTTTACTAATACAACAGCATGGCATACTCAGTATGCTTGCTCAGGAGGATGAGCCTTGGTGCTATAGTGTAACCCCAGCATTATCTCAGAGCCTCAGTGTTCTCTGGAGCATTCTCTCCATCAAGCTAAGGGGTGGGGGGTAGCTTGATTCTCTCCATCAAGCTAAGCTCCATCAAGCTTAGCTTGATGGAGAGAATGGCAAGTGTGAAGTTTTAATAGCCAAGTCTGGAACTGGCAGACATTACTTCCACTCAGTAATCAAAATTCAGTCACTTGGTACACTTATGTGAAAGGAAGGCCCTTTGGACATGTAGGAGGAAAGGGAAATAGGTTTCAGTGACTGCACAGTACTCTCTGTCATATTCTACATGGCAGCTTGTAAAATCACACATGCGAGATACAGGACTAATGAACAAATTAGCAGATTCTGTATAAATTTAGGCCTCTTTCTTTTCAATGGGTTCAACACACAGCATCAAAACTTATAATCAGCCTATAATTTTTTAAAATTCAAATATAATGCTTTAGGGAACAGTGCCTAGTGTCTGTCATACGGTAGCTGGCTAATAATTACTTGCTAAATGAATAGTAGACAGTAGAAAGTCAAAGCAAAGACTGACATTACAAATACAAGTTTTAATAAAACATGTTTTTAAGAGCACTCATGGATAAAACGAATGTTAATCACACTATAAATTATCTCACTGGGGGCCTCCCTGGTGGTGCAAGGGGTTAAGCACCACACTATGAAGCAATCTGCAGCCTCTGCAGCACAAGTTCGATCCCCAGCAGGCCAGGGAGCAACCCACATGGCACAGCCGACCTCTCCGGTCTCACCCACTGCTCCCCTCAGCAGTGTATTTCAGTCAGTCTGCCTGTTCTGTTCCCCACTCTGTCTCTGGTGAATCCTCTCACCACCTCCCCACCCCTGCATCTCTGGCCTGTACCCCAGCTCCTGTACTCATAAATAAATCTTCTTAAAAAAAAAATGAAAGATGGGAAGAACCTCCCCATCACCTTTAAAAAAAAATTATCTCATTGACTTAGACTTTCATTATAATTTTTAGCTTTAATGACTGGATTATTTCCCGTAACAAATTTCCAACAAAAAACCACTAAGACATAGTTGAGTTAAAAAGGAAACATCAGAAAAGACACTTTGGCTGTGTCCAAGCTCTTCCACATTCTTTTTATTTCTAACTTTCACCAGGAAGGCTAAGTAACTCCTTTCTGGTCCTCCATAATCTATTAAGTCACCCATTGGCCAATCAGTATGATTCTTGGAGTCTTGTTTTTAAGTTTTGCTTAGATTTGGAATATCATCTTACTCTTGGCTAGTTTAGCTATACCGCCAAACTGTTCTTTCTTGGATTTCTACTGGTTTTTAACAAGATCTCTACACTCCAGCTGGTGAAAGTGAAGCCTCCCATTCTTGTGTGGAACTCTAGAAATTGTTCTGTTACCACTTCCTGGCATTTATTCTTTCTATAGTCTCATGGAGTCTCCCATTGCTTAGTACTCTGTTAATTACATCGCCTGGGCTTCCCCAATTTCTGATCCCTTATTTCTCAGTTTAGCAAGGCTCATTCTCTGAATTCTCCACCACCAGAAGCCACAGTTTACCTAGTTTCCTCTCCCATCCCCTCTCTCTGGAATCACATTACTGTCAATTGTCCAGTGTCTGTAAAACATTTGTTTCTAGTGTGCGGGCAAGTCAAGTACTGGTTACTTTATCACAGTGGAAGTCTAAAACTCTCATTTTTAGAGGTATAAATGATCTCTTTATATCCTTCATTCAGAGATTAAGGGCTAAGAAAGCTGATGATTCTATGCTACACCGTGTAACTCAGAGTAAGTCTGTTCCTCCCACATGAGCTCTATTTTCGTATAGTTATGTTGTATCACACAAAAGGATACACCAGACACACTGCTATATAGATAGACCATACAAGCAATAAATATGGAAGCAATATGGTGTTCCAAAGATACAGTTACTCCCGAAAGGACTTAGGACACTTCTAGAAGACATTACAATGTCAATGTAATTTTGAATAAATTAAATAGAAACTCTAATTTCAAGAAGAAATTGGAACTTAAATCTTTATTTACCCATACATTTTATTACAAAGAAAAAAGCAAATTATTGTAGCCTATTAATCCCTGGTGTAAACATTTTTTTTCTTTGCAGCAGTGAATTGAAAAATTCAGGATCATAAAATAGGGCAGAATATATTTCAAATACCTACTATTCTATCTCTGAACATAAAATCAATCATCTGACTTCACAAAAGCCTTTAATATGGGCGAATGCAATATTTAAATGCAAATTAGTTTAATGGTATTAACTTTCAACTCCATATATCTGAATAGGGACTAGTTTCATAATGTAAAATAGAGTCCCCAAATGTCAGAATTTTATATATGCTGACTTACATGTGACTACTGGTTTATTGATATACGAAATTATTTATATTTGTCAAGTTCTGAGTTTTAAAGTAGTTGTGGTATATGAATACATAAAAATCTAAAGTTTTACATAAATATGTCTCATTATAGGAAAATTTAAAAATAAAAGGAGAAAAAAAAATTATCAGAAAACTGCCTTAAGTTTCAGAGCATATAGCTTTTCCTTTACTAATGTCAACAAAAGCAGCTCAAAATGATGATGATTTCTCTTATTAATAGATGGCTTTTGAAGAGTACTGAGACCCTGGGCGTGGCAAGTGAATTTACTGAGCAACTTCTCTAAGAGGTGAGGCTGTGTGATGCTTCTGAAGGGCTGTAGCAACAACACGAGTCTCTGTGCCGAACAACTCACTCTAACCTCCTTAAAACATGAAAGGTCTCAAACAAATTTATAAATATGTAACATATGTAACTGATGCAATAATATAGAGCAGACACATGGTAGGACTCTAAGGCATAAAACTAAACGTATGTCTCTATTTTTCTTAAATTAGAGGAAAAAATGTATCTTCCCTAGCACTTTTAAAACAGAAAGATGACATCTATAACTTCCTATCTCCTCTTCAGGCACCTGTGAGTAGAGAGATGGTGAAACAGGACACAGGGACTGGACGAAAGGCCTCTGGAGGGGAGTGGTACTGTCCGCAGCGCCTCAGTGGGGCGCATGCTCTCACTTCCTCACACTCTGACAGCCTCAGATACCACCTCTGCGGATCTTCATGTTTAACCAAGTGGTCTGACTCAAAGCCTAACTCCTGAGGAGTCTGTGCCCTTGGTAATCACATGCTTCTCAGACTGGGTAGCTGCAGTCTTGTTACATGAGTCTGACACATTTCCATGGGGTAGGGGGGGAGAGACCTGTGTTATAGAACTTGTGTTATATTATGTGGTCTTGACAATTATTTAACTTTTCCAAATTTGGATGCCATGACTTTAAAATGTGAGCTATAATCTCTCTTGGAGTTCTTATGAGGATTAAATTTAAAGAGTAAAGTGTAGATAAGTCTAAAAGAGAAGGCATAGTGCTAGTTATTGTTCTTTGGAAATAGGCAACTGAAACATAGTCCATTACTCAAAGACACCAGAGAATCATAGTGGATCTTGAATTCATGGATCAACATAGTACAAACAATAGATGTTCCTTACGTCTTTAAATTAAGTTGTATATATAATCATAATGTCATTTAAACCCAAGGTTTTGTAAAGATTTAAATGAATTCATCTTTGTAAAGTAATTAGCAAAGTGCCCTGCACATGGTATATATATGCTCAGTACTAGAAGTAGTTGTTAGTAGTAAATGATGGCGATGATGACTGGTTATGTTGATGCCAATGATATGTCAGTTAATGGAGGAACTTGGAGATTACAAAGTCAACTTTAAAACGCTGGTGAAGGCCTCCCCGGTGGCGCAGCAGTTGAACGCTGGGTTGCAAAGATGCCCGCAGCCTCTGCAGTGCCGGTTCGATCCCCGGCCGCCAGGCGAGGGTCCCACATGGCGCGCAGACCTCTCCTGCTGCCCGCTGCTCCCCTCAGCAGTGTACTTCATCACTCTGCCTGTTCTGCTCCCCACTCTGGCTCTGGTGAATTCTCTCACCCTCCCGCGCCTCTGACTGTACCCAGTGCTTGTATAAATAAATAAATAAATCTTTTTTAAAAAATAAAATAAAATGCTGGTCATACGTATGTCAACTAAAGGGGATGACCTACGATGTTAAACCGCATTAAGTAATCTACTATTTCGGCATCTTGTTAAGTGCTGTCTCCTTATCTCCCTGCACTCAAAAGGATAACAGCTAATGAATGAAAATTATTTTCTCTATGGAATATGGATTATAACAAGAACACTAGCACAGCTCTTCTGGTATATATGATGGAAAAAGATACAGTGTGTTAGAGAAAAAGGAGTTTTAGTATGAAAGTCAGTTATATTCTGCATGTTTTATCAACTATGACTTAAAAGAAATCTTAGTTATACTGTATCTGAATTGTCAAACTTTTTAAGCTCTTTAAGCAGCAGCTGTAGGGTAATCAACTCAGAACATATTGTTTTGAGAATGATACACAATGTCGTCACATTCCTGTTTTCTATTTTGCATCATCTATCAATGGATGAAAATAGGCTGACTTGGCACAATAACATAAAATTCCTTGGGGAAAATACAGATGCTATATATTTAAGAGCTGAAAAACAGGCTTCAGTAGTCAGGATGAAGATGATGGTCAGTCATCATTACTGACAAGTGCACACTGATTTCTCCAAGGCTAACCCAAAAAGTCTAGGGTTAACAAAGAAAGGAAAATGCTAACAATTAGGGTAGGAAATTGAAACTTTTTCTTATCCAAAACTTTAGGGAAATAAACTGAAGGAAATCCTAGGCAGTGAACATGGGAGGGCAGGAGGCTGCTGCATAAACATCAGCGCCACACCAGCAAATAACTTTGTCCTGAGGACAAAAACTACTGACACATTTTCAAAGATTATGTGTGAAGGACCAAAAACTTTGACTTGATTTTGGAGTGTGTAGTTGCTATTAATCTTATAAAAAGGAATCCAAACAGAGAACGCTTGGCTAAGCATGGGTAAAGAATCACAATTATTTCTCTAACCTTAGACTACCTGTCAACAATCCCCAATCTGTCTAACAAGTTGTTTTACATTTCCCTGAACTTTAGAATCATCTGACTGGGAAGTAAAAGGGAAAAAGGTAAGATGCTTAACTCCTGAGAATGTGGTAATGGAAAGATGAGTTGCCTACTTTTATGGAAAGTAAAACACACACACACACACACACACACAGAGAGAGAGAGAGAGAGAGAGAGAGAGAGAGAGAGAGAGAGAGAGACAGACCTGGAGGAACAGAACTATTATTCTATCAGGTATGGCTTTGATTTAGAAGTGAAGGCAGGTATTTTTATTCTGGTTTTCCTTAAATACACAAAAGCATGGAATGCTATTGGCTTTGCTTTTGTTGCTTGTATGTAAGAGGAATCGTCTGTAAGTATGAAAAAAATAGATACTGATTTAACACAGAGATCATTTATTTTCTTCAGGATTTGAAAAATTTCCTGATAGTAGGATGGAGCTAGAAGTAGTGTTGTATAATACAGTAAAATAAACATAAGTCAAAAAGGAAATCTCAAATGAAAAGTTTATACATTTTTCTTATGATTTGTCATTTTAATAATGAGCCTCATAGAATGTGTGGAAAAAAGAAACAGAAATACATGTAAGTATGGAACAACAAATGTTAAGGAAAAAACACTAAAATCAGAGTCATAAAATTTGGCATTAAAGTTAAATGTCAGCTCCCCAGTGCATAGGCATTTCTATGGTTAGAAACAAATAATTTGAGAAAGTGACAGTATTTATCAAAAACAAAAATCTCAAAATCCTCTTGGGGAAGTTCTGCTTCTGTACAACCAAGTAAGCTGCCACCAGATGGACGTCTCACAGACAGCTGTCAACTCTGGACGACATACAAAAAGCAGCTACCTCAAGGCCCTGGAGGTTGAACAATAGACAGATTCTGGAGGAGAGCTGATAACTGCAAGAAAAGACCAGACTGGAATTAATTTCTCATGTTTTTGGCTTTGGTCATAAAAGCAGACCAGTCAGTACTACACTGGATCATTAAAACTCCAACTGGAAACCTCTGTTTTTTCTAGTCTGACATATCAAAGAAAGAGCTTGCGGTAACAGTATCACTGAAAAGTAAGGGAGAAAGGATTCCACAAAAGAAAGAACTACAGATGTATAATCTCTGGCTGATTCCTGAAACATGCTTGCATCGGGCAGACTGGTTAAGGACAAAACAACTGAATTGAACTGAACTGATGCCGAAAAGACAGTGTTTCCCATTAAGCCAAACCAAGTTCACTGCTTGCTAGATGACATATATTAATACTCTTTGAAGGAATATGACAAAATGCAGAGTATCCACAAAATAAGATGTCCAGGGTACAATACAAATGTTCGATACATGAAGAAACCAAGAAAATATAAGCCCTTATCAAGAGGCAAAGATAAGATCAACCCCATAATGCTCCAGATATTATAATTAGCAGATGAGGCATGGAAAACGGCCATTATGACAATTTTAGAGCTAAAGGAATATATCCTCTTAAATTAAAAAAGGAAAGAAATCTCAGCAGAGAAATAAAAACTAATAAAAAAGCACAAATGGAACTTCTGGCACTGAGGAAAAAATGGTTAAAATAAAAGGTCACTGATGGGGTTTAATAGCATATTTTAATGTTTAAATATGACAAATTACAGTACACAGTGTGTATATATGTATACACATATAAACATAAACAATATACAGTACACATTGAAAATAGCTTAAAATGATAGCAGCACCCATAAATATGAAGATGAATGAAAATTAAAGTCTATAGAGAAAACATATTAAAAGGCAAAAAAACAAGGAATAAAAACAGCTACACTGATCTTGAGGTAGTCACCCAAGAAACAACTGCCAAATTTTCAGCTTTACTGGACTAATTCAAAGTATAATGAATGGTGGTGGCAATGTGATCGAAGTCTCTGCTACTCCTATGGGAATACTAACATGTCTGTTTTTTCTCTCTTGGAAGTCTGGATGACCCAACTATTCCCCACCGATTCTAAAGTAAGCAGACTCAAGTAAGTAAGAGCTTTGCCAGTGTTCTCAACAAAACAAATACGGTTTATAGCTAACTTGATGTGCAACCTTGGCTAAAGACTGCTTTATATGCTGCCCCACCCCAAATTTATGACTGGTCTGTTCAACTATAGCAACAATAGCCAGGCTGCCTAGCAAACATCAGATAACCACTTGTTCTAGACATAATACACGGGTAGTGTATGGAATTCTACAGAAAGTCCCCTATTTATGATGGTCAACTTAATGATTTTCCAACTTTATAATGGTGTGAAAGCAATATGCATTCCACAGAAACCATATTTTGAATTCTGATCTTTTCCGAGCCAGTGACATATGACTGCTATCTGAAGATGTTGAGCAGGGGCAGTGAGCCCCCGCTCCCAGGAGCCATCTGATCATGAGGGTAAACAATTAGTATTCTACAGACCATTTTTCGCTTTCAGTATAGTATTCGATAAATGACGTGATACTCAAAAAACTTCATTGTAAAATAGGCTATGCGAGATGATTTTGCCCAGCTGTAGGCGAATGTGACTGTTCTGAAAGTCTCCAAGACTGGCTAAACTATGATGTTGGGAGCTTAGGTGTATTAGATGCTTTATCAGTTTACGATATTTTCAATGTGTGATGGGTTTGTGGGAATCTAACTCCATTGTATGTAAAGGAAAATCTGTATCTGAAGCACATGGTGACAAATACCTTCCCAAGAGCCTGTATTCTCTAGAGCAATGAGTCTTAAACTTCAGCATCGGGCCTCGCCTGGTGGCGCAGCAGTTGAGTGCTGGGCTGCGAAGCTGCCCACAACCTCTGCAGCACCAGTGCACCAGTTCGATCCCCGGCCGCCAGCGAGGGTCCCACGTGGCGTGACAGACCTCTACCGTCTAGCCTGCTGCTCCCCTCAGCAGTGTGTTTCGTCAGTCTGCCTGTTCTGTTCCCCGCTCTGTCTCTGGTGAATCCTCTCACCCTCCTGCACTTCTGACTGTACCCAGTGCTTGTATAAAAAAATAAATAAATCTTAAAAAAACAAAAAAAAAACTTCAGCATCACTTAGAAGACAGGAACAAAAAAACAACACATCAGTGGGGACCCCACCCCACCCCCCAGTCTCTGAAAAACTATCAATAGCTTTGTTTTCTGGTAAAGCACTTCCACAGAGCTTCCAGGCAATGCTGGACTGTTGGTGCCTTCCACAGACCACATTCAAGACACATTAATCTACATGATTTCCCAAGTTTCTTCTGAAAGCTATGAAATATCATTAAAAAATCCTGAAAGAAAGTGTTTCAAGATTGACTTGAACATCCATTAATACTGGATATTTGGATCAGTCCTGTGGTGAAAATGAAGTCATATACAAATCCGTGCATTTGGTACAAAATAGAAAAAAAACAAAACAACAAAGCACATAACCTTTTATTTGAAAATGTAATAATGCGATACATGTTTGATCCTCTTCCCCACTTCCCTCTTTTCATGGGATGGGAAGAGATTGTGTAGGAAGAAAAAACAAAACATCCACAAATGATCCTGACATTTTCCATTTCCCAGATAGCTTTTATTTTATATATCCTCAGACATTACTGCCAGACTTTTTACATGGCAAATTTTATAGCCAAGATGTCAATTTTGATCAGTTTTGTTTCAGTCTGCACATTGGTGCAGCACTAATTGCATCCTTTTGCTTTTAAACATTTTACTTTATCAAACTGTGCTGTATGCTTAAAAAAAAATATGATGTGGGGCCTCCCCGGTGGCGCAGCTGTTGAGCGTTGGGTTGCGAAGCTGCCCGCAGCCTCTGCAGCGCCGGTTCGATAGCCAGCTGCTCCCCGGCCACCGGAGGAGGGTCCTGCATGGCGCGCAGACCTCTCCTGCCGCCCGCTGCTCTCCTCAGCAGTGTCCTTGGGTCCTTCTGCCTGCTCTGCTCCCCGCTCTGGCTCTGGTGAATTCTCTCACCCTCCCGCGCTTCTGACTGTACCCAGTGCTTGTATAAATATAAAAAAATAAATAAATAATATTAAAAAAAAAACCAAACATGATGTAGAATCAGTCTTATTGTATTCCTACTGCTATACTAAAACATATCCCACAGCTATTGGGTTAGAGGTATTTTACGTTAAGTAAATGCTATTTAGTCATAGTTGTTGAAAACACTCCCCGAGTTTTACACCCTGGCTGGTACTCTGGGCCTTCCGTCTGCTCCATGCTTCTTCATTCCAACTCCCTGAGGCTTACTTTTCAGTGATGCTCTCTGCTTCTCATGAACTTTGCTAAATTTACTTCCCCAAATTTTGAAGGAATAAAAAAAAACCTTTTGTTTTTAGATTCCTGAAAAATAAACTATTTCTTATTCAAAAATTTTAGAGGTATTTTTGTGTATCAATAAAAGCTACAATGAGGTATGCATTCTATAAGCAGTTCTGAATTTTATGTTTTATATATAGCTCCAACTGTGTAAATCAGAGCCTTAAATCCTCAGCATAATCTCAAGGTAGAAATAACTATTTTGCTCTTAATGAAGGATATATAGAATCATTTGGTACTAATACCCATAATAAAATATTTTACTATTGTCTAGACTCAATTATAACATATATTAGGTTAGGCCATGTCCTCTGGGGAAAAAAGGCATAACAGTAAAAACAGATTTATAAAGTGATTGTCAACACTGACTCCTTTTAAAGGACTATCAGTGCCTTGGTGGTGGATGTGGTGTGGCGATATACACCATTCACACTATTCTCCCAAACTTGGTCAAGGGTGTTAAAAAACAGGATGGTAATATATTCTAGAATATTTTCTTGATAGGGACCAGTAGTTGATTAGCTCATCAAAAATGATGCAAGAAGTAGGGAAAGACAAAAGTGATCTATGTATTTAATTACTTACCTTAAAATACAAATGCATATTTATTCAACATTTTTGATTCAAGGCCAAGCCCTTTTTTTGTTTGACTAAGTTCTAATTTTTCCTTCTGGCATAAACTGCACTACAATTTTCTTTTTCTTTAAAACAAAAATTCAGACAACCTAAGTACAGATTACTTTTTCAAGAGTTTTCAAGTTAATTTGTTGTGGTACTTTTTCAGAAAATTACTTTTACTGGCATTTTAACTAGTTTTCCCTAAACTTTCATCATAGTTTTCTCAGAACTAATAACTTTGTAAATGCTTTCTTTCTTGCATGCATATTTCCTCAATGTATATATACTTTAGTTATACAGAGTAAGTACAACCAACTGCCTCTCAGTAAGCATGTGCCACCCCAGGGTAACAGAGAAACCTGAGTCACCAGGGGTCACCACTTGGCAGCTGACTGTCCTCTAATACGCATCCTGACAGTAGGTAGTTGCAAAGAGAACACACACGAGAACAATTAATTCTGCCAGTGGTCAGGTCAGGGTCAGTTAAGAAAGCGTCTCCTGCAACTGGCAGAGCCACCCCAGTGTCCAGAACTTGGTGACATACAGAATGCAGATAAGAATGTAAGATCTGACCAGACGGTACATCTTCAGATGTTACCAGGCCTCCAAGTCAGCAACTGTCAAGTTGTAGATTTGGAAATAAGACAGAGAGAACAAAATCCTGCCGCCCCAGCCTCCCCCCAGTAACTGATGAGAGCCAGTATCCACAACTGAAAGAACACTGATGACCTATACAGTGATGGAGGTAGGGGTGGGGAAGAAGGCATGAACAGATTTTTATCAAGAGGGAGTCAAATACACTTTGCCTTTTCATTCTCCAAAACTATACTGTTTTCTGACATTCTACTAGTTATTTTTCTCAGTAAAAAAGTACTTGGACAACAAAATGTGAAAAGCAATACTAGAAATGTAAAACAAAACCATTACAGGCAGATAAATGTTGACAAAAATGTCTTTTCAAAATCCAAGGCATAATCTACGAAAAATTATAGAATTAGAATTGAAGTCCAATCAAAATTAAGTTAGGAAAGGCAGCTTGTGATTCAATGTCACACCGCACAGATAAATATAATTTAAAATAACCTAAGCTAAATACACTAGATATTAATGTATTTACCAAAATTGTTCTTTAAAGCTATAATTAATGCCCAGAATGAGGAAGAGTAGAAAATATTTGACACTGGGACAATGAAGAGATTCCACAACATGGCAGAGAAGATGTGGTGGTGAGAACAAGAAATAACAGCAAATCTTAATCTCAGTTTTGCCAAACTAAATCTCACCTTTTTTGGTATTTAAAAATGAGAAACCTAGTTATCCTTACAGTATGTCCCCCACTTCAGGCTTACATAAGCTGACCTCATACATCCGAGCAACTTCTCAGGAAGAAGTTCTTAAATCAGGTCAAAACCAGCGAGGAGAAGCTATTTCTTCCTTTCCTGGGTGCAGAGCATCTTTAGTGAACCGTAAGAACTGCAGGGGGAGGAGGAGTCTGACTCATTTGCCATCTCCGCTTCTAGTCTCAGTTTAGAAGTGTTTACCTTCACAATATGATCAGTAAATAAAATGTGAGTCAGGTATTTTCAAGATTTTACTTAAATAAAACCTCAGTGAATAAAGGCTCTTAACATTATATTGGGACTATCTGTTCTGACCTGCTTAGCTGAAGGCATTCGAGTTAAGAATATTATTGAAGTCCTAGGTGAACTCACAATGCTTCACTGATTTATTTGACAAATGTGTACTGAACTTCTATGAATACCTACTATATGCCAGGCATTGGGCTAAAGACTGAAACAGAATACCAGAAGGATAAATACTCAGGAGATAAGATGTAAATTGCACACGTACTTAATAATAAAAGTTAACAATGAGTAATTATGCTCCAAAAACTGTCCAAAGTATTTTACTCATCTAATCCTCATATTAACCCTATCAGTAAATACTATTATTACCGTCTTTTTGTAGGACACAAGTACAGAGAGATTAAATCACTTGCCCACAGGGACAGATTCAAATCCAGGCAGTCTGACTCTAGTCCACAAGCTATGCCATGTAGCCTGTATGCTAAACTGTATTGCTACGTAATTTAAAACTTCTACCTGTAATAAATGTCAAAATGGAAAAGCCCAGTATGCACTGAATGTACAACTTCACCAAAATTCT
This sequence comes from Talpa occidentalis, assembly GCF_014898055.3. NCBI lineage: Eukaryota > Metazoa > Chordata > Mammalia > Eulipotyphla > Talpidae > Talpa > Talpa occidentalis. The sequence goes on along the minus strand of NW_023605083.1, from coordinate 124,411,302 downwards.
AAACTTAACATCCGAACAGTCCATTGGGTGTCATATAAACTCACGGTGGGATACTCTGAACATGAATGATTACAAAGAGAATTCAATACCAGCAACACTGCTGGCAACAGCAGGATATTGCCATACAAGTTTGAACTTTCTGATCACAGTCTTAACTACTCTCTGCTCACTTTAAAAACTTAACCTAACTAATAAAAGTAAATTAGTTTTCCAAAGAAAAAATCAGAAAAGTAAAGATAGGTACAGAAAGCTATAAACAGGGTCTTGCAAATGCCAATAAGTGACATCATTATCAACTATTTCCACCGAGTACTATGTGCTAGACATTATTGTAAGCATTTCACCTGTAAAGATTCATTTAACCCTTCCCAGCCCTATGAGACTTGTTACACCTATTTCATAGATGAGGAAACAAACACACAGAATTTACCAAGTCAATGTCACATGCTATTAAGTGGCCACTACGCCATATGGCAGGACTTAATGTCAAATGGTCCTCTTGCTTTAGCAACAGCTTCAGCTATATTACAAAAAAATGAGAAACTGTATATAATTACATCAATTGATTGTAATTATATAATTATATATATTGGGGTGATGATGTTAAAAAATGAAGAAATTTATTTTAAGAAGTCTATATATGACTATAAATATACACTACCAACTGGGACTCTAAAATGTGTATTTGGGGCTTCCCTGTGGTGCAGCGGGTTGAGTACAGCTCTGTGAAGCTGTCTGCAGCCTCTGCAGGACAGGTTCGATTTCCGGCCGGCCAGGGAGATATCCACATGGTGCGGCAGTCCTCTCCTGTCTCACTCACTGCTCCCCTCAGCAGTGTTTTTCAGTCAGTCTGCCTGTTCTGCTTCCCGCTCTGTCTCTGGTGAATTCTCTCACTCTCCCACGCCTCGGCCCTCTACCCCAGTTCTTGTATAAATAAATAAAAATTTAAAAAAAAGTGTATTTGGCTGTAAATGTCTCATTAGGTGTTTCCTGCTTTAATGTAGCTTCTCTTCCTTTCTCCTCTTTAAGGATACAATGCAATTATTTGCCTAATGTAGCCCATTGCAGGTATGAGTTTGGACTGCAGTTCAGGAAGACAAAAAGCAGAATCACACAACAATAGACTCATGATCCTTTATGAATTCGTATTCTTGACCTCTGTGTGAACTTGAAAATAACAATTAAATAGTCTCTAAAACCTTCTCTGCACAGTTACCTGCTCTTCTTTCCTTCTGGTGACATCACTTCCTTCAGTCACTATTTCCTGGAGTATGCTCCTTGTGACACTTACTTGTACGTAATTTTGTAGGAATCATGTAAGGAAAACAAATGGTGTCTGTTGTCAAGTAAGTTTTAGAGATGCTGAAAGATAGGTAGATAGGTTTCTCTACTGCAAGACTTCTCACAGCTTTAAAAAATGCTAAAGTGCTAGTTTTTTCATCATTTTTATTTCTGACATGAAGGTATTCATTTCCATTCCACTACAGCTTGACCCAGTAACACCACTATTCATTCTTTTAAACTGTAAATCTTTCACCTTTATCCAGTTTCATTTTTCATTCCTGCTTCTTGATTTTCAATCTATTTCTCCATAGAAATACAAGTTTCTCTTATTAAAAATGATATCCAGACCAAGTGATCTAAGTATTATGTCTTAAACTGGGGAATTCATAAAACAGGTACTCAAATTTAGAAGAGCAAATATGGCATATTTACTTAAAGAGTGAAACAATTTCATGATTTAAAAAGAAATGAAGAAGGAAGACTATTCTAAAAGAAAAACCATGAGACTTTAAGGAATGTCCAGGTTTGCTTTTGTATACCCCTGTAGGTTACATCCTACTACCCTTTGGGATATGTTCAAAATCTGCTGTCGTAAGGTATTCCCAAGGCAAAGCCCAAGAAGCACTGAAGTTGGCAAACAGTGGAAAGGCAGGAAGGGATCAGTACTGAGAGGGCAAGCACTTCCTCCGTGCCAAACACTACACCACAAACTTTTGTTGTCACACAGACATTGTCTTTCTTAATAGTGCCAACAATGACACCACAATCAAGTGCTATTTCACTGGTTTTATAGATGAGAAACTTCATAGAGGTTAACAAGTCCTAAATGACAAAACATACATGTGGTGAAATGTCCTACTACGCGATGTTGGGGTGATAAAGAAAACACATTTATCACGGAAATATATATTATGACTGATTCCCATGAGAAAAACTAGCAATACTCTTTTCAAATAATTTATCACCAGTGTGAGCCTTTCAGTGTTCATGTAGATCCTGAGAGAAATGAGGCAGGTGCTTCCTAGTAAAAGCTTATTAGTGATACTAACAAATATTTACACATTCAGAAATGTTATTAGGAAGAAATGATTAGGCTTCAGTTAATGGAAATTAGGGGAGAAGCTTAAATCTTTTATTTTTATAAATTTTACGTATTACTTATTCACTAGCAAATAAAAATGCTTACTATCGGCCAAGATTTAATCCAGTTATATGCTGTAAGAATAATAATGAAGATTTCCAAGAGTTTCAGAAAGTAAATCTGAAGATATCACACCATTTTGAAAGTGAGGGTATAAAATATATGTATAAAGCATGAAGTTGAATTTTTTTCACAGAAGGCTACCAATTAAATCTGCAACTGAATCTTTATATACTGAAATAAACTGAAGGGCTCTTATTTTAAGAAACTCTAGTGTATGACATACAGAATCACTAAATCAATTCACTAAAGATGGATTATTATAAAGGAACTTACTGCAGAATCTCTTAATAATGAGGAGCTTGACTAGTACATTCAGATTTAGGCAATTTATAAACAAATATGCTTATATGCAAACTTTTAGTAATACATTAATTGGGCAAGGTCCTCCAAATGAAAAATATCAAAGCATGTGCCAAGGAAGAGTACTTTATGAGGAACAGGCCTGTTTTAAAAATACCATCCTTATTAAAAAGTGGCCAAATCAATCTTTGATATTATAAATAAGAATTATGGTTTCAGAAACCATGAAACATAAAATTCTCTGTATATATACACATTTGTGAGTATAGACAAGAGACAGTGTTGACTTATAATGTACATAGTTACTAAATACACAAAACTTTTAAAATTTATACTTTCTTATATAACAATGATTAAAATATGAATATTCAATTTCCTTAATCTACTAAAAACAAGCTTTCAAATAAAAGCAAAATCTTACTAATGACAGATATGAAGGGGAGTGTAAATGATTAGTACTTTCACTCTTTTGACATATTTAATATATTAACTCTTCCTATTTAAAGGTTTCTTAAAGATAGGGCAGACATACATAGAGCTCCAGGCAAAAGAATTTTAAATAGGAAAGGGATACAAATCAAAATGTGGCAATGACAAAAAAGCAAAATACTTTCCCCCTAATTGTATAAATTAAGGGAACACAGTTATGTCCCCACAGTATATCTTCTTTGAACATGCATTTGTGACGCTTAATCCAGGAAGATAAATAACTGAAAGAATAAGCCTTTCTTTTATGTGAGTTGCTGCAGATCAGTCTAAATATTCTAATTTTGAGAATCCTACTTTTAGAACATTTCTGAGTTACCATGGTTAAAGAACTAAAAAGAGAAAATAAGTAAATGCTAGAAAAAGAAGAGTCTTTTGAGAAAATTCAATCTGTAAATTCAGTTTATCTTAAATTGACAATTACTAAATTGTCTAAAAATACAAGAATGGTAAATCTCTAATTTAGCCTTCCTCAACTGGGAAAACAGACAATATAAATTAACATAACTAGCAAATAATATCAAGGTCTCAAAAGAAATCCTTAACATCCACGGTAAGCATGCCAGTTAATAAAATAATAGAAAGATTTGATGTATGTGGAAAAGCATGCTTAGAAAATTCTAAATGTGCACTCATTTGAAAAAACTGCATTTTACTTATAAGAATATTGCAATAGGAAGTAGAAATCTATCAGGAATCAAGATCTAACAAAAAGAAGCAATCTGACCTTCACATTCACATCAAAAAATTGAGCCAACTGCTTCCTTCACAATGAAATGTAATTTTTTAAAATATGAAACCATTTTAAAAGAGTCATCTATACATACATGTACATAAAAGACCCCACAATTAAAAACTACATAAACCTGCCAACTGACATTTCCTCATGGCTTCCTTGAAAACTATGTGTCAAATTCTCTCAGGTTGCGTTTTCTTTTTCTACGAAGCTCAAAGTAGGCCTCAGAGATCAGAAATCCATGTAACACACAAATACTCCACTCATACTCACAGGCTTTAGTTTTCCTTCCTCATTAGTCAATACTACATAGTCTTTTCTCCTGAACACCTGAAAGGCTTCTTCTTATGCACTGGTCATGTGGCTACCAGATCCGGGGCTCAGGGAACATCCATACACTCATCTTCTCCAGTCCGTGCCTCACGCTGCCCAGAACTCACTGTGTTACAGGTGCTACTTCTCACGGCAGATGCTGCTCATGGTCCCAAGGCACAAGGGATGCTCCCACAGGAGCTCAGAACCCCTAACAACATCACCTGCTTCTTTTTTGTATCCAGAGATGCAACGTGGTATTTGTTTCTGAACAGCTAATGATTTCAAGAAAGATTATACAGACGAGCTCTTTTCATTAGGTTGTTTGACATAAGCTTATCCTCTCAGAACACTGCAGCAAATAAACTGCACAATTCCCTTAGGAAAAAAGAAATATTTTTATGCATTTTTTTCCCCCTGTGGCGCAGTTTAGTTCACCCTTCTGTTCCAGCAAATTTCTGGAAGAACTGGTTTTCAGGTTTCCAATGGCGCAGCGTTAACATAGTGAATGATTCACTGACGTTCTTAACATTCAGGAGTAACACGGGAGCAGGCAATGCAGCCCAGGTCCAGGGCTGATGAATGGTGCAGTGCTGCTGTTGTCCTAGCAACCGAGAGGAAAAAAGCAGCACCATATAAGGAGCTGTGACATGGATTCTGGGAACAATTTATGTTAAAAGGCTCTAAGTATCTCATGCCTTAAAGCTACAAACTCCTCTCTCACTGATTCCTCAGATTTTACTCTTCTGAATTCCTAAATCAGAGCTGTGTGAATCTGTTAAAATAAAGAAATTAAGTAGACACTAACAAATAACTGCCTATTTATGTAACTAAAGAGACTAATAATACTTTAGAGAAAGCTAATAGGTGCCTGCGGTACCTTCATCACTTATTTGGTTAAATTGTAAAATTAGACAGTGATAAATAAGGAACTACCTAGAAAATGAGAGATGACAATTAATTTTTAAATACTGAGGGATATTAAAAATTCGATGAAGTGCCTTTCACTAAGGTGGTAGCACCAGATACACCAAAACAGTAGAACCATCAATTGATGAGACTAATACGGCAGCAGTGGAATCAGTTTCAATGAGGTACACTACCACCTGCAGATGCAGAATGGTTCAAAAGACACTAAACACCCTAACAATGCTCACAGCCTTTACTGATGATCAAGGAAAATCCTGTGTCAGTCACTGGTGAGAGTTACCATTCCATCCGAGGCTTTGAAGGCCTTTTCTGCTGGACCTGGAGAACCTTTCTTTTTTCATAGTTTCTCCTCACCACCCAGGAATGCAGAAGAGTCCCTGCCCTTCTGGTGGGAGAAGAGGGACCTAAGGAAAGTGTGAATGTATGGATGTAGCAAGTTTTCTCTACAGTATTCTATGTAGCTCTGAACAGACTTGCTTAGAAATAGTCTTTCTCTAGGCTTCTGAAGCCTGGGGCACTGGTGCTATTCATCTGTTTAGGTGGGGCCATTCTAAATGAAATTGTGCTCTATCACATGGATATGTTTCTGTCCCTACTCCATATATTTAATGAAATGTACAGATATAAAGTGAAGCAAAACAATTAGGTAAATTCATGTATTATACTGTTCCTGCCTGTGGGCAGCACCAGCCCTATAAGAATAATTCTGTTATTAGACTCTACTCTTCTGACAATAGTTGTGGCAATGGCTTGGGTTATTACCCTGGGCAAGTCACTTAACTCCAGCCCTCAAATTCATTATCAGTAGAGGACAGGTAATAACATTTTCTACCTTCTTCTTAAAGCTATTCTGAATATAAAATATTACAAAGGCTTAAATTTTTTAAAATTTGCTGTTTCATTTAAAAACACAGTTAAGCAAAATAGCAGAGATAAGAAAAAAACAACAACAACAGATTTTAATACAACTCAACAGGCATGGAAAATGGCATGAAAGATTAAATATTTTCTTAGGCTACATTTTTTGTTTGATTGAATATTTGATCTCACCACATTGCACATATTTGTCATAAGGAATTATTTCATTTTAGAGTTATAGTAAACAGATGCTGTGGATTAGTGTAAAGGATAACTTAAGAAAATCATGTAAAAGTAATTCTACTACCCCAATGTGATATTTTTAGAAAATAACTTGGAGATAAAGAAGAATAAGCAATTTCTATAGCATGGCAATACTAAAGACATGCAAAGTGAGAAACTTATTTCAAGTGATCTTCAATTACTTTTTTTCTCACCCAACTAGAAAATTCAATTACTTTTTATTTCACCCAAACATAAAAATGAGCATTTCTGTTAGATTTGAAAATACCATGGATAGCACAGTCTGTTTCCTTTGTAGCACAATCTCTTCTACCTAGTTAACTTTTTAATGGGATTTTTTTTGACCCAATGGTTATTTTTGAGGGAAATTCTCTCTAGTTGTGACTTTTAGAATACCAATAATTCAATGCCTGAAGATAAAGAAGGAAACTTCCCCCTTCCAAAATCAACTTGAGTTGATTAATGCATTAGGTGGATACCAAAATAATTTTGTAAAAATATAAACTTGGACAATAAATCATTTTTCCACTCATTTTCATTTTAATGTTAATTGTGCTCTGTAGGAACAGACTGGGATAAAGACATGGTTAAGATATTTTAAAAGAGAAAATATACAGACTTTGTTTTGTTTTGAAAAATTGGGTTTGACTTATGGCAAGGGTATAACAGATTTAAAGGGCAAGGTTATGCCTCTGACTATTAATTTTAAACTCCCTCCTGATTAATTTAGGAAAGCCATCCCAAAACTGAAATAGTGTCTCATATTCTTTTAATTTTTATTCTTTTTTTCCAATCCGCCCTCCTTCCCCTTTATAGGCTTTCTCTATGAAGGAATCATCACTACCAAATTGATGGGATTATAAGAGAGGGTAATACTCATGAAGAGGTGACTATATGAAATCCTGATTCTCAAAGAAGTTAGCGCCATCCTACTTGCTATAATAATTGTAATTTGGTCGGATTTTGAATGTGGGGTTTTCCCTTTCTTGGGGACTGCTCTAGATCAGGAATTCCAGTTGCAACAGTTATGTGATGACTAATAGAAAAGAGAAAGAAATAGGTTCCTAAAATCAGGCAGCGTGGCCTCTACTAATAAGCCAATTATCTAGTGGTCAACAAAAGAGTAAGATAAGGTTTGGACACATCAAGAAGAATTATTTCTGCTTTATGAGCACCATGCATGCTACTTCAGTGATTTCTGAAGACAATTTTCAACAAATACAGTTTTCACTAAACATGATGACTTTATTGTCTGACCCCTGACTAAAATACCCCCAAATGCATGACGCTATCTTTAAATTACAATCTCAACATTTGAAAAAGATCATTAGCTTGCAGGTTGCTCTTTCAGATTGTTTTTATTGATAAATACAACAATGACGGGCATACTGAGCTGTAAGACATACATAACAACTCTCAACTTTACTTAATTCATTATTTGAATCTGAATTTCCTAAATGATAAAGATTGTATACATTGTATTTTTAAAAAATAGTCACTTTTAGAAGCCAGAAGTAGAGACTTCAGCCAGAAAAGCAGGGAAAACTTGGAGGTTCGACCAACTCTGGGGTGTGTGTGTGTGTGTGTGTGTGTGTGTGTGTGTGTGTACCAGAACACTGCTCATTATGTTGTCTAAATGAACAGACCATTCACATACACAGATGATTCCAAAACAGTCACTTTTCTTAATTTTTAAATTTTAAATTTAATTTTTAAATTTTTCATGTCATTTTTAAATAACATGAAAGAAAGAATGACAACTGGACAATGTATTTAAAATTAAAAAAAAAAAAAATATCCTCTGGAACACTCTGCCCTCTGGTGTTTAAAACATTCACCAGAGTGAGTATACTGTTATGTGTTAGAGTCTCAAGACATACGTGTATGCACATAATTTTCCATAACGAGAAAGAACACGGTTTAGCATTATAATAAGTTCTGTTATTATGCTGTGAATATATGTGAATATATGAATGAATATATGTGAATATATGGCCAGTGCTAAGCTTTATATAATATCATACTATAATTTACTTCCTGTTTGAGAGTCCCTTAAGAGGATTTCTTTTGTATCATGAATATTTATTTGCCTTTCATGATGCTTTGTGACTAAGAAGAATTCATGATGAACAAAATTATTTGGTCCTTATATTTGATGCTCTCAAATAGCAGGTGGGCAGATAAGCAAGCTGGGGAGACAGGGTCAATGAAGTACAAAAATAGACTTCCCAGGAACAATGGCATAAAATCAATTGTTTTCTAGGGAAGATCACATGGGAGGTGTGTACAATGCAGGACTCTTTTTTCCTTTCCTGTAGCTTTCATGGTATTTGTCATGTTCAAATAAATAGGAGTTTATCAGAGTAAGGTGATATATTTTAATTCAAGTGAAATAAGCTAGCCGATGCAATTTTATGACAAGTAAATATATTTTCTTTTAGGCTCTTTTAAATACTGAGAATTACTTCCAAGGTATAGGGCTAGGTACAACCAGCGCTAGGCAGAGATAAGCTCACTACAAATTCTTTTTTTAAAATTAATTAATTATTTTATTTTTTTATTTCTATATTCCCCATACAATTGCAACCCCCTGATTTTGACCCCACTCCCTCCTTTCCCCATGCTCCCCTCCCCCACCCCCAAGTGTGTCTCCGGTTCACAGCTGTTTGTTGATTTTGACTTTTTTCTTTCTTATAGTTATTCTTTTTCCTGGTCCCTTATTTAAGTTTTCTAGATTCCTGTTATGAGTGAGACCATCCGGTATTTTTCTTTTTCTTTTTGGCTTATTTTTCTGAGCACGATCCCTTCCAGCTCCATCCATGTTGCTGCAAATAGCATGTGTTTATCTTTTTTGAATGCTGAGTAATATTCCATTGTGTATATATACCACATCTTCTTGACTCCCCTCAGCCCTAAGATGTTGCTATTATCTTACATGTGAGGAAAGAAAAGCTCCAATAGTCACCCTGCCTCCATCCCCCCAACAAATTAATTAGTGTGGACTGTGAACCTGGCTGTCAGCTGGAAAGTCTGAGTTCTTGACCTATGGCACGACTGGTTCTTTTGGGTCTAGAGTGCAACATCACAGACATGTCTATACCTGAACTCCATAAATACTTGATGAAACAAAAATGTCACTTAATGATGTATTCTCATTTTAAGCATCTGCTGCTCTAGGACTTAGCCTGCCGTCTGTCCTTGGATTAAAAGGTTCTCCGAATTAAAGGTCTGATGGACCCCTTATGACATGCAGCAATTGCCCTCGATCTACGGAGTGTGTAGGGTCTGTCAGGCTTCCGCAAGTGACTGCTAGGCAGCCCTCTCCACCTCAGGCCGTGGGTGTCCCTGCTCAGACACTGCGTGGGGCCACCATTCTAACAGGAATGCTGGGAAAAGTCAAATTACACTTCATATTTTAGGCAAGCAGATTTCTAAAAGAAAATGCACAAAAAAAGAAGCTATGAGCTAATGGTCAGTGACTCTAAAAGGGAACATAGTGTAGAGATAAAAATTAAAAAGTAATTTATATAATCATAAATAATGGGAGGAATATAAAGAAATAAATATAGGCTCACCAGGTTTTTCTGATGAAGGTGGATTTGCATCAAAAAAGATATACAAAGAGAGAAAGAACGATGTAATCAAAGATGAAGAGTAGAAAACCCTCTAATTATACTGTCAAAGAAGAACAGAGCCCCCAGCTGAGAAGAGCTATGTTTTTAAGGTAACAAAAGGCTGTTAGTGTATTTTTAGGCTAAAGAAATGGAAAAGAGAGGCCAGATCAAATGCAGGGCAAAGTGAAAAAAAGTATTGATTTTATTCTAAGTTTTCATTCATTGATTAGTCGCTGTGAGCTAAACTCTATACTAAGTTCTTAACATATCTTATTTAATCCATAGGATACCCTGTGAGGTAGAAATAACAGCAAGAGGGCGCAAGGGGTTAAGACACAACCTATGAAGCTATCCACAGCCTCTGCAGCATGAGTTTGATCCCCAGTCAGTTCAATCCCCTACCCACATGGTGCAGTAGACCTCTCCTGACTCGCCCACTGCTTCCCTCAGCAGTTTATTTCAGTCAGTCTGCCTGTTCTGCTCCCCACTCTGTTTCTAGTGAATCCTCTCACCCCACACCTCTGGCCTGTACCCCAATTCTTGTATGCATAAATAAATAAATCTTTAAAAAAAAAAAAGAAATAACAGCAAGAACAATGGTAATGACAGTAATATAGTACAGGTTGGAAAACATGCTCTGAGCAGTTACCTGACTTCACCAAGGCCACATAGTCAACAAGTGACAGATCGGGGTCTGAACCAGAGTCATTGTCTCAGGAGTCAGCCACACTTACCACCTCCCACCACCAAGCCAGTGACATGCAATGACTCAACAACACACAACAATTACTCAACCCTAATTTTCCTTTAATCTTCCCCATTAAGAAAAATTCCATCTAAAATAAAAAGGTCAGCATAAGCACTTTTAAGAAGTGATTGAAGGAAGCCCAAGTTATGAGTTAAAAACAAACAAACCTGAAACCCAAGCCCACCCACTTTACACTTGTGTCTAAAAGAATATAAAAAGAACATGCAACCACACAAAAGCCTTTGTTAAAAAAACACACAGGAAACCAGGAGGACTAAGCACTAGAGGATGGCAGAATATGCACATTAGGTGAGTTCCATGAAATCTTTACAAAAGGAAAAATGCTCACTAAGTCAATAAGGGGTTACAAAGAAGAGCAACTGCAGTAAAATCTCCCGTCCATCTGATGTGGTAACTGAGCAGAAGAGAGTGAAGTGACAGGTGTAGCACTGCCTGACACTAACACTTGACAGGTCTGACACGAAGACTCATCTAGAGAAAAGCTGGTGCAATGGTGGCCTTCCAGGATATAGGGAGCAAGGCCGTGAGGCGGGGAGCTTCACTTAGACACGAGGCGCTAGAAGGCAGAGGGAGGACTAATGAGTAGGAGTGACAGAGGAGCAGATATCCGTCTACGCAAGTTAGGAAGCTGATGGCTAACACTGTTCAGAGTGGAAAGCTTGCCGTCACTCAAGGTTTTCACAGAGAAGTTGTGAAACTTCTTCATTTAGTTTGATATGAAAATTAAACTTGTGAATGTAAAGTACTTAATACTGTCTAGAACATAGCAACTGCTCAATAAGTACTGCTTTTGCTGTTATTATTACCATCACCTGCAATCTTAGTAAAACCTGCCTGTAAGATCATCTGGACTTGCTGACTCTTGGGGATCTTTGAATCTATGGTGACAGGGCTAGTCACATTTTTAAGTCTTCTTGAGTCTATCTTAAAGTTTTTCCCCCGCATTTCATTTAATTTTTTATGTGGTTTTACCATAAAGCTTCATACTAAATATTCCTTTTTTTTTTTTAAAAGATTTTTATTTATTTATGCATACAAGAGCTGGGGCACAGGCCAGAGGTGTATGGAGGCAGTAAGAGGATTCACCAGAGACAGAGTGGGGAACAGAACAGGCAGACTGACTGAAATACACTGCTGAGGGGAGCAGTGGACAAATCAGGAGAGGTCTGCTGCACCATGTGGGTAGCTCCCTGGCTGGCCAGGGGATCAAGCCCAGGCTGCAGAGGCTGTGGAAGCTTCATAGGTTGTGTCTCAATCCCTTGCACCACCAGGGAGGCCCCTAAATTTCTTCTAATAAGAAGCATCATGCGTGGTATTTCCTTTCTTATTCTCTGTGTTGCATGTTATCTTTTCTTTCTTCCTCTCCTTTTCATTTTGCACATTCTTGCCAAAGATTTCTCTATTCTCTCAGGCTTTTCAGTGCTTCATTGGGCAAAAAGTATTTTAATTTATAATTGTATTCATTTCTGCTTTTAATGTTATTATTTCTTTTATATTTACTTATTCTTCTACCTCTTTCATCTGAGTGATTAGTAAATTGACTTTCAGTATTTATTTTCTAATAAAAGCATTCAAACATACACATAACATGTTTATGTGTGCACATATATGCATATACACACACTAGAAGAAAAAATAAATCAATTATGTGTGTGTAAAGCTCTTTGAAGTTAAAACCATGTGTTGCTTCAATTATAATTACATCCTTATCATTAAACACATCAAAAATAATCTGAACTGGGGCCTCCCCAGTGGTGCAGCGGTTGAGCGCTGGGTTGCCAAGCTGCCCGCGGCCTCTGCGGCGCAGGTTCGATCCCCGGCTGCTCCCCTGCCACCAGAGGAGGGTCCCACATGGTGCGCAGACCTCTCCTGCCGCCCGCTGCTCCCCTCAGCAGTGTACTTCGATCCTTCTGCCTGCTCTGCTCCCCGCTCTGACTCTGGTGAATTCTCTCACCCTCCCGTGCTTCTGACTGTACCCAGTGCATGTATAAACAAAACAAACAAACAAATAAAACATGCCTCTATAAAATAATTAATTAATTAATTAATAATAATCTGAACTGTCTTAATTTTATATGGTGTACTGGTATTGACAGACCGACATATCAATAAAATATAGAATATTTTATAGGAAAAATATGTCTATACCTGTGATTGAAGAATCAAGAAAAAAGTAGAAGTGGAACCTGGGATGATTTCTAGTTTTTCTGAAAGGGCTACCTTTGAGGGACTACATTTCAACACTTTTTATTACCACCATCCTAATAATAATTGCTACAATATAAGGGATAAAAAGAAGTTGTGCTGTGATTAATAGTTTATCAAAGTTACATGAATTTTAAAGTAAAATCATCTACAAAACTGTATTTGTGTTAATTAGACTGGTAAAAACAGCATCCATTTTTAAATTATAAAATACTTCAAACCACCGAAGGAAATCAATGATTCATCCCCAAGTACCAAAGTAGGAGTAAGAGGTACACAAAGAATAAAAAAAAAAAAAAAGCATATTATCAGTTATTAGTTAACACTACTGACACTGGCGAGAAGGCCTACAAGAAATATCTTCAAAGACTTGCCATTGAAATAGACTAAGTAACCACTGATGTATTCACACAGGTCACAAATGTCATAAAATTGGGCCTTTTTTGCCGGAATATTACTTTGAATGTGTCATAAACAGAGTAAGAAACTATTAAGCTCAAGAGCTATGTGGGAATTACTGTAGAAACAATATAAGCTGATTTACTCGACCTTTTCCTATACTGCCCTGGTTGGGGAGCCAAAAATCTACATTTCTCAGAGTCCCTTGAGTTAAAGTACAGATGTGTGTACTTAAGGACAGACATTTTACCAATGAGCTGTGCCCTCTGCGCCTTCCATGAAGGAGTGAGAGGGTGCCATATGTAAGGCTGGGGCATCTCTCCTTAGGGTAACTTTGACAGAGGTGCTGGTGCTCCTTTAGGGTCACAGGCTCCAAGCTCAGGCCCTCCTGGGGAGTCTGAAAGTTGCACTGTCCTTTACTAAATGTCTTTAGTTCAGACTATTAGGAGCAGTCTGCTTGCTATGACTGACACCCTAACCAAACCACCACTGTGACAGAAAAAGAAACTAGTGGGTGAGCTCATTTTGCTTAGCAGTCAAATTGTACATTAATAAAGAACACACACTAGGAATCTTTTTTTGTTTGTTTACACGGAGGAAACCCAATAACAGCTTATTCTTATAGAATATAGTTCTTATATAAAGACCTTTCTGGGCTTTCTATTTGCAGTGTATGTTACAAATTTCTAAGAGGACTATTTTCTGCTAGAACACACTAGTCCTCAAATTAAAAAGGTAGGAGGTAATGACCATTTAGAGAGCTACAAGGAAATGGGAAGCTGAGCACAAGTGTATAAAAGACTTCTCATAAGTAGGTAGTGACAAAGCACAGCTCTGTTGAAAAAAGTACCATTGTGGTTTCTCATGATGTTGCATATACTTGTATATGTGCTGCCGAAGCGAGCACATGATGTTGCATATACTTGGTTAAGTCATGTCAGAGCCTAAAATCTGAGTATCAGAGTCCAGAAGTTTCTTCACACTACTGATCCTGACCAGAATAGCATAGGAAAAAAGAAAAAAGAAAAAAAAAAAAAGAACATCCTGGTAAATTCCACAGCCAGGTCAAAAGCTTGGGGCGTAAGTTCTAACTCCACATCCCTGAGTTCAAATGAGAAGAGGATAAAGAACTGCAACAGGCAGGAAAAGAGAAGAAAGTGAAAATGGACAAAGTCTGTCATTAAAGGAGAAAATAGAAAAGCCCTAAAGGTTTGCGCACACTCAGCTTAACGTGAACCGCCATATGCAGCAGGTCACCTAAGGTAGAGCACAGTGTCATTTAGTTTTTCAGGCTCAGCATAGTCCTACACTGAGATTTAAAACATCAAGCAAAGGTTAGATTCAGTTTAGTATAAAAGCAAACACCTATTTTTGAAATATGCTTTCCCCAAATTTCTTTTGAAAATGTGTTTTATGATTAGATGTTGATTTAAAGAAGTAAATTTTTAATACTAGGATGAAACAATGATCTAGAGTGACTCCTCAGAACAATGGTTCTCAAATTTCAGCAAGAAAAATAGATAGCTAAAAATACAGATCTGTGGGTTCCAGATTTCATGAGACTGGATCTCTGAAGTCGGACTTATTAGGTATATCTGAATACTCAGGAATTTGCATTTTGAAAAGAAATATTCCAGTATTTTTATGCCAATGGCCTAGGGACCACAGAGTGAGAAACACTGCAATTTATACAGGTGACGATTTCACTGTTTCACAAATTCACAAAGTTAAGCTCCCTTTTCCCCCTTTTCCTTTTTTGTGTGTATTGGAGATGATGCATAACGGGGGAAATGTCGATTTTTTTCGTTTATGTGCTGGGCTTTGTGTATCACTATGTCACTTAATTTTCATAGCAATTGAGTGAAGATAGCTTATCATCATTTCCTTCTATCAGATGGCACTAAGGGAGCCAGTAAGGGAGCCAACCTAGTTAAAGAGCAAAGTCCACTTATTTCCACTATGTGGTTATCGTTCTTGGATTCGTACTTGAGGAATGGATAAGGAGCCGCAAGTCAATCCTACAACAAAAGCACCACTGTTTGAGCAATTTGCTAACGAAGCCAAACACGCTAATACACTTTTCTTCCAAGATCAAAATCATTTGCTATTTCTATTGTAAGGCATACAAATTTTTCTGTGTGTGATTACCTACTCTGATCAAAATGAAAACATTCTATAAGAAAAATATAAATGATCTGTTATTTTGGTCTTTTTTTCTACTAAGGGGCATTTTGGTACTTCTGCAAACATTCCCTAGTAGTCAAATACAAATAGGAAGACAGAACTACTATATTGCAATGGCATACACATAGCAATTACAACAGTACAGCTGTTATAAATTACTGCTACCCTATTATGAAGAATACTTCCACTCTGTATGAGTGACTTCCATCCAAATATGAATATCAATAAAAATTACCTTCCAGTAATATAAATTAATATAAACAATAAGTTAATAATAAATAACAATAAATTAATATAAATTATTAGCTTAAATTCCTATAAAACCTATAAAGAACAGATTTAATTACATTGTAAATCCTGTGTGTGTAAATATCACAAAATGATTCTATATTTGATAATGTATGTTGCTATTTAGGTGCCCAAAACATACATACTGTCAGACTCTCCCTTGACTAAATTGTAGGCAGCTCCCGAGAGCACTCTGGGATAATGCCTCATCCTTGGGCCTCATCCTTAAGCCCACAGCCCAGCCCAGTTGTAGCAAGGCTCCTACTACGTCAATTTAGTGAGAATCCCCCCATCGTTGATGTTTCTTAGTAATTTTCCATCTACTACCACCCTCTTCATCTGGCCATCTGGCTCCTTGGCTACAAATTCCTATGTGTCTTCACTGTTACTTGGAATTGAGCCCATTCCTATAGGAGGTCTCTTTTCCCCACAGAAATAGTTCCTGAATGAATCCCTTTTACCACTTAACAACTGTCCAGCTCTAGTTTTCTTTAATAATACTGACTCATGATAATGAAAAGATTTAAATTGAATGAAGCAATAGCCCCTAACATCTTCTACTTTTATTTTTGAAGACTACAGGAAATACCCTCCCCAAAGCCAGAAATGGGAGCAACAGACCTTTTCTACTCCTACCACTGAGTAAATCCTGGTGTTTACAACACTGTGATATTTAATCCACAATTCTATAGGATCTGAATTAGAAATAGTACTCGAGTAAGATTCGGATCTAGTTTAATTAGCACTACTGTTCCAAAACGTTTTTAAAGTCTACACATGCATTTTCTCATTAACTTAAAAAACAAATTGCTGAGCTATTTTAGCAACATAGAAATTAAAATAGAAATAGCTAACACTGACATTGATGAAGCTTTTAGATTACCACATGTCCCCTATGTTTTTTAATCTAATAAAATTCACAAAATACAAAATGTTATAGGAAATTCTAGTATTTTCCCTGCAAAAGCAAGATATTTACTCTTGTGCTACAATATGATGACTAGGCAGGCTAACATAATCTCCAGGCTCTTTATATTTTCAAGTTAGCTTTTCAATAATTCTCTCAAGACTATGCTTTCATTTTCCCAAAGATAAAAATAAGAAGAAATAACAATTATTCAATGTATACTATATGCTAAGTTATATGTTCAAAAAATCTGTTTAATCTTCACAGCAACCCTGTCTAATAATAACTATAGCAATACTGTATTTAAAATTTTTTCATGAATTAAATTCATTCTGGCATTTCTTGAATTCCAGAGTTTCCAAAAACATGCAAAATAATTATTTGTATGCGAAGAACATGTAAATACACTAAAATAGCAGAGTATGTACTCTAACATTATATGTAAGTTCTTTTTAATGTCAAAATAGCTTTAAAAGCTTTTCCCAGTATGTCTCAGTACTAAGTCAATGTTTCCATTTTAACCATGATGAAAATACTATTTTGATGATAGCTGGCAACTAAAATAACTAGAATGCGGCGTGATCGGATCAATTATTGTGAGTTATTTACCATGCAAACTGGATCATTCAAAGTTACCAGTAGCAAATACTTTGCAAATCACACCAAAAAAAAAAAAACAAACTTTCCCCAGAGAATGGATAACAAGCCATTAGGCATCAGTATTTGAAGGCTAATCCTCAACAAAGTAGAGAGACTTAAGGTAATTAAGTAAATTACTTGAAGGTCATCTTCTAAAAGTTCAGGGCTCATATTTGACACAGTTGATAGAAAGTTAAGCCGAGTTCTTTGAAAATTATAATAATAAAATGTAGCTCACAATTACTGACTGCTCCATGTTAGACACTGTCTTAGGAGCTTCACATATATCCACGCTGCCAATACGCTCACCAGCCCCTATGTGGCAGATAGGATTATTGCCCCTATTTTAGAAATAAGGAAACTAAAGTACAGAGACTTTAAGCAATTTTTTTAAAAGATTTATTTATTTATTTATACAAGCACTGGGTATAGTCAGAAGCCTTGGAGGGTGAGAAAATTCACCAGAGCCAGAGCAGGAAGCAGAGCAGGCAGAAGGATCGAAGTACACTGCTGAGGGAAGCAGCGTGTGGCAGGAGAGGTCTGCGCGCCATGTGGGACCCTCCTCCAGTGGCCGGGGAGCAGCTGGGGATGGAACCAGTGCTGCAGAGGCTGCGGGCAGCTTCACAACCCAGCGCGCAACCGCTGCGCCACCGGGAAGGCCCAGACTTTTAGCAAATTTGTACAAGTTTACACAGAGGAAATTGTAGTGAGGTTCATTTTCTTAGACCTCCTCATGAGATTTTGGATTTTATACATGGTAAAAAAAATGCATGTCTGATTGTGTATCATTTTAAAATACACATATTACTATTACTAATATTTAGATATTAGTTTTTTTACCATATAAAGAATACTTTATATACACACATACATACCCATATACATTTTAAACTTGTTCAAATTTATTTGCAAAATCAACTCTTAGCAACAAAGTTGCTGTGTCAAAGATTATGTGCACTATAATTTTGATACATAGTGTCAAACTGCCCTGCAAAATAGTTGCACTAATTTATACCCCTACCAAAAGGGTGAATACTCAAAATTTAACATTTACTAAATGTACAGTATACATAATAGGCTAACAGTATAAATGTATTAATGCTGAATGAAATATCTGGACTCCCAATTATCTCTATTTTAGGAAGCACACCGAGGGGCATTATGCCACTGTAACACTATGAAAAAGAATATAGGGAACTAAAGTTCCAAGTTGGTATCTAATGTCAAAGCAACCTTTAAATACTTCTCACCAGGGCCTCCCTGGTGGCGCAAGGGGTTAAGCACCACACTATGAAGCAATAGGCAGCCTCTGCAGCATGAGTTTGTCCCTGGCCAGGGAACTACCCACATGGCACAGCAGACCTCTCCTGACTCACCCGCTGCTCCCCTCAGCAGTATATTTCAGTCAGTCTGCCTGTTCTGTTCCCCCCTCTGTCTCCGGTGAATTCTCTCACCCCCCTGCAACTCTGGTCTGTATCCCAGCTCTTCTATGCATAAATAAAAATAAATGTTAAAAAAAAAAGAAGGGAACTCTAAATACTTCTCACCAAATTTAGACAAATTTTGTTTGCCAAAATGTTCACATTTTCTGAGCACTTCATATCTGCAAACACAGTTGTAAACAAGTATTACAAACAATGTGATCACTACTATGAACAGGTGGCCATGACTATCCATGAGCCAGGGCTTACGCCTGTCACCTGTGTCACAAATGAAGATACAGATGCGCATAGTATCACAGTGGCTTCCTCAGAGTTGGGGTTCAACCTCAAGCACCATGATCACTGAGCCTGTTCGTTTCTTAACCACTTTTACTTATTAATTTGGTTTGTACTGAAGAGAGCAAGGTATGTGTATGTTTAAAAATTAGTTTATAAGTTTCAAATTATATTTGGAGCAGGGCTTTCCCCATTCTCATTCCCTCAAGACTAAAGATAAGTCAAAGCAATTGGAAATGGAATGGACCTATTTCTGTAAGTGTGTCTCCATACCTACCTGTGTAAAGGATTGAGATAAATATATTAAAGAGTACCAACGTTATGTAATAACAATGATTAAAAAATAAAGGCTAATCTTTCATTATGTCCTACAAGAGAAAACAAAAAAGGTTTATTGTCTTGTCACCATGTTATTAACTTGTTAGAAGTGGAAACAAAGACTATTCAAAGATCAGGAAAACATAAGCAAGGTTAATGAACTTGGGATATTCAAGGCACTTAATCTTAAACTCCATTCTCAACACACTAAAAGACAAAGACTGGATTAAAAGGCATAGCAGATCATATTCTCATTCCAGCCACTTAAAATCCTAGAGTCAGCTCCTTTCTGTGACTCTAAAAACTGACTTCTGTCTACCTCTTCATCCACTTCCTAGTACTCTTCCCTTTGATTAAGCTGAAGTCACACTTGCTTTTCCCATTTTGAATAAGCCACAGAGTTTCTGCTATAAGATTTTCCTTCTTATTGTTCCCACTTCCTAGAAGGTTCAGATCCCTGATCTTGCTATGGCTATTCTTTTTTGTTATTCAGATCTGAACTCAAATAGCTCCTCCTGACTCTTAACCTCTCCAAATAAAGAAACTTCCTCTGCCCCAGTCTCTATCCCATTTCCTATTTTGTTACCTTCATAGTATGTTGTTCACTCTTAAAGTTAGTGTTTATTTATTGATTGAAGGCTTATGTAAAAAGCACAGAATAATGAGCAATTAAGATTATATATTAGAAAGTCATAAAGAAGTAGAATAAGATGACAATTCTGGTCGTACTATTCAGTTTCGGTGATACTGTAACAGGGTGGTCCCCAGGAAGGGGAAGGTTCCAGGTTTCCTGGCCCCCTCAAGGGAGGGTAGAGCTGAGCAGGGAGAGAAGAAGCTGCAGAGGAGACTGAGGAAGGAAGGAAGCAGGAGACCAGAAGGAGACATGGAGGAGGCACATGGAGCTGAGAGACACGTAAAGAAACTGCGCTTGCCTTTTGGTCCTGGACTGGGTGACACAGATGTGGGTGAGATCCGTGGGGAGGTGACAATGGCTGTTTTTGTCTTGATTTTGATTTTTCTCTTTTCCTTCCAGACTTGTCTGGTTGTTTCTGACCCTTTTCTGTGGGTCCCCACTGGAAAATGCTTTAGACTTGTGGCAGGCTTTGGGGCCTTGCTCTGGGCCAATCCGGCTTGGGTGGACTTTTACTCACAAGGGGATGGGTAACTTTGGGTACTTGATTTAGAAACTATATTCTTTGCCTTTCCAGTATTGTTTCCTAATTGTATTAAAGCTCCTTCCCATTAAAGTCTCATATGTTTTGTGTTGATGCAGCAGATGGCAGAACCTATTTAGAATAGGCAGGTTTGTGGGGTCTGGGGTGCCCCTCTCCCTGCTCTGAAACAATACCACAAATACAGGAAATATAAGGTGCTTGGAAAGTTTAAATGCACAAAAATGGAAAATTTCATGTGTGTAGCCCCAATGGCCTGATTCAATTAACATGTTTTGTTAACAGCCAATCTTTGGAGGGCATTCCCTCAGGGCCAGCTAAACTTTCTCCACTTTACATTCTTTTAACTTATTTATAACAATATAATTAGGGAAAAGGAAGATAACTGGTGAATAATCTACTAAAATTTCTACTTTAAATTCAAAGTAATTTCATTCCAAGTTAAGCTGGAAAATTCTTATATTTGCTTCACTTGGCAGAAAACTGGTCACAAAATTTTTCATGGCATCCTTCAGAAAACAGATTTCTTCCATTCAGAAATTAAAAAACACATTTTAAATCTTTAAATTCTTAGGCCCTGCCAATCTCTACCACAAATAAAACAAAGCTTATTGTGAGGATGCATATACTTCAAACACTATAAAATTAAAACTCCCCACTTCACAGACATAGTAACCACCTATACTGCTTTCCTAGGCATGTTAATGGCTTGGTTATTACGTGCATTTTCTTTTAATAAAGGTGTACTGCAGTTCAAGTTCAAACTGAGATAGGCAACTAAAATAGGAAAGTAGCATCTAGCTGTGCTCAGGTAGTCCTGGCCCACTCCTACTAGGGCTGAGCACGTCCTGCTCTTTCTTCCAATGTCTGTGGAGAAATGAAGCCAATCACTGGGCAGTCATAGTATTTGGCTATTTATATTTTTAGTAATCATTGATACCTTAAACTGAAAAAGGGGGGGTTCTAAGAAATAAAATTTTATTCAAGCCCAAACACAAAAAATTTATCCTATTTTTAGATATCAGAAGAAAATAAGTGTTTTAGTAAAATGTGATTATATGACTTATATCTAATGACCCAAGAGTTAATATAGACTCTGACTCAGTTATTTGAAAATGCTTCAAGACCAATAAACCTTGTGCAAGTCAGGACACTAAGCTTTGTGTAAGTATAGAATAGAGAAACACTATTATTTATTTTAATTTTTAAATGTAGTATTTTTTTCTTACATCACTGTTAATTTTTTTGACAATATATGACTTCTCATATATTGGTCACCATATTGTAGTCACCAGAGTTCTTCTACCACCAAAGCACCCATCACCATATTCTCCAAGAAACATTATTATTTTAATGAAAATCAAACATTTTGAAAGGTTCATTCTACACAGATGGGAGAGTCAAAAAATTCCATTTCCTCCTTCTCTTAATTTCTTTTGAATTGTCAAATGGTAATCAAGACTTCCTACTGAAGTCAGACAGAAAGGAAGTAAATATAAATAGTCAATATAGCCTTTGGGAATTGCTTAATTTCTTGCCCCCACGCATTCATAACCCATCAACTGATGTTAACTTGCTGACATCAAACTTACACTGATAATACTAAAAGAAACCTACCAGAATGACCAGGCTTACATGTTACTTTCATGCATAATTATCAGATAACACATAAAAATTTCTTCCCTGAAAAAACCTAAAAGGACAAAGTTCATTTAATAAAGGCACAGTTTTATACCAAATAACTTTGTTAAAATGGATAATATATATTGTGAGATCATATTAAACAAAGTCAATGCAATCCACACCTTACGAATTATAACAAACAGCCAAAGGAGTTGTAGGAATGTACTATCGAGAGGAAAATATTGAACTTAGCTTAAATAGATATAAAATAAAGAAATCAGGATTTCAAACAAAAATATCACTGATGTACCTTTGATGAACTATCCATTTCTTATTATCCTAAAATTACAATGTCTCCATCTGTTAACCTGACATGAACAAGCTGATAAATGAAATCAGAACAACAGTGTATTCTGGCAAACCTAGAAATTTCCTGAAATCCTAGAAAAACATGTCCACAACAGATGGATCATTTAGAAAATAAATACATCAATCTGTCAGAATGAGTATGGTTCTAATTCTCTAAATTAAAATCAGTAGGAGCACCACTATCCAAGAGTCGGTGACACTAGGAAGGCCAACGAGGACAAGTCTCAAGATGCGCACAACATTCCTGACAGAACCGAGAGTCTGTACAGTTAGCTTTCCTGTTAATCATACTAAATTGAGGAAAGTCCTTACCAGTTAACTTCTTCACAGGTTGGAGCCGAACACTGATAGACTGATGTGTGAGTAAGGGGGAGGATGGGAGAGAGCGAGACATGCCCTCCATGATCCGAATGTGCTGCATACCTTCGCTCACCGGAAGTGGAGGGACGGCATAGTCTGGCTCAAAAGCACAGTCACTTTCTGTGGAGATGCCACCTGTTGGACAGAAGAGGATGGAAGAAAGAGCTGGTAAGAAAAGAGACTTCCTTCTCTATTCCACTATATCTTTTGGGATGACTCAGAATGGCATATTCTGATAGTGATTTTCACTGTGAAAAGACAAATAAGGTTATGCTCAACATATACATTAATTTCTACACTTACTGCATACACTTACTCCACCCTGAGCACTAGCAAATTGGACAGGATTTTTTCTTAGAAGGGTCTCATGACCCTTCTAAGAAATAATTGCTCATGTTCCATGAACAATACAGTCTTTTAAAAAAATACAGTCTTTAAACAGTCTTTAAAAAAACAATTGTCTTTAAAAAAATACAGCAGGATTAGAGCAATGGTCTTCAAATTTTTCCCGTAAGATAAACATGAAAGAAGATATTCACTAGCTTGACAATTCAACACATGCAACTGCTAACAGGATCATAGTAGCTCTATTTCTCACTCTCTTTCCCAAGAATGTATGTAAAAATACAAATGTGTACGACTGACATTATTATATGGTGATCTTTGAATCTGCTCTAACTTTTTAAAAAGAGTATGTCCTTTGCTATTTATTTCCACTTGCATTTTGATGACTTCCACTTCTGGTAATGGCAGAGTATGTGCTTTACACCAACTTTTCCCTAAGAAAAACCAAGAATATGTGTGTATACACACATTACACGCACACACACACACACACACATATCTAGCACCTCTCTCCCTATATATATATAAAAATATAATATATATATTATATATACACAATAATTTGCTCCCAAAGCACTGAGAATTAACAGTGTGAGGAAGAATTACAAGGAGAAAACTGCAGCCTGGAATTGGGGCTACTTTTTACTTAGTGACAAATGAGAGGATAAGAAGCTTCAGAGAGTTGGAATAAAAAGTACTGGAGTGCAGGAGAAAACTAAGGAGTGAAGGAGAAGCCAGTAAAACTCCAACAGTTTTGTTTGGAAGCCCAAAAGCTATACTCTAGGAATAAAACAAACCCAAACTAGACCACCCTTTATAGCTCAGCTCCAAATGGCAACCACAAAATTAAGGCAATCTTGGATTCCTAGTGTCTGCCATAAACAAATCTTTCTTAGAGGAAGACACTATCATCACAGGTCTCAAATTATTTCTACATTTTTTCATATACAATATCTAACCTTTAATTAACAACAACAAAGAGATCAGATAAAATAAAAAAATTAGAAAAATCATGCAAAAGAAATATTCTTACAGGGGATACATATTATGGAATGATGAGGCACTACATTTAAAGTATTATTCTTAACTTCAAAAAGATGAAAATATTTAGGAAAGAATTTAACTGGGAAAATGAAAGATCTGTACACTGATGAAAGAAACTGAAGGAACAAATAAAAATCATACTGTATTCATGGAATAAAAGAATTAATGTTGTTAAAGTGTTCTTCCTACCCCAAACAATCTACAGTGTCAATGTAAATATCTATCAAAAGGCCAATGTCATTTTACATGGAAATAGAAAAATAAAAGCCGTACAGAACCACAAAAGACCCTAAATAGAGAGCATAATCTTTTTTAAGATTTATTTATTTATGCATACAAGAGCTAGGGTATAGGCCAGAGATGCAGGGGGTGAGAAGATTCACCAAAGACAGTGTGGGGAACAGAACAGGTAGACTGACTGAAATATACCGCTGAGGGGAGCAGTGGGCGAGACAGGAGAGGTCTGCCTTGCCATATGGGTTTCTCTCAGGCCAGGGATCAAACTCATGCTGCAGAGTTGTGGATTGCTTCATAGTGCAGTGCTTAACCCCTTGCGCCACCAGGGAGGCTGAGAGCACAGTCTTGAACAAGAAAAACAAAGCTTGATGTATCACACTACCGGATTTCAAATTATATTACAAAGCTATACTAATCAAAACCAATTTGGTACTAGCATAAAAACAGACACACAGACCAGCGTAAAGAACCTAGAAATAAATTTGCATAAATATGGTCAACTAATCAACAAGAACACACAAAGAGGAAAGGATTCATTTCTTCAATAGTGGTAGGAAAACTGAATAGACACATGTAAAACAATAAAAACTGGATCCTTATCTTCTATCATACATAAAAATCAACTGAAAATAGGGTAAAAGACTTAAACCTAAGACCTGAAACCATAAAACTCCCAGAAGAAAACAGGGGAGAAGTTACCTGAAATTGATCTTGGCGATGATCTTTTAGATTTGAAAACAAATGCATGGGCAACCAAAGCAAAAATAAATATGTGGAAAGTGTGTCAAGCTGAAAATTTTCTGCACCACATATTCTTGAAATATGTGTGAGAGTACATGTGTGAGAGTACATGTGTGAGAGTACATCTCAAGAGTTCTCACCACACTCACAAAAAAAGGTTAACTTTATGAGTATGATGGTATCTTTGATAAGTTTGATTGTGGTAATCATTTTGCAATGTATATGTTTATTAAAATGTGTTGTATTCTTTAAATGTATGCAATTTGTATTTGTCAGTCATATCTCAATAAAGCTTGGTGGGGCAGAGGGAAGCGGAGAATTGAAAAACTAAGAACATGGTTTCACATGACATGATGATAATGTGGTGGGAAGTAAGACCAAAGCACATGTCTTCTTCAAGGCTTCTGACTATGTTACAATTGTGTTTCATCATATGTAATTCCAACTCATTAAAAAAAATTGCTGCAGAATATCATGTACTATAATTTAACTAGTCTCTTGTTAATGGCCACTTATGCCTGCTTTCTGTAGTATTTCTGTAGATTCTAGAACAAAAATTACTCAGATTGGGGGGAAAAAATCTGTAAATCATGTATCTGATGAAAGTCTAAAACAATTCAACAACAAAAAGACAAAGGATACAATTTAAAAATGGGCAAAGCCTTGAATAGACATTTCTTTAAAGAAGATATACAAAATGGTCAATAAGCACATGAAAATAACTCAACATCATTTAGTCATTACAGAAATGCAAATTAAAGCCACAAAGGGTAATACCTCACACCCAGTAGGATGATTAAAAAAAAAGAAGACAACACACACAGGCAAAGTTCTCTGTAAAAGAATTTAATTGTCACTAGAGGAAGGGGGAGGGTGGGGGATGGAAAAGCAAGGCAGAGGGGGTGCTGGGAATGGGTGGTTTGGTGGAGGGTGAGTGGAACATGTGGACATATAGAAGTAAAACTGTAAGCCCAAAATTATGAAAAAAAAAAACTTTTTAAATAAATGGACAACAAAAAAGCACTGGTGAGGACATGGAAAAATCACAATGCTCATACACGGCTGGTGGGAATATGAGGTACTACAGCTGCTGCATGAAATGGCTTGTGGATACTCAAGAAGTTAAACACAGAATTGCCAATAACCTAGCCATCCCCAAACTGGCAAAAACAGATTTTCAAGAAAAACCTGAAAATGACTGTTGATAGCAGCACTGTACATAGAAGTGAAAAAAGCAGAAACAACGCAAATGTCATTGACAACAAAATGTAGTTTATATATAGAATGAAGTGTTATTTAGCAATAAAAAGAATGGGGTCCTGATTCATGTAGAGCAACGATAAATCTTGGAAATATGCTAAGTGAAGTCAGACACAAAAGTCCACATATTTTATGATAACATTTATACAAAATGTTAAGAGGCAACTCAGAAAAAAAGAATAGGGGCTTTCCTGGTAGCGCAGGGGTTAAAGTCTCAGAGCTATTAAGCTATCACCAGGCACTGCAGCATGAGTTTGATCCCTGGCCAGGGAGCTACCCACATGGCGCAGCATACCTCTCCTGTCTCGCCCACTGCTCCCTCCAGCAGTGTATTTCAGTCAATCTGCCTATTCTGTTCCCCACTCTGTCTATGGTGAATCTTCTCACCCCACCCTCCCGCACCTCTAGCCTGGCCCCCAGTTCTTGTATGCATAAATAATTAAAATAAATCTTTAAAAAAAAAAGTAGAATAGTGGTTTACAAGGACTAGGAAGGAGGAGGAATAGAACTGACTGCTTAATTTGTACAGGGGTTCATTCTGGGATAAAGGATTAGAGCACAGTGATGGTTACATAACACTGTAAATGTACCAAAAGTCACTGAAATATTACTTTAAAATGGTTAAATTTTTACTTCAACAACAATATTATGTAGCTATTTAGTACCTACTCACATATTTACTCAAATCAGAAGCCTAAAAATCACTAATTCCTTCCCATCACGTCCCTTTGCAACAAATGCAATAGCAGCTCCACAGATTACCAACCTGGGTTTCAGATCTGTCCTGTTTTCTCCATTTTTCCTACTACTACCAATGTACAGATTATCTTCCCCCCTAACTTCTGCTGGCAGACATCTAGGGTTTATTTCTATCATTGGATTTCAGAATTTTTACCAGGATGCGTCTTAACTTTTTTCTTCTCACTATTCTGTAGGTTCTTCTTTTACTGTGCTAATTTCTTTTTTCCAACTATTCTTTTTTCTCTCTCTGGAACTATGATCAGATGGCTATTGAACCTGCTAAATCTATTCTTCCAAGTCTTCTTCTCTCATAATAGATTTCCAATCTTTGGGCCTTTGTGAATAGACCTGAGACTGACTTACATGGAATTAAAGTATTTTACAAGTTTACAAAGAGGCATACCATTAGTTCAATTACTTACCTGAGGCATCCTTTTGTTAATAAAAGGTGGTATTAGATGTTTTAAAATGTACTATACCTAGAAGAACGCATTTGGTTTACTGAAGCACATCTTCTCACTTGAAATGTTCCATGTTAAAACTCAGCTGATAATTTTAGAATTCAATAATACTCCTTAAGGAATAATACTGCAATTAGTCTAATCTGGATGCCCTAGTTTACTTTTCTGCTTAAAAATATTTCCCTCCATCTTCTCTGTCCTATAAATTGTGCTTGAACTCATTACAGCTATAGAGAAAAAACTAAAAAATATATGTTTAAAGTAAAGTACTAGTAATTCTGCACAAAACTTAACCATATTAGTTTTTCTTGGGCAACCAGCAAAATTTCAGTAATCTATGACATTGACTTTTATATCCATGAGTTTATAGTCTGACATTAGGTCAGCGATCTAGAATGGGCTACTTCGGTCAAAATTACTCCAATGCGTTTTCACCGTTGGGCTTAATCACCAAAAGGGAGTGACTACATGGGGCATACTCTTCTCATGCTAGACCACAGAAGTGCACACAGTTGAGTAAAAACCAGAGGAGCATATTTGAGATCTCTGTTCAGTAACATTCCACTGGCCCAAGTAAGTCACAGAATCAAGAATGACATCAGTGGGGCAAGGAAATAAATTTGGTCCATTTTAGTGGGAGCTAATGCAAAGGAGCATAGCAGAGGGAACGGATATGTAAGTTTTTCCATTACCACTGCTTTATTATTATTCTGTTGAAGTAACATGTCATAATAAACATCATGTAAGTTTCAGGTGTGCATCATTAAACATTAACACATATATATACTACATTAAGTTCCCTACTGAAGCTCCATTTCTCATAATTTTGTAACAGGAAAGAAGTGAAAAATTGAGGCTCCAATTTACCAAGGATGTAAGATGATTATCTAATGGTATTCCAAATTATTCAATCTTCATTTTCTATGTTTCTTTTCCTATCACTTTTCCTGCTTTAATCAACCAAATAAAAGTTTCTGAGATAATATAAGAAATAAGGCAGAATAAAATAAACTGCTAATTTGACCAAAGGAAAAAACTAGTTATTCTGGACACCTAATAATTAGATATACAAAAGCTTAACTAAGAAAACACAAGACTCACAAGTATATAGACACTAAAAAATGTTAGGATTAATTGTGATTCAGTAAAAATTTTCATCTTCATCACTGTCTTAGACCAGATGATATTAAAGTTCAAGTTCAAAGAAGTTCTTTAGGCAATACCTATTCTAGAAAACTGCCTTCTATATTTTCAAGTTATATAAATAACCACAAATAAAACAAATAAAAATTCTCCAGCATTATATGTTCATTTGGTGATAATGTAACAAGATTTGCAAATCTTCTGGTTTAAATGTTATGCTTCAATAAAAGTTTATTTTCAAACAACACACAGCAAAACAGAACACAGCATGGTGATAAACTAGCTCCTAAAGTCAAAGGGCTTTCACATATTTCAGAAACAAAGGAGTTTGGCCTGAAGTAGTCCAAATATCATTTAACTCAAGACTTATATCACTTTGCAAATTTGTAATAGTTTCAAAATAAGTCCATTTATTAGACAGGAAATAGAACAAGCATAACTAGGAGGATCATGTAGTCAGGGAGCAAGGCTCCCCATGCAGAAAATTCCAAAGCATCTTTAGGAAGAAATTCTGGTAGAAGAAAATGAGTGAGTTAACTCTCATTTGTTAGAGCCAATATAGAAGACTTAAGTATTTTTCTATATAATAACAATGAACTGAAATTATGAAATTAAAAATGCAATAAATGGATGGAAAACCAGATTAGATAAAGATGGGGCATATAGGGAAACCAATCTAGAATTTTGTGCCCTGTGAAATTATACTTGAAAATTGAAGGAGAAAATAAAGATTTTTCTAAGACAGACATTAAAGTGAAGGAGTTTACTGCCAGTAGACCTGCCTTGCAAGGAATGTAATGAAAAGATTTAGAGAGAAGGGAGCTGATACAGGTAAGAAACTATATAAGGATGAAAATAATCAGAAAATAAGTAAAGGTAAAATTAAAGCTTTTATTTTTTTCTTATGCTTAATTGACAACAGATAAGTTTGTTCAAAATTGTAGTAGTAACAACAATGTACTGAATTATGAATGGCAGCAATGATATGAGTCAGGAGCGGAAATGAGGAATATTTTGTTGTTATATAAAATACTGTGAAGTGGTATAGCATTATTAGAAAGTGGGCTTAAATTACTTACAAATATATATTACAAACTCCAGTGCATCCACTAAGTTTTTTTTTTTTTTAAAAAAAAGCACAATTGCTATACTAAGAAGAGAATGGAATCATATAAAATGCTCAATTGAAACCACATATGCAACAAATAAAAATTTTTTAAAACACAAAAATGCAGAAGTAGAGATATGGAAGACAAAAAACAGAAACAAAGAACAAGGGCAACAAATGGAAAACAGTAACAAATACAACAGATATTAACAATAATATCAATATTGATTATATATATCAATAATCAAATATATCAATAATGATTTTAAAATGAATGGTCTAAATACACCAAATAAATGACAGAAATTGTTAGAATGGACCAAAACCAAGACCCAACTATGTTAGTTATCAGAAAACACTTTGGCTCACAGATTAAAAGTAAAGGGACGAAGAATGATGAACCATGGTAACACTAACAAAGAGAAAACAAGAGTAGTTATATTAACTTTAGACAGAGCATACTTCAGAGCGAGGAAAGTTATTAGGGATCAAGGAGGGCATGATATAATGATAAAAGGGTCAAAGACATCACAGTTTTTGATACACATGTACTGGGGGCAGAGGGAGGGTCGGGGTGAGGAAGGACTAGAGTCAAAATTGGGGGGGGGTGCAATTGTATGGGGAATATAACCATAATGAAAATGCATACATTGTGCAAAGATGAAAAATGATGTAAGAATTATATAAAATAAAATACTTTAAAAAAAGAGGACATCACATGTGTGGGGCAAAAACCAATGAAACTTCACAGAAATTAGATTACCCAATAATATAGTTTGCTTGTCAACATCTCTCTATAAGAAATGGATATCCAGCAGGCAGAAAATCAGTAAGGACTCAACAGCACCATCAGTCAACTGAATATAACTGATATCTGTAGATTATTGCATCCAACAACAGCAGAATACACATTCTTTTCAAGTTCACAGAAAAAGAGTCATCAGGTAGACCATATTCTTGAAAACACACCACATTATTCAAAACACTTTAACAGAAATCATACATGTCTGCTCTTGGACCACAACAGAATTAAATTAGAAATCAGTAACAGAAAGTTAGCTAGGAAAATCCCCAAATTGGACATTAAACAACACACCTTTAAAATAACACATGGATCAATAAGAAAGCCTTGAGAAATTTAAAAATATTTAGAACTAAATGAAAATGAAAGCACAATTTATGAAAATGTGTGGAACACAGTGAAAACAGTGCTTAGAGGGAAACTTACAGAATTGAGTGCATTTCCTTATGTGCATATTAGAAAAGATCTAAATCAATCATACAAGCTTTTACCTTAGAGAACTAGAAAAAGAACAGAAAATTAAGGGAAGAGTAATCAGAAGAAGAAATAAAATTATAGAAATCAAGAAAATAAAACCAGGAAATCAATACAGAAAAAACTACAAAACAAAAGGCTAGTTCTTTGAGAAGATCAATAAAACTGTTACTTTCTTTGTTAGAAGAAAAAGAGAGAGAAGATGCAAACTAACACAGAAATTAAAAAGGGGGACATCAATATAGATCCTATGGACATTAAAAGGATGATAAAGTGAATTCTGAACAACTCCATGCTTACAAATTTGGTAACCTAGAGACAATGGACACGAAAGCACTCACAGGCAATACTGGCAGATCATTGGGGAGGATGGGCAACAGCTCATCATCTTTTTATGATCCTATCAATAGATACAGAAAAACCATTTCACAAAATCCATTTGCTCTAGCAAATCCTGAATTTTAAGATTAAAAAAAAATCTCAATAAACTAGTAATAGAAGGGAACTTCTTTAACTTTACAAAGAGTAACTATAAAAAATCCCACAGCTAACATACATAATGGTGAGAAGCTTACAGCTTTTCTGCTAAGATCTGGAACACGACACCGGTGTCAATCAGTGTCCTACTGGAAGTCCTGGATCAAGCGGTAAAAAAAGGCAATAAAAGGTACACTGATTGGAAAGAGAAAAACAACAGTTTGCAGATGACATGACTGTCTGTGTGCAAAATCAACAAAAACTCCTAGAACTAATAACAATTACAGCAAGGTTTCAGGATGCAAGGCTGATACACAGAAGTCAATTGTTTGCTTGTATATCAGCAATGAACAAGTGGAATTGGAAATTAAAAGCATATTATCATTTACATTAGTTACTAAGCAAAATATTTACGTGTCATTCTAACAACACATATACAAGATCTATATGAGGAAGAATACAAACTCTGTCAAAAGAAGACCTAAACAGATGAAAAGACATTTACTAATGGACAGCTGGAGTGAGAGAGGCCCAGGATAACAGAAGCCTGTGTAATAAATACAGGCTGTGTGAGTGCCATTTTGCCACTTGGGCCATGTAATCTAATGTCATCCAAAGTTGCTTTGAGTATCTGTGGCAGACAGGGATCTTATATGGTGCTCACTGCAGAATTATAGGTGACTCTTAGGATACAACTATAGTATTTTGTGAAAAAGACACACCATCCTGTGCAAATAACTCCTATGTTTTGAAAACAGTATCTGCCTTACCACAGGGCCTTAGAGGGAATGCCTGACCGTGGGACACCATGTTATCACATGAACTGGGCAGCCCATCATGAACTGGATTTTGTTGCACCAATAAAGCAATATGGCTGGGTGCAGCACTTCATCAAAAAGAAGTGTGCACAAGTGCAGGTCTGAGCAGGTCCTGAAAACATATTTTGCATGAGCAAGTGGCCCATAGTTCCTACTCCTGTTTGACTGCATCTTTTCTCTGTCTGGCTGTGTATGATCTCATGGAGACCTATCTATGGCCATTTCACCAAAGGAGAAAACCAGGCTTGTTCACTAATAGCTCTGCACGGAAATATGCAGACGACACCAACACCAAGCCCCATTCTGGGTTAGTCCTGAGGAAAAGTGATGCAGAGAAATCTTGCAGTAGGAAAACCTGAACAGGACAACTTGCTGTTTATTTTACCTGGAAAGAGAGGTGACAGAGTTATTCTATACTGACTCATGCGGACCGTGCTTACTGGTTTCACAAGATATTCAGGTATATGGAGAAAATTATTAGAAAACTGGTAACAAGATGAGATATATGAATAGACCTCTTTGAAAGGACACAGAATATGAAACAATTTGTTTTCCTTACGAATACTTACTAAAGAGCAAACTTTATAAGGAAGGTGAACTTAATCACACAGCGGACAATGTGACCTGTCTGGGGGACTTATTCAGTCGCTGTACCTGGTCACCCTATCCTTACGCTATGGACTTACTAACATGGTAGCAGGGATGGAGTTTGTATGTGGGCTCGGCACTATGAACTTCCATTCATCAAGGTCAAACTGACCGTGGCCTGAGTTGAGTGTCCAACCTGCCAACAGCCCCCACTAAGGAAGAGGTACCCCAAATTGGGCACCATTCATGGGATGGTCAGCAAGTTATCTTTCTACTCACTTCTGGTCCTGGTAATTTCTCCTTTTTTCTTAATAAATCAATTTAAAATTAATATTATTTATAGTGTAAAGATTTCCAGGTTGTCTTAGTCTGCCCCCTTGTGGGAACCTGCTCTTCAATCTGCTCCTCAAACAGCAAAATTCAAATGCATTTACTCAATAGTAATTTTACCCCCAGTATTACTAATAGGCTCCCTCCTCATCCACTGTTATCTAGCTGTTTGTGACCCTTCATTAAAAGTTAGAAAGTTTTCCAAAAAGCTTTTTATAGTTTTTATCTCTTGCCAGAAAAATTTAGACAAAAATAGTGTAAATAACTATATTTCTAGCTGTCCAACATCTTTCCCAATCTTTTTAGTTGCCATACTTTCAGGCCTTTCCTTCCAGAGGTGTGGCTAAGCAAGGAGTGGCTTCCACAAGGCCCCTAGTGTTAACCAGGCCAAGGGATGTGAAGCTAAGGAGGCTCCTTAATATGTTGTGACAGAAAATGTACTAGAGCTGAATATTCCAAGACTTCATGAATATTCCAAGAGATCACTAAGATGTTATTCTGAGTAACTTATTTACAATTGCAAATATAAACTCTCACAGATGAGGAAATGGTGGAATCGTCCTAAGTTACTCATGCTATGAACCATTACACAGATTTTAAGAAATTAGAATTTCATTATGTTTCTGGAGAGATAGCTGTGCTACAATTGTAAACTGGTGGAGAACAGGGCTAAAGCTGCATTTTATTTAAAAAAAAAAAAAAACTTCTAACTCACACATACATACACATACACACATACCCTTGCATTTGCCAGTATGAGCTCAAGGGAAAACCAGAGAAGGTTGCTAAATGTAGCAAATGTTGGTTACTTTAGGGGAGTAGAAGAAGAGAAGCCATCATATCCCTTTTAAATGTCTGCTATGTTTAGAAAAAGCAAATTTTAAACATTAATAAAATCATTCTAACATGTTAAAAATACAAAGGATAGCTAAATATATAAACACATTGTGGCACACTCTTAGCACCCCAAGGCAATAAATTATCAGCTAGAGGGCCAAGTTTAATTGTACAGAAATATTATGTCCTACCAAGAACAATCAACAACATAAATGAAATCTCTTAAGAAATACAGGACTAGATATAAAGAGATTTCAGAGGGATTTATCATAAGGTCCAGATCTTTTCTTCCAAAGATAATGCCACCCAATCACCAACAAACAAATTTATATTTCAAATATTAGAATGTAAAGGTTGTAAACACAAGCTACCAACAGGCTGACTTGAAACTTTTGGTATAGATCAGTACAAAGACTGAAGTATTTTCCTACTGAAAATAATACCTTCCTCACAGTATTATCCTGAAAAATGAGGGTTAGGTGAAAGCACCTGATCTTAGAACTCAGAACTTAAGTAGTATCAAATGTTGAGGTTATTTCCTTTATTCCTACAGGAATCTATACTGACTACTCTTCTGTCTATATTGAAAGCTAAATGCTTTTGTTAATCAGAATGATAAATTACTAAAACAAAATAGTCCTGTAGCCTAATGACACCACTACACCACACACACACACGGTAACACTGAGAACAAGAAATGTCACACTAAATATTGAAATAATTTTCCTTATCATTCTATATGAACAAAAAACTTGGTTTAATAAAGATATCTTTGTAACATACCAGACTGGAAAATATTTTGTATGTGTTTCAAGAGTGTGAACATCGCATTTCAACTAAATCTTTTACAAATTTGTAAGAAAAGAAAAAGAATCAAAGCACAGCATATTTGACAATTTAGCACATTATTACTAGAGACACACCAGCATGAAGCAATCAAATGAAGTTGGCTACAAGTAATGGGAATCATGTAAAGCCAAACACTGTATACTTATTCTCAGTCTTCCAGCAAGAACTGGCCATGGGCACTATTACACCAATACAAATTCTGCATGTCACAGTTAATGCCAGCAAAATGCTACCTTTGCAAAAGTAAATCAAAATTAGACTTCAGTCCTAAAACATTGGTTCATGCACTTATTTCATATAGAACCAAATAAGTTCAGTTTATGTATAGATAAACTCTAATGAAAAATTACTTGATGCAGAAAATGAAGCTATAACAACAACAAAATATAACAACAACAAAATATTGTGATGAAGAAACCCACGATTCCTGAAAAACAAAACCATTATTCCTAGCATTGAAGCCCTTCCTTCATTAATCTGATTGCCTAAAGGCAATGCACTGGCACTGTGCTAGATGCAAAGGTACTAGTGTTAATGAACTCCCAGATTACTAGAAAACACAGAGGTCCAACAGACAAATAAAACCCAATACAGTAAATAATATAACCCAATTACATACACTGCATTAAGTCACTTGACATCACTGATAGGTTCTTGGGAACTGTGACTTTAAGTGAATCAAGGTATACAAAATCAGGTCCTTGAATAACATTGTTTGTTTAGTCCATCTGCTGGGATTCTTCTTTTACAACGTTATAATGAAACTACACGCTATATTAAAAAGCAGAAAATAACCACCTAACCTTGGAAGTCTATTCTAGGATTAAGCTAGCATAATCAGTTTTACTATCATATTTTAAGAACCCCATTTCATAAATCAATAAATAGATGATGGTCTAACAAGTCCTGTACAGTCAACAAATTCCTCGCACTGCTTTCCTTTCCCTGTTACTGTAGAGCAGAAGGACCAGAGCCCAGGGTGGCCTGGGCATAGCCAGGTTATTTCCTAAGCACGGTAAGGGCAAGATACTTACTCATCCATTCTTTCATTCCACAAATACTGAAGCATTTTATATGCAAATGTCTTGGCTAGAGGCTGAACAAGATATTCCTGCTCAAATAAAACCCATTTCCTTGTAGTTGAAATAACAATAAAGAAGTCAATAAACACATAAAATAATTAATGTCAGGCAGAGATGAGTACTCTGCAGGTTACACTTGGTTTTGGGTAAAGGGGTCGGGAGAAGGCCTCTTTGACATAAGTAGAGATCTTTATTGCTTTTTTCAAGAAAAAGCAAGTGGACAGGACTTACAAAGAAGACACTCTTGCCGTCTTTAATTAAACAAGGGTGCAGCACTGATGAAACAAAGTGACAGCGAGGCAGCACAGGGGGATACCAAGCAACCCAGGTAGTTTCACGTAGGGAATGACAGACTTCAGAGTTCATGCTGAAGGTGCCGGAAGTCACTGAGGAATTTTTTTTCCAGCTTGGGGAAATATATAATTTGACTTGTTTTAATAAGAGCACTATAGCTATCAAATGGATGACAGACTAGTTCGGCCAGATGGAAAAATTGTTAGGACACGACTGTCGTAGTAGGAAAGAAAAGGAATCATGGTAGGCTGAACTGAAATGGCCACAACATGGGTGTTGTGAAAATGACAGAACTTGTATTTCAAAAAGACCAAATTCTTAAAGCGTTACAAAACAAAACAAAAAGCCAATAATGGAGGAAAAATGTTCAGAAATCTGTGGAAGAAAGAAACCAGATGCAATTAGATTGAGAAAATTACAGCCCAGAGCATGTGTAGGAGGATAGTTGTGAAAGATGAGAATGTTTCTGGGTCTCTTTTAAGCACAGAAGCAAGAGACACAAGCAGCTCGAAGTGTGGGGCGCATGGACTCAGGCTAGTCAGGACTGCCCTGTCTCCCACAGGTGGTAGCACAACCTTGAAGCTAGAGCAGTGAGTGTGGGGATGCTGCACAGCATGTCCACTGTGCCTGAGGGACAGGACAGAGGCCCAGGGAGCTGTAGTTAGAGCTCTCGTGTCCAAAGCTAACAGATGGGAAAGTCTTCACCACACCCCCCTGCCTTGCATGGCAGCCACTGTTGCTGGGGAAGGGACATCGCGCCCACAGTCAGGCAGGCCGTGTCTACAGGGTGTATCAGAGCTTGAAGCTGGTGCTGGCTCTGAACAGACTGTTCTGGTCGGTTACTACTGATGGCAGACTAATTATTAAATACATGAATAGCATCCCTTCAGACAGGCAAATACCAAATATAACAAAATGGAGGGACTCTGGTTCTGGATTAGGATACCATAAACACAATCTACTTTAACAGAATGTAACTAAAATCCCTGAAATTCAATAAAACAATCTGTAAAGAATGATGGAGCAGCAATTTGTGGACTCCAAAAAATAGTACCAGGCAAACTGTGGAAGGAAACCAAAATTCAAGGACAACAATTCTATTGTTTTCTGTATCTCCAAACTCCCAATATGAACTCAAAGGAAATCCAAATCCTAGAAGGGCACGTCAGAGACCAACAGAAAGGTATAAGAGAAGCACCCCCTACCCCCTCGTTAGAGGCCATAAGAGGGCTGGGGAGGAGCAGACTGCAGGCTGGAGAGCACTGAGAGAGTGGGGGAAATCCCCTGGCTTTTTTTCTTTTCACCTTCTCTTACAGCTCTGCCCCCAAGGAAGCCTATTTTTACTGTGGGTATTGTAGCTAAGGGGTTTCATAAAGTTCTGAGGGAGGGGAATCATGTTCAACCAGAGGAAAAGTAGTATGAGGAATGTGATAGAACTATGAGGAGAAATATATAAAACCACACTTACAGTCAGAGATTTCAATATTTCGCTCCTAATAACCGACAGAGCAAGCAAACAGAAAATCAGCAAGGATGTAAAGACTGAAAAACACCATCAATCATTTTTGTCAGACTTAACATTTATTAAACCTTCCATCCCCAAACAGCATAGTACATACTCATGTGTACAGGGAACCTCACCATGGATCATTTCCTGAGCCATAAAACAACTCTCAATAAAAAGCGATTCAACTCATAGAAAGTGTGCTCCCTGCCCATAATTAAACTAAATTAAGAATCAACAAGAGGTTAATATCTGGAAAATTCTCAAATGTTTGGAAAGTACATCAACAGATTGTTTTAAAAAATGGGTCAAAAAAAAAAAACATCAAAAGGGAATTTGACAACATTTCAAATTATATAAACATGAAACATTATTCATTAAAATCTGTGAAATACAGCTAAAACAAAACACAGAGGGACATTTACAGCACTAAAATCCATGTATTAGAAAAGAAAGTTCCAATGTCAATCACTTCAGTTTCTACCTTGAAAAAGTAGAACAAGAGAAAATTAAACCCAGTATAGGCAGAAGAAATAATAAAGTGCAAAGCAGAAATTAATGAAATAGAAAATAGGAGTGCAATATGGAAAATGAGTAAATTCTGAAACTGATTCTGTGATATCAATAATATATCCAGAATGATCAGGATGAAAAAGAACACTCAAATTACTAACATCGGGAATGCAAGAAGTGACATCGGCACAGGGCCTACGTACCTTAAAAGGTGACTCAACAAGAAATAGGTAATTTGAATACTCCTGTATTTGTTATTATTATTGGCCCTGGGAATCCAGTAATAAGCAAAAATCTTTTTTATCATGAAACATTCGTTCTAGTTTTGGACAGAGAAAATAAAATGAATCAAAGACAAAAAATGAGGAAAAAGAGTGCCAGCTGTGCAGTATTAAATAAGTTAGCTAAAGAAGGCCTATATGAAGACTTCACTAATACACAGTATATGTACCTACTCCGGAAGTTGCCACTTCAAAAAATTAGTCAAAATTAGTCAATAAACTACAAAAATTGAAAGTAGAAAAGGAAAATAAGGAATAAGATCCTAATTTAAGGCAGTGATTATAAATAAAACAATTTTTTGTAAGAGTTAAAAAAACAAATACTGTATTGATGAAGATTTTATAAATCTGTGGAATGATACTCCAATGAACATTATTGTCAGAAATTCACTTTTGGTTAAAAAAAAAGTGACATCTGAACATATATTACAATGCCTCAAAATTACTTAAAACTTCAAAATGACATGATATCATTTTTCATTTTCTTAATCTTGAATTTATGGTATCATGTAGAACTTTAAAAAAAAAAATAACATTTAAAGCCGGTAAATGAGAAACCAGAATATCTAAATTAGACCCAGAGAAAATTCCAGGACTAAGAATCAGTATACAAAAGGAATAGTTGATACCATTTCTAAGGTTTAATGATAAATCTGATGAAAACTTACCTTGCCCAGAGCGGCCTTGGCGAGAGTCTACACTTGACTGTCTTCGATCTGATGGTTCCTCACTCCCTCCATCTGCATAAAATTAGAAAAAGGGATACACTAAGCTTATTTGTCTAAAGTATGTCACATAATTCACAGGGCTGTATGTTTTGCTGTAATAAAAATTACAGTTAGTACTTGCTTTGGCAGCATATATACTAACAGTGGGATGACACAGATTAGCATGGCCCTTGCACAAGGAAAATACACAAATTTGTGAAAGTATTCCATATTTTTCACCTCCAGCAAGAGCAGTGGAGGAAGAGAGAGGCCCTGAGTTGCTGGGGAGTCATTCTCTCACTCACCCAACACACTGAGTAGCTGCTGACCTCAACAGTCTTCACCCCAGTCCCCATGGAGAACAGAGGTATTTAGGGAACCCTACACCTTGTCATGTACCATTAATAATGCATACTGTATCCAGCCAAAAAAAGTACATGTGTTTAGATGAGATAAAAATAAAAAAATTACTGAGTTTCTTTACCATAATTTTGAAAAACACATGGAAACAAATTCATTTCATTGTACATAGATTTTCATTTTAAGAAATAAGCAATAAAGTATACTCATGATTTAAGAAAAACTTCCATGTGTTTGAATTTATATAAATAATTCTCATTGTTTTATATATATATGTATATACACACACATACACAGACACACAGAAAAATAGCCATCAAAAGAGAAAGAGTAAAAGGGAAACCAATGAATTGAGAAACAGACATAGAAAGCATACCTAAGATTTCAAACAAGATGACAGTTAAAGCTTTAATATAGTGGTCTGTACCTAAAATTATTTTTGAGTTCAGTTGGATTAAAAATGGGTTAAAATATCAAAATTTCCATTGTTCTTTTTATACAACCACTTGTCTGCCTTTTAACTTGCTAGTGAAAAGAAATAGTGGCTTCAAGCAGGTTTAACACGGACTCTGGCCCTCTCCTGTGCGACAAAGGCTTAGCAATATTTAAACACATATGTATGAGCATATGATTGCAAAGCATATGCAATATCGTTTAATATTTTGCTTAGTTCTACTAACCTAACAAGTAGTATGTAGCCAAATTCAAATATACACTGATGACACAAATATTTTGGCAGAAAACATTCATATCTTTGAAGTTCAGTGTGACCACAGCAATTTAATAAAACACTAAAGCTCTATAGCTTACCCAGATACATAAAGTAACTTACTATATAAAAAGATACTTGGGGCCTCCCCGGTGGCACAGCGGTTGAGTGCTGGGCTGCAAAGCTGCCCGCAGCCTCTCCCGTTCGATCCCCCAGCGAGGGTCCCACATGGCACGCAGACCTCTCCTGCCACACCCATTGCTCCCCTCAGCAGTGTACTTCAGTCCTGCCTGCTCTGCTCTCCGCTCTGGCTCTGGTGAATTCTCTCACCCTCCCGCACTTCTGACTGTACCCAGTGCTTGTATAAATAAATAAATAAATCTAAAAAAATAAAAATAAACTGACCTTAAAAAAAAAAAAAAGATACTCAAAGTGGACAGGCAGTCATAGTTTTTTTGTCCCAGTGGCCTCACTGTGAGCTCCCGGACTCCACTACACTCAGGCAAGCTTCCCGCTGCGGGCCTATTTCACCGCTCCTTACCAGTACACACCATCATTTAAGACATTCAGTACTAGGAATAAAATTAGGACTTCAGATTCTGCATTGCCATGCTTGGGTAACTAGAGCACAAATTTTACATCCATTCCTCACCACTCTGTGAAACCTGTCACTGTGAATTTAAGTGTATTTGCTTTACGGGGGCATTTAAGAAGAATGCTACCTTTACAAGAAAAGAAAGCAAGCTAATTCTTTCTAAGTGTTTACAGCGTGAAAACATGATATGTTTTCTATTTTTAGTGAAAAGGTCAATGCCCATTACAATGACATATGAATTACTCTCAACAAACCCAGCACTTGAGGGGGACATATTTTCAGCTCACCTGTGGCAAGGCACAAGGGTAAGCCACATAGGCTGTCACAGAACTGACAACATAAAAAACAAGTAGGCACCCTCATTGAACTGTTCGTGATTTTTGAGAAATCTTTAAACATATTTGCCTAGAACAGCTTACATTTTGAAAAGACAGCCCTTGAAGTAATGGGGGGGGGTGGTTATAATAGAATAAAGAAACACGACACTGGTGGTTTTCAATCCTGGCTGAATGAATACCTGAGGTTCTACTACAATAAAACTTTAATCATGGACACTGAAATTGAGTTAATTGAGTTATCTATAATTTTCACATGTCACAAAACATTCTCCTAGTTACTGTCAACCATGTAGAAATATAAGAACCATTCTTCATGTGTCTTACTCTAAAAACAGGGAGTGGGATAGGAAAGAGTTCGCCAAGCCCCGAGCTAGGAGCAGGCAGATCTGATAAAAGGCTAATTAAAGCAATCCCCATGAAAAGGGACTTGAATTAAGGCAAGGCCAGGGAAGATAAGGCGGCTTTGCAAATGAAGTCTAATCTACTCTATGGGCCACCGAGAGTTTAATGCAGCATGGGGATGATGATTTTTTTTTTTTCCTTTGGGCTGCCTTAGGTGACTTTTTGAGAGTAATATTTAAGAATTCCCAAAACCACCTTGAAGAAACAGAAGGCTCCATTGCTTAATTACATATTACATCCTCAATCTTCCCTGTGACCAAGAAAAGCATTGGAGGGGGGACTAAAAGCACATGATGTAATTCGGAAGACAGTTTTTTTCTTTAATGTTTCATGGTTGTTGCAGGGCTCAAAAATATAGTATTAGGCACATTAGCTCCACATAAACAGTGAAGAAGATTATATAAATACCCTAAGTAAAACATCTTTGAAAGTCACAACATATAAATTATAGATTAATGCCATCTCCATTTTCATGGGAAAATGAATGTGTGTACCATTGGTACAGTGTGAATTTGATACCAAGGCTTGAAACCAAAACTGGATTTTGAACATTCATTAAAAAAATTCTGCAGAAAATTACTTTTATACAAACATTCCAATGGGGTGGGGGAGGATGAGGAAATAACAGCAGCAACACCAAGATTTTCTGGGAATTCACTTTCTTCAAATACAGAATGAAAACAATATGGCATGACACAAAAGAAAAGTGCAGGCAGAATGAAAGACTATGACAGCTGTCTGTGGATGAGCTGTTGCTTTTATTCAGTTGCAAATTACATATATGAAGTTTTTATGAATAAAACACAACGAAACCTATAAACGCCAAAGCACCTGAGACTGGTATCACCAAACTGCTAAAAGTAATCTGAAATAATGTAATTGTGATAATAAAAGGACAAACTTTTTAGAACATCAAATGTGCTTTTAGATTTCAAGGTTACTAGGAAAGGAGTGGGAATACATACCGTTGTGTTCAGGGCATGACAAGACCTGACCTTTAGTTCATACCAGCTGCTCTTATTTGAGTTTTTTTTTGAGCCTCAGCGCGTTTATCTATGATTGCTGTGAGGCTAAAATATGTTACAGTATTTTATAATCTCAAAATCAGTGGTTTTCAATCAAGGCAAACTGGAGACTTTGGGGAATGTCTGGAGACATTTGGGACTGTCACAACTGGCAGGGTGACACTCGCATTTAGTGGGTTAAAAAATGGGTCATGCACCGCACATTTGTGGGGAACCCAATACCTGCTTCTGGGCCAGGGTTTCATAGGTAGCAAAAAGGCCCTTAACACAGCATATAACATCCATCAGAATCTGATTCCTATTCAGACTTCTACCCTCATCTCTCCTCTCTTAGGTCTTGAATAAGACTTTCAAAAATGTTTTATTTATATTCCAACACCAGCAACATAATCGCAATTTCCAAATACACCATGCTGACTTGCCTCTGTACTGCTATCCATCGTTTCCTCTTTACCTAGAGTACCCTTTCTCCCACTTATTCCCTAAGGCTCAGCTCAAATGCCCCTCTTCCACAAAGGCTTGTCTGAACCCTCAAATCAACCAGGTGAGAAGACCTTCCTGGGGGTCCTCCCGCAGCCTCGACCTTCCAACCTCAGGGGGTCTGTCATAACACTCTATAAATAATTTCTGAGGACTCTGTTTCTAATCTCCCACCTCCCAACTAAATCAGATGTTCCGTGAGGACAGGAACCACGTACATCTGGTCACTGTTGTGTACAGACCAAAACCAAACAATAAAGACAGTGCTTTATGAATACTTACTGAATAAATAATTTTAAATAAAATATGGGGAACACCTTACCTGCTAAAACTATAAACTGTTGTTACATAGAAAAGAAA
Organism: Talpa occidentalis; assembly: GCF_014898055.3. Lineage (NCBI taxonomy): Eukaryota > Metazoa > Chordata > Mammalia > Eulipotyphla > Talpidae > Talpa > Talpa occidentalis. Next base: position 124,367,479 of record NW_023605083.1, on the reverse strand, counting down.
TAAAGTATAAAAAAGGACAAATATCAAGTCAGTCAAATTATAATCTTTATAGCTATGGTTTTATCTGCCAAAAGCTATATATTCTCTAGACCAATAACACCTAATTAAAACTAATTTAATATAAATAAGAATTTTAGTTTTGTGTGAAAACGTAAGTCAGTCATATAATGCAGCAAATTTTATTCACCTTTGGATATATTTCTGTACCCAAAATAACTGTTAAATGCTGGCTACCCTGAATTTAATGATGAAACATTTGAGCTTATAATCATTGGTCCCTAAACAATTAACAAGATCAATCACATCTGCCCAGCTTTCAGAGGCCAAGAACTATTTTGTCATTTTCCATTCAGACCTCATCTATTCTTTGTAAATGACGAGAATGAAGAGTATCCTTATACTTAAAACTGACTGTCTTGCAGCCATAAACAGTAACCATCAAAAGCAGGTTTTAAGCCCTTAATAAATCAAAGATAACTTGCTTCAGAGACCAAGCTTCTGAATATCAGCCAATGAATGACTACCTTACCCAGTGACCAAGCCTCCCCAACAAAGCAGCACCAAGTCCCTCAACTCCCATATCTACACATCTGCCAATCCTTGAAATCCATGTTTTCCTGTAGTCCAAAAAGATACATGAAAAGCAGAGGTCAGCTTACTGTCTTGCTCAGATACTGCACCCACCAAGCATCACTTTCCTTTTCTTAAGTAATAACAAATGTTGTTTTGTTTCCAGATAAATGCTAGTTTCTTCCTACAGCACTGCCTTGACTTGATACTTTCAGCATGTTGCTAACTTCCCCCTTCAGGAAATTATTTCTTCAAACAACACTGCACTACATCTATCACTGCATAAAATACGGTGTGTTATCATAAACAGGATAAACAGATTAACGGATTGTTCAAAACAATAATATCCAACAGTTATAATTTTTGTCTTCCAACCATCTAAAAAGTAATATATTTAAAAATAGGGACAGAATATATGAAAGGATTGTAAACACAATGTTTTGTCTACTGGGAGTTTATCATATAATAAGAGAAGCAGAGTGCTCATGTATCAATATTAGGCAAGGCTTAAGAGACCAAGAAAAACTTTCAAAGTAATTTTGAGTCTCCACAATGAGATAATTATATAAATGTCTCACACTATTTTTATTATAAAGACTGTAATTTTCTTTTATTCCTCCCAAATTAAGTGGAACTAAATTAATTTTTTTTCTATTAGACTTTCTGAGTTAATGATATGACTCATTCATGTAGTTTTCCAGCGTTGGCATTAGCAATACCTGTCCTTATATAATGAGGATTATAGGTGCTTTAGCTATTTAGAATGTAGAAAAGAGTCCAAAGGTTTTAAACAAAACAATCAGACAATAAGACAGATTTTAGTTTAAAACTTTGGGATATCAACAAAGTATGAAGACAATTCTGAGAAGACAGGGGCAGCAGACGAATGGTTTTTGGATCTTCTCAAATTCCTACATAAAAAGCATCAGAGCACTTAGATCTAGCAAGGCACTTACTCGTGAGCAAGAATTGCAAAACCACTGGATAACAAAATATCTTCACAAAGCTGAAAATACAAATGAATAGGTTAACTAAAAACAAATTTAAAAAAAAAAAACCCTACAACGACACACACAGAGAGTGATGGTCATCTTTATGAGACAAAACAGAGGGAAGCAAGGTGGGTGACAGACCATAGAACTGGAAAACATCAGAATATGCAGCTCACTAGAAAGCTGGAGTTGCAAACAGCAGCTGACAAGGGAAGGGGCCTGTCGATTCTAATAATGAATGAGCTCATGGGGCTTGAAGCAGTGAGTTCAGGGAGTCCTCCTACAGTTTAGCTAACATGTGCTCTTGAAACTAGCTGACCAAGTCAGGACTGCATGCCAAAAACAAAGTGCTAAAAACGAAATAAAAATAAGGCAGAATGGGGACAACTGGGATAAAGAAAAGGCCTAAAGTAAAGTAGAAGAGGGGATCCAGGCCAAGAAATCTTAGAAAGCAAGCTATGCTGGGCCTCCCTGGGGGTGCAGGTGGTTGAGCACAGTGCTGTGAAGCTGTCCTCAGCCTCTGCAGCAAGGGTTTGATCCCGGCAGGGGAGCTACCCACATAGTGCAGCAGACCTCTCCTGTCTCACCCATTGCTCCCCTCAGCAGTGTACTTCAGTCTATCTTCCTGTTCTGTTCCCTGCTCTGTCTCTGGTGAATCCTCTCACCCTCCTGCATATCTGGCCTATACCCCAGTTCTTGTATGCATAAATAAATAAATCAAAAAAAAAAAAAAGGCTATGCTGTTTTTTTAAAACTTAACAACAGCAACAACAAAAAAAAGAGGAAGCTCCATGGGGTTAGAAAAGGGATCATGAATCATGCCTCCTTACAAATCCTTTGGAAAACTACTTTCAAACAAAAATGACCACCAGGAAAGTATCACAGTCAAATTGTTAGGGGGAAAAGGATGTCCCAAAGCAAATTCCATATAGGCTTTGTGGACTCCACCCCCACCCCAGGTTAAAGCCAAAGACACTGGGAACTCCAAATCCCATCACCACCAAAGGGAAGGTGGCTGGGACCTGAGGGTGGGGTTAAGCAGCCAGGTGGATACAAAAGGCAGACACGTGGGCTTTGGGGATCCCCCATTTTGGCTCTCCACCAGCTAGCAGCGTCCGGCCAGCTCAGAGAGTGACTTTGGGTTTCCAGGTCGTGGGATTGGGTAGGACGCATTAAAGACTTTATTTCCCTATTTTCTCCCTGAGTTGTACATTTTCCTTATTTCCTTTTCTCTTGTAAATAAACCTTTTATTAACCCTTTTGTGTGTGTCTGTAGTAGAGTATTCATAAGTCCCTTTAAAGCGCGCGGGTGAGGACCCACAGCCAGGAACCCGTTTAATATCGGGGTTGCTCTATAACAAAATTACAAACAGAAGGAAAAAGAGAGTAAAAAGCCTCCTACTACCCCTACATTTAATGAAAGAACCATAGAAAGGCTTACTAAAAAGGAAAAGACACTCAAAACTGGACTGCACAATTTCAGAGAGTTAAATTTTTTAACAAAATCGCATAATACATGAAAAAGGAAAAAAAATCAAAATAAGAAAAACTTAGAAATTAGAAATCAGGAAAAATTTAGAAAACAAAAAATCATTTCATTCATTTCAGTAATGAATAGTAAAACAGAAGAAGCATGAGCAAATAAACTTAACAAAATATCTTAAAAGAAACAGAAGGTAAAAAGGATGAAAATCTAATAAATTTTTATTTTTTTTAATAGAGGCATGTTTTATTTATTTATTTGTTTGTTTGTTTGTTTATACATGCACTGGGTACAGTCAGAAGCGCGGGAGGGTGAGAGAATTCACCAGAGCCAGAGCGGGGAGCAGAGCAGGAAGAAGGACCGAAGTACACTGCTGAGGGGAGCAGCGGGTGGCAGGAGAGGTCTGCGCGCCATGTGGGACCCTCCTCGGGTGGCCGGAGAGCAGCCGGGGATCGAACCGGCGCTGCAGAGGCTGCGGGCAGCTTCGCAACCCAGCGCTCAACCGCTGCGCCACCGGGGAGGCCCTAATAAATTTTTTAAAAATTAAAAAGGATTTGTAAGGTGATAAACATCAGACAGGCAAAGAAAACCCAGAATAAAAATTAAAAGCAGGGGTCCCTATAAAAAGAAAAACAAATACTAAAAAAAATAATTCAAGAAAGCTTTCCAGAAACAAAACATATGTATATATGTAATATATATGAGTATGCACACATGCACACACACACAGACACACACACACACACACACATATAAAACTGCAGATGCAAGAGCACCCCAGTACTTTAAATAATCAACTTGGATTGCTATACCAAAACATTTTCAACTAAAAACGCTGGACTTTAAAAATAAAGGGAAATATCCTTGGGTATTTAAACAAAACATCACATGATTTATAAGTAAAATAACAGAAAACAGAATAGATGAGATAAACATAAAACATAAAAACATAAAAATAAAAATAAATAGTAAAGACCAACTGTTTTCAAGTATGTGAGAATTCACAGAAATTGTTCCTATAAGGCTCTTCCTAGCTCAGAGAACAAACATTAGGTAACTGAGTGACTAAAGAGACTGTAATATGCAATGGAGAGCTCATCTTGCTAACTTCCACCTTGGTGGAAAGGTTTCAGTGATGACAACTCAGTCATATGTAATTACGATATGACAGATTGGGAGAAATCCGCATTACAATAATATAAGCATACGATTCAGTCTGCAGGAAAAGGGTGGGGGATGGAATCATTAAGGTGAGGATTGGGAAACCAGTACACCAGCAGCAGTTGGGTTGGGGGATTCCCTTGCAACATCAGCTCTCAGGGGAGGGAAGGTCTGCTCCTCCTGGCAAAGCCTTCAGCAGCAGGTGCCACGTCCTGGAGCAGGTTTCAGAGATCCCAGGGCACAGAATAAAAGAAGCTCAAACTGGCTTAATTCAGCTCCTATATTTAAAGGGCTTTAGAGGTATATTATCAGAGTCACCTGCCAATTTTATTTTGGACTTGGCCTCTGGCAGAGCTAGCCTTTTATCTATCCTTGCCTCTTGTGCCCTGTTTATCAATATCCTCATAAACAAGTGGCTTTAATTGACAGCATAAGTCACTTCACTTCAATTACACCCATTTCCAGATTAGTCAGGATCATTGTAATATCAATACATATAACAAAGACATCAAAATAAAGCCTGGAGGTGAGTACTAAATACACAACTGCTTGTAGAATTAAGATTAAATGATGGTTTTTAAATGGAGAGATGATAGTATATAATGGCTGTATGACCTGACAGTGTAGCTACAGTACAACAATAAGCAAATGGGGGTAGAACAGAGAAAGCACAAACAAAACAAAAAAACCTAACCTATCTGAGCTGACTGCTGTAATCAAAATCGATAAGAGGTAATGTCCTGAAACCACGCATGGATAAAGAGGGATAAAACAAATGAGCAATTATAGAATACTCTACTGCTAGCATATCCTTGAGAACCAGATTTTTCAATGTGTAAGAAAGGAACTATAGCTATAGTAATATAAAATGAATTAAGTAAAAACTGTATATTCAATCTACATTTAAAACAGCTGTGCCATCTTACATGGTATATCCTAACACTGTCTACTGAAAATAGCTAGAAACACTGACTTATCCAGTAGCAATAATGACCATCCTCAGCGCCTAGACTGATCTTGAAATGCAATTCTCTGTGAAAAGAAATCAGTACTTTTTAAAAAACAAAAACTGGCTGATGTAGCAAAGACGAACCTAGAACATCTTGACAAATCTACTGGAGGAATAGTAAGCAAACTCTGAGCCAGTGAATGGTGTCCTGAACAAACTCTACCCTCTGAAGTCTTACAGATTTTGCCCCCATCTCCATACCAACAAGAGTTCAAGAGCCATGAACTACAAATCCCAGCATGTCATGAACCCAATTTCCTAAATAGGGGCTGCTGGGAACTATAAAATTAATGGCCTACTTTCCCAGCTTCCACTTGCAACCTGGTGTCTCAGCTCAGGTGGCACTGCTGGTAGGAAATATCATACACTGAGTCATCATAGTTCCTTTCTCTCTCTCTCTCTCTCTCACACACACACACACACACACACACACACACACACACACACCTTCTCTGCCTCTCCCTCTGGCACACCTTCCCCTGCTTCCACCTTTCTCTCTCCCCTCACTACCCCATTTCCTTCTTCCCATTTCTCACTCCCCATGCAAATAAACCTTTTTTTAAATTTCTCCCTGAATGTCTGCTTTCGGATCTTGTTCTGAGTTCTTAAGGGTGTGTGGGTGAGGACTCACAACTTGGGTCACCCCACTTCCCCCTGGGCTTGCCCTGTAACATATCTAACAATAATGAAGCTGTCAAAGACAATGTATAACTAGGGTCATATCAAAAGGACTCAGTAAAGCAGTCCTCACTGACCATGAAATCATAATGTTTAAAAAACACACTAATAGGTCATCTTTTGAAGCTGACAGGGTCCTAGTTCATTATCTTAAGAGACTGGGAAAACAAAAGAATTAAGCAATCCATCCTGCATTTTCTATTTAAATTCCACTAATAGCCAAAGATACATAAGTGAGACTATCTTATAAAATTATTCCAGGTAAGTGGGAAACAAAAGATAGAATTAGGATGGTGCCTTTTCATAAACTGTAATGAATTAGTGGCTTTACAGACATCAAGCATCTATGCTTAATAACATCAAAAAAAGAAACGGAATAAAAACCAACTATTACATGCCTCCTGATGATAGCAGCTCATGTAATTTACAGTTTTGCCAAAGCTATCAAACCCTGAGTCTAATCAAAAGTCCAGCTGTTAGTTTTGAAGAAAAACAAAGGATATAATATTAAATTGTTCCTGAGTGCACAATCAACAAAATTCAGACTGTAGGATATTCTACAGGTCAAATAATTTAGTCTTTCAACAGATAAAAGAAGATAAAGTATTATGAAAGCAATATAGTGGAATAAAAATTAATTTTCATCAAAATAGAAAACTGCACCAGAAAACTATGGCATCTTATATCAGGTATCAGGGTGTGTAAAGACAGCCCTCCTCTTCATCCTTCTTATCAGTCATTTAATTCTTTTATGCAAGTATCCTCTTTTACTTGGCAATCAATCACAATATGTAAGGCCGACATTCAGACATGTCCTGAATTTTCATTTTTCTTATTTTTATGTGGGATAAAATTATACATATGTATCACATTCTCTGTTTTAATATCAAAACATGCCCTGGAGGTATGCAAGAAATAATATAAATAAAACAAGCATTTTCCCTCACTGGCACTGTCTTCCTAAACAATAAAAGGAGAATAATAAAAAAATTAAATTTACACAATCTGCAGAATATCAGGGTAGCAATAAAACAACTCACAGGAAAAACACAGGCAAGTAAAGGTTTAAGTTATAGTTTTAAGTCACCAAGTCAATGACATGACAGAAAGTCACCAATTTTGATACCAGCATAATCTAAAATGTTCTGATTGCCGGAATTTAAAAATTAAATCAGAAATACACTACAGTAAATTTGTGAAGAACTCAAATTTAAGACTGAATCTTCCTATTGATGCATCTTACATCAAAAGGGAAGAGTCATGACATTAACTCTTATGAAACAATGAACAGTTAAAAGATCTTTTTAAAAATAAACTTGCCACTGCCTCATGATGTGTACAGAAAAATTGGTCAACCTCTTAAAAAGCGTTTGTGGTGTACTTATGGAACCTATGAGTCCATCATCCAAATAGACTACCATGATACTGGGCGCTTCAAACGTTTTTGCTTTGCTTAGCACACAATTCCCCTGCTGCATAGATAAAACCTCCTACACATAATCCTTCCATTTACATTTATGGACTAAACAGAAGGCCTCAGTTCTCAAGCAAGTGGAGTTATTTGCATAATACTGATTACCTCATTGGGGGTAAAGAAGGTAGAACAGGGGTGTGTCTGTGAAGTTAGAATTTAGTCACCAAACTTGAGTTAGAGACTTACTTCAAATGTATTTTGAACTTTACAGAGGAAGACCTACAGATCTAGCAAGTACCAAAACAGAAGATAACCTGACTGCATAACTCAAGTGATACTTTTTAAAATCAGAGCTTTAAGTTTCCTGGATTTAAGATAATCATTAGAGAACATTTGCTTTTTATCAGCATACTGAGTTAAGTCCAGCAAATAACATGAAACAAGGAAACTTTAATACCGAGAAACACTGCTAAGACATTTTCTGTTACCATTATTTCAAAGGGGAAAACAACATAAGGAGAATTTACCTCACAGGGTAGACATTTTCAATTCAGATATATTAAAGTACTAAAACAATCTTAGTAAAGAAATACCAACTCTACAGGGATGGTCAATAATTAGAAACTTCTATGAAAGAATTTTAGTATGAAAAGCCAGTAAGACAAGTGCTTAAACATTTAAAGAGAAAAAATGTTTTTTGCAAGGAGGGGATACACGAAATGATCATTCAGAAGCTGGATCAAAATATTATATTACAGTGGGAAAACAAGTGACTTTGAATTTGGTACCCTACCCCATCTTCAGAGTTCTCAGGTAAATAATGTGCTAGATTTTATGAATTAAAATTTTGAAAACAGTTATTTTGAAAATGATTGTCTTCAACTTGCTTTCAGAAATTTAAATCTATGACTTAGATAGGAGGGAAGAGGGGTAATAAAACAGCAGACATGGGGCCTCCCTGGTGGCACAAGGGGTTAAGACACAACCTATGAAGCTGTCCTCAGCCTCTGCATCATGGGTTCAATTCCCGGCTGGCCAGGGTGCAACCCACATGGTGCAACAGACCTCTCCTGACTCGCTCACTGCTCCCCTCAGCAGTGTATTTCAGTCATCTGCCTGTTCTGCTCCCCACTCTGTCTCTGGTGACTCCTCTCACTCCCAACACCTCTGGCCTGTACCCTAGCTCTTGTATCCATAAATAAATAAATCTAAAAAAATAACAGCAGACATGGAAGACAATTCATAAAACTGGATACCCTATCTACCATCTTGACAGTGACTGCATGAGCCTGCTTAAAACCTAAACAATATACTAGTTGGCCTTTTACAGAGCAAGTTTGTATAAACAATTCTGAGTTAAAATTTTTGTCACTTGCAACCATAAAACCTTAAACAATAAACTCCCCTATATTCTGGGCAGCACCAAACTACTTAATGACATTCAAAGAGGAAATGCACTATAAGGCCTCTCTCAATTTATTAGTAGTTTCCTCTGTCTAAAACGCAGTTACCTCTACTTGACTATATAATGAAATTGTACTCAACATGTATTAACAGTGCTTGCTGTCTATCAGAGCTGAGCTGGACTCAATCTTTGAACTATTATCATTTAAATGACCTTACACCTCAATCTCCTTATCTGTGAAGGTGATATGTTAACACCTTTCAGAGTTGTGGCGACAAACAAATGTGTGATGTCCATTAAACACAGAATGCCCTCTGGCACCAAATAAACACTTACTAAATGATAAATGGAATCTTTATCATCATCATCATCAACAATAACAACATCCTTTCACCAAAAGGCAGCTTAAATGTCATTTCCTACCTTCTCTATTATGACCTCCTGAATGCCTATCAGGAAGAAGGAACTGCTCTGTCTTAGTGCTTTCACAGCACATTATGCATATTTGTGTTACAGCTGTGACAATTACACAGAGACAGTGGTAGAAATGGGTGATAATTATTTATAGGACTATTTCTGGACTTTAAAGTGTTCAAAGTGTGCTTCTGAAAGCCTCTTTTCATCTTGGTATTTTCAGAGTGACCTTGGAACCTGATCTTAAAATTTTTTTTAATTGACTTTGTCAAGGGCCAACTATAAAATTAATGCATTCATAAAATCAAGCCAAGTTTAAGGGGAAAAAAGTGGTACTGATGTGGTTTGAGATAGTTTAAGGAATTCAGTCTTTTCCTTTTCTTATCCAAACTATTACTATGAACAGACAAGATGAGCAGCATTAAAAGCACTACCAGTGATCTTTATTTATCAGTTATCAGTAAGAATTTTTAGACATAAGCCCAGACCCACCTAAACATGATTTACTTCTTAAGAAAACACTAATAGTGTCTCTTCCTCTAAAGTGAAAAGGAAGCATTTCATACCATATAAAACCCACTGATTAACATAATGCCACCAGTACTATTGCTAATACTTCACAAGTGTACTAAAAATATTTACAAAGCTTGCAAGGATATAAAAGCAGCATGCTCACAGGTTTTTACAGACCTATCTTATATGCTGTAAATATAAAAAAGAAAGATAACTTGCCCATGATGAGCTATTAATCTACATTTGCCTAAGGCATTCAAAATGTCCCTAAGTCTGATCTATAGCTCAAGAAAAGTTCTGCTAGACACAGAATGCTTTGAATCTCATGATGCAGCAAACGCATCAATGATGACGACTAATAAAAAGAAAACAAAGCAGACTTGCTAATTGTAAATGGAGCAATCACAAGTAATGTCAGTATTTTAAAAGTTGATGACTGTGCACAATGAATATACAAAATGTCAGGCCTCACAGTGAATTAAATTAGCAGAACAGCTCTGTTAAAAATAAAGGTGTCTATAATTATGTATTTTCCTTGTTTTTTATTAACTTTTAATTTTAGAAAAGTTTCAGATTTATAGAAAAGTTGCTAAGACAGTACAGGGATCCCCCAAAAACCTCACACCTGGTTTCCGGTCTTACTCTAGCCATTTGTCAGAACAGTCAATGTTCTACATTAACTAAAGCCCACACATTATTTTGATTGTCTCAGTTTTTACCTAAATGTCCTTTTTCCCATCCCATGATTCCATGTTACATTTAGTCATCATGTCTCCTTAGGCTCACTGGACTGCTAGTTAATTAGGCTTCCCTTATTTCTGGTGACCTTGATAGTTTTGGGAGCACTGATCAGGAATTTTGTAGAAAGCCTTGCAGGTGGAGTTTGCCTGATGTTTTAGATTTTGGGGAGGAAGACCACAGAGCGAACTGCCATCCTCATATCATGTCAAGAATATATACTGTCAATAGCATCTGACTAGATAAACATGAGGTCTGCCATCACATCCTCCAAAAAGCAAAAGGAAAAGTGAAAGTCCAGCTTCTGAGGCTGTACCAACGTTCATGGAAATAGACACGACCTATGCGGTTCTCACAATATATCAGGCACTAAGCTAAATATTTGACAAATTTATGTCATTCAGTCCTCACTGCTGTAGAATTATCAACTACAGAATTCAGGACTTAAAATTAGGCCTGATGCTGAAGTCTCTCGTCTCTACCATTCTATGTCATCTCCTGACAAAAGGGAATATAATTTACTGTCACATCCGTATACAAACAGTATAATTCAAACTGACTTCAAATTTCTTCCCCTCAAATTGGGTACTCAGTGTAGCTCAATCAAATCCTTAAGCTTAATTTAATAGTTTCCACAAGACGTCATCAACATGGCGGTGAGGAAACGTTGCGAGTAAGACCTCCCATAAAAAAAAAGTTAATAGGGAGGAAAAGCAGCAGGTCCCTGAGAGAAATGGGACACGGAAGATAAACGGGCGACTCTGGAAAACTGCCCGAAGAAGAAAGTTGCCATAAAAGAGGACTGGAAGGGAAGAAAGCTCAGAACCCTGCTACCCTCCCCTACCCACAAAGTCGGCACTCTCCGACCTATAGTAAGGAAGGGAAAAAAAAACTAAAGCAACCAACAAGAACAAACTACGCATCAAGTGGGACTGTGAGTGGAAAGGAACTATTTCAGCCACCGGACCCTGTGAACTGGAACTGTGGAGAACCTTGAAGGATTCGCTGCAGAGGTGAGCGAACCGCTCTGGGTGTCACTGGACAAAAATAAAGACTCCCAGGAGACCTACAAACAACCCCAGGCCAGCCCGTAAGCTTGTGCGGAAAAGCAGAGCGCTTGAAAAGCATATGCGGATGGGGCTGCCCAGGTCCCCGCGCCTGCAACCTAGGCTTGCGGGGAGAGGGGGGGGGGGGGGGGGGGGGGGGGGGTTACCCTCATTGAGGTGAATGTCCTTCACTGAGTAATCAGAAACCAGGCACCCGGACACGGAAGCGGGGTGCAAAAGGCGCCATTTTTGTGGACACTGAACTGGGCTACAGCCCACGTCCTGGACCTGAGAGCTTTGGGAACTGAGACCTGGGGCACGAAATTCAGGGCATGGGATCCCCACAACGGTGGGGCACAAGGCAGACACAACACCCCCACGCCGTTGAGGCTCTCCACGCCACTCCCACTCTGTTCCCCTGACCCATGGGCTTAAAAACAGTTCCCGAAGGACACTAGGAAAGATCTCTGGCGCCACCTAGCAACCAGAAAAAAAATCACCAACACCCTATAGTTGGAAACCAGAGATCACAAAAACACCCTCAGGTGCTGAGAGAGGGCTGGCCACACAAACGGGGTAAGGAAGGAAATAAGGTGGGGAGCAAGACCCCATCCTGGAACTGAGAGCTAGGCACAGGATTCGGGACGTGGGACACGCCATAGCAGTGGGCACTGCACAGGGTGACAGCCAGCATTTTGGATCTGATAGCCCTGGAACTGAGACCTAGAGTGCAGAATGCAGGGCGTGGGATCCATACAGCTGTGGGCACAACACCTGGTGAACACAGGGCAGACACAGCACCTGGCTTGAATAAGAGCCCCTGTGTTGAGGTTACTCCCATGCACCCCCCCCCCCCCCAGCGAATAACTGGGGAAAAAGCACAGGTCAGCAAATACGGGTCTCTGGTGCCACCTCGTGACCAGAACTAAATCACCAACTAGCTGATTCCCTGTTGGAACTGAGTAAATACAGAGGAAGGGAACTGTAAGGGACAGAGCCCAGCAACACAGCATCAACACCCTGGTAGAGTTTTGGCCTACCAGTGCTGGTCTCAGTCTGGTAAACAGTTTCCAACACCCCTAAAGGAGTACTCCAAAGAGATACCCGCCAACACCAGTGGCACAATGTCCCAATGCATAGAACTAATTAGAAAGCAAACAACAGGGAGAAGAAAAAATATAAATAACCAAGCAAGCCAGCAGGAGGACACACCACAAAAAGAAACACAGTCACCAGAGCTCAAAGATGACATGGAAGAACTTCTCAGCCTATCAGATAGATAATTAATAATCATCCTGATTAAAAAGCAGAAAGAAAACGAAAAGGAAAAAAATGAGTTGAGACAAATAATCACTGAACAGAAGAATGAAATTGAGACCTTAAGAAAGGAAAGAAAAGAAACACAGGAGATGAAAAGATTACTAGAAGAGAGAAAGAACTCTGGGAAAAGCAATGAAAACAGGATCGATGAAATGGGAGAACGGATTAGTTCTACAGAAGATACAGAAATAAAAAGAGCCAAAAGAGAAAAGGAGAGAGAAGGGCAAATGAAGCAGTATGAGGAGACTCTTAGACAATTCTCAGACTCCATGAAGAGAGGAAATGTAAGAGTTATAGGCATTCCAGAAGTGAGGAGAGAGACAAAAGAACTGAGAAATTATTCAAGGAGATAACTGAAGAAAACTTCCCAAGCATGATAAAGGAGATGAATATAGACATACAGGAAGCGAGAAGAACTCCCAATTACCATAATGAAAAGAAAGCTAAGGCAAGAAAGCTTGCAAGAGACCAAGACAAGGAAAAAATAATGAAACTGGCAAGGGGGAAGAAACAGATAACTTATAAGGCAAAACCAATCAGGTTAACTTCTGACTTCTCCGAAGAAACGTTACGGGCAAGAAGAGAATGGAGTAACATATTCAGCAAACTTCAAGAGAGCAAATGCCAACCAAGAATACTTTACCCTGCAAAGCTCTCCTTTCTCTACAAAGAAAAAATATGGACCTTCTCAGACAAACAGAAACTCTATAAATTCATTACAACTAAACCCCCACTCCAAAAAATTCTGTAAGTAATAAAGCCAAAACCAGCAGAGGAATGAACAAGAAGAACAGAATAAAGCAAGGAATAAAATCACAAGAAAGACAAACAAAATGGCAAACACAGATGCCAACATATCAATGTTAACTCTAAATGTAAATAGATTAAACTCATCAGTAAAAAGACACAGAGTAGCAGACTGAATTAAAAACCAAATTCCAACCTTCTGCTGTCTCCAGGAAACACATTTAATCATAAAAGATAAATACAGACTGAAAGTAAAAGGGTGGAAAACAATCCTACAAGCAAATGGACCAAAAAAGAAGGCAGGAATAGCCATACTTATGTCAGGTGAAATAGACTTCAAATTAAAAAAAGTAAAAAGAGACATAAATGGACACTACATTATGATCAAGGGGACAATACATCAGGAATATATAACACTCATCAACATATACTCACCAAATGAAGGGGCACCAAAATATATTAGACAATTATTATCAGCTCTAAAAACAAATATTAAAGAAAATACATATATAGTGGGAAACTTCAACACCCCACTCTCACTAATGGAAAGATCAACGAGACAAAAATTAAACAAAGACACTAGAGCAGCACTAAATAAAAGACATAAGAATTCATGGACTTAACAGACATCTATAGGACACTGCAACCAAAAAAATCTGAGTACACATTTTTCTCAAGTGTGCGTGGATCATCTCCGAATCGATCACATACTGGCGGCACAAGACAAACATCAACAGATACATGAAAATCAAAATCATTCCAACTATCTTCTCTGATCATAAAGGCATCAAGCTAGAAATAAATCATGAAAGGAAAACAAGGAAACTTCCTACTTCATGGAGATTGAAATCCACACTACTGGAAGACCACTGGACTAATGAGGAGATCAAAGAAAAAAATTAGATTAAAAAAAGTTAATAGGGAGGAAAAGCGGCAGGTCCCAGTGAGAACTGGGACACGGAAGATAAACGGACGACTCCAGCAAACTACCCGAAGAAGAAAGTGGCCATAAAAGAGGACTAGAAGGGAGGGAAGCGCAGAAGCCTGCTCCCCTCCCCCGCCCACAGAGGCGGCACTCTCCGACCGGCAGAGAGGAGGGAACAACAAACCAAAACAACCAACAAGAACAAACGACGCAGCAAGCGGGACTGTGCGTGGAAAGGAACTATTGCAGCCACCACACCCCGTGAACGGGAGCTGAGGCGAACCCTGCAGGATTCGCCGCGGCGGTGAGCGAACGGCTCCGGGCGCCAATAGAGAAGAACAAAGACCCCGGGAGACTCGCACACAGCCCGGGCTGCCGGTAAGCTTGCGCGGAAACGCGGCGCGCTCGGGGAGCTTGAAAAGCAAGTGCAGACCGGAATCGCAGCTGCCCAGTACCCGCGCCTGCGACCTAGGCTTGCGGGGAGACGACCTAGGCTTGCGGGGAGACGCGCGGAGGTCCTCACTGAGGTGAAGGTCCCTCCTGAGTGAGCAGGAACCAGGCACCCGGGCACGGGAGCAGTGCAAAAGGCGCCATTCCCGCGCCACTGAACTGGGCTACAGCCCGTGTCCTGGAACTGAGGGCTTTGAACTGAGACCCGGGGCACGAAAATTCGGGGCGTGGGTTCTCCACGACGGTGGGGCACAAGGCAGACACAGCACCCCAAAGCTGTTGAGGTGTACCCTACCATTCCCGCTCTGCTCCCTGTCCCACGGGGTTGGGGGGACGAAAAACAGCCCCCCAAGGACACTAGGAGAGATCTCTGGCGCCACCTAGTGACCAGGAAAAAAAAAGTCACTAACACCCCATAGAAACAGGAAAATTTCTTAAGACTGCTTGGAAAGGGCAGAAGGCTCTGCAGTGCCAGCCAGGAAGTTATTCCACGCCAGGCCCTTCGACCAGCAGTCTGAGCCCACAGAGGGAGCAGGCACTCACGTCCGGGGCAGACCGGGGGCGCAGAAGAGTGTGCCTGAAACCGGAGGCGCAGGGACTGCATCCCGCTTCGCCATTTGAGAACAGGGACATCTTCAGTAAAAACTGCCTAAAACCAGCAGAAAGCTCCCCAGAAGGCAGAGATGGCTCCTGGAGAGCCAGAGGAGAGCGGCGGAGAAGTTCACCCAAGATGCCAGTCAGTCCGAGCATCACAGTGTCCCAACGCATACGACAAATTAGAAAACAGACAGTAGGGAGTAGAAGAACCACACGCAACCTAACAACTCCTCAGGAAAGAAGCACACCACAAAAAGAAAACCACTCCCCAGATTGCAACGACAGCAACTTGGAAGAACTTCTGAGCCTTCTAGAAAGAGAATTTAAAATTGCCATGATTAAAAAATGATAGATCAGAAGAGAAATGAGTCCCTAAAGAGGGAACAATGGTCAGAAGAATGAAATGAGTCCCTAAAGAGGAAGTAAAAGAAATGCAGGAGATCAAAGAATTAATGGAGGAACTAAAGAATCCGGGAAAAGCAAGGAAAGCAGAATAGATGAAATGGAAGAACGAATAAGTAATCTTGAAGACACAGAAATAAAAGAACCAAAACAGAAAAGGAAAGAGAAGTACGAAGGAAAAAGAATGAAGAAAGACTTCGAGAACTATCTGACTCCATGAGGAAAGGAAATATAAGAGTTATAGGAATTCCAGAAGGAGAGGAGAGAGATGTAGGAACAGAGAAAATATTCCAGGAGATAATTGAAGAGAACTTCCCAAATGCAGAAGGAGCTGAAATTGATATACAAGAAGCAAGAAGAACACCAAACTTCCACGACGAAAGAAAAACACAGCAAGACACATAATAGTAAAGCTCCCAAGAATCCAGGACAAGGAAAAATAATGAAGCTGACAAGAGGGAAAGAAACAGATAACATTCAAAGGAAAACCAATCAGGCTGACATCAGACTTCTCTGAAGAAACACTACGGGCAAGGAAGAGTGGAGGGACATAGTCAACAGACTCCAAGATAACAGATGCCAACCAAGAATACTCTATCCCGCAAAGCTCTCTTTCCTCCATGAAGAAAGAATATGGACCTTCCCAGACAAAGAGAAACTCCGGAATTTCATTACGAATAAACCCCACTCCAAAAATACTACAAGGAATCCTAAAGCCAGAACCTCAGAGGACGAATAACAACGAAAGAAGACCAAAAAAAAAAAAAAAGTTATTAAAAGAATAAATAAAATCAAAGGAAAGACAAACATAATGGCAAATACAGATGCTAACATATCAATATTAACTCTAAATGTAAATGGACTAACTCTTCAATAAAAAGACACAGAGTTGCAGCCTGGATTAAGAAACAAAACCCAACCTTTTGCTGTCTCCAGGAAACACATTTAGCTACAAAAGATAAAAATAGGCTCAAAGTCAAAGGATGGAAAACAATCCTACAAGCAAATGGGCCAAAAAAGAAAGCAGGAACAGCTATACTTATATCAGAAAAACAGACTTCAAACTCAAAAAATAAAAAGACCCCAATGGTCACTACATTATGATAAGGGGACAATACTTCAAGAAGAAATAACACTCATTAACATATACTCACCAAACGAAAGAGCACCAAAATATATCAGACAACTGTTGTCCTCTCTGAAAACAGACATCAGAGAAACACATACGTAGTGGAGACTTCAACACACCACTATCAACAATGGATAGATCAACAAGACAAAAATAAGTAAAGAAACTAAAGCTCTAAATAAGGACCTAGAGCATTTGGGCTTAACAGACATCTATAGAACACTAAACCCAAAAAAAACGGAGTACACATTTTTCTCAAGCGCACACGGATCATTCTCCAGGATCGATCACATACTGGGGCACAAGACAAACATCAACAGATACACCAAGATTGAAATCATACCAACCATCTTTTCTGACCACGAAGGCATCAAACTAGAAATAAATCATAAAAAGAAGGCAAGGAACTATCCTACCTCATGGAGATTAAAAGCCACACTACTGGAAGACCACTGGACTAACGAGGAGATCAAAGAAGAAATTAAAAATTCTTTGAATTGAATGACAAGGAGGACACCAATATCCTAAATGTATGGGATGCAGCAAAAGCAGTAATAAGAGGAAAATATATAGCAATAGAAGCTCACATCAAAAAACAAGAAAGAACTCAAAGAAACAACCTAATCTCGAAGCTCAAAGATCTAGAAAAAGAACAACAAAAAACCCCAAACCAGTAGAAGAAAAGAAATAATAAAAACCAAAGCAGAAATAAATGAATTGAAACTAAAAAACAATCAAAGATCAATGAAACAAGAGCTGGTTCTTTGAAAAAATCAATAAAATAGACAAACCCCTAGCCAGGCTCAAAGGAAAAAAGGGAGAAAGCACAAATACACAGGATCATAAATGAAAGAGAAATCACAACGGACACAGCAGAAATCAAAAGATAATCAGTAACTACTATGAACAGTTATATGGAAACAAGTTCAACAATCTAGAGGAGATGGACAAATTCCTACAACTCTACAATCACCCAAAGCTAGATAAAGAAGAAATAGAACACCTAAACAGACCAATTACAAGCAGCGAAATTGAAATGGTAATCAAAAACCTCCCCAAAAACAAAAGCCCAGGACCTGATGGATTTACAAATGAATTCTACCAAACATTCAGAGACGAATTAGTGCCTATCCTTCACAAACTCTTCCAAAAAATTGAGAAGGAAGGGACAATACCAAACACGTTCTATGAAGCCAATATTACACTAATACCAAAACCGAATAAGGACAACACAAAAAAGGAAAACTATAGGCCAATCTCCCTAATGAACACTGATGCAAAAATCCTCAATAAAATTTTAGCTATCAGAATCCAACAATGTATCCATAAGATAATTCACCACGACCAAGTTGGATTCATTCCAGGGGCACAAGGATGGTTTAACATCCGAAAATCAATCAACGTTATCCAACACATCAAAAAAAGAAATATAAAAACCATATGATAATATCAATAGATGCTGAGAAAGCTTTCGACAAAGTGCAACACCCATTCATGATAAAAGCCCTTGAAATTCTTGGGATACAAGGAACATACCTCAACATCATAAAGGCCATCTATGACAAGCCAACAGCCAGTATCATTCTCAATGGTGAAAAGCTGAAAGCAATTCCATTAAGATCTGGAACAAGACAAGGATGTCCACTCTCACCACTGCTTTTCAATATAATACTGGAAGTCCTAGCCAGAGCAATAAGACAAGAGAAAGACATCCAAGGAATCCAAATAGGAAAAGAAGAAGTCAAACTATCACTATTTGCAGATTGATATGATAATATACATAGAGAACCCCAAAATCTCCACAGAAAAACTAATTCAACTCATCGGTCAGTTCAGTAAAGTGGCAGGATACAAAATCAACATGCAAAAGTCAGTAGCCTTCCTATACACAAACAATAAATCTGAAGAGAAGAAATCAAAAAACCACCCCTTTTATTATTGAAACAAAAAAAAATCAAATATTTGGGAATAAATCTAACAAAAGAGGCAAAGGACCTATACAAAGAAACTATAAAACACTGTTAAAAGAAATAGAAGAAGACACAAAGAAATGGAAAGACATCCCCTGCTCATGGATTGGAAGAATAAACATTATTAAAATGCCATCCTACCAAAAGCAATTACAGATTCAATGCTATTCCAATCAAAATTTCAATGGCATTCTTCAAAGAAATAGAACAATTATTGATGAAATTCATATGGAATCACCAAAAACCCGAATAGCCAAAGCTCTACTGAAAAAAAAAGAAGGAAATGGAGGCATCAACTCCCAGACTTCAAACTATACTACAAAAGCCATAATCATCAAAACTGCATGGTATTGGAACAAGAACAGACATACAGACCAATGGAATCGAATAGAAAATCCAGAAATAAACCCACAGATTTATGGTCAACTAATCTTTGACAAAGGAGCAAAGACTATGCATTGGAGCAAAGAAAGTTTGTTCAATAAATGGTGCTGGGAAACTGGGTCGCTACATGCAAAAGAATGAAGCTTGACACTACCTCACACCATACACAAAAATCAACTCAAAATGGATTAAAGAACTAGACATAAGACCTGAAACCATAAAATACATAGAAGGAAATATAGGCGAAACACTACGGGATTTGCACCTCAAAGACATCTTTACAGATGCATCACCCAAAGCAGTGATAGTGAAGGCAAAGATAAACAGCTGGGACTACATCAAATTAAAAGAGCTTCTGCACAGCAAAAGAGACAATAACAAAACAAAGAGAAACCCCACCGACTGGGAGAAAATTTTTGCACCCAACACTAATGATAAAGGACTGATCACAAACATCTACAGAGTTGATGAGACTCAACAAAAACAAAGAAAATAATCCAGTCAAAAAATGGGCAGAAGAGCTAAAAAGAAACTTCTCCGAAGAGGAAATGCAAATGGCCACCAGGCATATGAAAAAATGTTCAACGTCACTTGCAATCAGGGGAAATGCAAATCAAAATACAATGAGATACCATCTCAACCAGTGAGAATGGCACATTATTAAAAAACTAGCAACAACAAATGTTGGCGAGGATGTGGAGAGAAAGGAACTCTCTTGCACTGCTGGTGGGAGTCCAAACTGGTCCAACCACTATGGAGAGCTGTGTGGAGATTCCTCAACCTACTAAAGATAGAGCTTCCGTATGATCCAGCAATTCCACGCCTAGGCATTTACCCAAAGGACACAGAAACATTAATTCCAAAGAGCACCTGCACTCCTATATGTTTATAGCAGCACATTTACAATAGCTAAGCTTTGGAAACAACCCAAATGCCCAAAAATAGATGACTGGATCAAGAAGATGTAGTACACATACACAATGGAATATTACTCAGCATTCAAAAAAGATAAACACATGCAAATTTGCAGCAACATGGATGGAGCTGGAAGGGATCATACTCAGCGAAATAAGCCAGAAAGAAAAAGAAAAATACCGGATGGTCTCACTCATAACAGGAATCTAGAAAACCAGGAAAAG